>NC_142579.1:9705000-14505000 GCF_041283825.1 Pyrus communis
TGGTTCAACATTAAGTGCAGAATACAGAATATGGAGTTTAATAGTTTTATCTGGGAAATTAAAACACAGTTTAATCTCTAGAACCCCGTTCCAAGATTGACTACCAAATCACAGGGGTTGGAGTTAGGTTTGGGGGACATTGATGGGACGGGTAATATATATATATATATGTGTGTGTGTGTGTGTGTGTATATATATATATATAGATATATATATAGCATCAAGCTAATATAAAAATGCTAAGCCCTAAATTAGAAGGAAACCAAGATTCAGCTAGATGAATGAGGAGTTTCAACAAAGAGCTTGCGAACCGAACCCGGATTCTTTAATTAGAGATTCAAGAGAAACCCACAGAAATCAGAATCGAACTTCATGAACTCCAGTTGAAAAGCACTGTGGACATCATACCCTAAGATCATAAAAGAAGAAGCTGACAAATAGAGAAAACGGACGGTAATGACCGAGTTGGAAAGAAGCGGAGAAACTCAAGAGTGTTATGAACCAGCATTGTGATTACTTCAATCACAAGGGAAAATGGGCATTTGTAATAGGTCCAAAACGTAAGTCATTCAGGACTAATTTGTAATTTAACATACAACACTTGTCGATTTTTTTTTTTCTTTCTTTTTTGTGTTTGTGATTGAATTTATATTTTTTTTTCCGGGGAAACTGGTCCAAGGATAGGGCATAATTTGTTTGAAATTTTGAAGAAGAGCGGGGTGTTAAAGAAAATTATTCGAAGTATTATCCTTGAACTCCTCCTTCTCCCCAACCAGCTCAGCCTTCCAATGACCAACTCATTTCTTCCGTCCTTCAATCCAACCCTGACATCGACAATAAGAAGAGGAAGAGAGTGGTTTCAATTCATCCTGATGTCTTGCGAGAAGCTTCATCGGAGAACTTTGATGGAGTTGCCAAGCATGTCTTCAAGAAGCTCCGAGCAGATAAATTGTGTCAAGTTAACTCTTCCTTATCTTCCAGCCATCATAAGGAACTTATTAAGACCCTCAAGAAGATCCAAGATGTAGCGGAGAAACTCAAGGTGTTGAATTCTTCTTTGGTGTCAAAGCTCAAGAGCTCTGTTGAAATAGATTCCAAGTCCTTAGTTAACCTTTTTACTGCATACTACTTGGAAGGTTTCAAGGATTGTAAGGCTAAGGGCCATCGTTGGCCCCATGCCCGAATGGGGAAAATTTATTAAACCAAACCAAACCAAACCAACTACACCAAAGAATAAAGCAGCCCACCGGTCCAAAGTGTTCATGAATAGGCCCAATAGAGAACCCGTTTTTATTTGTTCGCAAAACCGACCTGGCTTCTTTCCCTCGTCTGCTCATTTCCACAGCTCCCTCTCTCCCTCTCTGTAACGTTAGATATTCAAACTTTCCTCCTCTTTCTTCTTCCAGGCTCTTTTTATCCGACTCCGCCCGACATGCCGGCGCCAAATTAACTTGAACTGATCCCTGCACGTCCAGTAAAACGCTTTTCTCCTTTCAACCTCAGTTCGACCACCAGCTGCTTGATTAAATGCCTCAACGACGCTGGCCACTTCAATGTCTTTGGTTACTTGCTCCTCAAGTTAGAAATAGGCAAGTTAGGAATTGAGTGGTAAAATTTTTTGTGGTTAAGATTCTTTTCTGTGAAGAAATTCATCCATCATTGGACAACTTCGGTTTACCTTTCTGCTCTATATGTTCTCGGAATCCTCAGGTTCGAGCTTGTTCAAATGCCGGGCTGGTTTCTGTGTTCTTTTGGGTTTTCTTCGTTGGCCAAGTGGAGTTTACAAGATATTTTAGGATTACCAGGGAGACTTGCAGTTAAAGGAACCTGCTTTTCAACTGTGGTGGGAACAATCTTGGTCCAGGCCAGGCTCGAGATCCTTCTAAATTAACTGGGGACATACAGAATGCAATTGATGAGCATAGACTAAATGATGCATGGAAGTTGCATGAGTATCACGTGCAGACGGAAAATTTTCCTATGAAATATGTTATGAATGAGCACCTAATGAGTCTTGTCGAAAGCTTTCGTGTTCAGTGGCTAGCTTGAGAAGGCTTAGGGCTGGTAGAGCATGCTATTGCAAAAACAAAACAGAACTTGTTAGAGGAGACGCTGATTTATCTGTCTTTTCGTCTTGCCAAAGCCGGATCACATATTCCTGCATGCCACTGTTTTGAGAAAAAATGGTAGAAAATGGAACGGTTCCCCCTATTGCTCCCTGGTCTGCAATATTGACCTGCATGTCTCGAACAGCCCAAAAGGCTACTGATTGTGATGAACTATTTATAGCTGAGAAAGGTTATGACGGTGATGCTGGCCAAGTCCGTCGGCTTGAGGTAGCTTTTAATTAATGGTACACAAAACCATACATGTTTGTTACACATGGATCATGGATGTATGCAAAGTTTGATTCGGAAAACACAATAGGCTTAATTCCTGTTATGTTGTGTTTGGTACAAGTATAACCTGTAGCATTTTTTGAATCGTGACATTATTTGAACATGCCAGGATTTGCTGTTATTCTAACATCTGTATTTTCCTCTACAAGTTCTAGCTTCTAGGGTAGAATTTCTTAATTTCATTAGATTAGGATACCTCTTTGGTTGTGACGGACTTAAGTGATTTTTTTGTCCTTCATTCATACCGTACGCTGTCTATGCTTGTTTCCTTTTTCTTGCAGCATATTTATAAACACTCCCTCCTTGATTCGGGGATATTGTGCTGTCTCGTTCATATTCTCAATGCCCTTCTGGATCCTGATGAAGCCAATCAAAAGCAAAAGGCTACTGATCGTGATGAACTATTTACAACTGAGAAAGATTATGACGGTGATGCAGGTCAAGTCCGTCAGCTTGAGGTAGCTTTTACTTAATGGTACACAAAACCACACATGTTTGTTACACATGGATGTATGCAAAATTTGATTTTGAAAACACAGTAGGCTTAATAGCTGTTACGTTGTGTTTGGTACAACCGTACAAGTAGAACCTTGTACCATTTTGAAGCGTGACATTTTTTTAACATGCCAGGTTTTCCCTGTTTGAGGTGTATATTTAACATATTTGAACTACAGCGTGTAGTAGCGCGTGACATTTTATTCATACTGAACTTAATCTTTGCTTGTACGTTACTGTGCTCTTGTATTTGTTAGGTTATCGGTTCATTGTATGTTTTTAACCTTCTTTTTGTTGCTAACCTATAATTATGCGGGTACTGGGGATTGCTGTGCATATTATGAAAGCATTGGCAAACCATCCTTTGGCAGCACAAAGTTTGATTGAGGATGATTCTCTTCAGTTGCTTGTTCAGATGGCTGCGAATGGCTCTTTGATAGTCTTCTCTCGACATAAGGAGGGCCCAGTTCTGCTGCACAGCATTCAGCTTCATAGGCATGCCATGCAGGTAGATACATTGCACGTATTGCCTTCCCTGTTTGTAAAGACATAGTTGGATAGCAACATCTTCCACAGTCTTAATCTTAAATTAGTTTTTAGAACCTGTAATTCGGATTTTGTTTGTGCTAAGTTGTGGTTATCTTTCCAGATTCTTGTTCTTCTCTTGGTCAATGGCAACAGGAGCACAGCAAAACATATTCGCAAACATCATCTGGTATGGTAATATATTATATGCGTGCACTGCATTGACAATGGTTAAATCCTAAATATACTAATTATGACTGCGCAACTGACCATGCATACCGCACATATGCCCTCTAATGTTGGATAAGCATTTAGTTTTATTATCTATCAGCAACATAAGCTAGCCAATGATGACTACACAGGCTATGCTGACTGTTTTAGTATGTATTATTTTCAAATCATGGCGTGATCCAAGCTTTTCTTGTTATCGTTTTAAAATTATTCTCACATTATGATTTTATGTTCCCTCTGTGCAGATCAAAGCTCTTTTAATGGCTGTCAAAGATTTCAATCCTGATTGCGGTGATTCTACATATACCATGGGCATCGTGGATTTGCTGCTTGAATATGTGGAAGTCTCATGTAGACCTGGTAATTGGTTCATCGGCCTTCCATCTTTTCGTTGAACTAAACATCTATTCCTTGTGCTGGGTTATTTTAATGTGACTTTCTGCAGCCTTAGTATGTCTTGTTTCTGATATAATAACATTTTTAGCCAGTAGAAGCTGGTGGTGTCTGGCTTAGGGAGGATATACATAATGCCAAACAAAGAAAAGCTCTTTCATATATGTTTCTGAAAGGTACCAAATGTTACTTTCTTTGTAGCATCCGACTTCATAGAAAAGAATGAATGGGGCGGGGAAATGGAAAATGGGAGAAAATCCATTTGATCCTAGTGGGAGAGAATTCATTAGGATATGTTTTGTTTCCTATTTCGTTACTTTCCATTCATGAGGAGATGTGCTTGGCTGGTGTAAGAACTGGTTCTGCTGTATTTACCTCTCTTTCACCAGCTTCTATTGAACACTTGTTACCTTTCAGAACATATATGAAAGAGTTTTTCTTTGTTAAGTAGTTAGATCTGATGGTTTCATCCTTTCATCAGGTACATTTCTCTTACATTATGCCTGTGAACCCTTATTTCCGATTGAATGTTACTTCTTCCTCCAAAATAAAATAGAAAATAAGGGTCTTATTTTTCCTTGAAATTTGTGTTTTCAGAGGACGTGATTGCGGGTCATGAAATGTTGCCATGATGAAAAATTACCCGTTACTTTGATGTAAGTTCATGGATGACAAAACATAAGTACCATCGCTGATTGAATATATCGTTCGTATGTTTATCGTCCTTGTGTCACTGAAAACTTGTTTTTCCTCATTTGATTTTTGTTGGATTCAGTTACCAAAATCGGTTGTCAATGTCATTCATGTCTGAGTTGGAGACCTCTATTTGGTTTTAACTTTGATTTTTTGGTCCTTCATCCGTACTGTATGCTGTTCATACTTGTTTCCTTTTTCTGTTTGCAGCCTATTGATAAACAATCTCTCCCTTGATTCGGGGATATTGTGCTGTCTCATTCATATTCTCAATGCCCTTCTGGATTCTGATGAAGCCAATGAAAAGCAAAAGGCTACTGATCGTGATGAACTATTTAAAAGTGAGGAAGATTATGATGGTGATGCAGGTCAAGTCCGTCGGCTTGAGGCGGCTTGAGGTGGCTTGAGGTGGCTTTTACTTAATGGTACACAAACCCATACATGTTTGTTACACATGGATGTATGCAAAGTAGAACCTTGTAGCATTTTGGATCGTGACATTATTTGAGCATGCCAGGATTTGCTGTTATTCTAACATCATGTCTTCCTCCCTGTTTGAGGTGTATATTTCGCATATTTGAACTACAGCCAGCCACTAGTAGTTTTTTTCATACTGAACTTAATCTTTGCTTGTACGTTATTATGCTCTTGTATTTGTTATGTTATCGGTTCATGGTATCTTTTAACTTTCTTTTTGTTTGTAGCCTATAGTTATGCGGGTGGAGGGGAGTGCCGTGCATATTATGAAAGCACTGGCAAACCATCCTTTAGCAGCACAAAGTGTTTTTATTATATTTTTTTGGGGTCAAACGATAGATTTATTAGATTAGGGAGCGGACGGGATTCAAAACTCATGCCGTGCTGCAAGGGCAACACTCATCTCTACTATTGTGGTAGAGGGCCATTTGCAATTTCCTTGAATTTTCCAAGTCCAAACCAATGTAATTCACCAATTTTCGGTGAGAAACCATCGTCATGGATGACTTGCAGTCATCTCTGACGAGTTTCATCAATATTCTACGCAATTCCGAACTGATCCCAAAATTATGGTACGGGAATCGGTCTCACATATTCATTCGTTCGGTAATTCCAAACTGAACCGAAATAAAAAATATATATATATTATTTAATTTTAAATATATATATATATAATTGTAACAGCTGTTGGATATGGTTGAAATTTAATCACAACCGTTGAATCCAAATAAAACCCTCACTCTCTCTCCCGACCTCACCTTAACTCACCTCACCTCACCTTACTGTCTTTGTCTCTCATCCTTCACTGATTTCTATCGCTCTCTCCTCCTTATTTGCCATCTTCGAATCTAGCCACATAACACAAGTGACTCACCTCTCTCTCTCGACTGACCTGTCTAATCTCTCTCTCTCTACATCTCATCTCTCACTAAAAAACACGTTGCAGGAATGGTAGCAGCTCAGCTGATAGCATCGTCTATCTTGACCAAGAGTTTGGCTTTGTTTGAAGGGCTCAGACCTTCAGGCCTTAAGTTGTAGCTGACAGCAACATATGATGCCTGATATTGATGAATGATAATGCTATTAAACACAATTTGTAAGAAATTTTTTGTTTTATTACTTGCTGGCTTGCAGATGCAGCAGCAACGTTGTCAAACATATATATTGGATGACTCAGAGCTATTTATGTATTAAGCATATATATATATATAAAGCCGTCCATAGAATTTAGAGTGCGGAAGTAAAGCATATAAAAACAGAGTAGCATATCAATATATTGAATTAAAAAGAACTCAGGTTGATTGAAAAGAAACATCCATGGATGACTGATGATAACATGAAAAGAAAGGATCAAATTAATTATAGAAGATAATTCCATAAAAATAATGAATTAAATGTAATGATGCAAATATATTTTGAAAATAAATTTTATTGAAAACTTACTGCAACGCAGATTACAAACAGATGTTGCCTAATGGCAGATGAAACAAGTAAACAAGGTGGAGCTCGCAGGCATCCTGAATAATATAGGTATTACAAGTGTTTGGAAAATAATCTCTGTCCTTTGTGGATAAGCAGAGAGATGATATTGAACTGAGCTATTGAGGTTTTAAACTATGTCCTTCTTCTGAAGATGAGTTCCTCTTTTATAGAGGGAGGAGAATGATTGAAGAATGCAATTTTGATCCGGGAATCCCGCTGGCAACAGAAGAAAGCTGGCAAAGCTGGCAAAGCTGGCTGAGGATGATCCTTTACTGTGGAGTCACGTCGTTACTTTTACAAAAGCTGAATGAATAGTGACTTTTTTGTTTTTCACTGTTGATGATGCCTTTACTGTGGAATCACGTTGTTACTTTTACAAAAGCTGAATGAATAGTGACTTTTTTGTTTTTCACTGTTGATGATGTTGTTGGCTGGTACAATCACATGGGCAAATAATGTAGTTCAATAATCAAACGGATCTTGAGCATCTTGAAGGTCCACTTGGTCTGCCCAATTAACGGGAAGCTGAGAAGAGGCCTCAGAAGCATCAGAGTCTGAGTCTGAACCTTTCTTTTTCTGTACCATTGCTGCTTCAGCCATGAGCTGTTGAGCCAAGTCCAGAAGCTGGGTGGTCTTCGAAGACTTTTCTTTCTTTGAGCTGGAGGATTTGGCTGACTTGGTCTTTCCTTTGAGGGAGGAAGATTGACTAATGTCTGAAAGGGATTGAACTGGTTCCTAAGTTTTCGGGAGTTCAGGAAATTGTTGAGTGTCTGGCAAGGCCTGTGAAGAGGATGCAGGAATTGCTGGAATTGAACTCTGAGGAAATTCTGCACGAACTAGATCAATAATCTTTTGGTGGTTGAATTTGTCCCACCATTTTACCCATCGGGCCTTGTAAATTCCTCCATTATCTAACTGGAAATTCCATTTTAAGATCCATGGAACTTTGTATTTGGCCATGAATAAAGAGAATAGGGAAATCCTGCTATCAAAACGGCTGTGGTCAAAACCGGTCTTGAAATTATTGTTTAATGCTTGACGAAGGTCATCAGGAACAAGAGAAATATTTAGGCCATGAGTAGCCCACCAGTCTGGAAACCATGCTGGAAATCTGAGTCTGAAACTTTTATCAAAGGTCACGAACCATGAATGACTAAAATCTTCTGTCTGATGAAGGAAAATATTGGTCCAAGCTTGAATATAATCATAATAATTATAATTGTTGTTTGGTATGAGAACATGCTGGGTGTGAAGGGGTTTGGTATGATAGAGGGGAATGCCCCAATCTTGCTCAGCGAGAAATTTTCCAATATGAAGTGAATGGTATAGAATTTTGTTTTGGTGAGTGGTGCTGTATATTGGCTTAATAGCAATACTTTCGGTTTCAGAGAGAATGGCCTGGTAATACTTGAGCCTTTTGTATGGACCTGCTGGGAGATAATGATGATTTGGGGGCAAAAGCAGTCTAGCAATGCGTTCTGGAGGTTGATTTTTATCAATGTCAAGAGGTATGCACAAAAGCTTTTCAGTAATGGAGTTTTGGGTATATGGTGATGTTTTAGCAAAGCTAGATGGTTTTGGATTAGATGGTGATGGTGATCGGACTGAAGAATAAGGATCATAAGGGGTAGCTAATGCTGTTTGGTAATTTGGTCGGATATTTCCTATTGTTGATCCTAAGGGGGTAAACCTGTTTGTAATGGCGAGGGCCGATGAAGAGTCGGGAATATACTCTTGTTTTACTGGTGCTGGGGTTTGGGACAGGGTGGCTGGGAGCCTTCGTTGCTGAGTAGGATTAGTACCCATTTTTCCCCTGCAAAAATTCTCTGGTCAGAAAATCTGGTATGCAATTTTGGCTGCCTTTAATGTATTCAATTTCAAAATCAAAGATACTTCATATGGCTTGCCAGCGTGCAAAAATTTGTGTTGATGCAATGTTTTGAACATCTTTTTGTAAAACATGTTTTGCAGATTTGCAATCAACACGAACTAAAAATTTTTGATTTAATAAATCATCTTGGAATTTGCTAATGCATAAGACAATGGATAAAATCTCTTTTTTAATAGTACTATAGTTGCTTTGAGCTGGATTCCAAATTCCTGAATGGAAACGAACAATTTGTTCAGGAGATTCGGAAGAAGTTTTTTGGTTAAGGATACCTCCATAACCGATATCAGATGCGTCGGTTTCGACTATTTTGAGAGAGTCGGGAGTTGGAATGCCAAGGCAGGGCAAAGTCTTGACATGATTTTTTATCTGTTTGACAATGGAAGTATGATTTTGAGACCATGATGGAGGATTCTCCTTGAGACGATCAAACAAAGGTTTGCATTGTTGTCGAAGATGAGGATAGAATTCTGAGACATAGTTGAGAGATCCAAGAAATCTTTGAAGCTGAGTTTTATCAATAATTTGATCTGGAAATTTATCAGCAAACTGGATAACTCGATCAATTGGCAGGATGGTTGACCTGTAAATATGGTAACCTAAAAATCTAACTTTGGTTTGAAATAACTTAATCTTAGATGCCGAGACAACTAACTCATTAGACCTAATGATCCTAACAAATGCATGCAAATGCTTCCAATGCTCATCTATTGATTTTGAGAAAATTAATACATCATCAATATAAACAATCGAAAAATGGTTGTATTGATTAAAAACCTCATTCATGATATTTTGAAATTCACTTGGTGCGTTTTTCAAGCCGAAAGGCATTACATTCCACTCGTAATGTCCGAAAGGGGTTACAAAAGCAGTTTTGTATTTATCAGATTCATGAATTTGAATTTGCCAAAAGCCTGATTTCATATCAAATTTAGAAAAAACAGTTGCCTGAGAAAGTCTCTTTATCAAGTCTCTTTTGTTAGGAATTGGATATCGGATCCATTCTAAAACATCATTCAAAGGTTTGTAGTTAATAACTAATCGTGGAACGCCGCGTTCTAATTCTGCATTTTTCTGGACATAAAAAGCAGGGCAAGACCATGGAGATTTGCTTTTACGGATAATTCCTTTTTCCAAAAGTTGGTTAATTTCTGTTTTACAAAACTCTAAAACTTCTTGGTTCATTTGAATTGGTCGTGCTTTTGTGAGGATTTTTTATTCAACAAAATCTTTAATATAAGGGAGTTTAACAATATGCTGTTTTCTGTGCCGAAAAGCATTTGGAATATCAGAACAAATTTCTTTAGTAAGCTTATCAGAAAACTGGTGAATGAAATCTAATAAAGATTTGTTTGTTAATTGTTCTTCAATTTTTTTGTGAAGAATTTCTTCTTGTAGAAATGCAATTTGTTGGGATGTTGCAGTAATCTGGTTGAGAGTTTTTGAAACACTATCTTTTTGAAGTTGTTTTAACTTTTTAAGATCTGTTTCTATGCAAAATTCAAAAGTAATTTTTTGGCCAAAAACCTTAGTAGAAATGTAGTTATGATGAACTTTGAAAGGATAAATTAATGCAATGAAAGGGAGTCCCAAAATGACTGGATCAGAAATATTTTTGATTAAAACAAATGGAGTTTTAAAACAAATATTTTGTTGACAAACATGGGCTTTGGGAATTTCATATTTTAACTTCATTGGGGATTGATTGGCCGCGCTAAGTACTTCAGTAGACTTGTGATAATATTTAGTAGGTATTACCCCTTCTTGAATAAAATTCAAATCTGCGCCGGAATCAATTAAAGCTATGGTTTCTAAAGAAAAATCTTCGATTATTATCTAGATTTTAGAATACCATTTTCTAATTCTTATTTTGTCTAAAAGACTTAAAACAAGATCTTTTGAAGAAGAGGATTTACTTGACTGAGAATCGGAATCGGAATGTGAAGAATAATTGCCCTGTTCTTCTACAAGTGCTTGTGTGCGTACTCTACCGAGTTGTGAACGAATTCATGTATTCTCTGATTTTAAAAACTTAATTTCTGATTTAATTTGATTAATTTCTTTTTGTAAATCCTTTTTTGGTTTATTAAATCTTTCTAAAGTAGTACTAAGAGAAATCTTTTGAGAAGAAGTTTGGCTAGTGCTAGGTTCATGAGAAGAAATCAAATTTTTGAGTTTTTTCAAATAAAAAGATTTCAAATCAGGGTCATTGACTTTACTAATTAATTCCATTAAAAACTCTTCTTGTTCTTCTTGCTTATTAAGTACTAAAATTTTATTACAACAAGTGTCTGTGCATCCAAACTTAATGTTTGGCGAAGAAACGTCGCTAGAACTATTAGAATCTGAGGTGGAAAAATCCAAATTTTTATGAGATTGACTAGAGTCAGTGTTCCTTATTTCTAAAGCCTGGATAAGTTGAATTTTCTCTTCTTCAGAGATTTTTAATTGGTTAATAGCCTTCTTAACTTTGCATTCATTTGCATAATGACCAAATTTGCCACATTTGTAGCATTTTCGCTTTTTATTCTGAAAATCATTTTTAGACTTCCGAAAAGGTTTTTCGTTTGAAGATGGTTTTTCATAAAATTTATTTGTTTGAAAAGGTTTGTTGGAAGATCTTTTGTTTTTATAAAATCTGGATTGATGTTTAGAAAACTTGCTGGTTTGTTGGGCTTTTTTCTTTTTATTCGAAGGAGCAATTGGAGGTAAACCATATTGTTCACAAAATGTTCCAAGTTCGTATTTAGCAATAGATTTATCTTTATGAACTTGTTTTGAAATCTTCATGTCAATACACATTTTCAATCCTTCCTTTTGTATAACATTAACTATGTTACCATAAGTAAGGGTATGATAAGGTATGACACCTTCTTCGTTTACTAAAACATTTCGAATTTTGTGAGCAAAAAGATTTGGTAAACCATTGATAAATTTTTCATTCCAAAAAGGTTGATTACTATCTTCCCGAAGCATAACTCTGGATATGAAAACATCTTTATACCATCTGAAATCACTTAAGGTTAGACACCTTAAATTACTCAGTTGGTCGTGAATACGCGTAGTAACGTTGCTGGGTGTTCCTATAAAGTGTTCTATAATCGTATAAAGTAAAGTATTTACTCCGTCGGGTATTCCCTGTCCTATCGTTTCGTCAAAAATAGGAAGTTTTTCCTCATCTTTTTTGACCGTAAAGCGTATTTCATCTCTGGACTGAGAAGTTAAGTGCTTCTCCCACCAAGAATGAAGCATTCCAGTGAAGCCAGTTACGAGGAGATCAACGATTTGTGTCTGTGTAAAATTGTGATTTGAAATATAGCTATTAGCAACCATGGACATGTGTTGAAGTTTATTCAAAAGTTCTTGTTCTGACAAGCCGTCTATATTTCATTCATATAGTTTGTCAGCAGAGACTGAAAATTGATTTTGAATATTTCGTTCTTCAAATTGAAGGTCAAGAGGAGTTGGCCTGGGATACCAGTTTTTTGTAAGAGAAGTAGGGTTGACCGAATGAGTACGAATACGTTTTAAATCAAGAGTTGGTTGAAGATCAATGTTTTGAAAAGCATTTTCAATATTTTGAATAGCAGAACTAGTTTCCGTGTCCTGAGAAGAATCTGGATCAGATGTGTTTTCTTCTTCGACAGAAACATCATTGTTTTGCAAAACATTAACAACTTTTTCTTTTTTGACCTCAGTGAGCATATGATCAATTTTTTGTAAAGTAGTCATAGATTTTAAAGCATTGGAACTTGAAGAAGTATCAGTAAAATTTACTAAAGGTTTTTCTTTTTGAGAAGATTTTAGTTGAGACAATTTGTCAATTTTTGTTTCAATTTTATCTAACTGTTTTTCAATAGTGTGAAGTCTTTGTTTGTAAAATTATTCTGCTCAATGACAGGTTTAAATCCAGAATCCTCTTTTGGAATTTTGAAAGGAGTTGCGGGAATGTTGATATTACCAGTGGAGATCAAAATAGTTTCTTTGGGAGGATGACTGGAAGAAATTAAAGTTTTGTCTTCCTTAACCCAATTTTCTTTGGTAACAACTGTAACTTTATTTTTGGTTTCATAATGTTTTTCAATGATATCGAAGAAAGTTATTTCAAATTGGTATTGTTCTACAAAAGCTTTCCATTCAGCATAAATGGCTAGCTTTTCTTCATCACAATACTTTTTTCTAAAAATATTTCTTCTGGGGATGTTTTCCTCAGAAGCGATGTCAGCTTTAAGCTTCCTCCATCGGATTTTATGTGGTTTGTTTAAAACAAGTAATTGGTGATTCACCGATGCTGTTTCAAAATCAGAAGCAGTTGGAGAAGTTGGTTCTTCTTGGTTTGGAGGATGATAAACAGGATGTGCAACTTGTGAAGAAGTGTCGACAGACTTTAATTTAAGTAAATCATTCATTAAATCTTGTTGTGCAGCTTCCTGCTCTTTTAGTTTTTTATTTACTAATGATTTGATCAAATCTTGCTCTCGACCCAGTCTATCGGTTGACGTGGATCCAGAAAAAGACTGTCTGCTAGGAGTAAAGGATTTATGTGAATGTACTGATTCACAAGATTTTCTTGCTGGTCTATCAAAATTGATTTTTACAATGCCGTCAAAATATTGTTCAATGTTGTCAAGATTAACAAGACTGTTTTGGACGGAAACCGGCTTACTTTCATTAATTAAACACCAATCTGAAGGGAGACTGATGTCTGACCACCTAATGGTTCTTGGTACTCTTATGTTTGCGCTTTCTTGGGTTGTTTGGATTAAAAGAGTGTGGTCGCGAGGACTTTTGTTCAAAGCTTGAAAATTCATGTTTGTGCCAGTGACTTTGTAATAAATTCTAAAAATAAGTGCCAAAAGCTGTGTTCCTTCCAGTACTTGGTACCCGGAGGTTTTGATATTGAGAGTAAGAGCTTTTAAAACATGTGGATCTGAAAGACTTATTGTGAGATCAGGAAAGCAATCAAAATGGATAGGTCCGTTGTAAAAACTAGATTCGATCATTCCTAGTATACTATCGTTGAAATCAGTAAATCTAGCGTTGCGAAGACATAAAAGTATAGAAGTGTTAAGGCCTTTTCGTGTTAATGGTTTGACTGCGATTTGAACTAAACCAATATGAAGATAGTTATGACCATTTTTGCGATGCGCTTTGATTTGTTCTGGAGAAGATAATTGACAAGTCTCATACTCTTTGCTAAGAGCATAAGCCTTCTTAACTGTTTTGACGTGATGTTCTGATTTGAAAAAGGTTAAAGACCAATTTTTCTTGTAAATATTTTGGGTTGAAACCTTTGGAATGTTCCATTCAGAAAAATCAATACTTTCATCTGTTTGAAAATCCAGTTTTTATTCTTCATTGACAATATCAGGTATAGTTCCTAAGTTGGATCTAGAGCTAGTGCTGGCCATTGAATTAGATCTAAATAATCTACTCATGATATGCACAAAACAAGTATACTATATGCAAGACTTAAAAGATTCACCTTCCTCGTATGTCTAGACTATTCCCCCGCTCATGCGCTCCGCTCATGCCTCTCCTGGGACTTATTGTTTGGACCACGTCTTACTGTTTGGCTGGAAGAAAGAAGAACTGAGGACCGACGATTAATAAATACAGATAAGATACAAGTTTGTGGATAACAATGAACAGATTAGATAGATGCTAATGCAATTACCAACCACTTGGCTCTGATACCAAATGGGGCGGAACTAACAACAGCAGGCGGCAAAGCCGTCCATAAAATTTTAAGTGTGGAAGTAAAACATATAAAAATAGAGTAGCATATCAATATATTGAATTAAAAAGAATTCAGGTTGATTGAAAAGAAACATCCATGGATGACTGATAATAACATGAAAGGAAATAATTAAATTAATCATAGAAGATAATTCCATGAAAATAATGAATTAAATGTAATGATACAAATATATTTTGAAAATAAGTTTTATTGAAAACTTACTGCAATGCAGATTCCAAACTCCTGAATGGAAACGAACAATTTGTTCAGGAGATTCGGAAGAAGTTTTTTGTTTAAGGATACCTCCATAACCGATATCAGATGCGTCGGTTTCGACTATTTTGAGAGAGTCGGGAGTTGGATTGCCAAGGCAAGGCAAAGTCTTGACATGATTTTTTATCTGTTTGACTATGGAAGTATGATTTTGAGACCATGATGGAGGATTCTCATTCAGACGATCAAAAAAAGGTTTGCATTGTTGACGAAGATGAGGATAAAATTCTGAAACATAATTGAGAGATCCAAGGAATCTTTGAAGCTGGGTTTTATCAATAATTTGATCTGGAAATTTATCAGCAAACTGGATGACTTGATCAATTAGTTGAATAGTAGACCTGTAAATATGGTAGCCTAAAAATCTAACTTTGGTTTGAAATAACTTAATCTTAGATGCCGAGACGACTAACCCATTAGACCTAATGATCCTAACAAATGCATGCAAATGCTTCCAATGCTCATCTATTGATTTTGAGAAAATTAATACATCATCAATATAAACAGTCGAAAAATGGCTGTATTGATTAAAAATCTCATTCATGATATTTTGAAATTCACTTGGTGCGTTTTTCAAGCCGAAGGGCATTACATTCCACTCATAGTGTCCGCAAGGAGTTACAAAAGCAGTTTTGTACTTATTAGATTCATGAATTTGGATTTGCCAAAAGCCTGATTTCATATCAAATTTGGAAAAAACAGTTGCTTGAGAAAGTCTTTTTATCAAATCTCTTTTGTTATGAATTGGATATCGGATCCATTCTAAAACATCATTCAAGGGTTTGTAATTAATAACTAATCGTGGAACGCCGCTTTCTAATTCTACATTTTTCTGGACGTAAAAAGCAGGGCAAGACCATGGAGATTTGCTTTTACGGATAATCTCTTTTTCTAAAAGTTGATTAATTTCAGTTTTCCAAAACTCTAAAACTTCTTGATTCATTTGAATCGATCGTGCTTTTGTGGGGATTTTTGACTCAATAAAATCTTTAATATAAGGTAGTTTAATAATATGTTGTTTTCTGTGCCAAAAAGCATTTGGAAGATCGGAACAAATTTCTTTAGTAAGCTTATCAGAAACCTGGCGAATAGAATCTAATAAAGATTTGTTTGTTAATTGTTCTTCAATTCTTTTGTGAAGAATTTCTTCCTGTAAAAAAGCAATTTGTTGGGATTTTGCAGTAATCTGGTTGAGAGTTTTTGAAACACTATCTTTTTGAAGTTGTTTTAACTTTTTAAGATCTGTTTCCATGCAAAATTCAAAAGTAATTTTTTGGCCAAAAACCTTGGAAGAAATGCAATTATGATGAACTTTGAAAGGATAGATTAATGCAATGAAAGGGAGTCCCAAAATGACTGGATCAGAAATATTCTTGATTAAAACAAATGGAGTTTTAAAACAAACATTTTGTTGACAAACGTGAGCTTTGGGAATTTCATAGTTTAATTTCATCGGGGATTGATTTGCAGCACTAAGTGTTTCCGTAGACTTGTGAAAAGATTTAGTAGGTATTAACCCTTCTTGAATGCAATTTAAATCTGCACTTGAATCAATTAAAGCGATGGTTTCTAAGTGAAAATCTTCGATTACTATCGTAACTTTAGAATACCATTTTCGAATTCTTATTTTGTCTAAAAGACTTAAAACAAAATCTTTTGAAGAAGAAGATTTAGTTGAGTGAGCGTCGGAATCGGAATTTGAAAAAGAATTACCTTGTTCTTCTACGAGCGCTTGTGTACGTACTCTACTGAGTTGTGAACGAATTTCAGTGTTCTCTGTTTTGAAAAACTTAATTTCTGATTTAATTTGATTAATTTCTTTTTGTAAATCCTTGATGGTTAAATCCTTTTTTGGTTTATTAAACCGTTCCAAAGTGGTGCTGAAAGAAATCTTTTGAGAAGAAGTTTGGCTAGTGCTAGGTTCATGAGAAGAAATCAAATTTTTGAGTTTTTTCAAATAAAAAGATTTCAAATCAGGGTCATCGACTTTACTAATTAATTCCATTAAAAACTCTTCTTGTTCTCCTTGCTTATTAAGCACATAAATTTTATTACAACAAGTTTCCGTGCATCCTAACTTAATGTTTGGCGAAGAAACGTCGCTAGAACTATTAGAATATGAGGCGGAAAAATCCAAATTTTTATCAGATTGACTAGAGTCAGTGTTCCTAATTTCTAAAGCCTGGATAAGTTGAATTTTCTCTTCTTCAGAGATTTTTAATTGGTTAATAGCCTTCTTAACTTTGCATTCATTTGCATAATGACCAAATTTGCCACATTTGTAGCATTTTCCCTTTTTATTCTGAAAATCCTTTTTAGACTTTCGAAAAGGTTTTTTGTTTGAAGATGGTTTTTCATAAAATTTATTTGTTTGAAAAGGTTTGTTGGAAGATCTTTTGTTTTTATAAAATGTAGATTGATGTTTAGAAAACTTGTTGGTTTGTTAGGCTTTTTTCTTTTTATTCGAAGGAGCAATTGGAGGTAAACCATATTGTTCACAAAATGTTCTAAGTTCGTATTTAGCAATAGATTTATCTTTATGAACTTGTTTTAAAATCTTCATGTCAATACACATTTTCAATCCTTCATTTTGTATAATATTAACTATGTTACCATAAGTAAGGGTATGATAAGGTATGACACCTTCTTCGTTTACTAAAACATTTCGAATTTTGTGAGCAAAAAGATTTAGTAAACCATTGATAAATTTTTCTTTCCAAAAAGGTTGATTACTATCTTCCCGAAGCATAACTCTGGATAAGAAAACATCTTTATACCATCTGAAATCACTTAAGGTTGGACACCTTAAATTACTTAGTTGGTCGTGAATACGCGTAGTAACGTTGTTGGGTGTTCCTATAAAGTGTTCTATAATCATATAAAGTAAAGTATTTACTGCGTCGGGTATTCCCTGTCCTATCGTTTCGTCAAAAATAGGAAGTCCTTCCTCATCTTTTTTGACCGCAAAGCGTATTTCATCTCTGGACTGAGAAGTTAAGTGCTTCTCCCACCAAGAATGAAGCATTCCAGTGAAGCCAGTTACGAGGAGATCAACAATTTGTGTCTGTGTAAAATTGTGATTTGAAATATAGCTATTAGCAACCATGGACATGTGTTGAAGTTTGTTCAAAAGTTCTTGTTCTGACAAGCCGTCTATATTCCATTCATAGAGTTTGTCAGCAGAGACTGAAAATTGATTTTGAATATTTCGTTCTTCAAATTGAAGGTCAGGAGGAGTTGGCCTGGGATACCAGTTTTTTGTAAGAGAAGTAGGGTTGACCAAATGATTACGAATACGTTTTAAATCAAGAGTTGGTTGAAGATCAATGTTTTGAAAAGCATTTTCAATATTTTGAATAGCAGAATTAGTTTCCGTGTCCTGAGAAGAATCTGGATCAGATGTGTTTTCTTCTTCGACAGAAACATCATTGTTTTGCAAAACATTAACAACTTTTTCTTTTTTGACCTCAGTGAGCATATGATCAATTTTTTGTAAAGTAGTCATAGATTTTAAAGCAGTGGAACTTGAAGAAGTATCAGTAAAATTTACTAAAGGTTTTTCTTTTTGAGAAGATTTTGGTTGAGACAATTTGTCAATTTTTGTTTCAATTTTATCTAACTGTTTTCCAAGATTTTCTTGCTGGTCTATCAAAATTGATTTTTACAGTGCCGTCAAAATATTGTTCAATGTTGTCAAGATTAACAAGACTGTTTTGGACGGAAACCGGCTTACTTTCATTAATTAAACACCAATCTGAAGGGAGACTGATGTCTGACCACCTAATGGTTCTTGGTACTCTTATGTTTGCGCTTTCTTGGGTTGTTTGGATTAAAAGAGTGTGGTCGCGAGGACTTTTGTTCAAAGCTTGAAAATTCATGTTTGTGCCAGTGACTTTGTAATAAATTCTAAAAATAAGTGCCAAAGGCTGTGTTCCTTCCAGTACTTGGTACCCGGAGGTTTTGATATTGAGAGTAAGAGCTTTTAAAACATGTGGATCTAAAAGACTTATTGTGAGATCAAGAAAGCAATCAAAATGGATAGGTCCGTTGTAAAGACTAGATTCGATCATTCCTAGTATACTATCGTTGAAATCAGTAAATCTAGCGTTGCGAGGACATAAAAATATAGAAGTGGTAAGGCCTTTTCGTGTTAATGGTTTGACTGCAATTTGAACTAAACCAATATGAAGATAGTTATGACCATTTTTGCGATGCGCTTTGATTTGTTATGGAGAAAATAATTGACAAGTCTCATGTTCTTTGCTAAGAGCATAAGCCTTCTCAACTGTTTTGACGTGATGTTCGGATTTAAAAGAGGTCAAAGACCATTTTTTCTTGTAAATATTTTGGGTTGAAACTTTTGGAATGTTCCAGTCAGAAAAATCAATACTTTCGTCTGTTTGAAAATCCAGTTTTTGTTCTTCATTGACAATGTCAGGTATAGTTCCTAAGTTGGATCTAGAGCTAGTGCTGGTCATTGAATTAGATCTAAATAATCTACTCATGATATGCACAAAACAAGTATACTATATGCAAGACTTAAAAGATTCACCTTCCTCGTATGTCTAGACTCTTCCCCCGCTCATGCCTCTCCTGAGTCTTACTGTTTGGACCACGTCTTACTGTTTGGCTGGAAGAACGAAGAACTGAGGACCGACGATTAAGAAATGCAGATAAGATACAAGTATGTGAATAGCAAAGAACAGATTAGATAGATGCTAATGCAATTACCAACCACTTGGCTCTGATACCAAATGTGGCGAAACTAACAACAGCAGGCGGCAAAGCTGTCCATAGAATTTAGAGAATATATATATATATATATATATATATATATATATATATGTATATTCTGTTTTGTGCAAAAGAAATGAAAGTAGCTTTGTTTAGTTTTGGGTGGAATGGCTTCAATTTGTTTTCAATTTTGGTATTTGACTTCTAGGGTTTTGGATTTGGAGGTTTTCAATTTTGTGTACTTCAGGGGCGCCCATTTACAAGAAGGCAAATGAGAATTAAATTGAAATCCTTAACCATACCATACCGCAATACCAAAAATATTTTAGGAATCCCGAAATTTGGAATACCCAACCATACACTTGGTTGGCTTTTGTTATGCACGTGAGATTATTAGAGATTTGGATTACCTATGTTTGTTAGCTGATAAGAAATATGTATTATTAGGGTTACTAGCTTAAATGGTCATGATTGTATTACAACTCCTGTATAGGATATGAATCATGGATATTCACGGTGATAAAGCCGGAATGATAAGGATCACACAATGGATAGTCTCCTTGTCAATCAACACCCACTACAAGAAAATATGGTAATTGCAACATCTTTTTTACGACGTGTGGTGCAGCCCTGATAATAACTATTAAATTTTATTATTTTATGCGCACTAAACTTTGGTGCTCTGTTGTTTACGACAGGAATAAGTTTTGTCGCACAACCTCTATTGTGAATAAGTAGAAGAAAAAAAGCATAACTGCACGCTCTCATCTCTTTCTCGCTCTCCGCCTCCCTCGTTCTCCGCCTATCTCCCTCTCTTCAAAGCATAGATCCTTCTTTGCCACTCTTGTCACAACCTGTCAACCACTTATGCTACAGAATTGAACTAGGTAAGGAGTTATGTTTCTTGTTGCTCTCTCAAATCTCCCCTTCCCTAACCCTAATATTTTTTGTCATATCTTAGTTTTTTCTTTTTGCTGCTAGAAATTCGAATTCAACGTCATCCCTTCTCATTCGATAAGATTATTTGAGGAATTATCTTCTAATTTGTTTTTTCTCGGTGTTGTTTCATCATTTTTCCACAAATTCCAATCTTATCTATTCTCCATTAGTTCTCCTAGTGTTTAGGGGTTTTTTTTTTGTTTTTTTTTTTGTTTTGCCTTTTCTATGTTCAATTTCATCATTAATTGCTAATATTGTTGGAGGATTTTTTGTAATTCAAGCTAGTCAAAGAAGTATGCTAGCTTGGTTTTGTTTATTTATTCTTTATTGGCACTAGTGACTCAATGAGCAAGAGAAGCAAAAATTTGGGGGTGGATTAATTGGAGAAGGATGAGGAATAAAGCATTGTTGAATGCAGAGACAATGGCAGTGCTTTTGTGAAGAAGCACAGAGTGGTCAGAAAAAGGTGAGATTTGTATAGGAAAAGGGAAGAACTCTTTGGAAAGGAATGGTGAATGATGAGTAGAAATGAGAGCAAGACGGAGGAGAAAATGGAAAGTGGGCCTCTAAGAAAAGTGAGAATAGGGTGTAGTTTAAAGGTAGAAGGTGAAGTGGGGCATTCTGATGACATCAATATAGGGAAAGGTTTGCAAAGAAGCAAGAGAGTAGGTTATTTTCTTGGGGCCATAAAGGATCATACGAAGCAGGAAGAAAGAAAAGTAAATAAGCATTCCAAGAAAGTAAGTAATTTGTAAATTCTTGGTTTATGTCATTTGTTGTCAATGTTGTGACTTACTCGTTTTCGTTAATAAGTTACAACTTAAGTTGGCATCTGAAAGATTACCTAACTGTTTGAACAATCTCTATTTGAAATGTAATGCTTTATTTTACAGGTGCTATTTTTTCAGGAACCTATTCTATGTAAAAACATCCCTAGAATAGTTCCTGTTAATGGCTCGAAGTCATTTCTAATCTTGAATGTAAGTAAAATGATGTGGGAAGTGCTCAATATGTGTCCAATTTACACGTTGGAAGAAAGCCATGTGTATTCGTAGGCATGCCTTTGGCGATCAGTATCGAGCCTGATACAGGTGTCAAAGGGCCATGAAAACTTGAAATGGTTTTTGGTAAGTAAATCTCAACATTCTAAATCATATGATTGTGCTGGTGAAGTAATTTCCCCTTGAATATGGTTTTCTGCTACGCATCTATCTGTTTGTAATGCTAAGTCCGAAAAGGAGTCTCTCCTATTGCACTTGATGTTTACAATTTCAAAGGGCTTAGTGTGGCCCTTTCTATGGGCATCGCATACCTTTTTGTTCGTTTAGGCAAATGTGCTGATAAACTTTACTAAGAAAACCTTGGTTTTTTGGTAGTCTATTCAAGCGTTTGCCAACTTGTAGATGTCGTTGGCTCATTCCAAGAAGTGACCACTATACTTAAGAACCAAAAGCACTATTATGAAGAAATAGTGAAGTACGATGGCAGGTAAATTTACCATTGTTGGAAGAATTATTCAACATTCAACTATCAATTCTATAATTCTATAAGGAAATGATTACAAATGTTGAGTTATTTGATTGCCCCAAGTTTAAGGACATATTTGAGGAGGTTTATGACGAGAGGTGGAAGCAAGAGTTTGAAGACAATTCTACATGGTTTGTACTAGCATGAGAACTTTGACATAGGAATATAGAACCTATAAACGTTTTGATCATGCATATATGTTTCATTAATGTAAGTGAAATACATTCTTTGATATCTGAGTGTTTCTCCTTTTGTGAATTATGAATTGTATTGGTATTGGATTTTATTTTAGTTCGAAATATGTAGTAATAATTCACACGAAACAATTATGGTGAAACTGTTAAAAATAATGTAATTGTGGCGTCCCATTTGACGCCCAATATTTTTTTTATACCTAGTGCCAATTATTTGCAACGCGTTACTTGCCATCTCAAAACCGTAGCAAATAGTATTTGCGACGTGTTGAAAACGTCGCATATAATCTGATAGGAGCATATTTATGCGACTTAGTTAGCTTGTTCTTGTGCATTTTTGTTGTTATTTCTTAGTTAATGTAGTATTTCAAGTTATTTTCGCGTATTTGTAGGTCCAAAGGGTTAAAACAGCAAGCAAGTGCATTTTGGAGCAGTTTTGGGCACTAAATGGATAGCACATGTATAGGGCCAAGATGGATGGACGGACAAATTTGGAGTTCAAAAGGCTAGGAATCTGATAAGAAGATGAAGAAATTAAATTAAAGACAAAGAAGATAAGGAATCAGCTCAAAAGAGGAAACATTATCCAAAACCTTATCTAACCTTATCTAACCTTATCTTATCTTATCCTATTGTAACCTTATCATGCCTTAATCTTAGCTGCAAATGGACCTAAATATATATATTTCTAGAACCTATATCTAGAAGCATTCTCTTCTAGAAGTCCCAAATCAACCACAAAAGCATATTGTTTCTAGAAACCCTACAAAGGTGGCCCTTATTCCTTTCTAAAAAGCCTTGCCTTGCCTTGCAACCCATTCTCCTTTCCCTCCAATATTTGCCACACCCCTCTATCCCTTTTCCCTTGTGGATTTTGATTTATTAGGCCTTATTCCTTGTGGATTTGGGTTATACAAATCCTTTTCTGAAATTAATTAGGCCAAACCCCCTCCTAAGTGGATTTAATGACTTGTGCCAAACCCTAGGGCCCTAATCCTTAAAATCTGTTAAGTTGTAACCCTAATCTAATTAACCCTAGGGTTGGCCGAACCTATATATACGTATTTTCAGCCACAATTTCGGGAGAACCCTAATGCCATTCAGAAAAACCCTTGCCGCAAGCCCTAGACACCATTCTACGTCATTCATTCAATCCATTCACTTCCATCTACAACCTGCCACAACTTTCCACCCTTCTCAGCCATCATTCATCATCCTAAGCAAGAATACACCATTCATCACCCCCAAAACCACCAACCACACCTTGTGCCGCAGCAATGAAGAAGAAGGAGAGGCCTTAGACGTGCATGCCATTCAAATTGAAGTTGCGGGAACATTTTAGGTGTAATCTTTCTTGGTTTTCAATGTTTAAACTCAATAATCTTGGTTTTGTGAGTATGAGGAACTAATCCCCTCTTAGCTAGGGGGAATTTCGAAACCATGGCTGTATTTGCAATATGATTTGATTACTTCCAGTTGTGATTTTATGAATTGTTGAATTCAATTTACTTATCTGTTTGAATTAAAACTTGTTGTGTATGTGGGTTGAGAGTGCACACTTAATTTGCATGCATAAATCTGATGCTAGGATATAAGGGAGCTTCACCTAATCGTTGTGAACTTATATTCATAAGTAGTAAAGGTTGTTAGTCACAATCATGTTAAGTAAATTCCTGGCATAAGTATCATGCACTTTCATAGTTAGGAACGCCTTGTCAACACTTATGATTTTCATAGAATTTAATGATCTTTGATTGTTTCTCTATTATGCGCTTTCATGTAGAGAACTTTTGAGGAATAATTTGATTACGATGCGCTAATTCCATTCAATTCAATGACTTAAGGAAAATCTGAGGGTTAATTTAAGCGTACCTAATTAATTTAGGGTGTTGAGGTTCATGGTTCATTGAAAAAGCAACTGGAGATTGTTTTGTATGCAAGTATGTCATGTGTGGAGAAAGACCTCCTAGTTAGCCCACCATCCATCTATTTCCACCAAATTCGTGCAAATATGCCTAGGTTCAGTACTTATTTTGTTTACTTTATTTTCGTCCAAAACCAAATCCCCCTTTATTTTGGAATGTCTAACTAGTTAGAATCTATTTTAGATTTTGTTTTCAAGTTTTTTGAGTCAAGTTAAAACTAAAATTCGTCCAAAATTGTGTTTAGAGTCAAATCTGCCCAGTTTGTGTTTTTAGGCAGTTTTGAGTGTTTTTAGCTTATTTTGAGTTTTGTGAACTTGTTTTGAGTCTTTAAGTTTAGTTAAGTGTTTTAAAGCTTAGGTTTATCTATTTGAGTTAGTTTAAAGTGTTTTAGCAATCCCTTCTAATCCCTGGTTTAAGAACGATCCCTACTTACATATATACTATAATTGTCAAAAGAGGGTTTAATTTGTGTGTTAAGTTAATTTTCGCATCAAATTTTGGCGCCGTTGCTGGGGATTAGCAACTTTGCTAATCCTTTGTTATTTCTTTTTGTTTAATTTCGTGTGTTTTTTGTTTTAATTGCTGACTTTGTTTTGTTTTCTTATTTTTAGGTACTAGTTTATGACTCGAAGTTCTCAACCGGTTCGTGCACATATCTTAGACTTTGACGACGATTTCGAGTGAACTTTGAGAAGGAAGAAGAATCAACAAGAGCCCCAACCACTTCAACCTGCACCAGATCTTGAAGAAGACGAAGTACAAGTGGAAGAGTAGATCACGACTCAGATTTTTGAGGAAGAACAAGCTATGGCAGCAAACAATCGAACAATCAAGGAGCTTTCCGCTTCGGGATTGGACAATGCCATGCCTTTATGCATTCAATATCCAAAGGCAGCCCCAGACAAGACCGACGAGTTCGAATTAAAGTCTAGCTTACTGCACCATATTCCTAAGTTCCATGGGTTGTCCATGGAAGATCCTAATAAACACTTGAAGGAGGTTGAGGTTGTTTGCTCAAGCATGACCCCGGTGAATGTTGATGGGAGCATTTTGAAGATGAAGGTTTTTCCTTTTTCTCTCTTGGAAAAGGCTAAAGATTGGTTGTATGAACTAGCCCCCGGAACTGTCACATCATAGGAGAGTATGAAACGGGCGTTTTTGGAGAAGTTTTTCCCAACTTCTCAAGTCATTCTTTTACGTAAAAGGATTAGTGGCATTTAGCAAAACCAAGGTGAATCATTTCCAACTTATTATGAACGTTTTAAAACTCTTGTTGCTTCATGTCCACAACACCAAATGAAGGAGGAGCTTCTTCTTTAATATTTCTACGAAGGGCTTCTACCAATTGAACGTCAAATGCTAGACACCTCAGCGGGAGGAGCTTTAGTGGACAAAACACCCATGGCTGCCAAGACTCTCATTGCCAACCGAGCTTTAAATGCTCAACAATATGAAGGCGTTGGTCAAAGAGACATACCACAGCAGCAACAAGTTAATGAGGTAAGTGCTACTTCTGAACTTCAAAATCAAATGGCTAATCTTACTTCTTTTCTTTCGCAGGTGGTTGAAATACCAAAGGTACAAAGTGTGGCTGTTTGTGGCGTGTGCTCAATGAATGGACATCTCACAGATAAGTGCCCTCAATTGATCGAGAACGGAGGGTGAGAATCTGCCAATGCTGTGGGTTATGGGAGCCAAAACCAACCAATTAGTGATCCTTTCTCTAATATATACAATCCTGGTTGGAAAGATCATCCAAATTTCAAATGGAGGGAGCCCCAACAACCCCAACAACAAAGTGCATTTAGGCAGCAACCTCTGGGATTCTACAAAAAGCCGTATGCACCCACATAACCCTAAGCACAACCTGCCCAATCCAAATCAGTTCGTCCATAGATAATGATCAAAATTTTCAATTACTAACTTCTATGGCGCAGGGAATGCAAAATAAGGACAAAAAGGTTGATGAATTAAAGAAGCAAGTAGGGCAGATTGCGAAGTTCATGGGCCAATTCAGAGAACAAGGCAAGTTGCCTAGTTCAACCGTTATCAACCCAAAATGAGGATTCAAATCTGCTAAAGCAATCATGTTGCAAAGTGGAAAACAAGTTGGAACAGCCTCACGACCATCTAAATCAGTCCCAACTGAGGACGAAAAGTTGCAATTCGAGAAGGAGGAACAAGAGCAAGCCACGACAAGGGTAGCACCAACCATGCCACAGCTACCCAAACATTCCCATTTGTCTTCCAAAGGTAAGGAGGTTCCAAATTCGATTATTTCTAATATTATTCCCCCAAATGTACCCTTTCCTCGTAGATTCATGCAATCGAAGAAGGAGGAGGTTGAAAAGGACATTTTGGAGACATTTAGAAAAGTACAAGTCAATATACCACTTTTGGATGCAATTAAGCAAGTTCCAAGGTATGCCAAGTTTTTAAAAGAACTTTGCACCACTAGGAAGAGAATTTCGAACAAGGAGGTTGTCAAGGTAAGTGAAAATGTCTCGGCCATCTTACAACGTAAAATGCCCCCTAAATGCAAAGATTCGGGTAGTTTTACAATTCCTTGTATTATTGGGAATAATCCTTTTGAACATGCCATGCTAGACTTAGGTGCATCTATTAATGTCTTGCCTTACTCAATTTATGCATCTATGAACCTAGGTGAGTTAAAAAATGATGGTGTGATTATTCAATTGGCCGATAGATCTAATGCCTATCCAAAGGGTGTTTTGGAAGATGTTTTAGTGCAAGTCAATCATTTAATCTTTCCAACGGATTTCTACATGCTTGAAATGGAAGAATCAGACCATTCCCCTTCGTTGCCAATCCTCCTTGGACGCCCATTCATGAAAATTGCCCGCACTAAGATTGATGTGTTTAATGGGACTTTGACAATGGAATTTGATGGGGAGGTTATTAATTTTAATCTTTCTAAATCTACAAGTATCCTAGTGATGATCATTCATGTTTTTCTATTGATGTAATTGATTCCTTGGCGCAGGACCATTTTGAACAATTGAATGAAGATGCACTTGAATTGGTCATTATAAGAGGAATGGAAGTAAAAAACAATGGATCAGCCACATTGGCCACCCACAGCATGCATGGAGAACACCATGTCGTGCCTCCTAATGTACATATGATTGAGATAGTGGCTATCCTTGAGTCATTGCCACTACAATCTGGTAAGTCTTCGGACGCAATTTCAATTTCAATTTTTCGCTAATAAGCCATTTCCTTCAGTTGTGCAGCCACTTTCTCTGGAACCTAAACCATTGCCAAGTCATTTGAAGTATGTTTTCTTGGGAGACCAAAAGACCTTGCCCGTCATTATCTCATCCTCAGTCACGGCACAAGAAGAAGGTAAGCTAGTGAGGGTGTTAAAGGAGTACAAAACAGAAATTGGTTGGACCTTAGCCGACATCAAGGGAATAAGCCCTCCCACATGCATGCATCGTATACTTTTGGAGGAGGGGTCTAAAGCATCTCGAGAGGCTCAACGCCGACTCAACCCTCCAATGATGGAAGTTGTGAAGAAGGAGATAATCAAGCTATTGGATTATGGAGTGATCTATCCAATTTCGGATAGTCGTTAGGTTTCTCCGATTCAATGTGTTCCAAAGAAATTTGGAGTAACTGTGGTGACAAATGCCGAAAATGAGCATGCAACTTTAAGGAGATAATCAAGATATTTACTTGGCATTAAGGTTATTATTTTCACTGATCATGCAACTTTAAAGTATTTGTTCACCAAGAAAGAAGCTAAACCAAGGTTAATTCGATGGATGCTACTTCTTCAAGAGTTTGACATCGAAATTAGAGACAAAAAGAGGAGTGAAAACGTGGTGGCTGACCACCTAAGCAGTATGCTACATGAGGAGGAGCCCTTACCTATTTTAGAAACATTCCCTGATAAGCAATTGTTGTCCATTAAGGTAAGTGAGCCTTGGTATGCTGATTTGGTGAATTATTTGGTGGCTAAACAAGTTCCAAACACTTTAAACAAAACCCAACGTGATAAATTGAAAAAAGATGCTAGATTTTATGTTTAGGATGATTCATACTTGTGGAAATATTGCTCAGATTAGATTATACGTAAGTGTGTGCATGACATGGAATTCAATTTTATTTTAACATTCTGTCACACTTATGAATGTGGGGGACACTTTGGGAAACAACGCACAGCCCTTAAGGTTTTAGAATGTGGATTTTATTGGCCAACTTTATTTAAGGATGCTAGAACCTTTTGTATGTCTTGTGATCGTTGCCAAATAATGGGTACTATAAGTGCAAAGGATCAAATGCCGCAAAATGTCATACTTCCTATTGAAATTTTTGATGTTTGGGGCATTGATTTTATGGGTCATTTTCCTTCCTCACATGGTTTCCTTTATATCTTACTTGCTATGGATTATGTGTCGAAATGGATGGAAGCAAAAGCCACCCAAACTAATGATTCTCGAGTGGTTGCAGATTTCATTAGAACTAACCTATTTGCAAGGTTTGGAATGCCACGAGTAATCTTAAGTGATGGAGGTTCTCACTTTTGCAATCGAACCATTGAGGCTTTGCTCAAGAAGTACAACGTTACGCATAAGGTTTCAACACCTTATCATCCTCAAACCAATGGGCAAGCCGAGGTTTCAAATAGGGAGATCAAGCAAGTTCTAGAGAAGATCGTTGGACCAACAAGGAAGGATTGGAGCGTACGTTTGGAGGATGCATTGTGGGCATATCGCACGACATATAAAACACCCCTTGGCATGTCCCCATTTCGGCTAATCTACGGCAAACCATGCCATCTTTCTCTAGAATTGGAGCACAAGGCGCATTGGGCTGTCAAAACATTCAACATGGACCTTGATGCCGCTGAAATTCATAGGAAGCTCTAATTGAATGAACTTGAAGAGATTAGGCATGAGGCTTATGAAAACGCTCGAATTTACAAGGAGAAGACAAAGGCTTTCCATGATAAGATGATTCGAGGCAAATCATTCTCCATTGGGCAGAAAGTGCTACTCTTTAATTCCTACCTTCGCTTGTTTCGTGGTAAGTTGTGTTCTAAGTGGGTTGGCCCGTTTTTTATTACTAATGTATTTCCTTATGGTGTAGTCCAAGTTCAAAGCTTGAAAACAGGACAAGAATTCAAAGTGAATGGCCATCGGTTAAAGCCCTACTATGAGAATTTCAAGGAGCGTGTTGTGGATGATGTACCCCTCCATGTCGTGGGTACTAGTGAAGCTTAATATGGCATATTCGTCCGGCTGGAAGACGTTAAAGCAAGCGCTTCTTGGGAGGCAACCCATGCATTCAACAAGGAGAAGATGGAACTTCCACTCCAAACCCATATTTGCGTTTCTAAACCCTTCTCTTTGCTGCTTTATTTTATCATGCTTAGTTGTTTGTTATTTGTTTACTTCTGTGTGAGTCTTCGTGTGAAACATTGAGGACAATGTTTGATTTAAGTGTTGGGGGGTGGGGGAGGGGTAAACAAGTGTTTTTATGCAAATTCAATTCGTGGGATTCTATCACCTATCACTTCTAATGTTGTTTCTCACTGTTTTAAGTGTTTTTAGTGCATTTTGAACTGTTTTGGTGTGTTTTGAAGTAAAAATCCGAAAAATTGAAAAAAAAATTGAAAAAATAAGTGTTTTGAAAAAGCCAAAAAGAGTCGTTTGTGTGTGTTTGTTTGTGTCTTAGGGTACCTTCCAACACAATGATGAGGATTTGGTTTTTAATGCATGACTGTTAAAGAGAGTTACAAGCATAGATGGAAGTTTGATATGCTCTTTGGTTTATGCGTGGTTGTAGTTATAATTTATGAATTCACATGTAATCACAAAGGATAAAATCAGTTTTTGTAACATGCTTGAAGGAAGGTACTCAAACTAAAGCTACATCCTTGAAAGACTTGAGCCTAAAACGTTCTTTGGAGAGTATAAATCTATGATTCTAAAACGTTCTTTGGAGAGTATAAATCTATGATTAAGTATGCTCAGAATAAGGATTGCTTAAATCTATGTGAGTGGTGATCTTTGACAGGTTATGTTTCATTGGAAATCCCTGAGGCAAACGTTGGAAGGTTTAGATTGTATGCTTTGCTTCTTTTGTTTGTTTGTTTTGCTCGAGGACTAGCAAAAGCTAAGTGTGGGGGAATTTGATAGGAGCATATTTATGCGACTTAGTTAGCTTGTTCTTGTGCATTTGTGTTGTTATTTCTTAGTTAATGTAGTATTTCAAGTTATTTTCGTGTATTTGTAGGTTCAAAGGGTTAAAGTAGTAAGAAAGTGCATTTTGGTTCATTTTGGAGCAATTTTGGGCACTAAATGGATAGCACATGTATGGGCCAAAATGGATGGACGAATTTGGAGTTTAAAAGACTAGGAATCTGATAAGAAGATGAAGAAATTAAATTAAAGACAAAGAAGATAAGGAATCAGCTCAAAAGAGGAAACATTATCCAAAACCTTCTCTAACCTTATCTAACCTTATCTAACCTTATCTTATCTTATCCTATCCTAACATTATCATGCCTTAATCTTAGCTGCAAGGGGACCTAAATATATATATATTTCTAGAACCTATTTCTAGAAGCATTCTCTTCTAGAAGTCCCAACTCAGCCACAAAAGCACATTGTTTCTAGAAACCCTACAAAGGTGGCGCTTATTCCCTTCTAGAAAGCTTTGCCCTGCCTTGCAACCCATTCTCTTTTCCCTCCAATATTTGCCGCACCCCTCTATCCCTTTTCCCTTGTGGATTATGATTTATTAGGCCTTATTCCTTGTGGATTTGGGTTATACAAATCCTTTTCTGAAATTAATTGGGCCAAACCCCCTCCTAAGTGGATTTAATGACTTGTGCCGAACCCTAGGGCCCTAATTCTTAAAATCTGCTAAGTTGTAACCCTAAACTAATTAACCCTAGGGTTGGCCGAACCTATATATACGTATTTTCAGCCACAATTTCAGGAGAACCCTCATGCCATTCAGAAAAACCCTTGCCACAAGCCCTAGACACCATTCTACGTCATTCATTCAATCCATTCACATCCATCTACAACCTGCCACAACTTTCCACCCTCCTTAGCCATCATTCATCATCCTAAGCAAGAATACACCATTCATCACCCCCAAAACCACCAACCACACCTTGTGCTGCAGCAAGGAAGAATGAGGTGAGCCTTTAGATGTGCATGCCATTCGAATTGGAGTTGCTGGAACGTTTTAGGTGTAATTTTTCTTGTGTTTTCAATGTTTAAACTCAATAATCTTGGTTTTGTGAGTATGAGGAACTAATCCCCTCTTAGCTAGGGGGAATTTCGAAACCATGGCTATATTTGCAATTGATTTGATTACTTCCAGTTGTGATTTTATGAATTGTGAATTCAATTTACTTATCTGTTTGAATTAAAACTTGTTTGTGTATGTGGGTTGAGAGTGCACACTTCATTTGCATGCATACATCTAATGCTATGATATAAGGGAGCTTCACCTAATCATTGTGAACTTATATTCATAAGTAGTAAAGGTTGTTAGTCACAATCATGTTAAGTAAATTCCTGGCATAAGTATCATGCGCTTTCATAGTTAGGAACACCTTGTCAACACTTATGATTTTCATAGAATTTAATGATCTTTGATTGTTTCTCTATTATGTGCTTTCATGTAGAGAACTTTTGAGGAATAATTCGATTGCGATGCGCTAATTCCATTCAATTCAATGACTTAAGGAAAATCTGAGGGTTAATTTAAGTGTACCTAATTAATTTGGGGTGTTGAGGTTCATGGTTTATTGAAAAAGCAACTGGAGATTGTTTTGTATGCAAGTATGTCATGTGTCGAGAAAGACCTCCTAGCTAGCCCACCATCCATCTATTTCCACCAAATTCGTGCAAATATGCCTCGTTTTAGTACTTATTTTGTTTACTTTATTTTCGTCCAAAACCAAATCCCCCTTTATTTTGGAGTGTCTAACTAGTTAGAATCTATTTTAGATTGTGTTTTCAAGTGTTTTGAGTCAAGTTAAAACTAAAATTCGTCCAAAATTGTGTTTAGAGTCAAATCTGCCCAGTTTGTGTTTTTAGGCAGTTTTGAGTGTTTTTAGCTTATTTTGAGTTTTGTGAACTTGTTTTGAGTCTTTAAGATTAGCTAAGTGTTTTAAAGCTTAGGTTTATCTATTTGAGTCAGTTTAAAGTGTTTTAGCAATCCCTTCTAATCTCCGGTTTAAGAACGATCCCTACTTACATATATACTACAATTGTTAAAAGAGGGTTTAATTTGTGTGTTAAGTTAATTTTCACATCATAATCGACCAACATTTACGACACCTATGTATTGTGACCCGTCATTGGCTGTCGCAAGCCCATCGTAAAAAGGGTTGTTGCAACGCTTTTTACTGTTTTTGTGACACGTTTTGACAGTCCCAAAAGGCCATTTTTTTTGGTAGTGACCATTTTTGGTATAAATATTAGGGGTCCCTACACTCCTTCACACGCAAGAAACCCTAAAGCTCAGGCCCCATTTACTGAGATATTGCATATAGAAGGAGGTGAGCTGTCGAAGAGCCCTAACCACAACAAGATGTCTTCTTTAGGTAAGTGCTTATTCTAGCTATGCGATTATATTACTCTACTGTTCATTCTTATACATAATATATTTCACACTGCATTCATTTTGTTTCAAAAGTTACGATATGTAATTAGTAGTGGGCTACTGACCCGACTTTGAAATTTTAACAGGATAACGTGATAATGTGTGTACATTAATAGTAAAGCAAATAATGTGTGTAGACATTAATAGGAAAGCACTTTGGCGCTCATGATAAAGACTCTCCCTTATCAGAAAACACATGTTTAGATGTCATTTTATTTCAAGTACATTTTTTTTTATAATTTGTTACATTGTGTAATTTGATTTTGATTGATCCTAGAAATGAACGGAAGGAGGGGAATTCCTATGTAAAGCTGCTCTATGCGATATTACATGGGACTTACATCTTATACCTACTTGTATATAAATCACACCTTTAATAAAGAATAATACAAAATTGAATTAACTCAAATTACTCAATTATTTTTATCTTGGCACTAGAGCAGAGCTTGTCTCTTCCCAAACACAAACCCTAGCTGAAACACAAACCATAGCTGACCATATTTTCTGGTTTGCGTACCGAACTCAAACCCAAACTAGTCTACCGAAATCCTAACCTATTGATGGCCGAAAGATGAAGGCTAGAGTCGTTATTTTCGCCAACCAACCCTCGACAAACTCCAGTGGATCCGCCAACATCAATGCCTACCTTTTGGTTCAAGTTAAGTAACTCAAACTTTAGGGACTAGTCGAATATGATCAAAGTACACGCTGCAGTGGCTAGGAAAGCTTGCTTATTTCACTGAATAAAAACCTTGAAGTTGAAAAAACTGATCCCGACTATACCAAGTGAATCACCGAAGATGCAATTGTTAGGGGATGGTTGTTGAAAACCATGGAACCCCATGTGATTGGTTTGTTTATTGATTTCCAATGGCCAATGACATTTTGGAAAGTGCAACCCAAATGTTTTATGATGGGTTTGACGAGTTTCAAATCTATCGAACTCTGCTGCAGGGCTACACGAACGAAGCAAGAAGGTCGTCCGATCAACATGTATTTTGCCAAACTAAAAAGTATCTGGTGAGAACTTGATAAGCGTCGTCCTAGCAAAATGGTATGTACAACAAATCTGAAGAGTCGCAAGGCAAAGATGATTAATGAATGAGGTTATGACTTTCTTGCTACCCTCAATGATGTATTCGATAGCGTCTAGAGTGATTACCTTCAGACAAAGCCACTTCCTAATGTGGAAGAATGAACGAGGTTATGACTTTCTTGCTAGATTCAATGATGTATTTGATAGTGTCCATAGTGATTACCTTCTGACGAAGCCACTTCCTAGTGTGGGAGAATGCTTTAAAAGTGGTTCATCAAGAGGCCGAGAGATAATCAACTATGCTTGAAACTAAGGATCAGTTGGTGACTCTTCCATGGCCATGGTGGCCAAGAAGTCTGCTTTTAAAATTTCCCGCACTACTTGCCTCTCTGATATGGAGTAGGAGAATCTCCATTATGTTTTCTGCAATGGTACTCGGAAAACAGATGAAACATGTCTAAAAAACATGGTTATATAGTGGAGAGTCGTAAACAATGGTACTCGAAATCTCCATTATGTTTTTGGGGAGTCGTAAACAACTGAAGGCTGAAAGGAATTCTTGTACAGGACAAGCCAAAGTAGCTGATATATAGTGGAGAGTCGTAAACAATGGTACTAGAGTTGCAGCGATAGCTGCTGGCCGTAATAAGTAGGAACCAACTGGCAGTAACAGTGATTCCAATATGACTTTCATCAAAACCACAACTAGCCATAAGACCCTTGAACTGGTCTTGTCACTTATTGACCAACTATCTTCTCTCCGTGATATTGTTGATGACACAGGTACTCTTGGTAAGGTTTCAATTACATCTGTGGATAGAGATGCGGTGAGATTGTTGACTTTGGTGCAACTGATCCACATATGAAAAATCCCTGTTTCATTATATGACAACACCTCCTAAAGAGAATGTTGTTATGGCCAATGGTGATGTTGTCCCAGTAACAGGGCCCGACTCTATTGCCTTATATCTCACTTTATCTTTATACCGTAGGTTGTTAATTCTTGCTTTTTTGAACCACTTATTGTTAGTTGGTCAAGTTACTGAACAATTGGATTATATTGTATTAATGTTTTCTACATTTTGCCTACTTCAAGATATCTAGACTCGAGCAATCATCCAGTCGAGTACATCAAGTTTGTAATAGTAATAACGAGTGCGTTGAGAAGATTTTGGTTGTGGCATTGTTGAATTGGGCATGCATCTTTTGAATATTTGCACAAGTTGCATCCATCTTTATTTAATGGTATTCAAGACTCAGAGTTAAAATGTAATGTTTGCACTTTAGCTAAAAGTTATTGTGTTTCGTACCCTTTAAGTTTTAACAAAAGAGAATTTCCTTATGGATGTGGTTCATTCAGCTGTTCATGGTCCCTTCCCGATTACTACATGACATGGAATACGTTGGTTTGTTACATTTGTTAGACAATTGACTTGGGTCTATGTGATGAAAAATAAGAGTACATCAAGTTTGATTCGACCTCATGTTGAGGCAAAACTTGATCACCTCACACAAGTGTTGAAGATGTTTTTTTTTTTTTTTTTTTTTTTTTTTTTTTTTTTTTTTGGTTGAAAGTGTTGAAGATGTTGGAGACAGATTGTTTTAAGGCGCTATCTTTCATACTTTAATTGCGCCTACACTCGTGTGCAAAGCGAATAAGCCGGTAGATCTTTCTTTAGCCTCAAGTAGAATACGTTTTCTCAATAAACTTCAAACTAAAAATGAAGTGGGGCCACACTCTTCATATGGTTACATCAAATTATCTGCATTTGGAAACTACATGCCTTAAGGATGAAAGTGATACAACTTATACAAGTGGGCAAGTATATACTCATCATAAGAGTTTCCAATATAGTTACAACAGTACGGAATATTGGAGCCTTTATTTTTTGTGTGGTTCTAACCTACCACCTTAACGACTCAAAGTAGCTGATAAAAGGTGGAACATTATTGCAATAAAAGATTTCCAGTTTTCCACATGCATGCGTCTGCAGGAGTACTTATTTATGGATTAATTAATTTGTAATTAGTCTAAATCCTGTGACATGCATGTTTTAAAGGAAGGGGTGGATCTGAAAATGCTCCAGTTGAAATTTTGTCAAAAACAAACTTGTTAGCTGCCTCAGTATAATGAACGCCATCCCAATTCACTCTCACTGACGGGTTTTTGCACGAACCAACAAATATTTGGCTTCCATTGACTGTAACTGTTGTTCCACATCCAGCACTACTGCTATAGTTGTACTTCCCACCAAACCCACAACAAGCGACAAGTGGGAACTCAAACCCTGAAAAAAGTTTCAAGAAAGATTCATACAACGGAAAATATATAACATTAATGAAATTTCACTAATCTACGATTAGGTTTTAGGTGTGCTCTCGATTGTTATGAAAAACTGATAATCAACACATCATTTATCATATTATATAATACACTAACGCAAATATAAGTCCAACCAACCAAACCCTAAGGACTTGTGAGTCAAACAATGAATCTTAATTTTCGTGATGTGATTATACACCTCATTTTCCACAAGATAATTTTTTATTGATTTGGCTTGTTCACCTCAGTTGTAATATTAGATGGTATTGAATTGTGGTACATTATATTAAGTGGTAAAAATAGCACTAGTCGTCTAAGTTTATAAAGTTACATCTTAGCAGAGGTGACTTTTTTTACCTCCTACTATGTGAAAATGTTTGATTTAATCTAGTCGTACCATTGTTAAGTCGACCATTTTTATAGGACATTTCAAGTCCTAGCCATCCAACGTAACTGACAGAAAAACTTGAATGAACCTATTCCACTCAACATTTCTCTCAGCGTATCGTAACGTATGGTGAATTCAAGTTTTTCTAACAAGGGAGGCCACTAAAATGCAGGTATGTTTTGTGTATAAATATCATACAGTTTGGGTGGCTTACCATATTTTTTGGGCTCCTTGTAAAGAGAGTATTTGACAGAATATATGTCCACGTAAGTAAATGCAGCCAAAGGAAGATCCTTCCTAAGTTGAACTGTGGCTTCCTTCAATTGGTGGTTAAAATACTGAGCCACTTCATTGTAAGACTTTGCGCAGCCAACCTCATCCTTTTGAGCTGATGGAAAATTAGCTAAAATGTAAGGGAGACAGCCAATTGGCCCAGTGTTGTGGATCCAAAACGATCTGGCTCCCAAGTCATATATTTTCTACATTTGTGACATCACAACATTATCTCGATGATCATCGATTGGTAAACATATTACGGCAATAATCAAAAACCCACCAATTACGTCATTATTTTCAAAGGTTACCTGAATATTTGTTGAGAACTTGGTGATTATATCAGGAACAGATGCATTCACTTCCTTAATAGTCTTGTTTGCAAAGAACCCTTCCCCAAGGTCGTTCTGACCAATGTCAAATGTGTATAAAGCTTTGGGGAAGTACTCATCCTTGGGCAGTAAACTTGCAAATATTCCTCCTGGAAATCAAGATGAAGGGCATGGTTACTTAACATAATCACAACTAGCCCCTCTAGTTGCTCTACTTCTAGATGTTTAGGTATTTGATAATGGGTTTCAAAAAGAAACACACAGTTATCTAATTATATTTGTGCTACTGAACACATGAGAGCATTAAAAAGTGAAATGGTTCTCAAACTCATATTTTAATAAACATAAAAATTATTTTAATTCTTATTCTCTATATGTAAACGTGCCCAAAGCTCAAAAAACAAAATTTCGTTCCAAAACCCTAGTCATTATCTGTAATTGTGTTTGTACGACATATACTAACCACCAAAAAAGGGGAATCCTACTTATATGGGTTCCACCCATGTAAATGTTGCTTTTATGATCAGTAGATATTAATCCAAATTGGAACACGCATTGCAATTGATACATCAATACATTCAAGTTTTAGTAGTTTACCTCTTTGCCTTATAAGTCGTGATCTGAATTTGAGTCGCATGAACTGCATGTACTGAATATCAAGGAAGAAAGGGCTAAATCCACCATTTGGTATAACGCTATTGGGCAGCCTGATTGTGGAAGCTGCAGTGGCAAAATTTGCACCGTACGAGAAGTTGGTCCCAAGCGAATCCAAATATGCGCTTAGAAAAGGGTGGCCAACACTATTTGCTGAACCACAAAAGCTTTGTCAGACAACCACCACAGCACAAAAAATAAAAATTATTGAATAGATAAAACTCCAAAAACGAAAAGAAAAGAATTTTACAACTATATCTGAGGAATAATCGGGATGATTACGTCATGTTTGGATGTCATTTCCATTTTTTTTTATTTGTGCGATGACGGTTAAGTCACGTTAATATTCTATATTCTTATTATTTTTTATCTTATTATTTCTATAAAAAAAAATCAACATAAAATGTTGACATGTATATAGTGATGTGTGCTACTTCATCTAACGGAGGTATCTATTCCAAGTAGTTTCAGGTAAACTGTTTTAAGTTTCAAGATCATCAATGAAACAGTTTGGAAACAAGAAGTAATTTCATCCACATAAGAAATAAGTAGAAGCAAAGAAAACTATGAAATAAGTAAGAATTAAGGTAGTTAAAGAACAAATACACATACCGAGGAAATCGATTATGAGACGGCCATCTGAGAATCTTCCCTCCGGCATACCAAAAAATGTCTCGCCATAAGGAGGGGTTGGTGCAATAAGGGATGAAGCCAATCCGCCAGTATCTGAATTAGAGTCCCCAAGGTTAAAGACGGCTGGAAACTGACAGTCCTCCAAAGCGAAGGCAGTAGGGTTCAAAGTGGTGAGATGCAAGTGCGACAAAAGCATGTACGAGAAAAAGAATGAAATGATAACTTTGATAGTAATTATCGGTGACTCCATGGTTGAGAAAATAATATAACAATGATAATTGCAGATGAGATCGATGTATAAAAATTAAGATGTAACTATTACTGTTTATAGGATATGAAGGTCGAATTGAAGGTGGAATTTTCAAATTGCAGGTGGAATTTTCAAATTGCAAATTGCACGATTCTCAGCTAGGTGGAAGATTCTCAGCTAGGAATTGAAGGTGGAATTTTCAAATTGCACTACTTTTTCAATCCATCTAGATAAAACTAAAAGCTAACCCTTGAAAGAACACATGTCCATGTTTAAGTCGTGACTCGTGAGTTGTATTGTCCAATTCTACAAGGCCAGCAAGTAAGTTCCACAGAGAGCCATACACTTGGTTGGCTTTTGTTATGCACGTGAGATTATTAGAGATTACGATTACCTATGTTTGTTAGCTAATAAGGAATATGTATTATTAGAGTTTCTAGCTTAAACGATCGTGATTGTATTACAAAGCTTGTATAGGATATGAATTATGGATATTCATGGTGACAAGTCTGGATTGAAAACGATCACACAGTGGGTACGTAGTATCCTTATTAAACCACCGTCTTTGGTGTAAATATTAGGGTTCCCTGCTGACACAACCCGATCTCAATCGGTATTATCTACATACCATGATTGGCAAGTGCTAACCGAAACCTGAGGGTTACAAAAGCCATTCTAACATGCTTATGCTAACAACATGTAAAACATGGATGCAAATTTGTTGCAAAATAAAGTAAACATAATTAAAAATTCATAAATTAAACATGACATTGATCAGGTACTGATCATTGATAGTTAAAACATGAGAAATACTTGAACATGTCCAAAGCATACCACTAAGTAAGAAAACAGTGGGAGAAATATTATATAAAGGCGCGATTACAAAGAAAAGGGTCCTACATAAAAGGGAGGAAGGCTCGAAGCTACTAATATAGGAATGCCTCAACGCAGGAGTTGTATGCCTTGTTTCTAAGTCCTTAAGGGTGCACAAAACAAAGGGTGAGTGGAAGAAAGTTTATAATAATAATAATAAGTAAAACTAATTTGAACATACTAACCCCCAGTTTTAGAAAACTCATATAGTAATACATAATAGGTTTTTTTTGAAAACTTTAGCATGCTATAAAACGTTCATAAATAATATAACCATGTATTCAAATAGTGGTATCATAATCACTGAAAGGCAAATCTGTAAAAGGTTCATAAATCATATAACCGTGTACTTAAATAGGGATATCATAGTCGTCGAGAGCCAAATACGTAAAACGTTTCGTATATCATGTACCTATGTACTTAAATATTGAGATATTGCATACAAAGGGAGTTATACAGTCACGATTAAGCTATATTAATATTTTATATTCCTATTGTTTTTTATCTTATTATCTATATAAAAAAATCAATATAAAATATTAACATGATTTTACCGTGATCGTACAAAATAAAAAAGAATGGGAAGGACACTCAAACAGGAAGGCAAACAAGAATTTTAGGAGTAGTGTCACTTTTGTCAATAAAGTTGGTCCCACGTTGGGGGTTAGCTGCCAGAATTGACAAAACTAGTGGTGAACTACAATTCAATTTGGCAAATATTTTGTGTCCTTATGGACCACTGTGGCCCGACACAGGACCGTGCATTTTTTGTAGACCTCAAAGGCCTCTTTTAATGGATAAAATGAGCAGCATTAGATTAAAAAAATCTCTAAATTCAAATTATCAACTTGATGGGAAGAAAAATAGATGTTAGGATTCTAGATAGAAGTAGTCAATACATGGACAGTATTTCATCAAAGTAAACACAAATGCTTTGAGTGAAATAACCTTAAAAAATAATCACTTATCATTTTAAGAAACGTTCACAGATGATCATTTTTTGGAAAAAAAAAAAAAAAATTGAAAGACAAAAAGTAAAAAAACTTCAAAAGTTTAAAAGGCAACTTTGTAGTGAAGCCTTTAATAAAAATTTTGGTAATGAATATATATGAAATTTTTTTGGGCGACTGATACACCAAGAAATTGTATTATTGATATAATATTTCTTGTTACATTTATTAATTAATATTATTTCGTAAATTCATAACATATAAATTATGTTATACACTTATTCTATAACATGTGAGTTAATAATATTATGTTATAATGTGACCTACATGCTAAAAAATTTCATCCCATCAAGGTTAAATTATGGCAAGTGACAAACAATTGAGAAGCGTATAAACTTCAATGGATTCCTTTTAACATGGGCCACACCAAGAAAACTATGCTTTTGGATTCAACAGAAGGGCAACCGGCTCCACGGTTTCAAACAATAATATTCTGCTTTTGGATTCGTTTTATACATGTACGCATGGTTGAAGTTTGACTTTCTTCTTCCAAACTTGAGGTATTCATCAATTTACCCCTTGAATTTGTGATTATTAGTTAATTTCCCCCCTCAACTTTAATTTTGGCCAATTTCCTCCCTCAACTCTCATAATTAACGGAAGAATAGATGGAAAATTAAAAAGAGAAAAGGAAGAAGAGAAAGTTCAAAGAAAAGGAAGAAGATAAAAGGTGTAGGGAAAATGACTTTTTTGCCCTTTAAAAGCAGTCATGCGGATACCTACTTAACGGAAGAATATATGGAAAATTAAAAAAATTAATAATAGGGTGCAAATTGACTAATAATGAGAGTTAAGGGGGGAAATTGACCAAAATTAAAGTTGAGAGGGGAAATTGACTAATTATGAGAGTTGAGGGGAGAAATTGGCTAAAATTAAAGTTGAGGAGAGAAATTGGCCAATCCTTACAAGTTCAGAGGGTAAATTGACGAATACCTCTCCAAGCTTTAATCTTAGAGTGTATAAGAGATTCCAAGTCAGAAACCCAACATTAATTAAAAAGAAGTATACAATCTTTCGTTTCTATGAGAAAAGAAACACTAATTTAATAATTTAGAACAAAGTATATAGTGACGTGTGCTACTTCATCTAACGGAGGTATCTATTCCAAGTAGTTTCAGATAAACTGTTTTAAGTTTCAAGATTATCAATGAAACAGCTTGGAAACAAGAAGTAATTTCATCCACATAAGAAATAAGTATAAGCAAGAGAAAACTATGAAATAAGTAAGAATTACGGTAGTTAAAGAACAAATACACATACCAAGGAAATCGATTATGAGACGGCCATCTGAGAATCTTCCATCCGGCATACCAAAAAATGTCTCACCATAAGGAGGAGTTGGTGCAACAAGGGATGAGGCCGCCAATCCGCCAGTATCTGAATTAGAGTCCCCAAGGTTAAAGATGGCTAGAAACTGACAGTCCTCCAAAGCGAAGGCAGTAGGGTTCAAAGTGGTAACATGCAAGTGCGACAAAAGCATGTACGAGCAAAAGAATGAAATGATAACTTTGATAGTAATTATCGGGGACTCCATGGTGGAGAAAATAATACAACAATGATAATTGCAGATGAGATCGATATATGAAAATTAAGATGCCACTACTACTGTTTATACAGCGCAAGCTAGGAATTGAAGGTGGAATTTTCAAATTAAAACTAAAAGCTGACCCATGAAAGGACACATGTCCATGTTTAAGTCGTGACACGTGAGTTGTATTGTCCAATTCTACAAGGGCAGCAAGTGAGTTCCACAGAGAGCCATACACTTAGTTGGCTTTTGTTATGCACGTGAGATTATTAGAGATTACGATTACCTATGTTTGTTAGCTAATAAGGAATATGTATTATTAGATTTTCTAGCTTAAACGGTCGTGATTGTATTACAAAGCTTGTATAGGATATGAATTATGGATATTTATGGTGACAAGTCTGGATTGAAAACGATCACACAGTGGGTACGTAGTATCCTTATTAAACCACCGTCTTTGGTGTAAATATTAGGGTTCCCTGCTGACACAACCCGATCTTAATCGGTATTATCTACATACCATGATTGGCAAGTGCTAATCGAAACCTGAGGGTTACGAAAGCCATTCTAACATGCTTATGCTAAGAACATGTAAAACATGGATGCAAATTTGTTGCAAAATAAAGTAAACATAATTAAAAATTCATAAATTAAACATGACATTGGTCAGGTACTGATCATTGATAGTTAAAACATGGGAAATGCTTGAACATGTAGCATACCACTAAGGAAGAACACAGTGGGAGAAATATTATATAAAGGCGCGATTACAAAGAAAAGGGTCCTACATAAAAGGAAGGAAGGCTCGAAGCTACTAATATGGGAATGCCTCAACGCAGGAGTTGTACGCCTCGTTTCTAAGTCCTTAAGGATGCACAAAACAAAGGGTGAGTGGAAGAATGTTTATAATAATAATAAGTAAAACTAATTTGAACATACTAACCCCCAGTTTTAGAAAACTCATATAGTAATACATAATAGGTTTTTTTGAAAACTCTAGCATGCTATAAAACGTTCATAAATAATATAACCATGTATTCAAATAGTGGTATCATAATCACTGAAAGGAAAATCTGTAAAACGTTCATAAATCATATAACCGTGCACTTAAATAGGGGTATCATAGTCGCCGAAAGCCAAATTCGTAAAACGTTTCGTATATCATATACCTATGTACTTCAATAGTGGTATCGTAAACGTCCAAAGGCAAATCCGTAAAACGTTCGCAAATCATATAACAATGTACTTAAATAGGAGTATCATAGTCGCCCGAAGGCAAAATCATCACTCGAGGGTGAAGCTATATGACACTGGGTTACGCCAATGAAGAAATATGGTAGGCCCCATCACTTGAAGGTGAAGTTGTAAGATACTGGATTGAACCAGTGAATAAATATAATACATAATACACCTACACTAGCCGTTACTAGTGAAGCTGTTCGACAATGGTTTCGCCAGTGAAGTTGGAAGTATGTCATAAATTATTTCAATATGCATAAACATCACACCAAATTCATCACCCGAAGGTAAAGTTGTACAATACTGAGTTGCGCCAGTGAAAAAGTATGGTATGCCCCATTACTCGCAAGAAACCCTAAAGCTCAGGCCCCATTTATTGAGATATTGCATACAAAGGGAGTTGAGCCGTAGAAGAGCCTTAACTGTAGCAAGATTTCTCCTTCAGGTAAGTCATTATTCTAGCTATGTGATTATATTATTCCACTATTCATTCTTATACATAATATGTTTCACACTACATTCATTTTGTTTCCAAAGTTGCATTATGTAATTAGTAATGGGTTGCTTACCAGACCTTGAAATTTTAACAAGATAATGAGATAATGTGTAGACATTAATAGTAAAGCATTTTGGCGCTCATGATCCAGATTCTCACCTTATCAGAAAACACATGTTTAGATGTCATTTTGTTTCAGTTACATTTTTATAATTTGTTACACTGTAATTTGATTTTGGTTGATCCTAGAACTGAAAGGGAGGAGAAGAATTCTTGAGTAAAGCTGCTCCATGCAGTATTACATGGGACTTACATGTTAGACCAACAACTGTTTGTTTGCGTGAGTCAATATTTTTTGTATGTATTTTTAATATTATAATTCCCTTCTTATTATGGTTTTCTTGTAAACCTACTTGTATATAAATCACACCTTCAATAGAGAAGAATATACAATTGAATTAACTCAAATTACTCGATTATTTTTATCTTGGCACCAGAGTACATTCATTTAGGCTTGTCTCTTCCCAAACACAAACCCTAGCTGAAACACAAACCATAGCGGGCCATGTTTTCTGGTCTGCGTACTGATCCTCAAACCCAAACTAATCTACCGAAATCCTAATCTATCGATGGCCGAAGAGATGAAGGCTAGAACCCTAGTGGATCCACCAACATCAATGCCTACCATTTGGTTCAAGTTACTGAAACTTCAAAGACTCATTGAACATGATCGAAGTACACGCTGCAGCGCTAGGAAATATTGCTTATTTCACTGAAAAAAAAAACCCCAAAGTTGATAAAATTGATCCCGACTATACCAAGTGAATCACCGAAGATGAAATTGTTAGGAGGATGGTTGTTGAAAACCATGGAACCCCATCTACTTGGTTTGTTTATTGATTTTCCAACGGCCAAAGACCTTTTGGAAAGCGCTACCTGATAGGATTTTTACTACCTGCAAAAGTAAGGATAAAAATACTTAAAAATACTTGCAAGAGTACAACATAGTTGTAGTATGAACAACTCAAGCAATATCGTTTCCACAGGGATTAAATGAATAATTTGTGTTTAAACCAATTCTTAATTAATTACTTGAAACAAAGTTTTGGAAAATGTTGATTTTGAGACAAAAAAATAATAAAAACGAATTTAACAAAAAAACCAACAAAAAACAAATTAAGAAATCAACTAGAAAACCAATTTAAAGAGACACTAGGGTTCCGCCGTCACCTTAACAATCCTACGTAGTTCTCCCAATCACTTATGAATTACCCATGCATATTTTGAAGGTTAAGTTTTCCTAATATATTTCTTCCTTGAAACCTCCAACATAGAACGTATATCTAACATCCAACCTGTCCGGACATTCAGTGACACACCCCGACCCAGAAAGTCCACTTGGACCCTGAATCGAGCTGTGCTGGCCGACACCTGGAAGGTGACGAAGCCATAAAATGTGATAGTGTATAAAAAGTGAATAAATTTGAATCTAAAAGTGTCTAAGTACCATAGTGCGCTATGAGTGGCAGCGAACCCATTTCACACGCGATGTCAGAGCATAAGTAAGGTACAGTAGTGTGGGTAAGAATCATACCCTCAGAAATATCCATTAATACTAAGATTTACCACAGATTCTTGTCGATACAAACATAGCAGCTAAAACCTGGAGGGCACCAAACAGAAGGTGTGAGTAAGCAATAAAACCAAGCTTCCCAAAGTTATTACCTCTCTAAAAGTAATGCCCTAAATGTAAAACCCGTATCGTTTTCCATAAGACAGTACAACATATATACATATATCCAAACCATACTCAGAAATGACCAAAACCACGGTTTGCCATCAAATCCACCATACATTAATAAGTGGGCCAAATGAACTAAATCAATACAAAGTGATATATCAGTTAGAATCATCTAAAATGACATGTACAACTTATCCGTATCTCATCAATCATGGCTAGCATATAAGTCGAAGTCACCTCTAGTGACCTGTACGACTTATCCATATCTCATCAATCCTGGCTTGCATATAAGTCGGAGTCACCTATAGTGACCTGTACGACTTATCCATATCTCGTCAATCCTGGCTAGCATATAAGTCGGAGTCACCTATAGTGACCTGTACGACTTATCCATATCTCGTCAATCCTGGCTAGCATATAAGTCGGAGTCACCTATAGTGACCTGTACGACTTATCCAAATCTCGTCAATCCTGGCTAGCATATAAGTCGGAGTCACCTATAGTGACCTGTACGACTTATCCATATCTCATCAATCCTGGCTAGCATATATCAATCCTGGCTAGCATATAAGTCGGAGTCACCTATAATGACCTGTACGACTTATCCATATCTCATCAATCCTGGATAGCCAATAGCTCAATAAGTATACCTGCACACGAGTCGGAACCACCTAAAGTGGTCTGTACGACAGGACTGGGTGTAAATAAATACGCTCAAGTGCTACGATCACGTGAAGATTGGGCGAATAATCGCGGGTCACCTACGAGTCGGAACCACCTAAAGTGGTCTGTACGACAGGACTGTGCACCTACCTTGGATCCAAGGTGAGCGTAAGGTGCGGGAGGTGAACATCACGTGAAGGACTGTGCCCTGGCCACGGGCGGGAGCACTAACACCGGGGTGCAGGTTTATGAGCTCTCAATGCATCTCAATATAACATGTGCAACTCATGGCAACCAGTACGATAGTATCGAAGTTGCCTAACTCATAACTGTAGTCATGCTATAACGCAATCGATTCAACTAGTACCATAAACTCACCTGAACTTACCTGGGTGTCCTGAGTTCACCTTTGCACTTGAAAGCATTCCCAATAATTATATGCAAGTAATATACATATGGATATATCATGATGCAATCTACTACTCAACCATGTCGTAGCATTTTCAATTATAAACAATATGGTGTGAAGTGTACAATCAGTAACGCCCTACTCCCAAACTACTTATTTTCAGGGATAATTATCCATGACAACCCAATTAACTCTAATTTAACTAACTAATTCACAAAACTAAAACTTGTCTTTACCAATTTCCTTCGCATTACTCAATTTCCCAAGCAAGGCTTTTGTCTCAAATATTTTATGGCTGCATCAAACGTCTCGTTAGACTGCCTACGTACCCTAAACAGGGATCAAGCCATTCGTAGTTCACATAGTACTTCAAGCATTCACAATAATTATATATGAAAGTAATATGCCTAATCAATTTAAAGGTGTCGATAGAACTCTCAATAATATGTACGATAAAAAGGAAAGGATGCACTCACCTGGAGTCCACGATATGATTCTCTAGCGCACGCATCAAGGCGTCCTGAATGATTGGTCCCTGTGACCAATTATCAAATCACATCTCAGAACTCTTATCCGTAGAATATGTAATTCACATAAAACACAACCTCAACGACATTCTAAAATAGTTTGAGACCCATTGACCACAAGTCAACCGTCGATCAAAGATCGACGGTAGGGTTTACAACCCTGTATAACTTGACCCGGAAGATCCGCATATCAGATTTCCAATCCGCAACTCCCAACGATCCACAATATGTTTCTAGAATAACATATTAAAGTTTCATTACGATCCAACGGTCATATCTCCGCCAATTGCCTAAAACAAGTGGCCGTGAACATTTATTTTACTAACTTACAAATCCAATTCAGGAAGATCCGTAAGTCGGATTCCTGATCCGTAAATTCCAATGATCTTTCAATATTACGTATTATAATGTACCCAAGTTTGGTGACGATCCAACGGTCGGATCGTCGATTCACATTTTCATCAAGCAATGTATCGTAACGAATTTAGGTTCCAACGATCAACCTATGTCATTAAAATAACAAAACTGAATTCAAGACATTCGACATAGCCTAAAAATAGCATTGGCAGCCCACTGGCCACGCGCCGCCGCGGGTGGCGGTCGGCCGCCCCGACTCGCCGGAAAATTCAACTATTTCCAACAATTCTCAAACTTCACAGAAATGAAGATCTCAGTGAGTGGAGCAACTTTCATACCTGCCACGAAATCCAAAAGTGGACGGAAGATGGTCAATTTTGCCCACGAAGCCGGCGGGTGCCTAAAACTTCCCGACGTCGATTCATCGTCTACGGTGGTCCAACGGGGTCAAGGTTGGTTGGGTTTTGCTCCTGGGATGATGGGCTACAAAGCCCAAGTGGTGGCATCTGCCATTGCTTTGCCGATTTGCCGGAAAATCGAAAAGGGTGGCCGGAGCACCATTGATTTTCGTCAACTTTCGTGGCCTCAAACCTCCACATCCCATGATTAATCAAGGTGGTTCTTGGGTGGGTTTTGTAGAGGGGAATGAGAGCTTCAAGATGGTGGTGGCGGCATTGAAAAACTCCACCGGAGTTGGCCGGAATCGGCCTTGGAAAATGGGTGGTCGCGAGTGGGAAAACCCACGGGAAAAGCTGGGATTTTTTTTTTTTTTCTTTCTTTCCTTTTTCTGATTGGGCTTCACCTTAAATAACCAATTTCTGATTGGGGATTTAATTTAATTAACACTAAACCTTGAATAACCAATTTCGAACGTCCGTAACTATACTGTTATAATCCAGACTCGCAAACGGCTTTCGCCTATGCGTTCACATCCACGAGTATTACGAGAATATGTTAAAAGAATAAGTCATACCTCTCTCTAGACGATGGTCAACAGAAGTCAAAGTCCTTGCCTCTAGGGCAATTTCGTAAATTCACGCTTTTAAAATAAAATAAAAACGTAAAATTTGGAACGGGTTGTCACATTTAGATCAAATATGAACACGAAAAACTCATTAAGTTTTATGAAAACCCTTTGAAAAACCATGCAACCCTTAAGACATGGTGTTCATCCTAAGTGAAATTACAATTATTAACCACAAGAAGCCCACACCAATTTCAAAGAACCTTCGGACCAAAATTGCATGAAATTACTTTTCTAAATATCATAATGGTCGCAAATCACTAAGACACTTAGATAGTTTAAAACACAGTGATCAATAATTCAAAACATACATGCATAATATCATAAGTTAATTGAAAATAAATTACATATTCTTGCTAAACTCGTGGCCTCGCCCTGGCAAAAGAAACTAGTTACGAACAACCATAAAACAAAATATTATTAAGAACATGGAATGAAAACAGCTTGTAAATAAACTTCAATCATCAAAAGCTTTCTAAATGAGTGTGTCCAAAGTAGTGCGTCTTATTGATGCACAAAATAGGGTCGATCTTGGACCAACGTAAATTCGACCATGAATGACACAAATGAACAAGAACACAAAGATATATTATGGTTAGAGGCTAGGGTTTTCTCTCTTTTCTATTCTTTGCCCTCATTTGTGTTGTCTTCAAGTGAGGGTTCACCTTCATGAAGCCCAAATACTAAGGCCTAATGTATGGTACAACAGGAGTCCCTCAAGTCTTCAGTCAAGAGAGTCTTTTAGCTGAAGACTTCAAATTCAATCCATGTGCGGGCTAAAATGACTAGATGTCGTCCAGAATCGGTAATCGACATGAGGCAGTGCTCAACGTGAAGCAATACTCAGCTAGAAGTAGCACACGTTGCGAGGTTGCTCGGCTAGAGGTGGTGCTCTCAGCGAGGCGGTCGCTTGACTAAGGGTAATGCTCGTTGTGAGACGGCTCGGCTCGTGGCATTCCTTGTTGCGAGTATGCATCAATGTGAGTGTGCACTCAATATGAGTGAACTCTCTACATAAGTCAGGTCCGCTCATTATTTTCGCCAACCAGTCTTTGACAAACTCCAAGGGATCCGCCAACATCAATGCCTACATTTTGGTTCAAGTTAAGTAACTTAAACTTCAAAGACTAGTCGAATATGATCGAAGTACACGCTACGGTGGCTAGGAAAGCTTGCTTATTTCACTGAATAAAAACCCTAAAGTTGAAAAAACTGATCCCGACTATACCAAGTGAATCACCGAAGATGCAATTGTCAGGGGATGGTTGTTGAAAACCATGGAACGCCATGTGCTTGGTTTGTTTATTGATTTCCAACGGCCAAAGACATTTTGGAAAGTGCAACCCAATGTTTTATGATTGGTTTGACGAGTCTCAAATTTATCGAGCTCTGCTGCAGGGCTACACGAACGAAGCAAGAAGGTCATCCAATCAACATGTATTTTGCCAAACTGAAAAGTATCTGGTGAGAACTTGATAAGTGTCGTCCTAGCAAAATGGTATGTACTGCTGATCTGAAGTGTCGCAAGGCAAAGCTAATTAATGAATGAGGTTATGACTTTCTTGTTACCCTCAATGATGTATTCAATAACGTCCAGAGTGATTACCTTCAGACAAAGCCACTTCCTAGTGTGGAAGAATGAACGAGGTTATGACTTTCTTGCTAGATTCAATGATGTATTTGATAGCGTCCATAGTGATTACCTTTCGATGAAGCCACTTCCTAGTGTGGGAGAATGCTTTAAAAGTGGTTCATCAAGAGGCCGAAAGATAATAAACTATGCTTGAAACTAAGGGATCGGTTGGTGACTCTTCCATGGCCACGGTGGCCAAAAACTCTGCTTCTAAAATTTCCCGCACTACTTGCCTCTCTGATATGGAGTAGGAGAATCTCCATTATGTTTTCTGCAATGGTACTCGGAATACAGATGAAACATGTCTAAAAAACATGGTTATATAGTGGAGAGTCGTAAACAATGGTACCCGGAATCTCCATTATGTTTTTGGAGAGTCGTAAACAATTGAAGGCGAGTTCTTGTACGGGACAAGCCAAAGCAGCTGATATATAGTGGTACTAGAGTTGCAACGATAATTGTTGGCCGTAATAAGGAGGAACCAACTGGCGGTAACAGTGATTCCAATTCGACTTTCGTCGATACCACAACTAGCCATAAGACCCCTGAACTGGTCTTGTCACTTATTGACCAACTATCTTCTCTCTATGATATTGTTGATGACACAGGTAATCTTGGTAAGGTTTCAATTGGATCTGTGGATAAAGATGCGGTGGGATTGTTGACTTCGGTGCAACGGATCCACATATGACAAATCCCTGTTTCATTATATGACAAAACCTCCTAAAGAGAGTGTTGTTACGGCTAATGGTGATGTTGTCCCAGTAACAGGGCCCGATTCTATTGCCTTATATCTCACTTTATCTTTACATTGTAGGTTGTTAATTATTGCTTTTTTGAACCACTTATTTTCAGTTGGTCAAGTTACTGAACAATTGGATTGTATTGTATTAATGTTTCCTACATTTTGCCTACTTCAAGATATCTAGACTCGAGCAATCATTAAGCATCGCACCAAGAGAAAGGGGTTATACTATGTTGAAGATGTGGCATCCAGTCGAGTACATCAAGTTTGTAATAGTAACAACGAGCGCGTTAAGAAGATTTTGGTAGTGGCATTGTCGAATTGGGCATGCATCTTTTGAATATTTGCACAAGTTGCATCCATCTTTATTTAATGGTACTCAAGACTCAGAGTTAAAATGTAGTGTTTGCACTTTAGCTAAAAGTTATTGTGTTTCGTACCCTTTAAGTTTTAACAAAAGAGAATTTCCTTTCGGATTTGGTTCATTCAGGTGTTTATGGTCCCTTCCCGATTACTACATAACATGGAATACATTGGTTTGTTACATTTGTTAGACAATTGACTTGGGTCTATGTGATGAAAAATAAGAGTACATCAAGTTTGATTCGACGTCATGTTGAGGCAAATCCTGATCACCTCACACAAGTGTTGAAGATGTTTTTTTTTTGTTTTTTGGTTTAAAGTGTTGAAGATGTTGGAGACAGAATGTTTTAAGGTGTGCAAATAACTTTGCTATCTTTCATACTTTAATTGCACCTACACTCGTGTGCAAAGCGAATAAGCCGGTAGATGTTTCTTTAGCCTCAAGTAGAATACGTTTTCTCAATAAACTTCAAACTAAAAGTGAAGTGGTGCCACACTCCTCATATGGTTACATCAAATTATCTGCATTTGGAAACTACATGCCTTAAGGATGAAACTGATAGACCTTATACAAGTGGGCAAGTATATACTCATCATAAGAGTTTCCAATATAGTTACAACAGTACTGAATATTGGAGCCTTTATTTTTTGTGTGGTTCTAACCTACTACCTTAACGACTCAAAGTAGCTGACACAAGGTAGAACATTATTGCAATAAAAGATTTCCAGTTTTCCACATGCATGCGTCTGCAGGAGTACTTATTTATGGATTAATTAATTTGTAATTAGTCTAAATCCTGTGACATGCATGTTTTAAAGGAAGGGGTGGATCTGAAAATGCTCCAGTTGAAATTTTGTCAAAAACAAACTTGTTAGCTGCCTCAGTATAATGAATGCCATCCCAATTCACTCTCACCGACGGGCTTTTGCACGAACCAACAAATATTTGGCTTCCATTGACTGTAACTGTTGTTCCACATCCAGCACTACTGCTATAGTTGTACTTCCCACCAAACCCACAACAAGCAACAAGTGGGAACTCAAACCCTGAAAAAAGTTTCAAGAAAGATTCATACAACGGAAAATAAATAATTAACATTAATTAAATTTCTCTAATCTACAATTACGTTTTAGGTGTGCTCTCGATTGTTATGAAAAACTGATAATCAACACATCCCTTATCATATTATATAATACACTAACGCAAATACAAGTCCAACCAACCAAACCCTAAGGACTTGTGAGTCAAACAATGATTCTTAATTTTCGTGATGTGATTATACACCTCATTTTCCACAAGATAATTTTTTATTGATGTGGTTTGTTCACCTCAGTTGTAACATTAGATGGTACTGAATTGTGGTACATTAAATTAGGTGGTAAAAATAGCACTACTCGTCTAAGTTTTACAAAGTTACATCCTAGCAGAGGTGACTTTTTTTACCTCATACTATGTGAAAATGTTTGATTTAATCTAGTCGTACCATTGTTAAGTCGACCATTTTGATAGGACATTTCAAGTCCTAGCCATCCAACGTAACTGACAGAAAAACTTGAATGCACCTATTCCACTCAATATTTCTCTCAGCGTATCGTAACGTATGGTGAATTCAAGTTTTTCTAACAAGGGAGGCCTCTAAAATGCAGGTATGTTTTGTGTATAAATATCATACAGTTTGGGCGGCTTACCATATTTTTTGGGCTCCTTGTAAAGAGAGTATTTGACAGAATATATGTCCACGTAAGTAAATGCAGCCAAAGGAAGATCCTTCCTAAGTTGAACTGTGGCTTCCTTCAATTGGTGGTTAAAATACTGAGCCACTTCATTGTAAGACTTTGCGCAGCCAACCTCATCCTTTTGAGCTGATGGAAAATTAGCTAAAATGTAAGGGAGACAGCCAATTGGCCCAGTGTTGTGGATCCAAAACGATCTGGCTCCCAAGTCATATATTTTCTACATTTTGTGACATCACAACATTATCTCGATGATCATCGATTGGTAAACATATTACGGCAATAATCAAAAACCCACCAATTACGTCATTATTTTCAAAGGTTACCTGAATATTTGTTGAGAACTTGGTGATTATATCAGGAACAGATGCATTCACTTCCTTAATAGTCTTGTTTGCAAAGAACCCTTCCCCAAGGTCGTTCTGACCAATGTCAAATGTGTATAAAGCTTTGGGGAAGTACTCATCCTTGGGCAGTAAACTTGCAAATATTCCTCCTGGAAATCAAGATGAAGGGCATGGTTACTTAACATAATCACAACTAGCCCCTCTAGTTGCTCTACTTCTAGATGTTTAGGTATTTGATAATGGGTTTCAAAAAGAAACACACAGTTATCTAATTATATTTGTGCTACTGAACACATGAGAGCATTAAAAAGTGAAATGGTTCTCAAACTCATATTTTAATAAACATAAAAATTATTTTAATTCTTATTCTCTATATGTAAACGTGCCCAAAGCTCAAAAAACAAAATTTCGTTCCAAAACCCTAGTCATTATCTGTAATTGTGTTTGTACGACATATACTAACCACCAAAAAAGGGGAATCCTACTTATATGGGTTCCACCCATGTAAATGTTGCTTTTATGATCAGTAGATATTAATCCAAATTGGAACACGCATTGCAATTGATACATCAATACATTCAAGTTTTAGTAGTTTACCTCTTTGCCTTATAAGTCGTGATCTGAATTTGAGTTGCATGAACTGCATGTACTGAATATCAAGAAAGAAAGGGCTAAATCCACCATTTGGTATAACGCTATTGGGCAGCCTGATTGTGGAAGCTGCAGTGGCAAAATTTGCACCGTACGAGAAGTTGGTCCCAAGCGAATCCAAATATGCGCTTAGAAAAGGGTGGCCAACACTATTTGCTGAACCACAAAAGCTTTGTCAGACAACCACCACAGCACAAAAAATAAAAATTATTGAATAGATAAAACTCCAAAAACGAAAAGAAAAGAATTTTACAACTATATCTGAGGAATAATCGGGATGATTACGTCATGTTTGGATGTCATTCTCATCTTTTTTTTTATTTGTGCGATGACGGTTAAGTCATGTTAATATTTCATATTCTTATTATTTTTTGTCTTATTATCTTCATAAAAAAAATCAATATAAAATGTTGACATGACTTAATCATGACCGCACAAAATAAAAAAATAAAAGAAATAACACTCAAACTGGAAGGCAAACTATCTACTTGAGAATTTTAGGCGTAGTGTCACTTAAGTCAATAAAGTTGGTCCCACGTTGGGGGTTAGCTGCCAGAATTGACAAAACTAGTGGTGAACTACAATTCAATTTGGCTAATATTTTGAGTCTAAATGCAAATTATCAACTTGATGGGAAGAAAAATAGATGTTAGGATTCTAGATAGAAGTAGTCAATACATAGACAGTATTTCGTCAAAGTAAACACAAATGCTTTGAGTGAAATAACCTTAAAAAATAATCACTTATCATTTTAAGAAACGTTCACAGATGATCATTTTTTGGAAAAAAAAAAATTGAAAGACAAAAAGTAAAAAAAACTTCATAAGTTTAAAAGGCAACTTTGTAGTGAAGCCTTTAATAAAAAATTTGGTAATGAATATATATGAAATTTTTTTCAGCGACTGATACACCAAGAAATTGTCTTATTGATATAATATTTCTTGTTACATTTATTAATTAATATTATTTCATAAATTCATAACATATAAATTATGTTATACACTTATTCTATAACATGTGAGTTAATAATATTATGTTATAATGTGACCTACATGCTAAAAAATTTCATCCCATCAAGGTTAAATTATGGCAAGTGACAAACAATTGAGAAGCGTATAAACTTCAATGGATTCCTTTTAACATGGGCCACACCAAGAAAACTACGCTTTTGGATTCGACAGAAATGCAACCGGCTCCACGGTTTCAAACAATAATATTCTGCTTTTGGATTCGTTTTATACATGTACGCATGGTTGAAGTTCGACTTTCTTCTTCCAAACTTGAGGTATTCATCAATTTATCCCTTGAATTTGTGATCATTGGTTAATTTTCCTCCTCAACTTTAATTTTGGCTAATTTCCTCCCTCAACTATCATAATTAACGGAAGAATAAATGGAAAATTAAAAAGAGAAAAGGAAGAAGAAGAGAAAGTTCGCAGAAAAGGAAGTAGATAAAAGGTGTAGGGAAAATGACTTTTTTGCCCTTTAAAGGCAGTCATGCGGATACCTACTTAACGGAAGAATAGATGGAAAATTAAAAAAAATTAACAGTAGGGTGCAAATTGACTAATGATGAGAGTTGAGGGGGGAAATTGACCAAAATTAAAGTTGAGAGGGGAAATTGACTAATTATGAGAGTTGAGGGGGGGGGAAATTGACCAAAATTAAAGTTGAGGGGAGAAATTGGCCAATCCTTACAAGTTCAGAGGGTAAATTGACGAATACCTCTCCAAGCTTTAATCTTAGAGTGTATTAGAGATTCCAAGTCAGAAACCCTACATTAATTTTAAAAAAAAGTATACAATCTTTCGTTTCTATGAGAAAAGAAATACTAATTTAATAATTTAGAACAAAGTATATAGTGATGTGTGCTACTTCATCCAACGGAGGTATCTATTCCAAGTAGTTTCAGATAAACTGTTTTAAGTTTCAAGATCATCAATGAAACAGTTTGGAAACAAGAAGTAATTTCATCCACATAAGAAATAAGTAGAAGCAGAGAAAACTATGAAATAAGTAAGAATTAAGGTAGAACAAATACACATACCGAGGAAATCGATTATGAGACGGCCATCTGAGAATCTTCCCTCCGGCATACCAAAAAATGTCTCGCCATAAGGAGGGGTTGGTGCAATAAGGGATGAGGCCAATCCGCCAGTATCTGAATTAGAGTCCCCAAGGTTAAAGACGGCTGGAAACTGACAGTCCTCCAAAGCAAAGGCAGTAGGGTTCAAAGTGGTGAGATGCAAGTGCGACAAAAGCATGTACGAGCAAAAGAATGAAATGATAACTTTGATAGTAATTATCGGGGACTCCATGGTGGAGAAAATAATACAACAATGATAATTGCAGATGAGATCGATGTATGAAAATTAAGATGAGATCGATGTATGAAAATTAAGATGTCACTACTACTATTTATACAGCGCAAGCTAGGAATTGAAGGTGGAATTTTCAAATTAAAACTAAAAGTTGACCCATGAAAGGACACATGTCCATGTTTAAGTCATGACACGTGAGTTGTATTGTCCAATTCTACAAGGGCAGCAAGTGAGTTCCACAGAGAGCCATACACTTGGTTGGCTTTTGTTATGCACGTGGGATTATTAGAGATTACGATTACCTATGTTTGTTAGCTAATAAGGAATATGTATTATTAGAGTTTCTAGCTTAAACGGTCGTGATTGTATTACAAATGAATAACTTATGTTTAAACTAATTCTTAATTAATTACTTGAAACAAAGTTTTGGAAAATGTTGATTTTGTGACAAAAAATTAATAAAAACGAATTTAACAAAAAAACAACAAAAAACAAATTAAGAAATCAACTAGAAAACCAATTTAAAGAGATACTAGGGTTCCGCCGTCACCTTAACAATCCTACGTAGTTCTCCCAGTCACTTATGAATTACCCATGCACATTTTGAAGGTTAAGTTTTCCTAATATATGTCTTCCTTGGAACCTCCAACACAGAACGTATATCTAACATGCAACCTGTCCGGACATTCAGATCAAATATGAACACGAAAAACTCATTAAGTTTTATGAAAACCCTTTGAAAAACCATGCAACCCTTAAGACATGGTGTTCATCCTAAGTGAAATTACAATTATTAACCACAACAAGCCCACGCCAATTTCAAGGAACCTTCGGACCAAAATTGCATGAAATTACTTTTCTAAATATCATAATGGTCGTGAATCACTAATACACTTAGATAGTTTAAAACACAGTGATCAAATTCAAAACATGCATGCATAATATCATAAGTTAATTGAAAATAAATTACATATTCTTGCTAAGCTCGTGGCCTCGCCCTAGCAAAAGAAACTAGTTACGAACAACAATAAAACTCATGTGACAGATAAATATGAAGACAATAGGGGACACATATAAGCATATTGTGCCACGAATCAGTTGTATTTCACCACAAACATTCAAATAATGTAAGTATGTGTGAAGCGTTCAGACTGTGCCGTGTTTTATGGTAGTGGTCATGTGATATCATATATACTAAAATTCGTAGGGGTTGGGTACTGTGGATGACCAGTGGGCGGACTGTTTTGCCCCTCCGTTTTATATCGATTTCCCTTGCTCCTCCCCACGTCCTCATCGTGCACCTTTTCGTTGGATTTTCTTCCTCCTATAGTGTTATACACGTGTTGCTCATCGTGGAGGGGAAGAAACATGGAAAAGCAGGCTCTTCCATTTGCTTCCACATATTTCTCGAGCTCTCTCTCAAGCTCCGAATCGCTGGCCTCCGCAAGAAGGTATGTCTCTCTCACTTTATTATTACTAGCCTCTTGTCACACGCATACGCGTGTGGCAATTAGCCTTTTTATATTAGATTATGTCTTTTATTTTTTTTTTAAATAACTATTTTATAATTATTCATAAAAAAAATGAAGCAAAACCATGAAACCGTCCACTAACATGGGAGTTTTTTTTTTAATTAAAGTTTTAAATTTAAAATTCATTCAAAATTAAAATATGGTGAATTACTTTAAATTCTTATGGTTCAATTGTAATTTTAAGAATTCTTGAATGACAATTTTTGGTATTTTGAATGTTTCACCTTTTAATCATTCTCACTTTATATATATATATATATATATATATATAGATTATTTTTTTTCAATTCGAATTTTCTTTGCATGAATGTTGGATCTGTTGCCTTCGGGAAGAAATTTTAACCTAGAAAAGCTTGATTTTCAGGAAATCGCCAATTCGAAAGCTTGGGTTTCCTTGTGAGTTCTCCGACATATTTGTTGAAATTTTTGTGATTTTAATTTTAAAAATCTGGGTTTTTTTGTTCAATGGTTTGCTCCATCTTATTAGCTTTCTCACTAGAGATCTTTGCCATCGCTGCTCCACCAAACTTGCATTCGCTCTTTCGAACAGGTACAACTTCTTTCATTTTCTTTTGTTTTCGGGAAAATTTAGGGCTCGAAAATGTGTACAATTGTAGAAGTTAAAACCTGTCTCAATCGCTATGTTGGTCTGTACACAATGGAATTGAATTTTGTGTTTCGGCATACCCTTATTGGAATTTTAGGATTTGGGAATTGTACAAGTTAGTGGCGATTTGAAACCGTTAACCGGGATGAGAATTAGAGTGATTTGAAAACAGAGAGCAAGGAATTTCAGGTGGGTAGTGATAAAGATAATGGTGAGGATACTACGATCATAACAGAAATTCACTATTTTGCACAGAGTTTTGAAAGTTGATTTCTTTTCTTTTTTCATTTTTCATTTTGATTTTTGTATTTTTGAACAGGTGGTGTTTTGATTTTTCATTCCTTCTCATCACTTCTACAAGAGGTTAGTTTTCTTTTCTGCATTTAAAGAGCGTTTAAAGAAAAATTGTATGTAATTGATTTTCTGCTATAATGTTTTGAAATTCCTTATTTTACTTGAATGTAATAGTGCTAGCCCAGCTACCAAATTCGGTTTTGTTTGTATGGTAACATGGATTGCTCAGGTTAGGTAGGAGAGGATGGAGGTGAGAAATACAATTGGGAAAGATATGCTGAGAGGTTTACAAAACACCTTTGAATAGACCTGGCATTCGTGTCGTGTTTCTCGTGTTCGTGTCGTTTTCGTGTCATACCCGATAGCTTAACGGGTCGTGTCGTGTAATACCTGTTAAAGTAAACGGGTAATATGACCCGACCCGAAATCAACCCGTTAATATTATCAGGTAATATGACCCGACCCGTTACCCGTTAAGAAAATTATATTTTAAAACAATAAAACTGAAAAGAAAAACATAATTTGACCCAAAAAAATGTAAAACATAATATTAAATTAGTATATACATACTAAATTTCGGAGTTGACCCCTTAATGAAAGTTGTAAAGCTTTTCATTACGTGTGATTACATTTTTCACACTTATTATTATTAATTTTCACTCAAACAAATAACATTGTTCAAGAGATTTTTAAAAAATCTACCCTTATTTATACTTTCATCAAGTATAACAAAAGATTTTATGGTATCCACTAGTGTAAATATTTTAAATTAAAGATCGAATTCATTCATTGTATTCATATAGGGTCAATGAGTGTAGCTGTAAAAAATCATCAAAATCAGAGTTAAAATAACCGTTAAATCGTAAATTTTCGTTTATAACCGTCGAAAAGTTTTGTCTCATTACTTGATCTCTGAATGTTTTTTTTTTTTGCAATTTTTGGCATATGCGATCTCGAAGCATATATAAACAAGTTTGACGGTTGGATCGTTGAAATTAGTTTTGTAGGATGCGTATCACATCAAAACGATAGATTCACTAACACTTAAGAGTTTATTTATACTTTCATCAAGTATAACATAAGATTTTGTGGTATCCACTAGTGTAAATATTTTAAATTGAAGATCGAATTCATTCATTGTATTCATTTAGGGTCAAGGAGTGTAACTGTAAAAAATCATCAAAATCAGAGTTACAATAACCGTTAAATCATGATTTTTCGTTTATAACCATCGAAAAGTTTTGTCTCATTACTTTATCTCTGAATGTTTGTTTTTTGCAATTTTTGGCGTATGCGATCTCGAAACATATATAAACAAGTTTGACGGTTAGATCGTTGAAATTAGTTTCGTAGGATGCGTATCACATCAAAACGATAGATTCACTAACAATTAAAGAGTTTATTTATACATTCATCAAGTATAACATAAGATTTTGTGGTATCCACTAGTGTAAATATTTTAAATTGAAGATCGAATTCATTCATTGTATTTGTTTAGGGTCAAGGAGTGTAGCTGTAAAAAAATCATCAAAATCGGAGTTAAAATAACCGTTAAATCGTAATTTTTCGTTTATAACCGTCGAAAAGTTTTGTCTCATTATTTGATCTCTGAATGTTTTTTTTTTGCAATTTTTGGCGTATGCGATCTCGAAGCATATATAAACAAGTTTGACGGTTGGATCGTTGAAATTAGTTTCGTAGGATGTGTATCACATCAAAACGATAGATTCACTAACACTTAAGAGTTTATTTATACTTTCATCAAGTATAACATAAGATTTTGTGGTATCCACTTATGTAAATATTTTAAATTGAAGATCGAATTCATTCATTGTATTCATTTAGGGTCAAGGAGTGTAGCTGTAAAAAATCATCAAAATCGGAGTTACAATAACCGTTAAATCGTGATTTTTCGTTTATAACCATCGAAAAGTTTTGTCTCATTACTTTATCTCTGAATGTTTGTTTTTTGCAATTTTTGGCGTATGCGATCTCGAAGCATATATAAACAAGTTTGACGGTTGGATCGTTGAAATTAGTTTCATAGGATGCGTATCACATCAAAACGATAGATTCACTAACACTTAAGAGTTTATTTATACTTTCATCAAGTATAACATAAGATTTTGTGGTATCCACTAATGTAAATATTTTAAATTGAAGATCGAATTCATTCATTGTATTCATTTAGGGTCAAGGAGTGTAGCTGTAAAAAATCATCAAAATCGGAGTTACAATAACCGTTAAATTGTGATTTTTCGTTTATAACCGTCGAAAAGTTTTGTCTCATTACTTTATCTCTGAATGTTTGTTTTTTACAATTTTTGGCGTATGCGATCTTGAAGCATATATAAACAAGTTTGACGGTTGGATCGTTGAAATTAGTTTCGTAGGATGCGTATCACATCAAAACAATAGATTCACTAACACTTAAGAGTTTAATTATACTTTCATCAAGTATAACATAAGATTTTGTGGTATCCACTAGTGTAAATATTTTAAATTGAAGATCGAATTCATTCATTGTATTTATATAAGGTCAAGGAGTGTAGCTGTAAAAAATCATCAAAATCGGAGTTAAAATAACCGTTAAATCGTGATTTTTTGTTTATAACCGTCGAAAAGTTTTGTCTTATTACTTGATCTCTAAATGTTTGTTTTTTGCAATTTTTGGCGTATGCGATCTTGAAGCATATATAAACAAGTTTGATGGTTGGATCGTTGAAATTAGTTTCTAAGATGCGTATCCCATCAAAACAATAGATTCACTAACACTTAAGAGTTTATTTATACTTTCATCAAGTATAACATAAGATTTTGTGGTATCCACTAGTGTAAATATTTTAAATTAAAGATCGAATTCATTCATTGTATTTATATAAGGTCAAGGAGTGTAGCTGTAAAAAAATCATCAAAATCAAAGTTAAAATAACCGTTAAATCGTGATTTTTCGTTTATAACCGTCGAAAAGTTTTGTCTCGTTACTTGATCTCTGAATGTTTGTTTTTTGCAATTTTTGGTGTATGCGATCTCGAAGCATGTATAAACAAATTTGACGGTTGGATTATTGAAATTAGTTTTGATAGGATGCATATCCCATCAAAACGATACATTAACTAACATTAAGAGTTTATTTATACTTTCATTAAGGATAACATAAGATTTGTGGTATCCACTAGTGTAAATATTTTAAATTAAAGATCGAATTCATTCATTGTATTCATATAAGGTCAAGGAGTGTAGCTGTAAAAAGTCATCAAAATCGGAGCTAAAATAACCGTTAAATAATGATTTTTCGTTTATAACCGTTGAAAAGTTTTGTCTCATTACTTCATCTCTGAATGTTTGTTTTTTGCAATTTTTGGAGTATGCGATCTCGAAGCATGTATAAACAAATTTGGCGGTTGGATTGTTGAAATTAGTTTTGTAGGATACGTATCCTGTGAAAACGATAAATTCACTAATACGTAAGAGTTTATTCATACTTTCATCATTTTGATGGGATACGCATTAATGTTATACTTAATTAAAGTATAAATAAACTTTAAGCGTTAGTGAATCTTATCGTTTTGATGGCTTGGAATAAATATATTAATTATTTATATATTTTAAGTGTTAATTAGACTATGTTTCAATTAGTATGTGATGATATTTAATAATAAAATTACATTTATGTTTTTTATTACGTATTTTATTTTTATTCAAGTTAAAATGTTATAAGAGATAAAAAAAAAAAAAAAAAAAGCTGGTTATTTTTTTTCTTTGGGTTAAACATTAGGCGGGAAATGGATAGATATAGGTTGCAAAATTTCCCAAACATTAGGTGGGAAATGGATGAAACTCTTGATATATTAGGCGGGAAATTAATTATTATAATTTTTTTATGTTTTTGGTATTTTTAAATTACTTGATATTTTTATTTTTAATGTGTTTTATGATTTTTAATCTCAATCTTTGCCTATAATATACTATAAAAATAAATAAATAAATAAAACTTAAATTTTAAAATTTATATAGAATAATAATAGAATAATAATTAATAAACAATATATACATATTCATTATATCTATTTCATTTTATAGTAAGTTTTTTTTAGTAGTTTAAAAAATTAAAATCATCAAAATAGCATTTTTCTTATCGTGTCGAAATAGGTTACCCGCGTGTCACTCTCGTGTAAACCTGTTAAGGACCCGTTATTAACGGGTTATTATCGTGTGACCCGATAATGACCCGATTAGTTATCGTGTTGACCCGAAACCCGTTATTTTCGTGTCGTTTACGTGTCGTGTTAACGTGTCGTGTAATAAATTGCCAGGTCTACCTTTGAAGCTTTCGGTGAGGATTCTTCTGTTTAAAAGTAGGAATTTTTTAATTTTTCGTGGAATCGATGTTTTGTTTTCGACTGACTTTTATAAAGGATTGCCTGGACAAGTACAGGGTGTTTTGGATTGAAAGGTTGGGAGAGGCCACATATGGGTTCAGAGAGAATATTCTTTTTTGAATCTCTATACGTGCAATTCCCTCTACATTGGAGGATATTTTCATATTATTTTGCACTTAATTTTATTGAAGGGTTTGTGTATAAAGGTTTCATTAGTGGGGATTTCTATGCAATGACTGTTTGGGATTGAAAGGTTGTTCCGGCGTTTATTTTAAACTTACTGCAATGACTGTTTGCAAATTTACAAAATTTGTGTTAAATTTGAGTAGCTTGAATAGAAGACGCAATTCCAACACCTATCGATCAGGTACAACCGTATAAAAAAGCAATAAAGATTAAAGTCCACGCGTGTAGAATGTGGAACCGAGAACTTTAGGAACGACTGATAAAAATACAAGTCTGCACTGTATACTGGTTGACAAAAGGTGAGCAATCATTATGTAATGATTTTAATTAATAAACCTTTAGTTTTGCTCATTGAAAATTTGTTAATTGTTTTAATGCATACGATATAACGTTTATTCTGTAATAAACACTATCTAGGATCTGCTTATCATCTTTAGACATTACTTGATTTTGTATTGTCAAATGACATATATTTTCATACTGACTGTGTTTGTATAGTATATGGATTTCTTTTTATAATATTCAGAGCGTTTTATTCTTTGTATTAGAATTTTTTATACGTAAACAATTTTTTTAAAGTGTTAATTAAAATGGTTAATTGATAGTTACTATTTACCTATGCATGTTCTTGCTTAGTATTTACTATCCACATGCATATTCATGTTATACTAAATAGGGGTGGTTCGGTATGGGATACCATACCGAAACTAGTATCCCGAATTCCAAACCAAAATTTTTTGGAACGGGAATTTGAAGACCAATCCCAAACCAAATTTTCGGGAATCCCAAATTTCGGGAATCCCGAAATATTTTCGGGATTTTGGGACAAATCGGGAATCCCAAATTGAAATATGAAATTATGAATTGTTCTTTAAATATATAATTCAAGAACACATTCATGAACTAGGAATTTCATTTCATTCACACTACCATTTAATTGAACACTGACATGCCTGACTGTTTTTATCATAGTCAAAATTCAAATTAATTAAACCCTTTTTGCAATATGTTGAGAAACAAAAGAATCAAGCTTTCTAAAATCATCAGCCATGGCAGCAGCAATAATAAAATCCACATGAATATCAAACAAAACATGAAAAATATGCAAGGTGTAGGGCATTCCAGATTGCAGAGCATGAATTAGAAACTACTAGCATCAATTATAAAAGAATAATATATATATATATATATATAATATCGAGATATCGAGAAGCCAATATCGAGAAGCCAATCCCGAATCCCATACCGAAATTTTGGGATCGGTTCGAGATAGCATCCCGAAAATTTCAGGAATTTCGGTTTGGGAAATTTTTGGTTTGGGATCGGGATTTTTTCGGTTCGGTTAGGGATTTTTGGGAATTTTTTCCACCCCTAATACTAAATGTAATGTTCACTGTCATTCACTTATTCACCGGATATTTAACAATATTTTTTTCCTTGCATTTTTTTCCCATGATGAATTGTCAAGCAACAAGCATATAAACTTATACAAATTTCGTTTTTTCATTGTTAATCTACTTATCCAATATCGGTATGGGATTCCCGAAATATCGAGAAGCCAATCCCGAATCCCATACCGAAATTTTGGGATCGGTTCGGGATAGCATCCCGAAAATTTCGAGAATTTCGGTTTGGGAAATTTTTGGTTTGGGATCGGGATTTTTTCGGTTCGGTTCGGGATTTTTGGGAATTTTTTCCACCCCTAATACTAAATGTAATGTTCACTGTCATTCACTTATTCACCGGATATTTAACAATATTTTTTTCCTTGCATTTTTTTCCCATGCTGAATTGTCAAGCAACAAGCATATAAACTTATACAAATTTTGTTTTTTCATTGTTAATCTACTGATGCTAGGGATGATTTGAATTGAGCTTTTACATTCTTTTGAACATTTTTTATATTTAACTTGCAGGATCAATGTCACTGTACAACTTTCCACAATTGTTTGTTATGTCTTTCTCCCTTTTGTGTAATTTTGGTCAATTGAACTACTCTTTTTAGCTTAAGATTGAACTGAAGTGCTAAGAACTTAGTTAAATGAAAGTTATACTTTGGTTTGATGACATTTTGGTGTTTGGTGTTGAATGCATGATTATTAGGTCCACAATCATTGGATACATGATCTTTCATATGTTTTCACCATACTGTATCATAGTCCCACAGCAACGCGCGGATCAAACTTTCTAGTGAATACATATATAGCAATAATAATATTATTAAATAATGAGCTGTTATGTTAATAGGACATAAATGATAATAATAAAGTAATAAAATAACAAAAGAAAAAGATCTTATCTCCTTCTGGGGTTTCTCCGTATAGTGCGCATGGCCGAAAATTTCATAGGGATGCCTCCGGCGAGTTTGTGGCGGTGGCGTCTCTCGGGTTGAGTGGGGATGACAGTCCGAGTCCCCCGATTCAATTGGTTGTGGTGGCTTTTCGAGTAGACGAAGGGGACTCCGTCAATAGCGCATGGCAGCTACCTCGACCTGGGTTAGATGACGGCGGTTTCGTCTAGGTTTCGTAGACCGACCCATGGCGGTGCGGCTGGAGGGAAGCCGATAATCGTGAGTTGCGTGATTTTGAAGATCACGGCTGCAAGCTGCAGCCTGGGTAAGCAGCGGCTGCGATTTGATTCTTCTGAGGAATCCACCATTTTTCATGTAATTTTCAAATGCCATTGAGAAGAAGAGAAAAAGCTCTCAGATTTCCTTGTGATTCGAGGAGAAGGGTCGGCTCCGGAGTTCTACGATGGCTGTAACTCTAGTCCCACAACCGAAGAGAGAACCAAATAACCGAGAGAGGAAATGGAAGTTCGAATTTTCTTTCTCGCTCCAAAAGCATCACCTTCTCTCTAGAGTTCTTGATTGATGGAAGAAGAGATTGGGGATTTGGGGTTTTTGGAAAAGCCAATGAGGGAGGTTTTGGGTTCTCGGGTTTGTAGATTCACGGTGGAGTGTGGTGAGGTTGTGACGGTTTCACGGTGGAGGGATGAAAAATTGAGAGAGAACTGACATAGTTTTTCGTGTCGATTCCCACCGATAGCATTAAATATTGATGCACAAAATCGGGTCAATCTTGGATCAACATAAATTTGACCGTAAATCACACAAACGTACAAGAATATAAAAATATATCGTGGTTCAGCCAAGTTGGGACTACATCCACACTGGTGTCGATTCAATTTAACTATGTAAATTAAGGGTTACAATGTACATAGAGATCATGGATGCTAGGGTTTTCTCTCTTTTTCTATTATTTGCCCTCATTTGCTCTCTCTTCAAGTGAGGGTGAAGAATCCCTTTTATATAAATAAGGGTTTCCTTCCCCTCCTACATACATCATGGGCTAGGTCATGAAGCCCAAATACTAAGGCCCAATGTATGGTACAACACGTACCCCAACCCCCCCCCCCTCGTACCCTAATGCCTAAATAGCCTTATTTATAATAACACAAAATAAAACCTTACCTAGAAAATGTCTTATAAAAATTAGGAAACATAATATAATAAAATAACTAGAAAATATATTCTTATTCAAACTTTGAGAAATCAGAGCAGACACAAAGAATCCCACGTTTTTTGGACCTTTAGGGCTCCAAATCAAGCCCAAAAATATTTGAATTAAAGTTTAGGACGTCCTGAACAACTTTGCAGAAGGGTTCGTTATCAAAAGATACCATCTTGAAAGCCAAAACGCTCAATTAACCCTAAAACGTTATTTTGACAACACTAGACGCTGCTCCTTTATTCTATCACTAGAAAATAACTGCTTGGTGGAAAAATATGATATTTTGACACGATCAAGCTAAGCAACTCACAAACGTCCTCCAATTAGAATCACTCTGAAATTGGTCCATTTGATCATTTTTTCGTGGAGGAAGTCGGAAGTCCTATATTGACAATACAATTCAAAGTATCAAAATTCTTCTAAAATAAACTAAGATTAGGGTACAATATATAGTAAAATATAGGCTCATCACAACCCAAATGTTTAATATTGGGTTTAACAAGTCTCAAATCTATTAACTCCACTGCAGGGCTACCCAAACAAAGCAAGATCACAAACTGAAATGTATTTGGCAAGAACTTGATAAGTGTCGTCCTAGCAAAGAGTCGGTATCGCTGATCTAAAGAGTCGCAAGGTAGAGCTAATGAATGGGCGAGGTTATGACTTTCTTGCTAGACTTGATGATGTATTTGATAACGTCCATAGTGATTACCTTCGGTCAAAGCCACTTCCTAGTGTGGAAGAATGCTTTAATAGTGGTTCATCAGGAGGCCCAAAGGTAATTAACTATGCTTGAAACTGTTGATCCTAAAAACTACTTAGCCTACTTGGTGCGTAGGCCGAATAGTGAGTAAGCTAATTATGTCCTTTGGTTAAATGAAGGGTGTGCCAACTTGTCGGCCAAGCTCAGCTAGGGAGTAATTAAAATGTATGTTGATGTGGTGTTGAGGGCGCTGTTGACTTTGACTGCGGCCGAGGAAGGAACATGTCTCAGCCTTTGTGTTCTGGAGCCTGAAGACAAGGTTGCTAGTTCTGCGAAGTTCAATATCAAATTTGGCTTTCAATGTGCTAAATGTTAGTAATGCAGTAACACCTCACTTCGCCGAGAAGGATGATGAGATGACATCTTCCAACAAGGACTCGAAAATCCTTACTGATCGAGACTTAGATAGGTAACCAGTCGGCCTCAAAGCAGTGCTGTTTATCCAAACTGAAGATATTGCCGGTTATCACCACAATGCTATTTATCCAAACTGAAGGTGTGTTGGTGGGAAAAAAGAAAATAAAAATCTCAAGGTCTTTGAGAGGTTTTGCGTAGAGTGAGAGTTTGCACATAACAGTTTTGTGTGTTGATTTGGAGGGGTTTCTACGTCATCCACCACTTGGTATTTAAAAAGACCCGTGTGCACAAATCGTGAAAACCAATCCCAATTGCACTAACTCTGAGTCTTTATTCGTTGCTGCTGACCACGCACTTATCCTATGCATAATCACAATAATAAATGAAGCTCTCAAACTTTATCTCATGTGCACTAAGTCCACGCCTTATCACATCAATCAAAGCTTGATCCCATCTTTTCTATCCTGACCTTTCAATACAATATTTTTCAAAGATTCAATCCTAATTATGTCATCGCCATGGTGGCCAAGAACTTCGCTTCTAGAATTTCCCGCTCTACTTGCCTACCTGATATTGAGAAGGATAATCTTTATTATGATTTTAGCGATGATACTCGAAATACAAATGAAACATATTTCAAAAAACATGGTTATTTGGATTGGTTTTTGGAGAGTCATAAACAACTGAAGGTTGCAAAGAGTTCTCGTCGCACAGGACAAGCTAAAGTAGCTGATAGAGGTACAAGAGTCGCAACAATAGTTGCTGGCCGCAATAAAAAGGAACCAACTGGAGGTAGCAGTAGTTCGAATATGACTTCGGTCAATACCACTACTGGCCATAAGACCCCTGAACTGGTCTTGTCACTTATTGACCAACTATCTTCTTTCTCTAATATTGTGGATGACACATGTAATCTTGGGTAAAGTTTCAATTGCATCTGTTGATAGAGATGTAGGTGGGATTATTGACTTCAGTGCAATTGATCGCATGACATATGACAAAACCCTATTTCGGTATATGACGATACCTCCGAAAAAGAGTGTTGTTACGGCTAATGGTGATGTTGCCCCAATAACAGGGGCCGACTCTATTGCCTTAACTCTCACTTTATCTTTACACCGCACGTCGTTAATTCTTACTTTATTGAACCACTTATTTTCAGTTGGTCAAGTTATTGAACAATTCGATTATATTGTATTAATGTTTCTTACATTTTACCTACTTAAGGATATCTAGATTCGGGCGATTATTCGACGTGGAACTAAGAGAAAGGGGGTTATATTATGTTGACGATGTGGCATCCGGTCAAGTACATCAAGTTCGTCGTAGTAATAGTGAGCGGGTTAAGAAGATTTGGTTATGGCATCGTCGACTTGAGCATGCATCTTTTGAATATTTACACAAGTTGCTTCCATCTTTATTTAATGGTGTTCAAGACTGAGTTAAAATGTAATGTTTGCACTTTAGCTAAAAGTCTGTGTTTCGTATCCTTTTAAGTTTTAGTAAAAGAGAATTTCCTTTTGATTTGTTTCATTCGGATGTTTGAGGTTCCTTTCTGATTACTACATAACATGGAATGCGTTGGATTGTTATATTTGTTAGACAATTGAATTGGGTCTATGTGATGAAAAATAAGAGTGATGTTTGCACAACTTTCAAAAACTTATACTGTATCACACTCAACTCTCTCCATCAAGATCCTTTGTTCTGTGTTTGGTCAGATCTCTGGCCTAGGATTCTGGATTGTGGTCGGTGGTCGGCTCTTCGACAGTGGTGGAGGAAGCTAGTGTTGTAGGGTTTTCTGTTTTGGGCCTTTCTTTTGGGTTGGGCTTTTGTTTAGTGTTAGGGGTTCTTTTTTTGTTTTGTGTTTTCAATGTATTTGGATCCTTTGTTTGTAATTGTGCTCTTTTGATAATGAAAATTACCTTTGTCCAAAAAAAAATTAAAAAACAAAAAAATCCTTTGTTCTGGCAATGGTGGTCAAAATGTTAACTCGAAGCTTTCACAATTTCTTCAAAGAAAATGAAAATTTTAATGAGACTACGTGTCCAAAAACAACAACATAATGGTGTGGTCAAGCGAAATAACCAACACATTTTGGAGACATTTCGAGCTCTCCTGATCGATTTATCGGCCCCTCAATCATACTGGGCTAATGCGGTTATGTATGCCGTATTCATGAGAATGCCGTCTCGGATCCATGACTACTGTACTCCCCTAGCAACTTTGGCGGAACATGTTTCTTTATCATTCGCCTTACACCTATCGCCACGTGTTTTTTGTTGTGTTGCATCAACAAAAGTGATACCTCCATCCAATGAGCCATCGAACGTCCATGAAATAACCCCTTTTCTCCACTCAATTGTTCTCGTTCATGACATCGTGGATATCCTTGAGGTAAGTACTACAAAAACTATTACTCATCTAATCCTAATATTTTTTAACAACCTTATTGTTTTCCTCTGAGACGGAATCGCAGAAAGCCACAAGTACGGCTCTTAACAGAACGGAAGACCCTATGTATGTTATTACGCAGTACGTATCTACATACCGACACTTTCCACAACACCAGGCTATGGTGAACCAAATGGCTAGTATACAGATTCCGACAAAAGCTAAAGATGCTCTGTGAAGATTCAAAATGGGTCGCGATATGCAAATAGAGATGGATGCATTACATAAAAATGGGACTTTTGGAATAGTCTTTGCCGAAAGGGAAGAGACCAGTGGGTTGCAAATATTCACTATTATACACAAAGCTGACGGGATCATTAATCTATATAAGGCCAGGTTGGTTGCCAATGGGTATACAGAAACATCTGACGTGGACTATCAAGAGACATTCGCGTTGGTTGTAAAGATGAACACCGTACGAGTTTTGTTGTAGCAAATCTTGATTGGCCATTGAAGCAATTTGATGTTAAGAATGGTTTTCTCCATGAAGACCAAGAAGAGGAGGTGCATCGATCTGGATATTTCGACGGGGTATGGTATACATAATTCTTTTGGGAAAGTATGTCAGCTCAAAGAGGCACTTTATGGATTGGAACAGTCACCTCAGACATGAACGTTTACTGAAGCCATGAAAAAAACGTTTTCTCAAGCCATGAAAAAATATGGTTATCACCAAGGGAACACTGAACACACCTTGTTTATCAAACTTAAGGGTGGTAGAGTGACCTTACTGATTATATATGTGGATGATATGATTGTTACAGGTGATGATGTTTAAGAAATTGAGAAATTACAAACGTATTTGTCCTCCGAATATGAGACGAAAGACTTGGAGGTTTGAAGTATTTCCTAGGGATTGAGGTGGCTCAATTCAAGGTATTTACTTGTCTCAATGGAAATATGCACTAGATTTGTTGTCTAAAACTAGTATGTTAGCTTGCAAGCTAGCAGAGATTTCTATTGTGCATAAATTACAAACATATTTGAGTATTTATCCTGATAAGGGAAGATATTAGGGGTTGGCTGGAAAATTGATCTATTTGTCGTTACTCGTCCAGACATAGTTTATGTTGTCAGTGTTGTTACTTAATTCATGCACTCTCCAAATAAGGGTCACGTGGCGGCTATAATGAGAATTTTAAGCTATTTTAAAGTCAGCTCCTAGCTAGAAAGGGTTTTTTTCAGGAAGCATGGATATATGGCTTTAACATTAGGCTATTTCACGTATTGGACTAGAAGATCATTCTGGTGTGCTCCTCAGTCCTCTCGGCCCTATCAAAGAGCAATGGTTTTTTTTTTTCGAAGAAAAAAGACCATTGTTATTTATTTATCTAATGTCCTTAATTCTTAATTTTACTTGAAATGATCGAAGGACCCGGTACAAGGTTTGTATTGACCAGAGAAAAGTTACAACATTCAACATCCAACATTGTTGTAATCAGTTAATCTAAAATAATTCTGTGACATGCTTGTTTGAAGGCAAGGGGTGGATCTGAAAATTCTCCAGTTGAAATTTTATCAAAAACAAACTTGGCAGCTGCCTCAGTATAATGAATGCCATCCCAAATTACACTAGCTGATGGCCGTTTGCATGAACCAACAAATATTTGGCTTCCATTGACTTTAATTGTTGCTCCACATTCAGCACTATTGCTATAGTTGTACTTGCCCCCATAGCCACAACAAGCAACAAGAGGGAGCTCAAACCCTAAAGAAGAATTCAACCAATTAGTACAAGTGAAAATAAATATCAATCCTGGAATTTCTCTACTTAAGCTGATTTCCATTTGAATAGTGCTCAAGGGATCACAATTTTAAGCCCTATTTATATTTTTACGTTTTAAGTGCCAATTGTTGAGATGTAGAATCCTAGATTATTGTCATAATTTTTTAATCGACACATCACATGTCATATAAGATATATTTTGGAATCTATGTGCATAAACCTTACGTGATTGATAATCAACGCACACAAGAATACTATTTCCTATCATCCCCTTGAATTTGCATAAATGTGTAGATGATTGTTGGTCGTTAATACATTGTGCGATATTGACAGGTTGAGTGACTAACCATATTTTATGTGTTCCTTGTAAAGAGAGTATTTGACAGAATAGATATCAACATAAGTGAATGCAGCCAAAGGCAGACCCTTCCTGAGTTGAATTGTGGCCTCCTTCAGTTTGTGGTTAAAATGTTGAGAAACTTCATTGAAAGACTTTGCGCAGCCAACCTCGTCCTTTTGAGCCAATGGGTAATTAGATAAAATGAAAGGGAGACAGCCAGTCGGCCCAGTGTTGTGGATCCAAAATGATCTTGCTCCCAAATCATATATTTTCTACATTTTGTGAGATCACAAAATTAGCATCATCAGTGAACAAAGAATTAAGCAGCAATAAGAAAAGATTGAAAATTTTATTTTGTCAAATCCTTATGTTGTTGAACGCATGGCCACACCAAATTGTATGAGATCGAAGTTAATAAGGTAAATTATATTTTAACCCTGCACGTTTGGGATCGATTTCAATTTCTTACAACATTTTAAAACATTTCAATTTCATACATTTACTTATCATTTTATTTTAATTTCATACAACCGTTAAAAAATCTGTTAAGTTAACCGTTAAGTGATGATGTGGCAAATATGAGGTCTTCATTTATGCTGATGTAACTGCCATATTTGTGCCAAGTGGCTAAACGCTTAATAAAAATTTTAAAATATTAAAATAATTAATTAAAGAAAAATATAAATATAAAATAAAATAAAATAAAACCCAAAAGTCCCTTTCGTCTTCCCCACCCCTTCTCCCCACCATCTCCCATCCCCCATCACCCACCCCCACCCCCCCCCCCCCCCCCCCCCCCCTCCCCCCCACAACCTTCAATCTCCATCTTGCTCCAGATTCGTCAATCTCCATCCCAAAAGTCAAAAACTGAAAAAGTTCCAAAATTTCCCACACTCAACAGAACACAAAGAAATCCAAACATTTCCTACCCATTTTCTTTTCAATTTCCCTCTAACCAAACACACCCTGTTATCTTTCGAAAGAATATGCAAAGCCTATCCATTCAATTTCAAATCCTCAACAACCCAGCAAAACTAAAAAACCAAAAAATTAAGGGTCTGTTTGGTACTCTACTTGAATCCAACTTTTTAAACTCAAAAACAATTTTCAAATTTTAGGTATTAAAAACTTGTTTGGTATGACTATTTTAAAAAACTGAATTCAAGACTAACTAAAAAATATAGGTTATTCTGTAAAAATATAAAAAGTGAGTTTTTAGAGTTTTTAAACTTAAACTCACTCATTTCTTTTCTCTTCCTTCCCCTCTCTCTCTCTCTCTCTTTTCTTCTTTCTCTTCCCTTTTTTTTTTTTTTACTTTTCTCGTCTCTCATCCAATCCACTTTCTTCATTTTCTCGGGTCTTTCTCTCTCCTCTTCCTTTCTATCCGATCCTCTCACTTCTTTCTCTTTCCTTCAATCATCTCTTACTTTCTTTTCTCATCTCTCCTCTTTCTTCCTCTCCTGCGACCTCCTCTTTTTAGATCTCCTTGTCTAGTTTAAGTCGTAAGATTTAAAATTTTTAAATTGCAAACCAATCAAATTTTTAAGTCTTAAAAAAATTGTTTTTAAGAAATATTCTTAAGAAATGTTTTGAGAAATGATAAAAAATATCCAAAATTTTCCCCTCACTCGCCATTGCGAACCACCTTTGTCATTCCTGAACTCTGACATTAAAAGATCAAAATAAAATTTTGTGGACTCGCATCGCAGTAGCAGGGTCCTGACCCACCATCCTAACTCCACAGTTTCGAACTCCAGCGAGAGTGGCAACTCCTCACCCAACTACTTCTGAACAATGTCGGCCTGAATGGGGACAAATTGAACCCAATTTCCATCTTAGAACCTGGCACGCCTCGATCCGCGTCTCCAGCGACGCCTTCTTCGTCGACTCCGACCCAGGCCACTCATTCCAGGCGATTCGGGTGGGGTGGGGTGGGGAGGTTGCGGGTGGGATGAGATCGGGTGGGTTTTTGGATGGGAGGGAGGTGAAGAGAGTGAAGGAGATGGAGGTGGGTTGGGGGAATGGGGTTTTAGTTTTTTTAAAAACAAAAAAAAAATATTTATTTAAATAAGATAAATTATTATAATATTTTAAATACATAAAAATTATTATTTTTCCTACGTGGCACATATTTGATAGTCACGTCAGCTCTTAACGGACCAATGAATGGAAAATGTAACAGATGTATTATATTGAAATAAAATAGTATTTGAGGTATGAAAGTGAAATTTTTTAAAGATGTTGTATGAAGTTGCAATAGACTTCAAACTTGAGTTGGTAAAGTGTAATTTACCCCATTTAATATGACAAGACAAAAAGATTACCTTAATATTTGTTGAAAACATACTGACTATATCAGGAACAGAGGCATTGACTTCATGTATGGTCTTGTTATCAGAGAACCCTTCCCCAAGATCATTCTGACCAATGTCAAATGTGTATAAAGCTTTAGAGAAGTACTCCTCCATGGGCATTAAACTTGCAAATATTCCCCCTACAAATTCATCAATTAAGCTCAATTATTCCCAATTTATTATTTCATTACACTTAAGAATTCATTCCTTGTTGTAAATTACAGACTGAGGTATAGTTACAAAAATGACTAATTCAAAACGCGAAAAGAAAAGTTTACATACGCATGTCAAACTATGATTTGTTTGCACAAAAAATAAATTTTTACATGTAACAAATAAAAACATTTTTCACAATTATTGCGAAGCACTAAAGTTTTATGAGTATAGTCCGGCTCTATTACAGATGAATGTTACCTATTAAAGAAAAAATGTGTCAATATCACTAAGGTTTTGTACTAATGTACTAACATAGTATTGATGCATTATCAAACAATAACAAAGGATACGTTTGTTGAACGTTCGTTGAACGTTATTGCGTAGAATTGGTATTTATACATCACCTTTATGCCTTAAGAGTTGCGATCTGGATTTGAGTTGCAGGAAGTGCATGTACTGTATATTGAGGTAGAAGGGACTAAATCCACCAGCTGGTATGAAGCGATTTGGCAGTCTGATAGTGGAACCTGCAGTGGCAAAGTTTGCCCCATAGGAGAAGTTGGTCCCAAGAGAATCCAGATATGCGCTTAGAAAAGGGTGACCTACACTTTTTACTTAATCACAAAGTTTTATCAGACAACAATTACAACACCAAGTGAGATAATTAAATGACTACGTTTGATTTTCCTTTTGAATTTATGAAATGGTTAATCATAAATTTACCCTCTGAATTTACGGATAGTTTACCTTGAAACTGGTTTTTGTAACTTTGTTTATAAACTTTTAAAAATAAATTCAACTCAACTTTATCCCAATTTTGTTGAGGGAGCAACCCCATTTTTCACCTTGAATTGGTCAAAATATGAGGAATTTCTTACTTTTCGTGGAGGATTAGATCTAATAACTAGAGGTCTATAGCTGACAGATATTGCACACCATCTTTTAACTATTGCAATTCTTTTTTTTGGTAACTGGTCACATGTATTGGACCAATTGGGGCATCGGTCATGGTATACAAGATATTTCAGAGGCTTATAAAGGACTATATGAGATCTTTACAATGTCATGACATACTCAATTATCTATTTATCTAGCTATGTTCGAAGGGCAACATTCACACTAGTTACAAAAGTTGACAAAACTAGCGCTCTTCACAATTCACTTTGGCTAGTTTGGTTTATTTGTCGTAATGGACCGTTGTGCTAAACATCTGGAATAGACAATGAATCGTGAAAAAACTCAACGGCCAAAGTGAAAAAAAAAAATTCAAAACTTTTAAGAAGCAAATTTGTACTTAAACCTTGATTTTGGGCATGGATATATAGCCTAAAGTTCATGGATTCCTGTCTTCTCTAGTGTCCCATGTTAACAATACGACAACATGTGCAAGTTTCTCTCTACATAATATTGTATTATTTATGGGATGTTGTTATGGAGTTCACTACTAGAAAATGTCATTTGCCTAACGAACAAACTTTAATCGGGCAAATAAACTATACCTGATAGAATAAAAATGATGGGCAAAGCTACCTACGTCAGGTTAGCGCCAAGGGAAAAAATTGGCGCATAGTATAGCATCCTTTGCACGACAAACCATTCAGGTTTTGCCGCACAAATGTGTAGTTTATGATTTAGGGTTTAGGGTTTAGGACAATAATACATATTTATTCGGACAACAAGTCAAGTAAAATTCATCTCATTAATGATAATAAGAAACTCTATAATAAAAATAAAAAAATAAATTTTCTTATATAGAATAATAATACAATAATGCATATTTAATTTACAATGTATACATTATGGCTATTGTATTTTATAGTAAGTTTATTTAGTAGTTTAACTTTAAAATCATCAAAATAATTTTTTTCTTAACATGTCAAAACGAGTTATCCATGTGTTACCTGCTTTTAAACTCGTTATTAACGAGTTCTTAATGATTAACCCGATAACGATTCGATTAGTTATCATGTTAACCCGAAATCCGTTATTTTGGGTCGTTTTCATGTCATGTTAACGTGTCGTGTAAGAAATTTTTAAGTCTAACCATGCATTGAATTGACCTGATTATCAAATTCGATGATCTTTTAACCGTTTGAAATTAAACCAAAAAAGTATGGAAAAATAAATAAATTTTACTGAAAATTTAACTTTCCCCCTCCAAACTCATTTTTCCTAGCCTCTAGCCCATCATAAAATATTTATTCGAATAAAACCCAATGATTAGGATCCAACTAAGCAACTTACCAAATTAAGTTTGTGTGTCCGTTTTTATATTTTTTGGATCCCTAATATACCCCATCTAAGCCAGTATGGAAAGTTCTTGTAATTTTGTTTTAATTGATCACGTGCATTGAATTTGGCAAGGTCTTGTAGCCATGAAATATGGTTCTAGATAGAGGAATTAATGTGGATTTTTTTTTTTTTAATTTCGACAATAAATTTCAATTTGAATATACCTAATTTAGTGTTTATTTTCAACAATATCTATTGTTTAATTTTATGAAAATAATTTACCTACTATGAAAATTAATTTATGAAAACAATATCAATTGTTTAATTTTATACCTACAGTATAATTACATGAAAATAGTTTACTTATTATGAAAATTAATTTTTTGAAAACAATATTTATTGTTTAATTTTATGAAAATAATTTACCTACTGTATAATTGCATGAAAAAAATTACCTACTATGAAAATTAATTTTTTGAAAACAATATCTATTATTGTTTGATTTTATGAAAATAATTTACCTACTGTATAATTACATGAAAATTAATGTGCCTACTTTTTAAATTTGTAACAAAATTAATTTACCTACTTCTTTTTATGGTATTAGTATACATAAATGTAGAATATATGTCCGTATATATTTGATCTAATTAGATTTTGGATTGGAGGAGTTCACACAATATAAAAAATATACTAAACAAATTAAATGTCTAGCTAAAAGAAATGTATAAGAGATTTGGTGGCATGATTTTGTAAATAAACACAAATTCATGGACATCTTTTTATCTAACATGATATCATCTTTAAAATTTGGTTTTATTTAGAAGTTATAATATATGTGAGTTTTTGTCTAGAGTTTAAAAGTTGCAAGGATTTAAATCTAAAGAATCCTAAATTTTTTATGTTTTCCTGACGAAATATGTATAGGTCGCTAGGCAAACATACACAATTTCGTCACGCTACATTGCCAAATTCATGAGGCAAACGTAAAAAATCAAAATCAAATTTCCTCACAAATTAAAGTGTTAGAAAATTTCGTCAGGCAAAATTTATTTCCCACTATTTTTTTCGTCAAAAATTGAAATGCGCAGACATGTTTAAGTGACTTTCCCCGATTAATTTGTTTAGTGTTCCCAACGAGCTTTAAAGGTTTAGGAACATGTGTCATAACTTTTAGACTTCCCCCAACGAACCTTTCCGTCGGGCAGGGGTGTGTTGTATTATAATACTGAGAGCCTTCTTCTTCTTCATCCTCGCGGCGCTTCCTGAACTCTATGCTCTCTCTACTCCCTTTCTCTGCTATCTGATCTCTCTCTGCTCTCTCCTATCTCTCTCACAAAGGCATGATCACTCACTCTTTTTCGAATTTGATTTGGTTAATTGTAGGAATTTTATAAATTGTGATTGTGTGATGGGTGGAGGATGAGGTGTGGGGAAAGTGGGTTGCGGGGTGGGAAGAAGGGTCGGGTTTAGGGGACAATGGGGTAGTGGATTGCGGGGTGGTGGGTAGGTTTGGGGAAAGGGTGGGTTGCGGGGTTTTGGGGGGTGGGGGGGATTGTTTTGTGAATTTTGTAGGATTTAAATTATTTAATTTGTAGGAATACTGTGAAATGTCTTGCAGATGTAGCACCTAGGCGGCCGCGATGGAGTTGACGGCTGGCCCCATTACATCTACTTCCATATGCTGAGTGCCCCCATCTGCTAGGCATGTTCACAGATCGGGACGACACGAGGTTGGGCCAGGCCTGCCCCTGCTCGCCCCTTAATGGGAGTGGCTCTCCCCCAGGTTGGATGAGATGATGAGACAAATCTCGGTAAGTATGAAATTTTATTAATTTATTATTTTTATTACTTTTACTTATTTAATGTATATTTTTAACTTATACACTTGTCTTTTGGTGTGTATTTCATGTCAACTTCTCCATGGACATGGAACATCTGGGTATGTTCGGGTACTTAAAGCGGGTGTGGATTGGATAGTAAAGGAGTGGAAGTACAAGTTGCACGAGTACTACTAGACTTGTGCATCTTCTGTTGAGGCTTTTACTGATCCACCCTCAGAGTTTGGGCAATGAACAAGTACTACAAGTACTACTAGCTCTCAGACTACAAGCGGGGCATCTTCCAAACTCCAATGGTTGGAGATGGAGTTAGTGGCCCTGCAATAGCGAGAAGAAAAAGCTCGAGAAGAAATGCGCTTGCGAAATGAAGCACAAGGCCAAAGAGAGGAGGAGTTGAAGCGCTACATTGTTGGGATGGCCTAGGCAATGGTAGCCTTTAGCATTCGCCTCCTCAATCCTCCAATCAACCTTCAGCCGCCATCCGTCCAGCCACCCTAGGAGTGGTTAGTTTAGGATATTTTACATACATTTGTACGAATATTTTAGTTTTAATATAATTAAACATATTTTTTTTTATTTTTGTGATTTTTTTTTATTTTAATATAATTAAAACTATTTTTTTTTTAATTTATGAATATAAAAATAAAAATTTTGCCCGACGAATTATTTTGTCGAGCATGTATTTGTATTTTTTTGTATTTTTCTTTAAATTAGCTGCCCGATGAATTTCCGTCAGGAAAAATATATATATATATTTTTTATCTCCATGTGCCAGAGGAAAAGATGTCTCGGGCTAAGTAGTCAACGTACTTTACTTGATGTTTGTCAAGTAAACATAACGTACCTGACCAAGTATTATATTTTGTCGGGTAAGCATTTGAGCAACGAGTTTTACACAACAGACGTTGCACAACGATATTTCGTCGGGCAAAATAAAAGGCGATGGAACCCTAGTAGGCCCGACGAAATTATTACGTTGGAAAGGGAATTTTTTTTATAGTGATTGTACCAGTGCATTGCTCCCCAATCCGTGAGAAGTAACTATTGGAAAACATATACAAAGTTCATTGGATCCTTTTAACATGGAACACACCAAGAAAACTATGATGTTGGATTCAACAGAAAAGAAATCGGCTCCAAGGGTTTAAACCATAAAGTTCTACCTTGAATTTTACGGGATTCAACAACAGAAAAGAAATTGGCTCCACGGGTTCAAACCATAATGTTCTACTTTGAATTTTATAAACATGTATAAAGATAGCATTCCTCCTGGAAATCTTAATTTACAGTTAGTAAGAGATTTCAAGTTCGAAACAATTAAAAAAACATAATTTTGGCTTTCTTAAAATCAGAAAAAGATAATGATTTACAATCCAGAACAAAGTATATGATGTGTGCTGCCTATGTGAACATGTTCAATAGGAAGAGCGTTGGAATAACACAAAAAGCAGTTTCTCTTAGTGTGAGAAGATTAAGAGATGACCGAATACATACCCAGGAAGTCGATTATGAGGCGGCCATCGGAGAACCTTCCAGTCGGCCTACGAAAAAAGGTCTCGCCGTAAGGAGGGGGTGGTTCCAAAAGGGACGAGGCCAATCCACCAGTATCTGAATTAGAGTCTCCAAAGTTAAAGATGGCGGGAAACTCACAGTCTTCCAAAGCCAAGGCAGTAAAAGTGGTGAAATGTGACTCTGACAAAAGCATGCAAGAGCAAAACAGAGTGATTATAACTTTCATAGCAATTCTTGGTGACTCCATAATGGAGAAAATAATCATACCAAAAGGTTTTTATAGATGATATGTAAGAAAATCCAAGAAGGAACTACTCTTTGTTTTATATAGCGCAAAGAACATCTGATATGGAATTTTTCTTCGGCTTTAATAAATAAAGAACGCGTGACATTTTTTAATTAGATCATATCAGAAAGTCAGTACCCAAAGTATTGCACTAGTAGAAGAACATCATTTAGCTCCTTACAACTAAAGAGATATTCTTCCTTACCTATAAATAATATAGTCACACATATAAATAAGTAACGTGTTAAATTGTTATTTGTTTGCAAAGAAAAACGAATCCTTACATAAAGGGAGCCACATTCTCCTTTATAGAAATGCCATTTCCAAGGTAAATACAATTGCAATATTCTCGATGAAGAATCTGTAAGCCGACCAATCGGTGGACATTTTCAACATTTTTGTCCGTGACTTGTATAGTCCAAACCTAGTAAAAAAAGCATTGATTGGGTATCAAAATTCAGATAGTAAGTGTCTTGATTCTTGACACTCAATGTTCTGAACCTCCCCTCATCAAAAAAACAAAAAAATCTTCAGATGCCATTTTGTTCTATATTGTATAATTTATTATATTTTGTAAATTGTTTTCAGTGAGGAGGAGAATTTTTCAGTAAGGCTGCCTTAGGCGGGAGCTCGCTCAAGTCTAACCATAGCGCGAGAGAGCTGCCGGATAGGGCACCCTTATAAAACCTTTCACTGGATAAATGATGGCGAGAGTCGTGAATAGTATGTTACGAAAGGATCATTGTTTACATGTCCAATGAGGAGTTCTTCTTTTACTTCAAATGATAACTCTTAACAAACTAAGTAAATCCGTTGATAAGGTTAACGGTAAAAATAATTGTTCAGAAATTATATTCTCCCAGAAATTGAAGAGACTAGCAATGGTATGTTCTAACAAACTTTCCTCAATCATTCAAAGCACTTCAAAAATTCCACACCACAATTCCTTCAATGCTGACTAAACTTTTATATATATACAGGCAAACTTTCTAACAAAAGGGTAAAACACAAAACCGATACAATCCGTAGAGAGTATAACCTCATACAAGCATGCTTGCTCAGCAAATGTCATTCTAAAAACGAAGTGCCACATTCTTCAGAATTCGAAGGCTGCAAAGCACGAATTCTAACATCAAATTTTCTGCATTTGGTAACTTCATGGCCTGATGATGAATCTGATCCATCTAACACAAGTGGGTAAGAAGATGGAGTGTACTCATCATAAGCGTTTCCTATATGGTTACCACACTTGCGACAAAGAAGTTTAGTTCTCCGGCTGAACAAACCCCATGAACGCTTAGAGAAATGGGGTTTACACTTAAGTTCATCAACCTGAGTAAATCTGCTCTCATCGATGTTAAAGAACGATATGATCCCCCGCTTTATAGATTTTCCATACTTATTAGAGCCAATTGTAGAAGTGTTCCGGTTGTTGGAACTTAGGTTCAGCTCATAGCCACAAGAGCCACAGCTGCACAAAAAAACAATTTCCATATTATATGCTCTGTAAATTGGTTCATGAAGATTTAAAGACAACTAAATAGAAATGACCAAAGACTTTGGAGAGAAAGAAATTTGAAATATTTTAGTCCTTTTAACATTTAAAACAAAATTTTGTCATGCTCTTAGCACTTCTGACTTTTTTTGAGAAAAGTACGATATTCATTGAAACGAGAGGGAATACGTACAAACAAAAATGATGAGGATAGAGTGCATACATGGGACTCAATTAAAACCTAGCCGTGAATTTCAACCGGGACAAAGAGAAAAAGAGTGTCCCGCACAAAGAATTATCCTCAATTGTTACTCTATTTATTTAATCATGAATAACAATGTCTTAGAATGTAGAACTCTGCTTAGGTTGGAGTAAGCTGAGGCAATTGCTCTACCACTAATCCACTATAACAAAACTTAAAGTAGCAAACGAGAGGTAGATCGTAAATGTTGGCCAGTAATCTTAACACTACTTTTTTCTCTTTACTTCCTGCACTCCTTCAAAAATATTGTTGCTCGCCATCACTCTTACGTGGTGACGATACCACCGCATAGATTGTCATGAGTTGATTTTAAATTTTGAGATTAAATCACACTCATGTAACTAGAATCAATGCGGTGGCCATGGGTGGCAAGTGAGCAAAACTGCACTCGACTATTCCCAACAAGAAACAAATTAAGCAATTGCAATCTCTAAGAACTGAAATTTAAATACCAAAAACCGCAAGAATGTTTCATTTATATTGTGGATAAAAGAATGTCTATGATAATTTCCCTTTTCTTCCAATTGACACCATTTTTGCAATTTTGTTGAGGACCCTTTTCACAGATCTCAAAATCTTTCCTTACTTGTTTAGTCTAAAGAATTTCTGGTCCCAATCAATTTCAACAATTCCACGCCAACAAACACAAAATAAATCCTGCCAATTCTTTCGATTTTTCACTCCTCCTCTATTAATTAACTAAATATAATCAACTATTAAAAGCACCAAGAGATCAAAGATCCAATTTCTATTGCGATCGTATCAAATACAAAGACAAATTCAAACCAATAAAAAATAAAAAGAATAGTTTCAGAGAGAGAGAGAGAGAGAGAGAGATGTCACCTGTAACTGACATCGGCACGAGAAGAGGAAGAGAAGGTTGGATGGTAAGCTCCGTTGGTGTAACTGCCTCTGTAAATATTCGATTTCTCCATCCAAGACGATGAAACCAACGGCTGACACGGTGGCGGTGGGGGAGAATTTTCTGAAAATTCGACCGTTTTGAAACTACTACGGTTGTGGGCAGAGAGAGATGTGATAAGTGGGTTGGTGACGAACGTGTCACGCCTGATTCGGGGGAGTTTTACCGCCAACAGTGGCAGTTGAAGCTGGGATTGGATCCGAAACGATGCCGCGTAGATATCAAAAAGGTGTCGTGTCCAGAAATAAGAACGAAGAAAGAAGAAAGCTGAGAGGGACGAATTCCAGACTAAAGAGACCACGCGCTCTCTCTCTCTCTCTCTCTCTCTCTCTGTGAATAGTTTTCTTTGTGCTGACGTGTACCCTAACGGCACCAAGGAGGCACTTGTATTTATATGATTAATTATTTCTCAATTTAAATTAAAAATAATAGTAACAGTGGAATTTTTCCAGGTTATCGAATATTTTTTGTACGTAATTATGTTGCACGTGTCCTTATTTTATTTATTTTTGGCTGGGTTTGATTGCCTATCAATTATCAGCCCTTTCTGTAAAGGTTGGCATGACTATGATGGCGCAGTGCCAGATAATGAGCATTTGCAAGGCAATGAATAAAACGATGTTTTTTTAACAAACGATAATATTTATTCTAGAGGGATGGAGAAGTGAGTTATGCTTTATAATGGACTAATAATAATGTGCTCTAAATTTGTTTTTTATGATAATCGAATAGAAGAGCTCTCACGTGAAAGTGAATAGGAATTCTCACTTATAAGTGAAGACAATTAATCTAACATTAGGTTGTGAAATGAATGAACAATATGCAAGCCAAATTTGCAAAAAAGACATAAAGTAGGAGGATAGAAGGAATTATGGAATGATAAAGTGTGGATGCCTTTTCCAATTAAAGGATTAGAAGCTAGCAATTGAGGGTAATGGGATATTGATGGTAGTTATTGGAGTGCATAATCACATAGTAGCAAAACATTGGAGGTCATTCATTTACCAGTAGATTATCATTTGAAAAGACTTCGTTGTGGGAGAAAGAGAATTTCAATTTTAGGAATAATAGTGGTGGGGAAATTGAAGGAAAATTCTTGAAAAACTAAGTTCATTAAGCAACATAATACATGCATTTAACGATTAAATGGGGGAAGTATGTTTCTATGTTTTAGTGGACTCACACCTACATACTTGTCTTGATATCAATCATAGCAATGAGTCGAGACCAATCACTCTCCAATAAAGAAGACATAACATGCACTGATCTTAAAGGATCATCAATGCCAATTGGCAATCATATGATCAGAAACGTTTAGGATATGTGTACGAAAGAGAATGGTCTTATGAACCTAAGTTCTTTAAATCACATTCTCCTAATTACATATTCGTTGGACTTATTGTTTAAGCGTATAACATTTATATGAGCCGGCTTTAAACAATAATATGTGCTCTTATATTAAACTAGCTTAGTTTAACATGTGAAATGTCTGTAATGTATGATCATAAAATTAGGTTTAGGGCACATTTCCAACAATGGGAAATAACATTTCAAATTTTATTTTTATTTTTATGTTGTGTGTGTTTACACTACTACAATATATGCTATCACCGGCGGAGGAAAAACCGACGAGAAATCAAATTTCTGTCGGAAATTTGGCACAAATCCGACATTAAACAATGTAATGTCGCATTGGAATAGCGACACTATTGCTAGCGTCGCGAAAGGGCTTCAGTGTCGCTTTTTGGGCTTAATCCGCCACTACACAGTGTCGGTTTAAAGCGACACTAACACAGCGTCGGTTTAAAGCGACGCATACTTACACCTGCATCAGCTATTTAATTGTAAAGTATACAATCTACTGTCGCTTTTAATCGACATTAGAATAAAATTAAATAAATAAAATATCCCTACTGTCGCTTTTAATCGACATTATAATAAAATTAAATAAATAAAATATCCCTTAAACCGACGTTAGATAACAATTAAATAAATAAAATATAAAATCTAGTAACGGTCTTAACCGACGGTTAAAACCGACGTTATCTTGCATAGCGTCGAAATAAGGACCTAGTGTGTCGGTTAAAACCGACGTTAGTTTGCATAGCGTCGAAATAAGAACAAGTTTGTGTCGCTTAAAACCGCCACTATATCTGATTCGACCTATCATTATAGCCTGACATAGTTTTGACTGAAAGCCTGACATAGTTTTCACTCAAAGGTCACATTGCGTCGAAATAAGGTCACATTGCGTCGGTTTTAACCGACGTTAGCCTGACAGATTTTCATAACGTCGAAATAAGAGCAAGTTTGTGTCGAAATATGAAAAAATTTGCGTTGAAATAAGAATTGTCTCTGACAGAAAATCCATTGTAGCAGTAGTCTCGAAAGTGTATAATTTTGCATCGGTTAAAACCAATATAAGCATGATTTGACATGCCAATGACTGACAAACTCTTCCAACCCATTCCCCCGTGCAAAAAAACCGGGAAAATTCCCGCCCAACATAAAAAAAAAGTTTTAACTTACAAAAACAATTAGTTATGTTATCTAATATAATAAAAACAAAAACAAAAAAAAAATAAAAAAGTTTAACCCAAAATTAAAAAATAATTAGTTATGTTATCTCATATAATATTTGAATAAATAAATTTATTAAGTTGAATCAATTTTTTTTGCACTGTAATTGTTATTTTAATTTGTTGTTATTTTGATAATTTTTTGTTGTTATTTACTAGAATGGATTAGATGAACATAATTTGAGTTGTTATGAGAAAATGGAATGAATAATATTTATAAGCATTTATGTTAAATTAACAATATTAAATATAACCTAAACTTATAATATTTAGGAATATAAGAATATATTATGTTAAATTAATTTTTTTTGCACTCTAATTGTTATTTTAATTTGTTGTTATTTTGATAACTTTGATAACATTTGGTTGTTATTTACTAGAATGGATTAAGCACCATTGAACCCAAATCAAAGTTGGAAGTGTGGTGATATGTAGAGTTGCTCCATATCGGAAAGTTAATTACCCTAGAAGGCTTAGAAGAGTTGAGTCACTCTCTTGTTACTTATCGCTTCAACTTTATTCATAATATTAGAGCATAATAGTGACTTGGCGTACAAGTAAACTAAGTTCATAGGGAATACGAAAAATCTAACCCAAGAAGACTTGGAATCCTAATCAGATTCTCCTATGTATACTAACACATGTGCTTCATGTTATCTTGTTAAATTGTCAAGGTCTTAAGCTTGAATATTCGGCACACATGAAAGAGTGTGTTTGATAATCTAAAAAATTGTCCCTAGTATTATAAAGTTAAAAAAAAAAAAAAAAAACCTTGCAAAGACGTATATAACGTTGATCAATTGCTTTTGGAGCTTCCCAAAGAAACCTCCTATTTAAATTACAGTTGCCATTGTAATTAATATAGTTGATAATAACTAATATATATATATATATATATATATATATATATATAGTGGTTGTTGAAGCCTTGATCGAAACTGGAAGGTAGCACATGCAATGAGGAAATGTACTTGATCATGACTAATTAAAGAGGGCAAATGAAACAAACTAGGAGTGGGTGATGCATGGAACATTATAAAACCAGTTTAATTGTTGTCTGCATATCTCGAGACAGATTATTACATGCATGTTATACAGGCGTGCGTATATTGATCAAGTGCAATGTAACATTCAGGAAACGCAGCCTATTCATTTGTACTAATTATGTTATTGTTAATTATTCTATAAGATATATGTAAGATAAGATGTCTACCTAAAGCACATGTTTACCTTATAGAACTCCAATCATCATAAAATACTTGTTGTATCAGTTTTTAATCAAGTCAATTAATTAACTCAAAGATTGTCAGGGTCATGAACTTGTAACATTTTGACCACCTACATATATATAATTGTGTGCGAGCGAATTAATTATAAGATGAGGACCTCAGGACATGAACGCAAGGGTGGAAGACAGAAATGTTGTTATCTTATATATAAAAACGCACCGTTTTTGTCCAAAAATGGAGATAGTAAGCCAGTTTGCATTGTGATGGCTGACAATGATATCATAGTAGAGATTCTGCGACCAAGTTAAATGTATTTAGAGAATTTCTCAATGTTTACATAAGTAACTACAGAAAATTTAGTTATAGTGGGACTACATAATCGTCGAAATTTTTTGTCCCGTTATTTCATCCCAGAATGTTTGTTTATTGCGATTTTTTTCGTATACGATCTCGAATTATATACAAACATGTTTGACGGTTGGATCGTTGAAATTAGTTTCGTAGAATGCGTATCCCATCAAAACGATAGATTCACTAACACTTAAGAGTTTATTCATACTTTCATTAAGTATAACGTAAGATTTTTTGGTATCCACTAGTATAAAGATTTTTCGTTGACGGTTGCATCGTTGAAATACGATCTCGAATTATATACAAACATGTTTGACGGTTGCATCGTTGAAATTAGTTTTGTAGAATGCGTATAATAATTATATATATAATTTGTGCCAGCCCGTCCCGGAAACATTTTAACGCACGTGTGAAAGGACAATTTTGCCCCTAGTTCGTTCTTTTACGTCTATTGGTTGTTTTTGTGTTGTGTTGGCATGTGTTAGGCCACACACTCACACTCTCACTCTCCCTACCCCTCTGTCCCTTTCCCTGTGATTGTCCCGAGCCCCCTTTCCTCCCATTTTCCTTGAAAGCGTACGGACACACACCCAAAACCTATCAAACCTTTACAGATCGAGGGAACCAAGACCATTTTCGAGCTCGTGAGGCTGGGAGGAGTGCAGCTATACCATTTTCAAGTAAGAACATCAACGTTTTCACGTCGATTCCACGAAGTCCGATTTGGGTACTATTCATGCACACGTGATTTCTCACGTTTTAGGAAATTTGAAGCTCGTAGGTAGCTTGGTGAGGTCCCAAGGAGGCTCGGAGTAGTTCGTTTGAAGGTTTTGGACGTCGGGATCACTGGTTTCGAAGTTGCCGGAGTTGAGTTGTTTTGACAGGTGAGATTTCGTGATTTTTTACCCTTAAAAGTAGTATAATTGTGTTCCTCTAGTTCCAAGCTTCAATTTGGTACCAATTTTGTCAAATTTGGGTGAAAAACGAAGGAGATATTGAAGTTTGAAAATTTTCCAGTTTTCCGGCGCCAGAGGCTCGCCGGAGAAGGAGACGGAATATTCCGTCAAGTCTGACGGAATATTCCTGACGCCGTTGACGGAATCTGTCAAAACTGACGGAATATTCCCTACGGCGTCAGTTGACGCCTTCAGCGTGCCAGGCACGTGTGGCCGTGCCTTGGCCGGCGCGTGGGGGCGCGTGCGGCGGTGGAAAATTTTTCTAAAAATTTGTGTGTGTTCCTGAGGTCGAGTAGAGCACGTTGGTATATTCATTTGCCCAATTTGAGCAATGTATGAGAAGTTATTTCAAAAAGTTGGTTATGTGCTTTAAAATTAACGTTTTTGTAGTTGTTTCGCATATAGGTGATACGTATTCCGAGGACGAGCGTGGTCACTCGAGGCAGGGGGGCTACGACCCTTCCACATACCAGTGAGTGGGCTTTTGGTTTTCCGTATATACCTATATACATTTATTTTCCCAGAAATTGATTGAAAGGGTTATTTGTTTCATGCCATGCATTATATTATCGTTGTTTATGCACCATTAGTCACATTATTAGTTGCATACATATACATATGCATATTGGGTGTTGTGGACGCACAAGTAAGTGCCAGGTAAGTGTTATTCATATTTATATTTCAGTAGCGATTCGAGATGCTTAGAGAGCTCTTAACCTGCACCCCCGGTGTTAGTGCTCCCGCCCAGAGTAGGGCACAGTCCTTCACGTGATGTTCACCTCCTGCACCACACGCTCAGCTTGGATCCAAGTTAGGTGCACAGTCCTGTCGTACAGACCACTTTAGGTGGTTCCGACTCGTAGGTGACCCGCGATTATTCGCATAGCCTTCACGTGATCGTAGCACTAGAGCGTTTATATGTATTACACCCAGGCCTGTCGTACAGACCACTTTAGGTGGTTCCGACTCGTGGGCAGGTTTAGTTATTGATATCGAGATTTGAGCTCTAGATGCAACCGTACAGGTCACGTTAGGTGACTCCGGCTGCCAGATTATATGTTATTGATATGATTTATACCTGAGCACTTGCATTTCATTCTGGGGTTTCGACATGGCATATTCTTGAGCATGATTGGCATATCTATATACATACGTACATATGTTCATTTTCTGGGAAGTATACAGGTTTTACGGCGAGGGGTTAGAATCTTGTTTTTGAAATGGTTTTTGAAAAGCTTTGTTTTTGCCCACTCACGTTTTTGTTTTGCGCCCCTCCAGGTTCTAGTTGTCTAACAGGTTCGATGGTTTCCCAGAGGGCTTTCCCGGCATTTCTGACAGACGATCACCAGAGTAGGGTCACCTTCGGGTGTACTGTTGTCGTATCATTTTCTTTTGGACTGCTGTAGGCTTACGCTCTGAACTTGTGTCTCACTTACGCTAGCACTTGATTTTATTACTTTATGTTGCTAGTTTTTATTTATTCGTACTATTTGTATTACTATTTTATTAGCTTCCGCACCATGCACATGGTTACGTCACCTCCGTGTGACGGCCAGCACTCCCTGATCTCGGTCAGGGTGTGTCATAATTATTATAGTTTTTAGGGGTGTAAAACTGTTAAATTAATATATAATTATTATAGTTTTTAGGGGTGTAAAACAGTTAAATTAATATATAATTATTATTATTAGGGGTATAAAACTGCAAATAATAAAAAATAATCGTCCTTATTTCGCATTAATACATATGATTCACAACAGGTACCTTGCGTTGAAATAGTCTCATATTGCGTCGAAATAGGCTAAGGTTGCGTCGGTTAAAACCGACGCCAAGTCTGACACACATGTCATAAGGTTAACATTGCGTCGAAATAGGCTAGGGTTGCGTCGGTTAAAACCGACGCCAAGTCTGACCCACATGACATAAGGTTAACATTGCGTCGAAATAGTCTAATATTGCGTCGGTTAAAACCGACGCCAATTCTGACACACATGAAATATGCCGTCGGTTAAAAGCGACAGGAAACAAGGAAAAAAAAAAAAACAGAAATATAATTTTATGATACGATATCATAGCATACAAAATAAAACAAAGTCTAATTAATACAAAAAATAATTAATATATTTATTCCCTGTCATCATCTGTTAGCTCATCGTCGGTATTGGCATGATTAACGAACCCGGTAGGCAACGCTAATGATTCAAGAAAGGGAGTCTCTTCCACGCCAACCCTTGTATGGAAATTTTCATTATCAAGAATTCGATCATCCAAGTTCGGCATGGCATAATCATCAATAGCATCACTATCCTCTAATACGTCAAATAAATCTCTTGGCTGAGTTCGAACAACTACATGCCAATCTTTTTCAATCGTGTCCTCCACGTAAAATGCCTGTAATGCTTGTGATGCTAGTATGAAAGGATCCTCTTTAAATCCCAATTGATTGAAATTCACCATAGTAAATCCATATTGATCAGTCTTCATTCCTCGTGGACTTTCACTATTAACCCATTCGCTCTTAAATAACATCACAGCTCGACCCCTATCTCCTGCTTCAGTAGGACCACAATATTTGACCTCGAACATATCTACAACTCTGCCATAACAATTTACTTGCCCAATTGCTCCAGGAACATTTGCAGGGACAAAGACACCACAATTTTGATTCTTATGCTTATCATCCACAGATTTTATACGAAATCTAAATCCATGAACAATGTGACTTTTGTATCTACTCACAACCCTACTAGGATAATTAGCTAGCCAATGCAAGTCTTGAGATATCAATGTGTCATTAGCATCATATCTTGAATTCATCTGTAATAAGTATGAAGATAAAAATTGACAGAATAACTATAAACATGTTATAATTAAAATGCAAAACAATAAATAAATAATATGATTGTTATATCAACTCACATGTTGCTAGAACCATTCTGGAAATTCTTTCTTGCTTAGCTCCTTAATTTGTCGCATAGTTAACCTTTCTCGACGATGTTTAGTTTTCAAGAATTCTTCATGTTGCCTACACAATTATGTCCAATTTAGATAATTATATTTTCAAAGTTAAGAAAACCAATAAAACATTAAGATGTATGATTAAACGTTCTTACCTTCTAAATGGGCTAACTTCATCACAATTATTTAGAATGTATCTATGGCATTGATCAAGAACATTTAGATCGAGCTCCACATTTTCTCCTGAACCCATATAACATCCTTTCGAGTCAAAAATTGATAACCCACCAGATACTCCACGTCCAATACCATCTTCATTTCGGCCTCTACGGGTACGACGAGACTCAACGTCTCTAAGATACATGGAACAAAATGACAAGCACTCATCCACCAAATATGCTTCAGCAATAGAACCTTCAGGACGACCCTTATTACGAACATAGCGCTTCAGTGTTTGCAAATACCTACAATTATAAAACGAAATACAAATTATTATAATTATTAATTAAAGTTATGACTACAATTGTAAAAAAATTATAAAAATTTATTCATTACCGTTCAATTGGATACATCCATCTATATTGAACAGGCCCTGCAAGAGCTGCTTCATCTGCCAAGTGAACTGGGAGGTGCACCATTATATCAAAAAATGCAGGAGGGAATATTTTTTCAAGTTGACATAATGTCAAGGCAATTCTTGAATTCAGTTGCTTAAATCCTTCCTCAGACTCCTTCTTACTACATAACTGTCTGAAAATTGCACTCAACTCTAATAAAACCATAGTAACAGCTTTAAGAAAAACCGGGCGTATTGCAAGCGGGAGTAACTGCTGCATTAAAACATGGCAATCATGACTTTTCAACCCATGTATTTTTCGTTCATTCACATGCACACATCGCGACAGATTTGATGAATATCCATCTGGGACCCGAATAGTAGACAATACTTTACAAAACGCAGTTTTTTCTTCTCTTTTCAATGTGAACAATGCTGGAGGTCGAAATGTTCTATTTCCTTCTCTACGTGGGTGTTGACTATGTCTTATATTCAAGAATTCAAGATCTGCACGTGCAACCAATCCATCTTTAGACTTTTCTATATCTAGCAATGTTCCCACCACAGTCACATATATTCTTCTCGATATGCATAACATCAAGATTGTGTCTAATCAACAGATGCCTCCAATAAGGTAGTTCATAAAAAATCGATTTCTTCTTCCACTGACTGTTACTACTTGTACTGCTCGAAGCTCTTCTTCTGCGTTGCCCAACTGAAGCATCTTTGTTTGGTTTTCCAAAAGTAAATCTCAATGTAGAAAGTTCTTCGAGACATTGTAAACCAGTCCACTGCCTTGGTGCACTACGATGCTCTCGACGACCATTAAAAGTGATGGTTTGCCTTCGAAACCTATGATTATCTTCAAGAAAACGTCGATACCCCATATAACAAATCTTGCGACTCGCTGGCAAGTAAATAGATTCTTTATCATGCATGCAATGTGGACAAGCTTTATAGCCATGTGTACTCCATCCTGACAACATTCCATAAGCCGGAAAATCACTTATAGTCCATAACACGGAAGCCTTCATCGTAAAACTTTGGTTGGAATACGCATCATAAGTGGGAATACCCACCTCCCACAACTCATTCAGCTCGTCAATCAATGGACGCATGTATACATCAATCTTTTTACCAGGACTGCGCGGTCCTGGTATTAACAAAGACAATAACAAATTTGGTTGCTTCAAGCACATCCAAGGTGGCAAATTATAAACAGAAAGCACCACAGGCCATGTGCTATGATCATTCCTCATTTTCCCAAAATGATTAAATCCATCACTGGCCAACCCTAATCGGACATTTCGAATTTCTGACGCAAAATCCGGATATAAATTATCCAAATGCTTCCATGCGGGAGAATCTGAAGGATGTCTCATAAACTCATCCTTAGGACATTCAGTTGCATGCCATCTCATATGTTCAGCCATATGCTTCGACATAAAAAATCGTTGCAATCGTGGTTTTAAAGGAAAATACCACATAACCTTAGCTGCGACCTTTTTCCTCGAGCTATCCTTTGCATTGGTAATTTTATATCTTGATTTACCACAAACTGAGCACACGGTCAAATATGAAGTATCTTTCCAATAGATCATGCAATCATTGGGACATGCATCAATTTTCACATACGACAGATCCAAGTCATTTATAAGTTTTTTTGCCTTATAACAGGATTCAGGCAAACAATCCCCTTCAGGCAACATTCTTTTAATTAACTCCAGTAAAATGGTGAAGATCTCATCAGGCATTCCCGCTAAACACTTGATCTGATACAATCTTACAATTGCTTCCAATTTCTTAAACTTCTTACAACCTGGCCACAAATCTTGATCTGCCTCTTCAAGCAACTTAAAAAAAGTCTGCACCTCTTCTGGACGCCTTTCCCCAATAGGGGGTTCAGTAGATGGCCCAACACCTTCTTCTGTTAATGGTTGGACAAATACATCATTAAGAAAATCATGCATGCCAATCACCTCATCTCCTGTTTCTTCTTCTCCAATTGCCACATTTTGCTCTCCAATGTTTTGCTCGCCATGATGTCGCCAACAAGCGTTTTTATAATCTTTATCCATATCATACAATATGAGATGTTCAACAATGGTGTTCCTAACAAAAGTATATCAATTACGACATCTTTTGCAAGGACATCTAAACTTATCAGGACCAACACCATTTGCAATTGCTTGATCCAAAAACAAATTAATTCCAGTTGTATACGCTTCAAAATTTCGGGGTATTGTCAACCAACTCTTGTCCATATTTTACCACTTTCCGAAGGTAAAATATTACGTTGACACTAAGATGCCTACAATCTTTCAATCCCTATCATGTAGGCATAACTATCAAAATTTTCAATTTCTATCTTTCACCCCTCGAACTCTATCACGATTGCAATCTTTTAATATTCAACGCCTATTATAGTCAAAACAAATTAAAATAACAACAAAAAGTTATCAAAATTATGCTCATCTAATCCATTCTAATAAATAACAACCAAAAGTTATCAAACTTATCAAAATAACAACAAATTCAAATAACAATTAGAGTGCAAAAAAATTAATTAATATATTCTTATATTCCTAAATATTATAAGTTTAGGTTATATTTAATATCGTTAATTTAACATAAATGCTTATAAATATTATTCATTCCATTTTCTCATAACAATTCAAATTATGCTCATCTAATCCATACTAGTAAATAACAACCAAAAGTTATCAAAATAACAACAAATTAAAATAACAATTAGAGTGCAAAAAACAAATTTAATTTAACATAATATATTCTTATATTACTAAATATTATAAGTTTATGTTATATTTAATATTGTTAATTTAACATAAATGCTTATAAATATTATTCATTCCATTTTCTCATAACAATTCAAATTATGTTCATCTAATCCATTCTAGTAAATAACAACAAAAAATTATCAAAATAAACAGATTATAATAACAATTAGAGTGCAAAAAAAAAAATAACATAATATATTCTTATATTACTCAATATTATAAGTTTATGTTATATTTAATATTGTTAATTTAACATAAATGCTTATAAATATTATTCATTCCATTTTCTCATAACAATTCAAATTATGTTCATCTAATCCATTCTAGTAAATAACAACAAAAAATTATCAAAATAACAACAAATTAAAATAACAATTAGAGTGCCAAAAAAAATTAACATAATATATTCTTATATTACTCAATATTATAAGTTTATGTTATATTTAATATTGTTAATTTAACATAAATGCTTATAAATATTATTCATTCCATTTTCTCATAACAATTCAAATTATGTTCATCTAATCCATTCTAGTAAATAACAACAAAAAATTATCAAAATAACAACAAATTAAAATAACAATTAGAGTGCAAAAAAAAAAAATTAACATAATATATTCTTATTTTACTCAATATTATAAGTTTATGTTATATTTAATATTGTTAATTTAACATAAATGCTTATAAATATTATTCATTCCATTTTCTCATAACAATTCAAGTGACAAAATTAATTAATTCGACTAAATTTTTATTAATTTAACAAAAATAGTAGAATTTTATCTAAGTGCTTAAATTATAATTTTTAAATAAATAAACTTGTGTATTATACAATTTAAAAATTAAAGAAGTTAGTGATACAAACCTGATTTGTTGAAGAATTTCGACGTCAACAATTCTTTATGTACTCAGCCAGCTCAAATAAATTTCCTACAAAAATAAATTGTAACTAAAAATTAAACATAAGAGGAGAAAATAAAAATATTATAAGCAAGAAAAACTTACTGTTGTGAAGAGGAACAAATGAAGTTTGAAAACCAAAGGAGAAAGCTGAAAGAGAGAGAACACGGGAGGCTTTGTAAATTGGAAGAACGAATAAGAAAAGTGCAAGAGAAGAAAAAGAAAACACGGGGGAGAGGATATAAAGACCATCAATGTGTCGCTTACAACCGACACTGGGTTTCAAAATATATGTCGCTCAGAACCGACGCAGGATTTAAAATATTAAAAACAAGAATTAGTGTCGCCTAGAAGCGACACCCATAGTTTATGTCGCTTAAAAGCGACACTATTTTATTTAAAGCGACGCCAGTACTTAAAAATATTAAAATATATGTCGGTTATAAGCGACACTAAATTTTTACGTCGGTTTAAAAGCGACATAGAAATTTTATGACGCTTATAAGCGACAGTAAATACGACGTCATCTTCAGTGAGTGTCGCAAATCTCTTTTTTGCCACTATATGATATTAAACCGACGCAACAACTGACACTATAAGGTCCTTTTGTAGTAGTGTTATAATGTGGGTGAGAAAATATGACACTATGGTGGGTCTAGCAGCTTTCTTTAGTCATTGTAGGAAAAAGAAAAAGTGGTAGTAGTTATTACATAGTAAGAAAATCGTAGTTAGATGTCTTGAGAGGAGTAATTTCAAGAGTGAAGAGTCTTTCTTTTTATAGAACTTCGGAAATAATGAGGGTTAATGAGTGTGTCCCATTGGGCCTTGCGGCCCAAAACTAACCCGAGGTCTAAAACGAACTTATTCGTTTGATTAATCATCATATTAATTAATCATTGCCATAAATAATTAAACCATTTAATTATCCTTACACGGTGTACGATCCATTACGTTCCTTTTAGCAAGGCAGTGAGTGATTAGAACTCTTCAAATAGATTGTGAATTGAAACTTACTTTCAATTCTCCCTTTAGTGATTACACACCTTTAAGGCTTTCACAAACCATGAGTGACACCTAGCAATATATCATGGCTACCTAAGCTAATCAAAAGAGGTGGAAAACCTATTCAGTGTAGGATTACAAGGCAATACGGTCTTTCTCTAATACAATACTCTTGACCGCATTGTTTAGTTTGATAGTTTATTCATGTCTACTATCCCATGTGATTCTCTTACTTATATGATTACCATGAATGTGATTTGGAACGACTTCCTAAATTTCATTCATACTCTGGCCAGAAATTCTTAATCATATCATAGAGTATTCTCCATTAAACGGTTGAAGGTTAGAGATCCTTTGTTGTGCATTCACTTGCCTCCATGGCTAAGTGGCTTAACCTCAACTATGTCGTGGACACCCTCTGATGAAGTGACTTTGACATAGTCAAAGATCAAAAACCTAACCACAAGACAACTATAATATCTCAGGTCAAATGACTACTTTGCATTATCTCAACCATGAGTATGAGAACTCCTTGTTGATCATGTTCAGTGGACTCATTCTCCATTAAGCACCTACATGCTTGTCTTGATGTCAGTCACACCAATGACTCGAGACCAGTCACTCTCCCTAAGAAAAGACATAGCACGTACTGATCTTAACAGACTGTCAATACCCAATTGGCAATCCTATAATCAGGAATGTTTAGGATATGTATACGAAAGAGAATTGTCTTATGAATCTAACTTCTTTAGATCACATTCTCCCAATTACATATTTTTTGGACTTATTGTTTAAGCATAAAACATTTATATGAGACGCCTTTAAACAATAATCTTAGCCCTTTATATTAAACTAGATTAGTTTAACATGTGAAATGTCCGTAAAGTATCATCATATGATTGGCTTTTGGGCACATTTCCAACTGGTACATCCTCCATAACGTGCTCCTCAAAACTTCCATGGATTTGATCTTCAAACGGAAAGTGATACTTCAAATGATCTGGTAACAGTTTAAACTCAAGAGTGGGTGTCTGAATAACTAAAGGTAACAACTTGTTACTAGAAAAGAGAATTGAAATTAAGGGAGGTGGCTTACTAGTGTGTTATGACAAGAACTCAAGGACAACCAAGATTTCAAAACTTCAAGAATGTTGCTCTCGGCTATATTTGGTTTGAGAGCAGTGGCTTGTCCCATGTCATCAAATCCAATTCCTTTGGCAATGGTTGTCTCAAGTAAAGGTGAGTTCGGTTTCAATCAGTTCGGTTTTTTGCCAAAACCGAAATATTGGTTCAATTCTAGTTTCGGTTTATATTTTTTGGTTCAATTTTTTTTTTCGGTTTGATTTTTTACGGTCCGGTTTCAGTTTGGTTTCAATTTTTTTTAACCCTGTAGTCACACAGTAAAACCCTCTAATAGGGGCATATGCAACACAAAAAACGACATGGAAATGCTTATGCAAATTCCGATTTGCTGACAGTGAAACATACATGGCAAACAATAAGCTAATCAGATTATGCAAGAAATCTTAATCAATTGAGACAATAAATAATTAGGAACCAAGAAGGAAAAGACGGAAAAGAAAAAGAATTAGGAGATGAATTTTTTGATAGGAGAATGTTGTACATGTATTCATGGAAGAAGGAAAAGACGAAAAAAAAGGAGATGATGAAGGAGCCAAAATTAACTTGAAATATCAATCATTCTTATATATGCAGACAATGGGGTTCCAAAAATTACCTCAGAAAGATGAACAATATGCAAAACACCAATAAAATGATAAATAAATAAAAAATATCCATTTTAATTCAGCAAACCGTCAATATAAATCACATCCATTTCGATTAAAAAATTGCCTCAGAAAGAATGGAAAATCCGGATTAGAATCTTCCGATTTGGAGGGGGTTCAGATTCGAAAATGGCGAGGGCAAATCATTGTTTGGAAGAAGACATTCATGAGGAGAACCGAAGAAAAGGGAGAGAGAGTCTAATTTGGAGGAAGAGAGAAAGAAAGCAGAGCATGGAGGTGCAAGAATTCGACGGTGGGAAAGAAAGAGGTTGAGAAGTTAGAACAAAGAGGAGATGAAATGGGAGTAAATGGGACGGCTAGGGCTTTGTGTTTAGAAATCTTATAAAGAATTAAAGATCCAGAATCAGGATAAATATTTTACTAATACGATTATAACAACACAAAGCTTGTTGTCAAGTTGGCTGAAGTAAACACTCTCAACCTGGAGGTAAGGGGTTCAAAACATCTGGCCTCTAGATTTTGAGTATTTGTATATGATTTATATAATTAATATATATTAAATAATTAAATATAAACCGGTTTGGTTCGGTCTGATTCAGTTTCTGGACCACCAAAATTGAAATCGAACCGACCAATTTCGGTTCAGTTCGGTTTGGTTTTTTTTTTTTTTTCAACTTCGATTCGGTGTTTGGCTCAGTTTTTTTTGGTTTTCAGTTTTTTAAACCCACCCCTAGTCTCAATTACATCCTCATTGATAAATTCTAAATATTCCCTAACCTTCTTTCTCTGGAATCCTTTTTCTTGTTGTACAAAGGTCCTTAAAAAATTTGGCATACTTCGGAACTTGCTTTATCGCATTAAGAAGTTGAAAAGTAACTTGCACTTTTCGGAAGGTTTCTAAGTGTCTCTTTCATGATCTTCTTTCTTAGACTCAGCAAAGCTTTAAGGGAAAGTACATTTGGATTAATAAGGTTCAAAAGAATTGAATTTTGAACAATATTACTTGTGTTGATTGGCAATGGAGTGGAGGAGGCTGCGAAATTGAGCTTGGTGGTGGGAGCGGGTTGCCGCAACGATTGCTCCTTCCTTGCCATGGATGGAACATTCTCATCATCTTCAGACAACAACTGTTTGTCCTTTTTTTTTTACTTGTTTGGATGTCTTTGGCTCACTTCCAACCTCCTTACCATTTCTCAAAGTGAACCTTTAGTGGGGTTGCCGCAATGATTGCTCCTTCCTTGCCATGGTTGGAACATTCTCATCATCTTCAGACAACAATTGTTCGTCCTTTTTTTTTTTTTTTACTTGTTTGGACGTCTTTGTCTCACTTCCAACCTCCTTAACATTTCTCATAGTGAACCTTTAGCGGTCTCAAACCTCTTGTCGGATTGACAATAAGTGAGCTAAGAAGTTTGTCTTGTCCTCAAATTTGTCCCATGAATTCCGCTGTTTTCGCATTTGATTTTTCAACTTCGCCATCTATCTAATTTAGTTCTTCATGTTGACCATCTTTTTAGCTTGGTTTTGTAGACCCTACGTCCAAGCCGCTATTGTTTGAAGAATTTTGTCATGATCAACATATATACTTGGATTTGGATTAAATTGTTGTGGGGGAATTTGTGGTGGCTGCATAGTTCTTGATAAAACCCTTGAGGTGGTTGCCAAAATCCTCCTTGTTGAATTTGTTGAGGTTCCCTCTACTTGAAATTTGGATGATCTATCCAACCCGGATTGTGAGTGTTGAAAAACGGATCGTTCACTATGACAACTTGAAAACACAAAGGGCTTGAAAGCCCAATAAACCCTTAAGGCCGGCCATATAGAGAGGGGTAGTGAACTTGCCTTAATTGCAAGTTTGCCACTCCATTGTGAGGTGGTATAAAGGCAACTTTATAAGCATTTCATCCTTAGGGTTTCTTTTGGAGAAAAGATGAGAACACAAACTCCCTGTTCTCTCTAAAAGGCCGGCCACCCTAGAGGAACATAGCTAGCAATCTTACTTCCTTTAGGTCACTCATCTCTTCATCAATGCTCTCCTTGGTGTGGAGACTTAGAGGTTCTCTATTTTGGGAACTTAGAGAATCCATTCATCCATCCTCCTCCAGGAAATCCATGGAGCTAAGAAGTAAGGAATGAAGGACCTCTATCTTGGGTGATTAGCCTTTGCTTATGCAAAGAGGAATCAACAAAGGTATAAGATTTCTCAATTCACTTTGATTTTTGAGTTGAGTCTTGGTTCACCATAACTACTAGGCTCTGAATTTCATGGGTAAAATTTTGTTTGTGAGTGCATACAAGCATGATTCCGCCTTTTAATTGTTAATAGAATGCATAGATGTTGCTCAAATGAACTAGTTTTCACAAATATATCCTTCAGTACCCCTCCATGTTGCAGCTACTAGAAAGGATTAACTAGAGGTATCATCCGACTGGAAGATGTTAAAAAACGCTTCTTACCTGACTGGAAGATGTTAAAAAATGCTTCTTGGGAGGTAATCCATATGTTAAAAGATGGAGACAACATAATTTTCAGCTTCTGCAACCAGATTTGTTTTCTTTTACCCTTCTCTTTATTGTTTTTATTTTGTCATAATTGTCTTGTTTTGTGAGTCTTATTTGAGTTTTATTTTTGAAACATTATTGTTGCTAGTATGTCTTCTATTGCTTTCTTGTTTGAGTTTGATTTTTGAAACATTGAGGACAATGTTTAGTTTAAGTGTGTGTGTGAGTGTGTGTGCGCGCGTGTGTGTGTTTTGGGGGGCGGGGGTAGACTTAACAATTTCTTACATGACCCATTAACACGACACGAAAATAACGGATTTCGGGTCAACAAGATAACTAATCGAATCATTATCGGGTCACGCGATAATAAACTGTTAATAACGGGTCCTTAACAGATTTACACAAAAGTGACACACGGGTAATCTATTTCGACACGATAAGAAAAAAGTTATTTTGATGATTTTAATTTTTTTAACTACTAAAAAAAAACTTACTATAAAATACAATAGATATAATGAATATGTATATATTGTTTATTAATTATTATTCTATTATTATTCTATATAAATTTTAAAATTTAAGTTTTATTTATTTATTTATTTTTATAGGCAAAGATTGAGATTAAAAATCATAAAACACATTAAAACATAAAAATATCAAGTAATTTAAAAATACCAAACACATTAAAAAATTATAATAATTAATTTACATGCACAAAAAATATGCAAACGCTCGTAGTCGCATCCTCTACGCTTTAACGATGGGTATATGATCGTTTGAATTTTTAAAACCATACAAACTCTCATGAATAGTATTTTTAAGGGAGTTCAAAATAAACAAAATTCATAATCATTAATGTATAAGTCTGAAAGATGTGAAAGCATAATAAACGTTCATAATTGCATCCTCAACGCTTAGACGATGGTTACATGGTCGTTTAGATTTTTAAAACCCTCCAAATCTCATGAACAGTGTTTTTTATTTGAGTGTAAAATTAATAATAATTATTGTAGAAGTGTGAAAAATGTAATCACTCATAATGAAAAGCTTTACAACTTTCATGAAGGGTTCAACTCCGAAATTTAGTATTATGTTTTACATTTTTTTGGGTCAAATTATGTTTTTCATTTTCATTTTTATTGATTTAAAATATATTTTTCTTAACGGGTAACGGGTCGGGTCATATTAACTGATAATATTAATGGGTTGCTTTCGGATCGGGTCATATTACCCATTTACTTTACATGACACGACTCGTTAAGCTATCGGGTACGACACAAACACGAGAAACATGACCCGAATGCCAGGTCTAGCAAGGGGGGATTAAAGGTATTGCTTTACATGATTTTTCTCTGATTTTTACTACCTATCGCTACTAATATTGTTGTTCACTGCTTTAAATTGTGTTCCTTTGCTTTTAATTAGGAAAACTAAGCATTTTCTCTTATTAATAGTAAAGATAGTTGATAAAAAAAAAATATTACAATATATAGTTGACAAAAATTATTTTATAGTTAGTTGACTAAAAATCTAGTAGTATAGATTGATATAGATAAGTAAAATTGAATGAGAAAATTTTCTTTTTTCATATACTAAGATACAAGATGTTTGTGATTTGCCTAAATTAGTTTGTAAAGTATTCTTATTCATAATCATTGAACAAACACATTTTTTTTTTAACAAACGATACTATCTACATTAAGGGGGTAGAGGAGTAGGCTAAGCCTCACAATGGGTTAGTAATAATATAGTTCAAATTCGTCTTTAGCGAGAATCAAATCTAAGACCTCTCACTTACCAAAAAAACACATTTTAAAGGGTTAGTTGTTATCAATAAGTTGTGATACCTATTAAGAAAATCCTCTTTGTCAATAAAAAAGGATGAAAAGAAGATTTAGTCATTTATTCACCATTCAATAAGAATATTAAAAATAAAAATAAAAATAAAAATAAAATCATAGGCATTAAGGTAATTTCATTGAAAAGTTTTCAGTATTTTTTCTCCTCCCTCGCCCACATATCACCAAAGCATCCCACCCCACATCTCTCTCTCTCTCTCTCTCTCTCTCTCTCTCTCTCTCTCTCTCTCTCTCTCTCTCTCTCTCTCTCTCAATTTTCACACATGATGTGCGCGCATTTTCTAGTAATCATAGAGAAAACATTGTTTTTAAAGGGTTAGTTGCAAATGTAGAACGATTTTCACAATTTGATGTGGTAGAGACATGATACAAACGTAATTTGTATAGTTAAATTTCCTTAAGGATTATTTGATTACTTCTTGTCCCAATGTTAAATGCCAAAATAATCTCACCAATATGAGTTTTAGATGAATTCCGCTTCCAAACTTAGGATTTTTAGACACCGTCGCATTGGTAGATCCAACTAATAAAATCTTATAGGATATTAAAATTTACAAAACTAGCTTGGCAAGTAAGTTAACTCCATGGAAGACAATGTCGCATTTGGTAGATCCGATACGGTAAACCCGGTAGGGGATAACAATTTACAAACCTAGATTGTTAAGCAAGTTAACTCAGTAGAGTTGAAAGCTAGCTCATTGCATCAAATTCTCACTCTCTTACTTTCATTTTCTGCTTTTTTTGTGTGCGTTGTAACCAATAACCATAGGAATTTAAAAGCTAGTGCAAAAAGACAGTATATTTAAGGTCAACATGACCAAAGGAAAATAAAAAGATCGATGATATAAGAATTAGAGAAAGGAAGAAGTATTTTCTCATACATGATTAAAATAAGTTTGATGTAGTGAGCATTGTCTCTCTCTCTCTCTCTCTCTCTAGTCTTCTTCATCCACATCTGTGATGAATTTACCAGTTCCGGGATTCACTGCAGCAATGAAGAAGAAGACAACATTGAGCAACACAAGGGGTTCGATTTCGTTAATGGGGACTCCAGTCTCAATGTTTAACTGGGCTAGTGCTCCCTTCCCTGTGATGATTTCTCCTATTAGAGAGAATGCAAATCCCAACTGTGCCAATCTTCCCACAAATAGCTCGTTCGCCTTTGTGAATCCAAATAGAGGACCTATGCATTTGTAAAACAGCAGAAACTCCTTAGATCATCTAGGTCATGCCACGTAATGTAAATTACTTCGTTTTGTAGAATAATGTATTCTCGTTATACATGTTATGGTGTAAAACTATCAATTTATGGAACTTTTGTATGTCCAAACTAACAATGTAACAATTTAACATGTACCATGTATTTTAAACATTATTTATCTTGAATTGTAAATTAGTTACCTCCTTCATTGAGACCCAAGGCTGATTTTAATCCTTTGCCTGGACGGATCACTGCCCCTTCAATTCCAGTGGGCGGGTCATCGACGAATCTACCACGGTCACCTAGAGCTCCAATAGCCCCAAGGAGGGTGAAAAGGATGAAGAAGAGAAGAAGTGGTTCAGCTTCATAGATGGGAACTCCGGTTTCCAAGTTCAATTGTGAAAGAATTCCTTTTCCTGTAATTGCTTCTCCCAACAATGATGCCTGCAATGTTTGAAAGACAAATTTCTCATGAACCGTCACATTACGTGATTTGCAAAATATGGTTTACAATGATGATCTCTCTAGTATTTCCAAATATAAAATATGGCAATACTAGTGACTATTTTAGTGGCATGTGTGAGGGTTTGCTGTGTGTATATCTGAAAATGCTTCATCATGCTAATTTTATTACCATCTCAAAATACTTCGTTCATTCTAATTATAAGCAAAGTGAAATGAGAGAATTATACAGAAATTTGTTGCAAAATTATTTTGAGATATTGGTGAAAACTAAATAGTTTTAAACAAATCTTGAAAGATAATGGTAATGAAAACAAATTGTAAACCAATAAGATAGCAAAACTCGGAAGATGTTATTAATTTAAACTATGTTTAAAGGTTTGCATGTTTACTTATTACGTTTTTCAGGCACGAAGAACATATATGGTGGGTAGAAGAAAGTAAGAAGGATTTTCTCCACTTTAGGTTTTGTTACATTAATATTATGTTAAGATTTGATAACATAACTATGGATACCATTTGTACCACTACTTCAGAGCAACCTGTTTAAATAAAGGAAAATTCAGGATGTACGATTTTCTTTATTTCCTAACATTTTATATTTGGTTTTTCAAAGCTTCTTTTGGATGCATACACAGAGTCAGGTTCATGCTCTTCCTTCGTGTGTCCTTATTTTAGGCTTTTTGTTTATATCGTGATTTTTTTTTATTCACGAAACCTTCTCTTTTATTGTCAGAGTTTTTTTTTTTGGTTAAAAAATAAATATCTAAACCATCTTTTAACAAAATTTTCTTTGTCAAATAAAAGAGTATGAAAAAATAATTTAATTTTTTATCACAAAATAAAATCATGGCAATAATGTAATTTTGTACAAACTAAATTCTGCCTTTTTTTCAAACCTCAACCACATGCCATTATAACATCTCTAATCATGGGCAAAAAAATGTTTCTTACTTTTTTAAAAAAACTAAACACAAACTAGTTTGTCTACTAATTTAAGCAGTACAAAATGAAGTGTATTAAAAAAAAAAGCACACAAAGTGAGATTTAAAGAACTAACAATAAAAAGAAAATCATATATAAATGGACAGTAAAGAATAAATATAGAACAAAAGAGCAAGAAGATTATGACTCACAGCAAAGCCAATCATGGCAACCCGACCAACAAAGAGCTCATTCTGCTTTGTGAAACCAATGCCCCCAGAAGTTCCAAAGATACCGTCTTCAACCTTCGGCTTCGGCGACGGGGCCTGTTCAATTTGGTTAAAAACAACAATCAAACAAATGCATACAAAATTATGTTTTAACTACAAGAAAAAATGTACATAGTTGAAAGAAATGAAAACCTTCTTGGCAGGAGCTTTTGTTTTCGATTTGAAGAGAGCGACAACGGTCAAAGACGATGAGGCAAAAGAAGATGATGGGAGAGGTCTGAAAACAAGTTGAGAGAAAGACTTAGGCCTAAGTCTTTGAACTTGTACTTTGAGTAAAGGGTCTGAGGACTTCAAGTCGACGACATGGCCTGAAGACACACTACTGGACATGAGAAGCATGGTTTGAGCCATGGTTTTTGCTAGGGTTTAAATTTGGAATTGCTGGAAGAAGATTATCTTTGTTGCTTGGGGTCGAGAACGAGAGGTGTGTGTGGGAGTTAGAGCTAGTTTAAATCGTGAGAGATGTGGATATGGTATGTGAGCAATTGATGGGCAACTAGAATGCCCACGTCTTTTGATTAATTTGTGATGTTGGAGATAATGTTCGAGCCTACCTCACTGTAATAACATCAACAAAGTGGGAAGCATAATAGTCCACAAAATGTGGGTCTGACACGGGTACACTTATAACAGGAAAGGGATCATCTCCTGATCTCTTCCACTAAATCCTACCAATCAACAAATCCGAGCATTTGAAATTTAATCCAACGGCTAAAGCTATTATAACTTTTAAAGGGGGCCCCTATTTTTAACCTTTGGATCAAATTTCAAGGGCCCAAATTTGTTGATTGGTAGGATTTGGTGAAAGGGATCTGGAGAGGATCCCTTTCCCTTGTAACAGGTTGGGATGAAAAGTTTCCAGGAGGATCCTCGCCGGATCCTCTTTGTGAGGATCATAGGAATCCTCCAATCACATTCGTTTATCGTACATCGTACGGTCAAAAATCATTGTAAATTTTTTTATTTAAAATTGAATATAAACAGTACCTGATAAAAACTGACCGCACGATATATGATGAACAGAATTATTGAAGGATTCTTGGGATTCTCACAAAAAAGATCCGGCCAAGATCCTCACTGGAAAAGTTGCAAATCATACATAGCAACATAGCATAACAACAGAATATAATGCATATCTTGCAGAGCGTAGCCATTAATGTGATTTTGTAACTCGTGTGTTACGAGAAAAGTAAGTGAATCACTAGTTTATGCATGCACATTAAGTACTGCTACACTTATCATCTCTTTGTATCATTTCTTTAATAAAGGTAGGGCCTGGTAACACAAGTAGGTCTCATCTCTGTAAGATAGATGATACAAATAGGTAGTAAAAGTATCATTTTTTATACACATATTATCTTTCTTGTCACGTGCAATGGTGGATTCAGAAAATATTATTAGGGGGTCAGTAAATTTTTTTAACAAAAATAGCGTGCAAATCGCCATTTCATCGAGTCTTGGTAGGTCTAAAGTCATTTGCAAAAGCACATTGCACACTTGTTAAGGCCTCATTCAAATGAGTAACTAACATGTTCCAAGACTGCTCTTATATGAATACTTAACAAACGAACACACTTGCTTTGTTCATTCTCTGAGATTACCATTTCATTTACTTTGCATTTTTGGATAGTCTTTTACTTCGTTCTTTTTTTTTTTATATATATTCCTACAAATGTAATCACAACCAACAAACAAGCCAGAGGTAGATAATATTAGGAATGGACTGTCAAGTGGCAACACCTCTCTAATGCATTTTATATAGCAGTTGGAGGGCATATATGTAAGGCAACTCTAACCTTCAAAGGGGCAGCACCCAAGTCATTCATGGAAATTCACCGAAATTTGAAGGGTGAACTGATCCCCTTTGCCCCTAAGTTAGTATGCCCCTGGCCATGTGGTTCAAACATATTTAATCACCAGTTTATGCATGTATACACTATCTTTCTTGTCACATGGCATGTCAAACATATTTCGTACAAGTTTTTTTTTTGGGGTTAATTACACGCCAAAGGTGACCAAATAATAGTGTATTGTTGTGTGCACAATAAGTATGTAGTCCAATCAAATACAATACTTTAGCAAAACAATAAATTAAAAATACAATACAATACGGTGTACTAGTATCCATTATTGTTTTATGTGGCCAAACATAACTTGGTCACATTTGGTGGACCATTTATTAAAGCAATATTAAAAAAGAAATATATTTGTTTTCAACAACAATACAACTAACTGTTCTTATATATAACGGCATTCAACCTACTATCTATTTGATTAAAATTAACTTGCTCCATTAATGAAATTGTTAACCTTAAAGAGAAATCATACATGTTTAAATAAGTCACAACTAATTGTGTCAACCATAGTACGAGCCCAAAGAGGTAAAAACATTACTCTAACCAAAGGATACCACAGGGCCAAACCCACAAATCCACACCACAGCCCATGTAGGGCCATACCCACTAACCCACACCATCCCCATATCTAAATAATTTAAGAAAATTAGGATTTAAGCTCATGTGATAAAGTGTATTAGGATTTAGGCCCAAAATTGAAAATTTCATCAACTCTCTGTTAATATTATCATGTGAGCCACACATATTAGGCTAAAACGGAACTCTACATTAGTTGTTAGCACGTGGGGATATATGTGAAACTAACTTTATCTTTTTAGTCTCACATGTGAGCCTTTATATGCTAACAATTAATGGTGAGTTGACAAAATCTTCAATTTTGAACTTAAATTCTAACAGACTTCACTACAGGGCTTAAATCCAAATTTTTTTACCACAGGGGTTATCTTCCTTTCAATTGCACTGTAGCCACCACCCCTCCCCAACTTTAGAATAAAGTAATAGGCAGGATTTAAAGCTCCATGCCTCAACCAACCATATTCAGTTTTCAAAGGCTAGTTAGTTCATAAGATCTCTCACGTATCCAATACACAATTTTATCAGCGTCTCCTCTATTACTACTGGTAGAAATCAAGAGGAGATGAGAGAGATATCATAATCATATGGTGCCCTGAGTACATGAAAGAATCTCTCATAATCCAGTATCACCAAATGAGACCTTACAACTCATTCACACTTTAGACTACTTTTTGTATTTTGTGTCAAGTAAATGGAGTCAACCCAATTAAGCTCAACGCTAGTTAGCTAGTTTCTTTAAAACCGTAAACCAGGTTAATTAATGAGGTTGTCTCCTTTATGCATGCATTGGATCAACAAAACCAGCATGCATATGGACTATGGGATATTTACAAAAACACATGCCTTTACTTGGATCTTTCTCTAAGGTCACATTCAGACCTCACCGGATGAGTGAGTCCACACAAGTGTTGGAGATGTGAACCACACATACACTCACTAGAAGCCCTGCAAAAATACAAGCTGGGTACAAAAAGTATCTAAGGCCGACGGATCAACTTTGAACACATCGATGAACAAGCAGAGTGCACCTGGATATTACAAGGTTTCTGTTGGTACAATATAAACCTCAGTAATTCAGTAATATTTAAACAATTTTAAAGAAAAATGAACTATATACTAACACCTACTCCAACCCTATAAGTAAAACTCAAATTTTAGGTTCTAAATCTACCTTAACTTGTTCCAACTCTTGGTCAAATATGAGTTTTAACCCAAAACTCATTTCCGAGGCAAATTTAGAACTCATTTGGATGTGCTTTTAAAATAACTGAAAGCGCTTTTGGTGAAAATATTTTTCGAAACAATCCTTAGTAAAATGTTAATAAATCCTGAAAAAAGCATTTAAAGTACTTCCTGGAAGAAGCACATAACTGGTGCTTCTCGTAAAAAACACTTAAAGAGCTTTTGAAACCCAAAAACATTTTATCTAAAAGCGCTTTCAATCATTTTAAAAGCATATCTAAACGAGCTCTTGATTTAGGCCAGAATTTCCTCATGAGTTAGTGGGTTGGGGCACCATGTATGTGAATTTTTTTTTAGTTTTATATTTAAAACTTCATTGAATCTAAAGGCTAAAATCTTATATGCTCAATAGTGTTCAACGAGTTTCATAGTGTCGGTTTAGTGATTTTTCAATAATTATCAGAATCTAAATATTTTTAGGTTAAATTAATTAGAATAGTCTACATAAATTTTTATTTTTAAGAAAGTTATTTCAAGAAAAAAATTATCCTAAATTCTTTATTTAGTAATCTCGGACTAAAAATTTACCCACAAGGGTTAGAGCAAACAATCAGTTTCTGAGTTAAAACTTAGGGACATGTTTGGTACTTTACTTGAATCCAACTTTTTAAACTCAAAAACAATTTTCAAGTTTTAGGTATTAAAAACTTGTTTGGTATGATTATTTTTAAAAACTGAATTCAAGACTAACTCAAAAATATAGGCTATTCTGTAAAAATATAAAAAGTGAATTTTTAGAGTTTTAAAACTTAAACTCACTCCTTTCTTTTCTCTTCCTTTTCCTCTCTCTCTCTCTCTCTCTCTCTCTCTCTCTCTTCTTCTTTCTCTTCCCTTTCTTTTTTTTTTTACTTTTCTCGTCTCTCATCCAATCCGCTCTCTTCATTCTCTCGGTTCTTTCTCTCTCCTCTTCCTTTCTATCCGATCCTCTCACTTCTTTCTCTCTCCTCTTCCTTTCTATCTGATCCTCTCACTTCTTTCTCTTTCCTTCAATCATCTCTTACTTTCTTTCCTCCTCTCTCCCCTTTCTCCCTCTTCTACGACCCGCTTTTTTTAGATCTCCTTGTCTAATTTAAGTCATAAGATTTAAAATTTTAAATTGCAAACCAATTAAATTTTTAAGTCTTAAAAAAATTGTTTTTAAGAAATATTCTGAAGAAATGTTTTAAGAAATGATTAAAAATTTCAAAAAGAATACCAAACAGGCACTAAACTTTCTGAGTAAAAAATTTTAAATTTTAACCCAAGACTTAAAAGATAGTCTGACAACAATTATGTGGTATAAGGGCATCTTGCCCAGGATGATGCCTAAGTTCCTACCAAGGATTCCTTCTTTTGGTGGGATCTGGACCTGCCAGTGGAATGAGAACATCTCACAAGCCCAGTTGCACGATAGAGTTTGGCTTTTTATTTTTTTGCCCCTTCACACAAGAAAATATTGAAGAAGAAAAGATTCGAATTCGCAACCTTGGCACAGGATAAATGCATGATGCATCAAAAGGGGCAATTACACATGATGGCCTGATTGAATTCAAGATGAAAAAAATGGGTTGGGTAAAATTTGAGGGCTCGGTTGAGAGTAGTTTTGTAAAGATTTGTTTTTTAATGGTGAGTTTAATTAAATAACACAGGCAATTAAGTTGAAGATCAGCAATTTTCTAAATTTTTCTAATTAAACACCCTAGATCATATTTGAGAAATTGGATTATCGACCACATACTAAAAAATTGATTATTTTTGTAATTGAGATTTGAATTTCTCAAGAGATTTTAGCCCTTTCATAACCACTGTCAAATGACTTGATAAAATGCTTGTTCGAAAGAAAGAAAAATATATGTATGTTTCTAAAATAATGTACTTCGTGTTGCAATCCTAAATTATTTACAAGTGTAATTGTATAAATCCTTATAGGATTCTATAGCATCTTTTAGAAAGTTCCTCGTTGTAATGTATTACTTGATAGGTAAGGATTCTCTCATTTTTACTACTATAAATAAAGACACAATGAGATGAAAAATCGTCACCTCAGAATCACCAAACTCTCGCTTCTCTCTTTGCTTGCCGCCCCTCTCCCACTCTCTATAATCCCTTAGTAAAATAGGCCTACAATATGTTATCAACACGCTCCAACTACTGCACTAAAGAACTAAGGGTGTGTTTGTTTGGCCTTACTAACAATCACTGGACTAGACTGAATTAATTCTTAGTCTAGTCTTGTATTTGTTCCATGTTAGGATTACGATTAACGAGACTAAAGGGACTCGCATTGTCACACCCCAATACTCGAGGTGTGAGATTAAGAGAATTAAATAGAACCAAGTGGTTGTTGAAAAGTGTAAAACAATTATTAGCCACAGATTATGTCAATGAAAAATTTAAACTCAATAAATTTATTAAACCAAACTACAAAGGTAACTTTAAGAAATAGATGTTAAAGACTTCTTGCAATAATACAAACTGCATAAAAGACCTGTACCATAAAATTTACCGAAAATAGCTCGTCAAACCAAAAAGTAAGAAAATTTCCAAATCCAAAGTAGACATATCTAACTTGTGTTAAAATTTTATGAATTTTCAAGTTTGGGAAGCATAGGAAAATTGAAATCTAAAACAGGCGCGCTGCTTTCTTTTTTTTTTTTTTTTTTTTTGTTCCTTTTGAAAAGAACAATTTCAGCAACACCACGTCACTTTGGAAATAAAGCTGATTATGTTCCACAAGTTCAAAATTTGAAATTTGCAAAATGCAACCTAAGTAGTAGATATACAGTACACCCACAAATATAACCAATTTCATAATGGTTCTCCAAAGGTAACTCATTAAGCCTTACAGATTATAATGAGTTGTTCAAGGCTTCTTACAAGAAAATCATGTTCAGGTCATCTGATGAAAAATGTACGTGAGCATAAATTATACAAGCCAAAAACAAGTGATCATATATTACATGGTTTTCATTGCCCAAGTAAGTAGAGACACTAACCCATTGTGGCCTAGCCTACGTCTTCTTAATCTACAACGCAACAAAAGGATCATTTACATTCTAAGACTAGCTATACAAAATACTTTGGCAGCTCACCCAAAAGATATATATGTCTGGACTCCTTTCTACTAGTCCACAATAAAGCTGCAACTCAAAACTCAACTAGTCAACCTTACACCACCTAAAAATACATTTTTAGAAAAACGGGTAAGCATAAAATGCCCAGTAGGGGTTTTTCGGTAAGTCTATAGTCATTTAAATTCTTGGTTCATGCCGAAATATGATAAAGAGTAATTCGAAATCATTCACATCCACTACTGTGTAATCCAACAACGGAAATATTGTCTAGAAATGGTTGGAAATAAACATATTGTAGGAAAACCAAAGCTTCAGAGCACTAGTAGCTTTGATAACATAGTTCAAAAGCATTTTCTTTTGTTATAAGAACAACGGAGCCATTATCTTTTAAAGAAAAATAGCACAACTAATCACAAATATTTTCTTTTTATCCAAAAGAAGTGACTTGCAGATTGGAAAGAATCGTAATATACTTGGCCAATATACATATCACACATATTTATCACATTGACAGCTTATTCTCGCAGCCCACACATGGAGCTTTCTCCGAGGAATATTGAGCCATTGTGCCCATAATCTAACAATTTCACGGGTCATTGTGCTCATTCATACATTTCTCAACATTCTCAATTGCACATGCATTATACTACTTTCCATCTACTTTCACAATTAAACATTCATCTCAACATGCTTCAAAATCTCATAATGAGTCAAATAAAAGGCATGCACATCAAAAATGAAACCTTGAATAACCTTTGCAACTACTTTGAACACACCAAAGTTGTAGAAAGAAAATCAAAATCCAACCATAGAGAAACGTTTTCTTCACTCCTTTCACATAGTCAAAACGGAGAAACATTTGAAGTAAGGTTGAAATAAAGCGACAATGCCAACAATCCTTTATCAAGTAAAAATGAAAAATCTTAATGTTTTTATGATTAAAACTCCCCTACCTCAACACAATTTGTTGATGCTAAACTCCCACGGTGTTCGTCGACTTGTTTGACTTGTTCTATAGCCACCGTGTCCTTCTCTTCCTTATCTATAAGTAAGAAAAATCATCAAACACTGCTAGTACAAATACCAAACAAGCAGACCCTGAGTCAAAGTTAATTGGGAACTTTAATCAAGCACTTGGTGCTCATCTTTAAAACTATAACATGAAATGATACTTTCATTTTTCCTACTCCCACCCAATCTAATTCAAAGATTATCTATCCAAATAAAAATTAGATTTCAAATTTAAGAAATAGATAATCTAATGGAGACAAAGGAAGGAACCTCACTCGTTCTAATCTTCACAAGCAAAGGAAAAGAAAACTAACTTCCTCTTCCTTAAATTTGTTTTTGGCAAATTAAGAGCTACAAGAAAGGAGCCTCTTCCATCTCCCTCGGCTGGAGAAGAGAGCGGCAAGGAAATGGGGTTTCTAGAAGAGCCCCTTCCCATTTTCTCCTTATTTGTTCATGTAAGCACCCACTTTTATATTTATTAATTTTTTTATTCTTTTCTTTTCTAGCCATTTGTTAATGTAAGCACGTTATATTTATTTATATTTTTTTTTTTTTTTCTTTTCTAGCAAAGGCTTGGTCTCAATAGTATATGATCTTTTAATGGGCCAAAGGACAATGAATCCAAACCTCAAATAAGGCAAATTAATTTTACTAACAATAGACACAAGTAATCCCCTATTAATCACCACTTAAAATTTTCGGGATATTACACATATGGACAAACCTCTTCGTTAAGTGATCTTAGCGAGACTCCCCAATAACCATGGGACTGTTAAGACTTCCCTCCCCTGTGTGTGCTATGTGCTCTTCTGCCCTCATTACTTGTTAATAGTCCTTAATCCAGCGAAATGACACTACCAGACCACCACACTCTCTCCTTCTCTCCTCGTCTTGCCGAACTGCGACAGTGCCTCCATGGGTGAGCAAATCCAAATTGTCCTTCACCTAAAGCTTGACGTCAACGCCGACGCCGATCTGCACATTCGTGCTCAACTACACCATCTGCAACTCCAAAGCCTGCTTACTCAACCAAAGGCGAGCCTATTACAGGAATAGCGTATGGTACGCCTGTTACAATTTTTACTGTCCAATAACCAATTTGTTCCCAGGTAAGGAATAACTAGTTACACCAAAAGATGCGGTCAATACACCCAAAACCACACCTTCTTCAACCGGTAAATCTTTCATCTGGTTGGGGTTCATCAGCTTGTACCCATTTCCTGAATTTGAAAAGGAAGAGAAAAAGAAAAGTAATGAGTAGAAAGGAACGAAGAAGCTTTGACCCAAAAAAAAGAATGGAAAACTAACCAAAACACCCAAAAAGGTTTCATTTTAATCATTAGGACAGAAGTTTTTGATAATGCCCAAATTGGGCATGGGAAAGAAGACAAGGAAGGAAAACATTTCAGAAATATCATATGCATGTTCAAAACAAAAGCAAAAAATGAGCTCTAGGAGACATCCATGCAACAAGCTCACATACATTTATCAAGACAAAGAAAAAGAAGACAAGCAAGTTCACATGCAAAACAAAAAGAAGACAAATAAGTCATATCACGTTTCAAAGACAGTGCTGACAATTTCAGCAATAGTAGAAGATGACAAGTACCAAAGAGATGTCCATACCATACATCTGTGAAGATTTTAATTTTTAAAATATCAGAATATTCTCACTCAGTCTATATAAGAAAAGTTCTCTTCATTGTACAAACACACCTCAACATCTCAATACCTGAACACCCTATACTCACACCATCTTCAAGCATTCGTAGCCTTCATAGCATCATTGTAAACACTTCCTTATAAAGACTTTATTGTAAACAATTATCTTTGTAAACATTCTATATATCGATAAAAGTTCAAGTGTACAGATTCCAGCAATCTCCAAGTCTTAAGTAAGTTTTTTTTTTCTTTAATGTGTTTGTTTAATTAGACTTCTAGTCCAAAACAGGGAAACACTATTGTAGTTATATTATTAACCTGCTAAACTGACGATCATACTTTGTTCGAGAACTCTGTTATAGTTGAATACTTGCCATACAAATAACTTGACATTAACCAGGGTACCTCTGAGTTCTTCATACCTCTAAGTTCAGCCATTAAGCCCTTATACCTGCATTGTGAGTGGCCTTCATGCTGAAACATGTCAAGTTCCATGTGCAAGATTTTATGGCTAGTTGTTATAATGGTCATCCGACTATTTAACCAGGCTTGCCTTGCGAATCTGGTATCAGAGCCAAGTTTAGCATTTTAATAGTATAATTATAATAGTAAAATACCTTGAGGACGGAAGTCATTGATACAATTGATATCACACTTGTTTATTTTGTATGAACAACAGATATTACTGTCCTTGTAGACCTTGTCAACCACAACCACCAGGTATTTATTGTCCCAGACATCCAACTATAACTAGCATAAAGAGAAGATTAACATACATATCCAAAAGAATTAGCAGGAATTTGAAGAAAGAGAAGTTTTATCTTGGTTATCTTAAGCATCCTTCATTTATTAGTAAATATAATAATACAGAAGTGTAATATAAAGTTTTAGAAGCAAAAAAAGAAACAGATCAAACTTAAGAGAACTTGAGAGAAGAAAGAGAGTTTCTAAGAAACCAGTTAGCCGTAAATTTAGAGAAAGGTAGATTGTAGCTTATAATAGATTACCTTAATTTAGAAATTAGTGAACCTCAAAAAAGAAAAATAACCTTAGACCAAAATAGTTTAGTTTGTTATTTTCCATTGAGAAAGCATAACCATATTTTGCATAGTGAAGAAAATCCACAAGCCAATATTATTGTAAATGTTATTATTAGTCAAGCAGAAAATCATAAGCATAATTGTTTGTTAAACCAGTTGTTAGAGAATTTTCAGAAAAATTCCATCTAAAAGAGCTTATCGACCTCATAGATAATAAGTCTAAGCAAGTAGAACTCAAATCATTAGAAATAGTTGAGCAAATAAAATTAGAAGTTCAAAAAATTCAATTAATGCAAAAAGAGTTGAGTGAACAAGTAAATAAGTTACATAATAAAATAGATAGATTATTAGTTTAATGATCGATTCTAGAACTAGCAGAAAATATATCCAGGTTTTGAAAGAAATTAGTAAGTTAGATAAAAAACCAGTAGGTTTAACGGATTTTTCAACACAAGTAGCTAGTAATAATATTCCCATTAGACAAAATAATTTAATTATTCAATTAGTTTTAAGTTTGGCTAAAAAATTAGAACGAGTTGAAGAACAAATAGCAGAAATAAACCAAGTTTTACATAAAACATATCCATCACTTCCACCATCTTTGTTAGAAATATTAGAAAATTTAACTTTAAGTACAAATAATCATATTAGAAGACCTAAGATAAATCCTTTTGATAATAGAAAATGAAACTCATTAGGAGAAAAGGAAAAGAAGTAGTTAGAGCTGAAGATATTTACCCAAATGAAGAAGAAGCATAAGAATTTATTAGAAGAGGTTTTGAGAGAACACCGAAAAATAATTATAATTTGTACCAATTATGTTTATTTGAAAATAGAAGCAGAATTGTAAGTGGCATCAGTCAACATGAAGTTAGTTGTATTTATAAAGAAGTTACACTTAATTTAATTAGTAAAGAAGCAGTTACTCATTTGAGAAAATCACATTTCAGTCAGATTCATATAGGAACAATATTAATTGGAATAACAGGATTAATCAGAGCACAAGTAGGCACAAAAGTTTTAGTATACATATATGATGATAGATGAGATAACCACCAACAAGCAACAATAGCAACAGCTAAAGTAGACTTAAGTTCAAACTAAAAATTTGTGTATTAGCTTAATGTGTATTGGTAAAGTGTTTGATAAATATAATCATAAGTTTAATTTAGAATTTCAAATTTTAGTTCAAACATTTGGTAGTAAACATGTAAATACGATATAAGAAAAACCCGTAGATAATAGTTTTGTAGAAGGAACTTAGTGGACATTACCTAATTTACAAGTAACAAGAAATAGACAACCAAATAAAGTACAAATATATAAAACTAGTACAGGTCAAGCAACAATTAGGTTTAGTAATTACAAGAAACTAGAAAATGTAGAAGAGGATGAGTGTGAGATTCAAAATGAAAGTATTCATATGACTTTTGATAATTTAGATATTAATTTAGTTGAGCAAAATTTTGATCATATTGTAGATAAAATTATAGTAGATATTGATCATTTAGATGAAGACATATGATTTACGACTACACAGAATTTCAGATGAAGAGATGAAAATTTTAATTTTAGAAATAGGAGTAGAACATATTTTAGGATCAAAACAATATAATAATTTATTAGAATTGAAATAATAATATAATCCAGCAGAAGAAAGTAATACATTAGGAGTAGAAAATCGAGGACATACAGGGAGAACTGATCAACAATTTTTAAGACCAACAAATGAACAATATAAAGAACAAACTAGAGTAGATTACATAGATGAAAATATGATGAAACCACCTAGAAAAAATAGGATTCCATATTTGAGAGGATTAGAACAAATTAAAATAGCAGGAAATATATTAAATTTGGATAATGCAGATCCACAATATTGGGAAAGAACGATTGAGAGATAGCAAAAAGGTTGCGTACATGCAGCATTAATGTTAGATTTTAGTAATTCACAAAATCTGTTAGATTATTTTGAACATACTTTAGATCGTTCGGTTTTTTATTATTTCCAGTCATGGAAAGTCCAAAATCCAGAACAACATCAGGCTACTAAAACACATTTTAATATTGATGGTTTTGTTACTCTAATCAAGCAAGAATTTTTAGATCATAATAGATTAGATGGCAGAAGCAATTAGAAATTTAGAACAATTACAAATTTGTGATTTATAGTACATGGCTGAGTATACAACATATTTCTTTAAATATTTAGGAAGAATAGGTAGAATTATTGATATTAATTTATTAGATACTTATATGACAAAAATAAAAGGACCAATAAGTGAAAAGATTTGGAATGAATGACAAAAACATCCAAAGAAAAATGATATTGCAATAGGACCTAGAATTCAACATGTATATGACATACTTAAATAAGAGTGTAGTCAAATAAAAGTTAAGAGACAGATTAGAAAGCAATTTTACATAAGTTGTAAAAATATAGATTTATCTCAACAGTATGGTTGCCATAAGAAAAATAAACATAAAAAAATATACAAAAGAAATATAAGTCATATAAACCCTACAAACAACATAAGAATTTCAGCATAAGGTCTAAGACCTTCAAGAACATATAGGAAGAGAAAATATATTCCAAAACAATTTAAGTAAAGAAGTGGCAGACCTTAGATTAAAAAATATAAAGCGCCAAAAGATAAAAATAGTTGTAAATGTTATTCATGTGGAGAAGCTGGACACATTAGACCTAAATGTCCAAAATTAGGTAAATAACCGAGAGATAAAGTATATTTGATGGAGTTGTTTAAGTTAGAAGAAGATGAAGATATACAATCAATATACAGTTTAGATAATTTGAGTGATAATGAGAGTATTTATAGTATAGAGAGTATTAACATGATAGATTCAGACTCGGAAGATTCAAGTAGCACAAATAGTGATTTAGAAAAGTATATATGTGCATTCATAAAAGAACAACATGAAGAAAAATATAAATACATTAATTTAGGTTGGCCAGAAAAATGTCATAAGTATAGTAAATTAGTTGCAAATAAATACTATAATACATATTCAATATTGTGTGAAAAGTGTTATAAAAATAAGTTATTAGAAATTAATTCAGCAGAATCACATAAAAACACCGAAATATTAGGAAATATTGTTTATAGTATAGAAAAGCCAAAAAAATAGTTCTTTTTAATTACCATAAATTGTGAAATGGAATTAGCAAAAGAACATAAGATACAAACAATAGCTATGATAGATACAGAGAGTACAAAGAATGTCATAAAAGAAAAGTTAATACCAGAAAAATATAGACAAAAATTTGTAAAACCAGTTAGAATAACACAGTCTGAAGATAGATCAGTTTATTTAACACATTTTATTAATAATGAGTGTATTTAAGTAGAAAAACAACAATTTAATTTGCCACTAACATTTCTTTCACCAGTAGGTTTATATCCATTTATTTTAGGATTAAACTTTTTGAAAAGTTTGCTAGGTTTTTTATTTAGCAGAACAAACAAGAATTATAGGAGAAGACCCACAGTTACATTGGAGTAAAAATAAAATACTAGCAAAATTAGATATAATTAATCCAGATTTAACCATTAAGACAGCTGATATGCCTTGTAGTTTAATAGATAAACAAGAGTTTGAACAACAAATAAAAGAGTTGTTAAACTTAAAAGTAATTAGACCCTCTAAGTCTAGACACAGATCATCAATATTTATTGTGAGAAAATATTCAGAACTAAAGAGAGGTAAGGCTAGAATACTTTATAATTACAAGAGATTAAATGATAATACATATGAAGATAGTTATAAGTTACCAAATAAGGATGAGCTTATAAATAAAATTCAAGAGAGTAAATATTTTAGTAAATTTGATTATAAATTAGGATTTTGGCAAATATGATTAGGATTTTGGCAAATATGATTAGTAGAAGAATCATTTGAGTGGACATCTTTTACTTGTCTAGAATGACATTTTGAGTGGCTTGTTATGCCATTTGAACTTAAAAATGCTCCATCAATCTTTCAAAGAAAGATGGACCAAATTTTCAAGAAATATGATAAATTTGGTAGTGTTTATGTAGATGATATTTTAGTACATAGTAAAAATAGAAATGAACATAGGAAGCACTTAGAGATAGTTTTACAAGAATTTATCAAAAATGGAATTGTGATTAGCAAAAATAAAATAGCATTAGAAAAACAAGATATAGAATTTTTAGGAATGTATATCAAGTCAGGTACAATACAATTACAAGATCATATAGCTAAAAAGGTCAGATAAGTTAGAAGACAAAAAACAGTTACAAACATTTTTAGGATTGTTAAATTATGCAATAAATTTTATCCCTAATTTAGGAAGAAAAATAGCAGTATTACATAGTAAAACTAGCAAAACAGGACAAAAGTATTTTAATAGTGAAGATATTAAATTAGTTCAAAATATAAAAGAAGAAATTACTAAACTTAAATCATTAACATTACCATTAGATGATAGTTACAAAATAGTTGAAACAGATGCTTCATCATTAGGATGGACATGTATATTATACCAAAAAAAAGCATAAGGAGTCATCAAAGTTTGACGAACAAGTTTGTCAATATTCATCAGGAAAATTTAGTGATGTACAGTCAAGACTACCATCAACAGATTTAGAAATTTTAGGGATAATTAATTCACTTGAGGCATTCTCATTATTTTTACATCATGAAGTATTTACGATTAGAACAAATTGTCAAAATATAGTTTCTCATTATAATAAGATACATGTTAATAAACAGGTAGCTCGAAGATGAGTTAATTTTGTTGATTCAATTACAGGAAATGGTTTTAAACCAATTTTTGAACATATAAAAGGTAATGCCAATACATTAACTGATATCTTATCAAGATTAATTTGTTGAACAAGAATGGAATATCATGGATCATCATCCTCAAATAGCACAAAACCACAAGGTAGAAGAGCACATTTCAATAGCATAATGATGCACCATGGACCTCAATCATTTAATGGATTCCAAGATAGCATAAGCAGACCAGCATCACCACCAGTGACCACTTTCAACTTTAATGGCAATATTGTTGAAGGAATAAAAAATCCAACTCTGAGATATAGGCCAAGAGTATCAGGACTTTCTGATAGGTAAATCTTGCAAGGCTACATGGCAATCTTGCAAGGCTACATCGAATCCCTAGAGAGAGATTAGTTACACTTCATGTTTATAAAAGGTTTGACATAAAAATGTATAACATGAGTGAACATAGGATTAAGAAGAAGAAACCCTTGAAGCAAAACTGATGTCGAAATCCCTTAACAGTGGCCTTCGGTGTTGGTTCTCCAAGTGTGATGTAAGTGAAGGTAGATCGGCTATGGTTGAATGGTTTCTGCAAATGGGAGAGCAAATGGACAGAGATGGAGCGGCTATGTGTGTGAATAATGGGATGATCGAAGAGACCCAGAGAAGTGATTTTGCATGGTTTTATATAAGGGGAATGTGGCTGCCAACATTAAGAATGGAGCTGGAAATGCAAATGTGAGCTGGAATGAGTGGGTTTCTGGGGTGGTGAATGCACGGCACTAGGGCAATATGCATGCCTATGGCTATTTAATTCAACATGCATGTGTATTGGCTGCAAGGATGAAATGGACAACCTGGAATTGGTTGTACAAATCTGGAAAGGGAATGAAAGTGCACGGCATGAGTTGTGTTTGTTGGTGTAAATGTGGCTGAATGGTTTAATTAATGTGAGTGGATGTTTTTGGTGCAAAAGGGAGCTGGACAAGGCAAGGCAATACACGGCACAAGTTGTGTGGAAGTGCATACGGGAGCTGGAATGGCATAATGTGAGCTGGAAAGGTAATGGCATGCATGGCATGGTGTTTGGAAATGCATAAGGAAGCTGGAATGAGTAGAAGTGCATAAGTGAGCTGGAACCACATGGAAATGCACGGCAAGGTGTGTAAACATGCATGTGAATGCATGTTTTGGTGTTGGAACCACCCAATCTGATGTTTTTGCCTTGTTTAGATTCACCCAATATGGCCAAATTGCACCACTTTCCTTCCACATCATTTCATGAAATTCCAGCAGCCAAATGTCTCCTAGATTCTTCATTTGGACTTCAAATTAACTCCCTAGAATCCTCTCCACGCTTGGAATAATGCTCAACTACCAAAAGGAATGTTTTTCCTTCATTTGCCTTCCAATTGATCTTATTACACACTTGGCTGCACACTAACACCAAACAATGTAAAATGCAACTAGTTTAATCTAAAACATCACAAAGACGCCAAATATGGAAGATATAAATGCATGCAAAATGTGACTTGTCAAATACCCCCAAACCTGGTTTTTTTGCTAGTCCTCGAGCAAACTTAAAACTAAAACACACAAAACACTAACATCTATCTAAACCACTTTCGTTGGCCAAACGATTGCACTGAGCATGTGCAACAAGCCTTTGAACCCCTAGGTGTCCCTAGTTGGAGGAGTTGTGTCTCCTGAGGGTTTACAGTGATGACACCCACAAACATTTACAAAATCTGCAAACAACTTGGTTAAAACATGCTTTAAACAAACTAATAAGAACCAATGACAGCCTTGTCATACATTCAAACTCAAAAGTTTGCCACTTCAAAGAATCGTATCAACTGTAAAGTATAAAGATATTTCTCCATGTCTTACAACTTCAAGGTCACCATACCCAAATGCTTAAGATAGAATTCGGCTCAACTCTACTCCTCACAGATTCCACTCAAGTTCTTACTCAGACCCTAAGGTTTTAGTCTCTCCACAAGCATATATGAGCAAAATTATGTAAAGGGAATCAAAATTCTCACATATGAAATCTGAAATGGAAGCACAATTTCTAAGTAGATCTCATGAAATGAATCAAATGCTAAGAATATAGATAACACACACACACTTACCATCACCTCATGAATACATCCTCAATGATCAGCTAGGTCTTTTCTCAAGATTGTAATGTAAGGCTTAGGTTATAGGTTACGAAAGAAGTGATATGAAATACTAGAGCTTGGGGCATACCAAAGTGTCCTTGAGGATCATGCTCTTCACTTGCATTTGTCTTCTTTTTCTTTGTTTTTGGCGTCCAGGCCCTATGCATTATAATGAGGGGATTTGGAACTTGTATCCACTTTGACTCTCTTTTTTTATTTTTAGAAACATCTTCAACATAGGTGCCCTTGGTACACGCCACAATCTTGTTCTAAGCTCAATTTACCTTTAGTCTTCATCACATTGGTATTCCCCAAACTATAAGGTTTGGCTTGTAATGGGCTAGAATGGGTAGAGTATGATGTGGGTGATGAAAGAATTAGGCTAAAGTGTTTGGCTGCAACAAGGGTGAATGGAGCACACAAAGGGATAGGATTTAAGTCTTTGAGTAGTTAAAACATGCATAGCCTAACATCGTCTCATTGAGTTCATTCATGAATGATACTAAACACATGGTATCTGCAAAGAGAGTAATCCTTAGTATCTAATCAAAATAGAAGTAATGAGATCATCTAAAGTGAAATTGAAAGAAAAAAAATAGGAGTAGAAACACTTTAAACCCTCTCAAAGAAGCAATTAGGCTCAAAATAACTCACTAGGGTAGTCTCCACTATTCTTCTTCCAGAATTTTAGTATGGTACCTCTATCATCATAATTTCAAGAGTTACAGCTTTATACATGACAACAAGATGCAACACTTTTTCATAGCAACCCAATCGTTTGTTTTCAAACATAGTCCTCATATACATTCGTATTAGCATGCAAAAACACTCTTAACCAAAACTAACACCTAAAACAAACATAAAACAAACCTTCCATCCCACACCCCCAAACCTAACCTAAGCATTGTCCTCGATGCTTAAAATTGTATGCCATGCAAGTAGTCAAAGAATATGGAATGGTAACAACATAAACACAAATTAAGGAAAGAACACAAACCACACTAGGTTGCCTCCTAGCAAGCGCTTTATTTAATGTCTAGGCAAGACATGGTAGCTTGTTTACGGTGTTGTAAACTCGAGAAAATCTACAATTTGATAAACTTGCTCTTCCTCCACTTTTTCCAAATATGGTTTCAATCGCTGCCCATTGACTTTAAAAGAGGTGTCATTCTTCATGTTCTCTATTTCCACAGCTCCGTGAGGAAATGTTTGCAGCACTTTGAATGGTCCCACCCACCTAGACTTCAATTTTCCTGGAAAAAGTCTCAAACGTGAGTCAAACAAAAGTACTTTCATACCTTGGTGAAACTCCTTCCTTAGGATGGCCTTGTCATGATAGAGCTTAGTCCGTTCCTTGTAGATTTTGGCATTCTCATATGCCTCATTTCTAAGTTCTTCCAACTCATTAAGTTGGAGTTTCCTTGCTACTCCAGCTTCCTTGTAATCAAAGTTGAACTTCTTGATGGCCCAATATGCACGGTGTTCAATTTCCATTGGCAAATGACAAGCTTTCCCAAATACAAGGCGATAAGGACTCATGCCAATGGGGGTCTTGTATGCTGTTCTATATGCCCATAGTGCATCATTCAACCTCAATGACCAATCCTTCCTTGTAGGGCTCACGGTCTTCATCAAAATGTTCTTGATCTCCCTATTGCTAATCTCCACTTGTCCTGAGGTTTGAGGATGGTACGGGGTTGCCACTTTGTGGTTGATGTTGTACTTCTTCATCAAGGATTCAAAGGGTTTGTTGCAGAAATGGCTGCCACCATCACTAATAATAGCTCTTGGGTTTCCAAACCTACAAAAAAATCACATCTTTAAGAAAATTCAAAACAACCTTATGATCATTAGTTCTTGTAGCAATGGCTTCAACCCATTTGGATACATAATCTACTGCCACTAATATGTATAAGTAGCCAAAAGAGGATGGAAATGGTCCCATGAAATCGATTCCCCAAACATCAAAAAGCTCCACCACCAAAATGTTGTTCAATGGCATCTCATTTCTTCGGCTAATGTTCCCCATTTTCTGGCACCTATCACACTTAGAACAAAAATCAAAAGCATCCTTGAACAAAGTAGGCCAAAAGAAACCAGATTGTAAAACCTTTAGAGATGTCTTTTTGGCACCAAAATGTCCTCCACATGCCAATGTATGGCTGAATGTTAGAATGCTTTGTTGCTCACTCTCTGGGACACATCTCCTAATGATTTGGTCAGGGCAATATTTAAACAAATATGGTTCGTCCCAAACGTAGTGCTTTACCATGGCAAGGAACTTCTTTCTTTCCTGAAAAGAAAGGTCATTTCTCATTACACCACAAGCAAGATAATTAACAAAATCAGCATACCATGGTTCTTTTTCTTGAACAACAAGGAGTTGTTCATCTGGAAATGATTCATTTAGAGGCAAAGGTTGTCCAACCCCATGGTTTTCATTAAGCCGTGACAAATGGTCAGCCACAACATTATCACTTCCCTTCTTATCTCGAATTTCCAAGTCAAACTCTTGTAGTAAGAGTATCCATCTAATTAAGCGTGGTTTAGCATCCTTTTTTGTCATCAAATACCTAAGGGCTGCATGATCAGAAAACATAATAACTTTAGATCCCACAAGATATGACCGAAACTTTTCTAAGGCAAAAACAATAGCAAGCAACTCTTTTTCAGTTGTGGAATAGTTAAGTTGAGCATCATGTAGAGTCCGGCTTGCATAGTAGATCACATGTGGAAGCTTGTTCACCCTTTGCCCTAAAACTGCACCAATAGCATAGTCAGAGGCATCACACATTAATTCAAAGGGTAAAAACCAATCTGGTGCCATAATAATAGGGGCCGAGGTTAGTTCATATTTCAAAGTATTGAATGCATCCATACAAGCCTTATCAAAATGAAATACAACATCTTTAGCTAACAGATTGCATAATGGACGAGTGATCATTGAAAAGTTCTTAATGAAACGACGATAAAAGCCCGCATGTCCCAAAAAACTTCTTACTCCCTTCACAATGGTGGGAGCTACCATATTGGTGATGACGTCAATTTTGGCTTTGTCCACCTCCATTCCTTTGCTAGAGATTACATGTCCTAACACAATTCCTTGTTTCACCATAAATTGGCACTTTTCCCAATTGAGAACCAAATTTGTTTCCTGACATCTTTGGAGTACTAAAGAGAGATGGTTAAGACATTTGTCAAAAGAGGAACCAAACACTGAGAAGTCATCCATAAATACCTCAATGAATCTTTCTACCATGTCAGAAAAGATTGCCAACATGCATCTCTGAAATGTTGCTGGAGCATTGCAAAGTCCAAAAGGCATTCTCCTATATGCAAATGTGCCAAAAGAGCAAGTAAAGGTTGTTTTCTCTTGATCCTCCGGAGCAATTGCAATTTGATTGTAACCTGAGTAACCATCAAGAAAACAATAGTGTGAGTAACCTGCCAATCTCTCAAGCATTTGATCTATGAAAGGCATAGGAAAGTAATCTTTTCTAGTGCTAGAATTCAACTTTCTGTAATCGGTGCAAACACGCCAACTAGCCGTGGGCTTTGTGGGCACAAGCTCATTGTTTTCATTCTTCATCACCGTGATTCCTACCTTCTTAGGTACCACCTGAATAGCACTCACCCATTTGCTATCAGAAATGGGATATATGATCCCCACATCTAACAACTTCAACACTTCATTCCTCACAACTTCTTTCATGTGTGGATTGAGCCTTCTTTGTGGTTCACGGGTTGACTTTGCTCCTTCCTCCAAAAGAATCCTATGCATGCACATGGTAGGGCTTATTCCCTTGATATCTGCAATAGACCAACCAATAGCTGATTTGAACTCTTTTAACACCCTAATTAGTTTATCTTCTTCATTTGGGGTGAGGTCAGAAGTTATGATAACTGGAAGAGTTTCAAATTCAGCTAGATATGCATACTTTAGATGTGGTGGAAGTGGTTTAAGTTCAAGTTTTGGTGCCTTAACAGTGGAAGGGGTTAGATGTGACCTCGATGGTTCTAAAGGCTCTAAAAGAGGTGAAACATTCAAAGGATACGGTGCCAATGCTTCCAAGGCAGCTACCTCTTCCATGAGTGCATCTTCTTCATCAAACTTATCTTGAGATTGACTCAAAACAGTTTGTAATGGGTCATTAGATTGTGCCTGCAAGAACTTAGAGAAAACAAGCGAATCAAGCACATTAATGGCATAATAATCAAGAGATGAAGAAGGATGTGAAAGAGACTCAAACACTTTGAATTGAACGGTCTCTCCTAGCACTGTCATAGTGAGGAGTCCATTTTGCACATCAATGATGGTCTTGGTCGTGGCCATAAACGGTCTCCCAAGCAAAATAGGTAACTCTCGGTCATGTATAGGAGCTTCTTCCATGTCCAACACTACAAAATCCGCAGGCAAGATTAGTTTATCAATTTGAACTAGAATATCCTCTACTATACCTCTTGGATATTTCACGGATCTGTCCGCAAGTTGTAATGAGATGGTGGTGGCCTTCAATTCCCCCAAACCTAGTTGAAGGTACACGGAATAAGGCATCAAGTTGATGCTAGCACCCAAGTCAAGCATCGCCTTCTCTACCTTCTTGTCCCCTATGGTGATGTTGATAGAAAAACTTCCTGGATCCTTGAGCTTTGGTGGGAGTTTTCTTTGCAACACGGCACTTACATTCTCGGACACCACCACCTTCTCATGTGGTCCATACTTCCTTTTGTAGTTGTTTAACTCTTTGAAGAACTTCCCATAAGCTGGCATGTTCCTAATGACATCAAGCAAAGGTAAGTTAACATTCACCTTACTTAGAATATCAAAAATTTCCTTAAATGACTTATCCTGCTTGTTCTTGGTAAGTCTTCCAGGGAATGGTATTGGTGGAGTGTAAGGTTTCTCGGCCTTGTGAAGATTTGGTGCTTCAAATGAGGAAGTAGCATGGCTTGGTTCCTCATTTGGTTTCTCATTTTCTCCTTGAGTAACCCCTGCATTCACATGATCAGATTCATTAGTAACTTCATTGCCAACTCTGTTATTGATAACCTTACCACTTCTAAGTGTAGTGATTGCTTTGGCTTGCTCTTGGTTCCTTTGGAGTATCACGGGTTGGCTTGGAAACTTTCCAACCTCTATTTGGTTCAAGGCATCTGCAATCTGCCCCAATTGTGTCTCCATTTTGGTTAGAGCCGCCGAATGTTGTTGGAGAGTGCTATTTGTGGTATGTTGGAATTGCAAGGTATTCTGGGCTAACAACTTAACCGTATCCTCAAGAGTAGTGGCAGGTTTTGGTTGGAAATTTTGGAATTGATTGTTGTTCTTCCATGAAAGGTTGGGATGATCTCTCCAACTTGAGTTATATGTATTGGAATACACATCATTCCTTGGCCTTTGATTGTAAGAATTCATGAGGTTCACTTGCTCTTGAACATACTCGGGGTAAGCCTCCCTAGATGGACATTGATGAGTAGGATGGCTTGGTATGTTGCAAATGGCACACACTTCATTTGTTTTTGGCACCATGTTGAGCACGGATTCAAGCTTCCTTTCTAGGTTAGCTACCTGCAACAAAAGATCATGATTAGAGCTTGTTTCATAGACTCCAACTTTCTTACCCCTTAAATCTTTGTGTTGAGCATTAGACCCCAACATCTCATAAATGTTATATGACTCTTGAGCATTCTTTTTCTTCAAAGCTCCACCTGCTGCATTATCAACAGTTGATTGACATGTTTGGGTTAGTCCATCATAGAAAATTTGCATTTGTAAGTGAAAAGGTAACCCATGGTGTGGACATTGCAGCAAAAGGCCTTTAAAGCGCTCCCAACACTCATTGAAAGGTTCTCCATCATCTTGTTTGAAGTTGAAGATTTGTCCCCTTAATGTGGCTGTTTTTTTAGTGGAAAAGAACTTCTCCAAAAACTTCTTAGCCACGGCATCCCATGTGGTGAGGGAACCTGGTGTTAGAGTCATCAACCAACTCTTGGCCCTATCTTTCAAGGTGTAAGGAAACACTCTCATCCTCAAATTTGCTTCACTTACTCCCTGCAAAGGTAAACCACTCACAACATTGTAAAACTCTTTAATATGAGCTAAAGGGTCTTCATTAGGTAAGCCATAAAAAGAGGGAAACATATGGAAATGTGAAGATTTAAGATCATAGTTTCTAGCTTCTGTGGGCAGCAAGATGCATGAAGGTGAATTTGGTATGATTGGTTGAGCAAAGTCCTCCAAAGCTCGAAGCTCATCTTGGTTGCCCGCCATATCTTCTTCTCTTTCCCAATTAAAGTGCTCAGATCCTTTACTTGTTGAACTAGGTGAATTCTCTTCCTCTTCTTCACGGATAATGGAGGAACTTGATGGCACAAAGTTGTCCAAAGTGTTGCCCTTTAACCGTTCAATTCTTTGGCCTAACTCAGCAAGTTTATTTGACATATACTACAAGAAACAAAATAAAACAAGTTTGAATAAAAATTAGAAATCTACTTAAAATGAAAAGAACAAAGTTTAATAGCAAACAAGCAATTACAAGGGACTGAAATCAGTCCCCGGCAACGGCGCCATTTTTGTTGAGGGTTTTCCTTCCTAGTGCTAAAATATGTTTAGTATAATGGCACAAGTAAGGGTGTCGAATCCACAGGGACTAATTGGACCTATATAATCACTTGTTTTGCAAGAACTCTTTACTAGGGAAATAAAACTAACTAATGTAGGCAGATTTGTTGTTGTAACTTGAAAGCATAAGGAAATGAAGTAAACACAAATAAACGAATCAACAACTAATAAAATGGGATAGTACCAATGGAGATGAAGCTAGGGATTCGATTTTACCATTGCTAACCCAAGGCCATGTTTGTTAAATCAGTTTATACTCAGTCATCTACCTATTTCTTGAGTTTGTTTCACTTAGATATGATCAACCATATGATGTGTGGATTTGATCAAATGTCTCTAATCATGAGCCTAATCGTGATGTGCAACTTTGGTTCCTAATCAAGAATATGTAGTGCACAAGAAACTTTCATAAAACCAAAGGGAACACTCGGCAGAATGTTTGCAAAACATTCCCTTCATTCATTCACGTATCCACCAAGATTATGCATGATGTGTGCTTTAATCTTGGCTAAACAACCTGTGGTTAATTCAAATGATGATCAAGCATTAAAATCAACACACTAAGTCACAATTAAATCGGAGAATGAAACAAGAAATAGATAGACTAAATGAGAATTCTGAATTAACTACATGGCAATCTTGCAAGGCTACATCGAATCCCTAGAGAGAGATTAGTTACACTTCATGTTTATAAAAGGTTTGACATAAAAATGTATAACATGAGTGAACATAGGATTAAGAAGAAGAAACCCTTGAAGCAAAACTGATGTCGAAATCCCTTAACAGTGGCCTTCGGTGTTGGTTCTCCAAGTGTGATGTAAGTGAAGGTAGATCGGCTATGGTTGAATGGTTTCTGCAAATGGGAGAGCAAATGGACAGAGATGGAGCGGCTATGTGTGTGAATAATGGGATGATCGAAGAGACCCAGAGAAGTGATTTTGCATGGTTTTATATAAGGGGAATGTGGCTGCCAACATTAAGAATGGAGCTGGAAATGCAAATGTGAGCTGGAATGAGTGGGTTTCTGGGGTGGTGAATGCACGGCACTAGGGCAATATGCATGCCTATGGCTATTTAATTCAACATGCATGTGTATTGGCTGCAAGGATGAAATGGACAACCTGGAATTGGTTGTACAAATCTGGAAAGGGAATGAAAGTGCACGGCATGAGTTGTGTTTGTTGGTGTAAATGTGGCTGAATGGTTTAATTAATGTGAGTGGATGTTTTTGGTGCAAAAGGGAGCTGGACAAGGCAAGGCAATACACGGCACAAGTTGTGTGGAAGTGCATACGGGAGCTGGAATGGCATAATGTGAGCTGGAAAGGTAATGGCATGCATGGTATGGTGTTTGGAAATGCATAAGGAAGCTGGAATGAGTAGAAGTGCATAAGTGAGCTGGAACCACATGGAAATGCACGGCAAGGTGTGTAAACATGCATGTGAATGCATGTTTTGGTGTTGGAACCACCCAATCTGATGTTTTTGCCTTGTTTAGATTCACCCAATATGGCCGAATTGCACCACTTTCCTTCCACATCATTTCATGAAATTCCAGCAGCCAAATGTCTCCTAGATTCTTCATTTGGACTTCAAATTAACTCCCTAGAATCCTCTCCACGCTTGGAATAATGCTCAACTACCAAAAGGAATGTTTTTCCTTCATTTGCCTTCCAATTGATCTTATTACACACTTGGCTGCACACTAACACCAAACAATGTAAAATGCAACTAGTTTAATCTAAAACATCACAAAGACGCCAAATATGGAAGATATAAATGCATGCAAAATGTGACTTGTCACAAAGTGAAAGAAGATAGAGAAAGAGATGTAGAGCTAGTAGAAGGCGATGAACAGTACTGGAACAATTTGACAGAAGAAGAGCTGTATAACATCGACAACATGATGGACGCATAGCATAAGTTGAATAGCATCATGTAAAATAATGTATTTCCAGATAGAAATGTCAACATCATTGTGGACCCCCGTTACAATAATAAAAATGGCATAAGAGTAAATAAAGAAAATAGCCTGATCCATTATAGACTTTTCATACACAAAATGTCCTTTTGATTAAGAATGAATAGTATCAGTCCCTTTTCATTAAAACTCCCAAAAAACAAAGGAACGAGGAGCATTTGGAAAGGATGAGAAAGATAAAAGAAAGAGAAAAGAGAAGGGAAAAGAAAGAGAGGGGAAAGAATAAAAAAATGATAAAAAAAATATTAGTCCGTGATTTAATCTTACATTATGTCAAATGCTTCGTTATTCTTATACTAGTTAGTCCATGCCAAGTCAATGTGCCAATCTAGCTTAGTTCTTGAACTTAGTACAGTCTAAGATTGTCTGCTGAAACAAACGTACCCTAGGGTTTTTAGATCTATATCTTACATTTTTTTAAGTCCATAACTTATCTAAAAGAAAAGTGGGCCTAGTTTTAAACCGAAATGACCTGACTTGAAACAGAAGTCCATCGTGGATCAAAAAAGGAAACAAAAGCCCACCTTTTTCTTTATTTATTTTTTTCCAGTCAGAAGCCCCTTTTTTTTTATCAATTAAAGATAACAGTTTATAATTGAACAAGGGTTTTTTTACTAACATCCCCACAATCTTATGAATACACCCCATTTTTTTGAATTCTTGTTGAACTACCTCTTTTAACTTTATTTAAATTTGAAAAAAAAAAAAAAAAAAAAAGCCCCAGCACCCATAAATGCACCACGTACCCTTTGCGACATCCAAACAACATGCACCACCATTAACGAATTCCATTGATCTTGATAATTCAATATTTACAAGAAGATGGTCTTGATAACTTTATTCACCCAAACATATGCCGACCTAATATTACAGAATCACTTTCCATATGTTTTCCTTCCCATAGCCATTAAGTAGACATCCTTGAGTATGGCGTCTGAAATTGCAGTTTCTACAAACTGCTAAATGTCTTGCATAATAGCAGGGAGGGAAGGGGGATGGGAAGGTGAGGGAATGAAGTGCTTAGCATGGATCGACGAAGTGGCGGAAGGTGAGGGAGATGTCAATTAGGTGAAATGTTATTGTTGTTTTGAACAGGTAGGGTAGCTTCAGTAGAAGTAGGGCTAAAATTGGAATTTAAAAGAATAATTTTAAATGTGGGGTGTATTTATAAGATTGTGGGTGCCAATAAAACAACCCTTGAACAAAAGCAAAAGTATATCGAGAAGTTAAAACAAAAGCCTAGTTGCCGTAGTCCCAATTTCTTTTTTTCAACAACAACAGAGAACTCGACTCTCTTCTACACCGTTCTCTCTCTCTCCCTTTCTCTCTCTTCACTATCTTACATCATCGCCAAAAGCATCAAGGCCTCACAAATTAGTGCACCCAAGGGACATCAAAATACAGAGTCTCGCGACACAGAGGTGCCTAGTTGCCACCTAGCGTGCCCAAGAGGCTTCCTAGGTGCAATAGGGACAAAAATATAAATGTCCCTTTGCTTATAATTGTATCTACCCATTATTTGTGGCTTAATCTAAATAGAGTGCGAAGAGATTGGTATTTTTCCTTTATTTTTTTTATAGACACTCAAAAATTTTATGAAACCACCCCACATCCAAAAAAATTCTCCAAAATATCAGCTTTGTCTCTCATTCTTGTGAAGCCAACACCCCCTCCCATCACACACATACAAAAAACAAAAGAACACCAAAATAGCCCAAATTCCACCACCACCCATCTTCATCATCGACATTGGCATGGATGATAACTCTCATTTTGCTGGTAACAACCCAACACCTCAACTCATCTATGCACGTCATCTAGCCTCTCTCCATCTCTCTCTATTACCACAAGTTGCCCAACGACTTAACTCAACCAAGCTATTTCCGAATTTCAATTTTCAAACTTCACCATCCAAAACCTCTAAATACAATTTGAAGAAGTATGGATTAGTGGTTGGAGATTGTATAGTTAGAGAGAAAGTTGGTGCCTAGGTGAGTTCTTGTCTCTTGGGTCTCTTGCTGTTGTTTGCCAATGGATTTTTTTTTTGTTATTCCCAACTTAATTCAAATAGAACTACTACTATTCCTTAAAGTTGGTATTTTTTTCTTAAAATCTTTAATTAAAATTAGTATTTATTCTAATTTTTTTTAATTAAATGAATCAATTGTAAGACTAAACTTATCAAAAACATAAATTAAGAGATTAAGCCTATGAACCACAATTTATGCAAGTATTAAAATCACAATTCGATAAACACAATAACAAACTAACTTGTAGAAGCAATAGAAAAAGAAGCCAAAGCAGATTTCTAAACAATGTACCTACTCCTCTCTTGCAAAACCACTCAAACTAACAGCAGGTCTTAGTTCAATATTGAGCGTATGTTTTGTGAGAGCAGGGGCCAATATTTATATTGAAACAATCCTTGTGATTTCCCTATTAAAATCAACATAGGAAACAAACACACAATTCCAATCCAACTATGAGTGTTAAGTATCACGATTTAATTAAAGTTTCAATCCCAAACTGATTAGGACAACTTTAAACTCTACAACAAGACCTTTCCATACCAATTGAAAACACTATAGCCGGTTTCTAGCACTCACAATCATACTCATATTCTAATATTCTCCTACTTGAGTACGACATGTGCTTAAAACACAACTAATCAAATTATTACAAAAGTGATCACATAAGTTTTGTACAAAAAGTTCTTTATCACATACAATTTATCCATACATTTCAAAATATAGAACCAAAATTCTCCGTTGCTACATAATACAGAATTGGTTCAAGATTATTGAAGTCCAATTTGTATATAACAATGTGAACTCATTTATAGGGCAAACCAAAATTATTCGCTCCCACTCATCTGGCCAAACTCAATAACAATAATGTTAAGCTTCAGTTAACAACAAATTCTGCTAACTTCCACACTACTCAAACACAATGAGTAATAAAGTAATAATTCAACCAATTGCTTAATCACACCACAATTTGATTTATAAGCATCAAAATGAACTACAACTTCACAAGAGACATGAACCAACTAGCAAAACAAAACTAAAATTGTTTGCATGCCAAACTTAGTATTAACAAACAATACTTAGTTCCAATCATCTCATTACTCTAACATAATGAATAACATGATCATCATCCAACAAATTGCTTAAACAAAAATGTTCAAAAAAAAATCCATAAGCAACACCATGAATAATTATATTACAATTCCATAAACTGCCTTATCAAATCAGTAACAATTTTAAAGCATCATAAGAAATTTAATTTAAAACTAATAGTTGTCCTAAATACCCTTAAACTTATGCTCACATTTGAACATATGATTCTCCCACTTGGGCATAAGGTGAAAGTACTACACAACTACACAACTAATAAAGAAATCAGAGATATGAACCAATTAGTTTCCGATTTCTCACTTGATAATGCATAATCTCAGTTTAATCAATAGGCTTAAACCCTTATGCATCAATTCACATACCAAAAGACAATCTCATTCCTTTGGGAAAACTTATCTCACATAAACTGAAAATTACCAGTTTCTACTATGATCAAAAATAGAAAAACAAACACAATATTTTTGCATTCAATTTGATCCTAACTGGTTCATTATCCATCAAACAAAATCAACCAAATTTGATAATGTTTGGAGGTATATATATATATATATATATATATATATATATATATATATATATATATATATATATATATATATATATATATATCACAATAATATGTCCTGATTAAAATGAGATAATCAAAACCACTACTTCTTCTGCATAACTCAAAATTCATCTTCCTCCCTCTTTTTTGTTTCAACCAAAACATCGCAGCGGAAGCATGCATCATAATTGAAATCCCAAATACACAAAGGAGGAACAAAAACACGAATCTAAAGAAAAATGTTGACCTAAATGGAATTTAAATTCATTAAAATTCAAATGTTCATATTCATGCAGAACAATACTATAAAAAAAATTGACTAAAGTCATAAAGACCCAATCCATGTGCCAAATTCTTGGAACTCAATAATTTTTACAAACAATTAATGCACAAGTACGCCTTCTCCACCCGCATACAAATTTCATTCATATAGTTTGAATTAAATACAAAACATTCAAACTAAAATGAGTTTTACGTACTTATACAATAAGTATTGGGTGGCAATATATCGCATTCATGTGCACATACAAGACTCTTTCATATACAACCATTGGCATTCTATTAAGCCATATGAAAAGACTCTGTATTTTTTCCGTTGCATATTCAGTTAGAATGAAATTGACCATCTTTAATTCAAAGTTGTCTAAAAAATAAAGCAACCTACATAAGTATTTAGCCAATCGTATAGGACCAAGTCAAATATAAGGTGCATCACTCACCCTACTTTGGAACCAATACAAGCACATACGCAAGGTTTTCTATTATTTCAATTTGCAGGAGGACCTTTTCGTAATAATATGCATGTGTGGCATAACCTAATATAGATATTCTCATCACACTTTCAATAATGCATATTGATTGAATTAACAACTTACAAAGAAGTTTTGCACTCATGCACCAACACACAACAAAATGCATCTATATATATATATATATATATATATATATATATATGTATATATGTATATGCACATAGACTAAAACACATGAATTTAAATAATCAAGTATAAACAAAATAGCAAAAAGACCCTAATTCATCATGCTCTAACTCATCACACTATCATACATATAACACAACAATTAATCATGCATGAAATAGTGAACCGTATTACTCGAATGCATCACCAAAGCCATATTCGTCGACCCAACCCAGAATCCTCGACCCCAAATCGTTAATACAGATCGCCATCGTCACCATTGTCACAGACTAATGGAATCATAATTGTCTATAAAGTCATCAACTCATATCCCAAGTTAATTGTAAGATATTATTTCACATAATATCTTGCAATTACACTCATAGTTTGACCATATGTGGCTGACCCCTATTCTCCAAATAGGGCCGGTCACTCCCCTATAAATAGCCATGTTTTCTCACTAAAATGCTAAGCCATTCTCTCCCCAAAAATTCCTAAACACTTTCTCTCTCAAATTCTAACTTTGGCATTGGAGATTCTTCAACCAAAGCCCCCTTCCACCCCGCGAATTCATCGGCGCGTGAGGCTTTTGGCCTTAATCTTAGGTGTTATTATTTTGCAGGTGCATTTTAGTCAAAGGAGAAGACGCAGGAAATTTGCATCCACAAATTGGTGCTTTCATTGAGAGTTTGATTTACATGCTCGAAGAAGACTCTTGCATTCAAAGTTTCTCATTTCTCGTTTGTTCGCAAATTTTTCATACGTTCTTATTTTTAGAATTTTTTAGTTCTTTGAATAGACATAGGAGAAAAATACAATGGCGAGAAATTTGGAAACCATAACGAATGAAACTTCCTACATTCAAAGATTCGAATCAAATGATGGAGATTGTGATTTAGCACTACCATGACGATCCACAAGGCTTAACGTGGCGGCAAGAAGAGCAACTTTGCCACCACGGAGCACCACCACAATGGCAGCCATGGGGACCACTGTGGCAGTAGGCCAGCTCTATGGTAGTAGACCATAGCCTTATGCGCTGCCACTACAGCAGCCCAAACCCACAACCAAGCCTAGGCCCAAGCGCTAGCTAGCTGCGCAAGTAGCCCAGAAGGTAGCCCAATCTGCAGCCCACGCCGCAGGGCAGTTGAGCTAAGCCCAACGCGAGCAAGCCCAAATCGCTGCCCAAGACACATTGCAGGCCCGAGTTACACCGACTATCCCCTCAGTCCAGATCCAACATACTCCTAATGTCGTACCGCGCCCATAAGCCCCGCACATGGCATGACCCATTTTCGCGACCCAACCCGCTTTCGTGGCTCAATTGGCGATCCCGAACGGTCCAAGATTGGTTCAACCATCCTAGTTTCAAATTTCTGGATTAACGATTGAACTAAGGGCATTTCACCCCTTGTTCCTACGAATTTAACCAATCCTGGCTCAAAATTTGCACCCAGAGTCCACTACACTTCTACCACCTATGGAGAAGCCTACCATCCAAGCCATTCCATCCTGCATAGCAAACAACATTTGCCCCGATAAGTCATAGAGTTGGCAAGCACCTTTACGTAGTAGACAACCTTGGTGAATCAGCTTTTGCAACGTACAGAGATGCAGCGTGCCCTAGACGAAGTGTCCTGAAGCAGGACAAGGGCAGGCGACGAACCTCTCTAGTAGCGTCTCGGCAAGTAGCCCCTTAACCAGTCACGATGTTTTAACAGTTTACGCTCTCGCCTGAGTCTTCGAGATAGTGTATACTCTCGTCTTAGCAAGCAAAAGAGCGTGCACTCCTGATCAAGCCCACGAATGAGCATACGTTCATTGTTGAGGCTACACTCTGGGTATCAACATAAACAACCTTCCAGGCGAAGTGTTCTTTCACAACTAGGCTCACAATAAGCATTCTCCACCTCACATTAGAGTAGGCAGCACAACGAACGGAGAGAAGTAATCACTCAATTCCACTTAAGTTCAACCGGTAGCCTACGAGCAGCCCACTCGTTTGCCAGAAACATGCCACTTACACCACAACCTTGGCATAGACGAGACGAACATAGGGAAAAACGACCTAGAACAACAGGTAATGATCGGGGGCAGCCAAAAGTTCCACTACCCCCAACAAAGACAAATTCAAGAAGAAGTTGAGAGGCTTTTGACTGAATGATTGCGCAATTTCCAACGTAATGAGGCTACTAACGATGCGCTTCGACGAGACATGACCAATATAAGCAGGTCACCATTCACGAATGAGATCAAGCGGATAGATCCACCTCACGGGTTCACTATGCCTTACTTCACTCTGTACAAAGGAGACAAAGATCCGGATTGACATCTCAAGCACTACCACAGTACCATGATCCTCTACAGGAACAACAATGCGCTTATGTACAAAATTTTTGCCACAACTCTACAAGGCGAGGCACAAAACTGGTTTCTTTAGTTTTCACTAAGGAGTAATCATCTAACCACTCAATCAAAATGACATTCAACCCTCTCTTCAGCATCGTAAAAGACCTTTGGGAGGGAGACAATTTGCAACTATGTCAAGAGGTTCAAAGAGGAGAAGGCCAAGATCGTTGGCTATAACAAAGACATAGCAACGACAACATTCTGAAATGGACTTCCCACCGAACACCCTTTATTCAAAAAATTGATCATGTGAGAAGAATTGACCCTGGCAACTTCATATTTTTTGGCGGAGAAGCACACACTATGGGATAAGGCCAAACAATCTAACAAAAACAAGTCGGAAAAGAAGTGTATAGAACATTCCTCGACAAGAGAAGACTCAGCGCCCGAAACATTCACCAAGTTCACAGTTCCAATGGGCCAAATTCTCCATAAGCTCAAGAATGAACCTTGGTTCGAACTGTCACCACCCACGAATGGTGATCTTACCAGGCTAGATCAAACAAAGTATTGTGCATTCCATCAAGGACCAAGCCACTCTACCAACGACTACCTGAAGTGCAAGCAGTACCTTGAGAAGCTGACAAATGAGGGCCAATGCGACGAATATCTTGACAGGTCAACGACACGACCTATACAAGTAGGGGAAGTTTCCATCACCCCCTGAACCCCGTTAGGGCTTTTCCAAATAAGTTTGAAGTCTCAAGTAGCTCGACGAACAAGACCTCGTAAGCCGAGGATTATCCAATTTGTTATGCATTTTCTACCTTCCAGCACAATTGATCAATTTCTTTACTCTCAATGAAGATTCAAGAAGTTATTCATAAGCTTGGCTCAATTGTTGTTTACAACAACTGCTCAAACCCCTATCTTGGTCTACTCTCCATTGCGAGAAGATAAACTAATTACTCTCCAGTGCGAGAGGGTAAACTAATTCTCCGACACCTATTTGGGTCTGCAGGGTAAACTAATTCCTCGACACCCATCTGGGTTTGCTTTCCAGTGTGAGAGGATAAACTAATTGCTTTCCAGTGTGAGAGGGTAAACTAATTCCCCGACACCCATCTGGGTCTACTCTCCAGTGCGAGAAGATAATTACTCTTTAGTGTGAGAATGCCACACAGCTCAAAAGATCGAATACTTGAAGACCAGCTAAGCAACAAATGGTCAGGGGCATCAGCCACTTCGTACTCAACAGTTCGCTCATCTGACACTTCATCTTCAACTCCGATCTTGGCAACTCTGTCCTTGATTGCTCCATCTACAACAATTGAGAAATCAAACTCAAGTAGTTTGCTTATTATTGGCAAACAACCTAGATGTGACAACCCAAACCATGGCCCATACCACGCCATTTCCTCGGCTCATACCGAGCCAGCCCTTGGCTTCAGTCAAGCCGAGCAGCACAAGTTGTGGCCCCTGCCACACTACCTTCTCGGCCCATGCCAAGCTGACTCCTAGCCCCTGCTAGCCGACATGTCGCACCACCCCGACGGCTGCCCCGTGGCAGCACCACCCAAGAAGAAGACAAAGAAAATTAAGTTTTCTTACATTGGTGCGGTGTGGAGAAGACAAAGAAATCAACAAAAGAGAGTTCTTTGCACGAGCAAACAAAGAAAAGTGCTAGGGGAGGGGAAACAAATATCCTTTAGCTTTCTCTCTTTCTTGTAGGGATAAATAATTGCCCTCCGAAGTTGATTTAATCCCCTACGTAAGGTAGGCTTAAATAGGCCTTGGAGGTGATTTATTTTCTTTTCCTAGAAGAATATAATTCCAAGTCCAAGTGGGAATCTACATCAAAGTTTGAGATCTCTACACCTGCTGCCATTTCCTGCGAGTAGCCCAGCAGGTGTGGGGGTATTTGTGGAGCAAAAAATAATCAAGAAAATTATGAAGGTGACATGTGGACTTTAGGGTGAGGAGGACAAAATTACCCTCGAGACACACCAGGATTCCCACATGCATACAACGGATAATAACAACTCAATCAAGGAAGAGTCAAAGGTGATCAAAATGGTATTTATTCAAAACCATCTCATCACTCCTCATCAAATCCTCACTCAAAAGGTAACTCCCAATTTTCCTATTCAATTTGGAATTAATTGCCAAGTTAATTGTAAGAAATTATTTCAAATAATATCTTGCAATTACACTCACAATTTGACAATATGTGGCTGGCCCTTATTCTCCAAATAGGGCCGGTCACTTCCCTATAAATAGCCATGTTTTCTCACTAAAATGTTAAGCCATTATCTCCCCAAAAATTCCTAAACACTTTCTCTCTCAAATTCTAACTTTGGCATCAAAAATTCTTCAGTCAAAGCCCCCTACATCCACATGTTAGACAACATATGCATCAATGCTTCATTAGTCTAATATCAAACCATTAATTTAACAACAACAACAAATAAAAAGGTTAATTATTAGGCTAACCAATAGATGCATCAAGACACAAAACCATGGCCTCCAATATTGACATATGTACAACAACAATTCTAGCTCAAAATAAATTTTACATGTGCATGTATGCGTTCATATATTCACAAATTTCAACAACCCCTTGATCTTTTGCAGAAAGATGGTTTAGATAGAACATGATTTTCCCCCTTTTCAAAATTGCAATGGTCAAATAATTTTGAAAACAACACTACCTAATCTTTTACATAAAGACGTCCTCTCTATTATTTCTTTAAAACCTTAAAAAATTCTTTTACAAACCATAGTCGATTCCCGCTAAACGATCACGTCGATTACTACTTCAATTTAATACTTTCAATCTGAATTCAATGACAAACTAAATAACAAACTAACCCGTAGAAGCAGTAGAAGAAGAAGACAAAGCAAACTTCTAAACAATGCACATTCTCCTCTCTTGCAAAACCAAGAGTACTCAAACTAACAGTAGGTCTTAGTTTAATATTGAGCGTATGTTTTGTGAGAGCAGAGACCAGTATTTATATTGAAACAATCCTTGTGATTTCCTTATTAAAATCAGCATAGGAAACAAACACACAATTCCAATCCAACTATGAGTACTAAGTATCACGATTTAATTAAAGCTTCAATCCTAAACTGATTAGGACAACTTAAAACTCTACAATTCAAGACCTCTCCATACCAATTGAAACACCATAGCCAGTTTCTAGCACTCACAATCATACTCATATTCTAACATGGATTAGTAAGCTACCTGACGACGTTCTAATTAGCATTCTTTCCTTATTGAGTATTAGGGAAGCAACAAGAAGTAAGAACTTGTAATATCCTCTCTAAAAGAGGTGGATCAATTTGTACAACTGCAAACATTTTACGTGTCTCAAATTCGATGGTGTAGATTTCTCTAAATCCTAAATTTACTACACCAATTAAACTACTCTTTGGACAAAAAAAAAAAAAAAACTATTACAACAATTTTTACATTCTTTAAGTGAATTATTCAGTATTTTAAGTAGCAAAATTATCACAAAATCTCCAAAGTGTCTTGACTTGTCCTAAAATTATTGAAATGGCCATTCATGTGAGTGGCACTTCAGTTAACTAAATGAATGAAAAATGTGACGTGTCCTTGAATTGAATCATTTTTAAAACAACAAGGACTAAAATTGAGAAAATTGAAACCACGAAATGTGAAATTTAGCTTTTATCTTTACATATAAAGGGAGCTTCATAAAATAATGAAACATTCAAAATACCATAAATTACCTTACAACAAATCTAAAAATTACATTGAACTAAAAAGAGTTTAATTCAACGCATTTTAAATTTTTAATGAATTTTAAAATGTAAAAGCTTCGGAAAAAATAACAAACACATCCCCCCCCCCAACCACAATAGTGGATGATTTATGATTAACTTGCATTTTTTTAAAATAATTATTTGATACAAAAATATCTCTACTAATTAATAAAACACTCATTGTCAACCAAAATTCTATGAAATTACCAGTTCAACACTCTAATTAAAACAAAACATGAATAAAAAATATGGGGCAGAAATGTAGCTTCACACAACCAAATTTTGCTTTTTCTTTTTCAAAGCCTCACCTACATGTAATTCTAATATATCTCTAATTAAAAAAAAAAACTTCTCACTCCCACGTTGTTTGTCTATCACTCTCTTCCTCTCTCCTTCTATTTCAAAAAAAAAAAAAATAATAATTTCTCACACACTTTGTGTGTGCCCATATGCTAGTATAAATAAATAAAAAATTAATTTCTGAAATCTTTTTTTTTTTTCAAATCATAAAAAGCTGAATTTAACAAACAATTAACAGAATCTGTAAGAAAAAAACAGCTAAAATAATTTTTTTTTGGTGAACAACACCCAAGAATTTTCATAGTGCAGCTATTGCATTGAATAGAAAGAAAAGAAAATGTAAATGACACCTTTTTTTTTTTATTTTGCACATTTTATTCAATTATAGCGTGCCTAAATCATTTTTTTCCCGAAAAAAGTTCATTTTTCAAAAATATAAAATTCCCCAAGAAGCTTTGTCCACTATTGGATCATGAAATCAGCTGAGAAGAAGATGTCGAAGTCAAGGGCGCGGCTTCATGCTAGAAAGATTCCTTCACTATGCCTATGGCCCACCGACCAATACAAGGCAATAAAGAAGATCTTTGAAAAACCAAGAGGGGACAAGAAAATTAGGACCCATCATCTCTGCAACATAAGAATTTTGAAACCAAAAACAAAAAACAAACTGTTAATTGCCATTCAAAAATAATTTCGAAAAATAAAAAAAATTAAAAATTATCAAATAATAGAATTATTAAACTAAATTAATCTTAGCTATGGCCTATATGTGAAGAATTCAAATTTTGAGCAGAACATGAAACACACTGCTATAACTAATTCAGCTAAATTAACCATCACATAGTGATTAGTAATTGGAAACAAATTTCAGACTTGTATTCCACATGACACATTCTTAATTCGATTCTTTTTATTAGTAAATTGCACGACGATGATCAGAAGAAACTAAAATATCTTTATGAATTTTCCTGATTCTTGAAATGGTGGACTTCTGTGGTGAATCCACGACCTCTTTTTTAGCTAAACCAATCTTGGAAGAAAATAAAAACTTGCTGGTAAGCAAACAAATCAATTGCCATTATGAGCGGGAATAAAGGACAGCTCGATTTCAAAGTCCAACCATAAATAATAAATAAATCGTGAACAAAATTACCCTTTCAAAATTTGAATGGAAAGAAGAAAAAGCTGAAGAAATAAAAAAGTGGAAGTTTGAGGTTTCTGTTTCTGCAGCTCAATCACTCTCTCTATCTTCTCGGAGCTTGATATCCACAAAGAAACACATGCTCTTCACTTGTTTAATATATATAATTCTGAGAGTACCAAAATTGGTAAAAGTAGAAAACAAGAAATAGAAACCCAGCCCATCCCACACATTCTGCAGAGATTTTTGCATGCTTTTTTGTTTATTTATTACTGTTCATGATTGTTATTGCTGGGCTGTAAAATCTTCAGTTTGAAGTTTGAATCTTTACATTTTCTTACTACTACTGGCTGGTTGGCTGGCTGGCTGGCTTCCATCTAACTGTTGAGGTTGTTGTGTTCTCCAGTTAAAGGTAATTTAATCTGGGTCTTCCTCCTTTTATTCTTTCTAAGTTGAATTTTAGTACTTCAAAATTTTTTATAATTTTTTGAATTTGAGTTTCTGGGTTGCTCTTAAACTGGAGCTTTTGTGTTGGATATTTTGGTTTTTTTTTCCCTTTGTTTTCTGATGCAAGCACTGTTCCATTCATGCAATTTTGGCTTCTGAAACTGGGTATTCTGCAAAATTTCATCGATTTATCAATTGGGCTGTTCTTGTTTTGTGATTTCGAGAATTGGGTTGTTCTTGTTTTGTGATTTCAGGAATTGGGTCTTTTGTGATTGCACATTGTCATGGTTTTATCACTATTTCAGAAGCAATTGATCGAGTTGGATGTGATGCTGTTGGAGCTGCAAATCGTTGAGTCTTCAGAGCGAGCGAGTCTGCAGATCCATTTTGTTTTGATTTAGTGTGATAATATTTTGGGTTAGATGTTTTTTGGAGTGGATTTGAAGCAAAGGTGAGAGAATGCGATAAGCGAAGTCTTTCTTTTTTTGCTTAAATGCTTTAGATTTGGTGGAAAGAATACTGCTTCCTGAATTTGAAAGGCTTTGCTGTATTAGTTGGAGTTATAGTTGTGCAGCAACAATCTCTAAGGATTTCCTTGTTGGCTAAATATTTAAGGCTTTCATCTTCTGTTTCGTGCAACTTTGAAGTGGATTCGAGGTGGGTTTCTGATGACTGTCTGTAAAATTGTAATTGCGTGTTGTAGATGAACACATTGTGATGTGCTAGTTGGGGAGTTGGAGAATCGAACCGTAGATGGAGCGCAAGTGGTTGTGGAAGAAGAAGTCTTCTGAGAAGAGCTCTGGAGAAACTGACAGTTCAGGTTCAGTATCTTCACACTCCGAGAGGTACTCCGATGAACAGGTAGGTAGCTGAACCCTGAGTCACACAAAATTTGAGTTCAATTTTAATTCTGGAAAGCTTGCATACATTTGCTCTCATGGAATTTAACTCAGTAATTAACCTAAATTGTCCTTAATTTTACATAAACTGCTTGCCCACTTTATTTGGATTCTTTTCTTTCCGGTAAATTTTCCTTATGTGCATGTGTTCAAGAAATTTTTTTGCTATTCCCAAAAATGTAGCCATTAAGGCACCCATATTCCACATAAAGCCTTGCCTTCCTTCAAAAGTTGAAGGTTGCATTTACAGTGGAAGTTTTCTGTCCATTTCTTTGTTATATGGATTGACTCAATGATTTGAGCAGAGAAATAATGTCGTGTAACTACCGTTTCTCATCCCCATGCTGATTGCTTTCCCTTCCTACATCTTTTTTTCTCGTTTTTGAAACATATTTCCAGAACATAGTAATATGCACCTATATATCTAGCGAGTTGGTCTCATAGAAAGGCTTATGACCTATATGCTTCCTCCCTCCTGCTTTTTTGTTGTCTTCCTTGCCTTGATATGGTATGGATGCCTTGCCTTAGCTTAAGTGGCAGATACTTGACGCCAAATGAGTTTTATAACATGTGTAAAATTTTGGTACTCTTGAAATTCCCTTTTTTTAACAACGGCATAGAAAGCGAAGTTTGGCTGAATAATGAACTGTGAAACCCAAACAGACTGGGTTGAGTACACAGGGTGTGTGGTAGTTATCAAGTTTGCTAGAAAGTTATTGAAATTGTTATCTCGAGCAGGGAATTAAAAAAACCGAACTTTTGGTCTGGTTGACTAGATTTGAGGCATCATTTTGGAGAATAGAGAGTGTAGTTTATAATTTATGGGTCCTACTTTTGGATTTATTACCTAGACTGACCCCTCCTTTGGTGGTTAAACGCTGAATAATTCCTACCATTGGAGGACACCTTGCAGGCTCCAAAGGAAGATGAATCGTAGCTTTTAGTGTGGCTGTGCATGTATACAAACTAATAGCAGTGACTTTGATTTAACCAATTATAAGATTTGAAGTTTTCTTAGTGGTCTGTATTATTTTCTTTCCTGTTGTTAAGATAAACCTTTTGGTGCATTTACAAGGTTCCCAATTAGGTGAGTTTTGTTGTTCATGCAATCCGAACTATGATTTTATGCATGTTTAACTATGGTTAAATATCTTATGGCATCATTCTAACAGGAGGCACTAAAGGCATCTCCGAATCATGATGCTCAATCACCTGAAGTCACATCAAAAGCTGCATCCAGTGCTGACGATGTTAATGATAGTCTGAAGAGTCTAACAGCGAGATTATCAGCTGCTCTTGTGAATGTTAGTGCCAAAGAAGACTTGGTGAAGCAGCATGCCAAAGTTGCTGAAGAAGCTGTTGCAGGTAATAATCATATAACATATTAGTACTGCCAATTTCTTTTTTACTTTTTACACGTATAGTTTTATCTATGTAATGATTAGGATGAGATTTAAAGATTTCTGAAATTCCTACCGGCAATGGATTTGTACTAATATTCTTTCCAAATTAAAAAGAACATGTGAATTGGAGAAGTCTGTACGATAAGTTTAGCCAAATCTCAACCATGATCTATATTTTTTATTTTCTAAATGATTTAATAAAATTGTCATCTTTTTCTATCTTAAACCATTCTGTGTTTCATGTCATTATAGGCTGGGAAAAGGCTGAAAATGAGGCCGCTGTTTTTAAGTCAGAACTTGAAGCTACAATTCAGCAAAACTTGGCTCTGGAAGATCGGGTAAGCCATCTTGATGGGGCCCTCAAGGAATGCGTTAGACAGCTTAGACAAGCGAGAGAGGAGCAGGAACAAACCGTACAGGAAGCTGTACTGAAGAAAACCCGTGACTGGGAGTCCACCAAATTGAAGCTTGAAAGTCAGATTGTTGAGCTCCAGAGAAATGCAGAAGCGAATAAAGCTGAAGCTTCTTCTTTTGTCGATCCTCATCTTTCTCATAAGTTGCAATCTTTAAAAAAAGAAAACTCGGCCCTGAAGCATCAGCTACTGTCTCAAGCAGAGGAGTTGGAAATCATGACGATTGAGAGGGACTTGAGTGCTCAAGCAGCTGAAACAGCCAGTAAGCAACATTTAGAGAGTATAAAGAAGGTTGCAAAGCTTGAAGCTGAGTGCCGGAGGCTAAAAGCTTTGGGTAGCAAAACACCTGTTGTCAATGATCACAAGTCCAGTGCTGCTTCTTCAATTTATGTGGAGTCTTGCATGGATAGTCAATCGGACAGTGGAGAGCGGCTAAACGTGATGGAGATAGATTCTCAAAAAATGATTGGCTCTGAGGCAAACAAGCGTGACCTGACTTTCTCTGACTCTTGGGCTTCAGCTCTGGTTGCTGAGCTTGATCAACTCAATAACGAAAAGGCTGTAAGCAGAAATTTGCCTGCTCCTTCCATTGATATTGATCTCATGGACGATTTTCTTGAGATGGAACGACTTGCTTCGTTCCCACAGACTGGGAATGGAACTAGTTGTCTGGAATCAGAAGCCATAGTTAAGCAAACCAATAATGAAGAACGTGCCTTGAGAGCTGAACTTGAAGCCATGAGCCATCGGACGGCCGAACTTGAGGACAAGTTAGAAAAGTTGCAAGTAGAGAAAGAAAGATTAGAGGTAGAGAATGCTGAACTTGAAGCTATGAGTCGTCAGGCAGCCGAATTAGAGGACATGTTAGAAAAGATGGAAGTCGAGAGAGAAAATTTGGAAGTAGAGAAAGCTGAACTAAAAACTGCTTTATCCAAAAGTCAAGAATGTTATGTGGCAGCAGAGTTTCAGCTTAAAGAAGCAGAAATGAAGTTAGAGGAGTTACAAAAGGAGCTAAGCATTGCAAAAGAATCAAAGCAGACTATTGAGTCTCAGCTTATTAGCATGGAAGCAGAGGCGTGGACCATGTCCGCTAAGGTTGATTCTTTGGAAGCAGAGGTTCAAAGGGAAAGGGCTTTGTCTGCAGAAATTGCGGTCAAATGTCAAGATTTAGAGGAGCTATCAAGAAAAAACGAAGAAGTCAAGTTTCAAAAAACTGCTTGCTCGAATGGTGAATTGAAGAGAAAGCAGGTTGGTGATCAAGTACTTCAATTATCTACATAAGATGCGAAGTTATTCATTATTCAAACCATTTATCAAGTAAAAGCTAGTTAATGTGCCGTCCTAAAATTTAATGTTGTGGCGACTTGTTTACCAGGAAGACGTAGCTGTAGCAGCTGGAAAGCTTGCCGATTGCCAGAAGACAATAGCGTCTCTAGGAAATCAGCTCAAATCTCTAGCGACGCTAGAAGATTTTCTGATAGACTCCGGAAGCCTCCCAGGGTTCACTGCCGTTGCACCACAGGTTCCTAAAGCTGATGAAAATTGGAAGTTGCATTCCAATGTAACATATTCACCTAAAAGAGATTCTGTGTCAAAACCAGCTGATGAGAGTTGTGGTCCATCAGTAAACAGGAGTCGAAATGAGGACAACTCCCCACCATCTTCATCTTCGTCAACCTCATCCACTGTGTTGTCGACTCATGTCAGCTCTGAGAAGAACCGAAATGGGTTCGCAAAGTTCTTCTCCCGAACCAAGAGTGGGATACGACTAGAAATTTAGGCGAGATTAATTCTTTAGTAGAGAACGAGAAACGTCATTGGTTTCCGGGGTTTGTATTACAAGGAACTTAGTGATTCATTTGATCGATCAAACTCTGAATCTCCTTAGAGTTTAAAATTTAAATGCTTTTTCTTCCTGTTTGTGTAATTTGGAATTTTATGGTTTATCTATCCTTTTTTTGGGCATATGAAGTTGTGAGATTATGCAAAAATAAATGAATTAATTCTGGACACCCGAGTCGTCGCCGTCGATGACGAAAAGTTGAAGATTACCACAGCTACTTTGCTCTTAACACAGCTAGGCAATGAAAAGTCCTACAGGGGTAGTAAACAAGAGTAAAAGGAAAGAAATTTTACCCCAAAAAAAATTGTGAAAAAATAAAAAGTTGATGGGGCGAGAGAGGCTCGAACTCTCGACCTCAGGATCACTCAGAAGCTATGAGACCTACGCGCTAGCCAACTGCGCCACCGCCCCTTGTTGAACACTTGTCGATACATAACCAAAATAGATATTGCATTAGTTTTAAATTATTTATTCATCTTAATGTTAAAAGCACGTAAAAAACAAAAATTAGTTTTAAATTGAACTACACAGAAGCAGATCCTCTCCGGATCTAGACGTCCGCAGCCCCACAATCAAATAATCCTGGGTTTTAAAGTTTGATCTTATAGTAAAAAATTATTGTATCTTTAAGAAAACTTCAATGAATTATCTGGTTTTGGCTGTTTGATTAAATTTTAAAAAACATAATTATTTGGACATTAGGCTCTGGATGTCTAGATCAGGAGAGGATCTGCTTCCGAACTACACTGCTAGCAGGCCCGAACGACAAATTATTCATTTATCGATTAAACAGTCTCTAAAATGTTATTATTTTATTATTCTGGTTTATAGGCATATTATATGTGGTGTTCTTATTAATCAAAAAGGGTTCTATGGTGTAGTGGTTAGCACTCTGGACTTTGAATCCAGCGACCTGGGTTCGACTCCCGGTAGGACCTCTTTTTTATTTGTTCCTGAATTCTTTTTTTTTTTTTTTTTTTCATTTTTCATCTAAGAACAACCAAAATGGAATCGAACAACCATATAAACTAAATAATTTGAAAAATAAAATAAACTTAAATGGAAACAATTATTATTATTTTTTCATTTTTTTCATCTAAGAACAACCAAATAAACTAAATAATTTGAAAGGGAAATGCTAGAGAGACTAAATTTGAAAACTAAATGATGTGTCACCAATAGAAATGAACACGTTTATTGAATTTGAAAAATTAAAAAAAAAAAAAAAAAACTTCAATGGAAACAAACCATACTTTTCATATGCTCACATAATTTACATTGTTAATTTCTCAAAGAACAACTCATTTCTATCAACGACGACAATTTCATGTGCAAAATCAATTAAATAAAACAACAGAAACCAAAATTATTTGCAACTCTTATCTTCGGCCTTGTCATTCATGATGAGCATTAGCATGCTGGGGATTCCTCTCTCTCTTGAAAGCATGGAAGAGATCAATGCCAAGAGAAGCATTCAGAAAGTTCATTCCGAACATTCCAAACAGCGCAACTGGCAGCTCTATACCCTTTCCGAATTTGGGAGCATCGCAGAAGAGCTTGGCTGTGATGAGAATGTGAGGTGCCGTCCTTGCTAGAGTGAAGGTGACCCAATTAAGAACCCACTCTACTTTTACAATTTTGCTTGTAGCGTCACGAATGCCTGCCATCCGCCGCACTTTCCTCACATGCAGAAAGATAGAGTGCAGCTGTCGAAAGAAATATAAATATCAGAAGCAGTTTCATGTAGGTTTCACTTTATGAGTCTAAATCCCTATAAGATTTCAGATTCTTAACGTTGACATCTTCTACTACTATGCAATATGTTTATGAAATGATCACAGCGATGCGAGGCTTAGTAATAATGGACTTTATGTTTAACAACAGAGTTTGAAAGCTTGGATGAAAATCTGTACAATCTCTACTGCACCGATGGGTTCAAGTCGTCATGTTTGGGTCCAATTGGCTCACAGTTCAACCCACCAGTTTACACTTAAGGATGAATTTTCTTTACACTTGAGAAATATTATCTGAAGAAGCGAAGGAAAGCCTAAGGAAAAGAAAGCTTTGAAGAAGATAGTTCAACATACCTCACAAATGAGAGTGAGAATAAGGTAATTGATGGTGACATTCCGATACAAAGCAAGAGTAAAACAAATGAGGAGAACCAGATGATGCATCAAGATGGAAGGAATCCAACCGCTATATAACCCATACTGCAGCATATCCCACTGATCATATGCAAAGTAACCGCATGAGAAGCACAAAGCTGGGTATGCCCATGGCCAAGTACGTCCAACCAACTCTGCATGCTCAAACATTCCAACCGAGCCATTTTCCAACGACCGATTAACCAAAATGAATACCACTGCAAAAAACAGACAAATTTAACTTAACATCAAATATAATAGGATTGAAGAAAGATCTGCTCAAGCTAGTTACAGAAAGAAGTTAAAAAACCGGTTAGTTGGAAATGTTTTGTAGGGGACTTGAAAATTTATTTGGTTAAGAATGTCGAAGGCCAATGATACAATGCCATTGGTCCGAGGGACCAGGACGCCATAGTGGCATCTCGGGTTTGTAGCAAAGTCTCTCTGTGCTCAGAGACCCCAACATATCCAATCTAATCAAAGAAACAATGGCTTCCAAACCAGCCTCAATCACAAGATATGAGAAACCTAGGCACATAGGAAACCTTAAATCCGACATCCTAAACTATCCAATTCTCCTCCGTGGCTCTGCAAATAACTAAAAGATATCTTCAAATCATCACTTTCCCACCGTCTACTAATTAACTGAGTTTTTAGCTAACAAAGTTCAGAATTCCAACGTTAATTTCAGTACAAAGATTCCATTACTTTGTCTAACCTATCACTTCCGCAGAGTGTTTCAGACAAAGAAGCTAACACAACCCAGAAAAAATTTCAAAAAGCGAAAGTTATAGAGAGAGAAACCTGAAGCGGAGGTTATGGAGGAGTGGAGGAGCGAAACGGAGGTGTTGACGAAGAGAGGGTCACGGGAGACGAAACTGCGGACAACCCAGTTGGCCAATTGGTAAAAGAAGCAGCCGGCAACAACGGCGAGCAGCTCCGAGCGCCGGTGGAAGAGTATTTCGAACAGAACGGAGACGAACCAGAGCACCAGAGTGGCTAGGAAGAAGGGCCCCGCCTTGTCCTCTTTCGGACATCTCGTTGTCCTGCTCATCATACTCTGTTTCTACTCTCTCTCTCTACAGTAAGTCCATGACAAAGGGGTAGAGGAGGAGATATTTCGGAGGGTTATTCGTCGTAGTTAAATGTGGTGGCTTGCCGCTCATGGCGGATTGGACTGGATTAATTTCGTTAATTGGAAGGCATAGTTTGTTGGTAGACAGCTTTAGTAATGTTTGACTGATTGTCTGTCTGATTGCTTCTTTTGCCCGCAATCTAATCTTGGGCAACGGGCTGCCACTGTTGGCTCAGATTTTTTCAATGTTTTTCTGTTTTTTTTTTATTAGTTTTTAGGTGGCACGTATTGAACGTCCGAAGAAGTCAGATATGCAACACCAAGGCCCATAACCGCTCACTCTCCAACACGTTTTAGCAATTGAGATTTAACCGGTTCATTTCTTCTTTGGGAAAATTTTAAAGAGAGTATTTTTTAAAATCATGTTTTGTAGATTATGTGACAACAGTTTATTATTAGACTTTTTTTTAGTGATTTTAAGAAAAATTCTACCTATTTATTGTCGAATTACTTGGTTTATACATCATAATTAAGAAAAATAGTGTCTTTAGCATTGTTTTTTTCTTTAAATTGATGCGCAAGTGAGACTACCTCGAGCTCTAATAAGGCACAATTGTATGGACAGACAAATTTATAAGGGAAAATAATGAAAATGGTTTAAAAACTTTAAATTTTAACTATAAGAACAAAATAAAAGGTAAAGTGAATAGTACAATGATTGACTTTTTAATGTAAAAATATAGTTTTTCGTTAAAATGAACAGTATCAGGAGTTTTTAATTAAAGTTTTCAGATTTATATGATGATATCATAAGAGATAAAGAATTTGAGTTAAGTAATACGATGTCTACTATGATTAGAGTTGAGTATTTTATTTATTTGAGTTGAACTCGTCATTTTTGAGTGGACATTTGCATCACTGAACATGCGTATGAGACTCAATTGAGCTAAAATTTTTAAAAACGTCAATTTCTTATCTTGTGACAATTCTAAAACTCAACAAATCAAACTCTAACATTATTTTTACTTTTTGACGATACACATTCAACTATAGTTGCTCGGTTTGCTCTTTCTTGTCCAGGCATTTGTGATGATGTTTAAAAGTTAATATTGGAGCTTCTTTGTTTCTTAATCATTATTTAAGTGATGTCTCTGTATAATATCAATCACTTTGACGACACTGTTTTAAAAATTCATGTCTAGCGTTGTCTAGGCGGCCACCGTCCTGGTTAATGTCTAGGCGTTTGAAAATTAAGAAATGCCGCCTGGATCGCCTAGGCGCCTGTGTGGCCTGCTCAGACCCGCCTAGGCACCCGCTTAGGTTGCGACTCAGTTAGGTAGAGAAAATAGATAACTTTGATTTTTTATTTTATTTTTTCAATAAATTGTAAGAGACTTGTTGAATACTTAAATGAACACACATTATATGCTTGTTTCCCATGTTTTTCATTATGCTCCAATTCTTTATAATATATATGTCATTCTATTTTGTAATTTATGATTGAAAAATATATATATATATATATATATCTATATATATTTGAAGTATAAACACACTTATTTACACAAAATATAATAGATTTACTTAAATCCACCTAGTTCGCCTAGGCGCTAGTCTAGGCCCCGCCTCGCCACCTAGACGCTAGATCCCAGCTCGACGCCTGACTAGTTAGAACCTTGTTTGACGATCATCATTCATATATGTCATACAAATGAATGCTCCATCATAAGAATGAAATTGTTACGATAGTTGTCAATTTGCTGTAAACACATATTTGATTGAATTTCTACATGAACGATCTTTAATTGATAATTTAAGTTGATGAATCCGAATTTTAACATTTATACCATTTAAATACGTTATTTGCACATGAGTGAAATAGAAGTACACCCATAAAGTAACGTGGATGCAAGTTTGTCCTTCATTTTAGGATAATGCTAGGGAAACTAAATTTGTAGATAAAATTTGTAAACTAAATGATGTGTTACCAATAGAAATAAGCACGTTTATCAACGTTTAAATAATAATCAAATCATAAGCTTCCATATTATTCGGTTTACAAAATTTTGTCTACAAATTTGGTCTCATTAGCATTACCCTTCATTTTGAGTTGCCTTCTTTCTCTATCTCATTCTCCTCTCTTCACCTCTTCCTCTAGTCTTGCTGTCTGCCTCTTCTCTTCCACTCTTCCTATCTTCTCTCTTCTCCAAACCAAACAAAACCAATTGGACTGAGCCGAAACCAAACCAAATCCAAAGACTTTCTAGAAGTAATTCCTAAAAGAAGCGCATATCTACAAACTATTTTTCTACCAAATTTTTTCATAAGAGCTTTTAATTATCTAAAAATACTACTAAACAAATTGTAACACTTTTCTCATTTTCATCACAAGACATAACAATGATCAAACCCGTTTCACCGAGCAAATGCTCGGCCCAAAAGTTCAGGTTGAACTGGCCCGGCCGCAAAGCTAAGCCTAACCCATTAAGCATGTCAAAGCATATACTCTTGTTCTCTTCAATATTTTCATCTACTCAACAATGAGATGCTACACTAAGCAATCAATCGCAATTCACAACCATCAACATCTTTGATCACAAATAATCACCCTTTGCCAATCAATTTATCATAAATTAATTGGATCAACGGATAACATTACAAAATGTCCCACATACAAGAAATAGAGGCTTAGCACCCACCCATTTCAAAACCCAACGCGCATACTGCAGACAAAAAACACTTGACGGGGAGGATAGAAGATGGATCAAGATATCTTGGTCATCCGAGCTGGCGCGATATAGGGGTCCCACTTCAGTGGCAGAGCTAATATTTTAGTTTAGAAGAAGCCCAAAAGCATCAATTTAAAACCTTTTTTTATCTTACAAAAATTACTATCGTGTGATGAGCAACCGCCACCATCATTTGGATTGTCTCAACTCACAAGCAACGGATTGTCTCAACTCCACAAGAACCACCTGAACGAAATTAAAGTAACAATGTCGGATTGGAGTTTTGAGCTTACGAAAAAATATTGAAAATCATAAACATAAAGACTTCTATGCGTATAATAAAATATCAGAATGGCCCCGAAAATTATCCTCATCTCTTTGTGACTTCGCCTCTGCCCCACTTTCGCCGGATACTCCTATACACGCAAAGAGCATGTGGAACTAGAGCTTGCCACGTGGGAGACAACTTTGTCCACGTGGCATATCCTGGGAGGACAACTGAGATCGCGGGCTAGAGCAGCCAGTTATCTTCAGAAATTTCCAACACTAAATTTGTGACACCAATATCTTACGTCTCTCTCTCTCTCTCTCTCTCTCTCTCTCCCTCCCTGTGTCTCTCTCTGAGCCATGAGTCCGTCGGCTTCAAACGCCATGACCATTGTAGCCACAGCTGCAGCTCTATCTCTGCCAATATCTTTTTGTAGACCGACCAAGCTTAGCACCAGGAAGGTACGGGTTCATACATATCAAATTTAAGAGACTTGCCAGTTGAAATGTGGATTAGTGCATGCTAGGAGACTTTTGGAAACGGCTTTAGATAATCAAAAGCGCTTATGATAATGTTTGGCAGGACATGTTCAAAGTGTTTATGTATTGTAAAAGTGACTTTTAGGGTTTTAATTAGAAGTTTATCGTGCTTCAAATTCAAACAGCTTATGAAATCATTTTCAAACGAACTCAGAATCTAGTATGTTTGATAACTACTGGGTAAAAAAGTTGACAACTTTTGATAGGTTTCACCTTTGATTTAAGTGGGCACATGCTAAATTTGAAGGGAAACTTAGTTGGTTTGTTGATTAATTGAGATTATAGATTGAAACTAGTGCTTAGTCCCAAATTAAACAAAATCCAAGCTATGATCTTTAAGCTAGTGATAAGCATAGTAAGTTATTATATGGTGGCTTAGGTTGGTGGGATTGTTGTATTTCAGGGTGTGAAAGGAGGATTTCGGGTGTTTGCTGTATTCGGAGAGGAATCAGAGATTGAGAAGAAGAATGTTTGGAGCACACTCTTTGATGTGGAGGATCCGAGGTCGAAATTTTCACAATCTAAAGGCAAGTTCTTGGATGCAAATCAAGCATGGGAAGTTGCTAGGTATGATATACAGTACTGCGATTGGCGAGCTCGACAAGATGTGCTTGCAATCATGCTCCTCCATGAAAAGGTCAGAGTGCTAATATGAGTAACTTCTATCTAGATTCTAGACGATATATCAAGTTCTAATCTCAAAATCTTGAAAATTTCTACTGCTGTGCGTTGAGCATTGCCGTATATACATGGAAGGAAACTATAATTTAGTTGATAATTTTTTATCTTTTTAGTTTTTGAAATGTTCCGTTGGGATTCTTACACTCGGGTATGGCTGCTCAGGTTGTGGACGTGCTAAATCCTCTCGCCCGAGATTATAAGTCTATAGGTACCGTCAAGAAGGAGCTCGCGGAGTTGCAAGAAGAACTACGAGAGGCTCATAGACAGGTGCATAAATTTTTAACGCCTGACGATATAAAATCCTGTAACTTCCAAATAACTTGAATTAGCCTTCCATTTATCCGCCTAGAAAATTGAGTAGCACCGACAAAGATCAATGAGTTCTAGACCATCCAGCTGATCAGATACTATTGAAATTGAATTACAACAGGTTCATATATCGGAAGCAAGGGTTTCCACAGCGTTAGATAAATTGGCTTACATGGAAGAATTAGTGAATGATAAGCTGTTACAAGATAGAGCAACTACATCTTCCGAGGAAGCATCCCCTTCTCCCAGCGCTTCTACGCAATCTCTAGATTCTGTAAAACGGAAGCCGCCTCGAAAAAGCTTGAATGTTTCAGGTCCAGTTCAATCCTACCATCCCCGATTGAAGAATTTTTGGTACCCTGTTGCCTTCACCACTGACCTGAAAGATGATACCATGGTAGGCTAGTTCTTCGAATTTGTCATTCATTACTTGTGCATTAGCTACAATAGCAGTAACAACAACAAAAAACATAGTTATTTCAGTGGCATGGGTTTTCGTCTCTATATTATAGTTTGAACATTATGGAGATTGGATATTATCTATCGGATTACGCTTCTTCTGCGGAGTTAATCTTTTGAAGAACTTGTTCTTTAGTACTAGTTAGTTTCATTGTGGAACAAGAGTCTTATCGATTTTCCTTTTTCAGGTTCCACTTGATTGCTTTGAGGAACCGTGGGTTCTCTTTCGTGGAAAAGATGGGAAACCTGGATGTGTCCAAAATACCTGCGCACATAGAGCTTGCCCTCTTGACCTCGGTTCAGTAAATGAGGGCCGTATCACGTGTCCCTACCATGGTTAGTGACATCTTAAAAAGGCATTGCCTTTTGCACTACGTCTAGGTCATACAACAATGGATATTTTTATGATTATAGGATTCAACAGTTCGACAACATTCTGATGGATAAATTTCAGGGTGGGAATACTCAACCGATGGAACATGTGAGAAAATGCCATCTACGCGATTACACAAAGTGAAGATTAAGTCATTGCCATGTTTCGAGAAAGATGGAATGTTGTGGATTTGGCCTGGTGATGATCCTCCGTCAGCCACTCTTCCTTCTTTACAACCTCCTGCAGGATTTCAAATCCACGCCGAGGTATGCTATAAACGGAATTCTGATCCTTTTAGCTCTTCTTAAAGAAGGTTAGAGATTATTTATATATGTGGACGAGTGTTGTAACATTTTCTTACTGTTTTCGTGGCAGCTTGTCATAGAACTCCCAGTGGAACATGGGCTGCTTCTTGATAACCTTTTAGATCTCGCCCATGCTCCTTTCACTCACACGTCAACCTTCGCCAAGGGATGGAGTGTTCCAAGGTTTGTTTCCCTTTTCCTTTATGTTGAATCCATCCATCAGTATGGAATTGTTTCTGTTGTAGCGCATTGTTTCACAACAAATCAGTTTTATCAGAAGTTCAGAACTTAACTGTTGTGAATGATCTGAATCTTCAGCTTCGTGAAATTCTTGACGCCTACGTCTGGCCTCCAAGGATATTGGGACCCTTATCCTATAGATATGGAATTTCGACCACCTTGTATGGTTAACTCAACCATCGGGATATCAAAGCCGGGAAAACTAGAAGGGCAGAGTGCTAAACAGTGTTCCACACATCTTCATCAACTCCATGTATGCCTACCTTCTTCTAGAGGTAAAACAAGGTTGTTATACAGAATGTCACTAGATTTTGCGCCCGTTCTGAAGCACGTTCCCTTCATGAACTTTGTGTGGAGGCATTTTGCCGAACAGGTAAACAACTTTTTTTTGTGACATACTTCACTTCTCACAGAACTATTTTCTCTCGCATTCCCGCTTACAAAATTTGTTGTGCTCCATCCACACAGGTTTTGAACGAGGATCTAAGGCTTGTCCTAGGCCAACAAGAGCGAATGAACAATGGGGCAAATGTCTGGAATTGGCCGGTGACCTACGACAAGCTAGGAGTGAGGTATAGGCAATGGAGAGACGCCTTGGAACGAGGAGATAAGCAACTACCCTTCACCAAATCAACTTAAACCCGAATCCAAAACAAGAAATCCTTCTTTTGTAGATGAAAAACTCAGGAACCAACCTGCTTGCTTGAACGGTCTCCTGCACAAACATGCAAATAAAATGATCATTCAATAAGCCCTTGCAGTTTGGTATTCCTTGGCTAAGACAACCAAATCCAAGAGCGACGCGGCGGGAACTGTTTATTGGTCTGAGGCAAAGAAGAAAATTGTATCTAGAAACAGCCTTGTGCAATTGAAGAGAAGAAACTGTGCACTACCTTTTTTTTCCTTTCTTTTTTGTGTGCAGTGTTAATATCTTTTATTTTCTTCTCCTTACATGTCCTTGATTTTGTTTCCCACTCTTAGAAATTGGTGTTTTAGACCACCACCCAATTACATGTTGTTGTGTGCTGTACTTGTATGAAAAACATCACTCTCTTTAATCAAAGTCAATTACCCAATTCTTACAATATCGGCCTCTGAAGTTTGACAGTAAAACTTAAAACAATGCATCCATCCACAAAAACGCTTACGAGTATAAGTTCTTAAATACGCGTTTTCAAAATATTTTTTGCTATTTCTCAACAATTATAATGATAAAATTGCCACTTAGTACTATAGTATTCTTTTTTGCTTGCAAATGAAATGTCTTATGTTCGAATCTCTCTAAAGGTGAATTTGAACTACACATTATTACTAGTCCATTGTTAGGCTAAGCCCACCCTTAGTATAAATATAGATAATATCGTTTGTTCAAAAAAAAAAAAAAAAAAAACAAAAAATGATAAAATTGGCTTCGAAACAAATATGCAAAAACAGAACCAAACCCAATTTTCTGCAACATCAAATTACATTTTACTTCAAATTACAGAAATACCTGAGTACAGAGCACTCAAAAACCCTAAACCCTAAACCCCAAATTGAAATCCACCCCACAAAAATTGATTCCAAATTCTGCTTTTTCTGCTACATTTTCTTGGCAACCAAGCAACTTGCTAAAATATAAAATTTGCATTGATTTCAATTTACAAAGATACAGTCTTCAGTGACCACATCAAAACCCTAAAACGCAAATTTCCGATTCATTTCACTGTGCAGCGCCACAGAAGGGGCAGAAGCTGAACTCGGGCTCCACAACCCGATCGCAAAATCGGCACCGCAGAGCCTCCGAGACGGCCGCAGAGTCCACAGTGGCCTTCGGAGGTGGGAGAGAGTAGGACTCAGGAAAGAAGAGGTTGCAATTGTTGCAGTGCATGACAGGCTCCTTCCCCGGCCAGCGCCACACGGGGACGAAGAAGAGCTTCAGAACCTTCTCGTACTCCACCAGATCCGCCGGCGACCTGCACGCTATGCACCTGCCCGCGCCGGATTTCAGCACCTCCCGCACCTGCTGCTGGACTCCTCCGGCGAAGAAGAAGAACATTTTTCTCCAAAATTTCCCAAAATCTCTCTGAATTCGTTTTCTTTATACGGTTTTGGAGTTTTTCGTTCGTGGATTTTATACTGGTCGGCGGCGGCTATTAAGCTTTTTCTGGAGGGTTCGTTGGAGTTCTGGAGTTCTGGAGGGTCATCTGTTTTAATTAAAAGTGATTCTGGTAATATTAAAAAAAAAAATAATAATGCTTCCAAGTTAGGGAAAGTATATTAAAGTATTTTTAGACCATCTCCAACTTCGGGTTAAAACTTAAAACAAAATTTGGATTTTAATTCAAAAATAATTTTTCCCTTCCAACTTTCTGAGTTAAATTTTTACTTTAAGATTATTAAAGAATAAAATTAAGATAATATTTTTTTCTTAAAGTAATATTTTAAAAAATAAATAAATAATGTAGATTATCCTAATTTAATTATATGGACATTTTAACATAAAAATATTTAGATTCCGATAATATAAAAAAAAAAGTCACTAAACTGACACCATGAAACTCGTGGAACAGTAAAAGAATATGAAACACATAAAAAAAAAATTTAATTACTTTAGCCGTTATATCTTTTTTCTTACTGTTAGATTTGATCATATTAGACCTTAGTCATTGAATTCAATGAGTTTATGAATATAAAACTAAAAAAATATGTATATATGGTGAGACAACCCCACTAACTTAAGAGAAATCCTGACCTAAATTTGCCCTAGAATGAGTTTTGAATTAAAACTCATATTCAGCCCAAAGGTTGTAGCAAATTGAGGTAATTTTAGAATTTAAAATTTGAGTTTTACTCCAAGTGTTGGAGAAATTTTTCCAAGTGACGGGAACACCATGACACGTGGTGTTCCCTCACACATTAGGATTTAGTTTTATTTATTTATTGAAATATAAAATTGAAAGATATTCAAAATGTCAAATCCTAATGTGTGAGGGAACACCACGTGTCATGGTGTTCCCGTCACTTGGAAAAATTTCTCCAAGTGTTGGAGTAAGTCTTAGAGGAACATTCACTTGCTTGGTGCTTTTCCCTAAAAACTTGGATTTTTATTAAAAAGTTTAGTGTGCTTTTAATAAAAACACTTTGAGCTTGAGATAACAGTTTGTTAAGGTATTGATTATTGTGTTATTCTTTTGGTAAAGCTAGGAAGACTAAATTTTTACCCTAAAATTTGTAAAGCAAATGATGTAGCTGTTCATGATTGAATTATTAATTAAGTGTTGATTAACATGCTTATTTTGTATTGGTGACACATCATTTAGTTTACAAAATTAGTTTAAAATTTTGATCTCTCTAACATTATTCTTTTTTATTTTATTTATTTATTTATTTATCAAAGAAGTGAAACAAAAGGTGAAATTTTATTGACGAGAGAAACAATTGTCCATACAATGGGTACTAAAATTTGACCTGAACCTGACTGGACAAAATCCCAACTAACGGAGAAAAAACACCGAACAAGGAAAAGAGTACCACGCACCAAATCAATCCATTAGGAATGTAAATCAACAACATCAATCCACAAGTCATTCCATTAGGTTAATTTCAAGGATTATTTGTTAGGGTGTCGAAAGAGGAGGGGCTTTATGGAAAGGAAAGTGATGCGGCTAGTTTTCTTTTCCCCTTCGCAAACAACGACTGTCCATCAAATAATTATAATCTCTTTGGTAAGTAATTGATGCACGTTCGGTAAGTAATTATAATCTCTTTGGTGATGTTGTGTGCTTTGATACCACTTATCGAACCAACGAATATGATCGACCATTTGCACCATTTGTTGGAGTTAACCATCATAAGCAAACTGTAGTATTTGGTTCAACTTTGTTGTATGATGAAACTACAACTTCTTTTCGGTGGCTATTTAATACTTTTCTTTCAGCAATGTTTGGAAAACAACCAAGAAAAATTCTTACAGATCAATTGGCTGCAATGTCAAGGGCAATATTTGAAGTCTTTCCTGAAACTTGTCATCGATTATGTGTTTGGCACATTTATCAAAATGCAGCCAAGAATTGGAGCCATGTTTTTCCTAGATCAACATAATTTGCTCATGATTTCAGCACATGTGTATATGATTATGAAGATGAAAATGAGTGGTTACTAGCATGGAATATAGCTTCAAGACAACAATTGGTTGGGTGACATATTTAACTTGCGAGAAAAATGGGCTTCGGTGTATGGGCGGCATACTTTCACTGCAGACATGGAGAGCACACAACGTACTGAATCTATGAACAATGTCTTAAAAAAATATTTGAAGTCTAAACATGATTTTCTACGATTCCTTGAGTATTATGAGAAAGTGTTGGTAGATTGAAGATATCAAGAATTACTTGCTGATTTTAAGATGACGGAGACTAGTCCTATATTATTAGCAAATGTAGAAATGTTGCAGCAAGCGGTGGAGGTTTATACCCCAGAGATATTTTGTGCTAGTAAACGTCAAGAACACTTGGTTAAATTTGAAGTTTCAACACAGATAGTTGATTGTAGCTGTATGAATTTCTCTTTTGTTGAGATTTTATGTGGTCATGCAATCAAAGTGCTTGATAAGAAGAATGTGAAAAAAATCCCATCCCATTACATATTAAATCGATGGACAAGAACGGCAAAGGCTAGAAGTATGAAAGATTACCATGGAGTGGGGTGCTCATGACAATCCTAAAGAGTCTATGGGAAAGCGTTATAGTCATTTGTATCACAATTTTGATGAAATTGCTTCCTTAGCTGCAGAACATGACAAGTTAATTAAGTATGCACATCATTGTTCAATTGAGATGCTTAAAGATTTGAAAGAAACAAAGAAAAGCCTTGGTGAAAAAGATTGCACAAGTGGTGTTCAAAATTTGAAAGGCAAGGTTGATTCAACTGGTAAAGAACATGTTGAGATAATGGTTGAGCCTAATAATTGTGAAACAATTGTTTGTGTAGTTAAGAGAAAAGCTACAGTCGGACATCCACGCGGTCGACTTTAGGATCCGCTTGAACAAAAAAAGTCTAAGTCGACATCCAAGAGTTAAAAAACTCCTGCAAGGCGACAAATAGCTATGGAGGTACCTAAATTGTATTCTGTGGATGTACGAAGTGATTAATGTGTTATCTTGCAAATGTAATATTTTTTGGTCAAAATTTTTTGTAGGAATTTACTTGCACAGGTGAAAGTTGACAAACACTCCAGGGTGTAGGACATGAGGCTCATTTATTTGATAGCTTGTCTCAAGTATGGACTTTCAACTCTTTCAATTCTAATAAAGTTATATCAAAATTTAATTTCTAGACATAAGAGTTGAGCTTGAGAATTCAAACTTACTCTTTAAAGAAAAATGTAGGGATATGTCAATGTTGATACTGGTTCAGAACAACATTTTCAAGCTACACATGGAATTCAGTGCACCAATGTATTGCCTTACTTTGAAAGAATTTTTAGCTTGTCAACTTCTTTTATCTCGTTTTGATTTTCTAATATATTAATTTCAACACTCATTTTTTTTCTTTTGCCTCTCATAGGATATACCAAAGGAAACCAAGTTTTCATTTTTATATTCTGGAAGTTTGGACGAGATTACATGTTGGCAACAAAATATCTCTTTCGCTCAACTGCTTAATGTGAGTATTACATATAAGACAACTATAATACTGTTGACCCTAAAAATTACAAAACCTACGCGGCGCGCAGGCCGAGCAACTAATAAGCTAACTAAGTCCTTCGGTTGAATGCGGGGCGTGCCAACTCGTCGGCCAAGCTCGGCTGAGGAGTAAGATTTGTTGATATGGCGTTGAGCGCGTTGCTGACTTCTTTACCTTGCGACTGCGACCGAGTGTTCCTCGGTCTTCGGGTTCTAGAGCCTGAAGACAAGGCTGCTAGTTCTGCGAAGTTCACGAATCGTCGACGCCCGATTCGATCATCGTGATTATGTTCGTAAGAGTATAAGCACATCGAATCGACACCATACTATACAGACACAAATATTCAAAGGTGATGTATGTCTTGATGGTGAATGTGGTTCGGTCGTCAGAATGTTGAACTCTAAAACTCACTTGTGAGTATCCAATCATAAAATCACTCGGCGTCCAGTACGCCGAATATCGTAGCTCGTAATACCTTACTTCGCCGAAAAGGCTAATAAGGTGACCTCTGCCAATAAGGATTCGAAAACCCTTCTCGGGCGAGACTTGGATAGGTAACCAGTTGGCCTCGACGCAGTGCTTTTTATCCAAACTGAAGGTGCTCCTCGGTCGGCTGATTCTACTGCAATAATACTGTTTATCCAAACTGAAGGTGTGTCGGCTAGAAAAAGAAAATAAAAATCTCAAGTTGTTTGAGAGGTTTTGCGCAGGGCAATTGTGTGTTGAATTCACAGTCCCCAATTGTTGCATGATTTCTTGTATTTATAGCACCAACTCCTTCTTGAGATCGAATTAAACCCCTATTTGGATTGGGAGTTCTTGCTTCGCTCCAACTTTGCTTCTGATGCGAACTAAATAAGCACACAAATTAAAACCCTCTTGTGATAATTGTAGTATATGTATAAGTAGGGATCGTTCTAAACCAGGGATTAGGAAGGATTACTAAATCACTTGGAAACTGCCTCAAAAACTTAAAACAAAGGTTAAAGCACTAAACTATACTCAAAGAATGCAAAACTAAACACTTAAAACACTAAAACAAATCAAAAGACTCAAAACAGCACCAAAACACTCAAAACTGCCTTAAAAACACTTTCTGGGCAGTTTTGAGCACTTTGACTACTTTGGACGAATTTGGGAAATAAATTGATTCAAAACACTTAGAAACACAAACTAAGACACTTTCTAACTAAATTGGACACTAAAGTAAAGGGGGATTGAGTTTTTGACGAAGTTAAACTAAATGCACAGATTGTAATTTAAAGGCAGAATGTAAATATGAATGTGATGAAAATATGGATGAATGCTAGCTAGAAGGTTCTTCTCCACACATGTTACACTTGCATACAAGATGATTTTCAGTTGGTCTTTCGATAAATTATGAAACTCAACACCCCGGGTTAATTAGGTCCGCTTAAATTAACCGTCAAGTTTTCCTTAAGTTAATGAATTGGATGGGACAGCGCATACGCAATTCAAAACATTCTCCAAAAGTCCTTTACGTGAAAAGCACAATAAAGATACAATCAAAGATCATTAAGCATCATGAAAACTATAAGTGTTGACGAGGCATTCGTTACTATGATGAGCATGAAACTAGTGCCAAGAATTCATTTAACGCGATTGTTTATAAGCAACCTCCACTACTTGTGAATATAAGTTCATAACTATTAGGTGAAACTCACTTATATTCTAGCGTCATATTCATGCATGAAAATTAAGCGTGCACTCTCAATAAACATACACAAATAAGTTATCAATCAAACAGTTAAACAAATTGAATCCACAATACATGAAATTCCAACCAAAGGTAATCAAATCATATTGCAAGCATAAACATGGTTTCGAATCACCCCCTAGCTAATTAGGGATTTAGCCTCTCATGTTCACAGAAAGAGAAATAAAATTGAATTTAAACATAAAGAACAAAGGATTGATTACACCTAGAACGTCCAACAAATCCACTTGAATTTCTGCGCGTCTAAGCTCCTCTTTCCTCTTCTCCTTGCTGCGGCAGAGAAGGTGTGTGGTTGATTTGGATGATTTTCTGGTTTTGGGATGGATTTATGGAAGTGTGGTGGTGCGGCAAGGTGGTGGAATGGCGTATGAAGGTGTGGAAGGTGGCTGAAAGGGTTATGGTGGCTGCGGCAATGGTGGGAAGTGGCTGGAATGGGTGGTGAAGGCTGCGGCTTAAGGAGAAATAGGGTCAATGATGAAGAGTATGGGAGAGTTCTTGCGGCTGAGAGGGAATTAGGGTAGTCGCTGAATGAATATGGAATGAGAGAATAATATCAATAAGAGGAGAAGTGATGGCTTGTAGCTTAGGGTTAGGAAAAAGGTGCAGCTGAGATGGTTTTTGTGTGATGGTGGCTACGGTTTTTGGGGTAATATTAGGATGAATGGCTGAAAAATGATGGGAGTGACGGCTAGGGTGAATTAGGGTGAAATAAAATATGAATGAAAGTGAATGACTGAGAATATGGTGCGGCTGCAAGGTTGTAGTTTAGGGTTTATGAGTAAATGATTGGAACCCCTAGGGTGCGGCTAGGTTTAGTTTAGGAGAGAAATAGGTTAAAATTCAGAAATAAAAGGGAGAGTGGCTGCAAGGAAAAAAGGTTAGGGTTTAAGTGCATAAAAGAGGACAAAATTGCCCCCCCTTACACGGCAAGGGAAGGGAACTAGGGTTAAGGCACGGCAAGGGCTGTGTAATTGGGCTAAGGCTTGGTTTTGTGTCCTAAAGTGCCTACAAGGCCTTCAAAGTGGCTAGAAAATACGGACGTTTAAGTTTAGGAAATGTTACCAAAACGGGAAACCTAGGGTTAACTTTCCTACTTCAAATAGGAAACCTTGTTTGAGTAGGATTCCTCGTTTTGGTAAGAATTCATCGTTGGAGTAGGAATTCGTCGTTTCTTCAAGTCTTCAACTCATTCATTCCTCTTTCGTTCCAAAAGACTCCAATTTGCATCTTCTTGCGCACTTTGGCCTTATAATCTGAAAATACACAAAAGTGGCCTTAAACACTAAAATAACTAAATAAACACAACATAAATGCACGAGAACAAGCTAATTAAGTCACATGAATATGCTCCTATCAGCTTCGAACAACCCTACTCCCATTAGGACTTTGAACTCACCCTCTTTTGGGGCTTTATTCATTGTTGGTCAAGAATCATAATTGCACCAGGACTTCCTCGACCCTCTTTGCTTATCTGAACTACTCCTTCTTGCGATAGGACTCGACCATCCCTGCTAAATGGCCCAGAATCATCAGGCAGCCCATAGTATTTTTGACACGGCTTTGGGCCGAGCACAAACCTACACTCGGCCCAACAATATTATTTTGGGCCCAAACATTACCCCCTCGCTTCTGAGGTCGTCGACTGCCAACTTTTGGTCGGATCTCGACCTTGAAGAAGCGAAAACATCTTTTTCCTTTAGACTTAACTATTCTCGATAACCACTACCCTACGCATTTATGGAATATGATTGCACGATCTTCGTTACTCCTGACGTATTGCCACGTGTCGATTCTCCGATAAACCTAACAACTCTTAATCATGGCCCTCGAAAACGTGCGCCCGTTGAAATGTCTCTTCGTCATTAATGTATTAAAACTGCCACTGCACGCAATCGTGCATCCCAAATCCCTGAAAACCTCGATCCTATCTTTGAAGATTCCCAATATATCCGAAATGATTGGCCATTTCCCGATTGATTTTCCCTCAAATTCAAAACCCTAGCGCTTCCGAATACCAAACGTTTGATCTTCCTTCTGAAATGCTTATAAATACCCAAATTTCTTTCATTTGCTTCCCATGCCTTCAGAAACTTTGAAACTTCCTTTTGCCATTCTTGCTTGCTCAAACCACAAAACCTCAAGCTCATTTCTCACAAACCCCATTTTTAACCTATGCGAACCTTTGAATCTTTACCAATGGCCTCCTTCATCTCAAAGCTTTTCGATGAGTGCAACAAATGCAAAGATTTCATCGACCGGAGCGTTATCAAAACGCTACGCTTCGAAAATGACCTAACCACCACTCACCAAATTCTGGGGCCACTATTCAAAGATGCAGTGCCTTCGTGCATCACCGACCTCCTCAAGGACCAGTGCCTAACACCCTTGCTGCAAGGGTTTGACTGGTCGAAATGGTGCTTGGCACGGCCCCAAGGAGCTTGGCCCTCGACCACTGCAGCCTGGGCCGTCTGGGTCGACCGAATGGGAACATTCTTCGGCAAAGAATGGGAAGCTTTTGGCATTCATGACGCTATTAAGCTCTCGACCATGGAGATCACCATGGATAAAGAGCTGTTCATGGCGGCCCTGAGTTTATGGTGTTCGGCCACCAACACCATGATTCTTCCTTTCGACCCTCTCGGCCCTACCGTCCTTGATATCTCAGCTATCCTTGGGACTTCCCTATCTGGTCTCCCAATAGATGCTGCCATTTTTGGGTATCCGTCGAACCTCGACCTAAAGGCGCTGTTCGACGAACGGGCCGTTGAGACACTCAGCCGAGGAGATCGAGAGCCTTCGAAAGAAGAAGTTCAGAAGCTACACAAGAACTTCTTCAACTACAACACCCTCATCCTTCACTTCACTGGCCGAGGTGAAGAAAGTCTTAGGAAGGGAGAACATGAAGCCTTCCTAATCTACTGGTACAACAAATTCATCTGTTGTACCCGGTCAAACAAGTGTTTGCTCGAGAACATGCCGGTGGCTCAAGCCCTGGCTAGCGGTCACTCATTGCCGCTCAGTACGGCCATCCTCGCCAATCTCTTCCATTGTTTGGTCGAAACAACCCTCAACAAAATCGACACGCACCAGAACAGACCTCTTTGGGTGTTCCAAATCTGGCTGCAGATTTATTTCCCCATTATTCGGCCTGAAGTCCCCATTTTCCAATCTACTGCAGCGCTTGGTCCTCAACTGGCCTCTCGACCGGCGCCTCCTCACCGGGCCGACGAAGTCCTTAAACACTTTTTCAGCCTGGACGTCCTTTCTGACGACGAGTTCTTAGTATGTCGTAGTCAGGAATACCACGCCTCGCTCTAGTTTCCGAAGATGGCATGGGATGAGACCGAAGATGCCGATCTTCGTCAACACTAGGGTTCGTTCGTGTTAACACGCGACCTTTCCCTCGGTTGCGACGCCCGCCGAGCCAGTTGAAAGGTCTATCATCCCCATTTCGTCGCCCGGCAGCTCGGTTACCTTCAGGGTTGCCCAGTACCCTTGCTCGCCTCTCGCTCCCTCCTAGGTCGAAGACGCCTTTCTAGTTCCTTTGAGAGGGAGTGTAAAACGATGGAACAAGAGTTTCAGGATAAGTGCAAAAATTTTTGGCTCCGACCGACCCTTCCTAAATCTCTGGGTACCGAAGCCTTTGAGGACTGGTGGAAGAGTACACCCGCGACTTCTTCGGCGTCTCGACCAAAGACGTGGTCACCAAAATCTTCGGTGATCGACTTAAACAAGCTCTTGTAGCCCAATCCAAAGAAACGACCCAAGGTATATTGTCGTTTCTCTTTTTGTACTTCAACTATTTGCACAATGTTACTGACTCGACTTCGCTTTCTCAGGTGGTCGTGTGTTGAAACGAGCGGATGCGGTCGCCGCAGCGATGGCCAAGAAAAATTTGGTCCCCTTCTTGAAGAAAACCACAACTACCGGTCACACTTCGCAGACCAAGCGGCCCCATCGGGATGCCAAAATGGGAGATGACGCTCCTCGACCTTCGAAACGAGTTAAGAAATTGGCGAAAAAAGGGGAACGGAAGATTCACGTCATATTCAGCCAGTTCACGGGAGCGACCGCTCCTATCGTCTATCCTCTCGCCCCGGTTGTCCAGGCCTCGGTGGACCAACTGCCATTACCCTCTCATCACCTAGCCGTACCGACAACTGGGGTTATGGCCGAACCGGCGGTTGCTCCAGCTGTGGCCTCGAAGCCGGTTATTGAGTTTGTCTTGGAGGAAACGGCTGTACTCGTCAAGGCATCCCCATCCAGTGGTTGACGGTCATTCTGGAAGAGGTATGATTCCATTGCTAATGACCTTTGTTTATCCGATTTTTCAGTCGTAACAAATTTTTACTTCAGGACGATGAAAGCGATGAGAGTGACGAGATCCCGCTGGAGCGTCACCCTCGACTAGCCAACCTTTCTCCCATCAATCCTCCCTCTGTGGTCGAGGCAGCCGTCTAACCGGATCCTCTTATGGCCGATCGTGGGAAGAGACTCCTGGTCGAGCCGGAGGTAACGGTCGAAATGCCGCTCCATCCATAGGATGAAGACCTCAACATTCCTCCATAAGAAGTTACTTCGGCCTTTGTAAGGCTCACTCTTCTCTCTTTATTAATTTTATCATGACGCATCTGAACTCAGAAAAAAATATGAAATGTCAGGTGCTCGAACGTTCATTTCATCGATAATTTTATGTGCCGAAAAGTGTTGTCTAAATTTCCTGGCCACCGTAGTGGCCATCAAATGTAGATAACCTCCATCGGCCGCGTGAATTGAGAAGCGATCTTAGGCATTGGGCTCGGCCATTAAGTTCTCTAGGTTCGAGCAATGAACCAAAGGGCATGGCCGAAGTCTCCTCCCGGCAGGTCTAAAAACACATTCCCTTTGTTATGCATTCCATATAACTTTCCTTTTGTTGACATTTTCCCTTCCTGTGCAGCCTTCATGGGAGGTCGAGCTCGACGCCTTGATTGCGACTACTTCGGGGGTGGCTGGCTCTTCAGCGCTCACAACAAAAACTTCCACGTCAACGGCCGAACCAAATGCATTCATCAAGCTGCAGGAATTGTTATCTCTTTCGGCGTCGCAAATCCTTGAGTGCCAAGGCCTTGACTTCGTAGGGGCATATCTAAACGATCTTGCGGTTGATGGTCAGTTAAGCAACAAAACCATTACTTGAGCTTCTTCTGCTCTGGAACGAACTCGAGAATATTTTGGTATTTTCGAGAGAGCTCTCCGAGCGGAAGATGACTTGAAAGCCACGATGGTCGTTCAAGAAGCTTTGCGTCCACGGGTCGATACGCTGAAGTAAAAAAAAATGTGCTGGCCGACCTTGACCGTCAAATTGTGTAACTTCAGAAACGTAAGTCGGCAGTTGCTTCTGAGCTAACAAGAGACTTCGAGTCGGGCGGCAAATCCTGCCTGACCGAATATGCGGCTAATGTGCGGCATGTCGAGCAGCTGAAGGTGGATAAGAGGAATCGACAAGCTGAGGTTACGATGGGTAAAGTGAGGTGGTTAGAATTGAAGGATGTTCTCGAAGCTCTCCTTCCCTCTTCACCTTAAGGGTATCCAGCTATAAATAGGTCGATCATATGTACTTGTATACTCGTTTTCACGAGCTTGTTAATGAAATAGACTATTCTTGCATTTCCCATGTGACCGGATAATACTTCTTTAAGAACTTCCTATTGATTGGTAATTTATGAATTAGCCGGGTTTGGTCTCTAAGATGATATGCCCCCTTGCAGAGAACCTTGTGGACGATGAATGGTCCTTCCCAATTCGGCGACCATTTGCCGAACCTGGGGTCTTTAATTCCTACAAGTAACACCGTTTGCCAAACCAATTCTTCTTCACCGAATGTTTTTTGTCTGACGCGTTAATTATAAGCTCACTCGGTAATTTTCTTCTGTGCTTTTAATAAATTACCCGCATTGATTCGATTTTCTTCTAAGTCTTCTAATTCTTGTCGCATAGCTTGGCTATATTGGACACTAAACAAACTACTTTGCTCGATTACTCGTAATAAGTTTATACTTAGCTCAACTGGTAATATAACATCGTGTCCGTAAGTTAACGCGTAAGGAGTTGTTCCGGTGGCAGACAGGGGTGAAGTTTGGTATGCTTATAATGCTTCGTTTAACTTTAAATGCCACATCCCAGGCCTCTTTCTTACCGTCTTTTCAAGAATGCCAATTAATACCTTATTGTTTGCTTCGGCTTGCCCGTTCGCTTGTGGGTAATACGGCATAGACTGCTCAAGTCGGATATTCAGATTTGCTGTGTATTCCCTAAACCTGTTGGTCGTGAAGATTGTGCCATTGTCAGTTATGATCGTTTCTGGCACACTGAACCTGGTCACCATATTTTCCTCTACGAAACTGCACACTTCTTTCGCTGTTAATTCGGCGTATGATTTCGCCTCGCCGCACTTAGTGAAGTAATCAGTTGCTACTATTATCCACGCGTGTTTTGCCGCTCTCGACGATAGTGTGATTTTGCCGATTACGTCCATTGCCCATCCCCTGAACGACCATGGTTTAGTAATTAAGTGGAGTAATTCGACCGGGGCTCTTTGCACTGGTCCATGAATCTGGCACGGTATGCATCCCCGTGCGCATTCGATGCAATCCTTTAATATACTTGGCCAGAAGTAACTGTGTTGTTGGAGCAACCAGCGCATTTTGCGTCCTGATTGGTGAGCTCCACAAATTCCTTCATGTACCTTGGCCATTGCTTGGATAGCTCCTATGGGCCGAGACACAATAATAGTAACCCATCCTCACCCTTTCGGTATAATTCATTTTGTTATGACACGTAATTCGTGGCGTGGACCCTCGTTCTCCGGTCGTGTTTCCCGTTGGGGTTATCGAGATATCGTAGAATCATCTTTCTCCAATCGTCTGGTAGTGTCTCGACAACACATACTTCTACGGGGTTTCCCCGTTCTAGTAACGATGGTAACGACATCACCCTCGTGCGTATCATGTGATTACGCTAGAGAATTTACCGATTGACCAAGGCTGGGTACGATCGCAGGACTGTGGGTAGTACTCGGCTTAGCTTGCCCCCCGTTAGTTATGCTTCGAAGGAGATTTGGGCGAGTTCGTAGGCATTAGTGTTCCGAATATGAGAAATGTGCTTGAATGTGATCTGTTCAAACGACTCGGCCAAATACGTGGCGACCATCTGATAGGGCGCCAAAGTACAACTCACGCAAATGCGGAAGACTCAACTTTTCTTTAACACGGGGACGATATTGGCCAACCATTCAACGTACGAAGCGGTCTGAATAAACCCAGCTTTCAAAAGCCGAACTAATTCGTCTTTTATGCCGAGTTGTACTTCGGTCGAGAATCGTCGTGGGGTTTTTCGAAAATGCTTACACCCTTCTTTGATGCTTAATTCATGCTCGACGAGGTTTCGGTCAAAGCCTAGCATCTCATGATAACTCCACGCGAAACAATCTTTAAATTCATGGAGCAACTTACAAAGCCCGTCCTTCATAGAAGGTGGTAATAACGCACTGATAAACAGTGGTTGAGGCTCATCGACTATGCCAACATTGATTGCTTCCAATGGGTCCTTTACCTAGGGCCGATTGTCTTCGAGTTCGGCCGGTGCAGCCTGAACTTTGTCGAAAGATAGAACGGGGCCGTTATCTGCTTCGGCCAGAAATTTGATTAAGTTTATGCCGGAATGTGGTTGCTTGGTAATGGCGTACGAAATGGCCAGTAGACGTTCCATGGTTGATGAAACCGCGGCCCGACGCCTTTCTTGTTTGGTGGCGTCAATCATCGGCATTGGTAATTAGATCTACCAAGCCAAGTCTCGCCGAATCTTGTTGTATAGTCTCGGCGCCTACCTCGATAGCTTTCTGTACCGAAATTCTGGTCGGCCGTCCATCCTCGTTAAAACCCTAGAGGGTGATATAGCTGACATGATCGTCGTAATAGCGAGCCTGAATCATGTTGGTCTCAAATGGCTGATTATCCGCTGGGTGCACTATGACCGATTTGCCGTCCCAAAAGATGAGAACTTGGTATAGTGAGGAAGGAGTGCAACTGGTTTGGTGGATCCAATCGTGACCGAGCAATGCATTATAGTCAGTCTTTGAGTTAATTATAAAGAATGCCGTCATGTGGTGACGACCGACTTCTAACGGGAGCACTCCTTTGGTTTGAAACTTGTCGCCGATGAAGCTGCTCATCGTTATCCCTGATAAGATAAGCTAGTCATTGGAACAACGTAATGCCTTCATGACGGAAATCGACATAATGTTGACTGTGGCTCCGCAGTCGACAAACACCTTAGAAATGGGATATCCTTCAATATGAGCCGTGACGTATAACGGCTTTAGATGTTGGAGATTAACCGAGGGGGAACAGGGAAACAATTCAGCCAAGGCTGCCTTAAGGTTTTCGTCTTTACTGACTTCCCTATCGTTGCCAGTAGCGATGAAATCCACTTGTGTTGCTTCTTCGGCAATGACGTCCCCATCCAAGAAATTTGACTGATAGGTGCTTGGTTGGAACTCAGCCGGTAGGACATGGACCATACTGATCTCCATATGCTCGAGGACCAAAGAGCCCATCGGGTCTTGGTCGTCGTCTTCCAGACTAGTAGACGTAGCATAGGTCGTTGGAATGTTTTCAATTGAATTATTTAGAGCTTCGGTATGAACCTGCTCCTGAGGCGTATGGACTGAATCTATCATATCTTGGTTATCTTCCTCGAGCGCGTTTATTGCCGAAGATTTATTTTGTTTTTGTAGTACATTACGGGCACGTTCTTCGTAGGCGATGCGGGCGTTCCTTGTGTCCAGGTATGCGTCTAAACGGGCCACTTGATTTTCCTCATTGTCCGTAAGGCCAAAAAGAGATACGACCGAGAAAACCTCGAAATGATATTGCAAATGTTGAAGGTCTTCGAGTGAAAAGGGTAATTCGGCGGTGTCGATATCTGTGTAAGGGTCGACCTCAAAGCCGAGGACCCGAGCCTCACGTATATGCTGGAACCTAGCTTTCATTGCTGGATCGAAAGTTTTTTGGATAATTTGCTCGGTATCAGGGCAAGTTAGTGCTAGGTCGAGGGCTTCTTGACATGCCTTGGGTAGTCCATATAAGTCATTGGCGGAATATTTCTTATGAAATTCCCGTATGTACTCCAAGGATTCACCGATGAATGAAAGGTGCAGATTGCGCCGTACTTTGACTAACAGTTCCAACGGTGGTAGCGGAGAAAGTTTCCTTTTGGCCTCTTGTCTAAAATGCTTGAGACGAGCTCTTATCTCCGCAGGCCGAAAAATGAGCTTAATGTGTTTCTCGGACTCTTCAATGGTGGTTTCAAAGTCACGAGCAGCTACCTTTTTTCCTTCAAGTAATTCGGTCATGATAGTCGAGGTTGGCCGATCGTCAACATTTCTTACGGCCTCTTTTAGCTGCCACTGTGTAGCCGAGTTGGCCTGCTCTTCTTGTCGTCGAGCCATGCAATCTATCCGCTGACGACAACATTTTTGAGATTTAGATAACGTTGTATATAGGCCGGTTGGAGAATTGTAACTGTACCAACGTTGGTCTCGTGGCCTGGGTGGTTTGAAGGTTTTTCGATCGACTGACGAACCTGAACTGCTGGCATTGTGCGAGTAATAATCTTCATTATAGAATGGTGCGTTAAGTCAAGACGTCGTCTGACTGGTGCCGAGTCTTTTGCTTGTACCTGTGGGCCGAGTCTCTCAAACACTTGGCGTCGTGAACCGTCACTGAGTTCATTTGGCGGTTTTGTAGTGGTTGTGGATGGTGAGCCTGAAGTTGGTGTCGAAGATGTCCTGTTTTTAGGTTCCACTTGTGTTTTACAATGGTCGCATAAAATCATTGATTCATGAGTTTCTTCGGAACTAGAACCTAACATAAGTTCATCGATGGCCGGCCCTGAGGGCTCCGTAGATGGTGCATTTGAAAACAAATCAATCTTCAGTTTTGGTTGATCATTCTGCTTACGGACGTGCTACACCAGGACGTATTCGGCCTTCCCTTTTTCCTTTGTTTTTAGGGAGATGAGCATCCATCATACCATTTGTTGTCGAGGGGAAAGGATTGACGTCGACCGCCATCTGTTTCTCCGGGAATTTTAGCTTACCCTTCTCGATCCAATTTTGAATTGTGTCTCGGAACACAACGCAATTATTGGTAACCTGCTTGTTTGAATTATGGTACTTGCAATATGTTTTGCCCCTCAATTCCTCGACCTTAGGGATGTTATGTCCTGGCCGAAGTTTGATGATCTTTGCTACCAACAATTGGTCAAAAATTGCATCGGCTTTGGTGATATCGAAAATGTAAACTTTCGATGTTTTACTCATCTCCTCGGCGGCCGAGCGGGTCTTGGCGTCTTTGGGACTAACTTGAGCTAACGCCTTGCAAATGTAAGGTTTATCTATCACTATTTCAGCCATGTCCACACTGGCATACTAGGGGTCCTCGTTTTCGGCCAATGCATAGCTAGCCGTGGGATTCTTATATAATGTTCCTCGGGATGGTGACTTCAATATTTTTTCCTCTCGGAGCAAATAATCATACTGCTCAACGTGTTGAGCAAGTTCGTACGTATCTCGAATATTTGCCCCTAGAAACTTCTTTTTGTATTCCACGTCCAAGCCGTTTAGGGCAATCCTGACGAATTCAACTTCAGGAAGAGGTACTTGGCACCAATTCCTGGCCGATTTGAACCTTGTTAAGTATTCCATTGGGGATTTGTTAGACGCTTGAGCCATCCTAGCCAACGATGAAACAGACATTTTCATCCCTGGTCGATAGAATTGTTCATGGAATTTCTCGACTAATTCCTCCCAACTTTGGACAGAATTTGGTGGGAGATTAATGTACCAAGCGAAAGCTGACCTTGTCAGTGAAAAGTTGAACAGCCGTAGTTTATGGAAGTCACTATTGACGTCTCCACATTGCGCCGTGAACCTAGCTACATGTTCTAAAGAGGATAAGGATGATTCTCAGGCGAACAGACTGAAATCGGGGATCTTGAAGCCCCTAGGGTATTCGAACCTTTCTACATAAGTTGGGTACGGGTAGATGAACTTTGGGAACTTCGGCCTTTTTTTTAGATCCGAGTCGATCATACTTTGGACCTCGATCATATTGATGGATGTTGCTTCTTCTCCTTGGTTCGGTCCGTTAGATCTATTGCCTGATCTGGCTTTTTTCTCTAAGTCAATTGGTTGTAGCCGAGTGGACATTTTCTCAGCTTGTACGGGAACATTTGTAAAAGAAGGCTACCGAGGTTGGCCAATATGGCCATCTTCGAAAGCTTTACTGACCAATAGTTCAAGCATCTTGGTCTGTGTCACTGTTGCTTCGTATTGCGTTTAGTAAATCATTCATTTTTTGGCCAATCGACTGCTTGACCTGTCGATATTGTTCATCGAGTCGTCTCCGAAGAAACGACCTAGTTAGCGGATCAGAACCCTCCCCACCATCTTCGTCGCAATCTTCCATTATTCCTTCAACGAAAATGCATGCCGTTTGGTTGGGAACTTCTGGGTTGCGAGGCTGTCTGCCGAGACAGATTTCATTATCTCGGCGTGTCGCACTTGTAGCCTCAGGCGGCGCAACAATGATCGGATTTTTCGCCTGAGGCAAATCCTCCCCAAGGCCTTGCACTGGTAAGTCAGTTGTTGACTTTCCCATGATTGTTCTCTTTTTTATGGACTGTGTCTCAATGGTCATGAACTCCGAAGTTCTAGCACAAGGTCCCACTAGGCGTGCCAAAATGTTGACCCTAAAAATTACAAAACCTACGTGGCGCGCAGGCCGAGCAACTAATAAGTTAACTAAGTCATTCGGGTGAATGCGGGGCGTGCCAACTCGTCGGCCAAGCTCGGCCGAGGAGTAAAATTTGTTGATATGGCGTTGAACGCGTTGCTGACTTCTTTACCTTACGACTGCGACCGAATGTCGTAGCTCGTAACACCTTACTTCGCCGAAAAGGCTAATAAGGTGACCTCTGCCAATAAGGATTCGAAAATCCTTCTCGGCCGAGACTTGGATAGGTAACCAGTCAGCCTCAACGCAGTGCTGTTTATCCAAACTGATGGTGCTCCTCAATCGGCTGATTCTACGACAACAGTGCTGTTTATCCAAACTGAAGGTGTTTGCTGGTTGCCTTCACAGTGCTATTTATCCAAACTGAAGGTGTGTCGGCGAGAAAAAGAAAATAAAAATCTCAAGCTGTTTGAGAGGTTTTGCGCAGGGCAATTGTGTGTTGAATTCGCGGTCCCCAATTGTTGCATGATTTCTTGTATTTATAGCACCAACTCCTTCTTGAGATCAAATTAAACTTTTATCTGGATTGGGAGTTTTTGCTTCGTTCCAACTTTGCTTCGAACAACCCTACTCCCATTAGGACTTTGAACTCACCCCCTTTTGGGGCTTTATTCATTGTTGGTCGAGAATCCTAATTGCACCAGGACTTCCTCGACCCTCTTTGCTTATCTAAACTACTCCTTCTTGCGATAGGACTCGACCATCCTTGCTAAATGGTCCGGAATCATCGGGCAGCCCATAGTATTTTTGACACGGCTTTGGGCCGAGCACAAACCTACACTCGGCCCAACAATTTTATTTTGGGCCCAAACAAATACATACAAACAAATATGGATGTGTAGAAAATGTTGATCCTATTACATATTTAGCTGCTTGACTTTTTGTTTGCAGGAATCAACAACAAATTTTCATGCATTTTCACAAGATAAAAGAGCCAAACAAAATGGAAACTGAGCAGGATTTTCATTTGTAGATTTTTTGTAAAATGGAAAATTGGAGGTGTGGAGTATCCACCTATTATTTTGGCGTCTTCCAACATGAAGAAAAAATTGGAAGATATTTCTTTTTGTTTTTGGCAAATTTTGTGCAGTATGGAAAGTTGAAGTGGAGGTTACACCATTTTCCTTTTGAATTGTACTATCTGAAGCAGCCAAGTTTTGTCTTATTTTTAATTGTTTTATTTGGAAGGTGTGATTAGTAAAAAGTTGGTTGCAAACTTGCAACGATAAGTTACCGCGAGCCGCGAACCACTCTAATAAAAATCAACCGTCCTCCTACAGTTCAACTCTCTCTCTCCCTCTCTAAAATCCCCAGACAGAATTCGATTCATTATCGAACAACTGAAAACAGAGCTTCGTCGTCTTCATCCAAACCTCAGATTCGCACGCGCAACCCAAGCACCCCCACTCACACAAAGTCAGGGATACATGGCTTCTTCTACCTTCAGCGGCGACGAAACCGCTCCCTTCTTCGGCTTCCTCGGCGCCGCCGCAGCCCTCGTCTTCTCCTGTAATCTCATTTGATTTCTTCAAAGCTTTTCAATTTCGTTTATTTTCCTCAAAGTTTTGATCTTTCGATTCGAATTTCTCATGATTTCGCAGGCATGGGCGCCGCCTATGGGACGGCGAAGAGCGGCGTGGGCGTGGCCTCCATGGGAGTGATGCGGCCGGAGCTCGTGATGAAATCGATCGTTCCGGTGGTTATGGCTGGAGTGCTCGGGATCTATGGGCTTATCATAGCTGTGATTATTAGTACCGGGATCAACCCAAAGGCCAAATCTTATTATCTGTTTGATGGGTATGCTCACTTGTCATCTGGCCTTGCTTGCGGTCTGGCCGGCCTCTCCGCCGGAATGGCGATTGGGATCGTCGGTGACGCCGGTGTCCGGTAACCCTTTCACTCTTGGTTATTAATTCTTGTTTGTTTCGTAGTTTTAGCGGGATTTGACTAAACCCATTTTGTTTGGTTGTTCTTGTTAGTCATAATTGTAAGATTATGTTGTAATTGGTTTTTAGATGTAATTGAAGAGAAAATTTGGGTGAAAGAAAGACATGAATGCTAGAGGATTAAGGGTGTCTTTTGGAGTGCCAACAAAGCTTTTGAATGTAACAATTTGGGAGCTTTTGGGTGAAATCACAAAATAGTTCGATAAGGGCTGCTAGATGGATACCGAGAAGCACTCGGGCTTTAAATGAAAGCTCTTCTGAAAGTGGCATTAATCGAGATACTACAAGGGAAGGCCGAGAGGGGGTAGATTTTTTGTGTGCCAATTGTTAGAAAAAGTCGGTGGTTATTTGTTTGCGTAATGTGGAATGTAGTTATGTGGTAATTATGTAGAAACACGTTTTTATTGAGTATTGGGTACTTTGATAAGACTCAACCTATTCACATTTAGTTCCATGGAGATAGGTGAATGCAGTTCGGTTGCATTTAGTGTTATTTCTGCATTTTAATTTTGTGTTTGCGCTCAAGTGTGAGGCTGTCTGGTTAAAGGGCCATTCTTCCTGTGAAAGCTAGGGGCTACGTGACGCGATTGTTATTCGAATTGCAAACTTTGAGTTATATGTTAATGCGTCAAAAGGCTCAAAACAATAATCGCAGCAGCACCAGCAGGGAATTGAAAGACACTTGGTTGAGAAGATCCCAGTTTTTGTTGTCTAGACAATTGTTTCATTGTCAATAAAGTTGGTCATTGTTTGGATTCTCTGCTTTCAAAAGCTCTGTTCCTTCTTAGTTCAGTTGTTTTTGCACGGGATTGAATTTTTACTCCCTCTTTCTCATGATATTTTTCAAAGGTACAAGGTTACAACAATCGCTCTTGTATGGAAGAATCATAACATGTCAAGTGGATGATATTTTTCTTCATATTTTGTTTTGTATTTTTTTTTCAGGGCTAATGCACAGCAGCCAAAGCTCTTTGTTGGTATGATTCTTATCCTCATCTTTGCTGAAGCTCTTGCCTTGTACGGTCTGATCGTGGGGATCATCCTCTCATCCCGATCAGGGCAATCTCGCGCCGATTAAGGCAGTCAAGTTTGTTGCTCCTCTATATTATTTGAAGATTGTATTATTTCGATTCCTTTAAGATGGTGCTATCACTATAAAACTTGGATAATTTTTAGTTAGAAGTACATTATTTAAACCGCACCATGCTTGTAGTTATGAAGAAACAATTGTTCCGAATGTTAATTTTCTCCTTCCTCATATAAGGACAGATTAGTTAATGAAAACTCCACCCTGCTGAAGACGTTTGGTTTTTTCGATATTTTGCTTGGGGTGTGATATCCACACACATTTTTTTACTTCTCACACACCTTTCTAATTTTTGATCGTCAGATCGGATGAAATGAAGAAGATTAACGGACAGAAATTAACAAGAGGTGTGTGAGAAGTAAAAAGGGGTGTGTGGATAGCACGCCCCTTTTGCTTTTGTAAGTGGTTAAGTGAATAGTTGTTTGCTCAAGGATCCTTGGCAAAAGTTTTATTACGCTTCAGTATATGATATTCCTGGAGCAATGGATGCGCTCAGTCAATGACCCGATGGCCCAAGGATCCCTCAGCGCATACTTCTAGTTAATGACTCGATTCTCGTTAAAGGTGAATTTAGATTGTATTATTGCTAGCTCATTTTGAGGTTTAGTCCACTCTTTCATCCCTCAGTGTAAATAATATTATTTGTTTAAAAAATACAATAAAATAAAATTAAAAAAAAAAAAAGGATAAAAAACAGGATGAGATGAAGGGACGAAACATTCTTGAGATGAAGGTGGTCGATTATTTTTGCACGTATCGACAATGAAATTAGTAGTCTGCGCATGCTCTGCTGTTTGGACTCTCTTAGGCTTACACTGATATTCTGGGATCTTAAACCCATAGAATGGACCCATAGAATGGACCCATAGAATGGACGGATTAATTAACGAGATCTTGTTCATTGTGATCAATCTTAATCCCTGATTACGTGAGTTATCACATGTGTTTCGTTTTTCTCAACTCACCCCACCATAATGAAAAAACTTTAACGTAAAGTAATTCAAATGTTCATTGTCACTAGTACTATGATATATTTACACTAAGATTCGAGATTTGAACCTAAGTGGAGATGAGTATCATTAGATCGTAGTATTAAGTATCTTTTCTTCATTATTGTTAAGCAAGAAAATATTCTACTTGCAAGTGAAAGGTTCAAAGTTTAACTTTTGTGAATGATAAATTGAAGATCATATTACTATTACGTTCCGTTATATTTAATGATGAAACCAGTAATTATCGGAGGGAGATGCGAAACTTAAAAGGGTAAAAATCCCGAACTTATTTCATTTGAGCTTTTCCGCTTAACTTCCAAAACCAAGAAAGACAACAGCTTATTTCATTACCATGGAAGTATCGGCATCTTGTGACCGACGAAAAACTCACATTCCTCTAAACAACACATATCAAGTACCAGCTAACCATCACTTTCTCTAATTCGTTATGTTGTAAAGCATCTTGTGATTGGCAATCGAAGTACTTACGTTACTAAAACTACACAAATCGTAAACAAGGAATTTACTTTTCATGAAGAGTGCTTAACCAAACACAAGGGCGAACAAAATTCAAGTAAACAATGGAATGTGGATGTACAACCTATTAGCTTATCAAATTCAACCCAACAACAACAACAAAAATACTTTATTCCACTAAATGAGATAGGCTAAAATTCAATCCAACTAAATCAACAGAAATACAACCGACCAAAATTTAACCACGAAAGTCCTACATTTCAACATGGACATTTCAATGAAAAAGATTAAACCCACCGTCTTAGGAAAAAAAAAAAATTTTTGTGTTGGTTAGTCCAAATCTTCAGTGATAAACGTAGGGTCAATGATATTTTTTTTCATTTGTAAGTGAAATGTTTTATATTTGATTTTCGTCCAAAGGAGAATTTGAAACGCATTATTGCTAACCCATTGTTAGGCTTAGTTCATTCTCCCACTCTTAGTGTAGATAACTAGATAATATCATTTGTTAAAAGAAAAAAAAAAAAAAAAAAAAAAATTTCTTTCACCCAAGCGAAAATTAATAAGAAGGCATTAATCACGTGCCAGAAGCGTGTTCAAGAGTTTTCAGGCATTTTGGTATTTATATGAAAGAGAGCAGAGATAGAGGACGACACACGGATACACGGACACACAGCAGAAGGATAAATTGAGAAAATGGCAGCACCACCAGCAGCGGCGGCGGGTTCATCGGAGGCTGAGGGTCCGAAGATAGTGTGGAATTCAGGGAAGCGGAGGTTCGAGACAGAGGACCATGAGGCGTACATCGAGTACGTGCTGAGGGAGAAGGGGAAAGTGATGGACTTGGTCCACACCTTCGTCCCTTCTTCCAAGAGAGGCTTGGGTCTGGCTTCTCTCCTCTGCGTCGCCGCCTTCAACCACGCCAAGTCCCACTCCCTCTCCGTCATCCCCACCTGCTCCTACGTCTCTGTAAGACTCCACCTCTCTCTCTCCCCAATTCCTCTTACTGGGGTTGTCTCAGTTTTAAATTTTTATGGCATCAAGTATCCCTTTTTTTCATTTTTTTTGGGATTGATTTCTGGGTGTTAATGATTAATTCATAAGAATTGGAAAGCTGGGAATTTGGCATATTCCCAAGCCAAATGAAGAAGTGTCATTTCTTTTACCCTTTGGGAATTGGGAGCACGATCATAAACGATGTCAATATTAAAAGTTAAAATAAAATAAATTGAAGAGCTATATATTGAGATGAAGGCACTCAAAACTCTAGAATTGTACAAAACATGTAATTATTTGTGCCGATTATGTTTTGTCTAAATGTTGAATTTATGGGTTTATTTGTTCTTATGTTATTGTTTGTAATCAACTGCTAAGATTAGAACTGGCTCATAGGCTATATGAATGAAATATGTTATAGCAGCTGTGTGTCTTAAGTTGTACACGTGCTGTGCGCGTGAGTTGAGTCATGTTATAGGGTTTGCAACGCTCGTCTTGTTCATTCCTATTTGCTGAGTAATGGATCCAAGACGAGCAATGTATTTCCATCAATTCCTCATTGATTTTTAGTTTTCAATTTATAAAATTAAAGCCTAATTTGTATACAAAAACACTTGCACCTTTTGGCGGCAGCACGGTTGTAAAAATTCAAGATGACAAAGTTTTGAGTTTGGATGTTAATTTGATGATTCATGAAATTTTGCCCCCTCAACTCTCATAATTAGTCAATTTGCACGCTACTGTGAATTTTTTAATTTGATCATAATTAAACAAGTGTGTGTAAGAAACTAAATAAGATGTATGTTAATCATGTTCCTATATCTTTATCCTATTACAAATAGATTAAAATTTAGAATTTTACAATTTATCATAAATAGTATTATTAGTCATAATAAATCAGTATGGAGTAATTTTATTTGATTTTTGACTATACAAAATTGATAACGAAAAAGATTGATGTGTAAATTAAAAGTATGTGAATACAATTTTCTTTATAAAAGTGAAAGCTAAGTTCAAGTAAATTGCGGAGAATCGAGCTTTAGTGAAAAAATGGCTAGTCTATTCATAATTTTCGACTCCTTATTAAGAATAACCCATTTTATTGAAATAGGTTTGATCCATGAGTTTAGGATTATTATTTCTTTTTGTTATTATTTCTTCTTCTACATGCTTTAAACCCGATTCATAACTTTTTCTTATAATCAACCCATATCACATACTAATTGTATTATGTTTTTGTACATTTTACCCTATATTATGCAGGTGAGTTTATATTAATTTTAGTACTTTGTTGGAAGTTATTATAAAGATTGAAAATTAAAAAAAAGAATATATGGAAAATTAAAAAAAAATAAAAATAATAGTAGGGTGCAAATTGACTAATTATGAGAGTTAAGGGGGGAAATTGGTCAAATTAAAGTTGAGGGGGGGGAAATTGACTAATTATGAGAGTTGAGGGGGAAAATTGGCCAATGCTCACAAGTTCAGGGGAAATTGAAGAATACCTCTTTTTTTATATTTATTTTATTTTAATATATATATATATATATATATATATATTAAAATTAACTGATAAATAATTTGGTGCTTGTAGAAAAAGAAAGGAATCGAACACTTTAACTCATGCATTATAAATGTAGCAAATACCACCGCAAACACTTGGATGATTAATCAAAATGTTGACTATTTATACGAATATAACATAAACTTACATAAAGTACGTTAATATTTTTGGTACCCCGGACGATAGCCCTGCTCGCGATTTGTATACTAGCAGTCGGTGCCCTGGCAACGCTTTCTTTTTTTTCTTTTCTCATCATCCTTCTTTTTCTCCCAAGTAAAGGGGTTTTTTTTGTTACAACCGCGTGTATATGACCCTAGAAAAAAAAAGAAAAATTACATTATTTACATCAGAAGTATCTTGCTTATCATGTGACAACGAGGGATGAGAAAGGTACTAAGAGGGTTAGTGTAGGATTTACTTTTGAGATCATAAAAGAATTGTGGGTATTCTCCTTGTGTTATTTTACAAGGTTGATATATGCTTACTGTTTTTTATGGATTTGGCAGGACACTTTTCTCCCACGGAACCCATCCTGGAATTCTCATGTGTACTCAGCAGCACCCGGAGAGATGAAGTCGAGCATTTAAATAACTAGTTTACTTGTAGCTGTAGCTAGTGAAGAAGATGTTTGTTTTGTAAGCGTACAGGGCTGGCACTTCTCCATCAACCGCAACAAGTTTCTGCGCTCTAGTACTTTCAATAACAGATTTTATGAATAAAACATTCACTTCTTTTGCTGTGGTGGTGGTGGTGGTGTTGTGGTTAACTATGATAACATTACCGGACTCCGGTTAGGCCATCTTCAACCGAAAGCGTTAAACATAGCCCCGTCTAGAATTGTAGTCCTAGAAGAATTATTTTTGAATGCAATGTTAGGCCATACTCATGTACCGTTTCAATGATTTATTGGTTTTAAGTTTATACTTTAAATTTATTGGATAATTTAGTTAAACTACCGTTAGATGTTTTCAAATCTAGCCGTTGATTTTGGATTAATTATTGCAACTAGGGAGCTGGACCCCCAAAAAAAGGGCTAACAGGAATGCTACATTTAGCCAGTTTGATGTCTTTTTAGTCAAATAATAGCTTGGGCTCAATAGAATTATCGGTAGATGAGTTTTTAGACAAATTAGATCATTTTTTAGCTTTTGAACCTTTAGCCATTTCCATTAGAGATGACCTTATAATGCATTCATGTACTTAGTACAATTACCCATTAACGGCGGTTAGATATATGTTGTAATGACATCCAATGCCACCACCTGACCGTCAATGAGTGACAAAAATCCTGAACGTGTAAGCTCAAATAACCAAAACTATTTGTCTAAAACAACAAAGTGCTTTTGGATCGGATTCTAAAAGCACTTTGCAGTGCTGTATAAAGATTTTGTTATGCTTATAATAAAAACACATAAATGAGCAAAAGCGCTTCCAACCTAGTATTCCCAAACGCCCCTGCGCTAAAATGAAAAGATACGAACAGAATTACATAGGAAGAGTACTTCACTTATTCACCGTTTCCATTTATATCAACAGATTACAACAAACCCAATTCGACATAACTATATGTTTTGGTACATCAAATTTCGGTAATACAGACTGCAGTTAACGCCAGAAGCGAAAACAAGAATACAACTCATATTCGGCATAACATTTATGTTTCGGTACATAAAATTCCAACAAGACAGTACCAGAAGCAAAAAAGCAAGAGCACACACTGGGAACATGTTTGATGCCGTCGCGCTTGAATTCAACATTGTAAAAGAAATTGGAAGTGTCCTTATAAGCTTATGACTATACAATGTATGTACATAGCAGATACTCTTTTGTTAAGGCATCAGCCTGGTACAAAATAATCCATCTTCTCCACCGGCAGATTCAGAAATGATGTCTCTACCTACATCACAAACGAAACAAATACCAACAATTTCACAGAAAAAAAGTAAGAAATCACAACAATATATCTTGTGAACATTTCTTTGCTTTCAGTAGGGGAATCATATAAACTTTTCTAGATCTGACAAGAAGAAAATAGACTCAATGATTGTAAGAAAACACCAAACCGAGAACTTTAACAATTAATCACAAAAGCCTTTTACATGAGAAGGGACTTGGTTACTGAAAGTAAAGTGAAAAGGAGGAAACACATGTACCTCCTCAAAAGGAACAAAGACAAAAGGTGTTAGACCCCTCTTGTGCGAGACAGCCGGCACATCTGGGTTGTGAGTCTCATCGTCCTGCCAACCTTCAACCACCCCGAGGATATCCTCATCAGGGCCGCCAACCTCATTATTGTTTACACCACTTGTAACAAGTGACAGTAAATCCATCCTATTGTTTGCTCCTGTTGTTGTTCCTCTTAACCTATATAAGAAGCAGGCAAGTTAGAAACTATGCAAAAAATAAAGACTCCCACTCCGCACCATTTCAAAGCCTTAACTAGATACTTCACGGAAAAAAAAGCCCACAAATACATACCCCTTTTGGCTACAAAAACAGAAGATGTTATGTAATATGATAAACATGCCTTCGTTAAAAATCCATTTAAATTACCAGCTTGCATTTCCTTATGACATAATGCAGTCCACTGTGTTCATAATAATAGCTTAGAATCTTAATGAAAGATATTCAGGCTATGCAAGCAATTGCAATACCTTAGTCGGATTCTCAACACAGTAGGACGCATTCCTGGATACAGAACAGCAGCTTCAACCTGCAATGAAAGAGAAGAAAAATTTAAGATGCAAACTAAACAAGGTAGAAGAGTAGTTGAGTATGTGTGCTTAGTAAACACTCCACTAAAATCAATAACTGTTCGAATTAAATTACATCCAAAACTTAAAGAATACTTTAACTGATTTGAAGAAACATAACCTAACCTTATCATCTGACAAAGTGTAATGGCCACTGAAAACACAGTCTGCCCTGGCTCCACGGATGTTCATGAACTTCGCTACATCCTTGAGTTTTTGAGATGAATTCTGATAGTGCAGAGAAGAGAAGAAAATAGGGCCAATCAGATCTGTATAATTATTGTTAATAAAAAAATTTATTATGAAATCTTCAGATAATTCCAACCTTGTAGAGAAATCGGCCAGAAGGAAACAATCGCATGTAACGGTAGTAGCACACCTGCAAAAGAAAAGCAATGACTCCAAACTGCTGGAAATAATTACACAAAAAGACCACTTTGCAACTACCATTGTTTGAATATACGATTTCCCAATCAACGCATGATAATAAGCATTAAGGCAGCTACACTTCCATAGTCTCAACTAGGTTTTAAGTACTTGGATGACATATACGCATCCACAATGGGAATCATTTTCAAGGATGTATGATCAAGTCATGCCTTTAACAGGGAGTGGGGCTGGGTTATTTAGAATCGGAAAGTGAAAACTCCCTTTCTAACATTGTAGCATTGTAAGACACAGGACTAATAGGCATCTGATAAACCTAAAAAGGAAAATATGCATACCAAGTGAACTGGGTTATTGATCTTCCATTCTGCAATTCCGGCACGGATATAGGTATTCCTGCTCACATACAGACCTGAGATGTGAAAAACAGATAAGTCCTATGGAGAGGGGGATCTGACATTGGAGAAATAACATCATTGTGTATGTACAAGGTCTATATCTAAATACACATTGTGATTAAATTTTAAACAACGAAAAAAGGGAGGCATCATTGCATACGTACAAGGTCTACATTTAAACACACATTGTGATGAAATTTTAAAGAAAGAAGAAAGGAAGGCAGGAAACAAATGCATCTTACCATCAGTGCGAACCCTTGGTCTTAGAAGCCACATTTTTCTCCATGAAGTGTCGTAGTTTGTTTGTAAAATCTTAAAGTTTTCAACCACCCCAGAGAGCTTAAGAAAGAAGACCCAGTTTAAAATCCAACATATACATGGAGTAAAATTTAAACTCCAAACTTTAAAGCTAACACCATTATACCTGCCAAGCCTTTAAGCAGGCACTGCGCCAAAACACAGGGTTACGGATAGTGTATCTCCATTTTCGACAAACACAAGTTGCCCTTCCCAAGTCATATGGGGTCATTCGTGCAAAAACCTGCACACAAATATTCTCACTTTTTAACCAAAATACGGAAAGTCAACATGTTACCACCCATGCTCAATCTCCTATTTCAGTTATACCCACAACTATCCAGAATAGTCACACTTCAGTCCCAAGAATTCATCCTTTAAAGTAAAACAAAGTAAAATAAAACCTATATCTAGGGGAAAAAGATAATTTGAAAAATTTATCAATCATCCTTAGAATAGTGAAGTTCAAATCACAGTTTCTTCGGTTATCTCCGAGGGATGTAAAAATTCTTACATCTTTTATAATACCATTAAATTTCAAAAAAATACTCTATTTTCATCATTGCTAACTCTACCAATGTTTTTATATTAAGGACTTGATCAAAATTTTAACTAGCTATTTATCCACAGATGATACCTCAAACAGCAGCTCATCCGGCAAGCAACGGTGTAAAAGCGATGAATCAACTTGTACTTTTCTACTCGTACTTCCAATCGGTGCAACAGGTCTCACATTGACTCCATAAAGATCTGAATCAGAAAATCAGAGAATAACATAACTAAATTTATACTAAAACTGGGGCAGCATAAGCTGAAAGCGGCATGAAAGTAACGGACACAAGTATTTACCAAGCCACGGCCTCTTGGTTATGTAGTACTGAACCGCGTTCAACCGCAAAGCCGATTCAAGTTCAGCTGGAACCTTCAGGGCAAAATCTGCAACAGATAGCCATTCATTGATATCAGCTAAACCAGCTCAAATAACTGGGTCAAATCAAACTTTTCTTTACATGTCGAATTCAATATTCTGCAAACTTTAACCAAAATTTAACTCCGGAAACTCGTAAAGTCCTTTCATTTTCCAATTTCACAACCAGCTAATGAATTGTAAACGAATGCCAGCTCCAACTCGTCTTCGAAAATTCCGAAAACACACAGAGCACAATGCATATTCGAAAATTAATCACTACCCACGATGCGAAACCCCAAAATTTCTAAACTTTAACGAAAATATTCAACATTTAAATCAGATTTCTCGCACAACTACACAAAAGCATATCATTTGCAGAAAACGGCGCGAAAATTAGACGGTTGAAGAATCCGATGGAAGGTGATAAAATTGAAGGTTCAAGAGATTAATACGATACCTGAAGCCATGAGAATGCTGGTTGGACAATCGTCGGAGGAAAAAATTGAAGCTTTTAGCAGTCGATTTTGTAGGGAAATTGGGGGAAGAAGATGAAGGACAGACGAGGAAGATGGAGCGAGAGACTTCGGCGATATACGACGACCGTTTTTTTCAACCGACTTTGGAAATTTTACCCGTCAACTAACCCGGCCCAGAATCCAGCCCAATGATGTGAATTCTGCCCAAATTGTGGGTGTTCATTCTTGAAGAGTGACTTGCCATAGCAAACTCATATTATTTGCTCATCATATTCCAAATAAAATCAAATTTAAGAACCATTTTACCCTGTTCATTAAGTTAATTAAATTTTGGTTTAAACTTAGGTAGTTGTTACCACAGCCCAATACTTTTATGTTAACGAATGATATGAGAAGGTGAATTTGAAATAGATTCTCAAGGATAAGAGTGTAAGATTTAAACCACTTCAGCTACAAGCCCTTGCAAAAAATGCAACATACCTGTTAACATCGCAGAAGTCGAAGGAGATGTGCGATGTTTCGTGGGTTGACAGACCCCCATCCTCCTTGGTTCATGTATTACATAATGACGGTTTGCCACGTCCACATTAGGTAATCTAGGCTTTGTGGGGGGCGATAGCGACGTCTGTCTTTCTTGTAGCTCCTTACAAGGCTTGTATCTTCTGTACTGCTTGGTGTTTGCCTTGTTTAGGCTTAACCCTAGCTATGAATATCCAGTTTACCGAAAAAAAAAATAAGAAAAAAAAAAAAAAAAAAAAAAAAAACAAAGAAAACGATGATAGCGTACGAAGCTTAAGCTTATGGATGCTTGGTGGTGATGAAATGTATCAGTGAGCCCTTCAAACCCTTTGTAAACATCAAATATCTTGTTCAAGATTAAGGTATAGTCTCTTCACTTGTAAGTGAGAGATCTTAGGTTCGATTCTTGCTAAAAGCGAATTCGAACCACATTATTGCTAATCCATTGTGAGACTAAACTCATTCCCACTTCCCATAATGTAGATGATATCGTTTGTTCAAAAAAAGAAAAAGAAAAAAAGATTAAGGTATAGTGTGGTTGGACATGGCCTGGTTGAAAACCCGATTAAACTGCTCATCCATTTCTGATGCTCAAACACTGTCATTCCATAAGCCCTCTTAAATGGAATTCCACCTTCTAATACAACATCATTGAAGTGGAACCTGAGTATCAAAAAAGTCACATATAATGTAAGCATGCCAAAAAGATTGTATTCACCCATAAAAAAAAATACACACAAAACTTATCAAATACATGTATAACTGAAAGTGTTACCACTGCAATTACTTCATAGTCAACAAGAAATTCATTGTCACCCAAACATTCCCAAGACAATCCAAACATTCCCAGACAACAGCAACAAAAAGAAAGCACAAAGCTTTCAATTTGGGTTTGTTTGGGACTTATTTTGAAAGGATTAAAAGGTTTTCTAAGAACCAAAATTCTGTATGACACTGAAATTTAAAAGTGTATATGAGTCACAAAAGCACCTTTTGATAATATGCACCCTTCAATTTCAAGTTATTTTAACTAAGCATATGAATTTTTAATAAAAAAAATAGTAAAACCCTTTTAGCATAAGCACTTATGAGCAAAAGTGCTTCTACATCTACTTTGTTATAGTCGAGTTTGGTTCCAACATCTACTAAACTAGTTTAGTTTAACACATAAGAGGGAGGGTTGTTTTGTCCATTTTGTTTCACTTAGGTCACCTAATAAGTGGAGTGGAAAAAATCATAAGAGAAGCAAGGTCCACAAAAGGTTGGGAAGTAGTACGCCGTTTGCCTATATAAAGGGCATTACAACTTCATCCCTAATTAGGGTTTTTAAGAGGCAAATGGCAGAAAACTCACTCTCATTTTCTCTCTAGACATCCGGCCACCATGGGAGGAATAGCTAGCAATCTTCTCTTCCTATGGTTACTCACCTCCTTCCTTAATCATCCTTGATGTCAAAACTTAGAGGCCCTCTTTAGGGGCTTTTGGAGAATCATTTTCTTCCATCCATATTTAAGATGACATGGAGCCAAGAAGCAAAGTTCCTCCATCCATATCCATGGAGCTAGTGAGCAAGGAGGCAAAGGAATGAAGGCCCTCTCATGGGTGAATAACCTTTACTAAGCAAAGAGGTGATACAAAGGTATAAAGTTTCTGAACTCTCTTTGTGTTTGAATCTTGGTTCACCACCACTACTAGGCTTTGAATTTGATGGTTTAAGTTTTGTTATAGAGGGCATACAAGCATGCTTCCCCCATTTAATTCTTAAATGCATGTATTATGTTGCTTAATAAACTTAGTTTATCAAATATTTTCCTTCATATAGGCCAAAGGCTCTCTGATGTGAAGTTAGTAAGCAATTTATGAGACTTAAGCAGTGGGCAAGAGAATAAAGTACACGATAATTATGTTACTTGAGATGAACCTTAGAAGAGTGTCCTTATACTGGTTGAGAAAGATCATTTTAGGATATAGAATCTGTATTAAACTAGGAGAATCCCAGAGAATATCTAGGAGTAGATATTGCTTCCCTTTGGAGTGTGATTACTTGTGGCGCACATTAATCCTTAGATTGTAGGAATCTCCAAGAATATAGGAAACTTATACGATCCTCTATCGGATTAGGTTTCTGCATCTTACGGAACAAGAATGGTCAATCTCAGTGAAGTAAGCGGACTTCGCCTACCTACTTGGAACACATGATGATGGTGGCATCGTTGGTCCATCTGTGTAACTCATTCTGATAGTAGCTATTGAGTCCATGACCAGGCTTCTGAGGTATTCGCATTCCTATCCATCTTACTCTAGCATTGGAAAATTATGGTCCCACAATAGACTAATTAAATACACTTGAGGATGGATAGTTGTCTAAAGACCATGCCCTTCTAAGTAAATCAGAATATAGACCGTTTTAAATTCTGCTGACACGTGGCAATCCAACTTGTAACCATTGCAAGGTATTTGAGACATTCCAGATTCAGACGTGTGACCTTAAAAGTTATGGTGTGAAAACAACAATGATGAAGGGTGTTATGTTGTGTATGTATGATAAACAAGAGATGACTCTTTATTAATACTGAGTGGCTATGGCCTTCGAACACACAAATCTCGAGGTATGGTGCTTCGAAGTCAACGCTGAGATTACTCATAAATTCTTTTATAAGTAAGCATATGTTTTCTTCCCCTTCTACTAACTCTTCTTTTCCATATTTCAGATCAAAACATGGTTTTACTCAATATCTTTGATACTACACTGCTCAAACCCATTCCTAATTTTGAGCTATGATAAAGATGAGCTACTACCTTTCAAAAGTGAATTCCTTTCCCTTATTAGGTTTTTGATCCTTAGTCTTCATACAAAGATTTATAGTCAAAAGCAACATCGTCATCCCAGTCTTCGCATGCGAGTTTCACTTGAGTAGAGTGTTGAAATTCTTGAGCAGGTTCTTCTTCATTAGAGCCATTTTAGTTGTGAAATCTAATGAACAAATTATATTTCTCACAAGTGCGCGAATCAATATGATAATATAACAAGCAAATACGAGTGTCGTACCCATAGAGATTTGTAAAGTCACCTAATTAAGTCCAATTATGCAGTACCCACAAGAATAAAATTAACAAAAACAACTAAACTACGAAATTCAAATAATTAACCAAAGAGAAGTTGATTTAAGATCAAGTATTCTAAAGTGCAGTAAATTAAAAAGAAAATTTGTGTAAATAATTTCTGAAAACAATGGTTGAAACACTAGGTATCCGACTTCACCAGGCTACACCGGATCCCTAGTAAAGAATTTAGTTACTCATAGCCATCAAATTACAGAAAGTCATAGTTATGAAAATCATAAGTACAAAGTCTGAAAAAGATATTGAAAAACCCATAGAGAACCCCTTGGCGTTTGGCTTCCTCCTTAGGTCAATCGTTTAAAACAATCTGATGAAGTGAGTTCCCCCTTCTACAATGTTGCTTCTCACACTAAAACATGTATAATTTCCTCTAGAAGCATCAGAATCATGATCTGTAAAATTCTGCTGAAACTAGACATCCAGAGCTTTCCGTATGTATGTGGCAAAACACTTAGTTTGTCCTGATGAATTTATGACCACCCAACGAAAATGACAGTTCTGCGTAGCACCTTCCTGCTTCAGTTATAATTTCCAAACAGCAGCCATTAAATTGCGGATTGAACAAATTAGCATGATGATCGTTGGAATACTTCTTGACTTCAATTCTTCCCATCTTTGATCCATTTTAGCCTTAAAATCACCAAAAGATTCCAAAGTCTTCTCTACGGTCCATTATCTACAAAATACGCACTAGACACATCAAACAACCAATTTCACAAGAAAACATAGCATACACCTTAGGAAATAAGGGCAATATAAATGTATAAATATTGTGTTATCAAATACCCCCAAACCTATCTTTTGCTAGTCCTTGAGCAAAATTAAAGCATAACACAACTAAAAACTAAAAAAAATAAAAAGAAGAAGTTAATCTAAGCCACTTTTGTAGGACATCACGATGGTACTCATCATGTGCCACAAGCCTTTAAACCCCTAGGTGTCCCTAGTTGGAGGAGTTGTGTACCCTGAGGGTTTACTAGTTATGTTACCCACAAACGTTTTACTACAAAACAAAGTTGTTAAAGACATCAGTTCCATAAATTAATGAAAACCAAAATTTGCGAATCACACTTCCAAAACTAAATTTATGCCTTTAAAAGCCAGTGCACCACATGAAAAAACTATGTAGCCGACATCTTAAGGACTTGAGCTTAATGAATCCACACTTGGTGTATCTACAAATTTGCCTTGACTCTAATTCTCACTTGGATATGTCTCAATTTTCTCTTAGAACCTAGGCTTTCACTCTTAACATGCATATGTAATGAAGTTATGTAAAGGGAATCAAAACATAATCACATATGAGTAATATTAAGAAGAACGGCAATTTCTGAAAATAGATCTCATGAAAGGAATCAAATACTAAGAACATAGATATTTATCTTCACCATTAAGCAAGGCTTCCCCATAAATCCATTAGGTCTTTACTATGGTAGTAATTAGGCCTGGCAAACGGGTCGTGTCTGTCGTGTTCGTGTTGTTTTCGTGTAACACTTGTTATCTTAACGGGTCATGTTGTGTCACACCCGTTGTCTTAACGGGTCCTTAACAGGTCGGGTCACTTTCCCCAACGGGTAAAGTGACCCGACCCATTATGACCCGTTAAGAAAAATTTTTTTTCTTAAATATGCACATACCACACATTGCCACATGAATATTACTTCAAAACATTAAAACACATTTGTCGTTTAAGTACTACATATACACTCGAAAATAAGAGTATAATACAAAAAATAAGACATACACTACTAATCTATTACAAATATTAAATGTGCAAGGATATGCAAAATGAAAGAGTTTTTGTTTTCAAGGTTTGTAGAATGTGTATCCCATCAAAATAATACATTCTCTAACACTTAAGAGTTTATTCATACTTTCATTAAGTATAACATAAGATTTTGTGGTATCCACTAGTGTAAATATTTTAAATTGAAGATCGAATTCAATCATTGTATTCATATAGGGTCAAGGAGTGTAGCTGTAAAAAATCATCCAAATCGGAGTTAAAATAACCGTTAAATCGTGATTTTTTTTTTTATAACCGTCAAAAAGTTTTGTCCCGTTACTTGATCTTAGAATGTTTGTTTTTTGCAATTTTTGGGTATGCGATCTCGAAGTATATACAAACATGTTTGACAGTTGGATCATTGAAACTAGTTTCGTAGAATGCGTATCTCATCAAGTTCAAATCAATGGTGTGTGTTTATATATATATATATATATATATATATATATATATATATTAAGTAGATTTAAATCTATTTATTTTGTATGTATAATTGACCGGTACACGGAGTAGTACATCACGTGTCATTATAAAAATAGTGGGATATGTGTGATAAAAAGTTAATAACTTAAAAAAATAAAATTTCTCACCACTTCCATTATAAAAATGGTGTACTATTTGTGTTCCCGTTACAATGAAAAATTTCTCAAGAAAAAAAAGGGGAGAGAGAGGTAAATGACGTACACGTGTCAGGAACACAACTGTCAGATCTTATCCTAACAATAACAAGTGCACACTTGCGAGACCACGGTGGAAAAACAGACCCTACTAGTAGCAACCAAAATTGAAAATACCACTAGGTCCCATCTTTCCCTCACTTTTTTGTTTCCTTTTCAGCTTTTCTTATAATTTTCATTTTCCCTCCCCTTTTCTTCAAAGGGCGGCAGAATGCATATTAATTATTATAGTTTTTACGGGTATAAAATTTAATTTAAAATTTAATATATATATATATTTATTATAGTTTTTATGTCACATCCTAGCCCGGGGCGGATCACTTCTTGGGCTCGCTCCAACACCGTAGCATGATATTGTCCGCTTTGGGCCCTGATCATGCCCTCACGGTTTTGTTTCTGGGAACTCACACGAGAACTTCCCGATGGGTCACCCATCTTGGGAATGCTCTCGTGCGCTACTCGCTTAACTTCGGAGTTCCCATAGATACCGAAGCCAGTGAGCTTCTAAAAGGCCTCGTGTTAGGTAGGGATGGGAATATACATTTAAAGATCACTCCTATGGGCGATGTGGGAAGTTACAATCCACCCCCCTTAGGGGCCTGACGTCCTCGTCGGCACACAAGCGGCCAAGGTTAGGCTCTGATACCAATTGTCACATCCCGGCCCGGGGCGGATCACTTCCCGGGCCCGCTCCACCATTGTAGCACGATATTGTCCGCTTTGGGCCCCGACCACACCCTCACGGTTTTGTTTCTGGGAACTCACATGAGAACTTCCCGATGGGTCACCCATTTTGGGAATGCTCTCGTGCGCTACTCGCTTAACTTCGGAGTTCCCATGGAACCCGAAGCCAGTGAGCTCCCAAAAGGCCTTGTGCTAGGTAGGAATGGGAATATACATTTAAGGATCACTCCCCTGGGTGATGTGAGAGTTACATTTTAGGGTTATAAAATTGTTAAATTAATATACATAATTACTATAGTATTTTTGTAGGGTTATAAAATTATTAAATTAATATTCTGCTTATCGTGTATCGTGTTACCCACATGTATACCCGAACCAACCCGTTATCCTAACAGGTGCTTATCGGGTTACCCGATAACGACCCGATTCGTTATTGTGTCGACCCGAACACCTGTTAATTTCGTGTCGTGTCGTGTCGGGTTATCGGGTTGTGTGAGGAATTGCCAGGCCTAGTTGTAATGTAAGGCTAGGGTAAGGGCTATGAAAGAAAGGATAGGGAAAAAAAACAACTACAACTTGAGATATACCAAGATTTTTTCATATGCAGTTTGGCTAGCCCTCATTTGAAACTTGATGTATGATTCTTGGCTTCTAGGACTCATGTAATGAGAAAGGAACAATTTCTAGTTTATCTAATTTCTTTTATTTTTTTGAGTAAATTGCATTTTACCCCCTCAGGTTTGGGGTCGATTTAAATTCCTTACAACATCTTTAAAACATTTCACTTTCATACCTCACCTACTATTTTATTTCAATATAGTATCTCCGTTACATTTTCCATCCATTGATCCGTTAAGAGCTGACGTGGCTGTCATATTTGTCCTGATGTGTGATAGGAGCATATTTATGCTACTTAGTTATGTTGTTTCCTTGCATTTATGAAGTTAATTACTATTTATTTCAGTCTTTTAAGTTATTTTCGTATGTCTTTAGGTCCTAATGGCAAAAGGAGCAAGAAAGTGCATTTTGAGGCTATTTAGAGCATTTTTGGGCATGGATTGGATAGCTTAACCATGGAGCAAAGAGGATGGACGAAATTGAAGTTAAGAAGGGCTAGGAAAGGCTACAAATCTGGTGGAGGAAGTCCAAATGCAAAGAGGATAAGGAAGAAGCAAGAAACAAGGAACCTTATCCAACCTTATCCAACCTTATCTTATCCTATCCTAGAAACCTTATCCTATCCTAACTCTAACATTATCATATTCTATCCTATCCAAATCAGGTTAGGACTTAAACTTAGCTACTTAGAGGGAATTAATTACACATTTAAACACCTATTTCAGTTTCTAGAAGCCTTATCCATTTAAATGCCGCAAGAACACCATTCCTTGTAGGTTTAGGAATTGCAATCCTCCTTCTACACAAATATCATGTGTCCTTGGCCCTTTAGGTTTAGGAATCTGCCCTAAACACTCCTTCTAGAACACCTTATCCTCTCCCTACATGTGTGCCGCACCAAACCTTCTAGAATTCCCTAAATCCTAGCCGCACTACCCATTCCATGTCCCATTTGATTTCTACCTTGAATTAACCCTTTTTCAATGGGATTGTGCAATCCTTCTCCTTCACTAAGTGTGCTTATTTAGCCTATATAAACAGCCTATGCCGCACCATTCATTCATCCACTCACACATTCATTCATTCATGCTTTCATCCATAAAACACCACAATCCATTCTACAACACCCTAGTGCCGCAAGCAAGGAAGCAAGGAGAGGAGGACTTGTGCAATCTGCCATCCAAGGGAGTGCCGTGCATGCCATTGGAGTGTGGAGCGTTTTTCTTGGTTCTTTCTATCCTTAGTCTTAGTTCAATGTTTAAATTTAATTATCTTTGTTTTGCGAACATGAGGAACTAACTTCTTTTTAGTTAGAGGAGAATTTGAAGCCATGATTATATGTTTTATATGAATTGATTACGTCCGGTTAGTATTTCTTAAGACACGAATGTGATTTGCTTATCTAAGTTATTAAAACTGGTTTATGTATGTGGGTTGGGGGTTAACACTTAATTTTCATGCATAAACTTGATGCTAGAGTATAGGAGGGTCTCACGTAATTGTTATTCACTTATATTCACAAGTAGTGAAGGTTGCTAGTCATAATCGCGTTAAGTAAATCCTTGGTACGAATCTCATGCGTTTCATAGTGATGAGTGCCTTGTCAACGCTTATAGTTTTCACAAAACTTAATGACTTTTGATATGTATCTTTGTTATGCATCTCATATAAAGAACTTGAAAAAGATAATTTGGTTGTAATGCGTTTTCATTCAATTCAATGAAATAAGGAAAACTTGAGGGTTAGTTGTGCGATGCAACTAATTTGGGGCGTTGTCATTCATAGTCTAAAGGAGTAATAACTAGACATTGGTTCGTATGCATATATCATGTGTAGAGAAGGACCCTCTAACTAGCCTTTTACCCATTTATTTTACCTAAATTCGTTTTTCAAAAGTGTTTTCTACTAAGTTTTTGTTTTGAGTCTAAAATTCGTCAAAAACAATCCCCATGTTATTTAGTCTTCATATTTGAGTCAAAACTTGTTTTCCTTGAGTCTTTTGAGTCAAGTCAAGTCCTATTTTCGTCCAAACCCTTTATTGAGTCTAAAAGTGAGTCTTTTTGAGTATTGGTTGCTGTTTTAAGTGTCTAAAGTTAGTTTTGAGTCCATAGAGTCTAGTTTAGTGTTTTTGAGTCTTATTTACATAGATTAGCATCCCTAGTTAATCCCCGGTCTAGAACGATCCCTACTTACTGATAGGAGCATATTTAGGCGACTTACTTAGCTTGTTTTCGTGCTTTTATATTGTTAATTCATAGTTGTTTTAGTAGTTTAAGCCATTTTCGTGTGTTTTTAGGTTCATATGGCTAAGGAAGCAAAAAGATGCATTTTGGAGCATTTTGGAGCAAATTTGGACTTGGAATGAATAGCTTATGTTTGGAGCAAAGGAATGGACGAAATTGAGGACCTAATATCAAGGACTCCTACCTATTCTAGGTCACAAAACAATGTTCCTTGCAACATTAAAACCCTTGCCGTGTGTCCTTTAGTGTTTCCCTTCCTTGCCATGCAAGGGATGGCTTTCTTTCATATTCTAAAGCATTCAAACACAACACCTAGCCGTGCAAAACACTATCATTTCATACACATTCATTTTCAGCAATCACTTCAAAGCCGCAAGCACCAATTCCACATGCATTTTCACCCACATGCACATTCAATCATTCACTCCACACTTTGTGCCGTGCTTCCACCTTTGTTCCAGCAACTCCACATGCATTTCCAACACACATGCACCACCAATTCAGCCACTTTCACACACCAACAACACCACTCATTGCACATGCATCCACATCTTGCAGCCACATGCACTCCCTTTAATTAATTTAACCTAGCTGTCAAGGCACATGCACATTCACCCTAATCATTCACATACACAATCTGTAATCATTCACACATTCAATCTCTCCCAAAGCCGTGTACTTTCCCCTTCATTCCACCCAAGCCACATGCACTCCCATCCATTTCATCATTGCAGCCACATATAGTTTTAATTCACATGCAAACACATTCATTCCAGCCATGCACATTCACCTTGCATTTGCAGAAAATCCACTTCCTTTGCCGTGCATATCAACACATTTCAGCCATTCCACATGCATTTCAACTCACATGCACTCATCATCATAACCTAGCTGTCATTCCACTTTAATCCACATGCATTCCCTTCATAAATCAGCCACATGCACTTTAACCATTCAAACATACACCCATTCACCACCAGAAATCATCATTGCCGTGCATCCCATTCCACTTTCCAGCCATTCCACATGCCATTGTCATTCCACTTCATTTCACCTTGCATTTCCAGATTATTCCTTCATCATTTCAGCCACACATTCACCCACATGCACCCTTTAATCACATGCATAAATCAGCCACATGCATCTCCCACCACCATTACAGATTTCCACCAAGTTCCTAGCTGTCATGTTCCCTCTTCTTCACCTATAAATAAGCATCCATTGCAGCCACAATTAATTCATTCTTCCATACACATTTCAGTCACAAACACCAACCATTCCCTTGTGCCGTGCCTTCCCTATCAATCCAAACACCATCCTTTCCATTTTCATCACTCCCCAAACCATTCACACCATCAAACTATCCTTAGACCTTGTGCTACAACGAAGAGGAAGATAAGAGGGCCTAAACGTTCATAAAATTCAAGTTTGAGTTGTTGGAATGTTTAGGTGTTTCTTTGATTTCAATGTTTAATTTCAATACTCTTTGTTTTGTACGAATGAGGAATGGAAGAGAAGAGGGCCTAAACGTTCATACAATTCAAGTTTGAGTTGTTGGAATGTTTAGGTGTTTCTTTGATTCTCTTTGTTTTGTACGTATGAGGAACTAAACCCCCCCTTGGCTAGGGGGGAATTCGAAATATATGTTTATGCTTGCATTTTGATTTGATTACTTCTAATTGCGTTTCATAAGTTGTGGATTCAATTCGTTTAACTGTTTGATTGATAACTTATTTATGTATGTTTATTGAGAGTGCACACTTAATTTTCATGCATGAATATGACGCTAGAATATAAGTGAGTTTCACCTAATAGTTACGAACTTATATTCACAAGTAGTGGAGGTTGCTTATAAACAATCGCGTTAAACGAATTCTTGGCATAAGTTTCATGCGTATTCCATAGTAACGAATGCCTCGTCAACACTTATAATTTTCATAGAGCGTAATGATTCTTGCTTGTATCTCTATTATGCAATCATGTAGGGGACTTGTGGGGAATGTTTTGGGTTGTCGTATGCAATCATCCAATTCAATAACGTTAGGAAGATTTGAAAGTTAATTTAAGCGGATCTAATTAACTTGGAGCATTGAGAATTCATGGTTTGTTGAAATGCAATTGGAAATCGTTTTATTATGCAAGTATAACATGTATGGAGATGAACCCCTTAGCTAGCCTTCATTCCATTCAATTCTATCACACATTCACATTTACATTTTGCTTTAATTTACAATCTGTACATTTAGTTTAATTTCGTAAAAATCTAAATCCCCCTTTACTTTATTGTCCAATTTAGTTAGAAAGTATCTTAGTTTGTGTTTTTAAGAGTTTTGATTAAATTTATTTCCCAATTTCGTCCAAATTCACCAAAGTGCTCAAAACTGCCCAGAAAGTGTTTTTAAGGCAGTTTTGAGTGTTTTGGGTGATGTTTGAGTCTTTTGGTTTGTTTTAGTGTTTTAAGCGTTTAGCTTCGCATTCCTTGAGTTTAGTTTAGTGTTTTAAACTTTATTTTACGTTTTTGAGTCAGTTTCCAAGTGATTTGCAATCCCTCCTAATCCCCGGTCCAGAACGATCCCTACTTATACTTATACTACAATTGACAAAAAGAGGGTTTAATTTGTGTGCGTATAAATCTCGCATCACTTACATATCTACTACAATTGTCACAAATAGGGTTTAATTTGTGTGTTAAGTTAATTTTCACATCAATGTGGCTGCCAAATTTGTACCACGTGGTAAAAAAATATTTTTTTATTCATTTAAAATATTATAATAATTTACCTTATTTATTAAAATTAAAAAAAAAAAAACCTATCTTCTTCCCGAGCCCTTCTTTTCTCTGCAACCTTAACACCCCATCCCTCCACCTCCCCCGCAACCTCCAAACAACCCTCCCTCTCTTCTCTTTCCAAGGCCGATGCCCCCGCAACCCCCCATGCCATCGCGAACTCGTCGGCAACCCATCTTCCCCAAACTTTGTCCCCTTGCTCTCCTCCCTCCAAGCTTTGTGACTTGTGCGAGATCTCCCCCTCTCAATTCATTCTCTGTCTGCCCTGCGACGCCATGATCGGCCAGCGCGTCTGGATGTGCGACGCCATTTTTTGGTGACCCTACCACCTCTTGCCACCAGCTCTTCCAAACCCTTGGTCTCCCTCCTGACCCGACCCACCACAACCCATTTCTCTATCTCACTCCCCAACCTACCCGCCACCACGACAACCATTGCCTTCCTACAACTCAATGGCAAATCAACGCGCACGCCTCACACGATTTCGAATTGAGTTCTTAATCTTCTTCGTGCATCGTTGGTTTTACTTCGAGGAGGGGCTTGTGGTCAGGGAAAGTGACGGAGAGGGAGAAGTTGAGGTTTTGGTGGTGAAGGGAGGGGACAAAGGTTGGGGAGGTGAAGAGGGAGGAGAGGGAGAATGTGGGGGGTTATGGGGGAAGTGGGGGTGGGGAGGGGGTTGCGGGGGAGGTGAAGATAGTGGAGGAGAAGGAGGTGGGTCGAGGGAAGTTGAGTTTTGGGTTGGGTTTTTTTTTTTTTTTAATTTTTTTTAATTTTATAATTTATTTATTTATTAATAATAAATAAGGTAAATTATTATAATATTTTAAAAGAATAAAATTTTTTTTTGCCACGTGGCATAAATTTGGTAGTCGCGTCAGCATAAATGTGGTAGCCAGGTCAGCTCTTAAAGAATCAATGGATGGAAAATGTAACGAAGGTACTATATTGAAATAAAATAGTAGGTGAGGTATGAAAGTGAAATGTTTTAAAGATGTTGAATTGAAATCGACCCCAAACATGAGGGGGTAAAATGTAATCTACCCTATTTTTTTCTTCTTTTTTTTAAAAAAAAAAAAAAAAAATCTAGAAACTGCGAAATAATGATATGACACATGGTACCTCGGTACACGCCACTTCCTTGGTGTAGGGCTCCACCCTTATTTTCATTTTTATCATCTTGGTATCTCCCAAGCTATAGGGTATGGCTACAATAGTGCAAAATAGGTAGAGTATAATGTGGATGATGAGATGAAAGAATTGGCTAAGTGTTTGGCTTCAAATGGGATATTGGAGTACATAAAGGGGAGGGAATACGGCCATTTAGTGGTGGAAACATGCATAGCCTAACTTCATCTCTATAGTTCCATCTAACCCAATGGCAAAAATACCCAACCTAGCGAAAAGTTCTTTAGTATCCAATGCAAATTAGTGTTTATGAGATCATAAAAATCAATGAAAGAATTAAAAAAAAAAAAGTATTTAAGAGTAGAAACAATAAAACACTCTCAACAAAAGCATAGATTCAAAATCTCACAAGGATAGTTTCCACTATTTCTCCACATCATCCGAACTAGATACTTTATTTGCCAAAACACTTGAGATATGGCAAAATGAATGGTTAAAAGTGTGATGCACAAATCTCCTAGGCAACCCTTTAGTAAAGGTAGAATGATTTAGCACATCATATACTTCGCCATTAATAAATTAAAGTGACACCCTTAACATCTCATGTTTTAGAACAATTCATTTTTATTGTGCTTTTCTTTAAACCCCACCCATGGTTAATTTAATTTTAGGACATCGTTAATGCAAAATCCTATGCAATTCCTCACCTACAACTATAAAAAGAAGATAACATAGAGAAATTATACAAAGGAAAATGATACACCTATCATGCCTCCAAATTGTGGAGGAATGGTAGCTCAAATCACTTTTGTACGCTGGCATACACATGTGGCAAAAAAACAGTAGGACAACATAAACTTTTCTTTCTTTTTCTTCAATATTGTGAGTTTCTGATCCATTTCGAACACAAACTTAAGTCATTTGAGAAGTTCAAACCTGGTCCTAATCAATTAACTCATTCTAGCATGTCCACAGCCAGGAATCTTCTCATGGGTCATAAAATAATTTGCAACCAATACTTTTGAAACACAAATTCCTTTGTTCTCTAACCTAAACTAAAAATAAAAATAATAAAAACAAAAGTTTTCCACCCCCAAACCTAAAATAAAAGAACGAAGTTACCGAGGTGGGTTGCCTCCCACCAAGCGCTTTAGTTAACGTCTAAGAAGACAAAATGCACGATCTAAGGCTTGATCAAGTCAAGGAAATCAACCACCTCAGCTGTAGGAATGCTGGCTAAGTATGGTTTCAATCGATGCCCGTTCACCTTTAAAGTATTCCTAGTCTTCGTATTCACAATTTCAACAGCTCCATGAGGGAATACTTGTCTTACTTTAAAAGGTCCAAGCCACCGAGATTTCAATTTTCCTGGAAAAAGATGTAAACGTGAGTCGTAAAGCAAAACTTGCATACCTTGTTTAAGCTCCTTCCCTTGCAACATTTTGTCATGGTATAGCTTTGCCCTTTCTTTGTAAGTTTTTGCATTCTCATAAGCCTTGTTCCGGAGCTCGTCTAACTTATTTAGTTGCAACTTTCTAGCATCTTCGGCTTTTACTCATGCCAAAATTTATTTTCTTAATTGCTCAGTATGCTCTATGCTCCAATTCCATTGGCAGGTGGCAAGATTTTCCGAAAACAAGCCTATAGGGGCTCATTCCAATCGGAGTTTTGTATGTCGTTTTGTATGCCCAAAGGGCGTCATTCAATTTTAAGGCCCAATATTTCCTTGTAATTTTCACGGTCCTTTCCAAAATATACTTAATTTGCCGATTACTGACCTCGACTTGTTCTGAAGTTTGAGGGTGATATGGTGTTGTTATCCAATGAATGATGTTGTACTTCTTCAACAATGTTGCAAAAGCTTTGTTACAAAAGTGACTTCCCCCATCACTAATTATCTGGGGGTACCAAATCTAGTAAATATCATGTCCTGCAAAAACCCAAACACAACCTTACTATCATTAGTTTTAGTTGCAATTGCCTCAATCCATTTAGACACGTAGTCCATAGCAACAAGTATATAATTATAACCAAAAGATGTAGGAAAGGGACCCATAAAATCTACACCCCACACATCAAATAATTCTACCACTAAATTGTTGGTGAGCGACATCTCATTCCTCTTGCTTATATTTCTTGATCATTGGCACCTATCCCACTTTCAAAAATTATATGAATCGTTGAATAACGTAGGCCAAAAGAAACTTGATTGCAAAACCTTAAGAGCTGTCCTTTTGGCACCAAAGTGTCCTCCACAATTTAATTCATGGCTCAATTGTAGGACACTCTGCTGCTCACTTTCTGGAGCACAACGACTTATTATTGGATCAGGACAATGTTTAAATAAATAAGGATCATCCCAAAAATAATGTTTAACCATAGATAGAAACTTCTTCTTTTTGTTCGAGGTTAGATTAGAACGCATAATTTTACTGGCCAAGTAATTAACAATATCTGCATACTAGCGCTCCTTTCCATGGACTGAAAAGAGTTGCTCGTCAAGAAAAACTTCATGAATGGGTGCGACACCATCTTGATTTTACATTTCCTGGCCATCTACCTCCACTAGCCTAGAGAGTTGGTCCGCCACCACATTTTGGCTCCCTTTTTTGTCCTTGATTTCTAAATTAAACTCTTGCAACAATAAAATCCACCTAATCAATCGAGGTTTGGCATCCTTTTTGGTTAGCAAATACTTAAGAGCAGCATGATCAGAATAAACAATAACCTTTGACCCAATTAAATAAGAGCGAAAATTTTCCAAAGCAAAGACAACTGCCAACAATTCTTTTTCCGTGGTGGAATAATTTAACTGAGTATTATTCAATGTGCGACTAGCATAATAAACATGAGGCAAGTTACTTACACGTTGTCCAAGATTTGCATCAATAGCGTAATTAGATGCATCACACATTAATTCGAAAGGAAAAGACCAATTGGGTGACATAATAATAGGAGCCGATGTTAATTTCTTTTTCAAAGTATCAAAAGCATCATGACAGCTTTTATCAAAATTAAAAACAACATCCTTGGCTAAGAGATTACATAGGGGACGGTTAATTTTTGAGAAATCTTGGATGAAACGCCTATAGAAACCTGCATGACCAAGAAAGCTTCACACACCCTTAACAGAAGTGGGAGGCAGCAACTTAGCAATTAAATCAATTTTTGCCTTGTCTACTTCAATACCTTTAATAACATGGCCTAGAACAATACCTTGCCTTACCATGAAGTTGCTCTTTTCCTAGCTTAAGGTTAGATTTGTCTCAACGTATTTTTTAAGCACTAAGGTTAAAATACCAAGGCAATTATCAAATGAAGTGCCAAAAATAGAAAAATCATCCATAAATACCTCGATACATCTTTCAATCATGCCGGAGAAAATTGACATCATACATCTTTGGAAGGTGGCAGGGGCAATACATAGGCCAAAGGGCATACTGCGATATGCGAAGGTACCCAATGGGCATGTTAACGTCATATTCTCTTGATCTTCGGGTGCAATTGGTATTTGATTATACCCTGAAAAACCATCAAGAAAACAATAGTTAGAATGATTGGCTAAGAGTTCAAGCATTTGATCAATAAAAAGTAAAGGAAAGTGATCTTTTCTAGTGACAAGTTTAAGCTTTCTATAATCAATGCAAACCCTCCAACCCGTAGTCACTCTTGTTGGCACAGGCTCATTATTGTCATTTTACCCGTAGTCACTCTTGTTGGCACAAGCTCATTATTGTCATTTTTAACAACGGTAATTCATGGGACGTGGATTTGCATCTGCCATCTTCTTATGGATGTCCTCTACGTCCTCTTCTCTTTCTTCTAATTATGATGTGGACGTTTTGCTATGACTGGAATCAAATTCACAATCCAACTCTTCTCCTTCTTGGTGCTTTTTTGTGTAGCTCTTCTTATTTGATCAATATTATCGTCAATCGGCAATAGTTTTCTGTCTTGCGAATGACGACCTTGCATTCACTACCTACAAAACAAATAAATTTAGAAAAAAATAGAATAAACAAAATTAGGGGACACACAAGTAGAAATAATTAGATAAGACTTTAAGATAAATCCCCGGCAACAACGCCAGAAACTTGATGAACACATTACATTTTTTGCAAGTGCACGAATCGATATGATAGTATAGCAAGCAAATACGAGTGTTGTACCCACATAGATTTGTAAAGTCACCTAACTAAGTCCAATTATGCAGTACCCACAAGAATACAAATAACGAAAACAACTAAACTATGAAATTCAAATAATTAACCAAGGAGAAGTTGATTTAAGATCAAGTATTCTAAAGTGCAGTAAATTAAAAAGAGAATTTGTGTAAATAATTTCTGAAAACAATGGTTGAAACACTAGGTATCTGACTTCACCATATCAATTCAATTCTCATTGGATAACTTAGTAAGAACAATTCAATAAAGGTTCTAGGGTTCATTCTTTCTTTATTATGATTGTCCATTAGGCGTCCAGGTATAACCAAGTACTTTTAATCATCAACTTAACCATGGCATCTAGTCTAAGCCAATAATCGAAAATTCATTAAGTACAAGAAAAGCAAAGAAAACCAAAATGTGTCTTAGCAAGGCGTCTGCATCAACAACAATTCATTCATCCAAGAAAGCTATATCAAGGCTAAGCATATGGCGTCTACTATAACCTTGTCTCATACACTCAAAAATTCATATTAAAGGTAGCTAATCAATAACAAGAACATAAAAAATGATTTAAGCATAATAAATGAAACTAGAAACCTTTGAATTGATAAAAGAATAAAGTTAACTAAAACATAGAATCATCATGAAGGCTACATCAAATCCCTAGTAAAGAATTTAGTTACTCATAGCCATTAAATTACAGAAAGTCATAGTTATGAAAATCACAAGTACAAAGTCTGAAAAAGATATTGAAAAAGCCTTAGAGAACCCCTTGGTGCCTGGCTTCCTTCTTAGGTCAATCGTCTAAAACAATCTAATGAAGTGAGCTCCCCCATCAAGAACGCTGCTTCTCGCACTAAAACATGTCTAATTTCTTCCAGAAACATCAGAATCATGATCTATAAAATTCTTCCAAAACTAGACATCTAGAGCTTTTCGTAGGTATGTGGCACAACACCAAGTTTGTCTTGATGAATTTCTGACCGCCTAACGAAAAATGACAGTTCTGCGTAGCACCTTCCAGCTCCAGTTATAATTTTCAAACAGTAGCCATTATATTGCGGATTGAACAAATTAGCATCTGATGATTGTTGAAATACTTCTTGACTTCAATTCTTCCCAGCTTTGATCCTTTTCACCAAAAGATTCCAAAGTCTTCTCTACGGTCCATTATCTACAAAATACGCATTAGACACATCAAACAACTAATTTCACAAGAAAACATAGCATAAAACTTAGGAAATAAGGGCAATATAAATGTATAAATAGTGTGTTATCAAAACCTTTTCCCGAATTTTACTATCTAATTTACGAATTTTGTATTTACGCGACTCTATTTGTTTCGTTAATTCTAGAATTTGTTACTTAATTACAAAGTTTAAAATTTCATAATTAGTCATTTAAAATGTGTAGATCTTTCTAGGTTATTCTTAGTATTTTTTTGGATAGAACTCGATTCCATGAGCACATAGACAAAACCGTTCATGAAACGAAACTTTAACGAAGAAAATACGATCCACTAAAGTCAAAGGCATTTTTATCCTTTGGCAATCTATTTAGGGAAGGTCTTAAAAGGCTGGAGTAGCTTTTCCTGATGGGGAAAACTTGGAAGCAGCAGACTTGGATGAGAGGTGATCAATCGGCCGACTCGGATTGTGACCTGGTTCATGAAAATGCCAAAATCTCCATTTTTCAGCGACAAAGTTGTCGCCACCATTACCAAATCGTAGCTTGTGACCTAGGATCAAGATTCACCCAAGTTTAACTTTGAGAAACCACTGAAGACGGCAGTTTGAGGCCGCGATGTTTGTGTGCTATCGTGGTGTTCTCACTGTTTTCCAGCAACATTGCTGATCGATGGGGACATAAAACATATGGAAACAACTCACCTCAATGCCATCTAAACCCTGGGTTCAGTTTGTCCATCGGACATTGGATGGCGGATAATTTTTCCGAGGGTTTTATGGCGATTTTAACGGCTTCTATCCACTTTCAAACTTCTTAACAAGTATAAATTAGTGGTACACGGATAAGGTCTCCAGATCTTAACGTTAGTTTGGTATGTTTATATTGCCTAATTGGCTAAGTAAGAGTAGTTGCCAACACTTTGCAGAACATTAATCTAAGTGTTTACAAGAGATTTTTCCTTTAAGCATGACTTTTGTGCCCGTTTGTTCATTCACCTTGCCTCTTTCTGGGTATGAGGATTTTAGTAGTCACAACATGTCACCAAAAAAGTGCTTCCTTCTTAGTCTAATTGTGTTTTCGTCCCTATTGAATCTTAAACGAAAGTTGGTTAGGGACTTGTCGCTTGCACATGGGTTGAAACATCTTTTAATTTCTTTTGTCAGACCCTATAAGCTTTAGACGTGAACCTTTCTGATCGGACTACACTTAGCTGACTTAGCTAAGGAATTTCCGCATATCGAAGCTTCACTAGAATAAAATTCCTCTTGAGGATTTCTTAGTTTGGAAGCCTCATCCATACCTGCTTAGGCACGAGACCGTTGCAGAATGTACTTGACTTAGTACGCTGGTTCGAAATAGAAGTAATCGTCATCGAGGTCAGAGTTAGAGCCACCACTCGGATGATTTTTGAATTGCTCTTTTGATTAGTCCCTCATATGACCAGAGCTCGGTTTGAGTGTTATAACCCATAACCTTTAAGTTGCATAATCTTTCTGTTGGCTGGATGCTGCATTGGAAACATCTGGATCATGGGGCCATGTCCCCATGTCCTTATGTCTGTAGTCTGTATATCATAACTGCACATAATACGGCTCTAGCATCCTAAGTTGCTAGCTGAAAAACCACAAAATGCATTCTAAGAGACTCATTTGACATTATCACTTTGAATTTTTAGACTTAAACTTATGGAGAGTTTCAAAGTTGTGTGATATTTAGATATTAGGGGATTCCATGTACATAACAAAAGAAAACAAATTGAATAAACACAATAATCGTGCGATAATCAAACTAAATTCTTGTTATAAAATAATGGGGACATGATGGGGAGGATGTGATTGAATCTGAATTGGACTTTTACGTATCTTTGGGAAGCAATTGTAGTTCTAATAAAAGATGAAACAATGTGTTTAACATTAGGGTTCATCTTTGATGAAGGTGTTTTGACTTAGGCAAGCTTTAGAGAGATTTCTTCTAGTCTACGTGTAGATGAATGAGGTTGAGATTTTTAGTAATACCTCTGGAGTTTGGCGATATTGCATCTTTTGGTGATTGGAGTTTGGCGATACTGCATCTTTTGGTGATTGGAGTTCCATCTATGCTGTATGTTCATTTATCTTCTATTCCAACAACTTTGTGCGGTCATTCCCAGTTTGTCCCAAGATTGCTCTTTCTTAATACCTTTGTGTTCTCGAAGACTTCTCTTAGGACAAGATCTCCAACTTTAAGGCTTCGAGGTTTGACACCTTTGTTATAGTATGACTGGATTTACTATTGCGTGGCGGCAAGTCGGACTTGGGGGTATTCCATGCGTTCCTTTACTAAGTCGAGGTCAAATTTTAGAATTACAACGTTTTCTAATTCAATTCGCTCCTCGGTATCTGGTTAACACTTCGCATATGAGTAGTGTACAGATCATGCATGATTGACATACTTGCTTAATAGCGTTAGTGATGTCCGGACGAGAAAATGTGAGGTATTAGAGCTCGCCACCGTACTTTGATAAATAGAAGGATTAGATAAAGGTCCCCATCAAGAGAAGAAAGTTTGGCACCCGACGTTACTAACGTTTGACTAGGCTTACAAGATTCCAAATTAAACTTCTTCGCCATATCAAGGGCATAATGTGTCTAGGAGAGATATAGTGGTGGAAGTTCTATGGATTACATGCCAAGAAAATAACTATGGTATCCCATCCGGCGACTATGAAATATAAAACACAAAAGATCAATAAATAACAAAATTTCAGATGCTTTATGACCAGTAAAAATGATGTTGTCAACATAAATAAGCACAAAAATGGGGGTATGCTTACCATGGTGAATAAACAAAGAGGCATAAGGTCGACTATGAAAAAACAGTTGGCAAGCAAAAAAGAGATGAGTCGTTGAAACCAAACTCGGGGAGCTTGCTTAAGTCCATAGAGAGCTTTGTTTAGCTTGCACATAAATCTGGGGCGAAGAGGTTCATTGAATCCAATTGGTTGCTTCATACAAACCTCTTTTTAAAGAATGCCATTGAGAAATGCATTACGAACATCTAACTGTTGCCAAAAAGGTCATCCCATAGAAACTGCTAATGCAAGAATCGCTCGAATTGTAAGGGTTTAACACCCGAGAATAAAAGTAATGGAACTGTTGGTGCTTTGTTTAACTTTAAAACCCCATTTGCACCCCACAATGTTCATGAATGGAGAGGAGGGGACAAGGCTCCAAGTTTGATTGTACATGAGTGCATTATATTCTTCACACGTAGCTGCCTTCCAACGACAATGTTTCGACGCTTTAGCATAACTTATGGGTTCAATAGATAACAGATCGGAAAGAGCTGCCACTATTGCGCTTGGGAGATGTCTGAGTAATCAATTTATTTATATCTTGAAATTTATGCAGTAGTGGGAAGGTGTTTGAATATGATGGTACAACATGTTGAGGAGTATTGGGTGATTCTTCAAATGAACTAACAATAGGGGATGCTATTGTTTGAAGCGGGGTAAAAATAGCAGTGATAGTTAAATTGTAACTTGGACTAAGCAAGGCATTAGACATGTGGCATAAGAAGATTGTGCGGGCTGGTGATATTCAACTACTGCAGGTTGTTCGACGTGGCTTGGCTAGTGATTGCTTGGCCCAGTTAGATTGTTCTGTTGCTTGGACAAATCAGCCATTGGAAGGGAATGGTTAGGTGGAAGTGGCTGGTCAAATTGGAGCACAAGTGGGCTTGATGATAGCACGGGCTGAAGGGACTTTAGTGAATCAAGCACAACACCATTATACTTCCTGAAACAAGTTCATCAAAAGGAAAGGTAAATTCATCAAAGGTAACACTAACATTACACAAAGTGTAAACACGACATGAGATCGGATCCAAGCAGCTATGTCCTTTGTAATGAGGATTATAGCCAATAAATGCACATTGCATGGACTTTATGTATCAGTTTATGGTTGTTGTACGATACTAAGTGCGAGAAACAAGCACACCCAAAACTCTAAGGGGGCGTTTGTTTGCCCTCACTAACTGGGACTGGACTGGACTGGACTAGCTATTAGTCCAATACTGTGTTTGTTCCATGCTGGGACTAACATTAATGAGACTAAAGGGGACTAGCATGGACAAAACCCTTCACTAAGAGGTCTTAGTGAGACCCTCCAATAACCATGGGACTAGCTAAGACTATCCTCTATTTCTCGTCCTTGTCATGCTCAACGACCACTCCCGACAGACTCCTCGTCATCGCCGGTCACCTAGATCAATCATTAACTTCCCGACTCTCTTTCAGATCCATTTCACAACCAATTTTCATATAAAATATACCAAATTGAAGCTGGGAGTGACAAGATTACGATTGTACTTGAATCGAGGCCAAAATGTGGTCGAATGTGGCCGGAAAATGGCCTAGAAGTCTCGACCTGTTTGGGCTTCTTCAAATCCATGGCAAATTCGAGCATGCAAAGCTAAGATCTCGGTCCAGGGATGGTGATGAATTTTTTGGCGGTGCTAACTTCATCCAATTTAATGAGGGTTGGCCAAAAAACACATCGGGAAACCTGCAACTCGTCGGGAAAATTGGAGCCGTGAGGTTCCGTTCGAACAACGCATAGCTAGAGAGGGAGGGAGGACAGAGAAATAGAGACTGGAATCAATAAGGAGTTTGACTAGGAATGAGAAAGAGACATGAATTAAGAGGTCTGAGAGGAAAAAAAGAGGGAGAGGGTGGGACGATGAGAGAAGAGGAAAATAGTGGAACGGAAATGGTAGGAAAAGATGAAGAAAAAGATAAGATCATAATAAAATATTAATAATTTATATATTAAATAAAATAATATTAGAATTTGTTATTATCCAGCTTCTTAGTCCAATACTGCACCAAACGCTTCACTAAGTTAGTCCAATTTAGTCTAGTCTAAGCCAGTCCAGCTTAGTCCTTTAAGGTAATCCAGTCCGAGATAGTCCGGCGCAACAAACGCCCCCTAAGGAACTTATAATCCGGAGTATGTTGGAAAACCTTTTCATACAGAGATGTAAAATCCTAATTGGGAGTAGGCAAACGATTGATTAAAAACACCGGTGTAGAAAAAGACTCATCCCAATAAGTATACGGAAAGTGTGATTGTGATAATAAGCAAAGGCCTTTCTACACGATGTGTCGGTGCTTTCGTTTAACCACGCTACTTTGTTGTGGCGTATATGGATAAGAAATTTGATGACCGATGGCATTATTTAAGAGAAAGTACAAAAATAATTTACTAGTAAATTCTCCACCACCATCCATTTGCAACATTTTGCTAGCCCGATTGAATCTATTTTCCACCATTTTCTTAAAGCCAATGAAGGTGCTATAAATATCTGATTTATTTATCAATAGATAAAACCCCACATATCGAGTATGATCATCCACTATCGTAAGATAAAATTGATAACCAAAATTAGATGACATTGGTGCAGGACCCCAAAAGATCAAGATGTAAATTCGAGTGGATTGGAAGCATTCTTATCACGAACAAAAAATGGCAATTGATAGGATTTTTACCACCTGAGCAAAAAGCGTTAAAAACACCTAAAATACTTGCAAGAGAAACAAGATTATCGTGGTATAGTTGGCTCAAGCAAGGTCGCTTTCCGCAAGGATTAATTTAAGGGAAATTTTATTTGAACCCATCTAACCTCTTTCTACACCCAACTTAAATTATAAATGTGAATTATCTATTTTATCCTATTACATAATTACTATCAAGTACAAGATGAAATTAAGAATAAATCCACACTCAATAATCAAGTTCTACCATCACACAATTTTTATCCTACGTTCATTCTAACTAAATTCCTAAGAGCTTCCATAAAACCCTACGATCACCTAATAGTCAAATCCGGTTGCTTTTCGTTTCCTCTTTAGCTTCATGTTAACTCATTCAGGAAGAGCAATAATTACAAGCAATATCACCACAAGAAACAAAGAGTCGAAAAGCTTTCAACACATCAAAATGTTTTCCATGTCATTACGAGTGCATGTTTAAAGTGTGAGTTCTCTTCTCGTTATTTGTTCAGTTTTGCTTTATTCAACTATGTATGGTTGTAAAAGCTGCATATATTGCTCAAATGAAAATTATTGCCATAAACCTTCAAGAAAACGTGATGAGAAGTTCTACTGAAATTTACTTTCACTAAGGTGTCCACATAATTTTACATGATTCAAATTCCAAAAGTACTAGTTCAACTGCTTACCTAGTAGCTACTGAATTGTTTAATCTTGAATTACAAATTCATCACTCAATTCCACGAATGACATACAGGCTAGCTACTTGGACTACTCCATTAAGAGCTTGGCAAAAATCATTTCCTAACAACCTTGCACTCCAAACCGACGTAAAAAAAGTTTAAAAAACAAATTGATGGTGCTGATCAATTCATCTATAACAATTGGTTGCCATGACAAAATCTTAATTCTTCATTCATTCATTTGGGATTTTATTTTCTAAATGGGTGTAGATGAATTTTTATGTGTTGAATTGAGTTTGTGAGGGTAGTTTAGATAGTACATTTGGGTTTAAAGAAAGATTGATTCTTTAATTAAAAATAATATCGGTGTAAAGAGTAAGTTAGGTGTAGAAAGAGGTTGTATGGATTCAAATAAAATTTCCCTTAATTTAAATAGATTAACGCAAAATCGATTCTCAACCAATTACTTAGAACAAAGTTTTGGAAAAAAGGGATTTAATGACCTAATTTAAGGAAAAAAAAATCTAATTAAAAAGGTTAACTAAAATCTGCAATTTTAAAGAAGGAAAAAAAGAAACAATTTTTAGAATTCAAAATGAGAAAGCACTAGGGTTCCACTGTCACCTTAACAATCCTATGTTGTTCTTCTAATTACTTATGAATTACACATGCATATTTTGAAGGTTAGGTTTTCCTCAAGTAGTATCCTACTTGGAACCTCCAACACAGAACGTATATCTAACATGTAACTTGTCAGTGATGTCTAGATCGAATGTGAACTTGCAAGACTCATTAAGTTTTGTGAAAACCTTTTTGAAAAACTATATAACCCTTAAGACATGTTGTCCATCATAAGAAGTTACACATATTAACCACAATAAGCCTTAGTCAATTTTAGGGTAGCCCTCTGCCAAAATTGCATCAAATTACTTTTCTAAATATGACACACCCCGACCCAGAATATCCACCTAAACTCTGAATCAAGCTGTGCTGGCCGACACCAGGAAGGTGACAAAGCCATAAAGTGTAGTGATGTGGAAAATGTGAATAAATTTAAAACGTAAAAGTGACTAAATGCAAGAGTGCGCTTGTGAGCAGGAATGAACCCATTTCACACATGATGTTAGAGCATAAGTAAAGTATAGTAAGGTAGAAGAAGAAACAAGTATAGTTTCCACATATAATATATTACGTATAGTATGAAAATATTTAGCGTAGCTAGCAATATCTCAATATTTCAATACGGCACAATATTTCGTAAATAAACACTTAACGTCCAGTAATCCCATAATTTTGCATAACAAACATATCTTATGGAATGCTCATTAACATATGCTAACACACGAGTTCATATAGAGATATTCTGACATGAATTGACTAGGTGTAATAATGATATACACTCTAGTACTACAATCACGTGAAGACTGGCGCTATGCGCATCACATACTAGTCTTAATTGCATATAGGAATCTAGGACATGATTGACACCTACAATGGATCCAAAGTGAGTGTACGATATGGTGTGAACATACACATGAAAGACTGGCCCCGACCCCGGGTAAGTACTAAAACTAGTGCAGCACACTCGTTCATATATACCTAGTTAATATCTAATATCACATATACATGCCTCCCATCAATTGAATCGCTTTTTTGAGAAATATGAGACATCTAAGTCATACAAGTAAAGAGATGAGTAGATAATTTAAATAAAATCATGCAGCGTAAATCGGTAATTCACGTCAACATAATAATATTCATAGCCATAAATATGATTATAATGATTTCCTAATACTCATCAATACGATATTTCTTATAAACGTTAATTTAATTATGGCAATCACGTAGAAAATTCATTATTAAATATATATGTGAAAACTTAACAAATATATATACTATATAAAAGAAAAGACCCACTGACAGTTACTTGCGAGGTCGCAGCTGTTCGAACAAGTAAATACGGATCGTCGATGCTAATTGTACTTAAACATAATAGAGACACATTAGTAAAACTCAATTAAAACATTTGAATTTGGAGAAACGGATGGCGGATTCAAAATCAGAATGTCAAAATACGCTAAGAAGGGTCCTGAGTAAATTTTGTAAATAGTCAACGAAAAGTCAACGGTTAACCCTAAAAAGTCAACCGAGACGCCAAACCAGTCAACTATGTTAAAACTTTGAAATTTCAGTAAATGGATGTCAAAAACAGACTCAGATCGTCGAAATTAGCCAAGGAGGATTTACGAGAAAATTTCAAAAAAGTTAACATAAGGAATATTCCAAGTTTCAGGAATGTTCCCAAAATATTATGAGCTCATTTCGGAGTTGGGCTGGCTGGAACATTGGCCCAAAGGTTTGGGCTAGGTTGGGCCAGGTTTGGGCTTAGGCCTTCTTTTGTATAGGGTTGGGTTGGCCCAATTACTCTCGCGAGTCACTGGACCCAACAAAGAAGAAGGCCGAAATTTCTGGAAGGAGGTCGGAAAACTTCCAAGGCCCAATTTGGGTTCAAACTTCAACCATTTTCAATGATTCAAAAACCAAAAATGAAATTAAGAACTCCAAGAACAAGAATATACCATTGTGGGCTCCCATCGTGGCCGAAGTTGGTCGGAAATAGATAACAATGATCTCGGACTTTGTGGGAAAATCTGGAAAAATACACCCGAGGTGTTTTTGTGCCAAAACAACACAAAAAGTCCATAAAATTACTAGAATCACACACCACATCGCGATCCACAACAATTTGGGGTGGTTTTCGAACTTACCATCATTGGAGACACTGTGAACTCGCTGGAATCTTGTTGGCGTTCGTGTGCATAGAGGAAGAAAGATAGTGACTAGGGCTTGCGACGAGGGGAAAGGGGAAGTGCAGTGATGATGATGATGGCTGGTGGTGGAGGAGTTAGCCGAAGGGGCGAGGTGAGGTGGTGCCTCGAGTCTTTGCAACGATGCTGCAGAGGGAGGAGATAGTTAGTGGGAGAGAGAGGCGGGAGAAGACTGAGAGACTAAAGAGAGTCCGAAAGTGTAGGGAGAGGGAGAAGGGACATGTGGCAAGAAAGGAATGGAGAGCTTGGGTGAGTGTGGGCCCCACGGGCCGGAAATATTAATAAAATAATAAAAATATCCCTGAAAAATATATTAAATAATGATATAACAATATAAAACTTTGAATAAATATATAAATATAAAATAGAAATTTTTTACAAAAGTATTTTTCAAATTCTTATTTTTGTAAAATCTCCATCGTAATTCTGATTTCGATTCCGTTTATGCCTACGCATTTATACCGTCGAATGCTTCGAGAATACGATAAAATAATAGCTTGTACATGTCATGAAATGACGGTCAACGAGAGTCAATGATTTCACCACTAGGGCATTTCTGTCAATTCATTCTTTTAAAATTAATAAAATTGTAAAATTAGGGATGAGTTGTTACAAAATATCCTAATGGTCACGAATCACTAAGACAAATAGATAGTTTAAATTGATGATTAACAATTCAAAACTTGCATGCATAAATTCATAAGCAAATTAAAAAAAGACAACATATTCTTGCTAAGAATCATGGCCTCACCCTAGCAAAGAGGATTAGTTACGCATATTTATAATAAAAATCACAAAGTCTTTATTGAAATAGAAAAAGAATGAAAACACCTTGAAAGTATAAGTCTTGAAATCTCTAGTTTTTGCCAAAAATCTTCTCTCCAAAAATTGCATAAAGAAGAATAATATAGGGCCGGCCAAAAGGCTTATTTATACTACTCTAATTAAATCCTCCTAGTAAAAGGTCTTAGAATAAGACTAGGAAACCAAATAAATTGAAATAAATTAAGAAACATAATTATAAATTGACTTGATAAATTCGTCCAAAATTCTGTACAAAAACGTTTTGGACGCATATGAGTTCCAAAACCAGCCCGAGATAGCTTGGACTATTCTGAACACTTCTCCAAAAGGCCATGAACCCATTAGAGGTTATCTTGGCTCCAAAAATCGCAATTCAGCTAAAAAATGTCAATTTCCAGCAACACGCACTGCGTCTTTAGTTACTCGCTAGAAAATAACCGCTTTGTAGAAATTGCTGAAATTTTCACATGAATAGCTAAGGAACACACGACCGTCCTCCAATTGGAATTACCCCAACATTTGTCTGTTTGATCATGTTTCGCTCCGAGAGAAGTCGAATGTCCTGTGTTGAAAATATAAAACAAATTATCAAAAGTCTACCAAAATAATTACCAAATTATACAAAGAATAGGGTAAAGTATATAATATGATATCTACTCATCAGTAATCTACATGATTTTGCCAAAGAACAAACATGACAAACTTTATTTGAATCATTTACAATGAATTGGTAAATGGTACTTATTCAATAACACCAGAAAAACTGCATTAGATGGGTGTCCAAAACGCGCATGCCAAACATCTGGGGTTGTTCGTTCTCCGTAGAAAACAATATTGACAGAGACTTTTGAGTTTGCATGGATGTGGTAAAGATTGCCAGAGCTAGTACCAATGAGAAGAGGTATCACCGTCTTTTTGTTCTTCACCCCAAAAAAAAAAAAAAAAAAAAAAAAAAGGAAAAAGAAAAGAAAAACCGTAAGCTCCCAATATAAAAAATAACAGTTATTATCTTTGCAAAAGTGTTTAATGGACAAATGGTTCTTCTTAATGGCTGGAATACACAGAACTTCATTGAGACCCAAAGAGCCATAAGGTATGGTCAAATTTCTGTCATATATGGGTAATAGGTAAGTGAGAACCATTTCCAACAATGATAGATTAAGTACTTGTGTATGGTTGGACATTTGAGAAACCAGAAGACTCCGAAATCATGTGATGAGTAGCGCTTGAATCAATGCACCAAATTATAGCATTGGAGTTGGAAGCTGCAGTGTTCTCTGCTATGTTTGCATAGTGTTTGCGTGGATAATCTTTTGGGTTGTGTCCATTGTTGATTGCAATAGTAGCATGCGAAGTTTGGAGGAGTTGGCAACAGTGGTGGACGTTGACCAGTGAATGATTGACTATGCTGAGGATTTGACGTATTCTATTGATTCCAACCTTTATCATCTTAATTGAATGCCCTTCCATCATTGCGATAGTTATTGAAACGATTATCGCAGCTATGGGACCAACTGCGACCTTGTCCTTTTCCTCTCCCTTTGTTTGAATGAGGCTTTTTATTGCAATTAGGGTTCTGATCTTGTATGGTATGATCAGCAACCAGTGTAGTTGTAGACATCTAAATTCCAGTGAAATAAATATTAACTAATGCATTAAAATTTCAACGTTCATGTGTTACATAAATTTTACACGCAGCATGTGACTCAGCAAAAATGGGAAAAGTCATAAAAAAGGACATATGTCAATACCTGGTAGAAATGATTTATTTCATCTAATTATTATATTTAAAATTAAGCCTTGAAAATTCTATATATAGAAGGCCAAGCCTTTCATTTCAGGGAACCAATTCACATATACATTTCTCTACTCCCAAATTGGAAGAGAATTCCCCAAAATCCTTAAAGCTATGAAACTCTAAAGCTTTCAAGCATCCAATCTCCCAAATTCTTAAGAATCTTGAAGGATCAAGAAAGCTCTCTTCGTTCTTCGTCAAATCCTTGAAGAAATCCACTCAACTGTTCATAAAGATCAAGCCCCAAAGGCTTTTGAAGATCTGTTCACCCTTGTTTATCAAGATCAAGCCCTGAAGGCCCTCGAAGATCCGTTCATCGTTCATCAAGATTAAGCCTCGAAGGCTTTTGAAGATTTGTTCGTCCTCGTTCATCAAGATCAAGCCTAACGACTTTTGAAGAAATCCACACAACTGTTCACCAAGATCAAGCCCCGAAGGCCCTTGATGATCCGCTCATCCTTGTTCATTCTAAGATCAAGCCCCGACGACCTTTTGAATCAACAACATCAATAAATCCGCACCACTGTTCATCCCTAGACCAAGCCTCGATGGCCATTTGGATCAACAGCCTATCCACAGATCTACACCTTGTGAAGATAGAATTAGAGGATCAAATTGTAAAAGAGATTGTAACCTAAAAATTAATACAAAATATTATTTTGTATACGTGTTCTTGTTTCATTTGTCGCAGGAAAATTTGTGTTTACAAATTTGGCACGCCCAATGGGACAATCTCTACCTCTCATCTCTTTCTCCATTAAGGAATCCGAACACACCTCAAAATCAATGGCATCAAGCAAGGGACAAGCCATTCTTGCAACCACTAAGGGAAGGATCTTGAGCACTTCAACCGCGAACGGACAACCTATTGGCTCTACAACTGCTCCTCAACATGCCACTTCAAAGTCGGTGCCACTAAGGGAGCAAGGGGAACATCAAAGGCTCGAGTCCATGATCAACCTGACCTCGCTAGGGGTACCAAAGCATGCTGCTGAGGCGCACAAGATAACATCCTAAAACGACCATGGGGTTCTTCGTCAACACCCTGGATTGAAGAAGTCATGACCATCGGCGTTACCTCCATTGAAGAACAATTGGCTCAAATAAGTGAAGAAATTGCAAGGCTCACAAGGACCGTGGAGGAGAAAGACTTGCAAATCATCGCACTCATCAACCGATTGGAGGCGCAGCATGATGAAAAGGTTGACTGCGACCTAAAGGTTGATTCATTAAAGAGAGAAGTCGACGAAGAAGAGGAGCCTTTAGTGGAGAAAGTTGAGGAGAAGCTAGACCAAGCAACGACACTCATAGGCTCTCTTTCCATATAGCATATCCAGGACATGATTGCTAACACCGTCAGAACACAGGTGGGAGGCACTTCGCAGGATGCACTGTTGTACTCAAAGCTATACACCAAGAGGATTGATAGCTTGCGGATGCGGACGGGGTACCAACCACCAAATTTTATGCAGTGTGATGGAAAAGGAAACCCAAAGCAACACGTCGCCCATTTCGTCGAGACTTGCAACAAGAGGGACTGAAAGAGATTACCTCACAAAGCAATTTGTCCACTTTCTGAGTGGGAATGCGTTCGACTAGTACATAGACTTAGAGCCTGAGTCCATCAACAGCTGGGAGCAGTTGGAGCGAGAATTCCTTAACCGCTTTTACAACACCCGCCGCACTGTGAACATGCTGGAGCTCACAAATACAAAGCAGTGGAAGGATGAGTCAATCATTGACTACATCAACCGATGGCGCACTCTAAGTCTCGACTACAAAGACAGACTCTCGGAGACCTCCTCGATCGAGATGTGTGTTTAAGGCATGCAGTGAGGATTACACTACATTCTTTAAGGCATCAAACCACAGACCTTTGAGGAGTTAGCCACCCGCGCCCCTGACATGGAGTTAAGTATCGCCCATCATGGAAAGAAAGAACCGATCGCCGACTACAAGAACGATAAAGTTTTTAGGCCGAAGATGGATAAGGTTGCGTGGAAACCCACCAATGAAGCAATGACGGTCAACACAGCTTCCGTTAAAATCTCTACACGAGGCAAGGCGATTCAAACAAAAGCTTTTTGTGATCAAGAGATGCGTACACGTACTTTGAAGGAGCTTAAGGAGAAGACTTATCCATTCCTCGACTCTGATGTGGTTGCCATGTTGACAGACTTGCTTGACAAAAAGGTGATTGACTTACCAGAGTACAGACGGTTGGAAGAGATGAATCGTACTGACAATCCAAGGTACTATAAATTCCATCGCTTCATCAATCATCCAACGGAAAAGTGCTTCATGTGGAAAGATCTCATCATGAAGGTGGCTCAGAAAAGAATCATCGAGCTAGATCTTGATGATGTGGTGAAATCAAACTATACCACTGTTACTTCTGGCTCTTTTGACTCAAAACCTTCACCTCAACCGTTGGGGGCATGCTCCAAAACCATGTCAGTCAAGTCAAGTGAAGTTGAAGGATGAACTCATGTCATTCCAAAGAAACTGCACAAGAAGCATACGTTTCCTCCATAAGTTCACTAATCAGAAAAGGGGCAAAGCAACTTTCGTCAACCTCTAAATCTACATGAAAGTGTTGAGAATGATGAAATTGTGACACGAAGATCGTCCGTTGCCATCACGATGTGCGATTTCTTCCTCAAAGACTTCTTCAATTAGTTGGTTAAGACTTATTGCTATAAAGATTACAAGGAATGCCACTCTAAGATCATTTGACAAATTCACAAAGCTCTTCATTCGCACGAGCCTAAAAGGCGACAACTAAATGCTCATTGCCTGCACGAGCTGAAATTGCAAACGGCACCAAAACGCTCATTGCTTGCATAAACTGAAATTGCAACACTGCACCAGACTTTCCTTGCTTGCACTTGCTGAAATTGTAAACGGCACCAAATCTACACCAAATGCTCCTAGCTCGTAAAAGCATAAACTGCGTACTGCACAAAAGAAAAAAAAATACCAAAACAAAATATGTATTTGAACTACGTTATGACTTGATCTTTTCTTTGGAAGGGTACGTCGGCAGCTCAAACATTCAACTTCGAGTTCAGTCACATCAAAATAAAAACCTAAATGTTTTATTCAAGGTGACTAATGAAAGTCAATTTTATTACAAAGGCAACAATATTTCTTTGAACAAAAAAAAAAAAAAAACAAAGAAGAAAGGATATATATATATATTATATTAAAGTGGGGTCTTTCTCCACTTAAAAAAAATATATATATATATATATAATAAAAAATAAAAATAAAAATAAAATCTCCAAAACCGGCAAGCTCAGCTACAAATCCAACCCAAGCAGCCATGTTTCAGAAGCCCACTCTGGTCTCGACCCAATCTGAGGCAAGCGCAAATCTCTCATGGTGGGCTGGATTGTTAAGGACGAAGACCCACATACCCAACAGGAGCACCCAACTCTGACCCCATCTTCTAATCGTTATGTCCTCGCTCTGTGGGACCCCTCGACGATAACGTCGACAAGCTTCTGCAATTCCCAGCGAACTTGGGATTTCAGCGATGATTCGAAATACGATCTCAGGGCTATTCCTGGCAAGGCGGCGTCCCTGTCAGCACATTCGTTGTCAGAGACCGAGAGTACGAGAAAGTGATTAAAGACCTCAATTGGGTGTGATTCTGGCGGGATTGCAGTCTTCGGCACTGTATCCGACCCGACTCGGCCTCTGGTTCTGGTCGACTCACAAGAAACCGGCGTCTAACTCGTCCACACACTCATGGCCTGTGCTGAGGCTGCAAAGATTGTTTTTGTGATTTTTGGCTTTGGTTCGTACAGGGTTGTTCTGATCGGAGCTGAGCAACACTTCTCACCCTTCAAACACAAATACGACAAGTTGTGCGTGAGCAAGGAAGAGAACGATTACAGGTTTGATGTGTTCAAAGCCGACATCGTGGAACATCGTCTGTACAAGCATTTTGTGCCAGCATACGTGTCGTGCTTAAGGATCGCGACGTCGGTCTTTCAGTTGCCGAGGATCAACGAGCAGCTTGTGTAGTCATAGAGCGTGGTCGACAAGTACTCGGGAGCCGATGAGGATGTTAGAGTCATGGATGAGAAAGACCTTGATTTGCTTCATTCCTTTAAAAAAACAATTGCGGCAACATGTTCGAGTTGACGCAATGGAAGCAGTGATGGCATGTTGAGAGCTTGATCAGTCTCTGCAAAGCTTAACAGGTGTATCCACGGGTGAAGAGAATAAGTCCGCTTCGTCCACGACGGCAGGCAGTGCAATGGGTGTGTAGTGGCTGTGCTCAGTGGCCGTTGTCAAACAACTAGCCGATCATGAAGCTTGACGCTTTGCACTACCTCAAGCTCGTCACTTTGGCCACCATGATCAAAGTTGGCAAAGAACTTCAGTGATCGCTGTCAAATGACTAGCTGGTCATGAAGCTCGACTCTTTGCACTACCTCAAGCTCGTGACTCTGGCCACCATGATCAAAATCAGTGAAGAGCTTCAGTGACCGCTGTCAAACGACTTGCCGGTCCTGAAGCTCGACGCCTTACACTTTGCCTCAAGCTCCAGTTGCTTCTACACGTCAGCCATGGCTGTTGCCTTTGAATGTGATTAACAAAACCAAAGTTTGTCAACTCACATCTACTTGCCTCTGTTGCTTTGCTGCTGCCTTTGAATGTGATTAACAAAACCAAAGTTTGTAAAAAAAATTATAATCATAATGAAAAAACATATATAAAGGTTGCAGGAATAGTGCATGACACTATGTGAAAGGAAGGCACTGGAGATTGATCATGTGACGCCTCAATACTCGATCAAACTCTAGATGGTGAAGGCTAAAAGTGACCTCTGTGGTCACTTTGAATCCGACATTCGGATTTCTGCAGCTGATCAAGCTTTCTCTTCATGCTCGTTGAATAATTATTTACAAGTATGTGCAACTCTCTATTCTCGCGCTTGAGCTGTCTGATCTCTTGTCTAAGATTTGCCACCTCGGCCGTCAATTATTCAACTTAGTGCATTCGAGCAAGTAGGCGTTGGCCCATATTGGACACAGAGCCCGCACACCGAACACTGAGAGCCAAGGAGTCTCGAACGGCCAACTCATCAGACCGTCTTGAAGCCTATTATCTATAGGAGTAAGGAGGTTCCTAGCTATTACTATAGTTGTTATTTCATCCTCATCATAGAGTCTCTAACTGTAAAAGGGCCATTAGAAGATAAGAAGGACGGGTGCTATATATTATCCTGACGTGGCTCGTCTGTATCACTCATGAGACTCAAATCTAAATAAATGTTAGATAGGTATGCCATTTTTAGAAATAATGAAAGAAAAGGGTTGGATAGAGTAAAATCTCATAAATATAGCAGAGACAATTTTCACAAGCGGGCAATCTTCAAAGTGTGCATTTTGAATACAATCAATACCTCTATAAAATGAGAGGCAACACAACCACCCGTTAAAAAATTCGAAGAAACACCACTCTTCGAATTTCAAAAGCCAGATTTTCCTACATAAAGTCTGTCAACATTTTTCAGATGCAACCTCAGCTTTTCGGATATCATGTGCAACTTTGTCAAATATCTCTGACAAAGTTGAAAACGTGTGAATTTTACTATTCCAACTACAATGCTGTTGTCGACAAGTGTGGGTAACAAGGCCACGTCCGCACCACTACTTGCTATTGGGAAATCCATAAATATGTTGAGCTTCATCCTCTATGGTAAGGCACACATCCAAAACGCCCGATTCTTCTTCCTTGCCAAGAATACATCTGCAGCTAAACCTCTCAACATACTCAGTTTTCTTCCTTCCTAAAAATACCTCTTCAACCAAGTCACACCAGAGCAAAAATATCTCATACCATCAGGGTTGTAAGCAAGAGTATCTCATAATATGCTTTCTCCCTGTCATTTTCTTCGTTCTTGTTCTTCCTTGCAGGGTAAGGAGAAAGCGAGCAATCAACAGGCACTTGGAATCAACCTTCCGATTTGGAACCGACTGCTTGGAACACCTTCCTTGATTGCTTACCTAACACTGCTCTCAAGTACTCATCTTTAACTGTTGATGTATTTCTGAAGAAGATACCAGATGCCTGAAGAACAGATAAGGTAAGTGAAAATGATACATCGAAGCATGTGGAGACAAGCGCAACAAATACATGTGCTGATTCATCCGCTACTTCCTCAAAAGAGAAAGTATCTCATATCATCAAGGTCGAAAGCAAAGGTATCTCATATCATGTTTTTTTCCTGTCTTTTCCTTTGCCCTTGCTCTTACCTGTAATATAAGGAGAAATAAAGCAATCAGTCGGAACCTGTAATCAAACTTCCGATCTGAAACTGACTGCCTAGAACCTTTGCCTGGTTGCTCACCTAGCATTGCTCTCGAGTGCTCGTCTTCAACTGTTGATAGGTCTTGAATTTCCTTAGCAGATACTTCAGGACAATTGATATCATGTTGGCTTTTTACACTGAAGCTGCCAAGCATGGATGAGTCGCCAAGAAGTGATGCTCTGAAAGACCATTTAAAGGCAAAAGGTTACGCACCACTTTTGCTATGCAAAAGAAAAATGCAGAAAAGAATGCAGCCTTTCGCTCTAATGGAAGAGCTCTAAAAGCTTTAACAACCTTTCGCTGACACTGTCGCCGAAGAACAAAGCCTTGTTGTGCAACGCCATCAAATCACCTATGCTTCTTCAAGAGAAAAAGTATCTCATATCATCAGGGTCTAAAGTGAAAGTATTTCATATCATGCTTTCTCCCTGTGCCTTTTTTTTTGTCCTTGTTCTTACCTACGGGACAATGAGAAGGAGAGCAATTAGTCGGCACTTGGAATCAAGCTTCCAGTCAGGAACCGATTGCCTAGAACCCTTTCCCTGATTGCTTACCTAACATCACCCTCGAGTACTCATCCATGTTGAAGTTTCTTTTGAGTGCAAATACAAAGATAGTATAGCGGCACAAGTAAGGGTGTCGAACTAGAGGGACTGAGAAACAACTTAGTAAAACCTTTGACTCTTGCAGATTAGCATTAGTTAAAGACTCCTACGACTTAAAATGGGGGCTTTGAGTAATTTTGGAAAAGAAATAAAGACAGAAAGAAAAGGGAAAAATTAGAACTGTCTAAAAACAAACCTAAGACATGGAATAGGTTAGAAACGTTTTTAGGACATAAATCTGACTTCAAATGAACAAAGGCCTTCCCTTAAACATTCCTGAATCACTAATATAATCTTTTGACTTATCCCCTTCAAATGCATAACTAAGATGTTCACATATCTCGCATGACATATAACAAGATTGTATGAACCCTCTCTTACTTTGCATGTTAGATGCATGGCATATACATAAAACATATATTTGTAGGTGCAACCTAGCATGGCATATACTCAGATTTAGCACCTAGAAACTCATTAAGAACGAAGAGGATTATGAACATCACATGAACCTTGGAACATGGCATTTATCCTAGAACTTCATGGAATCAATTTACATGATTAGTTCTGAATCTAACCATATGTGAAAGAAGAAATTACAGTCATCCTTATCATTCTCAACAGAAAGCAAACATAAATAAGGTAGCTAAGCTTGAAAATATGTGCTTGAAATGATTGAAACAGAAAACTGATTCTAGCTTGCAAATGAAATTGATAAACTAAAATTGCATTATAGCATTAATTCAATCATGTCTAGGGCTTCAAAGCAACCCTAAGTATCCATAAAAACAAAATACATAAAAAGTCAGGAAAGCTAGAACCTAGAAACTGCTCAAGGCTGAAGACTCGTGCTTTCCCCAGATTCTGTGTATCTCCTCCTTTTTTTTTCCTTTAGATTTTGTGTATTTTTCTTCTATTAAAAGGGTTAGGAATTTTCTAACATTTGACACATTTACATCCTTAAATTGACTCTCATTTATAGCTCATTACAATCAGCTTTTAGTATAGGAGTAACTGAAAACTAGCTGTTATCATAATTTGTAACTGAACTACTCCTCTTTATTCTATCATAATTTCTTGTCAAAACCTCCAAATCACAAGTTGTAAGCACCATCGGAAAGAAGACTTTCAGGACTTTCCAACCATATATGGCCCATTTTCTAATTCGTTCTAAGCACTTCAGGGCAAAGCTCGCAAGTTGGATGTTCTGCAAAGGCCTTTTTTCTGGCGAATCTTGGGCCACTTATGGGCTATGGTATGGTATTGGGCGAGCTGGGCTTCAAACTATCCATTTTAGGCTCTTAAAATATTCAAAATAAGATGATTTCTTTAAGCCCTTACTTTCATCCTAAAATACAATACAAACAACAAAATACCTTGTGATGCATAAAGATTTTAAGTCAAAAACCCAAGTAAAAGAGGGTGTAAAAGTATAACTTTATGCACTCAACAACCCACATCTGCCTGGAGAACAGATAAGACGAGTATAACAAAACATCAAGCTTATGGATAATCAACAAATGCAACAACTACACGTGCTGATTCATCCCCAACAAAGCCGAATCTCACTTGCCAAGTGAAACCACTCGTCATCCCATTTTATTCAAGATCAAGCCTCAATAGCCCTTGAAGGAATCACAAGTCCAAATCAAGATCAAGTGTCCACCACCCTTGAATCAAATTCAGCTCCAGATAAAAGGAGTAAATTCAAACCTTTGGAGGAAGTTTGGTAGAAAAAGCCATTCAGCCCAGTTCAAGATTAAGCCTGTGGAAAATCAACCTTTGGAGGAATCCAGAAAACCCTCAAGCCTAGTTCAAGATTAAGCCTGTGGAAAATCAGCAATTGGAGGAAACCAGAAAATCTTCCAACCAAATTCAAGATCAAGCCCTGACAACCCTTGAAGAAACTTTCAGCCTAATTCAAGATCAAGCCTTGATAACTATTGGATTGGCATTTACATTAAGGGATTTCAAAACGCATTTTTTACACGTGACAAGCACATGTATAAGACATGCCTTAAAGTGGGGGCATTTGTAGACATTGAAATTTTGGTGAAATAAATGCTGACCAATGCATTAAAATTTCAACGTTCATGTGTAATATAAATTTTACACGCAGTATATGACTTAACAAAAATCAGAAAATTCATCAAAAAGGACACATGTCAATACCTGGCAAAAATGATTTATTCATCTGATTATTATATTCAAAATTAAGCCTTGAAAAATTCTATAAATAGAAGGCCAAGCCTTTCATTTCAGGAACCAATTCACATATACATTTCTCTACTCCCAAATTGGAAGAGAATTCCCAAAAATCCTTGAAGCTATGAAACTCTAAAGCTTTCAAGCATCCAATCTCCCAAATTCCCAAGAATCACGAATGATCAAGAAAGCTCTCTTCGTTATTTGTCAAATCCTTGAAGAAATCCACTCAACTGTTCATCAAGATCAAGCTCCGAAGGCCCTTGAAGATCCGTTCATCCTCGTTCATCAAGATCAAGCCCAAAGGCACTTGAAGATCCGTTCATCCTCATTCACCAAGAAAGGCCCTTAAAGATCCGTTCATCCTTGTTCATCATGATCAAGCCCCGAAGGCCCTTGAAGATCCGTTCATCGTTCATCAAGATTAAGCCCTGAAAGCCTTTGAAGATCTGTTCATCCTTGTTCATCAAGATCAAGCCCAAAGGCCCTTGAAGATCCGTTCATCAAGATCAAGCCCAACGGCCCTTGAAGAAATCCACAAAATTGTTCATCAAGATCAAGCCCAAAGGCCCTTGAAGATCCGTTCACTGTTTATCAAGATAAAGCCTAACGACCCTTGAAGAAATCCACACAACTGTTCACCAAGATCAAGCCTTGATGGCCTTTTGGATCAACAACATTAGCAAATCCACACCACTATTCATCCCTAGACCAAGCCTCAACGGCCCTTTGGATTAACAGCCCATCCACAGATCTACAGCTTGTGAAGATAGAATCAAAGGATCAAATTGTAAAAGAGATTGTAACCCCAAAATTAATACAAAATATTATTTTGTACACATGTTCTTGTTTCATTCGTCGCAGGAAAATTCGTGTTTACAGTAGCACCAGATGAGAGTGAGAGAAAAGACATTCTTTTCTGGAATTGATATTCTTGTATCACAAGATCATAAAAGTCCTCAAAGGTGAAATTTGGACGAAGATGAAACGAGGTTGTAAACTCCTTGAACTTAGGGCCTAGACCTTCTAGAACATATTCAATGAACCAGTTCTAGGGCGTAAAGCAAATACTTTGAGTGTGATTGGTTTTCCCAGGTCTCTCTTTAGTGTTCGAATCTGATATCTCTTAAAGTTTGTACTAGGTTTTTTTTTGAAAGAGGAGAGAGTCTCTTCTCAAGGAGATTCCACACTTCAACCATAGAGGTGCAAGGAATAAGAAGAGTCTTGATTAAGGGAGATATTATGGCCTTGATCCAATTAAGGACCAGTTTACTTTCGAGTACATTGTGTTTGGGTTAATATTTGAATATTGGGCTTAGTAGAAAGGAAGCCCAGAAAGCACTAAAACAAGTTGTATTTGCCCGAAGCCCAACATTGAAGCCTGAATGTGGGTTAGAAGACTTCTCCACCAAGGGAGCCAACTCCAACTTTACTCCCTTGGGTTTGTTGGGGAAGATGTGTTTGTTGAGTCAGTACAGAAGAAAGAACATGTGCTCCTGAGTAATGGAGTCGGAGACGTCTGAGCCTTCAGCAGTCGGGTGAGAGGAAGAGGACCAGTCATAGGTAATATCCACGACTTTGCATGAGGGCCTTAGCCAGAAGACTTGAGCTATGGCGAGGATGGTTAGGGTTATGGGACCCATTAAAAAAATCAAGGGTGTTGGTTTCTGTGTTCCAAAAGAAGAGAGTTATAGTCAGAAACTCGGGCTTAGCAACCGCCGTGACCGTTGAAAGCATTATTAACTTGTAGATACAGTTGTTCATCCACTTCTTCTTAAAAATGGGCTTAAGTTCATTTACCCATTGTGCCCAGGCCTCATCCTTCATCAATGGGAAGCCTTAGCGATGAGTTGACCACTTGGAAGAAGAAGTGCCAAACTCAACTGAGTATGGGTTGGGGTGAACTAATTGGCCTTGGGCATATTATTCTTCATAGAAATTGGGATCCTGGAGGTCCATGCAGGGATTAAGCAGCTTTAGGTGCCATTGAGCGTGTTAGAAAGAAGATGGAAGAAGATCAGAGGCAGAAAGCAAGAGAACTGTGAAAGCAAAAGAATTTTGGAAAATCTGGGAAATTCTTGAAATTCAAAAGATTAGAATTGCTAAGGTACTTGGCCAAGAGGTTTAAGTGAAGATTATATAGTAAAGTAGTTAGTTAATGTTAGGAATTGTGGGTTAGTGCAAAGGTTTAGTTAAAACGGCTGTTTAAAATGGTGCAAATCCCGACTAAAAACATGCAGTTCGTTTTAATCATCATTAACACCACAGATTGCAGACTTAACAATGATTAAAAGAGGCACTGTTTGGGTTAATATTTGAATATTGGGCTTAGTAGAAAGGAAGACCAGAAAGCACTAAAACAAGTCGCATTTGCCCGAAGCCCAACCTTGAAGCTTGAATGCGAGTTAGAAGCCTTCTCAGCCAAGACAAGCCACATGTGTATAATGGAAGTGACAAATGATGAAGACCGACCTACTATCAACCAAAAAACATTTTTTAGTGGCACTACAAGTAAAAGGATGATGACTCACTACCCTCCAAGAGCTTTCAGGCAAGAGTAGAACTAAAAGCAGCCAGGCCAAACTGCCTATGAAAGGGGAGGCAAACATCTAAGACAAAGACACTCAACCAATCAAACGAACAAACAACCAAAATCTGCTCTCAAGCCAGATTTGCATCTAGAAAGGTGAAATTAACCCAGATTCAGTCTTTTTAGCAATAGTTTCCTTAGAAAAGCTATATTTTGTCTAGTGTAAAAGCTCTGCTACCTTTCCTAGTATTGTAATATCGATTCTCTCATGTAAAAATTATTTTCCATCCATTACTTTTAGCATACAACCTTTGTAAACTTAAAGATGAGTGGTTGCAAGAGGTTCAACCTTACCAGTAGATTTGTTGCTTAATGCACCTTTTAGCATGTATTCAAGTTATTTCCATCTGTTTTCTATTTAAGAGTCTCATTTTCATCTGGATCTGGTTAACTTAATAGATCTGTTTTCATTAAGAGCAACTTGGAATCAAGCAAATGATTTAAAGGGCTCTGGACTCTCTCTATTTGAACATACAATATCATGAACTAAAAGTCCTTGTTTACAAGGCAAGAAAAAGAACTTAATGCAGACTTAACCCATCTGCGACAATCTTTTGATAACAAGAAATTTGAGTAACTTGGGGTGCAAGTAATCAACTTAAAACACACTTGTTCTACATCTGCTATACTAAGATAGCAATGGCACGCCTAGCTCTTTGTTAGTTTTGATTGCGAGCCTCAAGACCTACACCTAAAGTCTTACAATGGCACCTTTCATAACTAAGTTCAAGCTCTTATTGCAACACACCAACAAGCAAGAGGCCGAATACCAAACATACACACTCAAAGTGCCATCAACCCATAGGGAGTTGTGCGAAGGGCTAGATCTATATTCTGCCACGAACACATTGGTTCATGGAGCCATCTGGTAGTTTCTTCTCAAGTGGTGTTGTCATTGTAATTGTATCTTCAAGATTGTGTAGTTCAACGAAATCCTCGAATTGTGAGTTCCAACATTAGATCGGTCCATTATTATGGTGAAGAGTTAGGAAATATTGAATAAGGTAGGAAGATTTGAGGAGATGACTGAAGGAAATATTTATGAAAACAAGTTCATTTGAGCAACATCTATGCATGATATTAACAATTAAAGGGCGGAATCATGCTTGTATGCACTTAAAAACAAAACTTAACCAATGAAATTCAAAGCCTAGTAGTTATGGTGAACCAAGACTCAACTCAAAACAAAGTGAGTTGAGAAATCTTATACCTTTGTTGATTCCTCTTTACATAAGCAAAGGCTAATCACCCAAGAGAGAGGGCCTTCATTCCTTTCTTCTTAGCTCCATGGATTTCTTGGAGGAAGATGATAGAATGGATTCTCCAAGTTCCCAAAATAAAGAACCTTTAAGTCTCTACACCAATGAGTTCTCATATGACATGAGTATGAGAACTCCTTGTTGATTGTGTTTAGTGGACTCATTCTTTATTAAGCACCTACATGCTTGTCTTGGTGTTAGTCACACTAATGTCTCGAGACCAGTCACTCTTCCTAAGAGAAGACATAGCACGTACTGATCTTAACGGATTGTTAATGCCCAATTGGCAATCCTATGATCAGGAACGTTTAAGATATGTATACGAAAGAAAATGGCCTCTTGAATCTAACTTCTTTAGATCACATTCTCCTAATTGAATATTCCTTGGACTTATTGTTTAAGCATATAACATTTATATGAGATGGCTTAAAACAATAATCTTTGCCCTTTATATTAAACTAAATTAGTTTAACATGTGAAATGTCCGTAAAGTATCATCATATGATTGGTTTTAAGGCACATTTCCAACAATGATTGCCATGGTTGAAGAGTCCATGCTTACAGAGGTTGAAGATAGGAAAGAAGCAGAGGAAGAAAGAAAGAGGATTCGGTGGTTGACACTGGATCGAGTTTGGGGCTTTAGCCTTTTAGACTCGTGATACCATATAAGAAAATAGGAAGCAGCTGAAAGATAGCATTTGGAGGTCTGAAAGTTTAAATGACTGAAAGATAGTCCTGTCTCATGCATTGCTACTTATATATATTTACACAAAGTTAACTTTATGCTATTAAATGTACAAAAATAAGATACAAATATGCATAAAAGGTGGAAAACCAAATCAGCTCTATGATGTATTTGGGAGACGGAAAGGCATGGAAATTAGCGGCCTAATAGCGGGTCGGGTTCTGGAACTCAAGGGGTCTTCTTCTTCAGCAAGCTATAATCCTTCGAATATGACTTATTCCAGACTTCAGCATGTGGAGATGATGTTAGCACGCCGAAAGGAAGAAGGTGAGCGCCTACAAGATGAAGCAACGTACTTGACACAAGCTATTACGTAAGGTCGAGAATTAGCACGCCTGTACTTTTCTGCTATATAGCCCAATCCTTGTCACCTTTTGGCATCAAGATTCCCGAACCCCTAGTCAAGCTTTTGCAACCATTCCTCTAACCACCCCAGTAGTATATGTATTTTTGTTAAGTTTTTGTAATATAATTGTATGAACAATTTTATTTTGATTGTAAATATTGTTTTTGAAAAATTAGAATTAAATAAATCATATAATATAAATATTTTTTTAAATTAAAAAATGTTTGCTCAACAGACCTTTCATCGCTTAAAATTTTCAATATTTTTTAAATTTGGTTTCTTAGAGTTGCCCGACAAGTCTTTCCCCAAGTTAAGTTCATTACATTATTTAATTCTTTGCTAACCGACAGGATATCCTCGTAGGGCAAAAGGATTTCGTTAAGTCAATTCGGTCAATGAACATTCGCCTGACGAATATATCCATTGGGTTAACTGCCATTTGCCCTACAAAATTGTGTTTTCGTCTTTGAACGTTTCAGGTGACAAGTTTTGCCTGGTTAGTCTTTCCCTACGAACCTCCGTTTGCTAAATTATGCGGTGATGAAACCAGCTTTGAGCCGACGAAATATTTCATTTTGGCTAAGTGGTTTTTTTTAGTGATTGTTGATAGTATTAGTACTATAAAAGAGGACATCAAATTTGGAATATGTTTTGGTTTCCAAAGTTGTTTTTCCATTTCCAGCACTTGTACCTGGGCTATTTGTTGTTGACTCTAGATTGCCACAATGCATGTTTTGCCTTGAACAATTTCCAATTTTTGTTGGATACGATTACCATTGTGTGAGCGGAGACATGCCAGTGTTACGTACAATAATTGAGCACGATTGAGGAGACATGCCAGTGTTACGTACAATAATTGACTCAATATATACTACTGGGGGTTTATATCATAGGAGTCATGCTTATTCTTAGTTACCCTTATGTGATTGCTTGTTGCCATAACATCCCCTGTGAAATCGCAATGGAAAGCAAAGCATTTTTCTTGAGTTTGGTTGCCTTGCCTTGCTTGATCGTAGTCCAACTTGGACTATAATCGATTATGTATTGGATTAGTTTGGGTTAATATTTAACTTTGGGCTTCATGGGAAGAAAGCCCAAAAGAACTCAACAAAGGAAATTCTGCCCAAGGTTCGGCTCCAAAACTAGATGCCTATTTCAAGACAATATGACAGCTCCCCATTAAATGCAAAGGATAGGTGCTTATAAGAGAAGTGACAACCGATAGAAATCCACCTACTCTCGGCCTAAAAGCACTTTCTGAATGGTAGAACATGTAAAAATGGGCATGACTCACTACCCTTCAGTTACTTTTGGGCAAGAAAAGAAACAACACAGTCGGGTTAATTCACCTATAAAAGGAGGAAGAGGGCCTAGAGATAAGGATACTCAACCAATCAAACAAACAAACATACAACTTGCCTCTCAATCAAGCAAATATCCAGAAAACTATGCTTTGTCCAGATTCTGCACCTCTTTAGCTCTAGACTTCGTTTAGAAAGACATCTTTTGTCTATGTAAAAGCTCTGCTATATTTTTCAAATGATGTAGTATCGATTCTCTTGTGTAAACCCATTTACCTTTCATCCCTCTTTCAGTACCTAACCCTTTAGAATTACAACAAAGAAATTGCAAGATGTTCAACCTTGCCCGACAAGGTGAAATCTTGCCCGCCTCTCTTTGTTTTGTCTTTCAATCAATAGATCTATTGTTATAATGTATTCCCTAGTACATATTCAAGTCATTTCTAGTCTTTTGGTGATCCAAAGTTCCATCAGTTCTCAGATCTGGTTCATTTAGTGGTTCTATGGTCATAAAAAGATTAAAAGTCATTAAAACTGATGACTTGATCAGATCTTGATCTCTGCCCTTTAAGCATTCAAGATAAAGAACTAAAAGTTCTTGATCTCAAGGCACAGAAAAGAACTTAATGTAAACTTAACCCATCTACGACAATCCTTTGATAACAAGAAGTCAGAATAACTTGGGACGTAAGTAATCGGCTTAAATACACTTGTTGTACATTTGCCATACAGAGATGGTAGTGGCACGCCTTAACACTTAGTTAGTTTTGATTGCGAGCCTTAAGGCCTACATTTAAAGCTCTACAAAGGCACATTTCAGAACTAACTTTGTCCTCTTTTTGCAGCATCTCAGCAAGCTGGAGCCCGACAATCAACCAAAGGGCTAACTCCTCGGGGAGCTGTGTACTTGAGCCAGATACCCTTCCCAGCAAGATTTCTGCCCCAACATTGTTTTGGCACGCCCGGTGGGACTCAAATCTTGTATGCCAAGAAGACGAAAGAAAGAACAAACTTTTAGTTGGGGAGCAAAACAAAAAACCACCCCAGTATACACCAAGATCTAGCATGACAAAATCTCCCTGAAGACTTGCAATGACCTCTCTTGATGAAAAACCTGACTCATTCTAAGAAATCAAAAATGAAGGTCACAAATGAGGACTTACAGGCTACCATGATGGCTGTTGTAAAAAGCATGGAGAAAAACTCTCTAGAGACAAGAGAGGAAATGAGCATACTTTGTTCCTTAACAGGGAATCTACAAAGAAGGCTAGATTTGGAGTACCCTACCCCAGAAAATGATCAGGCTAGAGAGATGATAAGAGAAGCCAACCCGGTGGGTGAGCCAGTTATTCCTCTGTTTCCTTTATTTGAAGGAAAGAGGAAGGAAGAATCTAGAACTAATCAGCCAGTGTTGGAAGAAGTCTAAGAAGCAAAGTTGCCTAACCCCTTGTTATTTTCACTAAACAGTAAGGGGCAATGCAGGCCAGAAATAAAGTTGTTGCTAGAAGAGTCATAGGTTGATACAATGATTAATATTGATCTCTTTCTACCGGTCCCAGTAAACATGATCAACCTAACATGGGCAAAGAAAGGGAAAGGGAAAGCCACTTGGGAAGTGAAAGCAGAAAAAAGGCCAGTCAAGAGAGCAACTGAAGGAGCTATCAAGCTGCCCGAAAAACTCAAGGCTGCTATAATTAAAGGAGTAATGCTATGTAGTAGATACCAATGTAAATGCAAACTAGAGGTACTCGCAGCAAGAGCCATCATTGATAAGGAGCTGATCAAGAGAAGAAAGAAAGAAGAGCATGAAAACCATATAAACATCATGCGGGCAACTGAGAGGAAGACCTCTAGCAACGTCTTCCAAAGGTTGGGAGGAGACTCTTAGCCTAAAAACTTATCAGAAGTATTCAGAAACTATGAAGCTTCAGAAGAGGTGGATGACAAGGAGTCCAAAACACCAAAATGGGTGGATATGAGACCACCCCAGCCAAGTTATGCTGGTGGAGATGTTAGAATGAAATGGAGGACAGTAAACCCGATCACAAAGAAGAATCTTGCCTAACAAGGGCGGAGATGGTATATAGTCGGAAATGATGGGATGTCTGTCAAAAAGATGAGAGCCTCCATGATCAGAAGAGTCTAAAGGTAGCATAAAGCCCACATAAACTCGATGAAAGTTCCCACTACTTCAGAAACCTCGGAGAATGTAAAATTGGAAAATATACCTTATGAGGTGAGAAGCCAACCTCATTGGAGGAGTAAGAAAAAGGTGAAGAAGGCAAACAACAAAACCGAAGGAGAATAAGATCATGTACCGCAGAACCCCCATCTTGGAAAGTATAGAATCCTGAAGAGAGTTCAAGAGGATATGGTGATGATGCCGACACCTAAGTAGAGCCCGGAGCCAATCTGTTTTGGAACAATCTCGCCCGAAAGAGAAATACCTTCACCATTGCTAGTTGACTCTCTCTGTGAGAGCCTAGTGTAGGAGCAGAACTTTGGCATAACTCAAAAGGAGGCGTTGCCTAAACTAATGCTGCCAGAAGACGCACAAGCTTGGTTGGATGAGTTTATGAACCATATTGGGGGCAAGGAAAAAGATTTACTCGGACCTAGCAACTTCCACGTAAACATGACATATGTTTTATCAGCCATATTTCGTGCCGAGCATGATCAACCTCTTACGATGAAAGGTGATTACTTGGCGATAAAATTTATGATGGCTCATGTTAGTGTTGAAGGAGCGGGACAAGACGAACCTGGCCAGACAGGTTTGCCTGAGCAATTAATAAAGAAGCCTGAGAGAATACACTCAGACAAAATGGTCTATGTTCGCTCGAGTTTGACCCTGGCCAACCATCACAAGCCTATATATGTAGCTGCTCACCTGGAAGGAGTACCCTTCAAGAGGGTATTGATTGATGGAGGGGCCACGGTCAATGTGCTACCATACAAACAGATGAAGAGAATATGCAGGAGATCTTATTCCCACAAATCTTACAGTTTTTAGTTTCTTAGGAGCTATCATCAGGACTCATGAGATACTATCGTTAGAGGTTAACTTGGGTTTGAAACAAATCATGCTGGCCTTTTTTATTGTAGATAGTACTTCCACTTATGGGGCTTTACTGGGCAGAGATTTGATTCATTAAAGTCTCTTTGTGCCATCTACTTTACACCGATAAGTGGCTATCTACCATGAAGAAGAAGAAACGGGACTTGGGTTTTGGGAAATGGTAGAGGCCGAATCATGGCCATTCCTCCTTATAATTAACGTCGTAGAAGCCAACTTCCACCATCCTAGTGTTGGGATTCTTCAGTGTTCATGAGCTGACAAGAACGACCACCCGACTAAGGTGACGGCCCAAAAGCTTCTATCGCAAGGGTTATCTCTTACAAGGGAGGAATGGGATCGGCCCTATATCATCACAGCTCCCCAACACCATTAATGTCAGAACAGAAAAGGAAGGAGCAAGTAGTTGTAGTCAGGTCCTTAATAAAAAGACTGTTAGTGTATGGGAGAGAGAAAAAACAAAAGAGGGAAAACTCAGCTAAAGAAGAAAAAGATTGGAGCAGAGAGGCTTCAAGCAGCCAAATGAGTAAAAAAGAATTTTTTGGGGAGGAGTTAGAAGCAGCCATCTGATAGGAGCTTATTTAGGCGACTTACTTTGCTTATTCTCGTGCATTTACGTTGTGTTTCTTTAGTTATTTTAGTCCTTTATGCTTCTTTTGTGTGTTTTCAGGATAATAAGACGTGTTTGACGAAAGGATGCATTGTGGAGTGTTTTGGAGCACTATTGGGCTAAGGATGGATAGCTTATACTTGGAGCCCAAGTGTTGGATGAAATTGAAGGCCTTGTATGCACTTGAAGACACAAAACAATGGCCCTAACCCAATCACATAACACCTTGCCATGGGCTTAACACAAACACCATTCCTTGCCATGCAAGGAGGAGCAATTTGGGTCCATTTCATGTACTTAAACTCTAGCCCAATCCACATTCACTTCAAAGCCATGCATAACCTTTCAACACCCTTTAATCATCCCCCTTAAGTTATGATTTTATTTCCTAACCCTACATGCATTATTTATTGCATCTTCACATGCATTCACACACACTTTACACATTCAAACACTAGCCAAACCGTGAGCTCCCATTCCTTTATGCCATTTTCAGATTTTCACCCACTAACCTAGTCATCAACACATGCACTTCCACCTTTCATCCACAATGATTCATGATTCATTCACTTTGCATCCTTTAATTCAATCACATACTTTCCCATTGTATAATACATCCACATGCATCTTTAACCAACAAACATTACAACCACATGCACCCTTTTCTCCACATTCCAAACATTGCCGTGTATCCCCTTCATCAATTCCAGCATCTTCACATGTCTTCTAGCTTTCCCTTTCATTTCCACCACTCATTCTTCATCATTTCAGCCACCTACATGCATTAATTATTAAACTCTTCATCATTGCATTCAGAAAATGAGCAAGAAAGCTTCTCAATGCCGTGTATCCCCTTCACCATTTCAGCACATTCCAACACCTTCACATGCAATTCCAGTTTTCACATGTTTTCCTAACTGATTTTCTATCATTAATTAGCCATTTGCATCTTAAACAAACAGCCATATGTTCCCTCCACTACTCCTATAAATACCCTTGCATTCATTCATTCAACATCATCTCATTTCATACACAACACACCACAAACACTTCCATTCCTTCTCTTTGCCGTGAGTCCCCTTAGAATCCAAAACCATCTTTCCATTTCCACCACTTCCCAACCCTCCAAACCACTCCTCTACCATTTCCATAATCCCCCAAACCTCACCTTAGACCTTGTGCTACAATAACGAGGAAGATAAGACGGCCTAAACGTTCATACAATTCAAGTTTGAGTTGTTGGAATGTTTAGGTGTTTCTTTGATTTCAAAGTTTAAATTCAATTCTCTTTGTTTTGTACGTATGAGGAATGGAAGAGAAGAGTGCCTAAACGTTCATACAATTCAAGTTTGAGTTGTTGGAATGTTTAGGTGTTTCTTTAATTTCAAAGTTATGAGGAAATAAACCCCCCTTTAGCTAGGGGGTGATTCGAAACTATGTTTATATTTGCAATATGAATTGATTAACTTTCGTTGGAATTTCATAAGTTGTGGATTCAATTTGTTTAACCGTTTGAATGAATATGACGCTAGAATATAAGTGAGTTTCACCTAATAGTTACGAACTTATATTCACAAGTAGTGGAGGTTGCTTATAAACAATCGCGTTAAACGAATTCTTGGCATAAGTTTCATGCGTATTCCATAGTAACGAATGCCTCGTCGATGTTTATGATTTCCGTTGAACTTAATGATCTTTGTTGAATGTCTCTATCATGCGTATTCCATAGTTAGGGACTTTGATTAAGAATAATTTGGTTGTAATGCGTATTCCATTCAATCCAACGAATCTAGGGAAATCTGAAAGTTAATTTAAGCGAACCTAATTAACTTGGAGCATTGAGTTTCATAATTTATCGAAAGACCAACTGAGAATCAATCTTGTATGCAAGTGTAACATGTATGGAGATGAACCCCTTAGCTAGCATTCATCCATAAACTTCATATTTACATTCTGTCTAGTTTATTAACTTGTTTCGTTATTTCAATTTTCGTAAAAACCTCAATCCCCCTTTTGCTTTAATGTTCATTTTAGTTAGAATTCAATTTAGTTTGTGTTTTTAAAGCATTTTGAGTTTTTGGTTTGTCTTAGTGTTTTAAATTTTAATTTTGCATTCTTTGAGTCTAGTTTAGTGTTTTAAACTTTATTTTACGTTTTTGAGTCAGTTTCCAAGAGATTTGCAATCCCTCCTAATCCCCGGTCCAGAACGATCCCTACTTGCACTTATACTACAAATCGTCAAAAAGAGGGTTTAATTTGTGTGCGCATAAATCACGCATTACCATCCAAATGGCTGAGTGTATATATAACTTAGATGGGCCAGAAGATTTGCCCGAGAATCCAGAGCTGGTTAAGTTTTTATGTGTAAAGCCTGACAAACAAGCCTAAAAGTACAAGACCCCTTAGAAGCCATTGATTTGGGAACAGAGGAGAATCCAAGGCCTATACAGATTAGTTGTTTATTGGAAACCAAAGATTGAGCAGGGATTGTCAACCTTCTGCATGAATTTAAATACTGTTTGGCATTACACTGAAATGCCAGGTTTAAATCCAACTTTAGTAGAACACAGGATACCTATTAAGGAGGGGTTTAAACTTGTCAAGCAAGCACCACGGAGGATGTCAAAAGAGATTAAAGAAAAAGGTCAAAGAAGAGATTGAGAGGCTGATGAAAGCCGGATTTATTAGGCTTGCCAAATATGTCAAATGGTTAGCCAACATTGTACTTGTATTAAAAGCTATAACTAAAGCAGTTAGATGCTGTGTTGACTATAGAAACATTAATGGAGCCATGCCTAAAGACGAATATCCCATGCCCATGGATGACCTATCTATGGATGCAGTTGCCAAACACAAAGTTCTATCTTTCATGTACGGGAATACGGGATACAATCAGATAAAAATGGCTGAAGAAGATACAAATAAAACAACTTTTAGATGACCAGGTCATGTCGGAGTATATGAGTATTTGATAATGCCATTTGGGCTTAAAAATTGAAAAGCAGCATTTGATAGACCTCAGGCAAGCCTTAACAAGGATGAGGATAAATAAACTAAAAATGAATCCAAAGAAGTGTGATTTTGGGGTAAGATCAGACAACTTTTTAGGATTTCTTGTTTATCAAAGAGGAGTGGAGGTCGATAAGAACAAAGCTCAGGCAATAATAGAGTTGCCTCCCCACACCAATAAGGTGCAATTGCAAAGCCTGCTGGGAAAAATCAACTTCTTGAGGAGATTTATTGCTAATTTAGCAGGCAAGATTCAGCCGCTAATTCTTCTACTGAGACTAAAAGACAAAGAAGAATTTGAATGGGGCCCACCACACCAAGAGGCTTTCGACAACATAATGGCTTACTTAGCTTCTCCACCAATGCTTATGTCACCTTAGAGAGGGAAGTCGTTGAAGCTTTATATTTCTGTCTTGGAGAGGTTAATTGGAAGCTTGCTGGCCTAAAACAATGAAGGAGGGAAGGAACAAACTATATACTACCTCAGTAGAATCCTCACTGAGATAGAAACAAGATATACACCAATGGAAAAATTATGTTTGGCTTTGTACTTTACTGTTTGCAAGCTAAGGCATTACATGTTGCCTTGCCACATCCACATCATTGTCAAGACCGACGTGATTAAGTATATGCTGACAAAGCCAATGTTGACCGAGAGGATTGGAAAGTGGATTATAGCACTATCAGAGTTCAGCTTTCAGTATGTGCCTCAAAAGGCGGTTAAAGGACAAGCAATTGCAGACTTCTTGACAGAGCACCAAAACTCTCAAGAGTAGGTTGTTAGCATCCCAGGAACTCTGGAGGTGGTAGGTGTATGGATCCCGCTGAACAGAGCCTGTTCGGGCAAGGAAGAATGGGTCCAGCAAGAGATAAAAAGAATAGCTAGCCTTTAGATCACTTCTTGGAAACTATATTTTGATGGGTCTTGCACTTAGAATGCTGCGGGAGCTGGGATTATCATCATCGATCCCAAAGGCTCTTACCATTGTTATTCATTCCTCTTGGATTATCAAGAGATTACCGACATTCGGGGCAGAATATAAGGCACTGATAATTGGCTTAGAGATTCTAATGGAGTTGGGGGCAACCAAAATAGAGGTGTTTGGCGACTCAGAATTAGTGATTAATCAGCTAAGTGGAGAATACAAATGCAGACACATCACCATGGTCGGTTTTTACCTAGCTGCCACTCAGTTGTTAAGTTATTAGGGCACTGAAATCTCAGTCAGCCACATCCCCAGAGAATCTAATATAATGGCCAATGAGATGGTACAATTGGCTTCAGGAGCCTAGCTTCAAGAAAAAAGATTTGAGGTAGAAGTGGAAGTACAAAGAAGAAATCTCCTTTCTATTTTTGATAGATGATTCAGCTTGGATGTAATGACCAAAGAGACCAAGATAGAAGATTGGAGATCACTCATTATTCAATACTTGGAAAATCCCTATTTTCCCACAAGTAAGAAAAATAGGTAGCAAGCGACTAAATATGTGTTGTGGGAAAAGAATCTGCTAAGAAAACCCTGGATGAATTGTTACTAAAATGCTTAAGCCAAGAAGAATCTATGAGAGTCATGATTGAAGTGCATGAAGGAATTTGTGGGCCTCATCAGGCTGGAACTAAGATGAGGTGGTTACTAAGGAGATATGGCTACTTTTGGCCCGAGATGGAGAAAGATTGCAAAGCTTATGCCTGAGCGTGTGAAGAATGCCAAAGACATGGGCCATTCCAACATGTGCCCTCAATGCCCTTAAACCTGGTGGTCAAGCCATGACTCTTCAGAGGATGAGCAATGGACTTCATCGAGAAAATTTACCCATCTTCTAGCAAAGGACACACGTTCATAATTGTGGCAACATATTACTTCACTAAGTCGGTAGAAGCTGCAGCGGTGAAGACAATCACCTTGGCTATAGTCAAGAAGTTCATGTAAACCAAGATCTTACATAGGTTTGGGGTGCCCGAAACAATTGTCACAGACCGTGGGCCATCTTTTATTTCAAGAGAAGTTGAGGAGTTCGCAATAAAGTCTAAAATAAAGATGAAATCCAGGAACAGGATTTCACTGTTATAATCTATGTATTTGTAGTATTGAGATTTTATATTATTTCTTGAGAATTTATTTTAAATTGTTCGAATTTAGATTTTAATTAAACTAGTTACGAAGTTTGAAAATTAATTGCTTAAAATCTGTAGACCTTTGGAGGTCACAATTTATATTTTCGAATAGATCTTGAAACCACGAATGTATAGGCGAAAGCCGTTTGCGAGTCCAAATTCTAACGGTATAGTTACAGATATTTGAAGTTGTTCTACTAAACTATAGCTTTTAAATTAACTACACCCCCCCCCCCCCCCACATCATGTGGGAATGGTAACCAATCAGATTTAACAAAAAATAATTAGGGACAAGTTTAAGGGCTAATCAGAAATTAGGGGGGAGGGGAGGACCAAGGGGGAGAGGGAGAAAAGAACCTTTTATTCCCGTCTACCCATTCCTGCGCAGCAAACCAATTTTGACCCGGTTCTAATTCCAACTAATTTCTGCCATTTTTTAGGTGAAATTCACCCATCCAATACCCGTAAACTACTCCATAACCTTCCCTCTATCATTTCCACCTAAAGTCAAAGGAAATTTGGGTGTAGTTTGGTGAAAAACCCACCATAGGTGCCGCCGGAACCTTGTCGACATTCACCATTTTGTAAAATGATTTCATTCAATTACCATCACCATTAGACTCTCCTTGAACCCAGGAACAAAGCCCATGCAGTGATGGAGGCATCGGAGTAAGTATGGAGGTTGAATTGAAGCACACCTAATTCTAGGGTTCCGACGGTTTGTGGGTGATTTTAGGCATTTTCCAACCGAATTGGACTTCGGCCCAGGTATGAAAATTGCTCATCTCACTGAGATTTAGTTGCCTGTAAAATTTGGTAAATTTTGAAAATAGTTGGAATTTTTCGGCGAGTCGGGGCAGCCGGCCGCCACGTGCGGTGGTGCGTGGGCTGAGACCCCCACGTGCCCTTCCTGGATTAATTTGGATATCCTGATTCCATATGTGAAGTTTGATTGACGAAATCTCGTCGTATGGCTATAGATTAATGGAGACCGCCACTTAGACATTATATGAATTGATGATCAGACCGTTGGATTGTAATGAAATTTTAGTATGTTGTTCTAGAAGTATACTGTGGACTTTGGGAAGTTGTGGATTCAAAATCCGATGTGCAGATCTTCCAGATCGAATTACTTGGAGTTGTGGAGGCTACCGTTGATCGAAAGTTGACTTGTGGTCAACATGTCTTGAAACGTTCTGAATAATAAAATTAGTACTACGGGAGACTAAGCAAAGTCCAGAGGGCCTACATTGGTTAGAGAGTGGCTTGAATATAGATGATATGGTTATGACCTTAATTCCTTATATTAATATCATTTGTGAATATGAATTAGTTTTATAAATGTGATTTCTATTGAAATGTGATTTTTATATATTTAGCCATAGACCTATGTTTATTAAACATGATTTGGCTTGTGTGCTGATGATGGTTGTGATATATGTGGGTTTAATTATCTTTCTAGCAATGTGAATGATGTGTATAACTATTTTTATGACGATGTGAACCCAGAATCTTATGAGAAGTATTATGTAGAACTTTTATATTTGTATGATAAGATAGTTAACGGTCATGAGAAGTTGATAGTGCAAGTGATTACGATGTAAATCATAGCGGATGAGATAAGGGTAAGTGGTTTGTGTGTTGAATTTCCTACACCATGTAGCAGTGGTACATGGATGGTCCTGCTTGGTTGATCTGCGATAGGGGACCATACTGTTTATGGATCGTGCTTGGTTAATCTGTGATAGGCGATCCTGATGGCCACACATATACTTAGGAGTGATCATGCTTGGTTAATTCGCGATAGGTGATCATTGCCTAACAGTTTTATAGGTATGACTCTGCTTGGTTAATCTGCGATAGAGGGTCACTACCTACTTAGTTATCTTGGTCCTACTTGGTTAATCCGCGATAGGGGACCATATTCTCTATGGATCGTGCTTGGTTAATCCGTGATAGACGATCTTTATATCCTTGGTATGGCCATATACACACACTTAGGGGTGATCATGCTTGGTTAATCCGCGATAGGTGATCACTACCTAACAGATGTGCAGGAGTGACTCTGTTTGGTTCATTTGTGATAGGTGATCATTACCTGCATGATTAGACTATGCTTATGGTCTTGCTTGGTATATTTGCGATGGGGGACCATACACATTCTAGGAGTGATCATGCTTGGTATATCCGCGATGGGTGATCACTACCTAGAGTTACAGAATACAGTCCTGATTGGTATATCCGCGATGGGGGACTGTTAGGGGTAATCATGCTTGGTATATCCGCAATGGTTGATCACTGCCTATGTTATTAGATTATGCATATGGTTCTTCTTGGTATATCCACGATGGAGGACCATATGTATTCAGGGGTGATCATGTTTGGTATATCTACGATGGGTGATCATTGCCTGCACGATGAGATTATGCCCATGGTTCTGCTTGGTATATCCACGATAGGGGACCATACGCATTTTAGAGATGTTGATGATTAGTTGTAATTGGTATATTTCAATAGGCGATCATAATTTAGTTTGGATTTCGTTGAGTGGCCCGGAATTGTATCTTGGGTTGGCTTTCGTTAAGTGGTCTGGAATCCCTACTCTTGCTTATTTCCATAAGTTAGACTAGAACCCATGATTCGAGTGAATCGGAATTACCCACAATAGATCTTGTGAATATAAATTAGAATTATCAAATTATTACTTGGAATCCAGGCAGGGAATTATGTAGAATTTCTTTATTAAATTTCATGCACTGATATGTGATCTGGTTTACTAATTAACGTAATTAAATGCTAATATCGTGCCTCTTTGATTCATAGAATAAATTACTTTAGGTGATTGTCGAATAATGTTAAATATGATTCTTATTAATATGATTAGATCAGTGATGAATGTGACTAGAAGAAATATTGTGCTTTGCTGATCCTTTGATATATTACATGCTATGAATTGCGATTTTATGTTGAGTAGCTTGAATCAATTAATTCATGCTTGTCAAGTCCAAATAATTAATTGAGGCATGATACGCTTTCCTAATAAAACGTATTGGGATAAGTGTCGGAGTTTAGTGAATGTCGAACTATGAATGGCTTGATCCCTGTTGAGGGTACGTATGCAGTCTAACGAGGAGGTTAGATGCAGCCATAAAGTATACGGAAATTACTACACAATTTGGACCTTGAGTGGTGCTTTATTCATATCCTAGAGGCGGGGTATGTTAGATATGCGAGCATTTGGTGACGTCGCGTGTCAATCAGGGACGTATGTCAGGATTGGGGCATGACATCTTACTACCCCCAGTTAAACGGTCAAGCGGAAGTTACCAACAAGGTCTTGGTAAACATTATCAAGAAAATGGTGGCAAAAAGTCTAGAAAAGTGGCACGAGAAGTTGGGAAACACATTGTGGCCTTACAAAACTTCTAAAAGGGCAGGATCTGGAACTATTCCTTATGCCTTAACCTTCGGGCAAGATGTTGTACTCCCCATGGAAATGAACGTGAGTTCTGTCAGGATCCAAAGCCAATTCGGGCTGCATAGTGAAGAGTACATTCAGGCTATGTCTTAAGGAATTGAAAATCTTGATGTAGCCTGAATCAAAGCTCTAAATAAAATTCAAGAGGTAAAGAAAGCTATTGCCCGAGCATACAACAAGAAGGTAAAAATAAAAACCTTCAATGAGGGGGAGTTGGTTTGGAAAACAATTTTACCTTTGGGAGTTCAAATTAGAGGCTTTGGAAAATGGAGCCTGACTTGGGAAAGTCATTTCACTATTAAAAAAAATACTAGACAAAGGTGGATATTACTTAATAGATGTGGATGGAGGCTTACAAAAGCATCCAATCAATGTTAAATTCCTGAAGAAGTATCACCGAACCTTGTAGGATGTTAGGGATTGGTACATTGAAGAGGTGTCAGCATTGCGGGAAGCCTAAAGTCAGCTTATTTACCACAAGATCATCCTTTCATTATTCACAGTCAAGTTTCAAGGAAGAAATGCAAGCCAAAGTTAATTAAGGAAATAATTTGCATTTCATTGAATAATGAAGTTACATCAGAATCAATTTAATAAGTTCTACATCCCTGACTAGGGAAGCTATCCTAGAGTGATACTATTAAGCTAAATATGCTCCAACATCTTCAGACTTCAACATTTGATTTTTTAGCCTCTTCAAAATTCTGGTGAAGTTGGTTGACAAAAGATCATGCCAAGTGGTCATTGACGACCACTGCCACTTTCAGGAATAAACGCAGTGATTGAATCAACGAGAAGCCTTTCCATAAGTCCCATCAAAGTCTTTGACGTTATCATGGTAGTTGATCCTGAAGCATACACCTATGATGATTGATTGACTAGGGAGGCAGAAGCTATAGGGAAGTCTAGGCTTGTGGACATTGATGTGAGAAAAATTAGTTTCGTATTCGCATGAAGGATCTACCAGCGCGATTAAGGCTGCTCGGCTACTCCACAATACAATTGAAATCCTAAAATTGAGTGATGTACATCTTTCAGAGGATGACAAAAGAGCCAATAAATGAGAGGCCCGTGCGGGACCCAAAGAATGCACTTTCCCCTCTCGACAAAGAATTTAACATGTAGACCTACCTGAGAGTGATTGATAGGAGCATATTTATACGACTTAGTTAGTTTTTTTTCTTGCATTTACATAGTTAGTTTCCATTTATTATAGTGTTTTAAGCTATTTTCGTGTGTTTGTAGGTCCTAATGGCAAAGTTGGCAAGAAAGTGCATTTTAGAGCTATTTGGAGAAGTTTTGGGCATGGAATGGATAGCTTGCATATGGAGCAAGGTGGATGGATGAATTTGAAGATCAAGAGAGGCTAGGAATGTGCTTAATATCTGGAGAAACAAATTTGGAAGCATTGAAGATAAGGAATCAGCTACAAAGAAGGAACATTATCCAAACAACCTTATCTTATCCAAACCTTATCCAACCTTATCTTATCTTATCCTAACCTAATCTTATTCCACCTTAATTCCTGCTGCAAAGAGGACTTAATTTCATATTAAATCACCCAAATATCTGGTCCTAGAAGCCCTATTTTTGTGCCCTAAGTTTGTGCCACATATTTTATCCCTTTCCTCCTAGAAATTTGCCACAAAACCCCTTTCTAGAAGCCCTAAGAATCTACCGCACCTCTCTCCCCTTTTCCTCTTGGGTTTTTGCCATATAGATGGCCTTTTCCTTGTGGATTTGGAGTGTTTAATTCTTCTCCAAAACAATGACTCTATGCCGTGTTATTTAGCCCTATAAATACTACATTCTGCCGCATAAATCATTCACCACCCTTTACCACAATTCACACCCCCCCCCTTTACCATCAGATCACCACACCATCCACCACACCTCAAGAGCCTAAATTCAGAAAATCCCCATTGTGCTGCAGCAAGGAAGAAAGGAGGAGCCACTTGGAGCCGTGCTTGCCATTCAAGACGTTGGATTGTTGGAGCGTTTCTAGGTGTATTCTATCTTTGTTTTCAATGTTTAAATTTAATTATCTTTGTTTAATTGCGAACATGAGGAGCTAAACTCGTTTTAGCTAGAGGAGACTTTGAAACCATGATTATATTTGCAATATGAATTGATTACCTCCAGTTGTGATTTCATAAATCATGAATGCAATTTACTTAACTATTTTATTAAGAACTTATTCTTGTAAGTTGATTAAGGAGGCCTACTTAGTTTGTATGCATGAATTTGATGCTAGAATATAAGGGAGTTTCACCTAATCGTTATGAACTTATATTCACAAGTAGTGGAAGTCACTAATGATGATTGTGTTAAGTAAATCCTTGGTATGAGTATCATGCTTTTCATAGTTACGAATGCCTCGTCAATGCTTATGGTTTTCAAAGAACTTAATGACCTTTCATATGTCTTTCTATCATGCTTTTCATAGTTAGGGAACCTGATAAGGATAATTTGGTTGTGATGCGTATCCTATCCAATTCAATGAGTTAAGGAAAATCTGATGGTTAATTTGTGCTATCACGGTTAACTTGGGGTGTTGTCATTCAAGGTTTAAAGAAAGAATAACTGGAAATCGATTTGTGTTGCATATATGTCATGTGTGGAGAATGAGCCTCGAGCTAGCTTATCACCCATCCATTCACCCCAATTTCGTGCAACTTAGTTTAAGTTTACATTATGCTTGTTTTTACCTTAATTTCGTCCAAAATGCAATCCCCCTTTACTTTGTTATGTCAAATTAGTTAGAATCTGCCCAATTTTGTGTCTTTTAGTATTTTGAGTCAAGTTAAAAGTAATTTTCGTCCAAATCATCCTTTAGTGTCTGGTTTGAGTCTATTTGATTATTTTGTAATGTTTTGAGTCTTTTTAGTTTGTTTTGAGTCATAAGAGTCTAGTTTTCTGTTATTTTGAGTCTAGTTTAGTGTTTTAGAGTTTAAATTGTGTAGATTAGCATCCCTTCTAATCCCCGGCCTAGAACGATCCCTACTTACACATACTAGAATTATAGGGTTTAATTTGTGTGTTAAAATATTTCACATCAACTTTTGGCACCGTTGCCGGGGATTAGTAAAATTGCTAGTCCCTCTATTTGTTTGTTTATTTTTCTTTTGATATTTGATTTAGTTTTAGTTCTACGATTTCAGGTACTAGAGAAGCAAGACATGGCAATTGCTAATCTTCAAGCTTAAATGGCGAATCTTACTTCTCAGTTGTTACAGTATGCCGAAGGTGTCACATCCCGGCCCGAGGCGGATCACTTCCCGGGCCCGCTCCACCACAGTAGCACGATATTGTCCACTTTGGGCCCCGACTACGCCCTCACGGTTTTTGTTTCTGGGAACTCACACGAGAACTTCCCAATGGGTCACCCATCATGGGAGTGCTCTTGTGCGCTACTCGCTTAACTTTGGAGTTCCCATGGAACCCGAAGCCAGTGAGCTCCCAAAAGGCCTTGTCCTAGGTAGAGATGGGAATATACATATAAGGATCACTCTCTTGGGTGATGTGGGACGTCACAAAAGGGTCCACAATGCAAAGTGTCCCTACATTTTGTGCTTCTTATAGGCAAGAATATCAAGTAAATCAACGTCCACAAAGAGGTTGGGAGAATGTCAATACCTGGGGTTATCAAGATCATAATCAATCAGGGAACTATTTGTTTTCCAACATGTACAATTCAGATTGGAGTGATCATTCAAACTCTATGTGGTGGGAATCTCAACAAGTTCAACACGAAGGATATTGGCAGCCATATGAGGAGTTATATTCAAGACCTGCGTAGCCACCACAACCTCATATACAATATGCCCAACCAAACTCAGGTTCGTCAATAAATTGTGATCAAATTCTTGATGAATTAATTTCTTTGGCTCAGGGCTCACAAAATCAAGCCAATGAGGCTCAACAAGGAGAATATTGGCAGCCATATAAGGAGTTCTATACAACGCCTATGCAGCCACCATAGTCTGCCCCGCAAAAATTCCAACCAAATTCAGGTTCGTTAATAGATTGTGCTCAAATTCTTGATGTACTAACTTCTTTGACGCAGGAATTACAAAATCAAGCCCAAGTGATGAGCGAATTGAAGAATCAAATGGGAGAGATCGCGGAATTTATGGAGCAAATGCAAGAACAAAGTGAATAATCTGACTCAACTGTTGAAATTGCTGAAGCTATCACCTTGGAATGTGGCATGGAGGTTGGAGATGAACCCAAGACATCCAAACCAAGCCAAAACATGGATGAACAGCTCACGCTCGATGAAGAGGAGGATAACAAGGCAACGGCAAGGGAAGAACCACCCTCGCCGCAACCCCATATGTCTTCTGTGCCGTCCACTACAACCAAGGTAAGCCCAAATTCAATTCGTCTTGACCCTATTCCACCAAATGTCCCTATTCCTTGCAGGATTATGCAATCCAAGGAAGAAGAGGGTGAGAAAGGAATCTTCGAAACCTTTCCAAAAAATCAAGAGCAAGAAGTGGCTGGGGAATGTCTAGAATTCATTAAAGAGGTTATACTTGAGATAACAATTCCCAAAGAAGTTGGATTTTATGACACTGGACAAGTCATAACTCTCAAAACACCAAATCTGGCTGAATTTTCTAGTCCTACAACTTTCGAAGGGGTGTTTATTCTTGAGTTCATGTCGGAGCACACAGGTAAGCCACCTCCACGAATTTCAATTTTGTTTTATACTAATATGTTGTTAATGATTTAGGCACCCACTCTAGAATTTAAACCATTACCGAATCATTTCAAGTATCACCTTCCATTCAAAGATCAATTCCATGCCATGGGACCTAGGGGAGCTTAAAAGGAGGTATTGTCCGGCTGGAAGACGTTAAAGCAAGCGTTTCTTAGGAGGCAACCCATGCGTTCAAATAAAGAAGACCTAGGAATCTCCGGCTCCACAACCGGATTTCCGTTCCTAAACCCTACTCTTTATTGTTTCTATTTTGCCATTATTGTCGCGTTTGTTAGATGTGTTATTTGTTTGTTTGTTTGTGAGTCTTTGTTTGAAACATTGAGGACAATGTTTGGTTTAAGTGTTGGGGGGGGGGGGGTAAACAAGCTGTTTTGCATGACTTTCGTGGGATTTTATCACCTATCACTTCTAAAGTTGTTATTCACTGTTTTTAAGTGTTTTTAGTGTGTTCTAAGGTCTTTTAATGTGTCCTATAACAGAAAATCCGAAAATTTGAAAAAAAAAATTCAATAAAAAGTATTATGCTTATCATAGTTACGAATGTCTCGTCAATGCTTATGGCTTTCAAAGAACTTAATGACCTTTCATATGTCTTTCTATTATGCTTTTCATAGTTAGGGAACTTGATAAGGATAATTTGGTTGTGATGCGTATCCCATCCAATTCAATGAGTTAAGGAAAATCTGATGGTTAATTTGTGCTATCATGGTTAACTTTGGGTGTTGTCATTCATGGTTTAAAGAAAGAATAACTGGAAATCGATTTGTGTTGCATATGTGTCATGTGTGGAGAAGGACCCTCTAGCTAGCTTATCACCCATCCAATCACCCTAATTTCGTGCAACTTAGTTTAAGTTTACATTTTGTTTGTTTTTACCTTAATTTCGTCCAAAATCCAATCCCCCTTTACTTTGTTATGTCAAATTAGTTAGAATCTGCCCAATTTTGTGTCTTTTAGTATTTTGAGTCAAGTTAAATGTAATTTTCGTCCAAATCATCCTTTAGTGTCTAGTTTGAGTCTATTTGATTATTTTGTGTTGTTTTGAGTCTTTTTAGTTTGTTTTGAGTCATAAGAGTCTAGTTTTCTGTTATTGAGGCTAGTTTAGTGTTTTAGAGTTTAAATTGTGTAGATTAACATCCCTTCTAATCCCCGGCCTAGAACAATCCCTACTTACACATACTACAATTATAGGGTTTAATTTGTGTGTTAGAATATCTCACATTAGTGATGAAGGTCGTTAAGAAGACAGCACATAGTGACAATCCCCTCACCAAATCTTGCAAGGAGATTAAGCTCGAACCGCTATAGCTACCATTAGGAATTTCGAGGAGAAAATGAGAAGAAAGGTGAAGTCAGGGGACAAGAGTTGTAGAATAAGATGAGGTTTTGAAGGAATAGACTTTGGGAATCCTTGAAAGTTCAGGAGGACGCGAAATTAGTTAAAGTACTTGGCCAAAGAATGGAATTGAAGGGAGTTTTTATAGCAAAAGATCAAGTGACGGTTGGAAATCTTGGGTTAGTGCAAAGGTCTCACAAAAGCAACGGCTGCATTGAAACGATACAAGTTCCAAGTAAAGGCGTGCAACGGTGGTTACTGAGAAACGGCAGTTGTTCAATCATTTTTAGCACTCGGTTTGTAGGCTTAACAACGATTGAAGGGGGCACTATTTGGGTTAATATTTAACTTTGGGCTTCAAGGGAAGAAAGCCCAAAAGAACTCAACAAAGGAAATTTTGCCCAAGGCCCGGCTCCAAACCCAAATGCTTATTTCAAGACAATATGACGGCTCCCCATTAAATGCAAAAGATAGGTGGTTACAAGAAAAGTGACAACCGATGGAAATCAACCTACTCTAGGCCCAAAAGCACTTTTTCAATGGCAGAACATGTAGAAAGGGTGATGACTCACTACCCTTCAGTTACTTTCGAGCAAGAAAACAAACAACACAGTCGGGTTAATTCGCCTATAAAAGGAGGAAAAGGGCCCAGAGATAAGGACACTCAACCAATCAAACAAACAAACATACAACTTGCCTTTCAATCAAGCAAATATCCAGAAAGTTGTGCTTTGTCCAGATTATGCACCCTTTTAGCTCTAGACTTCCTTTAAAACGACATCTTTTGTCTATGTAAAAGCTCTGCTACCTTTTTCAAATGTTGTAGTATCGATTCTCTTGTGTAAACGCATTTACCTTTCATCCCTCTTTCAGTACCTAACCCTTTAGAATTATAACAAAGAAATTGCAAGACGTTCAACCTTGCCCGTCACGGTGAAATCTTGCCTACCTCTCTTTGTTTTGTCTTTCAATCAATAGATCTACTGTTATAATGTATTCCCTAGTACATATTCAAGTCATTTCTAGTCTTTTGGTGATCCAAAGTTCCAGCAGTTCTCAAATATGGTTCATTTAGTTGTTCTATGGTCATAAGAAGATTAAAGGTCATTAAAACTGATGACTTGATCAGATCTTGATCTCCACCCTTTAAGCATACAAGATAAAGAACTAAAATTCCTTCATCTCAAGGCATAGAAAAGAACTTAATGTAGACTTATCCCATATATGACAATCCTTTGATTACAAGAAGTCAGAATAACTTGGGGCACAAGTAATCGGCTTAAATATACTTGTTCTACATATGCCATACAGAGATGGCAGTGGCACGCCTTAGCACTTAGTTAGTTTTGCCTCAAGGCCTACACCTAAGGCCCTGCGAGCCTCAAGGCCTACACCTAAGGCCCCACAAAGGTACTTTTCAGAACTAACTTTGTCCTCCTCTTGCAGTATCTCAGCAAACCAAAGCCCGACAATCAACCAAAAGGCCGACTCCTCGGGGAGCTGTGTGCTGCAGCCAGGGACCCCTCCCCACAAAATTTCCTGCTCGAACAGGATTGTTGGCCTTTTCCTCTCTATCATATTTAGCCAAAAATGCATATTCTATGCAGTGGGACAATAACGTTGTAAATTCAAAAGTTACTCCACAGCCACCTCACCTTCATGGAGCAATAAAGGGCTTCTTAATAAGCCATTTGGAAGGTTACATTGCAGTATGTTCAGAATATTCATGATCTTTGCTCTATGTCCTTCAATGCCACAAAAGCGATATTAATAGCTTGCCTGAACAATCTCACTGCTATAATGTTCAAACTGGAAGGAATCAGGATTGATGTTGAAGAGAAAAGACTTAAACCAATATCACACTACAAAAATTGTAATCTATAATGATCGATCTTTCACTTCTCTTTCAATTAAAAAAAAATTGCACACAAAAAGCAGATTAGATTATATGACCTAGTTGACAATCAGAGTACGTTGTGAATAAGCGGAATACAATATTACAAATAGTACTGTTCACCTTAGTTGTGACATGGTTTTTTTTTTTAAGGGAACTTTAACGAAAAGCTCTTGGTACTGTTCACTTCAATGGAAAACCACATTTTTACAATAAAAAATCAATTCTAGTACTATTCACTTTAACCTTTATTTTGTCATTTTGTCATTTTCGTTAAAACTCAAAGTTTTCAAACCTTTTTCCCGTTGACGTAATTAAATCATACTCTATGTCATGAGAGTGTTGACATGATTTAGGCCCGAGTTGGGTTCGTCACGAAAATGTTATGAATAAACGATTGTGTAATTGGGCTAAGGAAATGCACCAATCACCACACCTCTTACTTTCTTGGGTCCAATTAGAATTTTAGGTTTGTTTTGGGGTCAATTGTTAGCTCTAAACATGCAGCCCAATTAGGGCTTAAGATCCCTTTTATCTATGCCCCATCCGGACCACACGAACACACTCGCACACACGTACATACCCTCACCCTTTCTCTAGATCTTTCCTTCGTCCATACAGTCCGTACACACACACACCTAACCATCTTCATCTTGTACATATCGAACTAGTGGTGGTCACTTTCGATTTCCTTACAAGGTTAGGAACCTAATCATACCCTTAGTTTTGTGAAAGAACCTCGGAAACCCGGGAACTCGCGAGCTCCGGCGAGGTGCTCTGCTACTGCATAATGATCATGGACGTTTTACGGAGTTTCAAGGCTCAAGGGAGTCTTAAAACAACTTCACATAGATCATAGAGAAGTTTTGGAAGGTTTTGGACATCAGGATAGGTCAATTCCTCAAGTTACAGTTTTGACCGGAATATCAAAGGATTTTCTGACTATTTCCCATTGGTTTTAGGACTTCAAAGTGGTAAGAACATGTTCTACTCGTTTAGGGCTTCAAATCCATGTAAAGTTTGTGAAGTTTGGTTGAGATTTGAGTGAGATATTTAAATTTGAAAATTTTCCAGTTTCCAACGACAAATCGATGATTGGCGTCGGAATCCGGCGAACCACTGGAGAAGGAAAGGGAATATTCCATCAACTTTGACGGAATATACTAACGGCGTTAGGTAGAGTTAACAAAATATTCTATTATTTAGTGGAATATTCCCGAACGGCATTTAAAATTCTGTCCGTGTGCTTACGTGTGGCCGGCGCGTGAGGGCGCGTGGGACGTCAGAAAATTATTCTAAAAATATGGGGATGCTCATGGTATTGAGTAGGCCACGATGCTATATTCAAACACCCCAATTGAGCAACGTATGAGAATTTATTCCACGGTTTTGGTCATGTACTTAAAATTAATGTTAAAATAATGGTTTCACATATAGGTGAGACGTTTCCAAAGGACAAGCACAGTCAAGCGAGACTCGGGGGTTACGATCCAGTTACATACCAGTGAGTGGGCTTTTGGTTTTTTATATATACGTATATATGCTTTGCGTTTTCTCAAAAATTTGTTTTAAATGGAGTCACAATTTTAAATGCCATTTCAATTCCATTATGCTTTAGAGTATGCATTAGTATAGATATGTATATTGTTGCTTGACGCTGCAGATGTCCAGGTAAGCTTCAGGTGAGTATATATTGGTGATATTGGATGCATTGTTTGTGGTTATACGTAGATACATTTAGAGCTCATTATCCTGCACCCCGATGCTAGTGCTCCCACCCGTGACCAGGGCACAGTCCTTTACGTGATGTTCACGTCCCGCACCACACGCTTACCTTGGATCCAAGTTTGGTGCACAACCCTGTAGTATAGACCACATTAGGTGGTTCCGACTTATAGATGACCCGCAATTATTCACACAGCCTTCACGTGATCGTAGCACTTGAACGTACTTATTTGTACCCAGCCCTGTCATACAGACCACAATAGGCGGTTCCGACTCGTGTGCAGGCATATCTGATGAGCTATAAGTTCAGCCGTATAGGTCATGTTAGATGACTCCGGCTGACATATCATTTTACATTGATTTATTTCAACTAGCTACTTATTTCCATACTGGGATACTTAACATGGCATATATTTGATTTTCACTACTCTCGAGCGTGATTTTTATATACGTATGTATTTTTATTTTCTGGGAAACTATACGGGTTTTACGGTGAGGGGTTATTACTTTTGGAAAGAGAAATGGTTTTGAAAAGCTTTGTTTTTGCCCACTCACGTTTTCTGTTTTGTGCCACTCCAGGTTCTAGATAGAAGTGCGTGTTGGTGGCTCACGAGGACTCTACGGCGGTTCTGACAGACATCCATCAATATAGGGTTTTCTTTCATACCCTGTATAATTAGTATTCAGCCTACTGGACTGTACCTTGGCACCTACGCTCTAATTATGTGTATCTACACTCTAACACTTCTTCCCGCACTTATTTACTTGTCTTGTGTGCATTAGTTAATTGGTTTTTTATTTCTCACATCTTCATATCACTATCACTTCCGCACTGCGCACATGGCTCGTTACCATCACGTGACGGCCAGCATGCCTCGATTTAGGTCGTGGCGTGTCAATACCAATATATATATATATATATATATATACCCGGTATATTGGAGAGTATAATTTATCTTTAATATTTTTTTAATCCCATAAATTATGGATTTTATATAAAATCTCATTAATATAAATAACTACAAATTTTATTTTTAATTTTAAAATATTATAAATACATTATTACATTAATTAATGTCAGAAACTTTGATCAAAAAATGAAAACCACAAAGATATTAGTTAAAGAATATTAGTATTTAGGGAACGCATCCAAAGTTTCTCCAGTAAAAATAACAATACTCTGCATGCTATATTAGCTCAGTCGAACTACTATTTCCTAGGTGGTTTTTCTTTATGTTAATAATGCAAAGGAGAACCACAAATTTCCTGAAACAGATCAAAGTAGACATTTATTTTCTTGATTTTTCTGAACCATTGTTTCTTGTGTAATGATGCCATGCCTCCGTTGCATTTTGGCTTTACGGTTTGTACGATTCTCCCTACGTCGGAGATGTGCTAACCTGACGTGGCTGCATACAAAACATTTTGCACACGTTTTTTAAATGGCCTAGGCTAGGTCCACTTGCACTGGGAATTATTGATTAGTGTAAAAAACTACCGATCTGGTTTGGACCAAAAATAGTTTCCGGGAAATTTTCTATTTCCTCTAGAAAATGTTTTCTCTGAATGTGATGTAGTTTTTGTGCGCTGGATTTGGTTTGATGCGTGAAACAAGAGATAGCATTGCTTACATACATACATACCCAACAGCATTATAGAATCCTTGAAAATGACCTTGAAAATGAAATCTCAACTTCGGTGATAAATGGGGCAGTGAAGATTAGTGCGGATCCATCTTTGGGTAATGTGGGCTCAATCGACATCCCCAAGCTTAGAATTTTTTCATGGAAAAGCTAGGTGTTGCCATTTAAAAATTTGAAATGCCCTTAAAAGTTGTCGTCCATTTGCTCGACAAATGCCTCTATGGGCACTAGGCAAGGTAACTGCTAGCCTCATGCCCTTGTATGCATTGCTATGGGCATCTATCGTCAGCTCACAAAAAAACTATTAACGTCAGTCTACATGCTTGCTTCGAAAGTTTGCAGCAATTGACAAGTCTGTAATATCAGTTGGCAAATGGCCTTAGGCCTAGCAAGGCTATAAAATACCAATTCACATGATGTTCTGTCCAAAAGAATTTGCGCGCCAAACACGCCATTCTTACTAACCCCTAATAATATTTCTTGGATTCAACACTAGTGACGATGGAAAATGATGTTGTGAAAAGGATTGGAACTTATGAAATGGGAGAGAAATTTCGTGCATCGGTTTTTATCCTAAAATCAATCATATGTTATATTGACGAAAAAAGTTAAAATATATTGATTTTTTTTCATGGGGTGCGTGATAGCAAAGATTCTTGAACTTTACACATGTTAGTTTTTGTCCCTAAACACTCATATTAGTTTCTCATGTCCTCCAACTTAACTTTGTGTTGCATGAGTGGTCTTTCTGTCAAATCTGTCTTCTTTTCAGTCAAATTGAAGGGTATAGTGGTCTTTTTATACAAAAAATTAATTATTTGAAAATGACAAAGCTTGGCTCCTTAAGGTTAAGGAGTTCCTTCTTAAAATACTTTTTGGTCTATTCAAAGAATTTCATGCTTGTGTTTAGTCAATCTTTAGATCATAAGATAAAGTTATGTGAATAGATCATGAGGTATTTAATGAGAATTTCCACCTAAGTCCTTGCGGAGACAAGTCTTTCTCTTTTTTTGTCATCAACTTGACAAAAAAGTTGATGGAGTTAATGAAAATGACTACCAGTGCAAAGAATGACATAATTCATGAACAGAAGAAACTATTAGTATAATTTTGAGATGAAAATTAAGCTCGTGGTATTGATCAAGGACTTTTACTTTAATTTTAGTCTTTTCATGTGATAAGGAGAAATAAGAAAAAGAAAAAAACAAGCGTGTTGTAGACTAGCAAATTTTAATTTCCACGTAGAGATGACAAGAGAGATAATATAGACGAAATTTTTGGACTTGGCTTTTGTGACAGCCCATCTCGAAATAATTGTAACGTTGGCATGAAATGATGATTTTGCCCTTGGACGTTAGTTGGTGCCTTGGGTGATTTATTTTCTTTTGTTTGGGTTGACTACCATCAAGACCACACACACACACCCACACACACCTAAACCAACCCATGGACCCTCCCTCATTCCTCTCTCTCTCGGATTTCTTCCATTCCTTTACCATTGTACGGACGAACTTCAAAACCAACCATACACGCACGGATCGACGTCTAGAAGGTAAGATTCGAACTTCTTGCAAGCTTCTGAGTTCATATATACCATTTGTGAGACTTGAAACCTTCAAAAACCTCGAGAACCCTAACCCCAGATTTCATGCATTGTTCATGCACTAATTATTGTGAGGTTTTTAGGAGTTTTAAGGTTATAGGGAGCTTTAGAACCTTCTCACGAAGCTCGGGGAACAAGTTTGAAGGATTTTGGACGTCGCAATAGCAAGTTCTAAAGTTGGCCGGATTTTGTGAGATTTCTCCGGCGAGATTCTGGCATTTTTGGTGCTTCAAAGTGGTATAACCCTCTTTCCCTTGTCCTAACCTTCATTTTGACATAAAATTCGTGAATTTTGGTTGAGAAATGAGTTAGATATGACGAATGGAAGTTTTTCCCAGTTTCCGGTGACGGCGACGGAGTCCGGCGACTAGCCAGAGAAGAAAGGGGAATATTTTGTTAACCTTAACAGAATATTCATAACGGAAGTTAACGGCGTCAGGTTAGTTTTAACAGAATATGCTTGCTTTTGGACGGAATATTCCTAACGGCGTTAACTACCGCCATCAGTGTGCCAGACACGTGCCTGCGCGTGGGTGGCTCGTGTGGCCATGCCTTGGCCAGCGCGTGGGTTGTTATAAAATTATTTTTAAAATATGGGGATATTTGTGAGGTTGAGAAGATCACGTTGGTATATTCAAACACCCCCATTTGAGCATTGTATGAGAAGTTATTACCTAGTTTTGGTTATGTGCTTTAAATTGATGTTTTTGTAGTTGTTTCACATATAGGTGAGACCTATCCTGAGGACGAGCGCAGTCACTTAAGGCTCAGGGGTTACAACCCCTTCATATACCAGTGAGTGGGCTTTTGGTTTTCCGTATATACCTATATACTTGAGAGTTTTCCCAGAAAATGAAATTGAATGTTTATATGTTTTAAAATGCCATGCAAAGGGTCTGCCTATTTATTTATACATTTGTAGTTGCATATATGTATGTTTGGTGCTGCGGATGCACAGGTAAGTTTATAGTTTATGGTTGTGATTTATTGATTATGTGAGATGCATTGAGAGCTCATAAGCCTGCACCCCGGTGCTAGTGCTCCCGCCTAGAGTTAGGACACAATCCTTCACATGATGTTCACCTCCCGCACCACATGCTCATCTTGGATCTAAGTTAGGTGCACAGTCCTATTGTACAAACCACTATAAATGGTTCCGACTCGTAGGTGACCCGCGATTATTTGCACAGTCTTCACGTGATCGTAGCACTTGAGGGTATTTATTTACACCCAGTCCTGTCGTACAGACCACTCTAGGTGGTTCCGACTCGTGTGCAGGTAGAGTTGTTGAGATGTGGATTTGAGCTCTAGATTCAGCCGTACAGGTCACGTTAGGTGACTCCGGCTGAGTTGTCATTTGAGTTGATTGATATTACCTGGGTTACTTATATCTTATGTTGAGATATTTGACATGGCATATATGTGGATTTTGCTAATTCGAGTATGGTTTCGATATATGTATATATTCTATTTTCTGGGAAATTAAACAGGTTTTACGGCGAGGGGTTACGACCTTTGATAATTGAAATGATTTTGAAAAGCTTTGTTTTTGCCCACTCACACTTTCTGTTTTGCGCCCCTCCAGGTTCTAGTTTAGAGCGCTCTTTTGGTGGCTTACGAGGAATTCACGGCATCCCTGACAGATTATCACCAACGTAAGATCACCTTTGGGTGTTGTATAATTAGTATTCGTCCTACTGGACTGCACTTAGGCTTTTTATGCTCTGATTATGTTTATCAAACTTAGTCTCACACTAGTGTGTTACTTTAACTAGTTTTTCTAGTAGTTTGGTTTTTATTTATTCGTAATTGTTTTATTATTATTGCTTCCGCACTATGCACATGGCTACGTCACATTCACGTGACGGCCAGCACGCCTTGATTTTTGATCGGAGTGTGTCAGTTTTACTTTCTAAAGATTTCCATTTGGAATGCTTCTTTTTAAAAAGTAATTTTGCTCATGAACGTGAAAGTGCTTTTAATCGAAGCATGTCGAAATATTTTTCAAGTACTTTTTGGAAGGCCACTAAAAGTTTTGAACTACCGCTTCTTGAAACAAGAACACATGCACTTTTAATTATTCTATGTGCTTTTCTAACTCATGAACATGAAAACTGTTTTGTGAAACATTTTTGAAGTACTTTTGGCTGTATGAAAAGCGCTTTTTCTAACCGAATTTCATGTGCTTTACCCAAAAAAAAAAGACTTTCGACTTTGTCTCTCGTTTTTAGAAATATTTTTTGTGGTCTGGAGATAAACTTAACATTGCAATAAGTTATAATTTTTTGAGTCTCAACTTAATAAATTAACTTGCATAGTAATAATTGTTAATAAGTTCAAAAATATACACTGTCACAATAATAATTTAAGATGAAATAATCTATATTCCTCTAAAGTTATTTGAGACAATGATTTGTTATTATAGAGTTAATGATACATCTTTGATCTTGCGGGTACGTAATAGGTAGCCAACATGGACACTTTGTTTTTCTAATAGTGTTTCAAATTTCTCAAGCATGTTTATAGTTTTTTAGCAAAAAATTTGATATTTCGGTACTGACATCCTTATGATTATCTCCTTTCCTTTCTTGCCTAATTGCATCAATGATTCATTCTTCAGTTAAAGTGTAAACGACTTTGTTGCTCATTTGGATGATTGAATAATACATTTCATTGGCATATGTTAAATGTTAATGTAATACTTTGTACCAATACAATTTTTGTTAAGGATAATTAAATTAAAAAATAATAGTTTTTAACTATCCTTTATGTTAAGTAATACAATTGGTTTGTTGTCGAACATTGTAATTTTATAACCATAAAAAGATTTTACAGTAATAGGGTGCACTTGGACTAGTAGTCTGGTAACCCTTTCCCAATCCAAAATCAATGGCCCTGAGAGGTTTATCGCTTTGAAGAAAGTTGTGAAGGAGAGGGCACAAGAAATAAAAACAAATTGCAACTTGGAAAAGTCCCTTGTTGTGGTATCCGACTTAAGTCTTGTTATCAAACACCATATTCTCGTACTGTTGGTTGATGCGATTCTTTGTGGTGTTTTCATTTGATTTCTTTGACGTGTGCCATCAAATATGCTGTTAGATTTGTGAAGTCCTATCAAGTAACTGTCACTACTGGTTTCTTTTTTTCATCAACTCTTCAGCCACCACCACTTTCTATCATGCAATATTGAAGAGAGCAACAGCCGCCTTCGTTATCGATGTGTTGATTACAATATTGGTATGCAATATATGTTTTTCTTTTCTCCTTAATCATATTTCAGTAGTGTAACGTATAAAGAGTATACGTATATATTCCTTTCATAAAAAGAAAAAAGAAAAAGTGTATGTTTGATGTGCGAAAGCCATCATATTCTTTCATGGCACTAAAGCAGATTACTCATGCGTTTTGCTCCACGTCCCTATGTTTCCAACGCAGTTTAAAAATTAAGCAACCTTCCCGAATATAAGAATTATAAATTAGAGATGGAGTATTCCATTTACGAAAGCCAGATAACAACTCTTTCCTTCCATATTATATATTTGAATGACTAACTAATTCAATGATCAATATAACGATAGCCCTAAAATTAATGCGTAGGTTTTGAAAACAATATGTCAAGGGAGTTGAGCAGTCAACATGAGCACAACACGCTTAAAAGTAAGGGTTTGCACTTTTTTCAAAATTTTTTATTACTACTCCTAGCCAGACTGAAAAAGAGAAAAATTTGAACTCCGGACAAAGAATATTAAAAACAGAAAAAAATTATTCATCGTGTATCATGATTTTTTGGGATCATGACACGTGACACCTTGGGTGGCAAGAATGATTGGAATGCCTGTTGCCATGGAGTGTAGTCTAATAGACTACGCTTAAGCCCATTGAAGATAATAACTTGTCTCTCATGTAAGAAAACTCTAATTCAAGTCAAATTTGGATATCTTGAAGATTAAGCAACGTAATCATAATCCTAGGAGAATAAATATCTTATCTTAGATTCTCTCCTAGATAGTCTCTCGATTTAATTAGGATATATTTCCCTACAAGGACTCTCAAGATCTGTATAAACACTATAGCATAGGTATTTATTGGGGGATGATTCTTCATCTTCTTTACAAGACTACTACACATATATTCTCTATGTGCCTAACAAAGGCTTATCTTGCATACACGCTGCCGTCTATATATGCATAGGCATGTCCATGTATAACTCATCTTCTTAATTAGGATATCTTTCCGTGCAAGGACTCTCAAGATCTATATAAATACTGTAACACATGTATTTTATTGGGGGATGATTCTTTGTCATCTTTACAAGACTACTACACATATATTCTCTCTGTGCCTAACAAGGGCTTATCTTGCATACACACCACCGTCTGTATACACATAGGCTATTTGTGAAGGATGGTTCATGATGTTGCACACATCAAACCATTCTTTCTTAAAACTACACTCATGGTTTGATTCTCCTTCTAGGAGATATGTAGGCAGTCATTCTCAGATTCATCCACTCCCCCAATCAACATCATTTTCTAATCGCTAGAAATCATGGGCATTTTCAACTGTATTTCACCTCTATCCACAGATGTACACAAATTTGGTTCCAATAATTGGTACTTTCATTAAGGGGTGAACTCATTCTCCCCCAGTTAGCAACATCTGCCATGAGTGACTATCAAAACTAGAAAATCCTGAAGATGGAGTTTTGGTTGATGCTCCAAATAACAGATCTCTCGCAAGTCGTAACAACCACCAATTCCGATGACTCGCACAAAGAATACTTCTTTTTTAATGGATTTGTTGCTACTATTATCCATGATCAAGGACTAGTTTGCAAAAGGGATATGTGTTAATCGCATATCCCCTTTTCTTTTCATATCCTACAATGTTGGACTAACTCAGTCCAACACCATTCTGGTGAAGCCACTAACTCTAGTAACAACACAACTGGTTTAACAAGTGCAGTAAAGTCCAAACATAGAAAGAAATCACTGTGGGCAAGTCACCCCTATAAAAAGCATAAAGTTCAATTCCAAAATTTTGCCTCAAGTTTTATCGGAGCTTCAAACTAAACAACGGATCATGATGATTCTGCAACATAGCTCCACAATTCTGCGTCCAACACAAAGCATAAGAAATTGAGGGCATCTCATTTGAAGCGCAAAGCAACATCGCCTAGCAGTCTCGAAGCTTGTATATACAAAAGAAATCCTCAATCCGATCAAAACAAGGTGTTATTCGCGACGTGAGCTTTGACTAAGTGCTTAGTTTGGAAAGATTCGCTTAGCACACAAGGCACCAAATAATGTAACTGCACTTGGTTTATTCCAAAAACAGCAAAACTGGACTTGGTTCATGAAAAGCTTCCGACCCAGGAAGTGAAGGCAGATTTGGCTAGGTGCGGACCAACACCTCATCGCAAGTACGACTTGTAGACCTTTCATTTAAAGTTTGCAATCAGCTTTACCTAAATCCTTCAAACACTACGACTAGGGCAAATGCTCATAAAGCTCTAGGGCAATGTAATGCGCCTGAAACCCATTTTGCGTACTTGAATAATTTTGAACAGAAAGCTAACACAAGGCCAATTGGAGACAAAAACTAAGATGATAACGATCATTTTGTCAAATTTTCCAAAAGTTTATGATAGGAGCATAGTTATGAGATTTTGTTAGCTTATTTCCTCACATTTACTTAGTTAGTTTCTATTTATTAGAGTGTTTTAAGCCATTTTCGTGTGTTTGTAGGTCCAAATGGCAAAGTTGGCAAGAAAAGGCTATTTGGAGCATTTTAGAGCAGTTTTGGGCTTGGAATGGATAGCATATGTATGGAGCAAGGTGGATGGACGTTTTTGAAGATCAAAAGAGGCTAGGAATGTGCTTAACATCTGGAAGAATTAATTCAAGACATTGAAGATAAAGAATCAACTAAGAAGAAGTAAACATTATCCAAACTATCTTATCTTATCCAAATCTTATCCAACCTTATCTTATCTTATCATATCCTAATCTTTTCCTACCTTAATTCTAGCTGCAAAGGGGAATCAATTTCACATTAAATCACCTAAATATCTGGTTCTAGAAGCCTTATCATCTGCCCTAGATTATTGCCGCATACCTTATCCCTTGTCCTTCTAGAAACCTGTCACAATACCCCCTTTCTAAAAGCCTAAATCTGTGCCGCACCTAACCTTACTCTTTTTCCTTCTAGACTTGTGCCATGCCCTATCCTTGTCCTCCAAGGATTGGTGCCGTGAACCCTAGCCCTATATATCCACATTTATGCCGCACAAAAGAGGAGAAAGCCTTAGAGAGAAAATCAGAAAAATAACTTTGTGCCGCAGCTTTGTAAGGAAGGAATGAGAGAAAGAATTTTGAGCCATGACCTGCTATCCAAGACCATTGGAGTGCTGGAGCATTTTTGGGTTCTTTCTATCCTTAGTTTTAGTTCAATGTTTAAATTAGATTGGTTTTATTTAATTGCAAACATGTGGAACTAATTTCGTTTTAGTTAGAGGTGAATTCAAAGCCATGAACATATATGTGATATGAATTGATTTCCTCCAGTTATTGTTTCGTAAAACATGAATGCGATTTACTTATCTATTTGATTGATAACTTATTCTTGTATGTTGATTGAGGGTGCACACTTAGTTTGCATGCATGAATCTGATGCTAAAATATAAGGGAATTTCACCTAATAGTTATGAACTTATATTTATAGGTAGTGGAAGTCACTAGTCATCATTGTGTTAAGAAAATCCATGACAGAAGTATCATGTAGTTCATAGTTACGAATGCCTTATCAATGCTTATGATTTTCATAGAACTTAATGATCTTTGATATGTATCTCTATTATGCAGTTCATATAGGGAACTTGATAAGAATAATTTGATTGCGTCGCTGAGTCCAATTCGAAGAATTTAGAAAAATCTGAGAGTTAATTAGTGCTATTCACAATTAATTTGGAGCATTGTCATTCATGGTTTATAGAAATAATAACTGGAAATCAATTTGTATGCATATGTGTCATGTGTGGAGAAGGTCCCTCTAGGCTTTCACCCTTTAATTCACCCAATTATGTGCAACCTTTAGTTTGTTTCTGCAACTTACTTAGTTTAGTTAAAATTCGTCAAAACAACCCCCATTTAGTATTTTGAGTCTTTTTAGTTTAATTTTCGTCCAAACTTCTCTCTAGTTCCTGTTTTGAGTCAACTTAACTTAGTTTTGTGTTAATTGAGTCAGTTCAACTTGTTTTGAGTTGTTTGAGTCTAGTTTTCTGTTTTTGAGTTAATTAAGTGTAGATTAGCATCCCTCCTAATCCCCGGCCTAAAACGATCCCTACTTTCATATACTTTGCATTCCCGTTAGAACTACACAGCAGTGGGTAAACGAAGATTTCGACGTCTTCATAGTTTTTCACAGTGATATGCCACATATGCTTGGAAAGATAAGAAGTAGAGCTATAATGCAATTATTGTTCCAGAATTTTCCAAAAGACAGAATGATCTAAAATTTGGCACGCAAAACAGTTGAAGAACAAGCCAGCCCAACCAAAACATCACAGCAGCATTGCTAATTTGACAGGCTAAATTGCTTTTACTCAAAACGAACTAAGTTACACTATCATAAAGATATGGATGTTATCTTTCTTTAGAATTTTATTAAATGAAATTTTGAGCTACGTGGAAAATGTTATTGTCATTTTACTACTCATAGCATAAGCTAAAATTTTCTACGAAACTCCTCAAGTTCTTCCTCCGAACTCATATCAAATGACGTACAATGTGTTGCAACAACCTATGAGTTCACGGTACACCTAATTATGATCAAGTTAACAATTAACCTAAGGGTTCCAACCAATGCAAGTCTGCTCCAATGAGCTAAAAACAAAAGTCACCCCGCAATGCACTACATGACGGCTCCACCATTGTCCTCCTCCACTGCTAGCTTGTAATGGAGAAGAAAAGGGTACATACCATATGGAAAAATAAGACAAAATTTTATGATTTCGAATCTCATATGACACGTGGCTTCTATGAATTTTAGATTCCCACACATGAATAAGTTTAAATGCAACATTACTCCAGCTTACTCTAAAACTATTCGTAGTAGGGTGGATTGAAGTAAGTGCGCCTTCGCAGTCCAATCATAGACAAACAACTTCCACCTCAAAGTTGTACAAATGAAGTAGTGATATTAACATCATGTTGTTTTGGAGCCTCATTGAGATTGACTATGCTTATTGCGCAAGAAAGGGAAACCTGATTTGGTATGAAATCAACTAGTTTTCCTGTATTCTTGAAGTTCCTACAAGTTAGGGTTGGCATGCGCCGCAAGCAGTCACACTCCTAAGAGGATGCAATATCTATTCCTAAATATCTTTTAGGATTCTCAAAGGCAACTTCAAAGATAAACGAGGAAAACAACTCGAAGACCTATTCGACGAGTGAACAACCTTGGTCCAAACCATGGTAGCTCTCTAAGAGACAAGTACTTTTGAATATTTAATTATATACGTGAGTAAATACATATCCAGGAAAGAAGACCCAAGGATGGGAATGATGTTTGCAGATCCTCGCTCGCATTTCTTTGTTCTTGCTTACATTATTCATTGCAGTGCATGAAAAACCTAATTTGAAAATAACACACAACTTTAAAATTCGCATAATTGCAAGTTAAAAAATTCAAAGTGGCAGTGTCAGAGAAGTCTTTTTTAGCCCACTTCGTAGCATTCGGTTAGCAGCTTAGGAGGCTCGAGCGGTATTAAGTGCAGTTACGATAAGTGGCCTACAGACATTGGGACATAGCTCTTTGACTTGGAAGTCTAATGCATCATCCAGCCTCCAGGAAGTTTATAAAACCTAAGGGTTGTGGTTTATTGTATTCAAACCTAAGATCTATGTTATTTGATGGAATAATTGAAAAGGTGATTTGGAAAACCATCAGAGGGTGGCTCTAAACATCAACCCTGAGTACGATTACTTCCATTTCGGACTAACGTACTAAGTCTAGTATATTTTGCGACACCACATGTTTGAAAAGCTTCAAAGGAGGCATCCATACTAGAAAATTGTCAAGAAGAATTTCATTCGAGTGGTGCTCTAATACGCGAAAGTGCCTTAGCCAAGTAGCTAAGTGTAGTTTGATCGGAAACCCTCATGTCTAATGCATAAGGTCTAACAAAGGGATTTTAAAAGTGTTTTCCAACCCGCATGCAAGCAACCAAGGCCCTAACAAACTTTCGTTTAAGATTCATGAAGGACAGACTAGCAATTCAGATTAAGAAGGAAGCCCCGTCTTTGCGACACGTTGCAACCATTAAAATCCTCAAACCTAGAATAGGGCAAGATGAAAGAACAAACGGAATCTGAGTCGTGCTCAACTTTTCATAACAACACTCAGATGAATTCTTCTGAAAGTGTTATCAACAAACAAGATAACTCAAACATGTCGGACTGATATTAAGATCTAGAGGCCATTCTAGGTACGATTCGACCCTTTCTCATCCTTAATCTGATCAATGCATTAAAGCAAGTCGAGGGCAAAAGATTTCTCATGGGCTTAATAATTGGTGTCAAAGTAAGGTGGTACTGTGATTGGGAGGTGATGTTTTTCCGAATCAACTTTACCTAAGGGTTTCAAGCTCTATCCCAGGCCTACAACCTTATCCATGTTTTACATCAATATTATTTCTCCGAAGTTAATTTACTTCGGAAAGATTGGCGGATTAAACTATATTCCGCGATATAGGCACAGTCCATCTTGCATCCTGCTTTTCAGCTATGCATCGGGACCTTTGACAAGAGGTTTATAATAGGTTTGGAACTCCAAAATATCAAATATTTAAGAGATAAGCAAGAAGGACTAACCGGACTTGGTTAGCTCCAAATCAAGCAAGCAGTTCAAAGGTCTTTTTGTTACACATTCTGGAGAAGTTATTCTGGGATGAGTCACTCATTGTTTGTTGGTAACTATCCATCTTCAAAGCGGAGCGCACTCTCAGGAGCATAGTTAGGTGCAATTGTGGGACCATGACACGTGGCACCTCAGGTGGCAAGAATGACCAGAACGCCCATAGCTCATAGAGCGTAGTCTGACAACCTTAATCTGACAAGCTAGGCTTAAGCCCATTAAAGCTAGTACTTCTTTTCCGAGTAAGGAAACCCTAATTCAAGTCTAATTAAGATGTCTTGGGGATTAGGCAACGTAATGATAATTCTAGAAGAATTGGATATCTTATCGTCAATTCTCTTCTAGATAGTTTTCCAATTTAATTAGGATTACTTTCCCTACAAGGACTCTCAAGATCTCTATACATACTCTGGCTCGGGCATTTATTAGGGCACGATTTTTCATCTTGCATACACGTCTACGCGTAGGCATGTTCAGCTTTTTTGGTTCAAAAACTAAATTTAACCGAATCGAATTAATGTAAATATTTTTTTTCTTTTAGTTATTTTTGTTGGGTGTTCCTTTTCCAAGCCCGAGTCCAAGTGAACTAGTAGCCTAATATCAACCCAAAATTTGGTAAACCTAACTTTATGCCCAAATATGTTGATGGCTCCTACCCATGCTTTGTTGTAACAACCGGTCCCTAACTTTACGATTTTATTAATTTTAAATGAGTGAATTGACAAAAATACCACTAAAGGCAAAGATTTTGACTTCTGTTGACCATCGTTTAGAGAGACGTATAACTTATTCTTTTAGCGTATTTGTGCTCGACAGTACAAACGCATGGGCACAAGAAGAATTGAATTTGGAGCTACGACAGAGATTTTCTGAACTTACGAAGTCCAAGGGAATTTTGATAAATTCAATATTCAAGATAAACTACCCCTTTACTATTTTAATATTTTTCATTGTATGATTTTTCTGCATGGTGAATTGAATTTTGAGCTACGACGGAGATTTTCTGAACTTACGAAGTCCAAGGGAATTTTGATAAATTCAATATTCGAGATAAACTACCCCTTTACTATTTTAATATTTTTCATAGTATGATTTTTCTGCATGGTGGGACCTATCCCTTGCTGCCACCTCACCTTGTCTTTCTCGGCCCTCTCTTCCCTCAAGCTCTCTCTTTCTCTCATCTCTTCCGGTTATCTCCCTCTAACTCTCCCTCTCTCTATGAAACTCGCGCGGAGCACCACCACTATTCTCTCCGACAAGCATCATCGCCACAAACTCGAAGCCTTACCTCGTCTCTTAGCTGTGAACCTAATGCTTAGACATCGAACTGCAAACGTGAACCCAGGCTGCACCGCTTCTTCAGCAATTTTTCCCATCTTGCTATCCTAAGCCTGATTCTTAGGTTAGATCTGTGTGTCAGTGATGATTTGGATGCAGAAAACACCCCTGAAAATTAAGCTAGTTTTCCAGCAAGAGAATCCGACAAAATCCGACCATGGTCGAGTAAAGCAATGGTATAATTTGAATCCTTGTTCCTTGATCTTCGATTTGGTATATTACATGGCTAGGTTTAGTGAAGTTTTTCGTTAGTTGGAGCCAGGATTTATTCCAACCAACTCATTCCTAGATTTTAGCGGTTGCAGCGGCAACCGGCCGGAGATGAAGAAAAAAGGAAAAAAAAATCGAAACCCGGATCCAACTCGGATCCACTCAAAGATTGAAGGGAATATTCCTTCTGAGGAAACACTATTTTGTTACGGTTAACTATTGACCGTTAGTTGACTTTTGTTGACTTTTTTGAAATTTTCTCTAAAACCCTCTTAGGCTAATTTCGACGTCCCAAGTTCCTTTTTTTTATATCCATTTAGTGAAATTCTAAAGCTTTAACGTAGTTGATCGCCGGTGTATCTCGGTTGATATTTTAGGGTTGACCATTGACTTTTCATTGACTTTTTACAAAATTTGCCCAGGATACTTTTTAGTGTATATCGATGCGCTAATTCCGAATCTGTCGTCTGTTTCTCCAAATTCAAAGGTTTTAATTGAATTTTAGTAATAGGCCTCAATATTATGCTTAGGTGCAATTACTATCGGAGATTTCGACTTCCTAGCTTGAACGGATGTGACATCGTAAGTAACTGTGAATGGGTCTTTTCTTTGATATATACATATATTTATTTAGTTTCCATATATACATCTAGCAATGAATTTTCTATGTGACTGCCGTAATTAAATTAACATTTATAGGAAATAACGTAACGATGAGTGATAGGAGTATATTTATGCGACTTTGTTATCTTATTACTTGGAGCAATTTGGAGCAGTTTTGGACTAGGATTGGATAGCATGCGTGGATAGCATATGGGCTGGACGTTTTTGGTGTTTAAATGGTGTTAGACATGTGCTAAACTCTAAATTAAAGTTGAGGCTTGGGAGACAATGAATTACACAAGAAAGAGGAATCCTTGTTTGAAGGGAACATTATCTTATCCTATCTTATCTTATCTCCAACTGCAAGGAGGAATCCTAATCACATTCCAACATTTTCCACCTGCTTCTTAAAGTTCTAAAATAACTTAAGACACCATATCCTTTTTCTCCTTGGATTCAACTGTTTCCCCCTATATATATGAAATTCCCGCAACGATTTAGGGGGTGCCACGCCTAACATTCAACCATTGAAGTTGCTAGAATTTTCAGAGTTCTTTCTCTCTTTGTTTTAAGTTTCAATGTTTATTTTAGATTGCTTTTTAGTTATGATGAACATGTGTAACTAAGTTTCTTTTTAGCTAGAGGTGAATTTGAAGCCATGATCATATGTTTTATATAAATTGATTACATCCAATTATTGTTTCATAAAGCATGAATGTGATTTACTTCTCTGCTTTATAGAGAACTTATTCTTGTATGTTTATTAAGGATGCATACTTAGTTTGCATGCAGGGATTTGATGCTAGAATATAAGGGAATTCCACCTAATCATTATGAACTCATATTTGTAAGTAGTAAAAGTCACTAGTCATGATTGAGTTAAGTAAATTCTTGGTAGGAGTATCATGCTTTTCATAGTTACAAATGCTTTGTCAATGCTTATGATTTTCACAGAACTTAATGATCTTTGAGATGTATCTCTATCATGCTTTTCGTAGTTAGGGAACTTGAGAAGAATAATTTGGTTGTGTCGCTAAGTCCAATTCAATGAACTTAGCAAAATCTGAGAGTTAATTCGTGTTGTACACAGTTAATTTGGGGCATTGTCATTCATGGTTTATAGGAAGAATAACTAGAAATCGATTTGTATGCATATGTTTCATGTGTGGAGAAGAATCCTTTAGCTATCCTTTCATCTATATTTCATTCACAACTTAATTTACTTGCTGCCATTTTCTTTGTTTTAATTAAATTTGTCCAAAATCCCCCCAGTCATTATTTTGTTGTTAGTTTAACTTAGCTTTTAGTTTTATAAGTTTAATGTGTGTTGATTAGCATCCCTTCTAATCCCCAGAATAGAACGATCCCTACTTACTCATACTACGATTGCATAATATGTAGGATTTAATTTGTGTGTTAGTTTTTACCATATCAATGAGAATTAGGAAATCATTATAAATCCTATAGGATGCCTCAATTAGAATTATGGCCATGGATAATATTATGTTGACTCGAATTATCGAATCACTGTGGCATGACTATATTTATGTTATCTGTTCATCATTTGCTGTACCGGTGTTAGTACTCACCCAGGCCAGGGCCAGTCTTTCACGTGTATGTGCACATCACACCGTACACTCACATTGGATCCATTGCAAGTGCCAATCATGTCCAAGATTGTTATAGGCAATTAGGACCTATATGTGTTGCGCATAGCACCAGTCTTCACTCGATTGTAGTACTAGAGAATATATCATTGTTACACCCAGTCATGTTCATGTCAAAATATCTCTGCATGAACTCATGTGTCAGTATCGATCGATGAGGACTCGATATGATATGCTTAGTTATGCGAGAATATGTGATTAGGGACATCATGTATTTATTTTATGAAAGTTGGTGAAGTATTGCATTCTTGATATACTGCTAGCTCTAGTAAGTATTTTTATACTATACTTAGTATGTACATTTTGGAAACTATACTTGTTTTACGGTGAGGGGTTATTATGTTTTCGAAAAGGTTTTTAAAAACTTTATTTTTAGGCCCACTCACCCTTGTTTTTCGCCTCTCCAGGTTTTAGTGGCTGAAGGATTTCTAACAAACTGTTGTTGTGGAAATACTATCGATGGTGTAATTCCTCTTTTACCTTTACTATACTTTACTTATACTCTGACATCACATGTGAAATGGAAACCTCCCCAATTTTCTGGTGAGACGCCATGGCTTTCAGGCCATTTTTAGGGCACCTCCTGCTGATAGGAGCATATTCATGCGACTTAAATGGCTTGTTCTCGTGCATTTACATTATGTTTCTTTAGTTATTTTAGTACTTTAAGCTATTTTCGTGTGTTTGTAGGTCCAAAGGGCTAAAGGAGCAAAAAGATGCATTTTGGAGACTTTTGGAGCACTTTTGGGCTAAGGATGGATAGCTTATGCTTGGAGCCAAAGTGTTGGACGAAATTGAAGACCTCATGTTTGAGCATCATTGAAGACTCCTACGCATTTTAGAACACAAAAACAACATTCCTTGCAACCTTAGGACATTGTCGTGTGTTTCCTTGTGTCTCCCTTCCTTGCCATGCAAGGAAGGGCTTTGTTCCCTATTTTAAACACTTAAACCATTCACTTAACATATCATTCACCACATATCATTCACTTATCATATCATTCACTTATCATATCATTCACTTATCATATCATACACTTATCATCACCACTTATCACTTATCATAACCACATATCATATCACTTATAACCATACACTTATCACTTATCATACCCATAATCATTCACACCTTGCAGTGATGCAAACTAAGTAAGCACACAAATTAAAACCCTCTTGTGACAATTGTAGTAAAGATGCAAGTAGGGATCGTTCTAGACCGGGGATTAGGAGGGATTACTAAATCACTTGGAAACTGACTCAAAAACGTAAAACAAACGTTAAAAACACTAAACTAGACTCAAAGAATGTAAAACTAAACAATAAAATACTAAAACAAATCAAAAGACTCAAAGAATACAAAACACTTATAAACACAAACTAAGACACTTTCTAACTAAATTAGACACTAAGGTAAAGGGGGATTGGTTTTGGACGAGATTAAACTAAATACACAGATTGTAATTTAAAGGCAGAATATAAATATGAATGTGATGAAAATATGGATGAATGCTAGCTAGAAGGTTCTTCTCCACACATGTCACACTTGCATACAATTTGATTGTCAGTTGGTCTTTCGATAAATTATGAAACTCAACACCCCGGGTTAATTAGGTCCGCTTAAATTAACCGTCAAGTTTTCCTTAAGTTAATGAATTGGATGGGTTAGCGCAACGCAATTCAAAACATTCTCCAAAAGTCCTTTACGTGAAAAGCACAATAAAGATACAATCAAAAATCATTAAGCATCATGAAAGCTATAAGTGTTGACGAGGCATTCGTTACTATGATGAGCATGAAACTAGTGCCAAGAATTCATTTAACGCGATTGTTTATAAGCAACCTCCACTACTTGTGAATATAAATTCATAACTATTAGGTGAAACTCACTTATATTCTAGCGTCATATTCATGCATGAAAATTAAGCGTGCACTCTCAATAAACATACATAAATAAGTTATCGATCAAGCAGTTAAACAAATTGAATTCACCATTCATGAAATTCCAACCAAAAGTAATCAAATCATATTGTAAGCATAAACATGGTTTCGAATCACCCCCTAGCTAAATAGGGGTTTAGCCTCTCATGTTCACAACAAGAAAAATAAAATTGAATTTAAACATAAAGAACAAAGGATGGATTACACCTAGAACGCCCAACGAATCCACTTGAATTTCTGCACGTCTAAGTCCTCTTTCCTCTTTTCCTTGATGCGGCAGTGAGGTTAAATGGATGATTTTGATGTTATTTTGGGTTGGGGATGGATTTATGGAGGTTTAGTGGTGCGGGAATGGTGGGGAAGGTGTGGAAGAATGGCTGGACTAGAAGGGGAATGCACGGATGAAAGGGGGGTTATGGGTTGGTGGTTGCGGCTCTTTTTTTAGAGAATGGAGATGTGTGGCTGAATGAATTAAAATCATGAATGATGAATGAGAGAGAGCTCGGGTCAATTGGATGGGGACTTGCGGCAAGAGGGATTAAACTAGGGTTTTTGGTGGCTCCATGATCTGAATGGAGAATAAAATAATATGGTGGCTGCTAGGGTAAAAATCAAAGGTCAAAATCTGAAAAGAATAAAAAAATGAATAGAGACTAGGGTTAGAAAAAAAGGTGCGGCTGCATGAATTAGGTTCTTTGATAAAATGGGGGCCACGGCTAGAAAGGGAATAAAATGGGATGGAATTAGGGTGAATGGCTACGGCTTATGGAGGAAATGGGAGAGAGTGGCTGAATCAATTAGGGTGTGACGGCTAGTGAATAAAAATGAATTAGGGTTATTAGGGTTAGGATTTTTGTGCATAAAATGGGACCAAAGTGCCCCCCCCTTGCACGGCAAGGGAAGGAAACAAAGGGAAAGGCACGGCTTAGGGCTAGAATTTGGACTAGGGCCTTCGTTTTGTGTCCTAAAGCGCCTACAAAGACTTCAAAGTGGCTAGAAAATACGGACGTTTAAGATTAGGAAAGGTTACCAAAACGGGAAACTTAGGATTAACTTTCCTAAAATAGGAAACCTTGTTTGAGTAGGATTCCTCGTTTTGGTAAGAATTCATCATTGGAGTAGGAATTCGTCGTTTCTTCAAGTCTTAAACTCATTCATTCCTCTTTCGCTCCAAAAGACTCCAATTTGCATCTTCTTGCACACTTTGGCCTTATAATCTGAAAATACACAAAAGTGGCCTTAAACACTAAAATAACTAAATAAACACAACATAAATGCACGAGAACAAGCTAATTAAGTCGCATGAATATGCTCCTATCACTTATAACCATACACTTATCACTTATCATACCCATAATCATTCACACCTTGCAGCCACATTCATCACCAAAGAAACCATCATTTCAACACATTCCCTTGCATTCCAACCAAAACCGTGCACATGCTATCACCATGCATTCACATGCACTTGTTCCTCCATCATTCCATCCTTTAAAACATTGCACATGCACTTTAATCATTCAACACATGCACTCCCATTCTTTAATCCATGCAGCCACACATTCACTCACATGTATTTCCACCCACATGCTCTCCCATTTCAGATTGCATTTCCATTCACACACCAACACATCCCTTTGTGCCGTGCACTTTAATCATTCAATTCAGCCATTCCACATGCCATTGTCATTCCATTTTAGCTTTAATTCACATGCACATTCATTCATTCAGAAAATACATCATTTGCCATGCACATGCACTTCCCACTCTTTAATTCATTTCAGCCACATGCATTCCCCCTTTAAGCCACATGCACTCCCATCCATTTCATCATTGCAGCCACATATAGCTTTAATTCACATGCTTTCACATGCATTTTCAGCACATTTCCATTCACACACCAACACATCCCCTTTGTGCCGTGCAATAATCATTCAATTCAGCCATTCCACATGCTATTGCAGCCACATGCATTTCTCTTTTCATTTCCAGATTGTCCCCTTGCACATGCAGCCACATATTCATTGCACATGCATTTCCAACCCACATGCATCCTTTAATCATTCAAACATGCAGCCACATTCCCTCCTAGCTGTCATGTTCCCCCCATTTCACCTATAAATAAGCATCCATTCCATTCATTCTCATTCATTCTTCCACATTTCAGAAAATCATCCATTCACACCAAGAAACATCCCCTTGGCTGTGAGTTTCCCTACAAATCCAAACACCACCAGAAATCCATCCCTTGGCCGTGGCCTCCCCCTTCCATTTTCACCACTCCCCAAACCATTCACACCATCAAACTATCCTTAGACATTGTGCTACAACGAAGAGGAAGATAAGAGGGCCTAAACGTTCATACAATTCAAGTTTGAGTTGTTGGAATGTTTAGGTGTTTCTTTGATTTCAAATGTTTAATTTCAATACTCTTTGTTTTGTACGAATGAGGAATGGAAGAGAAGAGGGCCTAAACGTTCATACAATTCAAGTTTGAGTTGTTGGAATGTTTAGGTGTTTCTTTGATTCCAATGTTTAAATTCAACTAAACCCCCATTTAGCTAGGGGGTGATTCGAAATATATATTTATGCTTGCATTTTGATTTGATTACTTCTAATTGCGTTTCATAAGTTGTGGATTCAATTTGTTTAACTGTTTGATTGATAACTTATTTATGTATGTTTATTGAGAGTGCACGCTTAATTTTCATGCATGAATATGACGCTAGAATATAAGTGAGTTTCACCTAATAGTTACGAACTTATATTCACAAGTAGTGGAGGTTGCTTATAAACAATCGCGTTAAACGAATTCTTGGCATAAGTTTCATGCGTATTCCATAGTAACGAATGCCTCGTCAACACTTATAATTTTCATAGAGCGTAATGATTCTTGCTTGTATCTCTATTATGCAATCATGTAGGGGACTTGTGGGGAATGTTTTGGGTTGTCGTATGCAATCATCCAATTCAATAACGTTAGGAAAATTTGAAAGTTAATTTAAGCGGACCTAATTAACTTGGAGCATTGAGAAGTCATGGTTTATTGAAATGCAATTGGAAATCGTTTTATTATGCAAGTATAACATGTATGGAGATGAACCCCTTAGCTAGCTTCCCATCCATTCATTAAATCCAAATTCGTTTTAAAATCTGTTCGTTTTACAAAGTTTTAAGTTTTGTTTTCAAATTCGTCAAAACCTCAATCCTCCTTTACTTTAGTGTCCAATTTAGTTAGAAGGTGTCTTAGTTTGTGTTTCTAAGTGTTTTGAATCAATTTATTACCCAATTTCGTCCAAAGTAGTTAAAGTGCTCAAAACTGCCCAGATTGTGTTTTTAAGGCAGTTTTGAGTGTTTGGGTGCTGTTTTGAGTCTTTTGGTTTGTTTTAGTGTTTCAAGCTTTTAGTTTTGCATTCTTTGAGTCTAGTATAGTGTTTTATATTGTGTTTTTATTCCAGATTCTTAATCTTGTTTTGTTTCTTGTTTTAGGTACTAGTTTATGACTCGGAGTTCTCATCCGATTCGTGAACATATCCTGGAGTGATTGGGTTCTTCGTCCGGCTGCAAGACGTAAAAGAAAGCGCTACTTGGGAGGCAACCCAATGCACTGAAAAAAAAAAAAAAAAAAAAAATTTCATATATTAAATAAAATACTAAACATGGAGAAAGATGGTGCTTCACAAAGGTTGTTTACGTGAAGCCCCACTACGAGGCGTCGAAGCAGAAGGCATTGAAGCGGAAGGCATCGGAGCGGAAGGCATCGGAGCAGAAGGCATTGGAGCGGAAGGCATCGGAGCGGGAGGCATCGGAGCTAGAGCATTCCAGGCCTCAATACTTGGCCAAACGCTGGATGATCCAGGAAAAAGGTGTCTCTGGAGGAAAGACGAAAACCTTTGACGGTCACTTTGAATCCGACCTTCAGACTCTTGCAGCTCATCAAGCTTCCTCTTCATGCCCGTCGAATAGTTGTTTGCAAGCACGTGCAAACTTCTATTCTCGTACTTAAGCTGCTGGATCTCCTGCTTGAGACTTTCCACCTCTGCCATCAATGATTCCACCTGACGGGAGCGGGCAAGCAGGCGTTGGCCCATGTTGGACACAGAACTTGCACACTGAACACTAAGTGCGAGGGACTCATGAACGGCCAACTCATCGGACCGTCCTGACAGCAGCCTACTATCTTTTGGAGTGAGGAGGTTCCTAGCTACTATTGTAGCTGTTGTGGCGTCCTGCATCACGGAGTCTTCACCTGTGAGAGGACCGTTAGAAGATAAGAAAGAAGGGCGCCATACGTTACCTTGACGCGGCGCGCCCGTATCACTGCTGAGACTCAATTCTAAGCTAAGGTTCGATGGGTTTGCCATTTTTCAAAAGTGTTCAAAGAGATGGGGTGGATGGAGTTAATTCTCAAAGGGCCGGAGTCGATTTTCAAGAATGGGAATTCTTCAGAGTGTGTTTGTTGTGGTGATCGATAACTCTATAAAAAGCCAAGGCGACACGTCCACCGATTCAAGAAGCCGGAATTTCCGGCATAATTTAGGCGACGCTTTCTCGGCTTTTCAGAAGACGCGTTCAACTTTGTCAAAAGATTTCTTATTTTCAGACAACACGTGGAGGCCATCATCGCAACTACACATCTTTAGCCGACAAGCGCAAAGTTCGGCGACGCTTTCTCTGCTTTTCAGAAAACGCGTGCAGCTTTGTCAAAAGGAGCCGCATCCGCACTACTACGCGTCGTTCAGAAAGCGAAGGGGCGCCTGCTCAGAAATCGAAGGGGCGTCGTTCAGAAATCGAAGAGGCGCCACTATTTCAAAAAGCCGGATTTGCGGGATCAAAACGTTTGTCGACAAGGGTAAAAGAACAATACCATCACTTGATATTATCTCTATATATGTCGACCTTCGTCTTTTATGGCAAGGCAAACCTGAAGAAAAATGCCCAACTCTCCCTCACCTCTGAGGGCGCACTCCCAGCAAAGCCTCTTGAAATACTCAATTTTTTCTCCCCCAAAGAAGATACCAGAAACCTGGAGTACAAATGAGGCAGAAGGAAATGGTCGATCGAAGCATGTGGAGACAACCACAACAAATACATGTGCTGCTTCATTCGCCGTTTCTTCAAAAGCAAAGGTATCTCATATCATCAAGGTCTAAAGCAAAAGTATCTCATATCATGCTCTTTCCCTGTCCTTTTCTTTGTCCTTGTTCTTACTCGCATGGCAAAGTGAAAGAAGCAATCAGCCGGCACTTGGAGTCAGTCTTCCGATCTGGAGCCAACTGCCTGGAATCTATTCCTGATTGCTTACCTAGCGTTGCTCTCGAGTAGTCATCTTCAACGGAGCAAGTAAGGCAAGGGAAAATGATACATTGAAGCATGTGGAGACAAGCATAGGCTGAGTTATCCTCCAACCCTTTTCAATACGAATTGGAAAGATTGAACAAAGAAACAGACCAAAGGAGTAAGCTCAGACCTTCGGGGGAGACCAAAAGAATCCTGCTGCCCAGTTCAAGAGTAGCACAAAGGAAAATCAACGATGGGCGGAAACCAGTTCAAGAGTAAGCCTGTGGAATCACAAAGATCAAAGCCTCAATGCAATCACCAAGGAGAAGAGGGAATTTACACTCCATAACCAGATTTGCGTCCCTAAACTCTTCTCTTTGTTAATTACATTCTGCCATGTTTAGTATGTTTAAGTGCTTTTTGTGTGTTTACTTATGTTTTGTGTGAATCTATGCTTAAAACATTGAGGACAATGTTTGATTTAAGTGTGGGGGGGTAACTAAGTATATTTGATGCAAATTCGTGGGATTTTATCACCCATAACTTCAAATGTTGTTCCTTGCTGTTTTAAGGTGTTTTTAAGTTGTTTTAGAGTGTTTTAGTATGTTTTGTTTTTATAACTCCGAAAATCACATAAAAATTTGAAAAACATGTTTTAAAAAACCTAAAAAGAGTGTTTTGAGTCGTTTTTGTGTGTTTGTGTCTTAGGGTACCTTCCAACACAATGATAAGGATTTGGTTTGTAATTGCATGACGGTTAAAAAGAGTTATAAACATAGAGAAAAGTTTGATTTACTCTTGGTATATAATTGGTTATGGTTATAATGTATGACTTCACATGCAATCATAAAAGAAAAATTCGTTTTTGTAACATGCTTGAAGGAAGGAACTCAAACAAACGCTACACCCCTGTGAGACTCGAGCCATTACCTTCTTTGGAGAGTTATTTTCTGTGATTCTTTGTTTTCTAAAGTTGTTGCATGATCTCATTATTCCTTGCTTGGTTGCTACTTAGAATGCAATTGTATCATGATAGAACTAAATGCTAGAACTTATATCCGTTTCATTCAAAGCATGACATTGAATTGCATAACATATATCAAGATGAAGTTGTGTAGTTGCCACCATAGCCAAATAGCCTTACTTCCCATATTTCGTATATATTAGTTTTAACCCTGTTGAGCCTCGTTTAGCCTATTTTCTTTGTTAACCACATCACCCCTTACCTAGCCTAGTTTAGGACAATCCACACCCTTGTTCTTAAAAGATAGTGAGCATGACTTAATTGAATTCCTTTTGAGTTAAATTTTGCAAGAAAATGAGTGTGGGGGAGGGAAAGTTTGTTCTTAAGTTTGTATGTTTTGAGAGTCAAAAGAAAAGAAAAAAAAAATTGTGAAAAACATATGAGAAAGAAAAACAGAAAAGAAAAGAAAGAAAGAAAGAAAGAAAAAAAAGAGCTTGTTCTCCCTTTTTGTTCAAAAGTTGAGTTTTCATTCAAAAGTGAATTCTAAGATGATTCAAATGCTTTGCTCGCTATTTCTTTAAGAACCTTTGTTTTCCATATCTCTTCTTTGTTAGCCACACACCCCAAGCCCCATTACAACCCGTGACTTCTATCTTGAGTGTTATGTGTTTCAATTTGTGGAATTTGAACTTGGTATGAGCTTATGGTGTCACTGGTTCTCGATTCTAAGTAGTAGCATTCCATTCATGAGATCATACCTAAAGATGCTTATTAACTCCAGAAATTGCTCTCTTTATGATACATATATGTGAGTGTTCGTTTTCATGTTTACATCAATCTTCTCACATATAACTAGTTTAGGGTTTGGAGTTAGAAAATCTGTGTGAAAATTGAGTGCATATCTTGCAAGGATTTGAGGGAATTCTCTAAGGCATGTTACTACATTCAAATCATGGTTTTAAATGCTTAATTGTGAACTAGTATGTGGTGACTATGAGTAAGAATGTACTTAAGTGTAAAGATGGCTAAAATCTGTGGGAATAATGATTTTTAACTTGTCATGTGCATTGGAAATCCCTGAGACGATTGTTGGAAGGTGTAGGTTGTGTTTTGTTCGTTTTGTCTAGTTTCGTGTTCTTTTGTTGTTTTGTTTTGCTCGAGGACTAGCAAAAGATAAGTGTGGGGGTATTTGATAGGAGCATATTCATGCGACTTAAATGGCTTGTTCTCGTGCATTTACGTTATGTTTCTTTAGTTATTTTAGTACTTTAAGCTATTTTCGTGTGTTTGTAGGTCAAAAGGGCTAAAGGAGCAAAAAGATGCATTTTGGAGACTTTTGGAGCACTTTTGGGCTAAGGATGGATAGCTTATGCTTGGAGCCAAAGTGTTGGACGAAATTGAAGACCTCATGTTTGAGCATCATTGAAGACTCCTACGCATTTTAGAACACAAAAACAACATTCCTTGCAACCTTAGGACATTGTCGTGTGTTTCCTTGTGTCTCCCTTCCTTGCCATGCAAGGAAGGGCTTTGTTCCCTATTTTAAACACTTAAACCATTCACTTAACATATCATTCACCACATATCATTCACTTATCATATCATTCACTTATCATATCATACACTTATCATCACCACTTATCACTTATCATAACCACATATCATATCACTTATAACCATACACTTATCACTTATCATACCCATAATCATTCACACCTTGCAGCCACATTCATCACCAAAGAAACCATCATTTCAGCACATTCCCTTGCATTCCAACCAAAACCGTGCACATGCTATCACCATGCATTCACATGCACTTGTTCCTCCATCATTCCATCCTTTAAAACATTGCACATGCACTTTAATCATTCAACACATGCACTCCCATTCTTTAATCCATGCAGCCACACATTCACTCACATGCATTTCCACCCACATGCTCTCCCATTTCAGATTGCATTTCCATTCACACACCAACACATCCCTTTGTGCCGTGCACTTTAATCATTCAATTCAGCCATTCCACATGCCATTGTCATTCCACTTTAGCTTTAATTCACATGCACATTCATTCATTCAAAAAATACATCCTTTGCCATGCACATGCACTTCCCACTCTTTAATTCATTTCAGCCACATGCATTCCCCCTTTAAGCCACATGCACTCCCATCCATTTCATCATTGCAGCCACATATAGCTTTAATTCACATGCTTTCACATGCATTTTCAGCACATTTCCATTCACACACCAACACATCCCCTTTGTGCCGTGCAATAATCATTCAATTCAGCCATTCCACATGCTATTGCAGCCACATGCATTTCTCTTTTCATTTCCAGATTGTCCCCTTGCACATGCAGCCACATATTCATTGCACATGCATTTCCAACCCACATGCATCCTTTAATCATTCAAACATGCAGCCACATTCCCTCCTAGCTATCATGTTCCCCCCATTTCACCTATAAATAAGCATCCATTCCATTCATTCTCATTCATTCTTCCACATTTCAGAAAATCATCCATTCACACCAAGAAACATCCCCTTGGCCGTGAGTTTCCCTACAAATCCAAACACCACCAGAAATCCATCCCTTGGCCGTGGCCTCCCCCTTCCATTTTCACCACTCCCCAAACCATTCACACCATCAAACTATCCTTAGACATTGTGCTACAACGAAGAGGAAGATAAGAGGGCCTAAACGTTCATACAATTCAAGTTTGAGTTGTTGGAATGTTTAGGTGTTTCTTTGATTTCAAATGTTTAATTTCAATACTCTTTGTTTTGTACGAATGAGGAATGGAAGAGAAGAGGGCCTAAACGTTCATACAATTCAAGTTTGAGTTGTTGGAATGTTTAGGTGTTTCTTTGATTCCAATGTTTAAATTCAACTAAACCCCCATTTAGCTAGGGGGTGATTCGAAATATATGTTTATGCTTGCATTTTGATTTGATTACTTCTAATTGCGTTTCATAAGTTGTGGATTCAATTTGTTTAACTGTTTGATTGATAACTTATTTATGTATGTTTATTGAGAGTGCACGCTTAATTTTCATGCATGAATATGACGCTAGAATATAAGTGAGTTTCACCTAATAGTTACGAACTTATATTCACAAGTAGTGGAGGTTGCTTATAAACAATCGCGTTAAACGAATTCTTGGCATAAGTTTCATGCGTATTCCATAGTAACGAATGCCTCGTCAACACTTATAATTTTCATAGAGCGTAATGATTCTTGCTTGTATCTCTATTATGCAATCATGTAGGGGACTTGTGGGGAATGTTTTGGGTTGTCGTATGCAATCATCCAATTCAATAACGTTAGGAAGATTTGAAAGTTAATTTAAGCGGACCTAATTAACTTGGAGCATTGAGAAGTCATGGTTTATTGAAATGCAATTGGAAATCGTTTTATTATGCAAGTATAACATGTATGGAGATGAACCCCTTAGCTAGCTTCCCATCCATTCATTAAATCCAAATTCGTTTTAAAATCTGTTCGTTTTACAAAGTTTTAAGTTTTGTTTTCAAATTCGTCAAAACCTCAATCCCCCTTTACTTTAGTGTCCAATTTAGTTAGAAGGTGTCTTAGTTTGTGTTTCTAAGTGTTTTGAATCAATTTATTACCCAATTTCGTCCAAAGTAGTTAAAGTGCTCAAAACTGCCCAGATTGTGTTTTTAAGGCAGTTTTGAGTGTTTTGGTGCTGTTTTGAGTCTTTTGGTTTGTTTTAGTGTTTCAAGCTTTTAGTTTTGCATTCTTTGAGTCTAGTATAGTGTTTTATATTGTGTTTTTACGTTTTTGAGTCAAATCCAAGTGATTAACAATCCCTCCTAATCCCCGGTCCAGAACGATCCCTACTTATACTTATACTACAATTGTCAAAAAGAGGGTTTAATTTGTGTGCGTATAATTCTCGCATCACCTGCCACCAATCTAATTTCCAATAGATGTAATCGTGTTCATCTTGTTCCCAGCTTTAAATACATATATAAATTGCTTACTTTGGTTATGTTTTGGGCTCGGAATAAGCCCTGGAACAACTGTCTAGTTTTCAGACGTCCTAAGGCTTGTCGAAGAAGGCAAGTATGCCTGGCACTCGCGTGCATGGAACTAAGTGTGGAGCTGCAGTTGCCAGCACGTAGGCATACGCTCCTTCATCATATGTATTATGCTTCGACGCTGGCAGCAACCACGATGAAATCCACAACTTTTGGCGACCTAACTCAGAGTGTGAAGTGGCGCGTGGTAGCACGAGGTAATGCATGGCAGCATGGGATGACGCGTGCAATGGTGCTTGGGGAACCTAAGGTCTTCTTAACATGCCGAACTGAACAATACATGGCTACTCAAAGATGAATAGGAACTCCTACTCAAAATTTCTCAAAATTGTTCATTCTCAATTTATAGAACTTCATATTTATAATCATAATTGTTCATATTATAAATCACCCTATAAAGATCGCCTCTGCAAAAAATGAATTAAAACTAAGGTCATTTAGTCATCAAACTGTTTAAAAACAAATGGACGTATTGGTAAAAGCATTATAAACCGTCTATGTATTTGCTACAATATATTGACTAAACGACCTTAGTTTTAATTTATTTTTTGCAGAGATGATATTTACAGTGTGATTCATAGTATGAACGGTTCCGATCATAAGCACAAAGCTTTGTGATTAAAACACTAAGAGTTTTGAGTAGGAATTCCTATTCATATTTGAGGAGCCAAATATTGTTCTACTAAACCCGCCTTCCTTTTTTCAAAACTCAACTATTTAAATATAGTTTCTTCAATAATCATATGTCATACACGTTGTCACCCTTAATTGTACTTTCCGAGCCAAGGATCAACTTTATGTATACGTTCACATGCACCATTTACGTTCACTTTGAATCCAAAGTAAACACCAGCATGTCCCTAGTTTCGTATCAGAATATATTTGCATGAACTAGGCAATTGTTGAACTAGGCAATTTACCTTCCTCTCTGAATTGGCCTATGAATTCCGCCATTTGCCTCATTTGCTTCTTCAATTCTCCCATCTCCTTGGCTTGATTTTGATAGCCCTGCGACAAGGCAGTTAGTAATTGAAGAACATTATCATTATTCATTGACAAACCTAAATTTGGTTGTGATTGAGGTTGAGATTGTGCGAATGGTTTTTGATATATCCCAGAAGGTGGTGGACGAAATCCTCCTCCATTGCCGTGAGTTTGAGGTTGTTGAGGCTCCCACCACTTGAAATTTGGGTAATCTCTCTATCCCAGGTTGTATGTATTTGAGTATGGATCATTCCTTTGCAATATTTGGCCTTGATAACCTATGGCATTGGTGCTTTCCCATCCTCCATTCTCTATCAATTGAGGACATTGATCATTGAGGTGCCCCTGCATAGAGCACACGCCACACACACTTGGTGTACTTCCTTGCGCTTTGGATCCTTCAACAACCTGAGACACAAGCATAGTGAGATTAGCTAATTGAGATTGAATTTCAGAAATTGCACTTAACTCATTCACTTGTTGTCGTGGGGTGTCTCTTTGTCCAACACCTTCGTATTGTTGTGCATTCAAGGCTCGATTTGCAATTAAGACCTTGGCAGCCACCGGTGTTTTGTCAACCAAAGCACCTCCCGCCGAGGCATCTAGCATTTGTCTCTCAATTGGAAGGAGTCCTTTATAGAAATATTCAATTAAAAGTTCTTCCTTCATTTGATGTTGAGGGCAAGATGCAACTAGAGTCTTGAAATGTTCATAATATGCTGGAAAAAAACTCCCCTTGGTTTTGTTGAATGCCACTAATTTTCTTCCTCAAAAGAATCACTCTTGAAGTTGGGAAGAATTTCTCTAAGAATGCCCGCTTCATGCTTTCCCAAGAAGTGATGGTTCTGGGTGCCAATTCATATAGCCAATCTTTAGCCTTTTCCAAAAGAGAGAATGGAAAGGCCTTCATCTTCAAAATGTTCCCATCGACATTGATGGGTGTCATGCTTGAACATACCACTTCAAACTCCGTAAGATGGTTGTTTGGATCTTCCATGGATAGCCCATGGTATTTGGGAATGTGATGCAACAAGCTAAACTTCAATTCGAACTCATCAGTCTTGCCTTGGGCTGCCATAGGATATTGAATGCATAAAGGCACGACATTGTCTAATCCTGAGGCCGAAGTTCTTTGATTGTTCGATTGTCCACCGCCATGCTTTCTTCTTCTTCAAATTCAGATTCGGACTCTGAACTTGAACTAGGCGGATTAGGTTCCGGTTGCTTCCTCTTTCTTCTCAAAGTTCGTTCAAAATCGTTGTCAAAATCCAATATGTTTGTACGAATAGGTTGAGAATGACGAGTCATAAACTAGTACCTAAAACAAAAATAAATCAGCAACCACTTTAAAGGGCACGACAACCATAAACTAAAAGATACAAAGACACACCAAAGACACTTTGACACGTGATGCGAAAATAGTTAAACACACAAATTAAACCCTATGGATGACAATTGTAGTAAATGAGCAAATAGGGATCGTTCTAGACCGGGGATTAACTAGGGATGCTAATCAATGTGAAATTGACTCAAAAACGTAAGAACACAATATAAAACACTTACTAGACTCAAAGAATGCAAAACTAAACTTTAAAACACTAAAACAAACCAAAAGACTCAAACATCACCCAAAACACTCAAAACTGCCTTAAAAACACTTTCTGGGCAGTTTTGAGCACTTTGGTGAATTTGGACGAATTTGTGTAACAAATTGAATCAAAACACTTAAAAACACAAACTAAGACACTTTCTAACTAAGTTGGACACTAAAGTAAAGGGGGATTAAGGTTTTGACGAAATTAAATTAAATAAAACAAGTTAATAAACTAGGCAGATTATATAAACGGATTTGAGAAACAAGATGATGGATGGATTAGTTAGAGGTCCATTCTCCACACATGACACATTTATATATGAATCGATTCTCCAATTGTTTTTCATTAACTATGATGCTCAACACCCCAAGTTAACCGTGATGCACTAATTAACTCTCAAATTTTCCTTAAGTTATTGAATTGGATGATGCATGCGACAATTCAAATCATTCTCCAATGGTTCTCAACATGAATGCATAGAAGAGATACAATGAGAGATCATTATGCTCTATGAAAATTATAAGTGTTGACGAGGCAATTGTAACTATGAATGCATGATACTTTTGCCAAGAATTCAATTAACGCGGTTGTGACTAGCAACCTTCACTACTCATGTTTATAAACTTGTGACGATTAGGTGAAACTCGTTTATAAACTAGCATCGAGTTTATGCATGAAGACTAAGTATGCATCCCTAATCAACATACAAAAACAAGTCTTTAATAAACATGATAATTGAATTGCAATCACAAATTAACAAATCACAATTGGAAGAAATCAATTCATATTTCAAACATGTTCATGGCTTCAAACTTTCCCCTAACTAATTAGGGGTTTAGCCACTCATGATTACAACAAACTTAGAGAGTAATAACAAAGTAAATATTGAAAACAAGAATCGAAGTACACCTAAAAATTCCAACAACTCAATCTTGAATTGTATGAACGTTTAGGCTTCTTCTCCTCTAGTTGCTGCGGCACAAGGGGTTTTGGTGAGTTTTGGGGGTTATGGATGATGTAGAAGGATGTGTTTAGGGTAGGGATGGATGTAGGGGAAGGTAAGGAGTGTTTTTGGGCAGAAAATATGAAGAATGGTGAAGTATGGTAGTGCTAGAGAGAGGGGAGGAATTTCTGGCGTGAATGAATGTGTATGAGAGATGGTTTTCTGAAATGGAAGAGTGTGTTGTTTGTGGCTGCAATGCATGCTTATTTATAGGTGAAATGGGGGGAACATGATGACTAGGAATTAGGTGGAAAGCTGAAATGGTGATGGGAGATGCATGTGGCTGTTTGTGCATGTGATTAAAGGGTGGAAATGCATGTGCTTTGACAGAAATGAAAGGGAATGCACGGTTTTGGTTGATTTCTGGTGGTTGTGAGGTGGAAATCTAGGTGGAAATGCATGTGAATTAAAGTTATGTGAATGATTAAGGTGAATGTGCATGAGTGCATGTGAAATCTGCCAAGATGCATGTGTTATGAAGTGGATTTTTTGCAAAGGCAAGGTGAATGTGCATGTGATTAAATTAAAAGATGGAATGCATGTGAAAGGTTGGAGATTGAATGTGTGTTGGTGTGATTGAATGATTAAAGTGCATGTGGCTGATTTATGAAGGGGAAATGCAAAGGGGAAATCTGGAAATGGGATAGGAGCCACGGCATTGTGTGGTGTTTGTTTGAATGTTTGCAATGATGAAATGGATGGGAGTGGTTTGATGAATGAGTGGATGGAATGATGAAAGAATAAAGGGAATGATGAAAGGGGAACAAGTGCATGTGGCTGCAATGATGGTGTTTTGCACGGCAATGATGGAGAAAGAATGTGTGGATGCATGGTTGTGTTGGTGATGAATGTGAACTCTTTGTTCTTCATTTTCATTCCTTTGGTCTTCAATTTCGTCCATCTACTTGGCTTTAAGCATATGCAATCCATTCCAATCTCTAATTTGCTCCAAAAGGCTCCGAAAGGCATCCTTTTGCATCCTTAGCCATATGAACCTATAAACACACGAAAATGACTTTAAACACTAAATTAAGTAAGAAAACACAACATAAATGCATAAGAACTAGCTAACTAAGGCGCATAAATATGCTTCTATCAAGTTCCCCCACACTTAGCTTTTGCTAGTCCTCGAGCAAAACAAAGAAACAAAACATAACCTAAACCTTCCAACGTTCACCTCAGGGATTTCCAATGGTACATGACATGTTAAAAATCATTATCCCACAGATTTGAGTCATCTTTACAATTGAGAACATACTTAATCATAGTCACCACTTACTAGTTCACAATTAATCGATTAAAAGAATGTTTTGAATGTAGTAACATGCCTTAGAGAATTTGCTCAATCCTTACAAGATATGCACTCAATTTTCACTCAGATTTTCTAACTACACACCCTATACTAGTTATATGTGAGAAGATTGATGTAAATATGAAAACGAATGCTCACATATACGTATAACAAAGAACGCAATTTATGGAGTTAATAAGCATGTTTAGAAATGATCTCATGAATGGAATGCTACTACTTAGATGCGAGAACCAATGACCATATGCTCATACCAAATTCAAACTCCACAAATTGAAACACATAACACTCAAGAATGAAGTCAAGGGTTGTAACGGGGCTTGGGGTAGTGGTTAACAAAGAAAAGAAAAGGAGAACAAGCGTTCTTCAAGTAATAGTAAGCAAAGTAGTGTACTTAAGACTTAGAATTCATTTAGATTGCAGAAATTAACTTTAAAACACAAGGGGAAGACTTAGACAACTCCTTAGGGCCGAATTCATTGTTTTGGACCCTTACTTCAACAAACAATACTTTGGAATTCTTTTTCACAACTTTTCACGCCTTTTTTTTTTTTTTTCTTTTTCTTTTCTTTCATGCCGTGCCTATGGCACACAAATTCTCACACAAGAACACTTCCCCCACACTTGTTTTCTGCCAACATAAATCGAAAGAAATTCAATTTGAATCATGCTTTACTAAGCTTTAAGAACAAGGGTGTGGATGGTCCTAATCTAGGCTAGGTGAGGATAATGTGGGTTAACTTAAACATAAAATGACATGGGATACACGGCAATATGGCTAAGGTGGTGGTCACTACACAACTTCATCTTGAATCTGTGTTATGCAAATCAATAACATGCTTTGAATGAAATGGGCATGAGTTCTAGCATTTGGAACTAAATGATGAAACGCCTCTAAGTAGTAACCAAGCAAAGAATAATGAGATCATGCAACGACTTAGAAAACAAAAATGCACAGATTCTAACTCTCCAAATAAACGTTTAGGCTCAAGTCTCACAAGGTTGTAGCGTTAATTTGAGTTCCTTCCTTCAAGCATGTTACAAAAACTGATTTTTTATTTATTTATTTTTTTTTTTTTTTTTTTATGATTGCATGTGAAGTCATAAGTTATAACCACAACCAAGCATACACAAAGAGTAAATCAAACTTTCATCCATGTTAATCACTCTCTTTAACAGCCATGTAATTACAAACCGAATCCTCATCATTGTGTTGGAAGGTACCCTAAAACAAAAACAAACACACAAAAACACTTTGAAAACAACTCTTTTTGGGTTTTTAAAACAAATTTTTCAAATTTTTATGTGATTTTCGGATTTTTACTTCAAAACACACTAAAACACACCAAAACTGCTTAAAAACACTTAAAAACAGCAAGGAACAAGTCTATAAGTAAAGGGTGATAAAATCCCATGAATTTGCATCAAAAACACTTAGTTACCCCCCCCCACACTTAAATCAAACATTGTCCTCAATGTTTCAAGCATAAAATCACACAAAACACAAAGAAACACACAAACAGCAAGTAAAACAACTAAATAGGCAGATTCGAAATAAACAACAAAGTGAAGGGTTTAGGAACGCAAATCTGGAATTGGAGTGATTCCTTGAGCTTCCTTTGTTGAATTGCATGGGTTGCCTCCCAAGTAGCGCTTTCTTTAACGTCTTGCAGCCGGACGAAGACACGTTCATGCTCCATTGGAGCCCACGGCATGGAGTGGGATCTCCTCCACGACATGCTCCACAAAGTTCTCATAGTATGGCTTCAATCTATGTCCGTTCACCTTGAACTCGTGGCCACTTTTTAAGCTTTGGACTTGGACTGCACCATGAGGAAAAACATTAGTAACAACAAGAGGTCCAATCCATTTAGAACGTAACTTACCAGGGAATAACCGAAGTCTTGAATCAAAAAGCAACACTTTCTGCCCCTTGGAGAACGTTTTGGTACGAAGCATCTTATCATGATAAGCCTTTGTCTTGTCCTTGTAGATGCGAGCATTCTCGTAAGCCTCGTTCCTAATCTCCTCAAGTTCATCTAATTGGAGCTTCCTATGAACTCCAGCAGCGTCTATGTCCAAATTGAAGGTTTTCACAGCCCAATGTGCCTTGTGCTCTAACTCAACGGGCAAATGACATGGCTTACCATATATAAGCCGAAAAGGTGACATGCCAAGGGGAGTTTTGTAAGCCGTACGATAGGCCCACAATGCATCGTCCAAGCGCAAACTCCAATCTCTTCTTGAGGGTCCCACGGTTTTCTCTAGGACTTGTTTGATCTCCCTATTTGAAACCTCCGCTTGCCCATTAGTTTGAGGGTGATAAGGTGTGGAAACCTTATGAGTAACGTTGTACTTCTTGAGCAAAGCTTCAATGGTGCGGTTACGAAAGTGAGAACCCCCATCACTAATTAAAACTCGTGGCATCCCAAACCTAGCAAAAATATTAGATTTCACAAAATATGCAACAACCTTAGAATCGTTAGTACGGGTGGCTTTGGCTTCCACCCATTTGGAAACATAATCGACAGCTAGCAAGATATAAGTGAAACCAAAAGATGGAGGGAAGGGGCCCATGAAATCAATACCCCACACATCAAAAATTTCCACAAATGAGAGAGATTGTTGTGGCATTTGGTCCTTAGGCCCTATGTTACCTGTTCTTTGACACTTATCGCATGTTAAACAAAACATTTTAGCATCTTTAAAGAGATTAGGCCAATAAAATCCAGATTGTAACACCTTTAGGGCTGTCCTTTGGGTGCCAAAATGTCCCCCACATGCATAAGTATGGCAGAATGTAAGAATGGAATTAAATTCAGATTCGGGCACACATCTACGCACAATCTGATCTGGGCAGAATTTCCATAAATATGGATCATCCCAAACATAAAAACGTGCATCATGAACAAGTTTATCACGTTGGAACTTGTTTAGGGTACTAGGAACTTGCTTAGACACCAAGAAATTGACCAAATCGGCATACCAAGGGGTTCTTACCTCAATGGACAGAAGTTGCTCATCCGGAAACGTTTCTAAAATGGGGGTGGACTCTTCCTCACGCACCATTCTACTTAGGTGGTCAGCCACCACGTTTTCACACCCTTTCTTGTCTCGGATTTCAAGATCGAACTCTTGAAGTAGGAGCATCCAACGAATGAGTCTTGGCTTAGCCTCCTTTTTGGTGAGAAGATACTTCAAGGCTGCATGGTCAGTGAAAACAATTACTTTAGTACCAAGAAGATATGATCTAAACTTATCTAAAGCAAATACAACCGCCAAGAGTTCTTTTTCGGTTGTAGAATAATTCAATTGAGCATCATTTAAAGTGCGGGAAGCATAATAAATAACATGTGACTGTTTATTTTTCCTTTGACCCAAAACAGCCCCAAGTGCATAATCCGAGGCATCACACATCAATTCAAATGGAATGGACCAATCCGGGGGAGTTATGATGGGTGCCGTGGTTAGGAGCTCTTTGAGATGCTTGAATGACTTCTCGCATGCCTCGTTGAACTCAAAAGACACATCTTTTTGGAGGAGGCGGCATAGGGGTTGTGCAATCTTGGAAAAGTCCTTGATAAATCGTCTATAGAATCCTGCATGACCAAGAAAAGAACGAACCTCTCTAACCGAAGTAGGAGAGGGTAAGTAGCGTACAAGATCTACTTTAGACTTATCAACTTCAATTCCTTTTTCAGAGATTATATGACCCAAAACAATACCTTGTTTAACCATAAAGTGACATTTTTCCCAATTTAAAACAAGATTTGTTTCAACACAACGTTTCAAGATTAAAGTGAGATTATCCAAACAATGATCAAATGAATCACCAAAAACACTAAAGTCATCCATGAATATCTCAATAATCTTCTCAACATAATCAGAAAATATGCTTACCATACACCTTTGAAACGTGGCAGGAGCATTACACAAGCCAAATGGCATGCGTCGATATGCAAACGTTCCAAAGGGACAAGTAAAAGTGGTCTTTTCTTGATCATCCGGAGCAATGACAATTTGGTTATAACCCGAATAACCATCAAGAAAACAATAAAAGGAATGACCTGCTAACCTTTCCAACATTTGATCTAGGAACGGCAATGGGAAGTGGTCCTTCCTTGTGGTGGAATTTATCTTCCTATAATCAATGCATACCCGCCAACCGGTTTGAATTCTCATAGGCACAAGCTCATTCTCGGAATTCTCCACAACCGTTACCCCAGATTTCTTAGGCACACATTGGATAGGTGAAACCCAACGACTATCGGAGATAGGATAAATAAGTCCACAATCTAGAAGTTTAATTATCTCCTTTTTCACAACTTCCATCATCGGAGGGTTAAGACGGCGTTGAGCCTCTCTAGTTGGTTTGGCCCCCTCCTCAAGAAATATGTGATGCATACAAGTTGTAGGGCTTATACCTTTAATATCGGCCAATGTCCAACCTAGGGCAGATTTGTACTCCTTCAATACACGAACTAATTTCTCCTCCTCTTGTGCCGTGAGGGAGGAAGAGATGATGGCAGGTAGTGTCTCGTTTTCCCCCAAGAAAATGTACTTCAAATGACTTGGTAAAGGTTTGAGTTCAAGAATAGGTCCCTGAATTATGGATGGAAGCAATTTGTTAGTCGAAATGGGAATGGACTCACGGTTAGGAAACTTTCCCTCATGTTTAGGTAATGACTCAAGGGCAGCAACTACTTCAAGGAATTCCTCACTAGGAGGCACGGCATAGGTTTGTTCAAGTGTGCCGTGGGTTTGCATATAGCTTGCCTCCTTGGTTTTGACTTCTACACCTCTTGTAATGACCTTTTCAAGTGCATCGTCATTCAAATCTTCAAGATATCCCTGCGCCAAAGAGTCAACAATATCAATAGAGAAACATGAATGATCTTCACTAGGATACTTAATGGAATCAGAAAGATTGAAATTAACCACTTCCCCATCAAATTCCATGGACAAAGTTCCATTAAACACGTCAATCTTAGTCCGGGCCGTCTTCATGAATGGCCTTCCAAGTAGAATGGGCAGCGAGGGTGCATGATCCGATTCATCCATCTCAAGAACATAGAAATCCGCCGGAAAGATCAAATGATTAACCTGCACTAAAACATCTTCCAAAACTCCTTTTGGATAAGCATTAGATCTATCGGCCAATTGTATGATAACACCATCATTTTTCAACACTCCTAGGTTCATAGATGCATAAATGGAATATGGCATAACATTTATAGAAGCACCTAAATCAAGCATGGCAGATTCAAATCTAGTGTTACCAATGACACAAGGAATGGTAAAACTACCCGGATCTTTGCATTTGGGAGGTAGTTTGCGTTGCAAGATGGCGGACACATTCTCACCTACCTTCACCACTTCCTTGGTCGAAATCCTCTTCCTAGTGATGCAAAGCTCTTTTAAGAACTTGGCATACTTAGGGACTTGCTTGATTGCATCAAGGAGCGGAATGTTGACTTGAACTTTCCTAAAGGTTTCCAAAATGTCCTTTTCACTCTCCTCCTTCTTTGATTGCCTAAACCTGCTAGGAAAGGGCACGTTTAGTGGAATAGAACTTGACAAGGTCGAATTTGGACTTACCTTAGGCATGTTGGACGGTTTTGGCACAATAGGGGGCTGCGGCAAAGATTCTTTCACCCTTGCCGTGGCCTTTATTCCTTGTTCCTCCTCTTCTTGCAGCAACACATCCTCTTCTTGACTTGTTTTGGACGTGCTTGGGGTGGTTCCGACCTCCTTACCACTTCTCAACATGATTGCCTTGGCAGATTCGAATCCTCCCCTTGGATTGACAATGGTTGAGCTAGGGAGCTTGCCTTTGTCTCGGAATTGTCCTACAAATTCCGCAATCTGCCCAATTTGTTTCTCCAAGTGATCCACCCTTTTGTCTTGGTTTTGCATGGCTTTGGTTTGATCCTCTTGCCCCTGAGACAAATTGGTAAGTAATTTAAGAAGTGTTTCATTTCCCAACGACGTACCTTGATTGTTTTGGGCAGGTTGTGCTTGGTTTGGATTGGGGCCGAATGGCTTGGTGTAGAACCCCGGGGGTTGTTGTCTAAAGCCGCCTTGTTGTTGAGGTTGTTGAGGTTCCCTCCACTTGAAGTTTGGATGGTCTCTCCAACCCGGATTGTATGTGTTGGAATATGGATCATTCCTTGGTTGATTGTGGCTCGGAAATCCAATAGCATTTGCACTCTCCCATCCCCCATTCTCAATCAATTGTGGGCATTTTTCCGAAGGGTGTCCTTGGATAGAACATACACCACATACAATCGGTCCTTGTATCTTCATTCCTTCGGCCATCTGAGACACAATAGAAGTAAGATTAGCTAATTGAGTTTGAAGGTCGGATTGAGAACTTACCTCATTCACTTGTTGCCGTGGGGGGTCCCTTTGCCCAAGTCCTTCATATTGTTGTGCATTTAGAGCACGGTTTGCGATTAGGGTCTTGGCTGCCATAGGAGTTTTGTCCACCAATGCACCTCCCGCCGAAGCATCGAGCATTTGCCTTTCAATGGGAAGAAGGCCCTCATAGAAATATTGAAGGAGAAGCTCCTCCTTCATTTGATGTTGAGGACATGATGCAACAAGGGCTTTAAAACGCTCGTAGTATGCCGGAAAAGTTTCTCCTTGACTTTGTTGGATTCCGCTAATTTTCTTCCTCAAGAGAATGACTCTTGAAGTAGGGAAGAACTTCTCCAAGAACGCTCTCTTCATGCTCTCCCAAGAAGTAACGGTCCCGGGTGCCAATTCATAAAGCCAATCCTTAGCCTTTTCCACAAGAGAGAATGGAAAAGCTTTCATCATTAGAATGTTCCCATCGACATTTATGGGTGTCATGCTCGAACAAACAACCTCGAACTCCTTGAGATGCTTGTTGGGATCTTCCATGGAAAGCCCATGGTATTTCGGAATGTGGTGCAACAAGCTTGACTTCAACTCGAATTCATCGGTCTTGCCTTGGGCAGCCGCGGGGTATTGAATGCATAATGGTGCGGCATTGGCCAACCCCGAGGCCGAAAGCTCTTTAATGGTCCGATTGTCTGCTGCCATAACTTCTTCTTCCACACTTTCAAACTCAGATTCGGCCTCTGAACTTGAACTAGGTTCACTAGGTTCGGGATGCCTCCTCTTTCTTCTCAAATCACGTTCAAAATCGTCGTTAAAGTCTAAGATATGTGCATGCACAGTTTGAGAACTCCGCGTCATGCACTAGTACCTAAACCAAGAAAACAAAACAAAATGAGAAAACTAGGTAAATTACACTAAAAACATACGGCAAAAACACAAGGGATTAGCAATTTTGCTAATCCCCGGCAACGGAGCCAAAATTTGATGCGAAAATAGTTAAACACACAAATTAAACCCTATGGATGACAATTGTAGTAAATGAGCAAATAGGGATCGTTCTAGACCGGGGATTAACTAGGGATGCTAATCAATGTGAAATTGACTCAAAAACGTAAGAACACAATATAAAACACTTACTAGACTCAAAGAATGCAAAACTAAACTTTAAAACACTAAAACAAACCAAAAGACTCAAACATCACCCAAAACACTCAAAACTGCCTTAAAAACACTTTCTGGGCAGTTTTGAGCACTTTGGTGAATTTGGACGAATTTGTGTAACAAATTGAATCAAAACACTTAAAAACACAAACTAAGACACTTTCTAACTAAGTTGGACACTAAAGTAAAGGGGGATTAAGGTTTTGACGAAATTAAATTAAATAAAACAAGTTAATAAACTAGGCAGATTATATAAACGGATTTGAGAAACAAGATGATGGATGGATTAGTTAGAGGTCCATTCTCCACACATGACACATTTATATATGAATCGATTCTCCAATTGTTTTTCATTAACTATGATGCTCAACACCCCAAGTTAACCGTGATGCACTAATTAACTCTCAAATTTTCCTTAAGTTATTGAATTGGATGATGCATGCGACAATTCAAATCATTCTCCAATGGTTCTCAACATGAATGCATAGAAGAGATACAATGAGAGATCATTATGCTCTATGAAAATTATAAGTGTTGACGAGGCAATTGTAACTATGAATGCATGATACTTTTGCCAAGAATTCAATTAACGCGGTTGTGACTAGCAACCTTCACTACTCATGTTTATAAACTTGTGACGATTAGGTGAAACTCGTTTATAAACTAGCATCGAGTTTATGCATGAAGACTAAGTATGCATCCCTAATCAACATACAAAAACAAGTCTTTAATAAACATGATAATTGAATTGCAATCACAAATTAACAAATCACAATTGGAAGAAATCAATTCATATTTCAAACATGTTCATGGCTTCAAACTTTCCCCTAACTAATTAGGGGTTTAGCCACTCATGATTACAACAAACTTAGAGAGTAATAACAAAGTAAATATTGAAAACAAGAATCGAAGTACACCTAAAAATTCCAACAACTCAATCTTGAATTGTATGAACGTTTAGGCCTCTTCTCCTCTAGTTGCTGCGGCACAAGGGGTTTTGGTGAGTTTTGGGGGTTATGGATGATGTAGAAGGATGTGTTTAGGGTAGGGATGGATGTAGGGGAAGGTAAGGAGTGTTTTTGGGCAGAAAATATGAAGAATGGTGAAGTATGGTAGTGCTAGAGAGAGGGGAGGAATTTCTGGCGTGAATGAATGTGTATGAGAGATGGTTTTCTGAAATGGAAGAGTGTGTTGTTTGTGGCTGCAATGCATGCTTATTTATAGGTGAAATGGGGGGAACATGATGACTAGGAATTAGGTGGAAAGCTGAAATGGTGATGGGAGATGCATGTGGCTGTTTGTGCATGTGATTAAAGGGTGGAAATGCATGTGCTTTGACAGAAATGAAAGGGAATGCACGGTTTTGGTTGATTTCTGGTGGTTGTGAGGTGGAAATCTAGGTGGAAATGCATGTGAATTAAAGTTATGTGAATGATTAAGGTGAATGTGCATGAGTGCATGTGAAATCTGCCAAGATGCATGTGTTATGAAGTGGATTTTTTGCAAAGGCAAGGTGAATGTGCATGTGATTAAATTAAAAGATGGAATGCATGTGAAAGGTTGGAGATTGAATGTGTGTTGGTGTGATTGAATGATTAAAGTGCATGTGGCTGATTTATGAAGGGGAAATGCAAAGGGGAAATCTGGAAATGGGATAGGAGCCACGGCATTGTGTGGTGTTTGTTTGAATGTTTGCAATGATGAAATGGATGGGAGTGGTTTGATGAATGAGTGGATGGAATGATGAAAGAATAAAGGGAATGATGAAAGGGGAACAAGTGCATGTGGCTGCAATGATGGTGTTTTGCACGGCAATGATGGAGAAAGAATGTGTGGATGCATGGTTGTGTTGGTGATGAATGTGAACTCTTTGTTCTTCATTTTCATTCCTTTGGTCTTCAATTTCGTCCATCTACTTGGCTTTAAGCATATGCAATCCATTCCAATCTCTAATTTGCTCCAAAAGGCTCCGAAAGGCATCCTTTTGCATCCTTAGCCATATGAACCTATAAACACACGAAAATGACTTTAAACACTAAATTAAGTAAGAAAACACAACATAAATGCATAAGAACTAGCTAACTAAGGCGCATAAATATGCTTCTATCAACACGACACAAACAAAAGGGATTAGCAAATTTGCTAATCCTCGGCAACGGCGCCAAAATTTGATGTGAAAATTAACACAAATTAAACCCTATTTGTGACAATTGTAGTATATATGCAAGTAGGGATCGTTCTAGACTGGGGAATAACTAGGGATGCTAATCAATACAATTAAGACTCAAAAACACTAAATTATACTCTATAGACTCAAAACTAACCTAAATCACTTAAAACAGCAACAAACACTCAAAAAGACTCAATTTTAGACCTAACAAGTGATTTTGACGAAAATAGAACTTAACTTGACTCAAAAGACTAAAAGAAAACAGATTTTGACTCAAATAACAAGACTAAATGAAAGGGGGATTGTTTTTGCAAAATTTAAAACTTAAAACAGAAATTTTGTATAAAACACTTTGTAAAAACGAATTTGGGTGAATTAAATGGGTGAAAGGCTAGTTAGAGGGTCCTTCTCCACACATGATATATGTATACAAACCAATTTCCAGTTATTATTCCTTTAGACTATGAATGACAACGCCCCAAGTTAATTGCATCACACAATCAACCATTAGATTTTCCTTATTTCATTGAATTGAATGAATACACATTACAATCAAATTATCTTTCTCAAGTTCCTTATATGAAACGCATAATAAAGATACATATGAAAAGTCATTAAGTTTTGTGAAAATCATAAGCATTGACAGGGCATTCATCACTATGAAACGCATGAGACTCATACCAAGGATTTACTTAACACGATTGTGACTAGCAACCTCCACTACTTGTGAATATAAGTGAATAACTATTATGTGAAACTCCCTTATACTCTAGCATCAAATTCATGCATGCAAATTAAGTGTTGACCCCCAACCAACACACATAAACAAGTTTTAATAACTTAGATAAGCAAATCACAGTCAAGGCTTAAGAAACAATAACTGGATGTAATCAATTCATATACAACATATAATCATGGCTTCGGATTCACCTCTAACTAAAAAGAAATTAGTTCCACATGTTCATCATAATTGAAAACCAAATTAACATAAACATTGAACTAAAACTAAGGATAGAAATAACCAAGAAACACTCCACACTCCAATGGCATGCACGGCACTCCCTTGGGTGGCAGATTGCACAAGTCCCTATCTCCTTCCTTCCTTGCTTGTGGCACTAGGGTGATGTGGTATGAATTATGGTGTTTGATGGTTGAATGTGTGAATGAATGAATGAGTGAATGGATGATTTGAATGGTGCGGCATAGGGTTGTATTTATAGGGCTTAAACCCTAGGGAAATCACATTTGGGTGTGGTAGAAATTAGGTGGGAAAAGGTTTGCACAATCCTAGGGGAAAAGGACTAGGATTCCACGGCAAAGGCCAAGGAAGAATGGGAAAAGGATTGCAGATTCTAAAGCTTCTAGAAGAGGGAGAGGCGCCACTTTTGTAGGGATTCTAAAAACAATGTGTTTTGTGGCAGAAATTGGACTTCTAGAAGGTATAAGGGGTGCGGCACCAAATTAGGAACAAATAGGGTGTTCTAGAAAGAGTATTTAGGGCAGATTCCTAGACCTAAAGGGACAAGAACACACGGCATAGGTGTAGGATATGAACTACAACTCCCAAACTTTGAAGGAATGGTGTCTATGCGGCATACAAAGGGATGAGGCTTCTAGAATTTGAATTATGTGTTTAAATGTACATCTAATCCCTTCTAAATAGCTAGAACTATGGCACAAACTGATTTGGATAAGATAAGATAGGATAGGATAAGGTTGGTTAAGATAAGGTAAGATAAGGTTGGATAAGGTTCCTTATTTCTTGCTATTTCCTTATCTTCTTTGCATTTGAACTTCCTTCTCTAGATTTGTAGCCTTTCCTAGCCTCTCTTTACTTCAATTTCGTCCATCCACTTTGCTCCATAGTTAAGCTATCCAATTCATGCCCAAAAGTGCTCCAAATAGCTTCAAAATGCACTTTCTTGCTCATTTTGCCATTAGGACCTACAAACATACGAAAATAGCTTAAAAGACTATAATAAGTAGTAATTAACTAACTAAATGCAAGGAAAAAACATAACTAAGTAGCATAAATATGCTCCTATCAATTACATAATCTAATGAGCAATGATTATTTTTTATTGTTATTGCTTTTACTGTTATGTACCTGTATCCTTTTATTACTACATTTGTTAGGTACTATACAGTAAACTTATAATTGATAACTTTTTCTTGGGAAACTATACTTGTTTTACAGTGAGGGGTTACAACTATTACGAAAACGATTTACTAAGCTTTGCTTCTTTACCTTTGTTTTTTTTTTTTGCCCCTCTAGGACTTAGTGTGGATGCAAATTTCTTCCTTCTTGTTCTTAGACAAAATTGCACCTACAAAACAAATAACACCTTAGGTCAAGGCCAAGAGCCCAAGAATTTAGAGAATTTTGCAAAAGAGTTTGAATTCAGTTTTGGAGAAAATGAAGTGGTATTTATAGGGGTATGGATGGCCCTTTTGAGAGGATGGGGACCGGCCAATTAGATGGTTTTTTGGGTGTGATTCATAATTTGTTAGCTAATCAATAAATAAATTGAGTAATAAATCAATTAATTAGCTAACTAACATAATTTCAAAGGCATGATTTGGGGGTTACCTTGTGGAGAAGATTTGATGAGGATGGATGAAATAGGTTTTGAATGATTACCTATTTTGAGCACTTTTGACCTTGATTGAGTTATGATTGTCCACTACTTGCACGTAAGAGTTACGGTATTCCTCGAGGGTAATTTTGTCCTTTTCACCCTAGAATCCACGTGTTGCCTCCATATTTTTCTCAATTTTTTTTTGCTCCACAAATGCCCCCACACCTGTTAGGCTGCTCGTAGGAAAGGGCAGCAGGTGTAAAGATTTTCTTGCTTTAGGAAACATAGGATTGTTTCCTATTTTGTTGTAGATTCCCTCTTCAATTGGAAATTAAATCCTTCTAGGAAAAGGAAATAATTTTTTCTCAAAGCCTATTTAAGTCCACCTTAAGTGGATTGTTAAATCAACTTTGGAAAGTGATTTATTTTTCCTACAAGAGAGAGAAAGCTTAGAGGATATTTGTTCCCCCTCCTCTAGCAATCTTCTACATCTTGCATGTGCAAAGGATCGTCTTTCGTTGCTTGATTCGACTTCACACTGCTTCAAGGTAAGAAAAAATTAATTTCCCTTGTCTTCTCAATTTTTGGGAGCCTCGGGGCTTGGAATTTGGCTGGACGGGGGTTGAGGATGTGTGAAAAGAGTTTGGAGAGGTTGCAGCACAAGGGCTGTCATTGGGTAACCTTGTGGTTAGGGGCATCTCCTATCTCTGCTTGGGCTGAAAGTTGACCTGGATGGGATGCTACGGTCTGGGTTTGGCGTAAACCAAGCTAGTGTCGAGCTAAGTAAGGTGTGGGCCTTTTTTTTCTTTGTTTTTTATTTAAGCTGGGCTCAGGCCTGTGCTTAAAGGAGAAGAAGAGAGCAGCGGGCCGCAAGATAGGTCTTTAAGCAAGGTTGGCTATTTCAAGGCTGCTCATTTCAAAATTAGCTCCAATAACTTGTTTAGAGACTTGCTTGAGGCATATTGGCATGTCATTCCGTCGAGAGTGCGTGTAAAACGTGTCAAGGATGGTAGCAGACGTAAGCCGTGCAGTGGGGCTCAGAGGGCCATCAAGTTCCACCTCTACTACTTTGTGTTAGGATTTACTTTTCCCATGCCTTATTTTTTCCACGAATTACTTTGCTCTATGAAGTGTGCTCCCTCTCAATGTTCTCCGAAGGTGGTCTGTGTAATGGTGGAGTTTCACAACCAAAGTCAGTTCTTTGACTTGGATCTGACTGTCAATGAGTTTTGATACTTCTTTGGCATAGGCCACATTGAAGGATTTGGGCAACTGCAATCCCGCCATAGGCTTTTAACAATTCGAGCAAGGAAGATCGTGAGTGGGCTAAGGAGACTTTGAAGATAAGTGGAGAATGGGAGTCTGATTTTTCCCTTGAGTTGCGTGTTCCAATGGTTTTCATATCCGGTAAGTAAACTGCTTAATCTCCCGACTGCTTTGTATTTTGCGTTAAGCTGCTTTCTAATTTTCTGAATGTCTCCCGCTGCTTTTTTAGATTCAGAATTTGGCTCAACTCCTAAAATTTCTCTGGACATAAAGAAGGTACATGTTACTCTAGGTATCCCTTCCGAGTACCGTGAGTAGCGTTGACTGCTCAGTCCTCTTCGCTGGGAAAAAGGTGGGCTGCCCCCGAGAAAGGAGGTAAAAAGAATTAAGCTAGAAATGTTGGCTCACCAGATCACCGTTATGGAGCCTGCTGCAAATGAAGGTGGGAAAAAGAGATATTCCCTGCCTACCGAAAAGATACTGGCTGAGAAAAAACTTTCGCTGCTCCCAAAGGTTCGTCGGCTGTTCTTAAATCATAGGCACCCAAGCTCGTGATTGACTTAACTTCCTCCAAGGGCGAGAAAAAGGAAGTTGCTAGATCTGTGCCGGCGAAGCCTACTGTTCCGAAGGCTACTAGTTCAATTATTAATAGGATTGCTCAGCGTAAAAGTTCCTCCGTGCCTCCAATGCCGAAATTTATACCAAAACGTCCGTCTAATGCTAAGTCTGGTTCACCTTTGGAGAGGCTTGCTACTATGAAAAGTGACAAGGTGCCTTCGCCTACTAAAATGGCACCAAAACTCGTTCCCTCTACTGCTAAGATCGACTCATCTGCTGAGAAGAATGAAACTACTCGTGCATATAGCTGTGAGAAATCCACAAGTTTATTTTCGGGGAAGTTGCTGAGATTTGCGCGCTTTTGGGACCAAATCTGCTTGAGGACATAGATGTGTGTGCCAACTTTGTCGATGGCATCAAAGAGGTTGTTAGCCCAAGTTCCTTCATGAAGCAAACGACCGAGTATAGAAGGATTGCCCTGCTGGCCATGATGTAGAAAACGACGATTCTGGTAGCCGAATCCATGTTCCTTAATCAAGAAGATACCAAGGTTGCCAAAGAGGTGGCAAGATTTGTGGTAGCCGAAGCTTACTCATTGGCCGAGAAAGTCAATAAGTTGGAATATGAGCTTGCTGCTTTGAAGGGGTTTCACTGGTTTTCGATCTCTTTGTCGTTCATGGTGGCAAGAGTGTAATTACCTTTACCATCTACTATGTTGATCTTGTACGGACTTTCCTAAATAAGATCCATCTTTTTGGAGCCTTCTCTACGAGCAGTGATGAAGGTTTTTCTTAGGACTAGATCTCCAGGTTGGAATTGCCGGATCTTGGCCCTTTTGTTGTAGCTAGAAATGAGCTGCTGCTGATAGGCTGCGATGCTAGTGATGGTCTACTCGCACTTCTCCTCTACTAGATCTAAGCTTGCAGCCATCTCCTTACTGTTCTGCTCAATGCTTGGTAGTAGAGTGCTAATACTTGGCACAATAACATTGGGATGAACGATTGCTTCTGAACCAAACGCTAAAGAGAAAAGAGACTCATTGGTTGCTCATCTCTTGGTAATGTAATATGTCTATAGACAATCGAGGAGTTCGTCCGGCCATTTTCCCTTCTCATTGGAAAGGGATTTCTTGAGGCAGTCGAGGATCGTCCTGTTAGATGCTTCGGTATACCCATTGCCTTGAAAATATCTTGGCATGGACATATGTGAAGGAAAATTTATGTCCTAGCTAAGAACATGTAAAGAACATTTGAATACATAGGCAAACTATTAACAAATTAAAGTAGGCATGCATCCAAAAACAATTCATAAAACCCATGACTTTCAAAGCCTAGTATATGGTGAACCATAACTCTTTAACAACATTAAAGAGAAGAAAGGATTTAGAGAATCATTACCCTTGTAGCTCATCCTTGATTACACAAGGGATTCACCCAAGTGGAGGGCCTTCAAGTCACCTCCTTTGCTTCCTTGAGGATTTGAGGATATGTTCTCCAAAACACCAAAAGCTTGATGTCTCCAAGTCTCTACACCAAAGATTAATTGTGAAGATAAAATTGGATGACTTAGGGGAGAGGAAATTGCTAGATATCCCTCCCTAAGTGGCCGGCCTCCCTTGTTGAAATAGAGAGAATAATTTCACCCAATTTCATCAAGAAAAACCCTAAATGAAATAAAGTTATAATTTTGAATTTATACTTCATTTCTTGTGAGTGGCAAACTTGTAATTAACACAAGTTTGGTATCCCTCACTATTCATGGCCGGCCCTCTCTAAGTGTTTGGGCTAATTGCCCATTTTGTTTTAGTTGTCATACAACTTAAACATAATGGGCCTTGTGGACCAAAACACTTTTGGGCCCCTAAACCCAAAACCAACTTAGAAGTCCAATACGAACGTTTCGTATAATTAATTAACTAATTAATTAACTTTGACCATACTTCAATTAACCATTTAATTGCTTATCCATTTCATTTAATTACTTCACTTTCATCCTTACTCGGTGTACGATCCATTAGGTTCCAATTAGCGAGGCAGTGGGCGATGTTACTCTTAACTATCGATTGTGAATTGAAACCATATTTCAATTCTCCCTTAAGATTAGTGTTTGCTAATCTTTAGGGCTTCCACAAACCATGAGTGACACCTAGCAGCATGTCATGGTTACCCAAGCTAAGTAGAAGTGGTTGGAGAACCTATCCAGTTACAACTACAATGCAATACGGTCATTCTCTAATACAATACTCTTAATCACATTGTTGAAGTGATAGTTTGTTTCATGTCTACTATCCAATGTGATACTTCCCTATATGATTCGCTTGAATAAGATTTGGAAAAAACTTCCTAAGTCATATTCATATGCTTTGGCCAAAGACTCTCGAATCATATCTTAGAGTATTCTCCTTCCACCATGGAAGGTTAGAGATCCCTTGTTGTGCATTCATATGCCTACATGACTAGATAGCTTGACCCCAACCATGCCGTGAACACTCCAAAGGAATGCCATTTGACACGATCAAAGATCAAGGACCTAACCATTAGACATCTATGATGCCTCAGGTCAAAGGACTACTTTGTATATTGTAACCATCGAGTTCTTACATGACATGTATGTTTGAACTCTCTTTTGATCATAGTTCAGTGTACTCGATTACTCTTTCGAGCACCTATGTGTTTGTCTTAGTGTCCAACACTAAATGACTTGAGACTTGTCATATCCATACTTGAGTCGACATAACACATACTAACCTTAGCGGATTGTCAATGCCCAATTGGCAACCCTATGGCTAGGAACGTTTTAGGAATGATCATAAGAGAAAGGTCTCGAAAATCTAACTTACTTAGATTACTTATCTCTTAGATCAAATACATTCCTTGGATTCCCTTATTGCTTAAACACAAGATACAATAAATAGTGATTAACAATAAGCTTTGCCCTCCATTAAACATATAAAAGTTTAATACATTAAGTATTCCAAAAAGCTATTACATCAAATGAGTGGCTTTGTGGGCATACTTCCAACAATCTCCCACTTGCACTCAAAGCCATCCTCCCATGTATCTAATACCCATCTTTTCCATATGGCGGTCAAGTTGGATTTGAAACATTGGCTTCGTTAGTGGATCTGCTACGTTATCGGCTGAAGCAACTTTGAGGATGTTGACTTTCCCCTCGGCAGCATATCTTCTAATGATATTAAAGCGCCTATCAAAATGCTTGTTCTTTTGATGTGCCCTGGGTTCCTTGGCTTGAGCTATCACCCCACTATTATCACAGTACAAAGTTACTGGTGATGTAATGGTTGGAACCACTCCAAGTTCAGTGATGAACTTCTTCATCCAGAACGCTTCTTTGTCGGCTTCAGCTGCAGCGACATATTCAGCCTCTGTCGTGGAATCAGCAATTACACTTTGTTTCTTGCTTTTCCAGCTGACAGCCCCACCATTCAAAGTGAATACATATCCGGAGTTGGAACTTCTATCATCGACGTCAGATTGGAAATCTGCGTCTGTATAGCCTTCCACTCGCAACTCTGTCGCTCCTCCATAAACGAGGAACATGTCCTTAGTTCTTCTTAAGTACTTAAGGACCGTCTTGACAGCTGCCCAATGTTCTGATCCTGGGTTAGATTGATATCGACTAGTAATGCTCACAGCATATGCGATATCAGGCCTTGTGCATATCATGGCATACATGAGACTTCCTATGGCGGAAGCATAAGGAATAGTATTCATTTGCCGTATCTCTTCAGGAGTTTTAGGTCCCATGGACTTAGAAAGGTGAATTCCATGTCTCACAGGAAGAAAACCTTTCTTAGATTGTTCCATCTGGAACCTACTTAGCACCTTATCAATGTACATAGATTGGGATAATGCAATTAGTCTTCTGGTTCTATCACGATAGAGCTTTATCCCAAGTACATAAGATGCATCTCCTAGATCTTTCATGTGGAAGGTTTTGGACAACCACACTTTTATAGAAGAAAGTACTGCAGTGTCATTCCCGAATAGTAATATGTCATCTACATATAACACTAGAAATACCACTGCATCCCCTACGACCTTTTGATAAACACAATTGTCGTCTTTGTTTTGAGTAAAATCAAACGATTTGATTTCAGTATCAAAACGAATGTTCCAGCTCCTTGAGGCTTGCTTAAGTCCATAAATGGACCTCAGAAGCTTACATACCTTAGTCTTTGCAAACTTGGACACGAAACCTTCGGGTTGAGCCATATAAAGCTCTTCCTCTAGGTAGCCGTTCAGAAAAGGCCGTCTTCACGTCCATTTGCCAGATTTCATAATCATGGTACGCAGCTATAGCAAGCAAAATCCGAATGGACTTAATCATGGCTACAGGAGAGAAAGTTTCTTCATAGTCAATCCCTTCTCGTTGCCTGTAACCCTTGGCTACAAGTCTAGCCTTATAAATCTCCACGTTCCCATCAACGCCTATCTTCCTCTTGAAGACCCATTTGTTTCCAACAGGTACTATACCTTCTGGAGGGTCTACAAGAGTCCAGACCTGATTTTGATACATGGAATCCATCTCGGATTTCATGGCCTCTTGCCATCTCTTTGAATCAATGTCGGACATTGCTTCTTTGTAGTCCCTAGGGTCCTCCTTTGTGTCATTGTCACCCAGAAGGTACAATTCCGCAAAGTCATTGTCTAAGCCATACCTCTTAGGTGGCTTACTAACCCTTTCAGATCTACGTGGAGCTTGGGGTCCAGGAACAGGGTTGTCAATATGTCTTGTGCTTGTTTGTGGTTCATCTTTAATCTCACTAATTTCCATCGTTTTACTTATAGTTCCTTTGAGAACAAATTCATCCTCTAGAAACTTAGCAATTCTGGCGACAAAGACTTTCTGGTCGTCAGGATGGTAGAACTCATATCCCATAGTTTCTCTAGGATATCCCACAAAATAGCACCTTACTGATCTCGCTTCAAGCTTAGTAGCTTCAAGCTTCTTGACATATGCTTCACAACCCCAAATCTTAATGTGATTAAGACTTGGCTTTCTTCCATGCCATATCTCATAGGGCGTTTGTGAAACTGATTTGGAAGGTACTCTATTAAGCAAGTAAGCTGCTGTATATAGAGCGTATCCCCAGAATGTTACTGGCAGATCAACGGAACTCATCATAGAACGAACCATGTTCATCAAGGTTCGATTTCTCCTTTCAGAAACTCCATTAAGTTGTGGAGTTCCCGGTGGAGTCCACTGTGATATTATTCCACACTCTTTGAGATAATCTAGGAATTCATTACTCAGATATTCACCCCTCGATCTGATCTTAGGATTTTTATCTGTTTCCCAGTTTGCTTCTCAACTTCATTCTTGAATTCTTTGAACCTTTCAAAGGATTCTGACTTGTACTTCATAAGATACACATAGCCAAACCGAGAGTGATCGTCGGTGAATGTGATATAGTAGGAGAAACCTCCTCTCGACGTAGTAGACATAGGTCCACATAAGTCAGTGTGGATTAACCCTAGAATTTCAGTGGCACGCGCTCCTTTCCCAATGAATGGAGATTTGGTCATCTTCCCTTTCAAACAGCATTCACAAGTACCCATCTGGTCATTACCTAATGGGCGGAAATATCCGTCTTTCGACATCTTGCGAATCTTTTCAAGGTTCACATGTCCAAGTTTAAGATGCCACATCCTTTCTTGGTTAACTTCTTCTCTAGCCCTTTTGGGTTTTGAGGTATTCCCACTTTCAATACAGTGCATCCCACTATTCGTCTCTAGGTGAAAAAGTCCCTCTATCATATTACCATGAGAGATAATACGACCGTTCAAGTATAAAGTGCAACTCATTTTGTCAAACAATACTGAGTGCCCATCTCGTAAAAGCTTAGAGATAGAAATCAAATTCTTTATACAAAAAGGAAAATATAAACAATTTTTAAGTTCCAGGACTTCCCCAGAAGGTAGGTTAAGCATGTAGGTGCCTATTGCTTTTGCAGAGATTTTAGCGCCGTTCCCAACTCGCACAACCATCTCCCCATTGCGCAGTGTCTTGCTCCCTGCTAGTCCCTGTATCGTATTACAGATATGTTGACTAGCACCTGAATCAAATATCCAGGAATTAGAGCTCACTGTAAAAGCACTCTTTGTGACAGAAATAGTCTCTTCAAAAGTTCGTGTCATAAGGCTCGCAATGCGCACCCTGTATTTCTTCTTCCAACGTCCATCCTTTCCACAATGAAAGCATGTTCCTTTGGATTTTCTTGCCTTCTTCTTATTTAACCTTTTCCTTGTGTTTTCATTCTCACTCCCACTGTCCCTTTTGAAACCTTTTTCAAATTTACAGCACATGTCAATCATCTCGTTAAAAGTATGATCGAATCTATTCACTTTATAGTTTACAATAAACTTAGTGAAATCATCCGAGAGAGATGCAAGGAAAAAATCTTGGGCCATTTTCCCATCGATGGAAGTTCCTAAACTTTCAAGATCTTGAAAGATCCTTTCCATCTTTTGTCCATGTTTATGGACCGATGCCCCTTTTGCCATTTTGGCATTTAATAGACTACAAACATTTGAGAATCGTACTTTACTAGTCTCAATGTCATGCATCTTATGCAAACTTTCAACCATGGCACATGAAGTATCCATGTGCTTATGTAGCTTCATAAGCTCCTCACTAAGTGAAGTGAGGATTAAGCATTTGGCTTGTAAGTCATCCTCATAGCGTCTTGCATAATCATGACACTCTTCCTTCGAAGCTAGTTTCTTAGGAGGTACATGAGGAGGGGATTGCTTAAGCACATACAATATGTCTTTCACCTTTGAGACATTCTCAATGTGGCAATACCAAGCAAGGAAACGTTGGCCCCTAAGGCCCCTTTTGTCAAGTATAATGGTGGGTATAATTTTAGGCATGTCATTCACTACATAACATAACAGAAATCGTATTAGATTGTTGATAAACTACTTGATTGGGTCTTGAATCAAATAGTACCACCCACTATTTTTGGCAAATTCCATATCCCTCAATAGAATCCGAGAGTTATATTGAACTCTTAGCGGGGTATAGGAGACTCACCATTACCAAGCCCACCTCACGATGATACGATGTTGGTTAGCAAAAATAATGATGAGAGAATAACGTTTTACTCATTTACAACGTTTGTAATTACCCATCTTGTTTGGCCTCTAGAGAATGTTGCCTCACGATGATACGATGTTGGCACCATTGCACTTAGTTAAGTTATTCCCACCATGCTTAGTTCATGTAAGGGTTCAAGAATAACCTCACGATGATACGATGTTGGCTATCCTCGTTGCCTACCTCACCACATCATGTATGTACATATGGACTCCTCCTGAATGTAAGCACATACTTTGAACTTCCCCATGATAGGGTGAAGCCGGTGTAGGAGTCACAAACGATTGGAGTCCACCACGGTGGAAGGCCTACGAAGAGATGTTCAAAGCATCTCTCGCTTATCAACTTAATATCCATTTTATTTGAGGGAGTAGTGTTGGGCTACATCAAAAACATTTTAATCATATTAAAAGAACATGGGCCTATCACAACTATTGGTCCAAGTTAATATGAATTAGTAGCATATAATACTCCCACTGTTTCGTTGAAACAAGCGAGACTATATGGAACTACTAACGAACGCATTGCATCCTCATATGGACTATATAGTCGTTTTAGGTTTTAGGATGATTATGAACCGATTGATTTGATCCAACACGAGCCTTGTGTTGGACCTTGGGTTTTAGGTAGATAGTTTGTTGATTTTAGTTACGCGTTTAATCTAATTAAACCGTTATTTCCTATTGGGCGTTGGACCCAACTATTCCAATTTGCATACAATTAAACAAATAGGAATACATGAAATAAAGAGAAGGGCTTATGCCCTTTTGCAACACATTGGAGGACTTATGCCCTTTACAACAAACTTGAATTAATCAAATTACATTCAAATCTATACTACTAAACCCAAACATTCATAATGTTAAGCGGCCAATCACATAGCTCAATTATCGAGGCATTTGGTTCATAGTCACCCTTTTCTTAATCAATCAAATTAACTAAGAAAGCAACTTTAAACAATTGGTTTTTGGATCCATAGAATTGATTTAAATGGAACTAAATATAATGAAAATCCAATTCTCATTAAAGAGACAAAACAATTTTTGTTCTCATTTTATTTGGGCCATTTTGCAAAAACACAAACTTTGGGCCAAAATACAAATACACAAAAGTATCAAAACTTTATATAATTGCACAAAAGTACCCCACTAGAGGGGTGGCCGGCCAAGGATAGCATCATTGAGATTTTTGATAAAAAAAAAAAAAATTGTAAGTGGATTTTGGTGGGTGAGATTAAAGATGGTGGGGATGGTTTGAAAAGAAAATATATCTTTGACATAATTAAAGCCACTTAATCATTTCTCACCAATAATCATCACCCATCAACTAATAATCAAAACTTTATGAAAAACAAAAAAACTTTTGAATCAAAACTTCAAAATTTTTTGTTCTTGGCAAGAACTTCAAGAACATTGAAGAACACTCATGAAAACTCATAATAGCTCCATGAATGTTTTCACTTACCAAAACTCAATTTTTCACAACTCAAAAGAGGGTTAATATCCTAGGGTACTTAGGGGTTCCAAAAAGCACTTTAAAACCATTTTAACAAGCCTAACATGAACCCAAAAAATCACCCTTTGGATTTGGCCGAAAATCCCAAAATACTTGGCACCAAATTTTAGTTCCAATATTCATGATTATATGAACTACATCTACAACATTTGAGATGCTAAATTTTCAAACAAAATTTATATTCAAAGCAAGAACAAAGCTTGTAACATTTACAACATTTAAATCACATATTATGAAAAATCACAAAACCCAAAAGGATCCACCATAAACTAGGCCTAGGCTCTAATACCACTTGAAAGAAAATTTATGTCCTAGCTAAGAACATGTAAAGAACATTTGAATACATAGGCAAACTATTAACAAATTAAAGTAGGCATGCATCCAAAAACAATTCATAAAACCCATGACTTTCAAAGCCTAGTATATGGTGAACCATAACTCTTTAACAACATTAAAGAGAAGAAAGGATTTAGAGAATCATTACCCTTGTAGCTCATCCTTGATTACACAAGGGATTCACCCAAGTGGAGGGCCTTCAAGTCACCTCCTTTGCTTCCTTGAGGATTTGAGGATATGTTCTCCAAAACACCAAAAGCTTGATGTCTCCAAGTCTCTACACCAAAGATTAATTGTGAAGATAAAATTGGATGACTTAGGGGAGAGGAAATTGCTAGATATCCCTCCCTAAGTGGCCGGCCTCCCTTGTTGAAATAGAGAGAATAATTTCACCCAATTTCATCAAGAAAAACCCTAAATGAAATAAAGTTATAATTTTGAATTTATACTTCATTTCTTGTGAGTGGCAAACTTGTAATTAACACAAGTTTGGTATCCCTCACTATTCATGGCTGGCCCTCTCTAAGTGTTTGGGCTAATTGCCCATTTTGTTTTAGTTGTCATACAACTTAAACATAATGGGCCTTGTGGACCAAAACACTTTTGGGCCCCTAAACCCAAAACCAACTTAGAAGTCCAATACGAACGTTTCGTATAATTAATTAACTAATTAATTAACTTTGACCATACTTCAATTAACCATTTAATTGCTTATCCATTTCATTTAATTACTTCACTTTCATCCTTACTCGGTGTACGATCCATTAGGTTCCAATTAGCGAGGCAGTGGGCGATGTTACTCTTAACTATCGATTGTGAATTGAAACCATATTTCAATTCTCCCTTAAGATTAGTGTTTGCTAATCTTTAGGGCTTCCACAAACCATGAGTGACACCTAGCAGCATGTTATGGTTACCCAAGCTAAGTAGAAGTGGTTGGAGAACCTATCCAGTTACAACTACAATGCAATACGGTCATTCTCTAATACAATACTCTTAATCACATTGTTGAAGTGATAGTTTGTTTCATGTCTACTATCCAATGTGATACTTCCCTATATGATTCGCTTGAATAAGATTTGGAACAAACTTCCTAAGTCATATTTATATGCTTTGGCCAAAGACTCTCGAATCATATCTTAGAGTATTCTCCTTCCACCATGGAAGGTTAGAGATCCCTTGTTGTGCATTCATATGCCTACATGACTAGATAGCTTGACCCCAACCATGCCGTGGGCACTCCAAAGGAATGCCATTTGACACGATCAAAGATCAAGGACCTAACCATTAGACATCTATGATGCCTCAGGTCAAAGGACTACTTTGCATATTGTAACCATCGAGTTCTTACATGACATGTATGTTTGAACTCTCTTTTGATCATAGTTCAATGTACTCGATTACTCTTTCGAGCACCTATGTGTTTGTCTTAGTGTCCAACACTAAATGACTTAAGACTTGTCATATCCATACTTGAGTCGACATAACACATACTAACCTTAGCAGATTGTCAATGCCCAATTGGCAACCCTATGGCTAGGAACGTTTTAGGAATGATCATAAGAGAAAGGTCTCGAAAATCTAACTTACTTAGATTACTTATCTCTTAGATCAAATACATTCCTTGGATTCCCTTATTGCTTAAACACAAGATACAATAAATAGTGATTAACAATAAGCTTTGCCTTCCATTAAACATATAAAAGTTTAATACATTAAGTATTCCAAAAAGCTATTACATCAAATGAGTGGCTTTGTGGGCATACTTCCAACAATATGCCGCTTAATGCCATACTTTTGGAAGAACTTTGCCAAATCTTTACCCACGAATTGTGGGTCGTTGTCAGTGACAATGGACTAAGGGATGGCGAACTGGCAGATGATGTTCCTCCATATGAAGCGTTCTATGTCCGTCTGAGTCATGGTTGTCATAGGCTCTTTTTCTACCCATTTGGTGAAGTAATCGGTTGCCACGATCATCATGCATCTGCCTTCAGTAACGGGCAACATTGGCCTTACCAAGTCGATTGCTCACTACAAAAACGGCTAAGGACTCGTTTACGAGTGAAGTTTGCTGGCAGGCAGTGTTGATACTGACTTGTAGTGTTGGCAGCAGTTGCACTTTTATACTAACTCCTTAGCATCTTGGTACATAGTAGTCAGTAGTAGCTTGCATTAAGAGCATTCTGTGCTAATGATCAGCCTCTGGAGTGATTACAAATGCCTTCGTGGATTGAGCTTAGAACCTTTAGGCCATCGGGAAGCACTAGGCAACAGAGATGTGGTTTGGTGTAGGATCTTCGAACAAGAATGTCGTTCCACAAGTAGTAGTGTGCTGCCTTTATTTGGAGCTTTCTAGACTCCAATCCTTCTGTGGTGAGTGTGCCATTGACCAGGTAGTCTAAAATAGAAATTTTCCAGTTGGGAGTTATATTAACCTGTGACACTTTGGCTGCCGACTCTGCTTCTATGCTTGGCTTGTCTAAATACTCTTCCGAAATAAAGCGTTTGAGATAGTGAACGAAGGCGAAGCCTAGGTTAACTAGCGCGTCTGCGTGGGTGTTATCCACTCGCTGAACTTGAGTAAGAATGTAAGTCAGAAATGTCTCAAGTTGTTTGCGTACCTTCTCTAAGTATTGCGCCATCTTCAGATGTTTTTCCATGTACTTCCCAGAAGTCTGGCTGGTGATTAGCTAAGAATCGGAATGAATTGCGAGCTTTTTCACCGCCAAGTCTTTTGCCATTCACAGGCCTACTAGTAGGGCCTTCTACTCTACTTCATTGTTAAATGTTTTGAAGCCAAAAGTGATCGCCTACTCGATCATTGAACCATTTGGGGTGACAAAGACCGCACCTGCTCCTAAGCCTTTGTAATTGGATGTGTCGTCGACATGCAAATACCAGAAGTCTCCGTTGGAGGGAGCAGACACGACTAAGGTATGCTCAGCTGCTTCTGTGGCGTCGTTGGGCCTCTCTGTTGCATCGCCTAGGCTAAGCGTCAATTCTGCTATGAAGTCTGCTAAGGCTTAGGCCTTTATCACCGTGCAGGGCAGGAAAACTAAACCATATTGGCCAAGTTCCAATGCATATTTCATCACTCGTTGAGAAGCGTCCAGACCATGTAGGATTGATCGTAGAGGATATTGAGTCATGACGATGACTGTATGAGCTTGAAAGTATAGTCTAAGCTTCCGAGCCACAACAACTAGTGCCAAAATTAATTTTGTTGATCTTTGGGTATCTAATCTCCACATCAAGAAGAGTTTTAGAAGTGTAAAACACCTGTAGTTGGGCCCCCAGCTCTTCCGTATAAGGGCAGAGCTTACTACTACTTCTGAGACTTCCAAGTAGATGTATAAGTCCTCCGTTGCTTCCGGCTTGGATAGTAAGGAAGGTAATGTAAGATATTTCTTCAGGTCTTAGAAAGCTCTTTGGCACTCTTCATCCCATTTGTCTTGTTGTGCCCTCTTAATAGCCTTAAAAAACGGCTTGCATCAATCGGTGGACCGCGAAAAAAAGTAGTTGAAATTGGCTACTCGTCTAGTCAAGCTTTGGATCTCCTTCAAGGTAGTGGGAGATTTCATCTCTAGGATAGCTCGGATTTGCTTAGGATGTGCTTCGATTCCTCGTTTGATTACTAGGTACCTTAAGAATCTGTCTGACGATACTTCGAATGTGCATTTGGTGAGGTTAACTTTCATCTTGTAGTTTCTGAGGATGCTGAAAGTTTCCGCTAGGTTGCCGATATGGTCTTGCCGCTGCTTGCCCTTTATCATGATGTCGTCGACATAAACCTCCATGGTTACCCCAATTTTTTTCTTGAACATCATGTTTACTAACCTTTGGTAAGTGGCTCCCACATTCTTAAGGCCAAAGGGCATGACCTTGTAGCAGTAAGTGCCTCGCTCGATCACGAATGAGGTTTTCTCCTTGTCGGGATCGTACATGGCTATTTGGTTATAGCCGGAGTACGCGTCCAAAAAGCCTAGCAGTTAGTTCCCAGAAGTTCTACCAATAGATCGATTCGGGGAAGCGGATAAGGATATGGCCTCCAGTAGCTTGTCAATTTCTCCTTCTCTTTCTTCACGACTAGCATAACGTTGGCAAACCATGCAAAGTGTGCTACCTCTTCTATGAATTTGGCCTCCAGTAGCTTGTCAATTTCTGCATTGATGATCGCTACCGCTCGGGTGTGTAATGTCTTCTCTTTTGGAACATCGGTTTGGCAGCGGGGTCGACGTGCAACTTGTGGCAAGCTATCTTAGAGTTGATGACGTGCATGTCGGAAGGTGCCCATGCAAAAACGTCATGATTTTCCCTAAGGAAAGTCGTGAACTCTTCCTTCTCGGTTGGCCTCTAGTAGCCTGTCAATTTCCACTTCGATGATCGCTACTCACTCAAGTGCGAAATGTCTTCTCTTTTAGATCATCGGTTTGGTAGCGGGGTCAACGTGCAACTTGTGGCAAGCTATCTTGGGGTCGATGTTAGGCATGTCAGAAGGTGACCATGCAAAGACGTCACGATTTTCCCTAAGGAAAGTCATGAGCTCTTCCTTCTCAACTGGGCTTAGATGTGAGTCGATTCTAGCCATCTTTTTCGGTTACTGGGGATCAAAAATGATGTCATTGGCATCCTCTTTGGGTTTCCATCCTATCTCATCTGTTTGAGCACCAATTTCTTTATCTACTTGCTGTAATTGCTATTTGGTAGCTTTTTCGTCCCTTTGGACCTCAGTAGCGTCTACGAGGGTAAAGGTTCTCTTCTTTGATTCCTTCAATAGTTACATAGTGCATCGTCGAGATGCAGCCTAATCAAACTTGATTTCTCTGACTCTTCCTCCCGGGATACGAAATCGAATTTTTTTTATACTTAACAGAAATGACGGCATCCAACTTGATCAACCAAGGTCTCCGAAGAATCTCATTGTAGGGAGATGGGTCGCTTAAGATCGTGAATTTCTGCTTTGAGACAACTGACGATGTTTTCACGTCAAGTGTGATGTGGCCGATAACAGTCGAGGTGTGCATGTTGAATCTGATGAGTACCACCTCTTGGCGTATGATTGTGCTTTCCAGGCCCATCTTCTAAATTACTGAGAGCTGAAGTAGGTTAACTGCACTTCCATTGTCAACCATCATTCTGTCGACTATAGCATAGGCTAGTTGGACAGATAATACTAGTGCATCGTCGTGTGGAAAGTCAACGTCTTCTGCATCCTTCTCGGTGAAGCCAATGATGGGTCTAGGTTAGGTATCGACTGCTTGGATCTGTGAGACTAGTAGAGCCTGCTGGATCTTTCTCTTTTTGCAGTTGTTGGTGGCCCCCAAGTGCTCAGATTCGGTGAAGATGCCATTGATCTGAATCGTTTTGGTTGGTGGTTATTGGTCGTCATTTGTATTCCTTCTAGGCTGCACAGCTGGCTTGTCCAAGTATCTATCAACCTTGCCTTCTTTTACGAGTTTTTCTAGGTAGTTCTTCCAAGTGTAGCAGTCGTCGGTTGTGTGACCATGACCTCAGTGGAATGCGCAATACTTGGTGTGATCTCACTTGGAAGTATCTCTCTTTGATTATTTTGGTAGGTTAAACCACGGTTTATTCTTGACGTCGCGAAGGATTTGGTGGATTGGGATTGAGAACTTAGAGTAGTTCTTAGTCGTCAGGCCTTCCTTGGTTGTGGGTTGGTCCCTGCACTTGGCCTCTAGCCTGCTTTTGTCGGACTGCTTCCCATCCACCTTCTTTTAAGCCACTGCCGACTCTTTTTTAGGCTGCTCTGGCGCCTTATTTGCTCATCGAGCCTCGTCCCATAATGTATGCTTCTCTGCCAGAGCGAAAGAATCTGCCAGAGTTAAATCTTCTTTCATAATCAACTCTCCGAACAGTAAGTGGTCTGCTGGAAGTCTTTTTTGGAAAGTTGCACTTGCTATCGAGTTGTCACATCCGACTATCTTCGCCTTTTCTGCTTTGAACCTCTTCATGTAGTCACGAAGTGACTCTTTTGGGTTCTTCTTCACATTGAACAAATGGTCGGACTTTTTCTTGATTGAGCGGTATAATAAGTATTCTTTGGTGAAAACCAAGGAAAGATCATCAAAACTACGGATGGATTGCAGCGGCAAGGTGCGGAACCAATCTCGTGCCTCGCCTTGCAAAATAATGGCGAATATCTTGCACATAACAGCATCGTTGTTCCATTAAAGGATCATTGCGCTTCGGTAATGCTTCAAATGCCTTTCCAGATCTTCATCTCCTTTGAAAGATGTGAAATGTGGCATGCTAAACTTGCGCGGAGGTTCTACCTGCTCAATCTCGTTCGTGAAGGGTGCTGCTTATGTTGTTCACCAAGGTCGTCTATTGTGCAAGGGCGCTCGTCAACTCTATGACTTGTCAAGACAAGTGTTATTCGCCATTTGGATTGGAAAAGGTTGGAAGGAATGCATCACCTTGAGCAGTGGAAGTGTGGTAGGCTCCGAGCGCGAGATTTGAATTGAAGAATGTCAGATCCGCGGAGAATTGTGGTAAGAATGCTCTGGGTTCAATCGTGGGTCCAGAAATTTGAAGTCTGGATGGTTGGACTAATCTTGGACCGATTAGGGCTACTTGGAAAGCCTCGAGAGCAGGTTGGGCCATGGGAGTGGGCTGCTCGGCATGTGGTGAACGTGGGTGCAAGGCTTGGGCTCGACTTGGCAATGCATTAGGTTTGGACGGCACGGGCTGACTCGACTAGGGCTTGGGTCCTTGAAGGTTGAAGTGGCACAGGTTGGGTCATGGCCTTCGAGTCATAAGTAGCTACAATGGTGACCACTATGATGGTTACCATGGTGGTGCCTCGTGGGGGTGGTGCCGCTCCACTCATCGTTGTGTTAAGCCTTGTAGATCGTCGCAGTCCTAATCCTTGAACGTTGGAATTTCCATTCGTCGAGGTTTTCGAATCCCTTGCCATTGTACTTTTCTTTTACATTTTACCAAATAATTTTTAGAAATAAAAATTCTAAGAATAAGAACATACGAAAAATCCTCAAATGAACAAGAAAACAAAAGACCTTAGATGCAAGAGTCTTCTACGAGTGTGTGACTCAACTCTCAATGAAAGCAACAATTTGTGGATGCAAATTTTTTTCCTTCTTGTTCTTGAACAAAATTGCACCTACAAAACAAATAACACCTTAGGTCAAGGCCAAGAGCCTCACATGCCCACGATGAATTTTAGGGGTGGGGGGAGGGGGGTGCCCACGATGATGGGGTTTGATTTGATTAATTCGGCGAATAAATATTTTATAGAAGATTAAGCAGAGGAGAGCTAGTCCAGTTAAGTAGAAGAGCTTGCCAAGAGAGTAACGATGAGATGAGAGAGCACAAAGTTCAATGGTATGCATTTAAGAACAAGAAAACGGACACTCCAACGCAGGGTCTGAATCAAAATGTAGAAAAACAGAACCAGGAAAATGATGTTGTATTGCAGTGTCAGAACCTAAACGTAAAAATAATGTAAAAAAACCGAATTAGGAAATGGACACTACATTGCAGTGTCTGAATCCAAATGTCAAAATCAAAAGTCACGTGAGGTCTGAAGCATAGGAAACATGTGAGTGATGGAAAAAAAGGGAACCATGAAACAAACACTAAAACGCAGCATCTGAATCAAAATGTAAAAAAACAAAACAAGAAAATAGACACTGCATTGTAATAATGTCTGAATCCAAATGTAAAACAAAAACAAAAACAAAAAAAAAAATTAGGAAACAAACACTGCATTGCAGTATCTGAACCCAAATGTGAAAATAAAGAGTCGCACAAGGTGTGAAGTGTAGGAGGCGTGTGAGTGATGGAAAAACGAAAACAGAAAACTAACACGACAATGTAACATCTGGATCCAAATGTAAAAATTAGAATCATGAAACAAACATTGGATTGCAGTGTATAAATTGATAGGAGCATATTTAGGCGACTTACTTAGCTTGTTTTCATGCATTTATATTGTTAATTCATAGTTGTTTTTGGCGTTTAAGCCATTTTCGTGTGTTTTTAGGTTCATGTGGCTAAGGAAGCAAAAAGATGCATTTTGGAGCATTTTGGAGCAAAATTGGACTTGGAAGGGATAACTTATACTTGGAGCAAAAGGAATGGACGAAATTGAAGAGTTGATGTCACAAGGATTCCTACTTGAAGTAGCCACACACCTTCCACATTTCAGCCACATGCACTTGTTCCTCCATCATTGCACCAACAACAACATTGCACATGCACTCCCTTTAATTAATTAACCCACATGCACCCTTTATTCTTTCATCATTCCAGCCACTCCACATCCCTCACCAAGAAATCATTCAACACATGCATCCATAATCATTTCTCCACACCAAAACCGTGCACATGCATTCCCCTTGTGCAATTCCATCATTCCACACCTCCATGGCAGCCACCAACCAACCTAGCTGTCATGTTTCCCCTTTAATCATTCAAACATTCACCCACATGCATTTCTAACCCACATGCACCCTAGATTCTAATCAGCCATTCACATTTAATCATTCATTCCCATCAGATTTCTAGCATATTCACATGCATTCATACTAGCTGTCATGTTTCCCCTTTCATCATTCCCTCACATTCTTTAAATCAGCCAACACATGCATCCACCTTTCTCCCATCTGATTTCCAACATTGCACATGCATTTCCACCCTTTAATCACATGCATAAATCAGCCACATGCATCTCCCATCACCATTCCAGATTTCCACCAAGTTCCTAGCTGTCATGTTCCCCCCATTTCACCTATAAATAAACCTTCATTGCAGCCACAAAGGGGGGGATCCATTCACCACAGAAATAAGGCCTTTGTGCCAGAAATTCATCCATTCCATAAACACTTCCATTCCATTGTACATACCACCAACACTTCCCCCTTTGTGCCGTGAGTTTCCCTTACAATCCAAACACCATCCTTCCATTTTCACCACTCCCCAAACCATTCACACCATCAAACTATCCTTAGACCTTGTGCTACAACGAAGAGGAAGAGAAGAGTGCCTAAACGTTCATACAATTCAAGTTTGAGTTGTTGGAATGTTTAGGTGTTTCTTTGATTTCAATGTTAATTTCAATACTCTTTGTTTTGTACGTATGAGGAATGGAAGAGAAGAGTGCCTAAACGTTCATACAATTCAAGTTTGAGTTGTTGGAATGTTTAGGTGTTTCTTTGATTTCAAAGTTATGAGGAAATTCGAAATATATGTTTATGCTTGCATTTTGATTTGATTACTTCTAATTGCGTTTCATAAGTTGTGATTCAATTTGTTTAACCGTTTGATTGATAACTTATTTATGTATGTTTATTGAGAGTGCACGCTTAATTTTCATGCATGAATATGACGCTAGAATATAAGTGAGTTTCACCTAATAGTTACGAACTTATATTCACAAGTAGTGGAGGTTGCTTATAAACAATCGCGTTAAACGAATTCTTGGCATAAGTTTCATGCGTATTCCATAGTAACGAATGCCTCGTCAACACTTATAATTTTCATAGAGCGTAATGATTCTTGCTTGTATCTCTATTATGCAATCATGTAGGGGACTTGTGGGGAATGTTTTGAATTGTTGTATGCGCTAACCCATCCAATTCAATAACGTTAGGAAGATTTGAAGGTTAATTAGTGCATCACGGTTAACTTGGGGTGTTGAGAATTCATGGTTTATTGAAATGCAATTGGAAATCATTTTATTATGCAAGTGTAACATGTGTGGAGAAGAACCTTCTAGCTAGCATTCATCCATTCATTTTCATCGCATTCATATTTACATTTTGTCTAGTTTATTAAACTTGTTTCGTTATTTCAATTTTCGTCAAATTAAAATCCCCCTTTACTTTATTGTCTAATTTAGTTAGAAAGTGTCTTAGTTTGTGTTTATAAGAGTTTTGAGTCATTTTGTTACACAAATTCGTCCAAATTTGTGTTTGTGCTCAAATCTGCCCAGAAAGTGGTTTTTAGGCAGATTTGAGTGTGTTTGTGTTGTTTTGAGTCTTTTGGTTTGTTTTAGTGTTTTAAAAGTTTAGTTTTGCATTCTTTGAGTCTAGTATAGTGTTTTATATTGTTATTTTACGTTTGAATCAAGCCATAATCTTAAATTCGTCCAACATTGGGTTTAAGGTCAGAAACTGCCTAGTTAGTGTTTTTAGGCAGTTTTGAGTCTTTTGAACTTGTTTTGAGTCCTTTGAGTCTTTGTGAACGTTTTTAACTTTGTTTTTATGTTTTTGAGTCAAATCCAAGTGATTAACAATCCCTCCTAATCCCCGGTCCAGAACGATCCCTACTTACATACTTACTACAATTGATAAAAAGAGGGTTTAATTTGTGTGCGTATAAATCACGCATCATAAATTCATATTGACCTATTCCAAAACATAAAAATAAACAAATAAAAAATTTTGAGAAATGAGAAATTGGGTGGTACTTGAAGTGGGTGCCAGCTGTAGTGGTAGAATTTATAATTTTTGTTTATTTTAAATGCATTTAGGTGTCACAATACATTTATACTTAACATAAATATTAGGGTAAAATACAAAAAACTACCTTAACTATTGGTGTCACAACACTTTCATACCTCATTTTTTAAAATTGACAGTGTCATACCTCATCTTACGAATTTGTGCCAATGTTATACCTTCTGTTAGTCTGCCGTTAATTTGTCAATTAAATGCTGATGTGGCTTGATCCAAACCCCACTTTCTATAAAAAAAAATTAAAATAATATTAAAAAAACTAAAAATAAATCATTTAATATTTTTAAATATTAAAATAATAAAAAAAGTTAAAAAACAAAAATCAAAACCTTTCGTCCCTTCTACCCCCTTCCCCGCCCCCCCCCCCCTTTCTCTCTCTCCCCATCTTCATCTTCATCTTCTTCCCTGCTTACTCTTCAACCAAAAAAAAAGAAAAAAAAAATTGAAAACCCATTAACCCCCAACCCCCCGAAGAAGAAGAAAACAAAAACCCCAACACAATTTGTCCCCCCTCCCCCCAAAACAAATCCAACCCCCTGCAACCCAAAAAGAAAAAGAAGAAGAAGAAGAAGAAAACCCAGATCCCGTTCGCCAAGCCAATTCCGCGAGGGGTGGATGCAAAGGTGGGTGCGGAGGGTGGATGCGAGGGGAAGACGAACTGGGATTTTTTTTTTTTTTTTTTTTTTTTTTTTGGGTTGCAGGTAGAGGCTCGGGTGGGGAGAAGAGGGGGTGGGGGAGAAGAGAGAAGAACGTGGGGGGGGGGGGGAAGGGGAAGGGATGAAGTTTTTTTTTTTTTTTTTTCCCTTCTTTTGTTTTCTGGGTTGCAGCAGGTAGATGAGGGAGGGAGGGAGGGAGGGACGAAAGGTTTGGTTTTGTTTTTTTTTTTGTTTTTTTTTTTTTTTTGACTTTTCTTTATTATTTTAATATTTAAAAAATATTAAATGATTTTGTTTTAGTTTTTAATAATTTTTTAATAAAAAGTGGGCCCTGAATCAAGCCACGTCAGCACTTAACTGAGAATTTCATGTCAAGCTAATGGAAGGTATAACATTGCCACTCTGACATCCTACATCGCCCAGGGAAGTGATCCTTATATGTATATTCTCATCCCTACCTAGCACGAGGTCTTTTGAGAGCTCACTGGCTTCGGGTTCCGTAGGAACTCCGAAGTTAAGCGAGAAGGGGGCTAGAGCAATCCCATGATGGGTGACCCACTGGGAAGTTGCTCGTGAGTTCCCAAAAACAAAACCGTGAGGGAATGGTAAGCCCAAAGCGGACAATATCGTGCTACGGTGGTGGAGCGGGCCCGGGAAGTGATCCGCCCCGAGCCGGGATGTGACAGTTTGGTATCAGAGCCTAATCCTGGTCGTGGTGTGCCGACGAGGATGTCGGGCCCCTAAGGGGGGTGGATTCTGACATCCCACATCGCCCAGGGAAGTGATCCTTATATGTATATTCTCATCCCTACCTAGCACGAGGCCTTTTGGGAGCTCACTGGCTTCGGGTTCCGTAGGAACTCCGAAGTTAAGCGAGAAGGGGGCTAGAGCAATCCCATGATGGGTGACCCACTGGGAAGTTGCTCGTGAGTTCCCAAAAACAAAACCGTGAGGGAATGGTAAGCCCAAAGTGGACAATATCGTGCTACGGTGGTGGAGCGGGCCCGGAAAGTGATCCGCCCCGAGCCGGGATGTGACAGCCACAAATTCGTAAGATAAGGTATGACATTGTCAATTTTAAAAGATGAGGTATAAAAGTGTCGTGACCTCAATAGTTGAGGTAGTTTTTTGTACTTTACCCTAAATATTATTAATATGTTGTTTATATTTTTACTTTTTTTTCACTTAGTATTACGATCTAGTGATATTCATCTTCACTTGGAAGTGAGAGGTCTTAGATTCGATTATCACCAAATGCAAATTTGAACTACATTATTACTAGCTCATTATAAGGCTAAGCTCCTCCCCCTCCTTTTTAGTATAGAAAATATCATTTGTTCAAAACTTTAAATTAAAGGTCAAATCTTTTCTCAAAAAATAAAAATTAAAAAAATTAAAAAAAAAACTTTTTTTTCCCTCATAAAATTAAAGGTGAGGTGTTTTGAGGTACATGTATAGAAAATAATACGTTTGTACTATTATATTTACCCCCAACCCAAATTAAATTTGTTCATCATTTTGCTCTCTTTATATTCTTAGAAGTTTTTTTTTTTTTTTTTTCCTGAGAAGATATTCTTACAAGTCATGCGCGTGTAAGTACACCTGTAAACAGGTCGGGTTTATTGGATTTGGGTTGGTTTCAATCCGACCCATTAAACTCAAACTGTTTAGTTAACGAGTTATCCAAATCCAACCCGTTAGTCTAATAAGTCATCAATTAACACCCTTTAACAATTTTTTTTTATTTTTTCATTCCAATACAAATTACACATATTTTAATCAAATCACACATATTAATGAACAGTCTAACATCATATATATAGACATACACACACATATATCTTTTTTTTTTTAATTAAAAAAAAAAAAAAAAGCAAAAGAAAAGGATGGGCTGTAACATCATCATCATCGCCATCATCAACTTCAATCATCTATCCAGCATTGGCATGGCTACCTGGTCAGAAAAATACCAAACCCAACTCCAGGTTCCATTTTTCTGTTATTTTCATGCTATCCAGCATTAGTTGGTAGTATACGCAAATCAAATCCAACCCAAAACCAAAAGCTTCTCTCTTTTTGCATCATTTCATTTTAAATTTCAAAGCTTTCAATTTGTCCATGGTATTAAGATCACCATTTTTCTATGTTTCTGTGAGTTTCTGGTAATTGGGTTTCTTTATTTCGTCTTCAAGCTGTCTACTTGTAGACTAAAAATATAGGGTAAATTACATAAAACTACTTCAATTATGGGTCGAACGACACTTTCATACATCATCTTTTTAAAATGACAATATCATACCTTATCTTACGAATTTGTGACAATGTCAGACCTCCGTTAGTTTTTCTGTTAATTTCTTTGTTAAGTGCTGACGTGGCTAGAGACGGGGTTTACTTACTAATCCAACTGGATTAAAAAATAATTAAATATTAAAAAATTAAAAAATTTAAGAATAAAAAAAACAAAAAAAATTAAAATGGCCTAGGGGTGCGGGCCTCCCCTTTCCTCCACCCGCACCAACCTTCTTCTTCTCTTTGATAGCCACCAAAACCCAGAAACCTTCCTCCACCTGTAATGGTTAGTATGTTTGAAATCGATACGAGGCCGTACTTGTAAACCGGAGCAACAGGATCCAGAGCCTTCTTTCTGGCCCACAAAACTCCGACTGATACCGCCGACGTCGTGATGCGGTTACAGAAGACAAGGAAAAGCGAGTACTTGAAAAATGCCTTGTCGTCGCCGTACGGCACTCTTATGATCTTCTCCTGCGAGAAATCGAAGCAAAAGATTCAACATTTCCGCCGCTAAAACGGAGATCGATTTGAAGAATTAGAGAAATGCTAGGGAATTAGGGACCTGGAGAACGTCGTAGGTGACAAGCGTGGTCATGATTCCGGCCATTGCAAAAACCCCTTTCCACAGCTTACTCGGCTGCGGAGTGCCCGACAGCGGCATCGTTTCAGCCAAAGCATGATCGCGAAGAGTGTAGCTGATGGAGCTCGCCTGGGAACTTGTGACAATACGGTGCCGTTAGGTCGCCGAAGAAATGGTGCGGGGCCCGAGGATTGGGGATCAAATAAAGCAGGGAGAGAGCTAAGGGACATGTGGCGGAATTAGTAGTGGCAGCGAGCAACGTAATGAAATCGTCGGCGGCGACTTCTCTCTGTTATATGTGTTGTGTGGAAGACTGTCATTCCCCTGGCTTTCGCCCAACTCTTTGCCGGCGGAGTCATCTCCTGCATCGACGGAAGCCTCAATGACTGCTTGCGGTTCTCTTTCCGTAACACGGCTGAGAAATCAAGCATTGATTGAGCGAGAACGGAATACCCTTTTCACGAATCGGTCAGATGGGTCTGAAATTTGACTTGTTTCTTCAATGGGGTCAATTTCGATTCGGGTTCTTCGGACTCCTCTGGGCTCATGTACTTCCTCCTTAGTCACGATTCTCTGAGTTCCGTGTAGGCTCTGTATCTAGGTCCTCTCTCCATAGAGTAGCTCTCGGTGGTGAACCTCAAGGGGACTGGATGCTGATCTGGATTAGGGTTCTGTGAGAGAATCAGAGCGATGGGGTCGAGGGCTTCTATTTAAAAATGGGGAATTAGGGTTAGGGTTTGGGTTCGAAAGGGACGGGAAGAGGTAAGGGAAAGGAAGAGGTGGGGGATGGGGGTGGGTTAGGGAAGGTTAGGGGGACGGGTGGAGGAAGGTTTTTGGGTTTTGGTGGCTGTCAAAGAGAAGAAGAATAAGGTTGGTACAGGTGGAGGAAAGAGGAGGCCCGCACCCCTAGGCCATTTTGAAAAATAAAAAATTGTTTTTTTTATTTTTAATTTTTTAATTCTATAATATTGAATTATTAAAAATATATTTAATTATATTTTAAACCAATTAGATTAGTGAGTGGCCCCCGTCTCAAACCATGTCAGTACTTAACAGATAAATTAACAGAAAAATTGATAGAGGTCTAACATTACCACAAATTTGTAAGATTAGGTATGACATTGTCACTTGTAAAAAATGAGTTATGAAAGTGTCGTCACCAATAATTAAGGTAGTTTTTTTGTCATTTACCAAAAAATATAAAAGCAAAATTGTATCTTTGATTTATGTTGTGTTCTACGATCATGTGTCTCGATACATCAACTATATCAGTATCTGTAATTAAAAAGGAACATTTTTCTTTTCTTTTGGCCATCAACCAAACGAACTTTAGCTCTTTGATTTTATAATTGCAATTTTTTATCTCTCGAACTAGACATTTATTTTTCATTGATACAATAACGTGACAAGTTGACATTGACGGTTCAACCAAGCAGCATGAAGCAAAGTAAATAGAAAGAGTTTGCTTTTCAGTGGAGGTAAACTTCCACTACTTATTTTTCTTAATCTTGTTACAAGGGCTTGAAATTTCCGCCCTACAATTGATATTTTTTTGAAAATATCAAAAAAAAAAAAAAATTAGAGAAAGATATGGAAAGAGGGTGAACTCTAGATTTCATCATATGTCAGAGAAACTTTAAATTGCAGCTAAAATCAACATATTTCTTCATATATTACCGACATATTAGTTAAATATTAGAGAAATTCTTATATTTCATCTAAATCAGTATTTGATATTCCCTAAAGTTTCATTTTAAGTTTACATAGCACGCACCCTCACTAGGTGGAGAAAAACTATTTTGCAACTAATGTATGTTTCTAGTTGCACCATTTACGACATTAATGATTGTCATATATTCATATAATGTCTTATTCGATTGTTAGGAAAAAATTATTCATTGCGCTAAAAATACGATTTGATACTTTAAGTGTCGTAGTATAATGAATTGACATTTTTAATTTTTTAATTTTTTTAAATTAATTATATTATATTTAGTATACTAAATTGTGTTTTCTACACACTAAAAAAATACATCATTGGTTGCACAGTTTTCAAGTAGCGTCCCCTGTTTGTTTTTTTTTTTTTTTTTTTTTTTTTTTTGTCGTATAAGAGTAAGTAAAACTTTACATTTAGGATTAAAATAGGGAAGTGTTATTGTCATTTCAAAAATCTCATTCTATACTTGTAGTATTTTTCTTTCCAAATATAAAAAATTTAAAATATAAAATGAAATTTTTGAAATATCAATAACAATTCACTTAAAATAAAATAAAATTAGCAACGTAAACGTTTTGGTACGAAAAGTCGCAACGGCGGAAGTTACAGTAGAAAAGAGGGACACGATAGGAGGTTACCCGTGAATGAGTCTCATCGAAAACCCATCCCGAGAGTGCTGGTCCCCACAATTGGCGTTCGAATTTCGACGCCACACGCCCTTCTCAGCTACTTCCTTGAAGAAAAAAACAATTATATAATAGAAATATTATTTCCCCCACGTGCTTAAATTCCCTCGTCCGTCAATGATAAAAATTTTCAATATGCCAATTTCATTATATAAAATTATAAAGACATTTAATACACTAATTAGTATTCCGAACGTACTGAAAATCTCTTCTTCTATTACCGTCTTTTATCCCCACGTGCTCAAATTTCCCCATCCCATTACTTCTACTCCCCTCATCTCTCTCTCTCTCATAATTCCCACACAACTCCATCCCCAAACCCTCTCTCTCTCTCTTTCTCAAAATGAATTTTAATCAAACCAAAACAAAACTAATCTACACAAATTCATTATTAATAATCTCCATCTTCGTCCTCGGTTCGATAATTTCACCCGCCGAGACGACGCCGTCCGGCGATCACAGCCACCCGTTCTTCGAGCTCGATGACTGTTGCCCCAGCTGCAAGGCAAGCCCCGAAGCTCGAAAGAATCTGAGCCTCCAAGCGCTAACCTCTCCGCCAACATCACCGCCGTCGTCGTCTCCTCAGAGCTGTGAGGTTTGGACGGAGGCGTGCTCGGTAGCGGTTTTGAGCCTGGCGAAGCGACCGGATAACGTGGAGTGGTTGAAGACGGTGAGGCGGAGGATCCACGAACATCCAGAGCTCGCTTTCGAGGAGTTCGAGACGAGCCGGCTGGTTCGGGATGAGTTGGACCGGTTGGATATCGGTTACCGGTATCCTTTGGCTAAAACCGGAATCCGAGCTTGGATCGGAACCGGCGGTCCGCCATTTGTCGCCGTCAGGGCTGACATGGACGCCCTTCCAATTCAGGTATTTTTTTATCTTGTTATTTTTTTCACCTGAAGTTGAATACAGGTGTCTGCAGTGTAGACGAAGCTTGAACCGTTCTTTCTTTCTCTCTCTCTCTCTCTTGTTTTTTTTTCCTTAAAATAAAAAATTGAAAATCCTTTCTAATTTCAAATTTTGAGAAGAATTTGAGATAAAGTATCTTAGATTGGTTATGCGTGCAATATACTTGCATTTGAATTCTAATATTTGACAAAGAGAAACAAATTTCAATTTCATAAAACATCATAGGTCGAAAAATCGAATATAACTTGAAGTATTTCAAGTTTTTATTTTCCTCTTTTAATGCTAACACAAAAATAAAAGTTCAGGAGATTGTACAAATGTCGTTTACTCTAGTTCTTGTATACATCCTTTATTCGATGTAGATTGTACAATGAATACAAACATACTTATCTTAGATTCTTGAGTCAGAGAAGTACATGTACAACAAAGAATGTGTACTATTAAAAGGTAGAAAGAGAAAATATGAATGATATTCGTCAGGGAAACAAATTAAAATATCGGCCCGACCTAACACATTGTGAAAAAAATATATATGTAAAAGTAAGCTCTAATGTGGGAATATTAATTATATATAGGAAGCTGTTGAATGGGAGCACAAGAGCAAAGTAGCCGGCAAAATGCACGCATGTGGGCACGATGCGCATGTGACTATGCTAATTGGCGCTGCCAAGATCCTGAAGAACCGTGAACACCTTCTGAAGGTAATTTGGTTTAACAAATGATTAATAATTTCTTGCAGCAATTAGTTACATAATCCTTAATTAGTTAAAAAACAAAAAACAAATTATATCAGATGAAAAATTAAAGAGTTCTAAATTTTTTATGCATTTGCAAGTTACGGCAGAAAAGATAATTAAAGGTATCGACCTTTAATTTAAAGGACACTGTCCAAACTCACTTTGTCCAGATATGGCAGAATGAATTTGTCTTGTTATACCTGACTTCGGTTACCGTGGCCAAGAGGATAGGGGTGCCCTAGAAACTGTGGCCATGAACACGATTCCCAATGTCATGTTTCACATGTGCTTCATTTCAAAGTTTTTTTTGTTGGTTCTTCCATATAAGTAATTAAATTGAAAAAAAAAATGAGAAAGCTGATTTTCTCTTCAATTTATGAAAAGGTTCTTCTGTGCTACAAGTTTTGATGGCCTAGATAGATTTGAATTATTGTTTTTATTTTAATTCAATAAATTCAAATCATCCAATAATCGTGTTATTTAGTTCTACGTAGCATAGAAATGAAACTCATTATTGGAATCCAAGTTATTATTGTATTTTTAGTTAACATAATCTAATTGATTTTTAATCAAGTAACGCATATCTTTTAATTGACTTGTGTTTTTTGTATCCTGACTTCCATGTTTGAGCTGAGACAAGTATTCCTTTTTTATTTGATACTTTTATCATATGATGGTGTACTTTTTTTTTCCCTTATAAAGAGGATTAGTTAGTAGCCAGAAAAACTCACAGTTACATTTCAGCCTCTATAACTTCATTTTGTTAAGAAAAAGAATAAAGGACTACACTTGAAATTTATTGTGTCAAAGGGTATTCTATTTCTGTTATTCCCAAACTTTCACTTAGTGGAATAATTATTGATGCTTTACTAGTTTTCAATTGATGCTATTATTATTAAACACGTAGTCAACTAATCTGGTTTCCTTTTCTTTTTCTTTTTCTTTTTCTTTTTTCTTTTCTTTTTCCTTGTGTTGTAGTTTTATTTATAATTACTAGTATATGGGTATACATAAAGTGTGTGAGAACATTTTTTATTTTTGTTTTTTGAAATAGAAGGAGATAGGAAAAGAGTGATAGAAAATGTGGAAGTGGAAATTTTTTTTTTTTTTTTTAATTGGATATATGTTAGGATTACATGTAGGTGAGGTTTTAAAAAAAAAAAAACAAAATTTGGTTGTGTGAAATTACATTTATGTCCCATAATTCTTATTCATGTTATTTTTTAATTAAAGAGCTAAACTGGTAATTTCATAAGATTTTGGTTGACAATAAGTGTTTTATTAATCAGTAGAGATTTCATCAAACTTGAGGGTATTTTAGACTTTTTAAGTATGTAAAGTAGCTTTACATGACTAGTGGTTTTTAATATGACATTGATTCCCTGTCTGTCCTCTATGGTAGCTGGTCGTAGGCTTAATAAAACGATTTTAATTGCTATGTGCACCTGCCCGCCCAAACTATACGCGTGTAATTAAATTTCTCTATTATTTTTATAAAAATATGAAGAAAAACTTATACATAAAGGGATATTATATTCACATAACTTAAACTACTTTTTCACATTTTTTTTTTATTTTTTTAATATTTTCTACACACTATTAATACTTAATAGAAAAATATTAAAAAATTAAAAAGATGTAAGAGAATAATTTAGAATGTGTGAATATAATTTCTTTACATAAATTGCTTACATCGAGAAGAGTAGTAATAAATTGATTGCTAAATTGATTAGTCGTCCTTTAACTAGAACTGGACTTGGACTGGTAAAGGACCACATAGATTTCTATGGACCATTTCTCATGCATGGAGTTATGCACACATTATTTTTTATATTTTAATAATTTATGTTAAAAATTTGTTAATTTATATTTTTTTATTCTCGTTTATTTTTTTTATTTGATAATCGGAAATTAAAAAGTATGTGAGAAAGGTTAAAAATGGTGTGTGAATCTTAGGGGCTTGGTAGGTCAGCTATGAGTATACATGTTAGACTGTTCAAGTTTTTGCATTTGGCGTTGGCTTAAAAAAACTGCTCAATACAATAAGTTAATAACATGATTGCCAATTTGAGGTTAAGATGCTTGTTCTTAAGCTCTAATGGAGAATAAATTAGTCGTTAGCACAGTCTATGTATACGTTAGCCTCGGATGCCATTAACTCTGTGGAGAGTGAAATGACATTTTCTCATCACATTAGTTTTTCTCGACCAAGAAAAATTTCGGTGGGCTGTTTTAGTTATGCTACAATGATGATTAACATAAAAAAAAAAAAAAATCAATTAAAAAGATGACATATCCTGAAATTTGAAGATTAATTTTCCAGTCACATGTCATTTTTTAACTAGACTTTTAGTCGTCCTATCGTCAAGTTCTACCCAACATATTCAGTTTTCGTTGTTTACATCATCTATAAGCAATGCTTTGAATTATACCGGAAGTCTTAAGTTGATTCGACTTGACATATCGCTTGACAATATACATCTCTGCATGCACAGGGAACTGTAATATTGCTGTTTCAGCCAGCGGAGGAAGCCGGTAATGGTGCAAAGCAAATGATCGGAGATGATGCTTTGGAGGATGTGGAGGCCATATTTGCAGCTCATGTATCCCATGAGCACCCTACTGGCGTCATCGGGTCAAGGCCTGGTCCTTTGCTAGCTGGCTGTGGCTTCTTCAGAGCTGTTATCAGTGGAACCACCGGCTCTACTGACCCTGTTTTGGCGGCCGCCACGACCGTCATCAGCTTGCAGGGCATCGTATCCCGTGAATCAAACCCTTTGGACTCGCAGGTTCGTTAGGTTATCTCTCGACATGGCAAAATTGTAATTTGAGAAGAAGTTACTGAGATAAACCCTAACATGTTGTTTTACCATGCACTCAGGTTGTTTCCGTAACTGCATTCAATGGAGGCGAAGATCTTGGGATGATACCCAACACTGTGGTACTTGGTGGTACTTTCAGGGCTTTCTCCAACACAAACTTCTACAGAATTCTTCAAAGAATTGAAGAGGTTTGTAACTTTTTATATCTTCTCCACCTTTGGTTCTAGGGGGGCTAGCTCAAATTATCATTGCTGACCACATCACACATAGGAAAATAACCCGTGACCTATTTCTCCCTCTCCTCGCGGACGGGAACAATAGAGATAAAGGACAAGCGTGCATTAAACCCGCGACATGAAAGTATTTATATTTATCTTATAAAAATTAGAAGGATAACTTGATATAACGATTCATCTCCAGCTTTTGTGTACTTACGTAAGAGAATAACGTACTTACACTTAAGACGTCACAGTGATGGTATCTTGATTCTATCATACAAATATCATATGTTTAAATGTCTCGTATAAAAATGTAAAATGAACTTGAAATATCACAATCACGATGTTTCAGTTGCATGAAGCTCTTTTATGTTAGTAAACGCAATCTAAGTAGGTTCTTCAATTCTATTTGGTAGATACTTGCTTTTATATAACGTTAATCATTGCCATCCTAAGTTGACGCAGTTAATCTGCATTTTTGGCAAGCAGGTAATTGTGGAGCAAGCAAGTGTTTACAGATGCTCAGCAACAGTGGACTTCTTCAAAAACCAGAACACCATCTATCCTCCAACAGTGAACGATGAGAAAATGCATGAGCATGTGAGCAAAGTGGCCATCGATTTGCTGGGCCCCACCAACTTCAGGGTGGTGCCACCCATGATGGGGGCGGAGGACTTCTCGTTCTACTCGGAGGTCATCCCTGCTGGCTTCTTCTACATCGGGATCAGGAACGAGACCTTGGGCTCCACACACACGGGCCACTCTCCTTATTTTTTCATCGACGAAGATGTTTTGCCAATTGGGGCTGCAACTCATGCGACAATTGCAGAAAGGTACCTCAACGAGCGGTCGCGGGTGACCACAGACGGGTTATTTTAAATAAACCCAGCAGCTAGGTCAAATGCTATTGGTAATGATGTTGTCTCAGATGGGCACAAGGAATCAAGGATGATGTGCTCCTTAAATTTTGGGTGCTTAATTAATTAGGATCAGGGGACTAAGTATAGGGTAAGATTTGTCCCTCTTTTCTTTGATGCAAAGGTATCATCTAGTAGAAGCAGCAGCATTTTCTGCGTATTAGAATGTTGTTTGTAAGTTGTAATATTTTTAATTCAATAATGTTATTCTTACTATAATTTTATACTACATTTTTTTACCATCTTAGGTGGCAAATGAGTTGAACAGCCACATCATCTAAATTAATTAGCATTTAATCAAAATGTTAATCAATAATTAATAAAAAGATTATTGATTAAATGATAATTGTGGTATACGAGGAGTTTTCATCTTCCACCTAAGATTATTTAAGTGTTTTAATTAATAAAAATATTGAAATTAAATGATGCAACTTGTCTAACTCATCTGCCACCTAAAATGATAAAAAAAAATATAGTATAAAATCATAGTAAGAATAGCATTACTTTTTTTAATTTTTATGTTTAGGTTTGCCAATCTCCATATTAATTATAAAGTCATCATTCTTCCAGTTAAACCATCTTTTTATTATACCAAACCCCACTAACACTCGACTACCACAAAGTTGATCAAATGTCACTTCTCACCAGTGTAATGAGTGTTACTCAAACAACCAACCGTTCAAAGGACTCAAATGTCCACAAATATAAGGAAAGCATGTTCACTTATAAAAAATGGATCGACGAGAAATGAATTATTTCTATTCATGTGTTTATTAACAACCAATAAAATGAAAAACTAGGTGAATCTCATTGATTTTAGATACCGCATACCTGAAAATGAAGGTATAGGATAAATACAGAGTATGTTTATCCCATACTCATTCATTTTTATTCCCATACCAAGTAAACATGCCCGAACTACTTACCAAAGTCTAACGGTAATTTTTGCACTCCGTGTTTCTCCCTTGCACTTTTTCTTTTTCTTTCTAGAAATAGGTTGTTCTTTTTTTTTCTATGAGTACATCCATATTTTTACACTAAGAAGAGACGAAGTTCAGCTAAGCCACACAAGGAGCAGTCTAATTTAATAATAAAACTAAAAGTGTCACTTAGAACTGCGGTCTACTTCACTGTAAGTGAGAGGTCTTAGGTTCGATTCTCGTCAAATGCAAAGTTGAACCGCATTATTATGAGCAAGTCCACATGGGACTTTTTAGGCTGGCACCCGGCTCAAAAAATGGACCAGTCTGCCTTTTTGTGCCCCACACCAGCCCAAGCCAAGCAATAAGCCAACCCAAAATCAACAAACCCAAGAGCCAGGCCATCTGACGTCAGGCTTACATCAGCCTGACGTCAAAGCCCACTGAAATTTTTTTGCGTCAGGTGCATGGGGCCCGCTGTTGCAGTGCACCAATTTGTGCTCGTGAGTGGCCACATGGCTATTTATGGGCTGTTGGATGTCCAACAGCTAGTTTTCTAAACCATTGGATTTCCAACGATCAAAAAAAATTGAATTTAAAATCCAACAGCTAGTGACGTGGCGTGATATGGACTGTTTGATCCATAGATCAACGATCCAAAATTTTCACCCCAAAAATTTAAAAACAAAAAAAGGCACAACGATCATATTACGTGTCAACATTTGGGTTGTTGGATTTCAATCTTTTTCAAATCCAACGGTCCAAATTAATTAAGTTAATAAAAATTAATAAAAAAAATTAATTTTTTTTTAAAGTACAGAAAAAAATTAAAAAATTAAAAAAAAAAAAATTTCCAAAAATACCTAACCATCATCTTCTACCTTACACCACATTTCAATATTTTCAACACTTTCAACCAAAGCTTTCATATATATATATATATATATTTTTTTTTTTGTGGAAAAACATGACTATGTGGAAGCTCATCGAAGATGTTACGTTGTGTGAATGCTGTGTTCAAACTACTCATGACTTGATTACAGGTAATGAGATGGATAAACGAGAAATGTGGAGTAAAATTACGTAAGCGTTTTGCAATGTACATGGAAAAGGCGCCAGAAGTAGTCAAGGTCTTCAAGGTCGTTGGAAAAAACTCAACGCGTCCTTTACTTGTTGGAAAAACGCTATCTCTCATGCTTCCGGTAATCTGCGTAATGGGACAAGTTTAGCGGATCAGGTGACAATATTTTTATTTATTTATATGTATTCCACCCACATCAATATTATAATTTATTTTTTTGTGTTACACCCACATTTTATAATACTGTCTTATCCCACATTTATAGACACTATAAGCACAAGCATTCTACAATGCGAAGAACCACAACAAATCATTCAGCAAATGGGAATGTTGGCAAATTGTCAAAGATTGCCCCATATATAGAATTGTGGCAACCAATCCAGATGTTGTCATGCACGGCATAGGTCTACACAATTCGCCAGAAGCAGACACAACCGAACAAGAAGGCAGCACATTTGAAGAGACAGAAGGGACGCCTGAAGAAGTGTTAGAGACCTAGCCAACTCATTAGTCCCTCAGGCCTCAAGGTAAAAAGGCATCAAAGAACAAAGGTAGTTCTTCCAAAAATAACTACACTAAATATATGGACGAACTTGCTCGCAATAGTGAACTAAACATGGCACGAGAAGCGGCTAGAGATGAGGCAAAAGTTGCGACTATGGCAGCAATCTTAACAACTACTAAGAGACGTGATGCGGCTAATGAGAGACAAAGAGAAATACTTAATCGAGAAAATCAAATGCTTAGAGAAGAAATGACAGCTCAAGCAGATCGTGATACTATGAATAAGTCTCTAGTAGGTATGTCTCCGAATTCTAAATATTTTTGGACATTGGAAAAAAATGACGTGGTGCGAATGAGGTGTGTAAGAGATAAGGAATAAAGTCGAGGGGGTTCTAGCTACACAGATCGTAGCAATGAAGATCCTAACGCCACATTTCCTAGCTCCTAAGACTTTGTATAATTTCTTATTTATTTGTAGTACTTTATTTAATTTCTTATTTATTTGTAGTACTTTATTTAATTTCTTGTTTATTTTTAGTACTTTGTGTAATTTCTTATTTATTTTTGGTACTTTATGTAATTTCTTAATTATTTTTAGTACTTTATGTAATTTCTTATTTATTGGTAGTACTTTATATAATTTCTTATTTATTTTTAGTACTTTGTATAATTTCTTATTTATTTTTAGTACTTGTAATTTCAAATTTATTTTTTGTACTTTATTTAAACACATCAAATAAGATTACATAAACTCACTAAATAAACTTAAAAAAAAAACACCAAATAAAATTACATAACCTCACCAAATAAACTTAAAAAAAAATCACACTAAATAAAATTACATAAACTTAAAAAAACATAGTTTATTCTCCACCACAAGCTCATTTTAATTATCTTCACCTTGTTGCAATCCCCACTGGTGCTCAATCAAGTCACTCTGGCATCTTATGTGCCAGTATGGCTCTTGCATTGAAGTGTACCGCTCAACGATCGATTGATTGTAACGTCCATCCCGTTCCAATAGCTCGTGTTGCACGGGATCTTCAGTCCGGTCATAAGCATAGTAGATGCATGTTCTTGAGTTGTTCATCGTGTCCGGTTCGTATTCATCAACAACATCATAATCATACTCATCTTCCACAATCATGTTGTGGAGAATAATACACATCATTATGATGGATTGAAGAGCCTCAGCATCAAACATTCGAGCAACAGCCCTGACAATCGCCCAACGAGCTTGCAGGATACCAAAACAGCACTCCACATCCTTCCTACACCCCTCTTGACATTTTGCGAAGTGTTTTTCTTTCTCACTATGTGGATGTGGCATTGTTTTGACAAATGTTGTCCACCTTGGGTAAATGCTATTTGCAAGGTAGTATGCTCCGTCGTATTTATGGCCATTAACCCAATATGTGCATCTCTACGCTTTTCCTTGCAGCAGTTCGTCGAACACTAGAGATTAGGTAAGGACATTTAGGTCATTCAGAACTCCTGGAACACCAAAAAAGGCATGCCAAATCCATGTATCAAATGAAGCCACCGCTTCCAAAATGATACTTTTGGTTCATTTTTTGTTGCCATAAGCTCCTTGCCATGCACTTCGATAGTTTTTCCAAGTCCAGTGCATGCAGTCAATGCTTCCAATCATGTCAGGGAAGCCTAGCATCTCACCCTTCCTCAGAAGCCTTCACATGTCCCTTGGCGTGGGTTTCCGGAGGTACTCATTGGTGTAGAGGGTTTCAATTGCAAAGCAAAACTGCATCAGGGACTCCAGAACAGTTGTTTTTCCCATCCTCGCAATCTCATCCACTTGATCTGCAGATGCTCCATATGCAAGCATTCACAAGGCAGCTATAATTTTTTGCTCATGAATAAGACCTGGAACATGAAAAGCATCATCTTTTTGCACAAAGTATGGATCATGGTTGCAAATAGCACTCATGATTTTGTCGAGCAAACTTCGTTGCATTCTAAAACTACGTTTAAAAATATGATCAGGGAATAAAATAATCTTCCAAGAAATCTTTACCTCGTCTTTCCTTTTTTTTATCGAAGTTTGCGGCACATCTGGGTTTGGCTATCTGAGCCATAGCTTCCATGACATGACAGGAATGTGAGGCCTAAAGCCTTTTATGTTCATCATCCTCATCCTCTTCCATTGCGAAAGCCTTATCTTCACCTTCCTCGAGATTGAACAATTCTTCTTGTTGTGCCAACACTTGTTTTTGTTGCTCATACAATCTCCTTGACAAACACATTATAAGAACTCAAGATTAAAAAACAATGACGAAGGATTCGGAGCTAAAAAAGAAGATTGAGTTTGGTGTGTGAATGAAAATGGATGTAGAGATGTAGGGTTTATATGGAAAAAAAAAAAAAAAAAAAGGAAAGGATGATGTTCTGGACAATGCCACATGACACTATGTGATTGGTTGAAAATCTTATTGAAATCTTGGCTAAATTATTATAAACAGATAGTGACACGTGGTACGTTTGGATTAGTTGAAAATCTTATCAGAAATCTATCCATCAAATAGTATGTTCGGATAATGACACGTGGCATGACAAAATTGGTTGAAAATCTTATTGAAATCTTAGCTAAATTATTGTAAACAAATTGTGACATGTGGCACGTCGGAATTGGTTGAAAATGTTATTAGACATCTATCCATCAAATAGTATGTTCGGATAATGACACGTGGCGTGACAAGATTGGTTAAAAATTCTATCCAAAATTAAAACTACATTTTTTAATTTATTATTTTATTAAAAAAAAACTAATAATATTTTAAATAGGCTGAGTGCTTGCGCATTTTGTAAGGATGAGGATCATTTGTGCCAATGCATTTTTTAGGAATGGAGATGCTTTTGGCCAATTACTGTTCATTAGGTCTATCACTGTTCACTAGAGTGGATTAAATGGGCTGAATGCTGGCACAATTTTTTAGGGGTGGACTTGCTCTCACAAACCCATTGTGGCCTACTTTTTCATCCCTTAGTGTAGATACTATCATTGTACCAATTAAAAGAATATTTCTTTTTGTTTCTTTTTCACTAAACCCTAAAAGAGTAATGATATCGGTGGCGCACATTAAACTTTGACACAATGAACAAGGTATAAAACACCCAAAGTTCGAAGCTACAATTATTTATTTCTTGTCTGAACAACAAACTCTGTGTCAATCACATTCTTTTACAAACGAACTTCATTCTACAACTTACAATGCAAGCTCCAGAAATCTTCGATGGTTTTCCTCGATAAACAATCTCCTAGATTACAAGTCTCACCTCTTCTCACCGCATAAAGTTCTGGCAGCTTGCAGGGCAAAATATGTGAGGATTACGTCAGCACCGGCCCTTCTGAGACACATGAGCGATTCCATCATAACCTTTTCTTCGTCAATCATTTTCAGAACTCCACCAGCCTTGATCATTGAATACTCACCAGAAACCTGCATTGATGATTTTACATAAAATAAGAACAATTTTACAGACACGGGCCAGGAAAGGAGATTCTAGCTAATCAATCAGTACACAATATAGGAAACAATAACATTTTAAAACTCACTACAACTATTCTATCGTCTAGCTTCAAATAAACAAGACATGTTTCCAGGACTCGCATACGTATCAATTCAAGAAGTGTAAATTGTGTTTTTGAAGCTTGAAATGGAATAAAGCAAGAACAAACTTCCTGTTAGGAAAGGCACAATGGAATAAAGGAGATCATTTATGACAAGACTCACCTGATATGCAGCTATAGGCAGAGGAGAGTTATTGCGGAGTAATCTTATGATATCTAAATATGGTAGAGCAGGCTTCACCTGTGAACGATTTCATAGTTTTAGAACTAGCTGCCATTGGGTAGATACGGAAAAATATTTAAAGCAAGCAACACTAACCAAGAGGATATCGGCTCCTTCAGACTCATCTTCATCTGCCTCAACCATAGCCTCTCTATAATTTGCGGGGTTCATCTGATAACTTTTGTTTTTCAAACCACATTTTATATGTCAAGTCAGCAATAGCTAAATTATATTTGAAACTAGCATAAGGTTTAACTCCAATGAACTACATACGTTTTCTTGTCACCAAAACGTGGATTCGAGTCCAATGCTTCCCGAAATGGACCGTAAAATGAACTTGCATACCTGTTTGAAACATAAGTACATTCTTCAATGCAAGTATAAATCTCAGCAAGTGCAACTCCAGAAAGTTCATGTAAGAAATGGCTAAAAGTGCATGACATGTTCTTAAAAAATAATGAAATTTCCTTAAATGATCAACAAAAGAAATATTGTAATGACAAGTCGAATTACTTTGCTGTATAAGACATGATAGAAACATGCTGAAAACCTTCAGCATCAAGAGCAGTTCGAATAGCTCCCACACGACCATCCATCATGTCACTGGGACTCACAACATCTGCTCCAGCTCGGGCCTATTGATAAGAGGTAAACACGTTAAACAGTAGGTTACTGACATATCTCAATTCAACATAATTCACAACTAAGAAATTACACATATAGGACTTAATCTGCCACAGTTACCTGGGAAACAGCTTGCTTACATAATTGATGTACTGTCTCATCATTCAGAATAACTCCTACAGCATCAAAAAAGAGCTTTGTAATCAATAACAAAATGCATGTATGAACGAAATATATACCTCTTCTAGAAAGATCAGTTCTCATGGGTCATGGCATATGTGACTTACCATCTTCTCTGACAATACCGTCATGCCCATCAGAGGAATATGGATCTAAAGCAACATCTGTGTATATAACCTGACGCACACAACAATTAAACAACATGACATTCTCCCACACATGAGAACACGTCAATACATAAGGCCAACTTGATTTAAAAGACTCAACAAACTATGTAAACTTACAAGATCAGGGTATTTGTCTTTGAGCAACCGTATTGTTCGAGGCACTAATCCATTATCGTTGTACGCTTCATCACCTGTTGGATTCTAAAAGGCAGAAACGAATCCAATTATACTACAACATTCAACAGAACAGTTGAGCAAAAGCACGAGAGTAATTGTAAAACCTTCAAAGCATCTGGAACTTTGGGGAAAAGCACAATACTATTGACACCAACATCTCGAGCCTTTGCAACCTGCTCCACACCAAATCTTACTCGGAACCAGTAACAATAAGCTTAAACAGAACAGATAAGAGCTAATGAGTTAGAGGTACCTCACCTCTTCCACAAGTCCATGTCTCCACCCAAGCCTATAACATCCCGGCATTGCCCCAATAGGGGCGTCGTCCTGACCTGCAAGATTTACACAGAAATGCAGAATTGACAGAGGCTTAAGCATGAAAACATTGTAAAACGCAAAACTTTTTAGCACCAAATTGAGTTGCAAGGAAGCACCAACCTTCATGGATAAAAAGTGGATACACAAAATTGGCAGGAGACAAACTTGTTTCCTGAAACGCAGCTCTCAGCGACGGCGACCTTCGGTTCCGGCGAGGTCTCCGACTGATCGGCTGGCATAAAAATCGATCCCCATCAAAACCCACAACCCAAATTTTTAAAATGTGAAATTTGATGCAAAACGAAAACACATCAAAACCCAGAACACAATTTCGCATTTCGAACACAAAAAAATTGTTTAGAGAGTCGGGAACTCACAAGCGAAGACACTACTGGAGTTCCAGCTGGGGCGGCGGCCTTAGGCGGCGCCGGCGGCGCTTGCGGCGGGTTTCCTGCGACAACGGCAGCCTCGCACTCGGCGTCGCTGAGCCGGGTCTTACCGATTGATCCATCGCCGTCGCTGGCTCTTATGGTGAAAAGGCGCTGTGGGCGGGTGGTCTTGATTTGGATCAGACCCGAATTGAGTTTCAGAGGTTTGGCGGGTCTGAGACCAACGTAATCCAGACCCTGGATGGGTCCCACGTTAACAATTGTTGAAGCCATGAGCTAAAAATGCTTCACAAAGAGAGGTGGCCGAAGACGCTGACAGAGGATCACTCTATCTCTTCGATCCGATGAATTGAGTTTTGAAAGGTAGTTGTAGTATCAGTTTGGTCCCTTTTCTTCAATTTCATATTTTACATCACCATTTTACCGCTATTTTTTAAATAATTAAAAACGCTTTTGAGTGAATTATTTTTTAACCTAATTATTAATAAATGTGCAAACGAAATCTACAAAATCAATTCAAATGCTTCTTATGCTTCTAAAACGATTGAAAGCATTTGTCAGGAAAGTATTTGTCAGGAAACTATTTTTGGAATCAGCTTTTAGTAAAAATGCATTTGAAGTGTTTCCTTCAAGAAGTATCTAACTAGTGTTTCTTGCAAGAAGCATTTCAAATGCTTTTAGAATCCAAATATATTCTCACCAAAAACGTTTTCAGTCATTTTAATTTAAACTATTTACTAATAGAGCTCTTTGTCAATAAAAAAAATAGTAAAAAGACTATTTAGTCTTCTATCACAGAAAAAAAAATGATGGGTAATAATATAATTTTATAAAACTAAAGTTTACTATTTTTTATTAAGTACCATGTACATGTGATTTTAACATATATTTAATATTTAAAAATAAAAAATAAAAAACAAAACCTCTCTTCCCACTCTCATTCCCACGTGCTCTCTCCTTTCCTTTCCATTTTAAAAGCAAAAATGAAAAATATTCATATGGTAGTAATATAATGAGATTAAGAGAGATATAAATTAAAGGAGATTAATATTCTCACTTTCTTTTTCTTATAATGCACTCTTTTCGATTTTTTATTTGTTAACTCTTTTTCATCTATTCTGTAGTTGTTACATGGAATATATAGAGAAGAATAAATCACATAATGTCAAATCATTTTTGTTACACATAAAATAATGGCGTACATTTGTTGATTAATACATGCAATAATTTTATTCACAAAATGACATATTTATGACATGTTAAAATTTTACTTATTAAAAAATAATAGTAATTGAGATTCAAAGTGAGTTGATGAATGAAATTTGGTGAAGAGGAGCACCATGGTTGTACGTTACTCCATTGATGAGATTCAAAGCAATGTTGAGTATTTGCCGTCTAATATCACAGTTTAATAGTAAACTTCTTTAGTTGTAAGTGAGATATATTATTTTAAAATTATGAGTACACCTTTTAGAATTCAATTTTCTTTAACTAAAACCCATCATGGTAAATTTCTCTAACAAAAACCCAATGACGAGACTCCAACTAAGGAATATCCATAATTAGTTTAACTTGGCAAAATTTGTATTTTTGGATGTCCAAATTACCTCTAATAACACTTACTTTGGGTCTCTCACTCATTATCTACATTTATTTTACATTATTTCATTCAATTAAATGTCTTCAAATACCTAATGGGGATTTGGAAAAAAAAATAAAAAATTAAATGTCATGATTCCTATGCATTTAATAACAAAAATTTACATGATACCAATGTTCCTTATATAGTTGTTTTCACATGATGCTAACAGGTAAATTAGTATATCCTACAAATATAAAAAAGTTATTTTATTCAAAATTATCAATATTTTAAATATAACATAGGTGAATTATTTTGCACAACATATATACAATAACAATATAAGTTCCTACTAAATTATGTAATGATACATGCAAAATAATTTATGACACACTCCGACCGAGATCAAGGCATGCTGGCCGTCACGTGGAAGTGACGTAACCATGTGCACAGTGCGGAAGCTAAGAAATAATAATACAAGTATGAATAAATAAAAATCAAGCTATACACTGCGTAAATAACATACATGTGCAAGCGTAAGTGTGAAAAACAATATTCAGAGCACAGAAGACCTAGTGCAGTCCGGGAGGAAACAAACACTAAATAAACACACCCAAAGGTGGTCCTACTTTGGTGATAATCTGTCAGATATGCCGAAATTCCCTCGAGAGCCACCAACAGAGCTATTCAAATTAGAACCTGGAGGGGCGCAAAACAGAAAACGTGAGTGGGCAAAAACAAAGCTTTTCGAAATCATTTTAATTTCAATAGTACTAACCTCTCGTCGTAAAACCCGTATAGTTTCCCAGAAAATAGAGTATGCACATATATATATAAACATGCTCAGAAATATGCCATGTCGAATGCCTCTAAACAAAATGCAAGTACTCAGGTAATGTTAATCAATGCCATGTAATCTGTCAACCAGAGTCACCTAACGTGACCTGTACGGCTAAATCTAGAGCTCAAATCCCCAACTCACTAACTATACTTGTACACGAGTCGGAACCACCTAAAGTGGTCTATACGACAGGACTAGGTGTAAATAAATACGCTCAAGTGCTACGATCACGTGAAGACTGGGCGAATAATCGCAGGTCACCTACCAGTCGGAACCACCTATAGTGGTCTGTACGACAGGACTGTGCACCTAACCTGGATCCAAGATGAGCATGTGGTGCGGGAGGTGAACATCACGTGAAGGACTGTGCCCTACTCTGGGCGGGAGCACTAACACTGTGGGTGCAGATTATGAGCTCTCTATGCATCTCAAATCACTACTAAACATAAAACATAAACCATAACTTACCTGGCACTTACCTGTGCGTCCGCAGCACCAAACATATATATATGCAACTAATAATGCATAATGAAATGGGCAAACATAATGCATGGCATATAAAACATGTAAACTTTTAATTTCATTTTCTGGGAAAATCACAAGTATATAGGTATATACGTAAAACAAAAAGCCCACTCACTGGTATGTAGAAGGGTCCTAACCCCCTTACCTCGAGTGACTGCACTCGTCCTCGGGATAGGTCTCACCTATATGCGAAACAACTATAAAAACGTTAATTTTAAAGCACATAACCCAAACTAGGTAAAAACTTCTCATACAATGCTCAAATGGGGTGTGTGAATAACCAACGTGATCTACTCAATCTCACGAACATCCTTATATTTTTAAAATAATTTTCTGACACCACATGCGCCGGCCAAGGCACAGCCACAAGCGCCGCCCATGCGCAAGCACGTGCCTGGCACACTGACAACGTCAGTTAACGCCGTCAGGAATATTTCGTTAAGTTTGACAGATTCCGTTAACGCCGTTAGGAATATTCCGTCGTCTTCTCTGGCCAACCTCCGGCGCCGTCGCCGTCGCCGGAAAATCGGGAAAATTCCTAAACTTAATCACTCACTCGTTTTTCACCCAAATTTCACGAAATTGGTACCAAAATGAAGCTTACAACTAGAGGAACAAATCCTTACCACTTTCAAGCACTAAAACCAACGGAATCTTTCCGGGAAAAGTCCACCAAAACCGGCCAAACCTGCAACTCACGATCTCGACGTCCAAAACCTTAAAACGAACCACCCCGAGCCTCCTAAGGACCTCACCAAGCTTCCTACAAACTTGAAATTCCCAAAAACACATGAATTTACGTGTGCATGAACGGTACCCTGATTTGAACATCTCGGGTTCGACGTGAAAATAAAGGGTCCCTTACCTGAAATGGGTATGGTTGAACTCCTAAGGACCTCACGAGCACAAATATGTAGTTTGCTTCCTCGATCTACCACGTTTTCGAACACTTTGGTTCTTGTCCGTACAAGGAAGAAAGGAAAGGGAGAGAGAGACAGATACGGGACAGGGAAATGATGAGGATGAGTGTGGGTGTGTGTGTGTGTGTGGTCCAAAACAACTAACCAAAAATAACCACACAACGAAACAAAAATACTAGGGGCAAAACCGTCATTTTACCCCTACAGTACGAAAAATCTGGGACGGGCTGTCACAACCTACCTAACTTAAAAAAATTTCGTCCCGAAATTCATAACAACCACTCACAGCAACCATTAGCGATTAAAGAACAACCGAGGATACAAATCTCTCATCCGATCTTCAGTCTCCTAAGTAGCCTCATCCACTGAATGATTCCTCCACAAAACTTTCACCAAATTCACAGTTTTGTTCCTCAAAACCTTTTCCTTCCAATCCAGAATCATCACTGGTTCCTCATCATAAGTCAAATCCGGATTAATTTCCAAGGGTTGATGGGGTATCACATGAGACAGATCCGTAACATAATGTCGAAGCATAAACACATGAAAAACATTATGTACTTTAGCTAGCTCAGAAGGCAACTCCAGCCTGTAAGCCACCTCACCAACTCGCTTAGTGATCATGTACGGTCCGATATACCTAGGACTCAACTTACCTTTCTTTCCAAACCGCACAACACCTCTCCACGATGAAAGCTTCAGAAATACCCAATCGCCAACGTCATACACTATGTCTGTAACATGCTGGTCTGCTAAGCTCTTTTGTTGATCCTGGGCCACCTTCAGGTTAGACTTAATTACCTAAACATTTTGAGTAGTCTCCTCAACAATCTCCGGGCGCACCAAAACTCTTTCTCCGACCTCTGACCAACACAAGGGTGTGCGACAAGATCTACCATACAACGCCTCGAATAGTGTCATGCCGATACTTGAATGAAAGTTGTTGTTGTAGGCAAATTCTATTAAATCCAACCGCTTGTGCCAAGCATCGCCAAACTGTAACACCGAAGATCTCAACATATCCTCCAACGTCTAAATAGTTCTCTCTGACTATCCGTTTGTCTAAGGATGATATGCCGTACTATAGAGTAAGCTCGTACCCAAAGCTTCATGATAAGCCACCCAAAATTTAGAAGTAAATCTTGGGTCACGATCCGAAACAATACTCACAGGAACACCATGGTACTTCACGATCTTCGAAATGAACAACTCAGCTAATCGGCCCAAAGAATACTTCTCCTTCACTGGAATGAAATGTGCTGACTTAGTAAGCCGATCAACAATCACCCAAATGCCGTCAAAACCATTATGCGTACATGGAAGCTTGTACACAAAATCCATAGTAATGTTTTCCATTTCCACTCTGGAACGGGAAGCGGCTGCAATAACCTAAACGACTTCTTCCTCTCAGCTTTAACTTGCTGGCACACGGCACATCTACTCACATACTCAGCTATCTCCCTCTTCATACCTGGCCAATAATAAAATGGTCGAATGGTATGATACATTCTAGTAGCTCCTGGATGCATAGCATAAGCTGAGATATGTGCTTAATCGAGAATTGCTTTCTTTAAATCCAAATTATTAGGCACAAACATCCTACCTTCCTGCATAAGCATGCCATCCGATTCACGAACTCTAAGGTCTTTCCTCTTCCCCTGATTCCTTGCTTGGATTATTTCTTGAGTTTCCTCATCAGCTACCTTAGCTTCAAGCACACGATCAACTAAAATTGGCCTAACTTGAAAATTAGCAAGTAAAGTGATGCGAGATTTATACGCACACAAATTAAACCCTCTTTTTGTCAATTGTAGTATAAGTATAAGTAGGGATCGTTCTAGACCGGGGATTAGGAGGGATTGTTAACCACTTGGATTTGACTCAAAAACGTAAAAACAAAGTTAAAAATGTTCACAAAGACTCAAAGGACTCAAAACAAGTTCAAAAGACTCAAAACTGCCTAAAAACACTAACTAGGCAGTTTCTGACCTTAAACCCAATGTTGGACGAAATTAAGTAATAACTTGACTCAAGAACGTAAAAACACAATATAAAACACTAAACTAACTCAAAGAATGTAAAACTAAACACTTAAAACATTAAAACAAACCAAAAGACTCAAACATCACCCAAAACACTCAAAACTGCCTTAAAATCACTTTCTGGGCAGTTTTGAGCACTTTGGTGAATTTGGACGAAATTGGGAAATAAAATGAATCAAAACACTTAAAAGCACAAACTAAATTGATTTCTAACTAAATTGGACATTAAAGTAAAGGGGGATTTAGATTTATACGAAAATTGAAATAACAAAACAAGTTAATAAACTAAACAGCTTGTAAAACGAATTTGATGGAATGGAATGAATGGATGATAGAATGGCTAAGGGGTTCATCTCCATACATGTTATACTTGCATAATAAAATGATTTCCAATTGCATTTCAATAAACCATGAAACTCAACACCCCGGGTTAACCGTGATGCACTAATTAACCTTCAAATCTTCCTAACGTTATTGAATTGGATGGGTTAGCGCATACAACAATTCAAAACATTCCCCACAAGTCCTCAACATGAATGCATAGAAGAGATACAAGCAAGAATCATTACGCTCTATGAAAATTATAAGTGTTGACGAGGCATTCGTTACTATGGATTGCATGAAACTTATGCCAAGAATTTGTTTAACGCGATTGTTTATAAGCAACCTCCACTACTTGTGAATATAAGTTCATAACGATTAGGTGAAACTTACTTATATTCTAGCGTCATATTCATGCATGAAAATTAAGCGCGCATTCTCAATAAACATACATAAATAAGTTATCAATCAAACGGTTAAACAAATTGAATCCACAACTTATGAAACGCAATTAGAAGTATTCAAATCAAAATGCAAGCATAAACATATATTCGAATCACCCCCTAACCAAGGGGGGTTTAGTTCCTCATGGTACAAAACAAAGAGAATCAAAGAAACACCTAAACATTCCAACAACTCAAACTTGAATTGTATGAACGTTTAGGCCCTCTTATCTTCCATTCCTCATTCGTACAAAACAAAGAGCATTGAAATTAAACATTGAAATCAAAGAAACACCTAAACATTCCAACAACTCAAACTTGAATTGTATGAACGTTTAGGCACTCTTCTCTTCCTCTTCGTTGTAGCACAAGGTCTAGGGATAGTTTGATGGTGTGAATGGTTTGGGGAGTGGTGGAGGAATGGAAGAGGAGTGGTGGAATATGGAAGGATGGTGTTTGGATTGTAAGGGAGGGCACGGCACAAAAGAGTTTTGATGTCTACATTCTGAAATGTGGAAGGATTTATGAATGGAATGGATGGACTTTGTGAAGGGCACGGCCCCAAGGGACCAATTTCTGTTGTGAAATGAATTGTGAATGAATGAGTGTGAATGAATGAGTATTTATAGGTGAAATGGGGGGGGGGGGGGGAACATGACAGCTAGGTTGCATGTGCACATGTTGGTTGAATGATTACGAGTGCATGTGGCTGAAATAACATGTGGAATGGCTGGAAATGCAAGGAGAAGGCATGTGCACGGTTTTGGGAGAGAATGGGAGTGCAAGTGGCTGAAATGTTAGAGGAACAAGTGCATGTGGCTGCATTGTGGTGCAATGATGGAGGAACAATCTGAAAATGCAAGGTATGGCTGGAATGATTGTGTTTGTTTGAATGTGCATGTGATTAAATTAAAGGATGCAAAGTAAATAAATAATGAATGCATGTGTTGAATTATGAAGATGCATGTGCAATGAAGTGGAATGACAATCTGAAATGGGATAGGTACCCACGACAATGATGATTTCTGGTGGTGTTTTGGGTGCATGTGGAATGAATGATTTCTTGGTGAGTGGATGCATGTGTTGATTAAAGGGGGAATGCAAAGGAAAAGCTAGAAATGCATGTGGAGTGGCTGCAAGGTGAATGAATAATGAAATGGGAAAGCATGTGCAAGGTTTTGGTGTGAATGATTGAATGTGCATGTGGCTGCAATGGAGGAGGAATCCTTCAATTTCGTCCATCCTCTTGGCTCCAAGCATATGATATCCATTCCAATCTCTAATTTGCTCCAAAAGGCTCCAAAAGGCATCCTTTTGCATACTTTGCCCTTAGAACCTGAAAACACACAAAAGAAGCATAAAGGACTAAAATAACTAAAGAAACATAACGTAAATGCACGAGAACAAGCCATTTAAGTCGCATGAATATGCTCCTATCATAAAGCCACCTCTTGATCCTTTGTCTCTAACCTCACTTCCGTGGATCTTAAGTCTGCCAGAAGAGGAAGGCGACTAGCGTACAACGCATTGATACGGCCCTGAGACTTCCTACTAAGTGCATCAGCTACCACATTTGCACGACCAAGGTGATAATCAATCGTGCAATCATAATCACTAAGCAGTTCCAACCACCTCTGCTAACGAAGATTAAGATCCCTCTGCATGAAAAGATACTGAAGACTCTTATGATCTGTATAGATCTTGCATTTTTCTCCATAAAGATAATGTCTCCACAACTTCAACACAAATATGATGGCTGCTAACTCCAAATCATGCGTAGGGCAATTCAACTCATGAGGCTTCAATTTTCGTGAGGCATAAGCAATTACCCTACCACGCTGCATCAACACATATCCCAGACCATTCAAGGAAGCATCACTATAGATCTCAAAATCACCACTATCGTCTAGGAGCGCCAACACAGGTGCATGAGTGAGACAATACTTCAACTGCTGGAAACTCTGCTCACAATTATCATCCCACTCAAATTTAACATATTGCCTCATCAACCTTGTCAGTGGTAAAGCAATCATGGAAAAATCCTTCACAAACCGTCGATAATACCCTGCTAAACCAAAGAAACTCTTCACCTCAGTGACGGTTCGCGGTTGCTTCCACTTCTCCACAGCTGCTACCTTTTGAGGATCCACCAAGATACCTTGAGCAGACATAACGTGCCCCAAAAATGCAACTTGATCTAACCAGAACTGGCACTTGCTAAACTTAGCTTACAGTTGGTGTTCCCTTAACCTTTTCAACACCAAGGTAAGATGTTGAACATGCTCTGATTTAGACTTAGAGTACACCAGAATATCGTCAATGAAGACAATAACAAACCTATCCAAATATGGCTGGAATACTCGGTTCATCAAATCCATAAAAGCAGCTGGCGCATTCATCAATCCAAAAGGCATAACTAGAAACTCGTAATGACCATAACGAGTCCTGAAAACAGTCTTAGGGACATCCTCCCTACTAATCTTCAACTGATAGTATCCAGACCTCAAGTCAATCTTGGAGAATACACAAGCACCTCGAAGCTGATCAAACAAATCATCAATACGCGGCAATGGATAACGGTTTTTAATCATTACCCGATTCAATTGTCGGTAATCAATACATAACCTCAAAGTTCCGTCTTTCTTTCTCACAAACAATACTAGAGCTCCCCAAGGTGAAGTACTAGGCTGAATAAAACCCTTATCCACTAATTCCTGCAACTGAACTTTTAATTCCCTCAACTCAGCAGGAGCCATACGATAAGGAGTCAAAGATATAGGATTAGTACCTGGAAGCAAATCAATGGTGAACTCCATGTCTCGGTCTGGCGGCAAACTAGGTAAATCCTTAGGGAAAACATTAGGAAAATGCCTGATTACCCTTACATCCTCCACACTACTAGGAGCAACATCGTTCAACACCACGTGAGCTAAGTATCCCTGGCAACCTTTAGATAATAACCTTTTCGCTAGCATAGCATAAATAACGCCATATCTCACCTCACTCTGCTCCCCCACAAAAGTAACTACAGGTAATCCAGGACGATGGAAGGTAACTATTTTCCCGTAACAATCAATATTGGCACGATTGAAATGCAACCAATCCATGCCCAAAATCACATCAAAGTCAACAATATCCAACGGGATAAGATCAGCTGGCATAATAACATCCTCCACCATCACTGGATATCCTAAATACACACAATCAACAATACATCTCTCCCCTCTAGGCATAGCAAACTCTAAATCATACCCTAGAGGTGTAGGGTGAGGTTGCGTTACTTGAGCAAAGGTATGAGAAATCACAGAATGTGTAGCACCACAATCAATTAATACTCTAGGAAAATAACCAAGGATATTTAACGTACCCATGATCAAGTCTGGATTATTTTGAGCATCCTGCAGAGAGATATTGTGAATACGCCCCTGGGTCTGCTACCGTCCACCATGACTCTGTGCACCACGCCCCTGACTAGGCTGACCATACTGCCTCGAAGATCCCGCACTACTCGCAGCAATCTCCCATTGCTGAGGCTGTCCTCCCTGATACCACTGAGACCCACCTGCTAGAACTGGAGGATACGGCATATAGCCACCAGAATACTGGGGATGACCACCCTGAGAATATGGATCCTGGGGATATGGATATTGTCCTGGGGCATAAGGAATAGCATCGCCCTGATAGTAATAGGCACCACCACGACCCGTCTGCCCATAACTACCAGGACCAGGAACCTACTGGATCGGCGCAGATGGTGGCAAGAAAGTCTGCTGGGGTCTCTGTTGACTCTGGGGACAATTTGCAGCCCGATGTCCCATTTGCCCATAAGTAAAGCAACCACCGTTGCCTCTCCTGCACTTTCTAAAATGTCGATTATTACACCTGCGGCAAACCAGAGCTCTTCTTCTACCAGCATCACCCTGCCTCTGGCCTCTAACATCCCTAGCAAATCTACCACCACGACCCTGACCAGTGGCACTAAAACCACCGCTAGAAGAACTAGAACTGGTTCTACCCCGCTTAAAGCTCTGGGTTTTACAAGGTCCGAGCGATGCCTGACCCTTGCCCTTGTCATCTTTCCTCTGGTTACCATCTTTTTCTTCCTCCTCACTCTCACTGGGCATGTTCTCAGAATCCTCAATCTTCAACAAAATCTCATAAAACTCCTGGTAGGTGTCACAACGGGTAGTGGTCACCATAGAACGCCACTTCTTCTTAGTACCCAAACGGAAACGACGAAGCATCTCTGCCAGATTGCCAGCAACATCCGGATGATAACGGGACAAGTCAGTAAACCTCCGGTAATACTCGTTTGCCGTCAACTTCCCCTGCCTTAACTCAGTGAATTCCTGCTTTTTGCGATCTATATACTCAGGAGGCACAAACCTTCTCCTGAACAGCTATCTGAATACCTCCTAATCAGTCTTCTCCTCTGGGGACAAACGATGAACCTCCTGCTCCCACCAAGATGCCGAATCCTTACCCAAAAACCAAGATGTCGTTTCAACCCACTTCTCAACAGGGAGATTCCCCTGATTATCCAGAACACGAAAGGTTTTCTCAATATGTTCTAGCCACCGCTCCGCTCCCTCAAAACCCTCGTGGTCCTCAAATTTATCCAGCTTCATATTGTACATAGTCTCCAGAGGAGTCCTCTTGGGAGGGCGGAGCGCCGACTGAATACTGGTGGCGATAGCTTCCCCTAGTTGAGCTACATCGGGGAAGCTAAGCTCAGCAGAGCGATGTGGTTCCCTACAAGGTGGCATAGTTCTGACAGAAGACACCAAAACAATTAGAATACTCACAAAAGTACAGGACTGCTAAACCTATGCTCTGATACCAAACTGACACACCCCGACCGAGATCAAGGCATACTGGCCATCACGCGGAAGTGACGTAACCATGTGCACAGTGCAGAAGCTAAGAAATAATAATAAACGTATGAATAAATAAAAACCAAGCTATACACTGCGTAAATAACATACATGTGCAAACGTAAGAGTGAAAAACAATATTTAGAGCACAGAAGACCTAGTGCAGTCCGGGGGAAACAAACACTAAATAAACACACCCAAAGGTGGTCATACTCTGGTGATAATCTATCAGATATGCCAAATTTACCTCAAGAGCCACCAACAAAGCTATCCAAACAAGAACCTGGAGGGGCGCAAAACAGAAAAAGTGAGTGGGCAAAATCAAAGCTTTTCGAAATCATTTCAATTTCAATAGTACTAACCCCTTGCCGTAAAACCCGTATAGTTTCCCAGAAAATAGAGTATGCACATATATATATATATCATATATATATATATATATATAAACATGCTCAGAAATATGCCATGTCGAATGCCTCTAAACAAAATGCAAGTACTCAGGTAATGTCAATCAATGCTATGTAATCTGTCAGCCGGAATCACCTAACATGACCTGTACAGTTGAATCTAGAGCTCAAATCCCCAACTCACTAACTATACCTACACACGAGTCGGAACCACCTAAGTGGTCTGTACGATAGGACTGGGTGTAAATAAATACGCTCGAGTGCTACGATCACGTGAAGACTGGGCGAATAATCGCAGGTCACCGACGAGTCGGAACCACCTATAGTGGCCTGTACGACAATACTGTGCACCTAACTTGGATCCAAGATGAGCGTGTGGTGTGGGAGGTGAACATCACGTCAAGGACTGTGCCCTACTCTGGGCGGGAGTACTAACACCGGGGGTGCAGGTTATGAGCTCTCTATGCATCTCAAATCACTACTAAACATAAATATAAACCATAACTTACCTAGCACCTACCTATGCGTCCGCATCACCAAACATATATATATATATATATATATATATATATATATATATATATATATATATGCAACTAATAATGCATAATTAAACGAGAAAACATAATGCATGGCATATAAAACATATAAATGTTTAATTTCATTTTCTGGGAAAATCACAAGTATATAGGTATATACGGAAAACCAAAAGCCCACTCACTGGTATATAGAAGGGTCGTAACCCCCTTGCCTTGAGTGACTGCGCTCGTCTTCGGGATAGGTCTCACCTATATGCGAAACAACTATAAAAACGTTAATTTTAAAGCACATAACCCAAACTAGGTAAAAACTTCACATACAATGCTCAAATGGGGTGTGTGAATACACCAACGTGATCTACTCAACCTCACGAACATCCCCATATTTTTAAAATAATTTTCTGACACCTCACGCGCCCCCACGCGCTGGCCAAGGCACGGCCACACACGCCGCCCACGCGCAAGCACGTGCCTGGCACACTAACGACGTCAGGAATATTCCGTTAAATCTGACAGATTCTGTTAACGCCATTAGGAATATTCCGTCCAAACTGACGGAATATTCCTTCATCTTCTCTGGCCAATCTCAGGCGCCGTCGCCGTCGCCGGAAAACTGGGAAAATTTCTACACTTAATCACTCACTCGTTTTTCACCCAAATTTCACGAAATTGGTACCAAAATGAAGCTTACAACTAGATGAATAAATCCTTACCACTTTCAAGCACTAAAACCAACGGAATCTCGCCAGGAAAACTCCACCAAAACCAGCCAAACCTGTAACTCACGATCCCGACGTCCAAAACTTTCAAACGAACCACCCCGAGCCTCCTAAGGACCTCACCAAGCTTCCTACAAACTTGAAATTCCTAAAAACACATGAATTTACGTGTGTATGAACAGTACCCCGAGTTGAACATCTCGGGTTCGATGTGAAAATGAAGGTTCCCTTACCTGAAATGGGTATGGTTGAACTCATAAGGACCTCACGAGCACAAATATGTAGTTTGCTTCCTCGATCTACCACGTTTTCGAACACTTTGGTTCTTGTCCGTACAAGGAAGAAAGGAAAGGGAGAGAGAAACAGATACAGGACAGGGAAATGGTGAGGATGAGTGTGGGTGTGTGTGTGTGTGTGTGGTCCAAAACAGCCAACCAAAAATAACCACACAACGAAACAAAAATACTAGGGGCAAAACCGTCATTTTACCCTACAGTACGAAAAATCCAGGACGGGCTGTCACAATTTACCTACAAAATAAATAAATATTTTTTATTCAAAATTAATTAAATACAATATTTTGAAATATATATATATATATATAAAACAATTTACCTACATGAAAAATAATTTACCTACAAAATAAAAGAATGTTGATTGATTGCACACTCTATATAATAATAACAAAATGTGGCTAGTATATATGTAATATCACATGAAAAATAATTTACCTACAAAATAAATAAATGTTTTTAGCCAATTGATTCAAGATTAATTAATTACATATTATTTTACATAAAAATATAGATAAATTATTTGCACGCATATATATAATTTTAACAAAATATGCCTAATACATATATGCAAAATAATTTACCTACAATGATCGTCAAACAAATTAAAGAAATGAAACATATGATGGTAAGAGAAGTATAAATTAGATAATTTTATAATAATAAGGCACTTATTTCCCACAATTATGGTGGATAATTAAATTCATTAACATAATTAGAGTGTTGTGGCATAATTGTAAATAGTTTGAAAATAATAGGTATTTATTTGTTTACATGGCAGTCTACTTCAAATTTAGGTTTTATTTAGATGTTTAAAATGAAATGGATTTTTATCAAGGAAATAAGTGTTGCATGGGCTTATATCTAAAGAATCCTAAAATTTAATGGTTGATGATACCAGTTTATTATTATGCTTTTTAGTGTAAATATATCTTTGTATTAAATTTGCGTGGTGGGTTTTTCGTCATCCATTGTATTAAGAATAGGCCATTTCCAATCGAAAGAGAGCCAAAGGGCCATTTTTAACGAAAATTTGGTCACCGCATATAATGGGAATTGGGAGTTGACTCATGCTAACACACTCAGTAGAATCTGAGACAATTGACTCATGAAACAGATTTGACATGATTTATCACAGCATACTCCAGAAATCATCTCCTTGTCGACATAACAATCTCACACAGCCGAGAGATCCTAGGTCGTATCCCACTTTGCTTTTGCTTGCCTCCGTTCTGCACTGATGAAGTTCCGGCGCCGTCAGAGAACCGTAGGTCGCGAGAATGAAAGTTTTGCGTTCTTTCCTATCGCGTGTGTGGAGCGCGTTCCACCTAGTTTCATCAAAAGATTAATTGTTGCATCACTAAAACACACAAAGGAATCAAGCCACTCTGGTTTATGTGTGTGATCGGTCATGAAGCCACATTATGTTAATATGTGTTATAAGTAACATGGTTTGTTAGAGTTTTAGAATTGGTCTAGCAACTCACTACTAATCAATATAGAAAGTACGCTCACCTTAGTCGGATGGTTCAAGAGAAATGTCTGAATTTCGTGTTTTTTTGAGAAAAAACTAACATCTAAATCCTAAAAAGTTGCGGATATTCACTTGTTCAATTTGTGGGTAGTTTGAAAAACTATATTGTCCCCAGTATAATCGATTGTTCGGTCTAATGGGCATGGGTATATACAAAATACCATGATGAAACTTTTTGAAAGTCCAATCAACTATTCAATACATTGGAGCTAGCACTGTTTTTTGAAAGTCCAATTTAAGGAAGTGAATTCAAGCCTAGTCAATCAAGTCGAGACGTGTCAAAGAAATAACCTGCTCTAGACCAAGTTAAACCATATTCTAGAGATTTCTGAATATTCTAGACCAAGTTAATCACGCACTCCATATTCAACGTGGCTTTTAATTTGCTACACCTTCTTCTCTTCTTATGGGAGACTTATGAAACAACGTGATTTATGCTTTACAGGAAATACTTGATGTTTGCACAACAGAAGTGAAAAGAACCATTTTTTGTTTTCCATTCTGGTCCCAGAAAAAAATATTCAGCATGCTGCATGCATGTTTTCTTGGGTTGGAAAAGAAGATGAGGAAGGGTGATTCGAAGCTTTGAATGGAGAAGGAAGATAAGGGCAGCGTGAATCTGATTGAGACAAAGAGAACAAGAAGAAGAAGAAGAAGAACGACGGCAACAAGAACACAGACCAGGCTAGATTCGTGAGAGAAGGGCGGAGATAGCAAGCATATTTTTCCCACCCAACTATTAATACATAAGTTTTGGGGTGTATAAGTTCTACAACGTAAGCCATATAAAATAGGTGAGCCAGCTTAATAATCTGGGTACTATTTAGTATATAACTGCACCGAACAATTGGATTCATATTAGATATTCTATCCAATCCATATATAAGCCGCCAAACGAGGCCTAAATATTGGTTGGACCATTTAACACAAAAGAAAACACACATTTTCAGCACATTGGCCTATTACATTATAATAGCTCTTGGACCAAAATCATTTTTCGGAGGCCCCTGATATTCTGGGGCTTGTGCATGCACACACCTCGCACTGTCCATGGTCGGCATTGCTCATGTCAAACTATACACCAAAACAGAGTCGATAACTTCAACAAATATATACATGGGAGTTCGAACAGAGATTCGGAGCTCCACCTTTGTGCTCGCTTGCCAATAGCCCGGTTTTTGACGTATGCATGCTATAGAAGTTAGAACTGTGTATTCTCGCATGCAGAGAAGTGCATCCGTGTACGAGAATTTTTATTGAGAAGTGCAAGTGGGACCCACGTCATGACAAACGTAGGATCATAAGATCATGCGTGAAGTGTTACGGGATCATATCAGATCATGCGTAAGTTGGTAAAAGCATATATGCTGTCTAAAGAGAAGTTTCAAAATCTGATTTGAAATAAAGTCACTCTTCCACACGAACATTCATGCAATTGCAAGCTGTTTTTTTCTTCTCTTGACCATGTTTCCGACATGGCTCAAGGATTTTCTAAGCAGTGGGGGATCCATAAAAAATATTTGAAAGGTCATTAAAAGTTCATAAACATTTATTAGAAATATAATAACTTTAAAAATTAAACCAGAATTCTATTGTTCATAATTTATAGAATAAAGAACAATACAAGTTATAATTGTCCGCGACACTTTTTCATATTTTCAAAACGTTGCATTATAACTTCATTATCAATTAAAGAAAAAACATTGCTTTCAGTACAAACAATCATGTTGTCACTCAACTATTGATCTCTCATTCAGTTACGCAATAAGTTTTTCACAATATTCATATCGTAAAGGCTCTTTCCACTAAAACAGTAGCAACCAGTAAAATCAAAGCCAATGTAAGTAGCAAATACACAGAGTTATATACTTTGTTCTTCCCCGTTTCTCCACCATTTTTTTTTGCAAGACTATCAATTCCTTTCAATGAGAAGATTCACTACTTGAACGCATATCAATAATATAATGGCCAAGTTAATGTTTTTAATAAAATAAAAAGAACGGTAACTCCTCTTTGAGGCATTTTACCAAGTTGTTGGATGACATGTATGAAAGACAACTCCAACCTTCAAAAGGTCAGCACCATGTCATCCATGGAGATTCACCGAAGTTTGGGAGGTCACATGACCCCCCTTGCCCCTCAATGGATCCGTGAGTGTTCATAACAATTCGTAATTAGGCCAAGTTTTATTTTATATATCGTATGTATATGATCATTAACAATTTGATAACATAACATGTTAAACTCTTTTAAGTTTGATTCGAATTTAATTTTTTTTTGTTTTCCTTTCCATTGCGATCATCTTAAATTGGCACATTCATTTTATTCAATTGTAATATGTTACATACATTTGGTATTATATATCCATTACTGCAATATTATGTCCTATAGATATCACTTAATTTTCATATATAAATATGACATTCTTAGCTTGTGTTATATTTTATTTGTTTGTTTGACTAAGAACCCAAGGGTAGTCCCAACTCCCAAGTGAAAGTTGTAAAACTATAATGCTGCCTTGCATGTATGCGTGTGCGCGTGTGTGTGTAATGGAGGCTTTTAAGGGAAGAAATTTTTATTTTTTTTTAATTTATAAAAATAGTGATTAGTTGTAGAGTTCAAGCCACATTAAATTTCAACGATCTAAATCGTTTTTTTTTTTTTTCAAGTTGCACCCATAGATCATCTTTGCAATATATTAGCCAAATTGAAAATAATTAAAGCGTCTAATTGAGTTTAAAGGAATCGATGCACACTTTGTTTTCTAAGAAATATTGAAATTTCATCGTGATAATTAAGTAGGCAAACAGTTTCAGATTGAATTGAATTTTTGCAAAGATGATCTATGAATCGAGACTAACGAAATAGATGTTTTAGATAATTGAAATTCAACGTGTAGTTGGCACTATAACTAATCGCTATTTTTATCCAAAAATAAAAATTTATTTGAATAAAGAGCCTGCGTATGTGGGTCCATCACTCCATATTCCTATAGGAAATATCTTTACTTTGAATACAAAAGTAAACACATTTTTGTGTCCTTTGAAGCAAGATCTAGTGAAAATCTCACATGATTTCTGATGAAGGAAAATACTGGAACGATGGTCAATAACATCGCATCCTCTTAGTCAAAGCAAGTAAAAGACACTTTAAGAACAGTATATATATATGGACACAATCAAATCTTAGGACGACGAATTTCTAAGTTGAAAGACAGAAAAAGATGGCCAACAAACACGCTTTGCTTTTTTATAAATAAGAGAGTGGGATTTAGGATTTCTAGTTTTCTAACATGTATACATAGGGCTGCATTTAACCGTTTGACAATGGTATCTTTGACACAAAAGAACGTGACCAAAAGTTGATGATTAGGGTATTTGTGACAGAAAATTTTGGCTAATACACTAATCGTGACCTTTTTTATGGATATTTATGAGATGGACCCACATATGCCAGTTAGACGTTCATACAAATAAGCGTTGGAAATTGAATAGTTCTTGGCATTGCTATTGAAATTAGAGCGATTAATGCAAAACAAATTGTCAACAGCAAACATGTGCTCGTGACACAAACGTAGTACTACAAGTTGAGGTTTTCATGGCCAACAAACCATGCTCGCTGCTTTGGTTGCTTCTTTGGTGATGAGTTGTCTAGTTGCAAACATCAATAATCAAGAGTGCCTTGTGGATATCTAGCTTAAATATGTAGTGCATGTCATGTTTCACTTTTGTCGTTTAGTTTTCTATTTTTTCCAATTTTATATTTCTTAAATTGCGTTACCAATCTATCTGAAGGCTAAATTTTTTTGATAAAATGGCGAGCAATGTATTTCACTTTGGTCGTCTAATGTTCAATTGTTAAATTATATGCTACTCCAACTGCATCATCACTCACCAATCTCAGTTTATCCTTCCTCAACACTTCCATTTATCTGCAAATTAATTTGAGGTATAATTATCAATGCATATGTGCTAAATTAGCCAAAATCTAAGAAAAAATGGATACGTAATTAAATCTTATGGGATATACAATAATAAAAAAAATGTTTACAAAACTAAAAAATAAAAAAAATAAAACAAACGGTTAAACGACCAAAAGGGAAAATTTAGAGTGAAGCAAAGTCACACAATTAAAACGAAAAACGTTTTAATCGACAAATTTGTAAATTAAAAATTTGGAAGATGCATGAAAAAGGAGCAAAAAATTTAAAAACTTACGGGTTCAGACAGCCTCCAACAATTGACGAATTTGTAAATTAAAACCTAAATCTTCAACGATCCAAGTGCGCATAAAAACAACATGTCTTTCCGGCCATGGTTGCGCAGCGATTAATTCAGTGCCTATATGAAACGTACGACAAGGGGAAGCACATGGCGAGACCAAAGACTAACACTTGGAATTGGCAGACAAGGTTTGGGGAGGTGGGGCCCACACTCAAGCGTGAAAAAGTTCAAAAATCTTGAGCAATAAAGATAAATTAAACTTTCTGCTTTGGACACCCTCGATGGAAACAGATTCGAAATTTGGAAGATATTACCACACAAGGGAAAATTGGACCCCACAAAAGATTATATTTTCAGGCCCACATAAGATCTCCCAAAATTTTCTCTGTGGGCCCCACCCACCCATAAAAGCCATTTTAAATTTCACGTCCTGGCAGGCTGGCCCCCACCCTCTGCCCTCCTCTCTGGTGTATTGCGCAAGCTTTCATTATTCCAGTCCCATTTTCATGCCTCTGTAGCTACATAGGCATGAAAATTAATCTCATAGGAAATTTATATGTTATTTTTGTTTCCTCAGTTCGGATTGTAGACCGCAACTCGTCTACTTAAAGTCGAAATTGCTAGTAATCGTCAATCATCCATATAGCGGTGAATTCGTTCTCATTACGGGAGTTTATATTGCTTTACAACTCGTAATCAGATTGTTTTTATTTTCTTAATTATTTATGCAATTCGAATTATGTTATGCACGAAACGTTTGACTGGAGAATCTGACTCTTTATCTTTAATTACAAATTTCTCACAAAGAACTTGTAATAAATGGTTAAGAACATTTACTCCGACTTCAAGATTTTGTTTTTAAATTAACCTCTCCTTGCATATCATTTTCTTTAACTTAATGAGGTTAGAAATGTAACCAACACTTAGTATATATCATGAATTTAATAATTGACCAAGAACTTGCAAGTGGTCCTTTATAAGCGTACAGCATACTATTAATTGATTCATTTACTAAAATTGCAAATTAAGTTGTACAAATTAATAAAGTAATTAACTACGTTTAGGGTTAGGGTTTGCAATGACTCTGCTATGTGGTTGAATATCTCTATCCTCGATCTATTTTAGTATTATGTGGTCCCTTAATCCTTACATACGCATAATTTTATAGCAAGGTCGGATTTTGTGCAATCTCTTTTTGCCCTTAAACTTGAGTCTCAAGTATAGTGACACAGCAAACTGATCCGATTTGAGGATCCACATCTTCTCCCATGATCCTACCAAATTATTTGGCACACTAAATGTACATAAACTGCAGAAAAAGAAATTCAAACTCGAATACAACTGATGGATCACACTGTTTTTAGCCAACTTAGTTAAATATAAATGTGTTTCGTGAATCACATCCTATTTTTCCTACGCAAATAACTAGGCATGCATGCAGGATGGATAATAACTTATAAGTAACTTACCAACTGTTAGTTGAAAACAAAACCCTTTCCACAATTTTTTTAGCAACCTGGATGTTGCGAGGGATACTTTATTTATAATTAAAGAAAAAAAAACATGAGTATGAGTGAATACATGCCCCAATTACATTTATCATAAAAAAAATAAATAAATAAAACATCCTGAGTAATATCAGGCGACTCAGCACACGACTTCTCAAACCGTTGCAAATACTTCTCAAGATTTATAATTAGAAAGAAGAAAGAAAAGAGAAAAGCCAAATATAGCAACTTAACAAGCAAAGCTAACCACATTTGTCTTAAGTCCCTAATTCAATCCAATTTTCACCCAAAATCAACTCCTTTTCATCATTATCTTGACCAAATGGGAAAAAGGATCTCCGGATTTCCCTTGGCAATCAAACAAAATCTCAACAAAGAAAATAAAGAAGATCTTGGAGAGAGAAATATGAGTGGTTGTACCAACGCGGTGTAGAGAATCTAGTGAGAGATCACAACAAGAGTAGTACACATGCATGATACATCATACAATATCAACGACATCTCTCTCTCTCTCTCTCTCTCTCTCTCTCTCTCTCTCACTATCTTGCAAAAACAGGTTTGGTCGCTCATTCTCTTCTCATCTAATATATAAACTCATGCACCTAATTGCTTAGAACACCTTGCACCTGTGGAATAATCACACATCACCTCACACTCATCCATTCATTCATTTCCCCTAAGGCACGCCTATCTCTCTCTCTCTCTCTCTCTCTCTCTCTCTCTCTCAAAAATATAAAAGGTGCACATTGACATTGGTACAAAGAATATACAGCAGCAGCAGCAGCTCACAGAGATTTCTGTGTTCATCAGGCACTTGAAAAGGGTAAATTTTGAGTCATCCGTTAGTTTAACAATGGAGGTGGTAGTGAAGTCAGATGTTGCAGACTTCAAACAACAGCAGCAGCAGCCACAACAACATTTCCATGTATTGGCAGTGGATGATAGCATTTTGGACAGGAAGCTCTTGGAGAGGCTCCTCAGAGGCTCTTCTTATGAAGGTAAACCACTCCTAAGCTCCTTAATTAATTAATACAGACATGAGCGTAGCTAATTTGATTAGAGCAATATGTCTCTCTCTACCCCAGGTTCGACTTCCCCTCCCGTAATTTAGATGAATTCAGTGTATTCGTATAAAAGTTATTTAATTAATTGATTAATGACCTTCCTCTCCACACTCACATATTTTTGGGTTCTTAATTTTCTTTTTCATATAATTTTAAATATAATCAAAATTAAACAGATAGATAGGTGTATATATATACATATATATATATATATAGAGCCCATTTGTTTTTTGGTTTCTTGGATGAACTTGCATCTAATTATTTGCTAGCTTGCTTTCTGGTAGTCTTATATTTTTAATCATCTGTGTTTTCATTTGTATATATTTTCTGTGGTAGCAGTGACTTGTGTGGACTCTGGGGATGAAGCACTAAAATATCTGGGTTTGCATGATGACCTAAACCAAAGTAGTACAATTTCCTCCTCATCCACTTCCCCTCAGTCATCAGATGTACTGGAGGTGAGATTTCATGATTATCCTTCCACACATAGCAAAAATATATTATTACATTGTCCAGAATTTAGCCAAGTTGCAACTTAGAGTGGAATATCATGTATAGGATATATAATCTACTGTAGAATTTTTAGAAAGACAAACCAAAGATCCACTTCCAACAACACCGATATTGTCTATTTGTCCCCAACTTTTTTTTTTTTTCAAAAATATTGTCTTTAACTTGATAATTACATCCTACACAATCCGTCAGATGTGAGGCTTTATCACAAAATACCTTAGTGTTAGTTAAAGTGGGGTTACAGTGTTTAAATTCTTTTTTTTTTTCATAAATAGAGTCGATGTGGGATATTTCAACCGCTAGTACTGAATTTTGTGCATTAGGGCCTTTGAAATTAGGCCAAGTGGTAAGACAGAGCAGTAGAGAAATGAATTAAAATTAGGTTAAGTCAAAAGTTGAAATTTGTTTAAACTGCACACAATATTGAAGAAGAGTTTACTAGTTCCCAAAATATAACAGACAGATAGATATAATATTGATTTTAGGTTTTAGAATTAAAGTTTAACATTTTCTTACGTTGATGAAGGTTTTTGTACTGATTTTTTAGGTTATTATCTATGTGGAAAATAAGGTTTTTAATTAATTTCTCAATTGAATGGAATGCAGGGAGCAAAAGTCATCAATTTGATCATGACAGACTTCTGTATGCCCGGAATGAGCGGCTATGATTTGCTGAAACGCGTCAAGGTCTTCCACCATTACCGACTTAATTACCATATATATACTTTCTTGTACTATTTTAAATTTTTTGTGAAAAGAAACCACTTGCACATGCTCAAGATCAAATAGAAAAGTTTTGAAGAAGAGTAATACAACGTGACCTGATCTTAGCCGTCCAAATTTTGTGATTCTAACAAATATATATAGCATTTTAAATTAACTCTAGCGTATGCACGATTAATGTTATCAATGTAAATTGAAATAGTCATTATTTATTAATTAATTCCTAAATGTATGCAGGGATCTTCTTGGAAAGATGTACCGGTGGTGGTCATGTCATCAGAGAATGTTCCTTCTAGAATCAACATGTGAGCCAATTGCTGTAATCATTTTCCTTTCTTTGTTATTATATATGGGAGCCTTTAAATGAAAGGATTTCAACTTGTCAAAAATATGAGAATTAATTGTGGAGTCCACGTCACATTGAATGAGCTCGCAGATCATACATATGTAATTGTTTTGTTTGGAAATAATGTGAGTGTGCATTAAATTATTAATTGCAGGTGCTTGGAAGAAGGGGCAGAGGAGTTTCTGTTGAAGCCACTCCAGTTTTCAGATTTGAAGAAGCTTCAGCCTTACCTGCTCAAATCCCTCCGTCACTATTCTTCAATCGACAGCATTGACAACGGCGACGACAACGACAATGCCTCGGTGAAGGAGGAGGTTGGTGGTGGTGAGAATGACCAAACTGACCAAACCAAAAGCACTACTGAGACTAATCATGCCAGGGGTAATACCGTCAACAACAATATTGTTGGTATTAGCAAGAGGAAGGCCCAAACAATACCAGAGAGATCAAGGCCCACGATGAAGGGATTAACTGTTCTAGTATAATTAATCAAGATTAATCAGTTCTAAGTCAATACACATTTAATTTATTACTAGCGGTGAGTATGCTATACATACTGTAATCAGATTTTCCAAGGATTGAGTGTTTTACGACGCTCCCTCTTTTGAAGATGTGGTTTGGTTTTGGCAAAAGAGGGGCGTCGATTCGGTTATCTCGAGTTTCAATCCCATAAACTCTCGGAAGGGTTGTCCGAGCGTGTTTTGGTTTCAAACGTTTCGCATCTATAAAGATCATCTCTATAAAAAATAATTAATTAAAACTAAGGTTGTTTAGCATTGGTTCTGTGTGTCTAAATAGAAAGCAACCACAAGAAGGCAAGAAAGCATACACAATTGACTGGGAGAGATGATGAAAAATTACGGTAACTGGGATTCAGAGATATATAATTAACTTGAGCATTTGTAAATTAAACTCCTTCCGAGGGTTTCTTCTACATTAACAAAACTGCACATTGTAACACTTACTGCTATCCCTGAAACTAGTGTGCCGGACGACGAAAACACCTCCTGCTTTATTCAAAGGGAAACCCAAAAACTAGGGAAGACATAACTACTGATAGGGAAGGAGGGATATGGGAGGTACGTCAGACATTGCTTCCCTTTATGCTCTACCGTTCTCAAAGAAAAGAGTGTATCTCGGCCACCATAATATCCAACTAGTCGCCTCAATGTCTCTCTTCTCCTTGTACAGCTGGTTCAGGAAAAGAACATTTTGAGACCCAAGTCCGGACTAACAACTTCATTCAATTTTTGAAGAATGTAACTATGCTTCAAGAACTTTGTCAAGCTGCGTAAACTAAATACAAAGCTATGGAACAGGCATTTACCTATTTAGAGCTCATCTTTTCCGGATTCTTGTTTCTCGGCCTCTACTTGTTTCTCAATTTTGTCCCGGTTCTTTTCAATGAAAGCAGCGATGGCTTCCTTAGTTCTATCTTCCTCATCATATGACAAGACCTTTCCACTTGCCGTCTTGAAGTACAGAGTCGGGTAGTATTTGACATCGAAGTCACTTGGTACATCATTTGCAGTGGCATCCTAAAAATGATAGCAATGAAGAACAATTAAGAAAAACTCCTTACAAACTAGAATGAACAGCATCTGTAGAAAAGGCTGATAAAGCAACTAGCAGGGTAATAAATCTTACAAATTTTGCAATAACGACATCGGAATCCTTTTCGTATGAGACTGCAACTTCATCCAAAATTGGAGCAAGCTTCTTGCAGTGTCCACACCAAGGAGCATAGAACTCCAGCAACACTGCAGAGTTAACAAAATCACATTATACAAACCAGTCCTGAGAGCAACCATGTGAAGACAACAGCGGAAAACATAAAAGTAGACGCTGAGTGGCTATGTGAATTAAATATGTATCAAGTTTAATGGTCTGGCCCAAACAACCATCTGCCTTATTTGAATTTATATGATAACAGACCCTACCATTGCATACAATAACAACAAATAACTGAAGAGGGTGATGACAGAACGAAACACTTGGGATACCAGAAAGATGTGTGGTATAATTAACTCAAAAGCAACTTGTGGAATGCATCGAACCATAGATGATCCCAGCTTAACACTTCAATATAATAGGCAGTTTTTATGTTCTAATGTACATTAAACAATTTGCCCTTGGTCATAGAATAAGATCGTATTTGGAGAAAGTGCTTGTTCTGATCAAGGTATTGAGACTCAAAGGTCTTAAGAAAATCAAATAATTAACAGATAAGCAAAGAAATACTAGTAAGAAAAGACACTTAATAATACAATGCAAGAGTTTCTGTTTGCGCACCATTTTTCCCAGACTTGATGTACTCCTGGATGTTGTCAGCGACTACGACCTTGACAGGCTCATTGTTTGGCTCGGGAATAGGTTCAGACTTCTTGTATGGTGATACTTTCCCATCCTGAGGTTATGTAATTTAGTCAGTAAGTGTCAACAAATATAGCTTTAATCAAACTTCACTGCAATCAGGTTATAAAGAAAGAGGCAGAAGCCTCACCTTATATTCCATCACCCATGATGTGATGTGATCTGGCTGCAAATTTGGTTTCAAAAACTTTTGGCCATCAGGGGTCTGGATGATGATGAGAGGCACCTGGTCTTCTTTAAGTCCAAAATACTGTTCACAAAAACCAATAGAACATTTAACATGGCGTAAAATATAAATGATAAAACGAATCTGGGAACATGAAGACAATTGCAAAGGGTAGTCCAAATGAGAACATTCTAACCTGGAAGGCGCCCTGACTAGCCTCAAGATCTCCAATGAGAAAGCTTATGCCTTCTTTCTTATATTTCTCAGCAACTTCACGATATGTTGATTTAAAAGCATCAGAAGACTCGCCGCTGAAGTTCAGAAACAACATGGCCTACCAAGTTCAAAACCGGTGCATTAGAAGACTGCATCACTTATTTTGGGAAGAGAAAAAAGATTGAGATAGAGCATTAGGCTACAACAGAATTATAAGTGAACATGTCATGACTTAACAGGACATACCAAAAGGAAAACAAAAACAAGCTACGATAGAGCATTAGTCTACAATAAATATTTTTTAAAAAATACAGGAACATGTGGATAGAACTTGAGCAACATTGAAAGGGAGATCTGATAATGTAAAGAAAAAACATGATTTTTCCAACACGAATCAACAAGAAGCATCAACTTAATAATAAATAGATAAATAAATCCAAATCATGTCCATAGGATATACCTTCTCATTTGGATTGTTAAAGAATTTGACAACAAAAGGGTGATTGGTTGGGTCATTGTTGAATTCTGTAATAACTGGCAAACTAGATTCTTCAACAAACTTCTCTAGAGCATCCACATGAAAATCCTGCAAGCATGATCACTTCGGTATTACATTTACTGTCCATAATACCTCAAAACAAAGCATGACAAACTGAATCCAAACAGGAAAAAGCCGAATATACCTCAAAATCAACAAAAAGTTCATCAAATGGCTTGAACAGCCTAACTACGGGTCCAGACACTGATGAATCACCACGAGGAAGGAGTTTAGCATCGAGAGTGTGACCAAATTCATAATCAGAACGCAATTTCTCAGCCAGAGCTGAGAAGTTATTATACACCTCTCCAGAGAACTCCTTGAACACACCAACCTACAAATATACGAAATGAGTAGTTATGCCATCTGATACTCTTCAAAAGATTACATCGAGCTAGGAAACATAAACAGACATTGAACACTTACAATAACGATCTTCTTGTCGCCAACAAGAGTAGTTGCCTCATCAGTTGTCTTGATTTCGGCAGAAGCCGGACCACTCTGCTTCTTCAAATATTCAACAATACCCTCAGCTTCACGAGGACCCTTGTATTCTTGGATGGTCTTCCCACCATTTCTTAGAATCTTAATTGTGGGAAATCCCTTCACCTCGTAATCAGATGCAAGTCCTTTGTTTGCCTCTTCATTGGCATCAACCTTTGCTAGAATGACTGGTGGGTCATTTTTACTCAAAATCGACGCAGCTTTTTCAAACTACCCAAACATTAAGCAAACCAAAATGTCAGAATAAGCAGAAGATACATGGTTTCTTAATTGAAATGCAGAATTGGTGACAAATAAACATTCAACAGCTTAATTTCGTACCTCGGGAGCGAGCTTCTTGCAGTGGCCACACCTATAAGAAACATAGACAGCAAAATTAACACAACAATCTATCAGAAAAGTACCAATACAAAAAAAAAAATCAAATCGAAAACTGAAAAGCATATCGGTATCTCATTTCTTCAGCACAGATAAGCACTTTCCGCATGCATGTTGCTCCGATATAATTTTCGCAATTATAATTCGAAAATTAAATAATAAAACGCTAAATCGACCATTAAACCACTGCATGCAGATGCAATAAGCTCCAAATTCACCAGCATAAACAAGAATTCACTTATATAACATCAATTTCAACCGTGAAATCAAATCCATAGCAATTCCTCATAAATCGCCTAATCAAAAAAGTCGAAAACATGAATTCGGAAAAATTTCAGATCCAATCACAAAACGCCAAACACAAATCAAACGAAGCAAGAGAAACAACGAAGATCGATCAAATCATAATCAACGGTGAAAACTGAGCGCGATGCGAATTGCATACCAGGGGGCGTAGAACTCGACGACGATGAAGTCGTGCTTGCTGACAGTGTCATCGAAGTTGGAGCTGTCGAGAGTGAGGACGTACTCATTCGATTCCGCCTCCTCGGCGCGGATCGCGGTGGCGAACACGGCGAGGAGCAGAAAGAAGCAGAGCGAAACCCTAGAAGACGACGCCATTTCCGTTTAGCCTTTTCTGAGAGCTGCTTTGGTCTATGGAGGTCTCTGAGAGTCACTTTCTGGGCGGAGGGGGATTAGATGGGGCGTGAAGTGAGAGAGACAGAGAGAGAAAACGTGAGATCTCGGGTTAGAGAGAGAACGAGACAAACATGGTAGTCACACGTGACAGTCTCTTGGATATTTTCCTTCTCTGTACTCACGCGTGTGGGTATATGGAGTATGCTCGCACTACATGCCGTCAACTTAACACGTGGAGGACACTGACTGGTTAGACATTGTCACAGGGAATACTAATTGGAATTTGCCTCGCAAAGATGGCAACTACATCTCCTTTTTCAACCGGATTTGGTACGGAATTAAATGGTAAAGATGAAGAAGAATTTGAAACCTCAGAATCATTTAATTCTTGATGGAAAAGATTCGGAGCATAAGGATGCAGCCAGGTATACTGTAGTGACAAGATTCGACTAATAGAAATGGCACACGTCAGAGAGAATTCTAGGTCACGTGAGAACAATGGACATCTTAAGTATTAAATCTGGGGAAGAGATTTCATCCAGATCTCTCGTATCAAATCCTAGGAATTTGGAGATCCAAATCCTTGAAATTTGATCCAACAATTAAAATTATTATAACTTTTAAAAGGATCCCTACTTATAACCGTTTAATCAAATTTTAAGGATCCCAATCTTTTGATCTCTAGAATTTGGTAGGAAAGATCCGGATCGCTTCCCTTAAATCTGCGGGCTCGTTCGTATACGATAGAAAATGGTATCTGATTAGGCACTGCTTTAATTGAATTTTTCCTGATTTTTAAGTTTTTATTTTTTATTTTATTTTATTTTATTTATAACAAACAGTTTAGTTGACACACCCCGTCCCGAAGGAGGGCATGCTGGCCGTCACGTGAGAGTGACGTAACCATTTGCACAGTTCGGAAGCTTTAAAGATATACAACTTCTAAAATTAAACACCCGAAGGTGAGTCCTTATTTGGTCCATTCTGTCAGAACACCGTTGAACTTCCTCGTAGTCACCACACCTTTGCATTTCCTTAAACCTGGAGGGGCGCAAAACAAAATTGAGTGGGTCAGCAAAACGAACGTATTCAAAACCTTCTTTTCTCTTTTGCATATACTAACCCCTCGCTGTAAAACAAGTATAGTTTCCCAGAAAATAACATATATACGTATGTACAAATATGCCAAACATGCTCCAAAATATGCTATTCATGCTTGAGAATATGCCATTCATGCTTGAGAATATGCCATTCATGCTTGAGAATATGCCACATTAGAATCTCATAATAAATGTAAATGCTCAAGCATAATTCACATCAATAACATATAATCTGGCAGCCGGGAGTCACCTAACGTGACATGTACCGCTGCATATAGAGCTCCAATCTCAACTCAACATCTGAATCTGCACACAAGTCGGAGCCACCTAACGTGGTCTGTACGACAGGACTGGGTGTAATATATACGCTCTAGTGCTACGATCACGTGAAGACTGTGCGAATAATCGCGGGTCACCTACGAGTCGGAACCACCTAATGTGGTCTGCACGACAAGGCTTGCACCTAACTTGGATCCAAGGCGAGCGTGTGGTGCTGGTGAACATACACGTGAAGGACTCTGCCCCTCTCTGGGCGGGAGCACTAACACCGGGGGTGCAGATTATGAGCTCTCTAAGCATCTCAAACTACTAATGAAATACAACCATGAATACCACTTACCTGGTACTTACCTGTGCGTCCACAGCACCAAATACACATATATATAAATGTATGCCACTACCAATGCATGCGATGATAGTAGTTCAATCGTAGCTTACCTGGGCCTCCTCAGCACCATGCAACAGTATGCATAATTATGGTAATGCACATATTAAAATATGATGCATATATGACAGGATAATTAATTCGTATTTCTTTTAAAATACGTTTCTGGGAAATACGTCAAGCATACGTATATATATATACTGAAAAAAATAACTGCCCACTCACTGATCACATCGACGTCTCATAGGTCCCTGAACCTCCCCTAGCTTGGTTACATTCTTCCTCTGCATAATTTTCACCTATACAAAAAGTAACCAAATTGACGTTATTTAACGCGCATACACCAAACATTTGTCCATAACTTTCTCATACGTTGCTCAATTTGGGTGTATGAATATACCACGGTGATCTACACGACGTCACGAACGCGTGACAATTTTCAGAACTCAATTTGGAGCTCTCACGCGCCCCCACGCGCACTGTTCACGCGCTGCCCACGCGCGCGTCTTCTTCCTCGCGTCGCCGGACTGGTTTCGCCGGCGGTGGGTGTTTTGCCGGAATTTCTGGGTAAACTTTAAAGTGTCATAACTTCTTCATTTCTTAACCATTTTCGACGTACTATATATCAAAATGAAGGTATTGACGAGACGAACACATCCATACTTGTCTCGACCCCTGACTCGCCGTGGTTTCGCCGGAAAACCCCTCGAAAGTTCCGGCCAACTTTGACCACGATGATCCCGACGTCCAAACTTCTCCAACGAAGTACTCCGAGCTTCCTTAGGACCTCACTAAGACATCTACAAGCTTCAAAATCCCAAAAACATGCTAGTTTAAGTTTGCATGAACAGTACCTAAATCGGGATGTCACATTAGTGCATTATTATTGTTTTTACCTTTTAGCTAAAATAGTATTTGAAATTATCATAATTTCTCACTTTAGTCTTTAAGATTTAAAATCGATAGAACCGGTTCCTAAGTTTGTCCACCGTTAATCATTTTATTCATTATGTTTAAACAAGGAAAAAGACAAAAATAGCTTCAATTTTAGTCAAATTATATTGATCCATTATTTATTATATTGAGGGTAAATTTGCCGATTTGGTCCTTTTTTAATAGAGATTTTTCACGAAATGACCAAAATAATAGTGGACAAACTCAGGAACCATTAATATAGATTTCAAATCTTAACGACCAAAGTGAAGAATTATGTCAATCTCATAGACCATTTTGGCAAAAATGCTTTTTTTTTTTTTTTTTTGAACATACAATATCGTTTACACTAAAGGGAGGGCCTCACAATGGGTTAGCAATAATGTGGTTCAAATTCCTTGTGGATTTGGATTGTGCAAAGTCTTTTCAGAAATTAATTAGGTTTTGACCCTTTTCTTGAGGCCCAAGCCTTGTGCTGCACCCTAGTCCTTCTCCCACTTGATTTCTACCAAACCCTATAACTAATTCCGATTTTCCTAGGGTTTTGCCGTGCATCATACATATATATACAATTATGCCACACCAAATATGGGGAGAACTTAGAGAGAAAATCAGAAAATTCAATATGTGCCGCAGCAAGGAGAAAGAAGGGAAAGATGAGCCTTTGTGCCGTGCCTATGCCCAAGCTTTGGGGAGTGTTGGAGCGTCTTTGGGGTGTCTTCTATACTTGTTTTAGTTTTACAATTACGTTGATTTCGTTGTTAATTTTTGCAATCATGTGGAACTAATTTCTTTATAATTGGAGGTGAATTCGAAGCCATGATTATAAGTTTTATATGAAATTGATTACATCCAGTTATTGTTTCTTGAGTCTTGAATATGATTTGCTTATCTGAGTTATCAAAACTTGTTTATGTATGTTGATTAAGGATCGATACTTGCTTTGCATGCATGAATTTGATGCTAGAATATAAGGGAGTTTCACATAATAGTTATTCGCTTATATTCACATGTAGTGGAAGTCACTAGTCATGATTGTGTTAAGTGAATCCTTGGCAGGAATCTTATGCATTTGATAGTGATGAATGCCTTGTCAATGCTTATGATTTTCATAGAACTTAATGACTTTTGATATGTATCTCTGTCATGCGTTTCATATAGAGAACTTGAGAAAGATAATTTGATTGTAATGCGTATTCATTATATTCAATGAAATAAGGAAAATCTGATGGTTGGTTGTGCGATGCAATTAACTTGGGGCATTGTCATTCATAGTCCAAAGAAATAATAACTGGAAATTGGTTTGTATGCATATATCATGTGTGGAGAAGAACCCTCTAACTAGCCTTTCACCCATTCAATTCACCTAATTTCGTGTCTAACCTGTTTAGTTTGCAATTTGATTAGTTTAATTAATTCCGTCCAAAGCAATCCCCCCCCCTTTTTTTTATTAAGTGTGTTAGATTAGTTAGAAAAGTGTTTGAATATGTCCAATTTAGTGTTTTGAGTCTTACTAGTCTAAAATTCATCCAAATAACTCCTTAGAATATGTTTTGAGTCTATTTGCTAGTACTGTGTTGTTTAGAGTCTGGTTAGTGTGTTTTGAGTTTTTAGTGTCTAGTTGAGTGTTTCTAAGTCTAGTTTAGTGTTATTGAGTCTAATTTGAGTAGATTAGCATCCCTAGTTAATCCCCAGTCTAGAATGATCCCTACTTACATATATACTACAATTGTCAACAATAGGGTTTAATTTGTGTGTCAAGTTAATTTTCACATCAAATTTTGGCGCCGTTGCCGGGGATTAGCAAAATTGATAATCTTTCCCTAGTTAGTGTCGTGTGTTTCTCTTTGTTTCTGTCCGTGTGTTTTTGTTTTCTTTTCTAATTTTATTTTGTTTTGTTTGCTTTGTTTTAGGTACTAGTTTATGACTCATAGTTCTCAACCTGTTCGTGAGCATATATTGGAGTTTGACGACGATTTTGATTGAACGTTGAGAAGAAAGAGGAAGCGTCCAGAACCTAGTCCACCTAGTTCTGAAGCCGAATCTGAAGAAGAAGAAGTGGAAGAGGAAGAACAAGTCATGGCTGCAGATAATCGAACAATCAAGGAACTTTCAGCCTCGGGATTAGACAATGCCGTGCCTTTATGCATTCAATATCCTAGGGCAGCTCCAGGCAAGACCGATGAGTTCGAATTGAAGTCTAGCTTGTTGCACCACATTCCGAAATACCATGGGCTGTCCATGGAAGATCCAAACAAGCATCTTAAGGAATTCGAAGTGGTTTGTTCAAGTATGACACTCATCAATGTAGATGGCAATATTCTGAAGATGAAAGTCTTTCCATTCTCTCTTTTGGAAAAGGCTAAGGATTAGCTCTACAAATTGGCACCCGGAACCGTTACTTCTTGGGAAAGTATGAAACGAGCGTTCTTGGAGAAATTCTTCCCAAATTCAAGAGTAATTCTTTTGACGAAGAAGATTAGCGGAATTCAACAAAACCAAGGAGAATCATTTCTAGCATATTATGAGCATTTCAAGACTCTAGTTGTATCATGCCCTCAACATCAAATGAAGGAAGAGCTTTTAATTCAATATTTCTACGAGGGACTCCTTCCAATTGAAAGACAAATGCTAGATGCCTCGGTGGGTTGAGCTTTGGTGGACAAAACCCCAGTTGCTGCAAAGATTCTAATTGCGAATCGAGCCTTAAATGCACAACAATACGAAGGGGTTGGACAAAGGGACCCCCCACGGAAACACCAAGTGAATGAGGTAAGTTCCATGTCTGAGATTTAATCACAATTAGCTAATCTTACTCTCCTTATGTCACAGTTTGTTAAAGGAAACAAAGTGCAAGGAATTACACCAAGTGTGTGTGGCGTGTGCTCCATGCAAGGGCACCTCAATGATCACTGCCCGCAATTGATAGAGAATGGAGAATGGGAAAGTACCAATGCAATAGGTTTTCAAGGCCAAAATCAACCGAGGCATGACCTCTACTCAAACACATATAATCCGGGCTAGAGAGATCATCTAAACTTCAAATTGAGGGAGCCTCAACAAAATCAACAAGGAGGATTTAGACAGCCACCCCCTTAGATGTTTCCAAAGCCATTTTCACTAATCCACAACCTACCCAACAAAATTCAGGTTTGTCAATGAATAATGATAATGTTCTTTAATTACTAACTACTTTGTCACAAGGCTTTCAAAATCAAGCCAATGAGATGGGAGAATTGAAGAAGCAAGTGGGGCAAATGGCGGAATTCATGGGTCAATTCAGAGAGAAAGGTAAATTGCCTAGTTCATCACTTGTCAATCCGAATGGAGGCTTTAAAACCGCTAATGATATCACCTTAAGAAGTGGCAAGGAAGTTGGAACCACTCCACAACCACCCAAATCAAGCCAAAAAGAGGATGAAAAACTGCTCAAGAGGAAGAGAACAAAGACAAAGCCACGGCAAGGGTGGAGCAACCCTTGCCGCAACCACTTAAAGCCCCTATGTCGTCCAACAAGGGTAAGGTAGGTCCAAATTCAATTGTTTCTAATGTGATTCCACCAAATGTGCCATTTCCTAGCAGGTTTAGGCAATCCAAGAAAGAAGAAAATGAGAAAGACATTCTGGAAACCTTTAGAAAAGTTCAAGTCAATATCTCTCTCCTTGATACAATCAAACAAGTTCCAAAGTATGCCAAATTCTTGAAAGAACTTTGCACAACAAGGAAAAGGATTTCGAACAAGGAAGTGGTGCATGTAAGTGAAAATGTCTCTGCAATATTGCAAAGGAAATTGCCTCCTAAATGCAAAGATTCAGGTAGTTTCATTATCCCTTGTGCAATTGGTAATACAAGGTTTGAACATGCTATGTTAGACTTAGGTGCATCCATTAATATCATGCCATACTCTATTTATGCATCTATGAATTTAGGAGAGCTTAAAAATGATGTAGTTATTATCCAATTAGCCGATCGTTCTAATGCATATCCAAAAAGAGTTTTGGAAGATGTTTTGGTGCAGGTTGATCATTTAATCTTTCCGGCTGATTTTTATGTGCTTGAAATGGAAGATTAGGCCCATTCTCCACCATTGCCACTCCTACTTGATAGACCATTCATGAAAACAGCCCAAACCAAGATTGATGTGGCCAAGGGAGCATTAACAATGGAGTTTGGTGGTGATATAATTAAATTCAATGTTTCTGAATCTATTAAGAATCCTAATGATGTTCGTCCTTGTTTTGTCATTGATGTGAATAAAAATATAGGGCAGGAACATTCAACACCTATCAAGAATGATGCATCTAGAACCACCATCGAAGAGGGAATTTGAGTGGCTGCCCTTAAAACACCCAATCTGGCCGAAAGCAGCCATAGTGAAATTGTTGACATTGCTACCACTTTTAAGCCTCCATCACAATATGTTTGTAAGTCTTCAATCCTAATTCCAATTCCCATTTCAACTAAGAGGTTGTTACCTTCTTTGATGCAGGTTCCCAATCGAAATCAAGGTGGTGAGAAAGTTCACATTGACTTTAGGAAGCTCAACACCACAATCAGGGAGGATCATTATCCCCTTCCATTCATAGAGTCATACTATGAGCACTTTGAGGAGCATGTCTTGGAGGATATACCCCTCCATGCCGTGGGCTCCAACAAAGCCTAAAAGGAGGTATCGTCTGGCTGGAAGACGTTAAAGCAAGCGCTTCTTGGGAGGCAATTCACGCAAATAAAGAAGACCTAGGAATCTCCAACACTCCACAACCAGATTTGCGTTCCTAAACCCTACTCTTTATTGCTTTTACTTTGCCATAATTGTCATGTTTGTTAGTTATGTTTGTTTGATTGTTTGTTTGTGAGTCTATGTTTGAAACATTCAGGACAACGTTTGGTTTAAGTGTTGGGGGGGTAAACAAGTTGTTTTTGCATGATTTTCGTGGGATTTTATCACCTATCACTTCTAAATTTGTTACTCACTGTTTTTAAATGTTTTTAGTGTGTTTTGAAGTGTTTTTATGTGTCTTAAACAGAAAATCTGAAAATTTGAGAAAAAATAAAAAAAGAGTGTTTGAAAAACCAAAAAAGAGTTGTTTTTAGAGTCGTTTTTGTTTTTGTGTTTGTTTGTGCCTTGGGATACCTTCCAACACAATGATGAGGATTTGGTTTTTAAGTGCATGACTGTTAAAGAAAGTGAAAAACATGGATGGAAGTTTGATATGCTCTTTGGTTTATGCTTAGTTGTAGTTGTCGTTTACGAATTCACATGTAATCACAAAAGAAAAAATCAATTTTTGTAACATGCTTGAAGGAAGGAACTCAAACTAACGCTACAACCCTGAGAGATTTGAGCCTAAACGTTCTTTGGAGAGTTATTAATCTGTGAATTCTTGTTTTCTAAAGTCGTTGCATTATCTCATTATTTCTTTGCTTGGTTGCTACTTAGAATGCGTTTCATCACTATAGTTCCAAATACTATAACTCATGCCCATTTCATTCAAAGCATAAAATTGAGTGCATAACATAAAACAAGATGAAGTTGTTTAGTTTAAGCCCAGAGCCAAAAAGCCTTACCCTTTGCATTGTATTGTAGGATTAACCCCTTTGAGCCTTATTTAGCCTATTTTCTTTGTTAGCCACATTATCCTTACCTAGCCTAGATTATGACTATCCATACCTTTGTTCTTAAAAAATAGTAGAGCATGACTTAGAAGGAGTTCCTTTTGATCTACAATATGCAGAAGAACAAGTGTGGGGGAAAGGGTTTTTCGTTTTGAAATCTATGAAGTTGTGTTTAGTGTGCCAAAAGAAAGAAAGGGCACGAAAGAAAAAAAGAAAGAAAAAAAAACATGAAAAGGAAGAAAAAGTTGAAGAAAAGAAAGAAAAAGAGTGGAAAATAAGTGAGAATGAACTCACAAGTATTGGTTGTTGAAGAAAGGGTCCAAAAGTTTGAATCTGGCCCTAAGTGTTGTTTGAAGTTTCCCTTTGTGTTCAAAGTTGATTTCTGCATTCAAAAGGGAATTTCAAGTGTTTATTTCATTACTTTGCTTACTGTTTCTTTAAGAACTTTTGTTTATCCTTAATCTTTCTTTGTTAGCCAATACATTAGCCCCGTTACAACCCTTTGACTTCTATCTTGATTGTTATGTGTTTCAATATGTGGAGTTTAAAATTGGTATGAGCATATGGAATCCCTAGTTCCCGCGTCTAAGTAGTGGCATTCCATTCATGAGATCATATCATATACATGTTAATAATTCCAGAAGGTGTCTTCTTTGATTATACATATGTGAGTGTTAGTCTACATGTTTACATCTATCTTCTCACATATACCTAGTGTAGGGAGTATAGTCAAAAAATCTGTGTGAAAATAGATAGTATATCCAGTGAGGAATTGAGGGAATTATCTAAGGCATGTTACTACGTTCAAAATGTTGTTTTAATTAATTAAATGCAAGCTAGTGAGTGGTGACTATTGTTAAGTATATGCTTGAGGGTAGGGATAGCTAAAATTTGTGGGAGTAGTGATTTTTAACATGTCATGTTGCATTGGAAATCCTTGAGGTAAATGTTGGAAGGTTTGAGTTGTGTTTTGTTTGTTTTGTTTTGCTCGAGGACTAGCAAAAGCTAAGTGTGGGGGAATTTGATAGGAGCATATTTATGTGACATAATTAGCTTGTTTTCTTGCATTTACATAGTTAGTTTCAATTTATTATAGTGTTTTAAGCTATTTTTGTGTGTTTGTAGCTCCTAATGGCAAAAGGAGCAAGAAAGTGCATTTTGAAGCTATTTGGAGTAGTTTTGGGGATGGAATGGATAACTTGCATATGGAGCAAGGTGGATGGACGAAATTGAAGTTAAAAGAGGTTAGGAATATGCTACAAATCTGGAAAAACAAGTTTGAGACAATGAAGATAAAGAAAGATCAAGAAATATGGAACATTATCCAAACAACCTTAGCTTATCCAAACCTTATGCTATCTTATCCTATCATAATCTTGTTCCACCTTAATTTCACTGCAAAGAGGACTTAAATTCAGATTTATACACCTAAATATATGCTTCTAGGAGGTCCTATATGTTCCTACAAAGGTGCCGCACCCTTTCATCCCTTTTCTTCTAGAAATCTGCCACAATACCCTTTCTAGAAGGACTATTCCTAATTCCCAGCTTTGTGCCGCACCTTATGGCCCTTTACCCTCTTGGATTTTGAATTGAATTAGCCTTATTCCTTGTGGATTTGGATTCTGCAAAGCCTTTTCAGAAATTAATTAGGTTTTGAACCTTTTCTTGATGCCCAAGCCTTATGCTGCACCCTAGTCCTTCTCCCACCTGATTTCTACCAAACCCTAGACCTAATTCTGATTTCCCTAGGGTTTTGCCGTGCATCATACATATATATACAATTATGCCGCACCAAATAAGGGGAGAACTTAGAGAGAAAATCAGAAAATTCAATTTGTGCCGCAGCAAGGAGAAAGAAGGAATGGATGAGCCTTTGTGCCGTGCCTATGCCCAAGCTTTTGGGAGTGTTAGAGCATCTCTAGGGTGTCTTCTATCCTTGTTTTAGTTTTACAATTATGTTGATTTCGTTGTTAATTTCTGCAATCATGTGGAATTAATTTCTTTATAGTTGGAGGTGAATTGGAACCCATGATTATATGTTTTATATGAATTGATTACATCCAGCTATTGTTTCTTGAGTCTTGAATGTGATTTGCATATCTGAGTTATCAAAACTTGTTTATGTATGTTGATTAAGGATCGATACTTGCTTTGCATGCATGAATTTGATACTAGAATATAAGGGAGTTTCACGTAATAGTTATTCGCTTATATTCACAAGTAGTGGAAGTCACTAGTCATGATTGTGTTAAGTGAATCCTTGGCAGGAATCTCATGCATTTCATAGTGATGAATGTCTTGTCAATGCTTATGATTTTCATAGAACTTAATGACTTTTGATATGTATCTCTGTCATGCGTTTCATAGAGAGAACTTGAGAAAGATAATTTGATTGTAATGCGTATTCATTCAATTCAATGAAATAAGGAAAATCTGATGGTTGGTTGTGCAATGCAATTAACTTAGGGTGTTGTCATTCATAGTCTAAAGAAATAATAACTGGAAATTGGTTTGTATGCATATATCATGTGTGGAGAAGAACCCTCTAACTAGCCTTTCACCCATTCAATTCACCTAATTTCGTGTCTAACCTGTTTAGTTTGCAATTTGATTAGTTTAATTAATTTCGTCCAAAGCAATCCACCCCCCCCCCCCTTTTTATTAAGTATGTTAGATTAGTTAGAAAAGTGTTTGAATATGTCCAATTTAGTGTTTTGAGTCTTACTAGTCTAAAATTCGTCCAAATAACTGCTTAGAGTATGTTTTGAGTCTATTTGCTAGTATTGTGCTATTTAGAGTCTGTTTAGTGTGTTTTGAGTTTTTAGTGTCTAGTTGAGTGTTTCTAAGTCTAGTTTAGTGTTATTGTGTCTAATTTGAGTAGATTAGCATCCCTAGTTAATCCTCGGTCTAGAACGATCTCTACTTACATATATACTACAATTGTCAACAATAGGGTTTAATTTGTGTGTCAAGTTAATTTTCACATCAATAAGCTTCTAAGCTTCTACTCCAATCCAATTTCCTTCCCCACACCGAATCTTATGTGACACACCCCAACCGAGTTGAGGCATGTTGGTTGACACCCTAAGGTGACGTAACCAAAAAGGAAAATGATGCATAAGAAAAATATGGATAAATTTAAAACCAAAGTTAACATTTATTTAATCTAAAGAAGATAGTGCACAGTAGTGGGAAGAACCTATAAAACACAATTGTTCAGAGCATAGATGGCAGTACGACATAAGTAGTGCAGTCGAAACTAGTTAAAGTACTTATTACACAACCGAGAAAAGCTCCTACATTTATTTAGGGATAAGTCAAAGCCATCGGAGATTCCTTGTATCCCACAAAGAATTCATCTATCTAAGTCCTGGAAGGGCAAAAAACAAAAAGGTGAGTGGGCAAAAACAAAGCTTTATAAAACACATTTATTTTCTGAACATACTAACCTCTCGCCGTAAAACCTGTATAGTTTCTAGAAAATCATACTACAATAAGTATGAAATCAACTATAAATCAACAATAAATCCATAAATACGCCAAATCACAACATCTCAACAGTAGCATAATAAAATCAGGTGCTCATCAACCTATGCTAACACATGAGTTCATGTAGATAAGTTATGCCATGAACAGAACTGTGTGTAATCATAATATACGCTCTAGTACTACAATCAAGCGAAGACTAGCGCTAGGCGCATCACATACAAGTTGGAGTTGCCTATTGCAACCTGTACAACAACACTGGCACCTAAAATGGATCCAAGGTAAGGGTACGGTGCGATGTGAACATACACGTGATGCTTGGCCCTGGTCCAGGCAAGTACTACACCGGTGCAAGCATGCATGATGAGCAAGTAATATGTATAAGAACATGCCATGACAATATATTAAAAATTAAATAAACCATGGCATATCGGCATAATATTAGTCTCAAAGCATTTGCAAAAACTATAAAGCTTTATATATATATATATATATATATATATATATAAACAAATACCCACTCACTAATATGTCGACGGATCGCAGCCTCCTAGCCTTATTTGTCCTCGTAACTCCTCGGGGTAAGTCTCACCTATATGTGAAATAACTTTACTAATTAATTAATTAGGACATAAACTAAAAAGCTAGGAAAATCCCCCATAGTTTGCTTAAACAGAGGGTTAAAGTATACGAAAACATTCTACTTAATGTCACGGACCCGTACATGTCAAGCACATGCCACCACGCGCCGCTAGGTCGCGCCCACATGCTGGCAGATGATAGAGGAATATTCCGTCAGATTTGATGGAATATTCCATTAAATATTAACGGCGTTAGAATATTTTGTTAACTTTAACATAATAATATTCTTCTTCTTCAGTTGTCCTCCACCGTCTGGTTCACCGAAAACTGGAGAATTTTCACCTGATTCTAGAAAATTTTAGAACTTCATATCTTCTTCATTTCTCAACCATTTTTGACGTACTTTATATGGAAATGAAGCTTATGAAGAGTAGAACAAGTTTATACATTTTAAAAGTCCAAAAAGTGGACGGACTTGGACTCAAAAAGCTCAAAAGTCTCAGACCTATTTTCATCGTCTCAAACCCGTGTGTTCTCACGTTGGCTCCCTATCAAACCTAGGCTAGTGGCCATGGGGAGTTGCCTAGATGTCTCCAAACCTTCCAAAATCGTGCAAACGGAAAAGCCATGAAAGAATGTACACCCGAGTCAGAGCTCCGAGTTAGAGGTTCAAAACTCGATCATTTCATGATTAGTTCGTACAGATGGGTTCATGGGTTTGAGAAGAGTGTGATAGTGGTGGTTGGAGGTTCGATCTGTGAAGTTTGATGATGGTGTATGGTTGTTACAGAGATGAGAGAGCTACGGGTGAGGGAGAGAAGAAGAAGAAGAAAGAGAGTGAGTTTGATTGGACAAAAAAGAGAAGGAAGCTGTCTAATTGGTGAAAGAAATGATGGGAGTGATTGATTGGTTGGTGAGGGGGAATAGGGCACGAGACAGATTTAAAGAAAGAAAGGTATAAGACTTGTACAATATAAAATGCACATAAAATCTGTAAAAATCTAACTCACCTTTTCTAAAACAGTGTTTCCAACACTGAATAATTAGCACACGTATGTACAAATCTACCAGTTGTTAACGCACTTTAAGTAAACGTAACTTTTTTGTTACAACTCCGATTCAAGTCTAACTCGCACTCACGCATTCGTAACAACAATTACTAATTAATCATGATATCGAGAAAAATAATTTAAAAGCTGAATAACTACGTCCACATCACTTTGCCAACAAGGACATAAACGTCATTTTACATACTCGGGAAGAAAATTACATGGAAAATTAAGGAAGGGTCGTCACAACTTAACCCCTTAAGAAAATTTTGTCCTTGAAATTTCAACACCACTAAAGATCATAGTTAAAGAACAAATGTGGATAAAGATCTCACATACGCTCATCTGTCTCTCAGATAGCTTCCTCAACATAGTGGTTTCTCCATAAGACTTTCACCATACAAACGATTTTGTTCCTAAGAACTTTGTCTTTCCAGTCAAGAATCGTCACTGGAACCTCATCATAAGTCAAATCTGGGTTAATCTCTAACAGCTGAGGATGAATCACATGTGACAGATCAAAGATGTATCTCCGTAGCATGGATACATGGAACACATTATGCACTCTTGACAATTCTGAAGGTAGATCAAGTCGATAGGCAACTTCACCAACTTGCTCAATGAACTGATACAGTCCGATGTAACAAGGACTTAGCTTTCCTTTCTTTCCCGAAACGTACAACGCCTTTCCATGTTGACACCTTTAAGAATACCCAATCTCCAACCTTATATACTTTGTCTGTTGGATGTTTGTCTACTATACTCTTTTATCGATCATGTGCTGCCTTTAGATTGCCCTTTATCACTTGAATATTCTGTGTCGTCTCATTTACAGTTTCACGGCCCACCAAAACTCTTTCGCCTACCTCGAACCAACACAACGATGTAGGACAAGGTTTCCCATAAAGCGCCTCAAATGGTTGCATACCAATGTTGGAGTGAAAGCTGTTGTTGTAGACGAATTCTATCAAAGGTAAGCGTTTGTGCCATGAGTCTCTGAACTGCAGGACTGAAGACCTCAGCATGTCTTCCAACGTCTGAATAGTTCTTTCTGATTGTCCATCGGTCTAAGAATGATAGGCGGTGCTGTAGAGTAATTTTGAACCTAGCTCTTCTTGAAAAACTACCCAAATTTTCTAAATAAATTTCGAATTCCGATCAGAAATAATACTAACTAGAACACCATAATACTTAACAATTTCATTAACGAAAAGTTAGGCCAATCGACTCAACGAGTAGTTCTCACGAGCAGGTAGAAATGTGCTGACTTGGTAAGCCGATCTACAATCACCCAGATACTGTCATAGCCATTACGTGTACAAGGCAACTTGTACATGAAATCCATTTGAGATATCTTCCCATTTCCACTTGGGTATAGAAAGTGATTGTATCAACCCGAATGGTTTCTTTCTTTTTGCTTTGACCTCAACGACTCACGTACTCCGCAATTTCTCTTTTCATTCCCAGCCAAAAGTAGAAAGGTTGGATAGTATGATACATCTTAGTACTCCCATGATGCATCGCATAAGCTGAGATATGCGTCTCATCGAGTATTTCTTTCTTCAGTTCTTCCACCTTCAGTACATACATTCGATTGCCTTAGATGAGCATACCATCAGGTCTTCGAATCCTAAGATCTGCCCTATTGCCATTCAACAGTGCTTGCTTTAACTCCTGGGATTCTGAGTCATTCATCTGAGCCTCAAGAGCACAATCTAATAAAACTGGTCTGACTTGAAAGTTGGCAAGCAGAACTCCCTGGTGATCCACTCCCAAAACTGTTCCAATAGATTTTAGGTCAGTAAAAAGAGGAACATGACACGCATAAAGAGCATTAAGTCAACCGTGAGATTTCCTGCTGAAAGCATCTGCTACAGTATTCGCACGACCAAGGTGATATTCAATAGTGCAGTCACAATCGCTGATCAATTATCTCTATTTACGCTACCGAAGATTAAGTTCTTTCTGAGTAAAGATATACTTGAGGCTTTTATGGTTAGTGAAGATTCAACATGTTTCCCTATAAAAATAGTGCCATCAAATTTCAAAGCGAAAACAATAGCTGCCAATTCAAGATCATGAGTAGGGTAATTCATCTCATGAGGCTTTAATTGTCGTGAAGCATACGCGATCACCTTTCCATGCTGCATCAATACACAACCTAGACTATTCAGATAGGCGTCACTATAAATCTTGAAATTCCCACCGTCATTAGGAAGTGCCAGAACATGCTCATAAGTGAGACAATACTTTTAACTATTGAAAACTCTGTTCACAATCATCATTCCATTCAAAATTAACTCTTTTCTTGTCAACCTTGTTAGATGCAGTGTTATAGTCGAGAAGTCTTTCACAAAGCATCGATATTAGTCCGCAAGACCAAGAAAACTCCTTACTTCAGTAATAGTCTGAGGTTGCTACCAATTTTTCGCTGCTATTACTTTCTAAGGATCCTTGAGAACACCCTGAGCTGATATCATGTGTCCTAAGAATGACACCTAATCCAGCCAAAATTGGCATTTACTGAATTTAGCATACAGTTGATTCTCCCTTAGCTTCTTTAAAACCAAAGGCAAATGTCTAGCATGGTCAGCCTCGTTCTTAAAATACACTAGAATGTCATCGATGAAGACAATTACCAACCTGTCAAGGTACAGATGGAATACCCAATGCATCAGGTCCATAAAAGTTGTTGGAGCATTAGTTAACCTGAATGGCATCACGAGAAACTCATAATGACCATATCGAGTTCGGAATGTTGTTTTCGGAACATCATCACTTATGATCTTCAAATGATAATAACCGGACCTTAGATCGATTTTCGAGAAAACACAAGCACCACAAAGTTGATAAAAAAAATATCAATACGAGGCAACGAATAACGGTGTTTAATCGACATTCGATTTAGCTGTCTATAATCGATACATAGCCTCAAAGTTCCGTCTTTCTTCCTCACAAACAAGACTAGAGCTCTTCAAAGGGAAATGCTCAGTTGAATAAACCCCTTATCAATAAGTTCTTGCAACTGATTTTTAATTCCCTTAGGAGCCATACGATAAGGAGTTAGAGAAATAGGGTCGGTACCTGGAATTAGGTCGATAATGAACTCCACTTCATAATCCGGTGGTAAGCCAAGTAAATCATCAGGACAAACATTAGGAAAATGTCTAACTACCCGAACGTCTTCCACACAAGTAGGAGTCTCCTCAGTCATCATTACACGAGCTAAGTAGCCTTGACAACCCTTCCTTAACATCCCTTTCACCCTCATGGCAGACATAACTCCATGTTTCAGACCACTATGTTCGTCGACAAAAGCTACAATAGGCATGCTCAGTCGATGGAAAGTAACAATTTTCTGATGACAATTCAACATGGCACGATTGTAATCTAACCAATCCATGCCCAAGATAACATCGAAATCAACGATGTCCAAGGGAACAAGATTAGCTAGCATTACGACACCCTCGATAAAAATGGGACATCCTCGATACTCCCAACTAACATAGCAAATTTCACCCCTAGGCATCAAGAACTCCAACTCATAACCAAGGGAAGTAGGGTGAGGTTAAGTCTTTTGAGCAAACATATGGGAAATAACTGAATCAATAGCCCAAATCAATTAAAATTCTAGCAAAATGGCCAAGCACATCCAACGTACCCATGATCAAGTCGGGGTTACTCTGAGCATCCTGCACGGTGACGTTGTTGACGCGACCTTGCACTTGTTTTCTGTCTCCACAACCTATGTTTCCCTGGTTCTGATTGCCACGTCCTTGATTTCCTCGACCCTTATTAGTTTGATTAGTCTGCCTAGCCGAGCCGCCACTACTAGAAACTACATTAAGATTTTGGTATTGTCCTCTAGGATACCACTGGGTTCCGCCATCCTGATATGGTGTATAACCCCCTGGTACTGTGGATAACCGCCTTGGTAATATGGAACATTAGGTGAATACTGATATACTTCTCCTAAATACTAGGATATGTCGCCCTAGTAGTGGAAAGCACCACCATAATTGTCTACAGGTAGGTACCAGAACCTAGAATCTGCTGGAGATGAAAGTAGGAGGTTGAGTTTTCTGATTATGAGGGCATTGATTAGCTATGTGCCCCATCTGACCGCACATGTAGCATCCACTACTTCCCCTCTTACATTCACCATAATGACGACTGTTGCACCTATGGCAGAACTGAGCACCAGAATTATTAGGGTTCCTTTGACTCTAAAAACATGAACTGCTAGTGGACTTGCCACCCCTTTGAGGCATATTGGAACTTGAACCACCGCTCGAAGATCCAAAACTGTTACTGTTTTTCTTGAAATTTTGAGTCTTTCAAGGGCCAAATGATGACTACCCCCTGTTATTATTCTTCTGAGTATTACTATTATCCTCTTCATCATCGTCATCATCAGGACCATTCTCGAAATCTTCAACATGAAGCAGAACCTCAAAGAATTCTTGGTAGGTAAAGCATGGAGTAAAAGTCATCAAAGAATGCAGTCGCTTACGAGTCCCCTTCTTAAAATGACAAAGTATGTCTCTGGCATTCTCAGTGATGAAGGAACAATAACGGGATAAGTCAATGAACTTCCGGTGGTACTCTGTGACTGACATTTTACCTTGCTTCAACTCTGTGAATTTGTTTCTCTTCCGATCCTTGTATTCTGAAGGTGTGAATCTAGCCTCAAATAGGCGAAATAACCAAGTCGTTGTCTCGACCCATCTCTTCGCTGGAAGATTCCCATGTCGCTGCATAATGCGAAAAGTCTTATCGGGTCCCTCATTGCCAAAGAAATTATTTATTTGAAGATGGGATACGGTCTCTAAGGTAGTCATTTAGGGAGGATGAAGTGTAGACTGAATGGCACTGGTGATAGCCTCATCGAGTTGCCCAAAATCAGGAAAGTTAGTCTCAGAATAGACATATGGCGCTCTACGAGGTAGCATGATTCTGACATAAAAGATCAAAAATTATTAGAACCTATAACACATACGAGGAATGCAGGACTACCAAACCTATGCTCTGATACCAAACTAACACACCCCAACCGAAGTCGAGGTATGCTGGCCAACACCCGAATATGACATAACCAAAAAAGAAAATGATGCATAAGAAAAATATGAATAAATTTAAAACCAAAGCTAACATTTATTTAATCTAAAGTAGAGAGTGCATAATAGTGGGAATAACCTATAAAACACAACTATTCAAAGCATAGATGACAGTACGACATAAGTAGTGCAGTCGAAACTAGTTAAAGTACTTATTACACAACTGGGAAAAGCTACTACATTTATTTAGGGATAAGTCAGAACCGCCAAAGATTCCTCGTATGCCACAGAGAATTCAACTATCTAAGTCCTGGAAGGGCAAAAAACAGAAGGGTGAGTGGGCAAAAACAAACCTTTATAAAACACATTCATTTTCTGAACATATTAACCCCTCGCCGTAAAACATGTATTGTTTCCAGAAAATCATACTACAATAAGTATGAAATCAACTGTAAATCAACAATAAATCTAAAAATACGCCAAATCACAATATCTCAACAGTGGCATAATTAAATCAGGTGCTCATCAACCTATGCTAACACACGAGTTCATGCAGACAAATTCTGCCATGAACATGACTAGGTATAATCATAATATACGCTTTAGTACTACAATCACATGAAGACTGGTGCAAGGTGCATCACATATGAGTCGGAGTTGCCTATTACAACCTATACGACAGGACTGGCACCTACAATGGATCCAAAGTGAGCGTGCGGTGCGATGTGAACATACACGTGAAGCCTGGCCCTGGCCCGAGCGAATACTACACCAATGCAAGCATGCATGATGAACAAGTAATATGTATAAGAACATGCCATGACAATATATAAATCTCAACATCATAATATCATTTTTTAAATTAAATAAACCATGGCGTATCGGCATAATATAAGTCTCAAAGCATTTGCAGAAACTATAAAGCTTTATAATATATATATATATATATATATATATATATATATATATATATAAACAAATGCCCACTCACTGATACGTCAATATTAACGGTGTTAGAATATTCCGTTAACTTTAATGAAATATTCTCCTTCTTCTCTGGTTGTTCTCCGCCGTCCGCTGCCATATGGTTCCCCGGAAATTGGAGAATTTTCACCGGATTCTAGAAAAATTTTAAAACTTCATATCTTCTTCATTTCTCAACCATTTTTAACGTACTTTGTATGGAAATGAAGCTTATGAAGAGTAGAACAAGTCTTTGCCTTTTAAAAGTCCAAAAAGTGGATGAAATTAGACTGAAAAACTCAAAGTTCTCAGACCTATTTTCGTCGTCTCAAACCCTTGTGTTCTCACATTGGCTTCACTTCAAACCTAGGCTAATGGCCACAAGGAGTTGCCTGTCTCCAAACCTTCCAAAACCATGCAATTCAAACGGAAAAGCCGTGGAGGAATGTACACCCGAGTCAAAGCTCCAAGTTGGAGGTTTAAAACTCGATCATTTCATGATTGGTTCGTGGGTTTGAGAGGAGTGTGATGGTGGCCGTTGGAGGTTTGATATGTGAAGTTTAATGATGGTGTATAGTTGTTGCATAGATGAGAGAGCTACGGGTGAGGGAGAGAAGAAGAAGAGAGAGAGAGAGAAAGAAAATGAGTTTGATTGGACAAAAGAGAGAGGGAAGCTGTTTGATTAGTGAGAGAAATGGGGAAAGTGATTGATTGGTTGGTAAGGGAGAATAGGGCACGAGACAGATTTAAAGAGAGAAAGGGGTAAGATTTGTACAATATAAAATGCACATAAAATTTGTAAAAATCTAGCTCACCCTATCTAAAATAGTGTTTCCAACATTGAATAATTAGCACACACGTGTACAAATCTACCCGTTGTTAACGCACTTTAACTAAACGTAACTTTTTCTTTACAACTCCGATTCAGGTCTAACTCGCGCTCATGTATTCGAAACAAATACTAATTAATTACGATATCGAGAAAAATAATTTAAAAGCCAAATAACTACGTCCACGTCACTTTGCCAACAAGGGCATAAATGTTCATTTTACATATTACATGGAAAATTAGGGATGGGTCATCACATTATGAGTGACTTCGTTCGAGTTGTTCTAATTCAGTTTCATTTTCCTCATCTTTTGCATACTGAAGTCCATATAACATCCTCTCCTTAGAACCTACAAGCTCAATTCAGATAATTTCACCGACGATCTGTATCAAGCTTGGTTTCAAACGATTGCTCATCACCTCATGTAATCCTAGTATGAGTAAGTAGAGATCGTTCTATTCTGGGGATTAGAAAGGATGCTAATCAACACAAATTAAACTTATAAACTGAAAACTAAGTTAAACTAAAAAGAAAACAATGAGGGGGAGATTTTGGACGAATTTAATTAAAACAAAAGTAAAGTGCAACAAGTAAATTAAGTTGTGAATGAAATATGGATGAAATGATAGCTAAAGGATTCTTCTCCACACATGAAACATATGCATACAAATCAATTTCCAGTTATTCTTTCTATAAACCATGAATACAATGCGCCAAATTAATTGTGAAAAGCACTAATTAACTCTCAGATTTTCCTAAGTTCATTGAATTGGACTCAACGACGCAACCAAATTATTCTTTTCAAGTTCTCTAACTATGAAAAGCATGATAGAGATACATCTGAAAGATCATTAAGTTCTATGAAAATCATAAGCATTTGACAAAGCATTCATAACTATGAAAAGCATGATACTCCTGCCAAGAATTTACTTAACTCAATCATGACTAGTGACTTTTACTACTTGTAAATATAAGTTCATAACGATTAGGTGAAATTCCCTTATATTCTAGCATCAAATCCCTGCATGCAAACTAAGTGTGCACCCTTAATAAACATACAAGAATAAGTTCTCTATAAAGCAGATAAGTAAAGCGCATTCATGTTTTATGAAACAATAACTGGATGTAATCAATTTATATAAAACATATGATCATGGCTTCGAATTCACCTCTAGCTAAAAAGAAATTTAGTTACACATGTTCATCATAACTGAAAAACAATCTAAATTAAACATTGAAAATTAAAACAAAGAGAGAAAAAACCCAGAAAACTCTAGCAACTTCAATGGATGAATGGTAGGCACACTCCCTAAATCTCTGCAAGAATTTCATAAATATATATAGGGGAAAATGGCTGAATCCAAGGAGGAAAGGGTTTTGGCGTTTTTAAGTTATTTTAGGACTTTAAAAATCAGGTAGAAAGTGTTGGAATGTGACTAGGATTCCTTTTTCATGTGTAATTCCTTGCCTTCCAAGCCTCAACTTTAATTTCTCCAGCTTTTAGCATATGTCTAACACCATTTAAATACCAAAAACGTACAGCACATATGCTATCCACGCATGTTATCCAATCCAAGTCCAAAACTGCTCCAAACTGCTCCATTTTGCCATTTTTTGTCATCTTTACCAACTAGACCTACAATAATACGAAAATAACATAAACTATCAAAAGAAATGGAAATTAACAAAGTAAATGCAAAGAAATAAGATAACAAAGTCGCATAAATATGCTCCTATCACTGGGATATGTCAAATCTACGAAAAATTGGGGTGGAAATACTCTTGGTTTAATCATCGGTCCAGAAATTTGAAGCCGGGATGGATGTGTGAACATGAATATTCCTGCGATGAATGAAACAAGAACATGTGTACAAAATAATATTTTGTATTGATTTTGGGGTTACAATCTCTTTTACAATTTGATCATCTGATTATATCTTCGTAATGTATCTTCGTAATGTGTAGATTTGTTGATGGGTTGTTTATCCAAAGGGCAGTCGAGGCTTGGTCTAGGAATGAACAGTTATGCGGATTTGTTGATGTTGTTGATCCAAAAGGGTTGTCGGGGCTTGATCTAGGGATGATCAATGGTGCAGATTTGTTGATGTTGTTGATCCAAATGGCCTTCAGGGCTTGATCTTAGGATGAACAAATCTTCAAGGCCTTCGGGGCTTGATCTTGAATTGGTGGAAGTTCTTCAAGGGCCGTCGGGGCTTGATCTAGAAGAAAGATTTGACGAAGAACGAAGAAGGCTTTCTTGATCCTTCGGGATTTGCTTGAGAGCTTTAGAGTTTCAAAGTTTCAAGGTTTTGGTGTGATGTGAATTGGTGAAGTGAAATGAATGAAATTGGCTTCTATTTATAGAATTTTTCAAGGCCAAATTTTGAATATAATATTCAGAAGAAATAAATCATTTCTGCCAGGTGTTGACACATGTCTTATTTGATGACTTTTCTAATTTTGTTTGATTTTTTGTTGAGTTACATGATACGTGTAAAATTTATGTGATACATGAAAGTTGAAATTTTAATTATTAGTCAACATTTATTTCACTGAAATTTCCATGTCTACAAATGCCCCCACTTTAAGGCACGTCGTATACATGTGTTTGTCATGTGTAGGAGATGCGTTTTGAAGTCCCTTAATGTAGATGCCGTTCCAAGCGCCTTCAAGGCTTGATCTTGAAATGGACTAGAAATTTCTTCAAGGATCGCCGAGACTTCATCTTGAATTGGGATGAAAGTTTTCTTCAAGTGTCATTGAGGCTTGTTCTTGAATTTTGTTTGAAATTTCTTCAAGGGCCGTCGAGGCTTGCTCTTGAATGAAATTAAACCACAAGGAGCTTCACGTGGTAGATGATCTTTGGCTTTGGTAGTGGATGAATCGACACGTATTTTGTCACACTTGTTGACTTTCCACAACTTTGATCTTGAACTGGGTTAGAGGATTTTTTGGTTTCCTCCAATTGTTGACTTTCCACAAGCTTATTCTTGAACTTGGCCGAGGGGTTTCTTCTGCTAGACTTGCACCAAATGTCAGAATTTACTCCTTTTATTTGGACTATGTAGTTCTGCAGGGAAGGGTGTCGTGCTACAATGATTGGTTCCAGCTCATCATCCTGCATTCTTCTCTGCTTGTTTCTTTTGCATAGTAGAAATGGTGCGCAACCATTTACCTTTAAATGGTCCTTCAGAGCATCATCTTTCCGCGACTCATCCATGCTTGGCAGCTTCAATGTAAAAAGCCAACATCATATCAATTGTCCTTGGAGTATTCACTGAGGAAATTCGAGACCCACCAATAGTTGAAGACGAGCACTCGAGGGCAATGCTAGATAAGCAACCAGGCAAAGGTTCTGGGCAATCAGTTCTAGATCGGAAGTTTGATTTCAGGTTCTGACTGATTTCTTTCTTTCTCCTTGTCTTGCAAGCAAGAGCAAGGGCAAAAGAAAAGACAGGGAAAAAGCATGATATGAGATACCTTTGCTTTCGACCCTGATGATATGAGATACTTTTTCTTTTGAAGAAGTAGCGGATGAATCAGCACATGTATTTGTTGCGTTTGTCTCCACATGATTCGATGTATCATTTTTGCTTGTCTTATCTGTTCTCCAGGCATCTGGTATCTTCTTTAGAAGTACATCAACAGTTGAAGATAAGTACTTAAAAGCAGTGCTAGGTAAGCAATCAGGGAAGGGATTCCAGGCAGTTGGTTCCAAATCAGAAGGTTGATTCCAAGTGCCAGCTAATTGTTCTCTTTCTCCTTGTCCTACAAGGAAGAACAAGAACAACGAAAAGGATAGGGAGAAAGCAAGTTATGAGATACTTTTGCTTTCGACCCTAATGATATGAGATACTTTTGCTCTGGTGTAACCTGGTTGAAGAGGTGTTTTCAAGAGGGAAGAAAACTGAGTATGTTGAGAGGTTTGGTTGCAGATGCATTATTGGTAAGGAAGAATAGTCAGGCGTTTTGGAATTGTGTCTTGCTATGGAGGATGAAGGTCGACATATATAGGGATTTTCCAATAGCAGATAGTGGTGCGGGTGCGGCCTTGTCACCCACGCTTATAGGCAAAAGTATGTTAGTTGGAATAGTGAACTTCATACTTTTTCAACTTTGTCAGAGATCTTTGACAAAGTTGCACATGTTATCCAAGAAGCTGAGGTCGTGTCTGAAAAGTGTTCACGGATTTTATGCAGGAAAATCCGACTTTTGAAATTCGTAGAGTGGTGTCTCTTTGATTTTTGAATTGGTGGCTGCGTTGCCTCTCCTTTTATAGAGGTATCGATCACATCCAACATGCACACTTTGAAGATTGCCCGCTCGTGAAAATTGTCTCTGGTGTATTTTTGAGATTTTACTCCATACAACCCTTTTCTTTTACCATTTTTTTTTTAAATGGCCTACCTGTCTAACATTTGCTTAAATTTGAGTCTCGGGGGTGATACAACTTGTGAAAATTGTCTCTGGTGTATTTCTAAGATTTTACTCCATACGACCCTTTTCTTTTACCATTTTTTTTTAAATGGCCTACCTGTCTAACATTTGCTTAAATTTGAGTCTCGGGGGTGATACAGGCGCACCGCATCAGGGTAATATATGGGGCCCATTTTTCTTATCTTCGAATGGCCCTCTTACAGTTAAATACTCCATGATGAGGGATGCAATAACGGCTATAGTAGTAGCTAGGAACCTCCTTACTCCTAGAGATAATAGGCTACTTTCAAGACGGTTCGATGAGTTGGTTGTCCAAGACTCCCTGGCTTTCAGTGTTCAGTGCGCGGACTCTGTGTCTAATATGGGCCAACGTCTACTTGCTCGAACTCACCAAGTTGAATCATTGACGGTCGAGGTGGCAAATCTTAAACAAAAGATCAAACAGCTCAAGTGCAAGAATAAAGATTGGCACATGCTTGCAAATAATTATTTGACGAGCATGAAGAGGAAGCTTGATCAACTGCAGGACTCCGAAGGTCGGATTCAAAATGACCATCAGAGGTTTATGGATGTACTCAAGAGGCACTTTTTGGCTTTGTCATCTGGAGCTTGACCAAGTATTGAGGCTCCGAATAATCAACCTCTGGTGCCTCTTCTCCCTGGAGTTCCGCCAAGTACTATGGCGGCACGTGAGTAACCTCCCTTATTTGTAATTTCTAGATATGTCAATATACGGGCTTTATTTTATTCAATGTATTATGCTAAATACAAATGAAACATATATCTCACTAAGATGTGTTACTTTCCTTATTATTATTATCATATTTTCAAAATGATGCCGTGCACCATACCATAACCTTTCTCTTTTTTTATTTTTTTTTTCTATTTTTTTTAGATGGTGTTTGATGCACCATCATCCTTATTTTTGTTTCTATCTTTCAATGATTTTGTCGCCACCACCTTTTTTCTTTTGACTTGCTAATAGTAGCGTGCATCTTCTTTTTGTGTGTGTGTGTGTGTATGTTTCGATGATGAGTATGGTAGATTGACAATGTTGGGTTCCTCGATGGGTTTCTTTACTGCACCGCATACGGACCATTTTTCTACTTGCACAGTCATCGCACTGCATTCTTATTTGCATGCGGATCATTGTTTGTACAATCATCGCCTTGCATTCTTCTCCACACGCGGACCATTTTTTACTTGCACAATCACCGCACTGCATCCTTCTCTGCATGCGGATCATTGTTTGCACAGTCACCGTCCCTTTTTTTTTTTTACGGGTCAATAACACTTGGGAGATCATTATGCATATATAGATCTGCACAATCACTGCACTACATGTAGACTAGTTTCATTTGCAACTGTTGAGACCATTATATATACATGCATATACACATACATATAGGGCATCGCGTGGCCACTGCACCTGCTTGCCATCTCGCATTCAGACTGCACTGTCTTGCAATCCTGCGCTGCTACTGACTGTAATCGCGACTACACCGTACTGCTCATTCGCTGCATTGCGTTCTCCGCGTCTGCCACCTACTGAACTTGGTGCTGGACAAAAATAATGGTTGCGCGTGCAGGTTTGAACCGCAAGGGTGAATTGCTTTCCACCTCTTTAACCTCTGTAGTTCTCCGTGCTATTTGTGGGAGTTCGGTTAAGGTGGAGACGAGGCACAAGTCATCACAAGTGAGTTGTTTGCAGAGAAGTGAAAGCCATTGCTGCGGATGGGAAGAATAGAAGGCAGGACTGCCTAGGAAATTCCTTCGTACAACCTTTATTCTGTGAGGCCTATTCGCTTTAAAGAGGGGACGACTTTGATCTTTTGGGCCATATATATAAATGTGTAACGTGATTGTCCATTGTCCCATCACCGTGTATATATATAATGTAATATAATGTGACTATTTATATATAATATTTGTACCCTATTGATGGATTTCTTTGTTGTAATGCTAGAAATCTTTAACTTTGAGAAGAGAGAGCATGATGTCGGGGTCCTCACGAAGCTTTCAGAGATGTGGTAATTGGTGGTGGAGTGAGCAAGACATGGGTGTACCTATGCCTTTTGCTACCTAGTGCTTGACATGGAGGACTCAGCCTACTCTCCACCATCGCCAATCTTACTTGGACGACCTTTCATGAAAACAGCCCATACCAAGATTGACGTGGCCAAGGGAGCCTTAACTATGGAGTTTGGTGGCGATATGATTAACTTTAAAGTTTCTGAATCTATTGAGAATCCTAATGATGTTCGTTCTTGTTTTGCCATTGATATAATTAAAAATATAGGGCAAGAACGTTCAACACCAATTAAGAAGGATACATTTCGAACCACCAATGAAGAGGGAATTAGAAAAAAAAAAAAAAACACAAGGGACACACCATTGCCATCAAGAAACCCAATCTGGCTGAGAGCATCCATAGTGATTTTGTGGACTGTGATGCAACTTTTGAGTCTTCATTGCAATACATTGGTGAGCCACTTATTCTAATTCCAATTCCCATTTCAACTAATAGGTTGTTACCTTATTTGGTGCAGGTTCCCAATCAAATCCAAGGTGGTGAGAGAGTTTACATAGACTTTAGGAAGCTCAACGCCACAATCAGGAAGGATCAATATCCCCTCCCATTCATTGAGCCTTATTATGAGTATTTTGAGGAGCATGTCGTGGAGGATGTACCCATCCATGCCATGGGCTACAATGAAGCTTAAAAGGAGGTATCGTCTGGCTGAAAGACGTTAAAGCAAGCGCTTCTTAGGAGGCAACTCATGCATTCAAATAAAGAAGACCTAGGAATCTCCAACAATCCACAACCAGATTTGCGTTCCTAACCCTACTCTTTATTGCTTTTACTTTGCCATAATTGTCATATTTGTTCGTTGTGTTGTTTGATTGTTTGAGTATGAGTCTATGTTTGAAACATTGAGGACAATGTTTAGTTTAAGTGTGTGTGGGGGGGGGGGGAGTAAACAAAGTGTTTTTCATGAAATTTCGTCAGATTTTATCACCTATCACTTCTAAAGTTGTTACTCAATGTTTTTAAGTGTTTTTAGTGTGTTTTGAAGTGTTTTTATGTGTCTTATAACAAAAAGTCTGAAAATTTGAAAAACAAATCGAAAAAGAGTATTTGAAAAAAACCCAAAAAAAGTTGTTTTTGTGTGTTTGTTTGTGTCTTAGGGTACCTTCCAACACAATGATGAGGATTTGGTTTTTAATTGCATGACTATTAAAGAGAGTTACAAACATGGGTGGAAGTTTGATATGCTCTTTGGTTTATGCTTAGTTGTAGTTATCATTTACGAATTCACATGTAATCACAAAAGGAAAAAGTTAGTTTTGTAACATGCTTGAAGGAAGGAACTCAAACTAACGCTACAACCCTGAGAAACTTGAGCCTAAACTTTATTTGGAGAGCTATTAATCTGTGAATTCTTGTTTTCTAAAGTCGTTGCATGATTGCATTATTTCTTTGCTTGGTTGCTACTTAGAATGCGTTTCATCACTGTAGTTCCAAATACTAGAACTCATGCCCGTTTCATTCAAATCATAAAATTGATTGCATAACATACAATAAGATGAAGTTGTTTAGTTAAACCAGAGCCAAAAAGCCTTGCCCTTTGCATATGTATCGTAGGTTTAACCCTTTTGAGCCTTATTTAGCCTATTTTCTTTGTTAGCCACACTATCCTTACCTGGCCTAGAATACGATTATCCATACCCTTGTTCTTAAAGGATAGTGAAGCATTACTTAGAGGGAATTCCTTTTAATCTACAATTTGTAGAAAAACAAGTGTGGGGGAAGGTGTTTCTTTGGAATTCTATGAGCTTGTACATTTTGTGTGCCAAAGAAAGAGATAGGGCACGGAAGAAAAAAAACAAAAAACAAAAACATGAAAAAGAAAGAAAAAAAAAAGAAGAAGAAGTTGAGAAAAGAAAAAAAAAAGTTGAAAATAAGTGAGAATGAACTCACAAGTATTGGTTGTTGAAGAAAGGGTCCAAAAGTTTGAATCTGGCCCTAAGTGTTGTGTGAATCTTCCTTTTGTGTTTAAAGTTGGTTTATGCATTCAAAAGTGAATTCTAAGTGTTTATTTCATTACTTTGCTTACTATTGCTTTAAGAACTTTTGTTTATCCTTACCTTTCTTTGTTAGCCAATACCCTAACCCCGTTACAACCCTTAGACTTCTATATTGATTGTTATGTATTTCAATATGTGGAGTTTAAAATTGGTACAAGCATATGGTATCCCTGGTTCTCGCGTCTAAGTAGTGGCATTCCATTCATGAGATCATATACATATATATGTTAATAATTCCAAAAAGTGCCTTTTTTGATTATACATATGTGAGTGCTAGACTACATGTTTATATCAATCTTCTCACATATACCTAGTGTAGGGAGTGTAGTCAGAAAATCTGTGTGAAAATAAAGAGTAGTGAGGAATTGAGAGAATTCTCTAAGGCATGTTACTACATTCAAAATGTTGTTTTAATTAATTAAATGTGAGTAGTGAGTGGTAACTGCGATTAAGTATATGCCCGAGGGTAAGGATAGCTAAAATTTGTGGTAGTAGTGATTTTTAACATGTCATGTTGCATTGGAAATTCCTGAGGCAATTGTTGGAAGGTTTAGGCTGTGTTTTGTTTTCTTTGTTTTGCTCGAGGACTAGCAAAACCTGAGTGTGGGGGAATTTGATAGGAGCATATTTATGCGACTTAGTTAGCTTGTTTTCTTGCATTTACATAGTTAGTTTCTATATATTATAGTGATTTAAGCTATTTTGTGTGTTTGTAGGTTTAAATGGCAAAAGAGGCAAGAAAGTGCATTTTGGTGCATTTTAGAGCAATTTTGGGCTAGAATTGACAGCTTGCATATGGAGCAAGGTGGATGGACGAAATTGAAGATCAAAAGAGACTAGCAATGTGCTTAACATCTAGAAGAATTAAATCAAAGACTTGGAAGATAAGGAATCAGCTAAGAAGAAGGAAACCCTATCCAAATAACCTTATCTTATCCAACCTTATCTTATCTTATCCTAACCTAATCTTATTCCACTTAATTCCAGCTGCAAAGAGAACTTAATTTCATATTAATTCACCTAATATATGGTTCTAGAAGGTCCTATCTGTCCCTAGATTGGTGTTGCACCTATTCCCTTCTAGAAGGCCCAAATCCTTGCCGTGTACACCCTATTCCTAATCCTAGAAGAATGCCACAACCTCCTTTCTAGAAGTTTTAATTCCTTGCCGCAGGTTCCTAACCTTTTCCCCCTTGGTTTCTACCAAACCCTAGTCCTTTTCCCATAGGATTGTGCACTTCTTTTCCCTTCATAAATTATGTGAACCCTAGCCTATAAATACCTCATTATGCCGCACAAATCAGACCACCACATCCCATACATTCACACCATAATTCGCACCACACACAAGAGCCATAAACTCAAAAAATCCCCATTGTGCCACAACTGCGCAAGGAAGGAGAAGAAGAACCACCTAGAGCCGTGCTTGCCATTTAAGACGTTAGATTGTTGGAGCGTTTCTAGGTGTATTCTATCTTAGTTTTCAATGTTTAAATTTGATTGTCTTTGTTTAATTACGAGCATGAGGAACTAATTTCTTTTTAGCTAGAGGTGGATTCAAAGCCATAAACATATATGTGATATGAATTGATTTCCTCCGGTTATTGTTTCATAAAACATGAATGCGATTTACTTATCTGTTTGATTGATAACTTATTCTTGTATGTTGATTAAGGGTGCACACTTAGTTTGCATGCATGAATTTGATGCTAAAATATAAGGGAATTTCACCTAATAGTTATGAACTTATATTTACAAGTAATGGAGGTTGCTAGTCACAATCGTGTTAAGTAAATCCATGGCAGGAATATCATGCAGTTCATAGTTACAAATGTCATGTCAATGCTTATGATTTTCACAAAACTTAATGATCTTTGATTGTATCTCTATTATACTGTTCATGTAGGGAACTATTGAAGAATAATTTGGTTGCCGATGTGTTGTCCATCTAATTCAATGAAATTAGGAAAATCTGAGAGTTAATTTGTGCAGTTCACGGTTAATTTGGGGCATTTTCATTCATGGTTTATAGGAATAATAACTGGAAATCAATTTATATACATATGTGTCATATGTGGAGAATGACCCTCTAGCTAGCCTTTTACCCTTAAAACACCCAATTTCGTGTCTAACCTGTTTAGTTTATGCAATCTGTTTAGTTTAATTAGTTTCGTCCAAATCAATTCCCCCCTTTAATTAAGTGTGTTAGATTAGTTAGAAACGTGTTCAAATCTGTTGCAGCTATCTGTTACATTTTCCATTGTCAGTGATAATGTAACGAGGCACACCGTATCGGTGGATGATATGCTCCTTGATGAAACGAACGACAGTTTCCTTCTTGACTTCCCTTAGGGGTATGGCCTCAGCCCACTTAGAGAAGTAATTTGTTGCAGCTAAGATGTAAGCTTCGCCTACAGATGACTTTGGCGTAATTGGTCCTACGACGTCCAATCCCCATGCGTCAAACGGCCATGAAGTAACTATAAGGTGTAATGGTTCAGGCGGTTGATGTATAAAGTTGGCGTGGAATTGGCAGGCTTGGCACCTTTTGGCGTGTTCCAGGCAGTCCTTCACCATGCTTGGCCAATAGCAGCCTATTCTTTTGAGCTAGAAATGTAGCTTTAGTCCATACTGATGCGCTCCACACACACCTGAGTATGCTTCTTCCATAGCTTGATTGGCTTCTTCCTCATTTAGGCATCTCAGGAGCACTCCTTCAAAAGAGCGTCGGTAAAGTGTTCCTTTGTAGTAAAGGAAGCGAGATGCTCGTCAACATATTTCGGAGCGGTGTCTAGGATCATCTGGAAGCTTTCCACGTGATAGGAGCATATTTAGGCGACTTACTTAGCTTGTTTTCGTGCATTTATATTGTTAATTCATAGTTGTTTTTGGCGTTTAAGCCATTTTCGTGTGTTTTTAGGTTCATGTGGCTAAGGAAGCAAAAAGATGCATTTTGGAGCATTTTGGAGCAAAATTGGACTTGGAAGGGATAACTTATACTTGGAGCAAAAGGAATGGACGAAATTGAAGAGTTGATGTCACAAGGATTCCTACTTGAAGTAGCCACACACCTTCCACATTTCAGCCACATGCACTTGTTCCTCCATCATTGCACCAACAACAACATTGCACATGCACTCCCTTTAATTAATTAACCCACATGCACCCTTTATTCTTTCATCATTCCAGCCACTCCACATCCCTCACCAAGAAATCATTCAACACATGCATCCATAATCATTTCTCCACACCAAAACCTTGCACATGCATTCCCCTTGTGCAATTCCATCATTCCACACCTCCATGGCAGCCACCAACCAACCTAGCTGTCATGTTTCCCCTTTAATCATTCAAACATTCACCCACATGCATTTCTAACCCACATGCACCCTAGATTCTAATCAGCCATTCACATTTAATCATTCATTCCCATCAGATTTCTAGCATATTCACATGCATTCCATCCTTTAAAACATTACACATGCACTCCACATGCATTCATCCTAGCTGTCATGTTTCCCCTTTCATCATTCCCTCACATTCTTTAAATCAGCCAACACATGCATCCACCTTTCTCCCATCAGATTTCCAACATTGCACATGCATTCCCCTTACAATTTCAGCCATCCTAGCTGTTTTGCACATGCATTCACTTAACCTAGCTGTCATGTTCCCTCTCCCATCCATTCATCTCCCTATAAAAACCATACACACTTCACACAACATTCATACACACCTCAATTCATCCCACACTTCCATTTCAGAAATTCATCCATTGTATATACCACAAACACTTCCCCTTTTGTGTCGTGTCCTCCCTTACAATCCAAACACCATCCTTCCATTTCCACCACTACCCAAACCATTCACACCATCAAACTATCCTTAGACCTTGTGCTACAACGAAGAGGAAGAGAAGAGTGCCTAAACGTTCATACAATTCAAGTTTGAGTTGTTGGAATGTTTAGGTGTTTCTTTGATTTCAATGTTTAATTTCATTACTCTTTGTTTTGTACGAATGAGGAATGGAAGAGAAGAGGGCCTAAACGTTCATACAATTCAAGTTTGAGTTGTTGGAATGTTTAGGTGTTTCTTTGATTCTCTTTGTTTTGTACCATGAGGAACTAAATCCCCCTTGGTTAGGGGGTAATTCGAAATATATGTTTATGCTTGCATTTTGATTTGATTACTTCTAATTGCGTTTCATAAGTTGTGGATTCAATTTGTTTAACTGTTTGATTGATAACTTATTTATGTATGTTTATTGAGAGTGCACGCTTAATTTTCATGCATGAATATGACGCTAGAATATAAGTGAGTTTCACCTAATAGTTACGAACTTATATTCACAAGTAGTGGAGGTTGCTTATAAACAATCGCGTTAAACGAATTCTTGGCATAAGTTTCATGCAATCATAGTAACGAATGCCCCGTCAACACTTATAATTTTCATAGAGCGTAATGATTCTTGCTTGTATCTCTATTATGCAATCATGTAGGGGACTTGTGGGGAATGTTTTGGGTTGTCGTATGCAATCGTCCAATTCAATAACGTTAGGAAGATTTGAAGGTTAATTAGTGCATCACGGTTAACTTGGGGTGTTGAGAATTAATGATTTGTTGAAATGCAATTGGAAATCGTTTATTATGCAAGTATAACATGTATGGAGATGAACCCCTTAGCCATTCTATCATCCATTCATTCCATTCCATCAAATTCGTTTTACAATCTGTTTAGTTTATTAACTTGTTTTGTTATTTCAATTTTCGTATAAATCTAAATCCCCCTTTACTTTATTGTCCAATTTAGTTAGAAAGTGTCTTAGTTTATGTTTCTAAGTGTTTTGATTAAATTTGTTACATAAATTCGTCCAAATTCACCAAAGTGCTCAAAACTGCCCAGAAAGTGATTTTAAGGCAGTTTTGAGTGTTTTGGGTGATGTTTGAGTCTTTTCGTTTGTTTTAGTGTTTTAAAGTTTAGTTTTGCATTCTTTGAGTCTAGTATAGTGTTTCATATTGTTATTTTACGTTTTTGAGTTAAATCCAAGTGGTTAACAATCCCTCCTAATCCCCGGTCTAGAACGATCCCTACTTATACATATACTACAATTTGACGAAAAGAGGGTTTAATTTGTGTGCATATAATTCTCGCATCACCATGCTCCAAGTAGTTGATCAGCGACTGTCTCGTCTCTTCAGCGTCCAATGGAAGTACTGAGATGACATTTGAGTAACAAGCGGGATCACCTATCTTTGGCAAACTGGCACTTCTGCAGCTTCATATTCTCCTAGTGTCATACTCGAGGCTAAATTGGCGAGAGCGTCTGCCATTTGATTTTCCTTTCTTGGCACATGTTCTAGTGTCATGGCCTCAAACCTTTGTAGCAGTTGAGTTGCCAGCCAAAAGTATGGGACGAGATCATCTTTCCTCATCTCATATTCAGTTAAGAGTTGATTGATTATGAGCTTGGAGTCGCCATATACCTCAAGAGCTATGATTTCCATGTTGATCGCCATTTGGAGCCCAATGATCAGTGTTTGGTACTCAACGACATTATTGGAGCATAGCTTACTTAGTTGGAAGGAGTAAGGTAGTATTTGCCTTTGTGGCAACATGAATACTACTCCTGCCCCTGCTCTATCTGCTCGTGTGAATCTGTCGAAAAACATCATCCATGTCGGGAAGATGTCGATGTAGAACACCTCCTCGTCAAGCAAGTCGTCTGAGATTTTCCAATCAGCTGGGATTAGGTGATCGGCAAGGAAGTCTGCTAACGCTTGTCCTTTGACGATTTTAGCTGGGACGTAGATGATCTCATACTGATTCAGAAGCAACGCCTATTTAGCGAGTCATCTTGTCAAGATTGGTTTAGACATGACATATTTGACTGGGTCAGCTTTAGCAACCAAGTGGATGGTGTAAGCATACATGTAATGTCTAAGTTTCTGAATGGCAAACACCAAGGCAAGGCACATCATTCTATTGGGGAGTAATTCAACTCAGCACCAATGAGAGTTTGACTGAGTTAGTATAGTGCTCCTTTTTTCTGGGATTCATTTTCTTGTGCCAGGAGTGCTCCAACAGAACCTTCCTGAGCAGCGATGTACAATATGAGCAACTTCCCAAGCATATGCACCCCCAGGACAGGTGAACTTGATAAATATTTTTTTATGCTTTCAACAGCATTGTGGCATGCTTCATCCCATACGAACGGAACATCCTTCTTTATGAGTCAATTGAACGGTTGACAACACCCTGCAAGGTTGAAGATGAAGCATCTGATGAAGGCTAGTCGTCCTTGTAGACTTTTTAGCACGTGCAGGTTTCTTGGTTCAGGCATGCTTTGAATGGCCTTGATCTTTGATTGGTCCACTTCAATGCCACGGTGCTTAACAATGAAGCCGAGGAACTTTGCAGAGGTGACGCCAAATGCAAACTTTAACGAGTTCATCTTAAGGTCGTATTTTCGCAGCCTTTCAAACACTATTCGCAAATCTTTCAAGTGATCAGATATTTTCTTTTTCTTGACCACCACATCGTCTACGTAACACTCTACGTTTTTGTGTACCATGTCATTGAAGATTTTCTGCATTGCGCGTTGATATATAGCTCTAGCATTCTTTAGACCAAAGGGCATCACCTTGTAGCAGTAGATACCTTTTGGCATGCGGAAGGCTGTTAGTTCCTCATCTTCAAGAGCCATGTGAATTTGATTGTATCCAGAAGAACCGTCCATGAATAATAGTGCCTCATGGCCAGTGGTTGCGTCCACCATGATTTCGATGATTGGCAAGAGGAAGTCGTCCTTTGGGCAAGCCTCATTAAGGTCCCGGAAGTCTACGCAAACATGTATTTGTCCAGATTTCTTAAAGACAATGACGATGTTTAAGATCCACTTGAGGCATTGCATCTCTAGAATAAAGCTTTCTTCGATTAGCTTGTCAATCTTGGCCTCAATTTGTGGGATGAGCTCGAATCGATAGCGCCTTTGAGTTTGCTTTATCAATCACGTTCCAGGCTTGACTGTAAGATAATGCACAATGATGACAGGGTCAAGGCCAAGCATTTCCTTCTAAGTCCAAGCAAAGATGTCTTTGTACTCTGATAATAGTTGGTAATACTCCTCTATCTCGTCCGCACTTAGCAGCGCACTTATGAAGATAGGTTTCGGCTCCTTTTTTGTGCCTAAGTTGAGCTCTTTGAGATCATCAATCGTGGCTTACCCCTCATCCTCAAGTTATGGTGGTCCGGCAGTGACGTCTTCCTCGGGGATTTCATCTTCTTTGCCTTCCGGGATCGTGATATGGAAGACGTCTTAGACCTCCTCTTCAACGTCATCCTTTCGAGCTTGTTGGTGTGAGGATTAGCCAGTATGGATGATGGTGCGCCTTTTCACTTTCAGTGATCTAATTGTGTCAACCTCCAAGATGCTTGGTGCTTTATCCTTAAAGGAATAGAGCTTCAAACATCATATTTTCCTGCCAGACCATCGAGCTTTTCTTCTTTTAGCATTGTTTCCTTCTTTCTAGAAGGCTTCTTGTTGTCTTCAAGTCTTTCCAAAGCTGACCATCGCAGAGGAGAGCTAACCGTGTTGCTTTGTTTCTTAGGTTTTGATAACCTTTCAAAAACAGAGCTTTGGGATGTTGGCGTGTTAAGCCTCTTGAAAATGGAGGTTTGTTCTTGACCACTAATGCGATCAAGTGCCGAAATTTTGGGCCTTAAACGATTCATCCTATCGAAGACTAACGTCCGAGGGGCAGACTTAAGCTCCTCTTGATCTTGTCCAACACTCACGCTGATGTGTTGAGTGCTAGCGTTTTTCGCTTTGCTTAAAATCTTCACGGGTATATTTGGTGTGAACCCGAGTCCAGCTTTGTTGTTGTCAACTCCGTAACCATGCTCTTTCAACTTCTTTTGAGTCTTGGTGAGGTTATGTTCTTTGTCATTGACAGTGTTTAAAACTTTTTTTCCAGGATTCGAAGAGGAAGCGAAGTCGTACCCAGCCTTCAACATAAGTTTGTAGGTGTTTGGATCAAAACATTCTTCGGTCTTATTGGTTGGAAGAAAGCTTGGTTCCACCCCCTTTGGCAAAGGTTTTATGAAGCTTTGCGATAATCCTACAACCTTAACATCACCTAGCTGTGTCAGAGGCAAAACTGCATTCGTCTTGAGTAACTTCACATTATCCTTGTGCCACTGTGTGTCGGCTTTGCTTGCTCCAATTTCAAATGGGGATTGACCATTTTTTCTTATTGACATTGGGATGTATCGGAATATTGGTGTGTTTGGTGATAGGAGCATATTCATGCAACTTAAATGGCTTGTTCTCGTGCATTTACGTTATGTTTCTTTAGTTATTTTAGTCCTTTAAGCTATTTTCGTGTGTTTGTAGGTCCAAAGGGCTAAAGGAGCAAAAAGATGCATTTTGGAGACTTTTGGAGCACTTTTGGGCTAAGGATGGATAGTTTATGCTTGGCGCCAAAATGTTGGACGAAATTGAAGACCAAAGTGTTGGAACCTTGTTCCCTTTAGTTTTAGGACATTTAAACCTTTCCAATTCCCTTATCACATGCATTCATTATTCATTCCCTCACATGCTTCCATTACTTATCATCACCACTTATCACTTATCATAACCACTTATCATCATCACCTATCACTTATCACTTATCACTTATCACATATCATTCACCACATATCATTCACCACTTATCTTATCAACCACTTATCATATCATTCACTTATCTTATCAATCACTTATCATATCATACACTTAATTAATTAACCCACATGCATCCATCACCCAACACTTCCCTTGTGCCGTGCATACCCTCATTCTTTCATCATTTCAGCCACTTCATCATTCCATCAGATTTCACAACCTAAGTCACATGTGCATTCATCCACCTTTCTCCCAAAAAGCTTTGCACATGCATTCACTCACCACAAACAAGTCACATGCATTCATCATCAACATATCTAGCTGTCATTCACATGCATTCCATCTTTTAATTTAATCACATGCACATTCACCTTGCATTTGCAGAAAATCCACTTCATAACACATGCATCTTGGCAGATTTCACATGCACTCATGCACATTCACCTTAATCATTCACATAGCTTTAGTCCACATGCATTTCCACCTAGATTTCCACCTCACAACCACCAGAAATCAACCAAAACCGTGCATTCCCTTTCATTTCTGTCAAAGCACATGCATTTCCACCCTTTAATCACATGCACAAACAGCCACATGCATCTCCCATCACCATTTCAGATTTCCACCAAGTTCCTAGCTGTCATGTTCCCCCCATTTCACCTATAAATACTCATTCATTCATTCTCATTCATACACAATCCATTCACCACAGAAATAAGGCCTTTGTGCCAGAAATTCATCCATTCCAAACACTCTTCCATAAACTCATCCATTGCAGAAATGTAGACCATCAAACCGCCCCCTTTGTGCCGTGAGTCTTCCCTACAAATCCAAACACCATCCTTCCATTCCTCCACCACTCCCCAAACCATTTACACCATCAAACTATCCTTAGACCTTGTGCTACAACGAAGAGGAAGAGAAGAGTGCCTAAACGTTCATACAATTCAAGTTTGAGTTGTTGGAATGTTTAGGTGTTTCTTTGATTTCAATGTTTAATTTCAATGCTCTTTGTTTTGTACGAATGAGGAATGGATGATAAGAGGGCCTAAACGTTCATACAATTCAAGTTTGAGTTGTTGGAATGTTTAGGTGTTTCTTTGATTCTCTTTGTTTTGTACCATGAGGAACTAAACTCCCCCTTGGTTGGGGGGTGATTCAAATATATGTTTATGCTTGCATTTTGATTTGATTACTTCTAATTGCGTTTCATAAGTTGTGATTCAATTTGTTTAACCGTTTTATTGATAACTTATTTATGTATGTTTATTGAGAGTGCACGCTTAATTTTCATGCATGAATATGACGCTAGAATATAAGTGAGTTTCACCTAATAGTTACGAACTTATATTCATAAGTAGTGGAGGTTGCTTATAAACAATCGCGTTAAACGAATTCTTGGCAAGAGTTTCATGCATTCATAGTAACGAATGCCTCGTCAACACTTATAATTTTCATAGAGCGTAATGATTCTTGCTTGTACCTCTTCTATGCATTCATGTTGAGGACTTGTGGGGAATGTTTTGAATTGTCGCATGCATCATCCAATTCAATAACGTTAGGAAGATTTGAAGGTTAATTAGTGCATCACGGTTAACTTGGGGTGTTGAGAATTCATGGTTTATTGAAATGCAATTGGAAATCATTTTATTATGCAAGTATAACATGTATGGAGATGAACCCCTTGGCTAGCATCCATCCATTCATTCCATTTCATCACATTCATATATACTATCTGTCTTAATTCGAATCTGTACATTTTATTTAATTTCGTATAAAACTCAATCCCCCTTTACTTTATTGTCCAATTTAGTAGAAAGTGTTTTAGTTTATGTTTATAAGTGTTTTGATTCATTTTGTTACATAATTTCGTCCAAATTCACCAAAGTGCTCAAAACTGCCCAGAAAGTGATTTTAAGGCAGTTTTGAGTGTTTTGGGTGATGTTTGAGTCTTTTGGTTTGTTTTAATGTTTTAAGTGTATAGTTTTACATTCTTTGAGTTAGTTTAGTGTTTTATATTGTGTTTTTACGTTCTTGAGTCAAGTTATTACTTAATTTCGTCCAAATTTGTGGTTTTGCTCAAATCTGCCCAGAAAGTGGTTTTTAGGCAGATTTGAGTGTGTTTGTGTTGTTTTGAGTCTTTTGGTTTGTCTTAGTGTTTTAAAGTTTAGTTTTGCATTCTTTGAGTCTAGTATAGTGTTTCATATTGTTATTTTACGTTTTTGAGTCAAATCCAAGTGGTTAACAATCCCTCCTAATCCCCGGTCCAGAACGATCCCTACTTATACATATACTACAATTTGTCGAAAAGAGGGTTTAATTTGTGTGCGTATAAATCTCGCATCATTTGGTCATTTTGAAGGCATCCTACTCCCTTTGGTTATTGCAGGTCTGGCAGGCTCGTCATCATTTTTGCTTGAAGATGGCACGGCTTGCCCTTTTTGTTTCTTGGGCATGGCTTGCCATTCCTGCTTTTTAGGTGCTGCTTTGCCCGTGGATTTAATCTCTTCTGGAAGAGCTTCGGCCACCATGTCTTCATCCATATAGAACTTGGCATCTGCAAAGTGTGATTCAGCTTCGGTGAATGGCTTAGTATCACCTTTACTCCTTCCCGGTAGAATTTTAAGCATTGGTGGAGGGTGGATGGCACTACTCCATTCCCATGGATCCAAGGCCTTCCTAGGAGCAAGCTGTAGGAAGTTATTGTATCAATCACATGGAATATCATGCTTGATTTAAGTTCACCAATGGTCATCTCCACTCGGGTCATGCCCATCGTCCTTTGTCTTCCTTGGTTAAAACCCTGGATCAGTAGACAAGTTAGAGATAGTTCATCCACCTTGATGTCAATTGTGGTCATTGTTGACTTTGGCATGATGTTAATGGTCGACCCACCATCTACAAGCATGCGATTGACTTTGTGTTTCCTTACGTACCTTGAGACGAAGAGATGATGATTGTGAGGCTTTGATCCCAGCAGTAAGTCTTCGTCAGTGAAGTTGATTACATCATAGGCGAAACAACATGTGGCATATTCATGTGGCCGAAGTTTCAAGCCTTCGTCCTTGCTTTCTTGCACTTCATGGTTGCCAGGATTTACCAAGACTACTGCTAGTGCTCTTCGCATCTTCTTTGTAAATTGTAGCACTTCCTCGATGCTAAAGTGTGTTGGCAGACCTTCTTTGGGCGTGGGGGTCTTTACTCCCTCAATGGCAATAGCTTTGCCTTTTAAAGGCTCTTCCATCTCTACTTCAACATGTGACAGGCGATGGTAGTGCACTGTTAGAAAAAGTCCTTCGGGAAATACTTGTGCAAGGAGACAGGAATGTGTGGCTCTTGCTCAATAGGTTCCCCAGCATATGTTGGCTTATTAGCTCTTATGTTTCTTTTAGGCTTCCTATTGTTGTGGCGGTGGTGATTTCCTCCTTGTTCCACCCTTAGCTGTGTGACTAATGGTTTTGGCTTCCTTGTCTTTTTGTAGGTCACCAATGTCCATCCTTCTTCATCATCGGTATGTGCATCTTGGTCGCTTACCCCCAATGATGGTTGTGCAGAAGGTGTCGTGCAGCTTGAGAATTGACAGGAATGGTCAGTAGGCCTGGCAAACGGGTCGTGTCTGTCGTTTTCGTGTAACACATGTTATCTTAATGGATCGTGTCATGTCACACTTGTTATCTTTACGGGTCCTTAAGGTAAAGTGATCCGACCCGTTATAACCCGTTAAGAAAAAAAAAATTTCTTAAATTTGCACATACCACACATTGCCACATAAATATTACTTCAAAACATTAAAACACATTTGTCATTTAAGTACTACTTCTACACTCGAAAATAAGAGTCTAATAAACAAACATCCATACACTACTAGCCTATTACAAAATATTAAATGTGCAAGGATATGCAAAATGAAAGAGTTTTTGTTTTCAAGGTTGTGAAGCCTTTCTCAAAAGTTTAAACCTTTGCCAATGGAACTCAAAACTTGCACGTTATTCCTTTTACAAAATCCTTAATTTTCATCGATCATCATGGCATAAAATTTTGTGGTATCCATTAATGTCAATATTTTAAATTGAAGATCGAATTCGTTCATTGTATTCATATAGGGTCAAGGAGTGTAGCTGTAAAAAAATCATCAAAATCGGAGTTAAAATAACCGTTAAATCATGATTTTTTGTTGAAAACTGTCGAAAAGTTTTGTCCTGTTACTTTATCTCTGAATGTTTGCTTTTTGCAATTTTTGGTGTATGCAATCTCAAAGTATATACAAACATGTTTGACGGTTGGATCGTTGAAACTAGTTTTGTAGAATGCGTATCCCATCAAAACAATAGATTCACTAACACTTAAGAGGTTATTCATACTTTCATTAAGTATAACATAAGATTTTGTGGTATCCACTAGTGTAAATATTTTAAATTGAAGATCGAGTTCATTCACTGTATTCATATAGGGTCAAGGAGTGTAGCTGTAAAAAATCAACAAAATCGGAGTTAAAATAACCGTTATATTGTGATTTTTGGTTGATAACCGCCGAAAAGTTTTGTCCCATTATTTGATCTCTGAATGTTTGTTTTTTACGATTTTTAGCGTATGCAATCTCGAAGCATATACAAACAAGTTTGATAGTTGGATCGTTGAAACTAGTTTCGTAGAATGCGTATTCCATCAAAATAATAGATTCACTAACACTTAAGAGTTTATTCATACTTTCATTAAATATAACATAAGATTTTATGGTATCCACTAGTGTAAATATTTTAAATTGAAAATCGAGTTCATTCATTGTATTCGTATAGGGTCAAGGAGTGTAGCTGTAAAAAATCATCAAAATCAGAGTTAAAATAACTGTTAAATCGTGATTTTTGGTTGATAACCATCGAAAAGTTTTGTCCAGTTACTTGATCTTTGAATGTTTGTTTTTTGCAATTTTTGGCGTATGTGATATTGAAGTATATACAAACATGTTTGACGGTTGGATCATTGAAACTTGTTTCGTAGAATGTGTATCCCATCAAAACAACGGATTCACAAACACTCAAGAGTTTATTCATACTTTCATTAAGTATAACATAAGATTTTGTGGTATCCACTAGTGTAAATATTTTAAATTGAAGATCGAGTTCATTCATTGTATTCCTATAGGGTCAAGGAGTGTAGCCGTAAAAAATCATCAAAATTGGAGTTAAAATAACCGTTAAATCGTGATTTTTGGTTGATAACCGTCGAAAAGTTTTGTCCCGTTACTTGATCTCTGAATGTTTATTTTTTGCGATTTCTTACTGATGCGATCTCGAGGCATACACAAACAAGTTTGACGGTTAGATCATTGAAATTAGTTTCGTAGAATTCGTATCTCATCAAGTTCAATAGTATATATATATTTATTAAGTAGATTTAAATTTATTTATTTTGTACGTATAACACTTAAGAAATTGAATGGTATGTATATTTAAGCCGATCCAATGGTTACCAATTTTTAATATTTAATTTAATATATATAATTATTATTTTTTGGGGTATAAAATTGTTAAATTAATATATATAATTATTATAGTATTTTTTTAGGGTTATAAAATTATAAAATTAATATTTTGCTTATCGTGTATCATGTTACCCATGTGTATACTCGAACCAACCCATTATCTTAACAGTTGCTTATTGGGTTACCCAATAACGACCTGATTCGTTATCGTGTTGACACGAACACCTGTTAATTTCATGTCGGGTTATCGGGTCGTGTCAGGAATTGCCAGGCCTAATGGTCAGGTGTCACTTGGAGAGGCACGGGATCGAATGATCTAAACGTAATTGTAGTAGTATGTGTTGCGGCCGTGTCTTCAAGGTCAAGCTCGATTTGCCCTTGTTGTGCTAGCTTCATGATGAGTTCTTTAAGGACAAAGCACTTGTCAACAAGATGGCTCACAATACAATGGTAATTGCAGTACTTAGGATCGTTTACGCGATTCATCTCTTCGGGACGCTTGCATTCGGGTAGCTCGATCACTTTCTTTTCCAACAAGTCGTCTAACATTGCAGCCATATCTGAGTCAAGAAAAGGGTACGTCTTTTGCTCCAGCTCCCTCAAGGTGTTTTTGTACCTATCTTGGGTGCGAGAAGGCTCATCTCTCTTTATCTCCTTTGCTTTGTTCTTAGAGAAGATCTTGATGGGCGCAGTGGAAGTTTTAATAGAGGTAGTGTTGATAGTAAAAGCTTCCTTGGCGGGCTTCTTCCCATGATTGTCCACCTTCGGAGCAAATACCTTATCCTTCTTGAAATCAGTGATTGGCTCATTTTTTCCATGATGGGCGATGCTTAACTCCATGTCGTGGGCACGGGTAGCTAACTCTTCAAAAGTCTGTGGTTTGATGCCTTGAAGGATGTAGTTTAACCCCCATTGCATGCCTTGGACGCATATCTTGATCGAGGAGATCTCTGAGAGCCTGTCTTTGTAATCGAGGCTTAGAGTGCACCATCGGTTGATGTAGTCCACGATTAGCTCGTCCTTCCATTGCTTTGTGCTTGTCAACTCCAGCATGCTTACAGTGCAGCGGGTCCTGTAGAAACGGTTGAGGAATTGCTGCTCCAAATGCTCCCAGTTGTTGATGGATTCAAGCTCTAAGTTCGTGTACCAATCGAATGCATTCCCCTTCAGAGAGTGAACAAACCGCTTCGTGAAGTAGTCTCTTTCCGTCCTCGCGTTGTTGCAAGTTTCAACGAAATGGGCGACGTACTGTTTTGGGTTTCCCTTTCCATCAAACTGCATGAACTTTGGTGGTTGATAACGCCTCGGCATCTTCAGGGCGTCAATCTTCTTGGAGTATGGATTTGAGTACAACACGGAGGTATGTAAGCTCCCTTCGTACTATGCATTTGATGGTGCTGGCGATCATCTCTTGTAGCTGTTGGATAGAGAAAAATCCCATAAGCACCGCTGCTTGGTCCAGCTCTAGCTTCTCTTCGACTTTCTCCACTAGAGGCTCCTCATCCTCGTTGTTTTCCTTCTTTAGTGGATCAACCTTTAGGTCGACTTTCACATTGGGATACGCATCCAGTTGGTTGATGAGTGCAACAATTTGCAAGTCTTTCTCCTCCACAGTCCGTGTGAGTTTTGCGATTGCTTCATTCATTTGAGCTAGCTAATCCTCGATCGAAGTTGCTCCGGTGGTCATAACTTGTATGGCTGTGCTGCCGCTCGAGTCGGCATCGAAGAGTAGGGACTCGGAGTACTTCTTCAGAATTTCCTCCCTTGGTGCTTTTATCGAGGCCAGGGTGATCACAGGTTTGTGTCTCGGGTGCTTTTATTCCTTCAGCAAAGTTGATGTAGGGGTGGAAGAAGCGATGGAAAAAGCTATTGCCTTACTTCGAGTTATGATGCCCAAAGTGTCACCACTTGTGGCGAGGACGTTCTTGTCCTTCACCTTGGTTGCGGGAACAGCTTGAACCTTCCTTGACGCCATTTGTGCCCTTTTGTGGATTTGAAGATAAAGATGAGAGGTAGAGATAGTTCCACTGGGCGTGCCAAATTTATGAACATGAATATCCCTGCAATGAATAAAACAAGAACACGTGTACAAAATAATATTTTGTATTGATTTTGGGGTTACAATCTCTTTTACAATTTGATCTTCTAATTCTATCTTCGTAATGTGTAGATTTGTTGATGGGTTGTTTATCCAAAGGGCCATCGAGGCTTGGTCTAGGAATGAACAATTGTGCAGATTTGTTGATGTTGTTGATCCAAAAGGGTCGTCAGGGCTTGATCTAGGGATGAACAATGGTGCATATTTGTTGATGTTGTTGATCCATAGGGCCTTCGGGGCTTGATCTTAGGATGAACGGATCTTCAATGCCTTCGGCGCTTGATCTTAATGAACAGTTAATGAATGATGAACATTTTCTTCAAGGGCCATCGAGGCTTGATCTTGAATTGGTGGAAGTTCTTCAAGGGTTGTCGGGGCTTAATCTTGAAGGAGGATTTTAATAAAGAACGAAAATGACTTTCTTGATCCTTCGGGATTTTCTTGAGAGCTTTAGAGTTTCAAAGCTTCAAGGTTTTGGTGTGATGTGAATTGGTGAAGTGAAATAAATGAAATTGGCTTCTATTTATAGAATTTTTCAAGGCCAAATTTTGAATATAATATTCAGATGAAATAAATCATTTCTGCCAAGTGTTGACACATGTCCTATTTGATGACTTTTCTGATTTTGTTCGATTTTTTGTTAAGTTACATGATACGTGTAAAATTTATGTGATACGTGAACGTTGAAATTTTAATTATTGGTCAACATTTATTTCACTGAAATTTCGATGTTTACAGGATGAACTGGTCAGGATTGCTAGGTGAACCGTGGGAGCACGTGGGGCCGCATAAATGGATCGAGCCATGTGCAAGGCGTGTAGGCGCAGTGCAGCGCTAAAAGTGCGTTGGATCTGGGCCAAAAGGACCATCGACGTGGCTTGGTCCGAGTTGGCCTAGCCCACTTGGCTTGGAGGCACGTTGGGTTCACGTTGGCCTTGGCCCTGCGAGTGCTGGGCTTCCTCCATGGTTGCAACTGTAGTTGTCTGGGTTTAGATAGCTTAGGTCGTGAGCTGGGTTCGCGCTAGCTAGGCCTAGGCTTACGTTGCTAGAGCAACGGCTTGGGCTACCTCTGGCGCCTGGGCCTGGGCCTGGGCTTATGGCTGCCTACTCACCATGGCCTCACTGCTATAAAGTTGTCCCACTGCCATGGCAGTTGCCGTGGTTGCTATGGTGGTGGTGCTCCATGCTGGCAAAGTTACTCCTCTTGCCGCCGAGTTGAGTCTCATGGATCGACGTTGTGGGGCTATATCGCAATCTCCATCATTTGATCCGGATCTTTGAACGTAGAAAGTTTCATTCGTCGTGGTTTCCGAATTTCCCTACCATTGTACTTTCCTCATACATCTATTCAAAGAATAAAAAAAATCTAGGAATAAGAACATACAAAAAAAATTTTAGAATGAACAAGAAATGAGAAACTTTGAATGCAAAAGTCTTCTTTGAGCGTATGAATCAATCTCCCAATGAAAACACCAATTTGTGGATGCAAATTTCCTCCATCTCTTCCTTTGACAAAAAATACATTTGCAAAATAATTACACATTTGATTAAGGTCAAAAATCTCACGTGCCAAATTTAGAATTCTGAAAATAATGTATTCAAGAGTACGTGGATAGCAAATGACTTAGCATTTTAATGAGATAAATAAGGTATTTATAGGAGGGTGGCCGGCCATTTATGGTGATGATGGGGGATAATTGCAAGATATTATGTGAAATAATATCTTGCAATTAACATGATAATTATTCCTACTTAAAATAGGTAGTTTTGGCTCTTTGAATAAAATCAACAAGGGATTGATGAGGAGTGATGAAAGGAATTTGAATAAATTCCCTAAATACCACCTTTGACTCTTCCTTGATTGAGCCGTAATTGTCAAGTGTTGTTAACGCAACATGTCAAAATAGGTCTAGCATGCATTACATCAAACATCTAGTAAGCACAAAAACAACCCGTACCAAATATTCAAAGAGTCGCTGAAAAACCTTTACATGTATATTTAGATGATCCTAGGACCACCTTGGTCCCTACTTCCATCCGCCCTTGTCCACATGCATCGATAGTCAGAAATCGCTCACGTTCAGACACAATGCAACTCTAACGGGCACCATGCACTTTAATTAATGCAAGGGGATGAAGCATAAGAGAGATCCAGACGGTACAAGAAAAGACAAACCATTTCGGTAATGGAATAAAGACTCGCAGTTTCTCTAAGCTGACATCCTACACATTCCAACAACAGGCAATACATCCACCTAAAAACCAATAAACCCAATAAATGAATTTTCTGTACAAATTTGCCATCTGTTAAGAGGGGTTGTGCAGTACAAGATATCAAGTTAAGGAGGCATTCTTGGCTTTCTGCCTTTGGACCACGTCACCAGCCAGACCACCCAGACACAAAGAACGGAACCCTCAGGTATTAAGGTCCTCACCCCCAATGTTTGTGTGGAGGCGACGCAGGTGACACAGTACATCCGCCAGACCAAAAAATATCTCCTAGTCGAGATGAGAATGCATCAACTTCCAGACCAAAAAGGGATCAACTCTACTGTCTATCAACCTTTCTAAATACCTTCTCGAGGCTCTCTGTCATGTCTAAAGTTTCATATAGTTCCCTTTTCTTTTTCTGCTAACCTACCATTTCTAAATGTATGCGATCTCAAGAAACAACTCTACATATACAGACGGGCTCTAGCTACTCCACAGATCACACGTCCGACTTGTATAAATATATTTTTACATTCGCTATGAGCCTCTGGCATCTTGAAGTCTGACTTGCTCGTGAACTTTCAGAGCCTCTGAAGTGAAACTATCTAAAGTTCCAAAAATTGGGACCAAACCACCTTGCAAACTATTGGAAGCTGCGTGATTAACTAATTTGATGGCCTCCTTATGCCTCGCTCTCTCCTCGGCTAATCTCTTCTTCATTGAATCCAAATCCACCTTCAGATCATCTAGTGGTGAAACTCCACTATCGGAAGGAGACTTTGACAGAGCACTTTTGTCTGTTGATGCATCATGGTCATGGTCTCTTTTTGCTCTCTCCATACGCAATTTTCTGAGTTGGCTCTCCAAATTCTTGGAGACATACTCAGCTTTGATCCTCTGACGTTGCTCCTCGTCCTGCCTTTCCCATAACTGGTGTAAGGTTGAAGCAAAATCTTGCATCGCACCTGCCACCCCCTTTTCGGAAATTCTTTCCATTGCTTGGCACCAATCATTACAAACTACAAAAATGGGTGGAGCTCCCATCCGGCCTGGGGAGAAAGGGGCAACTCCATCGGTAGTTTCTTCAGGTTCCTGATTAATGCACCTTGAAAGCCACCCATTTAAGGACTCCACATAGGACTTTTGGGTGCTGACCCAATTGTTAAAGGAGGCGCACCAGCTCAGAAGCTCCATTTCAAGTTCAAGAGTAGCTTTCAAACCAGAATCTTTTCGAAGGCCAGTGCTCACCTTAAGAGATCGAATTTTGCTCTCCATAATAGCTTGGAACTGTTTCTTGTGGCATTTAAGCATGGATTTCCACATTCTTATCAATCTGCAGATAAAAAGATCCTAATATTAACAAAAGATACCCGGTGAGTTAAAAAAAATAAACTTAGACATAAAAATATTAACATATAAAGTCAAGTCCCTGCAAGTAATAGATAGAACATATAATTAACAAAAGATCCCCGGTGAGTTTAAAAAATAAACTTAGAACGTAAAAATATCAACATATAAAGTCAAGTCCCTGCAAGTAATAGATATTCCATCACCAGTAAATAACCTATGTTTGGCAGGAGGGCAAAAATAATGGAAAGAAAATGTAAAAGGGCTAGGATTCCCTGTAGCACACCATAATCTATCCCTCGATGTACGGATGGATTGTTGGTAGGAAAGTTTAAGCATCTTTACATGCAAGTTCAGGAATCATACTTTTTACGAATCCCCCTACCAAAATTGTCACCAATAGTCTTAAAGCATCATGCATGAGGGAAAGTGACCCAATAGAAAGCAAAAGTCATCACCGTTGAGTTGGTGGGGGGCTCAATACGAACCACTACCAACTTATTGATTTAACTATTGGGAAATAATCTCCAACACAATCACCTTAACCTCATATATACAAATTCTACACAAATAAAAAAGCAATGAAATGAAAGAAAAAAAGGCAGGACATAATTCAGATTAATTCATCCAACAATAAAAGTGAACCAATGCAAATATTGTTGTGACCCAAAGTGATAAGCTGTTGCTGAAAGAAGTTGAAGAGATTTGTTACCCATGAATCAATTCCGTGACTTGGGGAAGCAATTCTTCATCCCTCAACTTATGTATCCTCCTCGATATGGTATCAGCAGCTCTGATACAAACATTAATTTTGGTTAATAACTTCCGTACAGAAGCCTGTGCGGCATCAATCTTAGCAGACTCAGCTCCATGATTATCTAGATTTTTCAATTTCTTGCACTTCTTTTCATAGTCAACCCGTAGCTTTTCTTCGTCCTAAAATTAGTGCAACACGAATACATATTAAACAGATGTCAACAGGAGCAAGCTCCAAGCCACTTGAAGAACAAAAAAAAGTGATGTTTGACACATCAAATCGAAGCTTGTACAGGTAAAAAAAAAAACTATAATATAGAAATTCAGGTCCTTCTATGAGTGCAAATGCATTGTACTTGTTAAATCAGAGGGAATGAAATAATTTTTGCAACCTGCTGCAATAAAAGGATTTGGTGACTGTGAGCTAACAAGGACTTTAGTCTTTTAAGTGTCATCATAGTAGTAATTATGAGCTGCATGACGTCCATAATTTTGATTCTCTCACCTTAACTTCCTTGTACAATTTTTTCTCCCATGCATAAAGTTTCTCCAAAGTCGATGAGAGGTTTCCAGGCTTCTTGATATCTTTTCCCGGTTCTCCCTGGTAAGCTTTTGCCAATTTCACGGTCTTAGAACTTAATTTTACTGGTGGCCTGGATGAAGGGGGTGAAGACAGCATGGAAGGTGCTACAAGGTAAAGGATCCTTGAGAAGACCACTGCATAGACATGCATAAGTTTTAATGAAACAGAGCAATAATGCTTCTTCATAAAGACCCCAATAAAAAGTATTAGACTATAACAGAATTTGATTATCGATCCTACAAGCATTCTACGGTCGAAACAGTGAGATTTATATTTTTTTTTTTTTTTTTTTTTCAAAACATTCAGGTGTAACTTGGACTTTTAAGTTTTTGGTCATTGCAGTATGATGAAGCCTTGCAATGTGTAAAAGGAATCCGGAGCCAAGTAATTATCAACACAAATTCAAGCATGAGAAGGTCCTCAGAAGTAAAACCTGAGAAGGTCCTCCAGTGACAAATGTTTCACAGCTATCTCCAAAAAATTTATTGCGTAACATGCTGGTTTCTAATTTAAAGCAAACATGAACAAGGGAGGTACTAATACTTTTTTTCAGTGTCAAGACTTGGACAAGTTCAATTGCAAAGCCATATCTAATGCCTAACAACTGAGTATACGGAAAAAGGAAATGCAAGAAAAAGTAAAGCAATATTGTATCCACATTGCTCAACCAGAGCTTCTAACAAAAACACGAAAGAAAAATAATTCTGAAATCATCTTGTTAATTATGCGAACTTCTAAAATCCCAATTTCTCATCTACTCATGGCACATGGTTCATGTGAGTCTATAAGGCACAACACTTAAGTATTTTATGCTACTTGGGTCGATAAGTATGCATTTTAGTTCAGAGAAAGTAAGCCCTTGTTACAATGGAGCTGGGTTGTAATGCAAAGACAGCGCACAGCTTAGATTCCCAACAACAGACAAAAACTTCACCATTTAAATGCGGTCGAACAAGATGGTGGAAGCAATCTACAGAATGAGGATATGTATGATAAAGTACCAAGACGACTAGGGATTAGACTCCTACCTTTAAGTGCAGCACCTCTAGGCTGATAAGGCAACTTGCCCACTTCAAGCAGCATGGCAACCTCTTTCCCATAAGTAGACGCAGTCTCGAACTCATCCCTGATTTCCTTCACAACCTCCTGAAGATCCCTTGGACCGTGGACTGACAATGTAGTTAAGCTACTCCCTTTAGAAGATCCAACATCGTGCGTCGATGCAGCTTCAACCTCAACCTCAAACTCAAAACTCACCCTCTTTTTCTTCACAGATTCCTCTTCAGAGTTTTTGGATCCAATTGTATCAGGACTGCTCTTTATCTCCTTCCCACGCCCAGAGTGTGAACTTTCACTGCTATGCAATGGCACTGTCCCTGAACTCCCCTCACTGCTTGGCTGCTTCAATGGCACAGCCCTTGAAGTCCCTTCACCCGAATTTCGATTCCTATTCCTATTCACATTACCCTCTTCATTCGCCTTCCGCTTCTCCTTGTGAACCTCTTTCAACACTTCCTGCTCTGTCTCATCCTCCAAATCAGGAATTCCCTCTCTCTCCCTCACCTCCTTCGAGTCCGGACTGCTCGTCGTGGACCCGTACCCGTATCTAGCCTTCGGATAGGAACCCGGGTAACCAGTATTATCATAAGTTTCAAACACATTCAGGAAATCCCAAGTGGAGGTTGTCGGAGGCGAAGGCGGTGCAGGTGGAGGACGGGCCGGTGATGGTGGGCTCGGCGGCCGTCTATTGTAAGGATTTTCACTATTCACCGGTGACCCCATTGGGTACCCGAAAAACCCACCACCGCCATATGGCTGAAACCCCGAATAACCCGGATAAGGATCCAGGTAAGGACCATTTTGGGTCGGATATCTCTCCGGCTCTTCGTAATACACCGTCTGCATCGGCGTCTCTGTCCTTCTCATATAATACATCTGTGAATTCGGAGTGTAATTCGAAGGGTAATTCGGGGGGTAATTCGGAGGGTAATTCGAAGGGTAACTCGAAGGGTAACGATAGGAGGAAGAAGAAGAGGGTACCTCTTGCTCCGGGCTGTCCTCGATGTGAATGTGACCCGACGACAAGTCTAACTCGGATTCTGACTCGGACCCAGACGACAAATTTATGTGAGAGTCGTCAAAGTCGTCCACTTTCGGCGAATCAGCGGAAACAGAGTGCGAAATCGACGTAGACGACGAGTCGTTTGTATGGGGTTTCCTTTTCCTGGGCTTGCCTTCGTCGGAGGGTAACGTGAGAACTGGGGATCCCGGCGGCGAAGACGACCCGCCAGCGCCGGAGATAATAAGGTCTTCGTCGACGAACTTGCACAGGGCGTCGCCGATGTGCTGGAGGGATTGGAAGTAGGAGAGGTGGGCTGCGGCGAGAGCGTAGCGCTGGTCCAACGCCTTTTTGATGAAGTCCTTCCGCTCCCGGCAAAGCGTGACTAGCGGCAAGTCGTCGACCTTGGAGCCACCGCAGCCCATATCATCCGTCAAGTAACCCCTGGAGAGAGCCCAAAATTACAAGCCAATGCCACTCACCGCCACCGCCAACTCTGCGCCTAGCGGACCTGGCCTTCCTCCTCATGGCGTCCTCCTCCATGCCTGTCCGTACAAACGAAGCATCGTGAACAACCACCGCAGATCCCACTACGATCTAACCGGGTCACAGAGAGAGAAGGAAAAAATCGGATTCAGACGAAGATCAAAATTCCAGATTTTAACGGAACCCAAACGAAAATTCGAGATTTTAATGGAAACCCTAGAGCAGAAACTACAAGGTGAGCAGCACAAACATGCATTTACACACATACAAACACAGACCTATAGATATAGAAATAGAAACACATCTAGAGCCATGGGGGGTAGCGAGATCCGGTGCATGAAAATAAGTGAAGGGGTGGGAAGCAAATCCGACCGTTGATATCGATGGGGACGAGTAATGACTGTCCATGCGAGGAGGGGACAGAGGCTCAGAGAGACGAGTCTCTCTCTCTCCTCTCTGAGAGTTTGAGAGAAAAAGGAGCAGGCAGGCAGTCAGGCAGTCAGGCGGCAGATACAATACAAACAGATTTTTAATTTAATTTTCTTTAAATTTAAATTTTGATTAAATTAATTTTGTGCATAAGAAAACAAAATAGGGCGTGGAAATACGAGAGATTGGAGGTTGCGAAGAACGCAGGGTGCTTTTTCTCGTTTTGTTCGTGGAATTTCGGATTTTGATGAGAGAGAGAGGAGAGAGAGAGAGGGGAGAAAGAAAGTGTCTGAAAGGAAATAAATTTTAGAGAGGGAGGACCGAAGGTGGAACCCGCCACACTGGATACAGAACTTGACATTATTGCAGTTTACCGCAAGAAAGTGGGTATTTACTATTTTCTTTCTTTTCTTGGTAATTAACTATGGACAAGAATTGTATACCTTTTCATTTTCGGTATCGTTCCGTACCTTTCTGTTTTGTATGATCACCGTTAAACCATATTAATATTTTATATTATTTTTTTATAGAGATAATAAGATAAAATGAATAGTAATATAAAATGTTGATTTGGCTTAACCGTGACCACACAAACAGGAGAGCACGGAAAGTCACCGGAAGTGAGAGGGTAGACAATCCTTGTCCATTAACCATTCCAGTTTACCGTGTAGGTGTAGCAGTGATTTCATCCGTCAAGAAAGAATGAGCATCCTCTTCACATCTTTTTTGTGAAAATTCTGAGAATTTTAAAATTATGTCCGTTCATCATATATCGTGTAAACATAGCTCTAAAATATGAAATCGAAAGCAAAAATGTCTTCACTAATGTTTCTCAATCGCCAAGGAGTTGTAAAAAATCCTTTGATTGCATCTATAACAAGCTTCGAAGCACCTTCCGGCTTCCACACAGACTTTATATAACAATGTTGACATTCTCCAACAAAAATAGAAACACTATTATTAAGAAACAATTTAAGCATCTTTATTAATTCTCAATCGAAATCAAAATCAAGATTCCGATTTCAAATTCAGATTATTTAATTGATTACCATTCATATACATGTCAAAATCTCTCCAACCATTTCTAGTTAAAAAGATGTGAAAACGTCTCTCTTTACATATATAAGAGCAGTGCGTCCCCACAAGTGATGCAAACACAATATCATAAATTAAACTCCTGGTTTTAAGAAGAATTGGTTCTCTTTTTTTCTGTTCTTTTGATAAAAGACAATGCTAGTACGTTAAATTGTTAAATGTTAGAAGGAAGGAAGATCATTGAGGATAGAATCCGCATCAGAGTACATAAGTATTATTATTTCCGTCATTGCAATAAAGTATCATTTGCTAGAAGAATTGGTTTTTGACTGGATTGGTTTTCAGCTGGTGGAGAAACAACATAAAACAGCATATTCTAACAAACTATTGTCAATTTCGATTCAGATGGTTGGCAAACAACTGGTCATATGTCCAGACGCTATGCGTGAGTAATTACATTTGTAGGGGGAGACATGTCAAAAATTCTACGCGGGAATTGTGAAGCAAAAGTCCGTGTGATTTTCTTTTCATTTACACTGAAAATGACCAGGGATTTTGACCTTCGTGAACGCGCATTGCATCCGTATTGGTCAAATTTGCATAAAAAATCAAATCGTTAAAATGTGGAGGGAAAAGCCAAAAAGCAAATTTTGAGGGGTGAGAATTTGGGGTTTGTTTGGTGAGCAGAATGTTTCTAATCATCCCCTTTCCACCGGAACATGTTCAAAAGCAGCTAAAATTAAGGAAGTGGAGTAAAATAGACGCTAAATATGGAATAGGATCCTATTCAGATTCTTTTTGTGGTGATTCCAAGAATCATTTTATTGTGTCCATTCATTTGTTATTCTGCAGTTATAAATTATTTTGAATTTTTTTATTTAAAATTGAACACAAACTATACTTGACAAAAACTGACCACACAATTTATAATAAAATGATTCCTGAAATCCTTACAAAGAGAATTCAAGGAGGAACATCATCCGCTAAATATTACTACTTAAAGCTTTACCTATAACTTTACACCCATTCGGCTAATTTTGGAAACTCAAATTACCCTGTCATAATCCACACACATATAATAATCATTATAGCTTTCGGTAAATTACCCTGTCACACGACATGGTATCATCATAGGCTATGGATTTCATTAAGACCAAAAGCTAACCGACACACGACGCAACTTTTCACATAGTAAGTGGGGGTGAAATACAGTTGTTACAACGTGATGGTCAAATTCAAATTCAATTGACAAGGAGTGGAGAAACTCAAGATAATTAGTTTACGCATCTAAAGCGAGGGAGGATTCTTGTTGGATTCTCTTTGAGACGATCTCAATAATCCTCCAATTACATCCGTTTATCGTACATCGTGCAACCAGTTTTTACGAAGTATTATTTATATTCAATTTTAAATATAAAAATTTACAATAATTTTTTACCATACAATGTATTATAAATGAATGTGATTGGAGGATTTCTAGAATCCTCACAAAGAGAATCCGGCAAAGGTTCTCCTGAATCTAAAGCAACACTTCCATCTCTAAATGTAGAATACTCTCAACAGTAGTGGGTCCCAAACCTAAGTATTTTCGGAAAATTTGTTGCACTTATCATACAAGTCGCATTACAAGCGTGTGAGGAATTGAGTGTGAAAGAGGTTTGGATAGAACTTTGGAAAAATAGTTGTGGTATTATCCACAATGAGTCAGTTCTGTTTTTAACAGACAAATTGTAATTAGAGACGTTGCGTAACTTTTTCGTTTTGGGCTTTGAATGACTATTTTTGTACATGCGTATGAAAGTAATGTGCATACAATCAAATAAGCATGAAAGATCTTTATAGATAAGGAGCCAATCAGCGTTCTAGAACTTTGTCAATAATCATGTGAACAAGTGTTTATTCCAAGTAGGTTTTTTTGTTTTGAGAAAGCACAAATTGCTTTCCAAAATCCAAAAGAAATGGAGCTATAAAGGTGGTGGTTGGTTGGTGTTGAAAGGGACATGAATAAAAATCCTAAAAGGGCGTTCTTGTTTAAGTAGTAGGGAAGGAGGATTATCCATGTAAAAACCACTCCCACCTTCCGCTTTTGGTTTTCCTCCATATAAAATATAGTTCTTTTTTTAGTAGGAAGAATTTGACTAAGCCACACAATAATCAATCTAATTTGGTATTGAATTCGCTATTCATTAGATTCGAACCTAATATCTCTCACTTACATGTGAAAAAGAATACCACCGGATTTGTAATACTGAATGGCCAGACAAATTTTATTTGTTTTTATTTTAATTATTGACGAATTGGGTTAGTTTCTGACCAACTATTTTGGGCTAAACCTTTGAGAAAAAGGACACGAATCAGTGTCCATTCTCTCCAGGTGTGAGAGACTTTCTCTCTAAGGGTGAGAGCTTTTTCTCTCTATGTGAGAGCAGTACAAAACCTTGTTTTCTCCTCTTGCCGCCGGCCCTAATGCTTTTAGGGTCGGCGGAAACCCTCTTTTTTTTTTTTCTTTCTGTTAGTTTTTCTTGCTTTTTCTTCCTATTTCATTTTGCCTTCTCACCATCGACTATCTTTGTTCTCTTTCCCTCAAATCCACACATCCAACTTTCAAACCACTCATCTACACACCCATCTACATGAACTTCACCTAATGCTTTTAGGGTCGGCGGAAACCCTCTTTTTTTTTTTTCTTTCTGTTAGTTTTTCTTGCTTTTTCTTCCTATTTCATTTTGCCTTCTCACCATCGACTATCTTTGTTCTCTTTCCCTCAAATCCACACATCCAACTTTCAAACCACTCATCTACACACCCATCTACATGAACTTCACCTACCTTCCACCGATTTCACCTCGGATCCGAGCTTTAACTAATTTTGACTGCGATCTGTTGCAGTCATCATCTCAGAAGGTGAGTAGAGCTCCGAGTTTACACCGGCTCGGGTAATTTCACCACCTCCTTCTCTTTGTCTGCCGAATCTGGCACTGTTGTCTGTCGTATGCCCACAAGCTTCATCTATTTGGTGGTCGTGTTCGATGTGTTGTTATTTGCTGGAAGACGAGATCCTTGTTCTTTCTATCTCTAAGGTGCTGGTACGGGTATGGTTGGTGGTGATGTTTCGAGACCGTTGGAGGAGCTGCGACTATCAACGAAGGTGCTGGAAGAAGACCTTTAGGGTTAGGTGTCTGTTTCTCTATTGTGGGTTACTTTTGAGGTCCATTATTTTGCTTATGCGAATATTGTATTTGGACCTTTAATGTGTATATGCTTGTTTTGTTAATGAAGTATAATTTGACCCAAAAAAAAAAAAAAAAAGGACACTTCACCACATGGGCCCACTAACTAAATGAGGTCAATTCTAATATGAGATCCCCACCACACGATTGATCAACTTTATGTAGTGAGGTTGGTAGACTTGGATAGTTGGACCCCACCACATTCAATAGGCATTGGCCATCTTAATCTCATTAACCAGATTCCCGGGTTAATTGTAGGACATTTTGGTAATTCTAAGAATATTTGTCCTCATCCCGCCATCCATTCATGGAAAGAGATCGTATTCCGATCTCTCCCTCCAAAGCCAAGTGATCAAGTAATCTGGACCTTTAAAAATTGATCCAACGGTTTAAAATTGGGCCTTTAAAAATTGATCCAACGGCTTAAAACAGAGAAGTTAGTAAAAAAAAATTAAAAGTTATAATAATTTTTAGCGGTTGGATCAAATTTTTAAAGCCCAGATCACTTGATCCCTGGGATTTGGAGGGAGAGATCTGGAGATGATCTATTTCCTCCATTCACTACCATAATCCTTCAAATTAAGAGGTCAAAATCTCCCATTCCACTAACATGTCAACCAATAAAAATTTTGTTTCAATATTTTTTAAATTATTACATGCATTTAAAACTCTATTTAAATAATAAAATAATATTTGACAATTCGGTTAAAGATGTACAAAATTTGACATAAAATTGCAGACTGTCACATCAACTATTAATTAGAATTTGATTTTTATAATTTGACATTTCCTTTGAAGACCAATCATTAAGAGCGGGATGCTCTACTAACCTAAGAAGGCATAAAGCGTGCTTTATACAAATGAGAAAGCTACCTCAATAAAATATCAATCGTGCTGAATGAGAAACTAAAAATGTAAAAGTTACTGCACAAATATAATATTGATCATTAGAACAATATATTTTCTAAACTGAGATAACTACGACCAAAACGATTTCCCTAATCTTCCGTTCTTGAAAGAAAAAACATTAAATCTTTTTTCGATGACTTGTGTTTGATTATATCGCTAATACAAAGACATCAATAAATAACAATCATCAAAGGAGAATCTAACTTTAGGCAATATATAATGTGTAAGTTTATACATCAGTGACATTTGACTTTTGTTCCTCTCATTGTCATTATTTTTCTTATCAATAAACCCCTTATAAAATTCGGATACAACAAAATCAAAAGACCATAAAATCTTTATTAAAAAGAAAAATGATTACCGCACTTATTTTTCTTTGTTTTTCAAAGTACTTTTTTTTTTCTTAGACGTCATTGGATCTGCGAAACAAGAGCAAGATCAAGTGCGGAACAATAGAGTAAGAGTGTAAAAGTTATTTCTCTATCATGAATTACAAAAGTGACTAGTAAAAACTTATTCAACTTATTTGACACAGCGCTCACTAGCGAAACCACCCACAAGGCTAAGGTGGGCTGAGACAGAGAGTTTTTTTGTAAGTGTAGTGCTATTTACACATTTATTTTTAATTTTTATTTCTCACACATTTCTCTCAATGTTCAGCCTTCGCGTCGAATAAAAAAAATAATAAGGGTATGTGAATATCATTATCCTTTTTTTAAGCTCATACTTTAATAACTTATGTGAATGCATGTAGCTTATATAACCCACTCAATTCCAACACATGTTATTATTTCATTATATTTAGTAGAGGATAGGTAATAAATAATATTTTTTTATGCTAAAACTAATAATTAGTTCTATCTCCTCCCCCACCCCCCCCCCCCTTTTTTTCTATGATATTCGTTAAAGAAAAAGATCATTCATCATATGTGATTTAGCCTCTAGACTTCTTACTTAAGAATTTAGTTCACAATTAAATCCCTATATTTGCAATTCCTTACTTTTCGTTACGATTTTTCAATGAATGCAAACTTTGGTGCGCTCTTAATCGCTTTATTTACTTATTCTTGATTTATTTAGTATGTTAATTATTTATATGGTCCTTGAAGTAGTCTGTTAGGATTATGATTTCAAGAATTAGTTATATTCTATTGTTGTTTAATTTTTATATTGATTGTCATATAATTTTATGTAAAAAAATAAACATATGATTTTATGGCATTAATTTCAACTAGCCCATCCAAGAAAAAAAATTCTAGCTCTGTCCTTGAAAGTGCTGAGCATCTTGCAATACAAGTGATTAGTATTATGAACTATTAAATTTGTGTTCCACTTTCGACCCCCTCAATACCACATTAGAGGAATAGTTGCACGAACATGTATATTCTTATAAATATATTGTGTAATCAATATACGCACATTATAACATATGCATTTATTTATTAACAATAGTCTAAATTTATGCTACATCAATAATACAATTAACCCGTAAAAGTAAAGTAAAACACAAAAATTAATATTGCGTGTCAATGTGAATCTATTGCTAATATTCTCAACGTGGATGTAATGTGTCCACTCCTTCTCGACTTCTAGTGAATGACCTAAACTCACTTATCATGTGGGACCTATACCTTAACTTTCAATGCCGTTGGAGGAGTAGAAATTTTTCATTGTGATAGGAACATAAGTAGTACATTACATGTTTTAATAGAAGTGATGAGAAATGTTATTTTTTAAGTTATTAACTTTTTAGCATGCATATTCCATCATTTGTATAGTAACACGTGATATATCACCTAGTGTATCGGTTACACTAAAAAATCTTTATGGGAGTAGGGGTCACTGAGGAGAGGACCAAGGTCCACTGTCGTTTGATCGGAAACGACATGCACGTAGCAGCCTAACAATTTAATATGTTTGGCCCCCCCTGAAGCATGCGCACCACGTGGAATGACGTCAGACTGACACCTACTTATTGGCTGATCGGAGACTGCTCACTTCCCTCGGGAACTATTGAGAATTCACATGGCTTGAACATCTCTACGTTACTTGATTCACTTTAAAACATTTCATTTGTCCATTATGCAATGAACAAGAGGAATTAGTGGAGCATGTTCTCCTTCTTTGCCCATTGACGATTCGGGTTTGGTTTGGAGGTCCGTTAAACTATAGGGTGGTGATCTTAGACCCATCCACCCCCGCATATGTTCGTGGAGCTGTTGGGGTGGTGATGAAGGATCATTTGGGTAAGTGTCTGGCGGTAAGAATGAAGGAGATTGCTATGCAAAGTGTGTATGCAGCTGAGGCAATGTGATTCTGGAAGGATGCTTGCTTGCCCAACAGAATAATCCATCCCAAGTAGTAGTGGAATCTGATTGCAAACATATAATCATTGGCTTGTTGGATAGTATGGAAACTACTCATTGGGAGACATACCCCGTTTTGTCTCGGATAATGGATGTCAGTAATTCATTACCCATATGCAACTGGTCTTGGGTTCCAAGATCGGGGAATGAAGCGGCGGATTTCGTGGCATCGTTTCAGTCTACGGAGATGAGCGACTCAGTTTGGGTCAAAAGACCCCTATCTTCGTTTGTAAGAATCTTGAACAAGGACAGGCTACCATGTCCTCCGTAGTTTGTTTTTGGCTCATGGGGAAGGGTTGATGTTGGTGCCATGTTTGGCGGCGTCTTTGTATGCCCTATCCTAATTCTTTTGCGTTGTGTTTGTTGTTCCCTTTCGGCTTTCTTTCTTCCTGGTTAATATATCCAACTTTATAAAAAAAAAATTAAATAAACATTTCATTTGTTTGTCGTGCAGTTTTCAGATTTAGTTTATAATGCAGTGAATTTTTTTAATCAATAAAATGATGATAATTAAATTGAATTAGTTACAAGAGTGACAATATTTGAATGCACAAACTCACACACTAACATACTCTCTAATATGTTTCGGTCATGCAATGAGTTTCGTGTTTAAAAAATAGGATTGTTCCTCTTAACCAAACTCAAATTGATCGAACTTCTCATAACCATGCTTTTTCTAATTGAACTACTCATTACCAAACTTTTCTTGATCAAACTTCTATTGACCAAGCTCTTCTTGATCAAACTTATCATGACCAGGCTCTTCCAGTCTAGCAATCTTTGCAGACATGTAAATTTAGGTGAAATAAATACTCATCGACGTATTAAAATTTGGATAATCAGGGCTTACGTGGCATGCACCATGTGTCTCACAAATCGTACACATAGCATGTGACCTATCAAAATTGGACCAATCGTCAAGAGAGACACGTGTCAACACTTGGCGGAAATGAATTATTTGATTTTAATTTAAATTAAACAAATTAATTAATTTAAATTAAAATCAAATGAAAATGCCAAATTGGGGAAGATGGATTTTTTTAATTTTTATTTGGTTAAATCAAATATTAATTGATGGAGTCAAATCACAAACTAAACCACAAGTCGAGTTTTGGTACTTTGGTCAATTAATCAAGGCCAAATCTAGCCGTAGGCAAGACTTAGAGAGCTTACGAATACAAGGCCTTAAGACAAAGAAAAGAGTCAGAAATTCATCAAAGCACTCAGACGCTCAAACGCTCAAACTCTCAAACTCCTAAATTCCCAAACAATTAGAAGATTCAGAAAGCTCTTTGTATTCTTCGCCACACTTGTGAAGAACCACGAAGTACCCCTACACGTGCCGATTCCTCCATCGCCACAAGCCAAAACCTTGAGGCGTTGGTTCATTGGAGATCAAGTCATCACGACCCTTGGATCAACAACACACATATTTTCACCCTGGAGGTTGAATAAGAGAATTCAAGTTTTGCAAAGAGATTGTAACCCTACATTTACATTGATAAAAATTTCTTTATTTGTACACGTGTTCTTGTGTTATTTGCCACAACAATTTCTTGTTTTCAATCTCATCGTCATTAACAAAGGCAATTATAGACTTCTTTGCCAAAAAAACATTGCTCATTTGCATCTTGGTCCAATCAGCATCATACACACTTGTTAACTTGCTCTTAACACCTCCAATTGGCTCATGGAGAATCTTTACAATAAAGCATGTCCTTAATTTTCAATTTTCACGTAGCCCAGTTGAAATGGATGAGTTTCATTATGGTGCTAATCACACTCTCCATTCTAAACGAATAGCAACCAAACTTGGCTCTTATACTAGTTGTTGTGAGTATTGCATTTAAAAGACGAACAAATAAAACAATAATTGACACACCGAAAACAAAATAACCAAGATAAATAACACTAGGAGGTTATGTGGTTCGGCTATGTGCCTATGTCCATGGAGCAACAACAACAAATTTTCACTGTGTCAATAATGAGTACAACAAAGAATTTTGTCAAGCCTCTATGATTAAGACTTGAAGAAAACCTTGAAAAAACAAGAACAAGAAACACACTCTTATCTCTTTTTTTTTTTTTTTTTTTTTTTTCTTTCTCTTGCACACACTTTGACTTTACAATATTCTCACTCTAACTCCTTCAGTGGACTACAACTTATTGTTCTGCTCCAATTCAAACTAGATAATAATCCCTTTATGCAGGCATGACAAAGATCTTTTTCAATAAGGAATATTAATCCAATTAGAAAAAACAATTTTAATAAAAAAAAAAAAATTTAATCATCTAAGAATATAATTTCTAATAGATTAGGACAACTCATCATAAGTTGAAAAAACCCAACATGCCTTTTTATCATGCGCGGACTCACGTGTGTGTGTATATATTTTAACAAATGTGTCTAGTTAATATTTGTATGTTTAAATAATTTTATCCAGTCAGAACCATTTGTATGGTTTGGTTTGATGACCAAACTAAACCAAATCGAACTTTCGGGGGATAAAGAAGTGCGTAATGGTCATGAAAGTCAAATTGCTAATTTCGCAGGACAAGGATTGTTTGCCCCTTTACTTTCGATGCTCTTTCGTACCCTTTTGTTTGTTTAAAGTCACGTTAATATTTTATATTATTATTTATTTTTATCTTTTAAAAAAAATATAAAATGTTAACAAGACTTAATCATGATCACACGAAACATAAAAACATCTAAAATGAGAAGGCAAACAATCCTTATCCAATTTCGCATGCAGTGCATGGAATATTGTTGTTTTGCATCATCATCGTAATAAATGTTAGAAAATGGCTTTATTATTTAACCTCTTTTGTGTGCACGAATTGTCAAATAAATAGCGCATTCATTGTTGCATCATAATTGTACGTCTCTGGTGGAGTCTTGTCGATGCCAACCACCATAACGCGTTGGATTACGAACCATCACGAAATTAGTACTTGCAAATTGACTATTCGCAAGGGTGAGAATCTTCTTTAGATTCTCTTTGTTAAGAATCTTTTTATCTATTTATTGAATATTATATAATTTAAATATTATTTATGTTTAATTTTAAATAAAAATTTAAAATAATTTACCGCACAATACATGATGAGATACAATGTGAGAATCTCTAAAATCCTTATAAGTAGTGGCAGAACCAGAAATTAAAGTTAAGAAGGGTCTCAAAGGCATAAGAAAGAAATTGAAAAAAAAAATATATAACTAATGGGAGAAGAAGGTTCATTTTTTGTAGTGAATCAAAAACTTTAATAAAAAAGAGTAATGAAGTCACAAAGTTTTTTTTTTATTTTTTATTTTATTTTATTTTTTGAGATAATCATATCGTAAGCAACAAATTTCTTTACAAGTTCCTGTATTGAAGTTGAACAAAAATTAATAATCATGGCTTAAAATTCCAGCTATGAAAATTATCTTTCAAGATAAATTCTTTCTTTATTCCATATATGCGTGGTTTCATTGTAAAACAACACCCTATCATACAAAATAATGAACTAACTAAGGAAGACTAGTTGATATATGTCTTTGGTTTCATAACAATACTATTGTAAAACCCTTTTTTTTTTTTTTTTTTGGTCTATGAAACACAATAAAGCTAGCCGGAAGCAAACATACATAAGTTGAAGAATGCAGAGTATCCAACTAAAAGCGCACAAATAGAAACTACAAAATGAAAAATTCCAGGGTAGGTTGGGACGTCTCTTGGTCCTCAAGTGGCTCTACCATTGCTCATAAAGAGGATCCGGATGGGATCCAAATCCTACTCCTATGATCCCATCTCATACCATCTTCACATAAGATATCAAATCATAAGTGGAATGCAATGCAATGCAATTAAAGTTGAAGGTAGGAATAAGTTCCAATCGTATGTCAAACCTATGTGGATTGACAAATGAATTTTTATACGTCAAATTTGACATATGAGAAAAGGTGAGTCCTGCAAATATCATTTACAAGGAAAAAAAACAAATGAGTTGGAAGAACAGGAAATCGTACATTGCCACGTCAGCAATCAAAGTAACACTTAACATTTATCTTTTGATATTTCCATTCAAGATGCTCTAATTTTATTGATTAGTCTTGTTTAATTAACCTATCATATTTGGTTTTGAACCCTTTTATTACGACAAAACAAACCTTAGATTTTTGGTCTTTGAACTCTGATAATAGTTGCTTCCATCCTCGATGTTATACATTTGGGTCCTTTTTGTTTACTCAGTCAAATTGAAATTGCGTTCATAATCTTAAGAGCATAATATGAAACATGTTTGGAATTGATGTTTTCAAACTTCTCCCTAAATTTTAACGTAGGTGCTCATTTGTGAAGCACATTGAAGATGCCCAAGGAAGTGCAAAAATTCTAGTATAGATCAACTCAAAATATAGAATGAGAGAATGAACGTTTGAATGTACGACCAACAAATCAAAAGTGCTAGCGATCAAACAGTCATATATACTATGCTCCAATTCATACTAGAAATATTCAAACAAGTGACAGAGAAAATGATATATGTAGTTGGACATTTAATAAATTAAAATTATAGAGTTTGCTTTCACACGAACATTTGTAGTTTTGATTATTCAATGCTCCCTTTCACTTGGCTCCATATGGAAAAGGGCAAGCAACTTTTGCCATATAGGCCCATGGCTTGTTAGGCTTTATCACGGCACTCAGTAGTCAATACTCGATAGGCTCTCTCCCTCCATTGAGAACAATCATTGCGCTAAAACCCTGTGTGCCACCAAATTGGGGGACTGCAGGCTGCAGAGCTCAGCTACTTATGATCATCTCTTTATTTCTTTACACTTTTATTCCAAGGGGAAAGTCACATGCCTTCTGGTCATTTGCTCCGTGCTTTGACCAAGCAGCATGTTCAAGTACTCAGAATTTTCAAATAATGGAGTTGTAATATCAGCCAAAAAGATTTTATTGGACCATTTGTTTAGCATTTTATAAGTACTTAACAATTGCTATCAACATATACTGAAAGTTTATTCTATATATGTCAAAAACTATTATTATTTGTAGAGACTTGTCGATAATGAATACATGATATTGTAGAGTAATGTTGAAAATTATCAAGGTTTTTCAACTAAAGTATTTAATCAAGCAAATGATACGCACAATTGAGTTGCACACAAGAAAAGAGAAAAGGAAGACAAATATGATAAAAGAAAATAAAAGAAGTAGGAGAATGACATTGTAATTTAGTTTGCCTTAGTTGTTTATAGGGTTTCAATACAATACATAAACAAATATACATGGGTTTTTGAAGTTGATAGGATTAAAGACAACTAATGACTCCATAGTGGTTCCGTACTGTATCCAAGTCCTTTTTACAAGAAGAATGAATGTTAGCAAGGTCACCCTTTTCATTATGTAATGTTCCATGATAACTCAGATCGTTTATCTTTAAGGTCACCATTTGACAATTATTCTACAAAAAATTAATCAAATACAAAATCATTTGGCTATTTAATGTATGTTATTCAATCAACCCTAAAATTTTGATGACATTAACTGAATTGTTCATATATTTTAGTTTTGTTGTTTTATGCGGAGTTGATTTTTAAAGCGTGAACTAAAAATAAACGATTATAATCATCGTGCAATATTATAGGAAAAAAAAAAAAAAGTAGAACAAGAATGTGCTACTGAGATAGCATCCCACTCGTAACAAGCGTCACAGAATTTGATGTGGTGCGAACGCTGGATAGCAAATTGTCATGAAATTAGGATCACATGCTTCACAGAAAATAAGTCATACTTGGGAAAACAAAATCCTATCGAGTCAGTCTTGTTTTGGCATGCTGCGTTGTTAGTCCCTGAAGCTGAATTACAAAACCGAATCAAATTCGTTTGCCTAAGAACGGAGATCGATATAATCTAATAACATAACGTGTCAAATTGTCTATCAAGAAAATCTCTGCCGTCATCGACAAACGCATCTTGCAGAGTAAATTTATGCATTTTCTCCTGACCATGATTTACAGATTATTAGTGTGATATTATTAGACTAAAACTCGTCCACATACATTATAATTAACAGATGTTAGGATTATATTACGTTTACTAGTACAACTATCACTAATTCGACCGTAAAAGGACATTGGTACCCTCATCGTCATATTTAAAACTTGGAATCTACTCCAACCTCACTGGCTTCATTGCTAGTGCCACTAGGACGATATATTGGTTGCAAGAGAGTTTCTCTCCATAACCATATTTTTCTCCCCTGACACACCCTTGTTTAATTCCAACATCGTTTAAAACCCTCAAATTTCTATCAAGGTAAATGGTCAACCTGGAAATAATAGATAGGATTAACTGATATTCTAACGTCGTTTAAAACCCTACGAACAAATGACTTGCCTAAACCAGATGTCAATGTGGACGGTATCCCAAACCATTGACGCATATGGCAGTGGAATATTGATATGAAATACTGCCAGAGTGATAGATCCAGAAATGTCTCCTCACAGGTGAAAGCCTGGTTGCTCTAACGCAAATTTTTTGCTATTTAAATGTATGAGCTCGAACATCACCTTGCAACGTTACCAGAACATAAGTTTTCAATAATTTGTTCAAAAAAAAAAAAAAAAAAAAAAGTTTACAGTAATGTGCGATTCTCAAAAACTTAACTTACTCTGATGTTAAACAATGTGTGCAAGTACTGATGTTGTTTGAAATCATGGATGAAACAATGTGTGCAAGTACTGAGAAGACTGGAAATCATGTTAAACAATGTGTGCAAGTACTGATGAAATCATGGAAATAGTTAGACTGTAGAGGCTTATCTGGGCTTCCACCAACTGCTTGATACTCCGCCCGAATTTCTGCTTCATATTATCTGAGAGCTCTCCCTGCAATTCACAGTCGCAGAGGTTACTATTGAATTTATTCCTTTCCTCTTCATTTAAGAATCCCGACTATTACACTTGAGTATTGAAAATAGCTTCATCTTGTATTGTTAAAGCAGATAGCCCAAGAAAGCTTGATACTGGCTTTTTACTCCTGCAGAAAACCGTACGAATAAAGAACATGAAAATTTTGTACGGAAAAAGTTCCCCCCAGAGTTGTCATCAATCCTCACAGATGCAAGGGATTTGTTAATTATTGATCAAAAGATTATTGATTAAGAGGTGTGGGAGTTCCGCGTTTACAACCTTGCCAGATGAGTATTTGGCTGCCACAAACTTTTCTGGTATAGGCTGCAAAGGACCATCATTGATCACAATACCCTGATCATCATATTTAATAATCAGTCTCAAGGTTAATAGGCAAAACAACACCGGAGGACCCTTTCACGAAAATCGAAGCAGGAATAAAGTTTTCATACAGTAAGCATTAACATGCATTATTCATGGGGGATTGCTAATCCATAACAGAATCAACATAGGAAACATTGAAAGTTAGCAAACCTCTGGAGGGTCAAATTTGGCCCCCAGGTTGCTGACTTTAGCATGAGCTTCAGCATAATCCTTGAAGAAGGCTTCTTGGTCTTCAGTATATTTCTCAGCATATATCTGCAAAATTTCAATGTAACAAAGGATACACATCGGACATCATCACTCTCAATTTTGTTTTGTTTTACCTTGAATGCTGGATCTTTAAAAATAGCTGCATCAGTTGGCAACACCAGTAGATATTCATCCCTCTTTTCCTTGATATCCTGTAGAGAAAACCCGCCGTGAGTAAAGGAAAACCTTGTACCAACTCCCACCAGCCTCCTATTGGAGTGTGAGAATTCACACCCAAATAAGGGGATACTATTTGAATACCTTGAAGCAGGAATTATCAAACTTCAACCATTGTGCTGTCCACGATTGTCCTCCTGGTGCCCCTGGCCCGTCTTTCTGCCATGAAAATAATGCTAGTTAACTTTCTAGCTATTGTGGTGAAATTATTCTTCTTCTCCTTAATAATATTTATCGTAGGCTTGTAGGTGTGAGCCACCACTACTAAATAATGGCTAAAGATATCATATTTGGCATTAACCTTAATCAACTCAGTAAGCTCATGTTCTGGTTGTTAAATCTCAAAACCTCGAGTGATAGATGGAACAGAAAATATCTTAAATAAGCCACTTGACAGTGGCAAATTCTTTTCTGTTAAGTGTGGTTTAAGTGAATACGAGATTCTGAGTCAATACTGTGTACTTTGTCTCTGGCTTGCCCCAACCACTGCGATCAGGTCTGGACCTCCCAAGAGTGTGTGCCCCAGACAATGCAACTATTTCCTACATATCAAGCAGGTTCATTAGTAACCATCACATGCACATTGTTATGTCCAGAAACCAAGTTTACATCACTTAAAAGTCACCTTGTCATTCAACCCCATTCGGTAGAAAACCTGACGTAGATGATCAGCAGGCGAAGGAGGGCCAGCATCTAAACAAGCCGAGACAAATATTTCAAAATGAATTGAGCAAATTGAAGAGCAAAAGCGTATATGGTCTTCACCCAAATAATTCCAATTCCATGTTTATCTTGAATACCATTATAGAAAAATATGAATGGTTTACTAACCAGGAAGCCTCCCCTTCTTCTGGGCATTGCTCAGGTCCTGAGACCTCAACTCTCCCATACTTCATTGGAATCTTCGGGCCCCCTGCCTCCTGAAAAATGAAACGATCTCAATCAGTTAAATGAATTTGTCACAAATGTACAAATTTTGTTCATACGAATGTTAGAGGAAGACTAAGAATCACCTCCACCGCAGTAGCACTGGCCAATTGGAACAAGTCGGCGTATGAGACCAGGGTACTTGCCTTTTATCGGCTGAACGAGCTTCAATGCATTCACAAGACCTAAATTTGAGAAATGTAAGCTCATTATCATTGACATTCGAGCGATAATCTAATTTAAGCTAAACTAAACTACATGAAGCAGGATTCGAAATTGGATAGCCAACTTGACTACGCTTCGGTCAGCACAAAGATTACAAGCATAATTTAACAACAATTAGAAATTGGGTTTGTTAATTACCTGCATTGGCAGCATGTTTGAGCTCAATCTCAAACCTCAAGCTCCCATTGGCTCCACCTCTTTGCGGCCACTCCTCAATGTTCTTGTTGTAAGTTCCAGCATCGTGCCACCCCAACCGAACCTGTACAAAACGAAGAAAAGATCGTCACTTTAGCTCAACTTTTCTCGATGCCTTTAGAAGAAAACGAAAATGTACGAATTGGGTTATGGAGATACGAGAATCGGGTGGCTAAAAGTGATCTTGAGGAGCTCTTTGATGTCCTCTCTGGCGAGCTTCAGCTGCTCCGGGTCGGAGGCGAGGCATTTGGGCGCGGTGGCCGGGCTGTATGCTCGGGTAAGCGCGTGAGGGGGCGAGCGGAGTTTGGGGTTTAGGAAGAGGTGGGAAATGAGGGGAGCGGAGCTGAGGGACTTGAGTGAGATGGAGGAGGAGTGGTAGAGGGAGAATCTGGCGGAGAAGAAAGGAAGAACGCGGGAAGTAATGGCGGCGTTGCGGAATGCGACGGAGGACATGGCGGGAGTTGAAGTGTGGGAATGGGAGGAGAGCGGTGGCGGTGTAGAGAGAGAGAGAGGGTGCGACATTTTTGGATGACAGCTTAGGCCATCTCCAAATGAGTGCTGGCCACAAGTCTTGTTTTAGCCATTCCAAGATTCTTCAATATATTAATATTTTAATAAACAATACATGATAATATTTGTCTTCGTCTCCAACCGAGGGCCACAGGGTCAGAGGACTCGTTTTAGCCCTGCCACAAAAAATCGTTTTCAACCGAAAACCATAGGGCAAAACATAATTTATTATTTAAATTTAAAAACTACAACAACTTAAATTCAAATCTAACAACTTAAATTTAAAAATTGGCCCAAAAAACCAAAAAAATTAGAATTTAAATTTAATGAATGGTTTAGGTATCTATAAGGAAAAAAAAAAAATAGAATATTTAAGAATTAAAAAAAAAATGGCCCAAAAAAAAAAAAATTTTGATTACAATGGCTAGTTGACTAGCCGATATATTCAATTTTTTTTTTTTAAGCAATCCTGTCGGTTATAATCGAGAGGAATACATTTAATTTTTAATATAAATATATTCCTGTCAATTATAACCGACAGGAAAGCTATATTTTCTGGCCGGCCCCGAGCTGGCTGTTTGCAGCTAGCCTTCCAACCCTCTAGCATTCTCCGATTCCGTGGGGCCCTCTTAGATTCCATAGCCCTCTGGCCTAGCCCTCGGTTGGAGACGATTTTCGGGCTATTTTTGGCCCTCTGACCCTCTGGACCCTTCGGTTGGAGATGATCTTAGACCACGTCAAAAATACAATTGTGGTGAATTTTCGAGCCTAATACGTGAACAACACAATGGGATGACGCATGTGACCGTTTGACTTCACACATGGGACAATCTGCTACGATACCATGAAGAAAGTTGAGGTTCCACCATAAAACAAATTGGTTATATGGAGAGTAGCTCAACCTCTTATAAACTCATACAAGATCCCTTCTCCCATCAATGTGGGACTCATTTTCAAGCGAGATGTTAAAGATGACATGGAAAGGAAGGCTAAGCAGACATGGACAAAGAGATGTCAAATTCGAAGCTGTCTTCAAATTTTATTTTTGCTATTTCTAAAAGCATTCCACTTGCGTTACCTTAAACACAACATATTTAAGTATTATTTTATTATTTTTAAACCAACAACAACCCAACTTATTTTACTTTTGTTTAAAAAAAATATAAATGAAACAATAAATTTTGGCATATCGGGTGAGGAAAATATTAATAATATGTCAAATTGCTAAGTTAACCATCAAATTGAAATTTGATGTTTTGAAATTAACTTTTTTTTTTTAAATTTTTTTAAAATTTTTTTTTAAAATTAACGTCTTCTTTGGAGATGCTTTATTCGCTCTCTCCTTTTGACGTGGAAAGTTTTGGAAATTTGGATAGGTGGCTGTTAGACATCGCCAAAAAAAAATGTTAAACTATAGCATTCAAATTAGAATTGATAGTTGATATGGCAATTTAAAGTTTTATATTAAATTTTGTTCTTTTTCAATTGAATTGACAAATGTTATTTTTTTATTAAAATAAAAATTTAAATGGTTGTAGTTATTAAAAAAATGTTAGAACAAAATTTTTATTAAATAAGAGACTCACTATTAAATTTAATTAAAAATAAATTAAATTTGACTCCTAATCACAAAGGTTCTAAATCTAATCAACAAATAACGCGTCGGTTGAAAATAATTTTTATATCAAATACACACGGTAACATTCCATCTAAAATTTTAACATCTCTGTAGAGGTCCCATGGAGTCACTTTCATTTAATTTGACCAATCGCCCGTTGGCGCAGAGATTTGTTTTTGTTTGGTGTCACGATTCACATAGTCATCGGGTTAATGGGTTGGTAGATAGTGGACTATTTTAAAATATATAAAAGAAAATTACATAAATTTAAATTTCGAATAGAATTTAGAATAGAGAAACAAGAGTCAAACTCTCCTTTTAAAAAATATTGAAGTAGGAGTGTTATGATTAATTCAAACAATGCGCTAGTTACAATTAGACATCAAATTCGCTAATTGAGTCAAACTTTTTGCTTTCAATTGAAGATACTAGACTTTAGCATGTTAATGACAAACTATCAAAGATAAAACTTAACCTTAATAGTTTGTTATTAATATAGCATTAGTGATAATAAACGACTTTTATTTTAATTTAAAAAATTGTACTGAAGCATAAGTTCGAAGGATTGGCAAGAGTCAAACTAAGTGAGACTCTCATATTGATTTTGCATATGACACATCTAAAAAATTATATGTAGGTTAACGAAGGAAGGCGTTGTTTATCTCATACCGACTGTTTCACATCCTTACTCATCTTGTATTGATTCATGACTCATCCGATTCAAAGTAAGAAATCATGCCATGAATGGACATTTTCAGTTTTTCTACCATATACCAGCCACTTAGAATTGGATGGGTTGAGCTAATCAAACACAGATTTGAAATTGTTAACTGAGCAATTGACGCCTACCAATGCTTTGTTAAACCCTTAAACCTCGTTTGTTGTTTACGATTTGATTGGAATTGATAACTTATAAAATCTTTTAATAAGTAATTTATCTTTCCTTATATGTACAATATATGAATAAGTATATTGAAGAGCGGTTTAGAAGACGCAAACTGGCGGTAATGTTCGTGAAATTAATGTTTGGGCGTAAGTGTCAGAATTAGGCTTATAATTTATCATTTCAAAGAGAAAGACGTGGGGAACTATACGAGCGAAGCTTGTGACAAAGTGACAAATTTGGCCAAAGTACTTCATTCACAATCTCAAAACAACGTTTTAAGTTCTAGGAATACTTTTGGAAATTTATTAACCGTTTATTTTGTTTCCTATTGGAACGTTAAAGTCCTTCTAGGGTTTGGCTTAATGTTTTGGACGTATAAGCATACCTCTTGGTGTTAGAATTACTATCTTTTCAATAGTTATTCAATAAAAGTAAGTATTCTCTCTATGTTTCTAGTGGACTCCAGGGCTTGCTAGTGGATTCCAGCGTATGTAGGATTTTCGTTTGATTTCTCTCGTTGTGTCACTTTTTTGGTAAGAATAAGTAATTCATCTTTCACCTTCAAGTTGGACACTTTTTTTTTCTTTCTTCATTTAGCATTCAAACATACTTTTGTTATAGTGGGGTATCCATTTCAATATAATCTTAGATATCAATTGAGAACTAAACAAATATCTCACGACCCTTATCCAATAGGTCCCAACTCTCTCCCTATTTCTTATTTGCATTTTTTTAATTTAATTATCAGCATGATGTATCGTCATCAATACTTTTTATTTTCATGGTAGTGTGGCAATGTTAGTTTGGATTTCATTTTCTTTCATTATTTATTTATTTTTTTGTTGGGGCGGGGGGCGGGGGGGGGGGGGGGTGGTGGAGAGTGGGGTGGGCAGCATAATGAATCGTCATCAATACTTTTTATTTTCATGGTAGTGTGGCAATGTTAGTTTGGATTTCATTTTCTTTCATTTTTTTTGGGGGGGGGGGGGGGTGTGACAGCCCGTCCCAGAAATATTACAACGTACGTGCGAAAAGACGAAATTGCCCCTAGTTCGATTTCTTTACGTTTAATTGTTGTTGTGAGTTTGGTTGGCATGTTTGGGAGCCACACACACCTTCCCACACACCACAGCCTTTTTCCTCCTATTTCCTGCACTGTCCCGAGTCCTCATTCCTTCCCTTTCCTTTGAAAACGTACGGACACACACCCAAAACCTATCAAACCTTTACAGATCGAGGAAACCAAGACCATATTCGAACTCGTGAAGCTTGTAGGAGTCCAACCATGCCATTTTCAGGTAAGAACATCATCGTTTTCACGTCGAATCCACAACGTCCGATTTTGAGTACTGTTCATGCACACGTGATTTCTCACGTTTTAGGGAATTTCAAGCTTGTAGGTAGCTTGGTGAGGTCCCTAGGAGGCTCGGGGTGGTTCGTTTGAAGGATTTGGACGTCAGGATCACTAGTTTCGAAGTTGGCCGGAGTTGGGTTGTTTGTACAGGTGAGATTTCGTGTTTTTAACCCTTGAAAGTAGTATAATTGTGTTCCTCTAGTTCCAAGCTTCATTTTGGTACCAATTTTGTCGAATTTGGGTGAAAAACGAAGAAGATATAAACGTTTGAAAATTTTCCAGTTTTCCGGTGCCGGCGACGGCGCCGGAGAAGGAGACGGAATATTCCGTCAAGTCTGAAGGAATATTCCTGACGCCGTTGACGGAATCTGTCAAAACTGACGGAATATTCCCTACGGCGTCAGTTGACGCCGTTAGCGTGCCAGGCACGTGCCTGCGCGTGGCCGGCGCGTGGGGGCGCGTGCGGCGGTGGAAAATTTTTCTAAAAATTTGGGTGTGATCCTGAGGTTGAGTAGAGCACGTTGGTATATTCATTTGCCCCATTTGAGCATTGTATGAGAAGTTATTACAAAAGGTTGGTTATGTGCTTTAAAATTAACGTCTTTGTAGTTGTTTCGCATATAGGTGATACCTATCCCGAGGACGAGCGTGGTCACTCGAGGCAGGGGGGCTACGACCCTTCCACATACCAGTGAATGGGCTTTTGGTTTTCCGTATATACCTATATACATTTATTTTCCCAGAAATTGATTGAAAGAGTTATGTGTTTCATGCCATGCACTATATTATCATTGTTTATGCATCATTGCGTGCATTATTAGTTGTATATATATATATATATATACTTATGCATATCGAGTGCTGTGGACGCACAGGTAAGTGCCAGGTAAGTGTTATTCATGTTTACATTCAGTAGCGATTCGAGATGCTTAGAGAGCTCATAACCTGCACCCCCGGTGTTAGTGCTCCCGCCCAGAGTAGGGCACAGTCCTTCACGTGATGTTTACCTCCCGTACCACACGCTCAGCTTGGATCCAAGTTAGGTGCACAATCCTGTCGTACAGACCACATTAGGTGGTTCCGACTCGTAGGTGACTCGCGATTATTCGCACAGCTTTCACGTGATCGTAGCACTAGAGCGTTTATATGTATTACACCCAGGCCTGTCGTACAGACCACCTTAGGTGGTGCCGACTCGTGGGCAGGTTTAGTTATTGAGATTGAGATTTGAGCTCTAGATTTAGCCATGCAGGTCACGTTAGGTGACTCCGGCTGCCAGATTATATGTTATTGATATGATTTATACCTGAGCACTTGCATTTCATTATGAGGTTCCGACATGGCATATTCTTGAGCATAATTGGTATATCTATATACATGTACATATGGTTATTTTCTGGGAAGTATACAGGTTTTACGGAGAGGGGTTAGAAAGTATTTATTAAATAGTTTTCGAAAAACTTTGTTTTTGCCCACTCACGCTTTTGTTTTGCGCCCCTCCAGGTTCTAGTTGTCTAGCAGGTTCGGTGGTTTCCCAGAGGGCTTTTCCGGCATTTCTGATAGACGACCACCAGAGTAGGGTCACCTTCGGGTGTACTGTTGTCGTATCATTTTCTTTTGGATTACTGTAGGCTTATTGCTCTGAACTTGTGTCTCACTTTCGCTAGCACTTATTTCTATCACCTTATGTATGCTAGTTTTTAATTATTCGTACTTTTTGCATTACGATTTTATTAGCTTCCGCACTGTGCACGTGGCTTCGTCATTTTCGCGTGATGGCCAGCACGCCCGGATCTCGGTCGGGGTGTGTCAGGGGGGTGGGCAGATTTAGGATGATTTATAATGGTTCATCTCCCTATCTCTTATCTGCATTTTTTAAAATTTAATTATCAGCATGATGTATCGTCATCAATACTTTTTATTTTCATGGTTGTGTGGCAATGCTAGTTTGGATTTCATTTTCTTTCTTTTTTTTTTTTGGGGGGGGTGGGGGGGGGGGGGGTGGGGGCGAGGGGGGGTGGGGTGGGCAGATTTTAATTATCAGCATGATGTATCGTCGTCAATACTTTTTATTTTCATGGTAGTGTGGCAATGTTAGTTTGGATTTCATTTTCTTTCTTTTTTGGGGTGGGCAGATTTTGCATGATTTATAAATGTTCATCGATGTTTGATTGTTACTTTGTTGAGTGTTTTCTTTTTCAATGTAGGTTGTGCACGTTTTAATTGTTTGTTTGTAACAGTTTAGGGAGAGGTGACGTGAGGCTACTCCATTCCAGAATCGGGGCCTACAAGTCTCTTTGAGAACTTATAGAAGGGCTCTTAGCTTTTTTTTATTTTTTATTTTTACATATCACCCATCAAGAAGAATCACCGGACTCAAACCTAAATCTTAATTTAGCGAAGGTAACGATTCTTACCAACTCAACCAATCTTCGTTGGCTATTCTTATTTCGTGCACTTAATTGGATATTTTACTACGTGCACTTACATTGATAAGAATTGCTAAATTGATTGGGGTTATTCATATTTCTTAATCGTGAATTCTATCTGAACAATTATATAATCATTCATAACAACCAGTGTCACGTCAAACTCCCCCAAATTTATAATCCATCTTCAGTTTTGCCGACCCCAACATATTGCAATCAAACTCACAATTGCCGTATAAATTTGTTTGGGCCCAAAATAATATTATTGGGCCGAGCGTAGGTTTCTGTTCGGCCCAAAACTTTTTCAAATGTACTACGAGCTATCTGGTGGTCCTAAGCCGCTTAGTTAGGGTGGTCGAGTCCTATTGTAAGAAGGAGTGATTTGGATAAGAGCGGATGGGTCGAAGTCTTAGTACGATAAAGGGTCCTAATGCAATGAGGATTCTTGGTCGGAAATGAATACGGCCTGAAAAGGGGGTTGAGTTCAAAGTTTTAATAGGTGTAGGATTGGTCGAGATAAGGTTGGATCAGAATAAGAAGTGCTAATATGAATATGGTTTTAACTCGATCGTAAGGAGAATTTGTTGCTATAAATAGAGAGTAGAGTGCGTCATTCAAGCCCCCTCCAATTCAACACACAAATCGCCCTGCGCAAACCTCTCAAACATCTTGAGATTTTTTATTTTCTTTTTCCGCTAACACACCTTCAGTTTGGATAAACAACACTGTTGCCGTAGAATCAGCCGACCGAGGAGCACCTTCAGTTTAGATAAACAGCACTGCGTCAAGGCCGACTGGTTACCTATCCAAGTCTAGGTCGAGAAGGGTTTCCGAATCCTTATTGGCAGAGGTCATCTTATTAGCCTTCCTGGTGAAGTAAGGTGTTACATGTTACTACATTCGGCACATTGAACGGCGAGTGGTTTTATGATTGGATACTCACAAGTGAGTTTCAGAGTTCGGCATTCTAACGGCCGAACCACATTTACCATCAAGACATACATCCCTTTTGAGTACTTGTGTCCGTATAATTTGGAGCCGGTTCGACGTGCTTATACTCTTACGAATATAATCACCATGACTGAACCCGGCTCCGACGGTTCGTGAACTTCGTAGAACTAGCAGCCTTGTCTTCAGGCTCAAAGACCCAAAGGCTGAGACGTGTTCCTTCCTCGGTCATAGTTGTAAGATCAAGAAGTCAGTAGCGCGTTCAACACAACATCAACAAATTTTACTCCTCGACCAAGCTCGGCTGACGAGTTGGCACCCCGCATCAACCGAAGGATGTAGTTAGCTCATTAGTTACTTGGCCTGCACGCCACATAGGCTTTGTAGTTTTTAGGGTCAACAAAATTATAAGCAATCAACCTCCCTATGTAAAGCGGGTTGAATAAGCCCGAATCAAACTTTCAAACTTAGAACTATTGGATTCAAAATTTCTAATGCTTCGAAATATAAGATACTTCAAATAATTTAATTGTTAGATATTAATTTTTGTATTTTTAGCTAAAGGTTTAACAGTTAAAAAGTTTGAAGTAGCTGATACTTGGGGTCCGATGCACGTAGAAAATCTACTACTGGATCTAGTGGTCTATAAGTCTAGTGTGTGATTATAAACAACGTGTCCATGCAGCCACACACACAAATACAAAGAGTTCTTTGTGTTTTTATATGTGCGCTGATTTCAACACAACCTTTTTAGCCTCATCAAATTAAATAAATTAAACGAAAATAACTAACAAAATTAAAAAGTGTGTAAGAGGAATAAAATTATGTGTTTATTATTTCTTTTTTTTAGCACTTGTGGAGGAAAAAAATAACTAAAAAAATTTGTGTCTAACATAATTAAAGATACGGCCTTGTGGAAGAATCACTTGTTTGTTTATGGTAGTACAACGATACAGGGGAGGAAGAAATTAATCACAAAATTCGAAAATAAAGGTAACCGTTTCAAACCACTTGTACTATAAATCACTTGCAAACTGACTATATAAATTTTCAGTTTTGAAATATAGTTTAATTTCAGTAACCAAATTGCTGCATATTTTGTTTTTTGTTATTGTTTTTGTTAATTAAGGGTTGAGTAATATGATATTGTAGCGTGTGAGAAACTCAAAATTCAGCTAGACTTGGTTGTACCGGCTTGACAATCTCAATACAAATATAATGAAGTTTCAGTTTGGTTGAACAAGTTACGTTCGTAGCTGGGCAAACGTGATCAAATCGTGTACGTACGTAGACTTGGTCGATATCATAACAGCAAACACCACAATTTGTTACTGCATGCATGCATGCATGTTGCAATTCCAGTTAGAGGTAGTTGTTGAGTTCCATGTATGATGTATATACCAGTATACCAGTCCCAGCTGCATGTTATAGCTTAGGCTGGGTTTGGTTTCATTTGGTTCAGTTTTTTGTCAAAATTAAAACCAAACCAAAATTTCGGTTCAATTCGGTTCAATTTTCTTTCAATTTTTTTCGGATTCGTTTTTTTTTTCTCAGTTTGGTTTTGTTTCGGTACGATTTTGTTTTTTTATTTTTATTTTTTTATTTTATAAAACTTGATCTTTTTTAGTGTGGAATTTAGAAAAGAGGTTTGCATTGGTAGACTAATAATAAGAAAATGGGGAAAGTGGAAAGTAGGAAGGTAGTTGTACATATACAAGATCATATAAACCAATCATATTCTATCAACAACCTCAATTGCAAAGAAAAAAAGATCACCTATCCATTCAAAAAGCAAACAAAGAGAGAAGCTCTTTCAAGTTTCAAAGCCTTCCAAAATTTTCCTCTATAACCAATGAAATATCCTCTCTAATTAAATCAAGTATGTTCATTGAAAAAGTCACAGGCTTAGCTTCAAACTTGGCAACAAAGTTTCACAAAAGAATGAAACATCATGGGCATACATTCATAAAGTGTAAAAGGATTCGATTCGGTTCGGTTTCTCAACCTCCAAAACTGAAACAGAACCAATAAGGTTCAGTTCGTTTCAGTTTTTTCTTTTTCAGTTCCATTTTTTTTTTCGATTTTTGGTTTTTCTGTTTTGTTTCAGTGTTCGGTCCCATTTTTTTCGATTTTTGATTTTTTGAACCCCCAAATACTTGATTAATTGAACAAGTTTAATTGTAGATAACGCTCGAGAAATTTACATAATTAGAAGGTAACAGTTATATTGTGACATTTTAATTATTAATGTACTTGTTATAATGTGAATTGATACAATAATTTACATAATTGAAACGTAGCAGTTAGGTTTGGCAAATGGGTCGGGCAGTGATCATGTTGTTTTCATTTAACACCTGTTATCTTAATGGGTCATGTTGTGTCACGCCTATTATCTTAATCGGTTCATAACAGGATGGGTCATTTTACCCAACAGGTAAAATCACTCAACTTGTTATGACCTGTTAAGAAAAGTATTTTCTTTTTCTAAATTTGTACACACCACATTTCCACATAACTATTTCTTCAAAACATAAAAACACATTTGTCATTAAGTATTACACTACTACAAATATCAAATGTGCAAGGATATGCAAAATGAAGGTGTTTTTCTTTTCAAGGTTGTGAAGTCTTTCTCAGAAGTTAAAAGCTTGCTAATAAAATTCAAAGCTTGCATGTTGTTATTTTTACAAAATCCTTGAATTTTCATCGACAATTATGGGGAAATGGTATTAGAACTTTGACTTGATTTATTGTCTTCAAGAGTTATATTGATGAGAGAGATCAATTTTGTGACATCCCACATTGCCCAGGGGAGTGATCCTTAAATGTATATTCCCATCCCTACCTAGCACGAAGCCTTTTGGGAGCTCACTGGCTTCGGGTTCCATCGGAATTCCGAAGTTAAGCGAGAAGGGGGCTAGAGCAATCCCATGATGGGTGACCCACTGGGAAGTTGCTCGTGAGTTCCCAAAAACAAAACCGTGAGGGAATGGTAAGCCCAAAGCGGACAATATCGTGCTACGGTGGTGGAGCGGGCCCGGGAAGTGATCCGTCCCAGGCCGGGATGTGACAATTTGGAACCCGAAGCCAGTGAGCTCCCAAAAGGCCTCGTGCTAGGTAGGGATGGGAATATACATTTAAGGATCACTCCCTTGGGCGATGTGGGATGTCACAATTTTCTAAATTTAATTTAAATATATATATTTTAACTTTCAATTTGGTTCGGGATTAAATCATTGAATCCTACTGACACACCCTGACCGAGATCAGGGCATGCTGGTCGTCACGTGGAAATACCGTAACCATGTGCATAGTGCGAAAGCTAATAAATAATAGTAAAAGTACGAATAAATAAAAACCAGCTATACACAAAGTAATAACATACATGTGCAAGCGTAAGTGTGAAAAACAAAGTTCAGAGCACGGAAAATCTAGTGCAGTCCGGGAGAAACAACACTAAATCAACACACCCAAAGGTGGTCCTACACTGGTGATAATTTGTCAGATAAGCAGGGAAATCCTCTGGGGAGCCACCAAAAGCGCTAGCCAAACTAGAACCTGGAGGGGCGTAAAACAGAAAGCGTGAGTGGGTGATAGGAGCATATTCATGCGACTTAAATGGCTTGTTCTCGTGCATTTACGTTATGTTTCTCTCGTTATTTTAGTCCTTTATGCTTCTTTTGTGTGTTTTCAGGTTCTAAGGGCCTAGGGAGCAAGAAAGTGCATTTTGAGGCCATTTGGAGCATTTTTGGGCATGGATTGGATAGCTTATCCATGGAGCCAAGAGGATGGACGAATTTGAAGGCCTTGTATGCACTTGAAGACACAAAACAATGGCTCTAGCCCAATCAAACACATTATGCCATACAAACCAACCTATTTTAGGCCCATTCTATGTACTTAAACCCTAGCCCTTTAAACTAATTCATTTATCACTTATCAAACCATTCACTTATCACTCACCACATATCATTCACTTATCACTTAACATATCATTCATTTATTTCACTTCCATACTCCTCTTAATTCCACATGCATTCTCACACATGCACATCATTCACTCACATTTCCACCATTCATTCTTTATTCCTTTCCAAACATCTCACATGCATTTCCACCTTCCTACTTCATCATTTCACCACATTCTCCCTCTTTAACTCACATGCATTCATCATAATTCACAACACAAAACAACTTCATTGTTGTGGGTTCCCATTTCCTTTCCAAACATCTCACATGCATTTCTTCATTATTTCCTAACCCTACATGCATTATTTATTGCATCTTCACATGCATTCACACACACTTTACATGCATTATTTATTGCATCTTCATTATTTCCTATATGCCATTTTCAGATTTCCACCCACTAACCTAGTCATCAACACATGCACTTCCACCTTTCATCCACAATGATTCATGATTCATTCACTTTGCATCCTTTAAATCACATACTTTTCCATCATTAATTAGCCACTTGCATCTTAAACAAACAACCATATGTTCCCTCCACTACTCCTATAAATACCCTTGCATTCATTCATTCAAGAACATCTCATTCACAACACAACACCCCTCAAACACTTCCATTCTTTCCTTAGCCGTGAGTCCCCCCTCCCTACTAATCCAAACACCAACCATCTTTCCATTTCCATCACTCCTCACTCCATTCCACACTTCCATTCCCCCAAACCAACTATCCTTAGACCTTATGCTACAACAACGAGGAAGAGAAGAGGACCTAAACGTTCATACAATTCAAGTTTGAGTTGTTGGAATGTTTAGGTGATTCTTTGATTTCAATGTTTCATTTTAATTCTCTTTGTTTTGTACGTATAAGGAATGGAAGAGAAGAGTGCCTAAACGTTCATACAATTCAAGTTTGAGTTGTTGGAATGTTTAGGTGTTTCTTTGATTTCAATGTTATGAAGAACTAATCCCCCTTTAGCTAGGGGGTAATTCGAAATAAATGTTTATGCTTGCATTTTGATTTGATTACTTCTAATTGCGTTTCATAAGTTGTGAATTCAATTTGTTTAACTATTTGATTGATAACCTATTTATGTATGTTTATTGAGAGTGCACGCTTAATTTTCATTCATGAATATGACGCTAGAATATAAGTGAGTTTCACCTAATCGTTATGAACTTATATTCACAAGTAGTGGAGGTTGCTTATAAACAATCGCGTTAAACGAATTCTTGGCATAAGTTTCATGCGTATTCCATAGTAACGAATGCCTCGTCAACACTTATAGTTTTCAAAGAACTTAATGATTCTTGCTTGTATCTCTATTATGCAATTCATGTAGGGAACTTGTGGGGAATGCTTTGGGTTGTCGTATGCAATCATCCAATTCATTAACTTAAGGAAAACTTGACGGTTAATTTAAGCGGACCTAATTAACCCGGGGTGATGAGTTTCATAATTTATTGAAATGCAATTGGAAATCTTTTTATTATGCAAGTGTAACATGTGTGGAGAAGAACCCCTTAGCTAGCCATACCATCCATTCATTTCCGTCAATTTCATATTTACAATTTGTTTTCTTTACAATCTATCCATTTTAGTTTAAATTCGTCCAAAATCAATCCCCCCATATTTCGTTTAAGTCTTAGTCTTAATCTTTCTTATTTTTAGTTTTGAATTCTTCGAGTTTAGTATAGCATTTTAGTTTGTGTTTTTAAAAGCATTTTGAGTCTTTTGATTTGTTTTAGTGTTTTAAAGTTTAGTTTTACATTCTTTGAGTCTAGTTTAGTGTTTTATATTATGTTTTTACGTTTTTAAGTCAAATCCAAGTGATTAACAATCCCTCCTAATCCCCGGTCCAGAACGATCCCTACTTATACTTATACTACAATTGTCAAAAAGAGGGTTTAATTTGTGTGCGTATAAATCTCGCATCAAATTTTGGCGCCGCTGCCGGGGATTAGAAAATTTGCTAATCCCTTGGATTGTTTGTTTCTGTATTGTCTTTTAGATTTAGTTTTTTTTTTATTTGTGTTTTGTTTGTTAAGAACAAGATGGCACTTGATAATGCTTCTCTTTTGTCACAACTCATGGAAAGGTCCCAAATGCAAAGAGTTGATATATTTAATCTTCAATCAAGGAATAACGTGTTTTCCAATACTTACAATTCGGATTGGAGTGATCATTCAAACTCTATGTGGTGGGAACCTCAAAATGCTCAACAAGGAGGATATTGGCAGCCACCACAACCTCATATTCAATATGCCCAACCAAATTTAAGTTCGTCAATAAATTATAACCAAAAGCTTGATGAATTAATTTGTTTGGTGCAGGGCTTACAAAATCAAGACAATGAGGCTCAACAAGAAGGATATTGGCAGCCGTATGAGGAGTTCTATTCAACGCCTATGCAGCCACCACAACCTGCCCAAAGGAATGTAGGTAATTCAAATGATAATGATACGATTTTTCAATTACTTACTACTCTGGAAAAGCAAATTGGGCAAATAGCGGAGTTCAAAGGACAATTTTGCGACCAAGGCGAACTCCCTAGTTCAACCATTGCAAATCAGAAGGGAGAATTTGAAACTGCCAAGGAAATCATGTTGAGAAGTGACAAGGAGGTTGGAACGGACCCTCAACCATCAAAATCAAATCACAAGGAAGAGGAATACACCCAACCCACGGAAAGGGTGGAAACACCTTTACCGGAGGCTCCTATGCCATCTAATACAGGTATGGTTGTTCCAAATTTCATTATTTTTAACCCTATTCCTTGCAGATTCATGACTTCCAAGGAAGAAGAAGGTGAAAAAGACATCTTGGAAGCCCTTCCAAAGGTGACAAGTAGGGAATGTCATGAATCCATCAAAGAGGACGTTCTTGAAACCACAAAATCCAAAGAAGTTAAATTTGATGACATTGGACAAGTAATAACCATCACTTGCAATCTGGCCAAGTCCAATATCCCTGAAACTTTCAAAGGAGTGGTATTTGTCATTGAGTTCTTGTCGGACAAAACAAGTAAGTATTTTTTTCCAAATTCCATTAGATTTTATACTAACTTGCTATTTTTTTTGAATCAGGCACCTACACTAGAATTCAAACCAATGCCGGTTCACTTCAATTATCACCTTCCATTCAAGGACCAATTCTATGCCGTTTGATTTTATTTATGTTAATAAAAAAAAAAAAAAATAAAAAAAAAAAAAAAAGAAAAAAAGAAAGATACTAAACATGGAGAAAGGTGGAGCTTCACAAAGGTTGTTTGCGTGAAGTCCCACTACGAGGCGCAGAAGCGGAAGGCGCAGAAGCGGGAGGCATAGAAGCGGGAGGCATCGAAGCGGAAGGCATCGGAGCGGGAGGCATCGGAGCTAGAGCATTCCAAGCCTCAATACTTGGCCAAGCGCTGGATGACCCAGGAAAAAGGTGCCTCTGGAGATAAGACGCAAGCCTTTGACGGTCACTGTGAATTCGACCCTCAGATTCTTGCAGCTCATCAAGCTTCCTCTTCATCCCCGACGAATAGTTATTTGCAAGCACATGCAAACTTCTATTCTCGTACTTAAGCTGCTGGTTCTCTTGCTTAAGTCTTTCCACCTCTGCCATCAACGATTCCACCTGACGGGAGCGGGCAAGCAGGCGTAGGCCCATGTTGGACACAGAGCTCGCACACTGAACACTAAGTGCGAGGGACTCTTGAACGGCCAACTCATCGGACCGTCCTGACAGCAGCCTACTATCTTTTGGAGTGAGGAGGTTTTTAGCTACTATTGTAGCTGTTGTGGCGTCCTGCATCACAGAGTCTTCACCTGAAAGAGGACCGTTAGAAGATAAAAAAGAAGGGCGCCATACATTACCTTGACGGGGCGCAACCGGATCGCTGCTGAGACTCAAATCTAAGCTAAGGTTCGATGAGTTTGCCATTTTTTTCAAAAGTGTTCAAAGAGAAGGGGTGGATGGAGTTAAAAATTTTTCAAAGGGTCGGAGTCGATTTTCAAGAATGGGAGATCTTCAGAGTGTGTATGTTGGCGGTGATCGATAGCTCTATAAAATGCCAAGGCGACGCGTCCACCGATTCAAAGAGCCGGATTTTCCGGCGTAAGTTAGGCGACGTTCCCTCGGCTTTTCAGAAAACGCGTTCAACTTTGTCAAAAGATTTCTGACAAAGCTGAAAACACGTGGAGGCCATCATCGCAACTACACGTCTTTAGCCGACAAGCGCAAAGTTCGGCGACGCTTTCTCTGCTTTTCAGAAGACGCGTGCAGCTTTGTCAAAAGGAGCCGCATCTGCACTACCACGTGTCGTTCAGAAAGCGAAGGGGCGTCGTTCAGAAATCGAAGGGGCGCCTGCTCAGAAATCGAAGAGCCGAATTCAAAGATCGAAGAGGCGCCACTATTTCAAAAAGCCGGAGTTGCGGGATCAAAACGTTTGTCGACAAAGGTAAAAAGTACCACCACTTGATATTATCTCTATATATGTCGACCTTCGTCTTTTATGGCAGGGCAAACCTGAAGAAAAATGCCCAACTCTCCCTCACCTCTGAGGGCGCACTCCCAGCAAAGCCTTTCGAAATACTCAATTCTTTCTTCTTCCCCAAAGATGATACCAGATGTCTGGAGTACAGATGACCCAGGAGGAAACAGCACAACAAATACATGTGCTGATTCATTCACCGCTTCTTCAAAAGCAAAGGTATCTCATATCATCAAGGTCAAAAGCAAAAGTATCTCATATCATGCTCTTTCCCTGTCTTTTTCTTTGTCCTTGTTCTTACTCGCATGGCAAAGTAAACGAAGCAATCAGCCGGCATTTGGAGTCAGTCTTCCGTTCTGGAGCCAACTGCCTGGAATCTATTCCTGATTGCTTACCTAGCGTTGCTCTCGAGTAGTCATCTTCAACGGTTGATACACTTCCGGAGAAGGGACCACTTCTGCAAAGGGGAGCGAGTAAGGCAAGTGAAAATGATACATTGAAGCATGTGGAGACAAACATAGGCTGAGTTATCCTCCAACCCTTTTCAATACGAATTGGAAAGATTGAACAAAGAAACAGACCAAAAGGGTATGCTCAGACCTTCGGGGGAGACCAAATGAACCATCCTGCTGCCCAGTTCAAGAAGTAGCACAAAGGAAAATCAACGATGGGCAGAAACCAGTTCAAGAGTAAGCCTGTGGAATCACAAAGATCAAAAGCCTCAATGCAATTACCAAGGAGAAGATGGAATTTACACTCTATAACCAGATTTGCATCTCTAAACTCTTCTCTTTGTTAATTACATTATGCCATGTTTAGTATGTTTAAGTGCTTTTTGTGTATTTACTTATGCTTTGTGTGAATCTATGCTTAAAACATTGAGGACAATGTTTGATTTAAGTGTGGGGGGGTAACTAAGTATATTTGATGCAAATTCGTTGGATTTTATCACCTATCACTTCACATGTTGTTTCTCACTGTTTTAAAACTGTTTTAGTGTGTTTTGTCTTAAAAATTCGAAAGTCCCATAAAAATTTGAAAAATTGTTTTGAAAAACCCAAAAAAGAGTTGTTTTAAAGTTGTTTTTGTGTGTGTGTTTGTGTCTTAGGATACCTTCCAACACAATGATAAGGATTTGGTTTGTAATTGCATGACTGTTAAAAAGAGTTATTAACATAGAGAAAAGTTTGATTTACTCTTGGTATATGCTTGGTTATGGTTATAATGTATAACTTCACATGCAATCATAAAAGAAAATTTAGTTTTTGTAACATGCCTGAAGGAAGGAACTCAAACAAATGCTACAACCCTGAGAGACTTGAGCCTATAACGTTCTTTGGAGAGTATAATCTGTGATTTCTTGTTTTCTAAAATCGTTGCATGATCTCATTATTCTTTGCTTGGTTACTACTTAGAAGGCGTTTCATCATATAGTTCCAAATGCTAGAACTCATGCCCATTTCATTCAAAGCATGTTATTGATTTGCATAACATATATCAAGATGAAGTTGTGTAGTTGCCACCATAGCCAAATAGCCTCGCTTCCCATATTTCGTATATGTTGTAAGTTTTACCCCCGTTGAGCCATGTTAACCCATGTTCTTTGTTAACCCACTTTATCTTCACCTAACCTAGAATATGACCGTCCTTACCCTTGTTCTTAAAAGATAGTGAGCATGACTTAATTGAATTCCTTTTGAGTTACATTATGAAAGAAAATAAGTGTGGGGGAGAGAATGTTTAAGTGTTTTTGTTTTGAGATTCAAAAGAAAAAAAAAAAAAAAAAAAAAAAAAAAAAAAAAAAAAAAGAGAAAAGAATAAGTGATTGAAGAAAGGTTCCAAAACACCAATTCTGGGCGTAAATTGTCTAAATTCTCCCTTTTTGTTCAAAAGTTGAGTTTTCATTCAAAAGTGAATTCTAAGTTGATTAAAATGCTTTGCTCACTATTTCTTTAAGAACCTTTGTTTTCCATATCCCTTCTTTATCCACATACCCCAAGCCCCGTTACAACCCTTGACTTCTATCTTGAGTGTTGTGTATTTCAATTTGTGGAGTTTGAACTTGGTATGAGCTTATGGTGTCACTAGTTCTCGCGTCTAAGTAGTAGCATTCCATTCATGAGATCATATCTAAACTTGATTATTAACTCCAGAATTTGCGTTCTTTGTGATACATATATGTGAGTGTCGTTTTCATGTTTACATCAATCTTCTCACATATGACTAGATTAGGGTGTGTAGTTAGAAAATCTGAGTAAAAATTGAGTGCATATCTTGAAAGGAATTGAGCAAATTCTCTAAGGCATGTTACTACATTCAAAACATGGTTTTAAATGCTTAATTGTGAACTAGTATATGGTGACTATGATTAAGAATGTACTTAAATGTGAAGATGACTAAAATCTGTGAGAATGATGATTTTTAACTTGTCATGTGCATTGGAAATCCCTAAGACGGTTGTTGGAAGGTTTAGGTTGTGTTTTACGTGTTTAGTGTCGTTTTGTTTATTTGTTTTTATTCTGTTTTGCTCGAGGACTAGCAAAAGCTAAGTGTGGGGGTATTTGATAGGAGCATATTCATGCGACTTAAATGGCTTGTTCTCGTGCATTTACGTTATGTTTCTCTCGTTATTTTAGTCCTTTATGCTTCTTTTGTGTGTTTTCAGGTTCTAAGGGCCTAGGGAGCAAGAAAGTGCATTTTGAGGCCATTTGGAGCATTTTTGGGCATGGATTGGATAGCTTATCCATGGAGCCAAGAGGATGGACGAATTTGAAGGCCTTGTATGCACTTGAAGACACAAAACAATGGCTCTAGCCCAATCAAACACATTATGCCATACAAACCAACCTATTTTAGGCCCATTCTATGTACTTAAACCCTAGCCCTTTAAACTAATTCATTTATCACTTATCAAACCATTCACTTATCACTCACCACATATCATTCACTTATCACTTAACATATCATTCATTTATTTCACTTCCATACTCCTCTTAATTCCACATGCATTCTCACACATGCACATCATTCACTCACATTTCCACCATTCATTCTTTATTCCTTTCCAAACATCTCACATGCATTTCCACCTTCCTACTTCATCATTTCACCACATTCTCCCTCTTTAACTCACATGCATTCATCATAATTCACAACACAAAACAACTTCATTGTTGTGGGTTCCCATTTCCTTTCCAAACATCTCACATGCATTTCTTCATTATTTCCTAACCCTACATGCATTATTTATTGCATCTTCACATGCATTCACACACACTTTACATGCATTATTTATTGCATCTTCATTATTTCCTATATGCCATTTTCAGATTTCCACCCACTAACCTAGTCATCAACACATGCACTTCCACCTTTCATCCACAATGATTCATGATTCATTCACTTTGCATCCTTTAAATCACATACTTTTCCATCATTAATTAGCCACTTGCATCTTAAACAAACAACCATATGTTCCCTCCACTACTCCTATAAATACCCTTGCATTCATTCATTCAAGAACATCTCATTCACAACACAACACCCCTCAAACACTTCCATTCTTTCCTTAGCCGTGAGTCCCCCCTCCCTACTAATCCAAACACCAACCATCTTTCCATTTCCATCACTCCTCACTCCATTCCACACTTCCATTCCCCCAAACCAACTATCCTTAGACCTTATGCTACAACAACGAGGAAGAGAAGAGGACCTAAACGTTCATACAATTCAAGTTTGAGTTGTTGGAATGTTTAGGTGATTCTTTGATTTCAATGTTTCATTTTAATTCTCTTTGTTTTGTACGTATAAGGAATGGAAGAGAAGAGTGCCTAAACGTTCATACAATTCAAGTTTGAGTTGTTGGAATGTTTAGGTGTTTCTTTGATTTCAATGTTATGAAGAACTAATCCCCCTTTAGCTAGGGGGTAATTCGAAATAAATGTTTATGCTTGCATTTTGATTTGATTACTTCTAATTGCGTTTCATAAGTTGTGAATTCAATTTGTTTAACTATTTGATTGATAACCTATTTATGTATGTTTATTGAGAGTGCACGCTTAATTTTCATTCATGAATATGACGCTAGAATATAAGTGAGTTTCACCTAATCGTTATGAACTTATATTCACAAGTAGTGGAGGTTGCTTATAAACAATCGCGTTAAACGAATTCTTGGCATAAGTTTCATGCGTATTCCATAGTAACGAATGCCTCGTCAACACTTATAGTTTTCAAAGAACTTAATGATTCTTGCTTGTATCTCTATTATGCAATTCATGTAGGGAACTTGTGGGGAATGCTTTGGGTTGTCGTATGCAATCATCCAATTCATTAACTTAAGGAAAACTTGACGGTTAATTTAAGCGGACCTAATTAACCCGGGGTGATGAGTTTCATAATTTATTGAAATGCAATTGGAAATCTTTTTATTATGCAAGTGTAACATGTGTGGAGAAGAACCCCTTAGCTAGCCATACCATCCATTCATTTCCGTCAATTTCATATTTACAATTTGTTTTCTTTACAATCTATCCATTTTAGTTTAAATTCGTCCAAAATCAATCCCCCCATATTTCGTTTAAGTCTTAGTCTTAATCTTTCTTATTTTTAGTTTTGAATTCTTCGAGTTTAGTATAGCATTTTAGTTTGTGTTTTTAAAAGCATTTTGAGTCTTTTGATTTGTTTTAGTGTTTTAAAGTTTAGTTTTACATTCTTTGAGTCTAGTTTAGTGTTTTATATTATGTTTTTACGTTTTTAAGTCAAATCCAAGTGATTAACAATCCCTCCTAATCCCCGGTCCAGAACGATCCCTACTTATACTTATACTACAATTGTCAAAAAGAGGGTTTAATTTGTGTGCGTATAAATCTCGCATCAGTGGGCAAAAACAAAGCTTTTCAAAAACCATTTCATAACAAAGTTCTAACCCCTCGTCGTAAAACCTGTATACTTCCCAGAAAATAGAATATACATATATATAATAACCATGCTAAAAAAATATGCGATGCCAAATGCCTCGAAATAAAATGCAAGTACTCAGGTAATGCCAAACAATGCCATGTAATTTGTCAGCCGGAGTCACCTAACGTGACTTGTACGGCTGAATCTAGAGCTCAAATCTCCAACTCACTAACTATACCTACACACAAGTCGGAACCACCTAAAGTGGTCTGTACGAAAGGACTGGGTGTATAATAAATACGCTCAAGTGCTACGATCACATGAAGGCTGGGCGAATAATCGCGGGTCACCTACGAGTCGAAACCACCTAAGGTAGTCTGTACGACAGGACTGTGCACCTAACTTAGATCCAAGATGAGCATGTGGTGCGGGAGGTGAACATCACGTGAAGGACTGTGCCCAACTCTAGGCGGGAACCCTAACACCGGGGGTGCAGGTTATGAGCTCTCTATGCATCTCAAATCACTACTGAACATGAACATAAACCATAACTCACCTGGCACTTACCTGCGCGTCCGCAGCACCAACACACATATAAATATGCAACAATAATGCATAAATAACTGGGCAGCAATATGCATGGCATATAAACGTATAAACGTTTCATTTCACTTTCTGGGAAAAACATAAGTATATAGGTATATACGGAAAACCACAAGCCCACTCACTGGTATGTAGAAGGGTCGTAACCCCCTTGCCTCGAGTGACCGCGCTCGTCCTCGGGGTAGGTCTCACCTATATGCGAAACAACTATAAAAACGTAAATTTTAAAGCACATAACCAACATTACAAAATAACTTCTCATACAATGCTCAAATAGGGTGTATGATCTACTCAACCTCATGAACATCCCCATATTTTTAAAATAATTTTTCGACGCCGCACGCGCCCCCAAGCACCGGCCAAGGCACGGCTACACGCGCTGCCCACGCGCAGACGTGTGCCTGGCACACTGACGGCGTCAGTTAACGCTGTCAGGAATATTCCGTTAAATCTAACTGATTCCGTTAACGCCGTTAGGAATATTCATTCCAAACTGACGGAATATTCCGTCGTCTTCTCCGGCCAACCTCCGGCGCCGTCGTCGGTGCCGAAAAACCGGGAAAAATTCAAAACTTCATATCTCACTCGTTTTTCAACCAAATTTCACAAAATTGGTACCAAAATGAAGCTACCACTTTCAAGCACTAAAACCAACAGAATCTCGCCGGGAAAACACCACCAATTCCGGCCAAACCTGCAACTCACGATCCCGACGTCCAAAACCTTCAAACGAACCACCCCAAGCCTCCTAAGGACCTCACCAAGCTTCCTACAAGCTTGAAATTCCCAAAAACACAAGAATTAACGTGTGCATGAATAGTGACCAAAATCGGGAATCTCGAGTTCGACGTGAAAATGAAGGTATCCTTACCTGAAATGGGTATGGTTGAACTCCTAAGGACCTCACGAGCACAACTGTGTAATTTGTTTCCTCGATCTGTGAAGATTTCAAGGGTTTTGGGTGTCGTCTGTACAAAAAGGATAAGAAAGAGAGAGAGAGAGGGTCTCGGGACAGATAGGGAGAATAGGAGAGAAGGATGAGGATGATGATGGATGTGTGGTTGGGATGCAACCAACCAAGAACCAAAAACAACCACACAAACAACAAACATACTAGGGGCAAAACCGTCATTTCACCCCTACGGTACGAAAAGTCCGGGACGGGCTGTCACACTTATCGCAGTTAACAAAGTGTTTTTTAATGGTATAAAATTAATATTTTTCTTATCGTGTAAAGGGTTACCCATTTGTATACCTGGACCGATCCGTTATCTTAATATGTGCTTATCAGATTACCCGATAATGATGTGATTCATTATCATTTCGACCCGAAAATCTGTTAATTTCGTATTAAATTAACAGGTTGTATTAGAAATTACTAGACCTAATAGCAGTTATACATAAAGATAAATATGTGATAATCTGACCACACGCATGACATTAACGCCACAATACGTAACTTATTGAGTCATTAGAGTCACATTCGACAATCCTGTCGTTAAGCAAGAGTATTCTACCCATTCATTGTATATATCCATAATTTGACATAATCATTCTTGAATTGATGGGCTGGTGCTACAGATGCTATTAAACAAAGAAAATGATTAGGCTAAGCAGTTTTTAGAGCAATTCCACCCCTAAAGACTTTACGCCAGCATCTAGCGCATTTATCCACTCAAGTGAACAGTAATAGACTTCAATGAACAGTAATAGGCCAAAACATCTCCATCCCTAAAAAAAATAACCTAGTCAATTTATTAAAATATTATTATTTTTATTATAAAATAATAAAAAACAATAATTTTATTTTTAATTTCTGACTTTATAAAAAAATAAAATAATAATAATATTATTAAAATATTTTTATTTTCTCATCTTCCACATTTCCCTTCCCTTCCATTCCTACACGCCATCCACCCCAGCACAGATAATCCATTCCCACCGCCGCCTCCAAACCTTTTCCTCCCATCCTCCGACGCCGTTGCCCTCCTATCCTTCAAATCCCAAGTCGACCTCAACAACAAGCTCCTCTACACTTGCTGTCCTTCAACGCCGCGCTTCGTCCTCCTGCATCTCCACACCTCCGATGCTGTCGCTTCATCCTCCTGTCCTTCTCCCTCCATGGCTCCTTCCCTCCTGACACCCTTTCCCGCCTTGACCAGCTCTGCTCCTCAGCCTCCACAACAACTCCTTCTCTGGCGCAAAAAAAACAAAAAAAAAAAGGCTGACATCATTTCCCTCTGACGCCACTTTGACGTCAAATGGACCAGTCCCAAGGTCTGTCAATTTTGGGCTGGCCTGGAAACCAACTTGGGCTGGGTGCCAGGCAATGGAACGGGCTGGAGTAGATTGGCTGAGTGCCAGCCTTGTTTTTTGGCTGAGTGCCGGCCTAACCACCTCCCTGTGGAGCTGCTCTTATATGTGGACAACTTTAGTCCATTACAGAATCATTAATCAACGGCTCACAATTCTCAAACTGATGTAACTTTTTTTTATTACAAGTAATATCATTATTTTAAGGTTTTTTTTTAGTCAAAATAATCAATTACATTGACGTAATTTTTTACTATGGTCTTTGAGATTTAAAATCAATAGAACTGGTCCTGAGTTTGTCCATTATCAATCATTTTGGTTATTTTGTAAAAAAATTTCGTTAGATAAGGATAGAATAACAAAAATAACCTCAATTTTTGTCAAATCATTTTGGCCAATTGTTTATTAAATGAGTATTTTTGTCATTTTCCTTATTTAACAGAGAATTCTTATGGAATGACCAAGATTATTGACAGTAGACAAACTCAGGAATCACTTCTATCGATTTCAAATATCAGAGATTAAAATGAAGAATTATGCAAATCTCAGAGATTATTTTAATTAAAATATATTATTTTAAATAAAATTATTGAGACGGAGAAATATTAAATTCTAATTATAAGAGTAATCCACTACTTACCGAGTGATAAAGCTAGAAATGTACTTTATCTTCCACTACCATCGGACTGCAAAAGGGGATTGTAAAGCTGATTGCTAGGCAAGAGTACTTTTCGATTCAGATTTCTTGACCAAAAAGAAGCAGTATTTTCTTGAATTCTGATCTGTTGGAAATATGAACGAAGTCGTTAACCTAATTTTTACAATCTATATTTCACCAAATATAGATCTCAATCAAGGGCAGACGTTACAAAGTTGGGTCAACCAACTCCATATAGTACTACATAAAATTCAACATTTTGGTGTTGAAAATTTGAAAATAATATTTGTTTTGAATTAGTTTTGTTTTAATCCTCATTCTCCAGATGACCTTGTGGCCTGGTGCATATTCCTCCTTTTATTTCGGCATGGAGGTTCTCAACGAAGACATTCACTCTAATAATAGGATAATGCTTCTATCTCTGAAGAAATTACTTGTCTTTCCATTTTATAATTAACGAACTTTTACCGGTCAAATATTATAATCAGAACCGTTCATTCTCTTTATTATCATTCAAAACTCCTTCGATAATGATAAAAAGAATGAACGGTTTCGATTATAATATGTGGACAATAAATTTTTGTTAATTGTAACTAGAGAAAAAGTACGTTGCCCCATAAAGAGATACAAGCATTATTGATAATATAAAGGATTTCCTAAAATGAGAATTTATATATAATTTCAATAATTGAACACTTATCATCGCATCGATTACGAGAGGCCAAACTCTTGTTCTCTCCGTTCCTACGCCTTAAACTCCTTCGAAAATTCCTAACAAAATTGTCCTTATTTTGTTGTAATTTCATACAAAAACACAAATAAATATTATCCCCCGACGTGTGTTATACCCCACTTGAGAGTATAGAGAGACCACCAACGTCACCTACCATACTATATTGAAAAGCATTTTCAGCTAATGCATACAAACTAGACACATATCACTTGTAACCTTGTTTTTGTTTCTTGCCTGGCTTCTATATACTCACTCTCTCTCTCTCTCTCTCTCTCTCTCTCTCTCTCTCAGACACACACACACACACACACACACACACACACACACACACACAGATACACATAAATATATATCTTTGGGACCAAGCTACCTTTCCCTTTTATTTAGAAGATATATCATTTGATATATTCATGGCGACCGTGGAGGAGCAGAAGAGGATGTATTTTGATTCGAAAGATGCGTTGGCCATGGTTGAGGAGCTGAGGGCCAGTTATAATTCCGGCAAGACGAGAAGCTACGAGTGGAGGGTGTCGCAGCTGAACAACCTCGTGAAGGTGGCGGAGCACCACGAACAAGAGATCGTCGATGCTCTTCACTCTGACCTCTCCAAACCTGAATTTGAAGCCTACGTTCATGAGGTTAGGTTCCTCTCTCTCTCTCTCTCTCTCTCTCTCTCTCTCTCTCTCTCTCTCTCCCACTAATCTTTGTGTGTTTTTTAATTTATCTTTTGGTTTGTTGGGGCTTTGGGTTATTATTGATAATGCATGTGAGAGAGAATATAAGTTTGGGCTGGACCAGGTGGTATGGGTAGCTGCCCAATTTGGTAAATATTGCAGCGATATATTCGTCATTTCAATTTTCAACCAGTCACCAAAAACTGCTAAAGTTTCAAAGAAAATTGGCTGTTTTAATGCGTCTACAATACACAAGTATTAATCAATTAAAAAAAAGATCTATAAGGACGAAATGATATTGGGTAATTGTAGGAAGACTAAATTTGTAAATAAAATTTTGTAAACTAAATGACATGAAAGTTGATGATTGGTGACACCATTTAGTTTGCAAATTTTGTTTACAAATTTAGTTTCCTAAGCATTACCCAATGATGTTTGAAGGTATCATGAGTTTGTAAAGGTGAGTTTGACGATCAATATTTAGTTTCTGATCATTCTAGCCAATTACTTAAGTTTCATACATATTTTAGCCAATTTCCAAAGTTGTAAGTACAATTCATTAGATGTGTAGTTTTATACAACAGATGTTGATACAATTAGTAGTGAAATGATTCATATTTAATTCATTGAAAATTTCCAGGGTGAAACTATATATATATGTGCTTCAATAAAAAATAACTGACACAAAACTGATATAACAAAGATATAGTGATTGCTTTTCTAGCTGGGTGTAAAAATATAGATAATTTGGTCTAACATGCATTCGTTTCTTTTGGTAATAAAATTTAGAGAATGTTAACATGTCAACAACATGTCAACTTGGTTATTTTGACAAGTTTTAATACAAATATCGTGAATAATAATTTCGATATCAATTTATTTTCATAAACAGCTTTTTTCTGTTGCACTGATGTGGCATAACAGAAAGTCTGCTAGCTAGGCTACTATACATGTTCAAACTTGAAAGTGTGAAACGTTCAATTACGTACGCAGACGCAGATCATTTCTGGTGGTACATGTCTTCCATTTCAAAACATTGCTTCATTGTTTGAGTTAATTTGCATGTGAAGTGTTTAAATGTTTGGAGTGCTCGTGCTTCATGGTTTTTGAGTTTTCATGTGGTAGATGGGCGTGTTGATTTATTTGTTCTTGAAAACATGTGGGGAGCTAAAGGAGCTTAAAATTATATTATGGTACTGGAATACTGTTACATATATATAACTTATTTATGTGTTATGGTAGAGACGTTCGTTTACGTAATGTTATCATGGTAACACCATATGTAAAATTTTTGGTATCACACAATAATTTATGGAGTTTATAAAACATTTTTCTCAAAGATACAAATTTGGATGGGTTTATTCAAGTTGTTAATGATGAGGATTGAAAATATAACCTAATCTAGGGTTTTGAATGGTCCTTTTGTGGGTAGAATGGTCCCTTACTTAATTTTTTTTAGAGGTCCCTTAATTAATTAAGTAGTGAATCTTGTCATGATGTTACTTGTTAGGCTTGACTTTGTCATGTCACCATTTGTGATGCATAATCAATAAATTGGCTTACGAAATCGATTTTCATGTGATAATCACAAAATAAGATGAGAAAGTTGTAGATTTAAGTTCCAACCCCAAGATTTGTATTAGAGAAAATGGTTAGCTAAATTTCACTAGTTTTACGAGGTATATCAATACACTATTGAAGTAAAACGTCACTACCACGGTGAATCGGTTTCGTAAAGCCCTATGTAATGGTTTGTGACTAATGGATGAGGATCCTTCTCACATCTTATATGTTCATCGTACATAATGGTTAACTTTTATTAGGTACTATTTGCGTTTAATTTTAAATAGAAAATTCAAAACGATTTATGGCTGCACGATGTACGATGAACAGATAGGATTTGAGGATCTCTAGGATCCTCACAAAGAGGATCCGAATGGGATCCAAATATGTGATTACTGACTCATGGGTTCCATTTATGATGACCTGGCCATTCTTTTTGGAGCATTAGTCCCTTCCCTCCAATCCCTTCACATCTTCTCTCACCTTCCTCTTTGTCTTTCTATCTCTATAAAAAAGTCAACACAAAATATTAACGTGGATTAATTATGACTGTTCAAATAGGAGAAGACTGAAGGGAAAGAGGATTTGGAAGGGAGCGAATCATACTCTATTATTTTTCTATTATGTTATAACGAAGATTTCCAGCTGTATATCAACTCATGATATTCATGATGGGTTATTCACTTGAATTACTGACAACGTTGTACTGAGTCTACTGACTAAAGAATATTAACGTTTGCTTTTGCAAGAGTTTCAGAGTTCGAATTTCTATTGTGATAGAAAAATATTAATTTTTAAATATTTTTTACACACCACTAAAAAAAATTAAAAAAGTGTGGGAGAAGTTGTCACATCCTAGTCCGGGCCCCACCACATCCCGGTCCCGCTCCACCACCGTAACACGATATTGTCTGCTTTAGGCCTCTACCACACCCTCACGGTTTTGATTCTGGGAACTCACACGAGAACTTCCCAGTGGATCACCCATCATTGGAGTACTCTTCCGCGCTACTCGCTTAACTTCGGAGTTCCCATTGGAACCCGAAGCCAGTGAGCTCCCAAAAACCCTCGTGCTAGGTAGGGAAGAGAATATACATATAAGGATCACTTCCCTAGGCGATGTGGGATCTTACAATCCACCCCCCTTAGGGGCTCGACGTCTTCGTCGGCACACTATGGTCAGAGTTAGGCTCTGATACCAAATTGTCACATCCCGACCTGGGCCCCACCACATCCAGGCCCGCTCCACCACCATAGCACGATATTGTCCGCTTTGAGCCCCTACCACACCCTCACGGTTTTGTTTCTGGGAATTCACACGAGAACTTTCCAGTGGATCACCCATCGTAGGAGTGCTTTTGTGCGCTACTTGCTTAACTTCGGAGTTCCCATGGAACCTGAAGCCAGTGAGCTTCCAAAAGGTCTCGTACTAGGTAGGGATGAGAATATACATATAAGGATTACTCCCCTAGGCGATATGGGATCTTACAGAAGTAATTTGGAGTGCGTAAATATAATCTCCCTTTCTATTCTCTAGATCGTATTAAGAAACTTTTGTCTTTTATTTGTTCGTGCTATGCGTTGATAAACTTTCTCAGTTGATAGATTACAGGTATACGTTTCTAAAAAACAGGCTAAAATGCTGTAGAATGCGTATAAAACATTAATATAAATGAAGACTTATCATTTTGACCGTTAAACTTTAATTTAATTGATTTTATAGATTCACCTACCCATTCTCCCACTGAAACTCCTAGACTGCCTAGTGTTGAATTTTGTTTGTTTTCAAACTAACAATATTATCTATATTAAGCGGATGGAAAAGTAGGCTAAGCCATATAAAGTGGGACTCTTCATAATAGACTCATGTGTCAATATTATAAACCATTGTGCAAAAAATCTGAGATGGCATAAATCCATAGATAGTCCTACTTTTAAGAGAGTCTCATCTTTTTACTAACCCAAAAAACTATGTTTTTAAATAATTGTGAAAGGTTCAAGTGAGAAATCTTAGGTTCGATTTTCGCCAAATGTGAATTTGAACCACATAATTACTACCATTGTGAGACTTAATCCACTTCCCATCCTTTAGTATATGTAATATTATTTATTAAAAACAAGGAAGATAGGGAGGGATCAGGATCCTCTCCTGATCTTTGTATGGGGATTTTCATGACCAAGAAGTGTGGGCCCTTGGATGAAAATCCAACGGCTACAAACAGGAGGGTCCCTTTAAAGTTATAATAATTATAACCGTTGAATTTTCATCCAACAACCCACAATTCTTGGTCATGAGAATCCCCATACAAAGATCAGGAGAGGATCCTGATCCGATAGGGAGTTGACAATGACTTCAAAATGATGATGTCTTTCGAGATTAGATTTGGCGGAATCATGGGATTTTGAGGTTGTCTTTCGAGATAAGATTTGGCGGAATCATGGGATTTTGAGGTTACCTTTTTTGAGTTGCACTGCATTATCTTTATTTGGTGTGTGAGGGTCCTGGAATCATGGAATTTGCAAAGGTTACATGTTTGTTTTTCCTGGAAAATCGTAATTTGGTTTTCAGTTTTCATCTAGACTGTTTCCACAATGTTGGATCCTCTGAGATTGAAGCAAGGGATATAAATTCGTAGATTTATCCATCTATATTTCCTACCTTATATAGATTTTTCAAAATTTTCTTTCTTTTGCGGTGCCTTTGGTGCCTTAAACGTCTCAAATCATTGTTCATGTAAAACATTATATCAATTGGTGTAGGACTGATACTGTTGTGCTCATCTTTTGGGCCTTACTTTCCTCTCTTTGGTTTATAATTTCGTTCCAAGCGAACTTTGCTTTTACTCATCTCAACAAATTCATTATTAGAAACAGTCCAATTATAAATGTTCAGGGTAATCGCGAAAATTAAGTTCAATTAGGAAATTGACCAATTATAAATTTTCGAAGGCAATCGGCTAAAATTAAATTTTAAGAGAAAATTGTTCAATTATAAAAGTTCAAAGAATATTTAATCAGAATTAAAATTTATAGAAAAAATTGACAATTTCTCACAAATTCAAAGAAAAACAGTTCCTCAAATTTTAATGGGCAAATCAAAATAATTGAGTGTAAAAAAAAAAAAACAAAAAAAAAAAAAGATTATTAAATACCCCAGGTTGCAGGAGACCAAGCCTCTATCTGATCAGGTTTTTCTCCGTGTGTGACATCATCTCCTTCACCGGTCAAACTTTTGTTCTCTTCCTTCGCAAGTTAGATAGGGAGAGATCTTCCCACTTCTCCTTGCCGCACACACTCGATTCATATATACTCACACACACACACACACACGTTATTCTTCTATCTATCCGTTTCTAGTTCTACCATGGGTTCAATGGCGATTGAGGAGAAGAAGCAGACGGCGGCCAAGCCTTTCGACGAAGAAGCCGCCTCTGCGGTGGTGAAGGAGCTGAGAGCGTCCTTCGTCTCCGGCAAGACTCGAAGCTATCAATGGAGGGTGTCGCAGTTCAAGTGCATACTCAAGCTCATCACCAAAAACGAGCGGGAGATCGTTGACGCTCTCCGCTCCGACCTCTCCAAGCCCGAACTCGAATCCCAAGTCTACGAGGTCATCCGATTTTCTCATTTAATATCTCACCAACTATCTCTCTCTCTCACATGGTGTTCTGTTTTCGCGCATGTCCATAGTTCATATCTATATGCGCAGCTAAATCATGAATTGGGTCTTGAATTTTTTAGTTGGTTGCTGACTGTTTTGGTGTGCACATGCTGATTGATTGATGCACTTCTCACGTCTCACCAACTCTCTCTCTTACATGTTAATGATTCATCTCTGTATGCTAAATCATGAATTGGGTTGTGATCAGAATTTGGTGGTTGATGTAGTTCAATACAACACTCTATTATATGCTGATTGCTCACTCAGTTGTTTTGTTACATCATTGCCTAGAAAATTATGCACAAATTGATCCCACTAAACAAAAATAAGCGTCCACTTTCATTTTCGATTTAAGGTTTGCAAACGGTCTTATTTCTCAATTGGTTCGGTTCTATTTTTGATTAAAAGTTTGTAACTGCTATTTGTTTCTTGATTAGATAGCAGTCTTTTTGGTTTTTGCATTTTGCATTTTGCATTTTTCATTTCATGGACTCTAAATCCGGGTCATAATTTCCAAATTCTTCTGGAATTAGGTGGGGAGTCCTTGTCACATGTGGGGGTAAAACGCGCTTCTGTCACGTAGTAGTTTTGATGCATGTATTATGTGGGGTATATGTAACAGTGAAGCATTAAGGTGTCACAAGTTAACTCTGTTACTTTACTATGCTCAAAATGATTAGTCAAGTGTTGAGGGAATTTAATGAGCCATGCAGGAAGAAAGTAAAAAGTGGGTGGAGTGGATCACAGGGTTAATCAATGGGGAAAGGGATCGACTCGGGATCCCTTTCACCCAATCCTTCTTATTAAATAATTTAGATTTTTGAAATTTGATTCAACGGCTAAGGTTGTTATAACTTTTTAAGTAAGTCCGTGTTTTTAGCCGTTGAATCAAATTTTAAGGGTTCAAATTATTTGATGAGGATGATTAAATGAAAGGAATCCCTTTCCGATCAATGACCCCACTTGCACTTTCATAAAAAAAAAACCTAGCCAAACTTTACTCTTTGTCTAGAAGTTGCAACTTTTATGGTTGGTGAGTTGTGACAGATGTGCAGGGATCAGATTCAGTGCACAGACAAAATCGTCTCTTACACCATATTTGTGAGGATGCAGTCCCTCCATTTGAAAGGCAGCCTTTTTTTTTTTTTTTTTTTTTTTTGGGAGACTGGTCAACTTTTTTACTTGAATCTTTTCGGCTTTCTTTTTTATCGTGCAATGTTATCTGATGATTAGAATTGTTACATTTCATATCATGCTTTCAAGATCAATTCTGCAAAAATTCAACCAAATTAGAAATAGTTTAACCTTTCGACTAATATTGTCAAAATTTCAATGTTTAAATGAGAAAAATGGTAACCAGAAAATGAATAAACGATTTGGGAGTCTGTTTATTTTTTGCATAAAGATCTTTAAATAGTAACCAAGAAAATAGGTGGTCGAAAAAATCGTTTAATATTGTAGGATGAGAAGGAAAGCCTAGCATTTATTTTTTTAAATTTTGTTTGGTGGGGAGTGGGTAGCCGGGTAGGGCTTTATAATTGGGGTTATTAGTATTAACTCTTGAAAGCAGAGGAGCACATTTCATGTCTGTTGGGTGTCAGGGTAGATCTTGAAAATAGTTAAACCTTGTCTTTTCTAGTAACTGTAATAAGCTAGGTGTTATGCGGAGAAAAGGTAAAGAATGAACCTGCCATAAACCGCATAGGATATCTGCAGAAATTTGGGGAGTCAACTTCTGTTATTTTTATCTATGCAGGACAAAAACATTTTAAACTATTTAGAAACTTACAGGAATAATCTGACAACAATAAATATGGTTGGGTTTTTTTAAACTTATAGTAGAGATGGATGTTTAAACTTTCAAATTCCTGATTAGGTAAATATGTGCGATGCTAATTCATAGTCTAACGACATAAAGGATATCGAGCAAATATATACACACCTACATACGTATACAGTTTTACGTTTGTATTGAATTATAGATATCTTACATATGTACTATTGTGGATATGGCTCTCTTTTGACTCTATACAAGATGGAGAGGGTGGGTCGGAATCTGAACTGTGGATTTCGTGGTCCACCCGAACCGGATGTTTCTGCACCCGAACAGTTTCGATTGAAAAATTGGCTCTCCCCATTTGGTAAACAAATGGAGAGCATCTTTTTCCAGCCACTGCGTGCTTGTGGTTGTGAACACAATCATTTGGCTCGCCTACAAATGTGAAGTATAAAATTGTTGAAACAAAATGCTTGCCTAACCAATAAAGTCATCCAGTTGTGTAGGGCCTGCACATGAATGTTTTATTTGTTACTGACTTCATATGTTGGTTTATATGGTTTTCGTGTAGATATCTATGTTAAAAAACTCGTGTAAATTGGCAATTAAGGAGCTGAAGAAATGGATGAAGCCAGAAAAGGTATGTCTTTGTCAGCAACTCCGATGAATGGCAACCGTTAAGTCATCTTGTTTGTCTACACCGGCATTCTTGAGTTAATTCAATGTTTGTTTCCAATCTAATTTCCGATGAGTAATATTTCCATCGGAATATTTCCCTTTAACTACAGGTTAAAACTTCGATAGCAGTTTTTCCTGCGTCAGCTGAAATAGTGTCTGAACCGCTTGGTGCTGTACTAGTAATTTCAGCATGGAATTATCCTTTCTGTACGTTTATACCCGACATGTTTTTTTAAGTTTAGGCATTGAGCTCTATAGCCCTAATTAATCCTGTCTTCAAACAAAAGTAATGGTGTAGTATCTGTTTTCCAGTACTGTCACTTGATCCAGTTGTTGGAGCCATTGCGTCTGGTAATGTTGTGGTTCTTAAACCATCAGAACTTGCTCCAGCCTCATCGTCATTGCTTGCAAAACTATTAGGTGAATATATGGATAGCTCTTGTATAAGAGTCGTTGAGGGGGCTGTTGCTGAAACATCTGCACTGTTAGAGCAAAAGTGGGATAAAATATGTTACACAGGTTCTTCATCATTTTCCTCCCTTTCATTTTCATCTTTCGTTTTCCTTAGATTACAGTTGATTTTTATATAATTGATTGAAAAAAAATGTATATTTAAATTTGTAGGAAATGCAAGAGTGGGACGTATAGTGATGGCTAGTGCTGCAAAGCACCTTACACCTGTTCTATTGGAGCTTGGAGGAAAATCTCCTGTTATTGTTGATTCTGGCATTAACTTACAAGTATATAGATCTTCCTTCTTGCATACCATCAGTAATATTTGATATATTTTACTTGCTGCTACTAACGGTGTTGTGATTTTCATCTCATCTCATGTAAAACTTATATTTTGTTTCTCCTAGGTTGCTTGTAGGCGAATAATCGGTGGTAAGTGGGGGTGTAATAATGGACAGGCTTGCGTCTCCCCTGATTATATCATAACAACAAAAGATTTTGCTCCTAAGCTGGTAAGGTTACCTTTGTATGCAATTGAAGATCTGAATTTGCTTTGCTGTTTGTGCCATCTGCGTCATTTTCTTTGTTCACAGGTGGATTCTCTGAAACAAGAATTGGAGAACTTCTATGGAAAGAATCAACTAGAATCAAAAGATTTGTCTCGTATTGTGAATCCTCATCACTTTGCTCGCTTGACAAAGCTCTTGTATGAGGATAAGGTTTCTGGAAAGATCGTCCATGGAGGTGAAATGGACAAAACCAACTTGTATGTATACTGTCTTCGATTGTTCTCTTCTTAGCTCTCTCACTCTCTTTCTCTCTCTCTCTCTCTGTGATTTAATAGGGTGTTATATTGTACCGTATGTGTGATTAGTGCTCTTTTCTTTTGATCACAGGAGGATAGCTCCTACCATCTTGCTCGATGTTCCACAAGACTCTTTGATCATGAGTGAGGAAATATTTGGCCCCTTGCTTCCCATTCTCACGGTAAGAAACACAAATTTTGTTGTCTTGAATTTATGCTCTCAACGAAATTTTTTTTTTCTCTCAATAAAAGATTGCCTTCCCCAATTGATTTAAACAGCCCTGGCAGTCTCAGCATATCTAACATGGTTCTCATTTGGGTGGGGGTGATTTGAAAGGGAAAGTAGTATAGCTACCTTCATTCTGCACAAAAATGTAGGCTGATTGTTGCGTGTTTTAATAGCGGAAACATTTTGAAGGAGCAGCATTCATAGATTGATTTTTTTCTGCATTTATATGCATGCAAGAGATCAAATGCATTATCTTCCCTTTTGTTTGTAACAGGTCGACAAAATGGAAGACAGTTTTGATTTGATAAACTCAGGAACAAAGCCTCTTGCTGCGTATTTGTTTACCAACAAGAAGAAGCTGAAGGAGCACTTTGTAAATACCGTCTCTGCCGGTGGTTTGGTTGTCAATGACACTACCATACATGTAAATACTTCGTCCTCAAACTTGTTGAAACAAACCAGTACATGTTCATCCTTTACAGTTTAGGCATTTCCATCTGTTACATATAACACATACGTGCACGCTGGTTAACCTATTTCCGTTATTCTGAAATCTGTTTAGAATCTAATTTGGATTATATATACTGGATTGTGCAGCTTGCTGTTCCCTCCTTGCCTTTTGGAGGAGTTGGGGAAAGCGGAATGGGTGCGTACCATGGAAAATTCTCTTTCGACGCTTTTAGCCATAAGAAGGCAGTTGTTTATCGAGGTTTCTTCGGTGATGCTTCCATAAGATACCCACCATACACAAAGGGGAAGCTAAGAATTCTGAAGGCTCTTATCAGCGGTGGCATATTAAGCATAATCTGTGCTCTGTTCGGAAGGCCTAAGGCTTAAGAGACACTAGGATCTGGCTTTGCTCATGTGATTTCTTCTTTCGGTTAGATTTATGGAAGTCTTTCGTCGTACAATATACAAATATGGTTCTGATTTCAATTTGGACAAAGGCTTGATTATTTATGGAAAGGGAAAATGGAAATTGTAGAAGTTGGTGGTAAATATCATGAATTGATATGTTTAAATGTGTTTGTGATTGTATCATACCATCATGTTCAAAAGCTGAAGCGTTTCGTTGTTTTATTCGAGCCATATTTAATTCTTGGATAAATTACACAAAACTACTTTAACTATTAGTCTTACGACACTATCATACCTCATATTTTAAAATTGACAATGTCATACCTCATCTTTAGAATTTGGTCCAATGTTATACCTTCCGTCAGATGTCTGTTAATTCCTCTGTTAAATGCTAACGTGGCTTGAGACAACGGAGCCCACTTTTTATTAAAAACTAAAAAAAAAAAAATCATTTAATATTTTTTAAATATTTAAATAATAAAGAAAAGTGTAAAAAAAGAAAAAAAAGAAAAAAAAAAGAAATACCCTAGTTCGTCCCTTCCCCCCTTCTCTTTCTTCTCCCAAATCTTCATCTTCTTCCCCCCTTCTCTTTCTTCTTCCCCATTTGTCTTCCCTCCGCACCCACCCTCAATTTGTCTTCCCTCCTCCCCATCCCCTCTTCTCCCCCACCTCAGCCCAACCTACAACCCATAAAAAAAAAAAAAAAAAAAAAAAAAAATCTTCATCTTCCCTGACCCCCCTTCCCTGCAACCACCCCTTTCTCCCCCCTCCCATCTTCCCTAAATCCTCCGCACCCACCCTCGCACCCACTACCTACAACCCAGATCCTGTCTACGCCGTCGTTGCCAGATTTGTGAGGTGGAATTGGGAAACCCTATTCGCTAGGCCAATCCCGCGGGTGGAGAACCTGGGCGTGGAGAAAATGGGGGGAATGGGTGTGGATTTAAGGAGTGGGGTGTGTAGAGGAGGGAAGAGGGTGGGTGCGGAAGATGGGTGTGGGGGAAAGACGAACTGGGATTGTGGGGAGTGTAGAGGAGGGAAGAAGGCGGGTGCGGAGGATGGGCGCGGGGGGAAGACGAACTGGGATTTTTTTTTTTTTTTTTTAAAGGGTAAATTATTATTTTTTAATATTTTATTAATTTTTTAATAGAAAGTGGGTCTCAAATCAAGCCACGTTAGCATTTAACTGAGAAATTCACGGCCAAGCTAACGAAAGGTATAACATTGGACCAAATTCTAAAGATGAGGTATGACATTGTCAATTTTAAAAGATGAGGTATGATAGTGTCGTGACACCAATAGTTGTGGTAGTTTTTTTTATCATTTACCCTTAATTCTGATATAAATTAGGGGAAAGAGTACCTATGTTACTCAATACCCTGCATGACTCAATACAGATTTGACACGTCAAATGAATTTCACCCAAAACTCTTCCTATCCTTATAACCAACAAACACCACCTTCTTCCTCCTTTCTTGCTGTGCAGACAACCCCTTCTCTTCTTTGACGATTCTGCCTCTCTGTTCCCCGGTGAGAACAACACCTATCTTCTTCGGCGAGACCAACCCTAAATCCCTCAGTTCTCCGGTGAACCCACCCCAATCCCTCTCTTCTTAGGCGAGCCCACCCCCAAACCCTCTCTTCCTCGGCGAGCTCACCTCTAATCCCTTTCTTCCCTAGCAACCCCAACTCCACCCATCTCTCCTTCGGCGACCCCACTTAGTCCTCTTCGACATCAATCACACTCCAGTCCTTTTTGATGGGGTTGTTGTTGGGGGTGCACGAAGAAAACAAGGCTTGAGGGTGAAGGAGATGATTGATGTTTGGTTACAAAGATAACCAATGTTTGGGGCAATTTTAGATAAAACAAGTGGCCTATTCTCATCAGGCCACATTATGAAGTTAGTAAATTGGGTATTCCTTAGTGAGTACTTAAGTATTATCCTTAGAGAAATAAGTTTGAACTTGAGGGTAGCCGAAAGATCATAATGTGGGAATTTAGGCTCTAAACTGATTAATTATAGTCTATTTTATTTCTTGCTGGTGTATTAATTAAATTGTTTCAAATGGACCACTAAGATTAGTTAGAGTCCTTAGCCTCAGATGTAAATTTTATTTTAAAGGACAATGTTTAGATGGTTGAGATGAGCTCATAGGCGCTCACTTGCAGATTTCAATGGCTGTATGCACTGTTACATTGTAAACAGGAATATAGGATGAAGAGCAAGACTTGTGCTATCTGAATTTGTTTGAAATCATTATCTTTCTCCTCTGTTTTCTTTCTGCAAAATATACAACACTAACACTGCAATACAGACATCATCATGGTATCGAGAGCTCATGTTTGATTTGAATTGGATGTTGTTCACTGTGTGAATCGCAAGAGAAATCCAATGAGAAAACTCTCGGATTCGAATCGATTTAAGCTGAAATGGCTGGATTCGGAAGTGGTGAGCTAAGGACTCCTATATTTGATGGTACTAAGTTCAATTGTTGGAAAGTTCGAATGGTCACGATCTTCAAATCTCAGAGGATTTGGAAGCTTGTTGACGAAGGGAATGTAATTCCAGATTCAAAGAAGAAATCAAAGGAAAAATTGAAGAAGAAGGAGAATTTCTCATAATTTGATGATGGCGATGACGAAATTGATGCTTTCCTTGAGGAGCAACTCATGATGGATGCTAAAGCTCTGGGTATCATTCAAAGTGTAGAATTTGTAACAATTCTATATGGGGAGTGTTGGTTCAAAGGAAAGGTTAAGTGTCACAGTTGTGATAAATTTGGACATATAATGAGAGATTGTCATCAACCAAAGAAGGCAAATTATGTAAATCAAGTCCAAGATTTTGCAATGATATTCTATACTTGTCACAAGGCTCCAATTCAGAAAGATTATGGAGTTTGGTACCTAGAATGTGGTTGCAGTAACCACATGACTATTTAAACTTGTAGAAACCAAGAAAGGCACTAGATACATTTTGCAAAGTAAAATGGTCACTAATGACCTTGTGGAATCAGTGGCAAATGAACCTTGTAGACACCAAGAAAGGCACTAGATACATTCCTAAAGTCATGATTCTATAGATACATTCCTGAAGTCAGGATTGTGCCAGGACTTGATGAAAATCTGCTCAGTTAGGACAAATGGTATAACATGCATATTGGCTAGGTGGTTTCATGGCCTGCATATTTGGATAGAGGGATTTGCAAGATCACATTGCCCCAGTACAAATGAAAGGAAAAATGTGCTTCCCACTCACATTTGAGTGTGTGGATCTTGTGATGGAAAATAAAGCTATTGTTGCAGGCTCTTCTTGGAAATGACATAGAAGATTTGAATATTTAAACTATGACAGTTTGAGAATACTTCAAGAAAGGAATGTGGTATATGGCATTCCACTACTTGCTAATTGTGAACATGTATGCGAAAGTTGTGCAACAGAAAAGGCCTATAGAGAAGCCTTTGCTAAAGACAAAACCTGGAAAGCTTCTATTTCTCTTGAATTGGTTCACACATATGTTTGTTGACCAATGTGAGAGATTCTTAGAGGCAAGTATTTCTTCACCTTCATTGATGACAAATCAAGAATGTGTTGGGTATATTTTTTGAAGAACAAGTCAGAAGTGTTTGTTGTTTTTAAAAAGTTTAAAGCCACATTAGAGTTACAATGTGATTTCAAACTAAAGAAGCTCAGAAGTGGTAGAGGAGGAGAATACAATTCATTGGAATTTGAAAGGTTTTGTGAAGATATTGGAATTAAAAATCAACGATAGTAGCATATTCTCCACAACAAAATGGAATTGATGAGAGGAAAAATCATACCATTGTGGGAATAACTAGAACTATGTTGTATGAGAAGAAACAACCATTAAAAATCTAGGGTGAAGCAGTTGTTGGGGGACTTTTAGGAAAAGTTGGACTTGGGCTTTGAGAATGTCCTCTTGTCTCCCTTGGTTTGGTTTAGCAACAAGTCCTGAAATATTTCAAAAGAGTTAGTTCGACTTAGAAAATATCCCGGTTAGATCAATGACTCGAATGTTAGAATGATTGAACGAATAATGAATTGATCAAGAGAAGCGTGGTGTAGAAGCTAGAAGTTCATTAGCTTTTGCATGAAAAAGAGAGATTGGGTGGTTGTATTGTGCTTTATGTTGGATAACCTAGGTTTCCTATGGTGATGGCACGGTTTATGATAGTTGGGATACTAAGAGGAAGGACATGGAAAATACTAAAGTTGCAAGGTGATATTTCTGGGATTTTTCTGGTTCTTTGTGTGAAGCTGGAGGATCAAAGGATCCCCTTTCTAAGGTTATCTCCACTTATTTGTAGCTGAATGACCCCTTGCCAAGGAATCTCTATTTTGCTTTTGTTTCTCCCTCCCTCTTGCTTCTCCTTCCCGAGACTCGCTTTCCCAGGTCAGCTTTCCTCAGGCGCTACTTTTAGTAGCGTGCCTTATGGCTTTCGTGCGTTGAACTTCTGCGTAAGCTAGGAAGGAAAAGTCAGCATTAAATGCCTGTTTTGAAGGGCTTTCGCATGAACTTAGGGCTGGCATTTGGTTAGTCCTAACTGAACTAGTTAGGTTGCTAGGGAAAGAGGTAAACTTGGCTGATTTTCTCTCAACACCAGTCTCTGTGGACTCCAAAGGTTATGGACTAGGATATTTGGGCCTTCTAAGTAGCCCAAAGTTTTCTGTAACCTTGATTCCACATAGGCCCGCTGTAACCATCTACACTACATTTCTCTTTATAAGCCCCGAGCAAGTAACTTGGGCTTATTTTAATGTGATAGATAGGACGTGGCGTGATTTATGAATATCTGGTCTAATTACCGCAACATGACAGGTTTGTAAATATATTTCTTCCTCGATCTTGCTCATTTGCATGCATTTGGGCTTGAATAGAGGTTTGTATGACAATTGGGCTTTGAGACTTGTTTGGGCTTGCTCATGACATTTTTGGGCCTCAACATTAGCCCCCTTGATTGTTTGGGCAGAAATCTTGAATGGGCTAAGCAATCAAACCCAGGCTCAAACAAATATTTAAACACATCCTTCTTGATGGGGCTCTTCCCCTTCCTGAGTGGCTGCAAGGGGGGCCGCGATGATGTGTGCCCTTGTTTCTCGTGCATATCTCATCATTTGAAGGAAACACTAGGTATTATCCTACCTCTTATATGGTAACTGCTTTAAACTTCTCATCTCCCTAGGACATGCATTTAATTTGTCACTCCTCTTTCTCTTTTTCTTTAACTCCCGTTTGCTTTCTATTGTCTTCTATGCTGAACTCTTCTCAAGTAAGGAAAAGTCTTTTTTTTTTTTTTTTTTTTTTTGTATTTTTTAATGATTTCGGTGATGTATTTGAGCATGCTTTTGTCTTTTTCTCCTCCTTGCACACTTAAAAGATTTTAGGGTTTTGCTCTTCATAGGGAAAGGGCATTACTTTCCCTTGGGAAATCAAACTCATGTCTTTCTACGACTTTTGATTTTGGATTTTTACATGTTTTCCCTTTGTGGATTTCTTCTTGCAATTGTCATTTAGTCCGGCTTGATTTCTTGCTGGTGTATATCCAAATAGGATTAATTGATCACATTGTTTTTCTAGGTGTGCTTGCTCAGTCACATATGGTCTATTCTTGCTTGGGTTTTGTTACGATGTGCTTTCTTTGACTCAAGCTCCTTATATTTTGTGGCTTGTTGGCATGGCATCCGCATAGAAGTATACATATGTTTTGTATGAGAATATGCAAGGGAAGTTAGTCCCTGGTTAATACCCTCACCTTTTGCATGAAATGCTCGAATTTTGGAGATTTTGCTTTCCCTAGGCCTGCTTGCTTGTTTTCTTAGGCTAGATCTTCACATCTTGCCTTGCTTTCCTTTTCCTCCGTATGCTTGGATTCTTTTTCTTGCATGCCTTGGTGGATTACGGCATTCATGGCTAGATATTTATGTCTTATAAGCGAACTATGGCACGGGAATCCCCATAGTGCTTGACTGCAGTAGACAGATCTTTCACCATTGAGGATCGGCTTCAACGGGGCAAGCCATCTCCTCTTATTAGTCATCAAAATAAAGCTTTCAAGGAGGTGAGTCTTTCCTGGAGTCAACGCCTTTTATCAATCTTCGGTGTATTTTAGACTGCTATATAGAGAGTGGGTTGTTCTATACAGTTCTTATCCAATTTGATTTCTCATGCAGTGAGGCTATTGGCTGTGACTCGATGCTCATAGTTGACCAAGTCACGGGAGATTATGTTGCTCATCATCCCACCATGGAACTTTACTTGAACAAAGTCAAAGCGTTACTTGAGAGATTCGAGAAGTATGAAATCATGTAGATCCTAAGAGGAGAAACAACCATGTTGACATATTGGAAAACACTGCCTCGATCATCAACTATTCTCTTCGACGAACGATCCTTTTCGAGTACCTCACTATTCTAAGCATTCGCGAATCGAAGCCAGAAATGGTTGCTGTTATTGATGCCCAAGAGAATTAGATAGACAAAATTGACTACATACTAGACATACGAGATGATAAACTACTAGTAGACCACCACTTGGCTAGGAAACTGGCCTAAAAGGCTTCAAGATACAGTCATATGTGGAAAACTTTACATATATTCCTATTCTGAACCCCAAACCTTGTGTGTCACTCCGGAGGTAGGCCTACAAATCCTAAGTGACATTCATTTTGGAGTGTGCAACAATAACGTAGAAGGAAGATCGTTGACTCAGAATACGCTAATGTTAAAGGTATGCACTTATGAACCATCAACATGCAAAAGACCTCAATACTTTGATAGGACTGTGGGCCTTTCATGCAATGGGGCATCCACTTAGTTGGGCCTTTTAAGAAGGCTCAAGGAAATAGGGCATACCTAATAATGGCAACAAGCTATTCTCGAATGGATAAAAGAAAATCCCTTGACAAGAATCACTGGTGCTACTGTCAAGTCTTTCATCTAAAAGAACATCATCTGCCGATTTAGCATCGTACATACAATACTCACCAGTAACCTGCTATAGTTCACCAGTTCTGAAGTCACAGATTGGTACAAATTCGTTACCTTACTTCCACTGCAAGATACCTACAAGGCAATGGATATGAGGGAACTTTGAACAAGACCATCTTGCAATGTTTGAAGAAAAAACTTGAATGGAAAAGTAAGTGGCTAGAAAATCTGCCTAAAGTCTGATGGTTATATCGTACAGCAATCCAGAAAGCGACAAGGAAAAAACCATTCTCCATGGCTTACGGAACAGAAGCCATCATCTTAGTCCAAGTCACCATTATGCTCAATTTTCATACCGAAGAATGGACGACCTTAGAGAACGTGGGAATCCTTAAGTCTGACCTTGACTTTATCGAAAAATGTTGAGAATGTGCTCAAGCCTGACTGGCCACCTACCAGCAATATATTCCATCATACTACAATAAATGTGTCAAACATAGGAGTCTACAAGTTGGGGATTTGGTCCTAAAAGAGGTCTTCGAAAAATACCAAAATCCCCTGAAAAGGCAAGTTCAGGGAAAACTAGGAAGGACTCTATAAGATTGTAGGAGTATGAGGCAAATGAACCTATTATTTAGAACGCATGGATGGAGCCTCGGTCACCAAGAAATGGAACATCACTAAGCTTATGTGATACTACCTTTAGATGCACCATAAAACTACATGCAGTTTGATTCCCTTCCTGAGATATGTAGGCTGTTCATTCCAAACTCAATAGCAACACGACCATTTGTGTGAAGACAAGTCCATGGAGAACTCATCTCCTAACGCCCCACCATAAGCTTATTGTCAAAAGTGATCCCTGATGTAATTCCTACATTATATTATTTTTTTCTTAGAACTACAACAGTGATTTGATTATTCTTTAGAAAGATATGTAGGCAATTCTTCCCGGATTCAATCACACCCCTTATTAATCACCTCTATTTCCTTCATCAATAAAGAAGTTATGAAATTTATCTATTTTATTTTCAATGTTTGTTTGTTTTTTTCTTTTTTCAATGATGCAATAAATGCCTCGCTCATTTGAACGAAGCATAAACTTTGAAAACTTCGCATGACTGCAAGTCTAAAAATTCAGGGTAACCTTGTTAGAGGAGCTTCTTAGCCTATTTCGTGTTAATCTGTTAGCAATTTAGGAAACTGGAATTATAATAAGCATGGTCACGATTGATGGGCTGTGGGCATTAACACATGACGCCCAGACTTGGAAGTTCAATGCACCATCCAACCTTCATAAAGTTTATACAACTAGCAAAGTTTTGGGTTGTAGTATTCAACCCTGGGCTCTATGCCATTCAAAGGAATAGTCAAAATGGCGATTAAAAAATCATTCGAGGGTGAATTTGAACTTTGACCCTGAGTACGACTACTTCTATCCTGGACCAACTTACAAAGCCAATTGTGGTTCTGCAACACTGTGTGTTTAACAGGTCCAAATGAAGCATCCAAACTAGATAATCCCCAAGAGGAATTTTATTCCAATGGAGCTCCGATAAGTGGAAGTGCCTTAACCAAGGCAGTCAAGGTAGTCCGATCAGAAATGCTCAGGTCTAAAGCATAGGGTCTGACAAAAGGATTCGAAAACTGTTTCCGACCCACATGTCGACGACTAAGTTCCCAAAGAACATTTTTGTTTTTTTTTTTAAGTTTCATTGGGGACGAACGCGCAATTCGGACTAAGGAAAAATCCCCCCTTGACACCACATTGCAAGTATTTAAATCTTTGTTCTAAAAGCTGGGGCAAGGTAAAAGAGAATGTTTTATTTTTTAACAAAATTATTTCAAGTACAATTCAAAGTTCTCCAATGCTTAATTCAATAAAAGTATTTTGACAAGTACAAAGCGAAAGATTCCTCATGGGTTTAATGTTTAATTCTTGGTATCGGAGTAAGGTGGTACTTCAAATGTCGCGATGAAAAGCTTTACGAATACTAAGTTTGGGAGGTAACGTTTTTTCTAATCAATATTACCAATGAGGGTTTTTGAGCTCTGTCTCTGGCCCACAAATTTACTCGTATTCTGCTCTGTTACTTGTCTTCTTTAAAAGTTCGATTACTTTGAAAGGATTTATCGGGTTAAGATTTTTCTGAGGATAAAGAATGCAAAGAAGAAAAATCTGGAGAAGTTTTATACAAACACATGTTTATTGTCAAAGTCCCAAGAAAAAGGGCATGACAAAGTACAATAGCTTGGGGGAGATAAACCCTCACCCTTGACATGAAATTTTCATATGAAGACTATGAAGCAAACTTGGCTAGGATCGTCAACTCTGATGAAGTTTGGTCAACACCATTGTCCACTCCCAATGTGAGGAAGAAAGAAGTGACGAAGAACCCTCTAAAGAACCTCAACACTTCGTCAAGATTGAACCGGTATGTGAAGACTGCGAGGAAGGTAATGTATAGGGATGAATGTTATGGATCAAATCATGAGAAGTGAGAGATGTTATTATGGGATTATAGGTTCTTGCCTAAATTCATTTGGCATGAGCTAGTGATAAGGACATGGTTTTTTGGCTTTAGAATCTTAAATATGGAAGGTTCAAAGAGGAAACTGGGCTCAGGAAGGAGATTGTTGAATAGATGAAGAAACTTCGTGGTGCAAACGGGGAAACGATATCTGATGAAGCCCCGCCATAAAAGGGGTTGTTTAAAGGCAAAACGCTCGGATATCCAGTTGTTGAATACAAAAGGTTACTTACCTCTAGATTTGCGTATACAAAGATTGAAGAAATGAATGGCTTCATTTTGCAAAGTGTGCCCATGCGATACACATAATCATTATGATCTTTATGGCATGACATTTGAGGCCACACGTAAGATTTTGAAACGTCTCCACTACACCTTAAAGAATCGGATCACCAAATGAAGAAAAAAGACTAATCGGTACGTATTCCAGCTTATTCCAAAAGGCATGGTCTTTGAATAAATATTCATCCTCAAGGGGAACAGGTTGCCTTTCCAATGCATAGTTAGGGCCAATTATGGGACCATGATTTTCTAGGGCTAGAGTAATGTTGATCTGAATATCGATACCTTAGAAGTCTAGTCATGGAATCACCAACTTCGGGCGATGCTGGATCAGATAGGGTAGCAGTGCTACCGTCACCCTGTTTCAAGGCAATAGGCAGAAGTCTGAGCGACTCTACTGGATGACCATGCTTGTTCTGCAAGACATGAGATTTGATCCAAATATGGACACAATCAGATTTCTCATAAGTCTGAGAGTTTCTCAAATCTAGGAATTGACGTGCACTGCAAGTAATCACAACTCCTAAGAGGATGCAATATCTACTTCTAGATATCCTCTAGGATTCCCCCGGCTTAGAACGAGGATTCTATCCTAAAATGTCTCTCTCATCGTGGTATAAACATACTGATAGGAGCATATTTAGGCGACTTACTTAGCTTGTTTTCGTGCATTTATATTGTTAATTCCTAGTTGTTTTAGTAGTTTAAGCCATTTTCGTGTGTTTTTAGGTTCATATGGCTAAGGAAGCAAAAAGATGCATTTTGAAGCATTTTGGAGCAAAATTGGACTTGGAATGGATAGCTTATGTTTGGAGCAAAAGGAATGGACGAGATTAAAGACTCCAAGTTTCTGCAATCTCAAGGGCTCCTACCTATTCTAGGTCACAAAACTTGCAACCTTAAGCAATGCCGTGTGTTTCCTTGTGTCTCCCTTCCTTGCCGTGCAAAGAAGGGCTTTGTTCCCTATTTTAAACACTTAAACACCTTCCTTTCTCATATCCATTTCAGCCGCACCCTTTTAGACACCCTAGGGTATTTCCCCATCCATTGATTCAATAAATCCATCTCAGCCGTACCCACCAATTCCATTCAATCTTCATGATTGCAGCCACATGTTTTCCCATTCTATCATTTCAGCACATTCACTTCCATATTCCCTCTTTAATCCACATGCATTCATCATCATTCAACCTAGCTGCACCCTACATACATTAATTAATCACTCTTCATGATGGCAGCCACATTCACCACCAATTCCAGCCTTGTCGTGCACATTCCCTTGCATTTCCAGCTTTCCCCCTTCATAAAACAATCAGCCACACTTCCACATGCATTCCCTCTTTAATCATTCCCTCCTAGCTGCCATTCACATGCTCTCCCATCCATTCTCTCCCTATAAAAACCATACACACTTCACACCAAGGGAGAGCCTTGCCATACATTCACCCACCACTCCGGAATCCCTTTGTGACGTGCCTTCCTCCACCATTCTAGAAATTCATACACACTTCACACCATCACACAACCATTCCTCCATACAAATACCACCCCAAAACCTATCCTTAGACCTTGTGCCGCAACAAAGAGGAAGAGAAGAGGGCCTAAACGTTCATACAATTCAAGTTTGAGTTGTTGGAATGTTTAGGTGTTTCTTTTCCTTTGATTTCAATGTTTAATTTCAATTCTCTTTGTCTTGTACGTATGAGGAACTAAACCCGCCCTTGGCTAGGGGGGATTCGAAATACATGTTTATGCTTGCGATATGATTTGATTACTTCTAATTGCGTTTCATAAGTTGTGAATTCAATTTACTTATCTATGTGAATTACACTTATTTATGTATGTTTATTGAGAGTGCATGCTTAATTTTCATGCATGAATATGACGCTAGAATATAAGTGAGTTTCACCTAATAGTTATGAACTTATATTCACAAGTAGTAAAGGTTGATGATCTCAATCGCGTTAAGTAAATTCTTGGCATAAGTTTCATGCAATCATAGTAACAAGTGCTTCGTCAATGCTTATGGTTTTCATAGAACTTAATGATTCTTGCTTGTATCTCTATTATGCAATCATGTAGGGGACTTGTGGGGAATGTTTTGGGTTGTCGTATGCAATCATCCAATTCAATAACGTTAGGAAAATCTGAGGGTTAATTAGTGCAATTCACGGTTAATCTGGGGCGTTGAGAATTCATGGTTTATTGAAAAGCAATTGGAAATCGTTTTATTTGCAAGTATAACATGTGTGGAGATGAACCCCTTAGCTAGCTTCCCATCCATTCAATTCTATCACATTTTGTCTTAAAATCATTCATATTTACATTCTGCCTTTAAATTACAATATGCCCATTTAGTTAAATTCGTCCAAACACAATCCCCCCATATTTTGTTTAGTCTTAGTCATTCAAATCTGTTTTATTTTGTGTCTTTAAGCATTTGGAGTCATAAACACTTTCAAATTCGTCCAAATCAAGTTCTAGTTTCTGTTTGAGTCAATTTGATTGTTTTAGGCAGTTTGAGTGTTTCAAATCTGTTTTGAGTCATAGTAGTCTTATTAAGAGTCTTTAAGTTTAGTTTTTGTGTTTTTAAGTCAATTTATATTAGATTAGCACCCCTAGTTAATCCCCGGTTAGAACGATCCCTCCTTACATCATTACTACAATTGTCACAAATAGGGTTTAATTTGTGTGTGTCACATTCTTAACGCATCACATACCCATCTATGGTTCGCCTCTGGTAACACAATCTCAATACTCTAAGTCTCTTACCCATTGCTTGAGCCTAAAACTGCTTACTAATTTGACCATCGGAGAGAGCCTTTGGTCGACATACTCCTCTGGTCTTAGGCTTGCTCATGGTTGTTCTTTGTTTTGCAGGTTGCTCGAATATGTGCCTTCACCAATCCGCAGCGGTGTGCATATTTGGTTCCAACAGGGAGATTTTGCTTTTCTTATTGGATTATGTGACAGTGACTAGAGTGAAGATGAGGATGACATGAAATCCACTTTCGGTATGCATTTACTTTTGGCAGTAGAGCATTTTCCTGGGCTCCTGTGACGCAAAAAAGTTGCACTCTCAACTGCAAAATCTGAGTACATGAGTGCCTCTGAAGCTAAAACATATGCTATTTGGCTTAGATTTATATTGCAGGACTTTGGGGAATAACTGGTTGAACCAACACCTTTGACATGGGACAATACATCTGCAATTGCCATGCCACAAAATCATGTCTTTCACCATAGATCTAAACACATCAAAAGGAAGTTTCACTTCATTCATGAAGCTATTCATGAGGGTATCATTGATCTGCTGTACTGCAAAAGTGAAGAGCAATTGACTGGCATTTTCACCAAGGACAGGTTCAATTACTTGAGAAGCAAGCTTGGAGTTCAATCAATTAAGACCTTAGAAGGGAGTGTTGGAATTAAGGATCTAAACTGACTAATTAGAGTATGTTTTATTTCTTGCTGGACTGTTTATTAAATTTTTAATAATGGATGGCTAAGATTAGTTAGTTAGAGTCCTTAGGGTCAGTGTGAGCAAGTGGCATTATCTTATAGGCAGTGTGGTTGAGATGAGCTCGGCTCTCTTTCTTGTAGATTCTAACGGCTATATGCACTGTTGCATTGTAAAAAGGAATATAGGATAAAGAGCACGACTTGTGTTCTCTGAATCTGTATGAAATCATCATCTTCCTCCTTTCTTTTCTCTCTGCATAATAGACAAACACTACACTGCAATACATAAATCAACACATAATGCTCTAAATAACTTGGTTACGCCCAGCTCTGCGCTAAATTCTTCAATATATAAACACCAGGTTAAGCCATGGAAAATGCATGACCCAATCGATCTAATCTGTTTTGGGTGATGATTATCTCACAAAGGCTTCTACCTATATTATACAAATGAAGCTTTGGATTCTATCTGTACCATGAGATTGTACTACATGAAGCTTTGGATTCTATCTGTACCATGAGATTGTACTACACACTGTTTACAGAAAGCAATGAAGGGGGGAAAAGGACACAATTACTGATTATCAATCAGAATCCTCTAAAATGGTTAGAACAGCCAACCGTTGCTCATCGGTGAGGGCGGTCGGAAATTCAACCAGAAACGTGACCTTCAAGTTTCCTCTCTTTCCTTCATCTTTAGAGTCTGCCATGCCTTGGCCAGATATGATCTTTTCATAGCCAGGATATATGATGTCGTCGATCGTCAACTTCATCTGGTCTCCACCCAGAAGAGGGATGGAGATGATGCAGCCAGTGAGAGCCTCCACCAATGGAATCTCTAGTGCCAATTCCAAGTCATCTCCTTCTCTTCTGAACAAAGGGTGTCGTTTTTCAGAAATCAAAAAGATTATATCTGCTGGGTATGCACCTAGTCTCTCATTTCCTAATCCTTGAAATGTAATCTTTGTTCCTTTCTTCCATCCTGGCTCCACTTGTATTGTTACCAATTCATCTTCTTGAGCCAATTGCCTGCTATGAAGAAGAAGTTACAACAAACTAATATGAAAACATACCATTATACGCATATATTTTGAGCAAATGATTTTTGGTTTTCGGGGTAACTTCTGTACCACATTTACTAATCACATTGTTGATCCAATTTTTTCTTAGGGTTTCACCTTCATAAGAGATGCAATCAACAATACGGTTCGTACTAATCATAATATGTTTCACAGAGATGAAACTCATTTTGAATCATTAAGTCATATATATACGTAAAGTATATGAAAAAGAGATGCGGTCAGCAATGTGACAAGAATAATTTTATAGTAAATCAAGGAAAGACGGTAACCAACCCGGTGTCTTTGACGATAGCCCTTGTGACCTTCATCTTCTTCTGGCATCCAAAGCACAACTCCTCTAAGGTGCAGTCAAGCTGCTTCTCGATGGCGGGGGCTTTCAACATCCCAGATGAGTTAGAAAACATGATGGGGGTGGGGCTCTTCCGGCTTTCACTTTTTGAGAGAAAGGGATGGGCGGGCGTGCAGTCAGCGCTTTTACTAGTACACCCCGGCGTGGTAGGGGTCGCCGGAGAGGGCGCCACAGAATCGGGCCAGCTTTTCCGGCTCTTAGTTTTCTTGAGGGAGGGTGAAGGGGTGCGACTCTTTCGGCTTGAGCTCTTTGAGAAACGAGGAGAAGACACGTTAAAGATGCTGTCCACGCTTTTGAGACCTCTAGGGCTTGATGGACCATGGCGTCGCATTCTTTGCAGGCTGATGCATCTAAAGCTATGAAATCCATGCATGGTTTTCTTTTCTACCTGTCTTGTATCCTCATCCACTTCCTGTATGTATATATACACATTTATACATGTACAATCAGTACTACGTATAAAATCAGTTAATCTCTATGCATGCATGCAATTAGATAAACACATGAAAACTAGCTAGGTTATGTATATCGTTAATTATGAAGAATAATATGAATAATTAAGCATATTGATTAGAAAGGTTATCGTTAATCTGTATGCATGCATCAAAAATAGATTAACGCATGAATAAGCAAATAAATATCATTGTTAAATATTCAAAAAAAAAAAAAAATCGTTTTAAGGCATTTCTACCATGGTTATTCTTTAGAAATTTTGATCAGTTTGTATGCGAGACAAATATTGCTCTCATGTTAGTTTTAAGATTGCTAATTTGGACTACGTGTGTGTGTGTGTGTATATATTGAAGGATCATGAAATTGGTAATCTGACAATATATATTTACCTCGAAAATCACATCGTTGTCTCGAAATTGGTCGACTTTGGCTTCCTCTTCTGGAGGTGAAGATGATTTTTTTTTCTCGTGTCGCCATTTCTTGACAATGGATCTATAGGCAGATCTATAGAGGTTCCGAATGGAGGGGGTAATAGGGCGCATGGGTAAATTTACGCACCTTGCACAGATCGAAAGAAGAAGAAGAAGAACAACAACAAAGGTAACAAAAGAGAGATTAAAAGATTGGCTATATCCACAAGAATGCGTGTTTTGCCAATTATAAAGCTAGCAGCGTTTTATAAGGCCTTTCGTTGATAATTCGCTCATTCAGTTAATAAATTGGAACAGAAATTATTTCCCTACAACAGTAATATATGTATCCAGTGTCTCGCATCTCATTTCTGATTCCTCACGTGCTAGTCAACACAACGACTTATCGTGAGACACCAGTTGCATAAATTGGTTGTAGAGAAGAAATTTTTAGGAGATGACAGATAATTCATTCTTACTTTTATTGTTATATATATGTGGTCTTCCAGGGTTAAGATGAATTCTAGTCAAAAGTAATTGAGCATGAGAGAAGGTTTTTACGTACAGCTGCTTTAGAGAGGAACAAATTATCCAAATATATATTCTATACAGGTGTCGAAAAAACAGGTTTTTTTACTAATTAAACTGCTTCAAAAGGTCGTTGGAAAAGGATCATCGCCCGATCTTTTTCCTAGATATTGGGGAATCCCGTGATAATAATCGTTCATCGTATATAATACGATCAGTTATCGTTATGTACTATTTATACTTAATTTTAAATTTTAAATTTCAAACAATGAATGTTCATGATCACATGATCCCCCAGATCCCCAAAAAAAAAATCCGGCAAGAATCATTTTCCGTTAAGTTTCGTCCTAATGTCCATGGAAATAATTGTATGTATTTAAATAACTTAAATAGTATGTAAAATGAATTAAACAATATTATTTTGATATATCTCCACTTTGTTGTATTTTATTTTTTATAGTCGTCTCTATCATTTGGATAATATCACAGATTTAGTGAAAAATGATTATATGAATTTTGAGCCTCTACTTATATCATGCAGTTTGTATTTTAAGAACTAAGTACAAAACAACAAAAGGGATATTGGCTCATTACATATAAAATTTAATTTTCCGTATCTTAAAACATCATTTTTGACATCTTTAGCTGTTGATATGAGGTTCTACACAAACGAAGCAAGAATGAATATAAGAAAAGCAGCAGAAAATGTGTTGGGGGGCGACAAGAGAGTAGGACGGATCCAGGGCTGTGGCTCGTATGGGCTATGGCCCAACCGAGATTTCGAGGAACACCGAAGAACCTAGGTAGCGGCCAGCTGTGGACAGGCCGGTCCTGAGATTTTTGAGATCCAAAGTGACACTAAACAATATGCCTTAACTTCATATAAGAACTTTATTTGTTTTCACATGTAAAACTTCGATAAAATTATGCTTAAAAAAACTTCTAACTCAATAATCTTAAAACAAGAAAAAAAATTAATTTATTTTGTATCAAGAGAAGAGAATCAAAGAACATGGGCTTACAAGTAGATAGTGTAGAATTATTAGAGGGAAGGCTTGAAGGTCTCTTTCAACAACACTGATATTGTCCCCAACTTGATAATTACTACTTGCACAATTCGTTAGGTGTGAGATTTTATTACAAAAGATCTCGGTATTAGTTGGAGTAAGGTTAGGATATTTAAACTCTTAATTTCTCAGAGATATGATCGACGTGGGATATTTTAATACGCCTCTCACGTGGGACCCATAATTCGCCAAAAAAAATGTTAATCGACCCTAAATTCAGATGAATTTTTATTAATTTATGACCTTGCTTGCCCACCTCTGGCATTGCAGCTCCACCATTTGCCGCAACAATTTCAGATGAATTTTTATTAATTTATTTGCCAATTTTGTTGAAAAGCCACTCGGACATTGCGCATTAGAACAATACCATGCCAGAAATTGGGTCTGAAATCGCACATATTGAGATCCTTGGAGCTCTGCTAATGGACTAAAAGGAAAGGACCCATTAAAAGGATGAGATTCTTACCCTGATTGTAGGGTCGGTTGAATCATCAAGGACTTGGATCACGAGACGGTCGGATGGCCATGAAAGTCCACATGCAGCTCCGATGGAGACCTTGTAGACCTGACCCCATACACAAAAAACACCATACTTTTAAGGCTTTTTGTTTGATTTTCTCACAAACCCAGAAAATAAAAATGGTAAAAAACAATCATATATATATATATATATATATATATGTATGTATGTATGTGTGTACCTCTCTTTATGTTTGATTTTGTAAGAATTTATCTCTATGTATGTTAATAGTTGTCGTTAAATATAAGATACTGGAATCATTGTAGCCGTTCAAGGCCAAAAGTTGGGGTTAGTTTGTGCTTACTATGGATTGAAGAAACCTCCTTATAAACTTGTAAGTAAACTAGTCTCTCCTTAAACCAATTTTAAGGACATGAAATCGGGTTGGTCAAGTCAGCTTCTAGTGTCACATTAGGTGCACCAAGAGAAGTTTTGTGGTTTCTTATAACCTGATTGGATTTGCAAGATACTTTAGTAATTTGATTGTTTGTTTTCTGAAGTTCGTGTGGTGTAGCATTTTATTCTATGAAAGCCCTCAGTTGTGGTAGTTATCCATCTCGTGTTGTAAATCTTATCGTGTAGAGATTACTATTCTGTTTCGAGCTGCTTATTCTTGTCATGTGATGATACATTACTGTAATTATATTATGCTGGCAATATGCATATGATCTTCCTTGACTGAAATGTAATGTTTTTGTTTTCAGGATGCTTTGGAGCCGTATATGAGTCAGAGAACTTTGGAAGTTCACTGGGGAGGCCATCATCGAAACTATGTGGAAGGTCTGAACAAACAGCTAGAGAAGAGTGACGTACTATATGGCTACACTTTTGATGAACTTGTCAAAGCAACATATAATAATGGGAATCCTTTACCTGAATTTTACAACGCTGCTCAGGTATCTACAAAATCGTTAGCTAATTTGTATACTTTTCTTGACTGGATCATTTTTAAATGCTATCAATGAGCTTGCATAGAGGTCACTGATCAAATATATGAAACGTTGAGCTACAGGCTGTTATTTGCTTAGATGACTTTCTTAAGGGGGCGTTTGTTACACCGAATTATCTCAGATTGGACTAGCTTCAAGAACTAAGCTAGACTGGCTTAGACTAGACTAAGCAGGACTAACTTAGTGAATCGTTTGGTGCAGTGTTGAACTAAGAAATAGGATAATACAAATAATAAAATAAATTCTTGTTTTTCTTTTTCTATTTCTTTTTCCTGTTACACAACACTCTTGAAACCTCTCTTCCCTCTCCTTTTTTCCGTCCAAACTCCATAGATTCCAATCATAGCTTTTCCTCCATTTCAATTGATAAAGCTCTCCGTCCAAATTCCACTAATTGCAACCACATCTTTCTCCTCCATTTGAATTGATAAAGCTCCCAAAACATAAATAATAAAAAATTCAATTTCAATTGAAATCGAAATTGCAACTGCATTCCTTGTATACCCAACAACGACACTCTGATTCGAGCAGGACGAGGAGAGAGTGGTAGAGGACGTGATCTGGGTTGGGTCGTGCAAATCAGCTCGACATCGAGGTTGGGTCGTACAGATCAGCTCAACATCGAGCAGGACGAGGAGAGAGAAGGAGATGATGTGATCTGGGTTTGGGGTGAGGAGAGAGGGAAAGGACGCAAGCATTAGTGAGAGAACGAGAGCAGTGGAGAGAGCACGCAACAGCAGAGAAAGAGGGAGAGGGAGAGACAGAGAGATGAGAAATGGCGAAGAAGACAGAGTTGTGAGGAAGGCGTTCTTAGCAATCCCATGGTTCAACGCCGGACTAATTTGGACGATCTAACGAGGCCCGAAGTCCACATGAGTCCGGGCTAGTCTCATTTAAGTTAGTCCCTAAGCATACCAAACATGGGACAATAATCCTAGCTAATCCAGTCCCATTTAAGAAGGTGAAACAAAAGCCCCCTAAATGTACTACCACCGGACAATATGTGATATAATCGTGTAGTCTGAAGCAGAACTGATTCTAAATCTTGTTCAAATTTTTAGTTTTCCTGATAGGGTGTTCCTAAAGGTTTGGTGCAATTTCGGACTGGTTTAAGACTCGCTAACTTGAAGTCCAGTCTTGGTCATAGCATGAAAAAAAGTTGCAAACGGGTGACATGTTGCGTAAAGTGATTTGCAACAAGGAAAGTTTTCATTTTCCTTGTTTTCATTTTCATTTTCACCTAATGTGCTTACTATTAACAAAACTTGCAGATGTCAAAGTATTGAAAACTGCTTAGAGTTGTTACAACATCATCATTTGGCCTGAGACACTGATATTTCTCACAAGTAGAGTAATATATGGTTTTCATTTTCTTGAGATCCAAAAGCTAATTGAAATAGCTATCATGATGGATACATAGGAATTTGGTTTGTATTTATAATTTCTATCCTGGATTATGTTAGGTTGATTATGTGTGGGTTATCATTGCTTCAAGAAGATTGTGTTAATAGTCGTAAAATCGTGAGCATAGTACAATGATATCTGCAGTGTATGGATAGGAAAATTTATAGAAGGAATGAGGGTTCTAGATATCATTAAAAGGCCATTACAGATTCTTTGTGACAATACTGTTACAATTTTCTATTCTAAGAACAACAATAGGTCTTCAGGAACCAAACACATGCATATCAAGTACAGATTGGTCAGGGAAAAGGTCAAGACATTGACATTGGTTCATTATTTATGGAATTAATTTCGAGCTTTGATATGCTGAGTTAGTGGGAGTATGAAATGGTTATAGTTCGAGTTAAATAAGTAAGCTAGTTTTCTCACAGAACCTTGAGTTGTAGTTTGTTTCTAAATGGTTTGAATTCATGCATTTGTCTTCATTGCTAGTTGTTTTCGTCTAGCTTTAATTACATGTCTTGTCTGGTGAATATATCTATATCTGCACTTGATGAAATTACAGTTAACCATCTTAGTAAAAGGTTCCCCTTTTAAATTGCACTTGTAGTTACCACACCAAAATCTCAACATAAAAAACTGAGATAAGTTGATTATCCCCAAGCCCCAAACGCCCTACCCACCCCCGCCACCTCTTTTGCGCTCCTTTGGCTCTTTTTTTTGGTCGTTTTGTCTCTTCATACTTTGGTCATGTATTCATATTTTTCTGGTACACTGTTGTAGGTGAATACGCACCTCACTCCCCGCCCAATATTACTTACTAGGCATGGAGAGAGTAAGGATAATGTTAGAGGTAGAATTGGAGGAGACAATCCTTTGAGGTTTTCCTTTACTGTTGATTATCTTGATTAACAATACTGGTTTATTCATGTTAAAATATGCAAAGCATAGTAACCGCTCAAACTTATCTGATCCTCAATTCTTTTCTCATTTTTTTACACTTAAGTATGCTGCTATTCATGTTTCTATTTGCTAACATACAATGGTGTTGCTCCCGCCATAGTTTCATTTCAGTCTATTATACAATTTGGCTTTGCCTCATTATAAGACCTGTTCCTTTGATTTTTTTTTCTACTTTTGTCATAATGCATTTTAAATTCCACGTAATTTTGTCTTTTGATGGTAGTCAGTAGTTACCAAATGATATTCCTAATTGTTTCAACAGTGATACCGGAGAAATTTATGCAAAGAAACTTGCTAACTTTGTTGAAAAGCGATTGAAATCAGAACAGGCTGCTTCTGTAAGCTTCGGCAATATCTAATGTTCAGTTTTAATTTTGTTGCTTTCCATATGAAGTAAATGTTATGGGTTGATCCTTGTTTCACATGTAGTCTACATATATCTGTTGATCCCAAAAAACAAGTCTACATCTCTCTTTTACTAAAATGTGCTTTGACTGTGGGTGGTGTGATGGATAAAGCTAAATGTTAATTAGAAGATATATAATGTCAGCTGTTTAACATTGGAGAACTATATAATATGATTTTGAATGTACAGTTGCTAACTATTGTTTCAAGAATCTAGAAAGAAAATTTTCAGTTCTTTTCATTTATTATGTGCAGGAAATAGCTCTAATTTTGCAGTTGGTCCAGTTATAGGTTTAAGTTAGACCGAAACTAGTTTGGTTTTTACCAATATTTGGAGTTCTATATATTTGGAGTTGCTTCTCTTACCTTCCTACCTGTTTACTAGTTAGTCTCTATGGTCATGTGTCTGGTTGAATGGCTTGTACGAAGTAAACTGTTTTTCTACGGTACTTTGATATCAATTAGTCTAATGAAGTTTTGGTACCTTTGATTGATTACAATGTTTGCTTACTGGAGTGTTTACTGGGCATCCTGAAACATGTTTTAGTTGTTATAAATATTGATTCAGATAATCTTTACAATTTATCACAGATGCTCAGTGTCGGATTACCTATTCTTTTTTGTTTCACTTGATGCACTTTTTTTTTGTTGGCTATGAAAATGGATAGGTAGTTCCTCTTGTTTTGAAATGGTCATCATCATGGCAAGGTTGTTCGGTGCAGGGGGAAAGCGTGAGTTCATGAGACGGGTGTCTCTTCTTCCAGATCGAACATAGCAGAGGTCGATGCATTGAAGGAGGAAGTGACAAACCTAAGGGGTCATCTTGCGGTCCAAGGCGAGTAGATGAGGGCCTAGGGCGAAGAGATGAAGGCCTATGTCGGGCACGTGAGAGACCTTGTACGAGCCATACAGATGTCCAGCCTCCAAATCTCACTACTAGTACCTGATCTTGCTACACCTTCGACCTTCGAGCCATTTCACCCTGCCGATACCCAGTAGCCACTTCACTTAGAAGACTACTTGTAGTTTTTTCTTTTTTTGTTCGGACATCTTGTATGTACATTTTCATATATTTTATAATTAAATACTTTTCTTTGGTTAATTAATTATTGTTTAGAATTTAATTACAATATTATTAAAAATTAAAAAAAAAATTATTTTTGACCAAAACCAAAATAGGGGTTTGCGCGGCACGCAATGCAGCCTACGTCGCGCAAAGCCACTTTGAGCGATGCATGTCCCTGCATCGCGCAAAGCCACTTTGCGTGATGCATGTCCCTATGTCGTTCAAAGCCGCTTTGTGCGACGAATGTTTCTTCTTCGTCGCGCAAACCCTTCTATCACTACCTTGGCGCGACGGTTAGCACGCGACGAAGGTTCGTTGGGCTAAGTTTTGCGCGACGTTTTTTTGACTTTGTGCGATGAAGGACCTGCGTCACGCAAAGTATTTTTTGTACTAGTGAAGGGTAAGTGGGCCAAAAAATAAAACTTTGTAAAACCTTTTTGAAAACGTAATAACCCCTTGCCGTAAAATAAGTATAGTTTCCAAACATAGCATACTACGTATAGTATGAAAATATTTACCATAAACAATAATATCTTGAAAGTGCAATACTTCACAATATTTCATAAATAAACCATAACATCCGGCAACCACAATATCTCGCATAAACGAATATCATATCGAGTGCTCATTGATAGGATTTTTACCACCTGCAAAAGTAGGGATAAAAACACTTAAAAATATTTGCAAGAGAACAAGGTAATTGTAGTATAGTAAGTTCTAGCAAAGTCCTTCTCCACAGGGATTGGATGAATAATTTATGTCAAATCAAATCTTAATTAATTACTTAAAAACAAGGTTTAGAAAAGGTTGATTTATGACCTATAATATTAAAAACGAATTTAAGAAAAATAATTAACTAATCGGCAAGATAAACTAAACTAAAAGAAAAGGACTTTTGGAAATTAAATTGTAAGAGTACTAGGGTTCCGCCGTTACCTTAACAATCCTACGTAGTTCTTCCATTTACTTATGACTTACATGTGCATATTTTGAAGGTTAGTTTTTCCTAAAGTATGCCTACTTGGACTCCCAATATAGAGTGTATATTAAACATGCAACACGTCTGTGGTATTCAAATCAAATCTAAACATAAAAGACTCATTAAGTTTTGTGAAACCTTTTGAAAAAGGGAAAAAATTTTGAGATGTCATATAATCTTGTTCATATTTTTCAATTTGTCATATAAACTAAAATTTTAAGCAATTTGTCATGCCAACTTTACAAAATCATTAATTTGTCATCTCACCCTAACTTCGTTAAGTTTTCCATCAAATATAAGTCATGTTCCTCGCACATGACTTGTGTTAAGGGTTATATAGGTCATTTTAACATCTTTCACAAGTTTTTATATTTCTTTAGTACAAACACTTAAATTTTTTACTTTTCCTTAGCGCATATGCATTTACAATTTCATTTATGACACAAAATGTCAACCTGTTTCTCATTTATAGAGCCCGTATGAAATATAGTCTTCGTGACATGCTAAAATGCAAACTCCCGCTTGTGCATCATTACATATTTAGAATAACCAGAAGATAGTGCATTGCATGATCATTACAGTCCTATCATATAAAAAATATTGTTACATTGCCTACGAAACCCTACAGTTTTTTTGTCAAATACAACTTAATAAAAGGAAAGTAAGTTATTAAAATGACCGAAATTACTCTAAACATAGTCATGTATATTGGATGGAAGACTTAACGGAGTTAAGGGGAGATGATAAATTAAAGATTTCAAAAAGTTGGTATGACAAACTGCTTAAAATTTTAGTTTATATGACAAATTGAAAAATACGTACAAGTTCATATGACATTTCAAAAATTTTCCGTTTGAAAAATCATGCAACCCTTAAGACGTGGTATTCATCCTAAGTGAACTTGCACATATTAACCACAAGAAACATTCATCAATTTTAGGGACCAACCTCCAACCAAAATTGCATCAAATTACGTTCTAAATATATATCCTAATGGTGATCAAGCATTAAGACAAGAAGATAGTTTAAGTCGGTGATTAATAATTCAAAATCTGCATGTATAATATCATAAGTAAATTGATAATTAAAAAAAAAACACTAGATATTCTTGCTAAGGCTCGTGGCCTCACCCTAGCAATGGAAAATTAGTTATGAACAATCATAAAACAAAATATTATTAAAAACAAGAATAGAAAACACCTTGAAATACAAAACGTCAAAGCCTAGCAAAGTTCTCCAAATTTCTGCGTTCCTCCCCCCTTTCCCTAATGGCTAAATAGCCTTATTTATACTAATAGAAAATAAAACCCTACCTAGAAAAGGTCTTTGAATAAAACAAGGAAACATAATAAAATAATAAAACAGCAAATAGGGGTGGGCATGGGCCGAGCCGGGCCTAAAATTGAAGGAACCGAACATGACCTGTTTGTAAATAAAACGGAGCGGGTTTTGGATTTTTCAAAATGGGATTTGGACCTAACCCGGTCCGTTGAAACGGGTCGGTTCCTACATGTCCTCACAGGTCCAAATCTTCACTCACGCCTAAGTCTGGTCTTCGTCATCCTGTTTGTTCCCCTCCCCAATGTCTTTGCCAACGCCTTAAGCAAATCCTCCAGATTGTAACCCATTTGCTAATCCCCTGCTCCACAGATCCAGATTGATGTGGTGCTGAGGAATGAAGGAGCCAAGTGGGAAGGTTAGGAAATGGAATGATGAAATTGGATGGAAATCGATGATCAGGATGGAGGGCAAAGGATGATAAAATCTAAAGCCATTGAGGATGAATGATGAGTGAAAACATACTTATTAAGAGGAAAAGTGACAGAGAAAGTGCAAGAAAAAGCAAGCAAAATGAAAAACAGAAAAGAAAAAGGAAAGAAACAGGAGCAAGAATAAAAGAAGGGAATAGTGAGCCAAAAAAGAAAGAAAATGAGCTCCTTTAAAGGTTTGTGGAAGCAGCTGATGAGACAGAGAAAGGGAGTTCCTTTTGAGGTGGATGTGTCAGATTTACATGCAGATGCATAATAACTATTAAATGCAGAAAAGCCTAGGCTACCACAACAAATATTTTGATAATTTTGTGAGAATTGGGAGAAACAGGTCCAACAGGGGCCTTGTTTCCTCAGGCTTTTGCACCCGCCCTGCCCCGATAATTTTGTGAACCTGCTCCGGTCTGCCCTGTTTTTTCTGTACAAATTTTAGACTCATCTCGTACCAATCCCAAACTGCATGGAATCGGCCCTCCCCGCAGGTTTAGGGCCCGTTTGCCCACCCTTAACAACAAATAAAAGGTTTCCTATTTGAATTAAAAGTCGAACTTCTTACAAAATCAGAATTTTGACCGACCAAATCAACTCTGATTTGGTTGCAAAAGATCTCTTTTGAAAGCTTAAGTCATCTCCAATAATTCCTTATAAGGAATCTTCCTCAAAATATGCCATCTTGACCTCCAAAATACCCAAAACGTCCAAAAACGTCAATATGGGAAAACTGGGCTGGGCCTTTGTTTCATTGCCACAATCAAACGACTTACTAGAAAAATCTAAAACTTTGATAAAATCATCTTGAAAGACTCACGAACATTCTCCAATTGGAATTACTCCCAATTTTATCCATTTGATCAATTTTTACTCAAGAGGAAGTCGAATGTCCTACATTGGAAATATAATTCAAAGTATCAAAATTCTCACAAAATAACCAATAAATTAATACTAAGATTAAGGTAAAATATATAGCATAAAATCGATGTATCACTCATGAACATATGCTGGTACAAGAGTTCATATAGAGGTATTCTGACATGAACATGATTGGGTGTAAAGAAATAATTTACGCTCTAGTACTACAATTACATGAAGATTGGTGTTATGCGCATCACATACAAGTCCTAATTGCCTATAGCAATCTAGGACAAGACTGGCACCTACTATGGATCCAAAGTGAGTATACGGTGTGATGTGAACATACACGTGAAGACTGGCCCTGGCCCGGGCGAGTACAAACACCAATGTAGCACACGATGAGCAGATAACATAAGTATGATCATGCAATGGTAAATGGATAATTTTAGTCAACATAACACTATTCATGGCCACAAATATAATTAAGGCATCCCATAATAGTACGCATACCTGTGCATCCTGTAGAATTCATAATAATTTCATAATTCTTAACGTTTCGACTTTTCTTATAGATATTAATTTACTTTTGGCATCACATAGAAAATTCATTATTAAATATGTATGTGGAAACTAAACAAATATATATACTACATAAAAGAAAAGACCCACTCACAACTACTTGCGAAGTCGTAGCCATTCAAACGAGTAAATACGGATCGCTGATGCTAATTGTACCTAAGCATAATAGAGACCCATTAGTAAAACTCAATTTAAATGTTTGAATTTGACAAAACGAACGGCGGATTTGGAACTAGGGCGTCAAAATACCCTAAGAAAGGTCCCGGGCAATTTTCCTAAAAGGTCAACAGTCAACCAAAAGGTCAACCGAGCCGCCGAGGCGGTCAACTACATTAAAACTTTAAAATTTCATCAAATGGATGCCAAAAATGGACTCGGGGCATCGAAATTAACTTCTGAGGGTTTCTGAGAAAATTTTGAAAAAGGGTTAACAGTTAACTTAACAGAATATTCCATGGCCATCATAGCTCGATTCAAAATCCAAGTAGACATTCCGGGTCGAGGTGTGTCACATACAAGTTGATTAATTAGGATTTATTTGATTTGATTTGCTTGGGTATCTAAAACACTTGTTAGGGTTTTGTGTGTCATCCTTGCTTCTTCTTTCCTTATATTTCAATCAATATTCCTTTTTTGCGAAGAGTTCCAACTACCTAAGAACCTGACTTTTTTTTCTTTTTTTAATTAATTAATTATATATATATATATAATAAAGGGGCCAAAAACCTCAACCAAAACTAAAAAACAACATCTGAGTAGACATAACAAGCCTTGGAGATCCCTAAGCAGTCATTCATCAGCATTATCCCAATCCATATAGGAGGATCATGAAAAATGCCAACCCCCAAATCCATGTAATAGCTCCAGCTATCTAACTGATCAACAACATAATTTTTCTCCCTCAAAATATGAATCAATTGATGATGCTCCAAATCCATCATATTTCTGCATTTGCTCAATATTATATGAAGACGATGAAAATCATCTGTCATATTTTGCTTAATCAAATTAACTGCACCCTACTGAATTCGTCTCAATAATAAGTCTAGATACACCTCTGTCCAAAGCAAGTTTAAGGCCAAAAATACAAACTCCAAATCTCCACCTCCATAACTTGTCTTTGCCCCAAATTAGCAGAAAATCCCTTTAACCAATCACCACAATGATATCTAAGAACTCCACCAGCCCCAATTTTCCTAGAACTCATTCTTCTTAAACCATCAACATTAAGCTTGCATCATCGAATAGCAGGAGGCTCCTAAGCAAGAAAGATTTGTATTCTAGTTGGCTTCACAGAAGCTTTCCAGGATGCCTTTACCCATTCAGAAGCAACCCTTACTACAATAGCTTTAGGATATCTTGGCATAAAAAAAAATTAGTATAAAAATTTGGTTGATTTCTCCATTTCCAAATATGCCAACAAGTAAAGAGGAATAAAATGAAGCAAGGACTCTGATTGATCACCTTATTACGCACCTTCATATTCGCAAGCAACCAAGCTTGAATGCTCAGTTCAAAAAGTTTTTCACTTGACGACACACGAAGAAGCTCCCAAATACCTTTAGCCTTCTGACAGTCCCTGAGAATATGGAGAATAGACTCAACAGGCCAAGAACAAAAATTGCATGAAGAATCAGAGGTTAAGCACCTTCTAGCACATTGTTCATTACAAAGTAACTTACCTGTACTAATAAGCCACAGAAAAATGTCATCAACTTAGGAGGCACGTTAGGGCCTGTTTGGCATTCTATTTGAAATTTTTTATTATTTCTCAAAACATTTCTTAAGAACATTTCTTGAAAATAATTTTCTTTAAAACTAAAAAACTTTATTGGTTTGCAATTTAAAAAATTTAAATCTTATGACTTAAACTAGACAAAGAGATCTAAAAAGAGAGGGTCGCATGAGAGGGAGAAAGAGGAGAGAGGATGAAAGAAAGTAAGAGGTGATTGAAGGAAAGAGAAAGAAGAGAGGACAAGATAGAGAGGAAGAGGAGTGAGAGAAAAAAATATGAGAGAATGAAGAGAGTGGATTAGAGGAGAGACGAAAAAAGTAAAAAAAAAAAAAAAAAAAGAGAGAAAGAAGAAAATGAGAAAGATAGATTTGGAGTGAGAGGGGAGGAGACAGACAAAAGAAATGAGTGTGTTTAAGTTTAAAAACTCTAAAAACTCACTTTTTGTTGTAAACTTTCCTAGTTTAAGTATGATTGTATAAATCCTAGATTAGATTTAGTTCTAGTTATTCTTTCTTGTTACAACTTGCATTCCTTGGGGATGAATGAATATCTTATCTCCTTTTACTACTATAAATAAAGGCACTATGTAGAAGGGATAACACACACATTCCCCTACAATTCTACAAACACATCTCTCTCTATTTCTCTACCCTTGCCGCCGGCCCTATTCTTTTTGTCAGATAAAATAGGCTACAACACGTTATCAGCACGCTCCTGCCACTGCGCTTAGGAATTTGTCGTTGAAGAATTTTTCTACATCAAATCAGTTCATCCTTATCATCATGCAATTAGGTTCTTTCAAAACAACGATTTTTATCTCGATATTTTTGCAGCCCTGATAACATGAACATTCACCACAATGCATGACCCAACTTTATGTTTTTCGAATTTTAGATTCTACATAAATTGTGTATGCATTATATTCATAATTGTTGAATGATGTGAATTTGATATTTGCCATGAATTGCATCAAATATATGTACATGCATCAAATTAATGAATTGCATATGCATCAAATTAAATCATATATGAATTGAATTGAAAAAAAGGAAAAAAAAAAAAATTCAAAATCAAGAAACCTAGGGTTTTTTCGAACTCGTGACCTCCACCATCCATGAAGATAGGCCTCTTCCCCGAGGCAAGAACCTAGTTGGAGCTTCTGCTCCTAGCCTAAAACCTCGAACCTGACACCCAGAAGGTGTCGCTAGCCTTCAGCCACCGTGTTGCATGGCCTGCAGCCATGCCCAGCCACCTCGGCTACCCCCGATGACCTGAAAATCATCCACGATGTCCCTTGGTTGAAGATTCCTTCGACTCCCATCGAATTTTTTGAAATTCCGATTCTAATTTTCAAGGTTTTGGTTGAATTGTTGAGATTTCCAATCTTCAATTCATTATTATGGTCAATACCACCTAACATAGGTCCAATATTTGGCCACCCATAGTGGCGGCACTGGTGTTCTTCCCTGGCGACACTCCTTAGCTTTGCTAGGTTTCTTGATCCAAAACCCGACCCCAATCTGGGCCACGTATAATCTCGGGCTAGAATTTTTTTCTTTTTGGGCTTGTTTTTCCAAGCCCAATCGGACCATTAAACTGAAAAAATAAAAAATAAAAACATTTTATATTCTTTGGGCTCACCCGCAATGACCCAAAACCCTTTGGCTCAGCCCACGTGAAACACCAGCTTGAGGGCTATGGTGTCCCCAAACGATGCGATGCACTGGATCACATCCTCCCCTGGGCTCAACTATTTCATTGGCCTGCAAAGTAAAAAAAAAAAAATTTTGTTTTTGGGCTTGCCTGAAACAGCCCCGTATGAATTTTTTTTACTTTTGTTTTGGGCTTGCCTGCAGTAGCCCATCTCCCTAGCCTTTGTGGATTTTTTTTTGGGGCTCACCTATTGCGGCCTGTTTCATTCCTCTCCTCCCCGTAGGCATGAAGCCGCACCTGAGAAACCCCACACGGACCACATTTTCTTAAGCCACCCGTGGGCTTAGGTTTTTCCTTTGGGCCCCGAGTTTTATTTGCCTAATTATTTTAGGCCCAATGGGTTTTATATTTTAGGCCCAAATAGTTAATTCAATTATAATTATAGACCTAAAGTTCTATTTTGCTTATTTTTGTTGCATATTTTTGTGTATATATTTATGTTTGCCTGCATGAATATATGAACCTGAAGTTCAAAATTATTTTGAAACCTAAAGTTTCTTATAAACATGCATTGTTTGAAAACCTGAAGTTTTCATTTAAAAACATCACCCATGAAAACCTGAAGTTTTTTTTCATGCAAAATTAAACTAATACATGTCTAATAGAACATGTATGTTCTACTCCTATGCGAATGGATTGATTTTTTTCTCCATTACACTAACCACATCTTGTCCATCTATTTTGTGATAGGAACATGTCGAATTTGAACAAACTCGACTTCACCGTTTTAGAGGTCTTTGGAAGGAACTACCTCAAGTGGGTCCAAGATGTGAAGCTCCATCTCACTGCAAAGAACTTGTGTCCCGTTATTGAAGAAGAGACGAAAAACCCTGTTGGCGAAGCTGAAAAAGCCACTACTATGATCTTCATCCGAAGACATATCTATGACACCTTGCAAATTGAGTATCTTGCTGAGGAGGATCCACGTGCACTATGGGTCACTTTGGTTGATCGTTTTGATCACCACAATGACATATTCTTGCCTAAAGCAAGACATGACTGGCATCATTTGCGCTTCCAAGACTTTAAGTCTATAATGAATATAATTATAAAGTTTGTCAAATCCGATCACTTCTCAAGTTTTGTAACGAAACTTTGACCGAAGATGATCTCCTGGAGAAAACCTATTCGACATTCTCTGCTTCTAATATTGTCCTGCAACAACAATATAGAGCTCAAAGTTTCACTAAGTTCTCGGATTTGATCTCTGTTTTACTTCTCGCTGAAAAGTAAAACCAGTTGTTGATGAAGAATCATCAAGCTCGACCTACTGGGGCAACTTATGTGCCTGAAGCACATTATAGCACAAACCAACGCCCAAAATGCCAAAAGAGGCATGGTACGGGTTGCCAAAAGCCATCCCACCAAGGTCAACAGAGTCAAGGCCCATCCAAGGGAGGAAACAAGGCCCAAAAGCGCTCAAACCTCGATCCCAAGGCCCCGAACTTCAAGAATAAAGGCAAAGCACTTGAAACCATAGATGCGGATATGTGATATCGTTGTGGTTCAAAAGACCATTGGTCCTGTGTTTGTCAAGCTCCCAAGAAGGTTGTAGATGAATATCATTCTCGTCATAAGAAGTTTGAATCAAACTTTGTGCAAGGGGACGAACCGGAGACTACGAAGATGGAGGTTTCTGACTTTCAAGAGGATACCACCCCTATGGAAGATTAGAATCTTAGACATAAATTTTTTTTTTTTTAGTTGAAATAAGACAATGGGGCCGAATTCCACCTAGTGGCCAAACCCCTCCTTTGTTTTTGGTCGATTTTTTAACAATTTTCCTTCATGTTTGGATTATTTGTTGGTGATTTGTTTTTGGATATTAAGTTTTAATTAATTACCATCCTTGAATAAATGAAATTATTTTGAATTGATATTTGTTTTTAGAACTTTTATGCATGTGACCAATTCAAATTAATTTTTCATTCTAGGTATGACTAGCAGAGAAGTTAGTTGTCTGGCAGATAATGCAACCACGCACACAGTTTTGCATGAACGCATCTATTTCACTAACTTCATACTTAAGAATGCACCTCTGACAACCCTATCAGGCACATCCAACATGATAAAAGGATACGGTAAAACACGTATAATGTTGTCCAAAGGTACAATCTTGACCCTTTTTGAGGCAATCTATTCTCTGCGTTCCAGAAGAACATTGTTGAGTTTCAAGGACATTAGAGATAACAATTACTACGCTGAAACCCACGTAGAAAACATAGTTGAATTTCTGTGCATAACTTCCTATGAATATGGCTAGAAGCGTATTATAGAAAAGATGGAGCGTATCCCGAGTGGTCTATATACCGCTATGCGCCCCATAGAAAGCCACTATGTGGCCAGCCCTACTGCTGGGACCGTGCACGAAATTACACTTTACCATGATTGTTTGGGACATCCTGGACGAATAACGATGTGTCGTATCTTCAAATCATCACACAGGCATCCACTAACCCGAAGTTTAGGTTCGATCCAAGGAATCGTATGTCAAACATGTTCCATGGGAAAGCTTATTATGACAAGATTCATTCGAATCCTCCCATTTTTCTATACCGAATTCAGGGGGACATTTGTGGACCGATTCACCCTCCCTGTGGACCATTTAGATACTTTATGGTTTTGGTTGACGCTTCCACACATGTACTTGTTGTCCAAAAGGAACACAACATTCTTCAAACTGCTGGCTCAGGTTATCAAGCTCAGGGTTCACCACCCTGATTATCTGATTAAATTTATTCAATTGGATAATGCTGGAAAATTCACATCTAAAACTTTTGATGACTATTGCATGTCGGTTAGGGTTGAAGTTGAACATCATGTACCCCATGCTCACACCCAAAATGGCCTGGCAGATGTTTTCATTAAGCGTTTACAAATGATTGCTCGATCGTTGGTCATACGTACCAAGCTCCTGATTGCTGCTCAAGGCCATGCAATATTGCACGCAACAAAGTAGGTCCGCATGAGGCCTATTGTGACATAACCATATAACACCATTCAGTTGGTTATCGGATACGAACCTGACATATCGCATCTGCGTGTTTTTGGTTATGCAGTATATATGCCGATCTCGCCGCCCTTCCATACAAAAATGGAGCCTCAGCGAAGGATGGGAATCTATGTCGAATATGATTTTCCTTCGATTATTCGTTACTTAGAACCTTTGATAAGCAATCTGCATACTACTAGTTTCACGGATTGTCACTTTTATAAGACAGTCTTCCCATTGTTAGGGGAGATAAGAATGTCAACATTCCTGAAAAATGACGTGAATTATCGTGGGTGACTCCCACTTTGTCTCATTTAGATCCCCACATCGCTCAGTCTGAAATTGAAGTGCAGCATATATTAGATTTCTAGAGCATAGCTCAGAGTATGCCAGATACTTTCATCGATCTAGCGCGCATGCCAAGATCATATATTCTAGCTGCAAATACGCCTACAAAGATGGATGTACCAAATGTACGACGAACTTCCCTCCTGGAGGTCCGGGACGCCAATCTTGGTGATCCATGTACATTAGCGGCTAGCCAATCATCCGCCCCTACACAAAAGCATAGCAGACCTCTTGGTTCAAAGAATTCACACCTCCGGAAGGGGAAACCCCCGACATAAGGTCCCGAGGAACCTACCGTGAATTTGACTATTGCTTACTCATTTTATCTAACTCATGAGGAAATTCTAGATTATAGAAGCGTCTTTGAAGAGATGAATCCTCATCCTGAGAATCATGAGATTTTGGTCTATTATGCTAGCTTAGATGATGTGTGGCGTAGAAATGAGATGACTGTCGACGATGTATTAGCATTTACAGTAGCTACTGAGATCATGTTGAGCGATGATATTGAATCGCGTTCCGTTAATGAATGTCGACGTAGAACTGATTGGTCAAACTGGAACCAAGCAATCCAAGTTGAACTCGATTCGCTTGTGAAACGTAAGGTGTTTAAACCTATAGCTCCTACTCCTCCATATGTGAAGCCCATTGGCTACAAGTGGGTTTTCGTTCGGAAGCGTAATGAGAAGAACAAAATTGTGCGTTACAAAGCTCGTCTTGTTGCACAAGGTTTCTCACAATGCCCTGGGATTGACTATGAAGAAACTTATTCACCTGTTATGGATGTGATAACTTTTCGCTACCTTATTAGTTTGGTAGTTTCCGAAAAATTAGATATGCAGCTAATGGACGTAGTAACCGCGTATCTCTATAGGGATCTTGATACCGAAATCTATATGAAAGTTCTCGAAAGACTTACATTAATTGGCTTAAATATTTCCAAACCCCGGAACATGCTGTCAATTCGGCTGAGACGTTCACTCTACAGTTTGAAGCAATCCGAAAGAATGTGGTATAACCGTCTGAGAGAGTATTTGACTAGTCAGGGATATGTGAACAATGAACTATGCCCTTGTGTGTTCATTAGGAAGACACATTTCGGATTTGCGATTGTTGCAGTATATGTCGATGACATGAACCTCATCGAAACTCTTGAAGAGTTCGCAAAAACTACTGCGCACCTAAAGTTAGAAATTGAGATGAACGATCTAGGTAAGACTCGATACTGTCTCGGTCTCGAGATAGAACATTGTTTGGATAAAATCCTAGTACATCAATCGAACTACACCCAGAAGGTGTTGTGCCACTTTAATGAGTATAAAGCGAAGCCTTCGAGTACTCCTATGGTCGTTCGATCGCTAGATGCAAAACGAGATCCGTTCCGTTTGAAAGAGGATGATGAAGAAATTTTGGAGCCTGAAGTTCCTTATCTAAGTACGATAGGTGCTTTATTGTACTTAGCTCAATGCACTAGACCCAACATCTCCTTCGCTATTAATCTTTTGGCAAGATACAATAATGCACCTACACGCAGACACTAGACTGGCGTGAATGACATTTTCCATTACCTTAAGGGTATTACGGATTTAGGTTTGTTCTATCCTTACGGATCCTTGAGTAATGCCGCACACCCTGCTTCTTGAGTCGATTCTCGCCTTATTGGTTATGCTAACACAGGATACTTATCTGATCCGCACAAGGCGCGTTTTCAAACAAGTTATGTCTTTACCGTTGAAGGCACCACAATTTCTTGGAGGTCAACTAAACAGACCTTAGTTGCCACTTCGTCTAACCATGCTGAAATTCTCGCCTTGCATAAAGCAACTCAGGAATGCTTTTGGTTGAGAGTAGTTGTGGGCCATATTCGAAGCTCCTGTGATCTTTATCCCACGCGTTGATATCTTGACGACGATCTTTGAAGACAATGCATCATGCATCAAACAACAAAAGAAGGGTTACATTAAAGGAGACAAGACCAAGCACATTGCATCGAAGTTCTTCTTTTCACATCAACAACAAGAGCATCAGAAGATTGAAGTCACGCAAATTCGTTCACAAGACAATTTAATCGACCTCTTCACCAAATCACTGTCGAAGACGACGATTCAGAAGCTTGTTCATGGAATTGGTATGTGTAAACTTTCTGAGTTGTAACTTTGCTATTTCTCTTTGGAATTGTGTCAAATTCAGGGGGAGTTTCCTGAAGATACTTGCTTGATCTTAATGTACTCTTTTTCCCTACAATTAGGAGCATTTTTCCCATTGGGTTTTTGCTACCTAACTAGGTTTTAAAGAGGCACCCACCTTGGGTTGGTCATATCCTTGATGACGTAGATATTTCTTTTGACTTTGCATTTCTCACGCATTTTTCCTTAAACTATGGATTTTGTCCTTCCTCGGGTTTTTGTCATAGCCTTACGGTTTTTTTAGCGAGACTTAATTACTTATGCAAGTTCCTACCTTATTGAGAATAAGCGTTGTTCCTTAGAATCAATGTCGACGAGTCGACTTCGTCAACTTCTGCTTGATGCGAAATCTACCTTGAGTATTTACACACTCAAGGGGGAGTGTTGTAAACTTTCCTAGTTTGAGTATGATTGTGTAAATCCTAGATTAGATTTAATTCTAGTTATCTTTTCCTATTACAACTTGTATTCCTTGGGGATGTAGGAATATCTTCTCTCCTTTTACTACTATAAATAAAGGCACTATGTAAGAGGGATAACACACACATTCCCCAACAATTCTACAAACACATGTCTCTTTATTTATCTACCCTTTCCGCCGGCCCTATTCTTTTTGTCAGATAAAATAAGCTACAACATTTTTTTATGTTTTTAGAGAATAGATTATATTTTTGAGTTAGTCTTAAGTTCAGTTTTTGAAAATAGTCATACCAAACAAGTTTTTAAAGTCTAAAACTTAAAAATTATTTTTAAGTTTAAAAAGTTAAATTCAAATAGAATATTAAACATATTCTTAATCTTCCAGATAAAATCCCAAATATCCTCGTGCCAAGATTCTCTTTAAATAAGAGACCATAAGCAAACACAACTAATGATTTTCTGCACTAAGAACCTAACTTTTCATAATGACATGACATTTTAGATTTGTACCTTTCTTCTCATTTTTTAATATAGGTAAGCCTCATTAAGCCTATTTTTCTTAGAAAAACTAATGGAAATGAATTGAAAATTTTGAGTTTTAATCAAATGGACAAACATGTGTTGTAAGTGAATAGTACAAGGAGTGACTTTTTAGATTAAAAATGTCATTTTTGTTAAAAGTGAACAGTACCAGAAATGTTCCGTTAAAATTCTCATTTTTCTTTGATGTCTAGTAGCACTGAATGTCGATACTTTTTAATTGTTAAATCAATTACAACGATCACCAATAATTAATTTTTAACTGGTAGATTAATCTAAGAATCAATTGTGCAAGGCACTCGGTGCATGTAGTCATGAAGAAAAACTGCCCCTATGTTGATCTCTTCTTCTGTTTGCTTATCACAGGCCTTCTCTACTTTCATCCAAGCCATTACATTTTAGATGAACATAAGTATACTCTATATATATAAATATATAATATACAAGAACTCCTTTGGAATCGCTTATTTTGTTAGGTCTTTTAGTTTTAGGTCAAACTTATTTTTTGGTCTTTACCTACAATACAAAATGGCCCTATATATGTGTGCCATGTATGATAAGAATTCAAGTATCCACCCCATCTTGCAAAGGAGAATGATTTACATGAAATAAGTTTATCGTCATTTAGCCTTTTTTGTCCAATAATGCATTGATTTACATGAAATAGGTTTATCGTCATTTAGTCATTTTTGTCCAATAATGCATTGTAATGCGCAAGTTTTTTGTTCCATATAACAATGTATTATTAAATTGGAACGCTACGCAGTGATAAACTAATTATATATGTGTTGCTCTCCTTGCAAAAGGGGAAATGGATGGGAGCCTTTCTACTGACCCGTTGCAAAACTAGGAAAGCTTCATTGGCATGTCATTTCGTGCAATTACAAAACTTTCTAACCCACTACATTTTAATTGGTTCATAAAACAACACAATCGAAGAAGAAATGTGCACCTTTTGATGTTGACCACACTTTTTTTTCTTAATATTGAACCTAACCCAACTTTTGATTTAAGTAGTCTTTTAGAACTATAAAGTGGGACTACATTAAGGGAAATAAACATCTAAATCTCTTGCCTTAAATCGCATCTAAAGAGTCTTTCAACTTTTAACCATTTTTACATAGTAATACTGCTATTTAGACACAAAATTAATCACATTGTTAAAATGTTCTCTAATACAAGTAAGACTCATCTATATTATCGAGATTATTAACCATGTAATCGGTTTGTGTCTAAATAGTATTACTTTCAACAACATTTAAAATAAAAACACGGTAAAAAAGTCACAATCCACTAAAGACAAAAAAAGAAAAAGAAATATTGATGACCTTTTAAACTGTTACTAACAATTCTCAAATTGAAAACCAACAAGTAATAGGTAAATGAATCTAATATAGAGCTTTTATACCCACCGACCTATTTTTTTTATCCATCAATCTCGTAACTAAAAGACTAAAATATCAAATGACAAATTAAAACAAAGTGAAAGACAAGTTGAATTTTCCTCTCGTGGTTAGAATCCTCGTCTTGAACTTGGTGAGGGGTTGAAACTCATAAAAAACTAAGAGTCTTTGGATATTGACCCAAAAAAATTCCAATGATCAATTTGCCCTTTGGAAACTACGAGTCACATTAACATATACCACTTGGACATTTTCGCATCTACCGCGTTTTCGACGCGGGTGTTTCTCTCTCTCTGAAACTTCCAAACACCCAATTTCCAACGCTGACACGCCAGTTGACTTTAAGACTAGTAGACCTGAGACTCGAAGCTCTCAAGGGCCATTTCCTTTTTTCTTGAATTCCTGCGTTTCTCTGATCCAAAACCTTCGAACTCTTTTCTGGAATTTCGATCGTAACCCACCGATTGGAAGAGGAAGAGGACAGATTCTGATGGGTGCTGCGAAGAAAACCAACAGACTGCTCCCATTGACGGCCTTCTTCCTTCTGGTTCTGTCCGCAACTATTCCCTGTGTTTTCTCGGCAGCCAATCAGCCCCCAACCAATAGAAAGTCGGCCCAGTTGCAGAAATCTGGTTCTTCCGCTGTTTTTCCCCTTCACGGAAACGTTTATCCTCTTGGGTATGATTTGTTTTTCGCACCCTCGTTTGGTTTGTTTCTTGTTAGGCTTTCAAATCTTGTTCCTTTTAAGCTTTTTTAGTTATCTAAGTCATTGCATTTATCAGATTTTTAGTGGGGTTGTCTTGGTTTTGTTGGTTCAATTTCTCTTATTGGTTATTGGGGTTGATTAATTCGGATTAATGCTTAATCCTATTCACCAAGTCGGTTATTAACTCTGTATTTTTCAAATCTTTACAAGTTCTTGGATATATGTTATCCATTTGGATATTGGGTTTTTTTGGGTTTTTCTTGGTTTGATGAGCCGTTGGCATAATCTACTGATTGATTCATATTTTGACTCAGTCTCTTTGCTTGTCCTTCGAATGCCCTTTTCACCAAATTCTGATTTGTTGTTTTTGTTGCCTGAACTTTCTCTCTCTCTCGCTCAAAAGTTAAAGTTATTATTGCAGAAAAGGTGAAAATTTGCCAACCCCTTTTCATTTTCTTTTCTTTATCTAATTTTGTACTAAAAAATTTCGATCTCTTTTACTTCCACTTATTGCATCCTGCATGTATCTTTTGTTCAAAAAAGTTCAATTAATGGAACTGTTAATAGCACTCAAAAAACCTCATTCTACACTTCTTACAAGCGTATATTTATTTCTTATTATAGAAAGTTTGAAGTGCAAAATGAGATTTTTGGAGAGCCAATAACAATTCCCTAATTTAATGCTTTACAGTAATCTCTTAGGGTAAGATTTGTTGGACTTGGATGCCATGAATTGGTATTCTGTGTTTTCTTCTGCCTCCATTTTTATCTGTTCTTTCTTTTTTTTGATGCGTGTGAACGGTTTCAAGATTTGATTGTACTTTCACTCCACAGTTACTACTCTGTGTCCATCACCATAGGCCACCCAGCCAAGCGTTTCGACCTCGATATTGATACTGGCAGTGACCTTACCTGGGTCCAATGTGATGCTCCTTGTACTGGTTGTACCAAGGTAAAACTTTATTGGATTCTGAAACCGTGAGACTAACATTTTAATGACTGTTCTCACCATGCGTTTGTGTGTATGTGCGCGCATTTGCAGCCCCGTGAGCATCTTTATAAACCCAGCAACAATCTTCTGGGATGTGGACACCCTCTTTGTGTTGCATTCAACTCAAGCTACCCATGCAAAACCCCAGATGATCAATGCGACTATGAGGTCGAATATGCTGATCACGGGTCATCTCTTGGTGTGCTGGTCAATGACTACTTCCCCCTGAAATTCACCAATGGCTCTCGACTCAGTCCTCGTTTGGCCTTTGGGTGCGTATTCAGTTCTTGATTTGTATATCATTTAGCAGTATTATAGAATTTTTATACTGAACATTTTCTTCTGGTTATGATCATGTTTTTTCCTTTATATATTTGAATTTTGAAATTTCGTTACGTATCCCATTTATAAACTTCAGGTTGTTTGGTGTTGAAATGCCCAAATAAATAAATCTAATGTGTCAAGGTTGAAATTGAATGCCTAGAACATGTTAAGTCAATTACTTGCTACTATACTGGCACCTTATGTATTTCTGAGTTAAGGTCTTATAATCTTTTCTGTTCCTGTTGTCCGTAGGTGTGGATATGATCAAAAACTTAATGGTTTAAACACACCTGCCACCTCAGGAGTCATTGGCCTAGCTAATGGAAAGGCCAGCATTGTTTCACAACTAAGTCGCCTAGGTTTAACGCGAAATGTTGTGGGTCACTGTCTAAGTGGGCAAGGCGGAGGATTTCTTTTCTTTGGGGATGATCTTGTCCCTTCTTCTGGAGTCATGTGGACACCAATGTTGCAGAATTCATTCCAGTGAGTGCTCTTAGTAAATCCTATTTACCTTCTCATATAGGATTAGTCGTTCTTTTGAATGATCACATACCATTTCAATTTGTATTTAATCCATCTTTGCCAATTTCATAGAGAGCACTACTCATCTGGACCAGCGGAACTTGTCTTTAATGGAAAGTCTACCGGTGTAAAGGGCCTTAACATGGTTTTTGATAGTGGAAGCTCTTACACTTATTTCAATTCACAAGCTTACAAGGCACTCATTAATCTGGTGAGAAAGAAACAAAGGAGACCGTTCTTAGTTTAGTTACTTGTTAATGACTTGTACATAAAACTAACCATCAATTCATGCAATCAGGTGCGAAATGATTTAAATGGGAAGCCTCTGAAGGATGCAACTAAGGATCAATCCCTCCCAATTTGCTGGAAAGGTAGCAAACCTTTCAAATCTGTTGGCGACGCAAAGAACTTTTTCAAGCCCTTAGCACTGAGCTTTACTAAAGCTAAGACTGTTCAGCTGCAGTTATCGCCCGAAGCTTATCTTATAGTTACAGTGAGTATTTTCCTTTTGTGTTTTTTTTTTTTTTTTTTCTTTCGCTTAGTAATTGAGAAAAAAATTACTTGAAAAGGAACATTTAACAATTTCTTTGTCGTCAGAAACATGGCAATGTATGCTTGGGGATTTTGAATGGCACTGAAGTGGGACTGGGAAATATGAACATCATTGGAGGTAGCTAATGCTAACAAAACAAATACCTTCTGTCCTTTATTTATTTATTTAATTTTTTTTTTTGCTGAATTTTACTATTAGTCCCTTTAGTTTATTTGGATTTTTCCACTTTCATCCATGTAGTTTCTATTGTTGCATTTTTGTCCTTGTAGTTTCATTTTGTTGCCACCGTAAGTTCAATCCGTCAAATGAGGCAGAAGTCCTTCCATTTTGTTGACAGATTGGACTAAAGTGAAATTGAAACGAAACCCCAAGGATGAAAAATTAACAAAACATACTATAGGGACAAATTGGAAAATCCGAGTAAACTGCACAGACTATTGGTGCAATTTGGCCCTTTCTTTTTGTTCTGTGTTCAACATCTTATCTTTTGTTTCCTATTTACAGATATTACTATGCAAGATAAAATGGTGATATATGACAACGAGAACCAGAGAATTGGATGGGCTCCTACAAATTGCAAAAGACTTCCAAAGTCGTGACCTGTTGTTTAATAAATTTGTTTTTCGTTTAATGTATGTGGTGAGGGTTTTCTCATTGGAAAACTCTTTTTTCAGAGTGGATCGTGAACTCTGTGACGGTATTTCTCAGCCTTTTGTTGCCAATTTGGGTATCCTGGAACAGCATTGTCCTGCTTATGATCAATAAGGTGGTACACAGTGAAGGCTTCAGTCCAGAGACTGACAGCGTTGAAAGGGAAATAGCTTTGTACAAGTTCATGTAGCCGATACATACACTTATATGCTCCTAGGAGTTTTACAACAGTTATTTTGTCTGTTACTCCAGCAGAGAAGGAAAAGAGAGGTTAGTTTTGTATGTTGTAGTACCCGATAATACAGGTATCCGTTATATAGATTCTATTCATGTATAGCTACACCCCTGATCCATCTCTACTGAACTGGTTGCATGAATCTTGAGTTACAAGAAAGGTTCATCTCGTCTGCTATCGTTTCCAAAGCTCTTCCTGGATTTGAGAATGATGCTGGTTTAAATCTTGTAATGTACCTATCTCATCTCATCTCATTCAGGTTTTCACGGATTTCATCGTCTTTGAACATAACATCTGAATCGCCAGCCATTACGTCAAGTGATCTCCAGAATTTCTCGATTTCATATTTGTCAGCTCATTTTCCAAATAAAATCGACGTTTTACTTTGTCCAACGTTCATCGTAAATCACCTTCTGTCTGTCTGATCTGTCTCGGACGCTTCCTTTTCCAGAGAGAAGCTTCTCTTTGGCGGCCAAAACTACATCATCTGGCCTTTCCTGGCCTCGAGGACCATTTAAGCTATTTCTCTTGAAATCAGATGAAGTAGATCTGTGACAATTTGGTAGGCACTGAACCTCCTTTGCAGCAGCATTTGATAAAAGGGCTTGGTTACTTGTTCAACCAAGTTTCTAAGCTCAACTGCTGCAGCTGTTGCAGCCAACTCTTTGGCATATGAACCTTCTTCTCAAAGTTTCATATTCTGATCCCGTATTTATATTTACAGGGATCATACGAGATGGAGTTTTACGTTTTCAACCGACAGTAACGGGGGCATTGTAATAAGGATAGTGCTATTCACACTCATTTCTGCCTCCCACATATCCTTGTTAATTTTTTCTTATTAATCGTCTTTAATTCATTTGATCCAACGGTTAAATTTTGATAGAGGTGTGAAAAGTAAAAATGGTGTGTGGATAACACTACTCTATAATAAAGGTTATTTAGCCAAAGGTCAATAGAATTTTTAATAATTTAGCCATATAAAAATTGTCCGGTTTTATTTTGGACATAATCAAAAAATATATTTATAATAATTATACATAGGTCAATGAAGCATGCCACATGGGTTAGGTTAGTCAGAAAATAATTATTCTATCCTTCTTTCGCTTCAATTTATTATTTTCCTTCCCTCTTCCTCTCTGACTCTCTCTTGTCCTTGTTTACTCTCTTCTTTCCTAGCTTTCTTTCATCTCTCTCCACTCTCTCTTGTCCTTCTCTCCTCCCATATCTCCCATTTTTCTCTGCAATGAAGAAGCAATCATTAGTGATGGCGAGTAGCACCAGATCCCAACAAATCAATCGATCAGCGACCATAACATTGTGATTGACACGATTCCTTTCAGAACCATCTGCCTCCATGAGATCATGAAGTGGGTGGTAGCGACGGAGTTCAGAAAGGAGTGGTCGCACATGAGCTGCCAGAAAGAGTTTCTAGAACAAAGTTTGTCTAGGCTAGGCTAGCAGAAGTTGAGCCTGAGTATCAATGAGGTTTAGAAGGCACCATGGAAGGATGAAATTGATGAAGTGGATCAAATCTATGCAATTTGTGCTTTGGATTTTAGGCTCTTTTTGCTATTTAGTTTTGTATCTGAATTTATTGGCATAAGGCAATATTTAGGAGAAAGAGAATGTAAATATTGTGTAAATATTAGAGTCATGTTTTAGGAAAGATATATTTGTGTCCTTTATTGTTTCCTTATGTAACAAGGATTATATGTACTTATATTCAGAATTATGGAATACATGAAAAATTAAGCCGTAAAATTCTATTTGGCAGCAGAGTCGAGTTGTAACCCTAGAAAAAAATTCCCACTGTGCTGCTACTGTCATGCAAAAAAAACAGCAAGTCTTTTGTTCTTTGTTGCATCCTGTAGCAAGCCGAGATTACTGTTGTGTTCTTTGTTGCTTATGCGTGCTGTTGCGATGGCTAGGGTCGAAGAAAACCCACTGCTGAAGTTGGATGGTGGTTCACGTGCGACCACCAACAATTCAGTTGTGAGCCCTGTAGTGATACATAATGATGCTTCAAACATACCGAATACCATAAAACTCCATGGATCAAATTATCCTCTTTGGTCCAAAGTATTGGAGATGCAGATCATTGGGCGTGGTAAGAAAGGGTTCATGATAAGGAGTATCAAGGAACCCAAGGAAGAAAGTGTCAAGTATGAAACTTGGGAAACTGGGAATGCAATTGTGAAATGGTGGTTGATTAATTCCATGGATCTTACCATCATGGGGTTTTTCATCCATCTTCGTACTGCTAAAGAAGTATGGTAAGAAGTTGCTCAGACATATTATGATGGTTCTGATATTTCTCAGATTTATGAGTTGAAAGTAAAGTCGTTTCGACTTCGTCAAGAAAGGCGTCCTATTAGTGTGTACTATGCCGATCTCAAAGTAGTATGGCAAGAACTGGATCAAAGATCGATTAAGATGGAGTGTGCTATTGGCTTGAAGATGCTTCAAGAGAAGATCCAATTGGACCAGATTTATGCCTTCCTGGCGGGACTTGATGACGTATTTGATAACGTATGTAGTGATATTTTCAGAACTCAACCTCTACCATCAGTTGATGAGGTGTTTTCTATTGTTAGGTGTGAAGCCCAACGTCATGCTACCATGATGGGAGGAAGTAGTGTCGGCAGCCAAGGAGGAATCCCGACACCGTCCGTAGGCATGCTGTCACGGCCACTCTCTGCTGGCTAACTGTATGTCTCACCTTCATCGACAACTTCCCGTCCTTTTACTTGTAAAAATAAAGATGATTTAAAGTGTACTTTCTACAGTTAAACCCGCCATACTGAGGATACTTATTTCCAAAACCATGGAGTCCCTAAATGGTTCCCTATATTGAAGAAAAAGTTACATGCAAAGGAGCGAGTTGCTAATGGAGCAAGTGGGAGCCTTGCATCCATTGCTACTGCCACACCTAGTACCAAGGAAGCCATGCTTACCCCTAGAGATCCAAGTTAAAGCTTGTTAATTAGGACTAATCTTAGTGAATCACTGTCTAATGCAAGTAGTATGGGGCATGTTCTTTTAGCCTTTGACATTGAACATCATACAGGTTGGATTCTGGACTCTGGTACGATAGACCATATGACCTTTGATAAAAAAAATTTGTTGACTTGTATGACAACGACTTATCGGAAGTGTGTAACAATGGTAAATGGCACCACTGCACCGGTTATTAGGCCCTGTACTGTGGACCTCACACCGGCTTCTCCTTTCATCATTGCTTGCTTGTTCCATTGTTGTCTCATAATGTGTTATCTATTCCTCAAGTTACTGAGCAATTAGATTGTGTTGTACTTATGTATCTACTCATTTTTTTACTTTAGGATATTCAGACCAAGGAGATAATTAGGCATGGCACTAAGAGAGAAGGGTTATATTATGTCGATGACGTCGTTCCTGGCAGAGCTAATGCAGTTCAAGCATCCCATACCAAAATTTACAAGAAGTTTGGTTATTGCATCGTCAGTTAGGACATGCTTCGTTTAGTTATTTAAGGCGTATGTGCCTAGTTTATTTCATGAAATAAAAGAATCAGACTTACATTGTGAAGTATGTATTCTCGTGAAGAGTCATCGCGTTTCGCTTTCTCCTAGTATGAATAAAAGATTGTTTTCGCTTGATCTTGTGCACTCTGATGTTTGGGGTCCCTCTCTTGTTAATACTTTTTTCTGGAATTAAATGGTTTATTACCCTTGTTGATGATTGCACCTGTATGACTTGGATATATGTGATGAAGAATAAAAGTGATGTTAGTGTGGTGTTTCGGTCTTTCTCTTAGAAGATCACAACATAATATTCCTCTGTTATTAAAATTCTCCGTTATGATAATGGAGGTGAATATATTAGTTCTAAATTGTCTGTTTTTCTTTGGGATCAAGGAATTCTCCATGAAACTACTTGTCCCCATACTTTGCAACAAAATGGGTTTGCTGAGAGAAAGAATTGTCATATCTTGGAAATTGCTCGTGCCTTGCTTATTGGTGCGCCCGTGCCTAAATGGCTTTGGCCTGAAGCCGTTACCGATGCCATGTATGTGATTAACCGTATGCCATCTCAGGTTGTGGAATTTCGTACACCTCTTCAAGTATTGATGGCCCGTAGTATCCATCAATACCCTTATTCCTTGTGTGTTTGGATGTGTAGCGTGTGTTCATATTCACAAGATTCATCATAGCAAACTGGATCCATGTGCCATTCGGTGTGTCTTTGTTGGGTTTACCTCCCAACTGAAAGGTATAAACGCTACCATCCTCAAACTAGACATATGTATGTGACCATGGATGTTACTTTTTCTAAATCAGAGTATTTTTATTCTTCGATCCCATCACCTTGAGATCACCAGGGGGAGAACACTAGTGGTGATCAGGGTGATCTTGGGTGGTTAAAGATACCAAAAGATGTGATATGTAGTTTAGGGGGAACATGTATTGACAAAAATGATAAAAATGGGGCAATAGTGTCTCAGCAAGAAACTGCCGAGAGTGATATAGGCCTTCAATTGTTGCCTGCCGAGACAGGTGTAGGTTATCGGCAAGGTCCTGCTAAGGAAACTACAACAGTCCAGCAACTGGCTAGTGCCGAACTGAGTACATCAGGGGAGAATTGCCTCTTGTCGAACCTACATCACCCTCTCTCTCTAGCTCGATAATGTCATCCAATGTGTCTTCTCTGATATCCCTGAGGTAAGTACTACAGATGCTCATGTAACTAATCTAAATAATGTTGTAAGTACGTATAAGTGCCACCAAGGCAAAGTCGTGGTGTTCCTCCTAGTAGGTTTTCTGCCGAAGGAAAAGTAAAGTATCTAATAGCAAATTATATGTCATGCAAGAACCTTGCGCCTAAACGCCAAGCATGGGTGAATAATGTGGAAACAATCCAAGTACCAACCCGAGTTGAGGAGGCTTTGAAGGATCCTAAATGGGCTGCTGCAATGGATGAAGAGATGATGGCACTACATAAGAATGATACATGGGAGGTAATGGAACTACCAAAAGGAAAAAAATCAGTTGAGTGTAGATAGGTCTTTACAATTAAATACAAGGTTGACGGATCGATAGACAGGTATAAAGCAAAGTTAGTAGCAAAAGGTTATATGATAAGCTCATATTTATATAAATTTGACATCAAATTCACTTGTCTTTTCTTAGTTAGTTCCTTATATTTTTGAGCTATTTACTTTGTTTTTGTGTTTTGTAGGATTTGTCAAGTAAAGAAAAGAAAAATAGCACAAGTGGAATTTTAAGTAACAAATTCGTCAAAACTTCCTGTGCAGGTCAGTTGACTTTGGAAGCAAGTTTCGGACAGCTCAGAATGAATTAAGAATGAGCCTTATATGTTTGGAAAGCTACGGATGTCTATTTTCTGGAGCATTTTGCGGATTGTTAATATCATTTTTCTAGAAGAAGTTATGGCCGTTTTAACACTAAAAGGTTCTCAAGAGGTTGAGTAGTTTGTAACTGACAAGAAAGCATTGAAAGCAATAAATCCAATAAAACTAGCAGCCAAAATTGATGCAGCCAAGAACAAGCCAGCTGATACCTATTCAAATATTAGACGAAATAGAAAATTAAGTGGGAGTAATGGGCATAAAGGCTGCCCAAAGAGTTACAATTGTTTTAGCATTTCCTCTCACTTATTGTCATCACTAAATGGCTGTTAGTGGGGTGAGTTATGGAGAAAAAACTGTGGCATCAGAAAAAAAAGAAAAGGGCTGCAGGTTGCAGCGGCAAAGAGTGGAAAAAAAGTGTGGAAAAAAAGATAGAAAAAAAGGAAGGAAAGTAAGGAAAAAAGGCAAGGCTGCTGTGTTGGGGAAGGAAGGAAATGAAGGAGGAAATCTTGGCATTCTCTTCTTTCGGTTTTATCTTCTCAAACTCATGTCTTTCTTTTGGTTTAATTTGAGAATTATGTGTGACTAATTTTTAGTAATTAGGGGCTGTTTTGAAGCCCCGAATATGATTGCAAGTTTGTTATGACATTTCGTTTGAATTACTTTTATGAATGGATGAAAATTGGTTCACTACTTGTCTCATTGATGAATTCTTTATGTGTTTTCTACGGATGCATACTTAGTAAGCATATCTAGGATTCTAATGCTATGAATATGTGTGTGCCTACCCTTGTCGAATGAGGACCTACATATGTTCTAGAGTAGTACTTGTTAATTGCGATTAACATGTGAATCAATTGCGAGGATAAGTAAGACAACGCTAGTACTTACGATGCCTTGTGATGACTCAAACTCTTTTCGTTCTTAATGATTTCTACTTGTTAAATCTATGAAGACACCATTCTAGATTGCATGTTAGGGACTAAGTTAAGTTGAAAATGCCATTCTCTTAACATACTACATAAAAAAGAGTAATAGGTTGAGTTCTAACATTGAGCCAACTTGAGCATCTTCATCCGAAAATGAAAGGAATTTGAATGAAACATAACATGTTTGCATGATTATTTGGTGGTGGATAGCAATTCCCCTAACTCGTTTTTCTTAATTTGCGAACTACTTAAAATCTGTTTTTGTTCGATTTAATTTAAATAGCAAATCAACTCCAAAAATCCCAAAAATTTGTGTGAGTGTAGCTCTGTGTGTCTAGTATCTGCTTATAAAATTTCGTAGACTTTAGATAAGTGTAAGTTGGTCTAATAATTATTTTTCGGTGGCTGGTCAGTAAGGACAACAGCCCAGTTTTTGTGACATTTTAAGTAGTTAGATAAAACAATCTTCTGCAGGAAAGACCTTTATTTTCATATGCTACAATTGACAAATCTTATTGTTAATAAGGAAAATTAATAGGACATTTGTGTGCTACTTTGTGGTGTGCTTTCAATCCTACTTAAACGTATGGTTGATTACCAGAAAACTTTTTTCTCCAGTAGCCAAGATGAATACGGTACATGTTCTTATCTCATTAGCTGCAAATTTAAATTGCCACTGAAACAATTTGATGTAAAAAAATGCTTTTCTTCATGGGCATTTGGAAGAAGAAGTATATATGGATTTTCCTTTGGGATATAATGCCAGAGGGAAAACCGGAGTGTGTAGGTTGCAAAAGTCGCTTTATGGGATTAAACAATCACCTTGTGCATGGTTTGGAAGAGTTACTCAAGTCATGAGAAGGAATGGATATTACCAGAATCACTCCAACCACACGTTGTTTGTAAAATGGAGAAGTGGTAAAGTGACAGCCTTAATCATTTATGGGGATGACATGATAATAACATGTGATGATTCAGAAGAGATGGTAAAATTGGAAGAGAGTCTTGCTATTAAGTTTGAGATGAAAAATTTGGGAGATTTAAAATATTTCCTTGGAGTAGAAGTAGCTCATTCGTCTAAAGGTATTTTCTTGTCTCAACGTAGATATGTTTTGGATTTATTTGAAGGAGACAGGTATGCTTGGATGTAAACTTGTGGACACTCCTATTGTAGAGAAGCATTATTTAGGCATTCATCCAAATCAGAAACCGGTTGACAAAGGCAGATATCAGATAGTAGTAGGGAGACTAATTTATTTGTCCCACACTCGTCTGGATTTTGCCTATGCAGTGAGTGTGGTGAGTCAGTTTATGCATTCACCGAGTGTGGATCATATGGCTGCAGTTATTCGAATTTTGGTGTGTTTAAAGTTTGCTCCCGGGAAGGGGGTTTTGTATGAACATCATGGACATTTGAGGATTGAGGGATTTACTAATGCTGATTGGGCAGGTGATGTGATTGAGAGGTGTTCTACTTCTAGGTATTTTACATTCGTTGGAGATAATTTGGTTACTTGGCGAAGTAATAAACAGAAGGTGGTGTCACGATCTTCCGCAGAAGCCAAATATAGAGGCATGGTGCATGGAGTGTGTGAGATCCTTTGGTTATGAAAGTTACTATGGGGTCTCGGTTTCAAGCAAAAAGAGGCGATGAAAATGTATTGTGACAATAAGTCGGCAAAAGAAATAGTAGAGAATCCAGTACAACATGATAGGACTAAGTATGTTAAGGTTGATCGACATTTTATTAAAGAAAAGCTTGAGAATAAGATTGTGTCAATACCATTTGTGAAATCGGAAAAGCAACTTGCAGATGTTCTTACTCATGTCGTGTGTAGTAGGAGCTTTAATGACTCACTTATCAAGTTAGACACGTGTGATATCTATGCACCAACTTGAGGGGGAGTAGTGAGTCAATATTTTGGAGAAAGGGAATGTAAATATTGTGTAAATATTAGAGTTATGTTTTATGAAGGATATATTTGTGTCCTTTATTATTTCCTTATGTAACAAGGATTATATGTACTTATATTTAGAATTTTGGAATACATGAAAATTAAGCCATAAAATTCTATTATGTTTGCATTGGTGGAAGGCAATGCTTGCATCTCATGGAAACTTAAAGACAACCCATAGGAAAATAGAACTACAAAAATAGACAATGCATTGCAGGGTATGCATCCAAATGTAAAAGCAAAACCAGAAACAGACACTACATTGGAAAGCCTAAATCTAAATGTAAAAGTAGAACTAGGAACGGACACTACATTGCATAGTCTAAATTCAAATGTAAATGATGAACCAAAGATGGAGACTACAACGCAAAGTCTAGTTCCAAATGTAGAAGATAACTAGAAACGGACATTGCAACGCAGCGTCTGAATCCAAATGTAAAAAACATAACTAGGAAACAGACTCTACATTGTAGTGTCTGAATCCACATAGTCGTGCGAGGTGTGAAGCGTATGAGACATGTAATTGAAGTGTGAGATTAACCTGATTCGAAATAAAATAATTTGCAAGCTGTCAACTGTAGTGGCATAAATTAGTAAATTTTGTTAGATTAAGGTGCTATAGTGTACCTCGAAGTCTCATTGATCTATTTATAATTGAAATAAATTTGATTAATATATTCTAAGGTAGTTTGGGTCGGGTTCCCAATCCAAAAATGGTAACCCAAATCCCAAACCAATCCATTTCTAGTTGTGATTTTGAAAACTGAAACCAAACCGAAATTTCGGTATTCTCGAAAAAATTTCAAGATTTCAATACGGTTTGAGATTTCAATTCAATTTCTATTTGCCTTCTCGTAAATGGAGACCCCTGATTAATTCAATTCAAACCTGCCCCAAAATCCCAAATCAAAGAAGCAGAAAATATCCCAGATTATATATGTAAAAACTAAACAGGAAATGGAAAGAGAATTTGAGAGAGAGATATAAGAGTCCAAAACTGAGAGAGTAGGGTGTGGAACGTAGTAATGGGAGTGAGGTGAAATGAAAGGGTATGGTGTGGTAGCCAGAGTTGACACTTGGAGAAGGTGGAGGGAGGAGAGTAGAGGCGGATGAAAGATAAAGGTGGAGAGAACTCGAGAGAGATGAGAGAGGATTCTCGAACACTAAATGACAGAATGTGAGAGACTGAGAGAGACATTAAAAACCTAAATTAGATTGGACGGTTGAGATTAAATCTCAACCAAGCCGATGGTCCACATAATTCCTAAACCTAATTTAAAATTAAATATATTATAAAATATGTTTCAATTCGGTTCAGGATTACTGAACAAAAGCATATGGGATCCCGAATTTTGTATCGAACTTTTCAGGATCAGTTCAGTTTCGAATACTGAACAGTTTGGGATTTTCAGTCCGGGACGTTTTCGATTAAGTTCGGGATTTTCAGTATTTTTTTCTCCCCTAGATATATAGTCAATATTATAACATTTTATTGGGTTAATAAAAAATTACCCAATAAAAACTTTAGTCTCTATGCAAAATATAGTCTTTTAATTTAACTCTGTATAATTATCCCTATTATAAATAATACTACTATTATATGCTACACTAAAGAGATGGAAAATCTTTTAATTATTTTCATCGATTGAGAGTTAGTACCCGAGTTTGGTAGGTCAAAGAAAATAAATTCTATCCACCACAACAATTTCCCGTTACAATAATAACTTAACTTTTTTTTTTTTTTTAACAAATGATCTCATTTACACTAAGGAGGAAAGGGTGGGCTTAGCCTCATAGTGGGCTAGTAACGTGGCAAGAATCAAATATATGACCTCTCATTTACAAGTGAAGAGGAATACCATTAGACCGTAATACTAAGTAGCAACTTAACTTTTTGATACCATTCAAAATATGAATTTTTTAATACACGAAATGTTTTAAGTAAAGAGTTTGAAACTTGATGTAAGCTACACAATATACATACCATAATAATTTGATTCGAACACAGCGTAAAGAAACCTAAACAGTGTTTGAAAAACATGCAAAAGCAATTCAAGGAAAGAAATTACAAATTCTATATTTTTGTTGTGAAATTGATGATATGTGTGCAATGGAATATAAAGTGAATAACACAATATTTACGAGGTTCGGCAAGTGTGCCTATATCCTCGGGCAGCAGTAGTAATCTCTCTTCTTTTCAAATAGAAATTACAAAACAATGGAAGACAATGGATTATGTCTTCTTCTCTATGCTACAAATAAGCCTTTATATAGGGAAATAAATAGTTCCTGTCAAGGCTTAGGATTGTGAAAGTATCACAAGCTACACGAGACTGTTAACACAAATTCAACATCTATTGGTTGTCGGTGTTTACTTCTCCTAATGAATCATCTACCTTTATAACACTTCCTCTTGGATGACCACAAGTCTTTAATTGACTATCTTCATTAGAACTTCATGATATGAATATGTGGTCTAAGGAAACAAAAGTACTTTGCTCATATGGCCAATGTAGCATACTCTTAGACACTTCTCCTGATGATATCTCTCTCTGATTAAAATAAGCTTGGATTAACTAATTTGTCATCAAGCTAATGCACAATAGTTTGAGCGCTTGCTCCTTAAGGTGCATCACATGCGCCCAAATTTTGATGGGCCACAGGTCTTAACTAAACATATGTATTTCTAAGAGATATGAAGATGTAACAATGAATACTTGTTTCCTTGATTGTTGCAGGATCAATCTATTTCCATTTGTAAATACAAATCCTTTCTAAGAGCGATTTGAATGTAGGCTAGAGAGATATTCAGATTTTGCTTGCCCAATAAGACCATGGCTATTACTGAGTTCTTTGGAGTAGAACAAGCACATGTATATAATTTCCTAGAGATATCAATAGATAATTTTTATTTCATTGCAATACCCATTTGTTGATATTGTGCTCCACATGAAATGTAATAACTTATTCAGTGTATTGTGCTAAATATAGGAAGGCACATACTTCATGAAGATATGGTACTTCTAGACCAAATATCAACTCATCACTTCCTTCATGAGGATGAATGACCTTTCTTCCTTCACGAGGATGAATGACCCTTCTTAGTGCTTAAAAATTAATTAATCATTTTAGTGTCCAACCCATGATCTTCAGACCACATAGTTTTTTAATACCATAAACTTTCGGTGGATAAGAACTTGTGTTAGCATATTGTTTGATCTGCAGCTCAAGACAATATTCCTTTCAACACTTAATAACTTTTCTAGACTCTTCAGTAGGGATGGGCAAAATACCCATGGTTTTGGGTAACTGCGGTTACCCGCCCATTTAAGGTTCACGGTTACGATTATGGGTAACCGTTTAAGTGAACAAACGGTTATGGGTATAATCGTTTATCCGTGAAATTTAAATGGGCGGTTATGTGTATTACTTGCGGTTATAACGAGTATCCATCGGTCATAGGTATTACGCGCGGTTATAATGGGTATTCATTTACCCATTTAATTTAATATATGTAAAATTAAAAAAAAATTAAAAACCCTAAATTTTCAATCTCTCCACCAGACTCAGAGTCTCAAACGTCCCGTCCCCGCTCATCTCTCCCTCCTCGCTGCCCTCTCTCTCATATCTACCGCTCATCTATTAAATTAACAATTTTCGCTAATTAATCCTTTACAAACATTGACATGTGAGAAGTTGTGTATATAAATATTCTTGCTATAATTAGCTCCTCCAAAGTCCAAAGTGATTAACGGCCGCCCAACCTTCAATCTTTCTCTTAGGGAAAAAGATAATTATGACTTCAGGTGCGTTTCTTTTGTGCTGGCTTAGGTCTTATATGTTTTTCTTCTTTTCTTATGTTTGCATCTGTTGAAGATGCAAAATAGCTAGGGTTCTGCATAAATTTATGAGCTTAGGTACGTTTCTGGGTTCTACAGTTCTACTTAAAATTCGATCTTCAGGGAACGAAAGATGCAAATTAGGGTTTCAATTTTTTGGTTATAGTAAGGGAGGGATTCTATGTGTGTGTGTGTGTGTGTGTATATTGGGGGATTATGATCAATTACTTATTGCATAAAACTATGTTTAGAAACGGGGACATATCTCCTTCTTCACTACTATAATTAAAGACTTGCATGGATGTAGCAGAAAAATATCGTTCGTAAACTATCATTTCAATTATTGGAATTGTATAAGGACTTAAATGATTAAAATAGGGAAATGCATGCTAAAATGTACATATAACGGCGTGTAATTGTCATAAAATGAAAATTATGACAAATTTTTCTTTTGTAATTTTCAAGTTGTTAAAAAAAAGCATGTAGACGGGTGAAAAAAGAGGTAAATAGGTAAAAAAAAAAAATGATAAACAAGTTCAAAAACAAGTAAACGGGTAAATGGTTATCGTTAAATGGGTAAACGGTTATGGTTAAATGGGTACACGGTTATGGGTATGGTTAACCATTTATAAACGGTTATGGGTATGGGTTTAACCGTTTATGCAATTACCCAACGGGTAAACAGTTATGCGAGTATGAATATAAACAATTATGGGTAAATAACTGCCGTTACCTACCCGTCATAACCGTTGCCCATCCCTACTCTTCAGGAGTCTCAATCTAATATCAACTCTTGCAAGAGATTTAGTATGTCGTAACAAGGTCATAATGATAGTACTCATTAAAGCAATTTATGTCATCCATTGGTATTGAGTACATAATTTATGTTTTACCCTTCTAGGACTTTCTTGAAACAATTTGAATCCTTCATAAATTTTCTACACTTCCTGACATAGTCTCCTTTCAAATTTATATAGAGCAATTTGCTTCTATGTACGCTTGAGGGATTTACTTATGGAGATTCCCGCGTTTCACAAAGCTTCGTGTAATATATAATTCTCTATTTAAATAAACAAGTTTTAGAATGTGAAATCACGTTTCCAGGAGTATATTACAATCTCAGGTTTCAACTAGAAACCTTGCATTTCGCTGTATTACAAATGCCCATATGTAACCTTCTAAGTTCAACATCATTTGGCGATTTGTACTATAAGTCCATTTTTCCACGTTCTTACTAAATTGTAATGGAATTGCCTTTCTCCATTTTAGTCATTTTTGTCAATGATTTTTCTTTTTCATCAACAAACAAAAGAACGTGGCTCAATATCAACATGATTCATTGATGAATTTAGTAGCTACTATAAAACCAAAATTAATATTGGTTATCATCCATTCGTGATCCACAATTCTCATGTACATTCGCATGCATATTTTATGAGCATTTCATTACTTTGGATATTCTTGCCTCTTCAGAGGCTTTACATTGTCTCTTATAGGACAATCATCTCTTAACAGATTAATTGTTTGGAGAATTTGGATTATAACCTCTCCTAAAGCATTATTGAGCTTGGATTTTTAATCTCCACTTCTAGGGAGTCAAATCATTGGAACCTATACGTCTACCATGTTTCAGGCATGACATACATTAAAATTGCCATGTCCATGGATTAACCTTTTAGGACTCGAATCCAAGCAGAGATTGTCATGCTTCTAGGATGCAACAGTTTTAGTATTGCCAAGTCCATGGGTAGCATTATTGAGACTTCAATCCATGAGGCATCTTTGTGACTTGTTGATGCATTTGATAGTTTATTAGTAATCGTGAAGATTGTATTACCTTTACATCATCGGAATGATATAAACTGCTAAGATAGAATAATAGTTGAAGTCGATCTTGTCTTTTGGTCGTCATAGATTCAGGTAGAGTTTTTTTGGGCTATGAGTAGGATTCTCATCATTAAACTTTGGTCTTCCATTTGTTTAGTCAACCACTCATTTTATCCCTTTGAACTTATATGGCTTCATCATTGATCCTTTATCCTTCAGCCTCCTGCATAATTGAAGTGGTGCACAACCTTTGCCTTTGAATGATCATTCAAAACATCACTTCTCGGTGATTTATCCATGCTTGGCAGCTTCAATGTAAAGAGCCAGTAGCATACCAATTGTTCTGCGATATTGGTGACTTGAAACCCAGCTCCAACAACAGTTAAAGATAACTACTTGAAAACAATGGAAGGTAAGAAATCAAGCAAAGGTTCCAAGCAATCAGTTCCATACTTGAAGTTTGATTTTAGGTTCCAACTGATTGCTTTCTTTCTCTTTGTCTTGCACGCAAAGACAATGGCAAAGTAAAAAACAGAGAAAAATATGATATGAGATACTTTTGCTCTCAACCCTGATGATATGAGGTCATTTTTCTCTTTAAGAAAAACAGTAGAAGGATTTAATGTTGATGTAAAACTTCCCGATCAAAAATATTTTCTTGCTGAGGAAACGAATTGAGCATTTTCAGGGACTGGGTTGAAAAGGTATTCTCATAGTAAAGGAAAGCTGAGTATTTTGAGAGGCTTGGTTAAAGATGCATTCTCGGCAAGGAAGAAGAGTTAGACATTTTTGGAGCTCTGCTTTGCCATAGAGGACGGAGGTTAACATATAAAGGGACTTCCCAATAGCAGGTAATGATGTTGTTGGGCCCATTTCCGCTTGTCGGGAACAATGGTGTAGTTGGAACAATAAAAAACGTTTCAACTTTGTTATAGATATTTTAATATAGTTTCCTTGATATCTGAAAAGCTAAGATTACGTCCAAGAAATGCCAGTGAACTTCATTCAGGAAAATTCGACTTTTGAAATTCAAAGAGTGGTGTCTCTTCGATTTTTGAACAAGTAGTTGTGTTGCCTCTTCTTATATAGAGGCATCAATTGTATCAAAAAAGCACACCCAAAAGGTTGCCATTTGTGGAAATTGCCTCTGTTGCACTTCTGAGATTTCAATTTATCTGATTTCCTTTTCTTTCAATTTTTTTTTTTTTTTTTCTTTCTGAAAATGGCTTTCTCGACTGACCATTGTTTCGATTTGACTTGAATGTTGTGAAAGATGCAGATGTGCCTCTTTAGGATAATATATGGCACCCATCCTTTTTATCTTTTCATGGCCTTCTTACGATTGAAAACTCTTTGATGAAGGATGATATAATCGCCACAGTAGTAGTTAAGAACCTTCTCACTCCCAAAAATAAAAGAATACTTTCAAAAAGGTTTGATGAGTTGGCTGTTCAAGACTCTTTGGCTTTCAGTATTCAATGTCTTAGTTCTGTATCCAACATATACCAACGTCTACTTGCTCAAACTCGCCAAGTTGAATCACTAATGGCTAAGGTAGCAAGCCTTAGATAAGAAATTAGAAGGCTCAAGCATGAGAATAGAGAGTTGCAAATACTTGCAAATAATTACTCGACGAACATGAAAAGAAAGCTCAATCAACTGCAATAATCCAAAAGTCAGATTCAAAGTGATCATCAAATATTTATGGCTCTATTCACCTCCACCGTCTAGAGTTCTACCAAGTACTAAGGCTTCAAATGATCAATCTCTGATGCCTCTTCCTTATAGAGTTCCTCCAAATACTGAGGCTTCACATAATCAATCTCTAGTGCCTCGTTCTTCTATGATTCTGCCAACGAGGCTTCATAAGAGCAACCTTTGTGAAAGCTCCCCTCCCTTCCTCACCCCCCCCCCCCACCCTTTTTGTTGTTGTTGTAGTTTTAATTCATGTGTATGCACACATATGTATAGAAAAGTTCCCTCTCTTCTGGCTTTTTTACATGTCTGAAACTTCTGATTCAATTTGTTAGATATAGGAAGCTATGGAAACTTCTTGTTCCAATAATATGAATCAATGAAGAAACAGTGGAAACTTCTGGTTCTATGAATATGATTCAATGAGTTTTTAAGTAAAGATGTTTTATAATATCATATGCTTCCACATGAATTCTTTGGTATTATGAATTCATAAAAGTCTCTTGTAGAAGATGTCAATGGTAACATATCGAGTTTTGCTAAGTTCACCATTTTCTTATTCGCAAAAGGAAGAATTTCAAGTATGATGAAACTTGCAATAATTAATTCATACCATATAAACATACGTCTACACAAAATGTTAGAACTTTAAGTTCTTAACATTATATGTATTTTGGACTTCAGGTCAAAACATTATACATATGTACTCAAAATTTATTCTCAATATCATCATCATTAAAACCTTTAGGTTCATATTTTTTGGAATTCATGTCCATACTTAATCTGTTCCTCATTTACATGAATCAAGGAACTTCTGGCCCTCATTTAATAGTCTGTGGACTGAGGCGCTTATGGCCGTCATTTTAATTTAGTTAAGGAATTGCTACTCTCTCAGTTGATTCAAAAATTTCAGGTTTTGGTTTTGATCAAGGAACTTCGGGTCTGATCTTTTTATATGATGAGAATCAAGGAACTTCATGTCCTATATATACTCATCATAACAAAATGTAGTACAATTAGTAAATTAAAGCAGAGGGTGGTAATTTCAACCACTATAAATAAATTGCTTTAAAAAAGTAATGTTTGTGACAAGAGTTTTAATTCAGCATCATTCACATAAATATCAAAACTTAAAGATTCACATATATATTATTGTATGATGAGCAATTATTCTGCACCAATCACATTAATAACAAGATTAATAATGATAAGGAAAATTTAAATATTAACTTATTGTACTTCCCTTTCTTCCTCTTTTGTCAACATTTAGTACGTCAAAATTTTCTTTTCTTTTTCCTTGAATTCATGGCACCGTGATTTCCACCTTTTGAATTTTGAATAAATGAGATCCGAAGAGATTTTTGTTCAAGTCTTAAGTTGCTGACTTTTGTGTAGACCCATGCCACCTAACTTTGAATCAATAATTTTCTTTTCATTGCCAATAATAATAGTTATATAATCAGATGTATATTTGCTTTAAGAAAATTAGTCGCATAGAAGTATGAAGATAAAGTACAAGAACTTTCTCATATGTGAGATTCCAGCCGACAGAGATGAGAGGTAAGTAATGTTTCACTGGATTTAAGGCGTTGTGCTTTCCACCTACGCGAGAACTTCTCGTGCTGATAACGTGTTGTGACATTGATGATATGTGTGCAGTGGAATATAAAGTGAAGAAAACACAATATTTAGGAAATTCGGTAAATGTGTCTACGTCATCGGGACATCAGTAGTAATCTCTCTTATTATCAAATGAAAATTACAAACGAATTATGTCTTCTTCTCTATGCTACAAATAGGCATTTATATAGGAAAATATATGGTTCCTATCAAGGCTAACGATAGCGAGGGTATCACATGCTACAGGAGGGGCGTAACACAAATGCAACATCTATTGACGGTCAATGCCTACTTCTCTGGGTCGTCCACCTTTATATCAATTTTTATAAATAATAAACAAATATATAAACAGTGTAGAAACTAGAAAGGGTAAATCCCGCCCACCATATGAAAAAAAATTCAAGTTGGCGCCATTGCTGAGGTCACTGAAACCCTCGATTCTCTTCACAGTGACTGCGAGAGGAGAGCAGCTAACCAGTGGACTCCACACTCAACCATGGCGGAGCCAATCACTCTCATGGACATCGACGAAGATGACAATTCATCTCTAAAAACCAGCAACAACAAAGGCAAAAACGTCGCCGTCGCTGCCCCTTCCCACGGCAAAGCCACGCCGTGGGTCGAGAAGTACCGCCCTCATTCCCTCGCGGACGTCGCTGCTCACCGCGACATTGTCGACACCAGTAAGCAATTCCTCCTTCCCATGATTGTTGGTGTCAAATGTTGGAACTTTTTAGGGTTTATGTTGATTTTACTTTTTCGGTAGAGAGATAATTAGTTACTGTAGTGTTTGGTTGGCGAGAAAATCTGGGAATAAAAGATGTTGATTTGTGTGTATACATTCGTATGCATGAATATATTTCAGAGATGGAGAAATTAGAGAAAAGCAGCTCGCTTTCCCTTTTAATTTTCCCCTGCTTGCCATGAATGTAAAGAGAGCCTAGGGTTTCGGCTTGATTTTCCTAATGTTTCGGTTTTCGGCATGAGCTGCAGCAATTATGGGAGTCTGTCATTTTCGATAATCTTAGTGCTATATGTAGTTATCATTCATTTTTAATTGTTAAAGTTATACATTCACTCATGTTTTTTTGTTGGGGTGAATAGTTGATAGGCTCACTAGTGAGAACCGATTGCCACACCTCCTATTGTATGGTCCTCCTGGAACTGGCAAAACTTCAACGATACTTGCTGTGGCACGCAAGCTGTATGGAGCACAGTACCACAATATGATTTTGGAGTTGAATGCATCCGATGACAGGGGGATCGATGTTGTGCGACAACAAATTCAAGATTTTGCTAGCACGCAGAGTTTCTCGTTTGGGTAAGACTTCAATTTGTGATCATCATTTTGTTAATGTCTATCTTGATCGGAAAAGAATCAATAGAAAAGAAAGAATCGGAATTGATCGATATATTTCTCGAAACAAACGAAAGACAAAACATAAATCGTGGATCAACTAAGCCCTCTCAGGGACTTGTTTAAGAATAAGAAAGAGGAATCTCATGTAAATACCATGGAATAAGGTTTGATCCTATTCATGGGGATTCCGTAAAAATTCCATTCCAAAAAGAGAAAGTTCGAAAGAATTGGGATTTTTTCGAGATTGGATGTAGTTACTAATTCATGATCTGGCATGTACAAAATGAAAACTTCATTCTCGATTCTACGAGATTTTTTATGAAAGCCTTTCACTTGCTTCTCTTCGATGAAAGTTTTATTTTCCCAGAATGTATCCTAATTTTTGGCCTAATTCCCTAGCCAACATTTAGATCCGGCTTTACCCAAACTTTTATGGTTCACCCCAACATTCCCCACTTGTCCGACTGTTGCTGAGCAGTTTTTGGATATCAAACGGACCTCCCCAGAAGGTAATTTTAATGTGGTTTCGCTACAGCACCTGCTGCTCTAGCTAATTGTATTTTGGAATCAGTTTCGCTGCAGCACTTGCTGCTCTAGCTAATTGTCCACCCTTTCCAAGTGTGATTTCTATGTTATGTATGGCCGTGCCTAAGGGCATATCGGTTGAAGTAGATTCTTCTTTTTGATCAATCAAAACCCCTTCCCAAATTGTACAAGCTTCTGTCAAAGCATACGACTTTCTGGATGTAGATGATGATATCTATACAGATGGATCTTATATATATCGTATAATTCTTATATATATCATATAATGAAGTACCACATGAGTGGATGTATAGGAATCAAAATATGCCAAATAACTCATGTTATGCTTTTCTATGTTTCACTATCATTCTAATTTTCTGAAAGGTAACTATCTCGGTTTCATATATAAATTGATATAGAATATTTGAAAAAGACCTTCCTTCGTAAGAAGGAAAAGACTTACTATCATTGGGATCTGATGCTACACAGCTGCACAATACCTTAGGGGATCATGACATAAGCAAGCATTTCTTATTGTATCAGACCAAAACCTCGCAAATTGATCTTTACGGCACTTCTTCTATCAATTAGATCCTTTATCCATAGAATAAAGTATCTAGGCATACCTATTTCTTCATATTTCGACTTTTATGAAGTTTATTTCTTTGTTACAGCTGATAAAAATCATTGTTTTGAACGATACATATGTAGAAAGCCTACCCTTTGTTTCTAGTATTTATTAACGAATTTGTTCCTTCTTTCCTTTTTTTATTTCTATAGTGGAGATAGTCGCACATAATGACAGATCACGGCCATTTTAATGAGTGTGTGACTTGGTATAAATGATCCTATGGATAGTACAGAGAATGGGTTTGTCATCTTGATAGAGATGGTTTTACTTCGTCAGATATTCATTCTAGTATCTGGAGCACGGAATATATAAAATAGATTACTATTAGAACTACGATTCATACTTAATAGTCAGACCTCGTGTCCGGACTTCAAAAAAAAAAAATTCTAAGAGTTAGAAGTTATAAATAGAAATATTTTCGGTGGTATCTGGGTTTGGCCTGCTGGTTGTTTTCCGGCTCTAATGAATGTATCTCCCTTATAAGACTTCAGACCCCCAAAGATGGCTATGCATCGTGATCTTATTTGATTCCAATTTCTGTGTGTTAGCATGTATAACAGTTAGCCTTGTAATCAAAACTTATAGTCTGACTATGTCTGTTTAGGGGTGAGAGTGCAAAGTCATCTGTCAAAATGGTCTTGCTGGATGAGGCAGATGCTATGACAAAGGATGCTCAATTTGCTTTGCGAAGAGGTATAAATTGTTTTAATGCAGTAGGTTTTGTCAGTTCGAAGTTATTTCACTGATACTTATCTCTTCTGTACTTTTGTTTTGGTGCAGTGATTGAGAAATACACAAAGAACACTAGGTTCTCACTAATCTGCAATCATGTCAACAAGATTATTCCAGCATTACAATCCAGATGTACTCGTTTTCGATTTGCTCCACTTGAGGAGTTTCATGTCTCAGAGAGACTTAAACATGTTATAGAGGCTGAAGGGTAAGCACTGTTCTCTTACCAGCAATTTTTTCCCTGTATATTGATTTGAAATGCTTCAAGAACAATGAAATATTCTAAACATGTCATTGGGTAGTCAAGGCGAATAAAGTTATAGAACTGTGGTTCACTAGTAAGCATTATGGTCGTATCTTTTGATGCCTGGCTTCAGTCAGAAATATATTGATAAGTTGACATTTATTGATTGGACTAGGCTTGATGTGCCTGCGACTGGTTTAGTGGCAGTTGTACGGCTTAGCAATGGTGACATGAGAAAGGCTTTGAACATTTTGCAGGTTATAATCTCTACTCAGATGTTACATTTGTCTTTTTCACTTTCTCTTTTGCTGTTCAAAATCTGTGTGTCAATGTATTGATTCATAAAATGGTGGGATAGAGAAATAACCCTTTTTTACTTGATGCCTTCAGATGAGCATTGTAAATAGTCTCCAATATTAGGACTCTAGAAGTAAAATATATTTTAGCAGAAACTCAAATTACTTGTCCCATGGATTTGAATTTTTTTTTTTTTTTTTTTTTTAAATTCACGAATAGATCTTGACGTCATTCCTATTTCAATGTACGCAGTCAACTCATATGGCTTCACAGCAGATAACTGAAGAAGCAGTATATCTTTGCACAGGAAATCCATTGCCCAAAGATATTGAGCAAATGTCTTACTGGCTTTTGAACGAATCATTTGCTGAGAGTTTCAAAAGTATTCAACCGTCTTATTTATTTATGTACTTATAATTCTATTCTCAAGGCAGGAACAGTGTCACTGGGAAGAGTTATTTAGTATTTACTTTGCACACTTCATGTATTGCAGCAATATCTGATATGAAAGCAAGAAAAGGATTGGCTTTGATAGATATTGTAAGAGAAGTGACCATGTAAGTGTTACACATTTTTCTACGTTTTCTCGTGTCATTTTGTTTGCTTCATCTCTCACCTACACTGCTTTCTTTGAACAGGTTCGTTTTTAAGATTCAGATGCCAGCAGATGTTCGCGTTCAGTTGATTAACGATTTAGCTGACATAGAGTAAGTATTTTGGTCTTGCACTGTTTTCATTTGCTTATTGTTTTCTTCATTATGGACTCTACAAATTAGGCGGCCAAGTTCATTGCAACATGGTACTGGCCGTACTTGGTCACAACATAATAAACAATAGCGTACATTGGTTTTGTTCAGAAAAGTGGAGAAGGAAATAATGCTTATTGCGGAAATTATTTGCCAATATATGATACCGAAGATTGTTATTTTGTTCAATTTGCAAATTGACTGTTAAAACTTGAAAACTGGAACTGGCTATAAGCAGAAATTACACTAATCAGTATTTAAACGTTTGCAGGTACAGGTTGACCTTTGGGTGCAACGATAAGTTGCAACTCGGATCACTGATAGCCACTTTCACAAAAGCTCGATCTGCACTTGTCGCTGCTGCGAAGTAATTGTGCTCGTCTAATATGCGGGTTTTGGTCCATTACTCCGTTAATGCAAACGTCAGGAGGATGTCAGGATGTTATATAACCTTGTGTCTAGTTTTGAAACTTCAGTAGAATCCTGGGAAACCATTGAGAGCTATAACACGTCTGCTGTTGTGTTTATGGTTGCGAATCTGGACATGAGTAAGCGTCAAACATGTCGAGCACGAGCACGAGTCTAATGTCGAACTAATTCTCAAACCGTATGCGTACGAGAAATTCAAACTCCAATCTTATTAAAATCTTCGAGTTGCTAGCACCTACAGGCTGACCTGTACAAACTTCTATTCAACTTTTAGATTCCCTTAAAACGTGGGAACGCGTTTCCACTCTATCAAATTTAATTTACAATTACCTGAAGCAGCTTAAATATTTCAAACTACAAAATTGGACCTTCAAAACGCAAAAACTAATTACAAGCAAGCCAGCCTCCTTTCCCCCATTTGGATTATCAATCCGGCATTCCCGGCTTTATGAGGAGACTGCGCCGCACCAGACTTCAGTACTCGTTCATGTTTCTTCGTCAGCCATTCTGTTTGACCAGATAATCTCGATCTCTAGTGTACGGGAAGACCCATCTTTGTTGCTGTCATGATTTAGACTGAACAATCCACTGTATACTCCTTCACTAACGACTTTGTCAATTTGGATCGTCACTCTTCCCAGAGTTGTCTGAGAAACAAAAGAAAAACACAAGGCTCACCAACCACTATCACGAAATGAAAAGCAAAAATAGCGGTGGGGTGTAACTAATTAGCGCACCAATGGCTGCTATCAAGGGAGGAAAGTTTACTGATCATATGTGTAAGATTTAAACCAGAGTTATCGCCCATTCATCATTGTTTGCTGAGATTTAAACCCACCCTATTAAAACTATAAGTCAACAATCAAAAGCCTAACAGGAAACAAGAGCATTTAACTTCTTTCTCATCGGTCGAGCACAAATGATTCATGATAATTAAAAATTAAATAACAAAATCGAATGATTAACTCATCCTGCTTGCGATTTGCAAATCTAAAAAGAAAAGTTATTACCTTTCCGAAGGTATTTTTGCTTTTGCAAATGATATGGAGTTTCTGTCCCTTTGGAGGCACATCAAATGCCCACGTAAAGCCTTCTTTCCACTCAGGAGAGGTACTGTGGCTCACTACCTAATGTCGAAACAACATTGTGTATAACATAAAGCTGTAAGCATAGAGAGGATAATAAAACATCACAAATTATATGCACAACATGAGACTTCTTTATCAAAGGATTTGAAACAGTGGAGTTGTAGTCAAATGCACTATGCTCACTCTTTCTATTTATAAATAGACAAATAAAATAAAATTTTGGTTCAAAGAAAAATAATAATCGGTAAATCTTCACAAAACCAATATACGGTAGGGAACCTGCAGGCATTGCTATGTTATCAAAATTCTATTGCAGATTTTAGATGCTGCAAAGTCATCGCAGTAGCAATAGTATAAATTTATTTTCATACACAATCAGTGCTAATCCCTTGAGAGCCAACCCCAGGGGGTCCCTGGTAATTATCCAATATCCAGTATTTATGGGATTAAGGGTACCGTATGCCCCTAAGATTTGTCAGGTCCTCTAAAGAAGCTTCAACCATACCTCATAAACGGAGGAAAAGAATGAAAAGAAGAACAAAGATTTAATACCTGTAAGTTATGCAATAGACAGTTTCTTTTTTTTCATGTTGTACATAACTAGTCTATGGAACCATTACCTTGGTTTGTCGAGGAGGGCCATTGCCTATTGTCAATCGACAAAAAGCATTTGTGCCTCCCATGGCCTGTTTAAGGTTGTTCCCCCGCTTAATTGTAACCGTCAAACAACCTGGTAAGCAATGCAACAGGCTGTCTGCTCTCTCATGGAAACTTGGAGGACAGGTTTTCATGAGCATTTGTAGGATGGGAATGGCTTCAGCAGCAATCACAGCCTGAGACTTTGCAATATCTATTGGCATAGTTGACCAAGAATGTCTCAACAGGGAAAGGGTGTCCAAAACAACATCCTGAGCCGTGTCACTACCAGATTTAAGAACTCCGATCAAATTGGGAATGCAGAGAGTTGCTGCTTCAGAAATATGGAGCTTTGGGAAGTTGACGAATATCATATGTAAGGCTCTCAAGACCTCTTCATTAATAGTTGCTGAGGACCACAACTCTCTCTCCAATGCAGCTGCAAGACACGGCATTGGATCCAGAAAGTCAACAGAAGAAAGAAATAAAGGGAAGTTCATGAATATCATATGTCAGTCTTTTAGTTTATAGGGGAAAAATCAGCATTCGAAACCAAATAATGATGCAAACGTGAATTACCTGTCAAAGATCTGATAAGTTCATTTGATACATACTCTTGGAGTGTGTGATTAGAAAACAAAAATTTGATAAGCAATGCTGCCTGCCCAGCAGTTTCTGCATTGGGAGACAGTAGTAGTTCCTGAATAATCAGTATGCCCCCTGCTTCTGCGACAGCTCGCCTATTAGTTCGGCTGTTCATGACGAAGTTTTGCAATGCACAAATTGACACCATTTTCATCTCTTCTGTTGGCTGTTCTTCAAGCAAGCTTACCAATGCACGACACGCAGAAACGGACTCTCTGGCTCTCGCAAGCCCTTCATGTTGGGAAAGGTCTCCAAGAGCAAGAGCAGCAAGAAGTTTTCCAGACTCTGATTTGGTTTGTGGATCCAACAGATACTGTGATAGCGGTGCTATTGCATACTTAGAGACCTTCATTTGTCGTATCCTGACATTGTTAAATAGAGCTTCAAGTAATCTTCCAGATGCTTCTTCGCATTGATGAGACCGTAAAAGGTCCAACAAGGCTTCTACAGCACCACCATCAGTCATCTGTTCAGCACTTAAATTATCACTCCTTTCATGAACAAGCAACGCATTGAGGGCCACCGTGATGGTGCTGTCCACTGTTGAATGCAACATTTTAACAAGAACCACCACAGGAACCTTAAAATAGTATTCAGCGTTGAAGAGCAGAACATTTGAGAGAACTAAAGCAGCTGATTCCCACAGGGCATGAGGTGGCTGAGGGTCATCTTGAATAATAACCTTTCCAAGCTCAAATATACCACCAGCATCAGCAACTGCCTTTGGCCAGCTTGTGGAGATTATTTCCAATGCCTTTACCGCTGTCTGCTGTAAGTTTAATATTCCAATTCCTGCAAGCTGAACAAGTGGAACAACTGCATTTTTTGTTGTAATATCTAGCTGAAAATGTTCTTGTGCAAGAAGATGAGATAGCAATTCTGTGCCAAGCTGCTGAATGGCTTGAGATGGGGATTCCAGAAATGAAATAAGAGGCTCGATCACTTGGCTAGGTGTAAGCTTTAACGTTGCAAGGCTCTGTGGCTTCTCCAAAATATTTACTAGTGCTTGTAATGCACTGTGCTGTCCCCATAAACTGAAATCTGGATGTTGTAAAACTATAAAAAGAGGTTCTACAATTTGTGCAGCAGCCAAACTTCTAGCAATTGCATTACTGTTTGTTAAAATGCGGAACAATTCAGCTATGGAAGAGCATAATGAACTGGGTGCAACAGGTAGTAGTTCAAGACATTTATCAATGATTCCAGCATTGACCATATCCAATTTGCATGGGGTCCGGTCTTTCCCCAACTTTACGAGAGAACAGACACTGGCCTCAATGAGCTGCATGCTTGTTCCAGAAACTAATCCAACAAGGAGATCCACAACATTATAGGCCATTGCAAGCTCCACCCGGTGTTCATCATCCAACAATTTTTCAAAAGCACAAACTCCAGCTTCTACAGCTGTAGTAGCATCAGAATGCATCAGTGATATAAGGGGCTCTATGCATTCTGAGGCAATTGGATTTCCTCTGACTTCAGTATTATCAAACAAAGTATAACAGAGTTGTGCAGCAGTTCTCTTTAATTCCAAGGATGAAGCAGAAGACAGTATTTTGTACAAACTCTCCATTGGATTTCCCTCCACATCAGTCAACAAAGCTGCTTTAGAAGAATTTCCTGAAGTCAACTTTATTAACGCAATGAGGGCAGCCTCTTGTTCACTCTCTGATGCAGCGTTAAGCATGTCAACCAATGGCTGAATTGAGTGCCTGGCTAAATCAGAATCTCTAATGTTCTCAGCACCAAATAGTTCATGAAGAGCTCTGGCAGCACTATATCTTGCATTTCTTGAACCCAGTCGCAAAACAGCTATGAGTTGATTCAATGAACTAGCTGATGCTTCATATCGAATGAGATCAGGATTGCTAAATAATATTCTGAATAATTCAGTTATTGTGGCTTCGGTGGAGTCTTGTGGACTTAGAGACAGGTACTTTGTCAGAGCATCCAGAGCTCCAGCTTCACCCACAATTAACTTATTTGTATCACTTCCATTGGCGATACGAGTCAAGAGTTTAACAGCAATTGGAGGGGCACCGGGCCGTTCTGGCATTGGTCTCAAGAGATCCACCAAGAGAGGTATAGATTTACGTGCTGTTGATCCAACTCTTATGTCTTCAAAATCAAAAAGGCACTCCAAAACAACTTGATCAGGATTTCGCACCAGAGAAAACTCTTCTGATAAAGTAACAAGGTTAGGCACGTCGGACTCTACATAACCAATAAGAGTTATCAATCCAGCAACAGCACCTGAATTTGCAAGGGCAAGAATTATTCCTTTACTACCATTATAAACAAGAGTGGCCATTGACTGGGCAGCAAAGAACCTATCAATCATCTCATCCGATTTCAAAAGAAGAGCAAGTGAAGGAATGATGCGCATTGTTACAGGTGACAGAACAACATTTGCATCTTCGAACAGAATAGCCAGGACCAGGGCACTAATCCATATACCTTCTGTATCCTCATATTCTGCCTGTTCATAAAGATGACCAATCTAGTAAGCTACAAAAATTTATATTTCAAATATCTGTACCAAAAGGTATCTAAATATGGAACTACAACTATGAAGCTAAATACTTTATACCTGTGGATTGGAAGTGTAACCTGCAAGCTTTTCAGATAGAACCTCAAGACCACCAGCTTCCATAATGGTGAGTTTGCTTTTGGCATGAAAGGAACCAATTATGCATAGCAACCACAAGGCAACAGTACCCCCCAAAACAATGGCTGGATCAGGGACATCAAACTCATCGCCTTCGTGGAATGCAGTTCTTTCAATAAAACCTCTAGGAGTTCTGACTTCAATTTCTGGAAAGGAGCAGCTAGACTTTCGCTTCACCATGTCCACTAAAGCATACGTTAATGGTTCCAAATATCCTGACACATCAAGTACTTCGAGTGCCTTCTGCTTGTGCTCTTTTGCTGCACAAATAAGTAATGCAGCTCCTCCAACTCTGATTTCTAGACTAGATGAGTTCATTACCCTGTTAGCTAGTGAACCAAGAGATCTTGATCTTTCAATCAATAGATCACCAAGCACAACTGGCTGCTCACCACAAAGCCTAGACAAAATTTCTATTGCCTTATCCTGAAGCGGGGGAGGCCCTTCAGCCAGGCAGCGAACAAGAGGTTCTAAGCTTGATGGAACTTCAGCAAGGGCAGACCATGGAGGGTAAGTGAAGTTCACGCCCTGTTTTGTTCTAGCCAAAAGGGAAACTACTTCTAAAGCATCTGCAGCATCAGTCCCATCCAAATCCAATGCATTTAAGGAATCAACAATAGCAAGCATAGCAAAACGACACTGAGCATTTCCTGTGAGCACATCACCTATTGGAAAATGCTTCAGCAATTGATGAAGCGCACGGGATGCATTCTTCTTACCTTCTGAAGTTCCATCACCCAGTACTCTTATCAAAGCTGAAACAACATCTTCTGCCAGGGCTTCTGCAGCAATCTGGGGATCAGAGAGAAGATTGGCAAGTGCGGCAACTGCAATTTCAACAGCATCAATGGAAGAAGTTTTAGCAAGTCTGATAAGGGGTTTGACATCACCTTCTGCAATATAAGACATCTTGCTTCTTGGTTTGGTCTTCGTAGGACGGGACAGAGCACCCAATGCTCGAGCTGATTGTGTTGCAACACCTTGTGTGTTGCTGGTCAATAGCTTCATGCAAGGATGCACGATCTCATCAGTTGCAAGAGTATCACAAATATCTTGTCTTGTGCTGAATAGATCAGCTAGGACAGAAGCAGCATACTCTTGAGTTTCTTCATTTGATGAATTGAGAACCTGGACAAGAGACCTCAGCCCTTTATTAGCTGCTGAACCTTTATGCACAAGATCCTTGTGTGAGGCCATTATGAGAGCATGACCCAATACCCTGATAGTGTGGGCCTTTGAGCTTGGAGAGTCACCGAGGAGCAAAGCTAACAACTGATTAATGGTGGCAGAATCAGCTGTCCGGACAAGCTTTGTGAGTGCCTCGGCTGATGCTTCTTGTCCTCTTGACCCACCACTCTTTAGAAGCCATAAAAATGCTGGGATGGCTCCTGCACTTTCAACACATGCACGAATATCTTCACTGTGACAGCACAAATTCCACAACACATGAGCGGCATCCTCTTTTGCCTTCTGAGAACCCGTCTCTAATAACTGTACCAGAGGAGGAATCCCACCGGCAGCAGTAATAGCCCACTTGCTGTCATCAACTTGGTCAGTTAAGATGGCCAGCAACTGAACAGCATATTCTTGATGCTGCTCACTGGATAACCCCAACAGTGAAATAAGTAACTGAATTCCTTCTCTTTTGCCAATGGACTCCCATATGCCAACACCATCACAGCATAAGCTTGTCAAAGAGGGTATAAGATACTCTTGCACGTCAACAGCAGCCATTGTTATAAGTCCAATGAGCACCTTCTTTGCTTGTGCATGATTGAGCCAACTGGAGAGATAGTTGTTGCCGTATAGACTAGCCATGGCCTCAAGGACACGCTCTTGAACAAGTTTATTGTCCCGAGGCTTTAGCAGCTTTACAAGAATATCCTCTATCTTTGTTACATTAACAGATTCCTGATCCGCACCAGAATTGTGCTCAAAGACCATCAGTGCGTATGCAAGAGCTCCAATAATATCAGCAACCGGGGCAGCTAGGCGAGGTGATTGTGAAAGTTCTCCAAGATACAAAATTAAAGCAGACATCCCGCCACAAATATTTGCTAAAGCCCGTGTGGCATGGTCTTGAAGAGCCTGCCCACACTCACCCTGCATGCACTCTTTAGATGGAGCAACTATAGCCCCAATTAGAACTGGAAGACCATCTGCATTCACAATAGCTTTTTTAGCCCCAGTTGACTTTGAAGAAAGGGCTTCCAGAGCATCAGCAGCACTAGCACGAACAGAAACATCATTTTCCTGACCCACAAGCCAAAGCAAAGCTTTGACAGCTCCAGAATCTATTACTTTGGGGATGCTATCACTGAAAGCCAACATAAGACGGGCCAAAAGGGAGGCAGCATTGGACTGGGCAGCAGCATTGTCAGAAGACAGAAGACCCACAATGATATCTACTCCACCAGCCTCAAGTGTTGCTCTCCAGTAACCATCCTTGTCACCACAAAGATTTCTCAAAGCCCCTGTCACAAAACCTTCAACCACTTTGTCCTGCTTGCTCTTCGGATTGAGTTGATTCCACAAGTTTGGTACTACACCTTCTGTAATAAATATTTTTATGCCTACATGATCATCTGAAAGCCCACCAGAGGAAACTTCGTATATAGCTTCTGCTGCTGCCTTCCTAGCCTCAATTGATTCAGACTTCAAAAGTGAGAGTAAAGCGGGGATGCATCCGCCTAGAAGTACTTTAAGACGCAAGTCTTCATCTTTACACAGGACACTCAAAGTTGCAGCCACGTTAACTTTTGCTGCAGGGGTGCCGTTCCTGAGAATGCTTATGAACAATGGCATTGCCTGGGAATGCGAACCAATAATTGTTCTTGCATCCTTTCTTGCTTTGGAAATACCTAGCAAACGTGCTGTAATAAGTTCTTTTTCTTTCGGTGTAGACATGCTGGCATGTAGTTGCTCGACAAATTGAGCAACTCTTGCCATTGTACCTTCTTCATCATCCATTGCTGGTTCCTTTAAAACCCTGGGTGAAACATGAACCATTTGAATATATTGCAAAGGAATAATCAACAATTGTGCAACTAAAGAGTTTAAAGATGATTCGATTTTGTTTCTCCAGCTTATTTATAAAAACTGGGATAAAAATAAAAAAATACAAAACTTCAAGAGCACTCAAGTAAAATTTATCAGTGCTTCATTCATTTTCTGAACTATCAAAGACCAATTTGTCACCACAGTTAAAGAGACCAAGCAAATAGAACATGTCTAACCTAGACTGTGAAGTAGAAGAAGATATGGATCGCAGTTCAGGGGAGGGAGACTTTGATATTTGCACCGTATGCCACCTTCATATTTCTCCTTGCCCACCTGAAAATTAAAATATTTTAATTGTTCATCAAATGAAACAACCTTAAAATTGGGTGACCTGAAGCTGCAAATACTTGACACTATTTCATCAAAACTATGGTAATGGTTTGTTTTTTTAATACGGAAAAATACATCTAATGACTTTTAACACAACCTAAAAACAACTATAAGGTTTTTAGTTTCATTCTATATATATTTTTGCTCTCTTCTTCCCTCTCCTCTCCTTCCTTTCATCTCTATTCCCTCTGTTTGATTTTTATCCCTATTGAAAAGCACGAAAAAGAAAATCATCATGGCCCTTAAAGATCACAACCAAATTATAAAAAAGGTACTCTGCCCAACAAGAAAATTTTCAAAAACCAGATAAATACGAATCAAATACAACTTACGGAGATCAAAGAAAAATACCTCAGTCTACCAATAATGCAAATGTCAAAGAACTCCCCTCCTTCCGACTATCCTAAAACCCAGTTTCTCTGCTTAAGTAGCATCACATCATCACCTCACCATCCGATCCCAGCTTTCCTTCAACACAAACACATATACTTTACAAACACACTAACACTGTTCAAAAAGGTACAATGCTACAGTGCAACCCCACACAATGCAAACTCACTTCCCACTCCAAATCGAACCCAACACTCTGCACACCAAAAAACAATCCAAAATTGAACCAAATGATCAGATCTTCATGCCCACAAATCACAGTTAGCAAAATTTACTAATTGGATTAACTAAAATTCAGTACAAACAACGTAACTAATAGCAAATTTACAGAAACACAAGCATTAAATACAATTAAGGACAAGTTCCAAGATCAGATCACAGCAGCATCACAGAATCTAGGGCAATAAAATTGTCCATTTGCAAATCAAATTTTACACAAATTGTTCGAAACAAAAATGCGTAAAATTGTGATTCCCGAAACAAAAATACCTGGAAATAGATTCAGTGCCCTCAAACGACCTGGACGCGGGAGCTACGCGAAGAAGGAAGAAGAAGCCGACGGAGAGAAAGTGAGTGTGGAAATGGAGGGAGCACAGAGTGACAGAGAGAGAGTGTTGAGTCTTTTCGTTTCCTTTCCATGTTTGTGCATTTTTGGTTTTTTCTTTTTTTTCTTTGTCCTGTCTGTCTTTTTACCCAATTTTTTTCGATTTGTAGATAGATTATTTTTAATTACGCTCTTTGAAATTTTTTTAATTAAACTCAAAAATTATTATTTTATTTTCTGAAATTTAAAATTTGTTTAACTTTGACTTGTGGATTTTTTTTCCCTGAAACTTATATATCGTCTTCTAAAATATATATGGAACTCGATGCCCAATAAATCCATGTCAATGTGCAATACATTTTATTATAAATTTGTTAACATTTAGCAATCAAAGAATATTTAACTCCTAAAAATTTAAGGCCCGTTTACTTATTAGTAATGGGAAGTTAACAAATCAAATATTTTCGAAATGAGAAAAAGTAAAGCAAGGGAATTGGATAAACACCTCCCTCTAGTTAATCAAATTCTTGAAATTGGGTTATTTTCATAACTAATATGTAAACGAGCCTTTATATCATCTTCAACAGTTTCTACAAATACAAATTTGTTGGACCATATGGCAATTTCAATTTGAAAACTAAAATTTGTTACAATTTTGCTCCAACATATTCAACAAATCTTAGTATTTTTTTACTATTTTCTATTATGTGAGCTTTTTTTAATATTTTAACTTTGAAAAAAAAAAGTTGAGAATGTGACATCCCACATCGCCCAGGGAAGTGATCCTTAAATGTATATTTCTATCCCTACCTAGCACGAGGCCTTTTGGGAGCTCACTGGTTTTGGGTTCCGTAGGAACTCCGAAGTTAAGCGAGACGGGGGCTAGAGCAATCCCATGATGGGTGACCTACTGGGAAGTTGCTCGTGAGTTCCCAAAAGCAAAACGGTGAGGGAATGGTAAGCCCAAAGCGGACAATATCGTGCTACGGTAGTGGAGCGGGCCCGGGAAGTGATCCGCCCCGGGCCGGGATGTGACAATTTGGTATCAGAGCCTATCCCTGGCCGGAAATGTGCCGACGATGACGTCGGGCCCCTAAGGGGGGTGGATTGTGACATCCCACATCGCCCAGGGAAGTGATTCTTAAATGTATATTCCCATCCCTACCTAGCACGAGGCCTTTTGGGAGCTCACTGGCTTCGGGTTCCGTAAGAACTCCGAAGTTAAGCGAGAAGGGGGTTAGAGCAATCCCATGATGGGTGACCCACTGGGAAGTTGCTCGTGAGTTCCCAAAAGCAAAACCGTGAGGGAATGGTAAACCCAAAGCGGACAATATCGTGCTACGGTAGTGGAGCGGGCCCGGGAAGTGATCCGCCCCGGGCCGGGATGTGACAGAGAAAGACTAATTATCTTTACTAATTAATAAAACATTCATTATCAACAAAAATCTTATGAAATTACCAGTTTAACCCTTTAATTAAAACAGAACATGAATAAGAAATATGGGGCAGAAATGTAATTTCACACAACCAAATTTTTTTTTTTTCAAAGACTCACCTACATGTAATCCTAACATATATCTAATTAAAAAAAAATTCTTACTCCCACATTCTCTATCACTCTGTTCCTCTCTCCTTCTATTTCAAAAACAAAAATAAAAAATTTTCTCACACACTTTATATGTGCCCCTATGCTAGTGATAATAAAAAGAAGTGAGACAGTGTGTCTCTAAATTTATAGTGTTACGATTTTTTAATGTGAATTTATTATTAGTACTCTAAAATTTTCATTTCGCATTTTAAACTTTTTATATTTAGAAATAAAATATACTTTAAAAAAATGTGGGAGGTCTTCAATAAACAAAAAAATGTGGGAGGTCCGGGTTCGATACTCTGAGTTAGTGAGTCTGCTTAACTGACACACCTCGACCCAGAAAGTTCACTTGGACCCTGAATCGAGCTGTGCTGGCCGACACCTGGAAGGTGACGAAGTCATAAAATGTGATAGTGTATAAAAAGTGAATAAATTTGAATCTAAAAGTGTCTGAGTACCAGAGTGCGCTACGAGTGGGAGCGAACCCATTTCACACGCGATGTCAGAGCATAAGTAAGGTACAGTAGTGTGGGTAAGAATCATACCCTCAGAAATATCCATCAATACTAAGATTCGCCACATATTCTTGTCGATACAAACTCAGCAGCTAAAACCTGGAGGGCACCAAACAGAAGGTGTGAGTAAGCAATAAAACCAAGCTTCCCAAAGTTATTACCTCTCTAAAAGTAAAGCCCCTAAATGTAAAACCCGTATCGTTTTCCATAAGACAGTACAACATATATACATATATCCAAACCATACTAAAAAATGACCAAAACCACAGTTTGTCATCAACTCCACCATACATTAATAGGTAGGCCAAATGAACTAAATCAATACAAAGTGATATATCAGTCAGAGTCATCTAAAATGACATGTACAACTTATCCATATCTCATCAATCATGGCTAGCATATAAGTCGGAGTCACCTATAGTGACCTGTACGACTTATCCATATCTCATCAATCCTGGCTAGCCAATAGCTCAATAAGTATACCTGCACACGAGTCGGAACCACCTAAAGTGGTTTGTACGACAGGACTGGGTGTAAATAAATACGCTCAAGTGCTACGATCACGTGAAGACTGGACGAATAATCGCGGGTCACCTACGAGTCGGAACCACCTAAAGTGGTCTGTACGACAGGACTGTGCACCTACCTTGAATCCAAGGTGAGCGTAAGGTGCAGGAGGTGAACATCACGTGAAGGACTGTGCCCTGGCCACGGGCGAGAGCACTAACACCGGGGTGCAGGTTTATGAGTTCTCAATGCATCTCAATATAACATGTGGAACTCATGGCAACTAGTATGACAGTATTGAAGTTGCCTAATACATAACTGTAGTCATGCTATAAATCAATCGATTCAACTAATACCATAAACTCACCTGAACTTACCTGGGTGTCCTGAGTTCACCTTAGCACTTAAAAGCATTCCCAATAATTATATGCAAGTAATATACATATGGATATACCATGATGCAATCTAATACTCAACCATGTCGTAGCATTTTCAATTATAAATAATACAGTGAGAAGTGTACAATCAATAACGCCCTACTCCCAAACTACTTATTTTCAAGGATAATTATCCATGACAACCCAATTAACACTAATTTAACAAACTAATTCATAAAACTAAAACTTGCCTTTACCAATTTCCTTCACATTACTCAATTTCCCAAGCAAGACTTTTGTCTCAAATATTTTATGGCTGCATCTAACGTCTCGTTAGACTGCCTACGTACTCTGGACAAGGATCAAGCCATTCGTAGTTCATATAGGTACTTCAAGCATTCACAATAATTATACGAAGGTAATAATTGTCACATCTCGGCCCGAGGCGGATCACTTCCCGGGCCCGCTCCACCACCGTAGCACGATATTGTCCGCTTTGGGCCCCAACCACACCCTCACGGTTTTGTTTCTGGGAACTCACAACAGAACTTCCCGATGAGTCACCCATCCTGGGAATGCTCTCGCGCGCTACTCGCTTACCTTCGGAGTTCCCATGGAACCCGAAGCCAATGAGCTCCCAAAAGGCCTCGTGCTAGGTAGGGATGGGAATATACATTTAAGGATCATTCCCCTGGGTGATGTGGGATGTCACAATCCACCCCCCTTAGGGGCTCGACGTCCTCGTCGGCACACACGCGACCAGGGTTAGGCTCTGATACCATATTGTCACATCCCGCCCCGGGGCGGATCACTTCCTCGGCCCGCTCCACCACCGTAGCACAATATTGTCCGCTTTGGGCCCCGACCACGCCCTCACGGTTTTGTTTCTGGGAACTCACACAAGAACTTCCCGATGGGTCACCCATCCTGGGAATGCTCTCGCGCGCTACTCGCTTAACTTCGGAGTTCCCATGGAACCCGAAGCCAGTGAGCTCCCAAAAGGCCTCGTGCTAGGTAGGGATGAGAATATACATTTAAGGATCATTCCCCTGGGCGATGTGGGATGTCACATTAACTGCTGCTAAAAAACAGGCTAAAATTCCCCATAACCTCTCTGGAACCCAAATGGGTGAATAATAATAGTGGCTTGACACCACTTGTCCTCTTTTTTTTTTTAAAAAAAAAAAGAAAAAGAAAATATAATTCAAAAGAGTGCAAAATAAGAATTATAAAGTACTAATAACAGTTATCTTTTAAATTTAAGGACTTATTTGACAATTTTATTTGAGAAAAAAAATAATTATGTGGCACTTGAATATTAATGTATATTATAGAAGGGTGCATACTAAAGTTTTGATTTTAGGAAAACTAATAAAAATGGTTTAAAAATTTTGAGTTTTAACGATAAGGACAAAATAAAGGGTAAAGTAAATAGTAGCATGATTAACTTTTTAATGTAAAATTATGATTTTTCGTTAAAGTAAATAATACCGGAAACTTTTCATTAAAATTCCCTTTCATCTTTTGGTAATAGGAAGGTTGGTTAGAAGTTTTTGAAAAACAAAAGGAAGGTTGGTTAGAAGAGGAAGAAGGCAATTGGATGAATGGCTCGGCCGGTCAGTTAAGCCAATTGTTTGCTGTTCGGAATTTGTGCTAGCTTGGATTTTTCTAATTAAATAATTTGTTTGTATTTTTTTTTTTTTTTTTTAATTCTGATGGGGATACTTTTGTTTTCAGTTGCCATGTTGTCGTCGTCTAGTGAAATTTTGTTTTGAGTTACCGGTATGGTAAAATGTTCCCTACGTGGGACAAGGATAAAATGGTAAACGTAAGGGGTTTGAGAATACTTTTTTCTTTTTCTTTTTGAAAAGAGAATAATTGCTGGTAAATCATGATTTTTTTATTTTTTTGTTTATTGGGGAGTCGCAGTCTGTGTTCTTATCACTAGATTACTTGACGTGGTTAGAAGCTTGAGAATACTTTGATGGAGCCATTTAGTACTGTAGTCTAGTGATATTCTTATTCACTTGGTGAGAGGTTTTAAGTTCGATTTTCACTAAAAACAAAGTTGAAATACATTATTATGGCAAACCTATTGTACCACTCTTCCACCTCCTTAGTGGAGATATTATCGTTTGTTTATATAAAAACATTTTGATGGATGGTTTGTGAGTTGTCTAGTTTTCATGTGTGTGATGGAAGTTATTGCTAGTCCAAGTAAAGGTTAGTGTTGATTAATAAAGGTTTCCTTTTCCACTTTACAACAAATTAATTCGTGTTTAATAGTATTAGCCAAGTGCCTTAAACCTTCATTAAGCACGCCAAGATCAAATCTGATCCTGGAGATCAATGATAACTATAATAAAATTGTCTGGAATCTACTATATGATTAATAAAAATTACTAAAATAATATCTAATATTATAAATATGTAATTGTTATGTATAGGGAAATGTTATTGCCACTTCAAAACTCTTATTTTGCACTCCAAACGTTTAATAATTAGAAAGAAAAATACATTTATAAGGAATGTAAATTGAGATTTTTATAATGTTAATAACAGTTTCCCCTATATATATATATATATATATATATATATATATAATGTGTGTCACAAACAAAATCCTCAATTTACAAAATGAATCTTGGTGATGTGTATTGAAAACAATGTCTATGTATTAGATATTATATGTGACATAATATATTACAGTAAAACTCTTTTAAAATAATATTCTATAATGAAATAACTTTTTAAAAATTATAAAAAAATTTGGTCTCAACTTAGAACCAGCTGTGTATTGAAATAAACTCTATATTATAGTAAGTTACATTTTTTCTTGATCCCATCTTAAGAAAACACTCCAACACATAATTATAATTATAAATATGACGCAATAAATAAAATACTTGGCGCTCAAAAAAATTCTATTTAGAAAATGCAACATTCGTTAAGAATAAATAAATTAATAAATAAAATATATAAAATAATGTAGATATATTAATCACCCATTTGTTCAAGCATTAGGTAGACCCAAGGAGAATACAATCTTGAACAACCATCCCATGAGCTACAATCTCCAACAATAACACTATATAATTTAATAAATGAAAATGTACCTCTTCAATGCTTTAGATGAAAAATTTGATAACATGTTAAATTTTTCAATAAGATAGATATTATTTACCATTAGATTTATTTTAGTTAAAAAAGCAATCTTCAAAAGTTTGGTTGTTGAACTAGGTAGTCTTACTCTCATGTTGCCACGAATGACCAATATTTTGTGATACTTTCGTTGAGTTACTATCGTAGGCTATTTTATTTCCACTTAAAACGATAGAATTACACTTAAGTTAGAGACAATCATTGATGCGCAAGCAGTTGCATTAATTAATTGTTGGCTCCGTGTCAACAGCTGAAAATTGCCCTACTCGCGCGCAACAAAATTGCTTTTCTGTTATTGACGAGTTGTTATAATGCATAGTTTGCATCGACCTTAATTGGAATTTGGATTTATGAGTGGACTGGTAGATCAGTCTGGAATACAAGACATAACAGACATGCTTTGCATGTTAATTAATGGTTAATTACTAGGGAAAGTTAATTAACCTGATACAACAAAGTATTACACGTTGTTGTTGGAAGGAAGCTGACCACAGATCTTCCAATATATATAATATAATTATTAGTTAACTGTCACCAAAACAATTTGTTTATTCAACAGCCAAATCTTGCTATCTCTTGAAACATCGTGATCAAACAGTCGTTAAGGTAAAAGAATAAAAAGTTCCATTTGTCGTTCATGTAATTATTTGATCTCCACAGACATAAGAGCCGAGTTAAGAATTTTTCATTGAGTGAGCTAGCTTAAGAGAGGTGTATTCAATTGGGATTTTGAGGAATTTTAATTCTTTTAATGAATTTAGGTGTATTCAATCGGGATTTTAAGTGATTCTCTAAAATTCAATGTGTATTCAATCAAGATTTTAAAATAGTTTATTAAAATCCTTAAAAATCCGGATGTATTCAATTATAATTTTAAAGAAGTTTATAACATTCCAAGTATATTCAATTAGAATTTAGAGAATTTGGAAAAATTGAGGAATTAGAGGGAATTGGAGAGATTTTGTAGTGTATTTTAAGCATCCACAAATCTCACCTCTTCCCATGAGATTTCGAGGGAATTAAATCAAAATTTTACATAGAATCTCTACAAATCAGTTAAACTCCGTAAAAAATCTATAGATTTATAAATCCATTAAAATCTCTCAAATTCCCAATTGAATACACCTCCCTAAATGTTTAACTCTTTATAACCAAATAAACTTGATAATGTATTTTTCATAGTATCGGCTAGCTTAAGAAAATTTTTACAAGTTGAACCAATAACTTTCATTACTAAACAAATAGGTGTTAAAATTCAAACAAATCCAAACTTGAAATATATATGTACAAGAAGCGATGAGAAAAATGATTTAAGAAAAAGATATGGTTTGTAAACTATATTATATAATTTTATATAATTAAACTAAAAATATTAGAATTAATGACTAAATATATGACAAGTTATTTTCGAAATCACAAAAATTGCATATAAAATTTATTTTTCACCGAAAGCTACTTGGGCTATAGCCCATGGTAGCCTTTAAGGTGCACAATTTTTGTAGATGTATAATTTGTGGTTGAATGATTAAATGAGATAAATTAGCGATTAAGATGACTCTCGTTTTGAATAAAATGCGATGGTAGTGATACACTGTTGAAGCTCTCATGTTTTTATCTTGCATTTTTATAGTAGTTTAATCATATGATGAAAGAAAAGTGTTTTTCACACATCTTATCTCTATTTTGCACACACATTTGTATGTAGGTTTTCTTTTGATTCATTCGGTTCAATGCCAAAACTTAGCAAAAGTGTGTAGTGTAGGGAGAGAAAATGAGAAAATTAATTTAAAATAAAATGCCACACGTATAAAAAAAAAAAGGAGTTATAAGCTTATTTATGCTAAACTTTAAACTAAAAATACAAAAGTCGAATAATTTTATGAGGGTCGTAATTTTTTTTAGTACAACGATATATTTTACACTAAGAGGAGGGGGAGTTCGGTTAAGCCACACAATAGACAACGAAATTTGTTATCGAATTCGCCATCTACGATATTCGAGCCTAAGACCTCTCACTTACAAGTGGAGAAGAATACCACCAAATCATAGTACTAAATGAGTGGTAATTTCATGAGCGTCGTAATTTTAAGAAGAAGAAAAAGGTTGACTAGTGTGGATGAATTTTTATATGTTGAGTGGGAGCAAAGTCCCAATTAGTGGAATGATCAGTTGATTAATACCACTAAAAACCAGAAATATGCTGAAGTAATGATGGAAGTGAACGCCATTAAAAGCACTAAAAAGGCAGCATCATTCATTCATTTTTTTTGTGACTGGTGGTGAATGATATGATTCCGGGAAAATTTAGACAATCGCAGGTTTATGTGGAAAGCTGCCCTTCTAGGCTTGTTTGTGTTGTGGGATTATCTTTTATCCCCTTGCTTTAATGATTACTCCTTGACTTAATTATATCTTAACCAAGGTTAGATCTTACCTTCCCAGGTGAAGCACTGAATCCTGTAGAATTTGACTTAACTTTCCCTTTGAAGGGATTGTACGTGTTGGTTTGGGTGCTGAAATTTACTAATTTAGCATATGTTAGGAGTTTAGTGGCTACTGAAAATTTGTGGAATTGTATATTTCATTGATATGTGAACTGTCAAACTAACTTAGAAAGTATTGATTTATACAAAGGCTATGAGCTATTTTAGGTAAACGGAGGGGAAGGACATGTCAGATTCTCCGGCACCCTGTTCCCATCCATGTAATTATCATATGGCAGTCCCGGGCCCTTCTCCAACTCATCCCACAAGTCCTCGTTCTCCACCTCCCCCGTGCACTCCGGCAACACCACCTTCTACGAGAAGCTCGATGCCACCGGATAGAAAGGACACGTCAGATTCTGCGGATTCCACTGCTGGAATTCCGAGCCCCTGCTCATGTTATGACTCGTCGTTTGTTGCTGCCGCAGCCGAAGCTCCACACCCACATGGCCCTTCTTGTTGTGCACACGGCAAAGGACCCAATCGTCCTGCTGCAAAATCCAAACCATCCAATAATATCAATTTGATCAGCCAACTGTTCATTAAAAAAATTAAATGAATCCAGACCGTTCATCAATATAATATTGATTGATTCTATTATAAATGAAAAAATTCCGGACCATTTCCGTTTGCTAATTAAGAAAACAAAAATTTTATTCTTATCATGTACATGTACCATCTTTCTAATAGAGATGAGACCTATTCTGGCGAAGATTTCTCCGAAAAAGGCTCATCGGCTTTTAGCATAGCTCCCCAAGGGTTAGCACTTTGGACGTGTAGTTGGGCTCTTGCTTGCTGATGTACTGCAAGAATATGATAAAGTTAGTTTTGAAATGTGCCTTTGTAGGGCCTTAGGTGTAGGCCTTGAGGCTCGCAATCAAAACTAACTGAGTGTTAGGCATGCCACTGTTATCTCAGTATAGCAAATGTAGAACAAGTGTGTTTTAGTCGATTACTTGCACCCCAAGCTATCTACTTGGTTCTTAATTGGTTTTAAATGGAGGCATATTCACTTTAGTGACCAGATCCAAGCACAAATGAGACTTTTAAAGTAGGACAACAGATGAATATGACTTGAATACATGCTAGAGAATACATTAAGCAATAGATCTATTAACTTATAAAATAAACAAAGAGCTTTGAACAAGATTTCACCTTGTCGGGTAAGGTTGAACTTCTTGCAATCACTTCTCTTTTGAGTTTACAGGGTTTGTATGCTAAAAAGGGATGGATAGTAAACAAGTTTACACGAGGGAATCGATACTACGCCACTAGGGGTGATAGCAGAGCTTCTAAACTAGACAAAAGATGGCTTTTGTGGGGAATGATCCTAAAAAGGATTGAGATCCAGGCTGATTATAGCTTTTAGATGCAAATCTGGCTTGAGAACAGAGTTTGTATGTTTGTTTGTTTTATTGGTTGAGCGTCCTTATCTCTGGGCCCTGTCTTCTCTTTTATAGGCATTTCTGTCTTGGCTATTGTAGGCTTTGCCCGAAAGCAGTTCAGTGAGTCATCATCTTTTTTACATGTTCTGCCATTTAGAAAGTGTTTTCGGGCTGAAAGTAGTTTGATTTCCATCTATTGTCACTTCTCTTGTAAGCACATAGCATTTGCATTAATGAGGAGCCATCATATTGTCTTGAGATGGATGGTTGGGCTTGGTATTGGGCCTTGGGTAAGTCTCCTCATGTTAGTTCTTTTGAGCTTTCCTTCCCTTAAGTCCAAAGTTCAAATATTAATCCAAACAATGCCCCCTTTAATCATTGTTGAGGCTGTAATCCTAGGTGCTAATAATGATTAAATAATCTTCGCATATTTAAACAACCGTCGCATGCTTTTACTTGGAACTCATGCCATTTTAAAGCAACCGTTGAAACTTGTGCTCATTCCTCGTGATAAACTGCCACTTGTTGATGTAAGGTGGATAGCACCGAAAGACTCTGAGGAATCCAATCCCGGCCCAGTAAAGCTCCATATGTGGAAGTACTATCCACAACGAAGAAAACTAACATGATCTGCTTGGAACCCAAGTCAACCTCCTAGGGCAATATCCCATGGGTTTTAGTGATGACTCCAGAGAAACTGGAAACTGTTAAGTCCGTGGGGATGAAGTCATTCTCATTTCTACATACCCGCTTCATCTGCTTGAAAGGCAACACATTGACTGCGCCTCGTCCATTAATCAAAACCCTCTTGAAGGGCACTCCCTCCAAATGAGCAGTTACATAAATGGGCTTGAGATGGTTAGCTAGGGTCAAACTCAGACGACTGAAGACCATCATGTCTGTGTACACTCTTTCCGACTCTCTCTTTGTGGGCTTGGGCACATATATTCTGCTCGACTCCTCTTCTCCCACATCTTCAACACTAACATGTGCCATCATATATTTTGTTGCTAAGTAGTCATCCTCCATTATGGCAGGTTGATCATGTTCAACACAAAACATGGCGGATAAAACATATGTCATGTTTACGTGGAAGTTGCTAGGTCCAGATAAGTCTTTCCTGCCCCCAATATGGTTCATGAACTTATCTAACCAGGCATGTGCTTCTTCTTGCAACATCAGCTCGGGCACCCTTTCTTCCCGGCTTATGCCAAAGTTTGGCATATGTCCTAGAACCTCGCAGAGAGTATCAACCAATAATGGTGCAGGCAATGCTTCTTAGGAAAGATAGTTCCTAAGCATATTGGTTTTGGGCTCCATCTTAGGGTTGGCATCATCACCATATCCTCTTGAGCTCTCCTCAAGATTCTGTATTTCCTAGGATGGGGGTTATGCGGCACATTGTCTCCTTCCCATTCAGTCTTCCTATTAGCCATTTCCACCTCCTTCTTGGTTTTCCAATGAAGTTGATTTCTTCCCCCATCGGGTACATTCTCAAACTTTACATTCCCAAAGGTTTTTGAGGCAGTGGCGACCATTAATGAGTTCATGTGGGCTTTATGTTGCCCTTGGACTATCCTAATCATGCAAGCTCTCATTTCTTTAATGGGTCTTCCATCATTTCCGACCACATACCATTTCCGCCCGAGTCGGGCATGATTCTTCTTTGTGACTGGATTCACGGTCATTCCCTTAACTCTTACATCTCCACCGGCATAGCTTGGTTGAGGTGGCATCACATCCACCCATCTTGGCACCTTAGCCTTTCTATCCTCTACCTTTTGAGAAGCTTCGTATAAACACTTCTGATAAACCCTTTGGTTGGGAGTCTTCTCCCAACCTTTAGAAAACATTCCTAGAGGTCTCTTTCTGAGTTTCCCGCATGACATTCCTACGAGCTTCCTACTTTTCTTTCTCTTTTCTCTTGATCAACTCCTGATCAATAATGGCTCCTGACACTAGAACTTTCACCTCACACTCACATTGGCATCTATTGCACAATACCACTCCCTTGATTATGGTCGCATTGGGTTTCTTAAGCAACTTGATGGCTCCTTCAGTTGGCCTATCAAATTGCCTTTATTCTGCTTTCACCTCCCAGGTAGCTTTTCATTTCCCCTTTTCAGCCCACGTCAGGTTGATCGTATTTATTGGGACTTCTGGGATAGGTTCAGTGTCAATCATCATGTTAGTCTACGGTTTCTCCAGCAACAATTTTCCCTTTACTATAAGGCCTTGTATTCAGTCCCTGAACTGGACATAGTTGGTTATGGAGTGATTGAAAGTGTAATGTAACTTGCAATACTTTTTCCCTCTCAATTCTTCAGGCTTGGGCATCTTTTTGGTGCTGTCGGGCACGATAACCCTTGCCTGAACCAATTCTTCATAGATTACTGCTGCCTTGGTTAGATCGAAAGAATAGCTTTGATACTTAAGGGGTTTCATTGATACAAATGCACCGTCATTCATGACCATTTCTGGTCTTTAACTAGCTGTACTAGCCCCTTTATACTTAACAGTTTGAAGGGGGTAGTCATCTCCACCGCACATACATTCATTTTTTCTCCTTCATGGCCATTACTCTGTTCTGGCCCTCATTCAAACTCTACTTGGTGAATGGCAGCTTTGCTTTTGTATAAAGGAGGCACCTTAGATGAGTGTTTTACTTGCTGCTTCTCCAGCAACAACTTTTCATGCTTGGTGGCCGCAATTACTAACTCATGCAGCTCATTGAACTGCACGTCATAAAACTTCTTCCTCAAAGGCAATCTCAACGCCTTCTGAGCGATGGATATGAGCTATGCATGATTTATAGGGAACTGGCACGTCATCCTAGTTCTTTTGAACCTCATCATGAAGTCTTTTGTAGACTCATTCTCGTATTGATTCACCTCTACAAGGTCATTGATAGACATCTCAGGCTTGACCCTGTAAAACTGCCTCATGGAATGCCATCTCTATTTGCCCCCAGTTGGCAATAAAATTAAGGGGTAACAAAGAATACCACTGAGATGCTAAACCCACCAAGGAGTTCCCAAACAATCTCAACTTATAGTTGGGATTGTCTTCAAATGCCACACAGTGATTAGAGAACTTGAAAATATGATCTCTGGAAGACATATTGCCATCTTCTCTGCTGAATGTTGGGAATGCGGGCATCTTGAAGTTGACTGGAAGAGGGTTCTGCTCATCAACGTACTCAAGATAAGGCTTCTGATAAGTAATCCTAGACAGCAGGCGAGCTTGTGGCTAAGCATTCCAGGCCACCATCCTCCTCAATTCAGCTAACTCATCCCTGAGCTATATTATCAAGAAGAGTATGAGGAAGTTCCCATTTCGGGCTACGATCATTGCCCGATAGCGTCTCTTTTCTTGGCTCGGGCTTTCTCCACCTGGCATCCCCTCCCTTACTAGCCAATGATGGGGGCTTATAAGGAAGAAGCTTGTCTGGCTTAGTAAGCGCGCCTTTTCCACTAGATTCCCCGATCAACTGGGTATCCTATACTTCATTCTTTCTTGCCCGCTCTGCCCCTACTATTAAGTGGAAATAATAAAGGGTCGGGCAACTCTGCTTCTAGGATTTCCTCCAACACTAGTCCACTGGTGCCAAATTCTTCGTTGTTTTTATCTTTACCATTCTTCTCCTCAAGCAAAGGAAAGAATAGAATAACTGGTTCTTTTTCCGGGCTGGCTTCCTTCGTTACTCCCCTGGCATAACCATTTTTGGAGTAGAATACTCCAAATCTAATATTCTCTGCAAACTCCCTGTCAAAGAATAAAGTCTGCTGAATTCTTCCCTGGTTTCCAGGGAAATCTTCTCCATACTCCTCAACATTTGCACCATGGTGGCTTGCAAGTCCTTATTGGTGACCATTCCCCCCGACTTCTCAGATCAGGTCGAGCTTCTTAAAACAGATAGTCTTTGTAAGAGGGAAACGTTCTCTGTGTAGTCTACCATGTTTCATTTTTGTAGAAACTGGGGTAGCTTGTACTCTGTGTTCCACCTGAAGGTTTTCTCCTTCCTTATTCTTCTTGGCATACAAGACTAATATGGTCCCACCAGGCGTGTAGTCGAGCTCTTACTTGCTGATGTACTACAAGAAGAGGATAGAGTTAGTTTTAAAATGTGCCTTTGTAGGGCCTTAGGTGTAAGCCTTGAGGCTCACAATCAAAACTAACTGAGTGCTAGGCATGCTACTGCTATCTCAATATAACAGATGTAAAACAATATGTGTTTTAGTCGATTACTTGCGCCCCAAGTTACTCGGACTTCTTGTTATCAAATGATTGTCGTGGATAGGTTAACTCCACATTAAGTTTGTTTTCTTGCCTTGTGACTAAGGACTTTTAATTCATAGTCTTGTATGTTCGAGTGAGGGGAGTCTAGATCCTTTGAAGTCATCTACTCAATTCTTGATTGGTTTTAAATGGAGGCATATTCACTTAGGTGACCAGATTCAGGCACAAATGAGACTCTTAAAGTAGGAAAAAAGATGGATATGACTTGAATACATGTTGGATAATACATTAAGCAGTAGATCTATTAACTTATTAAACAAACAAAGAGCTTTGAGCAAGATTTCACCTTGTCATGCAAGGTTTAACTTCTTGCAATCACTTCTTTTTTTAGTTTACAGGGTTTATATACTAAGAAGTGATGGATATTAAACAAGTTTACATGAGGAAATTGATACTACATCACTAGGGGTGATAACAGAGCTTCTAAACTAGACAAAAGATGGCTTTTGTGGGGAATAATCCTGAAAATGATTGAGATCCGGGCTAATTACAACTTTTAGATGCAAATCTAGCTTGACAGCAGAGTTTGTATGTTTGTTTGTTTGATTGGTTAAGTGTCCTTATCTCTGGGCCCTGTCTTATCTTTTATAAGCATTTCTGTCTTGGCTGTTTCAGGCCTTGCCCGAAAGCACTTCAGTGAGTCATCATCTTTTTACATGTTCTGCCATTTAGAAAGTGCTAGTGCTTTCGGGCTGAGAGTAGGTTGATTTTCATCGGTTGTCACTTTTCTTGTAAGCACATAGCCTTTGCATTAATGAGGAGCCATCATATTGTCTTGAGATGGATGGATAGGCTTGGTGTTGGGCCTTGGGTAAGTCTTCTCATGTTAGTTCTTTTGGCCTTTCCTTCCCTTAAGTCCAAAGTTTAAATATTAACCCAAACAAGACCCACATGCGTTGGCGGCTTCACTTCTATTGGAGAGATGTTACAAATAGATGGTAAAAGTAACATTACTCTTAAGAAAATTAAGTAAATCCACACCGTCCGGCCATATCAAATTAAACAATCACTACTAATTCGAATAAATTACTAAATCTAGACTATCCATCCATGTTAAATTAGGAAAATAAGTGCTCATCAATATGAAATTATAAAGGGTAAATTACACTTTACCACCTCAAGTTTAGGGTAAATTTCAATTTCTTACAACATCTTTAAAACATTTTAATTTCATACCTCAAGTACTATTTTATTTCAATATAATACATATATTACATTTTTCATTCATCGATCAGTTAAAAGCTGATGTGGCTACCACATTTGTGTCATGTGACTGCCAAATGTGTGCCACGTGGCAAAAAAAATAATTTTTAATTTTTTTTCCTTTTAAAAAAACTTGAATCTTCTCAAAAAAAAAAAAAAGCAGAACCCACCCCCACCTTCCCCCGCAACCCCTCCCCACCCCTCTTCTCCCTTCCGAGCCTCCCATACCTCTCACCCCCACCTCCCCCACAACCCCTCCCCACCCCTATTCTCCTTCCCGAGCCTCCCAACCACCTCCCTTTCCTCCATTCTCTTCATCCCCGATTTTGACTTCTCCCCCAAACCCTCATTCAATTTCAAAAACGTTAGGCAGATTGCAAATCCCAATGGCGGGATTGTAGGCCCTTGGAGGTCGTTGGCAACCCAGTCGACGGCCATGATGTCATCACAGATGGGGAAGACCGATTCTTTCACCACGCTCATGTGCCCTGGGTACACAGTATAAACGCTAAGGTCGTCTTTGGAGCAGTAGCAGCTGTGGAGGAGGTGGGTGAAGGCGAAGGGGGAGGATCGGGTGCGAAGGATTTGGGAGTTGGTGAGGTGGAGTGTGAGGTTGAGGGAGGTGAGGAAAGGGAGGTGGTTAGGAGGCTTGGGATGGAGAAGAAGGGTGGGGAGGGGTTGCGGGGGAGGTGAGGGTAGGTTCTGCGTTTTTCATTTCTTTTTATTTATTTTATTTATTTATTTTTTTGTTGAGAAGGTTCAGGTTTAAAAAAAATTAAAAAAAATTTTTTTTTGCCACGTGGCACACATTTGGCAACCACATGGCACAAAAGTAGCAGCCATGTCAGCTCTTAACGGATCAATGGATGGAAAATGTAACGGATGTATTATATTGAAATAAAATAGTACTTGAGGTACGAAATTGAAATGTTTTAAAGATGTTGTAAGAAATTGAAATCGACCCCAAACTTGATGTGGTAAAGTGTAATTTACCTAATTATAAATCTTGATTAATCAATCCTTAAACTATGCTAATGCGAATTAAATCTTGATCAATCAATGCTAAATTATGCTAATACCCTTTGTCCCCGTTGCAAAAGTTAAATCAATTTTCCAGTGGTGCCATGCCAATCGAACTCTCATAGCAATGCAATTGCAACGGACTAATTGTTTGGACACAAAGAGAGAGAAAGAGAGAGAGGTTAGTGTACCCATTGGCCTTTCTTCTTCTCAATTGGGCGGTTCCCGACGGCGAGGCGATACTCATCCATAAGCTAGTTGGTTTTTTTGCCTCCCGATCATTTTTTGATTTTGAACACCAAAGGCCTCTTGGACCCTACCGATTTCGGATGCCCAATCAACTCTTTGCATCCGCTCGCGTACTACTAACCACTTCCAGCCACCCTGTTCGACATCAAACCATTCTTGTACCTCCGGTTCCTTTGCGTAAAGAAATACCACTTTTTCGCTCCGTCCCGCTCCAAACTTGCACCGTAAATAATTTAACATAATTAAATAGACAAGAGATCCTTAAAACATTAAGAAATGAGAAAGAAACGTAAGAAATATATAAATTAATTAATCAGTTAAAACAACTTAATTACAAGAAATCGCTTACAAATACATAGAAATGAAGAAATCTATACAACCCCAAATTTTAATTTCCAAATTAGATTTTGACAAAAAATTGAGGGAAATTTTACCAGGGAGATCCCAAGGTTCGTAATGGTAAAGTTCGATTATGGCAATCATCGAGAAAGAAGTCAACGTCGACTGGCATTTTCGACAGAGATAGTGGTTCACAAGTTCCTCGTCCATTGGATTGAACCTGTAGCCTGGAGGTAGCAGTAAATCGGTGGGGTCGACATTCCGGCAAATGGTGTCAGGGTAATAGGTCTTTCTCTAGTTGTATTTGTAAATTAAATCGCATGGTTTTGGCGGTTTAGAGCAAGTCCACCGTATGTGATAACCTGGTGGACTGGCATCCATTTCAATCTAATTGCCCTAGCTCATTGCTCCAGTCCATGCGGACGATAGGGCTGAGGGAGGGCCTTTAAATCGCAGGCCCAAGCGCCTAAGGCCGGATGATGTAAGGCTGACGTCAGCCACGTTTTTAAAAAAATTGCATCAGGCGCGTGTCACATACGTGTGTGCGAGGGCACGTCACCAGCAGCTCTTCAGTCGGTAGGGCTCGCGGTCCAGAGGTTTGAAATGTTACTGTTTCCTTGGGCGCGTGGCACCTTCTCGTCCGTTGGGTTGTAATTTCTTATTTATTGAATAGAGTACTTCATGTTGTTTCCAATTTATTGAATTTAGTACTTTATTTAAACTGAGAGTATATTTATTTAATTTGGTACTTTATTTAAACTAAGAGAATCTTTATTCAAATGACATAAAATTACAAACACACCAAATGAAAAAAAAATAAAAACTCACTAAATGAACTTAAAAAACACACCAAATAAAATTAAATAAACACACCAAATAAACACAAACACACTAAATGAACTTAAGTTTCTTAAGCTTGTTTCAATTCCCACTGATGCTTTATCAAGTTAATTTGCCAGGCATTGTGAATGTATGAGTCCTGAAGTGAAGTATATCATTGAATGAGCTTTTCATTGTAACGTCCATACCTTTGTAATGGCTCGTGTTGCACGAGTTCTTCGGTGACGTCATGAGCACAATATATTTGTGTTCTAGAATTGTTCATCGTGTCTGGCTGATATTCATCAACGGCATCATAATCATACTCATCTTCCACAATCATGTTCTGAAGAATGATGCATGTCATCATGATGGATCAAAGCGACTCTAAATCAAACATTCTAACAGTACCCCTAACAATCGCCCAACGAGCTTGGACGATACCAAAACAACACTCCACATCCTTCCTACACCCCTCTTGACAGCTTGCAAAGTGTTTTTCCTTTTCACTTCACGGATGTGGCACTGTTTTGACAAACGATGTCCACCTTAGGTAAATGCCAACTGCTAGGTAGCATGGTCCGTGGAACTTATGTCCATTGCCCAATACATGACTCTTGGTCTTTGAAATTTGATAAGTCTCATTTTATTTTAGTGGCACCTTAGTAGTTAGTAGGTTGCACTATAAGGCCTATTTAGATGGTAATTCAGCGCCTGTTTATTTTTATTTTTTTAATTTTTATTTTTTTAAGGGGAACAACTGGTGGCAAGCCACGGTTATCCACCTCTTCTAGAGGCTGGGAAGACTCACAAAGGCAATTCAGCGCCTGTTTAGATGGCAATATAAGGTATGGATGCCTTAAGTGTTTAGTTGATGTATGTGTTGACCCTAAAAACTACCAAGCTTATGTGGCGTGCATGTCAAGTAACTAATAAGCTAACTACGTCCTTCGGCTGTGTGTGGGGCGTACCAACTCATCAGCTGAGTTTGGCCAATGAGTAAAATATGTTGATGTGGCATCTGGCGTACTGTTGACTTCTTGATCATGGGACTGTGGCCGAGGAAGGAACACGTTTTGGCCTTTGGGTTCTAATGCATGAAGACAAGGCTGCTAATCTCTTCAAAGTTCACAACTTGTCGGCACTAGGTTTGGTCTTGGTAATTATATTCATGAGAGTATAAGTATGTCGAACTGGCACCAAAATGTACGGACACAAATACTCAAAAGAGATAAATATCTTGATTGTAAAAGTGGTTCGGTAGTCAGAATGCCGAACTCTAAAATGTACTTGTGAATATCTAATCATAAAATAAAACTCGGTTACCAATGTGCCGAGTCTAGTAACCTGGTAACACCTCACTTTGTCGAAAAGGCTGATAAGATGACTTCTACCAACAAGGACTGGGAAATCCTTATCGATCGAGACTTGGATAATAACCAGTCGATCTCAAAGCAGCGTTGTTTATCCAAACTGAAGGTGCTCATCGGTCAGCTAATTATACGACTCCAGTAATGTTTATCCAAACTGAAGATGTGTTGGCGGGAAGAAAAAGGGAAAGGAAAAAATCTCAAGGTTATTGAGAAGCATTGCGCAGGGCAATTTGTGTGTTGATTTGAAGGGGCCTTAAATGATGTGTTCCATTCTCTATTTATAGCAGCGAACCCCCCTCATGGCCAAACTAGAAATGTACTCGGATTAGAACTCCTCAATTCAATCTGATCAGGTTTCAGCCAATCCTAACCTCTATAGCACTTTGAACCAAGCTCCTTAATGAGCCAAATTCATCCCCTAATTCTAAGCATCTTCAGCTTTAAGACTCCTTGTTGCACTAGGGTTCGACTACCTCACCCTTATCTAAACCAATCCTCCTAACAATAGGATTCGGCCGACCCTGACTGATAGGAGCATATTTAGGCAACTTAGTTAGCTTGTTTTCATGCATTTATGTTGTTAGTTCATAGTTATTTTAGTAGTTTAAGCTATTTTCGTGTGTTTATTGGTTCATATGGCTAAGGAAGCAAAAAGGTGCATTTTGGAGCAAAGTTGGACTTGGAATGGATAGCATATGCTTGGAGCAAAAGGAATAGACGAAATAGAAGACCTAAAGGTGTTAGGATTCCTAATCACAAGAGGATTCCTAATCACAAGAGGAATCCGAGTCAAAGAAGGTTCCCTACTTGAAGTAGGAAAGTTAAGCCAAGGTTTCCTATTTTGGTTTAACCTTTCCTAATCCTTAAAGACTCCATGTTTCAGCAACATTGAAGACTTTTATGCATTCTATGACACAAATCAAGTCTTCTTTGCAACCTAGCATTCCTTGCCGTGCAAGGGAGGCCCTTGTTTCCTATTCTATGTCATAAAACCACATTCCCTTTTCCTATTCTTTATTGGCCGCAAGTTTCCTTCCTTTTCCCTTTTAATTTCTGACTTTATGACTCCTTTTCCTGATGGATTTGGGGTCTAAATCCTTTCTTAAACTATGTAATAAACTCTAGGGATTCTTTCTCTCAATACCTAAGCCGCACCCTTCATTCAACCCTAATCACTCTTACACACAATCTGCCATCATTCACAGAACCAAAGTCCTTTGCCGCAGCCTTTAACCCATCCTTCCACCATTCATACACTTCCATACCTTCACCTAAACATCCATACACCATCCTCAACCTTTGCCGCACCACCCTACCATTCTAAACCCATTCACAACCCAGAAATCCATCCACAAATCACCCTAGACCTCTTGTGCCACAACTTTGCAAGGAAGAAGAGATGAAGAGGAAGCCTTGGACGTTTGTGCATTCAAGTTGGAGTGTTGAAGCATTTTTAGGTGTAATCTATCTTTTGTTTTCAATGTTTAACTTAATTTTCCATTGTTTTGTTGTGAACATGAGAGGCTAAACTCGTTTTAGCTAGGGGAGGCTTTGAAACCATGATTATGTTTATGATATGAATTGATTAAGTCCAATTGTGATTTCATAAATTGTGAATTCAATTTACTTAACCGTTTGATGGATAACTTATTCTTGTATGTTGATTAGGGAGGTCTACTTAATTTGCATGCTTGAATTTGGTGCTAGAATATAAGGGAGTTTCACATAATCGTCACAAACTTATATTCACAAGTAGTTAAGGTTGTTTTCACATTCATGTTAAGTAAATTCCTAGCATTAGTATCATGATGTCATAGTTATAAGTGTTTTGTCAATACTTATGATTTTCATAGAACGTAATGATCTTTGATTGTATCTCTATTATGATGTCATGTAGGGGACTTTTGAAGAATGTTTTTGCTTGTCAAATGATGTCATCCAATCCAATAACTAAAGGAAAATCTGAGGGTTAATTAGTGATGTCACGGTTAATCTGGGGTGTTGAGGTTCATGGTTTATTGAGAAAGCAACTGGAAATCAATTTGTGTTCAAATGTATCATGTGTGGAAAAGAATCCTCTAGGTAGCTAATCACCCATCCATATTCCCAAATTTGTCCAAACTTTATTTGAGTTTTTACATTACCTGTTTTTACTTTAAATTCGTCAAAACCCCAATCCCCTTTACTTACTTGTTTCAAATCTGTCTTATTGAGTGTTTTGAGTCAAAACCAATTCTATTTTCGTCCAAATTGAGTCCTAGAGTCTAGTTTGAGTCTATTTGATTGTTTTGTGTTGTTTTGAGTCTTTTGAGTTTGTTTTGAGTCATATAAGTTTAGTTAAGAGTGATGCGAAAATTAACTTCACACACAAATTAACCCTCTTTTAACAATTGTAGCATATAAATAAGTAGGGATCGTTCTTAAACCAGGGATTAGGAGGGATTGCTAAACACTCTAAACTGACTCAAATAAATAAAACTGACCTTTAAAACACTTAAACTCACTTAAAAAGACTCAAACACGTTCACAAGACTCAAAATAGGCTAAAAACACTCAAAACTGCCTTAAAAACACAATCTGGGCAGTTTTGAGCCTAAACACAAACTTGGACGAAAATTGGTTCTAACTTGACTCAAAACTCTTAAAAACACAATCTAAAACATATTTGGACCAATTAGACACTCTAAGACAATTGGGGGTTTGGTTTTGGACGAAAACCAAACAAACAAAACAATAATGGAAAATAGGCAGATTTAGGTGAATTTGATAAAATTAAGTGGATGGTGAGATGGCTAGGAGGTTTTTCTCCACACATGGCATACTTGCATACAACACAATCTTCAATTGCTTATTCAATGAACTTATGAACCTCAACACCCCAAGTTAATTAGGTACGCTTAAATTAACTCTCAGATTTCCCTTATGTCATTGAATTGAATGGAATTAGCGCATTGCAATCAAATTATTCCTTAAAAGTTTTCTATATGAAAGCGCATAATAGAAGGACAATCAAAGATCATTAGGTTCTATGGAAATCATAGGTGTTGACGAGGCATTCGTAACTATGAAAGCGCATGATACTTATACCAAGAATTTACTTAACATAATTGTGACCAACAATCTTAACTACTCATGAATATAAGTTCCCAACGATTAGGTGAAGTTTCCTTATACCCTAGCATCATGTTTATGCATGCAAATTAAGCGTGCACTCTCAATTCATATACATAAACAAGTTTTAATTTAAACAGATAAGTAAATTGAATTCATCATTCATGAAATCACAACTGAAAGTAATCAAATCATCATGCAATTATAACCATGGTTTCGAAATTCCCCCCTAGCCAAAAGGGGATTAGTTCCTCATGCTTGCACAACAAAAAGTAGAGAATTTAAACATTGAAATCATAAGAAAGATTACACCTAAACGCTTCAGCAATTCCAAGATGGACTTGATGCACGGTTTGGCTCCTCCTCCTCCTCCTTGCTGCGGCACAAAGTGTGTGTGGTGGAATTGGGGGTTTGGATGGTGTTTCCTCGTTTGGAGGGATGGAGGATGGTTGATTATGGTGGGAAGGGTGCGGCAGATGTGTAGGAAGATGTATGGAGGTCTATGGAGGTGTATGAAGGTTGAGAATGGAGAATGAAGGTTGCAGCACAGGGGTTTCTGAATAGCATAAGGGGGTGTACGAAATTTTGGCTAATTTTATGTTTATATAGTCCTAGGGTTAAGTAGATTAGGGTTACACTTAGCAGATTTTATGGATTAGGGCCTTAGGGTTTGGCACAAGTAAGTTAAATCCACTTAGGAGAGGGTTTGGCCCAATTAGTTTCATAAAAGGATTTGTATACCCAAATCCACAAGGATTAAGGCCTAACAAATCAGAATCCAAAAGGAAAAAGGTTTAGGAAATTCGTCCAAAATTGGGCCTTCTAGAAACTAAGTGTTTTGTGGCTGATTTTGGGTTTTCTAGAAGAGATAAAAGGGGGAAGGGTGTGGCACCCTTTTAGGGTTAGATAAGGCTTCTAGAAATCATGTTTTTAGGTCCACTTGCAGCTAGGATTAAGGTGGAACAAGATTAGGTTAGGATAAGATAGGATGAGATAAGGTTTTGGATAATGTTGGATAAGGTTTTAGATAAGGTTTTGGATAGGGTTTCCTCTTTTGATCTACTTCCTTATCCACTTTGTCTTGAGCTTAGTTCCTTCCTCTTCTTATCACATTTCTAGCCTCTTGAAGTACAAATTCGTCCATCCATGTTGGCCCATATACAAGCTATCCACATAGTGTCCAAAATTGCTCCAAAATACACCAAAATGCACTTCCTTGGTACTTTAACCCATAGGACCTACAAACACACGAAATTGAGTTGTAATACGACATTAACTAAGAAATAATAGCACAAATGCACAAGAATAAGCTAGTTAAGTCGCCTAAATATGCTCCTATCAAAGAGTCTTTGAGTTTGTTTAAGTGTTTTTAAGCATATTTTTGTATCTTTGAGTCAGTTTTCATTAGATTAGCAATCCCTCCTAATCCCCAGCCTAGAACGATCCCTACTTATACCTATATTACAATTGTCAAAAAGAGGGTTTAATTTGAGTGCTATTATTTATCACATCACTGACTGGACAGCCCACGACAAAATTCTAGATGAATGTTACTAAGGCGAGAACAACTCTAAGCTTGGCCCAAAATATTATTTTGGGCCCAAACATTGCCTCTCTCGCTTCTGAGGTCTTCAGCCTACAATTCCTGACCAAGCCTCGACCTTGAAGAAGTGATTCATTGCCAAAGAATAAACCCTTAGCATATTTCTTCTAGAAAAACCAGACAACATTGAAAACCATGAATACTCCAACCACCTAAACGCATTTATTAAGCATGACTTCTCACCTCTGTCAATTTTCTTGACATGTGATAACTCCTCATCATGAACTTCATCATTACACACAATCATGCAACCTCAATTCACGTGCTTTTCGACCTCTTCACCTGGATTTTCAAGAGATTTGTTATGATTACAAAATTCTTCGGTCAAATTTGCCCTTCATCTCTTAAACCTAAACAGTTGATGTTTTCTCCCAATTGCCTATAAAAACTTTGCCCAACTTCATTTGAACTTTCACGCTTTCAACCTTAAGAAATTCTTGCCATTTGCTCCCAACCCAGAAAAACAACCCAAACTTCGAAACCCAAAAAAACACCAAACCTTCATCAATGGCCTCCGATACTTTCATCACTAAGCTCACCGAGGAATGCAACAAATGCCAAGACTTCATTGATCGAAGTGCCATCAAAACCCTTTGATTTGAGGGTGATTCAAACACCACTCACCAGATTCTGGGACCACTCTTTAAGAACAACATCCCAGAAATCATCAATAAGATGCTGAAGGTTTACTGCCTAAAACCCTTATTCCAAGGGTATGATTGGTCGAAGTGGGAATCGACTAAACATCAAGGAGCCTGGCCCTCAACCCCAGTGACCTGGGCAGCTTTGGTCACCTGAATGGAGCCACACTTTAGTGAATAATGGAAGACTCTCGACATCTTTGACGCTATCAAACTCTCGACCTTTGAAATCAACATGGACCAAGAGCTCCTGATGGCCGCCCTAAGGTTTTGGTGTTTAGCCACCAACACAATGGTTTTTCCTCTCGGCCCCATTAGTCTAGCCATGCTGGATGATGCGAGATTTACTTGACACTCAAATTAAACCCTCGTTTGACAATTGTAGTAGAATGGATAAGTGAGGGATCGTTCTAGACCGGGGATTAGGAGGGCTTGCTAAAACCTTCTAAATTGACTTAAAAACATAAAAACACAATATAAAACACTATTTAATGCTCGAAGAAAGCAAAACTAAAAATAAGAAAGATTAAGACTAAGACTTCAACGAAATAGGGGGGAATTGGATTTGGACGAATTTAAACTAAAATGAATACTTGGAAACAAAACAAATTGTAAATATGGATTTGACGGAAATGAATGGATAGGAAGCTAGCTAAGGGTTCTTTCTCTACACATGATATTTATGCATATGAATCAATTTCCAGTTATTCCTTCATTGAATTATGAACGACAATGCCCCAAATTAACCGTGACATCACTAGTTAACCCTCAGATTTTCCTTATATTATTGGATTGGATGGCATCATTCGACAACCCAAAACATTCTCAAAAGTTCCCTACATGTCATCATAATAGAGATACAATCGAAGATCATTAAGAATAATGAAAACCATAAGCATTGACAAAGCATTTGCAACTATGACATCATGTTACTCATGCTAAGAATTAAACTTAACGCGATCGTGACAAGCGACCTTTACTACTTTCAAGTATAAGTTAGTAACGATTATGTGAAACCTCCTTAAACTTTAGCCACATATTCATGCATGCTAATTAAGTGTCGACCCTCAATCAACAAACACAAATAAGTTAATCATCAAATAGTTAAGCCAATTGCATTCACGAATCAAGAGTTCATAACCGGAATTCATCAATTCATATCACATAAATAATCATGGTATTGAAATCACCCCTAGCCAAAAAGGGTTTAGTTCCTCATAACTTTGAAATCAAAGAAACACCTAAACATTCCAACAACTCAAACTTGAATTGTATGAACGTTTAGGCACTCTTCTCTTCCATTCCTCATATTACAAAACAAAGAGAATTGAATTTAAACATTGAAATCAAAGAAACGCGTAAACATTCCAACAACTCAAATGTGAATTGTATGAACGTTTAGGCCCTCTTCTCTTCGTCTTCGTTGTAGCACAAGGACTAAGGGATGTTGTTGGTGTGTTGAATGGATTGGGGGATTATGGAAATGGAAGAAATGGAGGAGAAAGGGAAGGGAATGGTGCAGAAAATGGAGAGACTCACGGCTAGGGAGAAGATGGAAGTGTTTGTGGTGTGTTGTGTATGAAAAATGAGATGTTCTTGAATGAATGAATGCAAGGGTATTTATAGGAGTAGTGGAGGGAACATATGGCTGTTTGTTTAAGATGCAAGTGGCTAATTAATGATGGAAAATCAGTTAGGAAAACATGTGAAAACTGGAATTGCATGTGAAGGTGTTGGAATGTGCTGAAATGGTGAAGGGGATACACGGCATTGAGAAGCTTTCTTGCTCATTTTCTGAATGCAATGATGAAGAGTTTAATAATTAATGCATGTAGATGGCTGAAATGATGAAGAATGAGTGGTGGAAATGAAAAGGAAAGCTAGAAGACATGTGAAGATGCTGGAATTGATGAAGGGGATACACGGCAATGTGTTTTCAGGATGGTTCTTTGTGGTTGTGATGCATGTGATTGTAATGTTTGTTGGTTAAAGATGCATGTGGATGTATTATACAATGGGAAAGTATGTGATTGAATTAAAGGATGCAAAGTGAATGAATCATGAATCATTGTGGATGAAAGGTGGAAGTGCATGTGTTGATGACTAGGTTAGTGGGTGGAAATCTGAAAATGGCATAAAGGAATGGGAGCTCACGGTTTGGCTAGTGTTTGAATGTGTAAAGTGTGTGTGAATGCATGTGAAGATGCAATAAATAATGCATGTAGGGTTAGGAAATAAAATCATAACTTAAAGGGGGATGATTAAAGGGTGTTGAAAGGTTATGCATGGCTTTGAAGTGAATGTGGATTGGGCTAGAGTTTAAGTACATGAAATGGACCCAAATTACTCCTCCTTGCATGGTAAGGAATGGTGTTTGTGTTAAGCCCATGGCAAGGTATTATGTGATTGGGTTAGGGCCATTGTTTTGTGTCTTCAAGTGCATACAAGGCCTTCAATTTCATCCAACACTTGGGCTCCAAGTATAAGCTATCCATCCTTAGCCCAATAGTGCTCCAAAACACTCCACAATGCATCCTTTCGTCAAACACGTCTTAATATCCTGAAAACACACAAAAGAAGCATAAAGGACTAAAATAACTAAAGAAACACAACGTAAATGCACGAGAATAAGCAAAGTAAGTCGCCTAAATAAGCTCCTATCAGTGGTGAATGATAAGTGGTAGTGTTTAAGTATTTAAAATAGGGAACAAAGCCCTTCCTTGCATGGCAAGGAAGGGAGACTCAAGGAAACACACGACAATGTCCTAAGGTTGCTAGGAATGTTGTTTTTGTGTTGTAAAATGCGTAGGAGTTTTCAATGATGCTCAAACATGAGGTCTTTTTAGGATTTAACTTTCCTACTTCAAGTCTTCAATTTCGTCCATCCTTTTGGCTCCAAGCATATGATATCCATTCCAATCTCTAATTTGCTCCAAAAGGCTCCAAAAGGCATCCTTTTGCATACTTTGCCCTTAGAACCTGAAAACACACAAAAGAAGCATAAAGAACTAAAATAACTAAAGAAACATAACGTAAATGTACGAGAACAAGCCATTTAAGTCGCATAAATATGCTCCTATCAAATACCCCCACACTTAGCTTTTGCTAGTCCTCGAGCAAAACAGAAAAACAAAACAAAAAGAACAAAACACAACCTACACCTTCCAACAATCGTATCAGGGACTTCCAATGCACATGACAAATTAAAAATCATTATTCTCACAGATTTGAGCCATCTTTACACTTAAGTACATTCTTACTCATAGTCACCACATACTAGTTCACAATTAAGCATTTAAAACCATGTTTTGAATGTAGTAACATGCCTTAGAGAATTCCCTCAATTTCTTACTAGATGTACTCTCGTTTTTCACACAGATTTTCTGACTACACACCCTACACTAGGTATATGTGAGAAGATTGATGTAAACATGTAGACGAACACTCACATATGTTATAATAAGGAAAGCATTTTCTGGAGTTAATAAGCATGTTTAGATATGATCTCATGAATGGAATGCTACTACTTAGACGCGAGAACCAGTGACACCATAAGCCCATACCAAGTTCAAACTCCACAAATTGAAATACACAACACTCAAGATAGAAGTCAAGGGTTGTAACGGGGCTTGGGGTATGTGGATAACAAAGAAGGGATATGGAAAACAAAGGTTTTTAAAGAAATAGTGAGCAAAGCATTTGAATCAACTTAGAATTCACTTTTGAATGAAAACTCAACTTTTGAACAAAAAGGGAGAGTTTAGACAATTTACACCCAGAATTGGTGTTTTGGAACCTTTCTTCAATCACTTATTCTTTAATTTTTTTCTTTTCTCTTTTTTTTTTTTTTTTTTTTTTTTTTTTTTTTTTTTTTTTTGAATCTCAAAACATCAACACTTAAACATTCTCTCCCCCACACTTATTTTCTTTCATAATGTAACTCAAAAGGAATTCAATTAAGTCATGCTCACTATCTTTTAAGAACAAGGGTGGGGATTGTCCTAAACTAGGCTAGGTGAGGAAAATGTGGGTAAACAAAGAATAAAGGCTAAACAAGGCTTAACGGGGTTAAAACTTACAACATATACGAAGTATGGGAAGTAAGGCTATTTGGCTATGGTGGTGGTCACTACACAACTTCTTCTTGAATATGTGTTATGCAAATCAATAACATGCTTTGAATGAAATGGGCATGAGTTCTAGCATTTGGAACTATATGATGAAACGCCTTCTAAGTAGTAACCAAGCAAAGAATAATGAGATCATGCAACGACTTTAGAAAACAAGAAATCACAGATTAAACTCTCCAAAGAACGTTATAGGCTCAAGTCTCTCAGGGTTGTAGCGTTTGTTTGAGTTCCTTCCTTCAAGCATGTTACAAAAACGAATTTTTTTTCTTTTATGATTGCATGTGAAGTCATACATTATAACCATAACCAAGCATATACCAAGAGTAAATCATACTTTTCTCTATGTTTATAACTCTTTCTAACCGTCATGCAATTATAAACCAAATCCTTATCATTGTGTTGGAAGGTACCCTAAGACACAAACACACAAAAACGACTCAAAACACTCTTTTTAGGGTTTTTAAAACAAGTTTTTCAAATTTTTATGTGATTTTCGGAGTTATAAAACAAAACACACTAAAACACTCTAAAACAACTTAAAAACACCTTAAAACAGCAAGGAACAACATTTGAAGTTATGGGTGATAAAATCCCACGAATTTGCATTAAATAAACTTAGTTACCCCCCCACACTTAAATCAAACATTGTCCTCAATGTTTTAAGCATATGGTTCACACAAAACATAAGTAAACACACAAAAAACACTTAAACATACTAAACATGGCAGAATGTAATTAACAAAGAGAAGAGTTTAGAGACGCAAATCTGGTTATAGAGTGTAAATTCCATCTTCTCCTTGGTAATTGCATTGAGGCTTTTGATCTTTGTGATTCCACAGGCTTACTCTTGAACTGGTTTCTGCCCATCGTTGATTTTCCTTTGTGCTACTTCTTGAACTGGGCAGCATGATGGTTCATTTGGTCTCCCCCGAAGGTCTGAGCTTACCCCTTTGGTCTGTTTCTTTGTTCAATCTTTCCAATTCGTATTGAAAAGGGTTGGAGGATAACTCAGCCTATGTTTGTCTCCACATGCTTCAATGTATCATTTTCACTTGCCTTACTCGCTCCCCTTTGCAGAAGTGGTCCCTTCTCCGGAAGTGTATCAACCGTTGAAGATGACTACTCGAGAGCAACGCTAGGTAAGCAATCAGGAATAGATTCCAGGCAGTTGGCTCCAGATCGGAAGACTGACTCCAAGTGCCGGCTGATTGCTTCTTTTACTTTGCCATGCAAGTAAGAACAAGGACAAAGAAAAAGACAGGGAAAGAGCATGATATGAGATACTTTTGCTTTTGACCTTGATGATATGAGATACCTTTGCTTTTGAAGAAGCGGTGAATGAATCAGCACATGTATTTGTTGTGCTGTTTCCTCCTGGGTCATATGTACTCCAGGCATCTGGTATCATCTTTGGAGAAGAAGAAAGAATTGAGTATTTCGAAAGGCTTTGCTGGGAGTGCGCCCTCAGAGGTGAGGGAGAGTTGGGCATTCTCTTCAGGTTTGGCTTGCCATAAAAGACGAGGGTCGACATATATAGAGAAAATATCAAGTGGTGGTACTGTGTTTTTACCCTTGTCGACAAATGTCTCTTCGATATCTCAACGACGCCTCTTCGATTTCTGAGCAGGCGCCCCTTCGATTTCTGAACGACGCCCCTTTGCTTTCTGAACGACACGTAGTAGTGCGGATGCGGCTCCTTTTGACAAAGCTGCACGCGTTTTCTGAAAAGCAGAGAAAGCGTCGCCGAACTTTGCGCTTGTCGGCTAAAGAGGTGTAGTTGCGATGATGGCCTCCACGTGTTTTCAGCTTTGTCAGATATCTTTTGACAAAGTTGAACGCGTCTTCTGAAAAGCCGAGAAAGCGTCGCCTAAATTATGCCGGAAAATCTGGCTCTTTAAATCGGTGGACGCGTCGCCTTAGCTTTTTATAGAGCTATCAATCACCCCAACACACACACTCTGAAGAATTCCCATTCTTGAAAATCGACTCCGGCCCTTTGAAATTTAACTCCATCCCTTCTCTTTGAACACTTTTGAAAAAAATGGCAAATTCATCGAACCTTAGCTTGGAATTGAGCCTTAGCAGTGATACGGGTGCGCCGCGTCAAGGTAACGTATGGCGCCCTTCTTTCTTTTCTTCTAACGGTCCTCTCACAGGTGAAGACTCCGTGATGCAGGATGCCACAACAGCTACAATAGTAGCTAGGAACCTCCTCACTCCGAAAGATAGTAGGCTGCTGTCAGGACGGTCCGATGAGTTGGCCGTTCAAGAGTCCCTCGCACTTAGTGTTCAGTGTGCGAGTTCTGTGTCCAACATGGGCCAACGCCTGCTTGCCCGCTCCCGTCAGGTGGAATCATTGATGGCAGAGGTGGAAAGTCTCAAGCAGGAGATCCAGCAGCTGAAGTATGAGAATAGAAGTTTGCACGTGCTTGCAAACAACTATTCGACGGGCATGAAGAGGAAGCTTGATGAGCTGCAAGAGTCTGAAGGTCGTATTCACAGTGACCGTCAAAGGTTTTCGTCTTTCCTCCAGAGGCACCTTTTTCCTGGCTCATCCAGCGCTTGGCCAAGTATTGAGGCCTGGAGTGCTCTATCTTCGATGCCTCCCGCTCCGATGCCTTCTGCTCCTATGCCTTCCGTTCCTACGCCTTCCGCTCTGATGCCTTCTGTTCCTACGCCTTCCGCTTCAAGAGTAAAGCCACGTAGTGGGGCCTCAAGCAAACAACCTTTGTGAAGCACCATCTTTCTTTGTTTAGCAGTGCCTATCAATAAATCAAACATTTTCTCAATGTTACAATCATAGACTCACACAATTAATAAACAAACAAACAATAACAACTAAACAACCTAACAAGGCAGAAACGAAATAGCAACAAAGAGAAGAGTTTTTTAGGAATCTGGATTTGGAGTGCTTTCTAAGTCTTCCTTTGTTGAATGCATGGGTTGCCTCCCAAGTAGCGCTAAGACACAAACAAACACCAAAATGACTCAAATGACTCTAAAAACACATTTTTTTGGGTTTTTCAAAAGAATTCTCTATTTGGATGCATGGGTTGCCTCCCACGAAGCGCTTTCTTTTACGTCTTTCAGCCGGACGAGTACCCTCTTTTAATCTTCATTTGAGCCCACGGAATGTAAAGGAATGTCTTCCACCACTTGCCCCACACCATGCTCGTAATATGGCTTCAACCGATGCCCGTTCACCTTGAATTCTACGCCATTCCTTAAGCTTTTTATGTGGACTGCACCATAAGGTAAAACGTTAGTAACAACAAACGGGCCAATCCATTTAGAACGCAACTTACCAGGAAACAAACGTAGGCGAGAGTTGAAAAGTAACACTTTCTGCCCAACTGTGAAGGTCTTGGTTCGAATCATTTTATCATGGAATGCTTTGGTCTTGGCTTTGTACATCCGGGCATTCTCATAGGCTTCATTCCGGATCTCCTCAAGTTCATTCAATTGGAGCTTCCTATGAACTCCCGCTGCATCTATGTCCATGTTGAAAGTCTTCACGGCCCAATGTGCCTTGTGCTCTAACTCTACGGGCAAATGACATGGCTTACCATAGACGAGCCGAAAAGGTGACATCCCAATGGGTGTTTTGTATGCCGTACGATATGCCCACAGTGCATCATCTAAACGTAAGCTCCAATCCCTCCTTGTTGGTCCAACGGTCTTCTCCAAAATTTGTTTGATTTCTCGGTTAGACACCTCGGCTTGGCCATTTGTTTGAGGATGGTAAGGTGTGGAGACCTTATGGTTGACATGGTACTTTCTTAGCAACGCCTCAATGGTCCGATTGCAAAAGTGAGACCCTCCATCACTTATGATTACTCTCGGCATTCCAAACCTAGCAAAAATGTTAGTTTTCACGAAATCTGCAACCACCTTAGAATCGTTAGTACGGGTGGCTTTTGCTTCCACCCATTTAGAAACATAATCAACGGCTAGCAAGATATAAGTGAAACCATAAGATGGAGGGAAAGGGCCCATGAAATCAATGCCCCAAACATCAAAAATTTCAACATTAAAGACAGGGGTTTGCGGCATTTGGTCCTTGGTACCTATGTTACCCATTCGTTGGCAACGATCACAAGACATACAAAAGGTTCTAGCATCCCTAAATATAGTCGGCCAATAAAAACCACACTCTAGAACCTTGAGGGCAGTGCGTTGTGTGCCAAAATGACCACCACATGCATATGTGTGACAAAAGCTTAGAATTGAGTGAAATTCAGAATCATGCACACATCTACGTACAATTTGATCTGAGCAATACTTCCACAAATAAGGGTCATCCCAAACATAGAAACGTGCATCATTTTTAAGCTTATCACGTTGGTGCTTGTTTAGTTCATTTGGAATTTGTTTAGCCACCAAGTAATTCACTAAATCTGCATACCATGGTTCACTTACCTTAATGGATAGCAGCTGCTCATCGGGAAAAGTTTCAGGGATAGGTACGGCATGTTCATGCTCCTCGTGGATCATTCGGCTTAAATGGTCAGCCACTACATTCTCGCTTCCTTTCTTATCCCGGATTTCAATATCAAATTCTTGAAGAAGAAGAATCCAACGGATAAGCCTCGGCTTTGCTTCCTTTTTCGTGATCAAGTACCTCAAAGCTGCATGATCAGAATAAACGATTACTTTAGTACCAATTAAATATGAACGGAATTTATCTAAAGCAAAAACCACAGCTAGAAGTTCTTTTTCCGTCGTGGAGTAGTTCAATTGGGCATCACTGAGAGTCCGAGAGGCATAGTATATGACATGCGGCCGCTTGTCTCTTCTTTGTCCTAGAACAGCTCCTAATGCATAGTCGGATGCATCGCACATGAGCTCGAACGGAAGGCTCCAATCTGGAGGTACAATAATGGGGGCTGAGACTAGCTTCTCCTTGAGTTGGTTAAATGCCGAATTACACTCTTCATCAAACTTGAATGGCACATCTTTTTGAAGCAATCGGCAAAGAGGGTTGGACATCTTGGAGAAGTCCTTGATAAAACGCCTATAGAACCCTGCATGGCCAAGAAACGAACGTACCTCTCTAACCGAAGTAGGAGAGGGTAAGTGACGTACAAGGTCTATTTTCGATTTATCTACTTCAATTCCTTTTTCTGAAACAATATGTCCTAAAACTATACCTTGTTTCACCATAAAGTGACATTTCTCCCAATTCAAGACAAGGTTAGTTTCAACACATCGTTTCAAAATTAAGGTCAGATTATCCAAGCAATTATCAAATGAACTCCCAAATACACTGAAATCATCCATGAAAACCTCAATGATTTTTTCAACAAAATCGGAAAATATACTTACCATACACCTTTGGAAAGTGGCCGGTGCGTTGCATAAGCCAAATGGCATGCGACGATAAGCAAATGTTCCAAAGGGACATGTGAATGTGGTCTTCTCTTGATCATCCGGGGCTATCACAATTTGGTTATATCCAGAGTATCCATCAAGAAAACAGTAAAAAGCATGACCGGCTAACCTTTCGAGCATCTGGTCGATGAATGGCAAAGGAAAGTGATCTTTCCTAGTCATGGCATTTAGCTTCCGGTAATCGATACATACTCGCCATCCAGTCTGAATGCGTGTAGGCACGAGCTCATTCTCATCATTCTTGATAACAGTTACTCCGGACTTCTTGGGAACGACTTGAACTGGAGAGACCCAACGGCTATCGGAGATAGGGTAGATCACTCCGCAATCCAAAAGCTTGATTATTTCCTTCTTCATCACTTCCATCATCGGAGGGTTGAGACGGCGTTGAGCCTCTCGAGTTGGTTTAGCCCCCTCCTCAAGAAGTATACGGTGCATGCATGTGGTAGGGCTTATTCCTTTAATGTCGGCCAAAGTCCACCCTATGGCCGTTTTGTGCTCTCGCAGCACCCTCACAAGCTTCTCCTCCTCCATTGCCGTGAGACTTGATGAAATGATGACGGGCAATGTTTCGCCTTTTCCCAAAAACACATACTTCAAATGGTCCGGCAACGGCTTAAGTTCAAGCGATGGTGCCTGAACAACAGAAGGTAGCATCTTAGTGGAAACTGAATTGGAAAGTGAGAGTGGAACCTTACCATATTGTTGTGGCAATGACTCAAGGGCTGCCACAACCTCAATTATTTCTTCACTAGAACCCATTGCAAAGAATTCCTCCTCCTTGCCGTGGCCTTGCATTGGCCCAAATCCTTCATTTTTGCGCTCTATGGCCTTAGTGATGGTTGTTTCCAGGGCGTCCTCGTTCAATTCTTCAAGGTATACCTGCGCCAAAGAATCGATAACATCAATGGAAAAACAAGAATGGTCATCAACGGGATATCTCATAGTTTCAGAAATATTAAAATCAATCACTTCCCCATCGAATTCCATTGTCAAGGTGCCTTTGTATACATCAATCTTCGTTCGGGCCGTCTTCATGAATGGCCTACCAAGGAGAATCGGCAAAGATGTAGAATGGGCTGAATCCTCCATGTCTAGGACGTAGAAATCAGCCGGAAAAATTAAATGGTTCACCTGCACAAGCACATCTTCCAAAACTCCTTTTGGATACGCGTTAGAACGATCGGCCAATTGTATAATTACACCATCTTGTTTTAATTCACCCAAATTCATAGATGCATAAATAGAATAAGGCATGACATTTATGGATGCACCTAAATCAAGCATGGCATGTTCAAAACGATTATGTCCAATCACACAAGGAATCGTGAAACTACCGGGGTCTTTGCACTTGGTAGGCAGTTTACGTTGCAAAACAGCGGACACATTCTCGCTTACCTTCACTACCTCTTTGTTTGCCCTTCTTCTCTTTGTATTGCATAGGTCCTTGAGGAATTTAGCATACTTTGGAACCTGTTTGATTGCATCGAGAAGCGGTATGTTCACTTGCACCTTCCGGAACGTTTCAAGAATGTCCTTCTCGCTTTCTTCCTTTTTTTCTTGCATGAACCTGCGAGGAAAAGGTACATTGGGCAGATTAGGACGTGAAGTACATGAATTTGAACTTAAATTACCTGATTTGGCCGAGTTAGGGTGATCTGCCTCAGGTTGTGTCGTCTCTTCATCTACTTTCTGGGCAGATTTGGGATTGTTTGGCTCGGTCCCAACTTCTTTTCCACCCCTTAGGGTGATGGCCTTGGCGGATTCGAATCCTCCCTTTGGATTGACTGTGGTTGAGCTAGGAAGCTTTCCTTGCTCTCTAATCTGTCCAAGGAACTCAGAAATCTGCCCTATTTGTTTCTTCATATCCGTCATCTCCTTCTCGTTATTTGCTATCCGGTTGTTTTGATTTTGCAACCCCTGCGAAATAGAGGTTAGTAATTGCATAGCTTGATCACTTTCCAAGGACGTACCTGAATGAGATGATGCCGAAGGTTGTTGGGGTTGTTGGGGTTGTTGGGGTGCATACGGCTTGGAATAAAAACCAGGGGGGTTTGGCCTAAATCCTCCTTGTTGGGCAGCTTGTTGTGGCTCCCTCCATTTGAAGTTTGGATGGTCCCTCCATCCGGCATTGTAAGTGTTCGAGTATGGGTTGTTTTGATTTTGTCCTTGGAAACCAATTGCATTGGCAGATTCCCACCCACCATTCTCGATTAGTTGAGGGCACTTGTCGGATGGATGCCCTTGAATTGAGCACACGCCACAAACTTGGTGTTCTTGTGCTTTTGGACCAATCACAACCTGAGAAACAAGAGAAGTAAGATTAGCAAGTTGTGATTGAATTTCAGAAATAGCACTCACCTCATTTACACTTTGTTGTCGTGGGGCTTCCCTTTGACCCACTCCTTCATATTGTTGAGCGTTGAGCGCTCGGTTGGCTATGAGAATCTTGGCATCCCTTGGTGTTTTGTCCACCAATGCTCCTCCCGCTGATGCATCAAGCATTTGACGTTCGATAGGAAGGAGGCCCTCATAGAAATATTGAAGGAGAAGTTCCTCCTTCATTTGATGTTGAGGACATGAAGCTACAAGGCCCTTGAAGCGCTCATAATAAGCCGGGAATGTCTCACCATGATTCTGTTGAATACCACTAATTTTCTTCCGTAGGAGAATCACTCTCGAAGTAGGGAAGAATTTCTCCAAGAAAGCACGCTTCATACTCTCCCACGAAGTCACAGTTCCCGGGGCTAGTTCGTAGAGCCAATCTTTGGCCTTGTCCATAAGTGAAAATGGAAAGGCCTTCATCTTCAATATACTCCCATCCACATTGACGGGGGTCATGCTCGAACAAACCACCTCGAACTCCTTCAAGTGTTTGTTGGGGTCTTCCATAGACAAGCCATGGAACTTCGGAATATGGTGTAACAAACTGGATTTGAGTTCAAATTCCTCAGTCTTCCCCTCTGCAGCCGTGGGGTATTGGATACAAAGAGGCAATGCATTATCCAAACCCGAGGCCGAAAGCTCCTTGATGGTTCTATTATCTGCTGCCATGGCTTGTTCTTCTTCAAAAATCTGATCCGTGGGCTTTTCTTCTACACCTACTTCGTCTTCTTCAAGCCCAGGTTGTGGTGGCTCTTGTTGACTCCTTGTTCTCCTCAAAGTGCGTTCAAAATCACCGTCAAAGTCGGAGATGTTCTCTATAATAGGCCGAGAGCTACGAGTCATACACAGTACCTAAAAAAACAAGGAAACAAACAAACTAAGAATCTGAAATAAGAATGCACGAAAAACAAAAAAAATATAAAAATAAAGACAAGGGATTAGCAAAGTTGCTAAATCCCCGGCAACGGCGCCAAAATTTGATGCGAGATTTACTTGACACTCAAATTAAACCCTCGTTTGACAATTGTAGTAGAATGGATAAGTGAGGGATCGTTCTAGACCGGGGATTAGGAGGGCTTGCTAAAACCTTCTAAATTGACTTAAAAACATAAAAACACAATATAAAACACTATTTAATGCTCGAAGAAAGCAAAACTAAAAATAAGAAAGATTAAGACTAAGACTTCAACGAAATAGGGGGGAATTGGATTTGGACGAATTTAAACTAAAATGAATACTTGGAAACAAAACAAATTGTAAATATGGATTTGACGGAAATGAATGGATAGGAAGCTAGCTAAGGGTTCTTTCTCTACACATGATATTTATGCATATGAATCAATTTCCAGTTATTCCTTCATTGAATTATGAACGACAATGCCCCAAATTAACCGTGACATCACTAGTTAACCCTCAGATTTTCCTTATATTATTGGATTGGATGGCATCATTCGACAACCCAAAACATTCTCAAAAGTTCCCTACATGTCATCATAATAGAGATACAATCGAAGATCATTAAGAATAATGAAAACCATAAGCATTGACAAAGCATTTGCAACTATGACATCATGTTACTCATGCTAAGAATTAAACTTAACGCGATCGTGACAAGCGACCTTTACTACTTTCAAGTATAAGTTAGTAACGATTATGTGAAACCTCCTTAAACTTTAGCCACATATTCATGCATGCTAATTAAGTGTCGACCCTCAATCAACAAACACAAATAAGTTAATCATCAAATAGTTAAGCCAATTGCATTCACGAATCAAGAGTTCATAACCGGAATTCATCAATTCATATCACATAAATAATCATGGTATTGAAATCACCCCTAGCCAAAAAGGGTTTAGTTCCTCATAACTTTGAAATCAAAGAAACACCTAAACATTCCAACAACTCAAACTTGAATTGTATGAACGTTTAGGCACTCTTCTCTTCCATTCCTCATATTACAAAACAAAGAGAATTGAATTTAAACATTGAAATCAAAGAAACGCGTAAACATTCCAACAACTCAAACGTGAATTGTATGAACGTTTAGGCCCTCTTCTCTTCGTCTTCGTTGTAGCACAAGGACTAAGGGATGTTGTTGGTGTGTTGAATGGATTGGGGGATTATGGAAATGGAAGAAATTGAGGAGAAAGGGAAGGGAATGGTGCAGAAAATGGAGAGACTCACGGCTAGGGAGAAGATGGAAGTGTTTGTGGTGTGTTGTGTATGAAAAATGAGATGTTCTTGAATGAATGAATGCAAGGGTATTTATAGGAGTAGTGGAGGAAACATATGGCTGTTTGTTTAAGATGCAAGTGGCTAATTAATGATGGAAAATCAGTTAGGAAAACATGTGAAAACTGGAATTGCATGTGAAGGTGTTGGAATGTGCTGAAATGGTGAAGGGGATACACGGCATTGAGAAGCTTTCTTGCTCATTTTCTGAATGCAATGATGAAGAGTTTAATAATTAATGCATGTAGGTGGCTGAAATGATGAAGAATGAGTGGTGGAAATGAAAGGGAAAGCTAGAAGACATGTGAAGATGCTGGAATTGATGAAGGGGATACACGGCAATGTGTTTTCAGGATGGTTCTTTGTGGTTGTGATGCATGTGATTGTAATGTTTGTTGGTTAAAGATGCATGTGGATGTATTATACAATGGGAAAGTATGTGATTGAATTAAAGGATGCAAAGTGAATGAATCATGAATCATTGTGGATGAAAGGTGGAAGTGCATGTGTTGATGACTAGGTTAGTGGGTGGAAATCTGAAAATGGCATAAAGGAATGGGAGCTCACGGTTTGGCTAGTGTTTGAATGTGTAAAGTGTGTGTGAATGCATGTGAAGATGCAATAAATAATGCATGTAGGGTTAGGAAATAAAATCATAACTTAAAGGGGGATGATTAAAGGGTGTTGAAAGGTTATGCATGGCTTTGAAGTGAATGTGGATTGGGCTAGAGTTTAAGTACATGAAATGGACCCAAATTACTCCTCCTTGCATGGTAAGGAATGGTGTTTGTGTTAAGCCCATGGCAAGGTATTATGTGATTGGGTTAGGGCCATTGTTTTGTGTCTTCAAGTGCATACAAGGCCTTCAATTTCATCCAACACTTGGGCTCCAAGTATAAGCTATCCATCCTTAGCCCAATAGTGCTCCAAAACACTCCACAATGCATCCTTTCGTCAAACACGTCTTAATATCCTGAAAACACACAAAAGAAGCATAAAGGACTAAAATAACTAAAGAAACACAACGTAAATGCACGAGAATAAGCAAAGTAAGTCGCCTAAATAAGCTCCTATCAGTGGTGAATGATAAGTGGTAGTGTTTAAGTATTTAAAATAGGGAACAAAGCCCTTCCTTGCATGGCAAGGAAGGGAGACACAAGGAAACACACGACAATGTCCTAAGGTTGCTAGGAATGTTGTTTTTGTGTTGTAAAATGCGTAGGAGTTTTCAATGATGCTCAAACATGAGGTCTTTTTAGGATTTAACTTTCCTACTTCAAGTCTTCAATTTCGCCCATCCTTTTGGCTCCAAGCATATGATATCCATTCCAATCTCTAATTTGCTCCAAAAGGCTCCAAAAGGCATCCTTTTGCATACTTTGCCCTTAGAACCTGAAAACACACAAAAGAAGCATAAAGAACTAAAATAACTAAAGAACCATAACGTAAATGTACGAGAACAAGCCATTTAAGTCGCATAAATATGCTCCTATCACTGGACATCATAACCAAAATCAGCACTTCTTCCTCTGGTCTCCCAATTGATACTAATCTTTCTCAGTATCAATTCAATCTGTATCTGAAAACAGTCATTGATAATCGTGCCATCGAGGTTTTGATAAAGAATGATTAGGAGCCGTCAAAAGAAGATGTGCATAAACAACACAAAAATTGCTTCAACTACAACACCTTAATCAACCATTTTGCTGATTTAAAGAATGAATATCTTAATAAACAAGAGCACGAGGCCTTCTTGTTTTACTGGTACAATAAATTCATCTTTTGTACCAAGTCGAACAAATGATTAGTCGAAAATATGCTAGTGGTCAAAGCTCTGGCCAACGGCCATGTCCTAGCATTTAGCCCGGCCATCATCGCCAACCTCAACCGGTGCTTAGCCGAGGCTTCTATTAGAAATATCGATCCATACTAGAATGGCCCACTCTAGGTCTTCCAATTATGGCTGCAGGTCTACTTTTCCACACTGAGGCCAAAAATCAACTCTTCTGAAGCGATGGGTCTTTAACTGGCCTCACGCCCCATTCCCACTTACTCGACCGAATACATCTTCAAGTATTTCTTTGGCTTTGAAGATCTATCAGATGACGAATTTCTGATCTACCGCCGCCAGAAATATCCATCTTCCATCAAACTCCCCACATCAATGTGGGAAGAAACAGAGGAACCCAACCTTTGACAATCCTGGGGTCGTTTACCCTAGCTCGTGACCTTCCCTTTGGTTGCGATGCTTGACACGCCAGTTGGAAAGTCTACCATCTTAACTTCGTGGCCCATCAATTAGGTTTCCTTCAAGGTTGTGATGTGCCACTCCTCACTTATCGCTCACTCTTGAGCTGAGAATGCCTTTCCAGCTTATCGGAGAGAGAATACGAGAGAGCCAAGCAAGAATTTCAATAACGATGTACCAAATTCTACCTTCAGCCGAATACTCCAAAAACCCATAATACTAGCACTTTCGCCGATTGGTGGGATGCTTATATCAAGGATTTCTTCTGTACTTCGGCCGAGGAAATTTCAAAGAAACTTTTTGGCGATCGACCAAAGAAGACTCTTGCTCCAAAATCCAAAGAAACGGCTCAACGTATCTATCTTTTACTTCACTGTTCATCTATTCAAACTTCATTTTGACTTAGGGTTAGCTTTTTCAGGTGGTCGTGCAATAAAACGAGTCGATGTTGTTGCAATGGTCACTGCCAAGAAGAAACTTGCTCTTCCTCCAAACAAGATTGCAACTATCACGACTCCCTTAGCCGAAAAGACCACCAACCCAACTCCAGTATTAGCCACTGCTACGCACTACGCAGATTGTATTGAGCAAACGGAATCACCCGAAAGCCGAGATGACTGGTAACGTTGCCCAACCCAAAAATGTATCAAGAAGAAGGCAAATAATGAAGAGCAGAAGATTCATGTTATTTCAAGTCAAACCACAACAGAAATCACTCATAGTATCCTTCTTCCTTCTCTTGTTATCCAAGTCTCGATGAAGGGACCGTAAAACCCTTCGACCCCAACCATGGGCCAGGCGGCCGAGGTTCGACCCACCACGAAAACCGCTATTGAAGTTGAACCAGTCGTCGCCTCAATGGTCAAGAAACTTGCGACCCTGGAGATGACCGTTGCCCCTGTTAATGTCGACCTAGCAGCTGCTACTCTGGAGAAGGTAGCAACCACGACCGAGAGAAACCTTTGCCCCAATCCAAAGAAAAATCTAGTGATCATCTTGGAAGAAAAGGTATGACAATTTTCTTTAACAATGTTCTCTTTTCATTTTGACTAGATCTCCTGACTAACGAACAATCCTCTTTTATGATCAGGAGAATGAAAATGAAGTACCTTCGCTCATGAAGTACCTTCGACCGGTTGAACCACATATTACAAGTCCCTTGATTCTAGATAAAGGTAAAGGTGTCGCATCCCTTTTGGCTTATCTTCAACCAGCGGTCGAGGCAGCTGGCCAGGTTAACCCCTATGCAGTCAAAGTAGGTCTGAGACATAAAACGACACCTTCTGTTGAACCAAAAGCAACGATAGAGATGCCGGTTCATCCTCAAGATCAGAACCTCGTCATCCCTCTTCAGGAGGTCACTTCGACCTTTGTAAGACTCATCATCATTTTCTTTTATTAATTTCCTACCTTAGAACTCTAAACCAAGAAAAACATTAAATGCCAGGTGCCCAATCGCTCATTTCACCAAAAATTCTATGTGCCGAATGGTGTTATTTATATTTCCTGGCCATCCCAGTGGCCATCAAACGTAGATAACCTTCATCGACCACATGAATTGAAAAACTGCCTTAAACACTAGGCTCGGCCATTAAGCTCTCTGGGTTCGACCAACGAACCAACAAACATGGCCGAAGTCTCTTCTCGGTAAGTCTAACACAATTTCTTTCTCCGCCATCCTTTTGAATTCTCTTTTCTCTAACAAATCTTTTATATGTAGCCTTCTTGGAAAGCTGAGCTTGACACCTTTCTCTCCAGTACTTTAGGGACGGCTGAGCCTTCTGTAACCATGGCCGACTCTAGCCCTCGCCAAGCTGCAGGAACATCTATCTCTCTCAGCCTCATAAATCCTCCAACGCAAAGGTCTTGACTCTGTGGAAGAGTGCTTGAACGACCTTGCAGTCGACCGCCTACTGAGCAATGAGAGTGTTGTTCATCTGTCAACTGTTCTGGAAAGAACTTAACAATATTTCACTATTTTTTAGATTGCGCTTCGGACAAAGGACGACCTCAAGGCTGCAATGGTCATTTAAGAAGCTATCCGACCAGAGCTCGAGGTAATGAAGGCAAAGAATGAGAGATTGGCTGACCTTGATCTTCAAATCGTCGAACTTCATCATCAGAGGTCGGTCGTTGCTAGAACTAACAAAAGGACACGAATAGTCGAGGTCACGATGGGCGAAATAAAGTGGCTAGAACTAAAAGCCGCCCTTGAAGCTTTTCTTCCTTCGACTCCTTAGGATTTTTTGTGTGCCGGCTTGTAAGCCGGTCGATTTCTGTTTGTAATTTCACATATACGCCCTTTGAAAATTAATGAAATTAATCCTTTATTCTTGCATCTCCCAAGTGATTGGATAATATTTCTTTAAGAATTTCCCATTGATCGGTAATTTATGAATTAAACCAGTTCGATCCTTGAGGTGGTATGCCCCTTTGCCGAGAACTTTGTGGACAATAAATAGGCATTCCCAATTTGGCAACCACTTCCCAAATCTAGGATCCTTAATCTCTACCAGTAACACGATTTACCACACTTACTCACCTTCACTGAATGTCTTTTGCCTAACTCGTCGATTATAAACTCGTTTGGCAATCTTTTTCTGTGCCACCAGTAAGTTATAGGCATCGAGCCGAGCTTCCTCCAAATCCTCTAACTCTTGCCTTATGGCCTGACTATACTCGACACTGAACAAACTGCTTTGTTCAATAACTCGTAACGAGTTTATGTTTAGCTTAACTGGTAGCATCGCGTTATGTCCATTAGTTAAAGCATATGGGGTCGTCCCTGTTGCTGATCGAAGTGAAGTTCAATATGCTTATAATGCCTCGTTTAACTTCAAATGCCACATACCAGGCTTTTCTTTTATCATTTTCTCAAGGATACCGATTAGAACTTTATTACTTGCTTCGGCCTATACGTTTGCCTATGGGTAATACGACGTGGACTGTTTGAGCCAAATTTTCAAATTGCAATCCTACCGTTGTCCTTTATAATTGTTTCTAGTACGCCGAATCTTGTCACAATGTTTTCTTTTACAAAATTACAAACTTCTTTAGAAGTTAACTCGGCGTATGATTTTGCTTCGACCCACTTGGTGAAGTAGTTTGTCGCTACAAGTATCCATGCATGCTTTTTCGATTTGGAAGACGGTGTAATCTTACCGATTACATCCATAGCCCATCCTCTGAACGGCCATAGCTTGGTGACCGAGTGAAGTAATTCAGCTAGAGCCTTCTGTATGGGCCCATGTATTTGACATTGTACATAACCTTACGCGTATTCAATGCAATCTTTTAACATACTCGGCCAAAAATAACCAAGTTGGCGATGCAACCAACGTGTTTTGCTTCTAGATTGATGAGCCCCGCATATTCCTCTGTGTACCTCTGCAGTAGCTTTGGCGGCCTCATTCGGGCCGAGGCACAATAACAACACACCATCTTCACCTTTTCGATATAGTTCATTTTGGTACATTATGTAATTTCTGGCGTGTACCCTTGTCTTGCAGTCGTGTTCGCCACTAGGATTATCAAGAAACTGCATGATTAATCTTCTTTAGTTGTCTGGTAATGTCTCGACTGTGCAGATATCCATAGAATCCTACCGTTCTAACAACGAAGGTAGGGACATAACTCGTGTACGGATTATGTGGTCGTGCTGGAGAACTTGTTGATTAACCAAGGCTGGATGTAGACATTACACCGCTAGTATGACCCGGCCCAATTCGCCCCCCATGAGTTATGCTCCGGAAACTATTTGAGCTAACTCGTCTGCATCAGTATTTCAAACTCGTGAAATGTGCTTGAATGTAATGCCTGCAAGTGATTCTGCTAAATAGCTGGCAACCATATGATAGGGCGCCAAAGTACAACTAATGCAACGAAAAGTCACATTGAGTTGGTTAATCACAAGTTCTGAATCACCGAGGACGAGCATGCAGGTTGCCTTCAAGTCGTGAATGACATTAAAGCTGATGACGAGGGCCTCATATTCAGCCTGATTGTTTGTACAGGCAAAATCCAACTTGAGAGAAAAATACCATCAGTAGTGATCAGGGGACTAGATGACGATTCCAACGCCAGCCGAGGTCGAGGTGTTAGAGCCGTCAAAATACATTGTCCAATAAGTATCATGTGTTTCCACCATGCCAATTTCGACGTCGTTGCCCCTAAAACCGTATGGACAAGGATATTAAGCTAAGAAATCGGTCAGCACCTATCCTTTGACCTTTTTTTGGGGCACATATTGCAAACTAAATTCGGACAACACCATTGTCCATTTTCCAATTCAACCTTTTAGTATCAGCCGAGTGAGCATATAATGAATAACATATGTCTGGGCAATGACCCGAGTAATAGAATTGAGCATGTAATGCCTAAGTTTAGACGTAGCAAAGAACAAAGCCAAACAAAGTCTCTCGACGACTTAGTAATTTATCTCAACTGAGTTAAGATTCTGACTAAGATAAAAAAATGGCATGCTCCCGCCCAATGTCGCCGTCTTACGCAAGAAGACAACCAATGGATTCCTCGGCAGCCGAGATATACAACATAAGACGTTTACCATGCCGATTTGGCACAAGGATAGGTGGGGTGGTGAGGAAGACCTTGGTTTGCATGAAAGCGTCCTAATGTTCTTCACGCCATTCGAATTTGTCAAAATCCTTAAGTTTCAAGAGCGTGGAAAAAGCCTTCATTTTCCTCGCCGACTTAGAAATGAAATGGCGGAGGAAATTGATTTTGCCGAGTAAGGATTGTAATTGCTTATTGGTTATGATAGGAGCATATTTAGGCGACTTAGCTAGCTTATTCTTGTGCATTTGTGTTATTATTTCTTAGTTAATGTAGTATTTCAACTCATTTTCGTGTGTTTGTAGGTCCAAAGGGTTAAAGTACCAAGGAAGTGCATTTTGGTGCATTTTGGAGCATTTTGGAGCAGTTTTGGGCACTAAGTGGATAGCTTGTATATGGGCCAACATGGATGGACGAATTTGGAGTTCAAAAGGCTAAAAATCTGATAAGAAGATGAAGAAATTAAACTCAAGAAAAAGTGGATAAGGAATTAGCTCAAAAGATGAAACATTATCTAAAACCTTATCCAACATTATCCAAAACCTTATCTTATCTTATCCTATCCTAACCTAATCTTGTTCCACCTTAATCCTAGCTGCAAGTGGACCTAAAAACATGATTTCTAGAAGCCTTATCTAACCCTAAAAGGGTGCCATACCCTTCCCCTTTTTATTTCTTCTAGAAAACCCAAAATCAGCCACAAAACACCTAGTTTCTAGAAGGCCCAATTTTGGATGAATTTCCTAAACCTTTTTTCTTTTGGATTCTGATTTATTAGGGCCTCATTCCTTGTGGGTTTGGGTTATACAAACCCTTTTATGAAACTAATTGGGCCAAACGCTCTCCTAAGTGGATTTAACTCACTTGTGCCGAACCCTAGGGCCCTAATCCAATAAATCTACTAAGTTGTTGATAGGAGCATATTTAGGCAACTTACTTAGCTTGTTTTCGTGCATTTATATTGTTAATTCATAGTTGTTTTAGAATTTAAGCCATTTTCGTGTGTTTTTAGGTTCATATGGCTAAGGAAGCAAAAAGATGCATTTTGGAGCATTTTGGAGCAAAATTGGGCTTGGATTGGATTGCATTTGCTTGGAGCCAAAGTGTTGGACGAATTTGAAGGCCTTGTATGCACTTTGGACATAAAACAAAGGGCCTAGCCCAATCAAACAATCCTTTGAGCCATGCAAAACCTCTAGCCCAATCAACAACCCTTAGCCACATGCATTCACATGCATCACAACCCCAAAACCATCAAGAAACACCATTCACACACACATGCACTTACTCTTTCATCATTGCACCACCATTCACACACACATGCACTTAATCCTTCATCATTACACCACCTTCTCCATCTTTATTCCACATGCATTCATCATAATTCACCCTAGCTACCACCATTCACACACACATGCACTTACTCTTTCATCATTGCACCACCATTCACACACACATGCACTTACTCTTTCATCATTGCACCACCAATTCAACACATGCATTTCCACCTTCCTACTTCATCATTTCATCCACATGCACTCTCAATCATAACAACCACATTCACTCTTAAACAATCACCCACATATTCTCCCATTCCCCCTATAAAAACCCATGCATTCATACACAAAAATCACATCTCATTTTCATTCACAACACAACACTCCTCAAACACTTCCATTCTTTCCTTAGCCGTGAGTCCCCCCTCCCTACTAATCCAAACACCAATCCTCTTCCACTTCCATCACTCCTCACTTCATTCCACACTTCCATTCCCCCAAACCAACTATCCTTAGACCTTATGCTACAAAGAAGAGGAAGAGAAGAGGGCCTAAACATTCATACAATTCAAGTTTGAGTTGTTGGAATGTTTAGGTGTTTCTTTGATTTCAATGTTTAATTTCAATTCTCTTTGTTTTGTAAGTATGAGGAACTAAACCCCCCTTAGCTAGGGGGTGATTCGAAATATATGTTTATGCTTGCAATATGATTTGATTACTTTTAATTACGTTTCATAAGTTGTGAATTCAATTTGTTTAACTATTTGATTGATATCCTATTTATGTATGTTTATTAAGAATGAACGCTTAATTTTCATGCATGAATATGACGCTAGAATATAAGTGAGTTTCACGTAATAGTTATGAACTTATATTCACAAGTAGTGGAGGTTGCTTATAAACAATCGCGTTAAACAAATTCTTGGCATAAGTTTCATGCAATCATAGTAACGAATGCCTCGTCAACACTTATAGTTTTCATGTTGCTTAATGATTCTTGCTTGTATCTCTATTATGCAATTCATGTAGGGAACTTGTGAGGAATGCTTTGGATTGTCGTATGCAATCATCCAATTCATTAACTTAAGGAAAACTTGACGGTTAATTTAAGCGGACCTAATTAACCCGGGGCGTTGAAAATTCATGGTTTATTGAAAAGCAATTAGAAATCGTTTTGTATGCAAGTATAACATGTATAGAGATGAACCCCTTAGCTAGCTTCCCATCCATTCATTTCCGTCAAATCCATATTTACAATTTGTTTTGTTTCCAAGTATCCATTTTAGTTTAAATTCGTCCAAATCCAATTCCCCCCTATTTCGTTGAAGTCTTAGTCTTAATCTTTCTTATCTTTAGTTTTGCTTTCTTCGAGCATTAAATAGTGTTTTATATTGTGTTTTTACGTTTTTAAGTCAAATCCAAGTGATTAACAATCCCTCCTAATCCCCGGTCCAGAATGATCCCTACTTATATAATTATACTACAATTGTCAAAAAGAGGGTTTAATTTGTGCGCGTATAAATAACGCATCAGTTGTAACCCTAATCTAATTAACCCTAGGACTACATAAACATATTTTCAGCCACAAATTCGTACCAACCCCTTATGCCATTCAGAAACTCCTTGCCGCAAGCCCTAGCCTCCATTCTTCATCCTTCATTCACTCCATACACTTCCATACACAACCTGCCGCACCCTTTCACCATAACCAACAATCATTCATCATCCCAAGCAAGAATACATTGTTCATAACCCCCAAAACCACCACCCATATCTTGTGCCGCAACAAGGAAGAAGGAGGAGAGCCCTAGACATGCATGTCATTCGACTAGGAGTTGCTGGAACGTTTTAGGTGTAATCTTTCTTGTGTTTTTCAATGTTTAATTTCAAGAATCTTTGCTTTGCGAGTATGAGGAACTAATCCCTTTTTGGCTAGGGGAATTTCGAAACCATGGCTGTATTTGCATTATGATTTGATTACTTCCAGTTGTGATTTCATGAATGGTGAATTCAATTTACTTATCTATTTGAATTAAAACTTGTTTATGTATGTGGGTTGAGAGTGCACACTTAATTTGCATGCATAAATCTGATGCTAGGATATAAGGGATCTTTGATGTGATAAATAATAGCACTCAAATTAAACCCTCTTTTTGACAATTGTAGTATAGATATAAGTAAGGATCGTTCTAGGCCGGGGATTAGGAGGGATTGCTAATCTAATGAAAACTGACTCAAAGATACAAAAACATGCTTAAAAACACTTAAACAAACTCAAAGACTCTTAACTAAACTTATATGACTCAAAACAAACTCAAAAGACTCAAAACAACACAAAACAATCAAATAGACTCAAACTAGACTCTAGGACTCAATTTGGACGAAAATAGAATTGGTTTTGACTCAAAACACTCAAAAACACAAAATAACTCAGATTCTAACCTAATTGACACTTAAAACAAAAGGGGGTTTTGGTTTTGACGAATTTGAACTAAAACAAGATAGAAACTAAACCAGACAAAGTTTTGAACGAATTTGGGGAATATGGATGGGTGATTAGCTAGCTAGAGGATTCTTTTCCACACATGATACATTTGAACACAAATTGATTTCCAGTTGCTTTTTCGATAAACCATGAACCTCAACACCCCAGATTAACCGTGACATCACTAATTAACCCTCAGATTTTCCTTTAGTTATTGGATTGGATGACATCATTCGACAACCCAAAGCATTCTTCAAAAGTCCCCTACATGACATCATAATAGAGATACAATCAAAGATCATTACGTTCTATGAAAATCATAAGTATTGACAAAGCACTTGTAACTATGACATCATGATACTCATGCTAGGAATTTACTTAACATGATTGTGAAAACAACCTTAACTACTTGTGAATATAAGTTTGTAACGATTATGTGAAACTCCCTTGTATTCTAGCACCAAATTCATGCATGCAAAGTAAGTGTGCACCCTTAATCAACAAACAAGAATAAGTTATCCATCAAACGGTTAAGTAAATTGCTTCACAATTTATGAAGTCACAACTGGAATTAATCAATTCATATTGCAAATATAATCATGGTTTCAAAGTCTCCCCTAGCTAAAACAAGTTTAGCTCCTCATGTTTACAACAAAACAAAGAGAATATAAATTAAACATTGAAAACAAAGATCGAATACACCTAGAAACGCTCCAACAATCCAAACTTGAATGGCCAAAACGTCCAAGGCTTCTCCTCTCTTCTTTCTCCTTCTTTGTTGCGGCACAAGGGTGTTTGGGTATGAATTATGGTGATGGATGGATACATCGGATGGTGGTAGAGGGTGGATGATGGCTGAATGAATGGAGAGAATGAATACGGATGTCTAGAGAGCCTAATATGTGCAGCAGATTATGTATATATAGAGGGAGAAAGGTTAAAGTCTTAATTAAATGTTTTGGGAAAGAATTTAGCTCCAAATCCTCAAGGAAAAAGGGTAACAAATCAAAATCCTAATGGAAAAGGGAAGGAAAAGGTGCGGCACATCTAGGAAAAGGAAGATATGTGGCAGATTTTGGAAGAAAATGGGTAATGAGGGTGCGGCATAGACTAGGAGAAAAGGGACCTTTGGTTTGTGTCCTAAAATGCATAAGAAACCTTCAATGTTGCTGGAATTTAGGGACATTTAGGATTAGGAAAGGTTAAACCAAAATAGGAAACCTTGGCTTAACTTTCCTACTTCAAGTAGGAAACCTTCTTTGACTAGGATTACTCTTTTGATTAGGAATCCTTCTTTGATTAGGAATCCTAACATCTTTAGGTCTTCAATTTCGTCCATTCCTTTTGCTCCAAGCATATGCTATCCATTCCAAGTCCAATTTTGCTCCAAAAGGCTCCAAAATGCACCTTCTTGCTACCTTAGCCATATGAACCTATAAACACACGAAAATAGCTTAAAATACTAAAATAACTATGAATTAACAACATAAATGTAAGAAAACAAGCTAACTAAGTCGCCTAAATATGCTCCTATCAATCTTCACCTAATCGTTGTGAACTTATATTCATAAGTAGTAAAGGTTGTTAGTCACAATCATGTTAAGTAAATTCTTGGCATAAGTATAATGCTCTTTCATAGTTACGAACGCCTCGTCAACACTTATGATTTTCCTAGAATTTAATGATCTATGATTGTTTCTCTATTATGCGCTTTCATGTAGAGAACTTTTGAGGAATAATTTGATTGCAATGCGCTAATTCCATTCAATTCAATGACTGAAGGAAAATCTGAGGGTTAATTTAAGCATACCTAATTAACTTGGGGTGTTGAGGTTAATGATTCATTGAAAAAGCAACTGGAGATTGTTTTGTATGCAAGTATGTCATGTGTGGAGAAGGACCTCCTAGCTAGCCTACCATCCATTTATTTCCACCAAATTCGTGCAAATCTGTCTAGTTCTAATTTCTGTTTTGTTTACTTTATTTTCGTCCAAAACCAAATCTCCCTTTATTTTAGAGTGTCTAACTAGTTAAAATCTACTTTAGATTGTGTTTTCAAGTGTTTTGAGTCAAGTTAGAACCAAATTTCGTCCAAATTTGTGTTTAGAGTCAAATCTGCCCATTTTGTGTTTTTTAGGCAGTTTTGAGTGTTTTTAGCTTATTTTGAGTCTTGTGAACTTGTTTTGAGTTTTTTAAGTCGAGTTAAGTGTTTTAAAGTTTAGTTTTATCTATGTGAGTCAGTTTAAAGTGTTTAGAAATCCCTCCTAATCCCCGGTTTAAGAACGATCCCTACTTACTTATATACTACAATTGTCAAAAGAGGATTAATTTGTGTGTTAAGTTAATTTTCGCATCAAGTTGTTGGGGGTAGAGCATCGATGATCTCTTCTGCCTCAATGCCACGATGATGTACAAGGAAACCCAAGAAGTTGCATGTCGATACACCAAAGGCGTACTTGGCAGTGTTTATTTTAAGGTTATGTTGGCGCATACGAAGGAAAGCTCGTCGAAGATCATCTAAATATGTTCGGCGGTGCTTCAACTTGACCACAACATCATCAATATATACCTCAACTATTGTGCCAATTAAGTCATGAAAAATGGTATTCATAGCGCGTTGATATGTGGCACCGACATTCTTAAGATCGAAGGGCATGATGACCAAATTCATAGGTCCCGAGCGCCCTAGGACAACAAAAAGCAGTTTTGTAGCCATCGGCCTCAGCAATGAAAATCTGGTTGTACCCAGCATGGCCATTCATGAAAGATAACATCTCGTGGTTTGCTACAATGCGATTAGCAAGTCTGAAATTAGCATTGGATATTCGTCTTTAGGGGTTGCCAAGTTCAAATTACGAAAACCAATGCAAATACGTAGAACACCACTTTTCTTTAAAACTGGGACAATATTCGCCAACCATTTGACGTATTGAGCTGTCTAAATAAAATCGGCTTTTAAAAGTCGAACGAGTTCATCTTTTATGCCAAGCTGAACTTTGGTCGAAAATCGTCGGGGGGATTAGCAGAAAGGTTTGCAAACAACCTTGATTTGTAATTCGTGCTCGACGAGTGTTTGATCCAGGCCAGGCATTTCATGGTAACTCCAAGAAAAACAATCTTTAAATTCTTTGAGCAATTTACAAAGCTCAGCTTTCATAGGTTGAGGCAGCAAATAACTAATAAATAAAGGCCGAGGGTTATCGACCGTTCCAACATTTACTTCGTCCAATGGATCTTTGACTTGGGGCCGACTATTTTCGAGCTAGGCTGGGGCAGCTTGGAGTTTATCAAGTAACAGGACTGGACTGTTGTCTCCTTCGGTGAAGAACTCTACTAAGTTCATGCCAGAATTCAGTTGCTTGGAAATAGTATACCAATGGGCCAGCAGGCGATCCATAATGGATGAAACCGCGACCCGGCGTTTATCATGTTTGGTATCAGGCATCAGGATCATCAATTAGGTTAACCAACCCAAGTCTCGCCAAATCTTACTAAACAGTCTCAAAGCCAACCTCGATGGCTTCCTTAACTGAGATCCGAGTCGGCCGTCCTTCTTCGTTGAAACCTTGCAGGGTGATGTAGCCGACATGATCATCGTAATAGTGAGCTTGAATTATATTAGCTTCGAACGGCTGATTATCGGCTGGATGTACTACAGCCAATTTGGTGTCCCAAAAGATAAGGACTTGATATAATGACGCGAGGATGCAGCCAATTTGGTGGATCCAATCACGACCAAGCAATGCATTATTGATAGGAGCATATTTATGCGACTTAGTTAGCTTGTTTTCTTGCATTTATGTTGTTAGTTCCTAGTTATTTTAGTATTTTAAGCTATTTTCGTGTGTTTGTAGGTGCAATTGGCTAAAGTGGCAAGAAAGTGCAATTTGGAGTAGTTTTGGGCTTAGAATGGATAGCACATGCTTGGAGCAAGCTGGATGGACGAAATTGAAGTTCAAGAAAAGCTAAGAATCTGCTAAAGAGATGGAAGAAATTAATTCACAACTTGGAAGAAAATGAATCAGCTACAAAGAAGGAAACATGAGTCAAACTTCCTTATTTTGACTTAGTCAATCCTAATCTTTTCCTACTTAATTTCCAGTTGTTAAGGGGGGTCCTAATTACATTAAGACACTTAAATATATCTTTCTAGAAGGCTTAATCACATTCCTTAAAGGCTGCTGCATATCCCTTTCCCTTTTTCCTTTAGGATTCTGATTTAATTACTCTTTTTCCTTAAGGATTTGGAGTCCAAATCTTTCCCAAAACATTTAATTAATGCCATGCTTTTCTCTCCTAAATTATATACAATCTGCCGCACCCAACCATATAATTGATACACATAACCATTCACCATTCAACCAACCATTCAGCCATCATCCTTAATACACAATTCCGCACCCTACCATTCATCCATCCTTCACCATAATACACCACAACCCAAATTCAACCATTCCACACCCTTGTGCCGCAGCCTAGTAAGGAAGAAAGAAAGGAGGAGCAACCTTGGACGTTTTTGCCATTCAAGTTGGATTGTTGGAACGTTTTTAGGTGTAATCTATCTTTTGTTTTCAATGTTTAATTTAAATTCTCTTTGTTTTGCTGTGAACATGGGAGGCTAAACTTGTTTTAGCTAGAGGAGACTTTGAAACCATGATTATATATGCAATATGAATTGATTACTTCCAGTTATAATTTTGTGAATCATAAATGCAATTTACTTAACTGTTTGATTAAGAACTTATTCTTGTGTGTTGATTAAGGAGGCCTACTTAGTTTGCATGCATGAATTTGATGCTAGAATATAAGGGAGTTTCACATAATCGTTACAAACTTATATTTACAAGTAATGAAGGTTGCTGGTCACGATCGTGTTAAGTTAAATTCCTGGCATAAGTATCAAGATGTCATAGTTACGAATGTCTTGTCAATGCTTATGATTTTTACAAAGCTTAATGATCTTTGCTTGTGTCTCTATTATGCAGTTCATGTAGGCAACTTGGGAAGAATAATTTGGTTGCCAATGCGTTGTCCATCCAATTCAATGAATTAAGGAAAATCTGAGGGTTAATTAGTGATGTCACAGTTAATCTAGGGTATTGAGATTCATGGTTTAATGAAAGTGTAACTAGAAATCAATTTATATGCACATATGTCATGTGTGGAGAAGGACCTTCTAGCTAGCTTATCACCCATTAATTCACCAAATTCATATTCCTTTAGTTTGTTATTCAAATCTGTTTGTTTAAACTTTAAATTCGTCAAAAACCCAATCCCCCTTATTTTGTTATGTCAAATTAGTTAGAATCTGTCCTAATTTGTGTTTTTTAAGTGTTTTGAGTCAAAACCAATTCAATTTTTGTCCAAAGTAAGTCCTAGAGATTGTTTTGAGTATTTTTTATTGTTTTGTGCTGTTTTGAATGCTTTTACTTTGTTTTGAGTTCTTTGAGTCTAGTTAAGTGTTTTTAAGCCTAGTTTTGTGTTTTTGAGTCAGTTTTAAGTAGATTAGCAGTCCCTCCTAATCTCCGACCTAGAACGATCCCAACTTACATCCTTACACAATTATCAATGCAAGGGTTTAATTTGAGTACTATCTTTTATCACACCAATTATACTCTTTTTTTTAATCGACTATAAAAAATGCAATCATGTGATTTCGACCTACGATAGTCACCTCTAAAGGAAACATTCCCTTAGTCTGAGATTTATCGCCGACAAAGCTACTCATGGTTACCCATGATAGAATGAGTTCGTCGTTGGAGCGACGTAGTGCTTTCATGATAGAAACATGCATGATGTTGACCGTTGTTCTACTGTTGACAAAAATTTTGGAAATCGGGTATTTTTCGGCGGCCACAAAATCGACTTGTTTGGCCTCCTCGACAATCATTTCACTGTCCAGGAAATTTGGTTGGGATGTGGCTGGCCAAAATTCTACAGGTAAAACATGGACCATGTTGATTTCTATGTTGTTGATGATCGAATGGCCCATCAGGTCATGATCTTCGTCCTTTGCATTTTCGGGCGAGGTGTCTTGCGCATAGGCATTACTCGCTTGGCCATCTTCGGCTGCAGTGAAACTCGCTCGACATTGGGACTTGGTCTTGTGCTTGTAAAGCCTTGCAAGTCTGCTCCTGATATGCGATGCGGGCATCTCTTGTGTCCAGGTAAGCATCTAAATATTCCACACATTTTTTTTCGTCGGCTGTAAGGCCGAAGAGAGAAACGACTAAGAAAACTTCAAAATGGTATTACAAATATTAGAGGTCCTCGAGAGAGAAAGAAAGATCGGTAGTATCAATATCAGTATATGGTTCTGCCTCAAAGCCGAGAACTCGGGCCTCGCGTATATGTTGGAACCTAGCCTTCATTCCTTGATCTGACCACTTTTGGATGATTTGTTCACCATCAGGGCAGGTTCACGCCAAATCAAGACTCTTGGCATGCTTTTGGCAGGCTGTACAAGTCATTAGCCGAATGCTTCTTATGAAACTCCCGTATTCCAAAGCTTCGCTAAGAAACGACGGGTGGCGATTCCGTCTAACTTTAATTAATGGCTTTTGAGAAGGTAGCGGAGGAAGTTTGCTTTCGGCTTCCTTCTGGAAGTGCTCGAGGCGAGCTTTCATCTCCCCAGGTTGAAAAATGAGTTTGATTCGCTTTTCGGACGCTTCAATTATGGTTTCAAAATCGTGATTAATTACCTTCTTTCCTTGAAGCAATTCAGTCATGATTGCTGGAGGTTGTTGGTCATCTTCGTTACCCACCGTTTTTTTCGGATGCCATTTGGTAGCTAGGGTAGCATGGGTTACTTGTCGGCGAGCCATACAGTTTATTCTCTGGCGACGGCATTTCTGCGATTTGTGCAACGCGGTATATGTTCCGGCAAGAAAGTTGTAACTATACAAACGTTGGTCGCATGACTCAAATGGCTTGAAGGTTCGCCAGTTCGCGAGTGAACTTAAGCTGCCAAAGTTGCACACATAATAATCTTCACTGTAAAATGGCGCGTCGAAATCAAGTGGTCATCTAGCCGAAAATGGCTTCGTATTCTGTGCTTGAGGGCCGAGCCTATCGAAAACTTTCTGGCGTTCGCCTGCACTGAGCACTTTTTGAGATGTTGTCGTAGCTGCAGGCGCCAGTTGCGATGCTTTAGCCCGAAATGGCTATTCCTTCGACTTAATTATGATGACGTTTAATTTGCGCCAACTACATAAAACCATCAGCCTATCAATTTCCTCTGTGCTGAAGTCCAACATTGACTCGGCATAAGCTGGGTTTGAAAAGTATCTAGGTGGCTCATCCGAGGATAGATCAAGTTTCAATCGCGACCGAGAATTCTGCTTAGGGACGTATTGCGTCGGGATGAATTTAGCTTTTCCCTTTCTCTTGTCCTTAGGTAGATGAGCATCTACCATGCTTGTTGTCATGGAAGGGAAAGGATCGGCGTCAACAACCATTAGAGGTTTCCGGGAAACTTAAGTTTGCCATTATCGATCTAGCTTTGGATGGCGTCGTGAAATATGACACAATTATTTGTCGTATGCTTGTTTGAGTTGTGGTATTTGCAATACGTCGTTCCCTTCAAATCTTCGGCCTTGGGAATATTATGCCTTGGCCGAAGCTTGACGATTTTTGCAAGTAACAACTGGTCGAAGATGGCATCGGCCTTGGTGATGTCGAAAGTGTAGACCTTTGACGTTTTGACAGCAACTTCCATAAGGGCCGAGTGAGTTTTGACATCTTTGGAATTAACGTGGGCCAACGCCTTGCATACGTATGGTTTGTCAATTACTATCTCGGCCGCATCTATACTGGCATATTGGGACTCTTTGCCTTCGGCCGATGCATAACTTACTGTTGGGTTTTTGTAGATCGTCCTTCGGGTTGAAGATTTCGAGATTTTCTCTTCTCAGAGCAAATAATCATATTGCTCGACATGTTGAGCCAGTTCGTAGATATCTCGAAAGTTTGCCCCCAAGAATTTCTTTTTGTATTCCACGTCCAGGCCATTCAGGGAGGGGTACTCGGCACCAATTTCTAGCCAATTTGAACCTCGTAAGATATTCCATTGGTGACTCGTCAGATGATTGAGCCATCCTGGCCAGAGAAGAAACTGACATTTCCATCCCTAGCCCATAGAATTGCTCATGAAATTTCTCAACAATTCCTCCCAACTTTGGATGGAGTTGGGTGGGAGGTTGATGTACCATGCGAACGCTAAGCCGGTTAATGAGAAATTGAACAATTTATGAAAATCACTGTTAACATTTCCACATTTAGTAGCGAATCGAGCCATGTGTTTTAACGAGGATAAGGATAAGGATGATTCTCCAACAAAAAGGCTAAAGTCTGGAATCTTGAATCCCTTAGGATACTCGAACCGTTGTAGGATACTCGAACCTTTCTACAACGGCTAGCTATGGGTGAAGGTCGAATCAATCATTCTCTGGACTTCGACCATGTCAACAGGCGTCGTTGCTTCTCCTCGGTCAATTCTAAACGATCTGCTGCTTGGTTCGCCTTTTTTTTCTAAGTCAATCATTTTAAGCTGAGCAGATATTGTCTCGACCTGTATCGCTGGCAAGGGATTATTCTTTAGAAATAGAGGTTGCCTAGGTCGATCGGCGGGTCTAATATCATGGACTTTATTAACCATAACTTTGAACAATCTGTTGTGCACAGCACTATTATCACGCATCTCTTCAAGTATGCTTTTTACCGCTCATATAAACATTCGCTCAAACTGCCAGGATTGTTCTTCAAATCATCGCCGGAGAAAAGATTTAGATGGTGGATGTAACATCCCACATCACCCAGGGGAGTGGATCATGTAAGCCTTATATGTATATTCCCATCTCTACCTAGCACGAGGCCTTTTGAGAGCTCACTAACTTTGGGTTCCGTAGGAACTCTGAAGTTAAGCGAGTTCACGTGAGAGCATTCCCAAGATGGGTGACCCACTTGGAAGTTCTCGTGTGAATTCCCAGAAACAAAACCATGAGGGCGTGGTCAGGGCCCAAAGTGGACAATATCGTGCTACAGCGGAGTTGAGCCCAGGATGTGGTGGGGGCTTAAGCCGGGATGTGACAATTTGGTATCATAGCCAATCCCTGGCCAAAAGCGTGCCGACGAGGACGTCGGGCCCCTAAGGGAAGTGGATTGTAACATCCCACATCACCCAGGGGAGTAGATCATGTAATCCTTATATGTATATTCCCATCTCTACCTAGCACGAGGCCTTTTAGGACCTCACTGGCTTCGAGTTCCGGGCAGGGATATGACAGTGGATTAGAAGCCTCATCATCGTCGTCGTCACAATCTTCCACCAGTCCTTCAACAAAAACGCCTTTTGTCATTTTGGTGGGGATTTCTGCATCACAAGTCTGACCGTCGAAATTAACTTTCTTTTCTCAACATGTTGTACTTGTGGCTTCAGGTGATACGGCAGTAGGAGAATTATATGCCTGTGACAAGCCATCTTGTCCTGGACTTTGGACTGTAGGTGGAAGATTAGTCATTGACTTACCCATGACTACTTTCTTTTTTACTGACCGTGTTTCAATGGTCAGGAACTTCGTAGTTTTAGAACTAGGTCCCACTAGACGTGCCAAAATGTTGACCTAAAAACTACCAAGCCTACGTGGCGCGCAGGCCGAGTAACTAATAAGCTGACTACTTTATTCGGTAGTGTGCGGGGCGTGCCAACTCGTCGGCCGAGTTCGGCCAAGGAGTAAAATATGTTGATGTGGTGTCGGGCGCGCTACTAACTTCTTGATCTTGCGATTGCAGATAAGGAAGGAACACGTCTTGGCCTATGGGTTCTAGAGCCTGAAGACAAGGCTACTAATCTCTTCGAAGTTCACAAATCGTCGGGGCCGGGTTCGGTCTTAGTAATTATATTCGGGAGAGTATAAGTATACTGAACTGGCATCAAACTGTATGGACACAAATACTCGAAAGAGATACATGTCTTGATTGTAAAAGTTGTTCGGCCGTCGGAATGCCGAACTCTAAAATGTGTTTGTGAATATCCAATCATAAAATAAAACTCAGCTTTCAAGGTGCCAAGCCTAGTAACCTAGTAACCTGGTAACACCTCACTTCGCCGAGAAGGCTGATGAGATGACCTCTACCAAAAATGACTCGGAAATCCTTGTCGACTAAGACTTGGATAATAACCGGTAGGTCTTGAAGCAGTGTTGTTTATCCAAACTGAAGGTATTCCTCAGTTAGCTGATTCTACGGCTCCAGTGCTGTTTATCCAAACTGAAGATATCGCCAGTTGCCTTCACAATGTTGTTTATCCAAACTAAAGATGTGTTGGTAGGAAGAAAAAGGAAGATGAAAAAATCTCAGGGTTGTTAAGAAGCTTTGCGCATAGCAGTTTGTGTGTTGATTTGAAGGGGCCTTGAATGATGCACTCCCTTCTTTATTTATAGCAGCGAACCCCCCTCATGGCCGAACTAGATATGTACTCGGATTAGAACTTATCAACCCAATCTGATCAGGTTTCGGCCAATCCTAACCCCTATAGGACTTTGAACCAAACTCTTTAACGAACCGGATTCATCCCCTAATTCTAAGCATCTTCAGCTTTAAGACTCCTTGTTGCACTAGGGTTCGACTACCTCACCCTTATCTAAACCAATCCTCCTAGCAACAGGGTTCGACCAACCTTGACTGGACAGCCCATTATAAGATTCTAGATGGTTACTGGGCCAAGAACAACTCTAGGCTCGGCCCAAAATATTATTTTGGGGCCAAATAGTATTTTAAATGTTTTTTTTTGCCAATATACAATGTCACGTGGAAAGAAATTGTACATAATATTATATTATTAGCACAAAACATCAATGCATAAATATATTCGTATCATGAAATTCATAAATATATTCGTATCATGAAATTTGTTGTCAACTTAGACTATGAGGCAAGACCAAATTGAGGCCGATGGGGCACATGCCCATGGCCTGCCAGACCCAGTAGTTCTTGACACGAGAAGTATCTCCATTCAAGATAATGAGCTATATGCAATTATGATTTGAATTAATATAAAACAATATTTCAAGAGTTGAACTCAAAATAATCCATATGATTATAAAACGCCACAGTATTACAAGCTTTTCTCAAATTATAGCACGTTTACAGAAATCGGGGAAAAAAGGTTTCAAGATTTTCATCGATATTTTGGTAGGAAGTGTTAGAAGCTAAAGAGCTTCACCTAAGTTGGTCAAAAATAAAATATATGAATTGCAAGTTAGGGGTGAGGATTGGAGACCAAGAAGTAAAAAGGGTGAACGTTTTCTATCTTGCAAAATAACAGAGAATTAGATGGAGCTATCAACCACATAATACAAGCTGGTTGGATGAAGTGGAAGAGTGTATCGTCGTACGCCACTAAAGCTCAAGGAAAAATTTTATTAGGACGACAATAAGCCCAGTGAACGTTTTATGGCGCGAAATGTTGGGCAGTCAAAAAGCAACACCTACAAAAATTAGTGTAGCAGAGATGAGAATGTTTCGTTGAATGTGTAGGCACACGAGATTCGTTCAATGTGTGGGCACACGAGAAAATGTAGGATTAAGAACGAGTATATCCGAGGTAAAATAAGAGTGGTCGCAATTGAAGATAAGATGAGAGAAAATCGAGATAGATTGGACAAGAGAACCGAAGACTTAGTGATGCTCCGGTTAGAAGATGGGACAATGATACGAAAGCTCAAGACAAAAGGGATAGAGGAAGACATATGAAGACTTTGAAAGAGACAATAAGAAAAAATATGGAGTACTTGGAGTTAACAGAAAACTTAGCGCAAAAATGAGCACAATAATGTTCTATGATTTAATATAGTCAACCTGACTTAATGTGATAGGACTCGTTTGTTATAGGTTTTGGAGATCACGTCTCACCACATTTATAGAGAACCAAATATGAATGACAACAACTTTGCTACATCAGGACAATGTTTGTATGATTCGCTTGCATCTTGAAATAATTATCCTAATAATGTATCTTGAAATAATTCGCTTGCATCTTGAAATGATTAGACCATCTTTATGTGTCTATTATTCCACACAATGTGAACATGACTACAATGCTCCGAGATTATAACGATGTAGATAAAAGTGATAAATATATAAAATTCAACTTGTGTTAAATCTCACGTGTTTATATCTCTTTGTTTTATGAACATAGAAGGTGAAATTTCACTTGTTTACTTGCCACTGCGGTATTGTGATATGACCCAAAACACCAGAACTTAAAGCTTATCGATTTAGATGAATCCAAGAATTGGAAAGTTGGTGAGTCAACAGACACAAATTCAAGTCATTGCCATTAGCCATCCACCTTTTTTCAAAGACCACAACCTAAATTTACAACCTTCTACCTTTGAATATCACTAATTTGGTCCATACTGCGTGCGTTCACGACGGAAGATTTGATTGAGCGAAAGTTTTGATTGGGATGAATTATGACCTAAATTTATGTCTAATATTCTAGCCTAAGTTACAAATGCTACTGTTCGTATTTTTTTGTTGTCAAATGATAGAATTTGCTAAATTTAAGGTCAAATTAATCAGCGACGGTGTTTGAATTAATAATACAGTTCTTTTAATGAAAAAATAAAAACTATGAATATCACTAGTTAAGCACACGATAGAAACACAAAAACATATTATTCACTACTACCACCATGAACTGAATTACAAACAAATAGTAGACCCTGTGAACGATATACATAACCTATATATACACATCTCGTACATATTTTACTACTCAAAAGTCTCAAACCTCCTAATTCACTCTTGGAACCCAAAATGCTGGACCCCAACAACTGAATTCCCAATCCCATTCCCCATTCCCCTTTCCCCATTCCCCATTCCCCTTTCCAGATCCGTCGACGCACAAACGCACTCTCATCGACTTCCGTCTCCTGTTGCCGTCCCATGCACCGACTCTAAATACGCTTTAACCTACTCCCCACCACACCCGATCCAAAATCAGTACGGCTTCTGCAGGTACATAAAGATATCCTGCAGCGGCGACATCTCATTCCCGCTCTGGAACTGCGCTCCGAACCCGTTCTCCACCGTCGTATCCATGTAACTGTACGGGATTTCCAGCGCCTTCTCCCACTCCTTCCACTTGGGCTCGCTTTGCACCTCGCACGCCAACTCCGGCGACACCACCTGCTCCGAGCAGCTCGAGTCCGTGTGCAGCTTCGGCACCGAGTCAGAATTGTCGAAGTACACGTAATCGCTCCCGTGACGACTGGGGACCACCGAAGCCGGCGGCGGCGGGCACCTCAGATTATCCGGCTTCCTGTCCTCGAACTCCGAGCCACTGCTCGCGTTACGGCTAGCCGTTCGCTGTTGTTCTTGTTGCTGCTGAGGCTGCTGGTTCTCCACGGTCCCCTTCTTGTTGTATATTCGGCACAGAACCCAATCATCCAGCTGTAAAATCAGACCGTCCATCAATATCCAAAACAATTGTTAATCAACTTGCTACTTAATTAAATTAAGTTAACTAACCTAATTAAATAAATCCTACCCACAAATAGAATCCCCCTATTAATATCAGTCTTATCTTTTAGTTACCGCTAATACGCTTCCGTCAGCGTCACAAGAAAGTTCCAAAATTGGAAATCTTGGTCACACCGTTGATCTAAATTAGGCTCAATATCTACCGTCCTTTTATATGGCCGCCAATTCATTGAAAGAAATGGGACCCCACCCCGATGGGGCATTCGGCATTGGGGGAATATTATTTAGGTCAAAATACGATTTGAACGACGTCGTGTCAAGCGAACCGTCGTCGTCATCGTCATGCAACGAAGTTAGGAATTTACGATTTTACCCCAACCCCTAACGTGGAGAGAGAGAGAGAGAGAGAATAGCGTGTATACCCTGAGGCTGTTCTTCTTCCTCGGCGAGCGGTCAACGTCGGCGAGGCGGTATTCGTGCATAATCCAGTTGGTCTTTTCGCCGCGAGGGGCTTTTCCAGCATAGAACACCAGAGCTTTCTTAATCCCCACAGGTTTCGGGTGCCCAATCGGCTTATCGGCCCCGGTCGCCTTCCAGTAGCCGCTTCCGGCCGCCCGGTTCGGCCTCGAACCGTTCGGGTACTTCCGGTCCCTTGGCGAAAAGAAATACCACTCCTTTTCCCCGTACAACGCCAAGCCTGCAACACAAAAATTACTTAGTAAATAAATAATATTAAAAAAATTCGAATTCCCTGAAAACTAAAAAAAATGGAAAAAAAATCGCTCGAATTTAGGGAAATTTACCTGGGAGCTCCCAGGGGTCGTATTTGTAGAGATCGATTTCGGCAATGATCGGAACTGATATCGGCTGCGACGCGCATTTCCGGCAGAGGTAGTGTTTCACCAGCTCCTCGTCCGTCGGGTGGAACCTGAACCCCGGTGGAAGCTGTAAATCGGCGGACGACATTTCAATGGGTGTCGTTTGCACTCTCTATCTCGCTCTCGCAGTCGTTATTTCACTCGCCCTCTGTGCGAAGCAAGCTAGTCGGCACTTGAAACTTGAAACGTAAGGGAGAGAACTGAATATATAGGCTGGTGGGGGGAGGGGAAGGGAGGGACACGTGGGCGATAACGTTTATTGGGCAGTCCGTGCGGACTGGTTTATGGGGGCGTTATGCTGACCGCAGTCGGACACGTGTCGGCCATGGAAGTGCGGTTCGTCGGCAATAGAAACTTATGGAGGTGCTGTTGTCACTGCTTACGCCACCTCTTTTGGACGGGTGTGTGAGTCGGTCAGGGTCGGGTTCTCCCTAGGGATCCGAGTTTATTCGGCGGGTCAATAGCCGACATGGTACGGTGCGTCGGGGTGTACACGTCAGCTGTCGTCTTACACGTGCGCTCTGTATGTCGACAGCTGGATCAAGAAAAATATTGCGGTGCGTAATATTATTACACACGTTTTTGTATTATTACGGTGTTGATTATTCTTCCCTGAGAAAAATATTAAAATTGGAAAAAATAATTAAAATACCTTTTGGGTAGGAAATACGTTGGCATGCTTATCTTCTCGCGAAAGTGAAATATAGAATTCATATTTACTGTGATTTTTCTTTCTTAAATTGTTTTACTATACAAAGTAACAACCGGAAAGGGAAACATGCAAAATCTCCACAAATTTGAATTTTATGGTTTCACTGAATTAAAATGGAAAGAAACGAATTATATAAATAAAGAATAATGCTATTTTTTAAATTTTAAGGTTTTACTGTATTAACATAACATGGATTACTATATTAATTAATTAATTTTTATGCGGCAATTCAGTATGGAAAGAAATGAATGTTATAAATAAAGGGTAATGCAATACTTGATACCTATTTATATTATTATTTGTTTGATTCTGTAATCTAAGTGGAGCATGCAGACACATGTAAGTCTTGTTTTTATTAAAAATATTATATAAAAAATGATATAAATAGATAATAAGAATAATATTTTTTATGAATAAAAGGAAATGATCCGTAGTTATAGGCATGATGGTCGTAGGTTGGCACCGTGGTTGAATGGTTGCGTCAGTTGGAGCTGGCATTATTTTGACTCTTTTGAGACCTAGCTTTATTTCTGCATGTTTATGATTGGTGATTGATTGCTTGACATACACAATGAAATTCACATTCAGCACCCATTAAACAAGGTTATGTTGTATCAAAGATTGTAACTCTTTTAGGACCCATTCACTGTATTGACGCACACGTTACAAGTGTGCATGCCCCAAATAAAATTTAATCCCACCCTAGCTGATATGGACTCATCAATACCATATGTGTGGTTTAGGAGTTATTAACCAACCCTTTTCTTGATTTTTGTTTTTATAAAAACGATTTAATGTACTAACTAGTATCACACTAAATATAAATATACTGAGTAATGTGAATCAAACTCCAGGGCTGAGACTTCTTATAACTCAAACTTCAGGGTTGAGATTTCTTAGAAGTAAAGAGAAATATCATGAGACATACAATTGATTTTTTTTTTTTTTTGTCATACGATAAAGTTTGTTAAATTAGATGTTAGATTACTTACCAACATGGTTCGAACCCACATTGTCATGCAAGGGCTTAACTTCTTTTCACCATTGTGGTAAAGGGCCACTTACACAATTGAGTTCTTCAAAAGTTGTTAAATGGGCAACCTATATGGGTAAAAATGAAACAGGCACAAGTACATGATTTTTAGCTATCGAACAATACAATAGCTACATTACCTGCAATTAGGGATAACAATTCTAACCGTCAAACCTGATAACTGTGAATAACCATCCGAATGGAATGGATTTGGGCATGGAAGTTTGGGTTTATTCTGGATATGGGGAAAAACCGTTTATATTATTCGGTTATGGTTTTGGATATGGTTATAGAGGTCCCAAACTGTATCCATAACCGAATCCGACCCGATTAGTAAATAATATAATTTATATATAATATAATAGTATAATATATATATATATATATATATGTATGTATGTATTTGTATATCCATTATTCACCGAACCATTACCTTGAGAATGCAAAAGTTGCATTTTGTAGGAAAGTAAATTTTCGAATCAAAATCAATTTGAACTCAATGGTGCTTATGTGAGATATCAAAGACAAGCCAACATTATCAGTGTTTTAATTTTTATACTCAACAAGATCCATTCATTAGATCATTTTATACATCAAATATTTAATAACGAAATTAATATGTACTAACTTATAATGTCTTAACTGAACTAATATATTTTTTGTATTGACGAAGATGGATATACCCATTAACCAATGGGGAATCCGTTACCCGATGGGTATGGTTATGGATCATACCCGATGGTTAATTTGCAGTTATGGATATGGTTAATTTTCATGATTATGTGGATGGATATAACATTTCTGTCCCCAAACCGAACCGTTGTCATCCCTACCTGCAATGTTGATAAAATCTTCTCCTTTGGATCATAATCAAGTTATGCAATCTCTAAAGTCCAATGCAAAGTTTGGAAGGACAATTTGTTGAATAATGATCCTTATTCATTTTGTTGATAAGACCATTAGTCCATCTCTCTAAACAAGAACAATATTTAGCTACTTAAAGATGAGTAGAAACTCCTACTCAAAATTCTTAGTGTTTTAATCACAGAGTTTTGTGCTTATGATTATAACCGTTCATACTATGAATCATACTGTAAAGATTATATCTGCAAAAAATAAATTAAAACTAAAGTCATTTAGTCAATCTATTGTAGCAAATACATAAATAGTTCATAATGCTTTTCCTAATTCCGTTAATTTGTTTTAAACAGTTTGATGACTAAACGACCATAGTTTTAATCGATTTTTTGCATAGGTGATCTTTATAGGGTGATTTATAATATGAACGGTTCTTATTATAAACACGAAGTTCTATAAATTAATAACGAACAATTTTGAGAACTTTTGAATAAGAGTTCATACTCATCTTTGAGTAGCCAAGTATTGTTATTTGAACAATTGACGTGTTTGTGGGATTGGAAACTCGAAGACAATCATGGAAAAAAGGGGAGGGGAGGAGAACTAAACCTTTTAACCCTTCATATGCTTAAAAATAAAATAAAAAAAGATTTCCACAAGAATGATGAAAATCGGAAATTTGAGCATCAACATCAAACATATCAATGCCTAACTTTTTTGTATAATCCTTCTTCAATTTAAAAACAAAAAAATCTTTAGTTTTAGCATGATTCATCACAAAATAAATATCTTGATTAACTTTACCAATTTGCAATAAATATTGTCCTCTGTTAGATCAACCAGTACGACGACGTGTCCATAGGTTACGAATATCTTGATTTACTTTACCAATTTTCAATAAATATTATCCTGTGTTCGATCAACCAGTACGACGACGTGTCCATAGGTTACGAATATCTTGATTAACTTTACCGATTTTCAATAAATATTATCCTGTGTTCGATCAACCAGTACGACGACGTGTCCATAGGTTACGAGGGGCAGGGACCATCGAACCTGAGTTCACATCTGCTGTGCCGAATTTTCCTCTGCCAACCCTGTGATTGGCTTCATTTGGCGACATCTGTCCTTATCCTTAACTCCCAATTCTTATAATCATCAACATGTTGTGGTTGGGGAAGGGATCTGAGTAAGTTTTTGGGTCGAAAGGAGCTGTTTTGGACAAGTGCCACGTCATCATCACAACAAAGCTTCCAAGGGAGCTGTTTGGACACATGGAGAAGGAAGTGGCCTATAAGGTCATCGCAATCGAAATAGCTAAATATAGCCTCATTCAGAATTATAGTTCTACAAATTATTATTTTTAAATAAACAATGTCATGTCATAGTCATGATATTTCCAACCGCATGGACTAAACATAGCATCTTCAATAATTTATTAGTTAATTTAATTAAACTACTGGTGTATGTTTTCAAATCTAACCCATGAATTTAAATCAATTATTACAATTGATGAGCTGGGCCAAAAAAAAAAAAGGTTAAAGGGGGGACTAACATTTAGTCAGCCAGATGCCCATTCAGCCAAATAATGGTCTGATGGGCTCCATAAAATTATAACCTAGTCATCGCTTGGAGATGAGTTTTTGAACAAATCATATTATTTTTTGGCTTTTAGACCTTTACCCCTCTTCATTAGAGATAGACTAATTTCATGGACTCGACTCAAGCTTAGATGGTTGCCCTTATGACCATTAAACAAATTAATTTGGATTAGAACCTTTCTTAATCTTATGCCTAAATTAACTCCGATGATTTTTCTTAGGTGGCAAGATGATTACTTGAGGTAACATGATATTTGAGAGTGGGTGGGTAACAAGGAGAGGTCAGATATGGATTAATGGGAGAAATTTTGTGCGCTCTCACGTGACGGACCAATTCATTCATGTTGTATAAGTATATATTTATCAACGACAGTACACGTGTACTAATATGTGCATGATTTAGATAGAGTATAATTCCTGATAAGTGAAATAGGTCGTATGTGTTATTCGCTAATTTCGTGGGTATTCATTACCGTCGTGTTTGTATCAGCCAGTTAGGAACAAATAAGGTTGTGTTCAACATGACCCAAAAGCCGGAGAGATTTTTCAATATATCAGTCACATAGTTCGGTACATCAAATGTAGTAATACAATTGGTTGAAATTTGAAGAACAAAAAACTTTAACTAATTATATTATGACATTTAATGTATCAAGTCATGTTCTTGATACTCTAAAATTTTTTTTTCCCAAAAGCGGATGAAAATGACACGTACAATCAAGAATCTAATGTTTATGAGGGTTAGAATTCCGCGAGCGATGGTCAAAAACATGATGGGCTTCTGACCAAAAGCAAAAGGCATGATGGGCTAAGTGGTGGCTGGCCCAACCTCCTTTTTTAAAATTTTTTGTTGAACTTTTATTGTCTCCACTTTTTTTTAAAATAAAAAATTGTGGAGGACAAAATTATTATTTTGCTGAATTCATTCATTATTTTATTTATGTATTTGACTACAATCCTATCAGCCCGCTGAAGTTGCAAACATTCAAAAAATTATTGAATTTATCTCTGATATTTATCGTTAAGTCAAAACTATACAATTTTTTTTCGATATTAAAAGAATAAATTACAATGAAAATTACAAAAGCAGCCTCCACCACAATATTTTTATTTTCACACTTTAGTTTGAATTTCTATTCTCACATATTAAATAAAAATAAAAATAAAACAAAGCAGTCGTAAATTTGTACTGTTTTGTCAACAAGCGATCAATGGACCATGACCTTTAAATTTAAAAGGGGTTTAGTGGTTTACTTTAGAAATAGATGGCCTTTTTCAACTCTAAAGTTAGTGGGGGCATCATTTTTAATTAATCTCTTCTTTTTTTTCTTTTTTTTCAAAAAGGGACCAGTGATTTCGTCTCGGCAGCTTACTCTTTTTAAGGGCCGAAAAAACTCACATAAACATGTCAGCCTTTCCTTGGCCATCATCGTGCGATTCATTAGCAATAAGAATTGAACCGAAGACATGCCGTATGGAATATGGGCCTGGAATTTGTTCCCAACCACTGGACCAGCCTGTAATGATTATCTCTTAATTCTTGATTAATTAGCAATAGTATCTACAAATACTAGAATCCGAAGAAAATAGAACAGAGACTGGTCTTTGGGTGTGAACCCTAGAAGAACCTGCCTTACAAACGTCCCATCACATCCTACAATTCAGTTACTTTAAACGGTTGTGATTTCTTTGCCTAAAAGGCTGTAAGCACTGGGCAGAAAATGGCTCAAGTGACCAAGTGAATTGAACACGTTTTTATTATCTTGTTGTCAAATGATGTCAATCCAAGGGCGGCGCTACGAACAGCCGCCAATTTGTCTCATGCTTTATTCTTTTTCCACACCTCCAAAAAATGGTGTTTGAACCGAAAGTAATTGCAACTTGATCACCTTGTTGTTGCAATTATAAAACTATTTGATTCGGGCAGCACCGTAAAACCACTTGAACAACTTGTTTTTAAGCCATTGATCCTTGTCGTTGGACAATTCTGAGGTGGTGTGGAAATCTGTTTGTCGTTGAGATGATGTCGGCGGGACTCTTGCGTACGTTGGTGAAGATTTGTCTACTATTAATGTACATTGGTTTGGAGGAGTTTTAACGAAATATTTTCAAAGCTGTTCATTTTTAATAAAAATGATATTTTTATTCTAAAAAATCACTCGTACTATTCACTTACCACACATTTTTGTCATTTTGATTAAAATTTAAAGTGTTCAAGACATTTTCATAAATTTTCCTTTGATTTTGATGATTTAGTTTACTAATGTTAGTCTTATCCGACAGTTGATAGTCATTTACGTGCATATAAATGTGCCATACTTCAACCATAATCAGTTAATGAACACTAAATTCTTGTGGACGTGATTGACTGGTGACTGTTGAGGTATATCGATTTTGATGACTGAATCTACTAACATCACAGATGAATGTGTTGGCTTAATGTACACTTTGAGTGTGTGAACAAATTTTGTTTTTGTTTTTAAAATGGGAATGAGAGAGAGAGAGAGAGAGAGAGAGAGAGAAAACTGTGGGGGTGGGAGTACGGAAAGAAGTTTTGCCTTTTATTTTTTGTTTTCTAATGTTAGATGAAATCACATGTGGATAAGGCTTATATAAATATATAAAATAAAATAAAAAGTAAATTTTGGTTTTCTAAAATTACATTATTACCTATATTTTTCTTTTTGTGATAGAAGAGTCAATAATCTTTTCATCGTTTTTCAATTAACAAAGAGAGTTTTACTAATATATAGTTTAAATTATATATTTACATCAACAATTGACATCATTTATGCACGTCTAAATCATTTATATCAACGATTGACAATTATTTATTTTGAAGATTGAAAACCTTCCGATTCATTTACACTAAAAGAAGAAAACCTGCTCGCGCACTTCCTAATTTTTGTTGTCGTTTGTGTGACAAAGTAGAGCATGCACGAACAAATTAAGGACATGACTTTTATTCACAACAAATTAAAATATTGCATATACGTCCAACTAAAGGTTTAAGATTTGTTGTGGCCAATGGTGCAGGTGGCGACAAAATTAGACCTGCTGAGATCGACCCACAGGGCAGATACAACCTATAGCCTATATAGGAAAGAGATCCGGCCAAAGCCACCTGATCAAGTAATCCGGACTTTTGAAATTTCATCAAACGGTCCATCTGTTTTGACCCTTTAAAAGCTATAATAATTTTTGACCGTTGGATAAATTTCAAAGATCTGAATCACTAATCCGGTGACGAAGAGATCTGGAGATGATCTCTTCTCACTTATATATAACAAATAATGCTAGGAAGACTAAATTTGTAAATAAAGTTTTGAAAACTAAATGAATGTAAGTTAATGATTAATTTATTTACTTACAAGTTGATAAACATGCTTATTTTTATTAGTGACACATTATTTAGTTTTTAAATTTAATCTTCCTAATATTAACTTATTAACTTGTAAGGGAGTAGATTAATGGCGGCGCCCATGGACCCTTCAAACATTTAATAACCCTCCACTTTCCTTATGGTCTCTTTTTCTTTTGTCCATACCGGATTAGGATTATAGCTGTTGTATAGAAATCTTGACAATTTCTGTGCTTTCCTTTCCCTTCCCTTCAAAGGCTTCATGTTTACATCATCTTCTTCAACATATCCTCAAAGCAGCTCACCGTTTAAATGAGAGCGGATTGGACGGTTCACTTGATTCTAGGTATGTTAATCAAGAAATGAATGTCAGTTTCTAGATTTTAGCAAAAAATAAATTAGTTGTGAGTGGAACTTATTAGATTCATCTTCGTAGCTCAACCTGAATTAGACTATTCAATTAAATTAGATTAATGTCTGGTCATTGTTTGATGAACTTATAAATACTAGAACTTGAGTTTTTAATTTTTTGTTTTTTTTTTTTTTTTTTTGAACAAACGATATTATTTACATTAAAATGTTGTGAGAGTGTGTTAAACTTTACAATGGCCTAGTAATAATTTGGTTCAAAATTGTCTTTGACGAGAATCGAACCTAAAATCCTTTTTTTACAAGTGAATAAGAGTACTACTAGATCGTAGTACTAAATGGTAGAACTTGAGTTATGAAAAACAAAATCTAATATATTGTGTCAACAAGTCTCATCTAATAAAGGGGGACTCTTGGTACTAAATTGGCCATTTAGGGTCAGTTTGGGATTGTTGTGTTTTTTTTTTTTTTTTTAAACTATTTAAGTTGTATTTTAAGAATAATCAGCTGCAAAATAAAGCAGTTGAACGTTTAATAAACTTTATTTTTAAAAGTGTTGTAAGTATGAAAAGTAGTGTAAAAGCGTTTAATAAAATTTAATGTAAAAATTTTATAATTTTATATAATGACAAATATACATGATGGCGTGGATTACCAATATATATATGATGGTGTGGGTGATGACAACGGCGATGATAGCAAGGGTCATGGTTTGTGATGGTGCCAATGATGGGGTGTGGTAGTTGGGTTGCAGAGGTAACAATGGTGGTAGGGGCAGCGACAACAACGATGTTGTGGGTTGTGGTGACAGTGGTGGCGGTTGCGGTGGCAGTGGTTGCAGTTGTGTTTATGGTGGTGCTGGTGGTGACAGTGACGACAACGATGGTAGTGGCAGTTGTGGTGGTAGTGATGGCGGGTATGGCTGTGGTGGTGGTTGTAGTGGTGTAAGTGGTGGTGCGATTGTGGTGTGGTGGAAGCGGCAACAATGGTGGTGCTAATGGAAATGGTGGCGTAGGAGGTTAAGGTTTGTAGTGGTAGGTGATGGTGGTTACTTTGCTCCAAGGTTCTAAAAGAAGCTAGGTGCTAGTTGGGCGGCGAGCTAGGGCTTAGCGCCTCGTCGACTAGGCGGGGCTTAGGCGGGCGCCTAGGCGGACTAGGCGGATTTGAGTAAATCTATTATAATTTGTGTAAATAAGTGTCTTCGTATACTTAAAATTTATATACTTTCATCATAAACTACAATATAGAATGACATACATATTATTAAGTATTGGAACATAATGAAAAAATGGGGAACAAGGATATAATGCGTCTTCATTTAAGTATGCAACAAGTCTCTTATAATTTATTGAAAAAATAAAATGTAAAATGAAAGTTATCTATTTTCTGTCTAAGTGAGTCGCGACCTAGGCGGGTGCCTAAGCGGGTCTGGACGAGTTAGGCGGTCTAGATGGGCGCCTCAGCAAGTCTAGACAACCTTTCTTAATTTTCAAACGCCTAGACATTAATTGGGGCCGTGACTAGCCACCTATTATGTTGAATGCATCTCACATTAAATTTAATACTAAATAACTTATTTAACCTACTATACAGTGACAATTTCAATCTTAAAATAATTAAAAAAAAATTCTAAATACACCCCAAATCATTTTAAATTCTTATCTCAAGATTATTTATCTTCTTCAACTCTCAGACAAAGTGAATGTTCTTGATGACCCTTAGATGAAGGCACTGGTTTTTGTTGATAAAGCTTTCTCTTGCTTATTAGGCAAAGAAAATAGTCATGAAGTAGTGATATCAATGCATCTCCAGGAATAGGGAAGGAAGTCATAACCTGTTACAAAACATAAGCAACGCCCATCAATGCTCCGTTGGTTTCTTGTGAGTTGTTTATTAAAGCAATGAAGATATAAGAACGTGTTGAAAGTTTTGTACTTTCTGGTTTTTATTCCTGGGTTTTTGTTTTTGTGGTTGAATTAAAATGCATAAACAAAAATTGCAGTAATTGTTTGACACCCAAGAGCTCGACATCCCTTATGGCTCTCTCCATATGTCTCTCTGCGCACACATAATAATCTTAAAACAAGAAGAAGGATACTTCCTTGATCTTTTTTCAATTCCATGTTATTTCTTTACTTAAAATAAATAGAAGAAGGATACTTCCATGATTTTTCACTTGCACCTAAGATGTAAGATGTAAGATGTGAAGAGTGTGAAGTGTATATAGAAAATATGGGGTGTAGAAAATATAAAGTATATGTTAAGAGTGTGGGGTGTGAGGGTATTATGGGGAATTATGTGGGGTGTATTAAGTATGTAAGGTGCATTAAACAAAATATGGGGTGATAATATAATAAGCCTTTATTTTTTAATATTAGATAAAATCACATGTGGATAAGACTTAAATAAATAAATAAATAAAACAAAATTTGATTGTCTGAAATTACATTATTGTCATATTTTTCTTTCTGTAATAGAAAAATTAATAGTCTTTTTACCGTTTTTCAGTTAATAAAGAAAATTCTATTAATATGTAATTTATAATGCATTGACATCAACAATTGACATCATATATACATGCCTAAATACACAATACATTAATAATAATATCTCAATATTTTATATTTATATGAACTATCGACAATTATCTACCTTCAACATTGAAAACCTTCCGACTCATTTACACTAAAAGAAGAAAACCTACTCGTGCACTTCCAAATTTTTCTTGTCGTCTGTGTGACAAAGTAGAGCATGCATGAACAAATTAAGGACATGACTTTTATTCACAATAGTTGAAATTTTAGGTGTTTGCTAAATTAAAATATTGCGTATATGTCCAATTAAGGGTCTAAGATTCGTCGTGTCCAATGCTGCAGGTGGCGACAAAATTAGACCTGCTGAGACCGACCCACAGGGCAGATACAACCTGTAGGCGATTAGGTTGATGGCGGCGCACATGAACCTTTCAAACTTTTAATAATCCTCCACTTTCCTTGTAGTCTCTTCTTCTTGTGTCCGTATCGGATTAGGATATAGCTGTTAATCTTGACAATTTCTTCGTTTCCTTGCCATTGAAAGGCTTCACGTGGGAAAAGGATTCTTCTACCCTCCCTATTTCCATTTACTTCTTTTATATATTATTTTTTATCTTATTATTTTTATTAAAAAATCAATACAAAATATTAACATAATTTAAACATGATCGTTCAAATAAAAAAATACAAAATAATAAAAAGATTAGGAAAGTAGAGAATCATTTTCTCTTCATTTTACATCATCTCCTTCAACATATGCTCAAAGCAGCTCACCATTTAAATGAGAGCGGATTGGACAGTTCACTTTATTCTAGGTATTTAATCAATAGAATGTCAGATTCTAGATTTTATGAAAAAATAAATTAGTCGTGGAACTTATTAGATTCATTTTGGTGATTTGACCTGAATTAGACTATTCAATTAATTTAGATTAATGTATTGATCTTCGTTTGATAAACTTACAAATATTCCAACTTGAGTGTTTATTTATTTATTTATTTATTTTTGAATAATTGATTATATCTATATTAAGGCGATGTAAGGTGATGTGGGAGTGTGTTAAGCTTTACAATGATCTAGCAATAATGTGGTTCAAATTTGTTTTTAACGAGAATCAAACCTAAGACATCTCACTTACAAGTGAATAAGAATACTACTAGACCATAATACTAAGTGGTCGAACTTGAGTTATGAAAAACAAAATATATTGTGTCAACAAGTCTCATCTAATAAAGCAGGGACTGTTGGTACTAAATCGGTCATTTAGAATCAGTTTGGGATTGATGTGCTTTTTTTTTTTAAATTGTTTATGTTGTACTTTAAGAATAATCAACTGCAAAATAAAGCAGTTGAATGTTTGATAAACTTTATTTTTAAAAGTATTGTAAGTATAAAAAATAGTGTAAAAGCTAGTAAATTTTAATGTAAAAATTATATAATTGTATATAATGACAAATATACATGATGGTGTGGGTGATGATGACGATGACGGTAGCAAGGGCCATGGTTTGTGATGTTGGTGGTGATGGTGCCAATAATGGGGTATGGTGGTTGGGCTGCATAGGTAACAATGGTGATAGGGGCAACGACAACAACGATGTTGGGGGTTGTGGTGGCAGTGGTTGTGGTTGTGGTGGTGACGATGACGACAACAATGGTAGTGGCAGTTGTGGTGGTAGTGATGGTGGGTATGGTTTGTGGTGGTGGTTGTAGTGGTGTAAGTGGTGTAAGTGATGGCGCGATTGTGGTGTGGTGGTGGCAGCAACAATGGTGGTGCTAATGGAAACGGTGACGTAAGAGGTTAAGGTTTTTAGTGGTCGGTGGTGGTGGTTACTTTGTTCTACAAGGATTAAATATGTCTAGAAGGATAAATAATATATTTTTAAAAAATTAATAAGCGTATTACAGGAATTAAAAATATTCATTAAAAGGCTCAACTTCGCTTTTTATTAAAGCAGTTGCTGTTGTCTGGAAGTCATTACTTTTAAAATAAGTAGAATATTTAATTTTTACCAACATTTTTTTACTGCTTAACTTTAAAGTAAAGTAGATTTTGGTGGGAAAAAAAAAAATAATATCAAACTGGGCCTTAGTTGCAACTTGCAACCTCAATATGCATAGTTTTACAAAATTATTTCAGTTTAGAGAGAAAATTATAGATGAAGTATATTCTATGGTCTTTTATTTCTTCATTCATTACCAAATTCCAACTAATTACACCATTCATTACCAAATTCCAACTAATTACCTAGAACTGAAACACAAATCTTGTACATTTATACTTTGCAATCAAACCCATAAAATAAAATGAAATGCATAACCCTAATTATTTATAAATTCTTGGTCTTGGATGATGAGGATGGTGATGAAACTTCTGTGCTGCAAATAGGACAACTCTTTTTAATCTGAAGCCATTGGCTTATACACTCCCAATGATAAGGGTGTTCACAGGACAATGCAGCTAGTAATTCACCATCTTCATATTCGATCTGACAAACCACACACCGATCGATGCTAGTCTTGCTCTGATCGACCGCTAATTTGCAGGTGTAGGGATGCAAACATGTAGAAATCTCACTGCTGGGAAGTCCTCTTTTTTCTTCCCCTATGAACTCTCCAAGTGCTAACAATTCCTCATAAGTTAGTTCATCCACGTCCAAATCATCCATTTCTTGGTCGCTGCTGCTGCTGCTGCCAATTTCTTCGTCCTCAAAAAACCTGAAATCACCAGCATCAAATTGTCTGCTTTCGGAGAAAGCAGCGTTGTCTGGATTATAGTTTTCATTAGAGGACGAAGAAGCATCATCAATTTCAGCATCGTCTTCTTCACTATCGCTTTCTATGGTTTCGAGCATTGTGTAGGCCTGCTCTTGCTCTTGCATAGCCATGGCTAGAATGAAATCTGCGCTCACTTGGTTGAGTTCGGTGAAAGGGGTCCTCCGGGAAGATTGTTTGGCTCGTTCTTCTTCTCCGGCCATTGAAAACTACGATCAATCTCTTCCAGAAACGCAGTGTCAAAAAACCAGATTCATTTGAGATATATGAGGGGAAACTATTGGATTATTTTTATGAGGTTTCTTGAGAGAAAAGGCAACGTCCCTTGGAAGCAATGGGAAACCTATTCCTCATCGATACAAGTATTCCAGATTCCTAGTTCAAATTCGTGTGCCAAAGAAAATGATCTCCCATAATTTACAACTTCTTAGTCCAAAATTTTGGGCTCCTAGGTTGTGACTTGTGCCCTTCGCAATCGGCAATTCCCTCTCCGCTGGGCAAAGACAATCCTCTTGTCAACTTGTTCACATCCATGGTCCCCAGAATAATTAATTATGAGGTTAAGCAGATGATTAGCAGAAGGCCTTTAATCATAAAGAGATTTTCTATTTCTAAAGACTAACACAACTCTCGTAGTAGAAGACCAAGCGATCAGACCGAAAACTGTTTCGGTGTTATCTTTTGTTTTCGTTTAAGAAATTGTGCGAGATTACCTTTGTGTTCTTGGTTTCATGGGTTGATTCAAGGTTTCTTCATGTCTACTTATGTGAAACGGGAGGAACTCGTGAATAGAGGAGAGAAAACAATCTAATTATAAAAGGTTCAAGTATTGTTAGTGTTTAAAATATCGGTATACGTGGAAATATCGATATGCAAATTTGTGAAAATATCGACGGATATGTCGAAATTGATATTGGTTGCTTTCGATGAAAATGATGGAAATTTAAGATGAAATTTTAAGAATTATCAAACATTGGTTTGGACAAAATATAAGAAACTCTCCGATATTTAACAGATGTGTCAGAAACACCGACGATATCTGTCGATTTTAGCCTAAACTTAAGAGTTTGTCCCACATGAGATGAAATTTAGACTTCCCCCAATTTCCATACATTTCTCTAATTTTTTTATACTTCCATGAAAATATCTCATATCAAAAAAATATTAAACATTGAGTACTGTATATTACGCAATGTAACATGAGATCCACAAAATTTTTTATTTTATTTTATTCAATACAATAATGGTAGAAAAGTCAGGAATCAAGTCGTTGTGATATTTAAAGTAAACAGGTCAAAAGAATTCAACCAATCCCATATGGCGTGGGGTATAGCGTAATAATGATCGTGTAAAACGGTGGCTGGGTGAAGGAATATGCTTTATTTGCCACCACTGACTTGCGTATGCCACAAGCGAAGCGATGACACCAGCATTGAACTAGTTGAGAATGTTGTGAAAGAGTTGCTGAATAGACGCCAGACTAATCCATTTCTGACAAAAAGATCAAGTTTCTCCCCAAAACATTGCTCTCATGGACCTTGTAGCTCAGTTGGTCAAGAATTTTCACCCCCTACACCCGAGTTTCAAGTTCGATTACCCCTCTTCCAATGTCTTGCTTACGTCAAAATACGAAAATAAATATCGAGCTTATCCAGTACCGATTAACACGTCGGCCGGGTTCTCCCACTCTTGTCAAAACGCAAGACTTTGGTTAACAGCATGTCTTTCACCATAACACCACATCTACGAAACAGAACCGAACACACGAGAGTAACATCATGTGTTCCGAATACGCACCACGAATAAATTCGAGATAATGCTTAGAAACAGCAAATACATCTGGATAAATTCGAAAACTGTTTAGAAACATTCATGAGCGTGCCAACTGAAACATATTTGAATTCCCGGCATTTTCACCAAGTGACCTATGATCCCACTGTCTATACTCGTCGAAGTACATTAAATCAAAACATAACAAGGGGCCTATGATCGCTAAGAATGCTTATGTCTGCTCATTCACGTCAAAGCTACATAGACACTTGAGGAAAAGATGCAGCCAGAACAAAATGCAAGAGGATTCACTAGAAGGCATGCAGCGAGGTCAGTCCATTCTTCCCTTCAAGATCTTCTCCTGCACTTCAGTTGGTGTTCTGCAGAAAAATGAATGCACGTGTTAAAACGGGTAGTGTTACTTCTCACATAAATGGAGGGAATTAAATGGCCCTCACAAATCTTAATTACTGTGAAGTTGTAACATAGGGAGAATAAGGATATAAAGAACATGAAGGAAAAATCAACAATGGATTGAGAATTCAGACCACCAAAGAAATTGATTCCTGAGATTCCAAATAATGTTAACCGGTTAGGGAATTAGGTTTTATTTACGCTCTACTGTATCACCAACAAGATAACTAATCCAAATGTTACGGTAAGAGTAGCCACTGGTCACGACAATGTAGCTTTAGCCTTCAGGACAAACAACATTCCTGGATTTCACATAGCATTAATCATATTATGTAAAGCACAATGTTAGTGTTTCACAATTATTTCCCCAATATCATGTTCAGCTGAAGTATATATAGCTACTTGCTTTATTTGGCAGGCAAAGAGATGGAAGAAATGATTCGAATCCTATATCAGCATCTTAAAGTATGAATGACAAAAGGAACAATAGAATCTTACATTGCTTCAAGAGACATTCGCTCTCTATGTACACACCTATCTTCATTTATAACACCGTTTGTATAGAAATTGAGTGATAAGAATATCTGAATAAGTAAAGAGAACGTAAGGCTTACACGACAAAGACGTGGCCTCCCCAACCACTTAGACAGTCTCGATCTACTGATGAAAGCAATGCTTGAGAGACAGTCTCAAACAATTCCTCTGGTTCCTGATTGACAATTGGTAGACAAACTGCTGTTAGAGGCTTAGAGCTGTTCTCATTAGTAATAAATATAATAAAGGAGATGGGCATTTTAGCGGTACTAGGAGCAAACATTATCACAATGATCTAATTGATCAGACAGCAATAAATTTTCAGCCCCACAGAATCCTCTACATGATTATTGAAGTTCAGTTGGCAATGGAGCCAACTGTTTATCTCTATATATGCTTTTATTTATGTAGCATTTCCCCTGAATTATATTGCCCCTTCCCCAACTCCTTTCAGTAGTAGCAACACAAACACACACACACAAAGACAAAAGGTTGCAACTGATTGGAGATCTCTCAGCTTGTTTTTTTTTCTTGATTTCAATAGCCCCATTCTCAAAGCAACAACACATCTATACCATTAAATATGAATCACAGTCGCCTGAGACAGCGTGTCACAGTTACGTGCCTGAATGTTCATTATATATGGGAGACATATGATTCAACAGAATATCTGAAGCACCTAAAACTGAAATTCTCATATCTGAAGAAGTACATAAGCAGATCAACTGCAACAACAACCAGATCAAATAAAATATTGACCAACCATTGATAAAGCTAGTGCAAATTGAATAGAGAAACTAACCATATCAGGCTTGAACATTGCCTCACAAGCACCATAAAGGGACTCGGATGCAGTACCAGCAACAACAAAGTCTTTTGCTAGTTCCCTACATATACAGAACACAAGTAACATCACAACAAGAAGCAAAATCCACATCAACACACAAACAAAATAGAAGTAGCAAGCATGAATATTTATCCTATTTGGGAAGATGAAGAAACAATTTTGAAGTCCTTAGCATATGGGCAGCTAAAAAGTTATGAGAAAGTCGAAAAAGAAAACGAGTGAAAGACAAAAAATAACTTACTTGGCTCCAATTGAATCCATAGTACAGATGAATGGTTTGTCTTCATCACCTAACCCAGCAATTACAGGCTGAGTGAAGTAGGGACCAAACCTAAATCACAAAAAGGAAGACAAACCTTTTAGTTCCTCATCACATTAGGCTAAAGTAATCAATACCCATTAAACTTCCTAAGTATATATAAAAAAAAAGGATCAGATTTGAGCAAATTCCAAACCTTTTCTCATACAGAATAGCCGAAACGAGGCTCGCAAAAGTCTCGGGTTTCATATCCCTCTCCTCACGAAGCTGGTACAGCTTGTGCCGAAACATGAGCCTCTGATACCTACAAGTTCACACCAAAATCCCCAAAAATCACCCGAAGGAACGCAAAAATAATATATGTACATATATATATATATAGAGAGAGAGAGAGAGAGAGAGAGAGAGAGATGTACAGAGTCTGAGCGTCCGTGGCGAGGCCGGAGAGGCCGATGAAGAGCCTATCATGGACTTGGCTAATCCTCTTGAAGTCGGTGGCGACGGTCTGGAGCTGAACACCGAGGCGGCGATCGCTGGCGATGGCGAAGCAGTTCTTCCCCACCATTGCGACCAGTGCACTCCCATTGTACTCGGTGATCTGGCAACCAAAATTTTCAAAACAAAAATCAAAATCCCCCGTTGGGTAATTACGAAAACCCTAATCAGCATCTGTGCGAGTAAAGAATCAAGCTTTGCATCTTCAACTTACCGACATCGGAGAATTAGGGTTTCTCAAAAATCAGAATCGAAATCCAATTGCTTTCACAGACAACTGAAAAGAGAGGGGGAGAGAGAGATCGTTTCGTTCGTGGAAATGCGTTGCGCACAAGAACACTAAATTATAGGTCGCTTGATTTCTTCGGCGTCACTCCAGCCCTTCCTTCCAGTGTTTGTTTTTTTTCTTTTTTCTTTTCTTTTCTTCCAGTTGTTTGTATTGGGTCAAAATTCTAGATATGGGCTGTGCCATTTTCTTATATATCAAAATATTAGATTGGGCTAGGTGGAGCAAATTTACCCCAATTTGTTTCAACCATTGAGCTAAATATGAGTTTTAACTCAAAACTCTTCTTTTAGGGTAAATTTAGTCCAAGATTCATCTTGGATTAGTGGATTGACCTACCATATATGCGTATTTCTTTTTAGTTTTATATTTATAAATTTATTGAATCCAACAATTAAAATCTAAAAAATCTAATGATCTAAATTTAAATCTAACGGCTAAAATAATTTTAAAAAAAAATTCTTTCATGTGTTTCATATTCTGTCATAGTGTTTCATGGTGTCAGTTTAACGATTTTCAATATTTATCGGAATATAAATATTTTTAGGTTAAAATGTTCATAACATTAAACTATATAGTCTACATAATTTTTTTTAAAGTTACTTTAAGAACAAAATTATCCTAAATTCATTCTTTAAAGTCATCTCCAATAGAAAGTGTGACAACCCGTCTCAAAATTTACCTTCGATGGTGTGGAATGATGATTTTGCCCTTGGACGTTAGTTGGTGTTTTGGGTGATTTGTTTTCTTTTGTTTTGGGTTGGCTGCCTTCAGGACACACACACCCCTAAACCAACCCATGGACCCTTCCTCTCTCTTCTCCCTCTCGGATATTTTTGTAAATTCCGTACAAGTTATACGGACAACCTTTGATTCAACCATTTTTTGCACGGATCGAGACCTTGAAGGTGGATTTCATGTTCCTTGTAAGCTCTTGAGTACATCCATACCATTTTTAGAACTTGAAACACTTAAAAACCTGAGAACCCGAGATCCCAGTTTGAGGTATTGTTCATGCATACGTAAATACGAAGGTTTCAAAGGATTCTAAGGTTATATTGAGCTTTAAGACACTCTCACGAAGCTCAGAGAAGCATTTTGGAAGAAATTGGACGTCAGGAAACTCGAGAATAGTGAGTTGCAGAGGTGACCGGAATATCACGATTTTTCCAGCGATATTCCATCCTTGTTGGGGTTCAAACAGGTAAGGGAATGTTCTACTTGTTGTGAGCTTCAATTTGGTACTGATTTCATGAAATTTGGATGAAAAACGACTGAGATATAAAGGTTTAAAGTTTTTCCCAGTTTCCGGCGACGGCGACGGAGTTTCGCGACTAGCCAGAGAAGAAAGGGGAATATTCCGTTAATCTTAACGGAATATTCATAACTGCAGTTAACGGCGTCAGGTTAGTTTTAACGGAATATGCTTGCTTTTGGACGGAATATTCCTAACGGCATTAATTATTTTAAAAATATGGGGATATTCGTGAGGTTGAGTAGATCACGTTGGTATATTCAAACACCCCATTTGAGCAATGTATGAGAAGTTATTACCTAGTTTTGGGTTATGTGCGTTAAATTAATGTTTATATGGTTGTTTCGCATATTGGTGAGACCTATCATGAGGACGAGCGCAGTCACTCGAGGCTAGGGGGCTACGACCCTTCCATATACCAGTGAGTGGGTATTTTCCTTTTATCGTATTTATATGACTGATAATTCCACAAACGTTTACAAATTGAATTTCATATAATTTCTGTTAATGCTTTGGAGGACTAGTGTGAACTACGAATGGCTTGATCCCTGTTTAGGGTACGTAGGCAGTCTAACGAGACGTTAGATACAGCCATATAATAAACGAGACTAAATAATTGAGACAATAGCCTTACTTGTGGAATTGAGCTATGTAACATCCTTGCCCGGAGCAAATCGCTTCCTGGGCCTGCTCTACCACCGTAGCACGATATTGTCCGCTTTGAGCTTACTATTCCCTCACGGTTTTGTTTTTGGGAACTCACAATAAAACTTCCCAGTGGGTCACCCATCATGGGATTGCTCTAGCCCCATTCTCGCTTAACTTCACAGTTCATACAGAACCCGAAGCCAGTGAGCTCCCAAAAGGCCTCGTGCTAGGTAGGGATGGGAATATACATTTAAGGATCACTCCCCTGGGCGATGTGGGATGTCACAAGCTATGTGAGGGAGATCGGTGAAAAATGTGAGATTTAACCTTAGGTTTTGGTATAACTAATGTTGGTCATAAATTAAGATGTGAAGAATCAAGAAATTGAGGTAAGGAAAGCTAAGTAGTGATAGTTAATTTAATTACTGTCTATTTGGACTTATCATTGATGATTATTCTCGAAAGTAAATAGTTCGGGAGTGGGGTGTTACAGTTATGCATTTCATGCCATTTGTATATATGTTTATATATTTGGTAATATTATATATATTTGGAAGCATTACGAAATGTTTAGGTTTAGATTGTATCATGGTATATTCATACATATATTACCTGAATTTAATTATTGTGAACGCTTTGAAGTGTCAAATGACGCTGCGGACGCTCAGGTAAGATTCAGGTATGTACACTTTGATGGTAATGATGGTAGTGAGTACGATTGTATTGAGATATGTTAGAGCTCATAAACTTGCACCTCGGTGTTAGTGATCCCGCCCGTGGCCAGGGCCTAGCCTTCACGTGATTGTTCACCTCTCGCACCACACGCTCACCTTGGATCCAAGGTAGGTGCTAGCCTGTCGTACAGACCACTTTAAGTGGTTCCGACTCGTAGGTGACTTACGATACTTCGTACAGCCTTCACGTGATCGTAGCACTTGAGCGTATTTATTTACACCCAGCCTATTGTACAGACCGCTTTAGGTGGTTCCGACTCGTGTGCAGGATTTGGTAGATGAGCTATTGGCTATCATGTTATTGAGCTATTGGCTAGCATATTATTGAGCTATTGGCTAGCATGTTGATGAGTTATGGGCTAGCATGTTATTGCGCTATTGACTAGCATTTATTTATGAGATACAGATAAGTCGTACAGGTCACGATAGGTGACTCCGACTTATGTATTAGTATTGATTGATATGATATGTGTACAGTTGTACAAGTCACCATATGTAATTTTGACTTGCATGCTAGTATGGTTTATTAAGCACGTGATTATTTGTATTGCTACTGAGATGCTGGATAGTGGTATACTTCCGGGTTTACTATTAGTATGCTTTTGATTTCATACTCTTATGTAGTATGATTTGTTGGAAACTAAACAGGTTTTACAGCGAGGGGTTACTACTTTTGATAATGGAAAATGATTTTGAAAATCCTTATTTCGATCACTCACTCACACTTTCTATTTATGCACCCCTCCAGGTACTAGCAGTAGAGTTTCCGTATCAACGAGGATTTGTGGCATTTCCTAGTACAGGTGGCTTTTTTTGATGGCATAATCATTATCTTACCTTACTGTACTATATCTATGCTTTGTATCACACGTGAAATGGGTCCAGACCCGCTCACCGCGCACTCGTGTACTTAGGCACTTTAAGATTTTAATGTATTCACATTTTATACATTATCCCACTTTATGGCTTCGTCACCTTCATGGTGTCGGCCAGCATGCCTCAATTTAGGGTCCTAATGGATATTCCAGGTCAGGGTGTGTCAGAAAGGGCTATACATAGTCCCGTCCAGAATTGTAGCCTTGCAATAAATTATTTTCAAATGAACAATGCCAGGAAATATATACCATCTCCAACCGAAACGTGCTATGTTTTAGCATTTCAATAATTTATCATTTTTAAATTTGTTCTTTAACTTATTGGTTAATTGATTATTTTTAAGTTTGTTCTTAGACATTAATTTTTAAGATCACAATTTAATTGAAATACATCTCAAATATTAAAACTACAACAACTTAAATATTGAAGATTACAACATCTGAAATGTTAAAACTACAACAACTTAAATATTAAATATTACAACAACTTGAATATTAAAACTACAACAACTTAGATATTAAAGATTACAACAACTTAAATATTATAGACTACAACAACTAATAACAAGGATCTATCTGCCCTTACAGGAATATAGTCAGATGTTGAAAACAACTGCCGTCGGGCAATAATTTCCCTTTTTTTCCTTTCAAAATATGCCTTGCCCATTGGTGTGACAGCCTGTCTTGGATTATTTGTACCATAGGTGTGAAATGACGTTTTTGCCCCTAGTGGATATTTGTCATTTATGTGGTTGTTTTGGGGATTTAGTGGGATGCATCTGGACCACACACACACACACCCTCTCATCGCTATCTCCTTCCCGTATACCTTCCCTGTCCCGTGTGTGTGTCTCTCTCTCTTTTTCTTCTTCGTATGGATAAGACCCAAAACCCGTGAAAACATTGTAGATCGAGGTGGAAAGTTATACCTTTGTGTTTGTGAGGATCATACGAGTTCAACGATTTCACGTTGAACCATGGAACCCCGATTATGGTTACTGTTCATGCACACATGAAATGTTGCTTTTCAGGGAATTTGAAGCTTGTAGGAAGTGAGGTCCTTAGGAAGCTTGGGGTGGTTTGTTGGAAGGATTTGGACGTCGGGATCGTGAGTTGCAAGTTTGGACGGATTTTGTGAAGTTTCTCTGGCGTGAATTCGTGAATTTCAAGGCTTGAAAGTGGTAAGGTTTTGTTCTACTTGTTGTAAGCTTCATTTTGGTACCAATTTCATGGAATTTGGTTGAAAAACGAGTGAGAAACAAAGGTTTGAAAATTTTCCAATTTTCCGGCAACGGCGATGGCACCGGAGGTATGCCGGAGAAGAAGACGGAATATTCTTAATGACGGAATCTGTTAGTTTTAACAGAATATTCCTGACGGTGTTAATTGACTCCGTCAGTGTGCCTGGCACGTGGTGGCGCGTCTGGCTGTGCCTTGGCCGGCGCGTGGCAGCGCGTGGGAGGTCAGAAAATTATTTTAAAAATATGGGGATGTTTGTGAGATTGAGTAAATCACGTTGGTGTATTCACACACCCCATTTGAGCATTGTATGAGAAGTTATTACCTAGGTTTGGTTATGTGCTTTAAATTAACGTTTTTTTATAGTTGTTTCGCAAATAGGTGAGACCAATCCCAAGGACGAGCGCAATCACTCGAGACAAGGGGGTTACGACCCTTCCACATACCAGTGAGTGGGCTTTTAGTTTTCTGTATATACCTATATACTGTGGTTTTTCCCAGAAAATGAAATGGAATGTTTATATGTTTTAAATGCCATGCATTATGTTTGCCTATTGATTTATGCATTAGTAGTTGCATATATGTATATTTGGTGTTGCGGACGCACAGGTAAGTGCCAGGTAAGTTATGATATGATTGTGATTTGTAGTTATGTGAGATGCATAGAGAGCTCATAACATGCACCCCCGGTGTTAGTGCTCCTGCCCAGAGCAAGGCACAGTCCTTCACGTGATGTTCACCTCCCGCACCACACGCTTATCTTGGATCCAAGTTAGGTGCACAGTCCTGTCGTACAGACCACTATAGGTGGTTCCGACTCGTAGGTGACCCGCGATTATTCGCCCAGTCTTCATGTGATCGTAGCACTTGAGCGTATTTATTTACACCCAGTCCTGTCGTACAGACCGCTTTAGGTGGTTCCGACTCGTGTGCAGGTATAGTTAGTGAGTTGGGGATTTGAGCTCTAGATTCAGTCGTACAAGTCACGTTAGGTGACTCCGGTTGACATGTTATTTGCATTGTTTGACATTACCTAGGTTACTTACATTTTATGTGGAGGCATTCGACATGGCATATTTCTGAGCATATTTTCTATATATATGTATATTCTATTTTCTGGGAAGCTATACAAGTTTTACGCCAAGGGGTTAGAACTTTTGATAATGAAATGATTTTGAAAAGCTTTGTTTTTGCCCACTCACACTTTCTGTTTTGTGCCCCTCAAGGTTCTAGTTTGGATTGCTCTTTTGGTGGCTCACGAGGAATTCACAGCATATCTGACAGATTATCACCAGTGTAGGACCCCCTCTGGGTGTGTTTTAGTTAATGTTGGTTCCTCTGGACTGCACTAGGTTTTTTGTGCTCTGAATATTATTTTTCACACTTACGCTTGCACATGTATGTTAACTACTCTATGTGTAGTTTGATTTTTATTTATTCATACTTTTATTATTATTCTTAACTTCTGCATTGTGCACGTGGTTACGTCACCCTCACGTGACGGCCAGCATGCCCTGATTTCAGACGGGGTGTGTCAATTGGAGTATAATTCATGGTGTCCATTTCCATGTTCCTTTTTCTTACTTTTTTTTCTTCAATTTTCTAGCCTTATTTCGTCCCATAGCCCTGGGTATGGAAGATTGACTCGGAGACAGATTTTCTTCAATGATAGAAGATACTTCTTCATCCCTAACTATAGCGGAAACATTTCCAATCACCGGCGTAGGACCATATTTTTCTTGAGGTGGATCATGAAATAATACCCACCCTTTACAAATTTCCCAACAACCTTGATGAGTAAAGGGTTTTTTTCATGTCATCCATATACAACTGCTCTGCTTGGCGTTCCCAAAAAATATAATTACAAAAATTAAAGAAAATTAATTTATGGAATTAAATGTAATATAATTAAATATTTAAAAGAACTTGTGAAAACGCTTACTTCGTCGTATAGATTGGCTCCACTAGCATGTCTTCTTTCGGCCATTATCAAGACTTGATGTCATTTATTCAACCTTGGATGAAGTTGTTTTTACCATTGTGAAGAACAACTCTCATGGTTTCTAGGGTTCAGTGGAGTGGTGTCTTCGTAGAACTCAAAGTACTTTTTGGACGTACGAGTCCAAATGTCTTCACTTGTTTGAGAAATACCCTTGATACTATCTTCTGAGACACATCTATAAGCCTTGCAAAGAGCTTCATCTTTTTGGGTTCAAGTCTTTCCTTTGGTTGAATATGTGGTCATTTGTCAAAATATTGAAAAATTTAAATTTAGATTATTGGAAGAGGTACGAGAGGGGTGTGTATGAAAAGAGTGTTTGACGTGAATAAATTGTGAATAATTGAAATAAAATGAGGTAAGATAGTATGGAAGGGTGAAAATGATGTGAGAAATAGTATAGAAATGGCTTAGGTATTTATAGGAAAAAAAAATTAGAATTAATTTTTTTTATTTTTAATTTTGTCCTTAAAAAATGAAAAATAAAAAACATTTTCCAACGGTTACATGACGTCAATTGATGTCATGTAGCCCTTCGGTGTCGACAGACTAGGCCCTTCAAATAGGCTGGCTAGATGGCTAATAATGCCTAGCCCAATGGCCAAAGGGCTGAAACTTGGCATGTTGGGTCCCTTTTTTTTTTTTTTTTTTGTTTTTTAACCCAGCCCTCTATTGGAGTTGGGTTTTGGAGCATTTCAAACTGAAATTTGGCCTATGGCCCTATAGCCATCTCCATTGGAGATGACCTAATAATATCGGGCTAAAAATTTAACCCATAAGGATTGAAGCAAAAAAAAACTATTTGTGGGTTAAAACCTAAATTTTCTGAGTTTAAAGTTTTAGATTTTAACCCAATGGTTAAAGATGGTCTAATAAGAGTTGTAAGATCATTTAGGCGAATGAAATCTAACAACTTTTCTTTGTATATGTAACTTAAATGTGCATTTTTTATGTGCACTAAAATTCAATGTTGTCTGTAATATCTCTCTCTTATAGAGGTGAACCACCATACATGTGAACTCTTTCTCTATCGTAATATCTGTTTATAGAATTTGGCTATAATACTTATAAGTACTTAGTAATACTACCACCATAAGGCGGTCAACATGCTGTTATGACATCTAAGAAGTATATTTGACTGTCAGATGATGATAATACTAAATACTGTGAATACTGTATCCAGTTCTTCTTCGCCCCTCCCTGCTTCGCTCCTATATTTATTAGTCTACTAGAATAGACTGGACTAGACTACTAGGATAGTCCCATATTTATTAGTCCCGTCTTAGCGAGGCCCCAAAATCGGGCAGACTGCTGAGACCAGATCTTCTTCGCCCCTCCCCGCTTCGCTCCTATTTTCTTCTCTCTAGAAAACTCCTCCTCGTGCGAGGTCGCCATGGATCTGTGGTCCGTATAGGCGAAGAACATCGGCAGAAACTCGATTTTTGAGAAACCTATTTCGTGGGTAGGCGTTGAAGAAGAGAGGATTTCGAGATTCAGATCTTGAATTTGAGGCACATGATTTAGTCTAATGGGTCCGTGAAGGCGAATCACAGCAGCAGAAGCCGTTTCTGCTTATAAACTTGTTTTCAGAGAAACCTATTTTATGGGTTGGCGTTGAAGATGAGAAGGATTTTGAGATTGGGGTCTTGAATTTGAGGCGCATGATTTCGTTTAATGGTTTTCATTCTTCAGTTGTCAAGGCCATGGGGAAGAATAACAATCATGGCAATTCATCAAACTCTTCGTCTTCATCAAGTTTGCTTTCTCAGCTGAAATTAAATTGAATTGCGATCAGACCTTGTTTTGCCGCCCTGGTACCTTAATCCTTCTCAAGTTATAAGTCAATCCCTTCTTTTTTCTTTGGTTTTAATATTGATTGACTTTGGATTATTTTTTTGATTTGCAGAATGCAAGCCTCCAAAGATGGCTGAAGATTTTCTCAAGTCGATCACCTAGGTTTTTTTTTTTTTTTTTCCAGTATTTCTTTCTTTTTAGTTAGTTTTCTGATTGTTTAATTTGTATTATTTTTTCTGTTAATTTGCTTGGTTGCTAAGAAAATTTGATGGGAAAGATCGAAAATTCAAGATTTTGATTCCTTGGTATACTGCTAAATATTTGATTGTTTTTATTTATAAAGTGCATTTTAGTGTTTTTAGACAAAAAAAAAATGGAAAGCTTTTCATAATTAAAAATAAATAATAAAAAAATAGACCTATCTAATCCTACACTGCACCAAACGTTTCACAATTTTAGTACTGTTTAGTCCATGCCAAGCCAATTCAACTTAGTCTCTGAAGCTAGTTCAGTCCGAGATAGTCTGGTGCACCAAATGCACCCTTAGTATAAACATTCAAAATGTTTTAAAACTATGTGAATGCCCACATAATTTGACTAAAGAGGGAAGAAGGGAAGTTAAGATTGTAGAGTAATATTGTAGGCTTAAATACTATAAGTTTGATTGTTACTATTTTGGTATGTAAAGTTTTCTTCATACATTTAAAATGGTGTCGGATCAAAACCTCTATATATAGAGATATGTTTGTATCCTCCTCAGTACAATACACAAGATCAAAGATAGAAAGCACAGACGGAGCCACCTTAGGCTCAGAGGGGGCGGATGTTTGATGGTATTGGTAATAAGGTTGTCATGCAACGCTTTCAAAACATAAAAACACATCGATGGATATTGTGATATGTTGTATGAAAAACCTTATGGACTAATTTATAAGTGTTTTGTTTAGTATATTCTTGAGCTTTTTAATTTGTGACTTTGTTGTTTAAAGATGCCCCCATCCATGTAGATCTTTAGCTTCGTCCTTGGTAGAAAGTGAATACCTAATCTCCCTCCCTTCTTTACTTGCATTCATTGTATGGTACAATTACAAAAACAGTGTGAAACATTGCTCCTGCTTCACTTTAATCTCTAGTAAAAATGTTTTCTCTCTCACTTTTGCCTATTTATAACACGTTATCAGCACAGCTCTCTAACCCTAACCAGTTTTCATTTCCTTGCTAAAAAATGATTCCCGTAAGGATCTTACTGTTTCTCTTCATTCTCTTCCTCACCTGCATTGTGACCCTTCGCCACCACATGGAAGAGTTGCTACCACATGTCTTCTACTAGTCCTCGACATAATAATTACTTATATTTTTTTTATTTCTTATTTGGTGTAGCTTCTAATTACTAACCTATTGTTTATTTATCTAAATTTTATTGCATTTTTAGTTAGTGTGGTATAACCACCCATCCTACACTACATACTTAATTTTACTGTAATTTTAGATGGTGCAGTATAATCACCAATCTTGAGGCAGGAAATCTTGGGGACCTCATTAAGAAAGGAAACACAGCATCCTCCTAAGATCGGGCGAAAGCCATGATCTTTATTCGTTGGCACATTCATGAAAGATTAAGAGCGAATACCTGACAGTTAAAGATCCACTAGCTCTTCCAGAATGCATTGAGAAATAGATATCATCACCAAAAAAACAGTGATTCTCCCAAAAGCTTGTTATTACTGGACACATGTGTGAATCCAAGATTTTAAGTCTGTCCCTGAGTATAGCTACGCAATGTTTAGAATCAACTCTCAGATGAAACTTTGTGAAGAGGATGTCAATGAAGCAAACATGCTAGAAAAGACATTTAGTACTTTTCATGCCTCTAGTTTGCTCATGCAGCAACAATATAGAGAGGCGATTTTACAAAGTACAACTAGTTGATATCAGTACTTCTTGTGGGTGAGTAGAACAATGAACTCCTGATGAAAAATCATTAGTCTCGACCAATTGGATCGGCACCACTCTTAGAAGTGAATGTTGCTTCCTTTGAAGCAATCACCACCTCATTTCGTGGCAGTAATTAAGGCGATGATGTGACTACAAGTGAGGCTGATGAAATCGAAAGGATAAGAACGATGATGTTCAATTTTACAACCAAGGTGCGAGACACGATCCAAACTTGAGCTTTCAAAATGTAAATTTCTGCCAAGGTAAAGCTCATATGAATAAATGTAACAATCCATAAATTATTTGGAAGCAAAATTCGGTGATAGGCCAAAATAAAGTCATGGTTACTCTTTACTATGTTAACCATATTAAATCTCCTTAAAAAAAAAACAATTATTCTAAATTTTATTTTGGTTACTTTATGGCTGCATCTAACCTCCTCGTTAGACTGCCTATGTACCCTCAAACGGGATTAAGCCATTCGTATTTCGCCATCAAATTTAAACCGTTTACTAAAAATATTCAAGTGGTAGATATGTTCAATACTAGACTCAAACAATCGAATCACATTAAACAAGTATCAACTATGAAATCAGAATATCGAATTTAACTTAAAAAGGTAACGTCAGCCTACTGGCCACGCGTCACAGCAGGTGGCGGTTTCTGGCGAATGAAAACCTCATTTTTCGACTAACTCCAAAAATAGCCAAATTTCACAAAATTGTAGAGCATAACTAGGGGAATAATTTTCATACTGAGCCGAAGTTCAATTTGGTCGAGAAATACCTAAAATTTTCCTTGATCCTTCGAAAATCTTAGAAATAGGTGTTACTCGATTCGTCTTCTTCGCTGCTCCGCTGCCCTCACTCTTGTTTGGGATTTGATCCATACCTCAAGGGGAGTTAAACAAGGGTGGTGGTTGATGATGGTAATTGTAGAAACGGCGGATTGCCGCCATGACACCCACGAAACCGACGAGTTTCATTCTTCGTGAATCTAAGGTTAAATCAAATGGAATTTGGGTGGAAATGGAAGAGTGGAGGTCGGGGTGAAGTGTGTAGGTGGTGGTTGGGTGGAATTCGTCAAAAAAATCAGCAAAAATCGTCAAAATTTGCCACCCAAAACCAAGTTGTGTCACGTAGGGAAAACGGATCATGGGTGGATTCGATTCCTTCTTTTTCCTCGTTCTCTCCTTGCTTCCTCTTCCCATTAGTTAGTTTTCCCCTTCCTTCCTCTCATTTTCTTTCTTTCCACCATCACAGCCACACACGTGGCGTCATCTCCACGGTCCCTGCTCCAGCAAAGCGAAAGCCTTCTAGAAATGGAGGGTCAAATGACCAAAATGCCCTTATCTTTGTTCGTTTCTATCTCCTTCGTTATAACTCCTTTTGTGAATGGTTTTCGCCTACACATTCGTGAGATCAAGCTCTATCCAAATATGCCAAGAAATACGGCGAAACGTATAAGGATAAAATATGTCCTTGCATAATTATGTTTAGCCAACTAGGGGCATTTTCGTCTTTTTGACTTATTGAAATAAAATTATATGCTATGAATATAAATGCGTTGTAACTCCGAATACGACTACAAAATACTTAATTAGCAATAAAATTCAGAAGCGGGATTTCATTTCCCCCCATTTGAATTTCATAATTAAATTACATATTTAAAAATAATCAGGTTATTACAATAACAGTCATAGGAATCCTGAAGGAGTCTATAATCGGTGTGGTTGGAATGGGCATTGAGCGCGTACCAGTTGTACACCGAAACATCCTGTAGATCTTTATCAAGCCTCCCTCAAAGGAAAGAATGTCGAGACTAATTTCATCGACTAGGCTGATCTAATGGATATATCTAATCTAGTATTCGATTTATTAGGTTAATTGAACACAACCGACTTTGTTGTGGAAAGGGGGAATGAAGTTCATGGGTCCGAATAAATCATTTTTATTTTTATTGTACTCTTGTTTTCATTATCTGAACTTGTTGTTTAAAGCTTGCATTTCAATTCAATAAAGGTGGCATTGTAGCTTCCCTTTTATTATGAATAAATTGTTTTTAATTTTGATTGTCTTACTCAGAAAGGATGGAAAAAAATTGTGGCAGTTCTCAAAACAAGAACAATGGCGAAGATATCTGTCTCGCAGACTACACAACCACACATACGATACTTTAAGATTGAAAATATTTCTCAAGCCCGATGCTTACAAAAGAAAAAGTAATAACAATATCTGGCCAATTAGACGCAACTAAAGGCTCAGGAAAAGCTTAGGTCATGTTACCAAATGGAGCAATATTCTCCATACAAAATAAGTTATACGCTACACGATCTACAAGAAATTTATTAAGTTTTAAAGATATACGTCCGAATCGATACCACATTGTAACAAAAAATGCAGATAATGTGAAATATTTGTGCATCACCTCCAATGATACCCAGAAGCGTACATTGAAGAAGTTGTGTAGTTTATCAAGTGAATTGTATTATACATATATAAAGACAATTGAAGCACATAATGTCATAAGTCAGAAGTTCATTGATCCAAAAATTGAAATGTTTTGGCATGACTATTTGGGTCATCTAAGATCCACCATGATGTGTAGGATCATTACCAGCAGGGCTGGCCCAGGCCCAGTGCAAGCAGGGCAACCGTCCGGGGCCCAAAAAAATTAGGGGCACCAAACTTATTAGTGTACAAATTTATATACGTTTTCATAAGAATATAAATTTATAAAATTGGTTTAATGACAAAGAAATTTAATCAGAACCGGTGATTTTGTTGTTGGAAATTAATAAGGAGGTCTTGGGTTCAAAACACCATGTGCACTTATTTAGATTCTAATTTTTACAAATTTCTTTTCATAACTGTATAAATTTATAAAATTTGACTAAGTAGTTAGAAGTTTAATTAGAAGCAATGATTTTTGTACTTAAAATTAACGAAAGGTCCTAAGTTCGAAATGCTATGTGCATGTTTATTGTTTTTAATTTTTACGAATTTTTGTTTGGTTGTTAATTTATGTGACATCCCACATCACCCAGGGGAGTGATCCTTATATGTATATTCCCATCCCTACCTAGCACGAGGCCTTTTAGGAGCTCACTGGCTTCGGGTTTCGTAGGAACTCCGAAGTTAAGCGAGAAGGGGATTAGAGCAATCTCATGATAGGTGACCCACTGGGAAGTTGCTCGTGAGTTTCCAAAAACAAAATCATGAGGGCGTGGTCGGGGCCCAAAGCGGATAATATTGTGCTACGGTGGAGTTGGGCCCGGGAAGTGGTCCCGCCCCGACCCAGGGGAGTGATCCTTATATGTATATTCTCATCCCTATCTAGCACGAGGCCTTTTGGGAGCTCACTGGCTTCATGTTTCATAGGAACTCCGAAGTTAAGCGAGAAGGGGGCTAGAGCAATCCCATGATGGGTGATCCACTGGGAAGTTGCTCGTGAGTTCCTAAAAACAAAACCGTGAGGGAATGGTAAGCCCAAAGCGGACAATATTGTGCTACGGTGGTGGAGCGGGCCCAGGAAGTGATCCGCCCCAGGCCGGGATGTGAAAATTGGTATCAGAGCCTAACCCTGGTCGTGGTGTGCTGACGAGGACGTTGGACCCCTAAGGGGGGTGGATTGTGACATCCCACATCGTCTAGGGGAGTGATCCTTATATGTATATTCCCATCCCTACCTAGCACAAGGCCTTTTGGGAGCTCACTGGCTTCGGGTTTCATAGGAACTTCGAAGTTAAGCGAGAAGGGGGCTAGAGCAATCCCATGATGGGTGACCCACTAGGAAGTTGCTCATGAGTTCTCAAAAACAAAACCGTGAGGGAATGGTAAGCCCAAAGTGGACAATATCGTGCTACGGTGGTGGAGCGGGCCCAGGAAGTGATCCGTCCCGGGCCGGGATGTGACAATTTATTTTTAATTACTAGCTAGTAACTATGTGGGTTGCTATTTTTAAACATTCGTTCCAATTCAAGTTTAATCTTCAACAAAGGGTAATGCGTAGACTAAATTTGTAAATCATATGACGTGTCATCAAAATGTTTATTTTGGTGCCCATTCATTACTTATACATATCCCTAAAGACTCGAAAATATCATTATTTTTAGTCATATATTGATGAAGTTAGTAACTAAGAAAAAACACCTCATGATTTATATAAAAACACTTTAAAAGTTCAGATGGAAGACAAAACTCATAATCTATCTACTTGTACACCTGAAATTTTTTGGTTTTCTTCTCTCGGTACAAAATAAATTAGTTTTTCTGTGTGTTTTAAATTACTGAGTTTGAAGTGTTTTTCTCAATATAATTGTGACAGCCCGTCCCAGAAATATTACAACGTACGTGTGAAAAGACGAAATTGCCCCTAGTTCGATTTCCTTTACGTTTTGTGGTTGTTTTGGGTTTTGTTGGCATGTTTTGAGCCACACATATACTCCCACACTCCACACCCTTTTTGTTCCTTTTCCCTGTGTTGTCCCGAGTCCCTATTCCCTTCCCATTTCCATTGAAACGTACGGACACACCCACACACCCATCAAACCTTCACAGATCGTGGAATCCAAGCACATATTCGAGCTTGTGAGGCTTGTAGGAGTCCAACCATACCATTTTCAGGTAAGAACACCTTCGTTTTCACGTCGAATCCACGATGTCCGATTTCGAGTACTGTTCATGCTCACGTGATTTCTCACGTTTTAGGGAATTTCAAGCTTGTAGGTAGCTTGGTGAGGTCCCTAGGAGGCTCGGGGTGGTTCGTTTGAAGGTTTTGGACGTCGGGATCACTAGTTTCGAAGTTGGCCGGAGTTGGGTTGATTCTACAGGTGAGATTTCGTGGTTTTTAACCCTTGAAAGTAGTATGATTGTGTTCCTCTAGTTCTAAGCTTTATTTTGGTACCAATTTTGTCAAATTTGGGTGAAAAACGAAGAAGATATCAAAGTTTGAAAATTTCCTAGTTTTCCGGCACCGGAGGCTCGCCGGAGAAGACGACGGAATATTCCGTCAAATCTGACGGAATATTCCTGACGCCGTTGACGGAAACCATTATAGATAACGGAATATTCCTAACGCCGTCAGTTGATGCCGTCAGCGTGCCAGGCACGTGCTTGCGCGTGGCCGGCGCGTGAGGGCGCGTGCGGTGGTGAAAAATTATTTTAAAAATATGGGGATGTTCCTGAGGTTGAGTAGATCACGTTGGTGTATTCATACACCCCATTTGAGCATTGTATGAGAAGTTATTTCTAAAGGTTGGTTATGTGCTTTAAAATTGACGTTTTTGCAGTTGTTTCGCATATAGGTGATACCTATCCCGAGGACGAGCGTGGTCACTCGAGGCAGGGGGGCTACGACCCTTCCACATACCAGTGAGTGGGCTTTTGGTTTTCCGTATATACCTATATACTTATATTTTCCCAGAAATTGATTTAAATGTTTAATAGTTATATGCCATATTTTATATTGCCGTTTGTCATGCATAATTACTTGCATTGGCATATATGTGTGTGTATTGGTGTTGTGGACGCACAGGTAAGTGCCAGGTAATTGTTATTCATGTTTACATTCAGTAGTGGTTTGAGATGCATAGAGAGCTTATAACCTGCACCCCCGGTGTTAGTGCTCCCGCCCAGAGTAGGGCACAGTCCTTCACGTGATGTTCACCTCCCGCACAACACGCTCAGCTTGGATCCAAGTTAGGTGCACAGTCCTGTCGTACAGACCACTCTAGGTGGTTCCGACTCGTAGATGACCCGCGATTACTCGCCCAGCCTTCACGTGATCGTAGCACTTGAGCGTTTATATGTATTACACCCAGGCCTGTCGTACAGACCACTTTAGGTGGTTCCGACTCGTGTGCAGGTCTAGTTATTGATATTGAGATTTGAGCTCTAGATTCAGCCGTACAGGTCACGTTAGGTGACTCCGGCTGCCAGATTACATGTTATCGATATGATTTATACCTGAGCACTTGCATTTCATTTTAAGGTGTTGGCATGGCATATTCTTGATCATTATTGGTATATATTTATATATGTATGTCTATTTTCTGGGAAGTATACAGGTTTTACGGCGAGGGGTTATAACGTATTTATTAAATGATTTTCGAAAAGCTTTGTTTTTGCCCACTCACGCTTTTGTTTTGCGCCCCTCCAGGTTCTAGTTGATTAGCAAGTTTGGTGGTTTCCCAGAGGACTTTTCCGGCATTTCTGACAGACGATCACCAGCGTAGGGTCACCTTCGGGTGTACTGTTGTCGCACCATTTTTCTTTTGGACTGCTTTAGGCTTATTGCTCTGAACTTGTGTCTCACTTACGCTAGCACTTATTTCTATTACCTTTTGTATACTAGTTTTTATTTATTCGTACTTTTTACATTACTTATTTTTTAGCTTCCGCACTGTGCACATGGCTACGTCACTTCCACGTGACGGCCAGCATGCCCTGATCTCGATCGGGGTATGTCAATAATTGTATCAATGTCTTACATGTAAAAACAAATAATTTTTTATATGAAGTGAGGGCACATTTTTTTACTTCGTTTCGGGCCTAAAAAATCTCTGAACCAGCCCTGATTACCAGCTCTAATGGGCATTCATTATTGAGTAGACATATTGTTATATCAAATGATAACCCTTGCAAGGCTTGTTCTCAGGGGAAGTTGGTATAGTTAACCATCACAATCAAAGGTTGATGCTGAATTTTCATAATTTTTGCAAGAATTCAAAGAGATATTTCTGGGCCTATTCAACCACCTTGTGGACAATTTTGATACTTTTATGATTTTGGTTGATGCATCCACTTGATGGTAACAAGTTTGTCTCTTGTCTACTTAAAATGTAACTTTTGCGAGACTTCTTACTCAAATAATTAAATTTCGAGCACAGTTCTCAGGTCATCATATTAAGTCAATTCGATTATGAGTTTCTTAGTTTTATTAAAATACGAGTACTATTATGGCGAATAGAAACTGAAATTGAAATTATTCTGAAGTTTTAATTGGTTTGTTCTCCCCTCACTTTCATCTAATGGCATGATTATTATTGCGAGTAAAAACTGAAATTATTCTGACTATGAGTTTCTTAAGTTTATTTAAATATGAGTATTGAAACAATTTTTGAGCTGCTTACTTGGAACAGAAATTAAATTTATTTTTTATTCTCGAGGTTTTTTTTGCCAAATATTATTGAGGTTTTTGGATTTATAGAAGTATGGGTATGAGAATCATTTCACATCTTAACTCTTCTCTATATTTACTCACACACGTGAACTTAAAAGAAAAAAAATTTGAGCTTTCGCTTGTAATATGTAATGTATGAAAATAAGGAACCATATCAACTAACGGCTAATTGATCCGGTTGTCTTTTTAAATTTCCTTTATTTCAAAGCTCTTTGATTCTATCATTCTCCCATTTTTGTTAAGTAAACATACCCTCAATTCTTAATTTATCTTGTGTTTACTAACACACATTGGAAAAGGTGTGAATTTCCCTTTATATTTCATTAATTTAATACATATATCGTCGAATAAGATCAACTAGGCTGATTCTTTCTTTTCGTCTCCTATTCATAAGTTTTCTCATCTCATTCCTGTTAAGATACTGTATACATGGCATAAAAGGATCTCATGCCTCAGTCGGCTATGTGCCCTTTTTCATTCTGTTAGATAAGAATTCGAACTCAACTTATGCTCATTTCCTTTCATTTCATCCCACTTGATCTAAGGCACGTTTATGGGCGCCATTTCGACCGATTTGTCAACTATCTTCTTCTTCTTTTTTTCCCAATGTAAACGATATTACTACATTAATTTATACTTTTTTTTATTTATTTTGTTCTTGTTAAGTATGCATGCAACAAAAGTATCTTGTACCTCCTGTGTCGCCTATATACGTTTTTTCTTTTGTTACTGTTTGGGTCCAAAATAATATTGTTGGGCCGAGCAGCAGGTTGTGCTCGGCCCAAGGCTGTGTCAAATGCTATGGGCCGAGTGATAAATCTCGGGCCAGTTGGCAGGGTCGGTCGAGTCCTATCCTAAGAAGTAGTCCAGATAATCAGAAAGGGTCGAGGAAGTCCTGGTGCGACCAGGATTCCCGGCCGGCAAAGAATAAAGCCTCGAAAAAGGGGAAAGTTCAAAGTCCTAGTGGGAGTAGGTTGTTCGAGGTAGAGTTGAAACGGGACAAGGACTCCCAATCCAGATAAGGATGCAATTCGGTCTCAAGGAATGAGGTGCTATAAATACAAGAAATCATGCAACAAAAAAAGGACCTTCAATTCAGCATACAATTGCCCTGCGCAAAATCTCTCAAATACCTTGAGATTTTTTCCTTTTCTTTTTCTGCCGACACACCTTCAGTTTGGATAAACAGCACTGTGGAGGCACCCGGCGAGCACCTTCAGTTTGGATAAATAGCACTGCTGCAACAGAATCAGCCGACCGAGAAGCACCTTCAATTTGGATAAACAGCACTGCGTCGAGGCCGACCGGTTACCTATCTAAGTCTCGGCCGAGAAGGGTTTTCGAACCCTTGTTGGTAGAGGTCACCTTGCTAGCCTTCTCGGCGTAGTCAGGTGTTACGAATTGCGTTACTCGGCGTACTGGACGCCGAGTGATTTTATGATTGGATACTCACAAGTAAGTTTCAGAGTTCGGCATTCCGACGGCCGAACTACATTTACCGTCAAGACATACATCACATTTGAGTACCTGTGTCCATATAGTTTGGTCTCGATTCGACGTGCTTATACTCTTACGAATATAATCACAGTGACCGAATCGGGCTCCGACGATTTGTGAACTCCGCAGAATTAGTAGCCTTGTCTTCAGGTTATAGAACCCAGAGACCGGGAGTGTTCCTTCCTCGGTCGCAATTGCAAGATAGAGAAGTCAACAACGCGCTCAACGCGACATCAACGAATTTTACTCCTCGGCCGAGCTCGGCCGATGAGTTGGCACGCCCCGCATTCAACCGAATGACGTAGTTAGCTTATTAGTTACTCGGCCTGCGCGCCACGTAGGGTTTGTAATTTTAAGAGTCAACAGTTACATAAGAATTTGAACTTAACTTATGCTCATTTTCTTTCACCTAGTGATTTTAATTTTAGGAGCATTACGGTCGTCATTTCGACCAATTTCTCTACTGACTTTATGTGTCTTTTTTCCCGAGGGCTATATAGATTGAAGTTGTGGTTTAATCTAACTAGCTAGAAACAATGAAGAGATATATATGAATTATAACGTGAAGCCTTGGTATCTCTATAGACATGGTGTATCAATAACAGAAGTATATGTGGAACTGTTACAACTGACTAGCTTGCAAGATGCATCCAACCCTAGCGATTACACAGGTCACATGTGAGATATATACTAACTGAATATTACATATGCATCATGCATGCTGCTCATGAAAGGCTTGGATATCTTATCTCAAAGATTTTGGAAACCCTTTTGGTTATTTTGTTCCTAGTTTGCTTCAAAGAACCAAATTTAATTAAGTTGGTGGTTATATTTGAGGATGCTTGACGTTTTTGTCCCTTAAAACAAGCGTGTTGCCGTGGTGTAAGATGCAAACATTTCCTTGTATAGAACTGCAAAACTTCATCTTCAATTCAAGCAACGTACTTGGAATGTCGTCACTCAAATTATAACGCGTGTATTTGTTTTAGCGTACTATACAATAATTCCCTTCGTGACTTGTGTTTCCGATAACTTTAAGAATTTCTTCTTCAATTAGTTGTGATCCTTTTTTATTTGCCCACATTGACTATTGGAAGGGCAAGAAATGTCATACATAGGTTATCTGATTTTCCCCTTTAATCAGGAGCAATTTCGTATACATGTTCTAATTAGTGTATTCTCAAATATATTTGTCACATCCCCTAAATTATGGCAATATATATTGACCAAAATCCACGCAATTTTAGTGATAGAATCTGTTATGGTAGAATACGTACATGATACTTGTATGTCACACTGATAGAACCACCAATCTCACCAATACAAAACCAAATTGGCGTGCTGCAGCTAACCACTTGTTACACTTTTTCTAGCAAATTAACGAGCCATTCAATTAGCCTTCTTACACTCTTAATCTCATACAATAGCTATGCAAAGTAATGTTCTGTTATCACATTTATGTTGTTAGACTGTAAATCTGAACCACACATTTAAACAAGAATCAACATGAATGTTTGTCCAAATTCTGCGTTGGACAATTTAGCATCATACATTACTAGTATGACAAGAACACATTAATTTTTATATTCGTGTACATGTATATATATATGTATGAATATATTTTGTTTAATTAATTGGTGCAGTTAATATTGCCATCTTATTTATGTATTCATCTTGCACATCCTAATTGATTTACAACTAAATAAATCGCTCGTTCTTGATTCCCACACCATAAAACAAACCCCAAATTGTAGGTTTGTTAATGGATTTGAATTAGATTCCAAGCCAAAAAGGTAATCATAATCCAAGGCCTAGACACAGAATATATATATATATATATATATATATATGTGTGTGTGTGTGTTATAAGTAGTAGGAAATCAAAGAGGACATGTTTGAATTGAAGGCTCTCAAAAAGTTAATAGAAGCCAGTGAAAGGGTCCAAACCTCTGATATCATAGCAGATTGCAGTAAGGGTAGGCTGCACCAACGAAACCCTAATCTGCCTTTTCTTTATTTTGGTCCGAAACCCTCATACAAGTAATTTGTATATTTTCGACAAAGTTCTATTACGCTCCGGTTATTTATACTCCGAAGTTTTCCGAAAGCATATTAGAAAATCTCCCCTTTTGTTCGTTGAAGGGATAAGGACCCCGAGTTTTCTCTCTTTTTTTTTCTTCTTTTTTTTTGTATGGATCAAGGTTCATATCATTTACTCATAGAATCATAGCAACCCAATAAGCTTCTGCCAGAAATCTTTAAACGCTTTTCTTTTTTTTGTGACAGAATTTTAAGTCTTAGCAACAAAAAACAAATTTGAGGCTGTGGAATTTTATATGGAGATGGTGAGGCTTCTTCTCTGCAGTTTTGCATTGTTGTTAATGAGCTTTGCCTGCAAGTCTGATGCTGGCGACGTTACGTACGATGGAAGATCATTGATCATCAATGGCGAACGTAAAGTTCTGTTTTCGGGTTCAATTCATTATCCAAGAAGCGCTCCTGAGGTAAACTGTATTGCATTCTTGTGAATAATTCTTTTGTTTAATTTTATTTCAAAGTTTTATTACAATACAAATTCTGGGTTTTTAGCTTGTTCAGTTCTCATCGTGTTAGGTAGGCAAGTAGAGCTGCATCCTCGCGTTTTACATTTGTTTTTTCCTTTTCTTTTTCTACATTTTTTTCAAATACTTTTTATTCAAGCCAAGAAGAGTCCCCATAATACAAAAAAGCAAAAATATTCTTTTTATATTTTTTATAAAAGAGCCAAAAGAAATTTTTGTCAAGGCTTAAAAAATGGGTATTTCTTGCTTTAATTGAGAAAACTTTGAATTAGAAAAAAGAAAAGGATTTTCTTCCAAGAAAATATATATTATTGCGGAGAAAATTGCATCTACTGATGTTTGTGAGAAATCTGTGTTAAAATGGTAAACAATTGCTAAAAAAATCCCTTTTATTAGTACATCCATACATTTTTATACTAAGTGGAGGGAGAGTTTGGTTAAGTCACACAGTAACCAACCTAATTTGACATCGAATTCGTCATCCATAAAATTTGAATCTAAAACCTATCACTTCTAAGTAAAGAGGAATACCACCAAACTATAATCCTGAGTGAATGTTAAATTTGTGTTAGGGATTCATGAAGTAATTTTTTTTTATTTATATCTTTTTATCATCAAAGAAATAGTTAAGTGATTTAGTAGGTGACGTTGTATCGTTACTATGTGTTTATAGTCAACGACTTCAATTAAGGTCATACTATTTTTCAAAAAGGAAGTTAGCTATTTTCTCCATATGCATTTTTTATTTCTATTTTTTATACTTATTACTCGATACTTCTATTTAATTAATAAATTAAATTACATAATCTTATTTTTAAGGAGAAAAATTAAAATTTTGCATTAATTATATAATTTAATTTGTTAATCGAAGGCAGATAACATTCCTCATTTTTTTTTTTTCCTCAATTGCATGATATTGATTCCAATTACATGATCTCATGTAATTGCCTCAAATTTCTAGGCAATGTAATAATTATGGGGTTTATGTGAATTTTCATGCGTTCAAATCATTCCTTTTAAAAATTATTTTCCAAGTCTAATAAAAACTTTAACAAATAATCTACCAAGCATGGACACATTAGTACTCCTTGTATTTCGATGATATGTTGTGTTGTATTTTTTTGTGGTTATACAATAATTATTCTTATTAATTTTACGTATCATCGTATCGTATCGTGTTGTATTTTTGCGTCCATCTCCATACATTGTTGCAAATAATCGAATAGGTCACTAAAGAATGCACGCGAACCATATGGTTTTATTGTACCCCTTTTTTCTTGTGTCATTCTTCCTCTCACATCCACTGTTATATGAAATATTCAAAAAATCCAACCTTATGACGTGAAACTGATTATTATACGATTTAGATTATTAATACAAGGTTATATTTAAGATTAACTCTACGTGGACTTGTAGTAATGATTTAAATGTCATGATGACGGATGGTGAAAGCGTTTTATACAAGTCATTTTCCTACTTTGAATCTAAACAACAAAAATGAATTTAATATACTTTAATTACTATTATATTGTATCTCTAAGTCATTAAAAATTTTCCCTATTCTACTCCAGTGGCTTATTTACTGATTCATAATCAAAATAAAAAAATTGAATTAAGGAGGAGTTGGAATGAGATAGAATTATAATCAAATTCTTATTGAAGCTGTTTACGAAATTTTTTTGAATCAGAGTAAAAAAAGTATTGATTTCATTTATACCGTTTACTTATTCACACGAATTGGAAAGAATACTAATGTGATTACTAAAATATCCTTACTTATATGATAATTGGATATATTTTTAAAAAAAACTAAATGAATTATATTATTAATAAGGCCTTAACTGCTTTTTTTTTAATTGTTTATTTATTTATTTTTATGGAAGGCTTGACTATTTAAAAAAGACTTATTATATTAACACCCCATAAATTATTGAATAAACCCCACATACTTAATACATCTTATATTTATTTTTTCAATGAAAAATTATCTTAATACACCATGCATAGTTCCCCATAATACTCTCACACCTCACATTCTCATTATACACTTTACATTTTCTACATACACCCTATATTTTCTATACCCCACATTTCCCAAATCTTATAAAGCTTTTAATTTGGACAAAAAATGCCGATTGAAATTTTGACAAAAGATGCCGCCTGAGATTTAAAGCATAAGTGGGTTGTTTTCAATTCCACCATTAAAACTGATGTCATATGTTTTTAATATTTCATGGTAATTTTAGATGTTTAATTCTTCATGTAATCCCTAAAAGATGAATACGAACATAGAAGCTTGAACAACGCAGCAAAAGCAAGATTAAATAATTATCGATGTCGTCAAAATCACTAAAAGAACACAAAATATGAAGTCTTAACTCATGTGAAGCTTCCGAAACATCAATTTCATGTTTCATTTGTCAAAAATATTTTTTCTCAATCAACATGTTTGTAGTTTCATTAGTTAGGGTTTTGTTCAACAATAAAGAGTCGGAGAGATTTTGATAGTTGAAGAAGATAAATAATATATTAAAAATGATTTGGGGTGTATTTAGATTTTTATTTTTTTTTAACCTAATAAGGTCAAAATTGCCATTACATAGTAGGATAAATAAATTATTTAATAAGAGAAGAATTCTTCAACAGCACCTGACAATAAAACCCAAAAATGGAAGATTCTTTCCACCAAGTCTATTAAGTCACATAATTCGAATCTTGAAAATTTAATCCAACAGTTAAAATTATTATGACTTTTAAATCCCAGCACCCAGAAACCGCTACAACAAAAGCCAGCGATGGGACCCAGAACCCAGCAACCGCCACCCCAAAACCCAACAGTCTCCCTGACCAGTCGTCTCCACAGAAGCCAGAAATTCGTCTGCCTTATTTCTTTCTCAAGTTTTGGTGTTATGGAATCAATTTGTGGTTTTGGGTGAGGCGATTTGACAGTCATGCGAGGTAGTGGGGGTGAGGCGATTTGACGGATTTGAGTTGCAAATGTTTAGTGGCCTGGCCATGTTATTGATGGCGCAGGTGGCGCAGTGGCGAGGGAGAAGGGAGATGGAGAGGGAGAATGGTTGGGAGTGGTTGTAGTGCTCGTGCTCTGATAAGAACCGAATGAGGGCGTAATTGGTAAAGGGGGTCTAATTCTTTCAAAATGAAGAGTTGGATTCCTAAATTCGTGTGGACTTAACGTGCATTTTGATAGATTAAGTAAACAAATGACTGAAAGTGCATTCTGTAATCGGAATCCAATTCTTCAATGTCGTTTTTACAATATTATCATGTATTGTTTATTATTCATTGAAATTACATTCGTAAGTGTTATTTATTTTCAAATTTCATGTCCTTCTCAGATGTGGCCATCTTTGATAGCCAAGGCCAAGGAAGGAGGAATAGATGTGATACAAACATACGTGTTTTGGAACCTTCATGAACGCCAACAAGGAAAAGTCAGAATTTACTTCCCTCCCTTTTTCTAATTTTAATTTAATTTAATTACATGCTAACTCAGTCACTAATAATGGTTCTGATTCTGGTTAGTCCTTGTTTTGCAGTTTGATTTCAGTGGAAGAAATGATATAATAAGCTTTATTAAGGAAGTCCAAAACCAAGGCCTTTATGTCACCCTTAGAATCGGACCTTTCATCGAGAGTGAATGGACATACGGGTAATGATATTTTGTCGTTTATCTAGCATGTTATATCATCAGAACATCCTAATATTAATAAACATTTAATTTGACTAATAGTGCGGACGAACGATTGGCAACATAATGTGTTAGATTGTTTAGCATGTTACGCAATTAAATACACTACCATGTTAATGTTATGGTGGGGATGCTGCAGGGGTCTACCAATTTGGTTAAGGGATATTCCTGGCATTGTCTATCGATCCGATAATGAACCATTCAAGGTAGATAACTTACATTTTTAAGGGGTTTAACCATGTGTTCGGGACCGGTATTTCTTTCTAGTTGTAAATAAGATGTCGCATGATTGAATCCATTGAAATCCGTTATCATTTTGTTAATGGCAGATTGAAATGGAAAAATGGACAACCAGAATAGTCACCATGATGAAATCAGAAAAATTGTACGCTTCACAAGGTGGACCAATTATATTGTCACAGGTAAAAAGCCCATACTCCATAACACAAACTTATAAATTGCAATATTCGTTTACGTTTCTATTGTCATACTGCAAATTTGGATCATTGCATGCTCAGGTTTATTTTTGCTTGGAAGTCGCAAAAAAAAATAAATGTACCCTGTAAATTGACAGTGTATTGCATACGTATATGTAGATTGAGAACGAGTACAAAATGATAGAACCAGCTTTTCATGAAAGGGGACCTCCTTATGTTCGTTGGGCTGCAGCAATGGCGGTCGGGCTTCAAACTGGTGTGCCCTGGGTTATGTGCAAACAAGATGATGCTCCAGATCCCGTGGTTAGTTTAGTTTCTTTCCAGTCACATGTGCTTGCGAAGTTTGTCAGGCAGTTTGGCATGTTATGTTGTCGTATAAGGTCGGTTTTATTCTAAGTCTTTGACAAGTTAAATCCCGAAATCTGCAGATCAACACATGCAATGGAATGAAGTGTGGAGAAACCTTTACTGGTCCTAATTCTCCCAATAAGCCAGCACTATGGACAGAGAATTGGACAAGCCAGTACGTCTTCACACTCTAAACAGAAAGTTTCTTTTCCATTTCTTTATCGAACGAAATGGTTATCAAACGAGCTTTTAACTAATGCCAAGATTTTGTTCTTGATTTTGAAGATACCAAGTATATGGTGACAAACCATTACTAAGATCGGCTGAAGATATCGCGTATCAAGTTGCACTGTTTATTGCAAAGTTCAGAGGAAGCTATGTAAATTATTATATGGTATGATCATCTTGACAAGATATAATTATCAAACTAATAAAACTGAATTGAATCAAACATGATGTTTTCTGCTAACAACGCGGTTTTGATCCAGTATCATGGAGGAACCAATTTCGGAAGATCAGCTTCTGCATTTGTGATCACTAGCTACTATGATGAAGCTCCTCTTGATGAGTACGGTAAGATTCTGAATGTAGGATTTCATGAATCGATTTCGTTAGTGTTTTATAGAAAGTGAATTCCGATTTCTACAACTCGTTTTCATTTGAGTGTGTTCTGTTTTCATATTGTCATTTTAACTGTTTACGTGTTGAGTTCTGCAGGTTCAGTAAGGCAACCGAAATGGGGTCATCTGAAGGAACTGCACGCTGCGGTGAAGCTAGCCTCCAATTCTCTGCTCTCTGGAGACCAAACCAATGTCTCTTTGGGTGAACTGCAAGATGTAAGAACATTGACGAGAAATTCTCGGCATTTTCTTTATTTCTTTCACCGTGATTGAGTGTGATAAGAATAACGGGGCTTCGATCTTTCTCAACAGGCCTATGTATTCCAAGTTAAGTCTGGAGAATGTGCTGCTTTCTTAGTGAACAAGGGACCTAAAGATGCGAGTGTTGTCTTTCAAAATTCTCCGTATCAGTTGCCTCGAAAGTCAATCAGTATCCTGCCAGACTGCAAAACTGTAGCCTTCAACACTGCAAAGGTAAGTTCACATCCATCAACAATTAGTTAAGATATTTCAGACATATTTTTCGACCACTGAAAAGTCTCCTTCGACAGGTAAACGCACAACAGTCTACTAGATCATGGCAGCTAACCCAAAAGTTTGATTCAACAGAGCGATGGGAAGAGTACAAGGAAGCTATTCCTAATTTTGACAACACCGTGTCGCGAGCAAACACATTGCCAGAGCAATTGTTCACAACAAAAGACGAATCTGATTACCTTTGGTACACTATCAGGTAAAACATCAACCAGACAGAGGATTTGATGAATTTAACTGTATCATTTACTGATATCCTTTCGATTGATTGTCCAAATGCAGCCTTAAGCAAGATTCAAATACTCAATCTAAATTAGTTGTTCAATCGCGAGGACATGTCTTGCACGCGTTTGTAAACGGAGTATTTGTAGGTAAGTTTTGCATCTCACTATATCTTCCTTCCTATCCCCACACATCTCTCAGATTTGTTGTTCGATTGCCTTATTGATCACCAACTTCACATACTTCGAAATGCTTCGTTATTGTTTAGGATCTGCACATGGAAGGCACGGGAATGAAAGTTTTTCCTTGGAGCAGACTGTTACTCTTAACAAAGGGGTGAACTCCCTCTCATTTCTTAGCGCAATGGTCGGATTACCGGTATTTTTCAGTCTCACTTTTTCCAATTTCTGTTTCTCCGTTGCATATTTACCATAACTGTAGCAAGGAAACACACAATCCAAGTCACAATCAAGTTATCTGCATGCAATTTATGTCAAATTTACGTTTTATTTGAAGGATTCGGGAGCATATCTAGAGCGTAGAGTGGGCGGATTACGTAAAGTACTGATTCAAGAGAGAGAGATGAGCAAAAACTCATGGGGCTATCAGGTTGGGCTGTCTGGAGAGAAGTTAGAAATCTACACAGATGCCGGATCAAGTAAAGTTCAATGGAATACGTTGGGAAGCTCCGCTAATCAACGACTCAAATGGTTTAAGGTATGACTATTGGTTAACGAAAAATGTATCTTGATTTCGTTACGTTGGCTGTTTCTAAGTCATTGTCTCTGTTGGCAGACTCATTTTGATGCACCAGCAGGAAATGATCCTATTGCATTAAATCTCGGCTCCATGGGAAAGGGTGAAGCTTTCGTCAATGGACAAAGTATCGGTCGATATTGGGTCTCGTTCCAAACCCCGGAAGGCAAACCTTCCCAGACATGGTAAGAGTTCATACCAACCCTGTAAATTTGTTATTACGATGATATTTTGTAAGCACAAGCGTTTACTTGAAATGTTGATCTTTCAGGTACCATGTACCTCGAGCCTTCCTCAAGCCTACCGGCAATCTATTAGTTCTCCTGGAAGAAGAAAATGGCGACCCCCTCAAAGTTTCACTGGATAAAATTTCAGTAGCACAAGTATGCGGGCATGTTTCCGAGACACATTTACCCCCGGTAGTCAAATGGTTAGGTCTGAAAACTCAGAACCAAAACAACACTAGAAAGAACCGCAACAGAAAGCCAAAAGTTCAGCTCAGTTGCCCTCCCAAGAGGAACATCTCCAAGGTCTTGTTCGCAAGCTTTGGCAACCCTTCTGGTGATTGTCAAAATTATTCCACCGGAAGCTGCCACTCATCTATTTCTACAGCAATTGTAGAGCAGGTGAGCATCACTTACCGTTTTACAGCAGTCTCAGAGCTCCATTTTGTTGCCCCAAAATCGAAAGAACTGATGTGCATGTTTCTTATGATGGTTTAATTTTTCAGGTTTGTATTGGTAAGAGGAGATGTTCTATCCTTCTATCGAAGAACAGGTTTGGCGATCCATGCCCAGGCATCAGCAAAACTCTGTTGGTCGATGCACAATGCACGTGATGCAAGTATAGTTTTCAGGTCATCTGTTACATACAGGTATAAATTGCTTATACAACTCTCCACAAGTGTAGAGTATTACCTAAAGGATATGAGGTGTCATCGTATTATATTTGAAATAAAGTTTGGAGGGTTCTAAGCTTCTCGTTCAAGTTTTTGTCAAATAATGTTAGTAGCCAACTTCGATCTCCATTCACATAAACGAAACAACGATATCTAAGGTAACAAATCAATATATATATATATGTCCAAACAACTTCATAAATTAAATACACTTCATGATTCTTGATTGAGATGCAAATAATGTTTGAACAAACATCAATTTGTAATCTACTGAAATCCAATAATATGACTGCCAAGAAATATACCTTAACAAGGAAGAAATACAAGCAGTGATGATGCAGAGGAAAGAGCAACGTTCACCGGAATGAGAATGAGCTTTGAAAGAAATAGGTGACGGAAAAATTCATAGAATGCAATGTGAACCTGGCCTTCCAATAGGCAGTGCGTAAACCACGTTCATTCATCTTACAGAGTTCTGATTTGCAAGGAGTTCATTATGTTGGAGAAAATCGTCTTGCACACTGAGCTTCAATACTGCAGTATTTAACAATTAGACGCCTTGCCGCATAATAAAAGTGATGAAATCATCTAACTATAAGGTTTTAACTCAAACGTCCAGATTCCAATTGTCAAGTCACTAATCAACAGTTGAAGTATCCACTACAGTGTGCGATTCACGATCCTTTTTCTTTGTAGCTTTACTCTCTTTTGCACTTGTAAAATGAGCTGGTAGAAGGGCCTTTTGTGAAGGTAATTCAGCAATAAAAAGCACAGTTTGAGCCCATCCTGCATATTTCCCGTATTTACTCACAAATGCCTCCGCCACACGGACGCAGAGCTTAGGCGTCAGACGAGCACCTGCCAGCTCAGGTATGAGGTATCTTGTAGCAATCTTCCTCATCCAAAAATCATTGAAACATCAGCACTTCATGGACTTTATAAACAATGCAGATACGCTACAATTCCAATCAACAACTCACCAAGAAGCTATGAACAAAATTTAATAGCAGCATATAATGCATTTGTGACTCGTGAAATAGAAATTTGAAGAGCATACCTGCCACACATGTGTATCAACAGGAATGGCATGGTGTTGGTCGAGCGAGAATAGAGCTATACATGCCGCCACCTTGGGACCAACTCCAGGCAAAGTCGAAAGAGCTTCAATCACCTCCTCAAGCTCCATTTTACGCAGAGACAAAAGCCACCCTGCACCTCCACCAGGTTTTAACTGCAAAGCTTTTACAGTGCCAGTAATGTACTTGGCCCTGCCCGTACAAACCAACCCAACAAACCAGATCTCAATGTTGTAAACTTTACAACCCAACAAACCCTATATATATTACACACACACAAACAAAGCAGACACTCAAGCACTAACCACGACATTAACCAAACGTTCTGAACCATTCCACAATAATTCCCATGATCTGAACCCATCAATTTTTAGTTCATGATTGAAAAACATCCCCACAAAGTATCTAATTGTGAACAGAAAAATAGACAGACACAAACTCTAAATGTTTAAGGTAATAATCAAATGGCTAAATGATTTCCGAGATCGGTGAAGTTTTTTGCAACGATGATCTTTGAATACTAGTGAACAACTCAAAACACGAGATGAGATCAAACCGCGGCGCGGACCCAAACAAATGGTTAGCGCCGTACGAACTTACTAATTAGTTAGTGCTTCCACGCTACGGTTAAACAAACAATATACATATATATAAAGTGATTATTAATGACAGACCTATAGCCAAAGCCAGCTTCTCTGAACTCTTTCTCTGACACCATCGACAAGCGCTCCAAAGATGGAAATTGATGGAACTCAAAACCACCAACAGACCCCAAATGGTTCCCCAACGACGACACAAAATCCACCATTTTTGTAATCCTCTGAATGTTGTTATTCGACGAACAAAGAAACTGAACCAAACATTCAACCGGGTCTTGCCGCAGCACTCTAGCCCCGCCCAAGTACCCAGCGAGCTCGGCGAACCGCGAATCCGACGCCGAGAAAACCTCCCACATTCCCGCCAGAGATATACCCATATTGAGAAAATCGAGCAGGGCCGCCTCCACGCCGCCGCGCTCGGAGGAGGTGGTGCTGTGTAGGCAGTAAGAAACATCGCCGTTCGGGAGGTGCTTGAGGGAGACAAGGTGGCACCCGACGACGCCGGTGTACTGGAGAGGGCCCGTCTGCCGCCACCGGAAGGTTTGGCCGGTGGGGAAGGTGAGGGGAAGGGAGAGCTCCGATTGGGTGAGGTTGAGTGGGACCCACTTGGTGGTGGGTACGAGGGGTAATTTGGGTCTTTTGGAGTTGAGGGTTTGCGGAGTTTGGGGGGTCGATGGAGGAGAATTGATGGGTCTTTGTCGCTTGCTCATGGTTGAGAGAGACCTCAGGTGCAGTGGGAGCATGGAAATGGTGGGTACGAATAAGAATTTTCTGAGGTCTGCAGAGCAATTCCCTCCAGACCGGCGGAGAGGGAAAGGCAGGAGAGGCATGAGGGTAAAAAGGGAAGTTCGGTTCATCAATATGCATGGGGCCAAGCCCAAACTGGTTTATGTTATTTGGGATCAATTCCAAGCCCAAATCGTTTTAGGGTATGTTTGGTATCTATTAAAATAATTTCATCGTTTCTCAAAACATTTCTTAAAAATATATTTTGAAAACAATTTTTTTTAAGACTCAAATATTTGTTTGGTTTTAAATCTTAAAAGTTAAACTGGACAAAGAGATCTAAAGAGAGAGGCCGAATGAAAGGGAGAAAGAGGAAAGAAAGAAATAGATGACAGGAGGAGAGAGAAAAATGAGAAAGGGGTCAAAGGAGATACGAGAAGGAGGAGAGAAAAAGAATAAAGAATCAAGTGAGTGGAATGGAGGAGAGAGGAGGATAGGGAAAGAAGTAAAATGAAAGGGGAGGAGAGAGAGGTTTGGAGTAAGAGGGGAGGAGAGAGAAAAAAAAGTGAACTTTAAATTTAAGAACTCTAAAAACTCACTTCTGATGTTTTTAGAGAGTAGGTTATTTTTTTAAAATTAGTCTTAAATTCAAATTTTGAAAATAGTCCTGCCAAACAAGTTTAAAAAGTATTTTTGAGTTTAAAAAGGTAACAACAACAACAACAAAGCATTTTTCCACTACGTAGGGTCGGCTATATGATTCCTGGAACGCCATTGCGCTCGGTTATGTGTCACATCTACAAAAAGTTAGATTTGTTTTTTTTTTTCTTTTCTTTTTTGTTAATGTTCAAATTCTAGAACATCTTAAATTTAATCCTTTTGAAGTATAGAAAAGAAGAAATCATAGATAAGTGTAAGAACGATGTAGTGTAAGCAGGGCTGGTCCAAAGATTTTTGAGGCCCGGAGCAATGTGAAAAAATGTGCCCTCACTTCATATAAAAAAATTATTAATTGTTTTTACACGTAAGACATTGATAAAATTATATTTAGAAAAGCACTTCAAACTCAGTAATTTAGAAATACGAAAAAACTAATTTATTTTGTATCGAGAGAAGGAAACCAAAAGACTTCAAGCTTATACAAGTAGATAGATTATGAGTTTTGTCTTCCATTTGAACTTTTAAAGTGTTTTTGTATAAATCGTTCTTATTTACTAACCTCGTCAATGTAAGACTAAAAAAATAATGATACCTTTGAGTCTTTAGGGATATGTATAAGTAATGAACGGGCACCAAATTAAACCTTTTGATGACACGTCATATGATTTGCAAATTTGGTTTAAAAAATTAGTCTACGCATTATCTTTTGTTGAATTTTAGACTTGAATTGGAACAAATGTTTAAAAATAGCAACCCACATAGTTACTAGCTAGTAATTAAAAATAAATTAACAATCAAACAAAAATTTGTAAAAATTGAAAAAAATAAACATGCACATAGCATTTCAAACTTAGAACCTCTCGTTAATTTTAAATACAAAAACCATTGCTTCTAATTAAACTTCTAATCATCTAGCCAAATTTTATAAATTTATGGCAGTTTTAACGAAAAGCCCGCGGTACTGTTTACTTTAACGAAAAACCACATTTTTACAGTAAAAAATTAATCCTGGTACTATTCACTTTACCCTTTTGTTTGTCCTTATCGTTAAAACTCAAAGTTTTCAAGCCATTTTCATTAGTTTTCCTTAAATTTATACTGTTATAAAAAGAAATTTGTAAAATTGGAATTTAAATAAGCACACATGATGTTTTGAACCCAATACTTCCTCATTAATTTCAAACAACAAAATCCCCGATTCTAGTTAAATTTCTTTGTCATTAAACCAAATTTTATAAATACCAAAACGTATATAAATATGTCACACTAATAATTTTGATGCCCCTAATTTTTTTGGGTTTTGGACGGTCGCCTTGCCCGCATTGAGCTTGGGCTGGCCTTGATTGTAAGTGCAAAGCAGAGGAAAGCAAAGATGTTTATGTACTAATTGTGAGTACAATTCTCACTGATCTCATTCTTTTTAACAATTAACAATTTAATTCATTAACGTTATCGTTTGTTAAAAAAAAAAAAAAAAGTATAAAGAAGAATTAATTTACACACATTGAAGTACATAAAAAGAAAGTAGTCAAAGGCAAGGCAATAGTGGGTTAGTTTGACCAAAGAGTGTGATGACCAAAATAATGTACTTTCTAGTTAATACAAAGATCGACTCTGAAAAAAAAATCAATCAAATCATAAGTCACTTAATCATAAAAATGTCGTATTTTATGTTTTTAACTTAATAACATGGTTCAATTATTTATTAAATAATTTTAACACGACTAAACGATTTAATATTTTGAATGATTTTTGATAGTTTGATCTTTAAAGGATGACTTAAAAAATAGACTGTTGGAATTGAGATGTAACATTACGAGAATGAGAAGGAGAGTTTAAAATATCCAATGAGAAAGATTGCTAGCATTGTACATAACCAGATATAGATTAAGTGCATGTACGATCTACATTGTTAGTATTGAAGGAGGAAGTAGTTACGTGCATGAGTGATTTGATTCAACCAAATAATTGATTAAGTGCGTACATATCGTGCGTTGTAAGTGTAGGAAAAAATGAAGTTACAATTCTACCAAGTGCATGTACAACGCTGAGCGATTATGAAAGAAATAATAAAAAAAAAAAAGAAAAAAAAAGAAAAAGGAAAACCCTGAAAACTAGAATTAGCTCCGCAAAGCAAGCAAAAACACAAAGCTGAGAAGAAACAGAGAAGGCAAAGCACTAGGCTCTCTCTCTTCTCTCTCTTCTCTCTCTTCTGTCTGTGATTGTGTGTGTCTCTGCCTTTGATTTCTAATTTTGCGCCAATCAAAGTCCCCACAAATTTCCAATTCACTCTCTCTCCTAAAAATGCCAGCTTCTCCTTCAGGTAAAACTCAGACCTAAACCCTCTCTCTCTCTCTCTCTCTCTCTCTCTCTCTCTCTCTCTCTCTCTCCCACACCTCTTTCTCTCTCTAGAAATTCAGACTCACATTTCAATTGATTACACACACAGCAATCCGCACTCCACAATTTCTGTTTTCACTCCAACATTGTTTTGAATTTTCCACAGACTCACACGGCAAATGGAGGAAGCGAAAGCGCGACCCCCAAATTCGCCGGAACAAGCGCGAGGACGACGACGACGAAGACGACGACGCCTGTGCCGCCGCCGACGACGACAACGAGCTCGACCCGAACGACGACTCGGAGGACCCCCAACATAACCCCCCATCCGCTGCAGCACCCGATCCCGCCCCTCACGAGACCGAGGTCTTGGACGGTGGGGTCCGCGTAAGTGACTTCCCTCCCGTCGTTTTGCGCACCGTCAACCGGCCCCACTCCTCCGTTCTTGCCCTCGTTGCGCTCGAGCGAGGCAATCATTCCGGCGGGGACACCAAGGGGCCCGCCAGTTCCATTTTATTGGAGAATGTGTCGTACGGTCAGCTCCAGGCGCTGTCCGCCGTGTCTGCCGATAGTCCGGCGCTGGATCCGGACCGTGCAGATGGCTCCGTGGCGGCTTACGTGGTCACTCCGCCTTCGATTATGGAAGGCCACGGCGTTGTGAAGCGGTTTGGGAACAGAGTTAATGTGGTTCCAATGCACGCAGGTATATATGGTTGTCCAACTCTCTCTTGACATCTAGTTACTTGTGAGCTCAATAAAGTGGAAAACAGTTGCTAAAGTAGTAGAATTTCTGAGTATTTTTTTGTTAGCTGCAGGATTTCATACTTGTTCTGTTGTGCAAGAAAGTGGCTGGGAAGTTTTTATATTTAATAACCCATTTCGAGATTGGTTTTTCTGGAGTATCTTTGTTGTACTCTTATGCTGGTGTCTTATGGAACAATCATGGTAGCCTAATAACTGAACTGACCTGACTCGACACTTGTCTATTGTTTGGTTTGCTGACCTTGACAGACAATATGACAGTTATGTAATTACAAAAGATTTACTTTTGCGTTCAGACTCTGCTAACCTCTAAAATGATTTGGATTCCTAAGCGTGTATCGCGTAGATTCTATATTTTCTGCACCTTAAAGCTTTGAGATTGCTTTTGTTGCAAACCGCTATACATGTTTTTTATGCATTTTTGTGTATGTAGATGCATATTAAATATGGATTTCTCTTTGTTGGGATTCTCCTGTTTGCAGATTGGTTTTTACCTGCCGCAGTGCATCGGTTGGAGAGACAGGTGGTGCCGCATTTTTTCTCAGGAAAATCATCAGATCATACTCCTGAGCTATACATGCATTGTAGGAATGAAATTGTTGCCAAATACATGGAAAATCCAGAGAAGAGGCTTGCATTTTCTGATTTCCCACAATTATCTGGTCGTCTAAGTACTGAAGATTTGACTCGAATAATCCGTTTTCTTGATCACTGGGGAATTATCAATTACTGTGCTGAAGCACCCAGTCATGAGCCGTGGAATGGCTGTTCCTACTTAAGGGAGGAGGTAAATGGTGAGATTCAAGTGCCATCAGCTGATCTTAAGTCCATTGATAGTTTAATCAAATTTGACAAGCCCAGATGTAGGCTCAAGGCAGCTGAAGTTTATTCGTCATTGCCATGTCATGATGATGATGATGTCTCTGATTTGGACAACACAATTCGGAAGCGTCTATCTGAAAACCATTGCAATTATTGTTCTTGTTCTCTTCCTAATGTATACTATCAGTCACAGAAGGAGGTACATATCTATCATCTCATTCATGTTCTGTTTATTCTGTCCATAATTCTATCAAATGGGTGGTATTTTTTCTTCAGAGGATGAATGAAACTGCTGGAACAAATAATAATAATTTGCAGTACTTGCTGGCATGTTACCTTCATGTTGATGTGACTCCCAGGCCACTGCAAGATACCACAATAATTTTTGATGAAAATTTAACTAGCTTATCTAAACTGACTCAACTTATTGGCATCCTCAAGTGCAATTGAACTTTCATGATTTGATATTAAGCATTATACTGGTTCTTGTGATAACTTTTAGCACAATGTCACATTTTCCTTTTCCATATTAGATGCATTACTATTAACAGCATGTCCTCGAGACCTCATGTATTTTGGCCCGTTATGTTATTTTATGTAGACGCCAGCAGAATAGCTGGTGGCTCTATCAATGGCAATGCTATTTCAAGTCTTTGTTCAAGTTTGGACATGAATACACCTTTAAAGCTTTAAAACCATCCGGTATGAAGTTAATACCCACAAGTTAGAGATAGGGGGCCAAGTTTGGACACAACTATACCTCTAAAGCTTTAAAACCATCTGATAGGTAGTTCATAACTAAATATAGATAGATAGGTAGGTAAGCTGACTTTAATTTCATGTTAATTCAAACTTATAAGATTTTGCCCTTTATTGAGGAACTTTCTTACCCTAAGATTTTTCCCTTGATAAATTGACTTATTCATCTTATATATTTTTTCCCTTCAAAGTAGAAAGATATTATTAAGCAAAAAAAAAGAAATCTAAAATGGGATTTATTTAGTTCAAAAGTTGCTTCTATTTGATTTAATAAGATATTGAGCACAAGTGATATTGTTTTACGGGCTTCAATTAGTTAAATTAAAGGATTATAAAAAGAAAGAAAATCGTATTGTAATTTTAAAATAAGCAGCCCTTTTAATTTGTGAATTTTCATATAAAAGATTAGCTGCAAACATATGAATTGACTAGTCTGTGCCGATACCTGATGAGCATGAACCAAAGGTTAACTTCTTAATTTCAACAGCCTTCAAGGCACTAATTCTCTTCTAGGTCTATTTCAAGCATTATAAACACATTTGAAACCCCGAGCTATATTTGAATGATGTTGAAGTTTGCCTTTATACGTTAAAAGATAGTACGTCACCTTGATGAGTTTGAGTGGAGACAAAAGATCCTTGTAGCTGAACCCAATTATTTATATTAATTCTTAGTATAGTTTGGTTGAATTCTTATTCTCTACTGTAGTTAATTGGTGTATTGTGCTTCAGGTTGATGTACTGCTGTGCTCTAATTGCTTCCACGAGGGAAGATATGTTGTTGGTCATTCAAGCATAGATTTCATAAGGATGGATTCAACAAAAGATTATGGTGATCTGGATGGGGAAAGTTGGACTGATCAAGAAACCCTACTGCTGCTCGAGGCAATGGAAATACACAATGAGAACTGGAATGAAATTGCTGAGTATGTTGGTTCAAAGTCAAAAGCACAATGCATCCTTCATTTTCTTCGTTTGCCTGTGGAGGATGGCCTGCTTGAAAATATTGATGTTCCGGGCATGTCCCTGTCTTCCAATTCATTGGATAGAGATGGTCATGGAGGATTTCATTCAAGTTCAAATGGGGATGCAGCAGGTTTTTTTTTATTTACTTATGGTTCTCATTCTTCAGTAATCCTGATGTATTTTCTGCATTACATTCTGACTTATCTTTTCACAATTTGTCTTTAGGATCCTGCCTACAAGATGCTGATTCTGATAATAGGTTCCCTTTTGCGAATTCTGGGAATCCAGTCATGGCCATGGTAGGCGACTAATCTGATGCATCATGATCCTTTATTTTCTTGTAATTCCCTTGAAACATATGGGCAGGTATCCTGGAAAGGTACTGTCCCAGTTATATTAAAGGAAGCAAGATTAATTATTCTTTACTTTTGTATCTTTGACACACCCCCAGTACCACAGATAATGGAAGCATTTTCATTTCTTTTCATGAAGCGACTTTTTCATCTGTTTGGAAAATGGAAATGCTTTAAACAGATGCAGCTAGACTATGCAGTCAGGACTCAGGATAAATATATTTATAGTGGCAAATATTTTAATAAACTGAGTATATTTGATTCTAAGTTATCAACTAAGACGATGAATGCATACATGCTTGTGGGAACTTGTGAAGCTTTTCAATGGTTCAGTTTTTTGTTCTTGTTGCGTGGTTGGGTCTAGGACCATGCATTGTATACATTCATTCGGAGGGTGCAAAGCATTCACTTGATCATAATTGGTTTACATTCTTGAGAGAGTGGTATTGAGGCGAGCTTACAACTAGTGCAAGCACACAAGAAACAAACGAAGAAGAATATGAGATAAAAACTGATAATAGAGGGTTGAGTAAGTAGATTTGAAGATTACATGCTCTCTTAACATTGCGTTATTAGAGTTGTTGTGTAATTTGATTAGTCGTTTAAAGTCATGCTAAACAAGGTCTAGAGGGGATCTATCTAGATATATGAATGCAGAATTTATCGAAAGGGATAAAGGTTCTAGATTTCACTTGAGTTCTCAATTATGTGCAAATTTAATGAGATAAAGGTTATCCAGACTTCACTTGTGTTCTTACATAGCTAACATGTGTATAATATTTGCAGGTTTCATTTCTGGCCTCCTCTGTTGGGCCAAGAGTTGCTGCATCTTGTGCCCATGCAGCCTTGACTGTATTTTCTGAGGATAATGGTGTATCTGCCTCTGCAAGTATTATGGAAGGATCAGGCCATAGGTGATTTTCCTTTTTTGTAATGTTTTACAGCCAGAGTTAACTTTAATATATCCCTCATTTCTTTTTTTTTATCACCAAAATAGTTACCTGTGGAGTTCATAGGACTTTTAGTGGTTTAGACATCCGCAGTTAACCCCCCTTCCCCAATTTTTAACCCTCAAGTTGGTTTGTTAAATTCCTTTTGTAAAAGATGAGTTCTCTTGTACTGCTAATTTTGCTAATTTAGTAAACACGTTGGAAACCCCTAAAAAGTTTTTCATGTTGTAATTCCCCCATGTTCTTTACTGATATTGCAAAGTCTTTTCTGTTCCCCTAAAACTTGTTTCTGACCTATGAAGGACGAACTCTGAGAATATAAAAGGTAGAGAAGGTGGTGCTCATGGAAATTCTGCAAATTTACTTCAGCAAAAGGGTAAGCCTTGAGTTTTCTATGTTCGTCTTGGATACTCTCTTCCAGTTATTTATGGATTGAATTCAAACTTCAGAAAAGAACTCAGCAGCCCATGGTTATTGGGGTCAAAATGAGGCAGGGGCGATTCCCATACCTGCAGAGAAAGTTAAAGCCGCTGCCAAAGCCGGCCTTGCTGCAGCTGCACTAAAGGCAAAATTGTTTGCTGATCACGAAGAACGGGAAATTCAGAGGCTATCTGCTAATATTATAAATCATCAGGTATGAATATTGCTAAATGTAACTGTTTCTTTCCTTCTTATTTGTGTTTTTTTCTTTTCTTGTGTTAGTTAAAAAAAGAACAAGAAAAAGAAGAGAAGACTTCCATTTTCTTTTCTCATTAATAAGTAAAAATGAGACTTTTCTTTTCATCAGATGAAAAAAAACGCAGTAAAAGAAGATATGTGAATATGGAGTTGAATCTCTTAGGAACCAAAACCAAGAGAGGTCCTTTTTAGATCCGACTTTAGCTGCTTACTTAAAAACCATATTTTGTTGTGTTGTTATATGGAAAATTAGAGAACTATTGGCATGCGCATGTGTGTATGGGTAGGGCTATGTCTTTGTCTCTTGTATTAATTTAATCCAATCGTAACACAATTCACGTATTACTGTCCTTTCTGATTAGCATTGAGTATATAGGATCTTGGATTTTAGTTCAATTTATTTGGTCTGTGGGTAACCTTACCTGGGTGTTGGACCAAATGGGATCCTGGGCTTACAACCCCGGTATGGATCATCTCCATTGAAAATTGGTCGAACCAGTACCGGCTAATATCCACGGTTAATTCCTTGTGTTTTTGCTCAGAGAAACTTATTTCATTTTGCCAGGAGCTGCTTTATGTGGTGCTCAATTTTCAACTTCTATTAACGTTCATTATATGGCATATGCTTAAAAGTTATTATATAATTAGAAAAGTGTATCCACTTCAGGTTCTGTCCTCGATCTCACACTCACAGGAATACTTTAATATTAGACCTGACATTTGCTTACACGACCTATTAACCCGACCCGAAATGACACAAAATAACGGATTTAGAGTCAAAACATTAACTAATTGGGTCACACGTATAACTGGTTCTTAACAGGTTTACCCGTGTTAGTCGGTTTCAACCCGATAAGAAAAAAGTTAGTTTTATAATTTTAAACTACTAAAAAACTTTACGACAATTGCCATAATATTTATCTCACATAAGTGAGATAAAAAATTCCAAAGTAATTTAAAAATACCAAAGCACATTTAAAAATTCGTAATAATTAATTTACAAGTGTGAAAAATGTGAAGAAATATGCAAACGCTTGTCATCGCATCCTCTACGTTTTGACAATGGATACATCGTCGTTTGGATTTTAAAATCCTAGTAGATAGTGTTTTTAGGGGCTTTCAAAATAAATTAAAATTCATAATAATTAATGTATTAGTGTGAAAATATGAAAATAATATACAAACGCTCTTGATTGCATCCTCTATGCTTAGACGTTGTTTACTTTGTTGTTTACAGTTTTAAAACCCTCCAAACCCTCATGAATGGTGTTTTTTGTTTGAGTGCAAAATTAATAATAATTAATGTAGAAGTGTGAAAAATGAAAAAAAAAATATATATAATCACTCATAACGACAAGCTTTACAACTTTCGTGAAGGGGTGAAGGGGTTAACCTTGAAATTTGACACCATAAACCATAAACTCTAAATTTAGATTTAACCGTTGGTTATCGTTTACGCTCTATTCTTCTCACCTGATTTTGTTTTCCATATTTTTATTTTTGAAAACATGATCTTTTACCAAATGCAGAAAAATTAATGCTTTAGATCGTTGATATCACATTCCAATGTTTATGGTTAGCTGAAGTATGAGTTTTATATAGTATCTAGAGAGTTTATAAACTCCAAGCAATATTTTGACTAAACGTAAAAATCTGAACGTGATATAAACGATCCGAATCGTTCATCTTTCTGCATCCACTAAAAGACCATGTTTTAAAAAAAGAAAATCTGAAAAAATGAAATTTGCTGAGAAGAATGGAGCGTACACGTAAACGACAATAGACCTCTTGAAGAATGGACCATTTCCCTTGGTGATGAATGAAAATTGAAGGGTTTTGTTGTCAAAAAACGTGCAAGCTTTGAGTGTTATTGGCAAGTTTCTGACTTTTGAAAAAGGCTCCACAACCCTGAGAAAAAACTCCAATTTGCATATCCTTGAACATTTGATATTTGTAATAATGCACTAATGTTTTTCATTAGGCTCTTATTTTGGGGTATGTAATGCTTGAAGACAAATGTGTTTTTATGTTTTGAAATAATATTTATGTGACAATGTGGTATGTAGATACTAATTTAGTATTATGTTTTTCATTTGATTATTTATTGATATATTTTCTTTAATGGGTAAGGGGTCGGGTCATATTACCCGTTAATATTAACAGGTCGAGTTTGGGTTGGGTCATATTACTCGTTCATTTTACTGAGTGTTACATGACACAACCCGTTAAGATTATTAGTTATGTCACGAAAACGAATGACACGAACATGGGAAACACAATGCGAATCCCAGGTTTATTTCGTATCCTTGGTCACTGGATATTCTCTGAAAGTCAAAAGCCTATTTGGGCATAACATTGCCGTACTAGTGGTTGGTTCCTTAGTTGCCTATATCTCACTTAGCAGGGTTTATTTAATATCGCACGAACGTCATACTCAAACTGAATAAGATTATCTTAAATGTGCAATTTATGACAGTTGAAGAGATTGGAGCTGAAGTTAAAGCAGTTTGCAGAAGTGGAAACCTTCCTAATGAAAGAATGTGAACAAGTGGAGAAGACAAGGCAGAGGATGGCTAGTGAACGTGCCCGGATCATGTCAACTCAGTTTAGACCTGCTGGAGCTTCGCCCATGAGTTCAGCAGGTGCTGGTCCTTCCATGTCCAATAATAACATTGGTAACAATAGGCAACAGATTATGTCATCTTCAGGTTCACAGCCAAGCATATCAGGATACAGCAACAACCAACCAGTCCATCCCCGTATGCCATTCATGCCACGTCAACCAATGTTAGGGTTGGGGCCGAGGATACCCTTAACATCCATACAGTCATCCTCAGCAGCTCCAAATGCTACGTTTAATTCTGCAGGGACTGCCCAGTCGACGCTAAATCATCCATTATTGAGGCCTGTACCAGGTACTAGCTCCAGTTTAGGTTGAAAGAAACCGAAAGGAAAAGGTAATGGATAACATAGATGTCATTCACAATCAGTCTGCTCTCTTATTTTGTTTTCCTTTTTAGATTGGAGAGGGCCTGTATGTGCATTCTCTTGATTATTAAAATTAATTTAGCTAAAAATGAATTGTGTTGTGAAAATGATGTTTGTCGTCTATACCGTTCTTAATTTTCCCTTTTGGAAAATGCTTCCTTGCCCATTTCTTCTTTTTTCATCTCTAGAAAGTAGTAAATGCACCTTCGAAAACTCCAGTTGTAGAATGCCGATGAAGGTTTTGGTTTTCCGAAAAGGATGAACATTTCAATTTTGTCTAGTAGTACATGGTTGAGTGGTATGATCAAATGAATATTGTAAGAGTATCGGAGTATCAATGAATTATGGATAATCACTAAATATAGTAGATTGATATTCGATACCAGATATAGTTTAATGGCCCCTGTTTACCATTTTCTTTGGGCTGTTGAGATACGATTTGCCTTTGATTGTGTCAAGATATATGTTTTCCTTGATTGTTGTAATTGATTATGTAATTATGTTTAAATTAGTCAATGGTGTATTTTAGGTTAACAACTAAAACCTAGGATATAAATTGCATCAGAATCCTTGTTAAATATGATCTCCCTGTACCATTCTATGATCAATGAAAGGTGTTACCATTTTCACATGGTAACCAGAGCCTACGATCCAACCAAAGGAGGGACGCATGAATCGGACCCATTCAATTTAGGAACCAACCCCCCACCAACACAATTCCTTGACGGTTCCAGCATAATGTTTTCATGGCCCCCATGGAGACCCCTCCTGGCTGGTCCCCACCGCCTCTGAAAATTATAAGTGTCCTCCTATATGGCACTCTTCTCTCCTCGCCGGCTTCGTCACCTGACGACTCCTCCATATCATCGTTTCCGCTTTTCTTTCTACTCTGTTCTATGGTAATGACAGAGATAATCAGTCCCAAAGATGACGCACTGGTGAAGCAGGTTAGGCTTCACAACCGTGACGTAGTGATACTTGTTGAGACTAAAAATAAAAGTTATCGCTATGAGTATCTTATTAAGGTGCTTCGAATGGACTTTGTGCAACCGGTGGAACCAAGGGGCATTGGTGGTGGGCTATGTATTTTTTGGAAAGAGGACGCAAGGATCGCACTTGTTAAAAGTGACAGTTTCTTCATTGAGCTCGGGTTTGGTGATGATCGGTGGAGGAAACTCGGTAAAAGAATAAGCTATTCGGCTGGGAAGTCCTTATTAATCGGGGATTTTAATGACATTGTCGATGATGAAGAAAAGGAAGGGCCAGCTATTAGATCACCAAGAAGGTTTTTTTACGATTCACGATGGGGGGAAATTCAAGAGTGCCGAGGTTTAGTATTGGATTCTTGGCAAGAGAGGATTGATGGATCGTTGGCTTTCCAGGTGAGTGAGGATTCATTTCTCAAGGCCAATAAAAGGAATAAATCTTGGTGGGGTTGGAAAGGAATTATACTTAGTCGACAATTATTACGAGTTGGGAATGGCTCAAGTATTAAAGCAGCGAATGACCCTTGGATCCCAAAACCCAACTCGTTTAAACCTTTGATGAAGCAAAGGGCCACAGCTCCACAGGTGTATTTTCTCATTGACCCCGTGACTAAGGAATGGAAGGACGACCTTGTGGCTGAGTTGTTCGAGTCGGAGGATGCATAAATTATTAGATCGTCCATTTGGCACTACACGAGCAATGGGATATATTCGGCGAGACCAGGGTATTTTGTTGCACGTGAAATGATGAAAAATGGATTGAGACAGTGACGAGATGGAGGAAACCAGCCTTTGGAAGGTTGAAACTGAACTATGATGCGACATGGAGGAAGGATACAAGAGTAGGTGGTGTGGGATTTCGCGGGAATTCCGAAGTTGGCGGGAGGGGAGGGTGACCCATTATGGTTGAGGCAGCTGCTATCCGTTTGGCTCTGGAGATGTGTATGCTAAGGGATATTCCCGAATTAGGTGAGGTGCTCGAGGTTGAACCCAATTTAAAGGATTGGTTCAAATGCTCAACAAAGAGGCCCAAGCTGATGTTTCTATAAGGGTCTTTTTGGTTGATTTTTGGAATATGATGTGGTCATTCCAGTCGGTGAAGTTTATCTTCACTCCTCAGCAATGCAATCGTGCAGCCCATATGGTGGCAGTGTACATTTTGAAGCATGGTGGGATATTTGGCTGTGATGAATTAAGACCATAATTTGTGTTTAATATTTTAGTAGAAGATGCAAATGTATCCACTCGTATTTGATTATTAATACAATTCTACCTTCCGGCACAAAAAAAAAAAAAAAAAAAAAAAAAAAAAAAAACCAAACAGATGCAAAAATATCCTCCACCATGGATGACTCCACTGATCCTTCCGACCCCTATTACGTACACTATTTATTTCTTCACACTCAAAGGGTAGTGGGATGAACTGCCCTCTAACCAGATAGATTCCTGCTCATGTGGGGCATTAAAGTCTCTGACTGAGCGCGAAGAACAACAACGCTTGATGCAGTTACTAATGGAACTAGATGAATCCTATTCTACTGTTCCAGGGATGAAATTCTCTTTTCCCGAACCCGATCATATAACCATTTGAGAGTTTTTGGGTGTTTGTGTTAGGCGACAAATCTCCAACCCACAAACAAATTTGCCCAACGTGCCTGCAAATGTGTTTTTGTCGGCTATCCTTCTAGGCAAAAAGGATATCGACTATATGAACTTGAATCTCACAAATTTTTGGTTAGCCGGGATGATATTATTCACGAAAATATTTTCCCCTTTACATCTCCAAATCATACATCTGTCCCTGTTCTTTTTAATTCTAATCAACCTATTCCTTACTAGTAGACCCATTACACCACTCTCCAGGCAAACTCCACGTACCACCGAACCTACAACTCCACAATCCCCTACATCCCCACCTCTTAATAATACCTCATCTGATTTCCCTATCCATTCCTCTCCATCTGAAACCTCAAAACCAAACAAACCTTCTCTTCCCGTCACCGGCATCTCCTAATTCCCCACTACCCGAGACCGCTCCCATCTCTTGTCCCCTTGCTCCACCCCCGCTTCGTTGTTCGAATCGAATCTCGCAACCGTCAGTCCTCCTTCACGACTTCCACTGTGACGCGCGTGTGCCCTCCGCACCCATCCAATCATCTTCTTCTACACCAGGTACGAGCATTAGAAACCCTCTTTCCAATTATTTTTCATATCACAATTTATCTCATCTCCATAAAGCTGTTGTTGCTGCCATCTCCAAAATAGTTTAACCCACTACTTATACTCAAGCATCCTCTGATCCTCTTTGGTGTGAAGCTGTGGCCAAGGACATTGGGGCACCAGAACAAAATAACACTTGGGGTCCTCACCTCTTTATCTGCAGGCAAGAAACCCATTGGATGCAAATGGGCATTCAAAGTTAAGTATAATTCCAACGACACCATTGAACGATACAAGGCACGCCTTGTTGCCAAAGGGTACACCCAACAAGGTCTTAACTACAGCCAAATTGGTGACATTTCGGTGCCTTCAATTGGCACTTCCATCAATTGGATGTTCAAAACACTTTCCTTCGTGGCGACTTGGACGAGGAGGTTTATATGCGACTAACTCCCGGTCTTTGCCGATAAGAAGAGAACATGGTGTGTTGGCTCCAAAAGTCACTCTACTGCCGTCGCACAAAACTGTTTTGCGCAACGAAGGTGAACCTTCGTCGCTCAAAGTCAATGACTTTTTCCTTAGAAAATAGAATTCGTTTCTTTGTCTTTACAAAAAATAAATAAAAACAAAAATATGAGTAATTAATTGTGACACGTTCACTAAAAAAAAAAAAAAAAAAAAAATCCTTTTGTGGCAAATCATTTATCAAGAAAAATAAATACACTTAACACAAAAGCAAAAAAAGAAATAATAATAACATGGTCCTCAGTGTCTACCATTTATATTTAATATTAAATTATTTAAAATTATTAATATTATGGGCAAACAACGGGAATTGAACGCACGCATGGTGGATTCACAATCCACTGCCTTGATCTACTTGGCTACATCCGCCCCCTGTAGTATTACAAATTAAAAAAATATCCGCCATTTATCATTACTTGTAAGATAAAATACAACCTAAATTGAAAACTTTATTCTTTTTTTTTTTTTACTATAAAAAAAAAGAATAAAACAAATAGTTAAGTAATAACTAAACAAATACTAAGACTAAATAGTAAAGGAGCAATAACAAACCTCCTGATATAACAAGAAATTTTTTATTACTCCTTTACTTTCAAGAAGGTAGAAAATGCAGTCCCAGTTGCAGCAGGTTTTGGGCGTGTCTCCTTCTTCTAGGTGAATATAATGTGACATTTTAAAAGTTTAGTTTAATAAAATTTCTGCAGGCAGACAACTTTAATCACCTTTTGTAGACCTTAATGAATGGTTCCAAAACTAAATTATTTCTTCCTTAAGATTTTGTGGTATCCACTAGTGTAAATATTTTAAATTGAATATCGAATTCGTTCATTGTATTCATATAGGGTCAAGGAGTGTAGCCGTAAAAAATCATCAAAATCGGAGTTAAAATAACGGTTAAATCGTGATTTTTCGTTTATAACCGTTGAAAAGTTTTGTCCCGTTGCTAGATCTCTGAATTTTATTTTTTTTTATTTTTATTTTTTGTGATTTTTGGCGTATGCGATCTCAAAATATATACAAACAAGTGTGATGGTTCGATCGTTGAAACTAGTTTCGTATAATGTGTATCCCATCAAGTTCAGTGGTATATATTGATGAGTCCATATTATACCATATATTTTACCCTATTCTTAGTTATAGTTTATTGGTTATTTTGGTAGAATTTTGATACTTTGTTATATATTTTCAATGTAGGACATTCAACTTCATCTAGAGTAAAAAGTATTCAAACAGATGACTTTTGGAGTGATTTTAATTGGAGGATGTTTGTGAGTCTTTCAAGCCGTTTGACCGTGGCGATGAAATAAAGGCCTAGCGCGCAGCTTTCCTAGATTGATGTTTCTGTACATTTGAGTATTTTGGAGGTCAAGATGACATATTTTAAGGAGCATTCCTTCGAGAATTTGTTAGGGACATCTCAAGCTTTCAAAAGAGACTTTTTGGGACCAAATCGGAGTTGATTTGGTCAGTCAAAAGTCTGATTTTTTGAGAAGTCCAAATTTCAGTTCAAATAGGAAACCTTTTATTTCTTAGTTATCTTATTCTATTATGTTTCCTAGTTTTTAGAAGACATTTTCTAGGTGGGATTTTATTTCGTAGTAGTATAAATAAGGCTATTTAGCCATTAGAGAGGGGGAAGGGCATCAATTTGGAGAACTTAGCTAGGCTTTGACAATTTGTATTTCAAGGTGTTTTCTATCCTTTTCTATTTCAATAAAATTCCTTTTGTTTTATGGTTGTTTGTAACTAATTTTCGTTTGCTAGGGTAATGCCGTGAGCCTTAGCATGAATATGTAGTCTTTATTTAATTGCCTATGATATTATGCATGCATGTTTTAAATTATTAATCACTGTGTTTAAACCGTCTCTATATCTTAATGCTTAGCTACCATTAGGATGTCTAGATAAGTAATCAGATGTAATTCGATTGGAATAGCATTGGAGGATTGAGTATTGCTTCTTGTGATTGATAGTTGTAATTTCACCTAGGGCGAATGCCACATCTTAGGGGTGTTTTTCAGAGGGTTTTCACAAAGTGTAATGAGTCATGCATGCTTATATTTGATCTCAATGCCATAGACAGATTACATGTTTGATATACGTTCTTACTTGAATGCCACAAATAGAATATGCATAAGGAAAACCTAACCTTCAAAGTTGCATGGGTAATTTATAAGTAATTAGTAAATCTACATAGGATTGTTAAGGGGATGGTAGAACCCTAGTGCTTTTCCAATTTTGTTTCTCAACGCCTTTTCTCTTTGATTTGTTTTCTTCTTAACTGGTTATTTGTTGCTTTTCCTAAATTAATTTTATTAAATTCGTTTTTATTATTTACAAATGCAAAATCAACCTTTTTCAATCTTTGTTTTTAAATAATTAACAAAGATTTTGGTTTTGCATAAATTGTTTTAAATAATCCATGCGGAAAACGACATTGCTTGAGCCGTTTATACTACAACTACCTTGTTCTCTTGCAAGTATTTTTAAGTGTTTTTATCCCTACTTTTGCAGGTGGTAAAAAAAAAAAGAAAAAAAAATATCAAGTTATTATGTGTGAAATGTTAAATAAAGAGGACGAAAGGTAGAGATTTTAGTTGAGTCTCCTTAACCATGTTAGTTCACTTTACACCAAAGGAAGTTCATGAATTCTTTTCTAATTGATTCTAAATGGCTTAGACTCCGTGGTGGGATTGATTGGAACTTTTGGAAAGATGTTCTAATTTTTAACGTTTTCTATGGATTGCAACTTGAAAGTGAAATTTTTGTGTCTTAGTTAGTTTTGTTTAAGTTTCTAGTTTGTTAATTTTTATATTTGTTTTTGAGTTTTGTTTTGCTTGAGGACAAGCAAAAAGCTAAGTTTGGGGGTATTTGATGAGTCCATATTATACCATATATTTTACCCTATTCTTAGTTATAGTTTATTGGTTATTTTAGTAGAATTTTGATACTTTGTTATATATTTTCAATGTAGGACATTCGACTTCCTTTGGAGCAAAAACTAAACAAACGGATGATCTTTGGAGTGATTCCAATTGAAGGATGTTTTTGAGTCTTTCAAGATGATTGTATCAAAGTTTCAGATTTTTTTACCAAGTCGTTTGACAGTGGCGATGAAATAAAGGCCCAGCGTGCAACTTTTTCCAGATTGACATTTCTGGACGTTTTGGGTATTTTGGAGGTTAAGATGGTATATTTTGAGGAATATTCATTCTGAGAATTTGTTAGGGACGTTTCAACCTTTCAAAAGACACATTTTGGGACCAAATCAGAGTTGATTTATTCGGTCAAAAGTCTGATTTTCTAAGAAGTCCGAATTTCAGTTCAAATGGGAAACCTTTTATTTCCTAGTTATCTTATTCTATTATGTTTCCTAGTTTTTAGAAGACCTTTTTGAGGTAGGATTTTATTTTGTAGTAGTATAATAAGGCTATTTAGCCATTAGAGAGGGGGAGGGGCATCAATTTGGAGAACTTAGCTAGGCTTTGACAATTTGTAGTTCAAGGTGTTTTCTATCCTCTTTCTATTTCAATAAAAGTCCTTTTATTTTATGGTTATTCGTAACTAATTTTTGTTTGCTACGGCGATGCCTTAAGCCTTTGCATGAATATGCAGTCTTTATTTAATTGCTTATGATATTATGAATGCATGCTTTGAATTATTAATCACTGTGTTTAAACTGTCTCTCTATCTTAATGCTTAGGTACCATTAGGATGTTTAGATAAGTAATCAGATGCAATTCGGTTGGAATACCACCAGGGGATTGAGTCATTCTTGTGATTGATAGTTGTAATTTCACCTAGGGTGAATACCACGTCTAAGGGGTTGTATGGTTTTTCAAAGGGTTTTCACAAAGTGTAATGAGTCATGCATGTTTACATTTGATCTGAATGCCACAGACGGATTGCATGTTTGATATACGTTCTAACTTGAATGCCATAAGTAGAATATGCATAAGGAAAACCTAACCTTCAAAGTTGCATGGATAATTCATAAGTAATTAGTAAATCTACATAGGATTGTTAAGGGGATGGTGGAAGCCTAGTGCTTTTCCAAATTTGTTTCTCAAAACTTTTTCTCTTTGATTTGTTTTCTTCTTAATTGGTTATTTGTTGTTTTTCCTAAATTACTTTTATTAAATTCGTTTTTATTATTTATAAATTCAAAATCAACCTTTTCCAATCTTTGTTTTTAAATAATTAACTAAGATTTTGGTTTTGCACAAATTGTTTTAAATAATCCCTGCGGAAAACGATATTGCTTGAGCCATTTATACTACAACTACCTTGTTCTCTTGCAAGTATTTTTATCCCTACTTTTGCAGGTGGTAAAAATACTATCAAGAAATTGGCACCGTTGCAGGGGTTTGTTTTAAATAATTTTTGTTTATCAACTTCTAGTTAATTATTTTTTGTATATATCTTTTTATTTACTTGATTTTAATTTTTTTTTAGGTAACAATTTTTTGGTTTTAAGAGCATTGTAGGAATGTATTGGTTTGGAGCCACACAAGAAACACTTACAGTTTGTGCGCTTTGCAATTTGAATACTCATGATATTATGTGTTGTCCTCATCGACAATTTTTTTCCAGAGTTTGTGCAGCACCATATCAATATGAAGAACAATTTTTAGAGGCCTAGATTAACTTCCTATTCAAATTTTTACAGTCCATCATGGCCAGTGTATCAAAATTCTATGTGGGTAAGCAATCAACAGACTTTTAAGCAGCCTAGTGGGTCACAGAAACCTTCTTTGGAGGACCAGATCGCTAAATTAGAGGAGTCCACTAGGTTGTATACGGAGAGCAGCACCCAAAAGATGCAGAATATAATAATTCAATCGACAATCTAGTGCAACAAATTGGGCAGCTCACATATCAATTGGCAGAACAAGAAAATGATTCCAATTCCAATGTCCATAATCAACCAATTGCGAACCCGCATGGTTCGAAGGAGTGCTCGGCAGATCAAACATTGAGATGGGAAAAAACCAACGATACTTGGACGGAAAAATATGAAATAGAAAAGCCATCAGCCAATGACACATGCCCAACAGAGGAAACAACGCCATCTAACCTTGAATTTTCCCCTGAATATGTTATTACTCAAGTTATTGAGCCACCTATGCCTTTTTCCCAAAGGCTGCAGCAAACCACAATAGATCAGCACATTCAAGATTCTATGCAGACAGATGCAAAAGTGCACATTAATATGCCGCTACGGGATGCGACTCAGAAAGCTCCAAAGCAATCACTAAATTTCAATTTATCTGACGCTCTAAGGCAACCTGCTAAGCAGCAGAAATGCATGAATACTCAAAGAGATTTGGATACAAGGCAGACGGGTGGTGATGAGAAAATTTTAAATGTTGTACTAGACAATACACCAGCACAGCCGATCATATTTAGAGAAATTTGGGAAAAATCCTACAAGAAGGCCAAAATCTACAAGGAAAAGAAAAGGCTTTGTGATAGCCAAATTCTTCGTCAAGAAATTCAGCCAACGCAAAAATTGTGGGTGTTAGATTTGAGGTGGAAGTTAACTCAACGGAGAGATAAACATTGCTTGAAAGGAACCTAAGTCATTACAAAGATTCATTCATATAGAAGGGCAGACATTAAGAACTCAACCACAACATTTAAACACTCGGTCAATAAACATCAAGTCACTCATTACCTAATATTGCCCTATGATGCTATTAAAGATTGTTGACTCTACAAGAACAAGTGACATGATCACCAACCTTCCACTTCGTCTAGCTATAGACTACTAAAGCGCTTATTGGGAGACAACCCAATTTTTCTAACTCTTTTCTTTTTATTTTGTGTATTTTATTTTCTTGCTTTTATTCCTAATTACAAAAATCACAAAAAAAAAAAAAAAAAAAAATCAGGAAATTGAAAAAAAAAAAAATTGTTATTTTTCTTTACTTTTTTAATTAGTTTTTTTATTTTTTTTATTTTTATTATTTGTGATTGAAGGTTGCATTCGGAACTGATTCGATTTAATCTCAACTACTTGTGGATTCATACATTCATCCATTCATCTCAGTATATATGCATTCAACCTTCCATTCATCACAACTTTGCATTCAATATCAACATTAAAGTGCATAAATTTAAAAGGAAATCCAACTGGAGTTTGAGTTTCAGAAACGTTACAGTGGGTTTGCAAAGAAGACTCAGTACCTACTTGGACCCACTCCACTCATCCGCTCTCACATTTTGTAAAAATACACACACACACACACACACACACACACACACACACACACTACAATATAAGTTTAGGGGTGGGATCTAAGTAGCACAAAGGACGTAGTATTCTAGTAGAGACCAGATTCAATATCAGGCACAAAAATTTCTCAGACCTTCATCACATGGTACATGGAAGCACATGGGAAAGTAATACATAAGCATATAGAATTCACTGATCTAACACATGCAAGAATAGATTGAAGATGGGGGACTTAGAAATTATACCTTTGGCTTTAGATTTGAACATTTCTTGTTTTGTCTACCAGTGCATTGCTAGATCTGAGATGTTGTAGCAAGTCCGTTGTTTATTCCATGGTACTGACGTCAGCTTGAAGTTCCTTGCACATATAAAGACCATATGCATGTGTTAGTTTTGGTTTATTTGACTGCAATGCACAAATTGAAACTGTAACAAAGAAGTTTGGTGGAGAGTTTTACCTTTGCGCCTTTCGGCTTTTGGATCAGACGAAAATGAGGCCTGCAACTCTGTTTGCAGGCAAGATGCACTCCATGAACCTCTTGTTAAAATGTCCCACATCGGTGGGGATAATGTCCCACAATGGGTTTAAATATATTTACCCCACTCTAACTAATAACTAGTTTTTTTGTGGTAAAACCCTACATCTGACGGATTGGGCATGTGGTAAAGTTAGGGACAGTATTGGTGTCGTTAGAGTGAGGCAAGCCCGACGATCTAAAAATCCAACATGATATCAAAACCCACAGTTTCGGGCCTGTGCAAGCCAACGAGCTTGTGTGCAAGCCGACGAGCTTGTCACCCATAAGGAAACAAGTTTGAACTCTAAGGATGCGTTTGTTACACCGGACTATCTTGGACTGGATTAGCTTTAGGGACTAAGTTGGACTGGCTTAGACTAGACTAAGTTGGACTGATTTAGTGAAGCGTTTGGTACAATATTAAACTAAAAAACAGGATAATTAACAAATTATAATATTATATTATTTAATACATTTCCAACAATATTTTATTATTAATTCAACATTTTTTTTTTCTTCTGAAAAACTCTGCCCCTCTCTGGAAATTTCTTTCCTCTTCTCCCTCTTTAGCTCATGTCCCATCTATTTTTCCTTTCTCTTTTTAATGCAAAACCCACATCATTCCCTTATTTCCTTTGAACTCTATAATCTATACAACCAATCAATCATCATCTCTATCAATTATCTGATTGACTCCATTAATTTTTCCAATTTCTTGATTTTCATTTTCCGACGAGTTGGTCAAAGTGTTGATCAAGAAGGAAAGAAGCTTTGAGCATTATTTGAAACAGAGAAAAGGGTTTTTTAGAGATGGGTAGAAGAAGAAAGCAAAGTCTAGGGGTTTTCTGGAAATTTTCTGTTCATCCCCAAAGCTAGCCATCTGGGATTTTTTTGGGAAAAAGGAAGAACAAGCACCGCTGGCTGTTAGCCACGGTGACGATGACGCAGAAGAAGAAAGAAGCCCAAGGATTGGATGTCGCTATTAGCAAGCAAAAGCTGGGGTCTAGATCTTGGCCTCAATTTTCTTTTAATCCCGCTTAATACTAAGCGAAAGTATGAGACTAGATGATGGGGTTTAGCGAAGTAGGGATGGCCTCGTAGTCGAGGCGAGTCCCATTTATTGTATTCAAAGGCCTTATCAAACGTAGAATAATACTTCCAGTTAAGGCAGTCCAAGCCAATCCCTCCTAAGGAGGTGAAACAAACACACCCTTAATATAGGGATGAACGCTAAGTTCCATTGAAAACAAGTGTTGCCAATGTGGATCTTCACGTGTGAACCACTAAATGAGGTTACATGTGAGGGGGAATGTTAAAATGTCCTACATCGGAGGGGATAAAGTCCCACAATGGGTTTAAATATGTTTACCTAACTCTAACTAATACTGAACCTTTTGTGGTAAAACCCTACACCTGACGGATTGGGCAGATGGTAAAGTTAAGAACAATATTGGTATCATTAGAGTGGGACGGGCCCAGCGATCTTAAAATCCAACACCTTTTTGCTGTGTTGTTGATGAGTGAGAAAGTGAGAGAGATTTTTCATTTTTGTAGAAAATGAGGTTAAAGAGTTTAGAGTGAGGCTCTCAAACGGCGAATAAGGAGAAAGAGGACTGATCGAAATGTGGAAGAGAGCCGTTTGGCTCTGGGCTCGAGATGGCTCTCAGTAATGAAAAAAGATGGCAATGAGGTGTTCATGCAAAAAATTTGTATAGTGGAGCTTTAGGGTTTCAGTCACCTATGTGTATTGCACGTGTTCCAAGCGTTTGACTTCTGTTTGTGGTGTCTGCAATCACGTGGGCTAGTTTTCAAATCAGTGCATGGATCTTTTCAGGGCCTAGCCTTTCGGTTTCAATGGCTGCCACTCTTGCTCCATGTTTCTTTGTATCAGGCCCCATGTCCAATGCCATGTCCACATTTTCAAACCAGGTGCATTCTTTTCATTTCTTTTCTTTCTTTATTATTTATTTTGTCACTTTTCATTTTGTTTTTGTTGTTTTTCTTTACTATCTTTTAATTATTGTTAGGTTTAGTTAGGTTTCGTTTTAATATTTAATTTTCTTTTTAAGGTTGTTTCTTTGATTTCATTTATGTTCCACACCTTGTGGACAATATGTGATTTAAATTTGGGGGGTGGGAAATAAGAAATTTTAGATTTTTAATTTTTGAGTCAAATAAAAATTTTCATATTTTAAGTTAATATCCATAGTTTATTTTAAATGTTAGAACAAGTGGACATGGTGAAGATTAATCCCACAGTAGAGTCTTTTCCATTTATCGTTACTTAGACACTAATTCATGAGTTATACTTTGAAAATTTGTACATTCACATCAACATGGTTTGTGGGAGTGAGATTGAAACACTTACTTTTAGTCTAAGTGTATTTTAACTTTTGTTCTTAGTAAAGTAAAGTTTAGTATGTGTTATCAATAAAGTAATAATTGTTCTACCCAAGACTTTGCTTAATAATCGGGCTAGTCCTGCCTGATCAATAGTGATTCTCGTGTCAAACGGTAGAGTCTTGGCATGGGGCAGGGTGGTTAGTTGGTTTCGTAGCCTTTTCAGCTCGAGTTAATAAGTTTTTAGGGGTGTTCTACTCCTAGTGCCCTAAAGCCTTTGTGGTTTGGGAGTCATTGACCTACAACTCGCTACATGGGTTGTGTCATAGCTCAGTCCTGACTCCGCCGTAGCACGATATTGTCCGCTTTGGGCCATGCCCTCACAGTTTTGTTTTTGGGAACTCACACGAGAACTTGCCAGTGGGTCACCCATCCTAGGATTGCTCTGGCTAGAACTCGCTTAACTTCGGAGTTTCGATAGAATCCAAAGCCAATGAGTTCTCAAAAGGCCTCGTGCTATATGGAGGTACATCACCCCCTCTCTTTTGGAGGCGGTTCACTTTACACCAAAGGAAGTTCATGAATTCTTTTCTAATTGATTTTAAATGGCTTAGATTCTGTGGTGTAATTAGTTGGAACTTTTGGAAAGATGTTCTAATTTTTAACATTTTCTATGGATTGCAACTTGAAAGTGAAATTTTTTTGTCTTAGTTAGTTTTGTTTAAGTTTCTAGTTTGTTAGTTTTTATATTTGTTTTTGAATTTTGTTTTGATTGAGGACAAGCAAAAAGCTAAGTTTGGGGTATATGATTATACCATATATTTTACTTTATTCTTAGTTATAGTTTATTGGTTATTTTGGTAGAATTTTGATACTTTGTTATATATTTTCAAGGTAGGACATTCAATTTCCTCTAGTGCAATAAGTAAACTAACGGATGACTTTTTAAGTGATTCCAATAAGTGGATGTTTGTGAGTCTTTCAAGATGATTGTGTCAAAGTTTCAAATTTTTTTACCAAGCCTTTTGACCGTGGTGATGAAATAAAGGCCCAGCGCGCAGCTTTCCCAGATTAACGTTCTGGATGTTTTGGGTATTTTGGAGGTCAAGATGGCATATTTTGAGGAACATTCATTCTGAGAATTTGTTATGGACGTCTCAAGCTTTCAAAAGAGGCATTTTGGGATTAAATTGGGGTTGATTTTGTCGGTCAAAAGTCTAATTTTCTGAGAAGTCCGAATTTCAGTTCAAATAGGAAACCTTTTATTTCCTAATTATCTTATTCTATTATGTTTCCTAATTTTTAGAAGACCTTTTCTAGGTAGGATTTTATTTTGTAGTAGTATAAATAAGGCTATTTAGCCATTGGAGAGGGGGATGGGCATCAGTTTGGAGAACTTAGCTAGGCTTTGACACTTTGTATTTCAAGGTGTTTTCTATCCTTTTTCTATTTCAATAAAATTCCTTTTGTTTTATGGTTGTTCGTAACTAATTTTCATTTGCTAGGGTGATACCTTGAGCCTTAGCATGAATATGTAGTATTTATTTAATTGCTTATGATATTATGCATGTATGCTTTGAATTATTAATCACTGTGTTTAAACTGTCTCTATATCTTAATGCTTAGCTACCATTAGGCTGTTTAGATAAGTAATCAAATGCAATTCGGTCGGAATACCACCAGGGAATTGAGTATTGCTTATTGTGATTGATAGTTGTAATTTCACCTAGGGCGAATACCACGTCTTAGGGGTTGCATGATTTTTCAAAGGGTTGTCACAAAGCATAACGAGTCATGCGTGTTTATATTTGATCTGAATACCACAGACGGATTGCATATTTGATATACGTTCTAGCTTGAATACCACGAGTAGAATATGCATTAGGAAAACCTAACTTTCAAAGTTGCATGAGTAATTCATAAGTAATTAGTAAATCTACATAGGATTGTTAAGGGGACGGCAGAACTCTAGTGCTTTTCCAAATTTATTTTCAAAACTATTTTCTTTTGTTTTCTTTACTTTCTCAATTTATTTAATTGTTTTAATTTAAAATTCGTTTTTAATTTTAGGTCATAAAATCAACATTTAATGAAACTTTGTTTTAAATAGTTAATTAAGAATTAGTGTAAATACAAATTATTCAATCAATCCCTGTGGAAACGACCTTACTTGAGTTGCTATACGACGATTACCTTGTACTCTTGCAGGTATTTTTTAGTGTTTTTATCCCTACTTTTGTAGGTGGTAAAAATCCCTAGCATATATATTTAAATTATTTATTTTGTTATAACACTTAAGAAATTGAATGGTATATATATTTATTAAGTAGCTTTAAATTTATTATTGTAGTTCGGATTGGGGTTTTGTTAGAAAAATATATTATTGTGTTTTATGTAAAAAAAAAAAAAAAGGAATTTGAAAGGAGTAAAGTCACATTTTCAGTAAATTTTATAATAAATTTTTTAAAAAAAATATAACTTGTGCGACGTCACAATGGGGTCGTTGCGCAAACATACTTTGCGCGACTCAACAACCAATGCGTTACACAAAGACTGTTTGTGCAATGCACCAATCAATGTGTCGCGCAAAGGCTATTTGCGCGACGAACAAACTGTGTTGTGCAAAGGGTTTTTGTGGTCCACTTGTGTAAATATTTTAAATTGACGATCAAATTAGTTTATTGTATTCATATAGGATCAAGGAGTGTCGCTGTAAAAATCATCAAAATCGGAGTTAAAATAATCGTTAAATCGTGATTTTTCATTTATAACCTCCAAAAGTTTTGTCCCAATACTTGATCTTTGAATGTTTGTTTTTTGCGATTTTTGGTGTATGCGATCTTGAAGTATATACAAACATGTTTGACGGTTGGATCGTCGAAACTAGTTTCGTAAAATGCGTATCCCCTCAAAACAATAAATTCACTAACACTTAAGCGTTTATTTATACTTTTATTAAGTATAATATAAGATTTTGTGGTATTCACTGACGTAAATATTTTAAATTGACGGTCAAATTAGTTCATTGTATTCATATCGGGTCAAGGAGTGTAGCTGTAAAAAATTATCAAAATCGAAGTTAAAATAACCATTTAATTATGATTTTTCATTGATAATTGTAGAAAAGTTTTGTCCCATTACTTGATCTCTGAATGTTTTGTTTTTTTTTTTGCGATTTTTTGCGTATGCGATCTTGAAGCATATGCAAAAATGTTTGACGGTTGGATCATTGAAATTAGTTTCGTAGAATGCATATCCCATCAAAATAATAGATTCACTAACATTTAAGAGTTCATTTATACTTTCATTAAGTATAACATAAGATTTTGTGGTATCCACTAGTGTAAATATTTTAAATTGAAGATCGAGTTCATTCATTGTATTCATATAGGGTCAAGGAGTGTAGCTGTAAAAAATCATCAAAATCAGATTTAAAATAACCATTAAATCATGATTTTTCTATAACCGTCGAAAAGTTTTTTCCCGTTACTTAATCTCTGAATATTTATTTTTTGCGATTTTTGGTGTATGCATATACAAACATGTTTGATGGTTAGATCGTTGAAATTAGTTTCGTAGAATGCGTATTCCATCAAAACCATAAATTCACTAACACTTGAAGTTTATTTATACTTTCATTAAGTATAACTTAAGAAATTGAAAGGTATGTGTATTTATTAAGTAGCTTTAAATTTATTATTGTAGTTCGGATCGGGTTTTTGTTAGAACAATATATTATTGTGGGTTTTATGTAAAAAAAAAATTGAATTTGAAGGGAGTAAAATCACATTTTTAACAAATTTTATAATATATATATATATATATATATTTAAAAAAATATAACTAGCGTGATGCCACAATGGATCGTTGCACAAAGTGTAATAGCACAACGCTACAATGGGGTCGTCACATAAAAACCAATAACGCGATGTGATAATTCTTACCTGCGTCACGCAAGTTGTTAAAATTGTGGTGGCCCAATTGTAAAAAATAGGTGCTTATTTTTGAATATTTCTAAATTACTTGGACAAAATGGAAAAGAGTCATTCCTCCTCATCCTTCTCGCTCATCTCACCCTCTCTCGCTCCGTCTCACGTAACCTTCCTCTCGATTGCACCCAGCTAGCCTTCTCCTCATCCTTCTCGAATCCTGGTTTCAATGGTATCGATGGTATCATCCTTCTCGAATCCTAGTTTCTCTCTTGTGCACACCCACCCACCTCATTTTTTTTGCCATGGTTGCTGTGAGCGAGACTTCGATTCGTGAGACTGTGGATGCTAAAAAAATTGTAATTTTCATTAACTCAAATGATAAGATTACAAGAGTAAATATATACAAGCTTTTACCTCTACACATGTGTGAACTCCACACTCTAACAAACTATAACAACCAAAACAGAAAGGACAACGAACTATAACAATCAAAACAGAAAGGACAAATATATCTCAACAATTCAACAAACTAAGTTTATCCTTTTCTACTAAATGAGTTTTATTAGCCCCCCTCAAACTGAACTGAGGAACTCGAAGTGATAGTTTGTGTCTGAGAAGAAGAAATCTCGGTTTTGGCAGTGACTTTGTGTAGATGTCAGCTATTTGATCTTGAGACCAAACAAAATGTATTGAGATAACATTGGAGAAGACCTTTTCCCTTATATAGTGATAATCAATCTCAACATGTTTGGTGCGAGCATGGAAGCTTAGATTCTTAGCTAATGAGATAGCTGAAATATTATCACACCACAGCTTGGGAGCATAGGGGATAACCAAACCATTGTCAACCAAAAGTTTGCAAATCCAAGTTATTTCTGCATCAAAAGTAGCTAGAGACTTGTATTCAGCTTTTGTGGAAGATCTTGCTACTGTGGGTTCCTTTTTAGCACTCTAGCTAATAATAGTTTGACCAAGAAAAATGCAAAAGCCACTAGTGGATCGTCGATCAAGTGAACAACCTACCCAATCTGCATTTGAGAAGGCTGTAATGCTAAGAGGACTGAATGTTTAGAAAACCATAAACCAATATCCAAAAAACCCTTCAAATATCTCAGAATACGTTTAACTGCTTGCAAATGAAATAGCCGAGAACTATGCATAAACTGACAGACAAGATTAACATCAAATGAAAGATCTGGTCGAGTCTATGTAAGATATCATAAACCCCCAACTAAAGAGCTGTATTTAGTTTGATTTTCCAGAAGAGGTGGTGTGTGATCGAGTTTAGAAGTGCTCAGAGGTGTGGAGCATGGTTTTGCACCATTCATCTTTGCTTTCTGAAGAAGATCAAGACTGTATTTTGTTTGAGAAACAAAGATACCATTAGCTGATCTTTTGACTTCAAGACCAAGAAAATAATGAGCAGGTCCTAAGTCCTTAATAGGAAACAAAGAATTGAGTTGGGAAATCACAGATTGACAAGCTGCAGAAGATGGCCCTGTGACTAGTATATCATCCACATAAACAAGAACAAAAACCAATGTAACTTCTCATACCAAACTTTAGGAGCCTGTTTTAAACCATAAAGAGATTTATGTAATTTGCAAACATGATGATGCTTGGTGGGATCCTCAAACCCTGGTGGTTGCTTCAAAAAAACATTTTCAGAAAGATTTCCATGAAGGAACGCATTATTAACATCCAATTGGTTTAGAAACCAGTCAAATTGAGCATCCAAAGTAAGTAGAATTCTGTTTATGACAGGTTTAGCCACATGGCTAAAAGTTTCAATATAGTCCAAGCCCTCTTGTTGATGAAAACCTTTAGGAACAAGTCGAGCCTTATACCTGTCAATGCTTCCATTAGGCTTTCTTTTTATTCGAAAAACCCATTTACAACCAACAAGGTTTTGATAAGATGTAGCAGGTACTAAACTCCAGGTATTAGTAGTAAGCAAGGCATTGACCTTCTCTTTCATGGCTTGCCTCCAATGGGAATGTTTCGAGGCTTAAATATAGGTAGAAGGTAGGTAATCTGGAGATATATGGAAAGGTAAAGGATGTTTAGTTGCTGTGTAGGCTTTGGGTTTATGTATATCAGATTTAGATCTAGTTTGCATGGGGTGAGTATTGGTGTAGGGTAATGAGGATTGATTTGTATGATTTTGAAGTTCTAAGGAGGGTTGAATAGGTGAAGAAGAGGGTTGTGAGGAGGAATAGGTAAAAAGGGTTGATTGACAGGAGGTGGATGAGGTTGTTGGAAAAAGTTAATTTGAGAAAATGTTAAGGTTGATGGGATAGAATGTGAAGATTTATAAATTTTAGTAGTATGATTGGATGTAGATTTGACAAGGTGATGAAAAGGAAAAGTAACCTCATCAAAAAGAACATGCCTGGAATTGTACACTCTCCTAGTTTTAATATCAAGACATCGATAGCCCTTATGACAGATACTATAACCCAAGAAAATACAAACTGTACTCTTTGGATCCAGTTTTGAAGTTGTGTAGGGTTTGAGCCAGGAGAAACAACTACAACTAAATACCCTAAGAGTTGTATAATTTGGAGCTTTCTTGTAAAGAGATTCCCATGGTGAACATGTGGAGACTGTTGGAAGCCTATTTATGAGATAAATGGCTGTTGAAAAAGCTTCAACCCAATATATATGAGGGACACTAGAGGCTGCAAGAAGTGTTCTTGCTGTTTCTACTAAATGTCTATGTTTGCCCTCAACACACCCATTTTGCTTAGGTGTGTGTAGACAACTTAACTGATGTTGAATTCCATGAACGTGTAAATACTAAGAAAATGCAGAATTTAGGAATTCTCCTCCAGAATCTGATCTAAGAGCTATAATTCTTGAACTCAACATATTTTCAACAAGATTCTTGAACTTGACAAATGTTGAAAACACCTCAGACTTGTATTTGATAAGATAGAACCAAGTATACTTGGTATATCAACAAAGATGACATAGTACTTATAGCCACTTACAGAAGATACTGATTTTGGCCCCCAAACATCAGTATGTAAAAGTTCTAGTGGTTTACATGCAGTGCTATGAGAGGATACAAAGGAAAGCTTAGAACATTTCCCTAAAGCACAGTTTGAACAAAAACACTTATTTGTACTAGAAGCAACAAAATTAAAAGACTGAGAGACTTTATTTTGAATTTTGAATGAAGGATGACCCACCCCAGCCTTTGATGCCAAACTTTATGAGAGATTTTATTTGCTGCAACAAACAGATGATTGCCAGCAGAGGGAGAGGCATGAAAGGGATAAAACACCCATTTCTTACTGGACCTTTAAAAAGCATCATCTCCGAAGAAAGATCCTTCACAGTAAAGTGAAACAGATATAGATGAATGGAACATGAATAATCAAGTATGAACTGATTCGTAGATAGCAAATTTTCTTGTAAATTAGGCACATGAAGAATATGCTTTAGAGCAAAATTATGATTGGGAACATAAACTCTAGAGGAACCAGAGTCACATAGAGCTATATTGCCGTCTAGTACGACAACATCTCACATCAGGTTTAGTTTTCGATGTGTACACACCGACAAGTTCGAACTTGGTTGGCTTGTTCACAAAGCCATTAGGAAACGCTACTTTGAAACTTTGCTTGGCAAGTTAGGAGTGTACAATATCCACTCACCAACTTGAGGAGGCGTGTTGAGATATGATTTGCCTTTGATTTTGTCAAGATATGTTTTCCTTGATTGTTGTAATTGATTATGTAATTATGTTTAAATTAGTCAAATGGTGTATTTTAGGTTAACAACTAAAAAATAGTATATAGATTGTTTCAGAATCCTTGTTAAATATGATCTCCCTGTACTATGATCAATGAAAAGCATTACCATTTTCACAACTATGTCGTCTTTTTTGGTCTCAACGTAAAAACGCTTGAACAATGTTTACTCAAATGACTAGGTAGATCATAGATGACTTTTTTTTTTTTTTTTTTTTTTTTTGTTTTTTGAGTTCAATGATATATTTTACACTAAGGGATAAGGGAATTTGGCTAAGCCACACAATGGGCAACCTAATTTGATATCGAATTCGCCATTCATGAGATTTGAACTTAAGACCTATCACTTATAAGTGAAGAGGAATACTATCAGACCGTAGTACTGAATAGCAGATCATAGATGACTTAATGTGAGGATGTAATTTGCAGATGACCAGTAGGAAATACATTATGATCTAAATGAACAACTTTGCAACAGAGATTCATGATACACCAAATGATTATTCTTCCCTTAGATAATTTATTATTCAATATGATGAACACCACATAGTCCTATCGGGGACATTATCGGAGTGACACAGACAACATAAGAGTCCTACTACTCGTTAAAGAGCTTCTATCTTCTAGTTCATAAAAAACCATTACAATCTTAATTCTTAAGTGCAGCGCTGGTCCCTTTCCTCTCAAGGTCTCGAAACGGTACAAAGATTCAGCAGGTATTAAGTTTGACTAACACGGCTCGTCTCTTTTCCTCGAAGGTCTTGAACCGGTACAAAGTTCAACGGGTATTAGGTTCGACTAACACTAGTAATGCAAAGTGGGAAGCATATGCATATGAAAATATATACGTCCTCTATTGAGGTAAAGGTATGTCAGCCAAGTCCTCTCTGAAAGGCACTGGGGGCTCACCATAGTTGGGAAGCCCATTTTCCATTTGGTTTTGGGCTGCCGGGTCGTTCTTTGTGGGCTCAACAAAAGTTACCACACTGTCTTTTCTTAGGGTTAGGTAAAGGACTGCAAGGATGTAAATGGCCATGAAAGGGAACACCAAGATCCCAATGAACACAGTTGCAACTTTGGGTAGACTGCTGTGGATTATCCACCCTACAAATCCTGTGCTGAGGTAGTAGATGTTGATGCCTATGATTCCCATTCCTAGAATCCATGATGTCACAATGACCTGCATACAAAAAGTGCCAACGTTGTTAGTTTCAATCAATACTAGCTACTAGCGGGTTAGTTTGATATACATTACGGATGTATTATCTACGAGTCACTTTTCGAGGTTTAGTTACTCTACAGGGCTCGTTTGGAAGTGGCCATAATCACTTATGTGAGAATCTTCTCACAATAACGTCCAAACGGACCCATAATAATAATATAGTACTAGACTTTCGTGTCCAAGCCTCCAAGCTTCATCTCTCACTTGTCACTCTGAAGTTCTTAACAACTTAAGCTTTTTGTGTCTGGTCGATTATTACTTAATAGCTAGTTAATTCCAAGGGTTCCACAGTTAACTAATTTAGATGAAGCAAAGCAAAGAGAGCTGAAAATACCACTCACATAGATTGAATTCTTGTGAGGTCCCATTTTGGTGGCACTACTGCTGAATTTGAGGAGTGGAATTAAAGCAAATGGGAGCTCAAAAGATAGTATCATCTGCAAAATGCATTTAAAATTTGCTCTCTAATTAATTATTTTTTTGGTATATGGATTGAGAAGAAAATTAAATATAATTATCCAGTTAATTACAAACCGATGCAATGATAATGAGCCTTCCTGCTCCTGAAGATCCGCCGATAATGGAAACAATGAGGCTTGGTGTAATGGCAATGCACCTCGTCATTAAGTTTCTAGCCCATTTTTTCATCTTAATGTTCAAGAAACCCTGCAAATCACCATCAATTTTAAATATTATAGTTTACTCTCTAACCACGGGAAAGGAAATTCAAACTTAAAAGTAGTGGGGAGAGCACACTGTTATAGCCAACTTACATACGCTCAAGTTTGTAATTTTATGTTTAAGTACTCATAATAAATGAAGAACAATTTAAATTTAAATTTAACCTGCATGACAAATTGTCCTGCGTAAGTGCCTGTAATCGTGGAGCTTTGACCTGAGGCTAATAGTGCAATGGCATACAAGATTTTGCTTGATCGTCCCAACACATTCTGCACATATAAATAGATTCGTCATCTCCTGTTATATTCGGAAACAATATTTTATTATTTGTTACGTTACAAACTGTCAATCTGTTCTATAAATAAGATGAGTTTGTACAATGTCAGATTTTATATTTGGAAACAGTATTTTTTATATGATCCATTTCTTAGCAGAGAGTCTGTTTAATGTACCATAAACAAAATGATAGGCCCCGTAAGAATCATGGTGACTCTATAGAACTCTTGTATTTGGAGCAAAAATAAGAAACACGGTGAAATTTATAAGACATATAGGACAGTGAAATTTATATGACGTCTTATACCTATCACGTTTTTGCAATAGTAAAATGAGGTACCTGCTGTTGGTATATGGTCCAGCCCATGATGAATGTTCTAGATTATTCTAGAAAGCAAGCGAGGAGACTAGAGCATGCTAGACAATCCTAGCATGTGTTCAGTCGGTTCCCATGAAAGAGCATGCATGTGCTAGATACTTCTAGAAAAGTTTAAGTCTGGTGGTGCATACATATTCTAGAAAATTCTAGCATGCAAAGTAGGATGGCTAGTCTTGAATTTTCTAAGCTAGAGATTTGTAGAATATACTAGAAGCTAGAAACTACTAGAATGCCAAGCCCTCACCTATAAATATGGGTGTGATGTTGTAGTGATGTAACCAATCAAGAAAGAAGTGAGTAGAAAATGATCAAGTCCAAAGCTAGAGTTCCACTCCAAGAGCGAGAGTGAGAGTGTTCCACTACACATTGTGTGAGCGAAGTTTAGAGAGATAGAAAGTGTGTGTTATACTTGCTTGTATCCATCAAGCCTTGTCTTTAGCTTGGTAAGACTACTCTTGTTGTACTCATCTTTTTCATATAGTGAAGATTGATCCTTGTTTCATGGATGTAGGCATGAATTGCTGAACTACATAAATTCTTGGTGTCCATTTTCTACTTTACTTTGAGCATTCTCTATCTTGTAGTATCGACATTCCTAACAAGTGGTATCAGAGCCCGGTAGGCTCGTACTACGAGATGGAAGGAAGTGGCACTATGATCAAACTCACCAACTCCAATTGGGTAACATGGAAGCCAAGGATAGAGGACATTCTCTATTACAAGGATCTGCATGAGCCAATTGAAAGACATGCCGCTAAGCCTGAGAGCATGTTCGATGCCAAGTGGAAGAAGATAAATCGCAAGGCAATTGGCACGATTAGACAATGGGTGGACGAAGCTTAAGTCCTTGTTCGAGAAGAAGACCTCAACCAAGAAAGCTTTCTTGATCAAAGAGCTCATCAATGTGAAGTACAAGGATGGTTTAAGTGCAGCAGAACACTTGAACAATTTCCAGAATATCATCAACTAGTTGGCTACTATGAACATGACGATTGAGGATGAGCTGCAAGCGCTCTTGTTACTTGGATCCTTGCTAGACAGTTGGGAGACCTTTGTGGTGAGTGTAAGTAACTCTGCTCCTAATGGTGTTCTTACTCTTGATAATGTTAAAAATAGCATGCTTAATGAAGAAACAAGGAAAAAGACTTCTAGCATAGATAGTAGCCAAGTATTTGTCACAGAGAACTGCAGAAGAAGCAAGAGTAGAGGGCCTAGAGTAGAGTGCATGTCACCATCGTGGCAAAGAAGGCCATATGAAGAAAAATTGTCAAGTTTAGAAGAGAGAGCAAAGGGAAGGAAACAATCAGAAGAAAGATGATACTGGCAATACCATCGCTGTCATATGTGGTGATGTACCAGAAATATTGTCTGTTGGTGAATGTTTGCATATGGGTGATTCTGACAGAGATATTGAATGAATCTTTGACAATGGAGCTTCCTTCCATGCTACATCCAAATGGGAGTTCTTCAGTACATACAAAGAAGGTGACTTTGGAATAGTGAAGATGGGGAATGAAAGCTATTCCAAAATTCTTGGAATTGGTGATATTTGCCTAAGAACTAATCTCGGCTGCCAGTTGATGTTGAAAGATGTGAGACATATTCCTGATATACGTCTCAATCTGATATCCATTGGTACCCTTGATCAACAAGGATATTATCACCATATTGGCGAAGGAAAATTAAAGCTTACTAAAGGCTTAATGGTGGTAGCAAGAGCACGAATTTGTTGTACGTTATATTGGTCAAATGCTAAGGTTTTGAAAGGTGAGTTAAATGCTGTGGAGGACTCATCTCTAGACTTGTGGCATAAGAGGCTAGGCCACATGAGCGAGAAAGGCCTACAAGTTCTGGCAAAGAAGTCTTACATTCCCTTTGCCAAAGGTACGCTGTTAAACTCTTGTGAGCATTGTTTATTCGGTAAACAAAGAAAAGTTAGTTTTTTTTTTTCTGTTCCATCTACAAATAAAGGAAATTTATTAGATCTTGTTTATTCAGATGTGTGTGTTCCCATGGAAGTTGAGTCACTTGGAAGAAATAAATATTTTGTTACTTATATTGATGATGCTTCACGAAGGGTTTGGGTGTTTTTGTTGAAATCTAAGGACCAGGTGTTTTAGACATTCCAGGAGTTCCATGCCATGGTGGAGAGGGAAACTGGGAAACCTCTCAAGTGCCTTTGTAGTGACAATGGCGGCAAGTACACATCTCACCAGTTTAGAGAGTATTGTGTGAAACATGGCATACATCATGAGAAGATAGTTCCTGGAACTCCACAACATAACGGTGTTGCTGAAAGAATGAACCGAACCATCATGGAGAAAGTTAGGTGTATGCTGAGGACTGCAAAGTTATCTAAATAGTTCTGGGGTGAAGCTGTAAGGACAGCTTGCTATTTGATCAACCGATCTCCATTAGTACCATTAGGTCTTGATGTTCCACAGAGAGTATGGACTGGTAATGATGTGTCTTACTCTCATTTGAAGGTGTTTGGTTGCAAAGCTTTTGTGCATGTGCCCAATTAGCAGAGATCGAAGTTAGACTACAAAGCTACACCATGCATCTTTCTTGGTTATGGCGGTGAAGATTTTGGTTACAGATTATGAGACCCATACCAGAATAAGTTTATCAGAAGCAGAGATGTAATCTTATATGAAGATCAAACAATTAGGGATTTAGATAGAGATGCATAGCCAGATGACGTAGTCAGAGGAGTTGATCCATTAGCTTCAGATGAAGAAAGTCATGGTGACATCCCTGAAGCAACTGCCAATGAAGTGCCTGCAGAACTAGATAATGCTGATTAGGGGGAGTCTGATCAAGATGAGCCAGACCATGAAATTGCTGATCAAAGGGAGCCTGAAGAGCAGATTCAAGGGGAACCCAATCAGGGGGAGCCTCTAGCCTCTCAAGAGAATGAAGACCAGGTCAAAAGATCTAGTAGAAGTTGAAAATCGTCTACCAAGTATTCTTCATTAGAGTATATCATGTTGACTAATTATGGAGAGCCCGAAACTTATGAGGAGGCCAGAGCTCATAACGACAGTGACAGATGGATGAAGGTGATGGAGTTAGAGATGGATTCCTTATTAAAGAATGATACCTATGAGATGGTGGAGCTTCCAAAGGGCAGAAAAGCATTGAAAAACAATTGGGTGTTCAAATTGAAAAGAGACGACAACATGACAAGGTACAAGGCTCGTTTGGTTGTCAAAGGTTTTGGTCAAAAGAAAGGAGTTGACTTTGATGAGATTTTCTCACCGGTGGTGAAAATGACTTCTATTCGAGTTATCTTTGGTATGACAGCAAGCATGGATCTTGGGCTCGATCAGTTAGACGTTAAAACTGCATTTTTCCACGGCAATTTAGAAGAGGAGATAAATATGGAGCAACCCAAAAGCTTTGAAGTCAAAGGTAAAGAAAATTTGGTGTGCAAGCTCAAGAAAAGCTTATATGGTCTTAAGCAGGCTCCAATACAGTGCAATAAGAAGTTCAACTCATTCATGGTGAGTAATGGGTACAAAAGAACTCATGCAGACTCTTCTGTCTATATCAAACAATTTTCTGGAGGTAAATTCATCATTTTATTGCTTTATGTTGATGACATGTTGATTGTTGGTCAAGATGCTTCTATGATTAAAAAGCTCAAAGAAGAGTTATCTAAGTTCTTTGACATGAAGGACTTAGGGCCAGCCAAGCAGATTTTGGGCATGGAGATAATTTGTGATAGAAAATCCAAGAAGTTGTGGCTGTCACAAGAAAGTATATTGAACGGTTGCTTGAAAGGTTCAACATGAAAGCAGCTAAACCGGTAAGCTCACCTTTACCCAATCATATCAAGTTGAGCAAAAAGTCGTGTCCAAAAACATATGAAGAAAAGGAGAAAATGGCAGTTGTTCCCTACTCTTCAGCGGTATGAAGTATCATGCTTGCAATGGTGTGCACACGGCCAGATATTGCTCATGCAGTAGGTATGGTGAGCAGGTTTCTCTCTAATCCAGGGAAAGACCACTAGGAGGCTGTTAAGTGGATTCTCAGATATTTGAAGGGGACTTCTAAGATGTGCTTGTGCTTTGGTGGTTCTAAACCAATCTTGGAAGGATTTACAGATGCTGACATGGGAAGTGACCTAGATGGTAGAAAATCTACGTCTGGGTACTTGTTTACTTTTGCAGGGAGTTGTCTCATGGCAATCCAAGATGCAAAAGTGTGTTGCTTTGTCCATAACCGAGGCTGAATACATAGCCGCTACAGAAGCATACAAGGAGTTGTTATGGCTGAAGCGGTTTCTCCAAGAGTTGGGTTTGAAGCAAAATGGTTATGGCGTTTATTGTGATAGTCAGAGTGCTTTGGATTTGAGCAAGAACACTACATATCATTCACGAACCAAGCACATTGATATTCATTATCACTGGATTAAAGATGCTATCGAGAACAAGCTGCTACAGCTGAAGAAGATTCATACTGATAATAATTCCTCAGACATGTTGACAAAGGTAGTCACAAAATCAAAGTTGTAATTCTGCATTAAGGCTGCTAGGATGGACTCCAGGTAACTTAGAGTCATGAATTCCTCCCTTATGGACTGGAGGGGGAGATTGTTGGTATATGGTCCAGCCCATGATGAATGTTCTATATTATTCTAGAAAGCAAGCGAGGTGATTGGAGCATGCTAGACAATTCTAGCATGTGTTAAGTCGGTTCCCATGAAAGAGCATGCATGTGCTAGATACTTCTAGCAAAGTTTAAGTCTGGTGGTACATGCATATTCTAGAAAATTCTAGCATGCAAAGTAGGATGGCTAGTCTAGAATTTTCTAAGCTAGAGATTTGTAGAATATACTAGAAGCTAGAAACTAATAGAATGCCAAGCTCTCACCTATAAATATGGGTGTGATGTTGTAGTGATGTAACCAATCAAGAAAGAAGTGAGTAGAAAATGATCAAGTCCAAAGCTAGAGTTCCACTCCAAGAGCAAGAGTGAGAGTGTTCTGCTACACGTTGTGTGAGCGAAGTTTAGAGTGATAGAAAGTGTGTGTTATACTTGCTTGTATCCATCAAGCCTTGTCTTTGGCTTGGTAAGACTACTCTTGTTGTACTCATCTTTTTCATATAGTGAAGATTGATCCTTGTTTCGTGGACGTAGGCATAAATTGCCAAACCACATAAATTTTTAGTGTCCATTTTCTACTGTGCTTTGAGCATTCTCTATCTTGCAGTACCGACATTCCTAACACTTGCTATGAAGCTAGCATATATATATATATATATGAATGCACATGCGTGTAATGTAGATTAGAGGGACGAAGGTGATTAGTTGGTACCTGGAGAAGAAAGGAAGCAGAATTGAGAGTAAGATCACTGCATGTGTCGTTGTCCTTATCCGAGAGCTTGCTATGGTGGCAAACGGTGCCGGATACGGAGACAATAGCAACATTGATTAAAAATGCTACAAATAATGCAAATCCACTCTCTATCAAGAAATATCGACACGCATCCTGCAAAAATGCAATTAATTAGTGTTAAATAAACACTATACGAAGCATCAATTAAGGAACTTGTACGGTAATGGCGGCCATATAGTATATGTATACGCTATATATATATATTGGTATATTCCATAAGTATTGTAATAATCTTTTAGATTTATATTTATTATTTACCTAGATAAGATATCTTTGTGTGATATATTATTTTTTGAAAGTAGATGCATGCATCATGCTTCTCACTTATAATTGAAAATTTCAAAAGAAAAATCAAACTAATAATAAATAAAAAATAATCTTGTAAAAAAAAAATACAAAATAATCAACTTTTTATTTTTTATTTTTTATTCATACTACATATATAAAGGAAGCACTCCAAAATGGTGAAACATTCAAAATACCATAAATTGCCCCTCATGAATTTTACAATTACAATTAAATTAAAAGGAGTTAACATAATTCAACAAATATTAACTTTGAATGAATGAAAATTTAAAACATTTTGAATGAATTTGAAATTTTAAACTTCGAAAAAAAATAACAAAACCCCCATGTAGGTGGTTTTATGTTTAACTTCTAATTTGTTTTCAAATTTTTGAAATAGGACATATATAAATCAAAAACTTGATCTTCTTAATTTATTTTGTAAAAAAAAAAAAAACCATAAAAAACTTTAATTTAACATACAAAAGGTCAATTGCCACACGCATAAGCTTGTCATAAGAGGCTAGTACTAAATAAAAACTCGAGTACAACTGGGATTCATAGAAGATGGCATCCTATAGGACATCAGGAGGTTCCTCAAACTATATTAACTTTACAATATTTTATATAATTGTAAGTGTTTTAGACAAGGTCATAAACAGTTTAGCATGAATTAAGTTGATAATTAGTTCTATAACTTATTTAACTATTATAAGAGATTTTCAACCAACTACTTGGATCTTCATGCCATTTAAAATTGTATAAATTATTTATTTGTAATCTAATTGAATAGAAAAGCTGATTAATATATGGGGCTTACGTTGATGCCACGGACAGATTTTGGAATTTTCCTTGAAAGCACAAGAGCTGAGTGGAGAAAAAGATTGTGCCTGTCAAATAGTAAAGTGTTAGATAATATAGACAACAAGCGTAGCTAGCAACATATTATCATAGAATATGTATAAAAAATTAGATGATGTAAGTATTGATTAAATTTTAAGTATTTTCATTGATTGAAGTTGTAGTTTGATAGCATAAGCATTTGTCGAGACATGTACTTACGGCATAACAAGGGCACCCAAGAGGGCAATGGCATCTCCGGTGGCTCCCTGGCCGCTAAGCTTAGGGATGAACATGCCTTTGAGCACGCCGGATGCCGGAGGCTTCACATAACTCATTTCCCCAAAGAAACAGGCAGCCATCACAAACACCAGCACTGCTATCAGCATTTCCAGCTTCCTCACCTGCCCATATACATAATGCAACCACAAACATACATACGTAAACGAATAAATTAAATACACATGAATAAAACAAATTAAATGATATATTAAATTACCCCATATTTCTGCAGGCCAAGAAGGAGAAGAGTACTGAAACCAGTTAAGAGTACTCCAGTCCAAACTGGAATATTGAACAGTATATTTAGGGCAAACGCTGTGCCAATAACTGCATGCCAAAATTTAGAATCGTCGTTATAACTTGTTCACATAGGGTTAGTCTACGATAATCTTTAAAAGACTCGTCACAACGATACTCTTTAAAAGGAGGAAAAATAATTAGTATCCGGTCCTTAGTTACTAATGTTCTTTGATTGAAACCTTATTAGTTTTCAAATTTTGATCAAGGTCCCTAGCATTAATGTAATAATGAATTTACATGTTAGTTACATAATTTTTAAAATAAAAATTAATAATTGATTTAGGATTTTAATACTCACACCTTTATTAAACTCCTAAATAATTTTCAATTCAAAACAATTCCAAAATAAAAAAAAGAAAAATTAGAATAAGTTTGTACCCCTTAATTTTTTATAAAAAGGTTTCCAATTTTTTAATATTATGTGTACCCATTCATGTAATGTTTACACACACACACACACACAATATATTGCAGAGTATAATTTATATTTTAATAATTTTAATCCACAAATTATGGGTTTTTTTATATTTAAAATCTAATTAATACAAACAACTATAAATTTCAATTTTTAATTTAAAAAATATAGTAACCTACATAGAAATACATTATCACATTAATTTCAGGGACTTCGATAAAAAGTTGAAAACCAACAAAGTTTCAGTCAAATAATATTGATAATTAGGGACCGTATCCAAGATGTCCCTTAAAAGAATTGTCATTATGAAACTCTTTAAAAGAATCATCACCTATACTATATATTATATAGAGATACAAACATTTGTTAATATTTTTTCTTCTATTTCTTTATTTTTTTTCTCTTATACATTATGCATAAACATGAATTAAATTTGAAGTGAATATATATTTGCCTTCGGGTATGTCAGCCGCTATGACGGCTACTTCTGCTAGCAACCACAAACAATACTTCACAAATGGTGGGTATTCCGCCTTGCATAATTCTGACAAATGTTTCCCTGAAATTTAAATGGAAAAATATAAATATTATTTAAATAAAAAATAAACCAATAATAGAGATCTTCAATTTTCCTTTTACGTGCAGAATAATATAATCTTCAGTTTATTTCTCTCCTCTCTTATCATCATATCACCTGTTTATCTTATCTGTATCCTCCAATCCATTTGTGTTAACAACAACAAAAACGAACAAACTTGATTCTATTTATTTATTATACAATTTCCCCTAGCTATGTAGTTATATAATATAGAATATTATTAATATCTGTGCTATTTTTTAAGATTAGAATAATGTTTATCCATTTCATACCAGTTGTCACACCAAGGTTTGCTGAGAGCGACTGGATTATGAGAGCGAAGATCAATCCAATAAGAATCACCCATAGCAGCTGAAAATACAGAGCAAAATATATAATAAGACCACTGCTCCGCCTTTTCTTTTGCATGCTAAATACATGTAAAGAATTCGATCAATTAATCCTCGCTATTTTTTTTAGTGATGTTGCACTTACTATCTATTTTTACCATTATTTGTACCGCATCTCTCTACTAGAGGTAGAGTCTGCTAATATATATGGGTTCCATCTCTATTAAAGAGATGGTATAAATGATAGTACAAATAAAAGATAAGAATATCATTTTTGATCTTTTTCCTTGTTCTTAATGCTTACTTTTAATAATTATCTTATTTTTTCAAATTTTATTTTGCCTTTCTGAATTTTGTTTTATTACCTCGTATCCGTGATTTGCTCCAGCTTGGAGATCAGTTTCCACTGTAAGATTACCATAAACAGCACATACTTTTGTCAATAAATGAAGAACAAAAAGCATAAAGACTAATACATATATATGTACGGACGTACACATGCAAATATTGTTATGAAAGGTTGACTGAGTTATATATATTTATGTGGGTTAATGTGTTTTTACTAGACTATATTGTCAAATTGTAAAATTGAATCCCACATTCAGATGAGAATAAAATTAATCAGTGGTTCAAATTTACAGTTTAGCAAAACTTTTCATGTATTTAACACATGGAGAGAGAGACTCACAGTTGCCAGGATCAAGGTAAGCCAAAGAGACAAGGAAGCCAGGGCCAACATGTGCTAGAAACTTTCTCCATCCAGGCTTCTAGTGATCATCGGAATAATTAATCAACAAACTTAGAACATTTTATTCTGTTGATAAACTTAATAAAATTAAGAGAGAGAGAGAGAAAGAGAGATTAAATTACCTGAGGTTCATCCTTAGGGTCAGTATTATGATCAAGGTCAAGATCAAAGTGTTCGCTGGGTGGTGTAGGTTCTGAATAGGTGGCTGATATGCGTTTGGAAGCTCCATCTGTACTCGCTCTCTGTTGCTGATCTTGTTTTTTGTTTTCCATCTCTCTCTCTGTGTCTGTGATCTGCAGCAGCTAGTGAAATTGAGTAGTGTATTGCCTGAATGTGAGGAGATATATATATATATATATATATATATATATAGAGGTAACTATATAGTGCATGCAATTATAAAAATAATAATAATGCAATCCCTCTAATCTGCTCTAATGTGTCTTTCTCGACGTAGCATAGAGGACAGGGCACTTCCTACATGTGTGTGTGTGTGTATTTATCTTATTTTCTCTCTACCATCCCTTTGTTTTATAATTAATTAATTACTGTAGCTCTAAACTACTGTTCCAGTTAACCATGACTGCAGACTCCAGGTTTTCTGGAAAGAAAAACCATAAATTATTGGATATTGTATATGCTATAGTGTGAATAAGACTTGATCTGTACCAATATGGTCTTGAACCTCAACTCTATCAATTACAGAAAGCAAATGTTTTTACAAGTGTCTGCGTAAAGCAAGGCGTTTTAAGGCGTGAGCCTTTCAAGCATAATATACATATAAGATATATACACAGACATGTATTTCTAAAGAGAAATTAGGTTCTCATTCCTTTTTTGTTACTCCATTAATTAAAACCTTATTTCATTTCAATTTTTTATTAAAGTCCTTAAGTTTTAATAAACGTCATTAATTATTTCAATAATAAAATATTCTTTATTTCTAAATATATTCATTTAGGTTTAGAAATGTTACATTTGGAATATTTATAATTATGGCTAAAATTTTTGTCATATATTTTTATTTTTAGTTTGTACCCATTTTTAATTGCAATCCTTTTTAAATTTGTACCAATTTTCTTTTCAATTTTAATTTGAACCCTTATATTAATTTCTTTTTATATCCATATTTTTTAAAGTTTAACACTACTACAAAATTATCTATTGCTTATAAGTTCGCGTTAATCAACAGAAAGTAAGGAGAAATAACACTTAGTTAGCAAATTTAACATATAATTTACGCAACTGATGTGCGTGTGTGTGTTTCTGTTTGGGTAGTGTGTAGTGGGATTTTTTTGGTTAGCCAAAGGGAAATTGGGTTTAGATTTGTTGTTTTGTTTGGATGGAAAATATGATTATCAACCGACAGGAAATATTAATAATGAATAAGTAAAGCATTCTCTGTCGGATAAAGCCGACAACAAATATATTAATAATAAAAAAATAAAAAGGACATGACAGCATTCTCCCTTCTTCTTCTCACTGAGCATTCTTCTCCCCTTATGCTTGAAATCAGAATCTGCAGCTAATGAGCAAACCAGATTAGGCATTGAACCCCCATGCACGATGGAATTTGAAGCTCGAATTCAAAAGATCCAAAACTCAACTCCACCAATCTTCTTCCCAACACAAAACACAACAATCCATCCCAGAAAAACAGAAGAGAAAACCCACATCTTCCATAAATAGAGGAACGAAGAAAAGCATGGAGATCCCAAATCACACACAGCATTCAAAAATCAAACACTTACATAATCAACGGAAACGACCACCATAAATAAAAGAATGAGAAAAACAATGAACAAAAAAGAGAGGCTCACTCGTCTTTCTCTTTGGTGCTCTGTAACGGGCTTCGATCGGACACTGAGGAGCACAAAGAAGGAGAAAGAACAGATGAAGCAACAACACAAAGAATCAAAGAAAGCAAAAATCCAAAAACCATGTAACGGGGAAGAAGAAACGTGCGTGTACGGTGTTTGTATGTGGTGGGTTGGACGAATTTGGAGTTGGAAGAAATAAAACGTACTTTCTTCGTCTTGGGGTGTTTCGTGGCTGTTTTCTCGGTAGTTTTGCGGTGGATCATCTTCTATGGCCTCATGGTGCGCTTATGTGTCGGCATTGCTCTAGTTTTTCTCTTATTTGTAAATTAAAAGGAGAAGGGAGAATGCTCAACAAAAAATATAAAAAGGAGAAGGAAATGAGGAGAGGCGAAAAGGGGGAAGAAAAGGGGAAGGGAGAAGGCATCGGCGCAAGGAAGAGATGGAGGGGTTTTATTTTGGAAAATTTTCATTATTTTCGTTTAAAACCGACAGAAATTTTTTTTAAAATAAAAACCGACAGAAAAAAAATGGTGGCAAAATCCCCCCAAAATTCCCTCCCAAAATTTTAAATTCCCCCCCCCCCCCCCCCCCCAAAAAAAAATTTTGTTACGATTTTTAAAAATAAAATAATAATTGTTTGGTTTAATAAATAAATAAATAATATGTATTTAAATAGAATACATTTTAAAAATTAAATAAATAATTGTTTGGCTTAATAGATAAAAACCCATGTAAAATATGCGATAAAGAAACAAAAAGATAATTGTACAATAAAAATGTTGTCACACAAACTAAATATTGTCTAATCAATACTTGAAAAACATCAATAAACATTTAGCACAAATTACTTTTCCCACTTCAAAATTTAGGCAAATTTAACGAAGATATGTATTCTACGAAACTAGTTTCCATGATCTAACCGTCAAACTTGTTTGTAGATACTACAATTGCATACGTAAAAAATAAAAAATAAAAAAACATTCAAAGATTAGGTAATGGTGACACACCCTGATCGAGATTAGGGCATGCTGGCCATCACGTGGAAGTGACGTAACCATGTGCACAGTGCGGAAGCTAATAAAATAATAATATAAATAGTACGAATAAATAAAACTTGTTTGTACACACTTCAAGATCGCATACATAACAAATCGCAAAAAACAAACATTCAGAGATTAGGTAACGAAACAAAAATTTTCAATGGTTATAAACGAAAAATCACAATTTAACGGTTATTTTAGCTCCGATTTTGATGATTTTTTTACAGCTACGCTCTTTGACCCTATAAGAATGCAATGAATGAATTCAATCTTCAATTTAAAATATTTACACTAGTGGATAAATCTTATTTTATACTTAATGGAAGTATAACATTAACTCTTAAGTGTTTGTTAAATCTATCAATTTGATAGGATATGCATTCTACGAAACTAGTTTCAACGATCCAACCGTCAAATATGTTTGTATATACTCCGAGATAGAATGTGTAAAAAATTGCCAAAAAAAAAACATTTAGAGATTATTCTAGCGGCCATCCAAAATTTTGCTTTGTTCATGTCGGTTATATCCGATAGGGCCATGAGTCAAAAAAAAAAAATTTAAAGCATGTTTTTATTTATTTATTTATAATCAATATAAAATTTTAAAATAATAAAATCAGACATGATAGAGTACACCAGATGTTCATGTGTGTTTAAGTGCCAGACAATGGTCTTTGTGACGCAATGAAAAAAATTGTTTGAATTTCCTTGTATCTTGTTGCTTGCCTGTGAGGGAACATAATCCTTATTACAAAAATGTTTGAGCTTCAGATTGTAGTCTGTTGTTATTATTCTCTCAGAAAATTTATGGCTCGTGGGAGTTGGGTTCATTAGGCTTTAGGGTCATGAGTGAAAAAAATTATATTTAAACTATGTGTTTATTTATTTATTTTTAATCAATATAACATTTTAAAATAATAAAATTTTCATTTCTGTCGGTTATAACTGTCAGAATACTAAAATAATATCCGCCAAAATGTAAAATAATAACATAGTCAATTTCTGTCGGTTGTAACAGCCACCATTAACTTAAAAACCGCCAGAATCTATAAAAAATATTTAAAAAAATGATTCAAAAATACTGTCGGTTATAATCGACATGATTTTCTAATATTCGCCGCTAATTAAATGATGTGTCGAATATAATTTATCCGACATGATTTTTCTAATATCCGCCACCTAAAGCTAATATTGTAATAGTGTTATTTGTACCCATTTTTATTTTTGCTAAATGTACCCATGCTAATTATATGTATTTATTTTATGTTTTAAAATCTATCAGTCATTGCAAGTGGCACTTTACCACAGTGGTGGAAATGTGTTGTGCCCTTGCATGACAGCGTAGGTTTGAACCGTCAATAGCTAATTTAAAATCTAATTTACTAACGCCATCGCTCGACTCAAAAAAAAAAAAATCTATCAGTCATTATTTTTTAAAATATGTTAATAATTATGTGGGTACATTATTTTCTTGCTATAATTTTGTGAAGAATAATATTACTCCAATATTTATTTTAAAGTATTTATTACATTTTAAAAATATTATTTGAATTTGTTTAAATTTCATAATTTGTGGGACATTAAATGCATGAGTAAAATCCCTTAAATGATGTTAAGGACCTCGATCAATATATGTAAGCAACACAAGGTTTTAGTCTATCAATTATGTTGATTAAGGACCGGAATCAAAATGACCTTATGTCTAAACTACATATTTATATAACTCACTTTGTCAACCAAAAACCAATGAAATTACAATTATAACCTTTACTACATAATTGAAAAAAAATATGAGAAAAGAAAAAAAAATGGAGGCATTCAAGTAATTTCGAACAAATTCCTTTTAGTTGTTTTTTTTTAAATCTCACAGCCATGTCACTTTATCACAACCCTCTAAACTCTCTCTCTCTCTCTCTCTCTCTCTCTCTCCATAACTGCCAACACTTTTTTTTAGGGAACTTTAACGAAAAGCTGCTGGTATTATTTCCTTTAACGAAAAATTACACTAAAAAGTCAATCCTGGTACTATTCACTTTACCCTTTATTTTTTCCTTATTATTAAAACTCAAAGTTTTCAAGCCCTTTTCATTTGTTTGTTTGTTTTTATTTTATTTTATTTTATTTTTTATGGCTACATAACTCCTACCAATAATTTTTTTTAAACAATCTTTGAGAATAATAAAAATAAAAATTATATTTCTGACACATAGAGTGTGTGACCTTTGCTAGTACATATATATATATATATATATATATAACACTAATGGTTAAATCATTCATAAATTTAACACAAAAAGCCAGAGGAGTGCTTAGACTAGGTACATACATCATAATACAATTTTTGATCTACTGATTTCACATCTTGTTTACCTAAGAGTTGTATGATAACTGCTTTATTTTTAAAAAAAAATTTAGGTTCTAACATAAAATTAATCGGCAATATGGAAAGCAATGTCCCTCTTCTCTACTCAATGAGGGATCATACTCTCTAAGTATTTTCAGTTTTTATTTAAAAAAAACTCATTTCTTAACTGTTATCAGTTTTAATTTTTTCAAGACTTGAAAGCTATTTTTTTTTTAGTTTTGAAAATTTGATATGGTTTGGTATGAAAATAGAGAATACTTACCAAATAATTTCATTTTAATAAAAGAAACTAAAAACTGAAATAATTATCAAAACATGACTTAAGAATAGATATAAACTATTTATTGATAACACAAAAGGCATCATATAATTGTTTTGTAGCAGACAGATGGTTTAGATTTTTCTTGTTCATAAGTAGTTAAAAGAGGCTCAGTGACAAACAAGGTTGCCATGCATAAAGCTTGTGTATGAAGTTTGATGGCATTAGTATGAGGCTTATATTTAGTTACATGAAATTCGATTTTTTATTTTACTTTACCTAATGTAACTCAAAAATCATAACTTTATTTTTTGAAACTTGTGGACTCTATCTTCTTCTTGAAACTCAGAAGTCGCTCCTGGAACATATGAGGGACCCACCACCTAATAAGACTATATTCAACATGTGCCAATGGATTTGATTATAAATCTCCACTATGTGTTAATAATCAACAATCAGAAAATATTAAGTTAAAAGAAGAAATTAAGAACTAGAAATTTTTGGGTTGCTATGCTTGAGTTGTAGAGATTAAAAAAAAAAAAAATTGATTAGTCTAGTGCACCCAATTCAACCCTCATAACAGAATTAATATAATTAAGGCAATGTGGGGCGAATTTGAGTTTATAGAGTAAAATGACGAGTTTTGTGTTTAATGGGACAAAATGGTATCAAAAAAATCAAGTTCTAGGGGGCAAAGTTGAGCGGATTTTGAGTTTTCAAAAATAAAGTGGTGACTGTTGAGTTATAGATGACATAGTGACATTAAAATTGAATTCTAAGGAGCATAGCAATAAAATAAGCCTTAGTACAAATAAATAAAAGGAAAATTAACGAAAAATCCAAAAAAACTTTAGTTTTAATAAAAAATGACAAATAAAGATGTAGTGAACAGTACCAGAGAAAAATAAAAATGTGATTTTTCGTTAAAAGTAAACAGTACCGAAAGTGTTTTGTTAAAACTCTCATAAATAAAATCTAGTATGCACGCCGTAACATCTTGTCACCCTAGCCCCTTCCCTTTAATATTTTGGGACATTATATCTACTATATAATTTTACTTGTTTCAAATCTTTGAGGAGCCATGATGTATGGGGCATACCCACATTTTACCTTTTACCCTTTACAATTTTCCTCGGCTTGAACCAAAGATTTCTTTGAAACTGGAGTTAGTATTATGCTTTAATAGCATCTCTTTTCACTTGCAAGTGAGATGTTTAAAATTCTAGCCACATGTATAAAAATAAATAAATAAATATTTACAGTTCAAATTTCTCTCTTAGGATAAGAACAAAGGTCGGGGGTGGGTGCGGGGTATTTTTGGTATTTACTTTATTTTCTAAAAATGGTCTGAGCCATGCCATCTTATATTAAATCACAAAACTTATACGCTTTCTTTTATTTTTCTAAAAACCAGTCTGAGCCATGCCGTCTATTTAAACAAAACTTATACGCTTTCTTTTATTTTTCTAAAAACCAGTCTGAGCCATGCCGTCTATATTAAATCACAAAACTTATACTCTGCAAAGATCGAATAATATTATGAAATTAAACTAAATGATCTCATTCTTCTACCAAGATAGTAATTAATACGAATTAGACCATTTTTAAAACTTGCTGCGTCTGTATCTGAGATAGGGGCGTTAGCAAAGCCAGAAGCTTCCAGCAAAAACATGCCAAAAGATAATGGCACCAACAAATTGTTTATTGATCTTTAAAAAATGACAATTTTATTGCTGTTTAGTGCTGTGAACGATCCATTCATTTGGACTGTACAGTGATAGAAATAGTTTAATTATCAAAGTTTCCACAAGAGATCGGAGTAAATTAATTAAGCTGAATATCTAATTATTTCGATTGTCTACTAATGCAAATATGGTCCATGCCTTTATTTTCTAAGTAAATTAAACTATAATTCTTGCTCCTATCAGATTTTCCACTTCCATTTTTTTTAACTAGAAATCGACAAAATCGGCAAATAGATTGTGACATCTAGTAATGAAATTATCAAAATATCATTGAGATGCCACTGAGGCCTTCCACGTGGACCTTAATTTTTCCTTTCACTTTTCCATTATTATTTTACTATTTTTGAAAACTACTCATTTTTACAAACAGTAACCGTAGACGGAATTCAATTCAAGGTTATAACGAATAAGTTATGTTTCAAACTGTCAAAAATTTAAGGGCAAAAGACTGTTTACTACCCTTATGTTTCGTGTTTTCAACATTTAGTACATAAAGTTTTTTCTGCATTAGAGTCATACCTAAAGTGTAAATTTTGGGACAGTCTCATACATTCGTTAGCCAAACTATTAAGTCTCCTGTTAACTGTGACGTGGCGCCTATGTGGACAATGACTGGGCGCCACATGGGTCCACGTGGAATTTCTTTTTATTTTTAGAGAAGGGGTTTCACCCCATTTGTGACGTGGCCTTTAGTGAAAAAAAAAATTTCAAATTTCAAAATTTGCGACCCACCATCTCCCCCAGAAAAAGTGAAAAAAATGAAAAATTGAAAAGTGGTTTCACTTTTCACTCCCCCAGAAAATTGCGACCCCCCATCTCCGTCCGAAACCCTACCAACGGGCTGTCACTTGACCTCGCCGTCGCTTGACCTCGCCCTTGCTCCACCTCGCACGTCGTCATATGTTGTGCACACGTTTGTGGGAAAGATTGTCGTGAAGCCATCGTTGGCGATGGGGTGGGAAAAAAGGAGGATCAAAGTGGGTGAAACACCACTTTATTGTAAGTAACCTACCTTTTTCGAAGTGTAGATAATATGGGTTTAGGTTTTCCGATTTTTCAAATTTGAATTTTAGGGATTAGGGATCTGTGAGTTCCAATCCCATTTTTTTTTTCTATGGTTTCTGGAATTGTGTTTTGTAGTGGGTTGTGCATGTGGTTTTGTCTTCAATCGTGGTCCCCATGGTTTTGTTTTCACCTTTTTTTCTATGGTTTCAGGAAAAAAGGTGGAATTGTATTCATGGTCCCCGTAGTTTTGTTTTCACCTTTTTTCCTCATGGTCCTACTAGTGTTTTCACCTTTTTTCCCATGTGCCTCCAGGATTTTATGTTGTTTTCACCTTTCTCCTTGACTTTGCAGGCATGCCTGAATTATGTAGCATTAAAATTAACCACGGTGGGAAGTGGTTTGAAAGTGCATATACGGGGAGGGTTTGAGGCTTGGTTTGATTATGTAGACAAAGACTTTATGTCTTTTTTCGAGATTGATGAAATGGTTAAGGAGTTAGGATATGATGAGTTTATGTTGTATCACTATAGGATTCTTGGGATGTCTTATTGGGAGGGATTAAGGCTTATTGAACGGGACCAAGATGTGGGTGAAATGTGCAAGTATGTTCCAGGGGTTAGGGAAATAGAAATGTACCTAGAACATCTAAGTCTGAAGCAAGCTGACTTGAAACATAAGCTTTTGATGAATCTAGATGAAAGTGCCATATTAAAAAAATGTGTCATTATAGAAGATATTGAGGAATCAAGGGTGGCGATTTCGATTACAAAGGGAAGTGGATCAAAACGGAAGAAGGGTAGAGAAAAATGGAGTGCGGATGACTTAGAAAAACGGCTATGTCTTTTGAATGACATAGCCTACAACGGTGATGATGAACATGAGGCTGAAGCAACTGAGGAAGGACAAGGAAGTGGAGATGAGGTTGAAGATGGTCCTCTCAATGCTGATAATGAAGGTGATAAAGATGATGAAGGTGATGAAACTGAAGAAGGTCACGAAGCTGAAGAAGTTAATAAAGCGACCGAAGTAGAAGCTAATGAAGGTAAAATTTTTGAAACATTTATTTTTACAATTTTAATTTTAGTATTCAATTATTTTTGCAAAGTTTAGGTTTTTAACAAATATGCATTGTTTGTGGCATTAAATGCAGAGGATGACACTACATATAATGAGTTTGTGGACAGTGACTACATTTTGGAAGATAATCATCATCGTGCAGTAGATGATATAACTGTAGAAAGTGTCGTTAGTGATGCTGAAATGGGTGAATGGGTTGGGAACCAACATCCAGAAGACGTTATTGATGCAAGGGATGTAGAAGACGTTCCCTTTGATGATGAGAGACAAGACTCAGATGGCCTGTACATTGTTGACGATTCAGGTTCAGAATGCGATGAGAAGGTCATTTACCCTGAGTTTAATGAAGAAGCCGACAGGGATGATCCAAAGTTTGAAAAGGGATTGAAGTTAAGAGATGCTGCATAGTTGAGAGAGGCAGTACATTCTCACTCCATTACGCATGATGCACCTTTTATTAAGCTAAACAGGAATGAGAAATGGAAGATTAGTGCAAGGTGTGAGAAAAATTGGAGATTGTATGCTTCCAGGATGTACAATGAAGATTCAATGCAAGTGAAAACCTATGTTGGGAAACATGAATGTTTGAGGATTTGGAGGGAAAATCCTAACTGCAAAGTGGCATGGCTTATGAAGAGGTATGTGGAAAAGTTCAGACTCAACCCAAGCATGCCCATCACTACATTTATGGAGACAGTGAAGGAGGAAAAAATGGTTGAGATCCACCTCAAGACAGCCTACAGAGTGAAAGCACAGTGTTTGAAAATCCTTGAGAGGAGTAACATGGATCAGTACACAAAGTTGTGGAAGTACTGTGATGAGCTTAGCAGGACAAACCTAGGTAGTACAGTTCAAATGAAGGTGCTGCCCTATGATGATGCTCACGTGATATTTCAGATGATTTATATTTGTTTAGGGGCTTGCAAAAATGGATTTAAGAATGGATGTAGGCAGCTTGTAGGGTTGGATGGTTGTCACTTGAAGGGAGTGTTGAAGTGCCAGTTATTGTTTGCAGTGGGAATGGATGCAAATAACCAAACTTGGGTTATTGCATATGCTATAGTAGAGCTTGAGAACAAGGACAGTTGGGTTTGGTTACTGGAACTGCTAGCTGCTGACTTGGGAATTGTGAACCAGTGTGCTTGGACTTTCATTTCTGACAAACAAAAGGGTTTAATACTAGCTTTTGAGAAGGTGCTGTCTAATTGTAATCATCAGTTCTGTGTTAGGCACTTATACACCAACTATAAGGCATATGGGTTTAAAGGGAAATGATTAAAGGATGCCTTATGGAATGCTGCGAAGGCAACAACCATCGCTGATTTTAGAGAAAGTATGGTTGAGATGAATAAACTGAATGAAGAAGCTTATAAATGGTTGGAGAAGAGACCAGCCTTGCATTGGAGTAGGTCACACTTTGAGACACACACTTAGTGTGACATTCTCTTAAACAACCTTTGTGAGAGCTTCAATTCTTTTATCCTAAGGTCTAAGGACAAGCCTATTATTACCATGCTGGAAATTGTAAGAGTTTTATTGATGAAAAGGATATGGTTGAGAAAAGATGCAATGAGGAAGGATAAATGAGCTATCTGCCCGAAAGTCCAGAAGAAGTTGGAGGAGTACAAGCTGAAAAGCTCACACACTATAGCTAAATGGTCTGGAGGAGAAAAATTTGAAGTGGATAAAGGCAGAGGCAATATATTTGTGGTGGATTTGAATGGGTGCACTTGCTCATGCAAAAGATGGTATTTGACAGACTTTCCTTGCATACATGGTTGCTTGGCCATCTATTATGCAAGGAGACAACTTGAGGAATTTCTTTCCTCTTGGTACAAGAAGGAGAAGTACTTTCAAGCTTACGAAAACTTGATTCAACCTGTCCAAGGCATGAAATTTTGGGAGCCATCTGAAAACAAATGCATTCTTCCTCCAACTTTTAAAAGGCAGTCAAGGAGACCAAAAAAGAGGAGACATAGGGAGGGTGATGAAAATGAATTCAAGTTAAGCAAGAGAGGGCAAAAAAGTGTGAAGTGTAGTGTTTGCAAGGCCTTGGGACACAACAAGGCCAGATGCCCTACCATTCATCCTCTTCCAACTGCTAGAAAAGGAAGAAAAAGCAAGAAAAATGAGGTATACTTTTGATATTTTTTGTTGATTTTTCATTTCTTAAGTGACTTTGTTATTTGTGAAGTGTAGTATCTGTCAGTGCTAATGCTATATGGGTTCATTACTTAGGCCTCAACATCTAAGGTAGCACAACCCTCTCAGTCATTGCAGCCATGCACTCAAGAAGCTCCACAATCTTCATCTCAGCCAACTCAAGCCTCTCAAACCACTTCAAAGTTTACTGCAAGAGGTAAAAAAAGGAGGAGGAATGTTCCATGATGCTGCTTTAATGCTTTAGGTTGTTTAAGGGTTCATTTTGTTATAGTTGAATATGCCCTTAGTTTTTTTGGAAACAACTTTCCGATAGATCTTCAGTGTTTTAGACAGAGTTCAATTAGTTGTTAAAGTTGACCCATTAGTGTTTTGGACAGTTGTTTGGTGTTTTTAGAAGAACACCTTGACCCATTAGTTGTATAAGTTGTGGTCTTTTGATACTTATATGTGAATTGGAGGATGTATATTGAACTTTGTTGTGAATTGAAAGTTGTTGACAATTGAACTTTGTTGGTAGTTAAAATGAAGAATTTGCAGATTTAGAATTCAACGTTTGTTTGGAATTGAATTTGCAGATTTGGAATAGAAAGTTGTGGTTTTTTCCCTATTTAATTTGATTTTTTTTTTCAAAAAATTTTGGTGGGAAAAAATGTAAGGTACATGGTTGTGGGGAAAAAAAATTTGGGCGGGAAATTTTTTTTTGAATCCCTAAAAAAAAAAAAAAATCCAAGTGGCACCCAGTTATTGTCCACATAGGCGCCACGTCACAGTTAACGGGAGACTTAAGAGTTTGACTAACGGATGTATCAAACTGTCCCAAAATTTACACTATATGTATGACTTTGGGACGAAAAAAACTTGATGTACAAAATGTTGAAAACCACGAAACTTTAGGGTAGTAAATAGAGTTTAACCCAAAATTTAACTATTGGCTGATATGACTAGTGAGGCCTTGTTCAGTGCACTGTGCACGCCACTTCCCATTCTCCCTCACGTTACTCCCTCTCTCTTTCCACTCATTTCCCTCGCACTTTTCTTTCTCTATCTCTCTTTACCCACTCAACACCATCAGACATCACTTCTTTACATTTTTTTATTAAAATATATTTTCACTCTCTTTCTTTTTCTCCTTTTTGGCGGGTTCCCACGTCTCTCTAGCTCTCTCTCCCTCTCTTTTCAGCTTTTCTCTCTCTCATACTCCATCATCCCCTCTCTCTCTCATATTCCATTATCTTCTTCACCTCTGTAAATAGAGAGGCCGAAAGGCCAAGGACCTTCACCATTCATAAATCCATATTTCAAACCTTTGGTGCATAGGGAACATGACTGCAGGTTTGCAAGTAGCATCAGAGCAACTCTGAGTGCTCTAACGTTGAAGACCCGAGAACTTCGAACTCTCACCTTCAATCTCAGGTGAGATTCTTTCATTCTCTTCCATTTCTGGGCTTCGGTTTGTGATGGAAATGAATGTTATGTTGAGTTTAAACTTGAATCCATGTGTTTTAACATAGTTGACTACCAGGGTGTCTTGGTGGACTTTTAGGGTTGACCGTTAACTTTTTACAAAATTTGCTCAGGACTCCTTTTAGCGTATTTTGACGCTCTGATTCCAAATCCGTACTCCGTTTTCTCAAATTTGATCGTTTAAGTTGAGTTTTACTAATGGGTCCCAATATTATGTTTAGGTGCGATTGCTATTAGAGACTCCGACTTTCTTAGTTCGAAAGGATGTGACATCATAAGTATCTGTGATTGGGGCTTTTTGTTTTTATGTGTGTGTGTATATATATGTATGTATGTATATGTGATTTTCCTAACTACCGCTTCTATATATTATGATGTGACATGCCATGTTTAGATTTACAAATAGACTTTTCGTACACTTTATGTTTTTAATATTATTTGTGAGCATAAACTTGTGGCATGGCATCCTTATGTTTTACCTGCTCATTATTATATGTTTGCACTGTGTCTCTTAGTTATTTGTACTATCTTGGGCCAAGGACCAACTTCACGTGTAGTTCACATGCACCATTTACATTCGCTTTGGATCCAGAGTTAGGTACTAGCCTGTCCTTTTGTGTGATGTTTTGGACTCATATGTGATGTGACTAGTGCTGTAATACCAAAATGTAAAACCTACACCCAGCCTGTTCCATTGTCTGATTATCTCTGCAATGGACTTGTGTGCCTACATAAATTAATGAGCATTGTTTTCTTGTGATATTGATTTGAGATTTAATGTTGTGAATATTATTGGTGTACCCTACATCTTTTCACCCACTTTTGCTACAAGGTACTGTATTACATACTAATATTATAGTATTTTTGGGAAACCATATACTTGTTTTACAGCGAGGGGTTACACTTTTTGAAAATGTTTTACAAAAATTTATTTTCAGGTCCTCTCACCCTTGTTTTTCACCCCTCCAGGATTTAAGTGGTAGATGTTTCATGATGATGAGGATTTTCGGCAAAAGCTGTTATGTAAGAGACTTCTCTTCCAAGGGTGGCCAGCCTTCTAAGAGAAGAGAGAGCTTTTTTGTGTTTTTCTCTTTTCTCTCTAGAAAACCCTTATAAGGGAATTGATGTAAAAATTATATTGACACACAAATTAAACCCTATTTGTGACAATTGTAGTATAAATGCAAGTAGGGATCGTTCTAACCGGGGATTAACTAGGGATGCATCTACTCTAAACTGACTTAAAAACACAAAATTAAACTTTAAAACACTTACCTAGACCTATATGACTCAAAACAACTTAAAAAGACTCAAAACAGCCCAAAACACTCAAATAGACTCAAATTAGACTCTAAAGGATGATTTGGACGAAATTTAACTAACTTAGACTCAAAACACTAATTTGGACAGATTCAAACACTTTTCTAACTAATCTAACACACTTAATAAAATGGGGAATTGATTTGGACGAAATTAATTAAAATGGACAGATTGTAAACTAAACAGATTAGGCACTAAATTAGGTGAATTGAATGGGAAAAAGGCTAGTTAGGGGTCCTTCTCCACACATGCACATATGTAACATAAATTGATTTCCAGATTTTATCCCTTTAAACCATGAATGACAATGCCCCAAATTAATTGTGAAAAGCACAAATTAACTTTCAGATTTTCCTAGTTTCATTGAATTGGATGGAATACGCATCGACAATCAAATTATTCTTATCAAATTCCCTACATGAACTGCATAATAGAGATAAAATCAAAGATCATTAAGCTTTTTGAAAACCCTAAGCATTGACTAGACATTCGTAACTATGAATTGCATGATACTCTTGCCTAGAATTTACTTAATACAATCATGACCAGTGATTTCCACTACTTATGAATATAAGGTCATAACGATTAGGTGAAATTCTCCTATATCCTAGCATCAAATTCATGTATGAAAACTAAGTATGCATCCTTAATCAACACACAAGAACAAGTTCTCAATAAATCAATTAAGTAAATCACATCCACAATTCAAGAAACAAAATCTGGAGGAAATCAATTCATATAAAACACATAACCATGGTTTCGAATTCACCCCTAACTAAGAAAAACTTAGTTACACATGTTCATAACAATTGAAAAGCAAATTAAAATAAACATGGAAACGAAACAAGGGAAGAAAGAACTCTGAAAGTCTCCAATGGATGCAGATTTCTTGCGGCACAAGATGGTCTTTCTCCTATGGAAGCCACGGCACTCCTTCTTCTCCTTAGGACTTGCGGCATAAAGTGCATTTTCTGAATGAATGGTGAATGATGTGAATGGATGAATGAATTCAATGTTGAATGGCTGCCTAGGGTGTCTAAGGGGGCGCAACACAACAATAGGCATATATATATATAGCACGGCCAAAAACCCTAGGAGTCAGAATTAGGGTTAAACCTAGCTGATATAAGTGTTTAGGGCCCCTAGGTTGTGGCAAGGGTTTGGGAATTAAGTCCTAGCCCAATTAGTCTCAGATATGGACTTATACAATCCAAATCCAAGAGAAAAAGGGCCAAATAAAATTAGAATCCAATCAGAAAAAGGTTTAAGAATTTTCGTCCAAAATTGGGCCTTCTAGAAACTAAGTGTTTTATGGCTGATTTTAGGTGTTCTAGAAGGCATAAAAAGGGGGGGGGGGGGAGGTGCGGCACCCTTTTAGGGTTAGATAGGGCTTCTAGAAATTAGGTTTTTAGGTCCACTTGCAGCTAGGATTAAGGTGGAACAAGATTAGGTTAGGATAAGATAGGATAAGGTTTGGATAAGATAAGGTTGGATAAGGTTTTGGATAATGTTTCCTCTTTTCTTGCACTTTCCTTATCTGATTTGTAGCATGTTCCTAGCCTCTTTTGACTCCAAATTCGTCCATCCACCTTGCTCCATATACAAGCTATCCATAATAAGCCCAAAACTGCTCTAAAAGGCTCAAAATTGCCTTTTCTTGCCAAGTTTGTCATTAGGATGTACAAACAAACGAAAATAGCTTAAAACACTATAATACGTAGTAATTAGCTCACTAAATGTAAGGAAATAACATAACTAAGTAGCATCAATATGCTCCTATCAAATTCCCCCACACTTAGCTTTTGCTAGTCCTCGAGCAAAACGAAATAAACAAAACAAACAAAACACAACCTAGACCTTCCAACATTACCTCAGGGATTTCCAATGCAACATGACATATTAAAGATCATCGCTCACATAGATTTTAGTTATCCCTACCCTCAAGCATATACTTAATCATAGTTACCACTCACTAGCTCGCATTTCATCAATTAAAATATGATTTTGAATGTAGTAACATGCCTTAGAGAATCCCTCAATTCCTCACAAGATATACTCTTTATTTTCACACAGATTTTCTGACTACACTCCCTACACTAGGTATATGTTAGAAGATTGATGTAAACATGTAGACGAACACTCACATATGTTATAACAAGGAAAGCAATTTCTGGAATTATTAACATGTATATGTATATGATCTCATGAACGGAATGCCACTACTTAGACGCGAGAACCAGGGACACCATATGCTCAAACCAATTTTAAACTCCACATATTGAAACACATAAAAATCAAGATAGAAGTTTAAGGGTTGTAACGGGGCTAAGGTATTGGCTAACAAGGAAAGGTAGAGGAAACAAACGTTCTTAAAGTAATAGTGAGCAAAGTAATGAATTAGGCACTTAGAATTCCCTTTAGAATGCAAAAATCAACTTTGAACACCCAAAGGGAAGCCACACAAAACTTAGGGCCATATTCAACTTTTTGGACCATTTCTTCAACAACCAACACTTGTGAGTTCATTCTCACTTATTTTCAACTCCTTTTCTTTCTTTCTTCTCTTTTTTTTTTCTTCTTTTTCACATTTCCTTTTTTTTCTTTTTTCTTTTTTTTTCTCGTGCCTCCTTTAAGACTTTGGCACACACATACACACACAAAAATCCCTTCCCCCACACTTGTTTTCTGCACGAATGTCACTCAAAAGGAATTCCTTTTAAGTCATGCTCCACTATACTTCAAGAACAAGGGTATGGAAAGTCCTATTCTAGGCTAGGTAAGGATATTGTGGTTCACAAAGAAAATAGGCTAAACAAGGCTCAAAGGGGTTTAATCCTACAATACAAATGACAAAGGTGGATTCGGCTATTTGGCTGTGGTGGTGACTACTAAACAACTTCATCTTTTTATTTGCTATGCTAATTAATTTCATGCTTTGAATGAAATGGGTATGAGTTCTAGTATTTGGAACTATAGGGATAAAACGCATTCTAAGTAGCAACCAAGTAAAGAATGATGAGATCATGCAACGACTTTAGAAAACAAGAAATCAAGATTAATAACTCTCCAAAGAACATTTAGGCTCAAGTCTCTCAGGGTTGTAGTGTTAGTTTGAGTTTCTTCCTTCAAGCATGTTACAAAAACTGATTTTTTCTTTTGTGATTACATGTGAATTCGTAAATGTCAACTACAACTAAGCATAAACCAAAGAGTAAATCAAACTTCCATCCATGTTTGTAACTTTCTTTAATAGTCATGCAATTAAAAACCAAATCCTCATCATTGTGTTGGAAGGTACCCTAAGACACAAACAACATAAAAAACAAAAACGACTCTAAAAACAACTCTTTTTGGGTTTTTCAAACACTTTTTTCGATTTTTTTTTTCAAATTTTCGGATTTTCTGATTAAGACACATAAAAACACTTCAAAACACACTAAAAACACTTAAAAACAGTGAAAACCAACTTTAGAAGTATAGGTAATAAAATCCAACGAATTTTCATGCAAAAACAACTTGTTTACTCCCCCACACTTAAACCAAACATTGTCCCCAATGTTTTAAGCATAGACTCCCAAGCAAACAAACAAATAACACAACTAACAACATGACAAGCATGGCAAAGTAAAAGCAATAAAGAGTAGAGTTTAAGAATGCAAATCTGGTTGTGGAGCTAAAGTTTTATCGTCTCCTCGTTTGAACACATGGGTTACCTCCCAAGAAGCGCTTGCTTTAACGTCTTCCAGCCGGATGATACCTCCTTTTAATCTTCACTAGGGCTCACGACATGGAGGGGTATGTCCTCCACAGTATGCTCCTTGAAATTCTCGTAGTAGGGCTTCAACCGGTGTCCATTCACTTTAAATTCATGTCCCGTCTTCAAACTTTGAATTTGGACTGCACCATGAGGAAAGACATTAGTAATAACAAAATGCCCTATCCATTTAGAACATAACTTACCTGGGAACAAACGAAGGCGAGAATTGAAAAGTAACACTTTCTGCCCTATTGAGAATGTCTTGCTCTGAATCATCCTGTCATGGTAAGCCTTTGTTTTCTCTTTGTAAATGCGCGCGTTCTCATAAGCCTCATCCCTTATCTCCTCAAGCTCATTCAATTGAAGCTTCCTATGAACTCCAGCGGCATCTATGTCCATATTGAATGTCTTTACGGCCCAATGTGCTTTATGCTCCAATTCAACGAGAAGATGGCATGGTTTCCCATAAATGAGCCGAAATGGAGACATCCCAATTGGTGTATTGTAGGCGGTACGATATGCCCACAATGCGTCATTCAAATGCAAGCTCCAATCCTTCCGAGTTAGCCCAACGGACTTTTCTAAAATCTGCTTGATTTCTCAATTAGAAATCTCGGCTTGCCCACTTGTTTGAGGATGATAAGGTGTTGCCACCTTATGTGTGGCATTGTACTTCTTGACCAACGCCTCTATGGTCCGATTACAAAAGTGAGAACCTCCATCACTTATAAGAACCCTTGGCATTCCAAATCTTGCAAATATGTTAGTTTTCACAAATTCTGCAACCACTTTGGAATCATTAGTCCGGGTGGCTTTTGCTTCCACCCACTTCGAAACATAATCAATTGCAAGTAAAATATAAACACAACCATAAGATGAAGGAAAAGGACCCATAAAATCAATGCGCCAAACATCAAAGATTTCGACAGAAAAGATGGGATGTTGCGGCATTTGGTTTTTGGCACCTATATTGCCAGTTCTTTGGCAACGATCACAAGTCACACAAAAAGTTCTAGCATCCTTAAATATAATAGGCCAATAAAATCCACATTCTAAGACTTTATGTGTTGTTCTTTGAGTGCCAAAATGACCCCTACATGCATAAGTGTGACAGAAAGTTAAAATTGAATTAAACTCCATTTCATGCACACACCTACGTAAAATCTAATCAGGGCAATATTTCCACAAATATGGGTCATCCCACACATAAAAACGTGCATCCTTTTTAAGTTTATCACTTTGGTGCTTGTTTAGGGTGCTTGGAACTTGTTTAGACACTAAATAGTTCACTAAATCGGCATACCATGGTGCACTTACCTCGATGGACAGCAACTGCTCATCTGGGAATGTCTCTGGGATAGGCACGACATTCTCCTCATGCACCATACGGCTTAAGTGGTCAGCCACCACGTTTTCACTTCCTTTCTTGTCCCGGATTTCGATATCGAACTCTTGAAGTAGGAGCATCCAACGAATAAGCCTTGGTTTGGCCTCCTTATTCGTAAGTAAGTACTTCAACGCTGCATGATCAGAGTAGATTATAACTTTAGTACCAAGTAAATAAGAACGAAACTTATCTAAAGCAAAAACAACAACAAGAAGTTCTTTTTCCGTTGTGGAGTAGTTCAATTGAGCATCATTTAGGGTCCGAGATGCATAATATATGACATGCGGCTACTTGTTCATCCTTTGGCCTAAAACAGCTCCTAATGCATAATATGAGGCATCACACATAAGCTCAAAAGGAAGGCTCCAATCTGGTGGAACTATGATAGGGGCCGAAGTAAGCATCTCCTTTAGGTGTTTGAAGGCCTTCTCACATTCCTCGTTGAACTTGAATGGTACATCCTTCTGGAGAAGTCGGCATAGGGGTTGAGAAATCTTAGAAAAGTCTTTGATGAATCGCCTATAAAATCCTGCATGTCCAAGAAAAGAACGAACCTCTTTAACCGAAGTAGGAGAGGGTAAGTAGCGTACAAGATTTATTTTTGATTTATCCACTTCAATACCCTTGGCCGAAATAATATGTCCTAGAACTATTCCTTGTTTTACCATAAAATGACATTTTTCCCAATTTAAAACAAGGTTAGTTTCAATGCATCATTTCAAGATTAATGTGAGATTATCTAAACAATCATCAAATGAATCACCAAACACGCTAAAATCGTCCATGAAAATTTCAATAATCTTTTCTACAAAATCTGAAAAGATACTTACCATGCATCTTTGAAAGGTGGCTGGTGCATTGCATAAACCAAATGGTATTCGACGATAAGCAAAAGTACCAAATGGACAAGTAAAAGTAGTCTTTTCTTGATCATCTGGAGCTATAACAATTTGATTATATCCCGAATAACCATCAAGAAAACAATAAAAAGAATGACCGGCTAACCTTTCAAGCATTTGATCAATGAATGGCAAAGGGAAGTGATCTTTCCTTGTGGTGGCGTTGAGCTTCCTATAGTCAATGCACACTCTCCAACCTGTTTGGATACGGGTTGGCACAAGCTCATTCTCGACATTCTTCACCACAGTCACTCCTGATTTGTTTGGCATAACTTGAACCGGTGAAACCCATCAGCTATCCGAGATAGGATAGATTACCCCACAATCAAGAAGCTTGATAATCTCCTTTTTTACAACTTCTATCATTAGAGGGTTGAGCCGGCGTTGAGCCTCTGTAGTTGGTTTAGCCCCCTCCTCTAGAAGTATGCGATGCATGCAAGTTGTAGGACTAATACCCTTGATGTCGGCTAAGGTCCATCCTATGGCCGTTTTGTGCTCTTTCAACACCCGAATCAATTTCTCCTTCTCCATTGTTGTGAGGGATGAGGAAACTATGACGGGCAACGTCTCATTTTCTCCCAAATAGACATACTTCAAATGATCTGGCAATGGTTTAAGCTCAAGAATGGGTGCCTGAATCACTGAAGGTAACAACTTGTTAGTAGAAACAGGAATTGGAATTGGGTTTGGAGGCTTACCAAAGTGTTGTGGCAACGACTCAAGGGCAGCAACCATCTCGGCCTCATCTTCACATGTAGGCACGGCATGGAATTCCATATGCATGCCGTGGGTTTTATCCTCTCCTACCCCTTCGTTTTTCAGTCTTATTCCTTTAGTAATGGTCGTTTCAAGGGGGTCCCTCTCCAGGGAGTCAAGATAATCCTGTGCCAATGAATCAAATATATCAATAGAAAAACAAGAATGATCATCTTTAGGATATTTTATAGTTTCAGAAAGATTGAAATCAATAACTTCCCCATCAAATTCCATTGTTAATGTCCCCTTGAACATGTCTATCTAGGTGCGGGCCGTTTTCATGAAAGGTCTCCCAAGGAGGATCGGCAACGGGGTAGAATGGGCCGAATCTTCCATGTCAAGCACATAAAAGTCCGCTGGGAAAATCAAATTGTTAACCTGCACCAAAACATCGTCCAAAACTCATTTTGGATATGCATTAGAACGATCGGCTAATTGAATAATCACACTATCATTTTTAAGCTTTCCTAAGTTTATAGATGCATAAATTGAGTAAGGCATGACATTAATTGAAGCTCCTAAGTCTAACATAGCATGTTCAAACTTAGTATTTCCAATAACACAAGGAATTGTAAAACTACCCGGATCTTTGCATTTAGGTGGTAGTTTCCTTTGTAGCACTGCAGACACATTCTCACTTACCTGGACCACCTCCTTGTTTGAAATCCTCTTCCTCATTGTGCAAAGCTCTTTAAAGAACTTGGCATACTTAGGAACTTGCTTGATTGCATCAAGGAGCGGAATGTTGACTTGAACTTTCCTAAAGGTTTCCAAAATGTCCTTTTCACTCTCCTCCTTCTTTGATTGCCTAAACCTGCTAAGAAATGGCACGTTTAGTGGAATAGAACTTGACAAAGTCAAATTTGGACTTACCTTAGTGGTGTGGGACGGTTTTAGGACAATAGGGGGCTGCGGCAAGGTTTGCTCCACCCTTGCCGTGGCTTTGTTCAATTCCTCCTCTTCGAGCAGCAGCTTTTCGTCCTCTTTGTGGCTTGATTTCGTTGGTTCAGGGTTAGTTCCAACTTCCTTTCCACTTCTCAAGGTGATAGCTTTAGCGGTTTCAAAACCTCCTTTTGGATTGACGATGGTTGAGCTAGGTAGTTTGCCTTGGTCTTGGAATTGTCCTACAAACTCCGCTATCTGCCCAATTTGTTTCTCCAACTGGTTTACCCTTTTGTCTTGATTTTGCATCGCTTTGTTTTGATTCTCTTGCCCTTGAGACAAATTGGTAAGTAACTTAATAAGTGTATCATTGTCTAAAGACGTACCTTGGTTGTTTTGGGCAGGTTAGGATTGGTTCGGATTGGAGCCGTATAGCTTGGTGTAGAACCCCAAGGGTTGTTACCTAAAACCTCCTTGTTGTTGAGGTTGTTGAGGCTCCCTTCACTTGAAGTTTGGATGGTCTCTCCAACCCGGATTGTATGTGTTGGAATATGGATCATTCATTGGCTGATTGTGGCTTGGAAATCCAATGACATTTGCACTCTCCCATCCCCCATTCTCAATCAATTGAGGGCACCTTTGCGAAGGGTGTCATTGGATCGAACATACACCACATACAATTGATCCTTGTATCTTCATTCCTTCGGCCATCTGATACACAAGAGAAGCAAGATTAGCTAATTGAGATTGAATGTCAGATTGAGAACTTACCTCATGCAATTGTTGCCGTGGGGGGTCCCTTTGCCCAAGTCTTTCATATTGTTGTGCATTTAGAGCACGGTTTGCAATTAGGGTTGATGCGAGAATTATACGCACACAAATTAAACCCTCTTTTTGACAATTGTAGTATAAGTATAAGTAGGGATCGTTCTGGACCGGGGATTAGGAGGGATTGCTAATCACTTGGATTTGACTCAAAAACGTAAAAAGACAATATAAAACACTACACTAGACTCAAAGAATGCAAAACTAAACTTTAAAACACTAAAACAAACCAAAAGACTCAAACATCACCCAAAACACTCAAAACTGCCTTAAAAACACTTTCTGGGCAGTTTTGAGCACTTTGGTGAATTTGGACGAAATTATGTAATAAATTGAATCAAAACACTTAGAAACATAAACTAAGACACTTTCTAACTAAATTGGACAATAAAGTAAAGGGGGATTGAGGTTTATACGAAATTAAATTAAATGAACAAATTGCAATTAAAACAGAATGTAAATATGAAATTGATGAAATGGAATGAATGGATGATAGAATAGCTAAGGGGTTCATCTCCATACATGTTACACTTGCATAATAAAATGATTTCCAATTGCATTTCAATAAACCATGACTTCTCAACGCTCCAAGTTAATTAGGTCCGCTTAAATTAACTTTCAGATTTCCCTAGATTCATTGGATTGAATGGAATACGCATTACAACCAAATTATATCTAATCAAAGTCCCTAACTATGGAATACGCATGATAAAGACATTCAACAAAGATCATTAAGTTCAACGGAAATCATAAACATCGACGAGGCATTCGTTACTATGGAATACGCATGAAACTTATGCCAAGAATTCATTTAACGCGATTGTTTATAAGCAACCTCCACTACTTGTGAATATAAGTTCGTAACTATTAGGTGAAACTCACTTATATTCTAGCATCATATTCATGCATGAAAATTAAGCGTGCACTCTCAATAAACATACATAAATAAGTTATCAATCAAACAGTTAAACAAATTGAATCCACAACTTATGAAACGCAATTAGAAGTAATCAAATCAAAATGCAAGCATAAACATATATTTCGAATTCCCCCCTAGCCAAGGGGGGTTTAGTTCCTCATACGTACAAAACAAAGAGAATCAAAGAAACACCTAAACATTCCAACAACTCAAACTTGAATTGTATGAACGTTTAGGCCCTCTTCTCTTCCATTCCTCATTCGTACAAAACAAAGAGTATTGAAATTAAACATTGAAATCAAAGAAACACCTAAACATTCCAACAACTCAAACTTGAATTGTATGAACGTTTAGGCCCTCTTATCTTCCTCTTCGTTGTAGCACAAGGTCTAAGGATAGTTTGATGGTGTGAATGGTTTGGGGAGTGGTGAAAATGGAAGGGATGGTGTTTGGATTGTAAGGGAGAGCACGGCACAAGGGTGGTTTGATGTCTACATTCTGAAATGGAAGAGTTTGTGACTGAAATGTGTATGAATGAGTGTGAATGAATTGTGGCTGCCATGAATGCTTATTTATAGGTGAAAGAGAGGGAACATGACAGCTAGGAATTTGGTGGAAATCTGGAATAGTGATGGGAGATGCATGTGGCTGATTTATGCATGTGATTAAAGGGTGAATGCATGTGCACGGTTTAAGTGTGGAGAAAGGGGTGAATGTGGCTGAAATGCAAGGGGGAATGATGATGAATGCATGTGCATTAAAGAGTGAATGCATGTGGAGTGGCTGATTAGATATGTTGGTGAATGATAAGTGGTGAATGATATGTGGTGAATGATATGTAATGATATGTGATTATGATAAGTGATAAGTGGTGATGATAAGTAATGATATGTGGTAGTGTGGCTGAAATGAAGGAGTGGAATGTTGGAATGTTATGCACGGCTAAGGATATAGGAAAGGTTTAAATGTCCTAAAACTAAAGGGAACAAGGTTCCAACACTTTGGTCTTCAATTAGGTCTTCAATTTCGTCCGACACTTTGGCTCCAAGCATAAGCTATCCATCCTTAGCCCAAAAGTGCTCCAAAAGTCTCCAAAATGCATCTTTTTGCTCCTTTAGCCCTTTGGACCTACAAACACACGAAAATAGCTTAAAGTACTAAAATTACTAAGTACTAGCAACATAAATGCAAGAAAACAAGCAAACTAAGGTGCATAAATATGCTCCTATCAAGGGTCTTGGCTGCCATAGGAGTTTTGTCCACCAATGCACCTCCCACAGAAGCATCGGGCATTTGCCTTTCAATGGGAAGAATGCCCTCATAGAAGTATTGAAGTAGAAGCTCCTCCTTCATTTGATGTTGAGGACATGATGCAACAAGGGCTTTAAAACGCTCATAGTACGTCGGAAAAGATTCTTCTTGACTTTGTTGGATTCCGCTAATTTTCTTCCTCAAGAGAATGACTCTTGAAGTAGGGAAGAACTTCTCCAAGAACGATCTCTTCATGCTTTCCCAAGAAGTAATGGTCCCGGGTGCCAATTCATAAAGCCAATCCTTAGCCTTTTCCACAAGAGAGAATGGAAAACCTTTCATCTTAAAAATATTCCCATCAACGTTAATGGGTGTCATGCTTGAGCACACAACTTCAAACTTCTTCAAATGCTTGTTTGGATCTTCCATGGATAGCCCATGGTACTTGGGAATATGATGCAGCAAGCTTGACTTCAATTCGAACTCATCGGTCTTGCCTTGGGCCGCCCTAGGATATTAAATGCAAAATGGCATGGCATTATCTAATCCCGAGGCAGAAAGCTCCTTGATTGTTCGATTATCCATCGCCATGACTTGTTCTTCTTCCTCCACTTCTTCTTCTTCAGATTCGGCCTCAGAACTAGAACTAGGTGGATTAGGTTCTGGTTGCTTCCTCTTTCTTCTCAAAGTTCGTTCAAAATCGTCGTCAAACTCCAAGATATTCTCACGAACGGGATGAGAACTATGAGTCATACACTTGTACCTAGAACAATGAAGCAAAAGAATTCAGCAACTCTCTTAGAAGCACGGCAAACCCACACAAAACAAAGAATAGGGCACGGCACACAAACGAAAGCAATCAGATTAAGCACGGCAAACACAAAAATAAAAAGAAAGAACAAATAAACACACTACACTCTTGGCCTTAAGACACACTTTGACACGACACAAACACAAGGGATTAGCAAGTTTGCTAATCCCCGGCAACGGCGCCAAAATTTGATGTGAAAATTATATTGACACACAAATTAAACCCTATTTGTGACAATTGTAGTATAAATGCAAGTAGGGATCGTTCTAACCGGGGATTAACTAGGGATGCTAATCTACTCTAAACTGACTTAAAAACACAAAATTAAACTTTAAAACACTTACCTAGACCTATGTGACTCAAAACAACTTAAAAAGACTCAAAACAGCCCAAAACACTCAAATAGACTCAAATTAGACTCTAAAGGGTGATTTGGACGAAATTTAACTAACTTAGACTCAAAACACTAATTTGGACAGATTCAAACACCTTTCTAACTAATCTAACACACTTAATAAAATGGGGAATTGATTTGGACGAAATTAATTAAAATGGACAGATTGTAAACTAAACAGATTAGGCACTAAATTAGGTGAATTGAATGGGAAAAAGGCTAGTTAGGGGGTCCTTCTCCACACATGCACATATGTAACATAAATTGATTTCTAGATTTTATCCCTTTAAACCATGAATGACAATGCCCCAAATTAATTGTGAAAAGCACAAATTAACTTTCAGATTTTCCTAGTTTCATTGAATTGGATGGAATACGCATCGACAATCAAATTATTCTTATCAAATTCCCTACATGAACTGCATAATAGAGATAAAATCAAAGATCATTAAGCTTTTTGAAAACCCTAAGCATTGACTAGGCATTCGTAACTATGAATTGCATGATACTCTTGCCTAGAATTTACTTAATACAATCATGACCAGTGATTTCCACTACTTATGAATATAAGGTCATAACGATTAGGTGAAATTCTCCTATATCCTAGCATCAAATTCATGTATGAAAACTAAGTATGCATCCTTAATCAACACACAAGAACAAGTTCTCAATAAATCAATTAAGTAAATCACATCCACAATTCAAGAAACAAAATCTGAAGGAAATCAATTCATATAAAACACATAACCATGGTTTCAAATTCACCCCTAACTAAGAAAAACTTAGTTACACATGTTCATAACAATTGAAAAGCAAATTAAAATAAACATGGAAACGAAACAAGGGAAGAAAGAACTCTAAAAGTCTCCAATGGATGCAGATTTCTTGCGGCACAAGATGGTCTTTCTCCTATGGAAGCCACGTCACTCCTTCTTCTCCCTAGGACTTGCGGCACAAAGTGTATTTTCTGAATGGATGGTGAATGATGTGAATGGATGAATGAATTCAATGTTGAATGGCTGCCTAGGGTGTCTAAGGGGGCGCGGCACAACAATAGGCATATATATATAACACGGCCAAAAACCCTAGGAGTCAGAATTAGGGTTAAACCTAGCTGATATAAGTGTTTAGGGCCCCTAGGTTGTGGCAAGGGTTTGGGAATTAAGTCCTAGCCCAATTAGTCTCAGATATGGACTTATACAATCCAAATCCAAGAGAAAAAGGGCCAAATAAAATCAGAATCCAATCAGAAAAAGGTTTAAGAATTTTCGTCCAAAATTGGGCCTTCTAGAAACTAAGTGTTTTATGGCTGATTTTAGGTGTTCTAGAAGGCATAAAGGGGGGGGGGGGGAGGTGCAGCACCCTTTTAGGGTCAGATAGGGCTTCTAGAAATGTGGTTCTTAGGTCCACTTGCAGCTAGGATTAAGGTGGAACAAGATTAGGTTAGGATAAGATAGGATAAGGTTTGGATAAGATAAGGTTGGATAAGGTTTTGGATAATGTTTCCTCTTTTCTTGCACTTTCCTTATCTGATTTGTAGCATGTTCCTAGCCTTTTTTGACTCCAAATTCGTCCATCCACCTTGCTCCATATACAAGCTATCCATAATAAGCCCAAAACTGCTCTAAAAGGCTCAAAATTGCCTTTTCTTGCCAAGTTTGTCATTAGGACGTACAAACAAACGAAAATAGCTTAAAACACTATAATACGTAGTAATTAGCTCACTAAATGTAAGGAAATAACATAACTAAGTAGCATAAATATGCTCCTATCAGGAATGAGTTATAATTTCCTTTCTATAGCCATTTACATTGAGTGGCATAATTGAAATTAAAACCAATTCTCCCTCACACTCTTTATGGCCAGCCATGTGGATTCATTGGGCTTTCATGCCCATTGTGTTTTCAAGTTGTCATACAACTTGAGTTATTGAACTTGACATTCGAAGCCCATTGGGCCTTGAGGTCCAAAACTAACCTGAGGTCTAAAACAAACTTATTCGTTTGATTAATTAACATATTAATTAATGCTAGCCATAAATAATTAAACCATTTAATTATCCTTACTCATCTCTGTTGTTTCTTCAATCTCTACTTTACACGGTGTACGATCCATTAAGTTCTTTTTAGCGAGGCAGTGAGCGATTAGAACTCTTTAAATCGATTGTGAATTGAAACTTACTTTTCGATTCTTCCTTTAGTGATTATACACATTTAGGGCTTCCACAAACCATGAGTGACCTAGCAGTATGTCATGGCTATCCCAACTAATCAGAAGAGGTGGAGAACCTATTCAGTTTGGGATTACAATGCAATACGGTTTTTCTCTAATACAATACTCTTGACCACATTATTTGATTTGATATTTTATTCATGTCTACCATCCAATGTGATTCTCTTACTTATATGATTACCTTGAATGTGATTTGGAACGAATTCCTAAATCTCATTCATACTCTGGCCAGAGATTCTTTACCATATCATAGAGTATTCTCCCTCAAACGGTTTGAAGGTTAGAGATCCCTTGTTCTGCATTCCCTTACCTTCATGGCTAAATGGCTTAACCTCAACTATGTTGTGGACACCCTTTGACGGAGTGACTTTGACATAGTCAAAGATTAAGGACCTAACCATAAGACAACTATGATGCCTTAGGTCAAAGGACTACTTTGCATTATCCCAACCATGAGTTTTCATGTGACATAAATATGAAGACTCCTTGTTGATCGCGTTTAGTGGACTCATTCTCTATTGACCACCTATATGCTTGTCTTAGTGTCAGTCACACCAATGACTCGAGACGAGTCACTCTATCTAAAAGAAGACATAGGACGTACTGATCTTAACGGACTGTCAATGCCCACTTGGCAATCTGTTGATTAGGAAGGTTTAGGATATGTATACAAAAGAGAATGGTTTCATGAATCTAACTTCTTTAGATCACATTCTCTCAATTACATATTCCTTGGACTTATCGTTTAAGCATATAACATTTATATGAGACGACTTTAAACAATAATCTTTACCCTTTATATTAAACTAGATTAGTTTAACATGTGAAATGTCCATAAAGTATCATCATATGATTGGCTTTAGGACACATTTCCAACAGGAGATATACATTATTCGAATATCATAGAGACATTAGGTAGCGGCACCACCGAATGAGATATTATCCTTGTTTGTTCAAATACTTCAACCACATGGTACCTTAGTCGGGTACATCGCGAGAATTCCAATGCCATAAAGCAAGTCTGTTATGCTAATGCGAGTGTAGTGGTTGCACCGTTTCCATTACCAATATGGTAATGCTAGTTAATCTTATTTGATTGGATATCGTGGAATTTCACGTAATCTAAGAGATGGATCGACTGCATTGTTATTATTCTTTGGTGGAGCATCGACCAAAAGTAGTCTTTTTTTTTTCGACGTCCTGTTGTTCTTGTGGTCAACCCCACTGACAAACATCAGAAGTTAGAGCACAAATTAATCCCTGTTGACAAGGTGAAACATTTATTAAGAAAAGTTGTGAAGGCCTTTCAGCACGTGTTGTAGAGGAAGACGACAATCCAGTACAGCTGGAAATTGTGAAATTGGTCAAACTAAATTCCTGACATCATTCTTAAATATCTATTTGTGATACCACTAGATTGGGATGTGTGAGACACCATTGATCTATGTCTAGGTATAACATCTACTTTCTTTGAATCTTCATCGTATAGACCTCTGTTTCCATTCATGAAGAGCAAAGACTGAACCTTAAAATTTTAAATTGTTTACTAGCGATTCAATTCGATGAAGATTAAAAACCATTAATCCATGTCTTGAATTGATGATCTCTCCAACCAACTCTATGGAACCCGAGCTTTCTTCAAGATTGATATAAAGTTTGGTTGCGACTAGCTGAAGATCAAGAATAATGATGTTCCTAAGACTGCGTTCAGGGCTCGACATGTTCATTATGAGTTCCTTTTGATGTCATGCAGGTTGGTGAATGCAAAAATATCTTTCATGAATCTGACGGACTGTGCATTCCTCCCATGTCCTGAAAGATTCATGATAACCTTATTGAGAACTTCCTTGTTTACTCCAATAATGAAGTCAAACTTTTAAAACACTGATGATTTGATTTGAGTAATTTCAAAGCGAATTAGCGTTACACTAAATTTTCCAAATGCTAGTTTTGTTTAGATAATGTGTTCTTTTGGGAAATGTGAGTTCAGCAGAAGACATTTTTGTCAATTCCCAAAAATGTCGTAGTTGAAGAAAAATTGGAAACCCCCATAAGGTTTTTTGAAATACGAGGTATCTTTGGTCTTGTCGATTACCACTAACAGTAAGTGCTAACTTTCTCCACCTTAGTTTTATTCCTTACAGGTTAACCAGGAAAGGCATTAGTTTCATTAAGATGTGAATGTGATTAAGTTTCTGACAATTGAGATGTTGTCTTTTTCCTACTATCATTCTTACACTTCTTGATGACACCAATAATTTTGGAATTTGCAGTGATACTTCACTAAATGATCAAACTGCGTGCTATACAGCATGGTAGGGTAACCACTTATGCCTTTCAACAACTAGAACCACATGAAGTGAACTGTCTTACCTACGACTTGGAGTTGACAATTGCTACCTTTAGAAAAAAACTTGATGGCGGTTTCTCTATGGAGAAACATGCCAAAACCTTCGTCGACTCTCTTAAACCCTTCAAATACATCTTCACTTGGAATGAGCTTAATTATAGATGGCAGCGATGGAAGAAATTAATCAACGTCTACGATTGCACCATCGTGTCCTACCCCAGTTGAGTAAACGTAGTTGCTAAAGGCCTCAGTAGGAAAACACATAGATGACTCGGCCGTCAAATCTGATATTAGTTACAACTCATGAGTATTGATGTGATGTTACTAGCAAATTATCAGGGAACCTTGTTAGCTAATTTCCAAGTCATACCCTTCTATTTTTGACTTGGGATGAAAAAAGAGATTGCTTAGTTATTAAACAAATACCTAATTTGTCGGCTAGTCATAGCAAGAAGAAAGAAATAGATCGAATTGTTACAGTCACTCCTTATATCCAGATGGATATGAGAAAATATCACTATGGACTTCATATACGAGCAGCCTTTTACACATGGAGACAATGATGATGTTTCAGTGATTGTCGACCAACTTACTAAGAAGCCCATCTTTTGTTGGTCCACGACGACACCCTCTAGACCAATTGGCAAAATCCCGTTCCACATTTATTTAATTTTATTTCCCTAAACGCTTTTGGCCTGGTAATTGGAAATCCTATGAGATTTCATGCGTGGACATTTGAGTCCTTATTACTCATTGTTCATTTTCACATCTTTCTAGGTAATACGTGTTCTCACGAACACTTGAGTGCAAATGATGTGTAAATCAAATGATTTATGCACTTTTCCCATTGAGGGGCAAAATAATAATTTTGCACCCTTAGGATTCCATTACTTGTTTAGCAAGGCAATAGTGAATTGGTGGTATTGCGGGCTGTAGACTGTAATATTGATAAGTTATTTGTTGGGTTGGTTAAGCAAGTGGGCAAGTAGGCCTGTCTTCGGTAGTATTTTATTAATTAGGACTCGTGCTTAATTAGTTACCGTTTGGGCTTGACCCAAAGACATACACACACAGACACGCACACGCGCGCGCACACACACACACACACACACACACACACACACACACACACACACACACACACCTACTCTCGTAGTGCTCGCCACTACGATTGCGTGGACACAAGCGATACAGAATTCAAAGATACCACTATGTTGAAGAGGCTACATAGGGAACGGAGAAATGTGTAAGTGACTTGTATTCGTATTTCTTCCTTGATTAAATTCTGTTGTTTCGAATTTCAAGGATGAAATTTTCTTAAAGGGGGTAGATTGTGACATCATGTCTCGAGATTTATTGTATTTTATTCTCAGTAGTAGTGAAATTATCAAAATGCCCCTAAGATGCCACGTAGGCCTTCTACGTGGACATAAATTTTTCCTTTCATTTTTCCACTCTTATTTTACTATTTTTGAATAGTACTCATTTTTGCGAACACATGGCCGCAGACGGAATTCAATTCGGAGTTATAACGAATAAGTTATGTTTGAACTTTCTCTCTTTTCTCTTTTCCCCTATTTTCCCTCATTTCAGCCTATTCTTTCTCTCTTCCCACTTACTTCCACTCATTTCTCTTTCTTTCTTTTCCTTTCATCTAACTCTCTCGTCCCTTTTCCCTCTTCATGGCATAACAAATGCAGACAGCAGCTCGCCACTATCCTACAACAGACAAGGACATCGTCACCATCTTCGCAACCCTTTCATAACCACAAATCATTTTCTAACTTCTGTTATTCGAAACTTGGATGAAAAACCTTCAAACCAAGGAGCTCCGACGCGAAGGAGGAACTTCGGCGATACTCCTCGGTTTCCCTAAACAAAGTAAGGTTTGAAATCACTCCTTACATTCCATTCATCATTTTGTTTAACTTTATAACCTTGCATGTGAGCTTTGGTTTCACACTTATGAGTTTTGAACGGAATCACTAACGGATTCCATGTTCGATGAGCTGTAGAGAACTCCAGCAAAGATTATGGCTACCGTTCTGACGAGGCTAGGCCCATTTTGTTCCATCTTTAGGTTATCTAGACTTAGTTGGAGCCTTGCATGCTCGATTCCAGGACTGCTGCAATGAAATCCAATGAAAACTCTTTTCGAGTCCGTGAGAATCCGACGAAATTCAACTTTCCTAGCCACCTAGGGGCCTTAATTTTGGTATACTTTTTATTCCCATTGTTTCCCACTTCAAATTCATATAGTATATGCTTAGTATGGTGAGAAATCTTGGAAAAATAACGACCTTGTTGTATTGCTTTTACAACAAAGATCAAAATGCAAATTTGTTGAAGTTTTAGGGCCGTTTGGTATTTTTATGAAATTAGGGTAGTTTTGCAATTACCTCTAGTTTTAGGGGGAATTTTGTAAAATGGGAATTTTGGACAGATTAACTATGATCTGCCCATTTTGTGTATGATTTATGTTTTAAGTATTGTGTTAAGTCAATGTGACTTGGTATATGTACAAGCATATTCGGATTGTCAAATGACAATGCTAATTAAGAGCAAGTAAGTTATGGTTATGTGAGTGGGTCTTTTCTTTTTTAAGTATATATGTGTATATGTGATTTTTCCCAACAAGTGCTTTTATGTATTATGATGTGACATGTCATGTTTATCTTCTAATTAGATTTTCTACACTTTATATTTTTATTAACTGCGAGTATAAAATGTGGCATGACATCTTTATTCATTATATCTACTCATTGTTACATGTGTGCACGATGTTTATTAGTTAGTTGTACTATCCTAGGCTAAGGACTAACTTCACGTGTATGTTCACATGCACCGTTTATGTTCGCTTTGGATCCAGAGTTAGGTGTCAGCCTGTCCATAGTTAACTGCAATTTTATGATAGTTATTTGAGTTTTGATGATAAGATATTTCGTAGTAGCACCCTATATCCTTTAACTCATTTGTGCTGCAGGGTTCCCGACAACCTATTATTATATTATTACTTTGGAAAATCATATATTTATTTTATAGCGAGGGGTTACACTTTTTCAAAAAGGTTTCAGAAAACTTTATTTTCTAGGCCCACTCACCCTTGTTTTTCGTCGCTCCAGGACGTAGAGATTGAGCTCATATGAGTACGAGGTTTCAGTGAAAGTAGCTGATTGTCCTTCGGTCAAAGTAGGTTGCTTATGTACTAAATAATTATCCTTTACAGATGAGACAACTTTTATCTTTCTGCACTATGCTCTGAACTTCACGTTTTGTAATAAGGGTTACCACCCAATCACGTTGTGCACTCTGGTTTATTTATTTAAAGTTTAAATTTATCCTCACTTATACACATCAACCTTACTTTATGGCTTCATCACCTTCCAAGTGTCGCCCAACACATCGCGATTTGGGTGTCCATGTGGACATTTTGGGTCGGGGTGTGTCAGTTTGGTATCAGAGCATATGTTAGGCAGTATCGCATTCATCACACACATGATGTAAGCATTCTCAGTTCTTGAATTCTAACATCATAATTATGCCACCTCGTCGATCACAAAATATGCTAGCTTTTCATGAGTTTTGGACAACTTGGAGTGACTATCGATGACATTGTTATATGACTTACTGACCTTCTAGAAGAACTCTTTGGCGACCACCATTAGACTTTTAAGTGAAGAACCTCCTTGCTAAGGAAACACTCGAACTGAAGACGTTTTGTTGACCCTGAAGCTGGGTAGATGTATCGATAATTGTGTACCACTTGAAATTTACCGATCAATCCCAATTACTATGTAACCATCGTTACCAACCTTTCTTTATTAGGAAACCGCAATCACTTTCATCCTTGGCAATCTTTATTGTTGTGCCACCTCCCAAAATTTCCTTGAGGTTTTGCTTCACCTCGAAGTTCCAAAAATGTCTCAAATAACTATGTTAATGCTGATGTGGTTGCACTTAACAATATATATATATATATATATATATCTCTGTGTGTGTGTGTGTGTGTGTGTGTGTGGGGGGGATAGTCACATTTGGTCCTTAACAACATCAATCTTTCCAACATAGCAGTTATGATTCTGGATCTTCAAGAGGAAGATCGAATTTCTATAAATCCCATTCTGAGGTAAAGTTAACCACAATTCCCATTCTCGAGCTTAAGGTAGTTTCACTAGCACTAGCTTCCATAGTTGCTTGCAATACAGTACCTGTCACTACGGTATGTATTGGCACAATATTACAAGTTGTTATACTTATGATTAGGAGAAAGGCCAGAAACAGTAGTTAGTGTTCCCAAAAGCATAAAATCACCTCACATGAGTAACCTTCCTAGATATCTTACTTACTCTTCTGACCATGCCCTACGTAGTAGCCAACCTAGGTGACGTTAATTGCCATCAAAACGAGACTATCTTGTGTGAGTGCGTGGTTGCACTGTTTTCATTACCAATCCAATAATGTGATAGGAGTATATTTATGCGACTTTGTTAGTTTAATTCCTTGCATTTAGTGAGTTAGTTTCTATTTATTATAGTAATTTAAGCTATTTTCGTGTGTTTGTAGGTCCAATTGACTAAAGTGGCAAGAAAAGGCAATTTGGAGCATTTTAGAGCAGTTTTGGGTTTGGAATGGATAGCACATGCATGGAGCAAGGTGGATGGACGAAATTAAAGTTCAAGAAGGGCTAGGAATATGCTAAAGAGTTGAAAAAAAATTAATTCAAGACTTAGAAGACAAGGAATCAGCTACAAAGAAGGAAACATGAGTCAAACTACCTTATTTTGACTTAGTCAATCCTAATCTTTTCCTACTTATGTTCCAGCTGCCAAGAGGATCCCTAATTAATTTAGGACACTTAAATAATGATTCTAGAAGACCTAGTCCTATTTTCCTTCCTTGCCGTACCACATTTCCCTTTCCCCTTCCCTTTCTATGCAAGGCATTTCCCTTTCCCAATTCCTTGTCGCAAATCACTCTCCCTTTCTCTTAAGGATCTGCCGCATCTTCTTTCCCCTTTCCCTTTTGGATTCTGATTTAGTTAGCCTTTGTCCTTGTAGATTTGGATTGCATATCCTTCTCCAAAATTAATTAGGGTTTCTCCCTTTTAAATATATGTTTCTGCCGCACCAAAAGGATCCCTAACCCCCATCATTCATCCTTCACTAGAATTCGTATCACACAACCATCCTTCATACACACACACCTTGTGCCGCAACTTTTCAAGGAAAAATGAGAGAAGACCACTTGGAGCTGTGCCTGCCATTCAAGATTGGATTGTTGGAACGTTCTTAGGTGTATTCTATCTTTTGTTTTCAATGTTTAATTTAAGTTTTCTTTGTTTAATTGCGAACATGAGGAGCTAAACTCATTTTAGCTAAAGGAGATCAAAGCCATGAACATATTTGCAATATGAATTGATTACTTCTAGTTGTGATTTCATAAATCATGAATGCAATTTACTTAACTGTTTGATTCAGAACTTATTCTTGTTTGTTGATTAAGGATGCGTACTTAGTTTGCATGCATGAATTTGATGCTAGAATATAAGGGAGTTTCACCTAATTGTTATGAACTTATATTCATAAGTAGTGGAGATTGTTAGTCACAATCGTGTTAAGTAAATTCCTGGCAGGAGTATCATGTTGTTCATAGTTACGAATGCCTTGTCAATGCTTATGATGCTCACAAAGCTTAATGATCTTTGATTGTATCTCTATTATGCTGTTCATGTAGGGAACTATTGAAGAATAATTTGGTTGCCGATGCATTATCCATCCAATTCAATGTCTTAACGAAAATCTGAGGGTTAATTAGTGTTGTTCACGGTTAATCTGGGGCATTGAGATTCATGGTTTATTGGAAAAGCAACTGGAAATCGATTTGTATTCAAGTGTGTTATGTGTGGAGAAGGACCCTCTAGCTAGCCAATCACCTATAATTTCCCCCAATTTCATGCCAAACTTGTTTAAGTCTTTAATCTACTTGTCTTTATTTTAAATTCATCAAAAACCAAATCCCCTTTACTTTGTTGTGTCAAATTAGTTAGAATATGTCCAAACTTGTGTTTTTAAGTGTTTTGAGTCAAGTTAAAATCAATTTTCATCCAGATCAACCTTTAGTGTCTAGTTTGAGTTTATTTGATTATTTTGTGCTGTTTTGAGTCTCTTTAGTTTGTTTTGAGTTTTTTTAGTCTAGTTAAGTGTTTTTAAGTCTAGTTTTGTGTTTTTGAGTCAGTTTTAAGTAGATTAGCAATCCCTCCTAATCCCCGGCCTAGAACGATCCCTACTTACATCTTTACTACAATTGTCAATAAGAGGGTTTAATTTGTGTGCAATTATATGTCACATCAAATTTTTGGCACCGTTGCCGAGGATTAGCAACTTTGCTAATCCCCTTTGTTTCTTTTTCATGTATTTTGTTTTAGTTTCTGACTTTGTTTTGTTTTCTTGTTTTTAGGTACTAGTTTATGACTCGAAGTTCTCAACTGGTTCGTGAGCATATCTTTGATTTTGACGACGATTTTGAATGAACTTTGAGAAGGAAGAGGAAGAGCCAGAACCTAATCCACCTAGTTCTAGCTCAGAATCTAAGTTTGAAGAAGTAGAAGAGGAAGAAGAGGCCACGGCTCAGGAATTAGAGGAAGCACAAGTCATGGTAACGGATAATCGAACAGTCAAGGAACTTTTAGCCTCGGGATTGGACAATGCCGTAACCCTATGCATTCAATATCGTAGGGCAACTCAAGACAAGACCGATGAGTTGGAATTCAAGTCTAGCTTGTTGCATCATATTCCCAAATACCATGGGTTGTCCATGGAAGATCCAAACAAGCACTTGAAGGAATTCGAAGTGGTATGTTCAAGCATGACACCAATCAACGTGGATGGCAATATTTTGAAGATGAAAGCTTTTCCATTCTCTCTTTTGGAAAAGGCTAAGGATTGGTTATATGAATTGGCACCTAGAACCGTCACCTCTTGGGAAAACATGAAGAGAGCATTCTTAGAGAATTTTTTCCCAACTTCAAGAGTCATTCTTTTGAGGAAAAAGATTAGTGGAATTCAACAAAACCAAGGGGAGTCATTTCCAGCATATTATGAGTGTTTCAAGACTCTAGTTGCATCATGCCCTCAACATCAAATGAAAGAATAGCTTCTAATTCAATATTTCTACGAATGACTTCTTGCAATTAAGAGACAAATGCTAGATGCCTCTTTGATGTAGTTCAGGTATGTTTTTGGATAATGATAAAGTTATTCAAACCTCTTTGACGTAGGGAATACAAAATCAAACCAAGGAGATGCAAAATCAAGCTAAAGAGGTGGACGAATTGAAGAAACAAATGAGGCAAGTAGCGGAATTCATGGGACAGTTTAGAGAACAAGGCAAACTGCCTAGTTCAACCATTGTGAATCCAAGATGAGGATTTGAAACCGCCTAGGCCATCATGTTAAGAAGTGGCAAGGAAGTTGGAACCGACCCACAACCATCCAAATCAAGCCACAAAGAGGATGAAAATCTGCTGTAAGAAGAGGAGGACAAAGACAAGGCCACGACAAGGGTATCCCAACCCTTGCCGCAGCCTTCTAGGGACTCTAAACCATCCAATTCAGGTAAGTTAGGTCCAAGTTTGGTTAATTCTAACCCTATTCCACCAAATGTGCCTTTCCCTTGCAGATTTATGCAATCTAAGAAAAAAGAGAATGACAAGGATATTCTTGAGACATTTAGAAAGGTGCAAGTCAATATTCCACTCCTTGATGCAATCAAACAAGTTCCAAAGTATGCCAAATTCTTGAAAGAACTTTGCACAACAAGGAAGAGGATTTCGAACAAAGAAGTGGTAAGGGTAAGTAAGAATGTTTCGGCAGTTTTACAAAGGAAATTGCCTCCTAAATGCAAAGATCCAAGTAGTTTCACAATCCCTTGTGTTATTGGCAATACTAAGTTTGAGCATGCCATGTTAGGCTTAGGTGCATCCATTAATGTCATGCCATACTCTATTTATGCATCTATGAACTTAGGAGAGCTGAAAAATGATGGTGTTATTATTCAATTAGCCGATCGTTCTAATGTATATCCAAAAGGAGTTTTGGAAGATGTTTTGGTGCAGGTTAATCATTTAATCTTTCTGGCTGATTTCTATGTGCTTGATATGGAAGATTTGGCCCATTCCACACCTTTGCCAATCCTCCTTGGAAGGCCATTCATGAAAACAGCCTGCACCACGATAGATGTGTTCTAGGGGACGTTAACAATGGAATTTGATGGCGAGATTATTGATTTTAACATTTCTGAAGCTATGAAGTATCCTATTGATGAACATTCTTGTTTTTCTATTGATATAATTGATTCATTGGCGCATGAATATCTTGAAGACCTAAATGAGGATGCCCTTGAAACAACCATTACAAGAGGAGTGGGACTCAAAGAACAAGGGATAGAAATTAAGCACACTCACGACAAGGATGAGGATTCCCTTACCGTGCCCAATTGTGAAGAAGTTGAGATGGTGGCTGCCCTTGAATCATTGCCATAACATGTTGGTAAGTCTTCAATCCCAATTCCAATTCCTGTTTCTACTAATAAGTTGCTACCCTCAGTGATTCAGGCACCCTCCCTCGAGCTTAAACCATTACCAAATCTTTTGAAGTACGTTTACTTGGGAAACCAAGAGACTTTGCCGGTCATAATCTCTTCCTTACTCGTGACATTAGAGGAGCAAAAACTAGATTGGATGTTGAAGGAGTACAAAACAGCCATTGGATGGACCTTGACAGACATTAAGGGGATAAGTCCTACAACATGCATGCATCGCATACTTCTAAAGGAGGGGGCTAAACCAACTAAAGAGGCTCAACGTCGACTCAACCCTTCAATGATGGAAGTTGTGAAGAAGGAGATAATCAAGCTTCTTGATTGTGGAGTGATTTATCGGATTTCGAATAGTCGTTGGGTTTTACAAGTTCAAGTTGTTCCAAAGAAATCCGGCATCATTGTGGTGAAGAATGAGGAGAATGAGCTTGTGCCCACCCGTATACAAATAGGTTAGAAAGTTTGCATCGATTATAAGAAGCTCAACGCCACCACAAGGAAAGATCATTTCCCTTTGCCGTTCATTGATCAAATACTTGAAAGGTTAGCCGATCATTCTTTTTATTGTTTTCTTGATGGTTATTCGGGATATAATCAAATTGTTATAGCTCTATAATGCCAGTGAATTTTATTTCGTTGGGTATCATGAAAATTTTCACGTAATCCAAGAGATGGATTTACTAGATTATTATTATTCCTTTGGTGGAGCATCGACCGAAAGTAGTCATTTTCAACGATTTGTCATCCCTATGGCCAGCTCCACTGGCAAACATAAAAAACTGAAGCACAAATTAATCCTCGCTGTAAAGGCGAAACATTTATTGAGAAAAGTTGTGAAGGCTTATTAGTACGTGTTGTAGAGAAAGACGACAATCATGTATAGTTGGAAATTATGAACCCGGTCAAACTAAATTCTTGACGTCATTCCTAAATATCTACCTGTGATACCATTAGATTGAGATGTGTGAGGCATCATTGATCTATGTCCAGGTATAACAACTACTTTCTTTGAATCTTCATCGTATAGACCTCTGTTTCCATTCATGAAGAGCAAAGACCGAACCTTAAAATTTTATATTGTTTACTAGCAATTGAATTAGATGACGATTAAAAACCATTAATCCTATCTCAAAATGATTATGTCACTGACTAACTCTATAGAACCTGAGCTTTCTTTGTGATTGATCTGAAGCTTGGTTGCGACCAGCTGAAGATCAGAATGGTGATGTTCCTAAGATCACGTTACGACCAGCTGAAGATCAAAATGATGATGTTCCTAAGACAACTTTCAGGACTCGACATCTTCATTATGAGCTCCTTATGATGCCATGCGAGTTGTTGAATGCTCCAATATCATTCATCAACTTGACGGACTATGCATTCGGCCCACGTCCTGAGAGATTCATGATAACCTTATCAAGAACTTCATTGTTTGCTCCAATAATGAAGTCAAACTTTTCTAAACATTGATGATTTGATCTGAGCAATTTCAAAACGAATCAGCTTTACACTAAATTCCCTAAATGCCTATTTTGTTTAGTTCATGTGCCTTTTTGGGTGATCTTAGCAGTTGGCATTCTTGTCAATCCCCAAAAATGTTGCAATTGAAAAAAAAAAAAATGAAACCCCTGCAAGGTTTTGCAAAATATGAGGTATCCTTGGTCTTAACGTTCACCATTGACATTATGTGCTAACTTTCTCCACCTTAGCCTTATTCTTTAAAGTTGACTAGGAAATAAGTTAGTTTCTTTTAAGATGTGAATGTGATTAAGTTTTTGACAACTGAGGTGTTTTCTCTTTTTGACAATTGTTCTTATGCTTTTTGATGACACCAATAATTTTGAAATCTACTTTGATACTTCACCAAATGATTTGGCTGAGCAGATGCAGCATGGTAGGGTAATCGCTTATGTTTTCAGACAGCTGGAGCCACATGGAGTGAACTATCTTATCTACGACTTAGAGTTAACAAATGCTACCTTTACACTAAAAACTTGATGGCGGTTTCTCTATGGAGAAACATGCCAAAATCTTCATCGACTCCCTTAAACCTCTAAAATACATCTTCACATGGAAGAAGCTTAATTGCAGATAACGGTGATGGAAAAAAATGAATCAATGTCTATGATTACATCATCGTGTACTACCCTGGTTGTGTAAACGTAGTTGCTGACGACTTCAACAAAAAACACATAAATGATATAATACGTTTCAGCCTGTCCTATCCCATTTTAGTTACAACTCACAAGTATTACTGTGATGTTACCTGCAGATCATCAGGAAACTTTGTTAACTAATTTCCAAGTTCAACCCTTTTACTTATCACTTGGGATGAAAAAAAAAAAAAAAGATTGCTTAGTTATTAAGCAAATATCCAATTTGTCAGCAAGTCAAGTCAGAAAGAAATAAATTGTTCGAGTTGTTACAGTCACTCCTTATAACCGGATGGATATGATAGAATATCACCATGGACTTCATGTACGAGTCACCTCGTACACATGGAGACTATGATGATATTTTGGTGATTGTCAACCGACTTACTAGAATGCCCATCTTCTATCGGTCTATGGGGACACCCTCTAGAGCACTTCACAAAATCCCGTCCCACATTTTTTCTTATTTTATTCCTTAACGCCACAAAATTTTGAAACACCCATGACTAACTAAGTGGATTTCATGCGTGGACATTTGAGTCCTTATCACTTCTTGTTCATTTTCACATCTTTCTTGGTAGTACGTGTTCTTACAAACATGTGAGTGCGAGTTATGCGTAAATCGGATGATTTATGCACTTTTCCCATTGTGGGGCAAAATAATAATTTTGCACCATCGGGATTCCATTACTTATTTATCGAGACAACAGTGAATTGTCGTTATTGCGGGCTGCAAACTATAATATCAATAACTTATTTGTTGGGTTTGTTGAGCAAGTGGGCAAGTAGGCTCATCTCTGTTAGTATTTTATTAATTAGGCCTCATGCTTAGTTAATTATTATTTGGGCTAACCCAAAGACACACACACACATAACACACACACACACACACAGAGTCTCATAGTGCTTGTCACTACGATCCCGTGGACGCAAGCGATACAGAATTTGGAGAAGCCACATTGTTGAAGAGGCTACATGGGAAACGGAGAAACGTGTGAGAGACTTGTATCCGTACTTCTTCTTTAATTAAATTCTTTTGTTTTAATTTCGAGGAAGAAATTTTCTTAAGGGGGTAAATTTGCCCCTCCAGAACGTAGGGATTAAGCTCATGGGAGTACGAGGTTTCAGTGGAAGTAGCTGACTGTTCTTCGGTCAAAGTAGGTTGCTTATGTACTAAATAATCATCCTTTATGGATGAGACAACTGTTATCTTTCTGCACTATGCTTTGAACTTCACGTTTTGTAATAAGGGTTACCACCTAATCACGTTGTGCACTCTGGTTTATTTATTTAAAGTTTAAATTTATCCTCACTTTTACACATCAAACTTACTTTATGGCTTCGTCACTTTCCAAGTATTGGCCAACACATCTCGATTCGGGTGTCCAGGTGACCATTCTGGGTCGGAATGTGTCATAGGTCAACTTTTAGCTTCGTCGTCAGGATTTTGAACGACCACATTATAATACAATTAGAAAATATTTTCCTCTTTGAAATCATCAGTTCATTAAGAGAACAGGAATAAAATGTTTTAAGGCATATCTTATGTACTCAAAAAGAGAAGAATTTGTGTTTAATATTTGTTTTCCATTTGAGACGGCAATTACAAGTCTCTATACAAAATGAAGAACACACCAATAAGAGGGTGCTTGCAAATAAAGATACGACACTACATAATAATAATAACCCCTAATGTAGCAAGAAACTAAACGAGATGGAAGCACCAAATATATAAACCAATGGTCTAGTGCTGCAATATCATATGAGAGATGAAAGCCCTCAAACTAATTGTGGGATGCAAAATGACATGCTTCTATATTGATTATGCAGAGAAGGACATCACGGCTCCAATACACCTGATAATCCAAAAGCATTATGCAATAAATTCAACAAACTCAACCACCTCACATCCAAGTTTGATCGTAAAAGGCCGCCGGATGTGAGAGATTTGGCCCCGTACCCCTGCCACCAATGTGGAATTAAGGATTTTTATCTTCTCTGTTTCTGTCTTTATTTATTTAATTTAAAGAAAGACACATCATCGATCTATGGAATTATTTTTTGATACTAAAATTCATATAACTATTTTGGATCAGTACATTTTTTTAGGTTATACAAGCGATATTGAGAAAATGATACATTGATTGAGATGGCAACAAAGTGGGGCGGGGTGGTGGGTGGTGGTGGGGTGCTACCTCCAACCCAGACTTCGTTGATGACTTTTCCCCATAACCGCATTTATTATCATTTTCTCAAACGGCGATTCCCCGTCGCCTAAACCTACCTATCATGAAAAAATGATCTCTAAATTTTGATTATGCAACACAAGATAATCAATAATCAACTAGCTTAAGAAATGTAAACCAAAAAGAGCTAATAACAACCAGTTTGTATTACAGTCTTGTGATATTTCCCTTCATTTGTAAGTAAAAGATCTTATGTTTGATTCTCATCAAAGACGAATTTGAACCAAATTATATGACTAACCCCCACCTTTTAGTGTAGATAATATAATATGTACTTCAAATAAAAAGCTAATGACAAAGTAAATAACCTTATAATATGTACTTCAAATAAAAAGCTAATAACAAAGTAAATAACCTTAAAAAAAAATTCACACAATTGTAATTGCAAGGAAATATAAGACATTGCACAACTAATAAAGGTGACTCGCAAACTTAATTTAAGAAGACTTGCATCAATAATTTAATATACGTAATCGGGATCGGGTAAGGTCAGGGGATGGCAATACCATCACCGCTCCATACCCGAGTTAGGTTTATGAAAAAATCCCCAAACCCGCCTCATAACCGTTGATTGTGTTCCATAATCGCCCCATTAGACTTAATGAGGGATCTGTGGATACCCAAACCTGTGAACCTTTTTGCTATTCCTATGCCTTGGTGTGTAAAGAAAAATACTCTTAACCTACAGCCATATGATTTATTGTCGCTTTCATGCAGCACTATGATTTATTGGTCAAAGAGCAAAAGTCGCCACTTTCAATACTAAGGAGTAGTCAGAATTTTTTTTTTCTCCACTTATTTAATTATATGGATCTTTTCCCTGCCAGTTAAGTTTGAAAAGCCTTGACTTTCAGTTTAAGAACAATATGAAAAACATTTAGCCAATTACAAAACAAAAAGAGGAAAAAACTGGTTTAAGAGCTTCTTAGCTCTTCTTTTCTTTGGTATACATAATATTATGCTTCATATTGTTTGACACGAAAGAAAAACATTTTAACATAACATCCTCAAGCTTTCTCATAAAATATGAAAGCCAAAAAAAGCCTCAAAATATCAAAGTTTTGGCATCCCCGTATATATGCGTATCTTTTGACAGTCTAAATATTCGATAAAAAGAGTTGTACGGATGACTATTTCGTAGATTCTCTTGATCTACATCATCCAAACAGTTTGGAAAAAAAAATATAAAAAAAAACGATTCCACAAAAGCAACACCACATCAGAAACAACAGCAACAACAACGAACCGACAAAAATAAATAAAATAAAATGGATGAATAAACGATTAGGTAAGAATCAACCTAATATTTTGACCGCCTTATGATGGTTACATAAACAGTACTTAACAAGGAGAGATAGACACTTAGCCAAGTGATTTATAAATTATGAACCCACTAATTAAGCATCTCCTATTCCTTGATTAAAAATTTAATAATGAAGGGACAAGACCAAGCATGCTCTATATTAAAGGATGACGATTTTTGTTTTTGTTTTTAAACGGACTGCAGTCCATAAAATTTGTTGTTTTTAATTCAGATGAGAATATATGAAAGCAACTAAATAGCCATCTATAATGCTATGTATATATCAGTCAAATGTATTATACAATGTAGTACTGTTTAGTTATCTTGTAATGCAATCTCATGTTGTCAGATAATTATTTTGAGTTTAGACTAGAAAATTAGGTAAGAATCAACGTAATTACTCTTTTAAATACATATGTATAGGTAATCTTACAAGTGAACATTTGTAAAAGTTCCAGTGAATGCATTGAGTGATGGATTAGATTAATTGGATTACAAGCAACGTGTTTTACAGGTTGCTTGAGATACAAGATCCCGCTTGGTGGGCTGGATGGGATAGGTTGTGATCAATTAAAATGGATTTGAGTTCAACTGTTGCTTGTTATGTCAAAATATGGGATGGACAGGCTGGACATTATGAGTTATGAATCCACAATAGAATAGATTATGTAACCTATCTTTATACATGGACTACAAGTCCTGTCTTACAAGTTCATGCCAATCCAATCATATCCTTAAGGTCTAACCTTATCTAGCCCACCAAGCGGACCCCAAGTGTTTTGGAAATCTTGATATCATGAGAATCATGGAGTCTTAACTCCACGCAGATGACTTATAGGAATCCTTATTAGGATTCAATGCAAAGATATCGAATCACGATAAGACTCAATTATAATTAAAGTTGATAGGGTTTGACTTATACAACTGTTAATAGGCCGGCTGTGTAAAACCCATAGCTATATATGAGGCTTAATCCCAGCTTCCAAACGTTGAACTCCTAGAAATACTGAAACCTATTTATACAGTAAAGTAACTATTGAGTGTTGGCGTCCTAGTAATGTAGGTGTTCTTGGACCCTAGTTGCCATTGCATACTTGTTGCATACATGAATTGTCTAGGTTGTATTGTAACCTAGTACTAGGTTGATGTAATCTAGTTATACACCTTACAAGTGTTATTACAGCCACTCAACGCGGCTACGGTTCATCATTAAACCAACACTATCGAATATTTGTTGACTCTACATATTTCTTGTATTGGCACGGTTATGTTTGTTCAAAATTTGTCTGGAAAAGATTCTTTACAAGAGAACTGAAAGGACTGCTAAAAAAAACAAGGGGAAAATTAGAAGACTTTTGAATTCATACTTCAGTCAAAATCGAACTAATGAATGATACATGAATTATTAACACAAGAATCTCAATGTCTCATTTTCTCAAAAGTGTCTACACTATTGTGTGGGACCATAATTTTTCAAGGTCGCAGTAAGTGTAATCTGAATACAGTTATTTCTGAAGTTCGATCATGAACTCACCAGCTCCAAGTGGAGCTGTATTAAACGGAGTAGTGGTGCCATCATCACTCTACTCTGGGGCACTAGGCGGAGTTCTAACGACTCCGCTAGATGACCATGCTTGTTCTGCAAGACACGCGATTTGGTCCAGTTATCAAGTCCTTTAAGTTTTGGAGTTCCTACAACCTAAGGGTGCTGGAAGTAATCACAACTCCTAAGATGATGCAATATTTACATCTAGATATCCTCTAGGATTCTCCTAGCTTAGCACGAGGATTCTATCCTAAAAAGTAACTCTCCCCATGGTATAAATACACCCACCTAGAGTTCATCTATGATAACGCAACCTAAACACTTGAATTTTCTTGCATGTTGCTTGAGTCTAAAATCATTCACTAACTTGACCGTCAGAGAGCCTTGGCTGGCACACCCTCAGGTTTTAGGCTTGGTCACGATTGTTTCACTGTTTTAGGGGTTGCTCGGATTTGCACTCGACTACTGCTCACAAAGATGCACGAATTTAGTTCCAATAATTGGTGCTTTCATTGAGAGGGAACTCATATTGCTCTCGGCTAGATCACTCTACCAATAGGCATATCAGTAAACTCAGTTAATCATGTTCGCTTCGCTGCCTCTAAAAGGAGTACCTATCAAAGGTACGACTCCCCACAATGGCATTCTTGGACAGACTGATTAAATAAGATAAAGGCTGTTCCGTCCAATTATCACCAATTACTCCACTACTTGACTCTCGGCGGGTAAAGGAAATCAAAGAAGATCAGTCGACAGTGCCCTGCTGCAGTGTTGAAAGCATGAACATGATCCGGAAAGGAGAAAAAAGTTCCAGCACATGCAAGGACAAAACAACATAATAATTATATGAAAACGCCATATACATTACCTGGACCTTGACCCGCAGGATGACGGCACGCTAGAGTCAAAAGTAGATGAAAACACGGTATACATTAGCTTGATACTCACAGACCGAAAAGGAAAGCTAAAATCAGTTCGAAGTTAACCGATACAGAAAATGAACTATTCACCAACTTTCTACAAGCCAATAAGGACGTCTTCGCATGGTCAACAACAGACATGCTTGAAATCGATCGCTCTATGATCTGCCACCGTCTCCGCCTAGACCCAATAGCCAAACCAATTATCCAATGCAAACGGAACGAAACCAAGCGTAATAAAATCATAGAGGCAGAAATAGACAAACTCAAAAACACCCAGTTCATTGTGGAAGTCCACCACCCAGACTGGTTGGCGAACATTGTACTGGTGACAAAGAAGAACGGGAAGTGGCAAGTATATGTGGATTTTACGAACCTGAATAAGGCTTGTCCAAAAGACCCATATCCACTCCCATGGATCGACTTATTGGTAGATTCAACACGAGACACGAACTATTAAGCTTCATAGACACTTACTCCAGATACAACAAGATAAAGATGTACAAACCAGACATGGAAGTAACCTCCTTTGTCATTGACCGAGGAACATACTGCTACAAAGTCATGTCATTTGGACTAAAAAACACAAGGGCAACATACCAGCGACTCGTCAACCAAATCTTTAAGGAGAAAATTTGAGACACAATGGAGGTCTACGTGGATGACATGGTCGTTAAGAGCAAAGAAAAGAAGGATTATATAAAACATCTTCAAGAGTTGTTTGACCTACACCAAAAATACAACATGAAGCTGAATCCAAAAAAATGCACCTTAGGAGGCAAATTCTTAGGTTATATAGTTGCGAAGTGATAGAATTAAAAGCACACCACAAAGTAGCACACAAATATCCTATTGATTTTCCTTATTAACACTAAGATTTGTCAATTGTAGCATACGAAAATAAGGGTCTTTCCTGCAAAAGATTATTTTATCTAATTACTTAAAATGTCACAAAAACTGGACTGTTGTCCCTAAAGACCAGCCACCGAAAAATAATTATTAAACCGACTTAAACTTATTTAAAGTCTACAAAATTTTATATGAATACACTAGACACACAGAGCTACACTCACTCAAATGTTTGGGATTTTTGGAGTTGATTTGCTATTTAAATTAAATCAAACAAAAACAGGACAGAAACAGATTTTAAGTGGTTCACAAATTAAGAAAAACGAGTTAGGGGAATTGCTATCCACCACCAAATAATCATGCAAACATGTTATCTTTCATTCAAATTCCTTTTATTTCTGGATGAAGATGCTCAAGTTAGCTCAATGTTAGAACTCAACCTATTACTCTTTCTTATGTAGTATGTTAAGAGAATGGCGTTTTCAACTTAACTTAGTCCCTAGCATGCAATCTAGAATGACGTGTTCATAAATTTAACAAGTAGAAATCATTAAGAACGAAAAGAGTTTGAGTCATCACAAGACATCATAAGTACTAGCGTTGTCTTACTTGTCCTAGAAATTGGTTCACATGTTAATCGCAATTAACAAGTACTACTCTAGAAGTGAGAGGAAATGGTAAAACAATTGTAACTCTTTGGGTAGCCTTTATGCCAATTACTCCCTCTTAATCCTCATCTTTAGTTCCATTCCCTTTTATATTTGAATAGGTGGCAGTTGACTTGTTCTTGGTTGCATTAGTTTTGGCTGCTAGATTTATTGGGTTTATTGCTTTCATTGCAGTTACAAACTGCTCAGCCTCTTGTGAACCTTTTAGTATTAAAACGGCCATAACTTCTTCTAGAAAAATAATATTAACTATCTGCCAAATGCTCCAGAAAATAGACATCCGTAGCTTTCCAAGCATGTAAGGCTCATTCTTTATTTCATTCTGAGATGTTCGCAATTTGCTTCCAAAATCAGCTGACCTGCACAGGCAGTTTTGACGAATATGTTACTTAAAATCCCACATGTGCTATTTTTCTTTTCTTTGCTTCATAAATCCTACAACACACAAAAACAAAGTAAATAGCTCAAAAATATAAGGAACTAACTAAGAAAAGACAAGTGAATTTGATGTAAAATATATATAAATATGAGCTTATCACCAAGCAAGGAATCAAAGCTAACCTAGATTAGATTAAAGCCATAATAGAAATGAGATACCCATGACCATGAAAGAAATACAAAGCTTGATAGGGCAAACAACTACTCTTAGCATATTTCTCTCATGATCCATAGACAAGTGCAAGCCGTTCTTCACGACAATAAAGAAGAGCAAGGGTCTACTTTGGATGGATGAATGCAAATAAGCCATCAGTAAACTCTAGGAGTACCTTTCCAAACCCTCACTGATATCCAAGCCGATCGACAGAGAAGACATGTACTTGTACTTGCCTATATTCGGCTGTGTGGTAAAAGTAGCTATGATTTGAGAAGACTCGGGGGAGCAAAAACAGATATATTACATATTAAAAACTCTTCTCAAACTAGAGGTGAGTATCATAAAATGGAAAACTCATCCTGACACTAGTAATGACAGCTAGAAAACTCCGATCATATTTCTAATCATTTAGAGTAACCTACATGATAGAGTATCCGTTGATATCCATTTTGTATAAGCCCATGCCTCATCCAGAGTCACCAAATGGGCCATTGAACTAGGACAACATGAGATAATTTATTGACCCAAGACATCAATCAAGGCTCAAATATTGTCACACTTTGTTATCGAATTCATGTTGGTAGCTCAAGGTACTACAGACCCTGCCAGTTCCCAAGGCGCCTTGAAACATCCACGCCTTTGGAAGCTCTACGTAGACGGATCGTTCAACATACATTGGGCTAGTGTAAGGATGGTTCTTTAAACACCAAATAGATTCATACTCGAACATGCTTTGAGACTTAGGTACGAGGCTCTCATGGCGAAGCTCAGAGTCGCAGAAGAACTCAAGGTAAAAGAACTACTAATCAATTATGACTAGATGCTTATAGTTAACCAAGTCACGAGGGATTACGCCACCTACCATCTAACCATGAGACTATACCAGAAAAAGTTAAAACACACTTGAGAAGTACAAAAATATGAAATCACATAAATTCCTATACGAGAAAACAACCACACCAATGCACTTGCTTGGATAGCTTTAAGCGTGGATTACTCATTCCGACAAGTGATCCCCTTCAAATATCTATAAGCCTCTAGTATCTATCAGATTGAGCATGAGGTAGTAGCAGTTATCGATGCTCGAGAAAATTGTATGGATGAAATCACTGGTTAAATACGAGATGAAAACTACCTAAGTACCATAACTTGGCTTGAAAATTAATTCAAAAGTCGTTAAGATACATAGTCATCTATGGGAAGCTTTATCAATGTTCCTACTCCGAACTTGATACCTTGTGTATCACAGCAAAGAACAGCCTGCAAATTTTAAATTACATCCATTCTGGGGTTTGCGGTAATCAAGTCGGATGAAGGTTGTTAGCCTAAAAAGCAATGACCGTAGGTTATTATTGGCCCATCATCTAACAAGATGCAATTAATGACTGTAGGTCATTTCACCTTCAGTCCAAGATAACCACAAGGCAACAAGGCAATGAACATGTAGAAGCCTCAAACAATACCATCTTGCAGTGTCTGAAGAGAAGACTAGAAGAAAAGAAAAACAAGTGGCTAGAAGAGCTACCTGTAATCCTATCGGTTTACCGCACGACAATCCGGAAGGTGCTGAAGAAACACCATTCACTATGGCTTACGGAGTAGAGGCTGTTATCCCAGTTTAAATCACAACCATGCCAAATTTGCATACTAGATAATTAACCATCCTGGAAAATGCAAGGATTCTAAAAACTGACCTCGACTTTGCTGAGTAGCACCGAGAATGCGCTCATGTTTAATTAGTAGCTTACCCATAGTAGATCCGGTCATGCTACAATAAAGACTCCAAGCCTAGAAGACTGCAAGCTGGGGACCTGGTCCTAAGAGAAGTCTTTGAGAACACTAAGATCCCAAGAAAAGGCAAACTTGGAGCAAACTTGGAAGGACCGGACAAGATTGCCAGAGTGGGGGCAACAAAACATATCTCTTGGAGCATATGGACGGGACCCCAATCACCAAGAAATGGAACATGGCCAGGCTCAGAATGTATTATCCTTAAGTGCACCCTACGAACTACATGCGGTTTGACTCCCTTCCCGGGATATGTAGATAGTCCTCTTCAGACCTAATTATAATGCCCATGTCTACGCGAAGACAAGTTCATAGAGAACTCATCTCCTCATGCCTTACGATAGGCTTATCCTCAAAAGTGATCCCTAGTCTCCATCCCAAAGATATGTAGGCAATCCTTATCGGATTCAATCACACTCCCTTATCAATCTAATTTTACTTTGAGTCACGAATAAAGAAAATTTATTTATCGTAAATATATGTTCTCGATTTTCTTTGTGATGCAGGGGAGTATCATACTCATTTCAAATAGGGCACCAACTTTGAAAAACTTTACTCAAATGAAAGTCTAAAAAAGTTCAAAGTAACATTGTCAGCAAAGTTTCCCATAGCCCAGTCTATCTTGAGTTTTAGAAACATGGGAGACTCAAACCGTAACAAGTGCGGTAATGATTGGCGGGCTACAGGCACGGGTACATGGCACCCTGATCTAGAAGTCCAATGCACCATCCAGCCTCCAAAATGTTTATGCAAGCAGCAAGGTTATGAGTTATAACATTCAAATTTGGGCTCTGCACTATTCAAGGGAATAGTCAAAAGGGCGATCTGAAAATCATCCAAGGATGGCTCTGAACTCTAACCCTGAGTACAACTACTTCTATCTCGGACCAACTTACTGTGTCAAGTATATTCTGCAACTCAGAGAGTTAGCAGGTCCGAATGAGGCATCCAGACTAGGCAATCCCCAAGACAAATTTTATTCCAACAGAGCTTCAATACACAAAAATGCGTAGGTCAAGTCAACCAAGGTAGTCTGATCGGAAACACGCAGGTTCGATGCATAAGGTTCGATAAAAGGATTTTAAAAGGCCTTTCTGACCGACAGCCATGTTTGCAAAGAATTTTTGTTTAAGATTCACTAGAAACGTATGCGCAACCCATACCAGGAAAAATAAAACACCTTTCCCACCCTATGTTGCAATTGCCAAAGCTCTTAACCCAAAAACATAGGAGAAGTATGGAAAATTTCACTAAACTTATGTTTTGCAGGATATACACGAAGTCGTCTCAGATCGAATAAATGTCGAAAAAAAGTTTGGAGGAAGAGGGTTCCTTATGAGTTTAATATTCAATTCCTAGTACCAGAGTAGGGTGGTACTCCGGATATCGCAATGAAAATCCTTCATAAAATGCAAAGTTTAGGAGTTAATGCTTTTCCAAACCAACATTACCAAGATTCTCCCACAAATGAATTATTACTATCAAAGTTACTAAAAAGATCAAACTAGTACAACGGTTTGGTAGAGGAAAACCCTTACGAACTTGAATTGTTGATCCTAAAGAGAGTACCACCGTCAAGTTAGCAGCATGCTGGGCCCACTTTGCTGCATTACGAACACGATACTACATTGATTTGAGGGCGAGTCCTCAGATAGAGATCTGCCACCGTCATCATTCACAAGTAGAAGAAATGGAAAGAGAATGAGGCGAAGAATCACTAGAACATCCTATCACCTAATGAATCAAACACCGGTACAGGTTCTGCACAAGGTGTTCAGCGAAATGAAGGTTGATGATGGAGCATTCTAGTGCAGTTTCAAGCACTCAAGCCATGTTTAAAGTCATAACTTTATCGAAGAAGAATACCTTTCATTTCCAAAATTAATATATCATATATACATTCAAATTTAGGAATATGATTAACTCCCACTAATCTTTTGTAAACCTAGTAAACAAAAGATTCATTTACATCTTCATGAGAAATCAAACGATTTGATCTTTTTCTCATGAGACGCTTCAAACATCAGATTTAAAATGAAGTGGGTATAACCAACTATACTTGGTGAAATCATTAACCAAAATGAGATAGTATTTGTAACCAGTACATGAGAAAGTGGGAGAAAGACCCCATACATCAACATGAACAAGATGAAATGGTCTAGCAGAACCATAAGGCAAAACAAAAAATGGTAACCTAGATGTCTTCCCCAATTACCACTCAGAACATATAGACTGTTTATTCAAAGTACCAACCACTGGTAATTGACTTTTATTTAAAACTTTAGAGAGAGTTGCACTAAAAGGAAGTCCAAGCCTTCTATGCTAGACATGAATATCAGCTTTGGCAATCATCAAGCTTATGAAGATATAGCAATGCCAGAAACACCATTGGATGCATTCCAGTAAAATGGATTTAGTCCTCATTCACTAGGGGCCTGAAAGAGCATCTTCCCAGTGCTTAAATCCCTTATGTAAAATCCAAATGGATCAAAGGTCAGAGAGCACCAATTATCATAGATATATTTATAGACTATGAGTAAATTATTTGATGCTTAAGGAACAAGTAGCACATCATGCAATTTAAAAACAACATTAGAGGTTCGAATTAAGGTAGATCAAGTGTGAGAGATACATAAACCTTTACCATTTCCCATAAACAATTGCTTAGTGCCTGTGTACAGAATTGCTGAATTGAGAGCTGCAGGATCTGGAGTAACATGATCTATAGCACCGTTGTCAATGAGCCAATAACTTGGAGTAAACATCTGGGAACCAATCATGGCCTTCATTCCCATAGGAGAATTGTGAGGAAGTTAAGCAGCAAACTGTGTAAGATGCTTACAAGAAAAAACAGAATGGCCATGTTGATTACATAGCTAAAATGGAATGGATTTGCCAAAGTAGTAACTTCCTTGAGAATTGTTAGAAAATTTGGAGCGTGAAGGAGCAACACCAAGAACACCTCCAGAATTGTTGTTGTTTGTGGGATTAACTCCAAAATTTCAATTTTGATTTTATTGATTTTGATTCTGATAGCGTCCATGAAAATTGCCTGTGTTCGATGAGCCTTGTTGAGTATTATAAGCATAAAATGGTACTGAAGAGGAAGAAGATGACGATCTTGATTTGCGCTTTTGCATAGAAATTTCTTTGCTCAAAAGAAGGCCATGAAGTATAATAACAGATTCAGTTCTTGTTTCAATTGAATCAATAAAAGATTCATAATCATTAGGCAAACTAGGAAGTGTGTAAGCAACAAGATAAGAATCAAAAATCAGTTCACCAACAACCGCTAGTTTGTTAGAAATGTCATTGATTGAGTTCAAAAAATCAGTCATTGTTGAATCACCTTTCTAAATGGCTTGGATCTTAGCACAAAGACTATGAACATGATTGCGAGAAACACCAACAAATCGACATTCAAGAGATTGCCATAAAGATTGAGAATCAGCCATTCCAATTGTCAGAAGAAGAAGATCTTCAACAATAGTTGAATTGATTCGGATCACTAGAATTTGATCGCGTTCGCACCAAATCTCATAAGCAGGATTAGAAACGCAAAATCTAGAGGAATCAGAGATACTCTCAGGAGGACAAATATCATCTCCATTAACAAGACCAAAAAAGTTGTAGCATTTCAACACAAAGACGAAAAGGCTACATTAAGTAATGTAGTACTGTCGATTTAGCTTAGTCAGTACCATGCCAGCAATATTCTAGACAATGATCGAAGCTAGAGAGATCGTGGAGGAATTAGAAGTATCTCCAAGACAATAAAGACCAAAAGAGGTGATCGGAGAGGAAAAGTTGGCGAAATTCATCACAGTAAACATCAAAATTGTGCAGAATATTTACGAGAAAAGGAAGAAAAATTAGGTAAGACTTATTTGCAGCCGAGAAAATTGTAGAAAAATTAAAACGAATGATCGATTTGTCATGAGACTATGATGCCAATACAATGTAGAAATCTAATATCTTGCAGAAGTTAAGAAATAGAGAAAGAACGAGAGATAGAGAATGGATATGTGAAGAATTAATTCTCATTAACTTTCACAGTACACTTTACAAAGGATATAGACTTACAAATAACTATCTATTGCCTACTCATCAATCTTACAGAACAACCTTATCTACCAATTTCTTAACCACTAAGGTAGATTACTTAACCACTAATGTAAGTATTAATCTAGTGCCTTGAGTGCACTGTGAAATGGTAATCCTCTAGTATCCTTAACAGATGATTGGGCATCCCTAGGAAAATGCCTCTGAAAAAGCCTCCCTCGGTTTAAACCACATTGGAAAAACCCCGAGAAAGGAAAAAAAGGGGTGGGAATGCCAACACAAACCAGGAACCAAAACCTCAAACTACTACAATTTCATCATTGATACAATCCATTAGCCGCAATGGTCTCTTATCTATCCAGAACGATAGCCATTGCTCATGAAGACCGAACCTTGTGAGACGATGAGCAACTGCATTAACACCCTTTGGGGAATTGAATGCAGCACCAAATTAGAACCATATATAATATGCCACACCTCTACATAATTTTGTTATATTGCGAAACATTCTCATGCCTGTAAAATCAACTAGATAAGCATTTGTGAATCGGATTCTATAACAAGAGGAAACAAGTTTGCATAATCACCAACTATAACCCTATATTCAATGCATATAATTCGATCGCCTTAATAAACACAAGACTTAGACCAGGCATTGCCATATCCCCTTTTAATCCATCGCGATGATCACGAACTATAGCACAACACCCCTTCTACCATCACTAGCATCAGTCGCACTGTCAACATTAAGTTTAAACCAATCTTCAGAAAGAGCAGCCCATCTAGTGTTCCATCCTTGTGAAGGAATGCCCTTATGTTGAGTGGAATTGGCAGCTTGGAAATCATCAACATAGTCCTTCACATGCTTGACAAGAACGTCCATGTCAATTTGTAGAGAACCAAATAACAGCCCATCTTTTCATACCATAACCACCAGGCACCAGTAGTAAAGATAGGAAGCATATTTTTTAGGTTTACTCAGGCCTTGGAAAATCATGGCCCCACAATTGCCTCTAATTATATATCTGAAAGGTGACATGTTCCCCTTAAGGATAGATAGTTATCCAAAGACCATACCTTTTGGTGTAAGCTGGAATATGAACCTTTTATTCTTCTTCCTTTATGTGGTGATCCAATTCTTCAAAGAGTAACGAAGACACTTCGGATTCGAATGTGTGGCCTCGAGTGCCATGCCACAAAGATCATAATGATTATGTGTATAACATGGGCACATTTTGCAAGGGGTGGTCATTCATTTCTTCAAGTAGCTTCGACCTTTGTATCCATCAATCTCAAGGCAAAGTCTCTTTGTATGCAATCATGAGATTACCTAGTGCTTAGCCCCTTCACGGTTGAGACTCTTCATACTTCCTTATTTATTACATCCAGTTTGCATCATGGAACCTCATCGCTTACTTTATGATCCTATTTTCAAACCCAGTTTCTTTTTTGAACCTTTGACACTTAAAATCTCCAAATCAGAAAGTTGTTTCCACTATATCAGTCTTCGTCAAGGAATGCTAAATAACCCAGAATTAAGCAATAATCCCATAATAACCTCTCTTGCTTCTAAAGGTTTGTTCCATAACATTCATCCCCATGTGACATTCTTCTCGTCGTTTTTGCGCATGGGTTCAATCTCAACAAAGTATTGAGATTCTTTAGAAGGTTCTTCATTGGAAGCCTCTTTATCCTCATTTGGGAGAGGATGCCAGTGATGATTGAACTTAGTTGAAGTTGATGATCCTGGTGAAGCTTGCTACGAAGTCTTTGTAGAAAAATTTTCACGCCAGAGGTGAAGGCTTGTCTCCCCTAAACAGTTCTACTTTTTCGTGCCTTTTTCTTGGGACTTTAATAATAAACATGTGTTTGTATGAATCTTTTCTTCTTCTCATCCCTTGTTTGCTAATACACGGAATAAAATCTTAATGCAGTAAATCTTTCCAAAGTAAACAAACTTTTAGAGAAAATGAGTAGCAGAGCGAAATACGAGTAAGTTTGTGGGCCCGAGACGAAGCTCAAAAACTCCCCTTGGTAATGTTGATTCGGAAAAACATTGCCTCCCAAGCTTAGTATTCATAAAGTTTCCCATCGTGATATCGGAAGTACCATCATACTCCGGTAAGAGGAATTGAACATTAAACCCATGAAGAATCTTTTGCTCCGTACTCGTCAAAATGCAAGTTTAACGGACCAAGGATGAGAGAATTTTGAATTGTACCTGAAATAACTTATAAAAAATAATTGAATGCTCTTTACCTTGCCCCAGTTCTTGGGTCAAGGATTTCAATACTTGCAATGTAATGGCAATGGAAGATTTTTCTCTTAGTTCGAATTGCTTGTCCATCTCCAATGCATCATAAGTGAAAGTTCTTTGGGAGAGTTAGTCATTAACATGTGGGTCAAAAACATGTTTTGAATCCTTTTGTCAGACCTAAGCATTTCCGATCAGGCTACCTTAACTAGCTTGGTCAAAGTAGTTTAGCGTGTCAAAGCTCTATTGGAATAAATTCTTCTTGTGGATTTCCTAGTTTGGATGCCCCCTTCGGACTTGCTAAACACATGGTGTCTCCGAACATACTTGACTTATTATGCTGGTCTGGGATAGAAGTGGTTATACTCAAGGTTAAAGTTCAAAGCCACCCTCAGATGAATTTTGAATATTATAAACCTCAACTTTGGTAGTTACAAAAACTTTCCAGAGGCAAGATAGTGCATTGGACTTCCAGGGCAGGGCGCCATGTGCCTATGCCCATAGCCCACCAATCGTAACTACACTTATTACAGCTCGATTCTTCGAGTCTTTTAATCGAATAATACGGGATGGACTAAAAGTGATTCCTCTGTTAGTGTTACTTTAAATTTTTAGACTTGCAATCATGCGAAGTTTTCAAAGTTTATGCTTTGTTCACATGAGTAAGATATTCCTTCATCATCGAAAAAGGAAAAGAAAGAGATAGGTATTGAGCATAAGATAAATCAACATCAAGGTTTCTTTATTGATGAAGGAAATAGGTGTTACAGCCCATCCCTTAAAATAATATATCTTATTCCCAAGACATGTGAAATGATTATTTTGCCCCTGAGTAGGTGTCTTGAGTAATTTTTGAGCCTTGACTCGAAATCCAATTGCTTATATTTTCTTATGTCTTCCTAACTATATTCATGTATAAAATTAGTACTAGGCTGAATATCCTACAAATAAAAATTTAATTTTGCACAGTAGACTAGCCAAATGAGATAAGCAACTAGTTACAAGTTAGTCAACGATAAAAAGTGCATATGCAAGAAAAGATCCTAGTTGACTAGTACGTCCAACTAACAGAGTCTGCCCAGATCAGTTTCACAACACCAATTCCTAAATTTGAACACATCTACATATCAGTCCATTATGCAAACAACAATGACAAAGCAATTAAGAATTAAAATATGCTGGATTAACTAGTCAAGCTTACCAGTCAACTATGTAACATCCCACATCGCCGAGGGAAGTGGATCATCTAAGCCTTATATGTATATTCTCATCTCTACCTAGCACGAGGCCTTTTGGGAACTCACTGGCTTCGGGTTCCGTAGGAATTCTGAAGTTAAGCGAGTAGCGCACGAAAGCAATCCCAGGATGGGTGACCCACTAGGAAGTTCTCGTGTGAGTTCCCAGAAACAAAACCGTGATGGCATGGTCGAGGCCCCAAAATTTGATGCGAAAATTAACTTAACACACAAATTATACCCGCTTTTGACAATTGTAGTGTATATGTAAGTAGGGATCATTCTTAAACCGGGGATTAGGGGGGATTGCTAAACACTTTAAACTGACTCAAATAGATAAAACTAAGCTTTAAAACACTTAACTAAACTTAAAAGACTCAAAACAAGTTCACAAGACTCAAAATAAGCTAAAAACACTCAAAACTACCTAAAAACACAAACTGGGCAAATTTGACTCTAAACACAATTTTGGACGAATTTTGGTTTTAACTTGACTCAAATCACTTGAAAACACAATCTAAAACAGATTCTAACTAGTTAGACACTCTAAAATAAAGGGGGATTTGGTTTTGGACGAAAATAAAGTAAACAAAACAAAATCTAGAACTAGGCAGATTTGCACGAATTTGGTGAAATTAGATGGATGATGGGCTAGCTAGGAGGTATTTCTCCACACATGACATACTTGCATACAAAACAATCTCCAATTGCTTTTTCAATGAACCATGAACCTCAACACCCCAAGTTAATTAGGTACACTTAAATTAACCCTCGGATTTTCCTTAAGGCATTGAATTGAATGGAATTAGCGCATTGCAATCAAATTATTCCTCAAAAGTTCTCTACATGAAAGCGCATAATAGAGAAACAATCAAAGATCATTAAATTCTATGAAAATCCTAAGTGTTGACAAGGCGTTCGTAACTATGAAAGCGCATGATACTTATGCCAGGAATTTACTTAACATGATTGTGACTAACAACCTTTACTACTTATGAATATAAGTTCACAACGATTAGGTGAAGCTTCCTTATATCCTAGCATCAGATTTATGCATGCAAATTAAGTGTGCACTCTCAACCCACATACACAAACAAGTTTTAATTCAAATAGATAAGTAAATTGAATTCACAATTCATGAAATCACAATTGGAAGTAATCAAATCATAATGCAAATATAACCATGGTTTTGAAATTCCCCCTAGCCAAAAGGGGATTAGTTCCTCATACTCACAAAGCAAAGGTTCTTGAATTTAAACATTGAAAAACACAAGAAAGATTACACCTAAACGTTCCAGCAAACCAATTCGAATGGCATGCACGTCTAGAGCTCTCATCCTTCTTCCTTGTTGCGGCACAAGGTGTGGTTGGTGGTTTTGGGGGTGATGAATGGTGTATTCTTGCTTAGGATGATGAATGATGGCTGATTAGGGTGGAAAGGTGCGGCAGATTGTGTATGGAAGTGAATGGAGTGAATGAATGATGTAGAATGGTGTCTAGTGCTTGCGGCAAGGGTTTTTCTGAATGGCATAAGGGTTCTCCATAAAATTGTGGTTGAAAATATGATTAAATAGTTCGGCCAACCCTAGGGTTAATTAGATTAGGGTTACAACTTAGCAGATTTTAAGGATTAGGGCCCTAGGGTTCGGCACATTGCTTGGAAATTAAGTCTTAGCCCAATTAATTTCTGATATGGATTTATACAATCCAAATCCAAGAGGAAAAGGGCCAATTTAAATCAGAATCCAATTCATCCAAAATTGGGCCTTCTAGAAACTAAGTGTTTTGTGGCTGATTTTGGGTTTTCTAGAAGAAATAAAAGGGGGAAGGGTGCGGCACCCTTCTAGGGTCAAATAAGGCTTCTAGAAATTAGGTTTTTAAGTCCACTTGCAGCTAGGATTAAGGTGGAACAAGATTAGGTTAGGATAAGATAGGATAAGGTTTGGATACGATAAGGTTGTTAGGATACGTTTCCATATTTCTTGCTCTTTCCTTATCTTCTTTGTCTTGAACGTTCCTTTTCTGATTTGTAGCATGTTCCTAGCCTTTTGAACTCCAATTTTGTCCATCCATCTTGGCCCATACATGTGCTATCCATTTAGTGCCCAAAACTGCTCCAAAATGCACCAAAATGCACTTCCTTGCTACTTTAACCCTTTGGACCTACAAACACACGAAAATGACTTGAAATACTACATTAACTAAGAAATAACAACACAAATGCACAAGAACAAGCTAACTAAGTCGCATAAATATGCTCCTATCAAATTCCCCCACACTTAGCTTTTGCTAGTCCTTAAGCAAAACAAACAACCAAAAGAAACAAAACATACAATCTAAACCTTCCAACGTTTGCCTCAAGGATTTCCAATGAAACATAACATGTTAAAGATCACCACTCACATAGATTTCAGCAATCCTTACCCTCGAGCATACTTAATCATAGTCACCATTTACTAGCTCACATTTAATCAATTAAAACAACATTTTGAATGTAGTAACATGCCTTAGAGAATTCCCTCAATTCCTCAACGGATATACTCTCTATTTTCACTTGGATTTTATGACTACACTCCATACACTAGGTATATGTGAGAAGATTGATGTAAACATGTAGACGAGCCACTCACATATGTTCTAAACAAAGGAAGCACTTTCTGGAATTAATAATGCATGTATGTATATGATCTCATGAATGGAATGCTACTACTTAGACGCGAGAACCAGGGATACCATATGCTCAAACCAATTTTAAACTCCACATATTGAAACACATAACAATCAAAATAGAAGTTTAAGGGTTGTAACGGGGCTGAGGTATTGGCTAACAAAGAAAGGTAAATGATAAACAAAGGTTCTTAAAGCAATAGTAAGCAAAGTAATGAAATAAACACTTAGAATTCACTTTTGAATGCAGAAATCAACTTTTAAACACAGAGGGAAGATTCATGCAACATTTAGGGTCAAATTCAAACTTTTGGACCCTTTCTTCAACAACCAATACTTGTGAGTTCATTCTCACTTATTTTCAACTCTTTTTTTTTTCTTTTCTTTTCTTCGAATTTTTCTTCTCTTTTTCTTTTTCTCTTTTTTTTCTTTTTCATATAAACCCTTCCCCCACACTTGTTTTTCTGCAATTTGTAGAACAAAAGGAATTCCCTCTAAGTCATGCTTCACTATCCTTTAAGAACAAGGGTATGGGATTCCTATTCTAGGCTAGGTGAGGATAATGTGGTTAACAAAGAAAATAGGCTAAATAAGGCTCAAGGGGACTAATCCTACAATACATATTCAAAGGGGTAAGGCTTTTTGGCTTTGGTTTAACTAAACAACTTCATCTTGTTATTTGTTATGCTAATCAATTTCATGCTTTGAATGAAATGGGCATGAGTTTTAGTATTTGGAACTATAATGATGAAACGCATTCTAAGTAGCAACCAAGCAAAGAATAATGAGATCATGCAACGATTTTAGAAAACAAGAATGCACAGATTAATAACTCTCCAAATAAACGTTTAGGCTCAAGTCTCTCAGGGATGTAGCGTTTGTTTGGGTTCCTTCCTTCAAGCATGTTACAAAAACTGATTTTATCCTTTGTGATTACATGTGAATCCGTAAACTATAACTACAACCAAGCATAAACCAAAGAGTAAATCAAACTTCCATCCATGTTTGTAACTCTCTTTAACAGTCATGCATTAAAAACCAAATCCTCATCATTGTGTTGGAAGGTACCCTAAGACACAAACAAACACACAAAAACAACTCTTTTTGGCTTTTTCAAAACACTTTTTTCAATTTTTTTTTTCAAATTTTCGGATTTTTACTTTAAAACACACCAAAACAGCTCAAAATGCACTAAAAATACTTTAAAATAGTGAGAAACAACATTAGAAGTGATAGGTGATAGAATCCCACGAATTTGCATAAAAACACTTGTTTACCCCCTCCCCCCCCCCCCCCCCAATTAAATCAAACATTGTCCTCAATGTTTCACACAAAGACTCACACAAAAGCAAACAAATAACAAACAACTAAGCATGATAAAATAAAGCAGCAAAAAGAAGGGTTTAGAAACGCAAATCTGGGTTTGGAGTAGAAGTTCCATCTTCTCCTTGTTCAATGCATGGGTTGCCTTCCAAGAAGAGCTTGCTTTAACGTCTTCCAGCGGGACGAATATGCCATGTTAAGCTTCATTAGTACCCACGGCATGGAGGGGTACATCATCCACAACATGCTCCTCGAAATTCTCATAGTAGGGCTTTAACCGATGGCCATTCACTTTGAATTCTTGTCCTGTTTTCAAGCTTCGAACTTGGACTGCACCATAAGGAAAGACATTAGTAATAACAAACGGGCCAATCCACTTAGAACGCAACTTACCAGGAAACAAACGAATGCGGGAATTAAAGAGTAGCACTTTCTGCCGAATGGAGAATGATTTGCCTCGAATAATCTTATCATGGAAAGCCTTTGTCTTCTCCTTGTAAATTAGAGCGTTTTCATAAGCCTCATGCTTAATCTCTTCAAGTTCATTCAATTGGAGCTTCCTATAAATTCCAGCGGCATCAAGGTCCATGTTGAATGTTTTGACAGTCCAATGCGTCTTGTGCTCCAATTCTACGGGAAGATGGCATGGTTTGCCATATATGAGCCAAAATGGGGACATGCCAAGGGGTGTTTTATATGCCGTGCAATATGCCCACAATGCATCCTCTAAACATACGCTCCAATCCTTCCTTGTTGGCCCAACGATCTTTTCTAGAATTTGCTTGATCTCCCTATTTGAAACCTCGGCTTGCCCATTGGTTTGAGGATGACAAGGTGTTGAAACCTTATGCGTAACATTGTACTTCTTGAGCAAAGCCTCAATCGTTCAAATGCAAAAGTGAGAACCTCCATCACTTATGATTACTCGTGGCATTCCAAACCTTGCAAATAGGTTAGTTCTAATGAAATATGCAACCACTCGAGAATCATTAGTTCGGATGGCTTTCGCTCTTTCCATATTTCTTGCTCTTTCCTTATCTTCTTTGTCTTGAACTTTCCTTTTCTGATTTGTAGCATGTTCCTAGCCTTTTGAACTCCAATTTCGTCCATCCATTTTGGCCCATACATGTGCTATCCATTTAGTGCCCAAAACTGCTCCAAAATGCACCAAAATGCACTTCCTTGCTACTTTAACCCTTTGGACCTACAAACACACGAAAATAACTTGAAATACTACATTAACTAAGAAATAACAACACAAATGCACAAGAACAAGCTAACTAAGTCGCATAAATATGCTCCTATCACCCAAAGTGGACAATATCGTGCTATGGTGAAGTTGAGCCCGAGATGTGGTGGGGGCCCAGGCCCGAATGTGACAACTAAGTATAGATTCGTCAGTTAACCAAACACAAATCTACAAATCAAACTTAGTTCACTACAAGTTATCCTAGTCAATAACAATTCATTTCATCACTCATAATAGTGTAAACTTAGTCACAAACACATATCAAATAACTCATGGATGCATAGTAAATAAGATATATAAACCAGTTTAAGAAACAAAGAACGCAACAAGTTTTTAGCCGGAAAAAACCCACCTCTGGGTTAAAAACCAATGATTCTCCACTGAGCATAATCCACTAATGCAAATAAGGTTCTTACAAAGATCCATACAAAGCTCAATTCCTAGATCCAATATGTGGAGCAGCTTTACCTTTGTGTAACCTTACTTTTCATAAGATGAGGATTCCTTCGGTTTTCATGAGATGGTAGCTCCACCTGAGCTCTTCACCTTGTGGTACCGAGAGTTGAGTCGCCTCCAGTCTTCATAAGATGGTAGCTCTTCTTGAACTCTTCATCTTGTGGTATTGAGACCAACACTAACAAATGCACATGATATGATAATGACGATAGTGTGCAATCTAGATTCGATGACCAATCAGTTTCTTCAGTCAAATAGTTGAAGGAAGAAACCAACATGAATTCGAAAAACTTTGTCTTAAAACAAGATTTGAAACTTAGTACTAGACCATAAAAATAATGCAAACCTACTTCTTAATGATTGGGTTTGGCAACTAGGGTTCCTCAACTGAAGAAGAGGCAAGCTCAAAGCTTTGAAAACACTATTTGAAAAATGTAAACTTCCTAGCCAAAATAAATGAGCATATAAGAATATCTAAGCAAGCAATTTCAAAGATAGATTTATAAATATTCAATGAAGAACATTACCTAGAAAAAATGCTTAATGCTCTTAAGGGATGAGATGGAGATGAAAAATCAAGTACTAAAAATTGTTCTATCTTAGCCCAAAAAACCAAATGAGCCTCAGCTGCCCCTTTAAAGGGAGCAAGGAGACACATGCCAAAAGCCAAAGCAATCGTTTCAGATCAAGGGTGAGAAAACCACGCTCAGGAAAAAAACATCAGTCAGCCCATATGGGTTGTCTTAAATGTGTGCCCAGTAAACTAGAAAGCAATGGGAAAGTTTGACATAACGGAACCACTAGATAGAATGAACTAGAAATATAAGCATGAAATGCATATGCATGAACAAACCTTTGATATGAGAGTAAAACCCTTGAGTGAATAATTCCACCAATGCCAGCCCTTCGTGCAAAGCATGTCCTAAGACTAATTTGAACGTGTGTGGTACATATTACATTATTGACAAAGAAGGCCAAAAAAGGTCTATAGACTTCACAATGTATGTGATGTGAAAAAAAAAAAAACAAGATTCGAATTGAAGCCTTGAGGGCATAATTGCAAAGTTACAACTAATGCAGGGCCAATTTTGTAATTTTCAATTAGATTTTCTATGTTGGATTACCCCACTCTCGGTCCCTCATTTTGCCTCATTCTGAAAACACTTTCTCCCTCTCTTGAACTCACGCACATACTCTCTCTCTCTGTCACCGAGAACCACCATCAGCATCTCCACTTCTATGTGCACGAAACCGAGCTACCACCAACATTTTATGCAGCCTCATGCTTTGGGCATTCTACTGGTACCCTTGCATGTGTGATCAGTGAAGTGGAACAGGTCAAGCTCGAGAGCTCTGAGTTCCCATTTCGAGACTCATGTGAGGCTCATGAACTTACATTCTTTACTTTTTTTTCATGGTGATTGGTGATTGAATTCGAGTTGGGGCTCGAAGGTTTAACCCCTGCATCTCTCTGTGCATGCTTCCCAAATTTCGACTAGGAAATCCGACCAAATCCCAATGAGTTTGTGACTGGTGATGCATGGACTCACCTAGGACTGATTCTAGGTAACTAAATACTTCTTTGCATGTGTGTTTTAGGTGGAAAACTCGATGAAACTTACATGCATGCTCTATGTCCTTCATATCCAGAATTCGGTGAGGGAAAACGGACAAACTCTGACGAGTTCAAGATGCATTCTCCCCTCATTTCCACTTCTCTTGATCTAAGTAAGTTTATGAGGTTTTGGTTGTTATATGGGGTAGGAAAATGAAATAAAATTTGAGGTTTTAACCCTCTGCATGTCGTGTTCTTCATTTCCAGTTCGCGGTGAGGAGGTCCTGAGAGTTCACTTCGAATCCGAGACGGATTCAACCTTTATTGACCCAAATCCGAATCTAGCTAATTCCCTGGTCCCTAATTCGTGTTTTTGGTTGGATTTGGGGTATTAAAACATTGGAATCGAACTAATCCAAGCTTGGGACTATCATAAGCATTTTGCAGTTTCCGGCAACGTTTTGGCGTTGGCGAGCGGCGGCAGACGGCGATCACTACTAGGACTAACGGTGACGCCAGCAACTCCGTTAACTTTAATTGAATCCAGCAACGGAAAAGTATATTCCGTTAACCCTCTTTAATCTCATCGACGACCGGCACGTGGCACCGGCGTATTCACAGCCTCGATCTGCCCGACGTATTCACAGCCAGAAACGGCAAGCCGCTATACCAGCCTTAGCCACGCTGTTAACGCCATGCAGGCCGATGTTAATTCGGTGGCGATCCCCCAGTGGGAGACGAAGAACTCTCAGTGCAAAAAAAAAAACTTTGTTTTCATTGAATAATGCACATTAGCTTTCATGAGAATTAGGAGTCAAAATCAAATTTGTTTATCGGATTAGGGTTCATACCCAATTAAGTTATTGACGCTAGTGGGAGGCTTGAAGTATGCAATTTTTCTTATTTAAGTGTTTTAATTAATAAGAAAATTGAAATTGAAATTAAATTATATGGCTTGTCCAACTCATCTACCACCTAAGTTGGTAAATAAATGTGGTATAAAATTATGGTGAGAATAGCATTACTCTTTTGTGGGCAATGAATCCATCGATTTTTTCTCAATTAAAAAAATAAAAAATAATAATAATAATAATAATAATAAAAAAAAAACAAAACAAAAAAGGAAGGAAAAAACCTCACATTTTTTTGGTACATGGAAGAAAGGGTTAATATTAGTTTACTATCCTAAAGTTTCTTGGTTTTCAACGTTTCATACACCAAGCTTTTTTTGTCCTAGTTTGGTATCTAAAGTGCAGAAGATCCATAGAGGCTTGACCTTGAACCAAATTACCCGCATAACACAAGCCAAGATCATGGTCGTTTATGACCCACGACATTAGGGAGCAGCCCGTTGAATCATGACTTAGGAACCATCATCCGCATCAAGTGCCCCATGAAGGCCCCTACATGAAAAAGCTCGCTCCAAAAGTGAAGGAGGAGATGAACAAGGAGATCTCGGTAAGTGTGTTTTTTTTAACTCCTTGTCCAACCACTGTTTTGTTGGGTAAAATATTTTTATATATTTTTTTATTCCCAGATAATATAACTTTTCCCAACGAAAGAGTGGAAAGTTCATCAAGCAAAATTGCCCGACAAAACTTTCGTTGGCCAAACTTCATTGGGCAACAAAATAGTAATCAGTAATTTCATTGCGCAAACTTCATCGGACAAATTACAAAATAGTAATCAGTAATTTCATTGGACAAACTTCGTCGGACAAACATAATTTGTCCGACGACACTTTAATATTCATTGGGTAAACATTTGAGAGATGACTTTTGCTCGACCAAAATTGCCCGACAAACTTTGTCAAGTAAAACATTAGGCGACGAAACCTTATTTGGCTCAACGAAATTTTTTTGTCTGACAATTTTTTTTTTTTTTTTTTTTTTTTTGTAGTGAGATAAGAGAAGATAGAGAATTATAAAAGTAATGAAATCTGAAATGATAAAATTTTCAATATTTATGTTATCCATCGAGATAAATGAATAGGTCATTTTATGTGATAACTCATATATTTCATACATTTATACCATCCATTCCTAGTCTTTTTGTGATATTTTTGAGTTAACTAGTTGCATCTTACCCTCTTTTGTGTTAGCGTGCAGCTAATCATATTTTGAAGCTCGGTTAAGGATAAATAAGGCAAAATGGTGCTAAAAGTGGAGAATTGAATAAGGATGCTGATGTAGACAAAGAATTAAAAGTGGAAACTGAATATGGTGATGAATATGACTCTTTATAAGACAAATAACAGCCAAAAAAAAACGTGGGAATTAAATGCCCAATTACTGGGATGTATTGGCAATCTATAACAGCCTCTTTAACCTTATAAAACTGAGAGTTCCAGCCACTTTTACATAAGCTTCCCCTTGGGGTCGCCCATAACTCTCCCTCTTCTCTTTCTTTGGCCTTCCTTCCAGAAAAAAAGTCCTTTCTCCATTCACCATCTGCAGCCACCAAAGAAACCACGTAGCCGCGCTGTTCTTAAAGAAGTTCAACATCATAATTGCTTCAAAGGGGTTTCTTCTATGAACTTTAATTTCACTCATGTTGTTCTTGATATTTATATATTCTGTATTCATGTTGTGTAATTAAATTCATAGTTGGGGATTTCGATGTAGCCTTGCAAACCTACTCTATGTTATTAAGTTAAAGTATTCAAATTACCAATTTGTGTTCTTGTTTCATTCACCGATTTTATAGTATAATTTGTTTGTTAATCTTAATGTTTGATCACCATTAGGGCTGCTTATGAATTATTTGATCAAGGTTATAGTACCCATCATGCTAAATCTTGGTAGACATGTGAATGAATGAAGAAACTGCTATGCATACATCCTGCCATGTGATTTATTTGCTTCTTGGAAGTTTTTTTTGTTCTTAATGGATTCTTATTTGGTAATCTAAGTTGAACATCACAACTAGGTTGCAAATTAGAAGTACTTGATCAAAACCACACATCAAATGGATGATCATAAATGAGTAAAATGAACCCTAGTTGTAGATTGGAGAGTTGAATGCATTTTGACTTAATTTTCATGGAATTGACTTTTAATGGTGAAATCGGTATTCCCAGTTCCGTTCATATTGTTTCTGAATCAATCTATCATTCATCTTTATCTTGTCTTGCATCTCAAGTTACTTTAGCTTTCAAAACAAAAATCTAAATTCAATTTTCATTTTCATTGCTTAGTTAGGCTTCACATAAAGCTAGTAATTTGTAGAGTTCTAATCAGTCTTTGTGGTTCGACACCCTTACTTGTGCCATTATACTATCCTTATATTTGCACTTGAAAGAAGCATAACAAAATTTTCAATACCTCCAAACCTGGTTTTTGCTAGTCCTCGAGCAAAACTAAAGCTAAAACATATAAAAACAATAAAATCTAACTATACCATTTTCGTTGGCTAAACGATTGCAATAAGCATGTGCAACAAGCCTTTAAACCTCTAGGTGTCCCTAGTAGGAGGAGTTGCGTCTCCTGAGGGTTTACAGCGATGATGCCCACAAACATCGACAGACTCGACAAATAAATTGTTAATGCATACTTGAAACAAACTAATAAGAACTAATGAATGCTTAGTCATACCATCAAACAAAACACTGTCACTTCAAAGAATCATATCATGTGTGTAGTGTAAAAGTATTGCTCCATGACTCATGACTTCAAAAGCACCATACTCAAATGTCATAGATACAATTCACTTCAACTCTAATTCTCTCATATTGTCACTTAAATTTTCACTTAGATCCTAAGGTTTAGTCTCTTATCAAATATATGTGAGTAAAGTTACGTAAAGGGAATCAAAATTCTCACATATGAAATATGAAATAACAGCATAACTTTCTGAACAAATTTCAAGAAAGGAATCAGATACTAAGAATATGGATAACACACATACTTACCAGCACCCATGAATATATCCCTAAAGATCAGCTAGGTCTTTCACAAGGTTGTAATGTAAGGCTCAGGTTAAGGGCTACGAAAGAATGGATAGGAAATACTAGGGCCTGGGACATACCAAAGTGTCTTTGTTGTGAAACCAGCAATCTTTCTCCTCTTGAATTGATCTTCGTTGTTTGTTCTTGGCGTCTAGGACGCACGTGCGATAGTGAAGGATATGGAAATTGCATCTTCTTTATTCATTTTTTTTTCTTTTCTTTTCTTAATTTTTTGAACTTTTTTTCCTTCTTGTTTTGCAATTCCAGCACATGTTACCTCGGTACACGTCATTTTCTTGATCTAGAGCTCAATCTATTTTTGTCTTCATCACTTTGGTATTCCCCAAACTATAAGGTATGTCTGTAATGGGCTAAGATGGGTAAAGTTTGGTGTAGGTGATGAAAGAACTAGGCTAAATGTGTTTGGCTGCAACAAAGGTGAATGGAGCACATAAAGGGATGGGAATTAGGCCTTTTAGTGGTTAAAACATGCATAGCCTAATATCGTCTCAATGAGTTCATTCATAAGTGATAACAAGCACATGGTATCTGCATCAGAGAATTATTCTTAGCATTCAATCAACAAGAAATAATGAGATCATTTAAAGTGAAATTGAAAGAAAAAGATAGGAGCTAAAACACTTTAAACCTTCTCAAAGAAGCAAATAGGCGCAAAATAACTCACTAGGGTAGTCTCCACTATTCTTCTTCAATAATTTGAGCATGACACTTTAATCACCATAATTCAAGAGTAATAACTTTGTGAACTACAAAAATTATGATATGGAATTTTTCATGACAGCACCATAGTGAGATTGTATACACAGCCATCATATACATTCACATTAGTAAGCAAAAGCAAACTTTAACCAAAATGCAAAAGCAAAATAAAATTTTCAATTTCCAACACCCCCAAACCTAAACTAAGCATTGTCCCTATGCATAAAAAAAATGAATGAAATCCAACAATGCAGCAAGGTAGAGTATGCATGGAATGAAATAAGACAAAAACTAAAAGACACAAAATAAAAGGAAAGAACACATACCCAGCTAGGTTGCCTACTAGCAAGCACTTTATTTAATGTCTAGGTGAGACATGGTACCATGATAGATGAACGCCTAGGGTGGCAGGAAGTCAAGGTACCTCCAAACCTTGGTTAGAAGAAGTGGTTTCTTTTGAGGGACTTTGAATATGATGTGTTGAATTTCCACAAGGACTTGATTGTGATGGTGTTTTCGTCTCTCCTTGCGAAGAAGCATATCCTCAAAAATTGTTGAAGATGTGGCTGGAGCAATGATTTCAATGGATGAATGAAATTCGTTCAACGCAGCAATCTCATCGCCTAGCTCCGAATCTTTTTTCTTATGGTGAATGGGCAGCAATGATTCATCATCCAACTTCAATTTGTTTTTCTCTTGATAAGGTAGCAAATCATCTTCAGAAGACTTCAAGGATGGCACTCTATGTATATCAGCACAGCTAGATTCCAATGATTGTTTACCATTCACATCTTGACCACACCACATGGTTATTCATTTAATGCTTGGACAATCTGCCCTAATTGAAATTCCAACTTGGTAAGCGCAATGGAGTGTTCTTGAATCATGCTACTCGTTGATTGTTGCAATTGTGAAGTGCTTTGAGCAAGTAGATCCAAAGTGTCCTCCAATGAAGTGTCAAAAAGGGTCTGTTGCGGGGGAGGTGCAAATGTTTGATTTGGAGCTTGTATGTTGTTCCAAGAGTCATGATTAAGGTCACTCCAAATAGGGCTATATGTGTTTGATAATGGATTTATTGGCCTTTGGTTGGATAAACTTACGAGGTGTGAATGCTCTCAGACAAATGTAGGAAATTCATCTCTCATTGGACATAACTGAAAAGGATGACCAGTCTTGGCACATAATGGACATACACCATACATCTTTTTATACCACCTGAAAAGAAAACAAACTAAAATGTAAATTAAAAATCTAAACTAAGAAAATAAAAACAGATAGGGTTTATAAAGCAAGCAATTATAAGGAACTGAAATCAGTCCCCAGCAACGGCTCCAAAATTTTGTTGTGTTCCTTTCAAGTGCAAATATAAGGATAGTATAATGGTATAAGTAAGGGTGTCAAACCATAGGGACTTATTAGAACTCTACAAATTACTGGTTTTATGTGAACCCTAACTAAGCAATGAAAATGAAAATTGAATTTAGATTTTCATTTTGAAAGCTAAAGTAACTTAAAATGCAAGACAAGATAAAGATGAATGATAGATTGATTCAGAAACAATATGAACGGAACTAGGGATACTGATTTCACCATTACAAGTCAATTCCATGAAAATTAAGTCAAAATGCATTCAACTCTCCAATCTACAACTAGGGTTCATTTTATTCATTTATGATCATCTATTTGATGTGTGGTTTTGATCAAGTACTCCTAATCTGCAACCTAGTTGTGATGTTCAACTTAGATTACCAAATAAGAATCCATTAAGAACAAAAAAAAAACTTCCAAGAACCAAAGAAATCACATGGCAGGATGTGTGCATAGCAGTTTCTTTATTCATTCACATGTCTACCAAGATTAAGCATGATGTGTACTATAACCTTGATCAAATTTTTCATAAGTAGCCCTAATGGTGATCAAACATTAAGATTAATAAACAAATTATACTATAAAATTAGTGAATGAAACAAGAACACAGATTGGTAATTTGAATACTTTAACTTAATAACATAGAGTAGGTTTGCAAGGCTACATCAAAATCTCCAGCTATGAACTTAATTACACAACATGAATACAGAATATATAAATATCAAGAACAACATGAGTGAAATTAAAGTTCATAGAAGAAACCCCCTTGAAGCAATTCTGATGTTGAACTTCTCCAAGAACAGCACAACTGCGTGGTTTCTTTGGTGGCTGCGGATGGTGAATGGAGAAAGGATTTTGTTCTGGAAGGAATGCCAAAGAAAGAGAAGTGAGAGAGCTATGGGCAATCCCAAGGGGAAGCTTATATAAAAGTGGCTGGAACTCTCAGTTTTATAAGGTTAAAGAGGCTATTACAGATTGACAATACATCCCAGTAATTGGGCATTTAATTCCCATGTTTTTTTGTTGTTATTGGTCTTATAAAGAGCCATATTCATCACCATATTCAGTTTCCACTTTTAATTATTTGTCTATATCAGCATCCTTATTCAATTCTCCAATTTTAGCAACTTTTGCCTTATTTGTCCTCAACTAAGCTCGAAAATATGATTAGCTGCACACTAACACAAAAAAGGGTAAAATGCAACTAGTTTAACTCAAAAATATCATAAAGGACTAGGAATGGATGGTATAAATGTATGAAATATATGAGTTATCATTATGTCAATAAAATAATTTGGCTTTTTAGCCAAAATGGTCCATGAGGTTTACATAACTTCTCACTTTGGTCCCTGAGATTTGAAATCAATACAAATGATCCTTGAGATTGTCCACCATCAATTATTTCGGTCCTTCCGTGAATAGTTATTTTAATAAAGATTAAAATGATAAAACTACCCTCGATTTAACCAACAATAGGCCAAAATGATTAGACAATAATTGAGGGTATTTTTACCATTTTATCCTTATTTAATGGAGATTTTCACGAGAATACCAAAATGGTTGATGATGGACAAGCTCCGGGACCAATTCTATTGATTTCAAATCTTAAGGACCAAATGAGGAGTTACTCAAATCTCAGGGACCATTTTGGATAAAAAAAGCCAAATAATTTTGATATGAAATACAAAGATAACCAACTCAAAAATACCTCATAATATTTTATTTTTTTTCAAAGTTTTGAGTTCTCATAAATAATAATAGAAAACTACAAACATTAACTTAAAATCAGTTAATCGAAAGAAAAAAATTAAAAATAAACAAAATATGGTTGTGGACCCAAATTTTGAGTCTTCGTGCATTGGGCAAAAAAAAAAAAAAAAAAACTAACGAAAACTTTAGTTTTAATGAAAAATGACAAATAAAAGTATAGTGAATAGTACCAGGAAAAGGTAAAAATGTGGTTTTTCTTTAAAAATGAACAGTACTGGAAGTGTTTTATTAAAACTCCCAAAAAAATACTTTGACCTCATACATATAGATGAATAGTTCAAAATAACCTTGCATTGGGATAGTCTTGAGGAGAAAGATCCTCATTTGTTGTAGAACTTGGGGACCATGTGCCAAGCCCATGTGGCATTATATTTTAACAATTCGAACTATCTATTTTTGTTTTGAAAAATGAGGGTCTTTCTCATGGTGCTCTCCAAATACCTGACCATGTACACCGATGTGAGAACTGAGAAAAGACTTCTTGGCATAAGTTGGCGAACTTCGACCTTAATTTGCAGCTTGGTCGTGAAATGTTCAAGTCTTCCCTCATTAGAATATCAACAGGTGACAAATCCAACATCATTCCTTGAATTTCAATGTTGCTAATGAGTTCTCTCACTGTTGCAAATTAACTATAATGTTATTTAGGCACGTAAAATTGACTTGTTTGTTAGATAAATAGGATTACTCCGCAGTTAATATAATTGTTACGGAATAGTTTTAGTTACTAAACCCACCTCGCTGTCTTATTTCCCCACCAACGTTATATTTACACCCATCAGTGGCAGAGCAAATTTTTTTTTAACTGAAATAACATGCACATTGCCATTTCATCGAGTCTTGGTAGGTTTGAAGTCATTTGAAAATGCATACTGTCCACTTGTTAATGCCTCATTTGCATGTGTAACTAACATATTCCAAGGCTGCTCCCATATGAATGCTTCACAAAGAAACACACTTATCTTGAACACACTTACAATGTTTGATATCATTGCATCCCATTAATATGTTCGTCCAAGAATGATGATGCTTTGTTATTCTCTGAGATCAGTATTTCATTTACTTTGCATCTTTTGGATAGTTTTTTACATGGTTCTTTTTTCCTCCCTACAATTGTAATCACAACCAACAAACAAGCTAGAGGTAAATAATATTAGGACTAGACTGCAAAGGGGCAACACCTCTCTAACGCATTTTATCAAGCAGTTGAAAGGCATATATGAAGGGCAACTCCAACCTTCAAAGGGGCAGCACCTAAGCCGTCCATAGAGATTCACTAGAGTTCGGAGGGTCAGCTGACCCCCTTGCCCCTAAGTCGGTGTGCCCCTGACACCCACTATAAAAAGTTACAAAATCAAAATGTTATTTCCCCACCCACTATTATTCCTAAAATAACCCTTAAATATATATAATTAGAGATAAACTTTTCCCTTAAAAAAAGAATATAAACAAATAATATTAGTCTCTTCTAGAAGCTGGCAAAAAAAAAAAAATCGGGGTCTTCTAATCTTCTACCTGATGTAAATGTTTGGTCAGGATTGAAAATAGAGAAGCTTACTCAAGTAAACCATCTCTCAAGCCCGAACCCCTGGGGTTTTTTTCACAAGGAACACATGTATGTGGGGGTTATGCTAGATGATGATGGAGAATGCTTTATGAAATTCCATTAAGGCAATGCAGATAGGAGTTGCAGAGAGGTGGGTTCTGATTTGGGCAACCAAAATCCTAGGGATAAAAACATTTTAGTAATTATTCTAGAAAAAAAAATAAAAAAACATTAAACCTTAGACGTGGATTTAAAAGAAGAGCACGAATTACTAAAGCAAAACAAGACAGAAAAAATCCCAATTCATATTCCCTGAGGAACAAACCAAGAGCAATTTAGTCAGAAAAAATACTATAAAACATCAAAACACGGGAGTTTATTGGGAAAAAAAATACTATGAATAGAATTTGGAATTGTCCAACTTATAAGCATGGCGGCGCTGCTTACCAACTTCAATTTTCGTTAAGCTCCATGATCTTTCTAGTTATAACAGTAAACCCTAAAATGGATTTGAAATGTTGTATACGAGCAACGTACAGAGTAGCCCATTCTAAACACCATGGTTCACAATATATTTCCCAATTTGTTGTTATAGGAGGAATTGGATAACTTGATTTCAAGAACACCTACATAAAAGTACAACTCAATTAAACTAGACTACAAGAAATTTATAACTTAAACTTAAAGTAAATGCATTCAATCCTTATAAGATCACCTGCAAAAATTTCCAACAATAAATCATTATAACCATACCTGCACAAAATGATGATTGGTGAATCTGATGATGATCTCCTTATGTGCTGCTAGTGGTCCTGTTCTAAAAGGTAAAAATGTAAGACATTGTACATCCGATAGGTGGATAAGTACCACACCATAACATGATACAATAATATGGCCCATGTCAGGCATAGTTATCTACAATCAATATTTGCATAAATTTCAAAATATCTCAATGCATGCTTCAACTCATGGACCCTATTTTCAGACCCATATAGCTTGGAGCAGCTTGAGTAAGTCTCTAACTCTTGTAATAAATCTTTTAGCACTAGTACCCATCCATCCATCCTCATTATAACCCAATAATGGTGCAATTGCTTTGAAACCGTAATGTCCATCAGCTGCCACATCTTTCACAAGAATAATGTATGGCTTCAATGCTACTGGAAATGTACTAGTTAAATAATTGGCTTAACTAAACGAGCGCGATGCCCCTTCTCCATTGGTAGCCTCTTTTGTTTTGAACTCATTTCAGGATAAAGACCACCAAGTGAATCCTTGCTCTGATAACTGATGCGAGATTTATACGCACACAAATTAAACCCTCTTTTTGACAATTGTAGTAATGATGTAAGTAGGGATCGTTCTGGACCGGGGATTAGGAGGGATTGTTAATCACTTGGAAACTGACTCAAAAACGTAAAAACACAATGTAAAACACTATACTAGACTCAAAGAATGCAAAACTAAACTTTAAAACATTAAGACAAACCAAAAGACTCAAAACAAATTCAAAAGACTCAAAACTAATTTTGGACGAATTTAAGATTATGGCTTGATTCAAAATACTATAAAACATAAACTAAACAGATTCTAAGCACTAAAGAACAAGAAAGTAAAGGGGGGAAGAGTTTTGATTTGACGAAAATTGAAATAACAAAACAAGTTAATAAATTAAGCAGAATGTAAATATGAATTTGTGATAGAATGAATATGGATGATGGAATAGCCAAGGGGTTCTTCTCCACACATGTTACACTTGCATACAAGATTGATTTTCAGTTGGTCTTTCGATAAATTATGAAACTCAACACCCCGGGTTAATTAGGTCCGCTTAAATTAACCGTCAAGTTTTCCTTAAGTTAATGAATTGGATGGGTTTGCGCAACGCAATTCACAACATTCTCCAAAAGTCCTTTACGTGAACAGCACAATAAAGATACAATCAAAGATCATTAAGCATTATGAAAACTATAAGTGTTGACGAGGCATTCGTTACTATGATGAGCATGAAACTCGTGCCAAGAATTCATTTAACGCGATTGTTTATAAGCAACCTCCACTACTTGTGAATATAAGTTCATAACGATTAGGTGAAACTCACTTATATTCTAGCGTCATATTCATGCATGAAAATTAAGCGCGCATTCTTAATAAACATACATAAATAAGTTATCAATCAAACGGTTAAACAAATTGAATCAACAACTTATGAAATTCCAACGAAAGTTAATCAATTCATATTGCAAACATAAACATAGTTTCGAATCACCCCCTAGCTAAAGGGGGATTAGTTCCTCATAACTTTGAAATCAAAGAAACACCTAAACATTCCAACAACTCAAACTTGAATTGTATGAACGTTTAAGCACTCTTCTCTTCCATTCCTCATACGTACAAAACAAAGAGAATTGAATTTAAACATTGAAATCAAAGAAACACCTAAACATTCCAACAACTCAAACTTGAATTGTATGAACGTTTAGGCACTCTTCTCTTCCTCGTTGTTGTGGCACAAGGTATAAGGCGATGTTTAGGGCTTTAGATGTATGTGGAATGGAGTGGGGAATGGTTGGAGTGGCTGCAATGGAGGAGAAGAAATGGTGTAGAAATGGAAGGGGATTTGCGGCAAGGAGAAGTGTTTGTGTTCTGTGTTGTGTTGTGAATGGAATGAATGAATTGTGGCTGCAATGCATGCTTATTTATAGGTAAATGAGAGGGAACATGACAGCTAGGAATAGGTGGAAATGTGGCTGCAAGTTTGGTGAATGATTATGAGTGAATGCATGTGAATGTGGCTAGGTGGGAAAGCTGGAATTGCATGTGGAGTGTGCTGAAATGGAGATGTGAAAGCCACGGCAAGGGTTGGTGTTTGTGTGGCTGCATGTGTTTAAATGGTTGAAATGTGTAGATGATTATGAGTATGATAAGTGATAAATGTATGGTTATGATAAGTGATAAATGAATGATATGTTAAGTGATAAATGAATGATATGTTAAGTGATAAATGAATGATATGTGGTGATGATAAGTTGGTCTTCAATTTCGTCCATTCCTTTTGCTCCAAACATAAGCTATCCATTCCAAGTCCGATTTTGCTCCAAAATGCTCCAAAATGCATCTTTTTGCTTCCTTAGCCATATAAACCTAAAAACACACGAAAGAAGCATAAAGGACTAAAATAACTAAAGAAACATAACGTAAATGTACGAGAACAAGCCATTTAAGTCGCATGAATATGCTCCTATCAATAACTACTTTCAATATCCAATCATCATCATTTGCTAGCTTTTTACCCTTTAATTGAAACGAGCATCCACATTTTTTCGTTCCAGAATTCCTTCTATCCCCATCCTTTATGTCTTTTTTGTGAATTCGACTTACATATTGTCCATTCCTTTCACAACCCAATGTAAGTCTAGGGCTCCTGTTATCTTTTCCACCTTGATCGGATCGTAACGTCACAATTAGAAAACCATTGACCTTCCCAACTTTTCGAGCCCATTGTATTAATTCTTCTCTACTCTTGAATAACTACATACCAAAATTGCACATAATGAATAAACATACAAAAGTATAAGTAAATCAATTGTGTAGTCAAGCAAATATTACCTTATTTGTGGTAAATTCACTAGCACAGTCCACCATATGTGTAGATGTTGAATTATTACCAGATTCAACTACATGCTGCAAACGAATTCCACCATACTTATATAAATGGGCATTACATCAAGTTGAAAATGGTGCTAATTAAGAAAGGGATTTGTGTGCAGGTTTCAGAGCCAACACAACAATTTGGACAATTATGAGTGTCTGTTGCGACAAACATGCCTTACCTGAATTATTACCCTAACCTAATGATCTTGCAGCTCCTTTTTCCACCACAGTGGAGATTGCTTGGATATTTTTTCCGAACTAGGAAGTGGTGGTCAATCATCGACTCTAAGACCATCTTCAACCCTTACTTAAAACCTAAACTCCAATCATGCTGTAATGGTTTGGCTTAAAATAAGTTTTAGTTTAAAACCTACAATTTGGACAAATTTAACCCAGAATTTAAGCCAAGGTTAAAAGATTAGCCCCCTTAATTTTTAATCTTAAAATTTTAAATATATTAAAGGCTTTTTAACCAAAATGGTCCATGTGATTTGCATAACTCATCACTTTGGTTCATGAGATTTGAAATCAATAGAAGATGTCATGAGTTTGTCCATCATCAATCATTTTGGTCCTTCCTTGAAAAATCTTCATTAAATAAAGATAAAATGACAAAAACACTCTGAATTTGTGTCAAATCATTTTGGCCCATTGTTTATTAAATTGAGGGTATTTTATCATTTAGTCCTTAATTTTTCAAGGAATGACCAAAATGATTGATGATGGACAAACTCAGGGACCACTTCTATTGATTTCAAATCTAAGGTACCAAAATAATGAGCTATGCAAATCTCAGGAACCATTTTGGCTAAAAAACCTATATTAAATCCAAAAATTGAGATCGAATATGATCAAATTTAATGGTAAAAAAAATATTATGGCACAAAATTAAATCCAATGGCTAAAACAATTACAAAAATTATTGAAATCAAATTTACCCAAAAACTCTATAAATACAGTTTTGTGAGGTCGGTTTAGTGAATTTTCAATTTTTATTACAATATAAATATTTTTAGATTAAAATGTTTATAAAAATAAATTATGATAAAGTACATAAATTCTATTTTAAAGAAATTACTGGAAAAAAAATAGCTTAAATTCATTCTTTAGTAATTCTGGGCTAAAATTTTAATTTATAACCATTGGAACAGAAAAACTGTTTCTAGACTAAAACATCAATTTTCTAAATAAAAACTTTGGAGTTGGTCTAAAGAGGTGGCACATTGTTTTTCTTCTCCTTTAACGCCCTGACTTTCACATTCCTGAATGGTTTGCTTAATTATATTCGCTTCCACATACCTTGGTTTTAATGAAAATATGTGAAATATATCTCGTAGTTTGCTAAATGAGAAGGGGATCGACTTGGAGTTTTGCGGGACAAGAAACTTATAGAAAATGTGTTGAATATCTTCACTGTATAAAATTCATAATAGGATTTAAATTCTTAATCTTCATTTAATGATCTTCTTTGGAAAAATCATTCAAATCTGAAATGGTTTATGCTTGAATTCAAATTTATGGAATAAATCGACGATCTGAGTACCAAGTAGCACATATTCACTATGAGGCGTCCATCATATTTTGGATGACTAAACGATCTCTAATTCAAATGATTTTTGATGCACCAGAGGGTGCACCAGTTATCATGCCCATGGTAAATGATGGGTAGCCAAGTGCGGAGTGAATAACTACTAAAAGCATCTCCTACATTTCTTCAAATACATATTAAGAAATTAAATAGTTTTGATTATAAACTTTAAACATGAATAGTCTTTTTTACCTTATTGCATAATTATCATAAAGTACAAGATGAAATTAGCAATAAAACTTGAATTTATCAATAAACCCACACGTAATAATTAAAAGCAAGCTGAGTTGAATTGATAGTTTTGGGGTTCACATAATTACCATCAACTTTGTTCTCCTACTCAGAAAATGCAGAAAGTAAAATGAAAAAATAAAACTTTTAATCCCAACTTAATTAGATATCAATTAGGGTTGTGAATCCATAGCTCAGCTACTAAGAAGAACAAAGAATGGCAAGAGAAGTTCTCAAATTTCCACTTACAAAAATGTTAACTTCAATTGTGTATGTACATATGCATTTCCCTCTTGATTTTTCGTAAAATAACCTAGCTGCTCTCAATTTGGAGTGCACAACGAGAAGGGCTACAAAGAGTCAACAGAATACTTATCCAAGGTGTTATCTGATGCCCGTCATTTTTGGATGTCCCTAGCAATTCTCCTAGTGTAGGATGTTAGTCAAAAGGATTACATGTCCAATTCGCAGTATAGGTGTAAAGATTATTCAACTTATCCATGAAAGTTGAACTCCATAAATATTTCATTCCCATAAACAAGTAGAAATTTCACCAAATTATTCAATTTTGGGATTTTATTTTTTAAATGGGTGTAAAGATAAATTCACATTTTGAATTGGGTTTGTGATGGTAGTTTAGATAGTAAATTGGGTTTAAAGAGATATTGATTCTTTAATTAAAAATAATATGGGTATAAAGAGTAATTGGGTGTAGAAAAAGGTTACATAGGTTCAAATAAAATTTCTCACTCGCAAATGGAGAATGCAAATGCAATCCTTTGTAGAGTGCCAATAATAACGCATGATATTGTTATAAGTTATGGCTCTCATATAAATGCACATAAACACATGCATATATATATATATATATATATATATATATATAACTCAAAATAACTCTTCTATTGTTGGAGAATTAGTTATTATTTTATTACTATTTATGATTTTTCTTGTGAGTCAATGATATTGGAGTTTCTTACCCGTTAAGGATTAGAGTTTTGTAGTTTTCACTATTTATAGTAGTGCTTTTATTAGTTTATTTCAATAAGTTAGTCACAATGTAGTCTTACAAATTATGTAGCCGTCTCAACAAACTTGTAGTACTCTCTTTTGTTTCAATTAATAGAATTTTATTCGTAGATAAAATTTTATTCATAGTTTATAGTCGACTTGTTCTTCACGTACTCGATGTTCAACTTGGTATCAACACAGGTTTGATCATTCGAGATTTAATCTGCTTCAGTTGGATATCAATTTTTCTGTATGTCACTTCTCTATTCCGCTTCTTCGTTGTTAGTTAGATTTGTGCCTGATCTTTTACAGTTTGTTATTGTTCGGTTTATTTTAATAAAAAAAATTATTAAAATTGAAGTCTGAAGCCATGTCGGAATTGAGCCACCAAAGCCGAGCCGCACTGGAGCCGTTCAACTCCGCTATTTGTTAGTCATTAAACGCGAACCCACCCTCGACATCGCATTCCTCGCCGACCACCAGCCTGAACTCGCACCGTCCACCGACCACCACTGCTACTCCAGGACCTCAGAACCCAAGAGCCACCTGCGATCTGCTGTAGACCAGCACCACTGTGTTGGTGTTTTATGGTCTGTGTGTGTGGTAATGAAGGTATCAGAGCAATTTTGTTCAAGCAGAAAATCAATGAGATGATAATCTCTGCTCGAAGAGCATGAAAGAATGGAGGTACAAGAAACTCGGAGTCGTAGCTCCTTGGATTCAATTCAGGTGTAACTAAATTGATGCTTACAAAGAGAATGGAATGGAAAGTGAATTATAGCCGTTGGAGGTGCACTCACTTATCCAACTCACGCACACAACTTATGCTCACCTATAAGTGAGTTGTTATGACATGTGGCACACATCTAGCCTATTAGCTTTGTTTTTATGATATCCCTACATTACAAACTAAGAATAAACACTTCGAAATTGAAAGGAAATAAGAAACTTGGATCAAAAGCAGCTGCTGAAGCTTAAGCACAACACTCCCTTCTAAGCTAGCAGCTGATTTGACTCCCAACACTTCTATGAAGTCGTTGAACTTGTCCTTTGGTAGTGCCTTGGTCAAGATATCAGCCATTTTGTTCTTCAAATTTGCAGTAAATAAGATCAATTTCCTTCTCTTGAATTGTTCCCCTAATGAAGTGAAATTTCCTACTGATGTGCCTTGTTTTCTGGTGAAACACTGGATTCATGGCCATTGCTATTGCTAAAGTGTTATCACACATTAGCAATGTAGGTTCAACATGTTCTTGCCCAAAATCTTCTAAAACAAAAATCAACCACTTGGCTTGTGAAGTTGCTTTTGCTACACTCACGTATTCAGCCTTTGCAGTGGATAGTGTCACTGTGCTTTGCTTGATTGAAGCCCAAGAAAACACACATAAGCCCAGATTAAAAGCATACCCTAATGTGCTTCTCATATCATCCTCATTACCAGCCCAATCATTATCATAATATCCAATAAGAGGAGTTGATTTTCCCTTTACATATTCAATGCCAAAATCCAAAGTACCTTGAATGTATCTCAGTACTCTTTTTGCTATTCCCATGTGTTTCTTAGTTGGATCATGCATGAATCTTGCCAAGAAACTGGCACCAAACATAATGTCTGGTCTAGTGGTAGTAAGGTACAGCAAACTTCCTACCAATTTTCTATACTCAGACTCATCTGCAGCCTCACTTCCATCATTCTTGCATAGCCTGTCATTTACTGCAAGTGGTGTTCCCATAGACTTACAATCCTATAGGCTAAATTTCTCCAGCAACTTCATTGCATACTTCTTCTGATGAATGAAGATGCTCTTATTTGTTTATACAACTCTCATACCAAGGAAATGGTGCAGTAACCCCAAATATGTCGTCTCATAATGCTACATCATGTCATTTTTTAACTCCTCAAGCATTGTGACACTACTTCCAATGTACATAAGGTGGCTTCACATGAACTCTTTTAAAAAATAGCCTTCCTAAAATAGGAATCAATTCCATCATACCAAGCCTTTAGAGCTTGCTTAAGGCCATATAATGCCTTATTCAACTTGTACACCTTATCCTCCTTGCCTTGAATGACAAAACCCTGAGGTTGATCAACACAAACCTCCTCTTTCAGTACACCATTAAGAAAAGCATACTTGACATCCAATTGAAATAGTTGTCACTTTGAGCTGCAAGGGCTATCAATATTCTTATGGTGTCTAGCCTAGCAACTGGTGCAAAGATTTCATTAAAATCAATACCTGGCTTTTGTGAATAACTTGTTGCAACCAATCTAGCTTTGTTCTTTTGTATTGTCCCATCTAGGTTTAACTTAGTCTTGTACACCCATTTCACACCTATGACAGGTTTGCTAGAGAGCCTATCAACCAGCATTCATGTATGGTTCTTTTCAATCATGTCTAGCTCAGCCTGCATAACCTTCTTTCAAGAATCATCCTAAGCTACCTCTTTATTATTCTCAGGTTCTATAATGCATACATTGAACTGAGCCAAAAGTTCATCCAGTGTTCTCCACTTCTTTAAAGTGAAGTCATAACTCTGTGATAGATTCAAGTCCCCTTATGAACTTGGGCAATCAATGTTTGAACTCAATTCTTCCTGTGGAATGGTAGGAGCAATCCCACAAGATACCAACTCTTCTTGTTTTTTAGAGTTTGAGTTGATTCAATTTATGCAATATCAGCAGCGATTGGTACACTGAAATACTTCTCAAATTTTGCTTCCCAATTCCAGCTACCATTTCCATCAAATACTACATCTCTGGACTGAAGGATTATTTTGGAAGATGACATGTTCATTTAAGCAACATCATTAGCATGCAATTAACAAATTAAAGGCGGAATCATGCTAGCATGCACTTAAAAACAAAACATTACCCATGAATGTTCAAAGCCTAGTAAAATGGTGAACCAATAAACAACTCAAAACAAAGTGAGTTGAAATATATACCTTTGTAGATTCCTCTTTGTATTTAAACAAAGGCTAATCACCCAAAGTGAGGGCCTTCATTCCTTGCATCTTAGATCTATGGATTTGGATGGATGAAAAAGGTTTCTCCAAAGTTCCCAAAATTGAGAACCTCTAATGATTCATCACCAAGGCATAATGAAGAAGAAATGAGTGACCTTGGAGGAGTTTGATTGCTAGATGATCCCTCCAAGGTGGCCGAAATTTTAGAGAGAAAGGAGAGCTTGTGTTCTCGTCCTTTCCCCAAAAACAACCCTTAATGAATTTTAGGCTATAAAGTCCTTTATATAGTCCCTTCAAATAAGTGACCTAATGGACCAAAAGCCCTATTCTTCTAACATGGCCGGCCTATAGGGTTTATTGGGCTTTCAAGCCCTTTGTTTATTCAAGTTGTCATACAACTTGAGTTAATGGGCTTGACATTCAAATCCCATTGGGCCTTGCGGCCCAAAACTAACCCGAGGTCTTTAACGAACTTATTCGTTTAATTAATTAACATATTAATTAATCCTAGCCTTAGATAAATAATTAAACCATTTAATTATTCTTACTCATCTCCGTTGTTTCTTCAAACTCTACCTTACTCGGTGAACGATCCATTAGGTTCCTTTTAGCGAGGCAGTGGGCGATTAAAACTCTTTCTAATCGATTGTGAATTGAAACTTACTTTCAATTCTCCCGTTAGTGATAATACACTTTTAGGGCTTCCACAAACCATGGTTGACGCCTAGCAGCATGTCATGGTTACCCAAGCTAATCAGAAGAGGTGGAGAACCTATTCAGTTTTAGGATTACAAATGCAATACGGTCTTTCTCTAATACAATACTCTTGACCACATTGTTTGGTTTGATAGTTTATTCATGTCTACTATCCAATGTGAGTCTTGTGCTTATATGATTACCTTAAATGTGATTTGGAACACATTCCTAAATCTCATTCATACTTTGGCCAAAGATTCTTAATCATATCATAGAGTATTCTCCCTCAAACAGTTTGAAGGTTAGAGATCCCTTGTTGCGCATTCACTTGCCTCCATGGCTAAGTGGCTTAACCCCAACGATGTCGTGGACACCCTCCTGATGGAGTGACTTTGACATAATCAAAGATTAAGGACCTAACCACAAGACAACTGTGATGCCTCAGGTCAAAAGACTAATTTGCATTATCCCAACCATGAGTTCTCATGTGACATGAATATGAGAACTCTTCGTTGATCGTGTTCAGTGAACTCATTCTCTATTGAGCACCTACGTACTTGTCTTGATGTCACACACACCAATGACTCGAGACTAGTCACTCTTCCTGAGAGAAGACATAGCACGTACTGATCTTAACGGACTGTCAATGCCCAATTGACAATCCTATGATCAGGAACGTTTAGGATGTGTCAACGAAAGAATGGTCTCATGAATCTAACTTCTTTAGATCGCATTCTTCCAATCACATATTCCTTGGACTTATCGTTTAAGCATATAACATTTATATGAGACGGCTCAAACAATAATCTTTGCCCTTTACATTTAAACTACATTAGTTTAACTTTGTGAAATGTTCGTAAAGTATCATCATATGATTGGTTTTAGGGCACATTTCCAACAATCTCCCACTTGCACTAGAGCCAATCAGCTTGGTTATCAGTGATGATACCTCTTCTGTAATTCATTTCATAAATGGCTGAGTAGTAGGCCTAAACAAGATGGATATCTATATGTTATCCATAGAAGCAACCTTGAGAATAACGACGTCACCATTATTCATGATTCCTAATCATGTGGTTCAGTCTCTCATTTGAGTTCGGACCTTGATGAGACCTTGATTCCCTGGCTTGAGCTATCGCCCCATTAGTGTCATACACTTTCTGGTTGGAACCGAATAGAGAGTTCATAAATGAACTTTCCCATCCAAACAACATTGTTGTAAACTTCTATATGGCAATATATTTTGCATTCATAATGGAACACACTAAAGTCATTACTTTAATGTTTCCATCCAAATATCTTTTTAGTCATAATAAAGAGATATCTGTTTATCTCTTCATTCATAATGAAGAAATATCCAATGATGGATTAGATTCATAATCTAATACATTTACGCTTCCATTACGTTACTCTAATTCTTTCTCAATTATTGAGTAATATATCCTTTAGTATTTCTCAAATACTTAAGGACTCACTTGACAGTTCCCATGGTTCTGATCCTGGGCTTGCACTAATATTGTCTTGTACCTTTCTAGGTACATCTTATATCAATGTTTTTCATACAATATGAAATACATAAATCACCTTTTTGCTTATGCATAAAGGATTCTATTTACGCATTATTTCTTTGGGAGTCAAAGGGTACATTCCCTTTGAGAAGAACAACTTCCTAGTCTCACTAGAATTGTCATTCTAATTGAAGTTTATCATCAAATGAGAAACTTCCTAGCATCTCTTGTCTATTTTAGGGATTGATATAATCCAATTATATCTTGAAATATATCATTATAGATTTCCATTCCATTATATAGACTATATCTCCCATATACATTCTATCGTTATAGAATAACTTTAACGAAGAAGTACTCTTTTCATTTCCAAAAATTAATATATCGTATATATATATATATATATATATATATATATATATATATATATTTAAATTTAGGAATACGATTAACTCCCACTAATCTTTTGCAAACCTAGTAAACAAAAGATTCAATTACATCTTTATGAGAAATCAAACAATTGATCTTTTCTCATAAGACGCTTCTAGCTCCCACTAGCTTGCTAAGATCCATGATGGATGGATCTCTACAACTAACCTGTCTTGTGATTTATAGTTTTAGACATATATTATCAAGACTATCTTAATGGTTTCGGAAACCCATATTATGTCCAAACATTAAATCACCATTTAGTTGTAGCTAGCAATCTTCGAATTAATTGAAACTAAGACTACGTCAAAGATGGTTTCTTCAAAGTCAACCATTCTCTTTGAGTGTAGTCACCTTAAGCTACCAATTAGCTGTGAAGGTTTCATTATTTCGGGTCAAATGGTACTTTACCATTTCCTTGAGTATATATCGTATATACACTCAATGTAGTCATAAGGATTTTCATTCTTATTTCTTTCGAATTAAGAGGTGCAACTCTATGACATAGTCATAAAGTTCAAACCATTCAACTGAGACGGTTTATAAATCCTTCTGGACTACCTTGGAGCTTGTGGTATAGGAACTAGGTTGTCTTAGAAGTATATATCATATATATATGGGTAATTGATAATGTCCAACGAATTAAATCTTATTCATGTTCATTCTTCTCCTAATGGAGAAATTCATTATCTTACGATGCTACTTTCCTTGATATTTTTCAAGGAAATTAATCTAAAGTGTTACTTTTTCCTTGGATCAAATCTAAGGAGGTAAATACTTTAGACGTCTTACTCATCTACTTACATTTCTTGAATTCTTTGAAACCTTTTGCAAAGTATTCGGACTTGTGTTTATTCAAAATAAACTATAGTCCAACCGAGAGTGATCTTCGGTGAATGTCATACAACATGAGTAGTATTATGTTGTGGACAAGTGCCACTAACATCTAAGTGAATTAACCTCAACAACTTTGTGATTCTTTCTTCTTTCCAAAAGAATAAAGATTCGAACATTTTGCCTCTATACAATTTTAACAAGAAGGTATTGGATCCGGATCTAACGATCCAAAGCATCCATCTATGACCAACTCGTAACTTATGTTTTAGAGGTATCACAACTCAGTTGAGATTAGTCACTACCTTGCAACCTTTTGGGTTTTAAGCATCATCGTATTCTAAACAGTTAAACTACCACATCATCTCTACTATAGAGACAACCAATTAAATTACAATAATCTAATTATTGATTAATAAAGAACAATGTTTTGTCAAACAAAACATTTATCCATCTCTACTATAGTGACGGATTTAAGTTCCTTAAAATTGGAATGTAAAGACAATCTTTAGTATTTTCCAATTTCTTTGGTAGTTCATATGAGGAAGTAAGTACAATCCGCTTTCGCAGAGATCTATATTTTATTCACTTTCCGAATGTGAAGTACTTTCTCTTCTCTCATTAATCTTTTACTTTTTATTAGCACACTTTTACAACAATTGTAAAACATAGTTACTAATACGGAATCAAGCATTCAAGTAGAAGAACCAACTGTTTTGAACTATTTCAAGAACATATTACAACACCTTCGAAAGATGTGTTCTTGACACTTGCAAGACATTTCTTGCAAATACCCCTTCCAATGTCCATCCTTTCATAAAGAAAGTTTGTTCCCTTGGAGTTATTTTGCCTTCTTCATTTGACTTCTCCTTTGACTACAATAGTCATGGTCCCTAAACTCCCACTATCTCTCTTGAAACTTATTTCAATTGTGTTATACACATCAAACAATTTGGAGAGTGTGTGGTTATTGTTCACTATATAGTTTACAATAAACTTAGTGAACCATTAGGATAGGGACACAAAGGTGAAGTCCTTGCCTAATTTCCGTCTCGTTAAGTGGTTTAACACTTCAACACTCAATGATTCAAAATCATCATAAGTCCATGTTGATGGACTATTTTTGTCAACCAACCATTATGTTCTAAACATAATTACAAACTTTCAAGAGTTGTTCAAGGCAACTCTCATTTCTTCATACAACAATTTATAAGTGAAGAATCATGGCACATAAAGCGTCCATGCCCTTGTGCTTACTTCAAAAGTTCCTTGTTTATGTAACAAAGAAACAAGCACTAAAGTTTGTGTTGATTAAGGGTTGTTCAAAGCAACTCTTATTTCTTCATACAACAATTTGTATTTGAAGAATTATGACATTAAAAGTGTTGTCCTTTTCATTTTAGACTTTTCTAACATATTCTTCCAATGATACATTATCAATAGGAAGATTGTGAGGATGAGACGACTTAGTTACATCTACAAGCCATTAAAGACAATCTATGGGATTGTAGAACTAAGTCCGGAAATTAAAGCATTCGGCTTTTCTTTGTCAAGTTTTGGATAGCGTTTGCAAATATATTGGTAAACAAATACATAACGAATATAAATTGATTGATTTTAAGCCATTTGATTCGGGTCTTTAAATCAAATAGCACCACCCACTATTTTTGGCAAATTCCATATCCCTCATCGGAATTCGAGAGTTTTGTTGAACTCTTAGCGGGGTATGGGAGACTCACCATTACCAAGCCCACCTCAGAATTATATCATGTTGGTTAGCAAAAATAATGATGAGAGAATAACACTTTAGTCATTTACAACTCTTGTAATTACCCATCTAGTTTGGCCTCTAGAGAATGAATGCCTCAGAATTATATCATGTTGGCACCATTGCACTTAGTTAAGTTATTCCCACCATGCTTAGTTTATGTAGAGGTTCAAGCACAACCTCAGAATTATATCATGTTGGTTATACTCGTTGTCTACACTCACCTCATCATATGTTTATGGACTCCTCCTGGATGTAATCACATACTTTGTACTTCCCCATTATAGGGTGAAGCCGGTGCATGAGTCACAAACGATTGGAGCCCACCACGGTGGAAGGCCTACGAAGAAATGTTCAAAACATCTCTCGTTTATCAACTTAATATTCGTTTGTTGAGGGTTTTAGGTCTCATCACATATATATATTCATTTTAATCATAATTAAAACAATTTTGGTCCTATTACAACTATTGGTCCATATGATTGATTTAGTTGTATATAATACTCCCACTAAGCTTTTAAAACGGTTTTTAAAGCAAGAGTATATGATACTACTAACATAAGGTTTGCATTCATTGATGGACTATATAGTTGCCTTAGGGCCTTAGGATGACTATGAACCTTTGATTAGATCCAACACGAGCCTTGTGTTGAATCTCGGACTAGGGATGGAGATTGATTTTAGTTACGCGTTTAATCACATTAAGGCGTGTTGTCTTAGGGCGTTGGACCCAACTACTTCATTTCATGCATATCAAATAAAGCAAGAAAGAAGTACTTCAAAGCAAATATGAGCTTATGCTCTTTACAACAATTGAATATAACTAATTACTTTAAAGTAAAGAAGAGCTTATGCCCTTTTACAACATTTGATCAAATCAAATTACAACCAAAATCTAATCTACTCATTCCCATGGTTCAAACAAATTTGAAACGGCCATTCACATAGCTCAATTATCGTAGGCTAAGGTTCATAATCACCCTTTCTTTAATTAATTAACGCTTTAACTAATTAAACTTGAATGCAACAATTATCATTTGGTTTTTGGATCCATAGAATTGATTTAAATGGAACTAAATATAATGAAAATCAAATTCTCATTAAAGAGACAAAACAATTTTTGTTCTCATTTTGTTTTGGGCCAAAAAACAATGACCACAACAATTTGGGTCACTTTGTTAAAACAAAAACTTTTGGGGTCAAAATGCAAATACACAAAAGTATCAAAACTTTATATAATTGCACAAAAGTCCCTCCAACACCTTTGACCAAAGGTGGCCGGCCATAGTGTTGAAAAATTGAAAAAATCTAAAGTTTTGTAAGTGGTTTTTGGTAGGTGAGACAAAGGTGACTTTGATGGTTTGTAAGAAAATGTTTTTTATAAAACTTTAAAATTCTTTTAGTCACATCTCACCAATAACTATCACCCACCATTTGAAAAACAAAACTTTATGAAAAACATAAAACTCTTGAATCAAAACTTCAAAACTTTTTGTTCTTGGTAAGAACTTCAAGAACATTGAAGAACACTCATGAAAACTCATAATAGCTCCATGAATGTTTTCACTTACCAAAACTCAATTTTTCACAACTCAAAAGAGGGTTAATATCCTAGGGTACTTAGGGGTTCCAAAAAGCACTTTAAAACCATTTTAACAAGCCTAACATGAACCCAAAAAAATCACCCTTTGGATTTGGCCGAAAATCCCAAAACACTTGGCACCAACTTTTAGTTCCAATATTCATGCTTTAATGAAATACATCTACAACATTTGAGATGCTAAATTTTCAAGCAAAATTTATATTCAAAGCAAGAACAAAGCTTGTAACATTTACAACACTTAAATCACAAAATATGAAAAATCACAAAACCCAAAAGGATCCACCATAAACTAGGCCTAGGCTCTGATACCACTTGAAGGATTATTTTGGAAGATGACATGTTCATTTAAGCAACATCATTAGCATGCAATTAACAAATTAAAGGCGGAATCATGCTAGCATGCACTTAAAAACAAAACATTACCCATGAATGTTCAAAGCCTAGTAAAATGGTGAACCAATAATCAACTCAAAACAAAGTGAGTTGAAATATATACCTTTGTAGATTCCTCTTTGTATTTAAACAAAGGCTAATCACCCAAAGAGAGGGCCTTCATTCCTTGCATCTTAGATCTATGGATTTGGATGGATGAAAAAGGTTTCTCCAAAGTTCCCAAAATTGAGAACCTCTAATGATTCATCACCAAGGCATAATGAAGAAGAAATGAGTGACCTTGGAGGAGTTTGATTGCTAGATGATCCCTCCAAGGTGGCCGAAATTTTAGAGAGAAAGGAGAGCTTGTGTTCTCATCCTTTCCCCAAAAACAACCCTTAATGAATTTTAGGCTATAAAGTCCTTTATATAGTCCCTTCAAATAAGTGACCTAATGGACCAAAAGCCCTATTCTTCTAACATGGCCGGCCTATAGGGTTTATTGGGCTTTCAAGCCCTTTGTTTATTCAAGTTGTCATACAACTTGAGTTAATGGGCTTGACATTCAAATCCCATTGGGCCTTGTGGCCCAAAACTAACCCGAGGTCTTTAACGAACTTATTCGTTTGATTAATTAACATATTAATTAATCCTAGCCTTAGATAAATAATTAAACCATTTAATTATTCTTACTCATCTCCGTTGTTTCTTCAAACTCTACCTTACTCGGTGAACGATCCATTAGGTTCCTTTTAGCGAGGCAGTGGGCGATTAAAACTCTTTCTAATCGATTGTGAATTGAAACTTACTTTCAATTCTCCCGTTAGTGATAATACACTTTTAGGGCTTCCACAAACCATGGTTGACGCCTAGCAGCATGTCATGGTTACCCAAGCTAATCAGAAGAGGTGGAGAACCCATTCAGTTTTAGGATTACAAATGCAATACGGTCTTTCTCTAATACAATACTCTTGACCACATTGTTTGGTTTGATAGTTTATTCATGTCTACTATCCAATGTGAGTCTTGTGCTTATATGATTACCTTGAATGTGATTTGGAACACATTCCTAAATCTCATTCATACTTTGGCCAAAGATTCTTAATCATATCATAGAGTATTCTCCCTCAAACAGTTTGAAGGTTAGAGATCCCTTGTTGCGCATTCACTTGCCTCCATGGCTAAGTGGCTTAACCCCAACGATGCCGTGGACACCCTCCTGATGGAGTGACTTTGACATAATCAAAGATTAAGGACCTAACCACAAGACAACTGTGATGCCTCAGGTCAAAAGACTAATTTGCATTATCCCAACCATGAGTTCTCATGTGACATGAATATGAGAACTTTTCGTTGATCGTGTTCAGTGAACTCATTCTCTATTGAGCACCTACGTACTTGTCTTGATGTCACACACACCAATGACTCGAGACTAGTCACTCTCCCTGAGAGAAGACATAGCACGTACTGATCTTAACGGACTGTCAATGCCCAATTGACAATCCTATGATCAGGAACGTTTAGGATGTGTCAACGAAAGAATGGTCTCATGAATCTAACTTCTTTAGATCGCATTCTTCCAATCACATATTCCTTGGACTTATCGTTTAAGCATATAACATTTATATGAGACGGCTCAAACAATAATATTTGCCCTTTACATTTAAACTACATTAGTTTAACTTTGTGAAATGTCCGTAAAGTATCATCATATGATTGGTTTTAGGGCACATTTCCAACATGGACAAGATAATCTTCTTAGTTATAGGATCAAATACCCTATATCTTTTTCACTAGTGTCATATCCCACAAAAATACATTTGTGACTTTTACACTCAAGCTTATGTCTTAGATTCAATGGAACACGAACATAAAATATTGAACCAGAGACCTTCAAGTGTGCAATTTCTGGTTTTATTCCACTGTAGGCTTCAAAGGGAGTCATCTTATCCAAAGACTTAGTAGGGCATCTATTGAGTAGATACACTGTTGTGTGCACGGCTTCTACCTAAAACTGATACGGCATACCTTTCTCATGCAACCTAGTCTTTGCCATTTCCACCATAGTTCTATTTTTACTTTTAGACACACCATTCTGCTGTGGTGTGTATGGCATGGTCAATTGTCTTTGAATTCTAGTGACATTGCAAAAATCACTTAATTCAATGTACATAAACTCACCACCTCTATCACTTCTTAGACACTTTATTTTGTGCCCACACTGCAATTCTGCCATTGCTTTGAACTTTTTGAAGTACTCAAATGCCTCATACTTATATCTCATGAAGTAAACCCATGTCATTCTAGTGCAATCATCTATGAATAGAATGAAGTATCTGTTTCCAGCATTTGAAGCAATTTGCATGGGACCACAAACGTCTATGTGAACTAGTTCTAGTGGGAATTTAGTTCTTTAGGTTGATTCTCTTGGAAATTCATCTCTATGTTGCTTGCCAAGAATTCATCCTTCACAAATATTCTCATAATCTTCCAAGAGTGGAAGTTCATAGACCATTTCTTACTCTCTAAGCAACTTCAAGCTCTTTGTGTTTAGCTGACCTGGCCTATTGTGCCAAGTCTAAGTACAATGGGATAGGCTAGTTTTCAGTGCCAGTGATGTAGCTGGCAGTATAGTTAGAGGGAAACCTTTATTGCTTGTCATTTGAACCTTAGCAACCAAGCCATTCAAGTTCCAGCTGTCATAAATACAAACTGCATCACCACCAAGTAACATGTAGTAACCATGTTCCAACATTTGCCCTACACTTAGAAGATTTTCCTTCAAACCAGGTACCAGCATCACCTCTTGTATGTGTTTTCTACCTAACTTGGATTCAATGTCAAGTGTGCCCTTTCCTACTAAACTCACAATTTCTCCGGTTCCCATTTTTACTCTTGCATTAGATTTCTGTTCACATTCACAAGCAAATTCTCATTTCCTATCATGCGATTACTGCAACCACTATCAATATACCAAGTATTATTGACCTTCACCTGAGTCACAGAGTTGCAAGCATAGAATAGAGTTCCCATTTCATCAACCTGATTTGTATAATTAGCCTTCTACACCATCTTTTTTCCATTGCAGTTTCTAGCTTCATAACCAAACCTATTGCAATTTGTGCATTTGGGTTTTCCTTCAAACCAGCATTTTCCATAATGTAGTTTATCAATGTTTGCAAGTTGTTATGTTTGAATCATGAGTATTATTCTGCTTAGGAGCAAAGTTGGGCTTGTTATCCCACTTTTTCCCTTTGTTTTCCAATTCTTCCTTGATTTTGGATTACCAGATAACCCACTAGGCTTTGGAAATTTAGAACCAACATTTAGACTAACAAATGCCTTTTCAGTGGAGCTTTCAATATGCATATCTAGTCTTTGTTCATAACCCTTCAGAGAAGCTACAACTTCTGGATTTCAAGAGTTTTAATATCTTTTAATATCTTTTGAACGCTCAATCATAGCATAAATTGTGTCATAGCTTCTGGGCAAAGTTATAAGCAATTTCTAGACAACTCTTTCCCTAGATAATTCTTCACCGAAGCCTCTCATTTGATTCATAATGTCAAACAGTTTAGTAAGGTATGCAGATAAAGATTCATCATCTCTCATCCTAGTATACTCAAATTCTCTATGCAAACTTGCAATTTCACATTTCTAACCTGTTTGTCACCTCTGAACTCTTGTTGCAAGATATCCTAAGCTACCTTCGAAGTTTCTTCGTTGGAAATCTTGGAAAAAAATTGATCAGTCACAGCTACTTGGATTAACCTAAGAACCTTAGCATCCTTCAATATAATTTCCCCAAAATTTGTTGGGGTTTCAGTAACCACACCCTTCTTCTTCTTTTCATTGGCTACTACTGCCACAACACTCTTTGTAGATGATCCTAGGATAGTAAACCCAATTTCTACAAGCTCCCAAAGTCTATTAGACTTGAGAATTGTTCGCATTTTGATTCTCTAGAATTCATAGTTTTCACCATTGAAAATTGAAGTGTGAAGCTCAGAACTCGTTGATCCAGCCATATTAGACTCAGATCTCCGATTTTCACAGGTTTCCAAAACACAATTCTACAGGATGAGGCTCGATGAAAGCAATTCGCTAAAGAACACAGAAATCACATATTTACGCCCAGATTAAAATGATAAACCTGACTCTGATACCATGTTAGTGTTTTATGGTCTGTGTGTGGGGTAATGAGGGTATCAGAGCAATTTTGTTCAAGCAAAAAATTAATGAGATGATGATCTCTACTCGAAGAGCATGAAAGAATGGAGGTCAAGAAACTTGGAGTTGTAGCTCCTTGAATTCAATTCAGATGTAACTGAACTAATGCTTACAAAGAGAATGGAAATGGAGAGTGAGTTATAGCCGTTGGAGGCACACTCACTTATCCAACTCACACACACTCACATGCACAGCACATGCTCAACCATAAGTGAGTTGTTATGACTTGTGGCATACATCTAGCCTATTAGCTTTGTTTTAATCTCAGCCCTACATTACAAACTAAAAACGAACACTTCAAAATTGAAAGGAAATAAGAAACTTGGATCAAAAGCAGCTGCTGAAACTTAAGCACCAACACACTGAAGCATGAGACCAGCCTCGCCTCCTAGGCCTGAACCTCTCCTGACCGTCTCCGTGCTTGTTGCATTGCTGCCCACACCAGTCGCCGTTACCCCGCATCTGGATCCGTCACCATCCTACACCCACGAAGAAAAGGAGCTTGTTGCTCCTGTTTGTACGCATAGAAGAAAACCAAAAAACAAAAAAGAACGTTTTTCAAAACAAAAAAAAAGAAACTAAAAACAAAAAAAAAAAAAAAAGAACGAAGAAAAAATGGAAGAAAAAAAATTGGCCATTTTTAAGTCTTTGGGGCCCACGTATGCGCTATTGGGCTAGTTTTTGAAGCTTGTCGTTGCTCATCAACACGATGATCGTTTGAGTGCTTAGACTAATGATCATTCGAGTGACGTTATGCACCTGGTTATTAATTAGATCGTTTGGCCAAATCCGTTTGCTTGAATTGCTCATTTACTTGAATCGCTTAAATTGCTCATTTACTTGAATCGCTTGAATTGTTCATTCGAATTGCTCGCATGAATTGTTTGCTTCAATAGCTCTCTTGAATCACTTATCTTGTGTGTCCACCTAACGGAGCTTGCCTTGTCGTGTCCGTCTAACAGAGCTTGCATCCACATCTACTTGTTGGCAAACTCATGACGTGTACCGCCATGAGTTTGATGGGGTTGTTTGCAAAATTAGTTATTATTATATATGGTATTCTTGTGGGCCAAAGATATTAGAGTTTCTTGTCTGTTAAGGATCAGGATTTTGCTTTAATTTTCACTATATAATAGAGCTTATATTAGTTTATTTCAATAAGTTAGTCACAATATAGTCTGACGAGTTACGTAGCCATCTCGGCAAACTTGTAGTACTCTTTCGTTTCAATTAATAAAATTTTATTCGTAGTTTATATTCGACCTATGGAGACAAATCCACTTTCAATCATGTATTCTTTCTCTTTTTTCAAAATAAAAAACTGATTGGACAACTTGACAGAGAGATTTTGGCATTTGTGTGTTCAGGAGGACGGAGTTCCAGTACCGAAATAGAGGCGGAAAGTAAAGCAGTAGCATGTCTTTGCCTTGCCGATGCCACCAGTGTGAGCTGCAGTTAGAACATATCTATTCTCATTAATTAGTAATTAAGAGATAAAAAGAAAATCAGAGGGAAATTTCAAATTTTACTGATCGATCATCAATCTCGATGGATCGAGCTAATTACTTACAGTGACAATGACAGGACTCTCAAGTTTTGCAACAGGAAATAAACTACTGGGAAGGATGAATGAAGAGATCGAACTCAGAGCTAAAAAGCTACTACTTCATATGCTGTCAATCTTTATAGGGGAAGTCAGAGACGCTGAAGAACTATCAAATTTGACGGGTTTAGGTGTGAACCATGCAGCCCCTTGCATTGCCTTGTGTGAAGCTTGCACGGCATACAAAACTTATGTGTCAGTAGAAAACCACTAGATCCAACCAGAAAACGCAGAGCGTGCAGTGCCCAGAAGTTTTGTGCTTTCTTTCCTTCTTCTTCCTTGTTCTGTTGTGTGGAGGAAACGAAGAATTTAATCTAAACTGCGGCCATGTGGATTCAAATTCATGTGCGTAAGAGGAGCGCCATCCCCTCTAACCAAGCAATATGTTCTCTCCAAATACCTGACCATTTACCACAATGTGAGAACTCAGAAAAGGCTTCATGACATAAGTTGGCGATTTTCAACCTTAACTTTCTTCTTCGTCGCACAATGTTCAAGTCTTGCCCCTTTATAACAGCAGAAGACAAATCACGCCAAAAATCTTCCTGATTAACGAGCTCCAGCATATTGTCTAGTCTAGTAACCTGAGCCTGCAGCTCCTGAGCAACTTGAAGGGCCATCATTCTTTGAAAGTAAAATTTAGCACAATCATCATGTTCCTTGAGCTCCAGCATATAGTAGGCCAGTAACCTAAGCTTGCAGCTCATCAGCAACTTGAAGGGCCATCATTCCTTGAATTTAAAATTTAGCAAATGTTCCTTGACACAGCCAAAGTTAAAAGAGTTTATCTACTTGCCGAGTCCTTTCAGAAAATAGATGTTGCAATTCCTAAGGCCTCGGCAATTCCAACTCACAGTGGCTGAAAATTGCTTCAAACATTTAACACATCTTAAACAGCACAGCAGCTACACAGATTTGTAGCACGATAAAAAGAATCATCAATAAGTGGGGCTCTAACATAACTAGTTTCTTCGCTAAATCAAGTTTCCACCATGCTATCATATCCTTTGCGACTCATCATTGGCTTCACCTTCATTGTCTGCCTATACCTGCTCACTATACCGTCTTTTATTGTTTTACGCACATCATCATCAAGCAAATTGACTTCTCCAGCTGAATTTAGTGCATAACAAACTAATTTATACGTATACTCTCTAGGTATCGAGCCTCCATCAATCATCTCAACCAGAAAATCTCGGGCCTCTACGATCCTTCCTGCTTCACACAAGGCATGAATGATTGGAGTATACGAACTTGAAGTAGGCATTCCGTGTTTCAAATTTTGCATCTTCCATAGCATTTCAACAGCCTTATCAATCTCATTAACTGCAGCATAGTACCTAATAAACGAATCATAAGTAACCCGATTGGGGGTACAACCCCTTTTGTTCATATCTTCAAACAACTCCAACGCCCTCTCAATCCGGTAAGTTTTGCAACAACCATTGATCAAAGAATTGTAAGTGACAACATCAGGAACAAAACCTCTGAAAAGCATGTTCCGAAACATGTGGTTGGCTTCCCACAACCGCCTCCGGATGGCCTTCCTACACCCCGTCTCTAAACCATACCTACAATAAGAACTAATCAAAATCGTATAAGTGAACACATCCGGCGGGCATCTAAACCCCGGCAACTCCATCTGCTCCAACAAAAACCGGGCCTTATTGAAATTCCCAACTCTGCAAAGAGCATAAATAATGGTGTTATAAGCATACACATCCGGCTTGCAATGAAACTGCTTCATTCTATAAAAAGCAGCCAATGCATCATTAACCAAGCCTTCCTCTCCTAGGACTTTTATCAAACAGGTAACGCTCTCTGTGGTAACAAGCCCGCCGCTCCCTCTCTTCGACATATCTTTGAGAAAATCCCAAAGGGCTTTCAACCTATTCCCTCTGGCCAAAACAATCGCCATCTCCCTGCAAGTCCGCTCGTTGTGGGCAAACCTGCAACGGGTTTCGACCCAGTAGTAGAATTCGAGTGCTTTGTCCGACCCGAGCTGAACTTTGTCGAGATCTCTGTGGGCTGCCGGGCCGAGAACGAGCACGTTGTTGTGGAATTTGTAAGATTCTTGCCTGAGGTTGCGTTGCTTCAATGGAGCGCGGTGGCGGAACCCGGTTTGGCGGCCGACGGAGCGGGGGGACTGGAAGAAGAATCTGGGTATGGAGATTAGGACTTGGGAAACCGAGTCTTCAGTCCACGGCTGAGAGGCGGCGGCGGAGGCGGCGAGATTGGAATCGAAGGGCTGGTTTTTTAGCATGGCGGCGAGGACTTGGTTGGCTATGGGTTTGAAAGGTTTTGAACTGTTCATGTTTTGAAATTTTCTGTTGATCTTTTGTGTGGGAAATTGGTTGAGAATCAACGGTGGTGGGAAATGGTTTCTGGGTTAGATAGGATGAGGGTATGATGGGATGCCATTGATGGAGTTGTTGCAGTTCCTGGGAGGGAGGAATGTGAAATATGAAGATCGAATATCTGAGGAAAAATTAGTTGCGCTTTCGGTTGGTTGGGTTCAGGCGGTTGGGCTTGGCTCATCCAACATTCAAGGGAAAATTAAAGGCGTGACACTTGAATATTGTCACAGTTTCTTGCATACAAGTTCGAATTAAATTGTACGATGCATCGGTGTATGAAATACATTATGTTAATTGATGACTCTGTATACTTTAATTAAACGTTTCAATTTAGCCCATTTATATTCGGTGGAGGGTCAAATTAAATCAATTTTATTTTGCAATGCACCACTTATGATCTAATTCCGTCATTTTGGTTTGTGTTGACATCTAAAACCTCAGCACGCATGATCTTGTAGCTGGCTTTTCGACACACCTCAAGCAGTGCTCAAGCGGCCCTCAAGCGATACTAAAGCAATACTCAAGCTTCCCTCCTTCAGGTTATTGACAAGATACAACTGTTTCCATCCTTTCTTTAGAGCCATATGAAGTGTCAAAGATCCATCTCTAGCTCTGTTATTATTCCATGCTGCTATCTGCACCGGCCATTTTCCTCCAAATGGATCTCTAAGAGCCACGACGGATTTGTCAGAAAGGCCAGATGATTCATGAACTGACGGAGGAATAGTCTGTCATAAACACTTAACAGATTCAGAAAGTACACCAAAAGAAAAACTACATTACCGCTCACCAATGTTTGGTTATAAGGATTGCAAGTTTGCAACCATCTAAAGCAGATCAAGAAACTTTTTTTGTTTTAAGGAAGAACTTAATTGTGCACTAAGAACCTAATCCGGTTGGGGTTCAACATTTAGTCTGAAATCCTAATTCTACAAGCCTTTTACTTGTTAGTCCAGGTTCGATTCGAGCATTACCAACTGCACTGCTACTTAAAATTTGTTCAGATTAATTGATAAAATTCAACGTAGACATGCTCAATGTGCCTAAAAATAATAAGAAAAATTCAAAACCACAAACCACTCATAAATCAAATAACTTGAAGAGAGAGAAAGAGAGGAGAGAGAGACATCCAAGCTTGTTTGCAAGTTAGGCATCAGAATCTTATCCTAGATTTCCTCCTAGATAGTCTCCCGATTTGATGAAGATTATTAGTTTTTCTACAAAGACTCTCAAGATCCCTATAAATACACATGTGCCATAGTATTTATCAGGACGGATATCTATCTAGTTTGTTTTTAATGGATATGGCTCACTGATTCGATAATTGTCAGTATTTTTAATGGATATAGTTTGTTTTCATGTGTGAAATCCCGTCCCCAAATTTCACCATTTAATTACAGTATTTCATAATTCCGACCCGTTTATATTTGCGGCTTAGAATTTTATCGATAAGTAAAAGAACGAAAAAATGCCCCTATTGGCCTAAACAGAATTTTAAGAGGACATACTTGACCCTTTTGTGTTTCACCACATTTCTTGGCATATTTCGATAGTACACATCAATACGAACACGTGGGTGAAAGCATCATCAAATTCTAAGCTATATCGAAGATTACAAGCATTGGAATGCCGAGGGTATTTTGGTAATTTGCCATTATTTAGTCACATGTGGTTTTATTTTCTAGTTTTGTTTGGTGTGCCCGTGGGGCCCACCTCCTATACTTCTGAAAACATATCTCTTTTCTCTTTGTTTCTCTCTTCACGCTTTCAATCTCTCTCGACTTAGCTTATTTTGATGCCCCGAATACATTTTTGGCATCCGTTTAGTGAAATTCCATTGTTTTAACCTAGTTCTCTAGTTTGCCGCCACTTAATTTTGCAATTGAAGGAAAGCCAACCATCGGATCGACATGAAATTGTAGTACGTTGTTCTTGAATCATAATGTGACCCTTAGAGATTTATGGAACGGAAATCCGGTGGGCGGATCTTCCGGATTAAATTACGTAGTGTTGTCAACCCTATTGTTGACCATTGATCGACGGTTGACTTTTGAACAACATGTTCCGAATCCATCTAGAATGTCCTAGAGGATGTGTACGACCTAAGATTATGTGCTTTATCACTAGACATTTGACGATGAGAATTGTACTTTGTTTTAAGCGACGATTGTACTTGGCACCTCAATATATTGTTCTAGGTGTTGTAGCGCAGACTCCAGGTGAGTGACTTTAATAAATGTGATATGGTGGTTACCCATGAAATCCCCATACTAGTATACTTAATTAGTAGATAAGGCATGGTTTTATAAATGTGTTTTCTACTAAATATTACTTTTATATTAAGCCATTGACCTACTTTTATGAAATGTGGTTTGAAATGTTTATGAAATGTGGTTTGAAATGTTTGTGAAACGAGAGGGCTAGTAGAGGATGGGGAGTTGTTGTATCGAACCTTGTACCATTTCTTGTTTCATTGAACTATTTTGAGTTACGTTGCTTGGATTCTGCTCAATTCCATTAAGTGGTTCGAACCTAGGTTCCGTTGAGTGGTCTAGTTCCCTACCCTGTATGGATTATTTTGAGTGGTCTGTAATCCCTCCTACTTTGCAATACCGTTGAGTAGTCTGGAATCATATCCTTTTTAGTTCCATTGAGTGGTCCGAAACTGTTTTTCGTTAGATTTCATTGAGTTGTCCAAAATTGCATCCCTTGTCTTTGTTGGTTCGTTGATCCCATGGATTCGGTATAGAATATGAAAGCTTAGAAGAGATAGGCTTCGGTTGAACTGAGTCACTCTAACCCTAATTTTTAGTGCATTTATGAAACATAGATTTGATAACCTTTATGGTTTGATTTTGAAAGGCTGATGGATGTCTGGGTGACTCCTTCAAGGTTTTTAGTGGATTGTTTATGATTTTATGAATGTTGTTTATAAACTGTGATTGATGGACTAGTTTTTTATTATCACGTACGTCGGATTATTGTCACTCTACGAGCTTCGCAGCTTATCCGAGTTGTTGATTTGCCCGGTGCACAATTCCCACAGCGCAGGGGCGATTATGCAGATGACAGAATTTAGTTGATACGAGGAGCCCTTGGGGTAACAAATAGAGGTCAGAAAGCTTGGAGTGTTAGGTTGCTCGTATATCCTGCATTGTATTTCATTTGGACTTTCTTTTTGAGAGCCTACAAACGTGTAGCTTTGTTGTATTTGTGACAGAGAACCCACCACTTTACTTGTATTTAAGAATTTCAATATCAGTTCCCTTGTGTATAATGTTGTATTCCTTGCACCCCCTACAGCTGACCGTTGCGCGTTGATCCTGGACATATGTCGGGATCAAGGCGTGACATCATGTGTTATCAGACAGTGTATTTTCACTACCGGATGTTTCTAGTCTGCCACAGCATAAATTGTTGTGTAGAGGATGGAATATGCTTTTGCAGTTGGATAATGTTGGCATCATAGCTAATGCACATGGGCAGCCAGTTGGTGGTAGCTTGGTGTTCCATAATAACCTGGATTCTATTAAGGAGATATCTTCATATATGGGTTTTGCAAAGGATATTCAAAAGATCATTTTTGGTGGTGGAGGGGTAGGAGGGCATTGCATTTTCGTAGATAAGGAAGATGGAAGTGGAAAACTTGTCGTTGTTACAACCGCCGCCAAGGTTGTTTGCTATCGAAAATTAAAGATCTATTGAGAAAAAAGAACTTCAAGGAAGCCATCTTCTTGGTGGAGGATCTTGAGTGCGAGGGCAAATTATCAAAGGATGCTTTCATTTGATCATCACAAGGTGGGGTTTCCCTTGCTTTTTGACTTACATTTTGAGGAAGCAGTGAATCACTTTTTGCAGTCTGAGACAATGCAGCCTTCTAAAATATTTTCATTTCAGAAGGAGAGATCCAAATCGATTGTCACTACTGGTTCCTAGAAATCGCTACTGGGATTTGCTTCCTCCCCTTACGCCTCTGGAAGATGTTGTAGAGACGGGTTGATGGCAATTCAAAGAGTAATCTTTCTTAGAAAAGCAGGTGTAGAAACTGTGGTAAATAATGCATTTCTCCTCAATCCACCAAATATGGATAATTTGTTGGAGTATGCCATCAACTCAATTACAAGGTATTTGGAGCTTTCTCGTGAGAAAAAGTTGAATCCATCAGTGAAGGGAGGGAGTTGACACCCTATTACTAGGTATTTGGAGCTTTCTTTTGAGAACGAGTTGAAGTTCTGCTCCTTCTTCTTCCTTCCACCCCCATTTCTGTATATCGGTTAAGGTTGAATAAGAACTAAGATTTGGATCTTATCATTGTTGGAGCTTGTACGGCGAGTTGGTACTTTTTCTTTTTAGGGGTTTGGAAACTGGAAGGTTCATTACCAGGGCAAAAATGCCAAATGTACAATGAAAACCTACAGTGAAGCAAGCAAATAACTAGGCAGAATTAAGGCCAAGCAGTGTAGGGAGGTACAAGAAGAAAGACGCTACAACAATGCTAAGGGGTCGCCCCCTACACTGCTGTTACAAAGCTTAAGGAGGACAAGGCGAGTTCGTACTTTGCAGACTCAATCCCTCTGTGATAATTGACTCACTCTGACTTGGAACTGTGACAATGGATATACATCTCTCTCCTAAGTGAAAGGAACGGGCCCTAGCAATTACAAGTAATTTTGCCTAGAGTCCAGTGTAATTTCCCACAATTGCTTACTTCAGGAAATTGACTAATATTTATTCAACAGTTGTACGTAACCATATTAAAACAAGATGTTTGATAAATATCTCAAAAAGACCCGAGTAAAATACAAAGCTAAAAATTTGCCAATGTGGCATTCGAGTTCGATGGTCCCTAGGTTGAGAGGTTATTGGACTTTTTGATAGGAGCATATTTATGCGACTTTGTTATCTTATTTCTTTGCATTTACTTAGTTAATTTTCATTTATTATAGTGATTTAAGTTAATTTCGTATTATTGTAGGCCCAATTGGTAAAGATGACAATAAATGGCTAAATGGAGCAATTTGGAGCAGTTTTGGATTTGGATTGGATAGCATGCATGTGGAGTAGTGGGGTTGGACGTTTTTGGTGTTTAACATGTGCTAAATATGTGCTAAAATCTGGAGGAATCAAATTTGGAAGCTTGGAAGACAAGGAAAGACATAATCTTATCCAACCTTATCCAAACTTATCTTATCCAACCTTATCCAAACTTATCTTATCTTATCCAAACATTATTCCACTTTATCCAACATTATCTCATATTATCTCCAGCTGCAAAATAAGTCCTTATCCTATTCTAAATACTTCCCATCTGATTATAGGAGTCATAATCCATTCAAACATCCTAATCCTTTTTCTCCTTGGTTTCTGATGAACCCTACCTTATATATATGTATTTATACCGCAGCAATTGAGGGGGAGAAAAATTGGTGCCACATGTTCTATTCCAAATTGGTGCCGCAACCTGCAAGAGCCAAAGGGAGAGATTGTGCCGCAACCTGCCATTCAACCATTGGAGTTTTCAAAGTTCTTTCTATCCTTGTTTAGTTTTAATGTTTATTTTAGATTGTTTTTCAGTTATGTTGAACATGTGTAACTAAATTTCTTTTTAGCTAGAGGAGAATCCGAAGCCATGAACATATGTTTTATATGAATTGATTACATCCAATTATTGTTTCGTACAACACGAATGCGATTTACTTATCTACTTTATAAATAACTTATTCTTGTATGTTTATTAAGGATGCATACTTAGTTTGCATACAGGAGTTTGATGCTAGAGTATAAGGGAATTTCACCTAATTGTTATAAACTTATATTTATAAGTAGTAAAAGTCACTAGTCATGATTGAGTTAAGTAAATTCCTAGTAGGAGTATCATGTTTTTCATAGTTACGAATGTTTTGTCAATGCTTATGATTTTCACAGAATTTAATGACCTTTGATATGTGTCTCTATCATGCTTTTCATAGTTAGGGAACTTGAGAAGGATAATTTGGTTGCGTCGCTGAGTCTAATTCAATGAACTTAGAAAAGTCTGAGAATTAATTAGTGCATTCACAATTAATTTAGGATATTGTCATTCATGGTTTATAGAAAGAATAACGAGAAATCGATTTATGTGCATATGTTTCATGTGTGGAGAAGAATATTCTAGCTAGCTTTTTGCCTATATTCCCTTTACAACTCAATTTAATTGCTGCTATTTATTTTTGTTTCTTAAAATTCGTCAAGAAGCCCCCTCAATTCTTCTTTTGTGTTAGTCTGGCTTAGTTTTCAGTTTTTAAGTTTAATTTGTGTTGATTAGAATCCCTCCTAATCCCCGGCCTAGAACGATCCCTACTTACTCATACTACAATCATCTAAAATTATAAGGTTTAATTTGTGTGCTAGTTTTTACCACATCACTTTTCCGAAGACGAGCCTTATACTTTCGACACTTGTTGCAATAAAGCTCACCATCAGAAAGTCCTTGACGAGCATATGTTTAGTTCAAGTAATGAGTTGTTTTTCCTCTCTAATTGTGTGTTATTATTTACTAAATTTGCCTTATATAGATCATGCTTATGACGTAGGTTTTGCCTCACTCATTTATAAGCATTTTTATTAAGGAAAACTAATGAAAATGGTTTGAAAACTTTAAGTTTTAACGATAATAACAAAATAAATGGTAAATTGAATAGTACCATGATTGATTTTTTAGTGTAAAAATGTGATTTTTTGTTAAAGTGAATAGTACCCGAAGTTTTTCTTTGAAGTTCCCTCTTTCTTAATGGCAGAATGCTATTAAATCCAAAAGCAAAAGTTATCTTTACAAACAAAGCCAACTTAGTGTCTCCATCGATTTCTTTCACACCCAACATCTTTTGCACAGATTGTGGGAATTTTCTAGAAAATATTTTTAAAAAAATTAGTACAACAGTATATTTTACATTAAGGGGAAAAGAAATTTGGCAAAGTCATACAATTAACAATCTAATTTGGCATCGAATTCATTATTCACGAGATTCAAACCTAAAACCTCTCACTTATAAATGAAGAAGAATATTATCAAATCATAGTACTGAGTGACTTAAATTATTCGTAAAACATCTTTCATCTTTATCTATTTATTTGTAAAAAAAATTATAAAATTATAAAGAAAAGTCCTCCCTCGCATATTCCAATCCACACAACTACATCCAAGATCCAGTATCGAGAGAAATTTTTAGGTGTACCGGGTACACCAAAAAAATTTGGTGTACCCTCACTCATAACAATTTGATTTTTATTATTTTATTGAAAAATAAGTGAGGGTACAAACAGTGTTATGAGTGAGGGTACATCAAATTTTTTTGGTGTACCCGGTACACCTAAAAATTTCTCCAGTATCAACAAGACCTGTGATCTTTGCCTTCTAATAAGAAAAAAAAAAAATTTAATATTTCGATTTAATGGCATTCTTCTTCACTTATAAGTGAGATCTTAAGTTCAACAAAATATTTGTCATTAACATACTGAATTACCGATATACATAATAAAATAGCGCTATTTGTTTTTTTCTTACTTATTTAAAAAAAGGAGATAACTGATGACAAATCACCATTATCTAACTCTTCCAATCCTAGTCTATGAGAATTTTATCATACTTCATGACCACAGTCAAACATACTCACTAGAAATAGCGCTATTTATTACATTAATAGTGATATTTGAGAACATTTGGAAAGAAAAATAAAACTTCAAAGTACTCTTCTTAGTCTTGTATGACCAGAGAGCTAAAGCTACCCAACAGCCAAATACCCACCTTGCCCTGGATATTACATATCCCATTTATAGCCCATTCAAAAGAGTCCGAACCCGGCCCATTCAGCGTCACTAACGGGTCGCGGGGAAGACCTGTTAGACGAGTAAGACGACGTCGACGCGGGTGAGTAACGGAACGGCGAGAGCAGCGTTTTCCGAGAAGACACAGACCACCGCGCCAGTGTCTCAAGGTCCAAAGTGTAATCGGGTTCGGACTCGGGTACGGGCACCGTCCTAGCACCACCGCTCCCCCTTTTGCTCTTGCTGCTCGGTTTCCCCCTCAGAAGAGGAGACATAAAGCAACCGGCCGACGAAATGGCTTCTGATCGTCTTGAAAGGAAGTTATTGGGTTGCTCAAACCGCCAGCGCTCGGACCGGGTTCGAGAAGCTGAAGGGGAGCGGAAGGAGCGGGTCCGAGTGTGGGGCCCCGGCGGAGGCAGAAAGATTGACCCGGATGGCGGGGGTTTGAGCTGAAGGTGTTTGTGAGAATGCGACTGTGACGGCGGCGGCGTCTGTGGCGGTAATTGTTTTTGTTGCTGGTATTGGATTTTGGGGACGCCGGGTTTAATTTCCCACTGAAATGGGATTGCTCCTGGTTTAGTGAAAGAATGGTCATCGTAATCATCTACTGCCATTTTTTTGAATTTTCTATGATAAATTTCTGCAACTGAGAGGAATATATAGAGGAGGGAGTGCGGGGGATTGAAGAAAATTGAAGGTTGGTCCCGCCGGGATCAGAGGCATTAAGTTGGGTAGGTGGGTCATCCTAAGAAGGGTCCAATCCAATCACGTACTTGACTTTAAATGGTTCCCGTCACAACGACACGTGATATTATTAATTGGATAATAGTTGTGTATTATAAAAAATGCACATGTCTCACTTCTTACCAATATCGAGTTTTTAGTGAATAAATTTTATAACTAGAATTATGCAAGTCTTTAATATGTATTTGAATATCATTCATAAATAAATAAAAAATCATTAATATGACATTACTTAATTATCTAAATATATCAAATAAATTAAGAATTGTAATTATAGAACTCAAGAAAATTGGGAAAATGCCAAAAGGATAATTCAATCGCGCTCTGACTTTTTTGCTTGTTGAATGAGTCACTATAACATGTGCTTCCATTTTCAGGCGCATTTGGAGGGAAATTAAAACACTATCGACTCTCATAAAACCACATCGAGTTCCGTTTCCGTGATCAAATTTGATATCTCAAAGTGGAGAAATATAGATGTATTTTTTTTAATATTTTTATTATCAACCTTCCTTTGATATCTATTAAATGAACAATAATAGGAGTGCGCATTCATTTGTCATCTGGTAACTAAGAAAACATTTATGATGAATGTTAATGAGACCAAACTTTTAAATCAAATTTGGGAAACCGTTTGATGTGGTCATTTACAATTGAATTATTACTTCAGTATTGATTAACATGCTCATTTTCTATTAGTGACACATCATATGATTTACATGTTTGGTTTGATCTACCTAGCATTACTCTTAAAATTTTGTAACTTAAGGCTGATTTGGTATTGCTGAAATTATTTTAAAAACAGCTTTTTAAAAAAGCTAGGGCTAAAATTGTGTTTGGTAAATAAATAAATAAAAGCGTTTTTTGTCAAAATCATGGATCTCAAAAAATATAAACAGTTCTACCCCTAAGTGAGTATTTGATTTCGAACCCGGCTTCTCTGCCCTCCCAGTTCCCATACACTCTCATCCCCTCTTATTTTGTGCAGTCACGGTTAAACCACGTCGATATTTTATATTGATTTTTTTTATAGAAATAATAAGACAAAAGGCAATAATGATATAAAATGTTGACGTAGCTTAACCATGATTGCACAAATAAGAGAAGATATGAGTGTAATTGAAAAGGCAGAGAAGCCAGGTCCTTTGATTTCAACCTTCCCTATTCTTTCTTGTATTTATTAAAGAAGATACTTCACGGGCAAATAGCTGAGGATAGAATTTATTGATGCATGGTTGGTTGTGACACTTTGGGACACGGGTTCACAGTTAGCGATGGAAGAAAGTTGCCTACGTTTCCATGATATTCATACTCGTGACTCTTTTAAGTAAATTTTAGCTCCTTCACGGATTTTTGTCCTGAATAATATTTGGATCGGCTCGAAACACCATCATATGGAATTATTATTCCACTCAAACTATAACATTACGCGACTCTTTTAAGTAAATTTTAGCTCCTTCACGGATTTTTGTCCTGAATAATATTTGGATCGGCTCGAAACAATGAAATTATTATTCCAGTCAAACTATAACATTACACGACCGTGTTCTAGTACGTGAAAATCTCTCCTTTTGCCCCGCAAATTTCCCGGACAAAAGATGGTGTACATTTCCAATAAGGGTGACCGGCCGTTTCATTGTCCAAACGTGAAAGGACTCAAATCATGTTTCTTCTAGAAATCATAATCATTACCCCTTAATCATGTTTTCCACCTAATGCTCTGCTAATTCCAATTAATTAGCTATGGCGTGTTAAACCGAAAATAACTATCAGCAAGTGGTTGGTCTATTTCACAACATAACAATTTTTTCGGAATTTAAACATCTTGGTTCTACCAGATCTAGCCGCATACGGATCAATCTGCATTTGGGTTCTGAAACTAACCCGAAAACTAGCTCAGCATTCCTAAGAGAAATCTTCCTGCATGTTACAAACAGCTCGCATCATACTGCTGGCCACGTCAAGCAGCTGCAAGTACTCGTCAGCACCATCCACAAGACACTGCATCATAAATAGGAGCTAAATTAAAATTTTGCACAAGATAGGCCTGCCTTAATTTATTAAGATATTGATTAATCGAACTTAACAAGCTAAATTAAAACTTTGAACAACATATGACATGCCTATGAAAGGTAGTTAACCTCTCTTACCTTATCTGCTTCGCCCAGTTTCTTGCATATTCTAGCCTTCTGTTCATCTAATATGTCATCTGCCTGAACGACCACCTCAAATAACTAGAAGCAATCTTGTATTACTTTTGCTGTATTTCATATGGATGACGACAATCATAATGAACTAATAGGTGATTCGATTAAAAGGGTGAAACTAAAACCTGTGAAAGCATTTGAGAGACTGGATATCCCTCTGCAATTACATTGTTGACTTCCTTGTTTGCCAAGTCAAAGTTATCACCCCTGCACGCAGAGAAGAATGCCTCGACAACTTCCTCCGGGACTACCTGAAGAACGCAATTATTGGACATCAGGATGGAGCAGGGATTTGATGTAAACAAAAACCCCTTGGGATCCCAAACACATTCAACCTTAAGAGGGGCCATTTCATTTTAATGCTCAATGCTAGAATCAAACACAAATTTCCCGACATAGGATTCCACTGTACCTAAGTCCCCAATTTCGTGAGACTAACAGTGGGAAATGACAGACGTCAGAAGAACATAAACGACCCGCTACAATATAGTTCTTCAGCTGCTCAAGTTATAAGTTATAATAAATAACTTCAAGCATCTTGTGCTCAATCTCAAAGCAAACCTATGCTCTCATTTGTTGCAACTACACATAGTTGTATGCTATAACTATATAACATTAACGTTACTGCCTAACATGCATATAAATAAAGAAACAAGTTTCTATATCATCATCAAATTTAACTGTCTTGTTACTTACCCCAGACACACTAATCAGCTCCTTTGAAGAAATAGAAGATCCAAATAAGCGAGCAGCTGACTGCAATATTTCGAAAGTACAACTTAAAATTCAACAATGAGAGACTTAGCAGGATCTAATGTTAATGCCTTACCAATGTGGACAAGTCCGTTAGTAACAAGGAAAAAAAAGGAAAAAAATTTGAAGCACGAAACTTCTGTAAAGGTCTAATTTAGATGAACGCAGAAATGGGAGAAAAATCTCAAAGTAGTTGGTTATATTAAGTTTAACTAACACTGGGCTATCCAAGAGCATTTCATATAACTACAAGATTTTAACAAACAACAAAAATACCAAAGCATTTTACTTGCACTAGGGATACTGTGATCACTGATCAGTTCAACAATATTCCTCAATATCATCATTCCCGGACACCCAAAAGTTGGGTGCTAAACTTTCAAGATGCTTAAAGCCAAAGAATTTCCAACACAATATCAATTAACATCATGCTTCACAAAAACACATCATCAATTAAGCAGCCAAAAATGTATAAACTACTGAAGTACAGCCTTAATAGATACTGATGGTGGTTATCTAACAAGTCTTTCGGGAGAAAATAGATGAACAAGAAAAGAGGCAATTTTTCTTGACTAACCCCCAATTACCTGCAAGTATGTAATAGCCCGACGAAGATCACCTTGTGAGATAGAGCTTAGTGTTGACAGGGCCTACAATGTAGATCAACACTTTGTATGAGGATGTCAAAACCCCAAAACTGATTCAAAGATTCCATTTTCAACAAACCACAATATGCAGTACAATACTTCAGCTATGATGTACACACCTCTGGATCCAGGTTAAGGCCTTCTTCTTGGCAAATATGCAATACGCGGGTGATCATGATATCTTCTGAAAGTGGCTTAAACCTGAACTTTGCACATCTCGAAGCAAGTGGCTCTATGATCCTACAAAAACAACAAACTCATTGATCATCAAGTGCAAAGCCTGCCCTTGATTCATGTATATTACAATTTAATGACAGAACCTAAAGACATTTTAAATTAACTGTTATTATTTGAAACCTTCCTTTCACTGCATTTCAGTGACATTTCCTACATAGACATTATTATACACGAACAGTTCCTAAAGAAGGTATTTTAAAATAAACAATTGTGTTCCCTCAGACATCTCAGGATACTCTTACAATGCAAGAGTGAAAATGATCAAGGTTTCTAAACCCCTCCAAACAAAACCAAGTTTCAACTGTATTTTATCAAACCCGCCCCAAAATAAAATAAAGGAAGAAACTGGGTTACCAAAAGTTTAAGTGAACCAAACATATAAAAAGGAATTGCATATTGCCTAATTAAACAAATAAAAAAGTACGGAAGGTGCACCTGCTGATATAATTGCATATAAAAAAGAATCGGGTGACTTTGGAGTGAGTTTCCATTGTACGTCTTAGGGCATTCTGCATAGCAGAGAGTAAGTGAGAGGGCATTCCTAGTACATTTTAGGCAATGAAGAGATAACAGACGTGCCTGAGCATCTTCTGTCATTGAATCTGCCTCGTCAAGGATTATGATCTTAAATGGTGGACATGGGTAACCCCTGCAGCATTGAGGAAAGGGAATACATACCCATAAACAATGGAAACGGAGAATATATGAGTAAAATTGAAAATAAGAGTTCTCAGATATGAGAATATACCCTGGACGTTGATTACTACCCACAGCAACAGCAGCAAAATCTTTGATCTTTGTCCGAACAACATTGATCCCACGATCATCACTTGCATTGAGCTCCAGCACTCTAGACTTGTAGAGTTCAGGTCTGCAAAAAGATTGTGATTAAAACAGTGAAAATTTTATAGCAATGCGTATAATAAATAAAACCCGATGCAAAGAATTTGAATTCAGAGTAAAATGTGATAGATAGTGCTCAGTCGTATGCTTAAACACCCCAAATAACATCATTCAATTTAACTACCCGAAAATAATAAGAAACCATAAAGCCATGTCTAGAGTCATCATGGTCCCTCCTAGTACCATCTAAATCTAGTCAGCCCGAAAGAATTTCGGAATCACTCAACCCATTTGAAGACTTTCGAGAATCATGGCATCAAAATACAATGCAATTTGGGAAAACAAGTTTTAAAGAGCTGAAAGCACATAAATACACAATCTTTGGAATTTCAGATAAATAATAAAGTGGGCAGGAGGCAAACCCGAAAAGCTGGTGAGCGATGGCGAGAGCGGTGGTGGTTTTTCCGGTACCCGGCGGACCATAGAAGAGCATGTGAGGACACTGCAAACAAAACAAAAAACCCCAAGTCACAGAACTAAACAGATGAAGAAATAGGAGTAAGTGCATTAGGGTTTTGAAAATTGAAGCTTCACGGATGTTACATTTGATGTCTCGAGGGTATTGGTGAGGACTCGGACCACCTCGTCCTGCTGCGCCACATCTTTCACTTGCCTCGGCCGACTGACAAATTACATAACATTCAAAATTGAAATCAACAAAATTAAGCCCTAAATTGGAATGTAATTGTAGAGAGAGAGATAGAGAGAGAGAGAGGAATGGTACTATTTTTCGACCCATGGTTGAGAGCTCTGAACCAGTGGCGCCATGGATGTCTTGTTTTTCAGAAAGGCAGTCCCGCCTCAATACTGAGTAGGGCTTTTGCTTTTCCCGCTTTGGGGACGGAAGAGGAGGAACAACAAACGATACTGTTTTAAGGTCCAATTAAACCAATTAATTAGGTCTAGATCCTCTCCGGATCTTTCTATGGGGAGCCTGCTGACCACATCATCGTGGCCGTTAATTCAAAGTGGACGCAAATCATGCGGCTAGTAAGCTTTTTAATTTATTTCACAAACAGAAAGGAGCTGCTGAGAATATTCAAATGAGATGTTAGAATTCTAGTTGAAATGTCATTGTGCATATTTGGCATAAAAAATCTTTCCAATAGAAGTGTTATTTGCTCATTCGATTTGAAGCATTTGTGATTAGAATCAAATTTAACATCAATGTCAAATTTATTTTTAATTAATTTTAGTGTTGGGTTCCTTATTCCGCTAATAATTCAACCAATAAAAATTAAGAAAACTAATGAAAATAGTTTCAAAACTTTGCATTTTAACAAAAAATCATCTAATAACTTTATTTAATTATAAAGACAAGGAAAAAATATAAAAAAACTTACCATACTCGCGTGAGGGGACTAGCGAGTGGTCTAAGCCCAATGTTTTATTTGGTGGAAACAAACAACCATTGCAACTTCTCGCTTTTTTTATTGAAAGAGGATCCTCTCCGGATTCACTTTGTTTCCTAATCATTTATCGTATATCGTGCAGTCAGTTTTTGTCAGGTACTATTTGTGTTTAATTTAAAATAAAAAAAGTTAAATCATTTATAACCGCACGATACACAATAAATGATTAAGATATGAAGATCCCTAGGATTCCCACAATTTGAATTTAGATGGGATCCAAATTCTTTTTTAATTATCACTTGCATTTCTCTTGAATTATCAACTATTATTATGAGATTTTTTTTTTCTTTTCTTTTTTGCTTAGAATAAGAAAAAGACTTCAAATTGAATTACATTCTTTAGTTTTATTTTTGTGATATTGTTTTCCAATGGTAGCCAAGATGACGAGAGATTTTTCAATGTGCTCGGAACTCGATACACCATGTGTTTCTATACAAATTGTGAGATTCTTGTGTTAAAAAATTAATAACATAAAAAATAAAATTTCCCCCTACTTACGGGTATAAGGAAAAATTTCTCTATGATGACATCCAAGCTCAAGAAATTGGATGGAGAGCTGCATTTAACTATTGTAGATATGTAAAAAATGTGAGGGAATTTTAATTTGGCAATTGAAAACAGTTTTTTTTAATATAATTACCGAAAACGTAATCTTCTCAAGGTTTTGATTGAAAATATCACTTTTGGGCTCATCATTTCCCGCGCAATGGGTACTTTTACATGACCAAACATGGCCTAAGTTTCAAACCTTATGAAATTGAACCAAGAATGAGATACTATTTATAAACATGGCCTAAGTTTCAAACCTTATGAAATTGAACCAAGAATGAGATACTATTTATAAAGCTTGACCAGTAAGTAGGCATTATTTATGAAATTAAACCAATAAATAGACACTATTTATGAAACTAGACCAATAAGTGGAAGCCAAGAATTAGACACTATTTCTAAAACTAAACCAATAGGTGAAAATTATTTATGAAACTGAATTATACACTATTTATGAAATTAGACCAAGAACTAAACACTATTTATGAAACATGATCAAGAACTAGACACTCTTTATGAAAGTGGACCAATAAATAGGCAATATTTATGAAACTAGACTAAGAAAGAGACAGTATTTATTAAACTGTACCAATTACTATATATTATTTATGAAACTGGACCCAATAACTAGGCACTATTTATGAAATATGACCAAGAACTAGACACTATTTATGAAAGTTGACCTTGAACTAGACACTATTATAAAACTGAAACAATAAATAGTGTAGTACTATTCAGTTTCATAAATGAACGCACGGATCCCAAGCGTTCAGATTTTATTAAAAAAAATTATATTAAAATTGTGTTATTTTCATTAAAATTTATGTTCATTTGTCCTTTTATTGAAATTTAAGGGTTTTTCGTTAAATTTAAGTTTTTTTTCATTAAATAAAGTTATAGCATAATTTTTTTGTTAAAATAAACTTAACCCAAACTATTTTCATGAAAACTCCCATAAAAATTTTGTTTCAAATTATTTTCTAATAATTAGAACCATTTAAAATTATATTTTAATAAGAAAATAACATTTGACAATTTGATTGAAGAAGTATCAAATTTGACATAAAACTTTAGATTGTTACATTAGCCATCAATATTAATTTGACTATTATAATTTGACATGGGATTTCTACGGCTCTCTTGTTGCTCCTCACAAAAACGAGGCACTCTCTTTTCTAGTGATACGTTGTTGCTCTTTTTAATTCATTTCCAGCAATCGTGGCTTCCCGCTGCTCTCTATTTTTCCGGTAACACTTGTTGTTCTCTTTCCTTCTCATCTCTCTCCCCAAATCTCAAATACACAGCAAACTAAGCAGCACGAGTTCTTCCATGTCAAAATTGAACCAACAGTCGAATTGTTCTTGAGAACGCAAGGCATGGGTCAAGGGGGGAGAAGGCCCTGCAGTTCGAGTTTATCTGAAATTTACTTAGATGGCCAAAACACCGGAAACTTCATTACGACCCTTGACCAAGATCTATGCTGCCCCAGGCAGTGCAAACAAAATAAAAAGGAATGCAGACGTATAGGGATGAAGAAGGCAACCAACCGACCAAAATGATGAAACAAAAAGAAACCTTGCTTGGTGCGTGCAAGCTGGAAAAAAAATAAAATATTCAAAACGAATTATGCCCGTAGGATGTGTAGCCAACAGTTTAGATGAATTGATCACTACGAGATCCGCAGATAAGGAGCCGGAGAGGATCCAGGTCCTTCAAAAGTTTCATGAGAGCAGTTCCACCGGGGGTGGTTAGGCCGGCACTCTGCCAAAAAATAAGGCTGGCACTCAGCCAATCTACTCCAGCCCGTTCTATTGATTGGCACCCAGCCCAAGCTGATCTCCAGGTCTACCCGAAATTAACAGGCCTTGGGACTGGCCCAAGTGACGCACTGCTGACGCCAGCGTGGCGTCGGAAGGCAAGGAGCCACGGAGGGAGAAGGAGGGAGAGGAGCTCGTTGTTGCTTCAATCTTTGATACAGCGGGAAGCTCCTGATGCAGAGCGACTTGGACATGCTTTCCGCAAGACTCGATATTCACGCAAGAAACCTATCGGAGGTTTAGAACGTCGGCGTTTGACACAGCGGTTCGCGATCGTCGTTTTGAGGTCTAGCAACAGAGCTTGCAGAGACGACATGAGGTTGTCTGCAAAGATTGTTTCTGTTATTTCTGGGTTTCGTTCGTACAAGGTTGTTCTAATCGGAGCTGGGATTATCATGCCGTTGATTTGGGTTTTGGAGTGTGGGAGTGAGGTTGGGAAAGAAGAAGTTGCAAAGTGCTTACAGAGATTAAAGTCAAAAATTAAAAATAAAATAATTATTTTTTATTATTTTATAATAAAAATTAATAATATTTTAATAAAATTGACTAGGCTATTTTTTGTTAGGGGTGGAGATGATTTGGTCTATTATTGTTCACTTGAGTGGATAAATGAGCTGGGTGCTGGCGCAAAGTCTTTAGGGATGGAATTGCTCTGAAAGGGGTGTGCTATCCACACACACCTTTTGTTAATTTCTGTCCGTTGATCTTCTTCATTTCATCCAATCTGACGGGCGAAAATTAGAAGGGTGTGTGAAAAGTAAAAATGGGTGTGTGGATATCACACCCCTTATGAAAACAAAAGTTTTAATTTTGACTGCACAATTGGTCTTGATCGGTTGATATTGATTGGTCTGGAAGAGTTTCGGAGAGAATCTGAGTCCCCATTTGAGTCTGGTTGGTGCTCTGCCGCCACGACACCTAATGCCGCTGCCACCCCAACCTTTTGTATTATTTCCAAACACCAACCTTCTCCTACTATCCTCCAACGCCCAAATACGAACCAGTTTCCTCCTCTTTTTCTTTAACTGTATGAAAATTCAGTTTCAAGTTGTAGAATAATTAAAGTCGTGGCGGCGACTGGGGAGAACAATACTTTGCTACTCAAAATTCTTAGTGTTTTAATAGTGGAGCTTTGTGCTTATAATCAGAACCGTTCATACTATGAATCACATTGTAAAAAACATCTTTGCAAAAAATAAATTAAAACTAATGTCGTTTATTCAATCTATTGTAACAAATACATAGACGATTCATAATGCTTTTACCAATACCGTTCATTTGTTTTTAAATAGTTTGATGACTAAACAACCTTAGTTTTAATTGATTTTTTGCAGATGCGATCTTTATATGGTGATTTATAATATGAATGGTTATGATTATAAACACGAAGTTTTATAAATTAACAACGACCAAATTTGAAAAAATTTTAGTAGAATTCCTACTCATCTTTGAGTAGCCAAGTATTGTTAGGCTAAGAAGACCTTTACAATTACAAACCCTTAGTTCACCGTTAAGAGCAAAATATGAGGATTTTAATCATTAAAGATATATTAGTACTTACATATCCAATTTTGGTTATAATTATTATCTCTACTAATTAATAAAACACTCATTGTCAACCAAAATTCTATAAAATTACCAATTTAACCCTCTAATTAAAATAGAACATGAATAAGAAATATGGGCAAAATGTAATTTCAAATAACCAAATTTTGTTGTTTTTACCCTCACGTTCTCTATCACTTCCTTCCTCTCTCCTTCTATTTCAAAAACAAAAATAAAAAATTTTCTCACACACTTTTGTGTGTGCCCATATGCTAGTAAACTTTAAAATGTGGTTATAATTTTATTTAGAATCCAAAATATGCTTATTTTCCAAATTTCCTCATTGAGTGAGCATTACACCATTAGATTGTACTACTTATAATTATTGTAGTCAGTTCGATTAACACGACATGTTTTTAAGTAAATATTTAGCCTAAATGTTACATGCGCGATATCAAAATAAGATAAATAGAATTGAAGTCTATAAAAGTACAAAATAAATATTTCTAATTACTTAAGTTATAAACTATGTGTCAACATGACCTGTTGGTTCATGGTTGTGTGTTCTCGGATAATTGACCAAAACTGAATCCAACATATGCTACTTGTTTTTATTAAACAAATTATTATTTACAAAAATTAATTCCTAATATTGTAAAATATGATTTGAGCTAAACAAACAATGACGAGACGGAATTTAATGGAATGGAACGGAAGTTCCATGCTACGTTTGGTATGTGTAAGACGGGATTGGACAATTGTTCTATTCCGTGTTTGGTACGCGCATGGCAAAATGGCATGAAGGATTAAATGACAAGCGTATCCATCCTCTCAACCCCAGGGATTTGATCCCCATATCTTAGCTTCTCGAACTAAGACCTCTTTGGATCTCTCTCTCCATTCTCTTCCTCTGCAGGACCGCAATATTCTTTCCTTCTCTCCCCGGCTATCTAGATTCTCTATTAGCATCAAGGGACCAGATCCACGGCCCATAAAAATGTCGACCACTCGCTCGAAACCGCAACCTCTGTCATCCAATCGAAACTTTCAATTCAGTCTTCATTGGAGCAGAATTCGAGAGTTTTTGAAGAAATAAAATTTTTAATTATTTGTTTATGTACTCAATCATAGATATACCTCCTCTCTTGATGTTGAATCAAGACTTCAAGGGGTGTTGAGTTGGAGAAGCAACGGGGTATTGTCGAGCGACGGTGTCGGCCACGTCTTTTTAGTGGGTGGCGGCAGGGATGAGGGAGGCGGCGAGAGGAACGTGGGGGTTGGGTTCAGATGGGTTTTCAAGGATTGGGTTAGCCATGGTTGGGTTGCTGGGTTTGTGGTGGAGGAAAATGCTACATGAGAGAGAGATGGTAGAACAGAGGGTAAAATAGAGGGAGGCGATGGGAGAGATAAAGTAGACAGTGGAATTAATGAAAAAGAGAACAGGTATTGTTGTCCAAAAAAACCATCATTTTGTGTTCCATGGGCTAGAACAAGTCTGTTCCAGGGGGAGGGTGGTACAAAAAATTAACTATAATTCGTTCCACGGGACAACGCGTTCCAAGCAATTTGGCGCACCAAACGTGGGACGTACCAAACGGTACCCTTAACCCTCCAAGTGTAGAAGACCTCTAAAGATCCACACCCACTAGTGTAGTGAGATGGATGAATGAATAACCAAAAGGAAAATAGATGATTAGTTAACTCTCCCTTTGGTGGCCAACCTTGTGTGGGAAAAGAGAGACAGAGAGTTGTTTTCTTTTGAGGCTAGAAAGACACACACAAAAACCCTAAGGAACTTTTTCCCTTCACACACCTTTTATAAGGTGAAGTGAAAGTCAATCTCTCGCTCTTTTTGTCTTAAGGCAGTCGACCCATTGTGCTAGGCTTTCTTCTTGGGCCTTTTTCTTTTCCAAGTCATCCAATGCTTGTGGTTTGGGCCCAATGAGCTCGAAAGAACCCGAACTATATTTAATCTCAAACATGATCTTTCATCGCTTCTATGATTTATTTAGACTTTCTAATTAATCATAAAACTTAATTAATTAATTAATTTCATCATCCTTTAGTTATCTCATCACATGGTCCCTTAACACACCTTTTATAAGGTGAAGTGAAAGTCAATCTCTCACACTTTTTGTCTTAAGGCAGCCAGCCCCTTGTGCTAGGCTTTCTTCTTGGGCCTTTTTCTTTTCCAAGTCATCCAATGCTTGTGGTTTGGGCCCAATGAGCTCGAAAGAACCCGAACTATATTTAATCCCAAACATGATCTTTCATCGCTTCTATGATTTATTTAGACTTTCTAATTAATCATAAAACTTAATTAATTAATTAATTTCATCATCCTTTAGTTATCTCATCACATGGGTCACACGGGTGTCTTGGTGTACAATCGTTTTAGGTTCCAATTAGTGAGGCAGTGAGATGATTGGTATCAATCTAATTGAATAGTAATACAATCACTTAGTGAATTAAAACTTACTTTTAATTCTTCTTCTACTTTGATGACTACTTATTTAATCATCTAGAAGGACCCACAAGCCATGAGTGACATTTAACCATATATCATGGCTACCCAAGCTAACATAAAATTTCGTTGGAGAACCTATTCAGTTGGATTTATGATAGGAGCATATTCATGCGACTTAAATGGCTTGTTCTCGTGCATTTACGTTATGTTTCTTTAGTTATTTTAGTACTTTAAGCTATTTTCGTGTGTTTGTAGGTCCAAAGGGCTAAAGGAGCAAAAAGATGCATTTTGGAGATTTTTGGAGCACTTTTGGGCTAAGGGTGGATAGCTTATGCTTGGAGCCAAAGTGTTGGACGAAATTGAAGACCTAATTGGAGCCAAAGTGTTGGAACCTTGTTCTCTTTAGTTTTAGGACATTTAAACCTTTCCTAATCCCAATCATGCCATGCATAACACACATCCATTCTAACACATTGTCATTGCACATGCATTTCCTTCATTAATTAACCCACATGCTCCCATTACTTATCATAACCACATATCATATCACTTATCACTTATCACTTATCATCATCACTTTATCATATCACTTATCACTTATCATAACCACTTATCACATCATAACCACATATCATATCACTTATCACTTATCACTTATCACTTATCATCATCACTTTAGCTTTAATTCACATGAACATTCACTCACCACAAACATTTCACATGCTTTCCTATTCAATTAAATCAGCCACATGCATTCATCATCATAACCTAGCTGTCATTCCACTTCATTGCACATGCATCTTCAAAGAAATCAGATTTCCATCATATTCACATGCATTCATCATCATAACCTAGCTGTCATTCCACTTCATTGCACATGCATCTTCAAAGAAATCAGATTTCCATCATAGTCACATGCATTCCATCTTTTAATTTAATCACATGCACATTCACCTTGCTTTGCAGAAAATCCACTTCATAACACATGCATCTTGGCAGATTTCACATGCACTCATGCACATTCACCTTAATCATTCACATAGCTTTAATCCACATGCATTTCCACCTAGATTTCCACCTCACAACCACCAGAAATCAACCAAAAACGTGCATTCCCTTTCATTTCTGTCAAAACACATGCATTTCCACCCTTTAATCACATGCACAAACAGCCACATGCATCTCCCATCACCATTTCAGATTTCCACCAAGTTCCTAGCTGTCATGTTCCCCCCATTTCACCTATAAATACTCATTCATTCATTCTCATTCAGACACAATCCATTCACCACAGAAATAAGGCCTTTGTGCCAGAAATTCATCCATTCCAAACACTCTTCCATAAACTCATCCATTGCAGAAATGTAGACATCAAACCACCCTTGTGCCGTGCCTTCCCTATTAATCCAAACACCACTCCCCAAACCATTCACACCATCAAACTCACCTTAGACCTTGTGCCACAACGAAGAGGAAGAGAAGAGTGCCTAAACGTTCATACAATTCAAGTTTGAGTTGTTGGAATGTTTAGGTGTTTCTTTGATTTCAATGTTTAATTTCAATGCTCTTTGTTTTGTACGAATGAGGAATGGATGATAAGAGGGCCTAAACGTTCATACAATTCAAGTTTGAGTTGTTGGAATGTTTAGGTGTTTCTTTGATTCTCTTTGTTTTGTGCCATGAGGAACTAAACCCCCCTTGGTTAGGGGGTGATTCAAATATATGTTTATGCTTGCATTTTGATTTGAATACTTCTAATTGCGTTTCATAAGTTGTGGATTCAATTCGTTTAACTGTTTGATTGATAACTTATTTATGTATGTTCATTGAGAGTGCACACTTAATTTTCATGCATGAATATGACGCTAGAATATAAGTGAGTTTCACCTAATCGTTATGAACTTATATTCACAAGTAGTGGAGGTTGCTTATAAACAATCGCGTTAAATGAATTCTTGGCATAAGTTTCATGCAATCCATAGTAACGAATGCCTCGTCAACACTTATAATTTTCATAGAGCGTAATGATTCTTGCTTGTACCTCTTCTATGCATTCATGTTGAGGACTTGTGGGGAATGTTTTGAATTATCGCATGCATCATCCAATTCAATAACGTTAGGAAGATTTGAAGGTTAATTAGTGCATCACGGTTAACTTGGGGTGTTGAGTATCATAGTTTATTGAAATGCAATTGGAAATCATTTTATTATGCAAGTATAACATGTATGGAGATGAACCCCTTAGCCATTCTATCATTCATTCATTTCAATTCCATCCATATTTTCATCAAATTCATCTTTACAATCTGTTTTAATTACAATATGTGTATTTTATTTAATTTCGTCAAATCTAATTCCCCCTTTACTTTATTGTCCAATTTAGTTAGAAAGTATCTTAGTTTGTGTTTATGAGTGTTTTGATTCATTTTATTTCCCAATTTCGTCCAAATTCACCAAAGTGCTCAAAACTGCCCAGAAAGTGATTTTAAGGCAGTTTTGAGTGTTTTGGGTGATGTTTGAGTCTTTTGGTTTGTTTTAGTGTTTCAAGCATTTAGTTTTACATTCTTTGAGTTAGTTTAGTGTTTTATATTGTGTTTTTACGTTCTTGAGTCATTTTGTTACACAAATTCGTCCAAATTTGTGTTTGTGCTCAAATCTGCCCAGAAAGTGGTTTTTAGGCAGATTTGAGTGTGTTTGTGTTGTTTTGAGTCCTTTGAGTCTTTGTGAACGTTTTTAACTTTGTTTTTATGTTTTTGAGTCAAATCCAAGTGATTAACAATCCCTCCTAATCCCCGGTCTAGAACGATCCCTACTTATACATATACTACAATTTGACGAAAAGAGGGTTTAATTTGTGTGCGTATAATTCACGCATCAAATTTTGGCGCCGTTGCCGGGGATTAGAAAATTTGCTAATCCCTTGGATTGTTTTATTTTCGTTTGTTTTTATTCTAGATTCTTAATCTTGTTTTGTTTCTTGTTTTAGGTACTAGTTCATGACTCGGAGTTCTCATCCGATTCGTGAACATATCCTGGAGTGATTGGGTTCTTCGTCCGGCTGCAAGACGTAAAAGAAAGCGCTACTTGGGAGGCAACCCAATGCACTGAATAAAACAAAGCATGTTCAAAAAAAAAAAAAAAAAAAAAAAAAGATAGATACTAAACATGGAGAAAGATGGAGCTTCACAAAGGTTGTTTACGTGAAGCCCCACTACGAGGCGTCGAAGCAGAAGGCTTTGGAACGGAAGGCATAGTAGCGGAAGGCATCGGAGCGGAAGGCATCGGAGCGGAAGGCGTCGGAGCGGAAGGCATCGGAGCGGAAGGCATCGGAGCGGAAGGCATCGGAGCTAGAGCATTCCAGGCCTCAAGACTTGGCCAAGCGCTGGATGAGCCAGGAAAAAGGTGCCTCTGGAGGAAAGACGAAAACCTTTGACGGTCACTGTGAATCCGACCTTCAGACTCTTGCAGCTCATCAAGCTTCCTCTTCATGCCCGTCGAATAGTTGTTGGCAAGCACGTGCAAACTTCTATTCTCGTACTTAAGCTGCTGGATCTCTTGCTTAAGACTTTCCACCTCCGCCATCAATGATTCCACCTGACGGGAGCGGGCAAGCAGGCGTTGGCCCATGTTGGACACAGAGCTCGCACACTGAACACTAAGTGCGAGGGACTCTTGAACGGCCAACTCATCGGACCGTCCTGACAGCAGCCTACTATCTTTTGGAGTGAGGAGGTTCCTAGCTACTATTGTAGCTGTTGTGGCGTCCTGCATCACGGAGTCTTCACCTGTAAGAAGACCATTAGAAGATAAGAAAGAAGGGCGCCATACGTTACCTTGACGCAGCGCGCCCGTATCACTGCTAAGGCTCAATTCCAAGCTAAGGTTCGATGAGTTTGCCATTTTTCAAAAGTGTTCAAAGAGAAGGGATGGAGTTAAATTTCAAAGGGCCGGAGTCGATTTTCAAGAATGGGAAATCTTCAGAGTGTGTTTGTTGTGGTGATCGATAGCTCAATAAAAAAGCCAAGGCGACGCGTCCACCAATTCAAAAAGCCGGAATTTCCGGCGTAATTTAGGCAACGCTTTCTCGGCTTTTCAGAAGACGCGTTCAACTTTGTCAAAAGAATTCTTCTTTTCAGACAACACGTGGAGGCCATCACCGCAACTACACATCTTTAGCCGACAAGCGCAAAGTTCGGCGATGCTTTCTCTGCTTTTCAGAAAACGCGTGCAGCTTTGTCAAAAGGAGCCCGCATACGCACTACTACGTGTCGTTCAGAAAGCAAAGGGGCGTCGTTCAGAAATCGAAAGGGCGCCTGCTCAGAAATCGAAGAGGCGTCGTTCAGATATCGAAGAGACATTTGTCGACAAGGGTAAAAACACAGTACCACCACTTGATATTATCTCTATATATGTCGACCTTCGTCTTTTATGGCAAGGCAAACCTGAAGAAAATGCCCAACTCTCTCTCACCTCTGAGGGCGCACTCCCAGCAAAGCCTCTTGAAATACTCAATTTTTTCTCCCCCAAAGAAGATACCAGAAACCTGGAGTACAAATGAGGCAGAAGGAAACGGTCGGTCGAAGCATGTGGAGACAACCACAACAAATACATGTGCTGCTTCATTCGCCGTTTCTTCAAAAGCAAAGGTATCTCATATCATCAAGGTCTAAAGCAAAAGTATCTCATATCATGCTCTTTCCCTGTCTTTTTCTTTGTCCTTGTTCTTACTCGCATGGCAAAGTAAAAGAAGCAATCAGCCGGCACTTGGAGTCAGTCTTCCGATCTGGAGCCAACTGCCTGGAATCTATTCCTGATTGCTTACCTAGCGTTGCTCTCGAGTAGTCATCTTCAACGGTTGATACACTTCCAGAGAAGGGACCACTTCTGCAAAGGGGAGCGAGTAAGGCAAGTGAAAATGATACATTGAAGCATGTGGAGACAAACTTAGGCTGAGTTATCCTCCAACCCTTTTCAATACGAATTGGAAAGATTGAACAAAGAAACAGACCAAAGGGGTAAGCTCAGACCTTCGGGGAAGACCAAAAGAATCCTCCAGCCCAGTAGCACAAAGGAAAATCAACAAGTGGAGGAGACCAAAAGAATCCTGCTGCCCAGTTCAACAGTAGCACAAAGGAAAATCAATGATGGGCGGAAACCAGTTCAAGAGTAAGCCTGTGGAGTCACTATGATCAAAGCCTCAATGCAATTACCAAGGAGAAGAGGGAATTTACACTCCATAACCAGATTTGCGTCCCTAAAACTCTTCTCTTTGTTAATTACATTCTGCCATGTTTAGTATGTTTAAATGCTTTTTGTGTGTTTACTTATGCTTTGTTTAAATCTATGCTTAAAACATTGAGGACAATGTTTGATTTAAGTGTGGGGGGGGGGGGTAACTAATGTTGTTAATGCAAATTCGTGGGATTTTATCACCCATAACTTCAAATGTTGTTCCTTGCTGTTTTAAGGTGTTTTTAAGTTGTTTTAGAGTGTTTTAGTATGTTTTGTTTTTATAACTCCGAAAATCACATAAAAATTTGGAAAACATGTTTTAAAAAGCCTAAAAAGAGTGTTTTTGAGTCGTTTTTGTGTGTTTGTGTCTTAGGGTACCTTCCAACACAATGATAAGGATTTGGTTTGTAATTGCATGACGGTTAAAAAGAGTTATTAACATAGAGAAAAGTTTGATTTACTCTTGGTATTTTTTTTGCTTGGTTATGGTTATAATGTATGACTTCACATGCAATCATAAAAGAAAAATTCGTTTTAGTAACATGCTTGAAGGAAGGAACTCAAACAAACGCTACAACCCTGTGAGACTCGAGCCATTACCTTCGTTGGAGAGTTATTTTCTGTGATTCTTTGTTTTCTAAAGTTGTCGCATGATCTCATTATTCCTTACTTGGTTGCTACTTAGAATGCAATAGTATCATGATAGAACTAAATGCTAGAACTTATATCCGTTTCATTCAAAGCATGACATTGAATTGCATAACATATATCAAGATGAAGTTGTGTAGTTGCCACCCTAACCAAATAGCCTTACTTCCCATATTTCGTATTTGTTATTAGTTTTAACCCCGTTGAACCTCGTTTAGCCTATTTTCTTTGCTAACCACATCACCCCTTACCTAGCCTAGATTAGGACCATTCGTACCCTTGTTCTTGAAGCATAGTAAGCATGACGGATAATGAATTCCTTTTGATTAATATGTTGCAGAAAATAAGTGTGGGGGAAGGGATTTTTGTGTGTATGTATGTGCCTAAGTCTTAAAGGAGGCACGGGAAAAAGAAAAAAAAAATGTGAAAAAAAAAAGAAGAAGAAAAGAAAGAAAAAGAGTGAAAATAAGTGAGAATGGACTCACAAGTGTGATTGTTGAAGAAAGGGCCCAAAAAGTTTGAATATGGCCCTAAGTTTTGTGTGACTTTCCCTTGGGTGTTCAAAGTTGACTTCTGCGTTCTAAAGGGAATTCTAAGTGCCTAATTCAATACTTTGCTCACTATTGCTTAAAGAACGTTTGTTTTCCCTATCCTTTCATTGTTAGCCAACTCCCCAAGCCCCGTTACAACCTTTGACTTCTATCTTGATCGTTATGTGTTCAATAATGTGGAGTTTGGAATTGATATGAGCTTATGGAATCACTGGTTCTCGTTCTAAGTAGTAGCATTCAATTCATGAGATCATATTCATGTCATTGTCGTAAATCCAGAAAATGCTTTCTTTGATATAACATATGTGAGTGTTAGAATTCATATTTACATCAATCTTCTCACATATAACTTAGTGTAGGGAGTGTAGTCAGAAAATCTGTGTGAAAAACGAGTGCATATCTTGTAAGGATTTGAGCAAATTCTCTAAGGCATGTTACTACATTCAAAACATGGTTTTAAATGCTTAATTGTGAAATAATATGTGGTGACTATGATTAAGAATGTACTTAAGTGTGAAGATGACTAAAATCTATGGGACTAATGATTTTTAACTTGTCATGTGCATTGGAAATCCTTGAGACGATTGTTGGAAGGTTTAGGTTGTGTTTTTCTTGTTCAGTGTCGTTTTGTTTTTTATTTCTTTTGTTTTGTTTTGCTCGAGGACTAGCAAAAGATAAGTGTGGGGGTATTTGATAGGAGCATATTCATGCGACTTAAATGGCTTGTTCTCGTGCATTTACGTTATGTTTCTTTAGTTATTTTAGTACTTTAAGCTATTTTCGTGTGTTTGTAGGTCCAAAGGGCTAAAGGAGCAAAAAGATGCATTTTGGAGATTTTTGGAGCACTTTTGGGCTAAGGGTGGATAGCTTATGCTTGGAGCCAAAGTGTTGGACGAAATTGAAGACCTAATTGGAGCCAAAGTGTTGGAACCTTGTTCTCTTTAGTTTTAGGACATTTAAACCTTTCCTAATCCCAATCATGCCATGCATAACACACATCCATTCTAACACATTGTCATTGCACATGCATTTCCTTCATTAATTAACCCACATGCTCCCATTACTTATCATAACCACATATCATATCACTTATCACTTATCACTTATCATCATCACTTTATCATATCACTTATCACTTATCATAACCACTTATCACATCATAACCACATATCATATCACTTATCACTTATCACTTATCACTTATCATCATCACTTTAGCTTTAATTCACATGAACATTCACTCACCACAAACATTTCACATGCTTTCCTATTCAATTAAATCAGCCACATGCATTCATCATCATAACCTAGCTGTCATTCCACTTCATTGCACATGCATCTTCAAAGAAATCAGATTTCCATCATATTCACATGCATTCATCATCATAACCTAGCTGTCATTCCACTTCATTGCACATGCATCTTCAAAGAAATCAGATTTCCATCATAGTCACATGCATTCCATCTTTTAATTTAATCACATGCACATTCACCTTGCTTTGCAGAAAATCCACTTCATAACACATGCATCTTGGCAGATTTCACATGCACTCATGCACATTCACCTTAATCATTCACATAGCTTTAATCCACATGCATTTCCACCTAGATTTCCACCTCACAACCACCAGAAATCAACCAAAAACGTGCATTCCCTTTCATTTCTGTCAAAACACATGCATTTCCACCCTTTAATCACATGCACAAACAGCCACATGCATCTCCCATCACCATTTCAGATTTCCACCAAGTTCCTAGCTGTCATGTTCCCCCCATTTCACCTATAAATACTCATTCATTCATTCTCATTCAGACACAATCCATTCACCACAGAAATAAGGCATTTGTGCCAGAAATTCATCCATTCCAAACACTCTTCCATAAACTCATCCATTGCAGAAATGTAGACATCAAACCACCCTTGTGCCGTGCCTTCCCTATTAATCCAAACACCACTCCCCAAACCATTCACACCATCAAACTCACCTTAGACCTTGTGCCACAACGAAGAGGAAGAGAAGAGTGCCTAAACGTTCATACAATTCAAGTTTGAGTTGTTGGAATGTTTAGGTGTTTCTTTGATTTCAATGTTTAATTTCAATGCTCTTTGTTTTGTACGAATGAGGAATGGATGATAAGAGGGCCTAAACGTTCATACAATTCAAGTTTGAGTTGTTGGAATGTTTAGGTGTTTCTTTGATTCTCTTTGTTTTGTGCCATGAGGAACTAAACCCCCCTTGGTTAGGGGGTGATTCAAATATATGTTTATGCTTGCATTTTGATTTGAATACTTCTAATTGCGTTTCATAAGTTGTGGATTCAATTCGTTTAACTGTTTGATTGATAACTTATTTATGTATGTTCATTGAGAGTGCACACTTAATTTTCATGCATGAATATGACGCTAGAATATAAGTGAGTTTCACCTAATCGTTATGAACTTATATTCACAAGTAGTGGAGGTTGCTTATAAACAATCGCGTTAAATGAATTCTTGGCATAAGTTTCATGCAATCCATAGTAACGAATGCCTCGTCAACACTTATAATTTTCATAGAGCGTAATGATTCTTGCTTGTACCTCTTCTATGCATTCATGTTGAGGACTTGTGGGGAATGTTTTGAATTGTCGCATGCATCATCCAATTCAATAACGTTAGGAAGATTTGAAGGTTAATTAGTGCATCACGGTTAACTTGGGGTGTTGAGTATCATAGTTTATTGAAATGCAATTGGAAATCATTTTATTATGCAAGTATAACATGTATGGAGATGAACCCCTTAGCCATTCTATCATTCATTCATTTCAATTCCATCCATATTTTCATCAAATTCATATTTACAATCTGTTTTAATTACAATATGTGTATTTTATTTAATTTCGTCAAATCTAATTCCCCCTTTACTTTATTGTCCAATTTAGTTAGAAAGTATCTTAGTTTGTGTTTATGAGTGTTTTGATTCATTTTATTTCCCAATTTCGTCCAAATTCACCAAAGTGCTCAAAACTGCCCAGAAAGTGATTTTAAGGCAGTTTTGAGTGTTTTGGGTGATGTTTGAGTCTTTTGGTTTGTTTTAGTGTTTCAAGCATTTAGTTTTACATTCTTTGAGTTAGTTTAGTGTTTTATATTGTGTTTTTACGTTCTTGAGTCATTTTGTTACACAAATTCGTCCAAATTTGTGTTTGTGCTCAAATCTGCCCAGAAAGTGGTTTTTAGGCAGATTTGAGTGTGTTTGTGTTGTTTTGAGTCCTTTGAGTCTTTGTGAACGTTTTTAACTTTGTTTTTATGTTTTTGAGTCAAATCCAAGTGATTAACAATCCCTCCTAATCCCCGGTCTAGAACGATCCCTACTTATACATATACTACAATTTGACGAAAAGAGGGTTTAATTTGTGTGCGTATAATTCACGCATCAATTTACAATGTAATTCGATCATTGTCTAAATCAATACTCTCAATTACATTACTAGGGTATGGATAATTTTTGTCAAAACCCTAGTGTGATTACACTATGTTGTTATATGATTCAATTGAGCCGTATAAGAATGCCTTCCATCATTACACTTGATACTTTGGCTAAAGATTTCTGAATCATATCTTAGAGTATTTTCCCCTCGTACTGAGGATTAGAGATTCCTTGTTGAACATTCACATGTCTACATGACTAGGCAGCTTTACCATAATAATGTCGTGGACACTCTCGAATGGAATGCCTCTGACACCTTAAAAATCAATGACCTAACCATTGGGCAACTATGACGTCTTAGGTCAAATGACTACTTACATTATTGTACTGGAATGCCTCTGACACCATAAAAAATCAATTGAGCCGTATAGGAATACTTTCTTTTTTATTGTACTAGAACTAGCTATACTCGATGTGACAACCCGTTCCAAATTTTACGTTTTTATTTTATTTTAAAAGCGTGAATTTATGAAATTGCCCTAGAGGCAAGGACTTTGACTTCCGTTGACCATCGACTTGAGAGATGTGGGACTTATTCTTTGAGCATATCCTCGTAGTACTTATTGGTACGAACGTATAGGCGAAAGCCGTTTGCGAGTCCGGACTATAACGGTATAGTTACGGACGTTCGAAATTGGTTATTTAAGGTTTAGTGTTTATTTAAATTAAATCCCCACTTTGTGGGGTGAAGCCCAATCAGAAATGGAGGAAAAAAAAAAAAAAAGGGAAAAGGAAGTGGCTTCCCGTCCACCCGCACCACCACGAGTTCCCATTTTCCAAGGCCGATTCCGGCCAACTCCGGTGGAGTTTTTCGATGCCACCACCACCATCTTGAAGCTCTCATTCCCCTTTACAAAACCCACCCAAGAACCACCTTGATTAACCATGGTATGTGGCGGTTTGAGGCCACGACAGTTGACGAAAATCAATAGTGCTCCGGCCACCATTTTCGATTTTCCGGCAAATCGGCAAAGCGATGGTTGATGCCACCACTTGGGCTTTTGATGCGAGATTTATACGCACACAAATTAAACCCTCTTTTTGTCAATTGTAGTAAGTATGTAAGTAGGGATCGTTCTGGACCGGGGATTGGGAGGGATTGCAAATCACTTGGAAACTGACTCAAAAACGTAAAATAAAGTTAAAAACGTTCACAAGGACTCAAAGGACTCAAAACAAGTTCAAAAGACTCAAAACTGCCTAAAAACACTAACTAGGCAGTTTCTGACCTTAAACCCAATGTTGGACGAATTTAAGATTATGGTTTGATTCAAACGTAAAAACACAATATAAAACACTATACTAGACTCAAAGAATGCAAAACTAAACTTTAAAACACTAAAACAAACCAAAAGACTCAAACATCACCCAAAACACTCAAAACAGCCTTAAAATCACTTTCTGGGCAGTTTTGAGCACTTTGGTGAATTTGGACGAATTTTGGGAAATAAATTGAATCAAAACACTTTAAAACATAAACTAAACAAAGTCTAAACACTAAAGAACAAGAAAGTAAATGGGGGTTTTAAATTGACGAGAATTGAAATAACGAAACAAGTTAATAAACTAGACATAATGTAAAGATGAATTTGATGGAATTGAATGGATGGGAACCTAGCTAAGGGGTTCATCTCCATACATGTTATACTTGCATAATAAAATGATTTCCAATTGCATTTCAATAAACTATGATACTCAACACCCCAAGTTAACCGTGATGCACTAATTAACCTTCAAATCTTCCTAACGTTATTGAATTGGATGATGCATGCGACAATTCAAAACATTCCCCACAAGTCCTCAACATGAATGCATAGAAGAGGTACAAGCAAGAATCATTACGCTCTATGAAAATTATAAGTGTTGACGAGGCATTCGTTACTATGATTGCATGAAACTTATGCCAAGAATTAGTTTAACGCGATTGTTTATAAGCAACCTCCACTACTTGTGAATATAAGTTCGTAACTATTAGGTGAAACTCACTTATATTCTAGCGTCATATTCATGCATGAAAATTAAGCGTGCACTCTCAATAAACATACATAAATAAGTTATCAATCAAACGGTTAAACAAATTGAATCCACAACTTATGAAACGCAATTAGAAGTAATCAAATCAAAATGTAAGCATAAACATATATTTCGAATCACCCCCCTAGCCAAGGGGGGTTTTAATTCCTCATAACTTTGAAATCAAAGAAACACCTAAACATTCCAACAACTCAAACTTGAATTGTATGAACGTTTAGGCACTCTTCTCTTCCATTCCTCATACGTACAAAACAAAGAGAATTGAATTTAAACATTGAAATCAAAGAAACACCTAAACATTCCAACAACTCAAACTTGAATTGTATGAACGTTTAGGCACTCTTCTCTTCCTCGTTGTTGTAGCACAAGGTCTAAGGATAGTTTGATGGTGTGAATGGTTTGGGGAGTGGTGTTTGGATTAATAGGGAAGGCACGGCACAAGGGTGGTTTGATGTCTACATTTCTGCAATGGATGAGTTTATGGAAGAGTGTTTGGAATGGATGAATTTCTGGCACAAAGGCCTTATTTCTGTGGTGAATGGATCCCCCCTCTTGTGGCTGCAATGAAGGGTTATTTATAGGTGAAATGGGGGGAACATGACAGCTAGGAGGGTGGTGGAAATCTGGAATGGTGATGGGAGATGCATGTGGCTGATTTATGCATGTGATTAAAGGGTGGAAATGCATGTGCTTTGAATAAGTGGCTGCATGTGCAAGGGGACAATCTGGAAATGAGATGGGAGATGCATGTGGCTGATTTATGCATGTGATTAAAGGGTGGGAGTGCATGTAAGCCACGACAATGATGGTGTTTGTGTGAATGATGGCAGATTGTGTGGATGAATGATTAGGGTCTTGTAAGGGTGGAAATGCATGTGGAGTGCATGGTTGTGTTGGTTGAATTAAAGAATGGGAATGCAATCTGAAATGCATGTGAATTAAAGCTATGTGAATGATTAGGGTGAATGTGCATGTGAAATCTGCCAAGATGCATGTGTTGAATGATTTCTTGGTGAGGGATGTGGAAGATTGCATGTGGATTAAAGGGGTGTGAATGATTATGGGATGCTGGAAATCTGGAGGAGGAGCCACGGCAATGAGTGTTTGGGGTTGGAAATGCATGTGTTTGCATGTGATTGCTGTTTGTGTGAAGTGTGTGTGAATGCATGTGGATTAAAGATTGAATGGTGGCTGCAATGATGAAGACATGTGGCTGAAATGAAAGGTGGAAATGGGAAGGAATGTGCACGGCAATGATGGTGAATATGAATGCATGTGGCTGATTTAAAGAATAGGTATGCATGTGAATTAAATGTGTTGTGTTAGGTGATGGGTGCATGTTAAGTGATAAGTGATAAGTGATAAGTGATGATGATAAGTGATAAGTGATAAGTGATATGATATGTGGTTATGATAAGTGATAAGTGGTGATGATAAGTAATGGGAGCATGTGAGGGAATGAATAGTGAATGCATGTGTATGGTTTTGGGAGAAAGGTGGAGATGCACGGCATAAGGGAATTGGAAAGGTTTAAATGTCCTAAAACTAAAGGGAACAAGGTTCCAACACTTTGGTCTTCAATTTCGTCCCCCACTTTGGCGCCAAGCATAAGCTATCCATCCTTAGCCCAAAAGTGCTCCAAAAGTCTCCAAAATGCATCTTTTTGCTCCTTTAGCCCTTTGGACCTACAAACACACGAAAATAGCTTAAAGGACTAAAATAACTAAAGAAACATAACGTAAATGCACGAGAACAAGCCATTTAAGTCGCATGAATATGCTCCTATCAGCTTTGTAGCCCATCATCCCAGGAGCAAAACCTAACCAACCTTGACCCCGTTGGACCACCGTAGACGACGAATCGACGTCGGGAAGTTTTAGGCACCCGCCGGCTTTGTGGGCAAATTGACCATCTCCTGTCCACTTTTGGACTTCGTGGCAGGGACCGATCATTCAGGACGCCTCGATGCATGCGCTAGAGAATCATAGCGTGGACTCCAGGTGAGTGGATCTTTTCCTTTTTATCGTACATATTATTGAGAGTTCTATCGACACTTTTAAATTGATTAGGTATATTACCTTCATATAATTATTGTGAATGCTTGAAGTACTTATATGAACTACGAATGGCTTGATCCCTGTTTAGGGTACGTAGGCAGTCTAACGAGACGTTAGATGCAGCCATAAAATATTTGAGACAAAAGCCTTGCTTGGGAAATTGAGTAATGCGAAGGAAATTGGTAAATGCAAGTTTTAGTTTTGTGAATTAGTTAGTTAAATTAGCGTTAATTGGGTTGTCATGGATAATTATCCCTGAAAATAAGTAGTTCGGGAGTAGGGCGTTATTGATTGTCCACTTCACACCGTATTGTTTATAATTGAAAATGCTACGACATGGTTGAGTATTAGATTGCATCATGGTATATCCATATGTATATTACTTGCCTATAATTATTGGGAATGCTTTAAAGTGCAAAGGTGAACTCAGGACACCCAGGTAAGTTCAGGTGAGTTTATGGTATTAGTTGAATCGATTGCGTTATAGCATGATTACAGTTATGTGTTAGGCAACTTCGATACTGTCGTACTGGTTGCCATGAGTTGCACATGTTATATTGAGATGCATTGAGAGCTCATAAACCTGCACCCCGGTGTTAGTGCTCCCGCCCGTGGCCAGGGCACAGTCCTTCACGTGATGTTCACCTCCCGCACCTTACGCTTACCTTGGATCCAAGGTAGGTGCACAGTCCTGTCGTACATGCCACTTTAGGTGGTTCCGACTCGTAGGTGACCCGCGATTATTCGCACAGTCTTCACGTGATCGTAGCACTTGAGCGTATGTATTTACACCCAGTCCTGTTGTACATACCACTTTAGGTGGTTCCGACTCGTGTACAGGTATACTTATTGAGCTATTGGCTAGCCATGATTGATGAGATATGGATAAGTTGTACATGTCACTATAGGTGACTCCGACTTATATGCTAGCCATGATTGATGAGATATGGATAAGTCGTACACGTCACTATAGGTGACTCCGACTTATATGCTAGCCATGATTGATGAGATATGGATAAGTCGTACAGGTCACTATAGGTGACTCCGACTTATATGCTAGCCATGATTGATGAGATATGGATAAGTTGTACATGTCATTTTAGATGACTCTGACTGATATATCACTTTGTATTGATTAAGTTCATTTGGCCTACTCATTAATGTATGGTGGAGTTGATGGCAAACCGTGGTTTTGGTCATTTCTGAGTATGGTTTGGATATATGTATATATGTTGTACTGTCCTATAGAAAACGATAAGGGAATTACAGTGAGGGGTTATTACTGTTAGAAAGGTAAAAGTTTTGGGAAGCTTGGTTTTACTGCTTACTCACACTTTCTGTTTTGTACCCCTTCAGGTTTTAACTGCTGAGTTCGTATTGACGAGGATATATAGCTAATCTTAGTACTGGTGGCTACTTTTAAGGGTATGATTCTTACCCATACTACTGTACCTTACTTATGCTCTGACATCGCGTGTGAAATGGGTTCGCTCCCACTCGTAGCGCACTCTGGTATTTAGACACTTTTAGATTCAAATTTATTCACTTTTTATACACTATCACATTTTATGGCTTCGTCACCTTCCAGGTGTCGGCCAGCACAGCTCGATTCAGGGTCCAAGTAAACTTTCTGGGTCGGGGTGTGTCACTCGAGGTTTCTCGTTTTCAGGCTTTTCTTTTCTTTTCTTTTTAACAAAAAAAAAAAAAAAAAAAAAGGAAAAAAATAGTTGAAAAAAGGAAAACTAATAGAAAAAAACTTGAAAACTTTGAGTTTTAACGATAAAGACAAAATAAAAGATAAAATAAATAGTACCAGAAATAATTTTTTAGTGTAAAAATATAATTTTTCGTTAAAATAAACAGTACCGAGTTAAAGATCCCTTACAAAAAGATTTGATAAAGACGTTGACCTTCGAAGCATTTTTCGCCAACAATCATCAGGCGCTCACGATCACTCCGCCCTTGAAATCCCTACGACTTCGCGCTTCAATTAAATCTCTCTCTCTCTCGCTCTCTCTCTCTGTGACTTCTTTGAGAAGTTAAACCACATTGGCTTCCTTGCAACGCAATTCGATTAGGGTTTGGCCTGAAAATGTCGACCCGGAATCGCCGTCAACCGCCATTGTCATCCTCGTTGTCGGAGGCAAAGAAGCCCTCGATTTCGCATCATCCGAACAAGAAGCCCATGGCGGCCAAGACCCAAGTGCCCAAGAAGCGAACTGCTCTCGCTGACGTCACGAACCAGAGGAATAGGTGTCAAAGCGTTCCACCGACTCTAGCTTCGTCGAAGCCCATGGTTCGCCTACTCTTCGTCCTCGTTACGTTGATTAATTAATATATTAATTATTATTTGATTCTGTTTCTTGAAATGTTGAATTTCTTGTTTACTCAGAATTAGAAATAAAGTCTTCGACCAAAAAAATAAAAAATAAAAGGAAAATGTTGAAATTACCTGAACCTTGAATATTGCTTTCTACGTAACCCAAATGTTGAATTATTTTTTGTTCTTTGATAAATTATTTGAAGTGGTTTTGAGTTTCTACAGGAAATTGGGGCGATTTGATTGGTTTAGTAAAATGGGTTCGTTGATTTCTTAAAAAAAAAAAACAGTATCTAGTTCAAGATGCTTAATCTTCATTTTAATGTATATTTAATCAATTTTGATAGCATAAATCACATAAATTAGGTCAAGGTAATTCTTCTAGGAATGTTCGAAATGCAGATTAGAGATTAATGTATAATTTTAATTCATTCATATATGTATAAATTTGGTATGCCATTTAGCAGCTGGTTAAATAATTAAATACCTATCTTTGTCTACTTTCGACACAAAATGTTTGTAGAGTGATTACATCAAATTGCCCTTCAATTTATGGATATAGCAAAGTTTTGTGATATTTCAATTTGTGTTAACATGGAGAAGTCAATGCTTTTTGACCTTACTACCGGGTATATAGGTGTATTGACAATAATTTTTTGATAAAGAGATTGACTGTGTTGTATACTTGAAGGTGCCATGTACAAATAAAATTGCTAAGACGATTGCCAATAAGACGACTGCTAAGATGACAAAGGAAGTGTCATCTTGCACGAGTAATACTGGCTTGTCAGGGAATGTATTTCAAGCATCATTGAGTGCAAAATCAAACATCCTGGTTCCTTTCAGTGATACATCATTCTCAGGAACTGATCTGGCTATCGAAGTAATTCGAACTGATCCTTCTCCAAGCAGCAGTGGTACTGTCCTTCCTGCTCTCAGTTGCATAAATCATGCATTCAGAAGCAGGGATGCATCTCCAAGCAGATCAGTTAGTGCTTCAGTGTCTTTGGATGAGAGCATGTCTACATGTGATTCGTTAAAGAGTCCAGAATTTGAATATATTGACAATGAGGATGTTTCAGATGTTAAATGGATCGAGAAGAAAACAACTAAGAGCCTATTCATTTCGAACTCTCCAGGAAAAGAAGGTTTCTTCTTTTAAACGTTGTTTTCTTCTTCTTCTCTCTCTCTGCTATTTGTTTTAGTTGAGGATCCTCCCTCATTTAATTTGTTAAAAGAGACATGGTATACATCATGATCAGTGTGGTTGTTAGCCATGATACATTACTTAACCTTTTTTTTATCAAGAAAATTATTTTCTGCCCTCTAAAATATATCATTTTTTAATCTTGATTTCAGCCAACATCTGGAAGAAAGATATATTTTTCGATATGGAGGCAACAGATAAAGTCGTTGATATGGATGACAATTTTATGGATCCACAGTTTTGTGCAACCATTGCTCCTGACATATACAAGCACTTGCGTGAAGCTGAGGTTTGACACTGCTTTCCGAACTAGTATGAATGATCCTGTATATAAAAATTGCTTATAATTTTGTAAGCTTCCTGTATATTACTGTAACCACTTTCTATACATTTACTTACCTTCTTATGAAGTTTTTCTTTGAATCTGCTAATATTTGTTGGGTCATTTAGAAATGACATGCTTACTACATGCTATTCTTAGTGGGTTGCAGTTGGACAAGGGTCTCATAAACATGTTAACACAATTTGATTTCTGTAGTTGCAGCAGCATAGTTTTCATTCTGTCAGTTTTACTACTTCTGGATTGTAAGCACAACCAGTTTAAACAGGCATGATGTTGTAAATTACTTTAACGAAGCTAACATCTTAAGGGGTAAATTGGTTTTTGGTTGTAAAAATTAGAGCATGTCCTTGGTAACAGCTATTTGGAAGCCAACGTGATTAACTGACTGTTAAAGTGGGATATGAAATGCTTGTATGCAATAGGTTACTTTTATGGAATTGCATTAAATTGTACATGCATGACTTTTTTTTTCTTTTTAGGTAAAGTATATAAAATAGTAGTTGGCTTACATCCTAACAAATCATTTAACATGCTACTGGAATAGTTGATCTTGAGTTCTAGTCAGTGCAGTTGCAACCTCTCTATAAAATGTTCGGTGGAAAGAGGCTCACATGGGAGATCAGAACCCCACTCTTGAGATCTTTCAGAAAATAAACATCATATTATTTGCTTCCTAACAAATTAAGATTCTAGTTATTATTGTAAACCGACAAACTTTATCAATATCTTATAAACTAGTTGTCAATTATTCCGATACATGGTCATTTTGTTTGTCATTTTTTTTGGTGGATTCTAACTGTAAAATAATGTTAAATCTCACTATAAGATTTGTCTATGCTACTTTAAGAAATCATGTCTACAGAATGTCAAAAGGAAAAAAATTGACATAATCGGAAAATTGTATGGATGGATGAAATGAGTATTCACTTGGACAAGAATTTCATGATCTAGGACATAGTCCTGTATTTTGGTAACCTATTTTCTTGTAGTATTATTGCATTAAAATCCAATTAGTGAATTAGCTAACTTGTTTAATTTGAACCCCATCTCCAAATTGGATATTAGTCTGCACATTTTATGTACAAATTTGTCTGTAGAATAAGTTCTTGCAACAATCTTTTCAAATTATTTATAACTTCCCCTTTCTTGCATCCACTTGTGTAATGCGATTGGTTCGATTTCTTGGGTTTCAGGAAAATAGAAGGCCCTCCATGGACTTTATGGAAACAATCCAGAAAGACATTAATGCCGGCATGCGTGCTATTCTGATTGATTGGCTAGTAGAGGTAAACCCACTGTCTGGATTTGTTTAATGTGAAACAACCATTGCATATCTTGAACAGTGGGTTTTCCTTGCATTATAAAAAAAAAAATCTCATCTGTCAATATCATGAATTTCTGTCTGATTGATGGTGATCATGACTTATAGGTTGCTGAAGAGTTCAGGCTTGTACCAGAAACACTATTTCTGACTATCAACTATGTAGACCGTTATCTTTCTGGCAATGTGATGAATAGGAAACAATTGCAGTTGCTGGGTGTTGCCTGCATGATGATTGCAGCGTAAGATTTTCATTTACTTCATATTGTCTTTGGGCATGCGGATGTGTTTGACTCTATAAATATATAAAAGTATATGAATGATGCATTATAACTTAATGATGACAATCTGTCCAGTAAATACGAGGAGATTGTTGCTCCCGAGGTGGAACAGTTCTGTTACATCACGGACAACACATACACCAAAGAGGAGGTTGGGATTTTATTTTTGCTAATCTTAGATGGAGTGATAGGTGCTTGTTTGAGTTGCCTTTTTACTCTAAATAATACTGATCAATTACCGGGATGCAGGTTTTGCAAATGGAATCCTCTGTCCTGAATCACTTGAAGTTTGAAATGACAGCTCCAACTGCCTTGTGCTTTTTGAGGTGATGTGTAGCTTTGTTACTTTCACTCAAACGAGAGAGTTTGCTTCTTTTTATTTTTCTTTTTCCCTATGGATATTGATTTCTGGATCATAAATTTTTCAGGCGATTTTGTTTTGCTGCTCAAAAGACCAGTGAGGTATTTGTCTTCGACTTGCGTTTTTTTTGTTTAATTTCCTTCAATCATAAGATGTCCGAACATGCTTTAGGTTATGAAGTTTGTTACAAATCGTTATTCATTGACCATTGAAGTTGTTTTCTCATCTGAATTTGACTTGAACGCAGGATAATTGAATGTTTTGTCTGCTGATATCTTTTGATGTCATTGTGTTTTATATACCTAGTTTTACTAAATTTTAGTACTACTGAGACTTTTTGTCTTATGGTGCTGATAAAATCCTGATAATGTGTATTGTTGAATGTGCAACTTTTCCTAGGTTCCATCAGAGCATTTCTGGTGCTTGGCCTCCTACATCACAGAGTTGTCTCTTCTAGAATATAGCATGCTTTGTTATGCCCCATCTCTAATAGCTGCTTCTGCTGCCTTCTTGGCAAAGTATATTCTTTCCCCTTTGAAAAAACCTTGGGTATGCTGTTACATATGAGAGTATTTGAAAAAAAGTATTTTCTATTCTTGCTGCAACATTTTTAACTGTCGTGTCTTATACACTTGTTTTATGTTCCAGAATTCTACGTTGAGACACTACACACGTTACCAAGCCTCTGATTTGTTTGATTGTGTCAAAGCGCTGCATCAACTGTGTTGTAATGGCTGTGGTTCAAACTTACCTGCAGTTAGGGAGAAGTACTGTCAACATAAGGTATGACAAGAACCTCTCTCTCCTTTTTCAACTCTCCTAGTGAAGTCGCAATAAGAAGTTTAGAACATGTTGCACTGCCCCTTGTGATTGCTTCTCTGTCTTCTTTCAAATTAGATTTCCTTTGATGATCGCGTTTCTACAAACATGCTATGATGAGATAAGCGAGAAATAAAAAACCGAAGTGTATTATTTAAACTGAATATCTATATATTAGTAGAAACGATTTTAAGTAGGGATACCTTATAATTGACAACCACATTACTTTCATGAAGTTATATTATCTTTAGAATTTGAGAATCAATTATGGCATTTTAGTGAATTTAAGAATCAATTTGGCATGTTCAAATATTTTGATCCAATCTGAGACATTTCTATCTGTTTCAGTACAAGTTCATGGCGAAGAAGTACTGTCCCTCATCAATACCTCCAGAGTTCTTCCAGGATTTAAGCAACTAGAATCCTGTAATTTCCATGCCGGTGCCTACTGTAGAATTTTGTACAAATGTAGTTCTTGTTTGATACTTTGTTCTAATTCAAAGATCAAATTAGGTAGGAGATCCCTTCATTTTTTGTGTATTTTTTGTGTATTATGTTTTGCTTAGGAGTTAGAACGAAAAGATTGTTGGTCTGGACTGGATAAAGCATTACTTCACCGATTGATTTCATCGTTGGGTTTCTTCGTCTCAGGTCGAGACATGGATGTGATGAATTTGTATGCCATGCTGATGTGCTTGCTTTACAGGCCGATGCCAATGGGGGCTTTATATGAAGCTCAAGTAGTGGGTCCCACGAGAAAAATTAGGCAACATTTAGCCCCAATAAGTAGTGGGTCCCACAAGAAAAATAGCTACTCATTTGAGCCAAATTTTGCCACTCTTCTCACTTGTGAACACTTAGGGGGCGTTTGTTTGCCCTCTTTAGCTTTCACTGGATTGGATTGGATTGGATTAAAGATTTAGTGCAATCCATGTTTGTTTGCTCTCAGGACTAACATTAGTGGTACTAGCGCGGACTCGCCTCAACTAACAACGGGGCTAGCTGGTCTTAGCATGTCCCATCCAAAACCATGGGACTAGCTAAGACGCCTCACTCTGCTCTCACCTCCTCTATCTACTTCTCTTGTTCTCTCATGGCTGCTCACGTCCTAGAATCACATCATCTCCCTCTCCTTGCGTCCTCTCTTCTATCCTCTATCCTGCGAAATCACACCACCAAAATAAGCACAAACTAACTTGACTTGTCGAAGATGAAGTTGTTAAGGTAGAAGATCTAGCCGAAGGGGCTAGATCTGATGCTGTTCATTGTACGGGGCTTAAGATCCATGAGGACGGAGGCCTCATTGTAGTAGATGTTGATCATTTTGAGCTGGAGATCGAAGCCGACGTCTCCGCGATACCTTCCGGTGGGGTCAATGCCGTGCTCGTCGTAGATGACCTTCTAGAACTTGAAGCCGATCTGGTTGCTACATTGGCCTCCCTGGATGTGCAATTTCTCTCTCTTAAGGAGATGAGATTCTTGAAAGTTGTGGAATTTGGACGAAAAAAGGGAGAGGGAAGAGAGATTCTTAGTCCAGAATTGTGGAATTTGGATGGAAAAAAGGTTGAGGGAAGAGAGAGGTTTCTTAATCTAGAGAGTGTTCTAGAACAAGAAAAAGAAAAAGAAGAAAAAAAAATTAATTAATTATTATTATTTTCATTATCCTGCCTTTTAGTCCGATACTGCATCAAACGTTTCACAAAGATAGTCCAACTTAGTATAGTTTAAGCCAGTCCAGCTTAGTCCTTGAAGCTAATCTAGTTTGAGATAGTCTGGTGCAACAAACGCACTTATACTCTCTTTTTATTTTTTTTAATTCTTTTTCTTTACATAATTTTGTTCAAAGGTCCTTCTCCATTTTAATTGTATGTTTAATTCTTAAGACATAAAATGATATAAGATGTTCTACTAAAAGGGCTTACTTTGATTAATTACCAAATATAAACACACTACATATTAAAATGATGGGAAAATTTTTGAAATGTCATATGAACTTGTTCATACTTTTCAATTTGTCATATAAACTAAAATTTTAAGCAATTTGTCATACCAACTTTACAAAATTTTGAATTTGTCATCTCAACCCAACTCTGGTAGGTTCTCCATCCAGTATAAGTCATATGTGCCTCGCACATGACTTGTGTGTAGGGTTATTTAGGTTATTTTAACATCTTTTCACAAGTTTTTTTTACTTTTACTTAGTTCAACCCTTAATTTTTTTACTTTTCTTTAGCACATGTGCATCTACAACTCCATTTATGGCACAAAACGTCAACCTGTTTCTCATTTATAGAGCCTGTATGACATTATGTCTTCGTGACATGCTAAAATGCAAACTCCCACTTGTGTATCATTACATATTTGGAATAACCAGAAGAAAGTGCATTGCATGACCATTTCATTGCTATCATATAGAAAATAATGTTCCATTGCCTAAGAAACCCTACAGGTTTTTGTCGAATACAATTAATAAAAGGGAAGTAAGGTATTAGAATGATCGAAATAACCCTAAACACAAGTCATGTGCGAGGCACATGACTTACATTGAATGGAAAACTTAACGGAGTTAGGGAGAGATGACAAATTTGACACACTTCGACCCAGAATGTCCACCTGGACTCCGAATCGAGCTATGCATGTCGACACCAGGAAGGTGACGAAGCCATAAAGTGTAGTGATCTGGAAATGTGAGTAAATTTAAAACTAAAAGTGCCTAAATGTAAGAGTGCACTTGTGAGCGGGAATGAATCCATTTCACACGTAACGTCAGAGTATAAGTAAAGTATAGTAAAATAGAATGAGAACTGTGACATCCCACATCGCCCAGGGGAGTGATCCTTAAATGTATATTCTCATCCTTACCTAGCACGAGGCCTTTTGGGAGCTCACTGGCTTCGAGTTCCGTAGGAACTCCGAAGTTAAGAGAGAAGGGGGCTAGAGCAATCCCATGATGGGTGACCCACTGGGAAGTTGCTCGTGAGTTCCCAAAAACAAAACCGTGAGGGAATGGTAAGCCCAAAACAGACAATATCGTGCTACGGTGGTGGAGCGGGCCCGGGAAGTGGTCCGCCCCGAGCCGGGATGTGACAAATTGGTATCAGAGCCAATCCCTGGCCGGAAATGTGCCGACGAGGACGTCGAGCCCCTAAGGGGGGTGGATTGTGACATCCCACATCGCCCAGGGGAGTGATCCTTATATGTATATTCCCATCTCTACCTAGCACGAGGCCTTTTGGGAGCTCACTGGCTTCGGGTTCCGTAGGAATTCCAAAGTTAAGCAAGAAGGGGGCTAGAGCAATCCCATGATGGGTGACCCACTGGGAAGTTGCTCGTGAGTTCCCAAAAACAAAACTGTGAGGGAATGGTAAGCCCAAAGTGGACAATATCGTGCTACGGTGGTGGAGTGGGCCCGGGAAGTGATCCGCCCCGGGCCGGGATGTGACAAGAACCTGGAAGGGCGAAAAAATGGGTGAGTGGGCCTGAAAATAAAGCTTTATAAAGCATTTTCGAAAATGTAATAATCCTTCGCCATAAAACAAGTATAGTTTCCAAATATATAATATATATATATATATATATATATTACATATAGTATGAAAACGTTTATCTTAAACTGTAATATCACTAGAATGAAACAATTCACAATATTTAGCATATAATATGCATGACAACCGGTAATCACAATAACTCGAATGAACAAAGATATAATATCGGATGCTCATTGACATATGCTGACACATGAGTTTATGCAGAGGCATTCTGACATGAACATGACTGGTTGAAACAGTGACTTACGCTCTAGTACTACAATCACGTGAAGACTGGTGCTATGTGCATCACATACGAGTCCTAATTGCCTATAGCAATCTAGGACAGGAATAACACCTACAGTGAATCCAAAGTGAGCGTACCATATGATGTGAACATACATGTGAAGCCTGGCCCTAGCCTAGACGAGCACTAACACCAGTGCAACACACGATGAGCATGTAAATACTATCATGCAACGGTAAATCAATAATTCACATGGACATAATACTAATCAATAAAATATTAATCGTGATCATAAATAAAATCCCATAATAGTTCGCCTACCTGTGCATCCCGTAGGATTTAGCAAAATTTCGTAAATTCCGTCAATACGCTAATTCTCATAAATGTTAATATAATTTAGGCGTGCGTAGAAAATTTGTTATTAAACATATAAATGGAAACTAAATAAATATGTAATATTTAAAAGTAAAGACCCACTCACAAATCATGTCTTTGGGTCGAACCCACCTCGCAGGCATCGAAGATCCTTGCAATGTGTTTCACCTAGAAACCAAACCATTCATATAAATATATAACGTACTAATGTAAATATGAAAATCTTTGTAGTCTCATCTTGATGAACTTAGAATTGAAGGAAAATATTTGAAAAACTAAGTTCATTAAGCAACATATTGCATGCATTTAACAATTAAATGGCGGAAGTATAGTATGCTTGTATGCACTTTAAAACAAACCCTAAACCATGAAATTCAAACCCTAGTAGTGGTGGTGAACCATGACTCAACTTAAATCAGAGAGATAGAATTGAGATTTCTTTATACCTTTTTGGAGTTCCTCTTTGCACGAGTAAGGGCTAATCACCTATGAGAGGGCCTTCATTCCTCTCCTTGAGTTGAATTCCATGGCCTTCATCTTCATCTTGTAGCCTCCTTGGATTCTTGGATTTGGATGCTTGAATGATTCTCCAAAAGTCCCCAAAGTTAGAGACCTCTAAGTTTCGACACCAAGGATGAGAGGAAGGAAGATAATGAGTGATGTGGGAGGTAGAAGATGTGTTCTCCCACATGGCCGGCCCCTTCGAGAGAAGGAGAGAGCTTGTGTTCTCTCATCTCTACTAAAAAAACCTAATGAGGTTAAGGCTATAAAGTTGCCTTTATATCTCCCTGTAAGTGTCTAGTTGTGAGTTGTGATTACCACATTTTCTATGATTTAGAGTAACTGATTGTTTCTTGTAATTGGTGTTTCAGGCCTCTAATTTAGGGCTTGATTTGAGGAGAAGGTTGAGGTGTGTTGCTCGTCAGTCCATGCACTCCCTCAATCACTCTCAATCTCATATATATCTCATTGTAACTTGTAAAGCTTTCTCATTATGGTATATACAATTCTCATACAAAAAATTCGACATGTACGTATGGAACCATCGAGTATGAACTGATTGTTAATTAAGGTCACATTCGCCTTCAGACTATTATGAGTTTATTCACATTGGTCTATCATTCAGCTTCAATCAAACCTATTAATCTCATGTTTATTTTGAATCATGTTTTTTATTGTGTCGGACAATACACCATCCTAATTAAATGGATCTACAATTTGAATTCGGAGACCGTACACAAATTAAATTGTTGTGACAAAGATAGAAATCCGGTACACTGTTTCACGTCTATGACATGGCGAATTAGGTCATTTTATTTTGTAGGGTTGAAGCCTTGACGACCGTTTGAATTTGAATTTTCAAAAAGCACAAACAAACCTAAAATCGACAGCCTGTGACATACATCGCAAATAACGGACGAATCAGGCTCATCCGAATAAAACAAAAAGTCTAAGTTTCAAAACTCACATGGTCCCACCCTTGTCCGCTCCTAACGAATACCGAGCCAAACGGACGGCCCAGATCGTCTCCCAATTCAAATTATCCAATCTCCCCGCCTGAAAAGTATAATTAACTCAAATTCTCACACATCAGTCTCGCGCACACTTTCTCTGCTGAAAACCAGAGAGCCACAAAAACTCTCTCTCTCTCTCTCTCTCTCTCTCTCTCCAAGAAGCCCCTTTTTTTCTTGGGTCTGAGCTTCTTGGACTAAAAATTTGAATTGGGTTTGATCCGAAATGTCGAACCAGAACCGTCGTTCAGCGTTCCCCTCATCCCTGGCGAAACGGCAGGCTTTGTCATCGTCGTCTTCGGCTTCGGGGAATGGTGGGAAGGCTGTGGCAGCTGAGCCGCATTTGGGAAAGAAGCGAGCGCCTCTGAGTAACCTGACCAATAGGAACAGCGTGCCTAACAACGGTCTACGGAGCTCAGGAGGATCATTGTGCGCTTTGGTATGTGCTAATAATTGGTTTCGCTTTTTGTATTTTCGGTTTGTCATAAAATTTTGAATTTTTGTTTTTTTATGCATTGACTGATGTATATCTCTCTACTTTTATCTCTGTTGTTTTCTTAAAGTTTACTAGTAATTGGATTAATAGCAAGATAAAAATGCTTAGGACTTGAAGTGATGGCTTGGTTCGTGTGTATTTCTATCTCGTTCGATCTTCTAATCGTCCTATTTTATGTGCTGGATGTGTGCTTGTAAATGATAGGAAGTAAAATTTCAGAAGATTTTACTTCCCCTTCTTAATGCTAATTGCATTGAACAAAATCCGCATACATGTAATTTGAAGTTTCACTTGGTCTTAACCGTTAATGTTTCCCGAATTTGATCAATTGATTTCATATCTTAAGGTGCCATCCACAAATAAGATTGCCAAAGTGAAAAGGGGACCTCCTGCTTGCACTGGTAACAAAGGCGTGTCAGCGAGTAACCCACCTGCACCCTTCTGTGTTAAACCAAATCTACCTGTTCTTCCAAAGGTTACATCTTGCCCGAGAAAGGATGAATCTGCTCCAAGCAATGGCCCTAGCACTTTCGCTATACCTGGCCCGTGCAGCATGGATGTTTCTCCAAGTAAATCGGATGGCAACTCAGTTTCTATGGACGAGACAATGTCAACTTGCGATTCTTTTAAGAGTCCGGACATTGAGTACATCGACAACAATGATGTTCCTGCAATTGATTCTATTAACCGGACGACATTCAGCAATCTCTACATTTCAGACAATGCCGAAACAACAGGTGGCATATTTTAGCTAAATTTTGAATTTCCCTTGTCCTGGCCCCTTGTATTTAAGTCCATCATTTTGAACTACAATAATCCATTTTTGCTTTGTTTCTGCTTTCAGGGATTGGCTGCAAAAGAGAAGTACTTGCGGAGTTGGAAGATGATAAAGTTGTTGATCTGGATAACAATTTCATGGATCCACAGCTTTGTGCAACATTTGCTTGCGATATTTATAAGCACTTGCGCTCATCTGAGGTTTGTGACATCTGTTCATATCTCTGACACTATAAAATACAACGTTGTTGGAACTTGTATGTTTTGCAGAATACTTAACATACAGTTTCTTCTGGCATGTATATACGCATATAATCAAAACTTCTTGTGTTGAGATTATTCTACATCAATACATTTTCTGGATTCGTACTTGAAGTCCACCGTCTTATTGGTTTTGATTTATCTGTGTCTGATGTATGCTCAATTACCATGAACTTTAGGTGAAGAAAAGGCCAGCTACAGATTTCATGGAGAAAACTCAGAAAGACATCAATCCCAGCATGCGCGCTATACTAATTGATTGGCTTGTGGAGGTAATTGATGTTTCTTGAAGCGTCACATATTTAGTACCTTTTACCATTGTCTTATGTCTCTATGTTTTTTGAAATGTTTACTTTCAATCCTGTGAGGCTAAATTTCTAATTCCAACTGCAGGTGGCTGAAGAATACAGGCTTGTACCCGATACATTATATCTGACTGTGAACTATGTAGATCGATATCTTTCGGGGAATCCAATGAATAGGCAACGATTACAGTTACTCGGTGTTGCCTGTATGATGATTGCATCGTAAGAATTTATGCCCCCGATTTGTAGCGTGTTATGTTATTATTTCTCTCTCTGTTCTCATGATCACCAGTTTTGAATTACTGACAAGAAAAATTATTTACATTTCAGCAAATATGAAGAGATATGTGCACCGCAGGTGGAAGAATTTTGTTACATTACTGACAACACATATTTCAAAGACGAGGTTGGTTTTCATCCTGCTTCTGCTGAACTCTGGATTTTAGAAGATTTTTCCGTGAGTTACTCGTACCTTTCTAAGCTACATAAACATAAACTTTCATTGCTGCAGGTTTTGCAAATGGAATCCGATGTTTTGAATTACTTGAAGTTTGAAATGACAGCCCCAACAACTAAATGTTTCTTAAGGCGATTCTTGCGGGCTGCTCAAGGGGCCAATGAGGTACTTTTGGAGTTTTTGAATGTCCCGTTCGTCCGTTTGTTTACTTCTATGAGAAACATTGGTTCTTTGTGCTGATTTTATTTCTGTATACTAGGTTACGTCGATGCAGTTGGAGTGCTTAGCAAACTACATTGCGGAATTATCCCTTCTCGAGTACAGCATGCTTTGTTATGCTCCATCACTTATAGCTGCTTCTGCAATTTTCCTGGCCAACTACATACTTCTTCCTTCGAAGAGACCGTGGGTATGTGTCCTGTTAATATTTTATACAAGTTTACTGATTAAACTCCAATACATCATACACTTATCCATCCATTCTTTTCGGTTTCCATCTGTTGTTTTCGGAAACAGAATGCCACCTTGCATCATTACACGCTCTACCAGCCATCTGATTTGCGCGACTGCATCAATGCTCTTCATCGCTTGTGTTGCGATAGCCAGACTTCTAGTTTGCCTGCTATCAGAGAGAAATACAGTCAGCATAAGGTATGAGCAAAATTTATCAAACATTCAACCTCTCTCTCTCTCTCACATGCCTACTTGTTCATGTGTAAATGACGTTTATTATTGTTGATTTCTGTCGCAGTACAAATACGTCGCGAAGATGCACTGCCCGCCAACAATCCCTTCAAAGTACCAAACTTAATGGCGCTGGATCGGAGACCTTTACATTTCGACTCCAATGTTCTTGTTGGACGGGAGGCTTCTGGTGACTTAACTTGTGTTAGCAGCAACCAGCAGAGCTAGTTTCAAGCCATGCCATGTAAATTTTTCCTTGTTTTTTACTTTATCTGGGAATCTTTGATGTTGGAGCAAGCCTTAGCTTTGTGCATGGTAATTGGTGTATTTTTACTGTTGTATTGGGGGTTTTATCCCAAAATTTACTTCTGGATGGAACAAAAATTGACCCCTGTGGTTAGTAGAGATTCATCGTCTTAACTTCCAACATCTTCTCATCTCAGCGAATTAAAACAGAGTCGAAAAGTGATTATTTTCACAACTCATTGTCAATACCAAATTGACTCTAAATGAACCAGAACACATACGTTTTTCTTTTACAATCACCGTACACATAACAAAGATAAAATCGCATTTATACACAGTAATAAAACCACTACATTTATACATTTATATGGATTTATTTCTTCTTATATGGTTTAAAGTAGCCTGGTAAATCCACTACATTTATACACGGTAATAAAACCACAACACATTTTCTTTCACACGATTAATAAGATTTAACTAAATAAGATTTATTTAAATCTCAACCGTTCACACGTGAAATAAAATGTGCAAGTGAGCAAAGCTGTTGTAATTACACACCACATTGATGCATGTTCAAGACACCGTAGCTAGGAACCTCACTGAGCCAGTGCAAGTCCTCAAACTCGCACCCGGGCCTATCGATGGGCCACTCTACGTCCGTGGGCCTAATGAAATGGGGGACCCACACCGGTGTCCCATCCTCATAAGAATTTTGTGTCAGCCTCTTAAGATCAGAGCCGTCCAATTTCACAGTAAAGATCTCCCCATAAGGCTGGTAGTGATGTGGGTTTGAGATGGGCTCAGCTGATATGGCCCTATAGTCTGAAGTGAAGACTAGGCTCTTACTATCCGGGCTGAACCACGGGTGGTTGGTCCGCCCGCCCGTCCCGCTTTGGATCACCTTCCGGAGGCCGGCTCCGTTCGGGCGAATCACGTACAATTCGAAGCTCCCGCTACCCGGGTCCTCTCGGTCCGACGCAAACGCAATCCAATTTCCGTCCGGAGACCAATTACACATTGTGTCCGTCCACGGACCTTCCGTTAACCTGTAGAGCCCGCCACTCTCGCCAACTTCAACGTCCATTATGTACAAGTTCTTATGACCTGTACGACCAGACCGGAACACGATTTGTTTCCCGTCTGGTGAGGGTGAAGGGAAAGCATTATTTTTCCCATTTGTGGTCAACTTCTTAAAGGTCGCTCGGTCAACATCATCAATGGTGATGGCAATGATATCCACCTCCGCGGTCTCAGGTGCAAACTCCAGTCCGCCACCAGTGTATAAGACGCCCTTACGGACCGGGTCCCACGAGGTTGAGAAGGCGTTTCCAGGATATACCTGGTGCCGGTTCGAACCGTCCCGGTTCACAACATACACACCCGGGAAGTTCACGTAAGCGATGAGATCACCCCCGGGTGAAACCGAAGGAAACGAACCGTCGATTCTGAGGATTGACAGGTTCGGGATTGGGCTGTGGATGTTTTGAAGAAAAAGCTTGGACTTTTCTTGTTTGTTTCTGTTGCTTCCGCACTTGTGGTACCCGACCCGACTCGAATCGGGCGAGATGAACGGGTTGAAGTGGTGGGTATGGGGGGAGACGCGCCGAGTGAGCTCCTTGAATTCGTTCCTCACCAGGTCGAAAAGCTCCACGTGGCGAAAGCTCGAGGTGGGTCTTCTGGTCGCCAAGGCGATGAAGTCGTGGTTCCCTGGTGACGTGGCGGGTGTGAACGCGTGGAGACCCGGCGGAGTGACTCGCTGAACCACCACCGACTTGGTGGAGCTCGGACCCTCTCTCGGTAAAATTGCCCTGTAAACACTCCACCACTGATCCTCGCCTCTTCTGTGAAAGTAAATCGTCGAATCGTCGACCCAACCCGGCCAGCCACCGTGCTCGACCACCTTGACTCGCCTAGTCCCGTCCCCAGTCAAAAACACGTAGATGTCCGTACTCAGGTCCTCGACCTCGCCGGTCCAGCCTCTCGGTCCGTACGAAGCGACCGCCGTCCAGATTCCGGACGGTGACACGGCGGGACTGAAGTCAGCGACGCCGCGAGGAGTGAGCCTCCGAGTCACACCCGAGTCCAGGTGCGTCGAGTACACCGCGGCAGAACTCGTCCTTGGCACACCCGAGTCCTCGTGAGTGGAGACGTAAACCAAATAATCCCCCGTCAAAGTCGGCCTGTCCTTCATGGAAAGACGATTCTGGCCCTGCTCCAAACTTAACAGGGGGACCTGAACCCGGTCCGATACTTCAAGGGTGGACCGTCTTCCGCTGCTCGCCGTCGGGGAATTGAGATAAACGGCGTCGTAGAATATGTTGGAGAAGCCGTTTCTTTCGGTGACGTAGATGAGCTGGAGGTAGGGGTCGGAGCGCGTGGGGAATTGGATTCGGGTTTTGTTGGGGAAGTGGCCGTTGAAATTGACGGATTTGCCGTCTGTGATTTGGGTTTCGGTGGTGGAGGACGGTGGGCCCAGAATCGGGAGGGTGAAGATGTCGAAGTTGTAGTCTAATCGGCCAAGCGTGGTGAAGACGATGCTGGAGCCGTCGTGATCCGCCGCCGTACACAACCAGAGCACCGCCAAATGGAGCAGCAAACAGATAACTGATTTGGGATTCATGTTTTGCTTGATTTATCGGGATTCGAGTGAGAGAGAGAGAGAGTGATGAGTGATGAGTGATGAGTGATGATTGAGCGTTCTTGTTGTCCAAATTACTGGAGGCGTTTTGGAGATAACGCAGGATCCGAGGGGAGAGGAGTGAAATGTGCCACGTGGGCAGCAGATGGAGTCATTTTCATAGTGGGCCCACTGTTTGTCTGTTTGTTTGGATTCATCATCGGCATAAACCCACGTAACAATTTTTCACTTGAGACTTGAAATTTTATTCAATTTGTTTGATTTTTGTTTACTTTGGTGAATGATTGTGTGATTTTTCAAGTCTTTCTATTCTATATTATATACAATTAACACGACAAAATGTACAATATTAAAATTGTAATATGTTAGACTATTTGTCCATTATTGGTGTAGACAAGTTGAACAAAAAGCTTACGCTCAACTTGTTTGTAACGAGTTCCCGAAATCTATCGGTGTTTAGTTTGCAAGTTTACAGAACTACGGAATTAACATTGCGATCATCACAACTTTTGATGATTGGTTTTTGGCTTTAAGGAGTGCAGCTGGCCCTCTTTTTCATGAGTAATGCTAGGGAGATTAAAATTTTAAACCAAATTATGTGTTACCAATAAAAAACAAGCACGTTTATCGACCTTAACTAATAATCTAATTATCTACAACCACATCATTTAGTTTACAAACTTGATTTGAAAAATTTGGTCTCCCTCTAATAATCAAGCTTGGGTATATACCACTACATATTCTTTCGTATGCTGGGAAATATGGAAATCAAGATGCAAATACTAGTGCGAAGGTTCTTGAGCTGTTTCGGATTTCCACCAAGCAATTTCAAGGCCTGAGGGTTATGATGTTACCTTTTCCGAACTACAACCTTTCACCACCTCTCTGGTCTCATCCCCCGCTTGGTCTGATAAAGGCTAATTTTGATGGAGCCTGGGCAAAGGAAAACCATGATTCTGGTTCGGGAGTTTTTTTTCCATACCTCCAGCGGTTCTATTATTGCGGGTGCATCAAACCTTATTTGTCTTCTTCTGCTCTCCAAACTGAAGCTAAGGCAGCTCTACTTACTGTCCGTTCAGCGAACGATAACAATTTCCAGGGTGTGGACTTTGAATCAGATTCTCTAGAGCTGTTTAGCCAGACTTTAAGAAAGGAGAGTAGGCCATCCTTCCCCCGTTAATCAAAATACGGAATCTCACTCATCACTTTCATTCGATTAGCTTGTGGTGGATTCCATGTCAATCTAATTTTGCACCCGGTTGGGTTTTCGCATTGTAAGAGAGGGATGCATTTTGCAGGGCTGGAATTTTTTCCCAAAACTTCCAAACCAAACAAAAAAATTTCCGATCCCAAATCAAAAAATTCCCAAACCGATAATACCAAAATTTTCGGGATCCATACCAAACCGATTCTGAACCTTTCGGTATGGGAATCAAGATTACATATTTAACGGTTTGGAAATCCCGAACCAATCCGAAAATATATATATATATATATATATATATTTATTTTGGTTGCATGTATAGCAGACTATATTAGACATAGAAGTATAACATGAAGTAGTATGGAACACCAATTTGACTTGGTATGAATGAATTGGTATTTCATTTGGTATGAAATTTCAAATTAATATGAGGTAAAAAAAACTTAAATTTCAATTGATATGAAATTGGAGAACAAAATTTTAGGCCAAAAACCCAAATTTTAGCCCACATAAAAAAAAAACTCAAATTTCAACCCAAAAACCCAAAAGTCTAAAACCAAAAATCCAATCCCTATCCATCCCGAAATACCGAAAATATTTCAGGAATTCCAAAAATTGGGAATACTGAAATTTCAGTTTGGATTTGGTCTTCAAATTCCTATCTTGAAAATTTTCGGTTTGGTATTCGGGATCCCACTTTCGGTTTAGGATCCCATACCGAACCACCCCTAATTTAGATGTGTAGGTCATAAGACCCCCATCCTCTCTAGTTCACATTTTATCTATTGGAAGTTGGAGGCTATTGGGAGTCTCATTGATACAAATCACTCATTAGTCATTGTCCTTTACAGTTTAGGGGTTTACCTAGTATAAGGCTAGGGTTTAGTACGTTGTCCAACATATCTTCTTATGTTGTGTTTAACCTACAATTAAGAAACCATGTTCGTCTTGTTATTGTAAATAGATTAGGAGCAATATAAGGAGTGATTATTGGAATGGGTTGAAGGTTTCCCTCATTCTTTCCTCCTATATAAGTCACCTTCATGAAAAAATGGTTAAAATATGTAATATACACCTAAAACAATTTTACATGGTATCAGAACGGGAACCCTAAATTCTTGACTCTGTTGTTATTTTAGCTATGTTTCTTTTCTCTTCATGCCAAGATGGCTGAAGAAAATTTATCTGAAGATGAAAGCTCATTGGCTGCATTAATTCAATTTCATGTTGAAGTTAACCCCAACCAACGCCTCATTTATGTCTTGTTGAATGAATTCAATTATCTTCCTTCGCACAGACGTGAAAGAAGGAAGAGAGCTAAGAGTTCATCAGAATGTGGCTTCTAATATCTTCAAAGTTTGTACCCAAACTTGCCAAAAGTTGAAAGATCTTATCATCCTCGACTCTCTTATTAAATAGTAGCATTAGTGGTATGAGGACGATAAACATTGAGCTCATTCCACATGCTTATCAGGCTACCAAGGTGTTGAACAAAAGACTTCCCTTCTTGTTGTAAACTTGAGATGTCTTTCTTGAGCTGAAAGACACGTGCAACATTATTTTCATTGCCATACATTTCTTTGAATTGGTTCCATATATGATTTTGAATAGCTGAAGATTTTAGCAATTCTACGCTCTATGGAATTAAGCAACCTAGACATGATCAACTGGTTTTTACACAACAACGACTCATAGGCAAGAGAAGTGGTTTCATGCACCTCAATAACACCACTGACATAACCTTGCTTGGATCTTCTTCCTAGTGAAAAAGAACTAGCACAAGAAGTACGGAAGAAAGTGATGAGCCTAAAGACTAAGGCTAGTATTCTTGAAACTAAAGTTTATGTTTGTAGTAACAATTGTTGAAGGCAGGGTCTACAAGGAAAAAAAAAAATACTTGATTTAAAATGCAATTATCGTGATACTAATGGGCACACTAGAGATAGGTGCTGGCCCTTTCACCCAGAGTTAAAACCCAAGTCTCAAAGGAGACTAAGGGTCCCTAGAAGAGTTTGAGTAACTCTCCTTATAAGGCTAACCATGCAGCAACTTCTTCAATTGAGGGAATGTTAAACTTCACAGCTAATCCTATTGCATTGATCAATGAGTTTACAACTTATCTTCGCAAAAAGCAATTGCATAATGACTATGAAGAAGCTCATATGTGTTAAGGAAAGAATCACACTGCCTTATTAGGAAAATTTGCTACTTTCTGGCTGAGAATGATCATGTCCCACATGGAGATATCCTAGGTATATTAAGTGCTTTCTTAACTGCCCTTAATGCCAGTGGTGAAAATGATTATTGCATTATAGATTCAGGTGCCACAAATCATATGACAAACCAAATCACTAACCTGCATGATTTTAAAAAGTTGTCCAATCCATCTCAAGTGTTAGTAGTTAATGGGAAAGGTGCTTCAATTGTTAGGAAAGGAAAAATCAACTTGCTTTCAAACCACATAGAGTCAGTAGCCTTTTATGTTCATTCCTTTCCTTTTCAACTGTTATCAGTTAGAACCATCACAAACTCTATAAATTGCCTAGGCATTTTCTCCCCTTACTATGTTGTTTTTCAAGACATCACCAAGAGGGCGATTGGTGAAGGTCCTTTTTAGTGGACTCTATTACATAGCTAAAGACTCCAAAGACCCCAAGGTTTTTCAAGTTAGTTCCATTGTATCTTAAGACTACAACCTTTGGCACCAATACATCATTCTGAGAAAGTGATGTCTTTTTTGTTCCAAAAAATGTATAAAGATTAGTTACATTGTGATGTGTGTCACTTGTCTAAGCTTGCTAGATTGCCTTTTGATTCCTCTATGTCTAGAGCTAGTAATCCTTTTGTAGTCATTCACTTAGATATACTTGAGTCCTTTGATGGATATAAGTATTTTGTAGCCTTTGTTAATGATTTTACAAGGATCATTGGTTGTATCTTTTGAAACTTAGGAGTACTTGCAACTATTTTTTAAGATTTTCATGAACTTGTTGGTACTCAATTCTAATGTAAAATTCACATATTAAGGTCCGACAATGGTATTGAATATATGTCCCATAACATATCTTAATATCTAAGCACCCATGGCATCTTACATCAACACATCTTGTGTTGGCATACCCCAACACAAATGGTGTTCTCATGTTTCATATGCATATACCAAAGAAATTCTGATCACAAGGAGTACTTACAACCACTGATCTTACCAATGGACTTCCTAGTAAAATGCTAGGTCCCAAATCTCCATATGAAGTGTTGAAGGATAGAAAGGTTGACCTTTCTCTCACTTAAGGGTGTTTGGATCCACATGTTTTGTTCACGCCCAATCACTTCACCATGACAAGCTTGATCCTAGAGCAACTAAAAGTATAAATGTTACAATCTAGTCACTAGAAAACTTATGGTCTCAAGGGATGTTTGGTTTAATGAAACAACTCCCTACTTCTTAATGAAGGTCAGGGTGAGTTCTTACATGACTTGTTTCCTTTGCCTAGTGTTCCTCATTGCCAAGACAACCAAACAATGCATGACACTCTAGCTTTATCCCCTGAGCCTACATCTCAACTCCTAGAGCCACCATCCCATGTTCCAATTCAAAGATAGGAAACCCGTGTCCTTGTTCTACAACAATCAAGTTATGATGCATATTGCCTCAAATCCAACTTTTCACAAGAGAACAAAGTATATTAAAGTAGACTGTCATTATGTTTAACCACAAGTGCAATCAAAGGTCATCAACACACACTACACAAGCAATCATGATCAGTTAACCGATATTTTTACCAAGTCACTTCCGACTGTTCAGTTTCTTAGCATTTTGTCCATGTTTGGCTCAAGGAATCTCCTCGATCCAACTTGAGGGGGAGTATTGGAAGTTGGAGGCTATTGGGAGTCCTATTGATACAACTCATTCATTTGTCATAGTCCTTAAGGGTTTTACCCAGTATACAATACAAGGCTAGGGTTTAGTACTTTGTCCAAATACCTTCTTTTGTTGTGTTTAACCTACAATTAAGGAACCATGATATTCTTGTTATTGTAAATAGATTAGGAGTAATTTAAGAAGTGATTATCGGAATGGGTTGAAGGTTGTTTCCCTCATTCTTTCCTCCTATATTAAGTTACCTTCATGTACATGGTTAATATATGAAATATACACCCCAAAAGTTCCACATTAGCCAAAGATGGTTTCCCTTAAGCTTTGGGCGGTTGAGATGGGTGAGGATAGCAAATTAGATCATAGCTTAGCTTCTTATCGTGCTCTTCTATTACAACCTGTTCTTTAAAATATTGGATCTTATTCCCGAGACATGTGAAATGACTATTTTACCCCCTGAGTGGGTGTTCTAATTGGTTTTTGAGCCTCGATTCGAACACCAAATTCTTATAATTTCTTGAGTTTTCCTAACCACATTCATATACGTGAATGTATCGTCCAAAATGAAATATGAATCGAAGTTATGAGGGCATAATTGTAATTTTAACAATTATGGATGGTGATTTTGTAATTTCACTTACATGGGGTTTAAGTGGGCTTACATTAATTTTTGGTCTCTCTTCCCTCAACTGAAAACATTCTCTCCTTCTTTAAACTCTCTTTGCACTCTCGAACTAACTCTCTCTATAACACTAGGAGAGAGAGAACCCTCACTTCCACCCAAATTTCTTCACAAATCAAACTCCAATTCCAAACCTACATTTTCGACATTAATGAGACTCAGGGAACCTGATGATGGTCTTTCATGCGCCATCGATGAACGCTGAGGTGCAGTTTCGTTGAAATATGAGAGCTCTGAGCTCTAACCTTAAATTCAGGTTAGTTTCTTCCTTTCTGGGTTTCCATCCTGATTGGGGATGAGTTTCTGTTATTTTGGACTAAAATTCGAGGGTTCTAACCTTTGTAATTCATCTGTGCATGCATGTTAATCTCCGGCGACGAATTCTGGCAATTGTTCGAAATCGGTAAGGGTTTGCAGTACCTCTAATCTCCCTTTATCTTGTCATTGATGAATATAAGAGGGTTTCGGGTGCACTAATGCAACTATAATCCATGCATGCATACTCATCTCTGTTTTCAGTCTTTGATAAGAGAAGGAAGACAAACTTCGGCAATTTCAAAGCTCATTTCTTCCCAAAACCTCATGCAATGCAATTTCGTAGTTCCCAAAGTTAATCGTGAGATTTTTGAGATGAAATTCATTTTGCTAGCCTCTGTTTTGATGCATGCATGCTTTCTGTTTTTTGCTGCAGTTTTTGATGAGTTTTTCGAAGCAAAAATCTTCGAATCCAAGGTGGATTCTACCTCCACTCCGCCTAAAAAGTGCTTAGGTGAGTTTGTTGATCTTTGAGATCAATTTTGGATTCAAAACTTGTAAATTGGAGCTCGGGGAAGCCCCTGATCGTCTTTTGATATGACGAGCTATGTGATATGAATAGGATTACTGTTGTGTAGTATTATTATGTATGTTGTTTTTCACTCTATTTGTGATTTTAAAACGGGGATTAATATATTCACACAATTTTAACTAGATAAACTTGATCCACTCATACTTTGTTCCTTAACCCCTTCAGGACGTAGCGAGAATAAGGAGAACCTCAGTGGTGATGAGTGGGCTTAGCAATGAGGCATCCATCCTTTGGACTTTGGGTGATGATTCTTTTACTGCAGTTTATGCTAGTTTGTAACAATTGCATGATGATACTTTTGATTATGCACGACACTGCACTTTTATGTGTTTACTGTTATGCGAAACTTTTAGATGGTCTGATGTGATGTGAATAATAAGATTTTATCCCTAAGCATGTGTCCCCAAGTTGGGAGGTTGATAAGTCAACTTTGTAGCAGCTTTGGATTTAATTATTAATGAATGTTTTCGTTCAAATTCTTGCACATCACGAATATCTTACTATGGCTTACATCATTGAGCTGGCTTGTGATGTCATCTTCCGATGAGGTCATATGGTCAATTTGGTGATGGCCAGCACATCACGGCCTCGTAACTTGTGTTATTGGGGTCACGGTGTGTCATCTACTCTTCTCCCACGTCTTAGCTTCTGGGCGAGATTTCTTTTGGTTTCCTCCGTCTTCTTTTTCTGTCTGGTGCTTTGTTATGTTTCTTTGTTTATTTCCCTTTCCTTGTATATATTTTTGTTTATGGTCCCTAACGAAGCTTCCCCTTTGACTAAAAAATAAAAATAAAAAACTTGATTTGGAAATGAGCAATTTATGTATGGTTTCAGTGTACTGCCTCAAGTGATGACACAACTTCCAGCAGCTTTCTTATTTTGCCTTTCATAACTAGTTTTTCAATAAATACGAGGCATAAATTAATTGTTGGTTAAATACTTGTTACTCAATACAAGTAATTATATTATGAAATCATTGAATTTCCCTTTGCTGTAATTATTCAAGCAATTCTTCTCACAAAAATTGGAAAATTACTATGACCAACAACGGAAATTCGTACAAATTTTCCTTGACAGACACGAGACATGCATGTTGCAATGCATGTTTTAAGTAACAACTCCTTCTCCCTGGAATATAAAATGATAATTCTGTAGCTATAACACTTTGAACTTGTGAAACGATCCAATTTTAACCTCAAAGTAACATCAAGTTGTTTTGGTTAAAGTCTAACTGGAATAAACATTTGGAGTGACCACTTTTCTTGCTTAGATCTTTGACTGCAATGGTTGCTGCATCAAGTTGAGACGTTCCCTTTTCAGTAGATACGTTTCGCCGCCGTTCATGTCTGAGCACAAGTGAATAAACCTTGCTGACCTTCTGAAAAGGATCCATTGTTAATATTTGCCCAAGTATCATGGCAAATGATTCAGTTAATCCCCTGAGAAACTTGATGGTCTTCTGCGTTTCTTGATAGGATAACTTTTCTTTTGTAGTTCCATAATGACAGGATGAGATAGGGTAGAGAATATCCTTTTCGTCCCACAATCCTTTGAGTTGGTAAAGTATGACCCAACAGACATAGTTCCTTGAACACAATCAAGTATTTCATTCTCAATATGGAAGAGTTAAATGTTGTTTACCTGGGAGGTTAACTTAGTCCAGATTGCCCGAGCTTCAACATAATAGAATACACTGGCTGCAATCTTTTTGGAGATCGAACTCAGCAACCATGTCTTAACCAAATTGTTGCAACGGTTCCATTGCAGCAATTCATTAGTTGCATCGTCACTTGGTGGCTTTACAGATCCATCGACAAAGCCATGTTTGTTTTTCATTGTTAGGGCCATAATCATGGAGTGACTCCATGTGCTATAGTTTTCCTTAGTGAGAAGTGTGGTTCAAGGACCAACCCAGGCTGATCTGAATGATGTAGATACAATGGGTGATTAGGATTATCAAGTTTGGAAGCCATGCTTGATTGAGTTGGCTTCTTTGGGTCGATGTTGCCTCCCATGATGTTGGTTATAATGTCTCCCATGATGAAGGCTAGGGTTTTCTTTAGGTTACCAAGATCCTTTGCTCTAGTACCATCAAGAGAAAATATTTGGTGAATAACTTTTCAATATATTCAGTAACAATGCTGCTGTCTTCTTATGTGCTAGTTATACAACTTAAATCCCAAACTAAAGCCTATAATCAAGCTTTGATGTGAACCAGAAAGGCAAGTAAATAACTGTTGGAAATGTGCCCTAAAACCAATCATATGATGATACTTTACGGACATTTCACAAAGTTAAACTAATGTAGTTTAAATGTAAAGGGCAAAGATTATTGTTTGAGCCGTCTCATATAAATGTTATATGCTTAAACGATAAGTCCAAGGAATATGTGATTGGAAGAATGCGATCTAAAGAAGTTAGATTCATGAGACCATTCTTTCGTTGACACATCCTAAACGTTCCTGATCATAGGATTGTCAATTGGGCATTGACAGTCCGTTAAGATCAGTACGTGCTATGTCTTCTTTCAGGGAGAGTGACTAGTCTCGAGTCATTGGTGTGTGTGACATCAAGACAAGTACGTAGGTGCTCAATAGAGAATGAGTTCACTGAACACGATCAACGAAGAGTTCTCATATTCATGTCACATGAGAACTCATGGTTGGGATAATGCAAATTAGTCTTTTGACCTGAGGCATCACAGTTGTCTTGTGGTTAGGTCCTTAATCTTTGATTATGTCAAAGTCACTCCATCAGGAGGGTGTCCACGGCATCGTTGGGGTTAAGCCACTTAGCCATGGAGGCAAGTGAATGCGCAACAAGGGATCTCTAACCTTCAAACTGTTTGAGGGAGAATACTCTATGATATGATTAAGAATCTTTGGCCAAAGTATGAATGAGATTTAGGAATGTGTTCCAAATCACATTCAAGGTAATCATATAAGCACAAGACTCACATTGGATAGTAGACATGAATAAACTATCAAACCAAATAATGTGGTCAAGAGTATTGTATTAGAGAAAGACCGTATTGCATTTGTAATCCTAAAACTGAATAGGTTCTCCACCTCTTCTGATTAGCTTGGGTAACCATGACATGCTGCTAGGCGTCAACCATGGTTTGTGGAAGCCCTAAAAGTGTATTATCACTAACGGGAGAATTGAAAGTAAGTTTCAATTCACAATCGATTAGAAAGAGTTTTAATCGCCCACTGCCTCGCTAAAAGGAACCTAATGGATCGTTCACCGAGTAAGGTAGAGTTTGAAGAAACAACGGAGATGAGTAAGAATAATTAAATGGTTTAATTATTTATCTAAGGCTAGGATTAATTAATATGTTAATTAATCAAACGAATAAGTTCGTTAAAGACCTCGGGTTAGTTTTGGGCCGCAAGGCCCAATGGGATTTGAATGTCAAGCCCATTAACTCAAGTTGTATGACAACTTGAATAAACAAAGGGCTTGAAAGCCCAATAAACCCTATAGGCCGGCCATGTTAGAAGAATAGGGCTTTTGGTCCATTAGGTCACTTATTTGAAGGGACTATATAAAGGACTTTATAGCCTAAAATTCATTAAGGGTTGTTTTTTTGGGGAAAGGATGAGAACACAAGCTCTCATTTCTCTCTAAAATTTCGGCCACTGATAGGAGCATATTCATGCGACTTAAATGGCTTGTTCTCGTGCATTTACGTTATGTTTCTCTAGTTATTTTAGTCCTTTATGCTTCTTTTGTGTGTTTTCAGGTTCTAAGGGTAAAGTATGCAAAAGGATGCCTTTTGGAGCCTTTTGGAGCAAATTAGAGATTGGAATGGATATCATATGCTTGGAGCCAAGAGGATGGACGAAATTAAAGACTTGAAGTAGGAAAGTTAAATCCTAAAAGACCTCATGTTTAAGCATCATTGAAGACTCCTACGCATTTTAGAACACAAAAACAACATTCCTTGCAACCTTAGGACATTGTCGTGTGTTTCCTTGTGTCTCCCTTCCTTGCCATGCAAGGAAGGGCTTTGTTCCCTATTTTAAACACTTAAAGCATTCACTTATCATATCATTCACTTATCACTCACCACATATCATTCACTTATCACTCACCACATATCATTCATTTATCACTTAACATATCATTCATTTATCACTTATCACTTCCACTCACTTATCACTTATCAAACCATTCACTTATCACTTCCACTCACTTATCACTTATCAAACCATTCACTTATCACTTCCATTCACTTATCACTTATCATACTCATAATCATCTACACATTTCAACCATTTAAACATATGCATTTCAACTCACATGCACACCCACCTCTTTCCACCTAATCCACATGCATTCACACACATGCACATCATTCATTCTTCTTCTAGCCGTGCATCCCCTTAGCCATTTCCAACCACATTCTTCCACTTCCCACTTCATCATTACACCACCTAACCCTACATGCATTATTTATTAGCATCTTCACATGCATTCACACACACTTCACACAAACAACAAGTCTTTGCCGTGCCTTCCACACCAATTCCAGCTTTTCTTCATCATTGCAGCCACTTTGCCCTTTTATTTATGCATTAAACCTATTTCCTTTCCCTAAATTGCAGCCACAATCCACACCTTTCCAACCTAGCTGCACCCTACATACATTAATTAGTCATTCTTTTCATATTGCACTCACATGCATTCACATGCATTTCAAGAAGCAAAACAACATTGTGCCGTGAGCTTCCCTTGCATTTTCAGCTTTCCTCCTTGCATTCACATGCATTTCCAACCTAGCATTCCATTCTTTAATCATTCCTAGCTGCCATTCACATGTTCTCCCATCCATTCTCTCCCTATAAAACCATGCATTGCATTCATACAATTCATTCATTCACTCCCCAATCCATCTCTCCATTTCTCACACCACAACTAACACAAACACTTCCCCTTAGAATCCAAAACCGTGAGTCCCCCTTCCACCATTCCTCATCCATTTCCATAATTCCCCAAACCTCACCTTAGACCTTGTGCTACAACAACGAGGAAGATAAGAGGGCCTAAACGTTCATACAATTCAAGTTTGAGTTGTTGGAATGTTTAGGTGTTTCTTTGATTTCAAAGTTTAAATTCAATTCTCTTTGTTTTGTACGTATGAGGAATGGAAGAAAAGAATGCCTAAACGTTCATACAATTCAAGTTTGAGTTGTTGGAATGTTTAGGTGTTTCTTTGATTTCAACGTAATGAGGAACTAAAACCCCCTTTAGCTAGGGGGTGATTCGAAATAAATGTTTATGCTTGCATTATGATTTGATTACTTTTAATTACGTTTCATAAGTTGTGAATTCAATTTGTTTAACTATTTGATTGATATCCTATTTATGTATGTTTATTAAGAATGAACGCTTAATTTTCATGCATGAATATGACGCTAGAATATAAGTGAGTTTCACGTAATAGTTATGAACTTATATTCACAAGTAGTGGAGGTTGCTTATAAACAATCGCGTTAAACAAATTCTTGGCATAAGTTTCATGCAATCATAGTAACGAATGCCTCGTCAACACTTATAGTTTTCATGTTGCTTAATGATTCTTGCTTGTATCTCTATTATGCAATTCATGTAGGGAACTTGTGAGGAATGCTTTGGATTGTCGTATGCAATCATCCAATTCATTAACTTAAGGAAAACTTGACGGTTAATTTAAGCGGACCTAATTAACCCGGGGCGTTGAAAATTCATGGTTTATTGAAAAGCAATTAGAAATCGTTTTGTATGCAAGTATAACATGTATAGAGATGAACCCCTTAGCTAGCTTCCCATCCATTCATTTCCGTCAAATCCATATTTACAATTTGTTTTGTTTCCAAGTATCCATTTTAGTTTAAATTCGTCCAAATCCAATTCCCCCCTATTTCGTTGAAGTCTTAGTCTTAATCTTTCTTATTTTTAGTTTTGCTTTCTTCGAGCATTAAATAGTGTTTTATATTGTGTTTTTACGTTTTTAAGTCAAATCCAAGTGATTAACAATCCCTCCTAATCCCCGGTCCAGAACGATCCCTACTTATACACTTCACTACAATTTGACAAAAAGAGGGTTTAATTTGTGTGCGTATAAATCTCGCATCAGCCACCTTGGAGGGATCATCTAGCAATCAAACTCCTCCAAGGTCACTCATTTCTTCTTCATTATGCCTTGGTGATGAATCATTAGAGGTTCTCAATTTTGGGAACTTTGGAGAAACCTTTTTCATCCATCCAAATCCATAGATCTAAGATGCAAGGAATGAAGGCCCTCTCTTTGGGTGATTAGCCTTTGTTTAAATACAAAGAGGAATCTACAAAGGTATATATTTCAACTCACTTTGTTTTGAGTTGATTATTGGTTCACCATTTTACTAGGCTTTGAACATTCATGGGTAATGTTTTGTTTTTAAGTGCATGCTAGCATGATTCCGCCTTTAATTTGTTAATTGCATGCTAATGATGTTGCTTAAATGAACATGTCATCTTCCAAAATAATCCTTCAATAACTAGGCTAATATACAATATTTACTATCCTATTTTGTATCATTGACTTTAACAGATTCAATGCAGCTTCTGCTACAAACTTGAGTCTGTCACACTTTCTCATTTCCTTTTTCACGAATCGCATTCATTGTCTTCTAAATTTGCAAAATTTTTGCAGTGTCTTCTATGAGTAGGTGACCCCTTCCCATAAAAACATCATCGGAAGATACGTAACCTTTAATAAAAAATACATGATGTGTCTTGCATACTTGGAATGCAAATTGCTGAGATTTTGTGCTCAATTCCGACCTGTGACTTCGATAGGATTTTTACCTCCTAAAAAGTAGAGATAGAAACACTTAAAAATACTTGTACAAGAACAATGTAGTTGTAGTAAGAATGTTCATGCAAGGTCGTTCCCACATAGATTATTGAAAACAATTTATGTCAAACCAAATCTTAATAATTTAATTATTTAAAACAAAGTTTTGGAAAAAGTTGATTTTATGACCTAAAATAATAAAAACAAATTTAAATAAAAACAATGAAAGAATTCAGCAAAGTAAAGAAAAAAAAAAAGAAAACGGTTTTGAAAATCAATTTAAGCACTGTGGTTCCGCCGTCACCTTAACAATTCTATGTAGTTCTTCTAATTATTTATTACCTATACATGCATATTTTGAAGGTTAGGTTTTCCTAAGGTATGCTTTACTTAGAGCCCCATTTAGAACGTATATCAAACATGCAACTGTTTGTGGTATTCAAATCAAATCTAAACATGCTACACTCATCAAGCTTTGTGAAAACCATTTGAAAAATCATATTGCAACCCTTAAGACGTGGTATTCATCCTAAGTGAAATTACAATTACGAACCACAAGAAGCCTTTGTCATTTCATGGACCAACCTCTGACCAAAATTGCATCAATACTTTTCTAAATACCTAATGGTGATCAAGCATCAAGACAATTAGATAGTTTCAAACTCGGTGATTAATAATTCAAAACCTACATGCTTAATATCATAGGCAAATTGAAAAGAAACTACATATTCTTGCCAAGGTTCGTGGCCTCACCCTAACAAAAAAGATTAGTTATGCACAATCATTAAGACAAATATAATTAAAAACATGGATAGGAAACACCTTGTAAATAAACTTGAATTGTCAAAAGCTCTCTAAATCGAATTCTCCAAAGTAGTGCGTTCTCCCTAATTGATGCGTAGTGAACCATAATGGCTAATTAGCCTTATTTATACTACTACAAAATAAAATTATTCCTAGAAAGGTCTTCTAAAAACTAGGAAACATAATAAGTTAAGAGAAACTAGGAAACATAATCCTAATCAATAATGGGAAATCTGTCCAGCCACAAAATAACCATGTTTTGGACCATCAGAGCTCCAAATCAAGCCCAAAACTACTTGAATTAAACCCTAGGGCATCCTCTCCAAGTTCTACGAAGAACCCAATAGCAAAAGACACCATCTTGGATGCCAAAATGCCCAAATCAGGCCAAAATGTCACTTTGATAAATATAAAACTTTGATAAAACAAGCTGAGAGACTAACAAACATCCTCCAATTATAATCACTCCAAAATTCATCTGTTTGATCACTTTTTGTTCAAGAGGAAGTCGAATGTTTTACATTGAAAATATAATTCAAGGTATGAAACTTCTTACAAGATAACCGATAAATTAATTCTAAAATTAGTGTAAAATATATAGTATAATATCGACTCATCAATGCCAATTAGCCTTTAATAAAAAAGACATGATGTTAATCTTTTAGTCTGCCATATGATTTCTGCAATTAACTTGCTGGTAGATAAATTGACAGAAAACTAAACTTGTTAACTTCTTGTTGTTTTATCATGGACGACTATGAAGTCTGTAATATTGTGCTTGCATCTATTTAAACTGTGATTTGTAACAAAAATAAGTTCTAACTTCTCTTACCTACAAACGGAAGGAAAAAAATTGGCCTAGATAAGAACATGTGAGAACATTTGAACACATAAGCAAACTAATAACACGTTAAAGTAGACATGCATTCAAAAAACAATTCTAAAACCCATGACTTTCAAAGACTAGTGAATAGTGAACCAAAAGACTCTTTAACAACTTAAAGAGAAAAGAGAGTTTGAGTTTCATTACCCTTGAAGCTCATCCTTGTTTAAAGTGGAGGGCCTTCAAGTCACCTCCTTTACTCCTTGGATGGTTGCTTCTTTGCTTCTCTTTTACTCCTTGAGGATTTGAGGAAAGGAACTCCAAGAACACCAAAAGTTTGGTGTCTCTATGTCTCCACACCAAGGATGAGGTGTGAAGATGAAATGGATGACTTAGAGGAAGGAAGATTGCTAGCTATTTTTCTCTAAGTGTGGCTGCCTTCTTTGGAAGACAAAGAGAGAGAAAGAGTTTTGCTCTTTTGCCTCAAAGAAAACCCTTGATGTGGTAAAGCTATAAAGTTCCTTTTATAGCACCCCACATTTGAGTGGCAAACTTGCAATTATGCCAAGTTTAGTACCACTCACCCTATGGCCGGTCATCCTTTAGTTATTGGGCTAATTGCCCATTTTGGGCCCCGAGACCTGAAACTAACTTGAAAGCTCAATACAAACTCTTCATATAATTAATTAATCTTGACCATTCTCAATTAAAACATTTAATTGCTTATCCATCTCATTTATATTTCTTCACTTTCATTCTTACTCGGTGTACGATCCATTAGGTTCTAATTAATGAGGCAGTGGGCGATTGTTACTCTTAACAATCGATTGTGAATTGAAACTACATTTCAATGCTCCCTTTGATGAAGATTAGTGTTTGCTAATCTTCAGGGCTTCCACAAACCATTAGTGACACCTAGTAGTATGTCATGGCTACCCAAGCTAAGTAGAAGTGGTTAGAGAACCTATCCAGTTACAATTACAATGCAATACGGCCATTCTCTAATACAATACTCTTAATCACATTGTTTGAGTGATAGTTTGTTTCATGTCTACCATCCAATGTGATACTTCTCTATATGATTCAATTGAATATGATTTGGAACCAACTTCCTAAGTCATATTCATATGCTTTGGCCAAAGACTTCCGAATCATATCTCAGAGTATTCTCCCTCCACCATGGAAGGTTAGAGATCCTTTGTTGTGCATTCATATGTCTACATGACTAGATAACTTGGCCCTAACAATGTCGTGGACACTTTCGATGGAATGCCTTTGACATGATCAAAGATCAAGGACCTAACCATTAGATATCTATGATGCCTTAGGTCAAAGGACTACTTTGCATATTGCAACTTACGAGTTCTTACATGGCATGTATGTTCGAACTTTCTTTTGATCGTAGTTCAGTGTACTCGATTACCATTTTGAGCACCTATGTGTTTGTCTCAGTGTCCAACACTAAATGACTTGAGACTAGTCATACTCATGCTTGAGTTAACATAACACATACTAACCTTAGCGGATTGTCAATGCCCAATTGGTAATCCTATGGCTAGGAACTTTTTAGGAATGAATATAAGAGAAATGTCTCATTAATCTAACTTACTTAGATCACTTCTCTCTTAGATTAAATACAGTCATTGGATTCCCTTATTACTTAAGTACATAATACAATAAATAGTGATTAACAATAAGTTTTTCCCTTCATTAAACATATAGTAGTTTAACACAATAAGTATTCCAAAAGCTATTACATCAAATAAGTGGCTTTGTGGGCATACTTCCAACACAAACTTTGCCCACGTAGGGGCAATTTGTTTGAAGTCACAAAATATCTTTAATACTAGGATTGGGTCAATGAATTTTTTTTTTTTTTTTGCTAGAGGTCAACAAAGAAAAATTTTAGCAAGTATTATTGATCGTAGTTGGGGAAGAAAATCATTTTTTTTGACCTAAGTTGAGAGAAAAATATTCAACCACATAAGTGGTCTAGTGGTAAGAGACCTGCTTTATTGTGCCCACTGGCAGGGTCAAATTCTCTATAGCCTCTTTAGGTCCCAAAAGGGTGGATAACTGTGGTTTACCACCAGTTATCCCCTATTTAAAAAAAAGAAAAGAAAAAAAATATTCCTATTAACCTATGTTTAGATAATTAAATGACCATTGACCTATGCCAAAATATGAAATTATTTATTTAACAAACTTTTTTAGGGGGATGGTGGTTTGAACAATGACATTGGTTTAGGGCTGTGGCTTGATACTAGCTGTAGATGTGGATTGACATAATCCCACATCGAAACTACTGTAGTAGAGTTTGGTGCTTATGTTTGGGCAAGAGTGGAGCTAGAAATTATCACATGATTGTGCTATTATTTTACTTTTTTTCGTTTATAATTTGTACTTTTCTATTTAGGTGGAGTGGCTAATTTTTGCTGAGGTAACTTCCACTAAATGGATGAACTTCGTACAAATTAGCACCAGAAAATTGATTAACTTAAACTTTACATTGGGATGGGGCTCACCCTAGCCTAATTATGATGTTGTTACTGTGTTTGGGACAATATTGATATTGATTCAGTTTGGGACAATATTGAGTAACCACCATAATATTTTGGACCAACTTGGATCTGTGACTAGCTTACCAATTGGATGGAATTTATATGCTGTGTATCCTCAATGCTTTTTATGGTGGCATCATCTCCATCAACTATGTAAAATAGCTTTTTCTCCAACTTTTTGGAAGGTAGATAACTTTGCAATGTGGCTGGATCCTACTGGGAGAAAGGTTAAAGAATCCAATAAGATCGCAACCAACCAAGAAAAAGCTTTTGAAGTTTTCTGGTTCCAAAGTTGGGCTATGCCTAAATTCTGCAAATACACAAGCCCACAATGCATAAATAAATAAAATATCTTACCTTCTTGATCTTTTCTGCTTGGAGTCGGAAGGATAACGGAGACTAATCTTGTATATATCTTTCAAAAGGGAGAAGTTTTATAACTGGATATTTTTGTCTTCCAATAAATTCCTCATTAGATGCGCAAAATCAACATCTAATGATACTTGTTCTCAAGTGGGAGTAACAAGTGGGAGTCGAGGGACGGACAACAAAGAGACTATTTTGGAATTGAAATATTGGCCTTTTTGGTCACTAGAATCATCATCTAGTGTAGCAATCCCATTGTTTGATTTGGCTGCCAATCATGGTCGTGGTTGGGTTTTAGATCTGGGCAGGGGTGGAGAGTTGGGGTTGCAGACGACGCAGGTGTGCAAAAGACACATGTGTTGGAGACTGCATTAGCAATCCCATGCTGATGCACCAGATTTATAATACCCCGTTATTGATGATGCACTTAGTCCATGCAGAGTTTGAGCTAGTGTCATTAAAGTTAGTCCACCCCCGCACCAAACATATATAGGATTATAGTCCCAGTTAAAGACACTCCCACTTAATACCATGCAACAAACGGGGCCTCATGGTACTTAATGTTAGAGTGAAAATATTAACTCTCCAAAGCCATACAAAGTATAGGGAATTTGACATAAGAGCAAATTTCATTATCCTTTTAGTAATTAAAAACCGAAAATGATTTCTTGGCCATATACCTACTGAGGTTTTTCTGGTGAGGGAGACTGAAATCATTGCTGGCCATGTATACCTATTAAACCATAATACATTGTGCATGAATGAGACACATGTGGTGGTCAAGACTCAAGAGTCGCCATCAGTCGTCCATGCATTGCACGAAATGAAACCCTAATCGAGATTGCACACCACCAATCCCACTACCAGGCCAATTCGCCACGTGAGTTATATAAGTGATGTGACGAGTCTGAGTCCTCCTTATCAGGATATATAGGACCCCCATGTGTATATTGCCCACTAGCTACGAAAATATTGAAGCTAGACTTCTAAATAAGCCAACCCCGTAGAAAGTGAGAACTCACTGTTAGATAGAGATTGTAAAGAGAGATTGAGTTGAAGTCTTGAAGATAATATTTCCATTAACATTGAATGAATGAGTGCAAAATGTATTTATACATAAAGAATTACATCTCAATCCATATATGCAAGAGTCAGCATTATTACATGACTAACATTAACAACCTAAAGCTTGTTTATTAAACTAGGGTCTAATCTGGTGCATTGTGCTCATGATTAGTTGGTGGTCCACTAATTTTAACAAACCCCACATACCCATACATACAATCTACGTATGGGAAAATGTGTCATATGAACAAAAGATGTGCGATCGTTATTTGGATAGGTACACTCATCAGAATTATACCTAACACTTGAGATAATATATAACCGTACGTCATAAGTGTTTTATATATCAGACAAGTATTTGTTAAGCTAGAGAGAAAAACACAAGTTTTGTGTATGAACAGAGATAAGAAGAAGAAACTTCACAGAGAAGAAAGAGAGAGAGAGAGAGAGAGAGAGAGAGAGAGAGAGTTGAATGTATTCTTTGATATATTATTTTCTTAGTATCTAATCTCAATACAAGGTATTTATAGAGAATACATGATCACAACTACTCTAACTGCCTAGCTAATCTTTTGCCAGGTGTCATAATCTCACACACATACATAATATACTCTAACATCCCTCCTTAAACTCATGCTTGGATGATCCGAGCATGAGATTGCTACAATGTGTGTGAAACAAAGGAGCACTCAATCCTTTAGTTAAAATGTCTACAAACTGTTCCTTGGAAGAAACAAACTGAACATGAAACTGATTCTGATGCGAGTTATATAAGCACACAAATTAAAACCCTCTTTTGACAATTGTGGTATATGTATAAGTAGGGATCGTTCTTAACCGGGGATTAGGAGGGATTGCTAAATCACTTGAAAACTGACTCAACAACGTAAAACAAAGGTTAAAACACTAAATTAGACTCAAAGAATGCAAAACTAAACACTTAAAAAACTAAAACAAACCAAAAGACTCAAAACAGCACCAAAACACTCAAAACTGCCTTAAAAACACAATCTGGGCAGTTTTGAGCACTTACACTAATTTGGACGAATTTGGGTGATAAATTGAATCAAAACACTTAGAAACACAAACTAAGACACTTTCTAACTAAATTGAACACTAAAGTAAAGGGGGATTGAGTTTTTGACGAAATTAAACAAAGTGCACAGATTGTAATTAAAACAGATTGTAAAGATGAATTTGATGAAAATATGGATGGAATGCTAGCTAGAAGGTTCTTCTCCACACATGTCACACTTGCATACAAGATGATTTTCAGTTGGTCTTTCGATGAATCATGAAACTCAACACCCCGGGTTAATTAGGTTCGCTTAAATTAACCTTCAAGTTCTCCTTAAGTTAATGAATTGGATGGGACAACGCATACACAATTCAAAACATTCTCCAAAAGTCCTTTACGTGAAAAGCACAATAAAGATACAATCAAAGATCATTAAGCAACATGAAAACTATAAGTGTTGACGAGGCATTCGTTACTATGATGAGCATGAAACTAGTGCCAAGAATTCATTTAACGCGATCGTTTATAAGCGACATCCACTACTTGTGAATATAAGATTGTAACTATTAGGTGAAACTCACTTATATTCTAGCATCATATTCATGCATGAAAACTAAGCGTGCACTCTCAATAAACATACACAAATAAGTTATCAATCAAGCAGTTAAACAAATTGAATCCACAACTCATGAAATTCCAACCGAAGGTAATCAATTTATATTGCAAGCATAAACATGGTTTCGAATCACCCCCTAGCTAACTAGGGGTTTAGCCTCTCATGTTCACAGAAAGAGAAACAAAATTGAAATTAAACATAGAGAACAAAAGATTGATTACACCTAGAACGCCCAACGAATCCACTTTGAATTTTTGCACGTTTCAAGCTCCTCTTTCTTCTTCTTCTTGCTGTGGAAGAGAGGGTTTTAGGGTGAGTTTGGATGATTTTCTGGGTTGGGAATGGATTTATGGGGATATGGTGGTGCGGCAAGGAGGTGGGAAGGTGTATGGAGGTTAGGAATGGTGGCTGGAAGGGTGGAGTGGCTGCGGCAGAGAAGGATAATGGCTGGAATGGATGGAGAAGGCTGCGGATTGAAGGAGAAGGGGGATGGTGGCTGCGGCAAAGGGAGAGAATTAGGGTGATGGTGGCTGAATGATGAAAGAATGAAAGAAGAGAGAATAGGGTGCGGCTAGGGTTTAAAATATATATGGTTTCAGAAAACAAAACCCTAGCTTATTTTGGTTAATTAAAATTAAATCAAAGGCTTTTAGAATTAGGAAATAAAATCAAAAATTAAAGAGGGAATGGCTGCAAGGTGCGGCTAGGGTTTTAAATTAGGAGATGAGCATGTGTTTAATTGCCTAACCTAGGACAAAACTACCCCCCCTTGCACGGCAAGGGAAGGGAATTTGGGGAAAGGCACGGCAAAGAGGTTTAAGGGGGCTAGGGCCTTTGTTTTGTGTCCTAAAGTGCCTACAAGGCCTTCAAAGTGGCTAGAAAATACGGACGTTTAAGATTAGGAAAGGTTACCAAAACGGGAAACCTAGGGTTAACTTTCCTACTTTAAGTAGGAATCCTTGTTGAAGTAGGAATCCTCGTTGGAGTAGGAATTCATCGTTTCTTCAAGTCTTCAACTCATTCATTCCTCTTTTGCTCCAAAAGACTCCAATTTGCATCTTCTTGCACACTTTGGCTTTATAATCTGAAAATGCACAAAAGTGACTTTAAACACTAAAATAACTAAGGAAACACAACATAAATGCACGAGAACAAGCTAATTAAGTCGCATGAATATACTCCTATCAGATTCTTAGCTACTCAATCTCGAACAAAGTGAACATCAACTTCTATATGCTTTGTTCTTTGGTGTTGAACTGGATTGAAAGATAAGGCGACGACTGACATATTATTATAGAATAAAACTAGAACAGAAGGTATAATGATGTGCAAAAATCCCAGAATTTGCTTAATCCAATCGAGTTTTGCAGCCGTGGAAGACAAAGCCCTATACTCAGCCTCTGTGGAAGATTTGGAGACAATTTGCTACTTCTTTGAAGACTAAGAGATAGGATTGCCATCCAAGTAAACAATCAACCCAGTTGTAGATCTCCTATCATTGGGATCTCCTGCCCAATCAGCATCACTGAATGCTTTAATGTCCAAATTAGTTTTGGAATAAGACAATCCATAATCCATATTTCCTTTGAGATACCTAAGAATTAGTTTGACTGCAGTATAGTGTAAGACTATAAGACACTGGATAAATTGACACACTTGATGAACTGAGAAGGCTATATCAGGCCTGGTAAAAGTTAAGTATTGTAGAGCACCTACAACACTCCTATAATGAGTAGGATTGTTGTAGGGTTCACCATCATCTTGAAGAAGCCTATTATAAGGCAGACAAGGTGTTTCACAAGGTTTAGAATCAACCATTTTAGTTTTAACCAACAAATCATGGACATACTTTTGCTGGGAGAGAAACAAAACAGTTGCAATTTTAGAAATTTGAATGCCCAGGAAATAGTGCAGAGGTCATAAGTCTTTGATATCAAACTTAGAAGTCAAAGATTGAATAACCTGTTGAATAGCCATAGAATCACTGCCAGTGATGATAATATCATCTACATAGAGCAACAGAATAACCAGTGTAGAACCAACAGTCTTCACAAATAATGAAGAATTAAAATAAGTATTCTTGAACCCCAACTTAGGAAGAAAAGCAATGAATCTTTCATTCCAGGGTCTAGGAATATGTTTCAAACCATAAAGAGACTTATGAAGCTTGCTGACCAAATTAGGATAAGTAGAGTCCTCAAATCTTGGAGGTTGCACCATATAGACTTCTTCTTGCAAGATGCCATGTAAGAAGGCATTCTTGACATCCAACTGCCTTAGAGACTAATTAAAATGAGTAGCTAAGCCAACACTATCCTTACTGTTATGGGTTTAACAACAGGACTGAAAGTTATAGTGTAATCAATCCCAGGTTCTTGACTAAACACTTTTGCAACCAACCGAACCTTATGTCTTGCTATAGTACTATTAGAGTGTTTCTTAATCTTGAACACCCATTTACAACCAACCAAATTCTTGTTCTTAGGAAAAGGCACCAAACTCCAAGTTTTCTAATTATGAAGAGCATCAATCTCTTCCTTCATAGCTTCTACCCAAATTGGATATTTTAGAGCCGACTTGTAGGTTCAACCAGAGAAAGATCTATAGCATCAGATAACTGAAGAGCTAATAAAGGTGCTTTCTTTTTTATGATCCCGCTTTTGCTTCTAGTTTGCATAGGGTGTAGATTGAATGGATAATACCACTTGAAGAGTCTCAAGACAACAGACAGGTGCCACAGGGATCTCAACATTGTCATTTGTTGCAACAGTAATGGACTGAGGTAAACTGGGACTAGAAGAGGGTAATGGTGAATTGGGGATCGAAGTGACAAAATCTAAGGAATTAGAACTAGATTGTGATGTATGAAGTGACAAACTATGATTTGAATGCATAGGAGATGAAATGAACTATGTGACTGGTGGTGATGAAGGATGTGAGGCAGGTATAGATGAAACAACCAAGTTGTTTGATGTAACAACTGGTGTTGGTAAAGACACAGGTGATGTGGACAATGAAACACTATAACTGTGTAAGTTAACCTTTTTAGATGCTGCCAATAAGTTTGCAAATGGAAATTCCTGTTCATAGAAAAATACATGCCTTGATACATATATTTTCTGCCTACCAACTTCATAACATAGAAACTCTTTGTATTTGGAGGCATATCCTAAAAAGACACACTTAGTTGTCTTGACTTGTAATTTGGTGCTATTGTAAGGCTTAAGAATAGGATAACAAGCACACCCAAAAATTCTTAAGTGAGAAAGAACTGGAACACTCCTATATAGTAACTCAAAAGGAGACTTATTGGATAGTAATGGAGTAGGCATTCTGTTTATAAGATAAGTGGCTGTTTGACAAGCAAAACTCCAAAAATGAGAAGGAATTTGAGCAGTTTGAAGCAAAGTGATTGTGGTTTCAATGATATGCCTATGTTTTCTCTTAGCCACCCCATTTTCTTCAGGGGTATATGGACATGATTTATGATGGGAAATACCTCTCTTAACAAGAAAAGATTGAAACTTAGTACCACAATACTCCCCCCCACCCACCCCCCTCCAAAAAAAATCACTTTGTAAAATCTTCAAAGTAGCAGAAAACTGAATCAACACATAGGCATAAAAAGCAGTGAAAGTGGCACAAAGATCTGATTTATTGATAAGTAGGAATATCCACGTGTATCTAGTACATTCATCAATAAAGGTAACATAGTACCCATATCCATTAATCGATGTACAAAGTACAGGACCCCAAAGATCACTATGCACTACTTCAAGGGGAATGACAAACTTATTAATAGTATAATGAAATGGCAGCTTACAAAATTTTCCTTCTAAACAACTTTGACACACAACAGGTACATAATCTTTGGCACATGAAATATTTGACTTATGCAACATCAAAGAAACAATGGAATTAGAAGGATGACCTAATCCACTATGTCAGATAGTAGAGTTGACAAGTTGTCCAAGGAAGGCTTTAGCTTGTAGCTTTGGTTGAGAAAGTCCAATAGTGGTAGTTGCTAAGGAATGAATGGGGTAAAGTTCATTATTCCATAGCCCTTAGAATAGAATCCTCCATGTGGTTTTGTCTTGAATCTAGAAGCAAAAAGCATAAAAATAAGATATCAATTATTATCCAGACAGATCTTGTGAACTGAAAGTAAATTTTGTGATAATTTGGGAACATATAACACATAATTCAACTTTATAGGCTGCATAGAAGTGTTAAGCATAGTATTGCCAATATGTGACACTTTCAAACCTTCACCATTAGCTGTTTGATTTGTTTCATTGAATGGATAGGGTGAAGCCAATGACAAGTTGTTCAAGTCTGCTGTCATGTGATTGGTTGCACCGGAATCAGTAAGCCAAATATGAGAGGTAGCCTGTGATGTAGAGGGTTGTGATGGTTGAGTAACCACAGTGTGCATAGCCTGCATTGGTGGTTGTGATGGAAATTGGTGCACACTATAAGCAGAACCACAATTCTGAGAAAAAGAACCATAGTTTTATCCAGTATGAGAGCCATAGTGCTGTCCAGACATGGAAGAATAGTGAGAACTAGAACCAATATAGTTAGGTCATTTCTCATTGTAAAAACAAAACCATGTTACATGATTTGTTTTGCCACATATATGACATTGAGGTCTGGTAAGGGGCGTAGAACCACAAAATGGTGATGTGTGACCTTCACTGTTACATAGCTGACATGTAACAAATGTTGGAGCAGAAGGTTCATAAGTGGAATGTGGAGCTTGTCCAAGTACTCCTAGGGTAGGAGTTGGAAACACAAGAGTTTGAGGTTGATAAAATGATATGGGATTAAAGTTTCTGGAACCTTGATTAAACTTGCCTTTGCCTTTGTTTTTATATTGATTGAATTGCTTGAAACCACTTTGAACAAAATTAGACTGACCAGAACCATTGGAAAAAGATTGAGATTGGCCTTTAGGTGCATGTGATGAATTATTAGCAACCATTGCAGCTAAAAATGGTGCAACTGTACTCGAATCAATAATGGTCGATTCAGCAAGCAATTGAGACCTGAATTCTTTAAGAGAAATGACTTGTTCTCTTTCTCGAATAATAGTCTAGAATGTATTATACTCAGCCGACAATCCATTCAAAGCCAAATCATTATGTCTTCATCAATAAAAGAAACACCAGCGACAGTGAGATAATTCCTATCAACTTTCATCTTTTGCAGATACTAAGCCACCGTATCAGTACCCTTCTTAATGTTCTGCAAATTCATTTTTAATTGAAAAATACTAGTTCGAGAAACAGTAGAGAATTGTTCCCTTAATCGAGTCCAAAGATCTCGAGAACTAGTATTGCCTACAGCACATGACATAGCTACTGGAGATAAAGTTGCAGTGATTAACTGCATAAGAGCCTTATCATGCATCATCCAGACCAAATATTCATCAGAAGCAAGAGAAGGAGACGAATTTGACAAATCCATACCAGAATCATCAGATTGAGATGCACATCGAGCAGGACAAGGAATAGAACCATCCATAAATCCCAAGATACCATTGCTTTCAAGTAATAATTGCATTTGAAAGTGCCAATTAAGGTAATTGGAATCATCAAGTTTAACATTCACTGAAGTAGGAAGCGATGAAATAAGTGCTGTAATCGGAGATTGGAGCAATTGCAATTGACTTGCAGTAACCATTATGCAAGAAACCAACTTACTAAATCTTGGAAAAAACGAAGATAACTCTCAGCGGTGAATTAACAAACATCTGGAGTGCAAGAACGATGAAGACAACGAAGGAAGAATTCCGAATAGAAAAATGTAAAGCATCAAAACCCTAGAATCTTGTAGAAGAAGAAATCAAAGAAGCAATGCACAATTCAGCAATTGCATTGTAATTTTGCAGCAATCATTAACAAGAACGGAAGCTTGTGAAGGATCGAAGAAGCGGTAGCCATGGCGGCTCGTGATACCATGTTAAGCTAGAGAGAGAAACACAAGTTTTGTGTATAAACAGAGAGAAGAAGAAGAAACTTCATAGAGAAGAAAGAGAGAGAGAGAGAGAGAGAGAGAGAGAGAGAGAGAGACAGAGTTGAATGTATTCTTTGATGTATTACTTTCTTAGTAAGTAATCTCAATACAAGGTATTTATAGAGAATACAAGATTACAACTACTCTAACTGCCTAGCTAATCTTCTGCCAAGTGTCATAATCTCACACACATACATAATATACTCTAACATTATTGAATAACTTATTACAAATCATCCAATAATCTAAGGTGTAAACTAAATACATAGTATAATTTGTAAAATTTTATTGAGATGTACTAACATCAGTCGCACATAACGAATTACACTGCACCATTCACATTCAGGTAACTATTATTAGCAACTCGATCATTTGTACTGCCATATGAAATGTAATACCGTATCAATGATTCATTTTCTCTCCTTATCTTAAATTCTCATGGTCCTTTCATCGCAATATTATTGTTTAAATAATAACACGATGGATGATGAGACGTGGAAGAAAGTACTCAATAGCAGTAGCATGGGTCATGGACTGCCATAGTTGACCACCAAATATCATCTTCGTTTATCTTTGCCTCTGCAGGTCCTTTATATTGCGTCACCGTTGACTCTGTAATTACCCTTTAATGAGCCAGCAGCCCTGTAACTTTCTAGCCTTTTGTTTTCAACATTTGGATAATGTTACAAAGATTAAGTTGGAGACAAAATTTATAAATTAAGTGATGGATCAGTAATAGAAATGAAAACGTTTATCAACGTTTAAATAATAAACCAAACAACTTTAATGTCCTTTAATTTCTAAAATTTTGTTTACAAATATAGTCTCCCTGACATTATCCTCAACATTTATTTTCCTTTCTGATGCGAGAATTATACGCACACAAATTAAACCCTCTTTTCGTCAAATTGTAGTATATGTATAAGTAGGGATCGTTCTAGACCGGGGATTAGGAGGGATTGTTAACCACTTGGATTTGACTCAAAAACGTAAAATAACAATATGAAACACTATACTAGACTCAAGGAATGCAAAACTAAACTTTAAAACACTAAAACAAACCAAAAAAAACTCAAAACAGCACCAAAACACTCAAAACTGCCTTAAAATCACTTTCTGGGCAGTTTTGAGCACCTTGAGTACTTTGGACGAATTTGGGGAACAAAATGAATCAAAACACTTACAAACACAAACTAAATGTATTTCTAACTAATCTAACACTTTAAAAGAAATGGGGGATTGGTTTTGAATGAAACTTGGAAACAAACAGATTGTAAATTAAAGCATAAGGAAGTGAAGTAAACACAATATGAATGAATCAACAACTAATAAAATAAGATAGTACCAATGAAGATGAAGCTAGAGATTCGATTTCACCATTGCTAAGCCAAGTCCATGCTTGTTAAGTCAGATTATACTCATCCCTCTACTTATTTCTTGGGTTTGTTTCACTTAGATATGATCAGCCATATGATGTGTGGATTTGATCAAATGTCTCTAATTATGAGCCTAATTGTGATGTGCAACTTTGGTTCCTAATCAAGACTATGTAGTGCACAAGAAACTTTCACAAAACCAAAGGGAACACTCGGCAGGATGTTTGCAAAACATTCCCTTCATTTATTCACATATCTACCAAGATTATGCATGATGTGTGCTTTAATCTTGGCTAAACAACCTGTGGTTAATTCAAATGATGATCAAGCATTAAAATCAACACACTAAGTCACAATTAAATCGGAGAATGAAGCAAGAAATAGATAGATTAAATGAGAATTCTGAATTAACTACATGGCAAACTTTGCAAGGCTACATCGAATCCATAGAGGAGGATTAGTTACAATTCATGTTTGCAAAGGATTTAACATAAAAATATAAAACATGAATGAACATAGAATTAATAAGAAGAAAGAACCCTTGAAGCAAAACTGATGTAGAATCAAAGAAACACCTAAACATTCCAACAACTCAAACTTGAATTGTATGAACGTTTAGGCCCTCTTATCTTCCTCTTCGTCGTAGCACAAGGTCTAAGGGATGTTGTTGGTGTGTTGAATGGATTGAGGAATTATGGAAATGGAAGGATGATGTTTGGATTGTAAGGGAGAGTCACGGCACAAAGGGTACATTTCTGCAATGGATGAAGTGTATGAATGGAATGGATGGACTTTGTGAAGGGCACGGCCCCAAGGGACCAATTTCTGTTGTGAAATGAATTGTGAATGAATGAGAATGAATGAATGAGTATTTATAGGTGAAATGGGGGGAACATGACAGCTAGGTTGCATGTGCAAATGTTGTAAAGGTATGGTGAGTGAATGTGCACGACAATGAGTGTTGTTGGTGCTGAAAATGCAAGTGTGTGCATGTGAAATCTGCCAAGATGCATGTGAAAGTGTATTTTCTGATGGAATGATTGTGTTTGTTTGAATGTGCATGTGATTAAATTAAAGGATGCAAAGTAAATAAATAATGAATGCATGCATTGAATTATGAAGATGCATGTGCAATGAAGTGGAATGACAATCTGAAATGGGATAGGAACCCACGGCAATGATGATTTCTGGTGGTGTTTGGGTGTATGTTTGAATGGTGCATGTGGGTGAAGGTGTGGCTGCATGTTTGAATGATTAAAGGGACATGTGGGGGTGGAAATGATGAATGAAATGCATGTGAATGACAGCTAGATATGTTGATGAATGCATGTGACTTGTTTGTGGTGAGTGAATGCATGTGCAAAGGATGTATTTTCTGAATGAATGAATGTGCATGTGAATTAAAGCTAAAGTGGAATGACAATGGCATGTGGAATGTTTTAAAGGATGGAATGATGGCGGAACAAGTGCATGTGAATGCATGGTGATAGCATGTGCACGGTTTTAGTTGATTTCTGGTGGTTGTGAGGTGCAAAGCTAGGTGGAAATGCATGTGGATTAAATGGTTTAAAGGGTGAATGCATGTGGATGCATGTGTTGATGAATGGGATTGTGGAGATGCACGGTTTTGGGAGAGAATGGTGTGAATGCATGGCATGATTGGGATTAGGAAAGGTTTAAATGTCCTAAAACTAAAGGGAACAAGGTTTCAACACTTTGGTCTTCAATTAGGTCTTCAATTTCGTCCAACACTTTGGCTCCAAGCATAAGCTATCCATCCTTAGCCCAAAAGTGCTCCAAAAGTCTCCAAAATGCATCTTTTTGCTCCTTTAGCCCTTTGGACCTACAAACACACGAAAATAGCTTAAAGTACTTAAAATAACTAAAGAAACATAACGTAAATGCACGAGAACAAGCCATTTAAGTCGCATGAATATGCTCCTATCACTTTCCAATCATGTCAACATAACAAGTATTTTTGCTCATCATGCTCAATTAGTGGTAATATTTACTATTTTATTTATGAGTTTATTTGTGTTTGTCTACTTTACAGATCTTTTAATTTAAACTAATCTAAAGATAATAAATAAAATGGGTGAGCAAAAATATTCATTTTTTTTCATTAATAATGATTTCGATTTTGACACTCCTTTTTCAATATATTTATGCGGAAACTTGTGAAAATTGAGCAACTAGGTTATTAGGTAGTGCCTAATTCTCTCTTTTTCTAGACTAAAAATATCAACCCTTTTTTACTCTTCTTATTCCATATATTCAAACAATTATGTCTCCATTTCTTCTCAAACGTATAGAAATATACAGGCCCTTTATGCAAAGGGATTCCTATTTTTGAAAAAAAAAAAATTGAGATTAGGTGTGAGATCCACTCTACATCGAATTTCAACGATCCGAACAGTCTATTTTGTAAGTCTCTATTCTACGATCATCCTTAAAAAAATTCAATTCAATTCGAAATCATTTGCCTATTTAATTATCAAGATCAAATTTCATTATTTCTTTTATAACAAAGTATTCGTTCAGTTCTTTGAACCTAATTAGATGTATTAAATATTTCTGATTTAGCTAATATTTTGCAAAGATGATCTATGAGGTACAACTTAAAAAATAGACGGTTTGGATTGTTAAAGTTCGATGTGGTGTGAACCCCACAACTAATCCTCATTTTTATAAAAAATTGGTAATCCTTTCCTTAAAGACTTCCTACAAATATATATATATATATTACTGTCGACACAACTAAGACTGGTTTTGTATATGGCTTAACTAATTTGTAGTTAATTACATATATAGAAACTATGAGTTTATATCTATTACTAAGGTCTTACATGACGTGACACAAAGAAAGCCTATTTTTCTCAAAGTCGACATACTTCCAGACACTTGGTTCCGAATTTCTTCAATTAATTAAAATATTAGAGCACAATGGTCAATGGGCGCTTGTCGCGGTACATTTTGCGTAGCGATATGTCTTCTTTGCATGTTTCCTTTTATTAAAAGTTAACCATATTGTTGTAAAGAAAAGGACTTTTTGACCATTGAACATTAATATATGTACTCTGATCAGGGTTTAGACTTTTCCGTTTCACTTTACTTGACATGTTTGTGATTAGTGGGGATTGTAATTCTTCATCAGCAGTTAAACACACTTCATTACATCGACAATTGTTAGGATTAGGATTTAATTTTGTGTAAATCAAATATAAATTGTCATTAATTGGTTGATATTGTTTCATCTGTACTTCTAGGCTTCAACTACATTGATATACATTGATGCATGCACAGCATGCCGATGTATCCACGTATTAAGCTAATTGTTCAAAAAGGAAGGAATTACAATAATATTATATCTATATACTACATATACATATTTCACTCATGCAAACTGCAGATAGATAAGGACCTGATTCAAGTTCAGTATATATACACAAACAACAACCATGTGCTTTAATTGATAATGCTTTGATGCACCCACACATTAGAAAATGCAAGAAAATAGAAAACTAACGCAGGATGATACATCTATCCTCCCTTTTTAGTTTTAGATAAGCATGAGAACAGATAAAAAATGGTAAGATCCTGAAATGGATGCTCCTGAGTGTTAGCTGATTATATTTATATTGACTAGAAGGATGTGTCGTCACCTAAAGGAGATATTCAATTATGTTAAATAGTTAGATATGTAATTGTTATTGGTACTCTAAAATCTAATTATGCAGTTTAATTTTTTTTTTTAAATTAGAAAGAAAAATACTCTTATAAGGAATGCATGATTAAATATTTAGATTGACAGTAATAGTTCCCTATCCTAATATCAAATATAAATCGCCTCGTTTACAATACAAGTACAATATGAAAAATCTTAATAATATTGAAGAATATCAAACCCCAAATTAACATGCTTCTAATAATCACCCTACATATCATTACCACATTGGCTTAATAAATCAATATTTTAACTAGCTATTGCATGCCCGATAATTTGAGTGTCATAAATTGGGAGATTTTGCAGAGGGTTTTGGGGCATGAAAAACCGAGGCAGGTGCATTGAAGGATTGCAAAGTCATTACAAGAGATATTTCCTTTGAAATCTTGGACACAATAAGGCATCTAGAGAGCAACCACCTAATCCAATTGTAACTAATCATAAAAATTATGGTTTTTCATTTAAATAATATGTAGCCTATCAATTTAAACCTTTTTGTTGTTAATTAGTCTAGTGGCACGCACCTAAACTTTAGAGATGAAGAAGGGTTCAAACAATTCTAGCTAGTAGGGTAGATATTAAGAAGAATCCTGATTTTTCATATGCACGTGGCTTGGAAAGCAAGATGATCAAAGGAATAAACTTAAAAAATGGAAAAAAGGAAACCATCACTTTGTATCTAATTATATATGGAAATGAATATATATTCATTTTCGATTGTTTAATCGAGTAAAACAAACAAAAGTTTAAGAACAAAAAAAAACAAAAAAAAACATGAGTGTTTAATAGTAGAACATTTTCTCTACCCCATTTTTTTTTTTTGATTTTCAGCCTTTAGATCAAGTAAACATAAAAAGATAAGTCCATATGTGCAAAAGAAAAAAAGTGATGTGCAAAAATCATTCTCTTGTATTTAAACAATGAGCACAAGGGAATGACAACTTTTCTCCTAACACGTACTTTTAATTATGTTTATTATTTTTGTTTGTTTTAATTAAATAAATAAATGTGTAAGAATATAAAAAGATGTGAAAAAATCAGCTAAATCAGCTGCCAAAAAAAAAAAAAAAAAACAAATACCTTTACAAAGTGAAGCGTGATTACTTGAAAAGAGGGTGAAAAAAAATATACACTTGCAAGGCGGATGCATTGAGGGGCGCGCCCGGGGGGGGGTGGTTGGGGGTGGGGGTGGGGATGTCAGCTGATCTCCCAAACATCATAGATATCTTGGTTGCTGACCCACTAAACTTCGATGAATGTTTATAGATATCTTAGGTAATGTCCTTTTGAAGATTAGAGTTAACTTCATACATGCCCTCCAAACCATTGTTAAGCATTCATATGAGAGCAACATTGGAACATGTTAGTTACCTTCGCAAATGAAGCATTAACAGGTGTGCAATATGCATTTCCAAATAACTCCAGACCTACCAAGACTCGATGAAATAGCGATATGCATGTTATTTCTAATAAAAAAAATTTGCACGCTGCACACACTATTCTTACTATTCCCTCTAATATTATTTCTTGGATCCGCCACCATATTCCAATGTACTTTTGCAGCTAAGGAAGGTTATTCTCTTAAACACTCAAGGAGACCTTTGACTGATGTCAGATTAGATTAAAAATATCTCACATCTTAAAGAAAAGAATTTCACAAAGGAAAAGGATCATCGCCTCCTTTTACTGAATCTTTGGGTTACTGTGATATCGATCATTTATCGTATATCGTGCGATCAGTTTTTATTAAGTACTATTTATATTTAATTTTAAATTTTAAAATGATTTCTGACTACACGGTATATGATGGACGGTTCTGGTTACGAAAGTCTTAAGATCCCTAGAAAAATGATGTGACTTTCACAAAGCCGCTGATTAGGGATCAAAATCCTCTCCTGATCTAAGGATGAGGATCCTCATGATCAAGGAGCGTGGGCCGTTGGATGAAAATCCAATGGTTATAATTATTATAACTTTAAAGGGACCCCCCTGTTTATAACCGTTGGATTTTCATCCAATGATCCATACTTTTTGATCATGAGAATTCTCATTCTTAGATTAGGAGAGAATCCTGATCCGCTGATTAGTACCTTTCCATGCCACAAATAATTCTGTAACCTGTTTCGATGGAGCATCAAACCTAAAGTCAAGTTCACACGGTGACATTTGAGACTCTGCACTAGTTGGCTACGCTACTTTACATTTTCATTTAAAAGGGATAGATCCAACTTCTTGCCCACTTATTTGACATATACGTATAGGTTAGGATAGAATTCTAAGACACATATTTAAACACATTTTTGTAGCTTTTATTCCTTAATTTTTAAACATCTGAAAATATTTTAATTCATTATTTATAAACTATTTTTACAAAAAATTAGACAAATTCAAAATTAGTAAGATATTTATTTGTAGTGAAAAAAAAAGAAAAGAAAAAAGAATAAGGTTGTGACATCCCGTCCCGGGATTATTAAAACGTACTAGTGAAATGACATTTTAGCCCCTAGTTCGTTTCGTTATTTTGTTGGTGGGTGGTGTGGTGTTGGCATGTGTTGGGCCACACACACACACACACACACACATACACTGTCCCTATCTCTCTCCCTCTGTCTTCTCCCTGTCTCTCTCTCCCCCGAGCTCCCATTTCCACTGTAAACGTACGGACACACACCAAGAACCATTATACCGTAGCAGATCGAGGAAACCAAGGGTGCAGTTGTGATCGTGAGGTCGAGGGGAGCACGAATATACCCTTTTTCAGGTAAGAACATCGACGTTTTCACGTCGATTTCTTAAACTCCGATTTGAGTACTGTTCATGCAACATTAATTTACTTAGTTTTTGGACATTTGAAGCTTGTAGATGTGTTGGTGAGGTCCCAAGGAGCTTGGGAGTGCATCGTTGGACGGATTTGGACGTCGAAATCACGAACTGTAAGTTTGGCCAAATTTTCATATTTTGGAAAGTTTGATTCCGTTGTTTTTAGGCTCTAAAACTAGTCCAACGTGGTAGTTGAGGTTTAGGGCTTCATTTTGGTATAAAATACGTGAAAAATGGATGAAAAACGACGGAGAATAGTGAGTTTTAAACTTTCCCAGTTTTCCGGTGGCCGGAGTCCGGCGAGGTTAGATCGGAGAAGAAAGGAGAATATTCCGTTAAGTTTAACGGAATATTCCTAACGGCAGTGACGGCGTCAGTTAGGTTTAACGGAATATTCCGTCAGTTTAACGGAATATTCCTGACGGCGTCTGTTGACACCGTCAGTGTGCATGGCACGTGGCCGCGCGTGGGGGGCGCGTAGGTCCGTGCCTTGGCCGGCGCGTGGGGGCGCGTGCGGCGGAGGAAAATTATTCTAAAAATATGGTTGTGATCCTGAGGTTGTGTAGAGCACGTTGGTATATTCATTTGTCCATTTTGAGCAATGTATGAGAAGTTATTACGAGAAGTTGGTTATGTGCTTTAAAGTTAATGTTTTTATAGTTGTTTCGCATCTAGGTGACACGTACCCCGAGGACGAGCGTGCACACGCGAGGCAGGGGGGCTACGACCCTTCTACATACCAGTGAGTGGGCTTTTGTTTTCCGTATATACCTATATACATTTATATTCCCAGAAATTGATTTAAAAAGGGTTATTTGCCTTATGCCATGCATGTTATTATTATCGTTTATGCATCATTGCACGCATTAGTAGTGGCATACATATATATGCATATTGGGTGCTGTGGACGCACAGGTAAGTGCCAGGTAAGTGGTATTCATATTTACTTTCAGCAGTAGTTTGAGAGACTTAGAGAGCTCATAACCTGCACCCCCGGTGTTAGTGCTCCCGCCCAGAGTAGGGCACAGTCCTTCACGTGATGTTCACCTCCCGCACCACACGCTCAGCTTGGATCCAAGTTAGGTGCATAGGCCTGTCGTACAGACCACATTAGGTGGTTCCGACTCGTAGGTGACTCGCAATTATTCGCACAGCCTTCACGTGATTGATGCGAGATTTATACGCACACAAATTAAACCCTCTTTTCGTCAAATTGTAGTATATGTATAAGTAGGGATCGTTCTGGACCGGGGATTAGGAGGGATTGTTAATCACTTGGACTTGACTCAAAAACGTAAAATAACAATATGAATGTATTTCTAACTAATCTAACACTTTAAAATAAATGGGGGATTGGTTTTGGATGAATTTAAACTAAAACAGAAACTTGGAATTAAAACAGATTCTAAAAACGAAATTAAAGAAATAGAATGATGAACGACTAGTTAGAGGGTTCCTTATCCACACATGAACATAAGCATATAAATTGACTCCCAGTTATGACTTCAACAAACGATGAATGACAATGCTCCAAGTTAATTAGGTCCGCTTAAATTAACCTTCAGATTTCCCTAGATTCATTGGATTGAATGGGATACGCATTACAACCAAATTATTCCTAATCAAAGTCTCTCACATGGAATACGCATGATAGAGACATTCAACAAAGATCATTAAGTTCAACGGAAATCATAAACATTGACTAGGCATTCATAACTATGGAATACGCATGTTAATCCAGCCTAGGGTTTACTAAACACAATCGTGACTAGCGATTTTTACTACTCATGAATATAAGTTCATAACGATTAGGTGAAATTCCCTTATATCCTAGCATCAAGTCTTAGGCATGCAAATTAAGTGTCGACCCTCAACCCACATACATAAACAAGTTCTTAATCAAAACAGAAAAGTAACCCACATCTAAAGTTCATGAATTCATAACTGGAGTAAATCAAATCATAACCAACATATGTCCATGGCTTCAAATTCGCCTCTAACTAAAAAGAAATTAGTTTCACATGTTTAACATAATTGAATAACAAGTTAAATTAAACATGAAAACAGAAACAAGAAAAGAAAGAACAAATGGATGGAAAGTTAGCTACGGGGTTCATCTCCACATATGTTATACTTGCATAATAAAACGATTTCCAATTGCATTTCAACAAATCATTAATTCTCAACGCCCCGGGTCAATTAGGTCCGCTTAAATTAACCGTCAAGTTTTCCTTAAGTTAATGAATTGGATGGGTTAGCGCAACGCAATTCACAACATTCTCCAAAAGTCCTTTACGTGAAAAGCACAATAAAGATACAATCAAAGATCATTAAGCATCATGAAAACTATAAGTGTTGACGAGACATTCGTTACTATGGAATACGCATGAAACTCGTGCCAAGAATTCATTTAACGCGATTGTTTATAAGCAACCTCCACTACTTGTGAATATAAGTTCATAACGATTAGGTGAAATTCACTTATATTCTAGCGTCATATTCATGCATGAAAATTAAGCGCGCATTCTTAATAAACATTCATAAATAAGTTATCAATCAAACGGTTAAACAAATTGAACCACAACTTATGAAACGCAATTAGAAGTAATCAAATCAAAATGCAAGCATAAACATATATTTCGAATCACCCCCTAGCTAAAGGGGGTTAGTTTATTATAACTTTGAAATCAAAGAAACACCTAAACATTCCAACAACTCAAACTTGAATTGTATGAACGTTTAGGCACTCTTCTCTTCCATTCCTCATACGTACAAACAAAGAGAATTGAATTTAAACATTGAAATCAAAGAAACACCTAAACATTCCAACAACTCAAACTTGAATTGTATGAACGTTTAGGCACTCTTCTCTTCCTCGTTGTTGTAGCACAAGGTCTAAGGATAGTTTGATGGTGTGAATGGTTTGGGGAGTGGTGTTTGGATTAATAGGGAAATGGAAAAATGGTGTTTGGATTATAGGGGAGACTCACGGCAAAGGGAAGATTGGATGTGTTGTGGTATGTACAATGGAATGGAAGTGTTGTGTGTGAGATGTGAATGAAAATGAGATGTCCATGAATGAATGAATGCAAGGGTATTTATAGGAGTAGTGGAGGGAACATATGGCTATGTCATTTGTAGGTGAAGTAGGTGGATGTTGTAGGTGAAGTAGGTGGATGTTGTAGGTGAAGTAGGTGGATGTTGTAGGTGAAGTGGATGGATGTTGTAGGTGAAGTAGGTGGATGTTGTAGGTGAAGTAGGTGGATGTTGTAGGTGAAGTGGATGGATGTTGTAGGTGAAGTAGGTGGATGTTGTAGGTGAAGTGGGTGGATGTTGTAGGTGAAGTAGGTGGATGATATGTTAAGTGATAAGTGATAAGTGATATGATATGTGGTTATGATATGATAAGTGGTTAAGTGGTGATGATAAGTGATAAGTGATTAAGTGATATGATATGTGGTTTAACTAATGAAGGAAATGCATGTGCAATGACAATGTGTTAGAATGGATGTGTGTTATGCATGGCATGATTGGGATTAGGAAAGGTTTAAATGTCCTAAAACTAAAGAGAACAAGGTTCCAACACTTTGGCTCCAATTAGGTCTTCAATTTCGTCCAACACTTTGGCTTCAAGCATAAGCTATCCGTCCTTAGCCCAAAAGTGCTCCAAAAGTCTCCAAAATGCATCTTTTTGCTCCTTTAGCCCTTTGGACCTACAAACACACGAAAATAGCTTAAAGTACTAAAATAACTAAAGAAACATAACGTAAATGTACGAGAACAAGCCATTTAAGTCGCATAAATATGCTCCTATCAAATACCCCCACACTTAGCTTTTGCTAGTCCTCGAGCAAAACAGAAAAACAAAACAAAAAGAACAAAACACAACCTACACCTTCCAACAATCGTATCAGGGACTTCCAATGCACATGACAAGTTAAAAATCATTATTCTCACAGATTTGAGCCATCTTTACACTTAAGTACATTCTTAATCATAGTCACCACATACTAGTTCACAATTAAGCAATTAAAACACATTTCAAATGTAGTAACATGCCTTTAGAGAATTCCCTCAATTTCTTACTAGATGTACTCTCGTTTTTCACACAGATTTTCTGACTACACACCCTACACTAGGTATATGTGAGAAGATTGATGTAAACATGTAGACGAACACTCACATATGTTATAATAAGGAAAGCATTTTCTGGAGTTAATAAGCATGTTTAGATATGATCTCATGAATGGAATGCTACTACTTAGACGCGAGAACCAGTGACACCATAAGCTCATACCAAGTTCAAACTCCACAATTGAAATACATAACACTCAATATAGAAGTCAAAGGGTAGTAACGGGGCTAGGGTATTGGCTAACAATGAAAGGTGAAGGATAAACAAACATTCTTAAAGCAATAGTGAGCAAAGTATTGAATTAGGCACTTAGAATTCCCTTAAGAACGCAGAAGTCAACTTTGAACACCCAAGGGAAAATCACACAAAACTTAGGGCCATATTCAACTTTTTGGACCCTTTCTTCAACCATCAACGCTCGTGAGTTCATTCTTACTTATTTTCACTCCTTTTTTTTTTTTTTTTTTTTTCTTTTCTTCTTTTTCTTTTGAATCTCAAAACATACATATAAACGTAAGAACAAACTTTTACTCCCCCACACTCATTTTCTTGCATAATGTAACTCAAAAGGAATTCATTTAAGTCATGCTCACTAAACTTTAAGAACAAGGGTATAGGAAAGTCCTACTCTAAGCTAGGTAGGGGGTGATGTGGGTAAACAAGGAATAAAGGCAAAACGAGGCTCAACGGGGTTAAAACTTACAACATATACGAAGTATGGGAAGTAAGGCTATTTGGCTATGGTGGTGGTCACTACACAACTTCTTCTTGAATATGTGTTATGCAAATCAATAACATGCTTTGAATGAAATGGGCATGAGTTCTAGCATTTGGAACTATATGATGAAACGCCTTCTAAGTAGTAACCAAGCAAAGAATAATGAGATCATGCAACGACTTTAGAAAACAAGAAATCACAGATTATACTCTCCAAAGAACGTTATAGGCTCAAGTCTCTCAGGGTTGTAGCGTTTGTTTGAGTTCCTTCCTTCAAGCATGTTACAAAAACAAATTTTTTTCTTTTATAATTGCATGTGAAGTCATACATTATAACCATAACCAAGCATATACCAAGAGTAAATCAAACTTTTCTCTATGTTTATAACTCTTTCTAACCGTCATGCAATTATAAACCAAATCCTTATCATTGTGTTGGAAGGTACCCTAAGACACAAACACACAAAAACGACTCTTAAAACAACTCTTTTTGGGTTTTTCAAAACAATTTTTCAAATTTTTATGGGATTTTCGAATTATAAAACAAAACATACTAAAACACTCTAAAACAACTTAAAAACACCTTAAAACAGCAAGGAACAACATTTGAAGTTATGGGTGATAAAATCCCACGAATTTGCATTAAATATACTTAGTTACCCCCCCCACACTTAAATCAAACATTGTCCTCAATGTTTTAAGCATATGGTTCACACAAAATATAAGTAAACACACAAAAAACATTTAAACATACTAAACATGGCAGAATGTAATTAACAAAGAGAAGAGTTTAGAGACGCAAATCTGGTTATGGAGTGTAAATTCCCTCTTCTCCTTGGTGATTGCACTGAGGCTTGATCTTGGTGATTCCACAGGGGTTCCTCCCATCATTGATTTTCCTTTGTGCTACTCTTGATCTGGGCAGCAGGATTCTTTTGGTCTCCCCCGAAGGTCTGAGCTTACTCCTTTGGTCTGTTTCTTTGTTCAATCTTTCCAATTCGTATTGAAAAGGGTTGGAGGATAACTCAGCCTAAGTTTGTCTCCACATGCTTCAATGTATCATTTTCCCCTTGCCTTACTTGCTCCCCCTTGCAGAAGTGGTCCCTTCTCTGGAAGTGTATCAACCGTTGAAGATGACTACTCGAGAGCAACGCTATGTAAGCAATCAGGAATAGATTCCAGGCAGTTGGCTCCAGATCGGAAGACTGACTCCAAGTGCCGGCTGATTGCTTCTTTTACTTTGCCATGCGAGTAAGAACAAGGACAAAGAAAAAGACAGGGAAAGAGCATGATATGAGATACTTTTGCTTTAGACCTTGATGATATGAGATACCTTTGCTTTTGAAGAAACGGCGAATGAAGCAGCACATGTATTTGTTGTGGTTGTCTCCACATGCTTCGATCGACCGTTTCCTTCTGCCTCATTTGTACTCCAGGTTTCTGGTATCTTCTTTGGGGGAGAAAAAATTGAGTATTTCAAGAGGCTTTGCTGGGAGTGCGCCCTCAGAGGTAAGGAAGAGTTGGGCATTTTCTTCAGGTTTGCCTTGCCATAAAAGACGAAGGTCGACATATATAGAGATAATATCAAGTGGTGGTACTGTTCTTTTACCCTTGTCGACAAATGTCTCTTCGATATCAGAACGACGCCTCTTCGATTTCTGAGCAGGCGCCCCTTCGATTTCTGAACGACGCCCTTCCGCTTTCTGAACGACACGTGGTAGTGCGGATGCGGCTCCTTTTGACAAAGCTGCACGCGTTTTCTGAAAAGCAGAGAAAGCGTCGCCGAACTTTGCGCTTGTCGGCTAAAGATGTGTAGTTGTGATGATGGCCTCCACGTGTTGTCTGAAAAGAAGAAATCTTTTGACAAAGTTGAACGCGCCTTCTGAAAAGCCGAGAAAGCGTCGCCTAAATTACGCCGGAAATTCCGGCTTTTTGAATTGGTGGACGCGTCGCCTTGGCTTTTTTTATTGAGCTATCGATCACCACAACAAACACACTCTGAAGATTTCCCATTCTTGAAAACCGACTCCGGCCCTTTGAAATTTAACTTCATCCTCCCCTTCTTTTTGAACACTTTTGAAAATGGCAAACTCATCGAACCTTAGCTTGGAATTGAGCCTTAGCAGTGATACGGGCGCGCCGCGTCAAGGTAACGTATGGCGCCCTTCTTTCTTTTCTTCTAACGGTCCTCTCACAGGTGAAGACTCCGTGATGCAGGACGCCACAACAGCTACAATAGTAGCTAGGAACCTCCTCACTCCAAAAGATAGTAGGCTGCTGTCAGGACGGTCCGATGAGTTGGCCGTTCAAGAGTCCCTCGCACTTAGTGTTCAGTGTGCGAGTTCTGTGTCCAACATGGGCCAACGCCTGCTTGCCCGCTCCCGTCAGGTGGAATCATTGATGGCAGAGGTGGAGAGTCTTAAGCAAGAGATCCAGCAGCTTAAGTACGAGAATAGAAGTTTGCATGTGCTTGCAAATAACTATTCGTCGGGCATGAAGAGGAAGCTGGATGAGCTGCAAGAGTCTGAAGGTCGGATTCAAAGTGACCGTCAAAGGTTTTCGTCTTTCCTCCAGAGGCACCTTTTTCCTGGATCATCGAGCGCTTGGCCAAGTATTGAGGCCTGGAATGCTCTAGCTCCGATGCCTTCCGCTCCGATGGCTTCCGCTCCGATGCCTCCCGCTTCGATGCCTCCCGCTTCTATGCCTTCTGCTTCTATGCCTTCCGCTTCTGCGCCTCGTAGTGGGGCTTCACGTAAACAACCTTTGTGAAGCTCCACCTTTCTCCATGTTTAGTATCTCTTTTTTTTTTTTTTTTTTTTTTATTTCTTTTTTTTTTTTTTATTTCTTTTTTTTTTTTTTTTTATTTTTTATTTATGAACATGCTTTGTTTTATTCAGTGCATTGGGTTGCCTCCCAAGTAGCGCTTTCTTTTACGTCTTGCAGCCGGACGAAGAACCCAATCACTCCAGGATATGTTCACGAATCGGATGAGAACTCCGAGTCATGAACTAGTACCTAAAACAAGAAACAAAACAAGATTAAGAATCTAGAATAAAAACAAACGAAAATAAAACAATCCAAGGGATTAGCAAATTTTCTAATCCCCGGCAACGGCGCCAAAATTTGATGCGAGATTTATACGCACACAAATTAAACCCTCTTTTCGTCAAATTGTAGTATATGTATAAGTAGGGATCGTTCTGGACCGGGGATTAGGAGGGATTGTTAATCACTTGGACTTGACTCAAAAACGTAAAATAACAATATGAATGTATTTCTAACTAATCTAACACTTTAAAATAAATGGGGGATTGGTTTTGGATGAATTTAAACTAAAACAGAAACTTGGAATTAAAACAGATTCTAAAAACGAAATTAAAGAAATAGAATGATGAACGACTAGTTAGAGGGTTCCTTATCCACACATGAACATAAGCATATAAATTGACTCCCAGTTATGACTTCAACAAACGATGAATGACAATGCTCCAAGTTAATTAGGTCCGCTTAAATTAACCTTCAGATTTCCCTAGATTCATTGGATTGAATGGGATACGCATTACAACCAAATTATTCCTAATCAAAGTCTCTCACATGGAATACGCATGATAGAGACATTCAACAAAGATCATTAAGTTCAACGGAAATCATAAACATTGACTAGGCATTCATAACTATGGAATACGCATGTTAATCCAGCCTAGGGTTTACTAAACACAATCGTGACTAGCGATTTTTACTACTCATGAATATAAGTTCATAACGATTAGGTGAAATTCCCTTATATCCTAGCATCAAGTCTTAGGCATGCAAATTAAGTGTCGACCCTCAACCCACATACATAAACAAGTTCTTAATCAAAACAGAAAAGTAACCCACATCTAAAGTTCATGAATTCATAACTGGAGTAAATCAAATCATAACCAACATATGTCCATGGCTTCAAATTCGCCTCTAACTAAAAAGAAATTAGTTTCACATGTTTAACATAATTGAATAACAAGTTAAATTAAACATGAAAACAGAAACAAGAAAAGAAAGAACAAATGGATGGAAAGTTAGCTACGGGGTTCATCTCCACATATGTTATACTTGCATAATAAAACGATTTCCAATTGCATTTCAACAAATCATTAATTCTCAACGCCCCGGGTCAATTAGGTCCGCTTAAATTAACCGTCAAGTTTTCCTTAAGTTAATGAATTGGATGGGTTAGCGCAACGCAATTCACAACATTCTCCAAAAGTCCTTTACGTGAAAAGCACAATAAAGATACAATCAAAGATCATTAAGCATCATGAAAACTATAAGTGTTGACGAGGCATTCGTTACTATGGAATACGCATGAAACTCGTGCCAAGAATTCATTTAACGCGATTGTTTATAAGCAACCTCCACTACTTGTGAATATAAGTTCATAACGATTAGGTGAAATTCACTTATATTCTAGCGTCATATTCATGCATGAAAATTAAGCGCGCATTCTTAATAAACATTCATAAATAAGTTATCAATCAAACGGTTAAACAAATTGAACCACAACTTATGAAACGCAATTAGAAGTAATCAAATCAAAATGCAAGCATAAACATATATTTCGAATCACCCCCTAGCTAAAGGGGGTTAGTTTATTATAACTTTGAAATCAAAGAAACACCTAAACATTCCAACAACTCAAACTTGAATTGTATGAACGTTTAGGCACTCTTCTCTTCCATTCCTCATACGTACAAACAAAGAGAATTGAATTTAAACATTGAAATCAAAGAAACACCTAAACATTCCAACAACTCAAACTTGAATTGTATGAACGTTTAGGCACTCTTCTCTTCCTCGTTGTTGTAGCACAAGGTCTAAGGATAGTTTGATGGTGTGAATGGTTTGGGGAGTGGTGTTTGGATTAATAGGGAAATGGAAAAATGGTGTTTGGATTATAGGGGAGACTCACGGCAAAGGGAAGATTGGATGTGTTGTGGTATGTACAATGGAATGGAAGTGTTGTGTGTGAGATGTGAATGAAAATGAGATGTCCATGAATGAATGAATGCAAGGGTATTTATAGGAGTAGTGGAGGGAACATATGGCTATGTCATTTGTAGGTGAAGTAGGTGGATGTTGTAGGTGAAGTAGGTGGATGTTGTAGGTGAAGTAGGTGGATGTTGTAGGTGAAGTAGGTGGATGTTGTAGGTGAAGTGGATGGATGTTGTAGGTGAAGTAGGTGGATGTTGTAGGTGAAGTAGGTGGATGTTGTAGGTGAAGTGGATGGATGTTGTAGGTGAAGTAGGTGGATGTTGTAGGTGAAGTGGGTGGATGTTGTAGGTGAAGTAGGTGGATGATATGTTAAGTGATAAGTGATAAGTGATATGATATGTGGTTATGATATGATAAGTGGTTAAGTGGTGATGATAAGTGATAAGTGATTAAGTGATATGATATGTGGTTTAACTAATGAAGGAAATGCATGTGCAATGACAATGTGTTAGAATGGATGTGTGTTATGCATGGCATGATTGGGATTAGGAAAGGTTTAAATGTCCTAAAACTAAAGAGAACAAGGTTCCAACACTTTGGCTCCAATTAGGTCTTCAATTTCGTCCAACACTTTGGCTTCAAGCATAAGCTATCCGTCCTTAGCCCAAAAGTGCTCCAAAAGTCTCCAAAATGCATCTTTTTGCTCCTTTAGCCCTTTGGACCTACAAACACACGAAAATAGCTTAAAGTACTAAAATAACTAAAGAAACATAACGTAAATGTACGAGAACAAGCCATTTAAGTCGCATAAATATGCTCCTATCAGTGATCGTAGCACTAGAGCGTATATATATGTTACACCCAGGCCTGTCATACAGACCACCTTGAGTGGTTCCGACTCGTGGGCAGGTTCAGTTATAGAGTTGAGATTTGAGCTCTAGATACAGCCGTACAGGTCACGTTAGGTGACTCCGGCTGCCAGATGTTATGATGTTGATATGATTTATACCTGGGCACTTACATTCATTATGAGGCTTTGGCATGGCATATCTTGAGCATGATTGGCATACCCTTGAGCATGTTTGGCATGTTTATACATACGTTTATATGTTTATTTTCTGGGAAGTATACAGGCTTTACGGCGAGGGGTTAGAATGTATTTTGCTAAATGGTTTTCAAAGAGCTTTGTTTTTGCCCACTCACACTTTTGTTTTGCGCCCCTCCAGGTTCTAGTTGCTTAGCCGTTGCGGTGGTTTCCCCTGAGGGCTTTCCGGCGTTTCTGACAGACACTCCCCATTGTAGGGTCGCCTTCGGGCGTACTACTGTTGTCTTTTTCGTTTGGGCTGCTATAGACCTGCTCTGAAATTGTATCTCACTTACTAGCACTTGTTTTAGTACCTTGTATGCTAGTTTTTAATTACTCGTACTTTTATATTACTACTTTATTAGCTTCCGCACGTGCACATGGCTACGTCACCTTTGTATGACGGCCAGCACGCTCCGATCTCGGTCGGGGTGTGTCAGTTTGGTATCAGAGCCTAGGTTTGGCAGTCTTGTGTCCTTGTGAGTATTCTAATGGTTTTGGTGTCTTCTGTCAGAATTATGCCTCCTCGTCGGGAACCCCGTCGCTCTTCTGAGCCTAGTTTCCCGATATTACTCAGTTGGGGGAAGCTTTTGCTACAGCTCTTCAGTCTGTGTTGCGCCCTCCCCAGAGGACTCCTCTGGAGACTATGTACAATCTGAAGTTGGATAAGTTTAAGGGCAGTGAGGGGCACGAGGGCGCAGAGCGCTGGCTAGAACACATAGTGAAGACTTTCCGTGTGCTGCATAATCAGGGGAACTTGCCTATGGAGAGGTGGGTCGAGACGACCGCATGGTTTCTGGATACGGAGTCGGCAGCTTGGTGGGAGCAGGAGCTTCGTAGGTTGACTCCGGATCAGAGGACTGATTGGAATGTTTTTACGGAGTTGTTTAGGAGAAGGTATGTGCCCCCTGAGTACATTGACCGTAAGAAGCAGGAGTTTACCGAGCTAAAACAGCGGAAGATGTCAGCGAATGAGTACTACCGTAAGTTTACGGACTTGTCTCGTTACCATCCTGATGTCGCTGGTAATCCGGCGGAGATGCTTCGTCTTTTCCGTTTGGGCACCAGGAAGAAGTGGCGTTCTATGGCGTCTACTGTCCACAGCGAGACTTACGGGGACTTCTATGAGATACTGTTGAGGATCGAGGACTCTGAGAATATGTCGAGCGACACTGATGAAGAGAAGGACGACAACCAGAAGAAAGATGACAAAGGCAAAGGTCAGGCATCGCTCGGGCCCCGTCAGACTCAGAACTTCAAGAGGGGTTGTGCTAGCTCGAGTTCTTCGAGTGGCGGCTTCAGTGCCACTGGATAGGGTCGTGGAGGTAGATTTTCTGGTGGCGCTAGAGGCCAGAGGCAGGGCGATGGTGGTCGAGGCAGAGCCCCTATTTGCCGCAGGTGTAACAACCGGCATTTCGGTGAGTGTAGACGTGGTAGCAACGGTTGCTTCACATGTGGACAGGTGGGACATAGAGCGGCGAATTGTCCCCAGGGTCAGCAGCAGCAGAAACCACAGCAGACCTTTATGCCACCACCTGCACCACTCCAGCAGATCCAGGGTCCTAGTAGTTACGGCCAGACGGGTCGAGGTGGTGCTTACCACTATCAGGGTGATGCTGTCCCTTATGCTCCGGGGCAGTATCAGCACCCTCAGGATCCCTAGTCCCAGGGTGGCTATCCCCAGTATTCAGGCGGCTATATGCCGTATCCTCCAGCTCCAGCAGGTGGTTCTCAGTGGTATCAGGGAGGACAGTATCAGCATGGGGAGATTGCCACTAGCAGTGCAGGGTCTTCGAGACAGTCGGGCCAGCCCAGTCAGGGGCGTGGTGCTCAGGGACGCGGCGTTCAGGCGAGCAGAGGCCGCGGCGGGCGTCAGCAGGGACAGGGGCGTCTTCACAATATTTCTCTGCAGGACGCTCAGAACAACCCAGACTTGATTATGGGTACGTTGAACATTCTTGGTTGTTTCGCTAGAGTCTTAATTGATTGTGGAGCTACACATTCCGTAATTTCTCATACGTTTGCTCAAGTGACGCAACCACGCCCCACACCTCTAGGGTATGATTTAGAGTTTGTTATGCCTAGAGGAGAGAGTTGCGTTGTAGATTGTGTGTACCCAGGATGTCCAGTGATCGTAGAGGGTGTTGCTCTGTCAGCCGATCTTATCCCGTTAGATATTGTGGACTTTGACGTGATTCTGGGCACGGATTGGTTACATTTCTATCGTGCCAACATTGACTGTTACGGGAAAGTAGTTACGTTTCATCGACCTGGACTACCTGTGGTTACTTTTGTTGGTGAGCAGAGTGGGGTGAGATATGGCGTTATTTCGGCGCTGCGAGCGAAAAAGTTGTTAACTAAGGGTTGTCAGGGGTATCTGGCTCATGTGGTGCTAGATGAGGCTGTTCCTAACAGAGTTGAGGATGTGAGAGTAGTCAGACACTTCCCTGATGTATTCCCCGAGGATTTACCTGGTTTACCCCCAGATCGAGACGTAGAGTTCACTATTGAGTTGCTTCCAGGTACTAATCCTATTTCTTTAACTCCTTATCGTATGGCTCCCGCGGAGTTAAGGGAATTGAAAGTTCAGCTGCAGGAGTTAGTGGATAAGGGATTTATCCAGCCTAGTACTTCGCCTTGGGGCGCTCCAGTGTTGTTTGTGAGGAAGAAGGATGGAACTTTGAGGCTGTGCATCGATTACAGGCAACTCAATCGGGTGACGATTAAAAACCGTTATCCGTTGCCGCGTATCGATGATTTGTTCGATCAGCTTAGAGGTGCTTGTGTGTTTTCTAAGATTGATTTGAGGTCTGGGTACTATCAGCTGAAGATTAGTAGGGATGATGTCCCTAAGATGGCGTTCAGGACTCGTTACGGTCATTACGAGTTTCTGGTTATGCCCTTTGGGTTGACGAATGCACCAGCCGCCTTCATGGATTTGATGAATCTGGTGTTCCAACCCTACTTGGATAGATTTGTTATTGTCTTCATCGACGATATTCTGGTGTATTCTAAGTCGAAGGCGGAGCATGTTCGACATCTTACTTTGGTGTTGAAAAGGTTGAGGGAACACCAGTTATATGCTAAGTTTAGCAAGTGCCAATTCTGGTTAGATCAAGTTGCGTTTTTGGGACACATCATTTCTGCTCAGGGTATTTTGGTTGACCCTCAGAAGGTTGCAGCGGTAGAGAGTTGGGAGCAACCGCGAACCATCACCGAGGTGAGAAGTTTCCTTGGTTTGGCGGGGTATTATCGGAGATTCGTTAAGGATTTTTCGGTGATTGCCTTGCCGTTGACGAGGTTAACGAGGAAGGATGTTAAATTTGAGTGGGATGATAGGTGTGAGCAGAGTTTCCAGCAGTTGAAGCATTGTCTCACTCATGCACCTGTTTTGGCACTCCCAGACGATAGTGGTGATTTCGAGGTTTATAGCGATGCTTCCTTAAATGGTCTGGGGTGTGTATTGATGCAGCATGGTAGGGTGATTGCCTATGCTTTGCGGCAGTTGAAACCTCATGAGTTGAATTACCCTACACATGATTTGGAGTTGGCTGCTATCATCTTTGCGTTGAAGTTGTGGAGACACTATCTTTACAGAGAGAAGTGCAGGATCTTTACAGATCATAAGAGTCTCCAGTATCTCTTTACTCAGAAGGAACTTAATCTTCGTCAGCGGAGGTGGTTGGAGTTGCTCAGCGATTACGATTGCACGATTGATTATCATCCTGGTCGTGCGAACGTAGTGGCTGATGCACTTAGCAGGAAGTCGCAGGGCCGCATTAATGCGTTGTACGCTAGTCGTGTTCCTCTTTTGGTGGACTTGCGTGCTACGAGAGTAAGGCTAGAAGCCGAAGATCGAGAAGTGGCGCTACTTGCTAATTTTCAAGTTAGGCCGATACTTGTGGATCAGGTACTTGAAGTCCAAGTAGCTGATTAGGAGACTCAAGAACTAATCCAGGCTCGAGATCAAGGAAGGAGGCGAGACCTCAGAGTTCATGATTCGGATGGCATGTTGATGCTAGAGGGTAGAATGTTCGTGCCAAATGATGTGGATTTGAAGAAGGAAATTCTCGATGAAGCACATATCTCGGCTTACGCCATGCATCCAGGAGCTACCAAAATGTATCATACCATTCGACCATTTTATTATTGGCCGGGTATGAAGAGGGAGATAGCCGAGTATGTGAGCAGGTGTGCTGTTTGTCAGCAAGTTAAAGCAGAAAGAAAGAAGCCGTTTGGGTTGTTGCAGCCGCTTCCCGTTCCAGAGTGGAAATGGGAAAATATCACCATGGATTTTGTGTACAAGTTGCCGCGTACACAAAATGGCTTTGACGGCATTTGGGTGATCGTTGATCGACTCACTAAGTCGGCTCATTTTATTCCAGTGAGAGAGAAGTATTCTTTGAGCCGTTTAGCGGAGTTGTTCATCTCGAAGGTGGTGAAGTATCATGGTGTCCCAGTGAGTATTGTGTCGGATTGAGATCCACGATTTACATCGAAGTTTTGGGTAGCTTTCCAGGAAGCTTTGGGCACGAGATTACTTTACAGTACGGCATATCACCCACAGACAGACGGACAGTCAGAGAGAACTATTCAGACTTTGGAGGATATGCTGCGAGCTTCGGTGTTGCAGTTTGGTGACGCTTGGCACCAGCGGTTGGACTTGATGGAATTTGCCTACAACAATAGTTTTCATTCGAGCATTGGCATGGCGCCATTTGAGGCCTTGTATGGCAGAGCTTGTCGCACACCGTTGTGTTGGTCAGAGGTTGGCGAGAGAGTTTTAGTAGGTCCAGAGATTGTTGAGACGACTACTCTGAATGTTCAGGTGATTAAGTCTAACCTGAAAGCAGCTCAAGACAGGCAAAAGAGTCTAGCGGATCGGCATGCTACGGACAGAGTGTATGAGGTCGGAGATTGGGTATTTTTGAAGCTTTCACCGTGGAGAGGTGTTGTGCGATTTGGAAAGAAGGGGAAGTTGAGCCCCAGGTACATCTGACCATACATGGTCACATAACGAGTTGGTGAGGTAGCTTACAGGTTGGAGTTGCCTCCGGAGTTGGCTAGAGTGCATAATGTTTTTCACGTGTCTATGCTCCGACACTATGTTGCTGATCCATCTCACGTGATACCTCCTCAACCGTTAGAGATTAATCCGGATTTGACGTATGACGAGGAACCGGTGACGGTCATCGATTGGAAAGAGAAGGTTCTGAGGAACAAGACGGTGAACTTAGTGAAGGTTTTGTGGAGGAACCATTCAGTTGAGGAAGCTACGTGGGAGACAGAAGACCGGATGAGGGATTTGTATCCTCGTTTGTTCTTTGGCCACTAGGGGCTGCTGCTTGTTGTTTTGAATTTCGGGACAAAATTCTTTTAAGGTGGGAAGGTTGTGACATCCCGTCCCGGGATTATTAAAACGTACTAGTGAAATGACATTTTAGCCCCTAGTTCGTTTCGTTATTTTGTTGGTGGGTGGTGTGGTGTTGGCATGTGTTGGGCCACACACACACACACACACACACACACACACATACACTGTCCCTATCTCTCTCCCTCTGTCTTCTCCCTGTCTCACTCTCCCCCGAGCTCCCATTTCCACTGTAAACGTACAGACACACACCAAGAACCATTATACCGTAGCAGATCAAGGAAACCAAGGGTGCAGTTGTGATCGTGAGGTCGAGGGGAGCACGAATATACCCTTTTCAGGTAAGAACATCGACGTTTTCACGTCGATTTCTTAAACTCCGATTTGAGTATTGTTCATGCAACATTAATTTACTTAGTTTTTGGACATTTGAAGCTTGTAGATGTGTTGGTGAGGTCCCAAGGAGCTTGGGAGTGCATCGTTGGACGGATTTGGACGTCGAAATCACGAACTGTAAGTTTGGCCGAATTTTCATATTTTGGAAAGTTTGATTCCGTTGTTTTTAGGCTCTAAAACTAGTCCAACGTGGTAGTTGAGGTTTAGGGCTTCATTTTGGTATAAAATACGTGAAAAATGGATGAAAAACGACGGAGAATAGTGAGTTTTAAACTTTCCCAGTTTTCCGGTGGCCGGAGTCCGGCGAGGTTAGATCGGAGAAGAAAGGAGAATATTCCGTTAAGTTTAACGGAATATTCCTAACGACAGTGACGGCGTCAGTTAGGTTTAATGGAATATTCCGTCAGTTTAACGGAATATTCCTGACGGCGTCTGTTGACACCGTCAGTGTGCATGGCACGTGGCCGCGCGTGGGGGGCGCGTAGGTCCGTGCCTTGGCCGGCGCGTGGGGGCGCGTGCGGCGGAGGAAAATTATTCTAAAAATATGGTTGTGATCCTGAGGTTGTGTAGAGCACGTTGGTATATTCATTTGTCCATTTTGAGCAATGTATGAGAAGTTATTACGAGAAGTTGGTTATGTGCTTTAAAGTTAACGTTTTTATAGTTGTTTCGCATCTAGGTGACACGTACCCCGAGGACGAGCGTGCACACGCGAGGCAGGGGGGCTACGACCCTTCTACATACCAGTGAGTGGGCTTTTGTTTTCCGTATATACCTATATACATTTATATTCCCAGAAATTGATTTAAAAAGGGTTATTTGCCTTATGCCATGCATGTTATTATTATCGTTTATGCATCATTGCACGCATTAGTAGTGGCATACATATATATGCATATTGGGTGCTGTGGACGCACAGGTAAGTGCCAGGTAAGTGGTATTCATATTTACTTTCAGCAGTAGTTTGAGAGACTTAGAGAGCTCATAACCTGCACCCCCGGTGTTAGTGCTCCCGCCCAGAGTAGGGCACAGTCCTTCACGTGATGTTCACCTCCCGCACCACACGCTCAGCTTGGATCCAAGTTAGGTGCATAGGCCTGTCGTACATACCACATTAGGTGGTTCCGACTCGTAGGTGACTCGCAATTATTCGCACAGCCTTCACGTGATCGTAGCACTAGAGCGTATATATATGTTACACCCAGGCCTGTCGTACAGACCACCTTGAGTGGTTCCGACTCGTGGGCAGGTTCAGTTATAGAGTTGAGATTTGAGCTCTAGATACAGCCGTACAGGTCACGTTAGGTGACTCCGGCTGCCAGATGTTATGATGTTGATATGATTTATACCTGGGCACTTACATTCATTATGAGGCTTTAGCATGGCATATCTTGAGCATGATTGGCATACCCTTGAGCATGTTTGGCATGTTTATACATACGTTTATATGTTTATTTTCTGGGAAGTATACAGGTTTTACGGCGAGGGGTTAGAATGTATTTTGCTAAATGGTTTTCAAAGAGCTTTGTTTTTGCCCACTCACGCTTTTGTTTTGCGCCCCTCCAGGTTCTAGTTGCTTAGCCGTTGCGGTGGTTTCCCCTGAGGGCTTTCCGGCGTTTCTGACAGACACTCCCCATTGTAGGGTTGCCTTCAGGCGTACTACTGTTGTCTTTTTCGTTTGGGCTGCTATAGACCTGCTCTGAAAGTGTATCTCACTTACTAGCACTTGTTTTAGTACCTTGTATGCTAGTTTTTAATTACTCGTACTTTTATATTACTACTTTATTAGCTTCCGCACGTGCACATGGCTACGTCACCTTTGTGTGACGGCCAGCACGCTCCGATGTTGGTCGGGGTGTGTCAAAGGTTCTACAAACATTAAATTTAATATAACCTTCATATGGTTTCAGATTTGGGAGATTTTTGCTAAACTTGATCATTGAGGTAAGACATAAAATTAGACCGTTGAATCATTGAAATACACTCTTGAGTGGACCCAAACGTGTATCAAAATGGGTGTTAAAAATGTGTCCTGGAATACTTGTTAACTGTGTATATGTTATGAAGGCCTTTAAGGGAAGAGATTCCCATTTTTTTCTTAAAATGGGGATTACTTATTGGGTCCACACCATATTAAACTTTAACGATTCAAACCGTCTATTTTTCAAGTTGGATCTCATAAATTATCCTTACAAAATATTAGTCAAATCGGAAATATTTGAGACATCTAATTGAGTTTAAATAAATTGACAAACACTTTGTTCCATAAGAAATAATGCAATTTCACCGTGATAATTAAATAGGCAAATGATTTCGGATTAAATTGAATTTTTGTAAAGATGATCTATGAATTGAGAAATACAAAATAGGCAGTTTGGATCGTTAAAATTCGACGTCAAATATACTCTACAACTAGTCCTCATTTTTACCAAAAATGAGGATTCCTTTAGATAAAAAGCCTATATATATGTATATAATGCTATCGTGCATCTGAACCATTGATGATTGTATTAGTTTTTCTATATAGACGTGTTATTCAATTTCATAGTCTAGGAACATAAGTAGTCAACAACAAAAAAGTGAATTTTGAACGTTGAATGTCATATAGTTCAACATTGCGGCTGTTTTCATAATAGTTTAGTTTCAACGTGCACGGCTTCAATATTATTTTTCTCTTTAGTTCATACTCTCTGATATAAGGGGTCATATGTTGATGCATACTTGCAAAGTCTCAAAGGTATCAACTGAAAAGTTGGGATATAGGCATCAAATATATTGCACATTAAGTACTACTATTTGGACTCGAGCTAAGGGCAAATATATATATATAGAATATGTGTGTGTCTAAATATTCCCTATCTCAATCAGGTCCCGTAACCATTCTAAAATAGGCTAGCAGTCCACGTCGATTATTAAATTGACGGATGTCTAATTAATCAAGCAAACAAAATTTCAGATATAATTTGGCAATGGACACTACATTCCCACGGTGCAACTCATTTGTCTCCAACTAATCGTATTATTGGATAATTTAACTATTGGATGGCCTGACACTTAATAATTAATTCATAATTAAACTACATATTTTAAATAAAAATTAGCAATCAGCACATACGTTTTACGCGTGTAATTAGTTTTTTTTTGTTTTATTGCAACTTATCATGAGTAGAATAGAAATCACAGTAGAAAAAACAAAAGAAAAATAAATAAATAAATAAAAGAAAAGAAAGAGAGATGATCCGTGCTTCTTTCTCTTCTCCATCTTCCCACGTTGTTTCACACCGTGCCAAGGAACCGCGAAGAATAGTTACAGGTGCCACCATGGTTCCAACGGATGTCTGGATTTAAATCATGTTAGCTGTAAAACTTAAAGAAATAAAATATCGCAACCCCAAGACACCTCCCCCACCCGTTCATCCCCACTTCTCATCGCTCCCAACTATACCCACCAATCCCCAGCCCCAATCACTTCAGTTGCAAATGCCATTTTTTTAATTTTTAAATAGGACTGTTATTATTAGATGACTGTGATGTTCATGTAAAAAATAGTAAAATTCGTTTTCATGTAATTACTGAATTGTTCATAATTTTTATTTTTGTTCAATTTTGATTAGAAAATTAAAGTGGTAATTTCATTATATTTTGGTTGACAATAAAATTTCATTAATATTTAGTTTAGATTACGATGTTGATGATCATTGTAAGAAGATTATAGTTGATTAAGCATTTACGCTATATCCGAAATCTAGTCCTTGGGCCCTATATAATCTAGATATATAAAACAAAGATATTGAGGTTTGTCACTAATTGTTAGTTTCAAAGATTATATTATTACTAATACCTCAACCATACTTTGCGCAACCAATTTGATGTGGTCGCGGAAATTTTTTTTGGAGTAGTGAATTACTAATACCGCAATTATGTCGAATGTATCTTAATTAGTCAGGGAACACCTTTTTCTATAGAATACCACTACTTAGTGGGGTGGTCAAGAGCTTGAACTTCAATGGTTCTACATTCAGTACGTGTATTTGTAATCAATAACACACCTTATCCTAGTGAATAACGCTACTAGCTAGCAAGTGGTCCTCCCAGCTAAGAACAATACCACTTGCTAAAATTTCTCAAAAAAATTTCTCTAAACCATATTTTTCAGCTAAAACAATTTCTCCTCTTCAACTACGGTAAATAAGAACAATTTTCCAGCTAAGATCAATACCACTTGCTAAAATTTATCTTCATTAATAATCTCTCCTTAAAAGTACAAAATGTTTATTAGCTCAATCCTAGTATTAAAAATATTTTGTGATCCAAAACAAAAACTCTTTTTTACAATTTTATAAATTTGTTCACGCATCTTATATTTTCTCTCTTTTCTTCCTCTTCCCTCGCAACACCCTCCCTCACTCTTCTTCGTTCCTTCTTTCTTCAATGTATTTCAACTTTTTCTTTGACAGAAAAAAAAAAACTATCGAAAATAAAAAATAAAAAACTAAAAAGTTACCAAACAATCAGTAAATAATAGGGTTTTGGAATTTTTTGTATGGTATATAACATGCATGCATAAGGTGACGAGCATCCAAGTTTGGAAAATATGCCTGAGTCATGGCCTTCGTCAGCTCGAAATTGTTAACCTTTTGGATTTAAGTACGTCTGATCAAAATCGAAAACGAATGAATGATGATACGGTAGAATTTGGCAGGACCACGTACGTAGGGGCGAAGCAGTGCCAACACTTAGATGTCGATATTATGATATCACCATCACATAAAAAGAAGCAACAACTTGACTTATCATGTAATTGCTATATAGCTAATAATAATATGCTGCCAATGGCTAATACTAATATACCTCTCGATCTGTTATATAGAATTAAGACGGAAGAACCATATTCTCTTCCATTAAGGGATGAATGGTATTAAACGTGGGAACTTTCGATCTAAATAGTCTTTTAAATTAATTCATATTACGATCTAGTGGTATTCATTTTCACTTGTAAGTGAGAGTATTAGGTTTGATTCTCGCCAAAGGTGAATTCGAACCACGTTATTACTAGCACACACTAGTAGAAAAAACAGCTTGCGCAACAAGATTTTACATGACGAAAAAAATTTCGTCGCCTAAGTGTTACTTGCACAACGGAAACACATACTGATTGAAAAAAAATGGCAGCGCTTCCAAAAAAAGAAAAAGAAAAAAACTTTATGCGACGAACATATTCTTTGTGCAAGAACACTTCACGCGATGATTTAGTGTGTTCGTCGTGCAAGAAAACACGGAGAAAAAAATTTTGGCCCCAAAAGTTTGCGCGACGAATATTTCCACATATTCATCACGCAAAGTTCCGCTGAAAATGGTAAGTTGCCCATTAAACGCTCCTATTTAGTGCGCATTTATAACCCACTTTGTGCGACCATGGGTTCGTCGTGCAAAGTGTTACGGTTTTTATATAAACACAATTTTAGAACCCTAGCTTGATTCCAAAGGTTTTGTTTCAAAGACGATGGTCGATTTGGTTCCTGATTCAACGAAAAGTTATGAGAAAGAAGGCTCACGTGAAAGGAAAGGTAAAAAAGAAATTTATTGTTGAATAAGTTGTCTTATATTTGATATGGTTGAAATTATTTTTTTAAAAGTCCATTACTTTGAAAATATTGTGGTAGAAAAAAAAAAAAGAAAGCTGTGTTGTGAATAGAGTGGTACCATCATAAGCGATTGCCTTCATTTGAAGATAAAAGTAGGGCTTATGCGTACACCGAACTTAGGTTTGATATTGGGGGATTGGTGTAGAATCAATGTTCTACTGAGTTCAAGTCTTGGAAAATGGTGCCTGATGAGTTGAAGAAGTCTATGGTTCAGGAGTTATCGGTAAGTTTGTATTAAAGAATGTCTAATTATTTTTGTTAAAAAGTAATATTTTTGTGATTACTAATTTATTTTTATTGTCATTATAGGTTTACTGGGATGTTGATGAAGCTGATGAGAAGCAGCGGAAGTATTTGGACGACCTTTTCAAAATGCAGTTCCTGCAGTGGAAGTTCGATGTGCAGCGGGCTGCAGAGCGCATGCGAGTTGCCGATACCCCTACTGATGCCCTAGAGGAGGAGGAGTGAACTTTATTTATTTATTTATTCTTTTTCATGTATGAAATAAGATATATTTGAATATTATGTTTGACATTATTTAAAAAACTTATGTTACATGGACGATTATTAATGTTTATGTGAAATGACTACTTTACCCCTAGTTCGTTTTCGTTATGTTTATTGGGTGTTTTGTGTGGTGTTGGCATGTGTTGGGCCACACACACACTCTCACTCTCACTGTCTCTCTGTCCCTTTCCCTGTCTCTCTCCCGTGAACCCCATTCCTTCCTCTTCCTTCGAACGCGTACGGACACACACACAAACATACTAAACACCCACAGATCGAGGGAACCAAGACCACTGTTGAGCTCGTGAGGTTGAGGGGAGTGCAGCTGTACCATTTTCAGGTAAGGTTATCACCGTTTTCACGTTGATTTCACAAGGTCCGATTTGGGGTACTATTCATGCAAACGTATTTTCTCACGTTTTAAGGAAAATGGAGCTCGTAGGTAGCTTGGTGTGGTCCCAAGGAGTCTCGGAATAGTTCGTTTGAAGAATTTGGACGTCAGGATCGCCTTATTCGAAGTTGGCCGGATTTGGAGTTTGGGGACAGGTAAGATCTCGTTGTTTTTGGCTCTTAAAAGTTGTATGGTTGTGTTCTCCTAGTTTTAGGCGTCATTTTGGTACAAAAATCATGAAAAATGGTTGAAAAACGAGAGAGAAATCGAAGTTAGAAGTTTTTCCAGTTTTCCGACGCTGGCGACGGCACCGGAGGTTCGCCGGAGAAGGAGACGGAATATTCCGTCAAGTCTGACGGAATATTCCTGACGCCGTTAACGGAATCTGTCAAAACTGACGGAATATTCCTTACGGAGTCAGTTGACGCCGTCAGCGTGCCAGTCACGTGCCTGAGCGTGGCCGGCGCGTGGGGGCGCGTGCGGCGGTGGAAAATTTTTCTAAAAATTTGGGTGTGTTCCTGAGGTTGTGTAGAGCACGTTGGTATATTCATTTGTCCAATTTGAGCAATGTATGAGAAGTTATTACGAGAGGTTGGTTATGTGCTGTAAAATTGACGTTTTTATAGTTGTTTCGCATATAGGTGATACGTATCCCGAGGACGAGCGTGGTCACTCGAGGCAGGGGGGCTAGGACCCTTCCACATACCAGTGAGTGGGCTTTTGGTTTTCCGTATATACCTATATACTATATTTTTCCCAGAAATTGAGTAAATGGTTATCAGTTATGCCATGCATTACATTATCGTTAGTCATGCATCGTTGGTTGCATTAGTAGTTGCATATATCTGTATACATATGCATATTGGGTGCTGTGGACACACAGGTAAGTGCCAGGTAAGTGTTATTCATGTTTATATTTCAGTAGTGGTTTGAGATGCTTAGAGAGCTCATAACCTGCACCCCCGGTGTTAGTGCTCCCGCCCAGAGTAGGGCACAGTCCTTCACGTGATGTTCACCTCCCGCACCACACGCTCAGCTTGGATCCAAGTTAGGTGCACAGTCCTATCGTACAGACCACATTAGGTGGTTCTGACTCGTAGGTGACCCGCGATTATTCGCACAGCCTTCACGTGATCGTAGCACTAGAGCGTATATATGTATTACACCCAGGCCTGTCGTACAGACCACTTTAGGTGGTTCCGACTCGTGGGCAGGTTCAGTTATTGAGTTTGAGATTTGAGCTCTACATGCAGCCGTACAGGTCACGTTAGGTGACTCCGGCTGCCAGACTATATGTTGTTGATATGATTTATACCTGAGCACTTGCATTTCATTATGAGATTTTGACATGGCATAGTCTTGAGTATGATTGGTATATCTATATACATACGTATATATGTTTATTTTCTGGGAAGTATGCAGGTTTTACGGCGAGGGGTTAGAATGTGTTTTCTAAATGGTTTTCGAAAAGCTTTGTTTTTGCCCACTCACGCTTTTGTTTTGCGCCCCTCCAGGTTCTAGTTGCTTAGCAGTTTCGGTGGTTTCCCAGAGGGCTTTCCCGGCATTTCTGACAGACGCTCACCAGCGTAGGGTCACCTTCAGGTGTACTATTGTCGAATCATTTTTTTCTTTGGACTGCTGTAGACTTATTGCTCTGAACTTGTGTCTCACCGTCGCTAGCACATGTTTTTAGTACATTGTATGCTAGTTTTTAATTATTCGTACTTTTTATATTACTACTTTATTAGCTTCCGCATGTGCACATGGTTACGTCACCTCCGTGTGACGGCCAGCACGCCATGATCTCGGTCGGGGTGTGTCAGTTTACATTAGTTATAATATATATTTGTGTTAATAAATTAGTTTTATTAATTATTTCGGTAATATATAATTTGGTTTGAGTTTTTTAATTGGATAAAAAAAATTTACATTAGTTCTAAAGAAAATAAAAAAAAATTAAGAAAAAAAATAATGCAACTTGCGTGACGAATATAGCGTTCATCGCGCAAATAGTTTACATTAATCAATTATAATGAAAACGAAAAAGAAAATTATAAAAAAAAAAAATTGAAACTTGCACGACAAATATGGTGTTTGTCGCACAAATTATTAAAATTACAACAAGCGTATTCGTCGCACAAAGTAATTCTTCCAAAAGTAATCTTTATAAGGTGACTTTAGTTACAGATGAAGAAACTATAGAATCCACCTCTGCACCTCCTACCCTTTTGTTTTCTTCAATTCGGCATCCGTCGTTCCCATTTTCTCTCAATTTCTTCCTCTAATATTTCGTCCATCTAAATCTTTATCTTCTCTAGGTTGATCGAGCCATTTTTTTTATTTTTTATTTTCATTTAAAAGTATCTATCTCAATTCATACTAACGTCGTAAAATTCGTTGTGTATAAGGATATTGTGTGTGACTAGTGCTTGGTGGATAATGATTTGGAAGGTATTTTCTTCATTTTATTTTAAAAAAAATATAAATTATATTGAAATTATGTTGTTATGTTTATATTAATTTGTTAAATTATATTTATATTATGTTGTTAAATTTTTTGTGTTATAATTATGTATAATGTTGAGTTGTATATGTACAAATTTGTATATGACGTACAAATATGTGTTGTGATGTATAGAGTTAATTGTAATTAACTTTGTACGTGTGTTTTTTTTTAGTAAAACTTAGTTTCCCATTTGAGGATTAGTTGGATTTCGCACATGGATGCGAAAACAGGACTGTTGTCCAATTGATTCTTGAATTGTCCCATTACTTGGACAGTTTAGGAATGCAAAGTTATGGTGCGTAGTTTGGGAATGCAAAGTTATGGCACGTATTATCTCAGTACGTTCTTCGGGTGGCATATAGGTATTTCATATCTTGGTCATGCACTTGAAGAACTGTACATAGATGCTGTCGAAATTTCTCCACATCGAAATCTAATCTGAAGTAGCCTTAAAATACATGACATAACTTTACATTCCCGAATGGGATAAGGCCTTTACTGGAGACATAAGGTGACAATATCATGTTGAAGTTGTTGTGATGTTGTACTGCTATTGTGGTTGTAGAAATATGGACAGAACATGGATGCAGAACCCGAACAGATGTGCCAAAGAATACTTGAACGGAGTTGATGATTTTATTGACTTTGCATACACACAACCTGGGTGCAGCTAGAATTCGGTGTCCTTGTAAGAGTTGTAACAACATGTTAAGAGACACTATTGAAAATGTTCGATTTCATTTAGTAAGGAATGGAATGGTAAAGACCTATAATATTTGAAACCATCACGGGGAACAATTAGACAATGCTTCATCTTCAAACATGACAAGAGTGGGCCATGTTGAACCTAATATGGATCATACTGAACAAGTCATGGAAATCATAAATGACGCTTTTCCATTTGCGCTGACAAATACCAATCATGAAGGGGAAGATGAAGTACCTACACCAATGGGCAGTGCAGAATTCGAACAATATGAAAAATTATTAAAAAATGCTAACTAAGAGTTATACTTGGGGTGTGAGGGCTTTTTAGTTCTCACAACTATTGTGGAACTAATGCACGACATATAAAATATCGTATGTCGAACTAGTGTTTTAATTACTTTTTAGGGGTTTTCAGGACAATGCTACCAAAGGACAATTGTTTGCCAAAAGACCATACAAACGCTTAAAAGGTGTTGAATGGTTTCGGATTGAGTTATGAAAAAAATTCATGCTTGCAAAAAAAAATTGTATATTTTTCTACAAGGAGAATAAAGCATTGGATAAATGCCTTGTATGCAATGAGTCGAGGTTTAAAATGACATCTCAGAATAGATCGACGAAGATCCCACAAAAAGTCATGCGTTATTTGCCTTTGAAGCCTAGGTTGCAGCGGTTGTATATGTCAACGCATACTACCACCATGAGCTGGCATAAGGAAAAGTGGGTAAATGGCGATGTGATGATGCATCCTGCAGATAGGGAGTCATGGAAAGAGTTCGATCAAGCATTCCTTGATTTTTCTGCTGATCTTCAGAACGTTAGATTGGGACTTGCCACCGACGGATTCAATCCGTTTGGAGTTCTAAACCAACACCACAATACTTGACCGATTTTTGTATTTCTGTATAATTTTCCACCATGGAAATGCATGAAAAAGGAATACATGATGATTACTCTATTGATAACTAAGGATCTTAGTAGGTAAATCGATGTTTACTTAAGCGCGAAAGCCATTGATCAATAGTTATACAAGCCGTTGGTGGATGAGCTAAATGATTTATGGACACACGGTGTGCGCACATACGATAAGTGTACTAGCAAGATGTTCACTTTGTGGGCAGCAGTGATGTGGACTATGAAGGATTTCCTCGCATATGCAATGGTTTTCGGGTGGAGCGATAGGAGTTATATGGCATGCCCTGTATGCAAGGACGATGTAGCATTTGGTTGGCATGCTAGAAAAGTTTGTTACCTTGGTCATCGAAGATGGTTGTCATGGGACTACGAGTGTGAGAGAAGAATAAAGAGTTCGACAGGAAAATAGAGCCTTGCCTCAGACTTAGAGAATGGTCCGGTGATCAGATTTTGGAATAGCTTAACCGTTTGGATTTTGCTCCGTTCGGGAAAACTGTAAGTAGGACCAGACCTTCTACACATATGAACTGGATGCACAGGTCTATGTTTTTTGAGCTTCCATATTGGTTGAAACTAAAATTGAAACACAATCTTGATGTTTTGCATGCTGAGAAAAATGTATTTGACACATTGGTCGACACAATTCTAGATTTCGAGGGCAAGATAAAGGACACAATTAAAGTTTGTCTTGATTTGGAACGAATATGAATACAAAGCGGTTTATGGATGAATAGGGATAGTGACAAAGCCATAAGGGATCTTGCATTTTTTTCCATGAAACCAAATGATAAAAGAGAGTTTTTAAAGTTTTTATCGTTTGTAAAGTTTCCCGGTGAGTATGCTTCTAATATTGTGCGTTGCGTGAACGTTGACATGGGTAAATTAACTGGACTAAAGAGTCATGACTGCCATGTAGTTCTGGAACACCTACTTCCTCTTGGTATTTGACAATTCTTGCTAGACAATGTAGTGAAACCAATCATGTTGTTGTCCACATTTTTTTCACAATTGACATTAAGATTGTTGCGAAAAACGGACGTTAATTAGTTGCACCATGACATTTTCCAAGTTCTATGCAAGTTTGAGATGATATTTCCTTCAGCTTTCTTCACAAGTATAATCCACGTGATGGTGCACTTACTAAATGAGGTATTGCTTGCTGGACCAATCAACTTTTGATGGATGTATCCAATAGAAAGGTATATAATCCTAGTCATTTTTTATTAATCATTATCTAACGATTAGTATCGTTTTATTTTGGCAGGCTTCTCGGGGAGTTGAAGAAAAGTGTATGAAACAAAGCGAAGCCCGAATGATGAATTATACAGGCTTGTGTGGCGTATGAGGTGCTTACATTTTGTGGAATGTATTTAAAGGATGTGGAGATAACTTTCAATCGTCCTCTTCGCAATAATGATGGGGGTGTGAGAAAGGAGAAACTTTCGGTTTTTGCCCAAATCGCTCGACTCTTGGGAGATCTAGTACGAGGCAAGTCATTTTCCAAAAGGACATGGAGCTAGCACATTGGTTCGTGCTCAACAATTGTGACTAGACAATGTCATACCTAGACGAGCATGAAGATATGATGAATTGGCATTCAGGCTAATTCGCACTGAATTGTTCTCGGGTTGCCATTGTTAACGACGTCAAATTCTTAGGGGCTGCACGAGATGACAAGTTGTGTACACAAAACAGTGGTTTTCATGTCCTAGGTGGAGGCGAAAGTACATACATCAAATTCTATGGCAAACTAACGAGTGTCGTGCAATTGCTTTACAAAGACCGATGCCAAGTGATCATAGTTAAGTGTTGATGGTTTGCTACAAACCTAAATAGGCAAGGAAGTGTTAACAGAAATCATGGATTACTATTAGTGAACACTACCAAAACTTGGTACGATGACGACCCTTACATCTTAGCAAACATGGCAAAACAAATTTTGTATCTAGGTGACCTTAAAGCCGGGAAGGGTTGAAAAGTTGTTCAGAAGATGGATCATAGGAATGTGTATGCTATACCAGAACAAGACCCTACTGACGACGACATCGACAATATCGCTAACCAACGTCTAGAATCTTCGATGGAAATTGGTGCGGAAACACTAATCTTATCCAAGAGCCATTTCAGATAGAATGAGTATCTTCAATTAAAATACCAATTCAATAAATCACTATTGACCACGGTACTTCCACGATACAATGCTCCAGTGCGCACAAACGATGATGGTGACGTACCTATTAATGATGAGGAATGGGACACTGAAAATGATGACAACGACGAAAGTGATAGTTATTATAATTTGGATGAAGATTAATGCAATTTATTTGTAATTTTTTTTTTGTAAAATACATTAAATGGTTAATGCATTTTATATGTGAATTACTTTGTAAATAAATTTGTTTTATTAGCATGTTATAATAAATTTTAATCAAAATTATACAAAAAAAAAAAAGCATTTTTAAACATAATTGTCTGCAACGAACACTCATCGGGCAAGCATTTTAATTTTACACGGGTAATTTTAATTTTCAAACACTTGCTGGACGAATACCTTGATTTCGTCGTGCAAGGGACATTTGCGCGATGAAATCACCACATTCGTCACGCAAGTGTATGAAAATGTATTTTTTTTTTTTTGCGGAAATTTAAAAAAAAAAAAAAAAGCGCTCCGAATTTTTAAACCTTGCGCGACAAAGCCTCCATCATGCAAGATTCTATGTATTTATTCTCGTGATCGTCTTACTTCTCTCTTCTTCCTTTTTTTTCCCGATACCCTTTCTCTCCTTCCTCTTTCTCTCTCGAGGCCATTGCAGTCCCTTTCTCACCCTTAGTTCTTCTTCCCTTACAGACTTTCTCACCCTCAGACCTTTTCCCACCCTCTCACTGCCTCTCTCTGTGGTTCACCTCGTCTTTTCACCCCTCTCCGTCGCTCACCTCATCTTTTCGTCCCTCTCTTAGGCCATTGCATCTTCATCTCTTAGAGGTAATTTCCTCTTAATTGGTTTTTTCAATTTGCTTTATTTGCCATGTTAATTAAGGTTTATAGATTAAGGGTTTATTTAATTATTTTTATTTTTATTTTTATTGAAATTGGGGGTAGAATTAAGGAAGTGGGGTTAGATTTAGGGTTCGTAAATTGGGGGTTACATTTAGGTTCTAAAATTAGAGTTTTTAGGGTTCTTAATTGGAGTTAGAATTAGGTCTTAAATTAGGGGAATGATTTTGGGCAGTAAAGTTAGATTAGAGTTTTCTTAAATTGGGGGTTAGATTTAGGGTGCTTAATTGGGGGTTAGATTAGGGTTTTTGAATTAGGGGTTAGAATTAGGGCAGTGGGTCGCAATTAGGGTTCTTAAATTAGGGGGCTTTTTAATTTTAAGTTAAGGGTTTGAATTAGGGCAGTAGGGTTAGATTTAGGGTGCTTAATTTACAGGGTTAGATTTAGAGTTCTTAAATTAGGGGTTAGTTGATTTTAAATTAGGGGTTACAATTAGGGTTCTTAAATTAGGTTACAATTAGGATTCTTAAATTGGGGGGGGGGGTTTTTTAATTTTAAGTTAAGGGTTAGAATTAGGGCAATGGGGGTTAGATTTAGGGTGCTTAATTTACGGGGTTAGATTTAGGGTTCTTAAGTTAGGGGTTAGTTGATTTCAAATTAGGGGTTAGAATTAGGGTTCTTAAATTATGGGGTTTTTCAATTTTAAGTTAAGGGTTAGAATTAGGGCAATGGGGGTTAGATTTAGGGTGCTTAATTTACGGGGTTAGATTTAGGGTTCTTAAGTTAGGGGTAGATTTTAAATTAGGGTTACAATTAGGGTTCTTAAAATTGGGGTTAGAATTAGGGCAGTGAGTTAGATTTAGGGTTGTAATGGTTTATTCGTTTTTAATTTAAGTAGAAATTATTATGCATGTGCACGATAATTCTTATCTTTGTAGTCTAACAAATTTATTCCCAATTTTGTAGATGTTGCAACTCATTAGAAGCTGGAAGGCGATGACAACTGCACGTTGTCCGACGACTACACTTCCTACTGCTACTGCCACTGCCACTGCTCCGGCAAAGATGGACCATAGGCCGATGAATCCGGTTGACCCAGTTGGTCCCTGAGTCCCACAGGTGTCGGCGTCTTCGACTTCTTCGATGGTGTTACCTGTTAACACCTGGTGTGCTCACCAATGCCCCTACACTCCGGAGTAGATGTCACCATCGGGATCTACAATCAATGACTTGGGTTCCCAGCCAGGTATACTATCCTAATTAACTCCCTCATTCCCATTTAACTTAGTTTTGTTATTTTAGGTTACTTTTGTTAAGTTATGTCATTATAGGATTAAAAAGTTATTATATATATAAATATATTGTTCATTGTTGTCATTGTTCCCAACCCATCATTAAATTGTTGTGATCATTGTGTTGGATACATAGATTTTTTATGTTATTTTTAGGGTTTGGGAAATGTTTTAATTATAGGGAGGTTTTGCTGAAATTTCGGTAGCATTTGTTATTAGTTTTGGTTTAACCTTAATTTTTAATTTGTTTGCAGCCAGGAAAAACAGCCAGGGACCTTGTCAACAATTGAAGATGGCAAAGGTTACGCGGGTGACCAATGATCATATCATAATCGGATACGATGAGAGACATCGGGCTGCACCAACGACGAAGCAGCATAGCGCATTGGCCACAACATTGGGCACATCGTTCGGACCTCTTGCCCTATGCGGTGGAAGTCTTGGAAGGCGATGGCAGACGAGGTGAAGACCATGGTGCGCAAACATTTGTCGGTACGTATCATTGCCTTTTTAATGGTTTTCATATAAAATTTATATATTTATATTTATTAATGTATTTAATTACTAATACTTTCGTAATAGTTGTTACATTACAGACAAACTACAATGTTGATAACATCAATGAGCACTTGTTGGTGTACCTCAATTGGCTCTTCTTCGAACAATACAAGCAGTGGAAGAGTGACCTGCGCCAATATTTCAAGATGTTTGATGATCCGCAGGTTGCTCTTGAGGAGGGTTGCCTGAAGGAGTTCTAGGGTCGAGAAGATAGTTGGGTTTTGATCTACGGTCATCTTCAGGTGTTGGGGTATGTGGTCTGTTTTTAAATAGAACTTAACTTCATTTTACTTTTTGAAATTTTTACTAATGTCTATTACCTTTTTTTTTTATTTATATTTTCTTTAAATATTACAACTAATACATTTATTTTGTTATTGATGAGTAGATTTTATATTATATATTTAACCCTATTCTTAGTATATTTTGGTTATTATTTTGGAGGAATTTTGATACTTTGAATTGTATTTTTAATATAGGACTTTCAACTTCCTCTGGAGCAAAACATGATCAAATGGATGAATTTTGGAGTAATTTTAGTTAGAGAACGTTTGTGAGTGAATTAGCATGGTCATGTCAAAAATTGGAATTTTTCTACCAAGCAGTGATTTTCTGGCGATAGAATAATAGAGCAGGGCGTGGTGCTGGAAAAATGACGTTTTGGGCTTAAATTGCATTTTTGGAGCTCAAGATGACCGCTAATGGATTTGTGGCCTTTTGGAGATGCGTTCACAGTGTTCCGATCTTCAAAACAAGCTATTATGGGCTGGATTTGGCGGATATTTAAGTTTAAAACGTGGCTGGACAGTTACTTGACAGATTCTCCTAACTTAATGGGGACTTTATTTTCTAAGATATTTTATTATTATTTAGTTTCCTACTTGGAACAAAAGTCTATTTTATTTTATTCTTAGGGATTGTGCGATGGTATTTAGGATGGGATTTAAAAGGTTTGGCCGGCCCTAGTTAATTCTACATTTTCGTTTATGCGACTTTGAAGATAGAGAATAATTGCTAGGGTTCTTGAAGGATTTCAGATTTTCTACCTTAAGGTGTTGTCATTCTTTAAAATAATATTTTTCTATGATTTTAATTATGAATATGCGTAACTAATCCGTGTTCTAGGGCAAAGCCTTAAGCCTTAACATGAATATGTAATTTTTATTTAATTGCTTATGATTGAATGCATGCACGCCTTGAATTATTAATCACCGTTTTAAACTATCTAATTGTCTTAATGCTTGATCACCATTAGGATCTTTAGAAAAGTAAATTGATGCAATTTTGGTCGGAAGGTTCCCTAAATTGATGCTGGCTTCTTGTGATTAATAATTGTAATTTTGCTTTGGATGAACATCACATCTTAAGGGTTGCATGGTTTTTCAAAAGATTTTCATAAAGCTTAATGAGTCTTTCATGTTCATATTTGATCCGAACGTCTGGACGGATTGCATGTTGAATATAGGTTCTATGTTGGAGATTCCAAGTAGAATATATATTAGGAAAACCTATCCTTCAAAGTGGCATGTGTAGATCATAAGTAATTGGTAAAAATTTATAGGATTTGTAGGTGATGGTGGAAACTAGTGCTTTTATAAATTAGTCTTTAAAATTCATTTATCATATTTGTTCTTGTGCACATTTATTATTTGTTTTTAATTAAAATTCATTTTTAATATTACCTGATTCCAAAATCTCCTTTCTCAAATTTTAGTTTTAAGTAGTTAGTTAGGAATTGCTTTTACATAAATTATTAAAATAGTCCTTGTGGAGAACGCCCTTGCATGAGCATCTATACTACAACATCCTTGTACTCTTGCAAGTATTTTGTGTGATTTTAAACCTATTTGTATAGGCAGTAAAAATTCTATCATGTATAATAGAAAAAGGCGAACAAGATCAATCGAGAGAAGAAGACTCATCTCCACCATTTGGGTTTGAGGCGTTTCTCATATAGGATGGAGGCACGACGGAAGGTATATATTAAAGCTTTCACTTCCAATTTTAAAATGTCGCTAATAATTTTTATTTTTATTTTGTTTCTGTACTAACATTTTTCTCATTTATTTCTATTCCAAGGGTTCAAAATTCTAGGTGATTGATGTCTTTGCTGACTTTTATGTTCGGCCCGGGGATGAGTTGGTTGAGTCCCTTCAAGTATTATTCAATTTTAATTAATGTCTTATGCATTAAAGTATTATAATAATTAATTCAAATTGTTTACTATTAATATTCCATGTTTTATTTCACAGGTGACTATGGTGGAGAAGAGCTAGTCGGTCCTTTAGGAATCCGCCTCCCAGCTTCCCTCGGACACATCGATCGAGTCCGTGGATCTCCCCGAGGATGCAAAGTTTCACATCCTTACAGAGACCTTAGACCAGACCTTCAGTTGGAGGCCAATGACATATTGCCGGGGGATAAGGAATGCCAGGCAGCGGGAGAGTGGAACCTCTTCATCCTTGCAGTCGAAGGGCGAGGTTACAGTTTTGACGCAAGAAGTTGCTGGCCTGAGGAGTAAGCTTACATCGTACAAGACTTAGATGTCATGATCATATAGGCCCTCAGTTCCTTCAGGATCTGTCTCCCTGATTTTTCTGCACCACCAACGTCATAGCCCTTCCATCCCCAACATACCCAACAATCAAACCCGTTGAACTATGACCCCGTCCCCAACCCCGAGCACGTCCCCAACCCCAACTCCTTCTAGCAGCAAGATTACGAAGCACCTCCGAATGACTTGCCCGTAGATTACACATCATTGTTTTCTTAGTTTTTTTTCCTGCTTTCTTTTTAAACTTTGTAGTTATACGTACATTTTTATTTATACTATAAATGAATTATATTTCTATTCAATATTTTTTTTTTTTTTTTTGCCAATTGTATTAAATATATATATATTTTTTTTAAATTCTATTTATTAATTTTTTTTTAAATTACACTTGCGCTACGAAAATAAGTTGTCGTGCAAAACCACGTGCGTCATAACCGTTTCCTTGCACAACCATTAAGGCGACAAAATGAATGTCATTGAATTAATTCAAAATTTTGCTTCATCCATCATGCAAACATTTTTGAGGCAAACTAGAGACGTCCCCATAAATTTCTCGTCACAAAGCACACTTGTTCCCTCTTATATTGTGCGACGAAAGCCTTCATCCGTAGACATTTCTTGCAATAAGTAGTAAAAAGTTGCGCAAAGGTTATGCCACGCGACGAATTTGGCCTCTTCATAGGGCAAGGTCTTTTTTCACTACCTTTGCTCGACGAATTCTGCGTCCCCATAGGTGTTATGTGAACTAAAAATTCTTTGCGCGACAAATACTCCCTGATCGCGCAAAGTGTTTATTATAGTAGTGACATTGTGAGGTTTAGCTTACTCCACAATCCTTTTAGTGTAGATAATATTGTTTGGTCAAAAAAATAAAAGAAAAATAATCCATCACTAATTGACCGTATCTCTTAAAATGGTCACATCAATTGTTAAGACTAATTAATTGGCTGCTTCCTATGGCGATCGTTCAATTAACAACTATCCGATACACTATGTTAATAACCAAATATCAACATGATATCACCAAACACTAAAAAAAAAATAGGGAACTTTAACGAAAAACTTTCTGTACTGTTCACTTTAATGAAAAACCATATTTTTGCACTAAAGAATCAATGCTGGTACTATTTATTTTACCATTTATTTTGTCCTTATCGTTAAAACTCAAAGTTTCTAAATTTTTTTTTATTAGTTTTTCTTTAAAAAAAAAGGTTATTAAGGACTCAGTTTGTAAGGACGGAAACTAAACAGTATCGATCTACTATTTTGACAATGTCACCTTTATGTAAAGAAAACAAATACAATCATAACAAGGGTAAAAATGAGTAGTTGGAATGTATGTATTTATGTAAAGCCAAAAAGTAAAAAAGGTAAATCATTTATAATTAAAAAAATACCCATCTGTAATTAGGATTTTAAAATAAAATAATTTTTAAATAGGAAATTGTGATTACAACTCTAAAAATTTCATTCTCAACTCCTCACAAATATATATATATATATATATATATATATATATTTTAATTATAAAAAGTTTAGAGTGAGTTTAAAATGAGATTTTTAGTTTGCCGATAACAATTTCATAAAAAAATGTATATAAAGCAAGATACAAAACAAGTGAATCATTCATAATCCTAAAAGAAGTTTTTTAAGTTTAATCATTCAAGAAGATTGAAATTTAAAATAAACTTGATGTTAGATTACATATTGATTATAGTCCCTTGATGTGTCCTTAATTTCAAATAATTAATGTGCATTTTATTTAATGTCTCCCATTAAATATTTAAATGTATTAATATACAAATTTTAATTATTTTTTTGACCAAAATAAAGTTTTTTATTTTATTTTATTTTAAATTTATTAATTTTATTTAACATTTTTCAAACTTGAAAGACTCAATTAATGTACCTAAATGTATGTATCGAAATGTATTATATTGAAGTAATGTATTTAAATGTTAGGACTGAAATCTATGTACTGAAATCTATGCACCAAAATATATTATATTAAATTAATGTACCTAAATATGTATACCGAAATGTATGCTGTGACAACCCGTTCCAAATTTTACGTTTTTATTTTATTTTAAAAGCGTGAATTTACGAAATTGCCCTAGAGGCAAGGACTTTGACTTCTGTTGACCATCGTCTAGAGAGACGTATGACTTATTCTTTTAACATATTCTCGTAATACTCGTGGATGTGAACGCATAGGCGAAAGCCGTTTGCGAGTTCGGATTATAACGGTATAGTTACGGACGTTAGAAATTGATTATTTAAGGTGAAGCCCAATCAGAAAAAGGAAAGAAAGAAAAAAGAAAAAAAAAAAAATCCCAGCTTTTCCCGTGGGTTTTCCCACTCGCGACCACCCATTTTCCAGGGCCGATTCCGGCCAACTCCGGTGGAGTTTTTCGATGCCACCACCACCATCTTGAAGCTCTCATTCCCCTCTACAAAACCCACCCAAGAACCACCTTGATTAACCATGGGATGTGGAGGTTTGAGGCCACGAAAGTTGACGAAAATCAATGGTGCTCCGGCCACCCTTTTCGATTTTCCGGCAAATCGGCAAAGTAATGGCCGATGCCACCACTTGGGCTTTGTAGCCCATCATCCCAGGAGCAAAACCCAACCAACCTTGACCCCGTTGGACCACCGTAGACGACGAATCGACGTCGGGAAGTTTTAGGCACCCACCGGCTTCGTGGGAAAAATTGACCATCTTCCGTCCACTTTTGGACTTCGTGGCAGGGACCAATCATTCAGGACGCCTCGATGCGTGCACTAGAGAATCATAGCGTGGACTCCAGGTGAGTGCATCTTTTCCTTTTTATCATACTTATTATTGAGAGTTCTATCGACACCTTTAAATTGATTAGGCATATTACTTTCATATATAATTATTGTGAATGCTTGAAGTACTATGTGAACTACGAATGGCTTGATCCCTGTTTAGGGTACGTAGGCAGTCTAACGAGACGTTAGATGCAGCCATAAAATATTTGAGACAAAAAGAAATTGAGTAATGCGAAGGAAATTGGTAAAGACAAGTTTTAGTTTTGTGAATTAGTTAGTTAAATTAGAGTTAATTGGATTGTCATGGATAATTATCCTTGAAAATAAGTAGTTTGGGAGTAGGGCGTTATTGATTGTACACTTCACACTATATTGTTTATAATTGAAAATGCTACGACATGGTTGAGTAGTAGATTGCATCATGATATATCCATATGTATATTACTTGCATATAATTATTGGGAATGCTTTCTGTAGACATCGAAATTTCAGTAAAACAAATGTTCACCAATGCATTAAAGTTTTGACGTGTCAAGGCATACATGGCATACGCCACGTGTTGTACAAATTATACACATGGCGTGTGACTCAACAAAATAGGAAGAAATACCCTTAAAGGATTAAACAAGTTTTTCTTCTCATTTTGGGCAATGACAAGGCAAGTACATTTCAATCCATTGAGGATCAAAACAAGTTTTTCTTCTCATGTTGGGCAATGACAAGGCAAGCACACTTCAATCCATTACGGATCAAAGCAAGTTTTTCTCATTTGGGCAATGACAAAGCATACACATTTCAAGTTTTAAATGGTGTTAAGTGGGAAATTAGGCCATAAGTTAGACCACTTCAAGTTTAAAATGGTATTAAGTGGGAAATTAGGCCATAAGTTACACCACTTCAATTTCAATATTGCATTAAGTGGGAAATTAGGCCATAAGTTAGACCACTTCAAGTTTAAAATGGTATTAAGTGGGAAATTAGGCCATAAGTTAGACCACTTCAAGTTTAAAATGGTATTAAGTGGGAAATTAGGCCATAAGTTACACCACTTCAATTTCAATATTGCATTAAGTGGGAAAATTAGGCAATGGTGCTTGGAAAGAAAAAAAATATTTTGTGGTGGTGATTCATTCTCAAAGCCTATAAATAAGCTTCTCCATCAAGGTATCAAGCATCAACCAATTCACAAATACATTTCTCTACTCCCAAATTGGAAGAGAATTCCCCAAATCCTTGAAGCTTTGAAACTCCAAAGCTTCCAACCATCCAAATTCCCAAGAAAAGCCAACACACACCAAAACCAATTCACAAATACATTTCTCTACACACCAGAACCTTGAAGCCTTAAAGTTCTAAAGCTCTTAAGAAAATCCCGAAGGATCAAGAAAGCACTCTTCGTTTCTTCGTCAAATCCTCCTTCAAGATCAAGCCCCAACGGCCTATGAAGAACTTCCACCAACTCAAGATCAAGCCCCGACGGCCCTTGAAGAAAGTGTTCATTGTTCATCAACTGTTCATCCTAAGATCAAGCCCCAACGGCCCTTTGGATCAACAACCTCAACAAATCCACACATCCAATCGTTCTTCAAGATTAAGCCCAAAAGCCCTTGAAGATCCGCTCATCCATCAACCTTCAAGATCAAGCCCAAAAGCCCTTGAAGAAATCCACACAACCATTATTCAAGATCAAGCCCCGACGGCCCTTGAAGAAAGTGTTCATCGTTCATCCTAAGATTAAGCCCCCAGCGGCCCTTTGGATCAACAACCTCAACAAATCCACACATCCAATCGTTCTTCAAGATTAAGCCCAAAAGCCCTTGAAGATCCGCTCATCCATCAACCTTCAAGATCAAGCCCAAAAGCCCTTGAAGAAATCCACACAACCATTATTTAAGATCAAGCCCCGACGGCCCTTGAAGAAAGTGTTCATCCGTTCATCAACTGTTCATCCTAAGATCAAGCCCCAACGGCCCCTTGGATCAACAGCACAAACAAATCCACACAACCATCTTTCAAGATCAAGCCCCGACGGCCCTTGAAGAAAGTGTTCATCGTTCATCCTAAGATCAAGCCCCAACGGCCCCTTGGATCAACAACACAAACAAATCCACACATCCAATCGTTCTTCAAGACTAAGCCCAAAAGCCCTTGAAAATCTGCTCATCCATCAACCTTCAAGATCAAGCCCAAAAGCCCTTGAAGAAATCCATACACCCATTCTTCAAGATCAAGCCCAACGCCCCTTGAAGATCCGTTCATCAACTGTTCATCCTTAGATCAAGCCCCGACGGCCCTTTGGATCAACAACTCATCCACAAACCTACACCCTACGAAGATAGAATCAGAGGACCAAATTTGAGAGAGATCGTAACCCCAAAATCATAAACACAAAAATATTATTTTGTACACGTTATTCTGGTTTCTTGTTTCAAGGAATCTTTCGTGTTCACAAATTTGGCACGCCCGGTGGGACCATCTCTACCTCTCATCTCTGTCTCCGTTCAAGATATTTAAGCACAGTCCATGGCTTCAAACAAAGAACAAGTCATGACTATCGGCACTACCTCCATTGAAAAACAGTTGGTTCAGATGAAGGAAACAATTGCAAGGCTGCTAAAGACTGCAGAGGAGAAAAACTTGCAAACCGCCGGACTCATCAACCGTCTGGAGGCGCAACATGGCGTCAAAGTGAAACCAAGCTCTCTTCCAACTAAGAAGACCGAAGAAGGCTTTAACCCAAATGCCTACGAACTCATGTCAAAGGCTAGGCATGACTTTGCTTCCTCTTCAAATCTTGGAAAGAAGGTTTCAAACACCGTCAACGACAAAGATCGCGACCTCACCGAGACTCAAAAGAAGTTGAAGGAGCATGGTTACGGAGTTGACAACAACCAAAGCACACCTCCAAAATCAATGGCATCAAGCAAGGGACAAGCCGTTCTTGCAACCACCAAGGGAAGAAGCATAAGCACTTCCGCCGCAAATGGAGCATCCATTGGTGCCACAACCACTTCTCAACATGCCGCTGCAAAGTTGGTACTGCTAAGCAAGCAAGAGCAACATCAAAGGCGCGAGTCGGTCATCCACCTGACCTTGATGGGGGCACCAAAGCATGCTATTGAGGCACACAAGATGACATGCCAAAATGGCCAATGGGGTTCTTCATCAGCACTATGGATGTCTGAAGGAAAGTCATGTCTATTGGTTGCACAAGTCATGACCATCGGCGTCACCTCTGTTGAAGAACAACTGGCTCAAATGAGCGAAGCAATTGCAAAGCTTACACAGACTGTGGAAGAGAAGGACTTGCAGATTGCCGCACTTGTCAACCAACTAGATGCGCTGCCCGACGTGAAAGTCGACCCAAATGTTGGCCTATTAAAGAAAGAAGTCGACGAAGAAGAGGAGCCTCCAGTGGAGAAAGTCAAAGAGAAGCTGAAGCTAGACCAAGCAACGGCGTTCATGGAATCTCTCTCTATCCAGCAGCTACAGGAGATGATCGCAAGCACTATCAAGACACAGTACGAAGGAAGCTCGCATGACTCCGTACTGTACTCAAAGCCTTACTCCAAGAAGATTAATGCTTTGAAGATGCCAAGGGGTTATCAGCCCCCAAAATTCATGCAGTTCGATGGAAAAGGCAACCCGAAGCAACATGTCGCCCATTTCATTGAAACTTGCAACAATGCTGGGACAGAGGGAGACTACCTTGTCAAACAGTTCGTACGTTCGCTGAAAAGTAACGCTTTTGACTGGTACACCGACCTCGAACCCGAGTCTATCAACAGTTGGGACCAGCTAGAAAGGGAATTCCTCAACCGTTTCTACAGCACTCGTCGTACTGTAAGCATGCTAGAGCTGACCAGTACGAAACAGTGGAGAGATGAACCTGTCATCAACTACATAAATAGATGGCGCTCCTTAAGTCTGGATTGTAAAGATCGGCTTTCTGAAACCTCTGCCATTGAGATGTGCGTTCAAGGCATGCAGTGGGGACTACACTACATCCTTCAAGGCATCAAACCACGAACATTTGAGGAGTTAGCCACCCGCGCCCATGATATGGAGTTAAGCATCACCCGTCATGGGAAGAAAGAACAGATCACCGACTACAAGAATGACAAAGTTTTGGGGCCCAAGGTGGATAAGGCTGCGTGGAAACCCACCAAGGAAGCAATGACGGTCAACACAACTCCAGTCAAAACCCATACACGAGGCAAGGCGATTCAAACCGAAGCTTTTCGTGATCAAGAGATACGTAGACGCACTTTGAAGGAGCTTGAGGAGAAGACATATCCATTCCCCGACTCTGACGTGGTTGCCATGTTGAAAGACTTGCTTGACAAAAAGGTGATCGACCTACCTGAGTGCAAACGGCCGGAAGAGATGAACCGTACTGACAGTCCAAGGTACTGTAAATTCCACCGCTTCATTGGTCATCCGACGGAAAAGTGCTTTGTGCTAAAAGATCTCATCATGAAGTTAGCTCAGAAAGGGATCATCGAGCTAGATCTTAATGATGTGGTGAAGTCAAACTATACCACCGTCACTTTTGGCTCTTTGAACTCAAAATCTTCACCTCAACCGCTGGGGGCATGCTCCAAAACCATGTCAGTCACGTCAAGTGAAGTTGAAGGATGGACTTATGTCACTCCAAAGAAAATGCACAAGAAACATAGGTCTCCTCCACAAGTTCACCAATCGGAAAGGGGGCAAAGCAGCTACCGTCAACCTTCAAAGCTACATGAAAATGTTGAGGATGATGAAATTATGACACAAAGATCGTCCGTTGCCATCACGATGCGCGATTTCTTCCCAGAAGACTTCTTCAATCACTCAGTCAAGACTCCTTGCTATGAAGATTGCAAGGAATGCCTCTTTAAGATCGTTTGACAAATTCAACCAACGCTCCTGGTCCGCATGAGCATAAAAGGCGACAACCAACGCTCCTCGTTCGCACGAGCCTAAAAGGCGACAACCAACGCTCCTGGTCCGCATGAGCATAAAAGGCGACAACCAACGCTCCTGGTTTGCACGAGCATAAAAGGCGACATCAATTGCTCCTTGCCTGCACGAGTTGAAACTGCAAGCGACATCAAACGCTCCTTGCCTGCACGAGCTGAAACTGCAAATGGCACCAAGCTCCTTGCCTGCACGAGCTGAAACTGCAAACGGCAACAAACGCTCCTTGCCTGCACGAGTTGAAACTGCAAACAGCACCAAACGCTCCTCGTTCGCACGAGCCTAAAAGGCGACAACCAACGCTCCTGGTCCGCATGAGCATAAAAGGCAACGACACCACAAGCTCCTCGTTCGCACGAGCCTAAAAGGTGACAACCAAACGCTCTTTGCCTGCACGAGTTGAAACTGCAAATGGCACCAAACGCTCCTTGCCTGCACGAGCTGAAACTGCAAACGGCACCAAAACGCTCCTTGCCTGCACGAGCTGAAACTGCAAACGGCACCAAACGCTCCTTGCCTGCACGAGCTGAAACTGCAAACGGCACCAAAACGCTCCTTGCCTGCACGAGCTGAAACTGCAAACGGCACCAAAACGCTCCTTGCCTGCACGAGCTGAAACTGCAAATGGCACCAAGCTCCTTGCCTGCACGAGCTGAAACTGCAAACGGCACCAAAACGCTCATTGCCTGCACGAGCTGAAACTGCAAACGGCACCAAACGCTCCTGGTCCGCAAGAGCATAAACTGTGTACGGCAAAATCATCATCAAAATCATCATCAAAACCATCACTCATTTGAACTACGTCATGACTTGATCCCTCCTCAACCAAGGGTACGTAGGCAACTTGAAACTTCAAAACTTCAAGTACAGTCACATCATCAAAAAAAAAAAAAAAAAAAAAAAAAAAAAAGGAAATAACACATCTTGGTGATGTATATGTTTTATCTGTATTTAGCACAATACACTAAATAAGTAAAGCATGTTCATTGATCTCCGAGAAATTACAAGTGCGTACAAAAAAAAAAAAAAAAAAAAAAAAAAAAAAAGATGGAGCTTTCATAAAGGTTGTTCACGTGAAGCCCCACTACTTGGGAAAACTACAGAAGCGGGAGGCATCAAAGAAGAGGCCTCAATACTTGGTGGAACGCTAGATGAGCCAGGAAAAAGGTGCCTCTGGAAAAAAGCAGCAAGCCTTTGACGGTCACTTTGAATTCGACCACTGGATTCTTGCAGCTCATCAAGCTTCCTCTTCATGCCCGTCGAATAGTTATTTGCAAGCACATGCAAACTTCTATTCTCGTGCTTAAGCTGTTTGATCTCTTGCTTAAGAGTTTCCACCTCCGCCATCAATGATTCCACTTGGCGGGATCGAGCAAGTAGGCGTTGGCCCATGTTGGACACAGAGCCTGCGCACTGAACACTGAGAGTTAGGGACTCTTGAACGGCCAACTCATCGGACCGTTCTGAAAGCAGCCTACTATCTTTTGGAGCGAGGAAGTTCCTAGCTACTATCGTAGCTGTTGTTGCGTCCTTCATCACAGAATCTTCACCTGTCAAAGGGCCATTAGAAGATAAGAAAGAAGGGCACCATACATTTACCTGACGCGGCGCACTCGGATCACTGCTGAGACTCAAATCTAAGCAAATGTTAGACGGGTTAGCCATTGTCAAAAGGTTAAAAGAGAAAGGTGGATGGAGTAAAATCAGAAAGGGCCGAAGACGATTTTCACAAACGGGCGATCTTCAAAGTGTGCATGTTGGAGGTGATCGATACCTCTATAAAAAGCCAAGGCGACACGACCACCGATTCAAAAAATCAGATTTTCCTGCGTGAAGTTCGGCGACGCTTTCGCGGCTTTTCAGATAACGCGTTCAACTTTGTCAAAAGATCTCTGACAAAGTTGAAAACACGTGAAGGTTATCATCCCAACTACACGCCTTTGCCAACAAGCGTGGTGACAGAGCCGCACCCGTGACTACTTTTTCGAAGAGGCGCTAGCTCAGAAATCGAAGAGACGCTTGTTAAAAAAATCGAAGAGACGTTTGTCGACAAGGGTAAAAGAACATAACCACCACTTGCTATTGGGAAATCCCTATATATGTCGACCTTCATCTTTTATGGCAAGGCAGACCTGAAAAAAAAAATGCCCAACTCTTCCTCACCTCTGAGGGCGCACTCCCAGCAAAGCCTTTCGAAATACTCAATTTTTTCTTCTTCCCCAAAGAAGATACCAGATGCCTGGAGTACAGATGACCCAGGAGGAAACGGTAGATTGAAGCATGTGGAGACAAGCACAACAAATACATGTGCTGATCCATTCGCCGCTTCTTCAAAAGCAAAGGTATCTCATATCATCAAGGGCGAAAGCAAAGGTATCTCATATCATGCTTTTTCCCTGTCTTTTCCTTTGCCCTTGTTCTCACCTGCCAAGACAAGGACAGAGAAAGCAATATGTCGGAACCTCCACTCAAACTTGCGCTGCCACCAAGAAGTGAGGGTCCATTCAAATGCAAGGTTTGCATTCAACTCCTGCATCAGAGGACAAATACTACAAGAGAAGATGCCACACCTGCATAAGGAAATACCACTTCTGCAAAGGGGAGCAAGTAAGGCAAGTAAAAATGATACATCGAAGCATGTGGAGACAAGCACAACAAATATATGTGCTGATTCATTCGCTGCTTCTTCGAAAGCAAAGGTATCTCATATCATGCCTTCTCCATGTCTTTTCCTTTGTCCTTGTTCTTACTCGCATGGCAAAGTGAAAGAGAGCCATCAGCCGGCACTTGGAGTCAGTCTTCCGATCTGGAACCGACTACCTGGAATCTGTTCCCTAGTTGCTTACCTAGCGTTGTTCTCGAGTAGTCATCTTCAACGGTTGATACACTTCCAGAGAAGAGACCACATCTGCTTGGAGAACAGCTAAGATGAGTGACAATGAAACATCAATCTTGTGGATAGTCAGCAAACGCAACAACTGCATATGCTGAGTTATCCTCTAACCCTCTTCAATACGAATTGGAAAGATTGAACAAAGAAACAGGTCATCACCTCCACCTCGTGCTTGCCTGCCATGTGTCTGAATCCTGAAACCGCTCATGGTCCTATTTTAACTCAAGATCAAGCCTCAATGGCCCTTGAAAAAAATTTCCTGCTGCCCAGTTCAAGAGTAGCACAAAGGAAAATCAACGATTGGAGGAAACCAGAAAATCTTCCAGTCGAACTCAAGATCAAGCCTCAATGGCCGTTGAAAAAATTTCCTGCTGCCCAGTTCAAGAGTAGCACAAAGGAAAATCAACGATTGGAGGAAACCAGAAAATCTTCCAGTCGAACTCAAGATCAAGCCTCGATGGCCCTTGAAAAAATTTCCTGCTGCCCAGTTCAAGAGTAGCACAAAGGAAAATCAACGATTAGAGGAAACCAGAAAATCTTCCAGTCGAACTCAAGATAAAGCCTCAATGGCCCTTGAAAAAATTTCCTGCTGCCCAGTTCAAGACTAAGCCTGTGGAAAATCAACGATTGGAGGAAACCAGAAAATCTTCCAGTCGAACTCAAGATCAAGCCTCAATGGCCCTTGAAGAAATTTCCAGCCCAATTCAAGATCAAGCCTCGACGGCCCTTGGGTTGACATCTACATTAAGGGACTTCAAAACGCATCTTCTACACGTGACAAGCACATGTCTACGACACGCCTTGAAGTGGGGGCATTTGTAGACATCGAAATTTCAGTAAAACAAATGTTCACCAATGCATTAAAGTTTTGACGTGTCAAGGCATACATGGCATACGCCACGTGTTGTACAAATTATACACATGGCGTGTGACTCAACAAAATAGGAAGAAATACCCTTAAAGGATTAAACAAGTTTTTCTTCTCATTTTGGGCAATGACAAGGCAAGTACATTTCAATCCATTGAGGATCAAAACAAGTTTTTCTTCTCATGTTGGGCAATGACAAGGCAAGCACACTTCAATCCATTACGGATCAAAGCAAGTTTTTCTCATTTGGGCAATGACAAAGCATACACATTTCAAGTTTTAAATGGTGTTAAGTGGGAAATTAGGCCATAAGTTAGACCACTTCAAGTTTAAAATGGTATTAAGTGGGAAATTAGGCCATAAGTTACACCACTTCAATTTCAATATTGCATTAAGTGGGAAATTAGGCCATAAGTTAGACCACTTCAAGTTTAAAATGGTATTAAGTGGGAAATTAGGCCATAAGTTAGACCACTTCAAGTTTAAAATGGTATTAAGTGGGAAATTAGGCCATAAGTTACACCACTTCAATTTCAATATTGCATTAAGTGGGAAAATTAGGCAATGGTGCTTGGAAAGAAAAAAAATATTTTGTGGTGGTGATTCATTCTCAAAGCCTATAAATAAGCTTCTCCATCAAGGTATCAAGCATCAACCAATTCACAAATACATTTCTCTACTCCCAAATTGGAAGAGAATTCCCCAAATCCTTGAAGCTTTGAAACTCCAAAGCTTCCAACCATCCAAATTCCCAAGAAAAGCCAACACACACCAAAACCAATTCACAAATACATTTCTCTACACACCAGAACCTTGAAGCCTTAAAGTTCTAAAGCTCTTAAGAAAATCCCGAAGGATCAAGAAAGCACTCTTCGTTTCTTCGTCAAATCCTCCTTCAAGATCAAGCCCCAACGGCCTATGAAGAACTTCCACCAACTCAAGATCAAGCCCCGACGGCCCTTGAAGAAAGTGTTCATTGTTCATCAACTGTTCATCCTAAGATCAAGCCCCAACGGCCCTTTGGATCAACAACCTCAACAAATCCACACATCCAATCGTTCTTCAAGATTAAGCCCAAAAGCCCTTGAAGATCCGCTCATCCATCAACCTTCAAGATCAAGCCCAAAAGCCCTTGAAGAAATCCACACAACCATTATTCAAGATCAAGCCCCGACGGCCCTTGAAGAAAGTGTTCATCGTTCATCCTAAGATTAAGCCCCCAGCGGCCCTTTGGATCAACAACCTCAACAAATCCACACATCCAATCGTTCTTCAAGATTAAGCCCAAAAGCCCTTGAAGATCCGCTCATCCATCAACCTTCAAGATCAAGCCCAAAAGCCCTTGAAGAAATCCACACAACCATTATTTAAGATCAAGCCCCGACGGCCCTTGAAGAAAGTGTTCATCCGTTCATCAACTGTTCATCCTAAGATCAAGCCCCAACGGCCCCTTGGATCAACAGCACAAACAAATCCACACAACCATCTTTCAAGATCAAGCCCCGACGGCCCTTGAAGAAAGTGTTCATCGTTCATCCTAAGATCAAGCCCCAACGGCCCCTTGGATCAACAACACAAACAAATCCACACATCCAATCGTTCTTCAAGACTAAGCCCAAAAGCCCTTGAAAATCTGCTCATCCATCAACCTTCAAGATCAAGCCCAAAAGCCCTTGAAGAAATCCATACACCCATTCTTCAAGATCAAGCCCAACGCCCCTTGAAGATCCGTTCATCAACTGTTCATCCTTAGATCAAGCCCCGACGGCCCTTTGGATCAACAACTCATCCACAAACCTACACCCTACGAAGATAGAATCAGAGGACCAAATTTGAGAGAGATCGTAACCCCAAAATCATAAACACAAAAATATTATTTTGTACACGTTATTCTGGTTTCTTGTTTCAAGGAATCTTTCGTGTTCACACTTTCAAGTGCAAAGGTGAACTCAGGACACCCAGGTAAGTTCAGGTGAGTTTATGGTACTAGTTGAATCGATTGCGTCATAGCATGACTACAGTTATGAATTAGGCGACTTCGATACGGTCGTACTGGTTGCCATGAGTTGCACATGTTATATTGAGATGCATTGAGAGCTCATAAACCTGCACCTCGGTGTTAGTGCTCCCGCCCGTGGCCAGGGCACAGTCCTTCACGTGATGTTTACCTCCCGCACCTTACGCTCACCTTGGATCCAAGGTAGGTGCACAGTCCTGTCGTACAGACCACTTTAGGTGGTTCCGACTTGTAGGTGACCCGCGATTATTCGCCCAGTCTCCACGTGATCGTAGCACTTGAGCGTATTTATTTACACACAGTCCTGTCGTACAGACCACTTTAGGTGGTTCCGACTCGTGTGCAGGTATACTTATTGAGCTATATGCTAGCCAGGATTGATGGGATATAGATAAGTCGTACAGGTCACTAGAGGTGACTCCGACTTATATGCTAGCCAGGATTGATGAGATATGGATAAGTCGTACAGGTCACTATAGGTGACTCCGACTTATATGCTAGCCAGGATCGATGAGATATAGATAAGTCGTACAGGTCACTAGAGGTGACTCCGACTTATATGCTAGCCAGGATTGATGAGATATAGATAAGTCGTACAGGTCACTATAGGTGACTCCGACTTATATGCTAGCCAGGATCGATGAGATATGGATAAGTCGTACAGGTCACTAGAGGTGACTCCGACTTATATGCTAGCCAGGATTGATGAGATATAGATAAGTCGTACAGGTCACTATAGGTGACTCCGACTTATATGCTAGCCAGGATTGATGAGATATAGATAAGTCGTGACTCCGACTTATATGCTAGCCAGGATTGATGAGATATGGATAAGTCGTACAGGTCACTATAGGTGACTCCGACTTATATGCTAGCTATGATTGATGAGATACGGATAAGTTGTACATGTCATTTTAGATGACTCTGACTGATATATTACTTTGTATTGATTTAGTTCATTTGGCCTACTTATTAATGTATGGTGGATTTGATGGCAAACCGTGGTTTTGGTCATTTCTAAGTATGGTTGGGATATATGTATATATGTTGTACTGTCTTATGGAAAACGTTACGGGTTTTATATTTAGGGGCATTACTTTTTGAGAGATAGTAACTTTGGGAAGCTTGGTTTTATTGCTTACTCACATCTTCTGTTTGGTGCCCTCTAGGTTTTAGCTGCTGAGTTTGTATCGACAAGAATCTGTGGTGAATCTTAGTATTAATGGATATTTCTGAGGGTATGATTCTTACCCACACTACTGTACCTTACTTATGCTCTGACATCGCGTGTGAAATGGGTTCGCTCTCACTCGTAGCGCACTCTGGTACTTAGACACTTTTAGATTCAAATTTATTCACTTTTTATGCACTATCACATTTTATGGCTTCGTCACCTTCCAAGTGTCGGCCAGCACAGCTCGATTCAGGGTCCAAGTGGACTTTCTGGGTCGGGGTGTGTCATATGCACCAAAATGCTAGTACCGAAATATATGTACAGAAATGTATTATATTGAATTAATGTACCTAAATGTTTGTATCGAAATGTATGTACCGAAATATGTATACCTAAATATATGCACCAAAATGTATTATAATGAATTTAATGTACCTAAATGAAGAAGACAAAGTACATTGAAATATATTGTATAACAAAAATTAGTTTATCTAAATGTTTACAACAAAATATAATACGATAAATGAAATGAAAATTATAATTCTAATGTAATCAAATTATTACATTAAAATTAGGAAGAAAAAGAGAAATAATTAAAAAATGCAAATGTAATTAATAAATGAGGTTATTAATGTATCAATGGACTAAAATTATATTTTAATCTTACTCATAGTTTTAATCTAAAAGTCATATTTGTCAAGGATTAGAATGAAATTTTCTAATCCTAAAAATACCCCCTTCTAATTAAGATTTTAAAATAAAACAATTTAATTGAAAAAAAAAAAAAAATCAAACTACTCACACGAGAACTTCCCAGTGGGTCACCCATCCTGGGATTGCTCTCGCGCAAACTCGCTTAACTTTGGAGTTCCGATGAAACCCGAAGCCAGTGAGCTCCCAAAAAGCCTTATGCTAGGTAGAGATGGGAATATACATATAACGCTTACAGGATCCACTCCCCTAGGCGATGTGTGAAGTTACAATCCACCCCCTTAGGGCCCCGACGTCCTCATCGGCACACATCTGGCCAGAGATTGACTCTGATACCAAATTGACACATCTCGGCCCGGGCCCCCACCACATCCCAGACTCGACTCCACCGTAGCATGATATTGTCTGCTTTGGGCCCCAACCACGCCCTCACGGTTTTGTTTCTAGGAACTCACATGAGAACTTCCCAGTGGGTCACCCATCTTGGGATTGCTCTCGCGTGAACTCGCTTAACTTTGGACTTCTGATGGAACTCGAAGCCAGTGAGCTCTCAAAAGGCCTTGTGCTAGGTAGAGATGAGAATATACATATAAGGCTTATAGGATCCACTCTCTTGGGCGATGTGGGATGTTACACTACCTCCCCTCCCCAAACACTTTTTTTTTTTCTTTCTTTTTCTCTATATAAAAAATTCAAAACAAAATGTTCAAGTGATTTAATGGTGACCGTTTAAATATGAGAGGATGGAAGGAGGGAGAGATTAAAAGGAGAGAGAGATTAAAAGAAGGGAGAATCACTCTCCAGTTTTAATTGAAAGAAATCTTATCACAATTTTCACCAATCTCTCCTTATATAAGTACCCCCGCTATGTCTCCTAGTGTAATAACTGTCCTGCTCACATGTATGCTACGTGAGCCGTGATACTTCCACTAATTATGTACGAGTGCTTCTAATGACGGTTAAACACCGACCACATATGAACTAATTATCAAAGTACTATAGATTTGCAACGAGTATTGATCAATCCTTACTCTAATGCTTAAGTGAAAATTTGGTCTAACTGTTACAAAATTAGGGTAACTCAAGACGGTGGCTCTTACTGAGGTGGGTCATGGCCGTTTGGAGCAAAATGAAATTTACGTCTTGATGTTGAAAAGGAAGGTAGTGAGGCAATCTCCAACCGAAAGGTCCAGAGGGTCAGAGGGCCGAAAATAGTTCGAAAATAGTCTCTGACTGAAGGTTAGGCCAGAGGGCTTGTGGGCCCCACGAAATCTGAAATGGCCAAAGGGCTGGCCCAATCCAGCCAGCCAACCAGCCCCGGGCTAGCCATAAATTTAAGAATTGCTGTTGGATATAACTTACAACATTGTTATTAATCATGTCGGTTATATCCGACATGAATTTTTAAACAAATTTTTGAATCCAATGGCTAATTGACGTCAGCTAGCCGTTATTTTTGATTTTTTTTAAAAGTTTTTTTTTGTTTTTTTTTTATTACAAATTTTTTTAAAATTCTATTTTTCCCCTATAACTTCCCTAAGCCATTATACAACATTAAATTAAATTAAGTAACATGAAACAACATTAAACAATATGAAACAACATTAAATTTAAATAATAAATTATGTTTGGCCCTATGGCCCTTTGACTGTCGGTTGGAGACGATTTTTTTGTTACATGGCTAAAACGAACCCTATGACCCTCGGTTGGAGATGGAAGCAAATATAACCATGTACTGTTCAATAAAATATTTATTTTTTAAAGGACTAGAGGGCTAAAGCAAGCTCTTTAGCTAGATGGCCAGACGAAGTGGTCTTTGATGGGTCACACAGTAAGTAAAATATCAAAGGTTGGGAGAGATTTTGAAAATCTTTTTGAGTCAAGTTGGAGTTTTGGTTGAAGGTGCGTTTCGTCACACTTGTTTTGGTCGTTGACGTGCGCGTGGGCATGACTTTCCTCCCTCAAAACTTGTATATAAACCCCACTCGCCATTCCTTCTTCACCACCCCAAAAATTCAATTCCGACTTCTTCTGGGTTTTCAATTCTCTTACAATTTTTCAGTCTATTGAATCCAACCCATCTTTTTATTTGCGGAAAGATCATCTGGGTTTCTGTAATTCTTGGGGTGTGTGTCAAAAATCTGTGTCCGATAGCAGTGAGATTTGAACAAGTTCGTAACTTGGCAATAACCCATTAAAGAACAAGAACCATCAACTTTCTCTTCTCTATCTTTAATATATATATATAGACTAGGGTTTTGGTTAACTTTATGAGTAAGATGGGTGATAACCAGATTAACCCCCGTCAAGGTTTTGAACTCTCAGTCCCTATGCCTCCAGAAGTAGGCTCCAAGTGCTATGACGACGACGGCCGTCTCAAAAGAACTGGTAAATTTCACTTCTCTAACACTTTATTCATGTTCTATTATGTTCGCGAATCAGATGTAGGTTAAGCCGGTTGGCTAGGGTAGTGAGTTTTATTGTTACTGATCTTCGTGTTGCTTATTTACCAGGAACTGTATGGACTGCAAGTGCTCATATTATTACTGCGGTAATTGGGTCTGGAGTTTTGTCCTTGGCTTGGGCAGTAGCTCAGCTAGGATGGGTTGCTGGTCCTGCTGTGATGCTCTTATTCTCCTTTGTCACTTACTACACTTCAACTCTGCTCTCTGCCTGCTATCGTTCCGGCGACCCTGTCACTGGAAAAAGAAACTATACTTACACCAATGCCGTCCGATCCAACCTTGGTAAATTTCTTTAACCTTTTTTTAAGTACTTTTTGCCCATATGAAAAAAGTTTGAGAATTTTGATCAAAATTTCTAAAGCTCAATTTTTTTTTTATTCTTTTAATTTCAATTTTTCAGGTGGGTTCAAGGTGAAAATTTGTGGTTTTGTTCAGTACTTGAATCTTTTTGGAGTTGCCATTGGATACACTATAGCATCATCCATAAGCATGGTGTAAGTTATCTAACTTAATAACATGGGGATTTTAATTATATATTACGATGATGATAAATTTAAATCTTCTTTTGGCTAATTGGGTTTTTGTTTTTTTAAAAATTATTAAACAGGGCAATTAAGAGGTCTAATTGTTTCTACAAGAATGGTGACACAGCACCATGCCATGTAAACAGCAATCCTTACATGATCGCTTTTGGGGTAGCAGAAATCATATTCTCTCAAATTCCAGACTTCGATCAGTTGTGGTGGCTCTCCATTGTTGCTGCAGTCATGTCCTTCACTTATTCCTCCATCGGACTTGGCCTCGGAATCGCCAAAGTCGTAGGTACAAATTAATAGTTATTAGTCCGACTATGGAAGTGATGTTCGTTCTTTGTTAAAAAACAGACAGTCGATATATATTTACGGTTACATTGCTTGTTTTTAGGATTAAAACATGTTACTTAACTTGGGATTTTTTGATTGTCAATTACCAGAAACTGGAACTATCAAAGGAAGTATGACTGGAATAGACGTTGGAGCAGTAACTGAAACACAAAAAATATGGAGGAGCTTCCAAGCACTTGGGGACATAGCTTTTGCCTACTCATATTCTCTCATCCTCATTGAAATTCAGGACACGGTAAAATCCCCGCCATCCGAAGCCAAGACAATGAAGAAGGCAACTCTAGTCAGTGTGGCTACCACAACCCTTTTCTACATGTTGTGTGGTTGCATGGGCTACGCCGCTTTTGGAGACTCATCCCCTGGAAACCTCCTCACTGGTTTTGGCTTCTTCAACCCCTACTGGCTCATCGACATAGCGAACGCCGCCATTGTCATCCACCTTGTTGGTGCTTACCAAGTGTTTGTCCAACCCCTCTATGCATTTGTTGAGAAAACAGTAAAAGAAAAGTACCCGCACAGCCAGTTCATCACCAAAGACATCAAATTCCGACTCCCAGTTTTCGGTTCTTACAATCTCAACCTCTTCAGACTCGTATGGAGGACATCTTTTGTGATTGTTACGACTGTGATCTCCATGATCCTGCCATTTTTCAATGATGTTGTTGGACTTCTAGGGGCTCTAGGATTTTGGCCGCTCACAGTATACTTCCCTGTGGAGATGTATATTGCTCAAAAGAGGATACCAAAGTGGAGCACAAGATGGCTTTGCCTCCAAACCTTGAGTGGTGCTTGCCTTATAATCACCATAGCAGCTGCTGCTGGATCAATTGCTGGTGTGATTAGTGATCTCAAGATCTACAAGCCTTTCAAGACCAGCTACTGATGAGTTTAGCAAATATGTCGTAGCACTATATATATGTTTTCATCGTTACTTAAGAGTTTGCAAATTTTCAAAAAGTAAAAAAGAATTGGCACTTTGATTTCAAATTTTGTTCATGTTCGCAACAAGCTTCAAATTAAGTTATCACTTGTCAAATTGAGTTGTTAAAGTGCTATTTACCGAATAATAAAAATTCAGGATAGTTTATAACAAACGCATGAATAATCGTGAATAATTAAAAGATATATATTTTTATTGTGGGACTCAAATCCATTTGCGATTGATATTATCCGGTAATCTTAACAAAACTCTAATGCATGCTACTAATTAGTTAAAAACTAGTAAACGCATGAGACACAATGTGACACATTGTGTGGTAGTCAAGGCTCATGAAAAATGTGAGTCGTGACACGAAAATAAATCAGAAATCTGCACCAGGTAAGTCCCGTCCTAGTCTACACCACACTCCTCGCATAAGATATGAATAGTAAAATATGGGAGGCAGTTTTGTACCACAGTCAACCGCACACATACCCATAAAACTTTATTAATATCCTAACTTAAAAGTATTTAAATAATTTATAAAATAGTCTGTTCAATGAGAGAGACTCGGAGATTCAAATGGGGCGGTGACGTGCATGTTGTGTATAGCTACAGGACAATGCTAAGTAAATTAATTTTTAGATTAAATTTGTAAATTATGTACTATGTTATTTAATAAAAAATAAATATGTTAATTAATACTTAAATAATAATTTAATTATTAATAATCATATCATATAATTTACAAAATATAATCTCTATATATGATCCTAATAAGTAAACCGACATCATAACTAACCAACAATTGATTCACTCCACATTTCCAAGTTTATTTTCTTCAATTATTGTTGCTACAGATAAAGTGTTTGTGAGAATGTGAGGCTGTGAAGTGTTTGGGGTCACCGATGAGAAAAAAAGTATTAAGGGATCATGGACTACCACAATGAGTTGACGCCAATCATCGTTTATTTTTTCATCAAGTCCTCTGTGGGTCTCCCTAACTTACATCATGCTTGATTGTTTAATTACCATCCAATGAGGACCATTTGCCACTTGGTCATCCTTATTTCATTTCAGTTTTTTTCTTTTTTTTTTTTTTGGTTTTGGGGGGGGGGGGGGGGGGGGGGGGGGGGGGGTGGGGGTGTGGTGGGTGGTGGTTTAGGATTTTTTTGTGCATGGCAACAGATAACACAATTTTACTATTTGAGTTCATTTGTTGTAATAAAATATTGAGGTATAAAGTGAATTGTGAGACCAATAATTTAGGTTAATCACATGCACAACTTAAAAAGAACGATGCAATAAGCCAAAGCTCTCAACCTTACTAATTATTTTGGTTCTGATCCATTTCATTAATCAATAATTCGATCTTAATCTTGTCCATTAGAAAATAAAAAATAAAAAGTTGATCTTGTCATTCTCAATCTTTGTCAACATATGCGGAAACTTGTAAAAAACAACCGGTTGTACCTAATTCTGACTTCTTCTACATTGAAATATCCCCTTCAATTTGGCCTATTATACGTGCAATTAAATCCCTACAATAATTCAACGTCTTGGGTTTCCTACCATACATAGAGAAAAACCATGACGCTAAATGGAATATTATAGGCAAAATAGTCTTAAGACCCTAATCCTATGGCTGATTTTATCCTAAATTTCAACAGCTACTGAAGTATTCTGTTTCAAATGTGTAGCTTGTTGACAATGCTGAGGCAGCAAAAAATGTTGTGTATAATCGTATTGATTCTGTGCATATATAAACGAAATGTCACTACTGCATTGGCTTGGAGTGATAAAATTTCTTAATAGTTATTCATTGTTGAGTTGTTTTCTTCATAAATAATTGGTTGTTTTGTAAATGGTGGACTGTTCTGATAGTTAAGGTTTTTATCTTCAATCCAATGTCTTATGGGTTCAAATCCTCCCCTTTCCTCTTCATGTAGATGTAATGTAAAATATTGTTTGTACTAAAAAAAAATATTGGTTGCTTTGTACCCCACACACACATATACAGTCTTACATTGTTTTAGCAATTAGCTATACGGTTATGATAAGTTTAGAGTCAAACAAATATGCTTCCAGACGCTGGTTTCCGTATGTCTTCAATTTTCAAGTGAAATAATTGACAGCACTATTGACATTTGTTGTTTTCTTTTCGGAAAGAAGAAGAAACATTTTTTGACCTAATCCACTGATTCCGAAGACTATAATTTCGTTGTCCATTTTTTTCTTTTACTTCAATGTCAATGATTTGAGCAAGTTGGGCATTGTAAAATCACATACTTAAGCTCGCCATGTCCTCACATTTCATATTAAGTTCGAAACTTGATGGAGTTGAACATCTCTAGTACATAAACTTAACTCGTAAAATCTAAACCTAACTCTTAAGATATTTAACAATTCAGATTAGTTTGACATTGCCCGATTTATTTATTTTTTATTTATGTTGTGGCCTATTTTATCTGACAGGAAAAGGGGGTCGGCGGCACAGAGAGAGAAAATAGAAAGAGATGTGTTTGTAGAATATGTAGAGGATGTGTTATTCCCCCCTACGTAGTACCTTTATTTATAGTAAAAAGAGGGAGAGAAGAAATCCTTCATCCCCAAGGAATACAAGTCCATATAGGAAAAAATAACTAGAATCAAATCTAATTTAGGATTTACACAATCACACTTAAACTAGGAAAGTTTACAACATTCCCCCTTGAGTGTGTAAATACTCAAGGTAGAAGTTGAGGACGTCGACTCGACGACACTGATTCTGGGAACAATGCTTTTCTCAATAAGGTAGGAACTTGCATAAGGAAGTAAGTCTCACTAAAAACCCCTATGGCTATGTCAAAAACCAGAGTAGGGACAAAATCCATAGTCTAAGGAAAAATGCGTGAGAAATACAAGGTCAAATAAAACGCCTACAAGATGTCATTAGGGATATGATCAGCCCAATGTGGGTGCCTCATTAAAGCCTAGTTAGGTAGCAAAAACCCTGTGGGAAAAATGCTCCTAATCATAGGGAAAAAGAGTATATTAACATCAAGCAAGTATCCTACTCCCCCTGAGTTTAACACAATTCCAAAGAGAACTAGCAATGTTACAACTCAGAAAGTTTACGCATACCAATTCCATGAACAAGCTTCTGAAACGTCACCTTTGGTAATGATTTGGTGAAGAGGTCGGCCAGATTGTCTTACGATCGGATTTGCGTGACTTCTATCTTCTGATGCTCTTGTTGTTGATGTGAGAAGAAGAACTTCGGCACAATGTGCTTGGTGTTGTATCCTTTGATGTAGCACTTCTTGAGCTGTTCGATGCATGCTGCGTTATCTTCATAGATCATCGTAGAGACATCAATGATTGGGTAAAGATCGTAGGAGCTTCAAATATGGCCTACAACGGCTCTCAACCAAAATCATTCCTAAGTTGCTTCATGTAAGGCAAGAGTTTCAACATGGTTAGATGAAGTGGCAACTAAGGTTTGTTTAGTTGACCTCTAAGAGATTGTGGTGCCTCCAACGGTAAAGACATAACCCGTTTGAGAGCGCACCTTGTGCGGATCAGATAAGTATTTTGCGTCGACATAACCAATAAGGCGAGAATTAACTCGAGAAACGGGGGGTGTGGCATCACTCAAAGATCCATAGGGATAGAATAAGCCTAAATCCATAGTACCCTTAAGATAACAGAAGATGTATTTAACACTAGTCTAATGTCTGTGTGTTGGTGCATTACTGTGTCTTGCCGAAAGATTAACAGCGAAGGAGATGTTGGGTTTAGTGCATTGAGCTAAGTACAATAAAGCGCTTATTGCACTTAGATAAGGAACTTCAGGCTCCAAAATCTCTTCATCATCCTCCTTGGGATGGAAGAGATCTCATTTTACATCTAGCGATCGAACGACCATAGAAGTACTCGAAGGCTTCGCTTTATCCTCAATAAAGTGGTGTAACACCTTATGGGTGTAGTTCGTTTGATGTACTAAGATTCCATCCCAATGATGCTCTATCTCGAGATTGAGATAGTATCGAGTCTTTCCAAGATCATTCATCTCAAATTCTGAATTCAGGTGAGCGGCAAGTCTCTCGAGATTTTCAGGAGTTCCGATAAGGTTCACGTCATCGACATATACTGCAACTATCGCAAAGCCGGAATGTGACTTCTTAATGAACACACAAGGGCATAGTTCGTTGTTCGCATATCCCTGACTAGTCAAATACTCACTCAGACGATTATACCACATTCTTCAAGATTGCTTCAAACCATATAGTAAATGCCTCAATCGAATTGAGAGCGTGTTGCGGGGTTTTGAAATATTTGATCCAGTCAATGTAAGTTATTCAGGAACTTTCATATAAATTCCGTATCAAAATTCCTATAGAGATACGTAGTTACTACGTCCATTAGCTGCATACTCAGTTTTTCAGAAACTACCAAACTGATAAGGTAGCGAAAAGTAATCACATCCATAACGGGTGAATAAGTTTCATCATAGTCTATCCCAGGGTGTTGTGAGAAGCCTTGTGTAATAAGTTGAGCTTTATAATGCATAATTTCGTTCTTCTCATCATGCTTACGAACGAAAACCCATTTGTAGCCAACGGGCTTCACATGTGGATGAGTCAAAGTTAAAGGTCTAAACACTTTACGTTTCACAAGTGAATCGAGTTTGACTTGGATTGTTTGTTTCCAGTTTGACCAATCGGTTCTACGTCAACATTCATCAATGGAACGGGGTTCAATGTCATTGGTTAACATGATCTCAATAGATATTGCATATGCTAATGCATCGTTGATGATCATCTCATTTCTACATCACACATCATCTAAGCTAGCATAATAAACTAAAATCTCATGATTCTCAGGAGGTGGATTCGTCTTTTCAAGGACGCTTCCGTAATTTAGAATTTCCTCATGAGTTGGATAGAATTAGTAAGTGACAGTCGGATTTACGATAGGCTCTTTATGTGCCTGCGTCGTGTGTTTCCTTTTTTGGGGGTATGAATCCTTTGAATCAAGATGTTTGCCACGCTTATATGTAGGGGCAGATGATTGACTAGCATCTAATGTACGTGGATCACCAAAGTTAGTGTCCCTGGCATCCAGGAGGGAAGTCTATCATACATTTGGTTTATCCATCTTTGCAAGCACATTCACAGCTGGAATATATGATCTTGTCACTGATGCTAAATCGGTGAAAGCATCTGGCATGCTCTGAGCTATGCCCTAAAGATCTAATATGCGTTGCACTTCAGTTTCAGACTAAGCGGTGCGGGGATCTAAATGTAACAAAGAGGGAGTCATCCACGATAATTTACGTCATTCATCTGGAACGTTTACGTTCTTATCTCCCCCTAACGATGGGAAAACAATCTCATAGAAGTGACAATCTGCGAAACGAGTGGTAAACAGATCGCTTGTCAAAGGTTCTAAGTAATGAATGATTGAAGGAGAATCATATCCGGTATAGATTCCCATCTTTCGCTGATGCCCCATTTTTTACGTAAGGGCGGCGAACCAACTGAAAGGCGCTATATGGTTGGGTTGCAATAGGCCTCAGGCGGACCAACATGGCTACGTGTAATATTGCATAGCCCCAAGCAGCGATCGGGAACTTGATACATATGACCAACGATCGAGCAATCATTTGTAAGCGCTTAATGAATGCCTCTGCCAGGCTGTTCTGGGTGTGAACATAGGGTACAAGATGTTCAACTTCAACCCTAATCGACATGCAATAGTCATAAAAAAATTTAGATTTGAATTCTCCAGCATTATCCAATCGAATAGATTTGATCGGATAATCAGGATGGTGAACCCTAAGCTTGATAAACTGAGCCAACAGTTTAGAGAATACAGCGTTCCTTGTGGACAACAAGCACACGTTTGACCAATGTGTGGAAGCGTCAACCAAAATCATAAAGTATCTAAATGTCCGCATGGAGGGTGAATCGGTCCACCAATGTCCCCCTCAATCCTTTGTAGAAAAATGGAAGGATTCGAATGAATCTTGTCATAAGAAGGCTTAGTAATAAGCTTTCCCATTTCACATGTTTGACATGTGATTCCTTGGATCGAACCTAAACTTCAGGTTAGTGGATGCTCGTGTGATGATTTGAGGATACGGTGTATCGTTATTCATCCAGGATGTCCCAAACGATCATGCCAAAGTGTAATTTTATGCGCGGTCCTAGAGGTAGGGCTGGCCACATAGTGGCTTTTTATGGGACGTATGGTCGTAGTATACAAACCACTCTGGATATGCTTCATCTTTTCTAGAATACGCTTATGGCCATATTTGTAGGAAGTTATGCACAGAAATTCAACTTTGTTTTCTACGTGGATTTAAGTGTGGTAATTATTATCTCTAATGTCCTTAAAACTCAACAACATTCTTCCGGAATGTGGAGAATAAAGTGCGTCATCAGTGGTCAAAATTGTACCATTGGACAACATTATATGTGCCTTATCGTATCCTTCGATCAGGTTGGATGGGCAAGAAACGGTTGTCAGAGGTGCATTCTTAGGTATGAATTTAGTGAAATAGATGCGTTCACGTAAAACGGTTTGCGTGGTTGCACTATTTGCTGGACAACTAATTTCCCCAATAGTGATACCTAGAATGAAAATTAATCTGAATTGGTCACATGCATAAAAGTTCTAAAATCAAATATCCATTCAAAATAATTTTAAGTATTTTAAGGATGAAGATTAATTAAACTTAATATCCAAAAACAATTCACCAACAAATAATCCAAACATAAAGGAAATTGTTCAAAATTTAACCAAAAAACACGAGGAGGTTCGACCATTACTATGGAATTCGGCCCTACGGTCTAAATTTCAACTAGAGAAATAGTTTATGTCTAAGATTCTAATCTTCCATAGGGGTGACGGCCTCCTGAAAGTCTGAAACCTCCATCTTTGTACTTTTCGGTTCGTCCACTTGTATAAAGTTTGATTCAAACTGCTTATGACGAGAATGATATTCAACTACAATCTTCTTGGGAGCTTGGCAAACACGGGACCAATGGTCATTTGAACCATAATGATATCACATATCTGCATCCATGGTTTCAGGTGTTTTGCCCTTATTCTTGAAGTTTGGGGCCTTGGGAGCGTGGTTAGGGCGCTTCTGGGCTTTGTTTCCTCCCTTAGATCGGCCTTGACTCTGTTGACCTTGACGGGGTGGCTTTTAGCAACCCCTACCACGCCTCTTTTGGCATTTTGGGCATTGGTTCGCGCTATAGTGTGCTTCGGGTGATATGAGCATATTTATGCGACTTTGTTAGCTTGTTTCTTTGCATTTAGTAAGTTAGTTTCTATTTATTATAGTGATTTAAGCTATTTTCGTGTGTTTGTAGGTTTAAATGGCAAAAGAGGCAAGAAAGTGCATTTTGGTGCATTTTATAGCAATTTTGGGCTGGAATGGATAACTTGCATATGGAGTAAGGTGGATGGATGAATTTGAAGTTCAAGAAGGGCTAGGAATGTGCTTAACATCTGGAAGAATTAATCAAGACTTGGAAGACAAGGAATCAAAAGAAAGAAGAAGGAAACATTATCCAAACTACCTTATCTTATCCAAACCTTATCTTATATTATCCTATCCTAATCTTTTGCTACCTTAATTCGAGCTGTAAGGAGGACATCTAAATGACATTAGAACACCTAAATATATGGTTCTAGAAGCCCTATCCTTCTCCTACATTGGTGCCCCCCCCCTTATCCCTTGTCTTTCTAGAAACCTGCCATAATACCCTTTCTAGAAGGCCTTATCTGGTCCTATTTCTATGCCACACCTATTCCTTCTAGATGGTCCATTCTCTGGTGTGTAACCCTAACCTTTTCCCTCTAGGATTGTGCAATCCTTTTCCCTTCGAAAATTGTGCATAGCCCTAGGCCTATATATACATATTTCTGCCGCATAATTCATACGATACACATAAGAGAAATTCAAAAAAATACAAAGAGTGTGCCGCAAGTTTCTGAGAGTTTTTAGAGACTTGTGCCATGCAAGGAAGGAAAGAGAGGAAGAGTGCCGTGCCTACCACCATCTAAGGGAGTGCCGCTGCCTACTTTGGAGTGTTGGAACGCTTCTGGGTTCTTTCTATCCTTAGTTTTAGTTCAATGTTTATTTTAATTTGGTTTTCAATTATGATGAACATGTGAAACTAATTTCTTTTTAGTTAGAGGTGAATTCAAAGCCATGAACATATATGTGATATGAATTGATTTCCTCCAGTTATTGTTTTGTAAAACATGAATGTGATTTACTTATCTGTTTTACTGATAACTTATTTTTGTATGTTGATTAAGGAGGCCTACTTAGTTTGCATGCATGAATCTGATGCTAAAATATAAGGGAGTTTTACCTAATCGTTATGAACTTATATTTACAAGTAGTAAAAGTCACTAGTTATGAACATGTTAAGTAAATTCTGGGCAAGAGTATCATGCAAATCATAGTTACGGATACCTTGTCAATGCTTATGATTTTCATAGAACTTAATGATCTTTGATATGTATCTCTATCATGCAGTTCATATAGGGAACTTGGGAAGAATAATTTGATTGCGTCGCTGAGTCCAATTCAATGAAATTAGGAAAATATGAGAGTGACTTTGTGCTTCTCACGATTAATTTGGGGCATTGTCATTCAGGGTTTAAAGGAATAATAACTGGAAATTAATTTGTGTTGCATATGTGTCATGTGTGGAGAAGGACCTTCTAGCTAGCCTTTCACCCATTCATTCACCCAAATTCGTACCCTTTTACTTTGTTTCTGCAAGTTTGTTTGTTTTAAGTTTAAAATTAGTCCAAATACCCCCTTAGTTCTTATTTGTGTTAGTTTAGTTTAAATTCCTCAGAATCTGTCCCCATTTAGTATTTTGTGTCTTTTTAGTTTAATTTTCATCCAAATCACTTTCTAGTACCTATTTTGAGTCAATTTAACTTAGTTTATGTGTTTTGAGTCAGCTTAGTTTATCTTGAGTTGTTAGAGTCTAGTCTGTTTTTGAGTCTAGTTTAGTGTTTTAGAGTTTAAATTGTGTAGATTAGCATCACTTCTAATCCCCGGCCTAGAACGATCCCTACTTACACATACTGCAATTATAGGGTTTAAATTGTGTGTTATCTTTTAACCACATCAAATTTTGGAGCCGTTGCCGGGGATTAGCAAAATTGCTAATCTTCCATTTGTTTTTGGTTTGCTTTTCTTTGTTTTATGATTTTGTTTTGTTTTCCTTGTTTTAGGTACTAGTGTATGATTCGACGTTCTCAACCTGTTTGTGCATATATTGGAGTTTGACGACGATTTTGAACGAACTTCGAGAAGAAGAGGAAGCAACCAGAACCAAATCCACCTAGTTCTAGCTTTATCCGAATTTGAAGAAGAGGAAGAGGAAGAACAAGACATGGCTGTGGACAATCGAACAATCAAGGAACTTTCAACCTCGATGTTGGACAATGCCGTGCCTATTTGCATTCAATACCCTAGGGCAGCTCCGAACAAGACCGATGAGTTTGAATTGAAGTCTGGCTTGCAACATCATATTCCCAAATACCATGGGTTGTCCATGGAAGATCCGAACAAGCATTTGAAGGAATTTGATGTAGTATGCTCGAGTATGACACCCATTAATGTGGATGGGAATATTTTGAAGATGAAAGCCTTTCCATTCTCTCTTTTGGAAAAAAGCTAAGGATTGGCTTTATGAACTAGCACATGGAACCGTCACTTCTTGGGAAAGCATGAAGAGAGCATTCTTAGAGAAATTTTTCCCAACTTCGAGAGTCATTCTTTTAAGGAAGAGGATTAGTGGAATTCAACAAAGCCAAGGAGAATCTTTTCCAGCATATTATGAGCGTTTCAAGACTTTAGTTGCATCCTGCCCACAACATCAAATGAAGGAAGAGCTTCTAATTCAATATTTGTACGAGGGACTCCTTCCAATTGAAAGACAAATGCTAGATGGTTTGGCAGGTGGTTCTTTGGTTGACAAAACCCCAGTTGCTGCCAAGATCCTCATAGCCAATCGAGCCTTAAATGCACAACAATGCGAGGGAGTTGGACAAAGAGACCTCTCTCGGCAACACCTAGTTAATGAGGTAAGTGCAATTTCTGAAATTCAATCTCAATTGGCTAATCTCACTATTCTTATGTTAAAGGTTTCTGATGGATCCAAAGTGCAAGGAGCAAGTGTTTGTGGCGTGTGCACTATGCAAGGACATTCCAATGATCAATGTCCTCAATTGATAGAGAATGGAGGATGGGAAAGTGCTAATGCCATAGGATATCAAGGCCAAAGTCAACCAAGGCACGACCCATTCTCTAACACTTATAATCCGGGTTGAAGAGATCATCCAAATATGAAGTGAAGGGAAACACAACAAACTCATCAACAAGGCGGATATAGATAGCCACCTCCGGGATTTTATCAAAGGCCATTCGCACTACCACAACTTCCACCACAATCTGCCCAAACAAATTCAGGTTCGTTGTTAGATGATGATAAAATTCTTCAAGTACTAACTCCTTTGACACAGGGCTTACAAAACCAAGCCAAGGAGATGGGTGAATTAAAGAATCAAAGAGGGTAGATGGCGAAGTTCATGGGACAATTTAGGGAACAAGGAAAACTACTTAGTTCAACCGTGATGAATCTGAAGGGAGGTTTTGAAACCGCTAAGGCTATCACGTTGAGAAGTGGTAAAGAGGTTAGAACCAACCCTAAAGTGTCCAAACAAAGTTAAAAAGAGGACGAAAGGCTGCTGCTCGAGGAAGAAGAAGATGCCAAAGCCACGGCAAGGGTAGAACAACCCTTGCCGCAGCCCCTTAATGCCCCTAAGCCGTCCAATTCAGGTAAGGGCGGTTAAAATTCAATTCATTCTAACCCTATTCCACCAAATGTGCCTTTCCCTTTTAGGTTTATGCAATCTAAGAAAAAAGAGAATGAAAAAGACATCTTAGAGACTTTTAGGAAGGTACAAGACAATATCCCACTTCTTGATGCAATAAAGCAAGTTCCAAGGTATGCTAAATTCTTGAAAGAGCTTTGTACAAGGAGAGTTGAATGAACCTCCACTTCAAGTTCCAAGAAGAGCCCAAGTCCAAAATCCATCATCTTTTAGCCCAATTTGCCAGCACTGCCCGTTGGGAAAAAATTAATTTGCCACAATCAGGTGCTTTGAGATAAAATTATGAAATTTTGACACAACCTTCTTGAAAGATTCACAAAGCTGCTTCAATTTGAATAAAAAATTCCACCGTTTGATTACTTTATCCCCAAAATGGATTCGCACGTCCTACATTGAAAATACATAACAAAGCATCAAAATCTCACCCAAATAATAACCAAAATATACCAAGAATAGGGGGAAATATATAGTATAAAATCTCAAATATGACATGCCCGATGGGACAATATCTACCTTTTATATTTTCCCTGTTTAAGAAATCCAAAACACTTCGAATTGATGGCATCCAAGAAAAGTCAAGTTGTCCTTGCCACCAAGGCAAAGAGTGTGAGCGGACTAGCTGCAAGTGGAAAATCTATTGGAGCCACATCTCGAAGCAAAGCAAAGGCAGTGACCACGCTCCAACATGCCCCTTCCAAGCTGATGTCATTGAGTGAACAAGAAAAGCATTGGAGGTGTGAGCCTATCATGCCCATCTTTGTCTTAGTAGACTCTTTCAGTGGCATGTTTCAGTCCTCTTCGCCATTATTTAGAAAAAGTGAGCCATCGGTTCAAGTACAAGATACTATCATTACCACCTGGACAATTCATGAAGGTGGTGAGAAAAGACATACTTTACATCTCAGAGGGTCTATAAGCTATAATTAGGGATACCATTGTTTATGGTACAGAAGTTCTTATAAAAATGGGAAATGCCTTTCCTGGTCTCACTGGGTACACCAAAGCATGCTACTGTGGTGAAAGGGATTCTTCATCTTCAAAGAACTTAAGGGAGCACTCCTCATCAAGTTCTTTAGATGCGGACTCAAGCGTGAGATCCTACTATGGATCACCAATGAACGACCATCGCACAAAGATTTCGCTGACACCCTCGATGTTTACTGAAAAGTCTCATCCTTTGGCTATACATGTTATGACTACTAGTGCTACCTCCATCGAAGAACAACTTGCATAGATGAATGAGGTGATTGCAAAACTGACTAAGACTGTCGAGGAGAAGGACATGTACATCGCTACGTTTATGAGTAGGTTTGAGTTGTAGCATGACGAAGAAACCAGATCCAAAGAAGAATCAGCACAATAAGGAGTCTAGCTACACCAAAAGGGAACCCGAAGTTCATGCAGTTCGATTGAAAGGGAACCCGAAGCAACACGTCGCTTATTTCTTCAAAACTTGTAACAATGCTGGTACGAAGTAAGACTACCTCATGAAGTAGTTTGTCCGTTCCTTAAAGGGTAACGTGTTCGATTGGTACACAGTCCTAGCTCCCGAGTCAGTGAATAGTTAAGATAAATTGGAGCAAGAACTCTTGAATTGTTTTTGCAACACCTATTCATTCTCAACATGATGGAGCTCACGAATACAAAGCAGTAGAAAGATGAGCCGGTCATCGACTACATTAACCGATGGCACTCATTACACCTCGACTGCAAAGACATGCTTTTAGAGATATCTGAGATGAAGATGTGTGTACAAGGCATGCTTTGGAGATTGCACTACATTCTTTAAGGCATCAAGTCGCACACCTTTAAGGAGTTAGTCACCCACAACCCCGACAGGGAGTTGAGCATCTTGCATTATGGGAAAGAATAGTCAATCGTTGACTCTAGGAAAGACAAAATTTATAAGGAAGCCTGCCAAGGGAACAATGGCGGTCAACACAGTTCCAATCAAAAGAACCTTTTCTTGATTAAGAGAAGTAAAAACGAAATTTAAAAGAGCTTAAGAAGAAGGCTAACTCGTTCCCTGAACTAATGTGTTTGCCATGTTGGAGGATTTCCTCGACAAGAAGATGATTGTGTTGCCCGAGTGCAAGCGGCCGAAAGAAATGAATCGAGTAAATGATCCGAAGTACTACAAGTACCATCACATCATCAGGCATTCAGTGGGCAAGTGCTTTGTCCTTAAAGAATTAATCATGAAGCTCGCATAAGAATGAAAGATTGAGCTAGACTTTGAAGAAACATCAACGGCCAACACGACAAGCGTCATGCTTAAACCCCTTGATCATGTGGCTTTCCGTGTATTGCTAGTCAAACTATGGCCGCAATCGCTAAAGGTAAGGCCTAAAGTGGTTAATGCAAACGAAGCAAGCACCATTGACAAAGCAAGCTATCTTAATGGTGTTAACCTCACCAATGGCTCTTCAGTAAATGACTGTGAAGGACGAATGCTGGTGATAAGAAGAAAGGTGCGTAAGCCGCAACCACAATTTCCCTGAACAAGGAAGGAGAGACAAAAGGGAAGTTGCCACTGCAACATTGAGAAAACCTGCCCATGAAAGCTGATAAAGTGAATGCATATGGAAGACTTTAAGGTTCAAAAGCCATGGGCCATGGACTTCTATGTTTGATTGCATAGATGGTCAAGCTTAGATTCTTGTCTTAAATCAACTTGGTGCATTGGCCTTTCGAAGTTCTATGTTTAACAGGTTGACCAACCCTACTGGACATGAAAGCGCAACCAGTTTTCCCCTACGAAAGTCACCCTTGGAGAGACACGAAATCGTAAAGGTGCTTACTAAAGAAAATTAGCCGGTACCACAAAGGAAAAGACTCATTGTCCCAGCCAAGGATGATGAAATTTGCAGTCTGGTTCCTTTATGCATGAAACGTTCTTTGACACTAAATGTGAGTTCGGATGGTCAACTCAAAGTGAAAAGACACACAATCATACACATTGGTCAATCCTCTAGTGAACAAGCCGAAAATAATGAAAGTGGCCAAAGACATCTATTATGTTGCAGTCAAAGAGGTCGACGAGGAAGAAGTCTCCGAAGAAGACGTTAAGGAAGCTCTAATATAACTCGAGGACAGAGGGCAAACAACCATTAACAACTTTGAAGAAAGCTCTGCCATATTTGAAGTAATGCTACACTTGAGGAGAAGTCATACTTTTGGCGCACAAGAGCCTAAACTGCGGATGATAAAAACAAAAAATGAAAAAAAAAATGTCCATTAAATTGAAAGGGCAACTTAAACAAAAGTTAGGACATAAAAAAAAAAGGAGAAAAAAAAAATAACATATTTGAACTACATTATGACTTGACCTCTTCCTTGGAAGGGTACGTAGGCAGCTGAAAAGCGAAAATCGAGTTTAGTCACATCAAAACGAAAAATTAGGGTTCCATACATACCTAGGGTTGATAGGACGATCAACGATGGCCACAACAAGAATGAAAAAGTCATCTCCTTGATGAAAAAAGGGCGTTACATAGCAAAGGCATCACAAAAGAGTTTGATGGCTTTCTCTCATTTTCTCCACCGACAACAAATGCCACACTGCTTGACTTGTTCCCTCGTTTTCTCCACCAAAGCCCACAAGCAGAGCAAGGGAACTCTATTGCTTGGATTTTTATCCCAAAAGTGAAGATTGAAAAGCATGGGAAACAACTCCTGATCTTCCATAGCCAGCTCCACTCGCTTCTTTGCCGACGGTAGCAGCAAAACTGGCTTCCTTCAAAGCCAATCTCTCCTACCATCTTCCAGAATTCACCAAGCCTTTCCGCAAAGCCTCAATTATATATTGAAGAAGCATAATTTCTTGGCGGTATCCAAATTAGAAAGAAGAAAATCAAAAAAAAAAAAAAAAAAAAGAATGGCGTGATTTCTAGAATGGAAAACATGACTTTTGGAATGGAAAACGAGATTTTCTGGGATCGAGATTGAAGAAAGAAGGTGCAAGCAGCAAAACAAAAAAAAAAATAAAGAAAAAAAAAAAGCAAAAAGGACGCATCTGGAATTAGTGGAAAAGTCATCCGAGCTCCGATTTGGGCCCACCATACTTTTCCTGAAAGGGAACGACATCGGCATTGTTAACCAAAGACTGAATCGAACCAAGCTCTATTGTGTCAAACTGACACAATTTCAACCGCTTACAAACACTAACAGGTGGCTGTTCATCGATGGATCTCGCCAATACAGGCCCTATAGTTTTCATTACCGAGATATCTTTTTTTTCAGTATTCTGATTTCAAACCATAGATTAGCTATGACATATGATGGATCTCCGTGACTCGAGGTCGTTTTGACCCCCAAAATTACGTTTTAAAGTTTCAATTTTTTTTAAACTTTTCGTTTTTCGTGAAATACCCTTCGGTGCTCCGCCGCCCCTACAGTTGTTTGGCCTTTGTTTTAGGCCTCAAGGGGGGTCTAATGGTGGTGGTAATTGGAAGAGGACATTTCAGAAATGGTGGATCTCGGCAAGGGTTTTTCACGCCACCCACGGTGGGTTTTTCACCAAACTACAACTAAATTTCTTCTAATTTTGGGTGGGAATGGAATAGGGAAAGTTGATGAATGTTTTCCAAGTGGAGGATTGCCTTGCTTCACCTGAGAAAAAGCCGTCAGAATTCATCAATTCCGTCATGTCGAAGAAGGAAATCGGACAAACTGATCCGGTGAGTCTCTTTTCTCTCCCTTCCACTCATTTCCTCTCTCCCCCATTGGGCACTCCGCCTCCCCCTTTTCTCTGATTGGCCGAGCCCTCTCCCTCCCCTCATTTTCTTTTTCTTTCCTTCCATCCATCTCTCTCATTTCTCTCCTCAACTCTTTATCCTGGCCACACACGTGGTGCCATCTCCTCTCATCCTGATCCAACAGATCTGAAGGCTTGTAGATTGAAGGAAAATTGCTAAAATGTCCTTACCTTTAAACGTTAATAACTCATTCGTTATAGCTCCATTTCACAAATGGTTTGCGCCTATGCGTTCGTGAGATCGAGTTCTAATTGAAAATATAAATTGTGACCTCGAAAGGCCTTTGGATTTTAAATAACTAATTTCCAAACTTCAAACTTCGTAACTAGTTTAATTAAAATCTATATTCAAATAAATTAATATAAATTCCCGAAAAATAATACAAATACGTAGATTATAACAGTGAAATCTAGGAACGGGATTTTACACACCACCAAAGTTGAAGATCACCCACCATGTGGAGCTCCTCGTGGTACCGTTTCGTTCAAGACTAAGCGTCGACGACCCTTGAAGAAACTTCTAACCCAATTCAAGATCAAGTCTCGATGGTCCTTGAATCGAAATCTACATTGAGGGACTTCAACGCATTATGGTCAAATACATTCACTATGTGAGGGACTTCAAAACACATCTTCTACACGTGACAAACACGTGTATATGACGCGCCTTGAAGTGGGGACATTTGTGGACATCGAAATTTCGGTGAATAAATGTCACAACACAATTAAAGTTTCTACATGCCAGGGCATACTTGGCGTGAGCCATATGTCTCACAAATCGTACACATGGATGTGACTCAGCAAAATCAGATGAGTCATCAGGTCACCACTTGACGAAAAGGAATTAATTGATTTATTTAATTTTAATTTAATTTAATCAAATATTAACTAATGAAGTTAAATATTATCTGGCCTCGCTGGGTGCACTAAAGCATGCTGTTGTGGCACGCAAGATGACATCCCAAAACAGCGAGCGACTTCAAAGAACTTGAGGGAGTGGTATTGGTCAACTGCTTCAGACACAACTCAAGTACGAGCTCATACTACGGATCACAAGGGAATGACCATCACAAAGAGATTTTGTTGACGCCTTCAATGTCTGCTAAAAAGTCTCATCCTTTGGCTACATATGTTATGACTAGTAGGGTTACCTTCATCGAAGAACAACTCGCACATTTCACAAAGTTGACTAGGATTGTCGAGGAGAAGGACATGCAGATCGCAACGCTCATGAGTAGGTTGGAGTCGCAACATGACAGAGAAGTCCACCTTAATCCGTACAAGAATCAGCATGACAAGGAGTCTGGCGAAGAGGAGGCACGTCATGTCGACGAGGCTAGAGGGAGACAAAAGCAAGAGTTTGAAGCTACATCAACAGGCTCTTTTTCCGTCCAAAAACTTAAGGACATGATCATAAACAACGTCAGTGCAGTACGGAGGCACTTCGTGGGATGCACTGATGTATTCCAAGCCATACACTAAAACGATTGATAGCTTGATGGAGTCAAATCACGAATCGGCCCACAAATTGAGTCCTGGTTCATTCGTCAATTAATCAAGCCTACAACTAAGGCGAAATCCATCCATAGACAAAGCTTAGTGAGTCTATAAATAGGAGGCTCCAAGACAAAGAAAAGCTCTAGAAATCATTTCATGCCTTAAAGCTGAAGCTTTGAAACTCTAAATCTCCCAAGCACTCAAACTCGCCAAGCACTCTCAAAAAATTAGAAGAATTCAGAAAGCCCTCTACATTCTTCTCCAAAACCCTTGAAGAATTATCAACCACCACCACACATGTCAGTTCTTTCCTCACCACAAGCCAAATCCTTGAGGCAATCGTTCATCCAAGATCAAGTCAACGCGACCTTAGGAACAACAACCCGTACATACACACTTCACATGTTTGGAGATGGAATTATAGGATTCAAATTGCAAAGAGATTGTAGCCCCAGACTCATTAGTACAAATATTCTTTGTACACGTATTATTGTCTCTTTGTTGCAGGATTTTCGTATTCACGGAATGATTGTTTATCTTCATACCTCAGGAATTTTACCAGTAGAAAGTCTTGGGTATTGGAAGGCCTTTGGTTAATAAGATTGTATATATTATATATACGCGTACTTATAATGATGCCACAACAACAATTTTATGTAAGGAGTTATTTATCGTATTTAAAACTAATCACAATTTAAGCCGTTCTAATCTACGAAGCAAAATGGTGTTAGAATAATGAAAAATAGTAATAATTGGAATGTCGTCAAATTATAATTGGTTTGCAAGCGATAACTTATCACCTGTGGCGGTACGTATAACCGCTTGCACAATATCTCTTCACACTTTCGATGAAGTGTACTTTATGATCCTGTTTGTGATCGAGATCAACGACAACAACCCATGACAATGTGCGAAACCTATGACACGAGTGAAAATTTGCACGTCTACATACAAATTACATATTTATAGAAAAATAAAAAATAGGGATGGCCACGAATTATATATATACATATACATATATATATATATATATATATTCTGTAGCTATATAGATTTAGTAAAAAAGAAACAATAAAATATTTATCAACTTATCAAGATCTTATATATCATCATTTATGCCAGGTAGGGAAGACGTTTAGATAAGGACTTAGCTTTTATTATTTAAAGTTTGGTACATTGCATTCACTCGAGTTGACATATATATGTATCATATACACATGTGCAGGCTGAATCATTGATATATCGTGCATTCTAAATGCACCCAGACATTAACAATCAGTCTTTGTAACTATATGGAAGACAAAATATCACCTTTTTGAAGTTTAGATAAAGCATAAGAGTGTATAAAATTGTATGACCCATGATAATTTGTGCTCTTGCCTAGCTGGTCAATTAATAAAGAACATTATGTTTCTTCACTTTTTACTTTTAAGGGCCCAATTCAAGTATGTTCTAGAGTAATATGATCCATTTTTAGTTTGGAGGCTTAGAATATGTAGATTGCATTAGTGCAACTATAAGTTGTTACTCACATCCGATCTAACCCAATTATACCATTCACTTCTTTTAATAAAAAAAAAACCTAGCCCCTAACAAGAAAGTACAAAGAAAAACTGGGGAGGGCTGCAATCCTTCGCAATCTCTCCCTTCTCTTTCCTTTTGTGTTTTTAGTAGTTGTCACTCTCTTGCTTTATTAAAATCTTTCATGGTTATATGAGGTGATGGTTTTTTGGTTTGTGCACACAAGAGTTGTGAGTAGTAAGCTCGATATTTGTTGGAGGTGACTCCTAGCAAAATTGTTTTTGCTAACGATTGCAAGATCATGAAAATGTGCGGTCTTTCCCTCATGGTATTGTTGTAGTAGTTTTAGGGATTCATAGCTATATGTTCTTGTTTTGTCATTGCAAGGTCTTTAGGTCATGGTACGGTGTTTACATTCAGCACCTTTACAGTGTTAATTCGGCTTGTAAGGTATAGCCCTTGTGACCTTGTCTTTCATGTTAATTAGGCATGTGTATTCTGTGGTTGAGAATTGTACTTCTGAGGAGTTTGTTGTATGTTATCAATGATGTTCTTGTTTATTTGATTAATGAAATTTCTTACCTTTAGAAAAAAAAAATTTTGCCATCCACTAGCAGTGAATTTAAAGTTCTTTTTTCCTAGTTTTTCAAAAGGAAATTGTTATTAGCACTCTAAAAATCTCATTCTACACTTCAAACTTTCTATATTAGGAAAGAAAAACACACTTGTGAGGAGTGTAAAATGAGATTTTTGAAGTGCCAATAACACTTCCCTTTCAAAAAAGGGGTCAACTTTTAAAATCTATTAAACCACTTTCATATTTGTTTTCATTTTTTTTTTTGTTGCTAATATTTCTCATTCACGATTCTACGTCACAAAACATGTATTGCGCTCCAATATCAAAATTCGGTCGCAACCTCCGAACTTGGAACGACCGACGATTGCTCGACTCTTGCAGTTGATTGCAAATCCAATTTGATCTCTTGACCCTCAGATTCGGGACCTAGCGACCCATAGTTCACTAATTCATCCCTCTAAAAAATAGTAATGAATCTTAATTACATGTCCCTTCATTCTATTACCTCATATTCACAACTTGACCCACCAAAACAAAATTTCATTTGTAAGTTCCACATAAAATGAAAACTGAAACTGCAAAACAATTACCAAACAACTTTGAAACTATTTTTAATGTTCTTTTTATTTGAAATTCAAAAACAGTTATTAAACAAGGTTTCAGTGTTTTATTAGTAAAAACTGAAAATTAAACATTAAACATTAAGAGTTGAAATCTTTATCAAACGAGCTCTAAGTATGCACAAATATTATATTATTGGACGTTATGCATAATTAAGGTGGTCTTGGGTAGTATGACCCAAGTAATTTTCATTCAATAAGATTATGATGATGATATAGTCAGTCAGTTGAAGCATACCCATCTTTGAAATAACGAGTTCAAATACCATATTGGTTTTGGGTCGAAATAATAGAGGGAAGAGTAATTCTATTCTAATTAATCTAAAGGTTTGTTTGGAAGTGCTTTTAAATGACTCAAACCACTTTTGGTGAAATTGATTTTTGGCTTTTTGGAAGAAGCACCATATATGTGCTTCTTGCAAGAAGCAATTAAAGTGCTTTTCTAGGATCCACTTGGATTTTACTAAGAATTGCTTCAAAAACATTTTCACCAAAAACGCTTTAGTTATTTTAAAACATTTCCAAACAAGCCCTTGTTGGAGATATGCCTTCAAGATAATATCTAAATGTATAGTTAAGTTTAATATAACAAAGGGGAAAAGTCACTCATTAAGACTATCTCAATAAACGATATACATCCAAATAGTGAATCCATGGACAATGGATTGATGGAAGAAGTAATCTAAAGATTTCAAACTATAGAGCCCTTCTTCACATAACCATAATACCCAAAAGCTTATGGTCAGTGATTTATTCTCAGACGCATGTGAATGTTCAACAAGTAATCTCTAATGCTCAGTATGAAAGGATAAATACTCTAAGAAATGATCTGGGAATCTTTTCCTGAAGTATCAAGCGTAATGATGGAAGACATTCCTATACGACTCAATTGAATCATATAAGATAGATTAATGACATTAAGGCTTTGACATAAAGTATCCATACCATGATGATGATTGAGCATATTGAATTAGAGAAGGATTCAATTCCATTGTAATTCCAACTGATGTGTTCTCCGGCCAAATTACATTAACTTGGGTAGCCATGATATATGGTTAGTCACTTCTGGCTTGTAAGACCATCTCCAAATGAGATATCAAATTTTAAACCTAAAATTTAAATTTGAAGGCTTATGTGGCACTTTGGCATCTTTTAAACTTTTGCTCTCCAACCAATATGTCAAATTTTAAACATAAAATAATAATTCATATATATTTTGTTTGCATTGAGAATGAAAAGAAACAACAGGATAATATTTTAAACCAATAAAAATTAATAAAAAGCATTTAATAATTAATTAAAAAAATCTGAAGGTTCTGTTAAATTTGGCAGAAAAGGGGAGAGATGTCAATCGATGTCATGCCACATCAGATTTTGCTTCTTGGTTGGAAAACATTAATGCTATCTTTTGTTACCGTTATTGCTGATTTAGACAATTTGACATCTCCAATGGAGATGCTCTAAGTTATTCTTTATGATTAAACAAGTAATTATCAATGCGGAAGGAGAATTAAAAGTGAGTTTTAGTTCACTAAGAGATTGTATAAGTACTGATCAATGGATTGATACCAATAAAAAATTAGGACAAAAAATGATTATATACTAATACACTTGTGTGGTGAGATAACCAAAGGATAATGGAATCAATAAATTAGATTAATTAAGTGTTATGATTAGTTGGAAAGCCTAAATAATTCATAGAAGTTGTGAAACATCGCTTTGGGTTTAAAGGAAGTTCAAGTTCTTTCAGGCCTATTGGGCCAAAACCCATTAGCCTTTTAATTCAAGCATGGAGTGATTTGAAATGACAAAAGCCAAGTTAAGACCAATGCTAGGGTTGGGCACGAGTCCAATTTTGAAGGGACTAGACCGGACTCGGGTTTAAAAGAAATGGACCGGTCCGAGGCGGGTCTAACAGATTTTAATACAAGAACTGGACCTAACCTGGCCCGTTTCAAACGGGCCGGTTCAACCTGGGTATATGGGTCCTCCTTCTTTTTCTTTGGGTACAGATAGAACACAGCACCTGCACAGATTCACCTGAACTGGCGGCGGTGATGGAGTGTTGGCGGTCGCGACAGTGGTGACATCGAGGAGGAGAGAAGGAGAATCAGGTGCCACCTGCAATAATGGTCGCATCTACAAGCTTTCCCTTACCAACCTTTCCCTCAGCGGCTCTATCTTTCCCTTTATCATCAACTGCACTAACCTTTAGGCCCTTGACCTCTCTTCCAACTTCCTTGCCAGTCCAATTACCTGGTCCCATTTAGCAGCAACTCACACTGTGCACCTACCTTAATGTCGTCGAGCTCATCAACTTTTTCGAGCCTGAGCCGTGCATCCCCAAATTTACCGCGAGATCGAAATCTTCTGCAATGTCGATAACCCCAATGTCATCTAGCTTCACACAGTTCAGGGCAATTAGGTCATTTTTCATTCTCGGTGGGATGGCAAGGCTATTGGGCGATGATGATGGGTAATGGAAAAGCTTGAGGCCATGAGACCTAGAAAATATGGGTTGGGCTTCGACGATGGCGACAAAATCAATGACAACGACCGACAATGACGACTCCTCATTCCTTCTCCCCACTCGCACCCATCATTACTTCACCAGAACCTCCCAACCCAACCCATCTCTCCCTCTGATACCTTTATACACGACCGGGATTTAGGTGACAGTACATGCGACGGAGGTGCAGCTTTTTGGTTCTGGCAGGTTGCAGTGGGTAGTCAGGCATACGAGGGTTTATGACGGGTTGTGCAGCAACGGGTGTAGGCTGTGGTGGTTCGAGATGAAGATGGTGCTGGGTTTGTTAGGGATCTAATGGAGAAAAACTTTGAGAGAGAAAGAAACGGCGGTGATGTCAGGGTGGTAGACCGTGGAAGAGATGATTGACGGAGAGTGATGGAGTGTAGGTGGAACCGTATAGGGGAGAGATAGAGTCGTGTTCAAGGACTTGAGTGCCAGAGTTGAGGTCGAGGACGAGAAGACCTAGGGTAAGATTAACGATTAAGATTGGATGGAGAGATGATCTCTTTAATCTTGTCCATTCATTGCAATTACAAACGGGCCAATGTAGGGCCATGTTCTTCTATACATCTGGAACTGGCCCGCCTCTAGAATTTCATCAACCCGCCCCACCCCTCCCCGTTTCTCTTATTAAAAAATTGGAATCAGCCTGTACCTGCCCCAAACCTTGATTACCTACCTCAACCCGTGGTTCCTATACCTATTTGCCCACCCCTACCCAACACTAAGGAAAGGCCGACAACTTTCTATAGGAATAAGAGGGAGAAAAGCTAAAGGTTAAGCTTACTTCTCTCTCCCTATAAAAGTGAAGTTAAGGTGAAATGTTCATTATTTTTGTGTGTCTTTCTTGCCTTAAAGAGAAACATAAACTTTCTTTTAAGGTAGAAGAAAGCTAATCATCTCTTCTTCTTTTGGTTATTCCCTCATCCATCTCACTATACTAGTTGGGCAAAACCCATAACCTGAAACCTTAAACACAGAAACACTAACCAGTTGGGCAAATTTCAGTTAATCCGACATACATTTTTGTTGGGCGAACATGCGTTGACTAAATTGATCCGCTGAAATCCACTTGCTCAACAAATGATATCTCATCAGCTAGCACATAATAAACTTGACCCAATGACCCCATCGTGGGGTGAACTTTAAGAAACCAAATTTAAAATATATTAAATTTCTTTCGTGACGAAGGGTTTGACCAACTGACATTTTTAATTAAAAAAAAAATATTTATATTTAATAATTTATTTAATTCTAATGAAAAAACATTATTTGTAGTAAATATTATAAAATAATATTTACAATCAGAATAAAGTGGTTCGTACAATTATTTTTCAAAGACTAAACAAAAAAACGTAAACTACTAGGGTGGCAGGGGAAATGGCTGCAAATAGCTCAGCCGAAGGCTTGGGAATCTTGATGTTAGAAGCTAACAAGGACTGGGTTACAATAGTGAAGTACATGCGTACTAATTCTCGTTCTTTCGTAACAACTTGTGCTAAGCGCGCTTCTTCTTGTAGGCGCTTACCTTCGTCTTTTTGATGCACTAACTCCATCTTCACCTGCTAAAATCTGGAATCAGTCTTGGTCAATCTAGTTGAGCTTACTAAACAAGAAGACTCCTGAGTTCCCAGACACAATTTGCTCCTAGACTGCAAGCTTCCTTGCCTTTCTGTTGCTTATCCCCGTCCATCAACAATTGGAGAGACGGCTTTGGATCAGGTGTCAGCTCTGTTGGAAATGTGCGCTAAATCCAATCATATGATGATACTTTACGGGCATTTCACATGTTAAACTAAACAAGTTTAATATGAGGCAAATATTATTGTTTAAAGTCGTCTCATATAAATGTTATATACTTAAACGATAAGTCCAATGAATGTGTAATTAGGAGAATGTGATCTAAAAAAGTTAGATTCATGAAACTATTCTCTTTCGTACACATATATTAAACGTTCCTGATTATAGGATTACCAATTGGGCATTGATGATTTGTTAAGATCAGTACATGCTATGTCTTCTCTCTGGAAGAGTAACTCGTCTCGAGTCATTGGTGTGATTGACATCAAATACAAGTATGTTGCTGCTCAATAGAGAATGAGTACATTGAATGCAGGTAATGAAGAGTTCTCATACTCATGTCACATAAGAACTTATGGTTGGAACAATGCAAAGTAGTCATTTGACCTGAGACACCATATTTGTCTTATGGTTAGGTCCTTAATCTTTGATTATTTTAAGGGCATTCATTTGAAAGTGTCCTGGACATCGTTGGGGTTAAGCTACCCAATCGTAGAGGCATGTGAGTATGCAACAAGGGATCTCTAACATTCAAACAGCTGAAGGATAATACTCTATGATATGAGTAAGAGTCTATGGCTATAACATATGAATACGATTTAGGAAGTATGTTCCAGATCACATTCAAGGTAATCATATAAACAAGATGATCACATTGGATAGTAGACATGAATAAATTATCATCCAAACAATGTGATCAAGAGTATTGGTTTAGAGAATGACCTATTGCATTGTAATCCCAAACTGAATAGGTTATCCACCTCTTCTATTTAGCTTGGGTAACCATGACATACTGCTACATGTCACTCATAGTTTGTGGAAGCCCTGAAGATTAGCAAGAGTTCTAATCCCCCACTACTTCGCTAATTAGAACCTAATGGATCGTACACCATGTAATGTAGAGATTGAAGAAACAACAGAGTTGAATAAGGACAATTAAATGGTTAGGATTAATCAATATGTTAATTAATCAAGCAAATAAGTTTGTTTGAGACCTCGGGTTAGGTTCGGGCCTCTAAACCCAATGGACCTTGAATAGTCAAGCCCAATGATTTATGTTGTATTATAACTTAAATCACAAAAGTGTATAATGCCCACAAACCCAACGAGGCCAGCCATAAAGGAAGTTCCACTTAATTTAATTTGTGCCACTCAGGTGTGGGTGGCTATATAAGTGAAGTTATAACGTTCCTTCCTTAGGGTTTTCTAAAAGCAAAGAGAGCTCCATCTTTCTCTCTATTCTCTTTAGGAGGCCGGCCCTCTAAGAGGGGTTTTATTGTTAGCAATCCTCATCCAAGGTCACTCATCTCTTCTTTTTTCACCTCCTTGGTGTGGAAACATAAAGGTTCCCTTTCTTGAGAACTTGTAGAATCCATTCATCGAGCCTCCTCTATGAAATCCATGGAGCATAGAAGCAAAGAATGAAGGCCCTTTCTTTTGGGTAATTAGAGCATTCAATAAAGGTATAAGAAATTTTAGCTCTTTTCTCTTTGATTTGAGTTGAGTCTTGGTTCACAACTACTAGCCTTTGAATTTAATGGGTAAAGTTTAGTTGTGAGTATGTATACAAGCATGATTTCCCCTTTAATTGTTACTTGCATGTGTAGATGTTGCTCAAATGAACTTAATAAAATTAAATATTTTCCTTCAACCTCCTCCATATGCACATCCTGTTGCTACTAGGAGAGGTTGATGAGGTATTTGTTCTTCTTTTGAATCATAGAAGCCTTTGGAAAAATGAAAAAGAAAAAAAAACATAAAGAAGCAAAGAAAACCAATTAAGATTAAATATCATAATTTAAAACTTATTTATTGTAATGAAATTTACAATTAAAGCAAAGAAATGAATGCTTACATAAAATTCGTTTGCAACATCGTTGGTATAATTTGCATGCATATCCCCCCAAACCTCTACCTCTTGGAAATGCTCCTCAGCCGTCTCTGTTCCTGGACTTGGTAAGATATGGGTTGACAACTTAAGTGGTGAAGGTACGTCTTTTTCTCCCGGTTACCTTTGTTTGTTGCCAATTTTTTATGTCCATTAAAAAAAAATACAAATTGAACTAAAATTAAAATATAAATAAAATTTAATTACTTGGTTTGAAAATGAGTGCCGAACCATTGCCACTCGTCCACCCTTTCCACAAACCCCTGGGGTGGATCTTTAGGAGCTGCCTCAGGCGATGCGTATGTTTCATAGTGATTGTGTAGTTCAGACTTCTACTCCTTATACCAGCTTTCCACACCCAGTCTATGTAACGAGACAAGCCTTGTCCCGCTTGTCCCACTCGAATTTGGATTGAAATTAAAAAAACAAAAACAAAAACAAAAACAAAATAGTTTAGCTTAAAATTATAAAAAATAAAAAAAATAAAATAAAAGTAAAGAAAACAATTTAATAAATTAAAAAAGTTATTGTATGCTTACCAATCCCCTACAAATGCCCCGAGTTTTTTTAGTCCTCGAGCCACATCCCCCACCTCCTCCACAGCCACTAACTCGGTCTCTGCACTGCCTTGGGAAGGGAGGGATGAGGCAAGGGTGGGGGCTACCACATGCTTGCGGCAAATGCGGTTGTGAAGCAACCACCACCGTACTTGTGCCTCCACCATCGTACACTACCCCAATCGCACATCGTACTTGTACCACTACACCGTACACCATCACTAAAACCAACATCGTACTAGTACCTCACTACCATACACATCCCCGTATCCACCCCACTTGCAAATCACAACATATTTACAAATCAAATAACGTCATAATCAATTTCAATTTCACATCAAATCCTAACAATTTCAAATGACAAGTTAAAAAAAAAAAAAATAGAAAAAGAGAGATAGAAAAAGAGGGAGAGCGAGAGAAACAGACTTATAGTTAAGATTTAAGAGAATGATGATTGAGAGAAAGAGAGAGTAGAGAGGATTTGAGAGTTGCACAATGTGAGAAGGAAAAAAAAAGAAAAGAAGAAGGTTCTAGGGGTTGCACAATGTAGTCCCTGAAAATAGGCATCGCAAATCAATGTGGTCCTTCCGTCACAATTCTACTAAAAATTCCGTTATGTGCTGATGTGGCACATTAAGGGGCCCCACAAGATTTATAGATTTTTATCACAAATGGTCCCTGAAATTGACTCACACAATCAAGATGCTCCCAGAAATTGACCCACACCATCAAGATGATCCCTAAAATTTTAAATCAATGAATGTAGTCCTTGAAAATAGGTGTCGCAAATCAATATGATCATTCCGCCGCAATTCTATATAAAAATTTGTTATGTACTAATGCGGGTTTAATAATTAATTGAAAATTTTGTCTAAATACCTTTTTTCACAATGGAATCTTTTTTTTTCTTATAGTAGGACCTACTCCGAAGAGAGATCTCTTCTGTAAATTCTCAAACGCACAAGGCTTAGCCCTAGTTTGGTACTGAGGTGCTTCTGAAAAAAGTGGGTATCAAAAAAAGCTGGGAGTTTTTTTATGTTTGGAAAACCGATTTTTTTTGCTTGCCCAGCTTCTGCACAAATAATTTCGCAAGAGATGCTGAGGCCTTTAATGAAATTTTCCAATACCCAAAATGGCCTTTAGCAATTAAAGAAATTATACATTATACCCGTCAACTTCGTTGCTGTTACATCCCACATCGCCCAGGGGAGTGGATCTTGTAAGCCTTATATGCATATTTCTATCTCTACCTAGCACGAGGCCTTTTGGGAGTTCACTGGTTTCGGGTTCCATCGGAACTCTAAAGTTAAGTGAGCTGGGGGCAATAGCATTCCCATGATGGGTGACCCACCGGGAAGTTCTCATGTGAGTTCCTAGAAACAAAACTGTGAGGGCGTGGCAGGGGCCCAAAGCGAACAATATCATGCTACGATGGAGTTGTGCCCGAGATGTGGTGGGCGCCTGGGCGGGGATGTGACTTACTTATGTGTTTGTTGTATTTTACCCAAGGATATTATGTACTCATGAAAAGACCTACATATTTACTTGCTAAACTAGTCCAGCGAATAAGTCATTGAATTACAATCTACAAATAATATACATATGGATTTGCCATGATGCAATCTAACACTCAACCATAACATAGTGTTTCCAAAAAAAAAAAATATATATATATATATACAACATGGCGTGAAATGCATAATCTATAACACCCCACTTCCAAACTATTTATTTTCGGGAATAATTGTTGGTGATAAGCCCAACTAGACACTAGTTTAATTAACTATCATTACTTACGTTACCTTACTGTACTATACCTATGTTCTGTATCACGCGTGACATAGGTCCAAACCTGCTCATCGCACACTCGTGTACTTAAGCACTTTTAGGTTTTAATTTATTCACATTTGATACATTATCACACTTTATGGCTTCGTCAACTTCCAAGTGTCAGCCAGCACAGCTTGATTCGGGGTCCTAGTGGACATTCTGGGTCTAGGTGTGTCAGTCGCCGACCCCGCCACGTTTCTCTTCCGTCTTCTTTGACTCTAAGCTTCTTCTGATTTCTAGGATAGGAACGGCAGGATGTTCGTCGGATTTCTGGGTTTTGTCGGGGCTTCTTTATCGGATTTCTTAGCTTTGTCAAAATATGGGTTGCACAAAGAATGCTAGATTTGCACCCTTCTTCTTGACACCCAAAATCTCAACGGGGAAAGCGTTGACGCCTTCGCCGCTAACACGACGGTAAGTCCTGAAATCGGAGTTCATCCATCTTCTGTGAATTGGTTGGTGCGACCCAGCCTTCCTTTCCCCACAACCTAACCTTCCTTAGGATCAGGCAGAGAGAGACATAGAGAGATAGAGAGAGAAGGGGGAGAGAAGGAGTGAGCGGCGGAAGATAAAATAAACAAAGGTTATGCAAAAATAAAATAGGAACAAGGTAAAGAAACGACTCTTAGAGAATAGACTAAAAAAAATTATAAATATCTTAATAAAACAAGGTAAAAGTACATTCTTCAAAGCTCACAACTGTTTATAAATAGTTTACATAAATCTTATAAATGTCATAATAAAAGAAAATGATAAAAAAATTATTATATAATATTCAACATCATATATTTTTTAGTCATTTTACACACTCACAGCGGTTTTACATAAAAATTTATCAAACACTTTGACACTGTTTTTTTTTGCTAAAAGCACTTTTACAAAAAAGTTTACCAAACATTCTGCTGCTTTATTCCACAGCTGTTTATTCTTGCAACACAACAGAAGCAATTTTTTTTTTAAAGCACAACAATACAAAATCAGCCTTTAAACAAGGCCTAAGAGGGGTTTTGGAAATAGTTTTCAACCAACAATAGATGCACCTCAGTTGGAACCTTATTATCTCAAGGCAGATAAACCTCACCGTTCTTTGAGTCATCAGACTACCAGGGAATCGCCTAAATGTTAAATGTGATCTCCCAGAAGTCGATGCCAATTAGCCAAGCCGTCACCAAAGGTGATCTTGATCCAGGTTCAATTTGGTGAAGGGTGTCGAAGTGTGTAATGGGATCAGAGGTGATTGCATGACTAGGTTTTTAGTTCACAACTTTTTATTAACTATTGAATTATTAAACCTATTTGTAATTTTTTTTAATTTAATTAGACTTGTGTTATCCATTCATGTGTCACATCAGCACACAACAAAATTTTTGACAGAATTGTGATGGATGGACTATATTGATTTAGGACACTTACTTGTGGGACTACATTGATGAATTTTCAAGTCAGCAACCATTTTGATGCCGCAGGTCAATTTCAAGAACTAATTTGATGTCGCCGGTCAATTTCAAGGACCATTTGTGAGAAAAAAAAAAAAAAGAACTTATGGGACCCATTTATGTGTCATATTAGCACTTAACGAAAGTTTTTAACATAATTGTGACGAAAAGACCGCATTGATTTGCAAAACCTATGTAGGGACAACATTGATTAGTTTTCAATTTCAAGGACCATTTTGATGATGATGGTTAATTTCAAGGACCATTTTTGATAAAAATCCTTTCAAATATTTTAAATTGATGATCAAGTTCATTCATCTTATTTGTCTAGGGTTGAGGATTTTATTTGTAAAAAAAAATAAACAAAATCCGAGCTAATCGTGATTTTTCTATTTTGACCATTTGAATGATTTCGTCTTGTTACCTAATCTATGGACATTTTTTGGGTGATTTTTGGCATAGGAGATCTTGAAATATATGCAAACGTATTTGAGGGTTGGATCATGGAAACTAGTTTCAGAGAATATGTGTCCCCATGTAAAGAATGGATTCCAAAACACTAAAGAGTTTGTTATTTCCGTTAAGTAGAATGTAATTTTTTTTGTATCCACTACTTTAAATATTTTAAATTGATGATCGGGTTCATCCATCTTATTCTTCTAGGGTTTAGGTTTGTATTTGTAAAGAATCAACAAAATTGGAGCTAAATGACCTTTAATCATGACTTTTCATTTATAACCGTCGAATTATTCCGTCCCGTTACCTAATCTCCGAATGTTTTTTTTTTTTTGGCATAGGAGATCTCAATGTATATGCAAACATGTTTGATGGTTGGATCGTGGAAACTAGTTTCATAGAATGTGTGTCCCCTTGTAAAGGATTATAAAACGCTTAAAAGAGTTTATTCTATACTTATATTAAGTAGAACAAAATTTTTTGTTGTATCCACTACTTTAAATATTTTAAATTGATGATTCGGGTTCATTCATCTTATTCTTCTAGGGTTGAGGAATATATTTGTAAAAAATTAACAAAATCAGAGCTAAAACGATCATTAAATCATGATTTTTCGTTTTTAACTGTTGAATGATTTTATCTAGTTAACTAATCTCTGAACTTTTTTTGGGTGATTTTTGGCATAGGAGATCTCAAAATATATACAAACATATAGAATGGTTGGATCATGGAAACTTTTTTCGTAGAATGCATGTCCCCTTGTAAAGGATGAATTCAAAAACACTTAGGGGGCGTTTGTTTGCCCTCGCTCTCATTGGACTGGACTTGACTACGGGTTAGCCCAGTTCAATGTTTGTTACCCAATGGGACTACCTTTAATGACACTAACCTTCGCTCGCCTCGACTAACCAGGGGATTAGCCGGTCTTGGTGAAACCCCTGAAAAACCATGGGATTGCTAGTCTTGTTTTCAAAACTATCTGCAAGTCATATGAACATTGCTAGTCTGCAAGCGTGCTTGTGGGCAACTCCATTTGCCCCCCCCCCCCCCGGCACCCTCCGCATGCGGATATGAAACCCAAACCCACTCACAACCTCAATCTCAAAATCCAACCACCAAAATTTGAAAGGAAAAAACCCAAAACAATAACAACAACAATCTCAATAGAAACAATCTTCCTTATTCCCAAAAATTCCCTAAAAGGTTTTCCTTTTTTCCAGAAAATTCTATAGAGAAATGAATAGAGAAGGGAAGAGAGCTAGGGACGAAGAGAGATTAAGAGACGAAGAGGGAGGAGAGAGTAGTTTTTGGGACAATTTTGCAGGAAAAATGGTTTTGAAGCGTTTTGAAGTGAAAATTGGTTTTGGAAGCATTTGCAGGAAAAAGATGGGAGAAAAGGAAATATTGGGGACAGAACCAAAGAGGAATAAAAGTAAAGAAGTCTCTAGGGAGAGGTAGAAGAGTGTTCTAGAATTTTTAGGAAAAAAAAGAAAGTTGAATGAATAAAAAATATTATTAGATATATATATATATATATTAAATAATATAATATTATAATTTGTTAATTATTCTGTTTTTTAGTTCGACACTGAACCAAACGCTTCACTAAGTTAGTCTAACTTAGTCTATTCTAAGCCAATCCAACTTAGTCGCTGAAGTTAGTCCAGTGCAAGAAACGCACCCTTAGAGTATTATATACTTCCACAAATTAGAATGAAAGTTTTTGTCGTATCCACTATTTTAAATTGATCATCAGGTTGGTTCATCTTATTCTTCTACGATTGAGGATTATATTTGTAAAAAATCAACAAAATCAGAGCTAAAACGACAGTTACATTGTGATTTTTCATTTTGTGAATGATTTCGTCCCCTTACCTAATCTATGAATGTTTTGGGGGTGATTTTTTGGGTAGGAGATCTCGAAGTATATGCAAACCATTAAATGGTTAGATTGTGCATTGAGAATTTTTTAGAACAGTGGATTTAACTGAGTTGCAAAATGGAGGAAGAAGGGGTGTTTTTTTTTCTTTACATACCTGGATATAGGATCCTTGAAATGATGAAAATTGTACTTCGCTTATACTCATCATCGCTTATGCATTAAATGATATCAGGTAATGCTATGATACAAGACAAATCCTATTTTTCACTACCTCATACATTTAGGGACGAAGCCAGAAATGGGATGAGAGGTGGCATGTGCCCCTACTGGGCCTTACCTCCCTCTGTCCATGCATACATTTGTTGGGAATTAAAAAACACTTAGATTTTATTTTATACTTCCATTAAGTACAATGTTGTCTTTTGTGAAAAAAATGCTTAACCATAAGGTTTAGAACTTTGGAACCCATTATAAAAAGAACTTAGAAAATACGAGAAATTTAGATGCTATCAGCCAATGCTGTGATACAAGACAAATTTGATTTTGCATTGCCACATGCATTTATTGGGGATATTTATGATCATGACTGTGGAATATTCTCCATGTTCTTCATCATCACCTTCTTCAACGTAGAAAAATTACTCAACTATTTCACGCACAATCCATATTTCCCTTCCAACTCTTCGTTATAATATTCCTATTAAAAATATTATAGTTGCTGCGAACCTCCACAATTTGGCTTCCGCTTCTTGCTCTTGTCACACTTATTGCTTTGATTTTACAATCGATATTACTCCCTAGACCTCCATAACTGAAGGTTCACCTTCTTCTTCTAACTAGCCATGTAGGCCTAAGCCCATCATCTACTGGTTGTGGACTCAGGTCACGATATCCATGCCTTTGCTGCTACTGCTCTTCATAAGGTACTTGGGGATTTTGTGCAAAATGGTGAAAAGGTAGGGTTTAAGTAGTAGGAAAATGGGGTATTGAAGCAAAGAAGGGAGAAGGAAGAAAAGGAAGGCATGGATAAGAAAGAGGAAGAGGAAGGTATTTAGGAGAAAGATGAATAGGAAGGCACATATTTATAATTGATGAATAAGTGTTTTACCAACGAACCCCTCCGTTGGGCAAGTACAAAGAAAACATGTCATTGTGGGTCTTTCCCCACCAATAGTAGAACTTAGCTGATGAACAGTATTGTCAGGCGAAGGTAACCTAGCTGACAAACACAAGACTCACCTGTCAAACCGTCAAATATTGCGTACCATTTTCCCCTCTTCGCGCCAAAGTTTTGCCCTACGAATTATGACTTGCCCTATGATCACTTTTTGTCTCGTAAAGGTTTTGTGTAAATGCTGAATGTTGACCATTTTTGCCCTACCAACTAAAAAATCGTGGGGTAAAGTCCCTTCAACAGTCCAACTTTTGTTCGATGGTTCAAATTTTGTAGGGCAACCCTATTTTTTGGTAGTGCCTAAATTACCATAATTTTATGCTACCTAATATGGCTATTAAGGTGGATAGCCAGATCAATTAAAAATAGTTTTTGTGGCAATTGATATGGAAAGTGACATACATTAAAAAAAGATAAAAATTGCATTTTTTTTTTATTTTAAAATCACAGTATTTCGTATATTAAGTTCATGAATTAATCACACCATAATTTTAGGGTTTTTAGTTTCTCTCATTAACACCTCTCCCCCTCTTCCTTCACCATGGTCGTGCTCCATTAATTCTTCTAGGAATTGAAGGAATTAAATATGTGCAATGTCATCACTATTAGTGTTTGGGTTAATATTTGAACTTTGGACTTAAAGGAATGGAAGCCCAAAAGAGCTAAAGTAAAGAAACTCGCCTGAGGCCTAACACCAAGCCCAGCCATCCACCTCAAGACAATATGGTGACTCCTCATTAATGTAAAGGCTATGTGCTTACAAGAGAAGTGACAACCGATGAAAATCAACGTACTCTCAGCCCAAAAGCACTTTCTAATGGCAGAACATGTAAAAAAGATGATGACTCACTGAAGTGTTTTCGGGTAAAACTTGCAATAGCCAAGACATGATGCCTATAAAAAAGAAGACAGGGCCCAGAGACAAGGACACTTAACCAATCAAACAAACAAGCATACAAACTCTGCTCTTAAGCCAGTTCGTACTTTCCAATCCATTTTTAGTAATAGTTCTCTTAGAAAGACATCTTTTGTCCAGTGTAAAAGCTCTACTACCCTATCTAGATGTTGTAGTATCGATTCCCTCGTGTAAACTTTCTTACCATTAATCCCCTTTTTAGTATACAACCCTCTGTAACCATAAAGAGAAGAAGCTGCAAGACGTTCAAGCTTGCCCGACAAGATGAAATCTTGCTCGATTCTTTTTGTCTTGTCTTTCAAATAGCAGATCTGGTAGTATGATGTATTCACCAGTATATATTCAAGTTATTTCCAGTCATTTAATGATCAAAAGTCCCAATGGGCCTCAAATCTGGTTCACTTAGTAGTTTTACTATCATAAAAGCCAAAATAGGGATTGAACTGATGACTTAGTCTGATTTGGATTTCCACCCTCTAAAGCATACAAGATAATGAACTAAAAGTCCTTGATCTCAAGGCATAGAAAAGAACTTAATGTGGGCTTAACCCATCCACGACAATCATTTGGTAACAAGAAGTCAGAATAACTTAGGGCGCAAGTAATTGACTTAAACACACTTGTTCTACATATGCCATACTGAGATGGTAGTGGCACGCCTAAGCACTTAGTTAGTTTTGATTGCAAGCCTCAAGGCTTACACCTATGGCCCCACAAAGGCACATTTCAAAACTAACTTTGTCCTGCTCTTGCAACCTCTCAACAATTAGGAGCTCGACAATTAACTAAAGTGCCAACTCCTCGGGCAGCTGTGTGCTCGAGCCAGGGACCCTTCCCAGCGAAATTATGCCTGAACATAGTTTTTGGCACGCTCAGTGGGGCCACAAGTCTTCTATGCCAAGAAGACGAAGGAAAGAACAAACCTTCAGGATGAAAACAGAGCAGAAACCACCCCAGTTTATGCCAAAATCAAACATGGCAAATATCCCCGAAGATCTACAATAACCTATCTTGACTAAAAGCCCAACTTCTTTTGAAAAGTTAGGAGGGAAGGTCACAAATGAAGACCTGCAGGGCACCATGATAGTCATGTTAAGCAATTGGGAATTTGCAAAGAACCTAGATCTGGAATACTCTACCCCAGAAACTAATCGTGCTAGAAAGATGGTGAGAGAAGCCAGACCCGTGAATGAACTAGTTATTCCTCTATTTCTTGTGTTTGAGGAAAAGAAGAATAAGAAAAAAAATGAGGAAGGATCTGGAGTGGATCATCTAGTGTTGGGAGAAATCTAAGAAGTAGAGTTGCTCGACCCCTTGTTATTTTCACTAAACAGTAGGGGGCAGAGCGGGCAGGAAAGAACAAAATATGGGATGCCCCAGTTTATTGGGGAATCCAGTGAGAAATGAGAGGATAAACTACGGAAAAACCTCATCCTTATAGGCCATCACTGATGACTAATAAGGGAGGGGATGTCAAATGGAGGCAGCCCGAGTCAAAGAAGGAAGCCTCATCGGGCAATGACCATAGCCCGAAGTGGGAAACTTCTTACACCCCACATATCAAAACAGCTAATCAACAACTCAAAGATGAGTTAGTTGAGTTAAGAAGGATAGTGGTGAGAAACGCTCATCCACAAGTTCGTCCGTTGTTTAGGACCTATCAGAAACCCTACTCAGAGTTCATTGATAAGGAAAATCCCTTTCTTTTTAACTTCGAGACGCCCGCATTCCCAACATTTAGTGGAGAAGATAACAATGTGTCCTCCAAAGATCACATATTCAAGTTCTCCAACTATCGTGTGGCATTTGAAGATAACCCTAACTACAAGTTGAGATTGTTTGAAAACTCCTTGGTGGGCTTAGCATCTAAGTGGTACTCTTTGTTGCCCCCAATTTCCATTGCTAACTAGGGGCAAATGGAAATGGCCTTCCATGAGCAGTTTTATAGGATGAAGTCAAAAATGACCATCAATGATCTAGTTGAGGTAAAGCGATACGAGCATGAGTTTATTGAAGACTTCATTATAAGGTTTAGGAGGACAAAGATGAGACGTCAGTTTCCTATCAACCATATCGAGCTTATAACTATTGTTCAGAATGCCTTGAGACTACCCTTGAGGAAGAAGTTTTATGGCGTGCAGTTGAATGAGCTTTAAGAGTTAGTGATTACGGCCAATAAGTATGAGAAGTTGTTGTTTGAGGAGCAACAACTGAAGCACTCCTTTAAAACACCACATTTCTACTAAAGTAAAGTTGCCTCCACCAAGTGGAGTTTGAAGGAGAACCAGAAAAAGATGATGGTCGAGGAAGAGAAGGGATAAACATGTGTGCAGCGGAGATGATCACTCCATTTAAACCTTTGATAGTGAAAGCATTGGTTAAGCCGGTCAAGGATTAGAAGGTGGTAATGAACGATGATGGAATTTTTCGCATGAAGCCCCCAAAATACCAGACCTATTCCTTTGACTTAACCAAGGCTGCAAAAATCTATAAGGAATTGGCGTGGGCAAAAGTGCTTGTGCCCGACAGCACCAAAAAGCTACCTAAGCCGAAGGAATAAAGAGGAAAAAAGTATTGCAAGTTGCACTACACCTTCAACCACTCTATTAGAGAAACCTCATTATTAAAGAAAAGTTACTATTAGAGAAACCTCAGGCCAACATGATGATTGACACGGATCCCTTCCCAGAAGCCCTAATCAACATGATCAACTTAACACGAACTGAGAAGGGGAGAGGGAAAGCCACTTAAGTGGTAAACGCAGAATGAAAGACCCACAGACGAAACCCTTAAGCTGCCCGAGAAGCTCAAACCAGCCATAGTAAAAAAGATAGTTTTGCATAGCCAATACCAATGTAAGTGTGAGTTAGAGGTGCCAGCAGCAGGGACCATCATTGATCAAAAGCTAATCAAAAGAAGGAAGAACATGAAAACCGCATGAATATCATGCGGACAACTGAGAGAGAGACTTCAGGGAATGTCTTCCAACGGTTGGGAGAGGACTATCGATCAAGGGGCTTGTTAGAAGTGTTCAAAAAACTGTTTAGAATGGGATCAGGCAAATTTAGAGGAAAATTCGCAAAAACATCCAGTTAGATGTTGAACTTTTCCAAAAGATATAAGGGATCATTATCAAGAAGGTCTAAACAAGTTGAGAAGGGTAGAGATAGATTATTATTGCTAAAATGTAGAGAAAACAAGTTAAAGCTAAAAGAATGATTCATTTCATAAAAAGATTACAGAAATCTTAGCTTAACAGTTTTACATCCTCAGCCAGGGCAATTATTCTGGAAAAATAAGTTTGCATAATAGTAAAAATTCGGCCTGTTTCTCCTAGATACATGTTACTATTCATAAGTTGGTCCTCGGAGTCCTCAACCTCTTGAGAAATCTTCTCCATTTCTTCTACTTTTGGGGAAGATGGTTGGTAAGGGTCATTTTCTCATCTTTGAGTAAAGACAGTTGCTTTTCCAATTGATGGATCTAAGAATCAACCGCTGCAATCCTCTCTTCCATCGTTGACCCTTCCTCTACCAACTGCTGAAGAGTGGTTGTAGTCTTCACATGTTTTTCCTGAAAACACTTCACTCTATTAGATGCCCGTTCCGCCTTATGATGTTAATCCCTTAGTGCTTGCAAACTCTGGAAGAAATGCAGAAAAGACTCATACTGAGCCTTGGACAGCAACTGAGTTTTGAAAAGCTCAATAAGGGCCTTCTCTGCGTCATAAAGAATCTTAAGGCTAAAGGAGGCTGTAAAGTCCTTCTTCACCCAATCCTTGAAGATCTGACGAGCATTTTGAAGAAGAAAAGTAGGGATAAAAGTCAGTAATTAACTTATGAAGAAAAAAAGTAGAAAGTTTAAGTAATGATGTACTTGAGGGAACACCTAAGGTTGGGAAACAGGCACTTCAAAAGCTTTGGGCACATTAGTAAGAGCGGCTCGAGAAGCCTCAGGACTAATTACATATGAAACCAGGGGAATCTTAAGGACTAAAGGCTCCCCAAAGGTAAAAGCTGGTGTTTGGTGGAACTCCTATGCTGGGGAAGGCTGGGAAAAAATAGAAGACAATAAGTATAAAGAGAAAGGATTCTTAACATATGAGTGTTAAAAATAGGCACTTATTGAATTACTATCATCATCCACATAGTGCATTATCTTCTTAATTGAACGATCAAACTGAGAAATGGGAATTACCACCAAAGGATTGGATGTTGGCCTAGAGGAAGGAGCTTGCCTTGATCAGGCTAGGGAAGAGGAAGCTTCGGGTGGTGAGATATTTTCTGCCCGAATCTCTTATAGCGAACAATCAATCAAAGAATTATTAAGGATGGCTATTTAAGAAGGTAGGGGAAAAATTCGAGGAAATGGCAGATTACACCTCCAGCTTTTTGAGAGATAAATCTTGAAGTTCATCAGCCTACTAATACATTTTAGCCCCTAAAGGGTCCTCTTTGAAACAATAGTAGGTTTCTTGGACGCTAAGGGTCCTAAATGCAAGAAAATAAGTTTGTTAGCCCTCAAACATAAAATATAAACGGAGGATTAAGGCAAGATGCACTTACTGGAGGCTAGCCGTTTCTGCCTGCTCGTTATGGAAACAACAACAATAGAGGTATTTGCAGCAGAGGTAGCTTTTGAGGACTTAAAAGTCTAAGCTTTTGTACTCTTCCTGGTTAGGGTTACCCTCTTGGGTATAGGTTATTGTTCAGGTTCAGAATCAGAAGTTTCCACCATGACTTTCCGTTCCCGCCTAGGTGCTCGAGTGTTTGCTTCGGGCTCTTCGTCAGCCTCCGAGTCTCCAAAAAGCTCAGAAATATCCCCACCTTCTCTAATCGCTCGCCTCTTAGCCTCTGTCGCAGCTTCTTGAAGGATTAGCGCATCTGCATCTTCTTCCTCTGACCCAATGTCTGCTGTTTTGGTATTTCCTTAGGCTACAAAGAAAAGAGGTAAATGAAGAGTTAAAAGAAAGACAGGTTCACAATAATTTCATAGAATACGAATTAAAAAGATGGGAAATACCTATCAGAAGAAGCTGGTTCTTTTGATATACCATCTCTTTCCAATTTTAAAGCTTGCCTAAGCTAGGATAAGATATGAGAGAGAGTTGGTTAAAGAGACGGTCGTGCGCATCCCACAGATCTTCTCCGTATTTCTTGGCCCACTTAGCCTCCTACAGATGGAGAAAGTAGAGGTGCATTCGAAGTGAAGGGCTAAAGGTTTTCAGGCAAACTTGCTCATAACTTCAAGGCCACGTCGGGTAGCTCGAAAGGTAACTTCTGGAGGAGAATGGAGACGGTAGGAGGTACCACAATGAACTGAGTCAAAGAATGGGATTGGGATTGGAATGGCCTGCCTAAAGCCTATTGCATAAATTTGGATGATAAACTCTAGCTCGCGTTTGTAACGATCATTGCAAACTTCCTAGGCTAGTTCCCTTGATTGGATGCAGCTGATGAATCTCTCCTTGCAAAAAGGATGACATCTCCCCCGAGTGCATCTTGGAAGGCTTGATCAAAGAACCAGGAATACCTCCTAAGAACTGATGCTCCCCACTCTAGGTCTGCCCGAGTCTTGCAGACTCTGAAGAAATAGAAGCAGGCAAATGTAGAATGATCTATGGGAGGAGCTTCGGCCAGAATCCGGGCAGGGGCCACGCCTTCTGAGAACTCTAAGTTTGCTGCCCAAAACTCAGGGAAATACCATTGTAACCATAATTAGACCATCCAAATCGGTCCATTAAGGTTGGTCTCAAACGGCTCTTCCCGAGTTATCTCAAAGAGGAGATGGTAGAAATAAGAAAAGAGAAAACGGCCCGTGGCGATTTTATCGAAATTATGAAGAGCTTCCACTAAAGGGATCCATTCAACCTTCACACCCTTGGATTTATTTGGGAAGACGTGCTTATTAAGCCTGTACAAGAGAAAACACATGTGTTCTTGATCTATGTTGGCATGTAAGGAGTCTGCACCAAAACTCTTATTCACAAAAGGGATAAAACCCTTAAAGGAGGTCTCATAACTCTTAAAAGTCGTAGAGTTATATTCCAGTTGAAGCAAGGAAGTAGATGAGCCCAAACTTTTAGCGGTCGGGCGAGAAGATGGAGCCCAGTTATGAGTGACATCCACGATTCTGCTTGAGGGCCTTAGCCCAAAGGCTTGTGCCATATCTAGAATAGTTGGGGATATGGGGCCCATCTTGAAATCAAAGGTATTAGTGCCCGAATTCCAGAAGAGAAAGGCAGTAGTGAATAGCTCGGGCTTAGCCATGGTAGTCTTTGAAAGCGTTATTAGCTCATAGATCCCATTGTTCATCCATTTCCTTTTGGACATTGGCTCAAGTTTGTTTATCCACTGAATCCAGGCTGGGTCATTCATCAGAGGAAAACCACGATGGTGTTGTGACCACTTAGATGAAGAAATGCCTGATTCAGCCAGGAATGGGTTCGTAGTAAACCAGTTGGTCTTGGGCATGTTGGTCTCTATTGCAATTGGAACTTGAGAAGTCCATGCAGGTCCTAGTAAGTGCACCCCCTTTCTTAAAGAAAAGTTCAAAATGCAGGCTTGCCTGAGGGCAATGAAGGGTGTTGAGCAAACGGCGTAGGGTGGCAATACCTTCACTAGATTCATAGGATGATTGGGGTTGAGTGATTGATCGAGTTTGGGTGGTTTTTAGAGCCATTGATTAAGCTTGAAAGGAAAAGGGATAAGAAGAATTTAAGTCATAAAGAATGAGGAAGCCGAGAACAAGAAAGGTTTTTTTTTTGGGGGGAATTTTAGGAATTCTGGGAAGTTTAAGGATTTGAAGGTTTGAAATTGCTTAAGGTATTTTACCAAGGGATTAGGAAGGGATTATGTAATGCGCAGTTGATTAGTAACAAGAGATCATGGGTTAGTGTAAGGGCCCAGTTCACAAACGGCTGCATTAAAATGGCACAAGTTATGAGTAAAGGCGTGTGACTGTGGTTATGAAAAAGCAGCTGTTCAATCATTATTAGCGCCTCGGTTTGCAAGCTCAACAACGATTGAAGGGGGCACTGTTTGGGTTAGTATTTGAACTTTGGACTTAAAGGAATGGAAGCCCAAAAAAGCTAAAGTAAAAAAACTCACCTGAGGCCCAACACGAAGCCCAGCCATCCACCTCAAGACAATATGGTGACTCCTTATTAATGAAAAGGCTCTATGCTTACAAGAGAAGTGACAACCGATGGAAATCAACCTACTTTCAGCCCAAAAACACTTTCTAATGCAGAACATGTAAAAAAGATGATGACTCACTGAAGTACTTTCGGGCAAAGCTTGCAATAGCCAAGACAGGATGCCTATAAAAGTGAAGACAAGGCCCAGAGACAAGGACCCTCAACCAATCAAGCAAACAAGCATACAAACTCTGCTCTCAAGCCAGTTCGTACTTTCCAATCCATTTTTAGCAATAGTTCTCTTAGAAAGACATCTTTTGTCCAGTGTAAAAGCTCTACTACCCTCTCTAAATGTTGTAGTATCGATTTCCCCATGTAAACTTGCTTGCCATCCATCCCCTTTTTAGTATACAATCCTCTGTAACCACAAAGAGAAGAAGCTGCAAAACGTTCAAGCTTGCCCAACAAGGTGAAATCTTGCCCGACTCTCTTTGTCTTGTCTTTCAAATAGTAGATCTGGTAGTATGATGTATTCACCAATATATATTCAAGTTATTTCCACTCATTTGATGATCAAAAGTTCTATTGGGCCTCAGATTTGGTTCACTTAGTAGTTTTGCTATCATAAAAGCCAAAATAGGGATTGAACTGACGACTTAGTCAGATCTGGATTTCCACCCTCTGAAGCATACAAGATAATGAACTAAAAGTCCTTGATCTCAAGGCATAGAAAAGAACTTAATATGAACTTAACCCATCCACGACAATCCTTTGGTAAAAAGAAGTCAGAATAACTTGGGGCGCAAGTAATTGACTTAAACACACTTGTTCTACGTCTGCCATACTGAGATAGCAGTGGCACGCCTAAGCAGTTAGTTAGTTCTGATTGTGAGCCTCATGGCTTACACCTAAGGCCCCACAAAGGCACCTTTCAGATTTAACTATGTCCTCCTCTTGCAGCCTCTTAACAAGCAGGAGCTCGACAACTAACCAAAGTAACAACTCCTCAGAGAGCTATATGCTCGAGCCAGGGATCCTTCTTGGTGAAATTCCTGCCCGAACAATTAGTCTTTCGTTTTTTTTTTTTTTTTTTTTTTTTTGGTTGATCATAACTATTAGTCTGATTCATAGGAAATGTTTGTACTACCCCTGACGCGCGAGTCCCCTATAAGCACCTACACGCGTCTGCAATTTGCAACCTGCCAAAGACGCAAATTATAGTAATTTGATTTCTTAACTCATGTACGGGCATATACACTGCTGCTAGAGTGATGTTATTGAAACAATGGCAGGCATTAACACAGTCATCAACATCTTTAATTTGGAACCCAGATCCTCTGAGGATCAACTGATCCTGAGTCTGAGGATCAAATGATCCGGATTGTTGAAATTTGATTCAATGATTACAAACAGGGGATCCTTCTAAAAATTATAATAATTGTAGCCATTGGATCAAATTTCAACGGTCCAAATCATTTGATCCTTAAGCTCAGGATCATTAGATCCGAATAGGATATGGGTTCTTTAATTTGGACTTGTGTGTTTGTTGTTTGCGTGTTGCGTTTCATTGCCAGACAAGCCAAAAGAAAAGGCACTGTTTAAAACTTAGGTAAATTACATAAAACCACCTCAACTATGAATCGAACCATAATCTCATACCTCATATTTTAAATATTGCAAATCATACCTCAACTTATGAATTCGTTGTAACGTAAGACCTCCGTTAATTTTTCTATCAATTTGACTGTTAAATGATAACGTGGCAGAAGCAGGTCAACTCTTTTGCCAATTGGAATAAAATTATTTAATTAATTAAAAAAAATCCCTCTCCCCTCTCCTCGGTGCTGTCTCTCCCTCGTGTATCTCGCATCTTGATTGGCTTCCAATACACATTACCAATGTAAGATTCGCATATGTTTTTTACAACCTTAAACGAGTACAACTCGAATTGGTGGGGCTATCGAAGCTGGAATCGGGGGCGGGGGGTCGGAGGGGATGAAGTCGAGAGAGGGTGTCGACTGGAGTATCAAGCGGTCCAACACCTGAATCGCTTCGGTCAGCTTACGGGATTTGATCCTGACCTCCATTAAATTCCTCAGAGCTTCGACATCGTCTAGGTTCTTGGCCAATTACTCTTCAAGTACCCTTTCCTTCTCTCGATACGGAACGCTGTCAGTTTTGGGAGTCTTAAATTCCTGAATCGATTCGGCAGCAGCGATGGCGGCAGGTCTTCTCGATGATAGGAGCGGCGAGAGGGGCTAGGGTTTTGAAGAGGAAATGGGATTAGGGCCTTGGGAGTTCTGATGAGGTGGGAAGAGGAGGACGCTAGAAGCGATGAGGATGAGGCTCTGACAATGAAGATGGTGAGGTTGAATCACGGGGATTGGCGCGGGGATCTGATGGAAGAAATGGGTTTTGGGAATGATGGACAGTGGGGATTGAGTAATACGGTGAGGGGTTGGTGGCGGTGGTGGAGTTTGGCGAGAGACTCTATGGATAGGGTTTTTGTAAAACTCTGTAATGAAGGTGAGAGAAGTAGGAGAGATGGAGGAGGAAGAGAACTAGTAAGCATCAGAAAGATAAACGGTGTCGGAGAAGAGAGGGTTATTTTAAAAGTTAATTAATTAATTTTTTATTCCAGTTGGCGAATGAGTGGATCCCACTTTTATAATGTCATCATTTAACAGTCAAATTGATAGAAAAGTTAACGGAGGTTTGACATTTCAACGAATTCATAAGTTAAAGTACGACTTTGTAACGTTTAAAATATGATGTATGAGATTGTGGTTCGACCTATAGTTAAAGTAGTTTTGTTTAATTTACCCTTAAACCTTTCAAAAAACCAACTACTAGGCCATTATATTATGGACCACCTCGCAGACTACCTTGCCTTGGTTGTTTGTAATTTTTCTAAATTGGCATTTGATTTGACTCTGGTAGAATATGGTATACGAGAAATGTTTTAACCAAAAAAAGCTTATTCACCATCATAAAATCAATGTTTCTAAATAATTTGCCCAAACTAGTAATTTAGTTATTTATATCTTCAATAATTTGTCCAAACTAAAGTTAAAATCACTATTCCGAAATTAAAATATGCACTGTTTTTAAAACTCAAAGATAAAAGTTTTTCTTTATTTTTTTGGATTGTAATATTAATACTTAGTTTGTTCTAAATAATCCATGCTTATATTACTTAATTCAGGTGAGAGGACACAAACTCAAAACATTTGTCAAATTACATGTGGAACCATGACTTCCTAAGGCCGGAGTAAGGTAGATAGGAATACGCCTACTTCAGAAGTCCGGTCATGGACGCAACAACTTCCATAATAGAGCTGACAAAATAGTGATGCCACCTTCATCAGGTTCTGGAATCAGTGCGCAAAGTCCGTCGACTTCTCTAAGATAGACCAGTCTTGTTCTGCAAGATTCGGTAACCTAATACAGCAAGGAATTAACAGGTTTCCTAAAAAAACGGAAGTCCTTACAATATAAGGATTGGGATGTGCTACGAGTAATCATACCCCTAAGAGGATACAATATCTACTTCCTAGATATACTCATGGATCTCACGGTTTACTGCAGTTTTTACCATTCTAAAAGGTCCTCTCCACAATTGGATAATATTCCACATTTTTAAGGTTCATCTTTGTTAAAAGAGTCTTTGCACACTTATTGTCTTGTCTTTTATTTGAGTCTTAATATTTCTTACTAACTTGACCATTAAAAAGCCTTTGACCGACACACCCCTCAGTCCTAGGCTTACTCATGGTTGTGAATAGATTCAAGCATCTTTACCATTCACGATGATGTGCGGATTTGGTTCTAACAAATGGTGTTTTCACTAAGAGTTGAACTCAAGAACCTCTCGACTAGATCACTCTAAGACTATTATGACTGTAACGACGACTGTACTGTGCAATTTTGGTAATGATGACACCCTACCCATGGGCATAATTTTTTAGAGCATGCTATAGACTTACGAGACCATAGTCAATCTCTGAAGGGATTCATGAAACGGAGAGCACGCAAGGTTTGCTAACCTCAAAAGGTGCGCGAAAGCGCTGGAGAAGGTAATCTTTAGCCTTTTAGGAGCCACCATAGAGGCAACACCTGTCCAAACCCTAGCAAGAACCATTGATCTGAACTCTAAAACTCTAGACCGAAATAGAGACGTCGTGCCTTGAAGGCTTCACACAAGAAGTCTCAAAAAGCTTAAGAACCATCAAAATATAACCGAAAGCCTCGTACTCAGCATCTACTGCATTTATGGGGAACATGAATACCTAGGAAAGACACACAAGAAAGAAAAGTGGCATGCAAGAAACCCCAGATGGTGCAACTATATACAAACCACTCCCAATCGACTCCAATATCCTCATGTTCTCTGATTAAGATTTGGAAGACGTATATTCACCCCACGATGACGCTTTTTTCATCAAGGTCCAAATCTCCAATGCCATGCTCAACCGCGTTTTAGTGGACAATGGGTTAACATCCTTGAATAGAAATCCCGGGTTCCTGGATAATGTTAACAGGAGTACTACGCTCCACACCTTCAATAAAATTCCCGTCCAATCCCTCAGAACTGTGAAACTGGCGGTTCAACTGAAACCATACTACTTTGCTACCCAACGCGTGGTGAGTCAAAGAAATTAGGGGAGATCAAGCATCATCATGTTGTTGTGCAATAGAGAGTATGGCATTGCCTTTATTTTTCTCCAACTTGCATCCAACATCAAAGGGAGTTGTAGCAGGTTTTAAAAGGGTGTTGTCATCTATCTCGACCAGTTTCCCGAGGCGTTGGAAATCGAGACTGGCTCAGAGAATCACTGGCCCTCTGCAATAATTTTTCTGCATATTGGGACTGTATAAGGATATATCTTTCACTATCTCTCTTAACTTGAATTCCTATAATGACATCAGCTTGACCTAAGCCTTTCTTGTCAAACCTTGAATTCAACATTTTCTTCGTTTTATTTATTACATCTTTACCCGTTCCCATTATGAGTATATCATCCACATACAAGCACATAATAATGTAAGATTTATCTTTAGTCATAATGTAGACACATTTATCGGATTCGTTAATTTTGAAATCACGTGTCAACAAACTATGATCAAATTTCTTGTGTCATTATTTTGATGCTTGTTTAAGTCCATATAACAACTTAACTAATTAGACACTTTCCTTTAAGCACGACCCCTTCACGTTGCTCCTTGTAAATTTTCTTCATATAGTTCTCCATTTAAAAATGTTGTTTTTATGTCCATTTGGTGTTATATCAAAGTCGTAAATAGCCATAATCATTATTAACGCCCTAATAGATGTTATGGGAGAAACTAGAAAATAGGTATCAAAATAGTTCAACCCTTCCTTTTTTGCGGTAACCCTTGGCAACTAAACAAGTCTTGAACTTGTCAATGGTTCCATCCACCTTAAGTTTCTTTTTGAAAATCCATTTATGACCAATTAGTTTACTATTGGGAGGTAAATCAACCAATTTCCATGTGTTATTTTCCGTAATGGATTCCATCTCACTTTTAATTGCTTCTTTCCAAAAAGGAGGCTGGAAAGATGACATGGCTTCTTTGAAAGTTCTAGGTTCATTGTCGGACAAGTAAACAATGAAATCTGGTCCAAAGTTTTTAGAAACTTTGTTCCTTTTTCCTCTCTTTCATTCCATATCATTTCCTTGGATACCGGAAGGAAAGGCCTCATCATGACTATGGCCATGAATCACCTTGTTGTTAGAATGAGGTTCATTTTCTTTGTAAGGAAATATATCATCAAAGAATCATGCATCACCGATTCTAATAGTGTTAACATACATGTTAGGAATCAAAGATTTCACTATAAGGAACCTATAAGCAGCATTATTGTTTGCATATCCAATGAATACACAATTAATATTAATAGTTTTAGGTTCTAGTTTCGTTCTTTTGGGTAATGGAACTTGCACTTTTGCTAGACAACCCCACACTTTGAGGGTTTTATATGTGGTTTTATGTGCTTTCTATATTTTATAAGGTGACTCGTCGGTCCTCTTATTAAGAATCTTATTTAATATGCCATTTGAAGTAAGTAAAGCTTCACCTCACAAATTGTGTGGAAACCTTGAACTATTTAACATAGAATTAATCATATCCTTGAAAGTTCTATTTTTCCGTTCAATAGCACCATTTTCTTGTAGTGTAAATGGAGCCGTTGTTTTATGCATAATTTCATGTTGTGCACAAAAATACGAGAAGACAATTGACTCATACTATTTTCTTCTATGGGATCTAAGTGTTTTGATTTTCCTCTCAAGTTGGTTTTCAACTTTAGCTTTATTTGTCTTAAACATATCCAAATCTTTGTCCTTGCGATGAATCAAATAAACATAGCAATACTTACTATAATCATCAATGAAACTAACATAATAATTTTTTCCTCCACGAGTTGTTGTGGATTTAAAGTCACAAAGATCACTATGAAAATCTGAGGAATCCACTTGATCTTTCAAAAGTTGACTTTCTAGGTGGGCTAGCAAATTTTGATTCGGTACATGTCTTACACTTATGATTAAAATCAATGTCAAATTTGGGTAATAATTCTTATTTAACCATTCTATGCATGGAAAGAAATTAACATGTCCTAATCTAGCATGCCAAATATTAAAAGACTTAATAATATAAGTAGAAGTATTAGTTTTATTAGCATCATCAATATCAGTTACATTGAGTTTCACAAGGCCATTAGCCAAATATCCCTTTCCAACAAACATCCTACCCCTCGTAAGTACAAATTTGTTGGATTCAAAAACAAGTTTAAAACTCGTAACAATCAAAATAGGTCCAGAAACCAATTTTCTCCTTATTTCAGGAATATGCAGCACATTCAACAAGGTCAGACTCTTCTCAGATGTGAACTCGAGTACCACTTTGCCTTTGCCTTCCACTACGGATGATCCAAAATTGCCTAGATATAGCTTTTCTCCAGTAGCAGTAGGATGGTATTCAGTGAACAGGTTTTTGTTAGCGCATATGTACTTAGTAGCACTTGTATCCAACATCTAGTCACTCACATTTAAGAGCATGTTCACCTTGAACACAATAACAACCAACTCTTTATCAGTGATTATCATGTTTGCTTGATTGTTGTTTCCATTGACCTAATTTCCATCCTTGGGATGATGACAATCTTGTGCCTTGTGACCAGGCTTTCCACGAACCTAGCAGGAGCCCTTAGTCTTCTTCAGACTTTTTCTTTTAGCAGCAAATGCAAATTGAGCAAATTGCTTGAGTTTCTAAGGCTTATTCTTCTTTAACTTGGCTTTGGAGTTGCTCCCTCAACATAATTTTCATTTCCTTCAATAACAGCAAACCCATCAGTACAGTCTGCCTTTATATAATTCTTTTCCACTCGTAGCCTCAGAGTTATATCTGAGAGAAAACAAATTTAGCATCCACCATAGTATATTTGAGGGACTTACAGATCACAAATTTCTTTGAACCGACATCATCAATCTTATACTTTTATCTCTAGGGATTTCCACAACTCCTTTACGATCTTGCACAGAAAATAAATGACGTAGAGATTATCATCCAAACTTTTAAGGATGTAATTCCGGCAACAAAACTCAGAATGAGTCCAGGCTATAATTGTCATCTGTTATGACTTAGAAACCCAAGATTATCATCCAAACTGTTAAGGATGTCATTGGGTTCTCATTAGACTTTGGAACCTCTTCGTTAACAACATAAGCAAGATTCATGTTTGTCAAGAAGAACAACATCTTTTGTTGTCATCTCTTAAAGTTCAGCCCTTTGAATTTCTCTAGCTTCTCAATGTACATTGGCCCAGTGCCATTCATATTCACAGATTGTTGATTCATTATATTTGTTTCAGGATTATTGGATAACAACCAACAATCAATGATAAATACATATAAAAATCAATTTGCATGCGCTAATAAACAATAAATTACAACTGAGTATATTGATAGAGAATGGATAAAGAAATTAATATTAAACAGATAACTAAAGATTAAGGCTTACCACATCCTTGAAAAAGAAATCCACCTCTACTTTATGCTTGTAGATTTGTAGGTGTTTGCTTCCCCGATATTCAACAATCTAAAACCAGTATGCCAGCACCGGAAAACTTAGTTTTTGACAAAGTCCTTTGTGGTTCTCTTAGTGTACTTATATGGAAGGAAGAATAATTTTTGGTTTTGAATGATATGCATATGCATGTATTTCTAATTTGCATATACATGTTTGTGATTGTATAAATTTGGGACTTGACTATTCATTCAACATGGATGTACTACTTCATCTTTTTCTCATCATTTATCAACATCGTCGAACTTCATCCATAAGGATAAGTCTTTTGAGGATAAAAAGATTAATTAAATTAAAAATTAATTTAATAAATTCAAAATTAACTTTTGAATTTAATTATTAGAGCCCGAATCCAAGAGCACCAAAGCACCATCTTTCGATAATTAAATAATTATATATTAATTATCACACCCTAAAGCCCAAACCCAAGGTTGAAGCCTAAATTTCCTCTCCAAAGTTTATTTACCCAATCACTTGGTAAAAAGGACAAAGTGTTATACAGTGTGAGAAAGGTTTTAACTTGACCAATGTGGGACGAATGAGTTAGAAGAAAATTTCTACTAAAAAACTCCAACAATGTCCTCCATGTTGAACTTGTTAAGGTTCTACTTGAAATTTGGATGATCTCTCCAACCAAGATTATAAATGTTGGAAACTGGGTTATTTCTTGGTTGACTTTGGCCTTGGTAGCCCACAACATTGACTCTTTTTCAACCTCCATTCTCAATTAATTGAGGACATCGATCAGTATGATTTCCTTTCATAGAGCACACACCACAAGCGACAACTCTTTGTACTTTTGACCCTTCTAGAATCTGCGACAGTAGAGAAGTAATATTAGCTATTTGAGCTTCTAAATTTGAACCAGTATTTACCTTATTAAGTTGATGCGGGTGTGTAGGCTATCTTGCTCAGGCTCCTTCATATTTTTGAGCATTTAAAGTATGGTTGGCAATCAATGTCTTAGTTGCGGACATGATTTTGTCAACTAAAGCACCTCCGCCTGAAGCATCAAGCATTTGTCTCTCAAGTGGAAGTAGTACTTCATATAAGTATTGAATTAAAATCTCTTCCTTCATCTAGTGTTATGGATGCAATCAAAGTCTTGAAACGCTCATAATACGCCAAGAAAATATTATCCTTGAATTCCACTGATTTTTTCTTTCAACAAGATGACTCTAGAAATTTGGAAGAACTTCTTTGAAAATGCTATGTTCATGTTATCCTAAGAAGTAATTGTTTCAAGTGATAACTCAAAGAGCCAATCCTTGGCCCTTTCCAATAGAGAGAATGAAAATTTCTTCATCTTCAGAATGTTCCTATCCACATTGATAGGTGGCATACTTGAGCAAACTACTTCGAACTCCTTAAAATGCTAGTTCTAATCTTCAATGGGCAAAACCATGGCATTTTGGATGTGATGCAACAAGCTAGATTTCAAGTCGAACTCACCAATTTTTCATGGAGCCACATCTGGATATTGAATGCAGAGAGAAACAACATTGTCCAATCTTGAGGTTGAGAGTTCCTTGATTAATTGATTATCAACTGCCATGTCTTGGGAAAAAAAAAATTACAATGAAATAAAATGTAGAGAAAAAGCAAATGAAAAACATAATTGAGATTAACAATTTTGCTAATCCCCGACAACGATACCAAAATTCGATGTGTTACAAATTAACACTCAAAATAAACCTTGAAAAAAATGTGATTGTAGTACGGGTAGGCAATGATCGTTCTATTTTGAGGATTACAAGGGTTGCTAATCAACACAAAACTAACAACTACTATAAACTAATTTAAGCAAATAATACACAATGAGGATTTTGTAAACCAAAATCAACAACCAAACAAAAGTAAAACGGCAGCAAGTGAATTAAAGCTTAAGCGTTTGGTGTATGAAAATGCTAGCTAAAAGATTCTTCTGCACACTAGAAACATATGCACACAAATTAATCTCCAATTATTACTTCTATAAATCATGAATGACAATACCCCAAATTATAAGCATTGACAAAACAATTATATTTTGGTTTTTTAGTCAAAATAGTCCCTAAGATTGACATAACTTCTCACTTTGGTCCATGAGAAAATCGATAGAATTGGTTCCTAAGTTTGTCCATCATCAATCATTTTGGTTACTCCATAAAAAATCTCCATTAAATAAAGAAAAAAAAATGAAAAAACAGCCTTAGTTTTTATTAAATCATTTTGACCCATAGTTTATTAAATTGAGGGCATTTTTGTCATTTTGTGACACATCCCGACCCGTATTGTCCACCTGGACACCTGAACCGAAATGTATTGGCTGACACCTAGATGGCGACAAAGCCGTAAAATGTAGTGGTGTGGAAAATGTGAATAAATTATAGCCTAAAAGTGACTAATACAAGAGTGCACATGTGAGCGGGATTGAACCCATATCACACAAGTGATGTTAGAGCATAAGTAAAGTGTAATAAGAGTAGAGTAATAATTATACTGTTGGGAGTAGTCCCTTAGATATCAGCTTTTATCATCAATCCTCATCGGCATGAAACCTCTACCACCAAAATCATGGAGGGGTGAAAAACAAGGGTGAGTGCGCCTGAAAATAAAGTTTTGGAAAACATTTTTGAGAAGTGTAACCCCTCACTGTAGAACAAATCTATAGTTTTCCAAAAATATTATAATACTAGTATGTAATGCAGCACCTTACAATAGAAGTGAGTCAAAAGATGTATGGTACAACAAGAAGGTATCTCAATATTCAATCTCAAATCGTTATTACAAGAAATCAAGGCTCGTTAATTTATGTAGGCACACAAGTCCATTGCAGAAATATTCAAACAATGTAATAGGCTGGGTGTAGGTTTTACATTCTAGTACTACATCATGTGTGTTTCGCTAGTCGTATCACATATGAGTCCAAAACATCACACAAAAGAACAGGCAAACACCTAACTCTGGATCCAAAGCGAATGTAAACGGTGCATGTGAAGCTGGTCCTTGGCCCAGGATAGTACAAATACCTAAAAGACATTGTGCAAACATGAATAATGAGCATATAAGATGCAAGGATGTCATGCCATAGGTTTATGCTGACAAATAATATTATAAATATAAAATGTAAGAAAGCCTATTTGTAAAGGTAAACATGACATGTCACATCATAGTATATAAAAGCAGTTCTCAGGAAAAATCACATATACATATATATACGTTAAAACGAAAAGACCCACCCATAGTCATGTTGCATAGTCGTAACTACCAAATCTATTATGCCCATGGTACTTGTTTGGGTGGTCCTCTTCGATACGGGAAATTACTACCCTAGTCATTAGACTAATTATAATTAATGCAATAAACTTAATTTCCCCTAGTTCGCATAAGAAAGGTTTTTGTTGGAAATTTGGGAAGAAATTCAAATGCTCCATTCGGAGCCGTTACATAACCAAATGTAAGGCTGGAAAAATTTCCCGAAAATCTCAAATCAAACTAAAAAAATCCCGATTCCATACCAAAAAATTCTCAAACCGATAATACCAAATTTTTTGGGATTAGTACGAGAATCGGGATTACATATTCAATCATTTGAGAATCCCGAATCAAACCGAAAAAGTATATATATTTATTTTGGTTGCATGCATGTTTAATGTTGAATTTAAGTAGTTTGATAGTAGACTATATTAGAAATAGAAGTATGAAATTAATTAGTTTGGAACTTTGGAACATCAATTTGACTTGGTATGCATGAATTGGTATGAAATTTCAAATTGGTATGTGGTAAAAAGCCTAATTTCAATTGATACGAAATTGAGGAACACAATTTTAGGCCAAATGCCCAAATTTTAGCCCATAGCCCAAAAATCTCAAATTTTAACCCAAAAGCCCAAAACCGAAAATCCAATCTTGATTCATCCCAAAATACCAAAACCATTTTGGGAATCTCAAAAAATTGGGAATACCAAAATTTTCATTTGGGATTGGTCTTCAAATTCCTGTCTCGAAAATGTTTGGTTTGGGATCCCATACCAAACCAACCCTAACCAAATGATATCCATAATATCAGTAGGGTGCACTGCACAAGGCCCTCCATTTGGACATATCAGTCAACAGTTAAATCTTTTACAATTTTAAGTATAACTTCTCCGTTAAAAGTCCGAATTGAGTTTCATCTGCGACCATGTGCTCGTAAAAAAAAAAAAGAGTATTGTTCGAAAATAATAAAATAACATTGGAAAAATGAAAGGAAAATTGACGTCCATGTGGAAGGCTCACGTGGCATCACAAGAATATTTTAGGAATTTCGCCGTTACTGAGAATAAAATACAGTAAATCTCAAGACGGGATGTCATATTTTGGTCCTTTTAATAGGGATTTTTCATGTGAAAGACCAAAATGATTGATGGTGGACAAACTCAAGGACCGCTTTTATTGATTTCAAAGCTCAAGTACCAAATGGAGGAGTTATGTCAATCTCAGGGACCCTTTTGGCTAAAATGCCTTATATCTTTGGACAACATGTTACTCTACAAAGGATTTACTTAACTTAATCAAGACAATTGATTTTTACTACTTATGAACACAAAATCATAAGGTAAAATTCTCTTATATTCTAGCATCAAATCCTAGCATACATTCTAAGTAGGCCTCCTTAATAAACATACAAGTATGTCTAATATCCCCCCTCAATCTTAACTGGGATATCCCAAATTAAGATTGTGACAATGCTGAAAAAACTGAAGACCATGTAATCCTTTTGTAAGGATGTCAACCATCTGATCTTATGTAGGCACATATTGCACATCAAGGTCTCCGTTTTCCAATCTCTCTTGAGCAAAATGGAAGTTAGTTTCTAAATGCTTAATTTGGAATGATGAATAGGATTCATACTCAAAGCTATGGCAGACTGGTTATCACATAATAACAGTGGAAGATGAGGAAAAACAGCACACAAATCTTTCAACACAAGTCTGATCCAAGCTATATTTGCAGCAACATGTGCAAGAGTCTTATACTCAGCTTCAATTGAACTTCGAGAAACGGAACTCTGTTTCTTGGATTGCTAGGAAATCGGATTATCACCAAGATAGACAACATAGCCTGTAATAGATCGGCGAGTGTTAACATCTGCTGCCCAATCTGAATCACTATAGCTTTTAATATTAATCCCATTGCCAGCAATAAATGTTAAACCACACTTTATTGTCCCATATAAGTATTGGAGAATACGTTTAACCAAACCAAAATGTATATCAGTGGGAAAGCATTCATGAACTGACATACATTATTAACTGCGAAGGCTATATCTGGCCTGGTGAAAATGAGATATTGTAAGGCACCAACAAGATTCATGTATTGTGTTGGTTCTGATAAAAGTTCACCCTCAGCAAGAAACACAGAAGTATTTGGTTTACAAAGTGTTGCACAAGGTTTACATGTATCCATGCTTGCTTTGTGGACTAAATCCTTGATATATTCTCTTGATGCACAAAGATATCTCATTTAGACTTGTAGTTAATTTGCAAACCCAAAGAAAATAGGTAAGTTGTCCCATGTCCTTTAATTCAAAGACTTAACCGAAAACATTGACAATAGATTAAATCAAGATAGAATTTGATCATGTACGTATTATATCATCTACATAGAGTGGTAATATAATAGCATCAGAACCAACTTGTTTCACAAACAAATTAGAGTCTGAAAGAGAAGCTGGAAACCCAATCATTGCCAGATAACTTGTAAACTTGGCGTCCCAAGCCCTTGGGGCTTGTTTAAGACCATAAAGGGACTTTACTAGCTTGCAGACATGTGAAGGAAACTTAGAATCAACAAAACCAGGAGGTTTCTTCATATAAACTTCCTTATGTAACTCTCCATGTAAAAAAGCGTTTTTCACATCAATTTGTCTAAGTGACCACTTGTGTGTTGTAGCCAAAGCCAAAGTCAGTCTCACAGTAGTGTGCTTAACTATTGGACTAAAAGTTTCAGTATAATCTAACCCATTATCTTGAGTAAAACCTTGGGCCACTAATCTAGCTTTATGTCTAGAAATAGTGCCAGCAAGATGTCTTTTAAATTTGTACACACACTTACAACCAATAACGTTGTTATCAAATGGAGGAGGTACTAAAGTCCATATACCTTGTGTTTGAAGTGCATCAAACTCTTCTTGCATAGCCTCCTACCACTGAGGTATTTTGAGAAGTTATTTTAAAGGTTCAAGGTTATGCAAAATCAGTGATATCTGCAATGAATGTAAAACCTCTCGAGAATGAAGCATCTTCATGAGAGATAAGAGACTTGACTTCAGGAAAAACAACAATTAGTGAAGAATAATCTCTTATAGTTATTACACCAATTCTAAGTCTTGTTTGAACACCCCTAAGGAAGGATAGGCAAATCTGTGATATTAGACACTGAAGGAAATATTAGAGGTAGCATGTCTTCTAACTGTTGAGAAGAATGGACATACAACATTGTGGGAAGAATAGAAAAAGTAGCAATAAAGCTGGGAGATTGAAGATGAGAATCTTGTGTAAGTGCATGTATAGTTTGTGAATCAAAATAAGTATCAACTGCTGAAGAAGATTGCAAAGTATTGAAGCTAAACTATGGATGCATAGTCACCTTAAGATTGATTATGGGAGTTTGTTGTATCTTGTCTCATGAAAAAAATTATTAAACTGAATGATAACAGGTCTTGACATGGTACTGGAAGATTGAACAAGCTCTTGAGTTAATGATCTAACATTTGATTGAATAAGAGTAAATGGAAAACAACTTTCATCATGAATGACATGTCGGGAGACTAATAGCTTTCTTGTCATAATATTATAGCACATAGCACCCTTGTAACCGAGAGAGTACCCTAAAAATACACATTGAGTAGATCTGGGTTGAAGCTTATGAGTATTATATGGCCTAAGATAAGGATAAATGGAAGAACCAAAGATCTTTAAAGAAGCTATCTCTGGTTGTTTATTAAATAGCTTTTGAAATGGAGACATCATATCAAAGACTATACTAGGCATTCGATTGATCAGGAACACTGCATGTGGAATTGAATGGTACCAAAACCTACGTGGCACATGACCAGCAGTTAATAAGGTAATACCAGTCTCCATTACATGTCTATGCTTCCTTTCCATAAGACCATTATGTTGTGGAGTGTAAGGTGAAATGTAATATACCCTTAATAGCTAGATAATCCTAAAAACCATTGCTCAGAAATTTTCCACCACCATCAGATTGTAACACTTTAATTTTAGTATAAATTGAGTCTCAACATAAGCAGAAAACTTCACAAATGCACCAAAAACCTCTGATTTATTCATTAATGGAAAGAGTTATACAAATTTGGTAGCTTCATCTACAAAACTTGATAGTTAACATATCTAATGAATTCTCAAGTTTTATAGAGTCAAACATGATGCAAAACAAACAATTCACAGAAAGGAGAATTATAACCCAGAAAAGTACTCAGATACAAATCTTGTCAGAAAACATTCCAAATCACAAACACTAACAAAGTAGATGAATCACTAGTTATCGACCTTAAGTCATCAATTTATATGAGATTCTCGGTATCGGCCTTCAAGAAATCCCAATTCATATTCAGAAATCAATCAATATCACACATCATCTTGGCATTGACCTTTATCATAGATGAATGCAAACCAAAAAAAAAAAATATGTATAGACGCTAACAAGAATTCAAAATCCGAAGAACAAACCCTAAAATTGTAGAAACAAGAAATCCCCAATTCATATTTAGAAATCAATCAATATCACACATCATCTTGGCATTGTCCTTTATCATAGATGAATGCAAACCACAAAAAAAAAAAAACATGTATAGATGCTAAAAAGAATTCAAGATCCAAAGAACAAACCCTAAAATTGTAGAAACAAGAATTTGAAAATCGAAGATGATAGATCCAGAAAACTTCACTGAATGGAGTAGCGGAAAACCCATCCAAGAATCAACGCGCAAGCATAGTTTGCTCTCAATACCATCTTATGACACACCCCGACCAAGATCAGGGCATGCTGGCCATCACGAGGAAGTGACGTAACCATGTGCACACTGCGGAAGTTAAGAAATAATAATAAAAGTATGAATAAATAAAAACCAAGCTATACACGAAGTAAATAACATACATGTGCATGCATAAGTGTGAAAAACAATGTTCAGAGCACGGAAGACCTAGTGCAGTCCGGGAGAAACAACACTAAATAAACACACCCAAAGGTGGTCCTACACTAGTGATAATCTGTCAGATAAGCCGAGAAATCCTCTGTGGAGCCACCAAAAGTGCTAGCCAAACTAGAACCTGAAAGGGCGCAAAACAGAAAGCGTGAGTGGGCAAAAACAAAGCTTTTCAAAAATCATTTCATAAACAAAGTTCTAAATCCTCGCCGTAAAACCTGTATATTTCCCAGAAAATAGAATATATATACGTATATATAAGTCATGTCAGAAATATGCCATGTTAAATGTCTCTAAATAAAATGCAAGTATGCAGGTAATGCCAATCAATGCCATGTACTCTATCAACCAGAGTCACCTAACCTGACCTGTACGGCTGAATCAAGAGCTTAAATCTCCAACTCACTAACTACACCTGCACACGAGTCGGAACCAGCTAAAGTGGTCTGTACGACAGGACTGGGTGTAAATAAGTACGCTCAAGTACTACGATCACGTGAAGACTGGGCGAATAATCGCGGGTCACCTATGAGTTGGAACCACCTAAAGTGGTATGTACGACAGGATTGTGCACCTAAATTGGATCCAAGATGAGTGTGTGGTGTGGGAGGTGAACATCACGTGAAGGACTGTGCCCAACTCTCGGCGGGAGCAATAACACCGAGGTTGCAGGTTTTGAGCTGTCTATGCATCTCATATCACCACTAAGCATAAACATAAACCATAACTTACCTAGCACTTACCTGTTCGTTCGCAACACCAAACATATGTATATATGCAACTAATAATGCATAATTAAACGGGCAAACATAATGCATGGCATATAAACGTGTAAACGTTTCATTTCACTTTCTGGGAAAAACACAAGTATATAGGTATATACGGAAAACCAAAAGCCCACTCACTGGTACGTAAAAGGGTCGTAACCCCCTTGCCTCGAGTGACTGCACTAGTCCTAGGGATAGGTCTCACCTATATGCGAAACAACTATAAAAACATTAATTTTAAAGCACATAATCAACATTACGAAATAACTTCTCATACAATGCTCAAATGGGGTGCATGAATACACCAAGGTGATCTACTCAACCTCACGAACATCCCCATATTTTTAAAATAATTTACTGACACCTCACGCGCCCCCACGCGCCGGCCAAGGCATGGCCACACGCGCCACCCACGCGCAGACATGTGCCTGGCACACTGACGGCGTCAGTTAACGCCGTCAGGAATATTCTATTAAGTCTAACAGATTCTGTTAACGCCGTTAGGAATATTCCGTCCAAACTGACGGAATATTCCGTCATCTTCTCCTGCCAAACTTCGGCGCCGTCGCCGTCCCTGGAAAATCGGGAAAACTTCCAAACTTCGTATCTCACTCGTTTTTCACCCAAATTTCACGAAATTGGTACCAAAATGAAGCTTACAACTAGAGGAACAAATCCTTACCACTTTCAAGCACTAAAACTAACGGAATCTGGCCGGGAAAACTCGACCAAATCCGGCCAAACCTGCAACTCACGATCCGAACGTCCAAAACCTTTAAACGAACCACCCCGAGCCTCCTAAGGACCTCACCAAGTTTCCTACAAACTTGAAATTCCCAAAAACACAAGAATTAACGTGTGCATGAACAGTAACCCGGTTTACACCTCTCGGGTTCGACGTGAAAATAAAGGTTCCCTTACCTGAAATGGGTATGGTTGAACTCCTAAGGACCTCACGAGCACAAATATGTAGTTTGTTTCCTTGATCTACCATGGTTTTGAGTGATTGAGTCCTTGTCCGTACATATGGTGAAGAAAAGAGAGAAAGAAAGAGAGAGAGAGAGAGAAAGAAAGATACGGGACAGGGCAGAGAGAGAGGAATGAGTGTAGGTGTGCGTGTGGTCCAAAATCAACCAACCAAATTCCAAAAACGACCACGCAACGAAACAAACATACTAGGGGCAAAACCGTCAATTCACCCCTACTGTACGAAAAGTCCGGGATGGGCTGCCACAACCTACCCACCTTAATAAAATTTCTTTTCAAAATTCATAACAACTACTCACAGCAACCACTAGCGATCAAAGAACAACCGAGGATACAAATCTCTCATCCGATCTTCAGTTTCCTAAGTAGCTTCATCCGCTGTATGATTCCTTCACAAAACTTTCACCAAATTCACTGTTTTGTTCCTTAGAACCTTTTCCTTCCAATCCAGAATCGTCACTGGTTCCTCATCATAGGTTAAATCCGGATTAATTTCCAAGGGTTGAGGAGGTATCACATGAGATAGATCCTCAACATAATGTCGAAGCATAAACATGTGAAAAACGTTATGTACTTTAGCTAACTCAGAAGGCAACTCCAGCCTGTAAGCCACCTCACCAACTCACTCAGTGATCATGTACGGTCCGATATACCTAGGACTCAACTTATCTTTCTTTCCAAACCGTACAACGCCTTTCCACGGTGAAAACTTCATAAACACCTAATCGCCAACCTCATACACTCTGTCTGTAGCATGTCGGTCTGCTAAACTCTTTTGTTGATCCTGGGCCGCCTTCAGGTTAGACTTGATTACCTGAACATTTTGAGTAGTCTCCTCAACAATCTCCGGACCCACCAAAACTTTTTCTCCAACCTCTGACCAGCACAAGGGTGTGCGACAAGATCTACAATACAACGCCTCGAATGGTGCCATGCCGATACTCGAATGAAAGCTGTTGTTGTAGGCAAATTCCATTAAATCCAATCGCTTGTGCTAAGCATCACCAAACTGTAACACCGAAAATCGCAACATATCCTCCAACGTCTGAATGGTTTTCTCTAACTGTCCGTCCGCTGAGGATGATATGCCGTACTATAAAGTAACCTCGTACCTAAAGCTCCCTGAAAAGCCACCCAAAATTTAGAAGTAAATTTTGGGTCACGATCCGAAACGATACTCACAGGAACACCATGATACTTCACGATCTTCGAGATGAACAACTCAGCTAATCGGCCTAAAGAATACTTCTCACTCACTGGAATGAAATGTGCTGACTTAGTAAGTCGATCAACAATCACCCAAATGCCGTCAAAACCATTATGCGTACGCGGGAGCTTGTACACAAAATCCATAGTAATGTTTTCCCATTTCTACTCTGGAACGGGAAGGGGCTGTAACAACCTAAACGGCTTCTTCCTTTCAGCTTTAACTTGCTGGCAAATAGCACACCTACTCACATACTCAGCTATCTCCCTCTTCATACCCGGCCAATAATAAAATGGTCAAATGGTATGATACATTTTAATAGCTCCTGGATGCATAGCATAAGCTGAGATATGTTCTTCACCGAGAATTGCTTTCTTTAAATCCAAATTATTAGGCACAAACATCCTACCCTCCTGTATAAGCATGCCATCTGATTCACGAACTCTGAGGTCTTTCCTCTTCCCCTGATTCCTTGCTTGGATTATTTCTTAAGTTTCCTCATCAGCTACCTAAGCTTCAAGCACCCGATCAATTAAAATTGGCCTAACTTGAAAATTAGCAAGTAAAGCCACATCTTGATCTTCTGCCTCCAACCTCACTCTTGTGGATCTTAAGTTTACCAGAAAAGGAACGCGACTAGTGTACAACGCATTGATACGGCCCTGAGACTTCTTGCTAAGTGCATCAGCTACCACATTTGCACGACCAGGGTGATAATCAATCATGCAATCATAATCACTAAGCAGTTCCAACCACCTCCGCTGACGAAGATTAAGATCCCTATGCATGAAAAGATACTGAAAACTCTTATGATCTGTAAAGATCTTGCATTTCTCTCCATAAAGGTAATGTCTCCACAACTTCAGCGCAAAAATAATGGCAGCTAACTCCAAATCATGCGTAGGGTAATTCAACTCATAAGGTTTCAATTGTCGTGAAGCATAAGCAATTACCCTACCATGCTGCATCAACACACATCCCAGACCATTCAAGGAAACATCACTATAGAGTGCCACAACAGGTGCATGAGTGAGATAATACTTCAACTGCTGAAAACTCTGCTCACAATTATCATCCCACTCAAATTTAACATCTTTCCTTGTTAACCTCGTCAGTGGTAAAACAATCACAGAAAAATCCTTAACAAACCGTCGATAATACCCTACTAAACCAAGGAAACTCCTCACCTCAGTGACGGTTCGCGGTTGCTCCCACTTCTCCACATCTGCCACCTTTTGAGGATCCACCAAGATACCCTGAGCTGAAATGACGTGCCCCAAAAATGCAACTTGGTCTAACCAAAAATGGCACTTGTTAAACTTAGCATACAGTTGGTGTTCCCTCAACCTTTTCAACACCAAGGTAAAATGTCGAACATGTTCAGATTTAGATTTAGAGTACACCAGAATGTCGTCGATAAAAACAATAACAAACCTATCCAAATATGGCTGGAATACTCGATTCATCAAATCCATAAAGCAGCTGGTGCATTCGTCAATCCAAATGGCATAACTAGAAACTTGTAATGACCATAACGAGTCCTGAAAGCCGTCTTATGGACATCCTCCCTACTAATCTTCAGCTGATAGTATCCAGACCTCAAGTCAATCTTGGAGAATACACAAGCACCTCAAAGCTGATCAAACAAATCATCAATACGCGGTAATGGATAACAGTTCTTAATCGTTACCCGATTCAATTGCCAGTAATCAATACATAGCCTCAAAGTTTCGTCTTTCTTTCTCACAAATAAACTGGAGCTCCCCAAGGTGAAATACTAGGCTGAATAAAACCCTTATCCACTAATTCCTACAACTGATTCAATTCCCTCAACTCAGCAGGAGCCATACGATAGGGAGTCAAAGATATAGGATTAGTACCTAGAAGCAAATCAATGGTGAACTCCACGTCTCGGTCTGGTGGCAAACCGAGTAATTCTTCAGGGAAAACATCACGAAAATGCCTGACTACACTTACATCTTCCACACTACTAGGAGCAGCATCGTCCAACACCACATGAGCTAAGTATCCCTGGCAACCTTTCGATAACAACCTTTTCGCTCGCATAGCAGAAATAACGCCATGTCACACCCCACTCTGCTCGCCCACAAAAGTAACCACAGGTAATCCAGGACAACGGAAGGTAACTATTTTCCCGTAACAATCAATATTGGCATGATTGAAATGCAACCAATCTGTGCCCAAGATCACATAAAAGTCAACAATATCCAACGGGATAAGATTAGTTGGCATAATAACATCCTCCACCATCACTGGACATCCTGGGTACACACAATCAACAATACATCTCTCCCTTCTAGGCATAGCAAACTCTAAATCATACCCCAGAGGTGTAGGGTGAGGTTGCGTCACTTGAGCAAATGTATGAGAAATCACAGAATGTGTAGCACCACAGTCAATTAATACTCTAGCAAAATAACCAAGGATATTTAACGTACCCATAATCAAGTCTGGATTATTCTGAGCGTCCTACAGAGAGATATTGTGAATACGCCCCTGGGTCTGCTGCCGTCCACCAGGACCTCTACTCGTCTGACCACCACGACTCTGTGCATTACGCCCCTGACTAGGCTGACCAGACTGCCTTGAAGATCCCGCACTACTCGCAGCAATCTCCCTCTGCTGGAGCTGTCTTCCCTGATAGCATTGAGACCCACCTGCTGGAACTTAAGGATACGACGTATAGCCACTAGAATACTTGGGATAACCACCCTGAGAATACGGATCCTGGGGATAGGGATACTGTTCTAGGGCATAAGGAACATCATCGTCTTGATAGTAATAGGCACCACCACGACCCGTCTGCCCATAACTACCAGTACCAGGAACCTGCTGGATCGGTGCAGGTGGTGGCAAGTAAGTCTGTTGAGGCCTCTGCTGACTCTGGGGACAATCTGCAGCCCGATGTCTCATCTACCCATAAGTGAAGCAACCATCATTGCCTTGCCTGCACTCACCAAAATGTCAATTATTACACCTGTGGCAAACTGAAGCCTTACCTCTATCAGCATCACCCTGCCTCTGGCCTCTAGCACCCCCAGCAAATCTACCACCACGACCCTGACCAGTGGCAATAAAACCACCGCTAGAAGAACTAGAACTGGTTTCACCCTGCTTAAAGATCTGGGTTTTGCGAGGTCCGAGCGATGCCTGACCCTTGCCCTTATCATCTTTCCTCTGGTTACCATATTTTTCTTCCTCCTCACTCTCACTGGGCATGTTCTCAGAATCCTCAATCCTCAACAGAATCTCATAGAACTCCTGGTTGGTGTCACAAGGGGTAGTGGTCGTCATTGAACGCCACTTCTTCTTAGTACCCAAACGGAAACGACGAAGCATCTCTACCGGATTGCCAACAAGATCCGGATGATAGCGAGACAGATCAGTAAACCTCCGATAATACTCGTTCGCCATCAACTTCCCCTATCTCAACTCAGTGAATTCCTGCTTTTTGCGATCAATATACTCAGAAGGCACAAACCTTCTCCTGAACAGCTCTCTGAATACCTCCCATTCAGTCATCTCCTCTAGGGATAAACGACGAACCTCCTGCTTCCACCAGGATGCAGAATCCTTATCCAAAAACCAAGATGTCGTCTCAACCCATTTCTCAACAGGGAGATTCCCCTGGTTATGCAAAACACGAAAGGTCTTCTCAATAAGTTCTAGCCACCGCTCTGCTCCCTCAAAGCCCTCGTGGCCCTCGAATTTATCCAGCTTCAGATTGTACATAATCTCCAGAAGAGTCCTCTGGGGAGGACGGAGCGCCGACTGAGTAGCGATGGCAATAGCTTCCCCCAGCTGAGCTACGTCGGGGAAACTAGGCTTAGCAAAGCGAAGTGGTTCCTTACGAGGCGGCATAGTTCTGACAGAAGACACCAAAACAATTAGAATACTCATAAAGTACAGGATTGCCAAACCTAGGCTCTGATAACAAACTGACACACCCCGACCGAGATCAGGGCATGTTGGCTGTCATGAGGAAGTGACGTATATGCATAGTGCGAAAGCTAAGAAATAATAATAAAAGTATGAATAAATAAAAACCAAGCTATACACGAAGTAAATAACATACATGTGCAAGTGAAAGTGTGAAAAACAATGTTCAGAGCACGGAAGACCTAGTGCAGTCCGGGAGAAACAACACTAAATAAACATAACCAAAGGTGGTCCTACACTGGTGATACTCTGTCAGATAAAGCCACCAAAAGTGCTAGCCAAACTAGAACCTAAAGGGGCGCAAAACAGAAAGCGTGAGTGGGCAAAAACAAATCTTTTCAAGAATCATTTCATAAACAAAGTTCTAACCCTTCGCCGTAAAACCTGTATACTTCCCAGAAAATAGAATATATACGTATATATAAGTCATGTCAGAAATATGCCATGTCAAATGTCTCTAAATAAAATGCAAGTACTCAGGTAATGCCAATCAATGCCATGTAATCTGTCAGCCGGAGTCACCTAATGTGACCTGTACGGCTGAATCTAGAACTTAAATCTCCAACTCACTAACTACACCTGCACACGTCGGAACCACCTAAAGTGGTATGTACGACAGGACTGGGTGTAAATAAGTACGCTCAAGTGCTACGATCACGTGAAGACTGGGCGAATAATCGCGGGTCACCTACGAGTCGAAACCACCTAAAGTGGTCTGTACAACAGGACTGTGCACCTAACTTGGATCCAAGATGAGCGTGTGGTGCGGGAGGTGAACATCAAGTGAAGGACTGTGCCCAACTCTGGGCGAGAGCACTAACACCGGGGGTGCATGTTATGAACTCTCTATGCATCTCATATCACCACTAAGCATAAACATAAACCATAACTTACCTATGCGTCCGCAACACCAAACATATGTATATATGCAACTAATAATGCATAATTAAACGGGAAAACATAATGCATGGCATATACACGTATAAATGTTTCATTTCACTTTTTGGGAAAAACACAAGTATATAGGTATATACAGAAAACCAAAAGCCCACTCACTGGTACGTCGAAGGGTCGTAACCTCTTTGCCTCGAGTGACTGTGCTCGTCCTCGGGATAGGTCTCACCTATATGCGAAACAACTATAAAAACTTTAATTTTAAAGCACATAACCAACATTACGAAATAACTTCTCATACAATGCTCAAATGGGGTGCATGAATACACCAAGGTGATCTACTCAACCTCACGAACATCCTCATATTTTTAAAATAATTTGCTGACACCGCACACGCCCCCACAAGCTGGCCAAGGCACGGCCACACGTGCCGCCCACACGCAGGCACGTGCCTGGCACACTGACGGCGTCAGTTAACACCATCAGGAATATTCCATTAAGTCTAACAGATTCTGTTAACGCTGTTAGGAATATTCCTCCCAAACTGACGGAATATTCCGTCATCTTCTCCGGCCAAACTCCGGCGCCGTCGCCTTCGTGGGAAAAACCGGGAAAACTTCCAAACTTCGTATCTCACTCATTTTTCACCCAAATTTCACGAAATTGGTACCAAAATGAAGCTTACAACTAGAGGAACAAATCCTTACCACTTTCAAGCACTAAAACTAACGGAATCTCACCGGGAAAACTCCACCAAATCCGGCCAAACCTGCAACTCACGATCCTGACGTCCAAAACCTTCAAACGAACCACCCCGAGCCTCCTAAGGACCTCACCAAGCTTCCTACAAACCTGAAATTCCCAAAAACACAAGAATTAACGTGTGCATGAAAAGTACCCCGATTTACAGCTCTCGGGTTCGACGTGAAAATGAAGGTTCCCTTACTTGAAATGGCTATGGTTGAACTCCTAAGGACCTCATGAGCACAAATATGTAGTTTGTTTCCTCGATCTACCACGGTTTCGAGTGACTGGGTCCTTGTCCGTACATATGGTGAAGAAAAGAGATAAAGAGAGAGACAAAGAGACAGATATGGGACAGGGCAGAAAGAGAGGAATGAGTGTGGGTGTGTGTGTGGTCCAAAATTAACCAACCAAATTCTAAAAACGACCACACAACGAAACAAACATACTAGGGGCAAAACCGTCATTTCATCCCTACTATACGAAAAGTCCGGAATGGGCTATCACATCTTAACTATCTTATATGAATTGCATAAACTATGAATGTAAGGAAGATGAATATCAAGAACAATCTTGTATTAGAAGAAATGACTTTGTTGTATTTCATAGAGAGATAATATTTTGTTTATAACAAACTAACCGACTGCAAATGAAAGAGGGAAAGAGTATTTATACAAAGTATTCCAAATATTACTTAATTTAAAGTTATTGATGACATGGCATTTGCATATGTGGCACATGATATATATATATATATATATATATGTGTGTGTGTCTCATACTTTAGGATGATTAGGACTCTTCTTTTCAGCTGCATACGACAAGATAACATACATAGCAGCTGCCTTATCCTTTTTGTAGACTTCAACTTCAACTAGGACTCCTGCAACATTCCTCGTCTTCCAAGCCTTATTTTCAAATCATCCTTCTTCTTGCAACATTCCTTGTCTTCCAAGCCATATTTTCAAATCGTCCTTGATTTAGACCTCTATCCTCCAAATTAATGCACATATTTCACACTTTAATGAGCTCTAAAACGTCTAGCTCCAATGTTAATGCATGCCGTACCCAGCCATCCAAGTCCAATTTGTGTTTTTGCTCTTTTAACCTTCAATTTTCAACTTTGCTTAGTCAGATCTACAAACAAAAAATAAAAATAAAACGCTACGGTTAATGGAATCTAACAAAGTAAATATAGAGAAATAAGATAACAAAGTCCCATAAGTATGCTCCAAAAAATATTGTACATATACATATGGCATCACTAAGTACACTAACAAAGTTTTTGATGTAACCTAACGGAATGGGTGGAAATAATGAGTGGTTTTATAGATGAAGGACCAAATTGATGAGTTTTAAATATAAAAAACCAAACTAATGACTTGGAAAAATATAAGAGATCGTTTGTGATAAAACCTTTTTGTTTTTAAAAGACAAAATATACAAGCAATACGTTTGATTTTGTTTTTGAACAAAGGATATTATCTACACTAAAGGGGTGATGAGTGGGCTAAACCTCTCAATGGGTTAGCATTAACGTGGTTCAAATTCGTCTTGGGCAATAATCCAATCCAAGACTTCTTACTTACAAGTGAAGAAGAATACCACTACACCGTAATGTTAAGTGGTAGCAATACGTTTGATTAGAATAAGGGGCAATCGAGATATTATTGCATGATAAATGATCTTTATGTAATATGGCAATTGGTTTAACAAAAGAGTACTTGGTTGAACAAATATAAAAGTAAAAGAAACAGTTTTTTTATTTTTTATTACAATGATATATTTATATTAAAGGCGGAGAAATAAATTAGTATAGAAAATTTTATTTACAAGATTCGAACCAAAGATTTCTCAATTAAAAGTGCAAAAAAAAAAAAACCTTTAAAACGTAGTACAAAGTGACTGATTGAAATTAGTGTAGTACTAAGAAGAATTCAATTAAAAGTCAATATTATTTTTTTTTTCTTAAAAAAAAAAAGTCAATATTAGTTTTTGAGCGATTATTCGCTCAACCTTTCTACTAATAATATTTAGTACTGACACTCTCGTACAGTCAATCATTCAACCTATTTGGCCAATTGCAATGGCGATTCCACTTTCAGGACACTGATTAATAATAGACTCCAAGTTCTTTGGTTCTGGACGCCAACCGTGATCACTCAGATAACATTTGATATAAATATTGGATATATGTTTTCCCTGTTTATGGGAATTATGTAAATTATGTGAATTGTACAACAACCGTATTCCCTTTCGGAAGCCTTACAGGTAAGAATTTTATACTCAAAGGTGTCGAATAAAGAGAATAAAATGTTAATTTTTTAGGATAGGATTTCTACTATACATGGAAAGTTAACTGAATAGCCAGAGGACCAAAACGACAAACTAATACTCATCCCCCTATTTATACTGATAAGAGTTTCTGTATGTAGTTTCAATCTCAACACACAAAAACTTTCCAGAGAGGAGGAAGAAGGGTGGAATGCGGTAAGGGACTTCAAAACATTTTGTTTAATGCTTTTAATTTTATTAGAAATTTTCTCTCTGTAAGCTAGTCTTTTTAGAATGCTTTGTGTTGATAAACTTTTACCTTTTAAATCCGTCAATACTTGTCTCAGATTGTTATATGTGAATATAACTTACGATTTGGGATTTTTTTTTTTTTTTTTTTTTGGTGAACACATAACTTATGATTTGTAATTTGGAAACACCATATGTTACATCTGTGTGCATATTCATGAATATTGTAATGATCTTTGCTTTCTCCTTTTTGGTCTTAAATTTGCAATATTTATACGATATGTTGACTCTTGATGTGCGAATCTTTGATTACTTTTAGTGAAAAAAATTGTGTACAAGTAGTTAATTAGAAATTACCCTATTAGTGTTGAGGAGAGTAGTGAGAGAGTAATTTGGTGAGCTACTAATCAAAGTTTGGGATAGATTTTCAAAGCTTGGGATTAAAAATGAGTTGGCACTTAGCACTGAGAGGTTCATAATCTCATATATTGTGATACAAGACCCCTTATTTTTTCCTCTTATAAGTGATAATAGGAAATGGGAGTCGAACGGAGGAACTTCGGCACATGAGTGAATTCTCTTAATCTTAAAATTGTTGATATGAGCAGTAAATTTAATTTATTTGGTACAGTTACTAAAGGCTTCTCTTGAATGGTTAAAGTAGAGGAATTTTTAGTGCGAACGTTGAGTCATCACGCAGTGTTAGTGACTCGTGTTTTATAATATCGTTAAAAGTCAGAATGTATAGATTTTCGTATTATAACATAAATAGATTGATAAGTTATCGTCTTATTAACATGATGTGCCAACAGAGGGGCATTACCAAAAATTGTTTGGTAATGAAATTTCTTTTTAAATAGAATACATGAATGTAGTCAACAAATGTGGTATGATAATTGGATAACAGTTCTACATGTAATCAATAATGTAGTCAACAAATAGCATATTGGTTAGTATGAATTTTATCAAATATTAAATCATTTGTGTTTATGTGAGAAGAACACTAAAGAATAGTTTTCATAGATTGCATTGGAAAATTGAGATTATTTGAATATATAGAACACTAGAGAATCGTTTTGACTTGCATTTTAAGCAAAACCCTAATTAATGAGTTGGTCTCTTTCTCTATTGTAATGAAAAAAGATGAGTGAAAACACTGCCACAAGGAACCAGCTGCAGCTTCATCACAACCCAATTTTTGATGTCTCACTCAATGTGAATGGAGGCTCCAAGTACATTGATGACGATGGCCGTCCCAAACGAACCGGTAAATTATATACTTTCTCTCCTTGAGACTGCTAAGCATGTTGAATTGTTAGTCATTTTTTTTTTTTTTTTTTCATGTGTGTTGGTTGTGGGACAAGGAACTGTTTGGACTGCAAGTTCACACATAATTACTGCTGTAATTGGGTCTGGAGTTCTGTCATTGGCTTGGGCCATAGCTCAGCTTGGATGGATTGCTGGTCCTGCTGCGATGGCCATCTTCTCCTTCATCACTTACTACACTTCAACTCTTCTGGCTTCTTGCTATCGTGATCCCGTCACTGGAAAGAGAAACTACAGTTACTCCGATGCCGTTCAATCCAACCTTGGTGAATTATGCCTCATACTTTGATCTTTTGGACATACAAACAAATGTTTTTTTTTTTTTTTTTTCTTTTCCTTTTTTCAAAAGGTCAATAGCTAATCTTTTTTCTGTTAATTTCAATTTCTCAGGTGAATTTCAGGTCAAAATGTGTGGATTTGTTCAGCAATTGAACCTTTTTGGAATTACTATTGGCTATACTGTAGCAGCATCTATAAGCATGATGTAAGCCTTGAGTGTATAAACTGAATTAAGAATTTCGTGATGCTTGAGCATACATTATGTAAGGTATTTTATAAATATCTTTTTGGGCTAATGGTTCCTCCCCTTTTTTTTTTTTTTTTTTTTTTTGTGTTGATGAAATAGGGCAATAAAGAGGTCTAATTGCTTCCACAATAGTGGTGGAAAAGATCCATGTCATATCAACTACAATCCCTATATGATAGCTTTTGGAACCTCAGAAATTATATTGTCTCAAATTCCAAACTTTGATAAGTTGTCCTGGCTCTCCGTTGTTGCTGCAGTCATGTCCTTCACTTACTCAGGAATTGGACTTGCCCTTGGAATTGCTAAAGTTGCTGGTAAAAATAGTTACATTTATTACTACTATTTTGAGTGGATAATTGTTGTTTTGTGCTTAGATGACTAAAAAATATATGGTCACTCACATTTAGATTTGATATCAAAAGTTGAGATCAATACATTATAGTGATCTTCATTCATTCTTTACCCTTAATATCAAATTCAAAGTTGAGTTACCATAATTCCTAGGCCACTTGATAAAAGATGAAAAAAAATTCTAGGCGACCAGATGTCAAGAGAACGATGCCTCAATTTGAACTTGGTTTTTAGGATTGAAAAGGTTCTGGTAAATTTAATTCAAGCTTTTTTCCTTTTTTTTATGTTTTTTTTTTGTTTTTTTTTTCGTTTTTTTTGTGTTTTTTTTTTTTTTTTTTTTTTTTGTTTGGAGTTAATACCAGAAAATGAAAAAATCAATGGAAGTAGGACTGGAATAAGCCTTGGGATTGTGACTCCTGCCCAAAAGATGTGGAGGATCTTCCAAGCACTTGGAAACATAGCTTTTGCCTACTCTTACTCAATCATCCTCATTGAAATTCAGGTTTATATCTTCTTCAAATTAAATTTAACAATGCTATACTTTTCGTGGCGATTCGAGCACTTAATCCAACCATATAAAATGTTACAGGACACAGTTAAATCTCCACCATCTGAAACCAAGACAATGAAGAAGGCCACCCGACTTAGCTTGACAGTGACATCCATTTTCTACATTCTATGTGGCTGCATGGGCTACGCTGCTTTTGGAGACTTAACCCCTGGAAACCTTCTCACTGGCAAAGGCTTCTCTAACCCATTTTGGCTTATCGACATAGCCAACGCCGCCATTGTGATCCACCTTGTTGGTGCATATCAAGTTTTTGCCCAACCCATTTTCGCATTGGTCGAAAAAACAGCTACAAAAAATTTCCCAAATAGCCAATTCGTCACAAAAGACATCAAAATCCTGATCCCAGGCTTCAGTTACTACACCCTTAACCTATTCAGATTGGTTTGGAGGACAATTTTTGTTATTCTAACTACCGTGATCTCCATGATCCTTCCGTTCTTTAACAACATTGTTGGATTTCTCGGGGCCTTAGGGTTTTGGCCACTCACAGTTTACTTCCCTGTGGAGATGTATATTGCTCAAAAGAAGATACCAATGTGGAGCACAAGATGGATGTGCCTCCAAACTCTAAGTCTCTGTGTCCTTATAATTGCCCTATCTGCTGCAGCTGGGTCAGTTACTGGTGTGATTGACAGTCTCAAGGTATACAGGCCATTCAAGACTAGCAATTAATTTATCAAAGTTTTTATTTGTACTGTTTTTACTCAGCATTTTCCAATTCAGAACACAAGACCCTTAGAAAAGTGGAAATACCATAGTAATTCTGAATTTGAATTAAGACAATTGACGTGCAATTTATCTTTAGGAATCTAAAGTACTCAATGTTTTAGTCTTGCACTCTTACTATGAAAGTCTTAATATTTAACTACTTATTTTCAATTTCTGTTTTGACATATTCCTTTTTGGAAGTTGTACAATCATTCATACTGAAAGGAAGCACAGTAGATCCGTAATAATTTAAATACTTAATAAACTAATAATCTTAGATATGTTGTAACTATGGATGTCCATTATTTGGTTTAACTGGATGACATAATATCTATGCAAGCAATGATATCATGCCTGTGTAAGCAATGATATCATGCATGTGTAAGTAATGTTGTCATTTACTTATTCATTTGCCTATATAATGAAGGCCAAGGCCACTAACAACAAAAGAAGAAAATGAGGAAGAGAAGAAGAAAGAAGAGAGAGAGAAGAGAAAAGAAAGAAAGAAGAGAAATGTATCAATAAGCGATAAGGTTAGGGAGAAGAGAGAAAATAGTGAAGTTATCATTATACTCCTATTATTCCAGATAATGAAAGAAAGTACTATTGCTATCCTGAAGATGTAGGCGCACTTTCCGAACCTCGTAAATATTTTATCTTACTTACTTTATTCCATTACACACATATCTCCAATTTCACAACACGTTATCAACACGAGAAACTCATGTATCAGTGGAAAGCACAACACCATAAATCTGATGAAGCACTACCTACCTCCCACTTCTGCTGCTGGAATCTCATAGATAAGAAAATCTTCTCATTTTATCCTTATATCTCTATATGACTAATTTTCTTAAAGCGAATCTATATCTTGTTATATGATTGCATTTCATTCTTTGCAGAAGCAAAATGGGTACATACTTTAAATTTGCAAAAAAAAAGAAGAAGAAAAACCAATAGTCATGTTACAAGCTTTGAAACTCTGACTTACTATGCTCAAACATAAAGTTTTCCTTCATATAAGTTATTCCTTATCCTCTCTTCCATAATATATCAAAATTCTAAAAAGATCCAATGGCTAATTCATTAAAGATATTAGAAATACAACTATAAACCCGAAATTCGCAGAAAAATTGGCAGCCATGGTAATGGCTTTTAAACTTCAACTTTCTTACCTCAGATGCAAACACTTTCTTCATTGAAGTTGCTCATTACCTTCTTATCCATGCCATACTAAATTTGGGTCAGATCTAACGGTTAGATCTTCCTATAATTTTCAGATACTACCGTTGATACATGGCCACGGTTAAAAAGAAAAAGTAAAGTATAGTAAGTTAATATTTACTTTTTTTTCTTGTTATTATTAATTCTGTTATTATTGTGATTGGTGTTTTATAATCATCCATCATATATAATATATTATAATATATATGTGACAGATTGATCCCTTCACCCTTCATATATATATATATATATATGTGTGTGTGTGTGTGAGGGAACTTTTCTATATATACGCGTGCATACACATAAATTACAACTACAACAATAAAAAGAGGAAGAAAAAAAAAAAGAGCTTTCGAAAAGGCTGCTCATATGAAGCCTTAGTACTTGACAAAACCCCAGAAGGCGGAGGCATCGAAGATTGATCATTTGAAGGCTCAGTGCTTGGTGGGAACCCTAGAAGATGGAGGCAACGGATGCCTTCGAAATAAAGTCAAGAACCTCTGGTGGTCACTTTAAATCTGACTTTCAGATTCCTGCACTGGTTGAGCTTTCTCTTCATGTTCGTCAATAATTATTTGCAAATATGTGCAACTCTCTATTCTCGTGCTTGAGCCCTCTAATTTCTTGCCTAAGACTTGCCACCTCAGCCATTAATGGTTCAAGTTAGCGAGCTCGAGCAAGTAAACATTGGCCTATGTTGGATATAGAACTCGCACACTGAACACCGCCAAAGAGTCTTGAACAACTGATTCATCAGAATTTTTTGAAAGCATTCTTTTATATTTGGGAGTGAGAAGGCTCGTAGCTATTACTGTGGCATTTATATCATTTTTCATCACATAGTCTCGAATCGTAAGATGACCATTAGAGGATAAGAAGAATGGGCACCAAATATTATCCTAAATAGGCATGTTTGCATCTTCCACAACATTCAAATCAAAACAATAGTCAAATGGGCAAGCCATTTTTAGAAATAATGAAAGAAAACGAAATCAAATAAATGCAACAGGGAAAATTTCCACAGGCGGGCAACTTTCCGAGTGAGCTTTTTTGATACAATTGATGCCTCTATAAAAGGAGAGGCAACACGACCACTCGTTCAAAAGTCGAAGAGACACCACTCTCCAACTTTCAAAAGCCCAATTTTTCTAAATAAAGTTTGTAGGCACTTCTCAGACATAATATTAGCTTTTAGATATCAAGGTCTATCAAATTACCTCTGACAAAGTTAAAACGTGGGAATTTCATTGTTCTAATTGCACGAGTGTTGCCAACAAGCATAGATCGCAAGGTCCCAACAACACCACTACCTACTATTTAGAAATCCCTATGTATGTCGACCTCCGTCTTCCATGGTAAGGCAGGCCTCCGAAAAACTCTTCTTCCTTGCCGAGAATACATCTTCAACTAAGCATCTCAAAATACTTAGCTTTCCTCCTATCTGAGAATACCTCTTCAACCCAGTCCTTCAAAATGCCCAATCATATATTTGATCAAGATGTTTTACATCAACCACAAATTCTTTTACTGTTTTTTTTTTTTCTTCAAAAGAAAAAGTATCTCGTATCATCAGAGTCGAGAGCAAAAGTAACACATATCATGCTCTTTCCTTGTCTTTTCCTTTGCTCTTGCTCTTGCTCTTGCCTACAAGACAAGGAAAAAGAAAGAATCAGTCGGAACCTAAAATCAAACTTCCGGTCCTAAACCGATTGCTTGGAACCTTTGCTTGATTGCTTACCTTGCATTGCTCTCGAGTAGTCATCTTCAACTATTGTTGGTGCGAAATTTCAAGTCACCAACACTGCAGAACAATTGATACGATGTTGACTCTTTACACTAAAGCTGTCAAAACGATTAAGTAATTGAAAAGCGATGCTTTGAATGACTATTCAAAGTCAAAGATTGCGCACCACTTTTGTTGTGTAGGAGGCTGAAGCTGAAGGATCAACGACGAATCTATAGAATTTTAAAAGGTGAAAATGAGTGGCTGACTAAGTAAGTAGAAGACCAAAGTTCAATGATGGGAATCTTCCTCACAGCCCTAGCAAATTCTACATGAGTCTATGATGAAGTCAAGAATGATTTCAACTAATATTCTAGATGCGCAAAAGGTAATACAATCTTCACGATTACAAATAAACTACCAAAGGCATTAACAAGTAATAAAGATACCTCATGAATTGAAGTCTCAACAAGATTATCCATGGACTTGGCACTACTAAACTTTTGCATGCCTGAAGCATGTCAATCGTCGTATTGATTCAAGTCCCAAAAGGACAATCTATGGACATGGAAATTTTATTGTGTATCCTAAAGCATGATAGGCGTATAGGTTCCTATGATTAAATTCCTTAGAAGTTGAGATTAAAAATCCAAGCTTTATAACGCTCTAAAGGAGGTTATGACCCAAATCTCCAAACAATTCATTTAATAAGAGATGACTGTCCTAGAAGAGACAATGTAAAGCCCCTGAAGACGTAAAGATATCCAAAGTATTGAAATACATATAAAATATGCATGCGCATGCACACGAAAATTATGAGATTACAAATTGATGATAACCAATGTTAATTTTGGTTTTACAACAGTTGCTAAATTCATCAATGAGCTATGTTGATATTGAGCCATGTTCTTTTGTTCGTTGACGGAATGAAAAATTATTGGCCAAAATGAAGAAAGGCAATTCCATTACATGATGCGACAATTTAATAAGAACATGGAAAAATGAACCTATACAACAAATCATCAAATGATGTTGAACCCAGAAGGTTACAATGAGCATTTGTAATAGAATGAAATCCACTCACATGATATGACACATGGTTCCTAGTTGAAACCTGAAATTGTGATATACTCATGTAAACGTGATTTCCCATTGTGAAACTTGTTCATTGCAATGGAGAATTATATATATTATACGATGGCTTATGAAATGCCAAAGCGTATCTCCATAAGTAAATCCCTCAATTATACATAAAAGCAAATTACTTTTTATGAGTTTCAAAGGAGCATGTGTCATGAAGTGTAGAAAAATCCCTAAAGGATTCAAATTCCTTAAACTAAGCCCTGGAAACCACAAATTATGTACTCGATACAAATGGGTGGTATAAATTACCTTAGTGACTACTAGCATTATGATATTGTTGCATCATACTAAATTTCTTGCAAGAGTTGATATTAGAGTGGGACTCCTGAAGAGTCCGAAAAAATTATAAAGTGTTGAAAGGAATATTGTCTCAAGCTACAAATCGAACAATATGCTAAAAATAAATTCTTATCCACTGAAAGGTTTGTCGTATTAAAAACCATATGGTTTCAAGATCATGAATTGATCACTCAAATGATTAATTAATTTTCAGGCACTAAGAAAGATCATTCATCATCGTGAGGGAAATGATGAATTGATATTTGGTCCAGAAGTACCACATCTTAGTAAAGTATGCCTTAATGTATTTAGCAAAATACACTAAATCAGTTATTGCATTTCCTGTGGAGCAAAATATTAGCAAATGGGTATGGAAATGAAATAAAGTATTGATATCTTCAGGAAATTACAAGTATGTGCCTGTTCTATTACAAATAACTCACCAAAAGCCTCTTATTCAACAAGAAAAATATGAATATCTCTCTAGCATGCATACAAATCGCTTATAAAAAGGGATTTGTATTTTACATATGGAAATAGATTGATCCTACAATTATTAAGGAGGCAAACATTTGTCGCTGCATCTTCATATCTCTCATAAATACATATCTCCATGAAGCTAGTCATGAATTTGTTTGGCTAATAATTGTGACCAATTAAAATTTGGAGTGCATGCGATCCACCTTCAAAGCAGACACTCCAATTATCATGCATGGTATCAGATTACATCAACTTTGTAACTAGTCAGATTAAAGAATTCGAAATCAGGAGAAGATACTCATCAAGCAGAGTATCCAAAATATATTAAGGTTTTAACGAGGCAATCGATATTGACATATGGTCATCCAGAGGGAGTGTTGGAAATGTAGATGTCTATTATTTGGTTTGAGTGAATGGCATCATGCATGAACAATCAATGATATCATGCCTATGTAAGCAATGATATCATGCCAAGGCCACTAACAACAAAATAAAAAACAAAGTAAGAGAAGAAGAAAGAGAGAAAAGAAGAGAGAGATAAGAGAAAAGAAAGAAAGAAGAGGAATATATCAGTAAGCTATAAGGCTAGGGAGAAGGGAGAAAATAGTGAGAATTATCATTGTATTCTATTATTTCAGATAATGAAAGAAATACTACTGCTGCCTCGAGGACGTAGGCACACTTGCCGAATCTCGTTAATATTGTGTCTTACTTACTTTATTTCACTGCACACATATCCCCAACTTCACAAGAAGTTAAGTTATATTATTTTTAGCCTGTTCCGACTTTGGAATAACGTGCTAAAATAATACTTCGTGAAATTTATAATATAATACATTATAAAAATTCCTATAGGTCCCAATAATATATAAATTAATAATTTCCTTATACATTGTGCTTATGATTCGACTATAAGGCAATCCTAAAATATGACTCAATCAAAGTTATTTGTTACTTTTTGAAATTGATATCAGATTGAATCTCATCTCTAACTTTTCTTAATATGATAAGAAATTTTGGTTCTCATATTGCAACAAAAAATTATTCAATGTCATCACCTCTTTGGGAGTTTTTTTTTTAAAGGTTCCAGTAGAACATTCATCTTCAACTTTATCATCTTAATCATATTTGAAGTTGTGTTTTCTCTAGGGTAGTTCAAAAGGTCCTTCACATCCTTTCCTTACGATAATTCAACTTTTTTTTATTACATTTTACAATTCTTAAGTGCCTCCACCATCTAACAGTTCATCCAAATTCTCTGGAGCCATGTTATCCGCTGACCGAGTTTTACAATGTCAAAAACAATTTTCAATTGTATTTGCCCAAACATCTATTGTCCAAGCCAAAATTGCAAGATCCATTGCATCTAAAACATTTATCTTTTCTGGATTTGGTTCCCTTCTTCATAACCTCCAAAAGACTATGATAATGCATCTTGAAAGCTCGTATGGATCTTAGGGCTGGAAATTTTTTCACCCAAATCCAGAATACGACCCGAAAAACTCCAAACCGAATACCCAAAAAAAACAAAATCGAAACCCCCAAAAGTTCAGTAATTGTTATTGAATAAATACTGGTTATTTTTTTTGGGTAAAAAGTAAGATTTCACTACAAAACACAAACCTTATATATAAGCATAGCCCAAAACTAACATATAACCAACAAAACATGGGCCAAAACTAAACAAAACACTACAAGAGCCAAGAAACATTTAGGCCGATAAACCAGACCACATATGTAGAACCTAGAAGCTTCTAATTGCCTCCATCGCTGCCTTAGATCTTTCTGATCCGTCCAAATCCTCTTCCACAGCCAAGTAACACCTCACCAAATGCCACATCCAACTCTAATCTGCTTCTCAAGCACAACCATATAGTAAGGATAGCCAGCAACCAAACGAGAGAAGCCAAAGATCAAGATGAAGTCCGTGGAAATCTACAATTGACACTGTCGATAAAGGTAGATAACAAAGAGAAAGTGGTGCTATTAGAAACACCTGAGTCGGTGAAAACACCGGAGCTCTACACACAATCTTAGCAGGTTGTATGGCAGAAAATCGGGGAAAGAGAAACAGAATAGATCGTATAACAACCAAGGTGGAAAAACAGTAGAAGCAAGGAAAAAAAGATAAGAAAGAAAGAAAAGGGAGAATGGCGACCAACCTCGGCCGAAGCTAGGGTCGGCGCCATCAATTTTGCTCAAAGTTGGAGGCTTCACACGAAAAGGTGAGAAATACTCTCAAAAAGAGAGAAAAACTCTGACTCGAGAGAGAACTATAAATACCAGTTATTAAGTACAAGGATCGAGACCTCGTCGTCATATTTTCGGTAATCCCAAACCGAAAGTTTGGATTACCACGCTATTGTTGCGACCTCCAAGCGTACTCATTTTAATAATTGGTTTGTGTGATAAGCATCTTAATGAGAATTTGGTCAAGGCTATATCACCCTATTAAAAGGAGAGCATTAATCAATTGGTATGCCAAGATCTTTTTAAATTATTAATTCTATCTCAACGTGGAGCTAATACTCTCAACACGTTCTTTTACACTTATCGTCACTCAAGCTATATATGTGGACAATATAAGGTGATGGTAAATCATGTCTAGCTATTAGAACAACATGTGAAAATGACATGCTCAAATATGTATCATATAAAATATGAGTATCCAACTCAAAATCATATAAAGAGGACCAACTACTTGTTCCATTTCCGATGTGTTTGCACACATGGTAATTCACCAATCATCTTGTTGAGTAAGAAAGGAATGTCCCATTATCCATGTACATTTAATTTTTCAATTATATTCATTTTTTCCCTAGGAATCTTAGGTCATCTCCAACCCAAGGAGGGCCAGAGGGTTCTCTTTAGCCCTATAACCCTCCAAGAAATTAATATTTTAATGAACAATGCTAGGCCATATTTCTTACCATCTCCAACCAAGGGGGCCAAAGAGCCATAGGCCAAACATAGCCCTATGACAAAAAATCATTACCAACCAAGGGGGTCAATGGGCCATAGGCCAAACATAATTTATTATTTTAATTGAATTAATATGATTACTTATATTAAACTACCTTATTAAAATAAGGTTTTTTTCGGACATATTAAAAACTACAACAACTTCAATTTAAAGATTCAACTACTTCATTTTAAAAACTTAAATTTAAAGATTACTACTTCAATTTAAAGACTACAACAACTTAAATTTAAAAACTACAATTTAAATTTAAAAACTACAGCTTAAATATTAAAGACAAAAACAGTTTCAATTTAAAGACTATAATCATCATCTTCATCCGCCATTGTAGGAGTGGTGATAGTGTGGAATCATGTAGGAATGTCTTAGGTATTTATAGGGAAAAAATTAGAATTTTTTATTTGGGAATTGTTATTAGCACTCCAAAAATCTCATTCTACACTCCTCACAAGTGTATTTTTCTTTCTAATTATAGAAAGTTTAGGGTGCCAAATGAGATTTTTGGAGTGCTAATAACAATTCCCCTTTATTTTTATTTTTTTAAATTTTGTTTGAAAAAAAATAAAAAAAATTCAAATCCAATGGTAACCTAGCTTCAGCATGACGTCAACTAGCCGTTGCTAGCTGGCGTCATGCTAATGCCCAGTAGATGTTGGGTGTTGAATATTGGGCCGGCTGGCTAGGTCCTTTGCGCCAGCCGGTTGGCTTGATTTTCCATTTTTTACTCAGTGGGGCCCATGAGCCCTTTCGGTTGGAGACGATTTTCATGTCATTTTGTAGAAACAAAGTTGCGGAGGCATGGTAAGGAATAAAACCAATAACAAAAGTCTAGAATATTTCTGAAAGTTGTTTTCATTCGTTGTTTGAGTTGTTGTATAAATACACACAAATGGTTCAGCTATACAAGAGTCCTAACGGGATTACATTTCTCCCAATACAACCAGGTAATATAGCAGCATTAATACTTAGAGTTTATCACATAACAAAGGAAGGTAAGATTGGTTAGGGCTCTACTTTAACACCCCCCCACCCCCCCTCGGCAAACTGGGTCCAACTCGATGTGTTTCGTGCGGGCATGGAATACGGGGTTGGCAGCCATGTATGTGGTGCTAAGATTATCACAATAAAGGTAAATAGGGAACTGAGTGGAGATGCCAAGTTCATAAAACAAATCGGTCAGCCACATAGTTTCAGCGCAGGCATGGGATAAAGCCCGATATTCGGATTTGGTGCTAGATTTCGACACCGTGGGCTGCTTTTTAGAAGACCAAGAGACTAAATTTGTGCCGTGATAAATCAAATAACCTGTGGTTGAGCGGCGGGTATCGACACACCCTGCCCAATCGGCAACAGAATAGGCTGAAATGCGAGCAGAAGGATGTTGTGGTCGAAGAAGCAAACCTTGATCAATAGTACCCTTGATATAGCGTAATATACGCTTGACAGCCAAAAGATGAGGCAATCGAGGGTTACTCATGTACTGTGCGACGCTGTTAACAGCAAACGAATTGTCGGGACGTGTTAACGTTAGATATTAGAGGCAGCCCACAAGCATACAGAACTTCGTAGGAGAGGACAGAAGAGGACCATCATGAGCGGATAGGGAGACCTTCGCAGCAATAAGTGTAGAACTTGGTTTGCACTTTAGCATGCACGCCTTTTTTAATATATCACAGGCATACTTGGCTTGGGAAAGATGGATGCCGTTAGAGATGGTTTGAACTTGTATCCCCAAGAAATAATTTAAAGGTCCCAAATCCTTTAAGTCAAAAACCTTACCCAAGGATGCGATGAAGTGCTGCAAAGCAAAGGAGTGGCTGCCAGTTAAAACAATGTCGTCAACGTACAACAACAACCACATACGGGACGAACCACTGCGATAAAGGAATAATGAGTTGTCGGCTTTGCTTTGTATGAAACCGTAGCTGAATAAACAAGAACTGAAGCGGTGGAACCATGCCCGCGGGGCCTATTTAAGACCATAAAGAGCCTTGATAAGACGACAAACATGATTAGGTCTTTGAGGATCAACGAATCCAGGTGGCTGAGACATATACACATCCTCTTGCAAGTGGCCGTGTAGGAAAGCGTTTTTCACATCAAGTTGGTGGAATCCTTCGGCGACCAAGCGAGCTCTGTAACGCTCAATGCTGCCGTTGGAATTCTGTTTAATTCGATAAACCCACTTGCACCCAACTTTGTTTTGTGAAGGAGACGGTGGAATGAGTACCCAGGTCGGATTTTTGAAAGAGCATTAATCTCTTCCGTCATGGCAGAACGCCATTCGGGTTTGCGATTGGCTTGTGTAAAACAATTTGGTTCGTCAGTGGAAAGAAAAATGGAAAGGGCATGAGGAAGAGGATACTGAATAGTGCCATCATTCCAGGACTTTTGTTTGTGAGTCCCATCCTTGGACTTGGTAACCATAGAGTGAGACGGGGCCGGAGGAATTGGCCGTGTAGGAGCAGTAGGGGGTGGAACTTCATGCTGCGGCAGGTTGCCCCTTATTTCAGTGGTGACAGGAGGCTCTGGAGGTGCGAGAGAAGACTCACTGGTTGGGTTAGCAAGCATGACCATAGTAGGAATCTGTGTAGGCAACAGCCTACTAGAAATGGGGGAAGACGCGGTTGCAGTGGGTTGAATAACAAGGTCCACATATGTAGGTGGCGGCTGGGCTTTTGGCTTGGCAAACGGAAATTCTGTCTCATTAAACACCACGTGGCGGGAGATATAAATACGGCTGGTGGTAGGATCAATCCACCTGTATCCTTTATGAGAAGGACTATAACCCACAAAAACACACTCAACAGATCGGTTCATTAGTTTTTTGTATACAGTGCCCAAGATAAGGGAAACACATGCATCCAAAGGTACGTAGGTGAGAGTAAGTGGGTGATAGAGCAAATAAAAGGGTATAAGGAGTGGACCATTGGAGAGTTGGTGTAGGAAGAACATTAATAAGGTGGACAGAAGTGCATGCAACCTCTACCCATAAGGTTAGTGAAGCATAAGCCGCAGCAAGCCAAGTGCGAGTCATATCGGCAATATGACGATGCTTGCGTTCAGCAAGACCATTCTGCTATGGGGTATGTGGACACGAAAAACGTTGGTGGATACCCAATAGATGACAAAATTCAGAGAATGAGTGGTTAACATATTCAATACCCCCGTCGCTTTGAAAATATTTAATTGAAGCATTAAACAAATTTTTAGCCATAGTAACAAACGTTTGAAAGTGTGTAAAAACCTCTGATTTCTTTTTCATTGGAAAGATCGAGGAATAACGGGAATAATCATCTATAAAAAGGACATAATAACGAAAACCAGAAACAGAGTTAATAGTTGACATCCAAATATCAGAATGTATGATAAAAAAATGGAGTAGTAGCCCTCGCGTTATTAAATTCAAATGGAAGTTGTGTGGACTTCCCTAAAGCACAACTTTTACAAAAATGTTTAGAAGAAATAAACCTAGAACCTAAATGGATGATAGAGACATTGATGCCAAACAATGGACGACGACGCAGTGAGGGCTTGAAGAGACGAAAACGACAATGGATAAAGGCCATCTTTACATGGGCCCTGAAACAATAAAGAACCAGTGCATAAATCATAAATTCTATAAAAATTAGGGAAGAAACAAATAGCAACATTATTATCATAAATAAACCGAGCAACAGAGAAGATTTTTATGTAAAGAGGGAACAAGAAAAACATTACGTAGGTAGAAAAGGGCAGAGTTAAGAGAAATTGGAATTGTACTAGTGGATGTAATGTGAAGAGAGTCACCGTTGCCCAATTGAACCGAGTTGGGGCCATGATAAGGTTGCGGGGTGTGGATGGCACTAGCATCGCCGGCCATATGATGGGTGGCACCGCTGTCGGGGAACCACGTATTGGGATCTTGATATTGGAATACCTGAGAGCCTGCAAAGGGTGGAAAAGGGTTCTGGGCCATTAAAGCGGTGAGGACACTATGCAGCTGTGTGCTACTGCGTTGAACAGATGGGGCACCAGGGGCCAGGGCCCAGCAAACTAGAGTTAGTGCGGCCAGGGACTCCACGTGGGTTATTCTAGAAATTTTAGGCAGAAAGCCCAGTCCATAGACTTGGAGCATTCCACTCGCCTCTATAATTAAGGTTGTTGTTATTTCGTCTAGATGGATGACCATTGTTGTTTTGGCCGTGATAGCCACCATTATTATTCTGACGGTTGAAATTGCCACGATTACCCTTCTAATTGTTGCCACGGTTTCGTGAATTATTCTGAGGAGTGCCACGCGGAGCTTGAGTGGTGATGAGAGCGGTTTGAGAGGCCGCCGCAGGGGTGGTGGAGGGGCGTGGATTTTGAAGATTGAAGGCCACAATTTTGGAGTGCAGTTCCTCAAAGGTGGGGAAAGGAGTGACGTTGATGACGGCAATGGTGAGCATCAAATATTCCGGACCAAGACCACGAAGAACAGTGGTTATGAAATCTTCAGGATCGACAGGACGGCCAATGTTGGCCAGTTTATCAGCAAGGGATTTGGCCTGTTGCAAGTAGTCGGCGACAGGACGAGACCCTTTGGTTAAATCAAGTAACTGATATCGGAGGGTGGCAGAATTGGTCACAGAGCAATGGGCAAAGCGATGTTGAAGACAGTTCCAGATGGCTTATGCAGAGTCATGGCCAACAGTGAGGGTGAGAACGGGCTCCGTCAATGTAGAGGTTATGAGCAATGGGCAAAGCGATGTTGAAGACAGTTCCAGATGGCTTATGCAGAGTCATGGCCAACAGTGAGGGTGAGAACGGGCTCCGTCAATGTAGAGGTTATGTAACTAACAACTAACTGATCTTGTTGATACCACGTGCGAAATTCAGGATTGGGAATGGTGGACGAAGTGATGGTAGTGGTGGTGACCACCGAGGTGCTATCAGAGTCGGAGGAGACGGGGATAGGAGGGGCAGTAACAATGAGGGTGGCCGCCGGTGGGGGATGTGAGCCGTCAACAAATTTCCAGAAATCATGGCCAATGAGGAATGGCTTGATTTGACGAAGCCACATGAGGTAGTTGGAGTCGGTTAGTTTCAGGAATTGTGCCACATTAGGTCCGGGAAGTGAAAGGGAGGAAGACATAGCGAGGAAGGAAGCAGGGATCGAAGGTTGTTAAGCTAGAAGGAGGGATGATACCATGTAGAAAAAAAGCTACAGAGGCACGGTAAAGAATAAAACCAATAACAAAAGTCTAGAATATTTGTGAAAGTTGTTTTCATTCGTTGTTTGAGTTGTTGTATAAATACACACAAATGGTTCAGCTATACAAGAGTCCTAACGGGATTATATTTCTCCCAATACAACCTGATAATACGACAGCATTAATACTTGGAGTTTATCACATAACAAAGGAAGGTAAGATTGGTTAGGACTCTACTTTAACACATTTCGAGCTATTTTGAGCCTTATAATCCTTTAGATGGGTCGGTTGAAGATGACCTTACATGTTGGGGCCTCAGCTTTGTCTGCTCCATAGTGATTCCAAGTCATTCCTTGACTGAAATTGAATGAATTCGCTGTTTTCAATACCAGTCAAAAGATGCTAAAATTCTTGTTCTAAAACAAGTGAGTGACTAAGTTTTAGTGGGTCATTTGGTGCACAGTTGTCTCTGATTATTATAACACTTAAAAGAAACATTTGACTGATAAATAATTGTCAATTTTATGCTTTGAAATGGGTTTATAATTATATACTCCCACTCTCTATGATGTTTGTGGGGATGAATTATTATGGGAGAACCATATTCATTATTCTTCTCTTTCAATAAGGGAATAAGGGATGGATGATAAGCCTTAAAAGTGGAAATAAATTTTTGATTCTTATTTCTAGGGTTGTCCTCTAAAGAGAGAATTAAATATCAAATTTTGGTAGCTATGAGTTCTGCTATATAAGAAGGTTGGTTGATACAAAGAGAGGCACAACACAAAACAAGTAATACCCATTTCTCTAATATTTCTTGTGATATATTAGAGTGAGTGTGTTGTCGGGTTTCCTGCATATTAGCATATTTGAAATTTATCCAAAAGGAAGGCTGCCAACTTATGACGGTAAGGGTTTAGAAGTTTCTGTTCTTCAGTTTCAGCTTACTATTACCATTGTTTGCTACACATTTTAGTCGAAACTTTCTTGCTGCATGAACTCGTCGTTTTTGCGATGCTTTATGTTAAATCCATCACTAGGTTTGCGTTGGGACTGTCAAATTTTAACAGTTATGTTATATCTAGTAAGTTTACTCATGCCTAACATTTGGTTGATGCCAACCTATATGAACCAAAAGCCATGACTTGTATAAAAAGAAAAATGTTCTTCAACTGTGACTCAAGCACCATAACTATATCCCAAAATTCAGTGACTCAAATCAATGGCTCCTACCGATCTGGGGACTATTGATTGTTGGAAAAAAAAAAAAAAAAAAAAAAAAAAAAAAGGGGTTGCGTATTAGATTTGAAACTTGAAAAAGCAGAGAGAGGTGTAAGAAATTGCTTTGGGAGGGTCACTAGAAAAATCATAGGTTGGGAGAAAATTTTGGAAAATCTTTGAAAGTCGAGCTCCAAGTTGGCATGAAAATCAGTGGACCGTGTTGAACACCAGCAAATATTGCATTGGTGGGTAGATGCATGAGTCTTCTTTAGGTCTTCTAAACCACGTGTGATTTTACAATCTTCCCACAAAAGTGCTATAAATACCCCCACCCCCACCTTCCAGTCCAATTTCGTATACCGACACCGGTTTATTGCCAAGTATTCATAATTTCACATTCTCTCTCTCTCTCAGAGCAAAACTTCATTTGGGTTTCTCTAGCACTTCTTTGGGTGCATCTCTCTCTCTCTCTCGAAGCAAAATTTCATTTGGGTTTCTCTAGCACTTCTTTGGGTGCATTTTGTGTGTGATGGAGAGTGGAACAAGTTCATAGATCATTGGAAAAGAAAAGCTCATCTCTTTATTTTCCATATTTTTCACAGATTTTGCTTACTTTGAGCTGCATAAACTCTGATACATTCTTTTTAATTATTATTCTTACAAAAATTAAAAGGCTTGTGTTTTGCTCTCTTTTGTGACAAAAGATGGGAGACAACACTGCCACGAAAAACCAGCAGCTCCACCACCACCAAGTTTTTGATTTCTCAGTTGATATGCCTCCACAAGGAGGCTCCAAGTGCTTTGATGATGACGGCCGTCTCAAACGAACCGGTAAATTTTGCTTCCTAACACATTATTCATGTTCGCGGATGAGTTAGGCTAGTTAGTTTAATAAATTCAAATCTTTAACAGAAAAACATGAATAGTAATTAACTTTGTTTAAAGTATCAGTAATTTGTTATTCTTTGTGCTATTTAATTTACCAGGAACTGTTTGGACTTCAAGTGCACACATAATTACTGCTGTGATTGGTTCTGGGGTTCTGTCCTTGGCTTGGGCCACAGCTCAGCTTGGATGGGTTGCTGGCCCTTCTGTGATGCTCTTGTTCTCTTTTGTGACCTACTACACTTCAACTCTCCTCTCTGCATGCTATCGTTCCGGTGATTCGATCACTGGGAAGAGAAACTATACGTACATGGATGCTGTTAGATCCAACCTTGGTAAATTTTGCTAAAATATATTTTTTAAACTTGTTGGCAAGTAAAAATTTTTGAACTTTTTCAATGTTCTAAAATGCTCAAACTTTATTCTGTTTCATGTTTTGATTTTCGTAGGTGGAGCTAAGGTTAAAATTTGTGGATATGTTCAGTACTTGAATCTTTTTGGAGTTTCCATTGGCTACACAATTGCATCATCCATAAGCATGATGTAAGTTTTTGAGTTTGAAGTTTGAAAACAAGGAGTTATTTCTGCTCACGCTCGACATAAATTAGAGGAGAATTGAAAGACAGATAAACTGACGTTTGGGGAAATCATTTCCTTCTGAAAAAAAAAAAAAGAAAAAAAAAAAAAAAACATGATTACAGTTTAGGGACGTTAAGATAATATTTTGGACTAATTCTTTTGGTATTGATTAAACAGGGCAATAAAGAGGTCTAATTGCTTCCACAAGAGTGGTGGAAAAAATCCATGCCGTATTAACAGCAACCCTTATATGATCGCTTTCGGCGTCACAGAGATCATATTTTCTCAGATTCCGGACTTCGATCAGTTGTGGTGGCTCTCCATTGTTGCTGCAGTCATGTCTTTCACTTACTCAACCATTGGACTCGGCCTTGGAATTGCTCAAGTTGCAGGTACAAAAATAGCAAGCTTTAAAGCTATATTGATGGTTTTAAATTTGACCTTAGTTTTTCTGACTAATTAAATTGGTTCTAATAAAGCTGACTCTAGCTTCTTTTCCTGCTTGTCAAATTTCAGAAAATGGAAAAATCATGGGAAGTATGACCGGAATAAGCATCGGGACAGTGACTGCAACCCAAAAGATGTGGAGGAGCTTCCAAGCACTTGGTGACATAGCTTTCGCCTACTCGTACTCTCTCATCCTAATCGAAATTCAGGACACAATTAGATCCCCACCATCTGAATCCAAGACAATGAAAAAGGCCACTCAAATCAGTGTGGCAGTCACAACCCTTTTCTACACGCTCTGTGGCTGCATGGGATACGCTGCTTTCGGAGACTTATCCCCCGGAAACCTCCTCACTGGCTTTGGTTTCTACAACCCCTATTGGCTCCTTGACATTGCCAACGCTGCCATTGTCATCCACCTTGTTGGTGCATACCAAGTCTACGCACAGCCCCTTTTCGCCTTTGTTGAGAAAACCGCAGCGCAAAAGTTCCCGGACAGCGAATTCATCACGAAAGACATCAAACTCCGAATCCCAGGAATCGGACCCTACAACCTCAATCTCTTCAGAATGATCTGGAGGACAGCGTTTGTGGTCATAACCACTGTGATATCCATGATCCTCCCGTTCTTCAACGACGTTGTTGGACTTCTTGGGGCTTTTGGGTTTTGGCCGCTCACGGTTTACTTCCCGGTCGAGATGTACATTGTGCAAAAGAGGATTCCAAAATGGAGCACAAGATGGATTTGCCTCCAAACCCTAAGTGTTGCTTGCCTCATAATAACCATTGCCGCTGCCGCCGGCTCAATTGCTGGGGTGGTTAGTGATCTCAAGGTCTACAAGCCATTCACTGCCAGCTATTGAGATTTAGCTGAATGTAATTAACCAAGTTCTCTCCTAATCAAGGAAGGAAAGAGAATTGGTCATTGTGGCCAGTTCTTGTTCATGTTCATATAACAAAATCTTCAATGTGTGGTGGTGTTGTTGATGTTAGTTCTTGGTGTCCTTGTGTTGGTTTCTACTGTCTTCAAAGAAAGAAAAGGCGGTGCCATGTATGTATTTATCTAAAATTAAATCAAGAGTAGTTCCCATTCTCTTTTAACTTCCCTTGTTTTAATTTCCATTGCAAAGTATAACAATTCTAGCAAAATATTTTGTTCTGTTTTAATGGAGCGACATTATGATTAAATCGAATCTAAACTACGAGCAAAAGAATTTGAATACGCAAAGGAAGAACAAAAGCCAATTTGAATTTGATTAATCGATTCTAAACAATAAGCAGAAGAATGTGATTTTCAGGGCAGAGAAAGCAAAAGCTTATTGAGTTTTAATTTCTTGAATAGAATATTTCTAGGTCCCATATTTCATGTGCATAAATTTGAAATATGGCACTTCTCATAAGCACCATTGAAGGTGCAATTTGTTAAAACCCCATTGACAGAGAAAGAGTTGAACATGGCAAATGTTAACCATCCAATAATATCTGTCATGGAGTGACTGACCATGGTCAATGATTTAATACTTCTGTTGTGGAATGTGACGTCTCTGCTTTCTGGGAAAATCCAAGACATGGGATTGCAATTGCAACAACTAACCGCACGAGTACTTAACGCTGAAGAGTCACCTTTCACATCTATGCATTGGCAATTTGGCATCCATTTCATAAGCCCCTTCAATTGTATGGGAATATTTTTTATCACATTTCTTTAATTCATCAACTAACAACGGTTGTTCATGAGATTTAAAATCAGAACTCTTTGATCTAATAAGGTGAAGACTAAAATGTTCCTAGACTAAATAGTCATAAGCGAAATTAAAAATTTGAGACGCTATCCATGTGTATAAAATGATTTCTGAATGTTTATCCCATCAGCCTTTATGTTAATCATATTTTGGGAAAATTAATTGATCAATTTTTAAATCCCAATTGTTAAAGTGATTAGTTTGTCAATATGTCTTCGGTAATTGCTTGCTATATCAATGATGTATGGTTAATATTTGATTTTGATCTGTTCAATCATTGAATTTTAATTTTGCCGCAATTAAAATTTGAAGTCCGTTTTAGTCAATTTCTTTCCGTATACTTTAGTGTATTCAGAAAAAATGGCTAACTGGCCACACTTGCAGCATACATCACAATTAAGAAATGAACTGACACGAATAGTTTGATCAGCAAGAAAAAAATTCTGTCATGGGGATATGCATTTGGTTCTTCTAGAAAAATCAAAAAGGTAAAAGAAAAGGTTAACATTAATTATATAATATGGTTGGTTATGCACATTAGAAGCTTGAATCTTTGTATTTGATATCTTCTAGAAAAATCAAAAGGGTAAAAGAAAGGGTTAAAATTAATTAAATAATATCGTTGGTTATGCACATTAGAAGCTTGAATCTTTGTCTTTGATATCATGAATGGAAGTTTGGTTTTTGTCATTGGTGATGATAGTGCATGAGATAGTGCTGCCTCCATTCATATTCATGTCAATGCCGAACTTGACTCTTTTCACCCTCTAATATCTATGCATAAATATATGGGTAGTTTTAAGGGCTTATATAAGTGGTGGTGGTGGTAGTGGAAGAGGGGCTGCTCATGGCACCCACCCTAGGGTTGTGGAGGGCAAATGGTAGGTCCTCTTTCCCTATCACCGAATGCTACTTGTTTTTACTTTTCCTTCTTTTAGGGTAAACGTTAGAAAACAAAAGTGTGGTTTTGTAAACAAAAATAGCAATGTATTAGCAATGAATGTAGTGTAAAATTCAAATGGGGGATAGATTCATTGACTTGGATTTGTAAAAATACAAAACAGAGGCAAAACACCACGAGAATTAGATAACTTAATTGAATCTAATAGCTAAAACACTTGTAACATTGAATGTTACATAACATTGAATCCAAAATTGAGGAGAAAAACAAATCTCTTCGATTTCCCTCTTATCTTTTCTGATTGTTGTCTTTAGCGAAAACAAATCCCTCGTAGTGACGTAGTCTATGCTCATCCCTTCGTTCCAATTCTTCCCCCTAACTTCGCCTTTAAAATTTCTATCAACTTATTTTGAGAAGTGTTGTTAGCACTTCTAAAATTTCATTCTACACTCCTCACAAGTGTATTTGTTTTTCTAATTATAGAAAGTTTGGAGTGAAAAATGAGATTTTTTGAAGTGGCAATAACAATTCCCTTTATTTCCTGCCTCTACTTTATTTCAACTCCCGAGCTCCGCGGGAAAAATATCTTTGAATATGGTGAGTGTGGTGAGATATGCTGCTAAATTTTTAATCAAGCGACTCTGGTCGAGGAAGGAACACTCTCGGCCTTGGGTTGTATAACTTGAAGACAAGGTTATGCCAATTGCTATGAAGTTCAATAATGGTTCGGCTATCTGTGTGTCGAACTCTAAAAATAACCAAAAAGTAACATTGATGAGCGCAAATTGTACTACTTATGTTATCCCTATAACTACATATCCTTGTAACATCTTGAATTTTAATGAGAGGAATTACATGATTTTGTGTTCTCTAGCTAGATTAATGAGATGGAAATTGACACACCCCGACCTGGAATGTCCACTAGGACTCCGAATTGAGCTATGTTGGCCGACACCTGGAAGGTGACGAAGCCATAAAGTATAATGATGTGGGCAATGTGAATAAATTTAAACCTAAAAGTGCCTAGGGACCAGAGTGCACTGCTAGCGGGAACGAGCCCGTTTCACAGACAACGTCAGAGCATAGGTAAAGTACAGTAGTGTGGGTAAGGATCCTACCCTTAGAGGTAGCCACTTATACTGAGATTCACCACAAATCCTTGTCGATATGGACTTTCAGCAGTTAAAACCTGGAGGGGCGCAAAAACAAGGGTGAGTGGGTCTGAAAATAAAGTTTTTAATAAAAACCTTTTTGAAAACATTATAACCCCTCACCGTAAAACCCGTATAATTTCCCAAAAAATAATAATACATACGTATATAGAAATCATGATCGAGAGTAGTGAAAACCAAGTATATGCCATGTCAAGTATCTCAGCAATGAAATAAGCCAGGTGAAATAAATCAATGTAAACTGATATGCCAGCTGGAGTCACCTAATGTGACATGTACGGCTCTAAACTTGCAAACGAGTCGAAATCACCTAATGTGGTCTATACGACAAGCTAGGTGTAATAAATACGCTCAAGTGCTATGATCACGTGAAGGCTGTGCGAAGTGTCGCAAGTCACCTACGAGTCGAAACCACCTAATGTAGTCTGTACGACAGGCTGACACCTACCTTGGATGCAAGGTAAGCGTACGGTGTGGGAGGTGAACGATCACATGAAGGTTGGCCCTGACCTCGGGCGGAGCACTAACACCGGGGTGCAGGGTAATGAGTACCAAATGCATCCAGGCATAACCATATACATCACAACCACTAACATCATAATGTACTCACCTGTAGCTTACCTGGGCTTTGCAGCATCATGCAACATTATGCAAAGCTATACTAATGCATATACTAAAATTTAACGCAAGTATGACATGGCATTTCAATCACATTTCATTTAAAACAATTTATGGGAAAAACGTAAAGTATACCTACATATATATATAGAAAACCAAACGCCCACTCACCTGGAGTCCGCACTACAACTCCTAGCACAAACATCAAGACGTCACGAACAATCGGCGCCAAGAACAATTATCAAATCATGTTTTAGAATTCTTATCAATAGAATATATTACTTACATGTCCTAATTGGGAAGATTTGTACGTCGGATTCCCGATACGTAAGTTTTTAACATCCTCAAATATTATGTATTATAACGTATCAAAGTTTGATGACGATCCAACGGTAGGATCATCAATTGCTATAATAATCAAGCGGCAGACTTTCATGGGACTACGTTCAAATGACGGAAATTCGTCAATCGGACTTCACCAATGGAATCAGAGTATTCAAATTTAACCTAGGAAGGTCAGGGGACGTCTTGGCCTACGTGCCACCGCAGGTGGCAGTTGGCCGTCCCGACTTGCTGAAAAATTCAACTCTTTCACAAAATTACCAAATTTGCAACTAGTAGAACAAGTGTCATACCTGTGGCTAAGGCCAATATGGCTGGGAAATACCTCAAATTCCCTTCGATCCGTCGAAAACCCTATAAAGGGTGATTCTTGATTCGTCCTCAAATCAACTCAGACGCTCCAACCAATGATTGCGCATTGTTTCTGGGTTCAAGGAGAGTCTAATGGTGGTAGAGATCAAAGGACTTTGCTTCAAAATTGGCGAATTGCCACCAAGAACACCATGGTGCCGCCGGTGCCATTCTCACGAAACCAAGACCAAATCCTGTCTAATTTGTGAGGAAAATCGAAGAGGAAAGCTGGTGAGAAGTTCCCAGGTGATGGGTTTCATAGTTTTCGCGGGTTAGATCGTAGAGAATCGGTAGGGATCCATGATCTCGTGCTTCTCACCCTTCTCTTTTCCCCTCCTTTCTTCTTTCTCCATTGGTCACTCATCATCTTTCTCTTCTCCCAGTTGGCTTCACATCCCCCTCCTTTCTCTCCTTTATAGCCTATCTCCATTGCCCATCTTTTCTTCTTTAAATTTGGGCCACACACGTGGCTGCACTAGATTTTACTCCAAAAAATCTAGAGTATTCCAGAAAATAACCAATTTACTAAAATGCCCTCGGCTTTAAAGATTAATATCTCCTTCGTTATAATTCCAAATCACGATCCGTTTACGCCCACTCATTCATGGCGACGAGTACTACGAGGATACACCAAGAAAATGAACCTTACATGACATGACACGGCAGTCAACAAAAGTCAACACTTTGCCTCGAATGGCATTTTCGTAATTTCACATTTAAAAATTATAAAAATCGTAATAATCGGGGACTGGCCGTTACAGAAATTATATTTGATCTCATTAGTTTTTTTATTGAATTAAATGAGTCAAGTATAACTCTTTCTCAATATTTTGTCTAAATAAATTGATTATGTATGTTTTTGGCATATTTAAGATCACATATTCTTTTTCTATTTTGGGTTTCAGGGTACTTTTTTTTTTTTATTTAGGAAAACTAACAAAAAATTCTCAAAAACTTTAGTTTTAATAAAAATGACAAAATAAAGGTTTAAGTGAATAATATCAGGAGTGACTTTTCAAGGTAAAAATATCTTTAACGTTAAAAGTAAACAGTATCATGAGTGTTTTATTAAGATACCCTTTTTTTTAGTTCAAAGGCTACCTCATGTTATTTAAATGTTATGCAGTGCACGTGGCCACTTGAAGAAGAAGGCTGCCTTTGAGATTATGGGGATCTTTGATTCACATCCTCACTCATCCTTTTATCGCACAGAAAAGAAAAATGAAAGCTTTGCTTTCTCTTCTATTCCCATGATCAAGCTGACACATACACAATTGCTGCAGAATTTGACCACTTCCAGATTTTCTGGAAGTTAGACGGCGAGATGCAAGGATGCTGTGACTGCAGTGAGTAAACTCAAGAGGCACAATGAAGGCGTTTAATCATACAAAGTGGCCAGCAAGGAATTCAATGGACCTCTCTTTTACTGTTGTCATTAAAAGGGTTTCAAAACCTTTGTCGGTTACACAGAAGGAAATGAAGCAGAAGTGGGAAGACAAGAAGAAAAAAGAGTTTTGCTTGGCATTAACTTATTAATGATGGGGCTGCTGGGTTAATAAATGTTAAGAAGAGAAAAAAAACCTGATGATGATTCAACGTAGAAAGGAAAATAAAAAGGCATCGAGGAACCAAAAAGGACAAGAAGCAAGAAAACTAGAGAGTTGCTGCAGAAGAGCAATAACATTCAGGGGTTTTTCTTAAAAACTCTAATTTATTTTTCATTTTTATTATGGGTTTAGTACCATTTTCGATTATGTTTCGGCACTAGTTTTTCTTCGCTAGACTACGCCGTCCCCTTTACAATCCTATATAGATTTACTAATTACTTATGAATTACCCATGCAACTTTGAAGGTTAGGTTTGCCTAATGTATATTCTGCTTATGCCATTCAAGCTAGAACATATAGTAAATATGCAATCCATCTGTGGTATTCAAATCAAATATAAACATGCATGACTCATTACGCTTTGTGAAAAACCATGCAACTCTAAAGATGTGGCATTCACCCTAAGTGAAATTACCACTATCAATCACAAGAAGCAACACTCAATCTTCCGGTGGCATTCCGGCTGAATTGCATCCGATTACTTATTTAAACATCCTAATAGTAGCTAAGTATTAAGATATAGAAATAGTTTAAACACAATGACTAATAATTCAAAGTATGCATGCATAATATCATAAGTAATTAAATAAAAACTACATATTCATGCTAAAGCTCAAGGCATCACCCTAGCAAACGGAAATTAGTTATGAACAACCATAAAACAAAAAATTATTAAGAACATGGATAGAAAACACCTTGTAGGTAAAATGTCTGAAATTCTCCAAAATAGTGCATGCGTGCTCTCCCAAATGGCTAAAAAGCCTTATTTATATTACAACAAAATAAAATCCTACCTAGAAAAGGTCTTTTAAAAACTAGGAAACATAATAAAATAAGATAACTAGGAAATAAAAAAGTTTCCAGTTTGAACTGAAATTCGGACTTCTCATAAAATCAGACTTTTAACAGACCAAAGCAACTCTGATTTGGTCCCAAAAGGTCTTTTTAAAAGCTTGAGATGTCTCTAACAAATCCTCATAAAGAATCTTCCTCAAAATATGTCATCTTGACCTTCAAGATACTCAAAACGTCTAAAAACATTAATCTGGGAAAACTGCGCTCTGGGCCTTCTTTTTTTGTCAAGGTCAAACGGCTTGATAGAAAAATCCGAAACTCACGAACATTCTCTAATTAGAATCATCCCAAAATTCATCCATTTGATCACTTTTTGCTACAGAGGAAGTCCAATGTCTTACATTGAAAATATAATCCAAAGTATCAAAATCTCACAAAATAACCAATAAATTAATACTAAGATTAGGGTAAAATATATAGTCTAATATGGATTCATCAAGTATCATTTTACTATCACTAGTAAAAAAAAACCCCTTGTGCGATGAAAAACACATTATAAATCTTTGCATGACGTAATCCAAATATTTTGTCGCCTAAACCAATTTATTTTCGTTTTTATTTAATTTTATATTATAAATTTAAAATATATTTATTTTTATAATTTTTTTATTATTTTTCGAAACTTTGCACGACGAATATCAATATTTCATCACCTAAACCTTATTTCCTTTTTTTTTAAATTTATTTTTATACTTTATATTGTTAAACTAACTCCTCTCACTTAATCTCTCTTCTCTCTTTCTTCACTATCTCTCACTCTCACTCACTCTCTCTCACTATCTGCTCTAACTCTCTCACACTCACTCCTCCCTCTCATTCTGACTTGCTCTCAATCTTGCCAAAAGGTATATTCTCCCTAAATTTTAATTTTTTTTCATTAATGTGTTTTTGGTGTTAATATTGAGTTTGGTGCGGGGTTTGGGGTCGAGTATAGGGTGAGGGGTGGAGTTTGGGGTCGAATTTGGGGTATACCAATTTTATAGGGGAGATTATGCCAATTTTTTTGTATTATTTTATTTTGGTTTTTGGTTATTTGACTGTAACATCCCACATCATTCAGGGGAGTGGATCCTCTAAGCCTTATATGTATATTCTCATCTCTACCTAGCACGAGGCCTTTTGGGAGCTCACTGGCTTCGGGTTCCATAGGAACTCCAAAGTTAAGCAAGAAAAGGGCCAAAGCATTCCTAGGATGGGTGACCCATTGGGAAGTTCTACTCACGTGAGTCCCCAAAAACAAAATCGTGAAGGCGTGGTCGGGGCCCAAAGCGGACAATATCATGCTACGGTGGAGTCGAGCTCGGGATGTGGTGGGGGCTCGGGCCGGTATGTGTCAATTTGGTATCAGAGCCAATCCCTGGTCGAAAGTGTGCCGACAAAGACGTCGGGCCCCTAAGGGGGTGGATTGTAACATCCCACATTGCACAAGGGAGTGGATCTTGTAAGCCTATATGTATATTCTCATGTCTACCTAGCACGAGGCTTTTTGGGAGCTCACTGGCTTCGGGTTCCATAGGAACTCCGAAGTTAAGTGAGAAAGGGGCCAGAGCATTCCCATGATGGGTGACTAATTGGGAAGTTCTGCTCGCGTGAGTTCCCAAAAACAAAACCGTGAGCACGTGGTCAGGGCCCAAAGCGAACAATATCGTGCTATGATGGAGTCGAGCTCGGGATGTGAATTGACCATGTTTGTTTTTTTGTAGGAATCATCGAGACTTTGACGGCTAAAGTTGAAAATTAGGACGCTATCAAACCATATCCCTCGCCACTGCCACCACAATGGACTTGTATTAGGATTTTATTATTGTACTTTGTTAATTTATGTGTACATCTTGAATATATTATATATATTGGATAATTTGATCACTATTCTTCATATGTAATTTTATTTTGAATATGTCAATTAAAATTAAAGTAATTAAAAAATAAAACAATTAAATTAAATTTAAAAAGTAAAAATTCGGAAAATCTTGCACTACCAAATATTGGTCGCACAAACAATTAATATATTTAAATTAATATAAGATAAATAACAAAACAAAGTGTCAAAAACCTTGCGTGACAAAATATTTCGTTGCGCAAACAATTAATTTTGTCTCACAAATTTAATTTAATTAAAAAATTAAAAAGCAAAAATCTTTGTGCGATGAAATATTTCGTTGTGCAAAGTAGCTTTGCGCGACAAAGATTAATTTTCATCATGCAAACGCTATCTTCATGAGTTTTGCGTGGCGAACCATGCACAACCAAAATTTTGTCGCACAAGGTTTTGCGCGCCGAAATTTTACTTTGCGCAACAAACTTATTTTGCCCATAAAGTATTTTTTGTGGTAGTGTATGCTTATGAGCTAGATTTTAATCTCGGTGATTGGCCACCACTTTGGGTTGAATTGAGTGTATGTGATGCAAGTTAATGCAAATGCCATATTGTTAATTCGGTGTTAGCGTCCTGCAAATGGTACCATGAATTCCTTGATGTAGATGCCATATAATTGGTTTCATGCAATCTCTTAGTTAGTTCCCAAATTGTTAATGAATTTGTTTGTGTTTAGTAATCTAGATGTCATGGATACTATATGAATTAGAGGAACTAGATCGTCACTTTGGATGATTACTCATTAATAATTAACTGTTGGGAATTAAGTTGGATTGGTTATGGTGAATATGATGCTCTAGTGTCTTTCGCAGTCGAATTATAATTTGTTTTCTTTGTTTTTCATCATCACTTATTTAAGCTCATTTCCTTTTTATTTACAATCACAATTTCATAATTCTTTCTCAAATCAGCAATCGTTCAATTTCAATACAAATGCAATTTAATTAGGTTAGATAATAGAAGTATATCAATCTTAGTTGGAACGATCATGTGCTTGCGTACAATATTATACTATGATTCAAACACTTGCAAGCATTAAAATTTGGACTTACTTGCGCTCATTTCGGTTAATCTAATTTTGGCAACAAGTTTTTGGTGCCGTTGACGAATATTGCATTAATTCTATCTCTAGCTCATTTTTATTGTTATTTGTGTTGATTATAATTTTTGTTTTTGTTTTCTTTTATTTTTAGGCAATTTTGAAGTTCATGCATGGTTGCCGTTCTTGGAGTCTAGAGCTTGTACCATACGATTCAGAAATTGAGAAAATCTTTCGACGCATACGAAAAGAGTACAAGAAGACACAATAATTGACTGATGAAATGGCTCTCCCTAATCCGAACAAGAATTGAACGTTGATGGAGTATTCTGCTCCTACTATGACAACCTCACCTTCATGCATCGTTTGTCCACAAATTGCCGCTAACAACTTTGAGTTAAAGCCATCTTTCGTTCAAATGATGCCGTCATTCTATGGCTTGTCAACCAAAGATCCTAATTTGCATATCAATGAGTTTTTCGAGATTTATGACACTCTTAAGATCTATAATGTAACGGATAAAGCAAAAAGGTTGCATTTGTTCCCTTTCTCACTAAAAGACAGGGCGAAGACTTGGCTCCAATCCCTTCCACCCAACTTGATTACAACTTGGTATGACTTGCCAAGAAAACTTTTGTGAATTTTTTTTTCCTCCTTCTAAGATTGCTAAGTTGAGGAATAACATAATGACTTTTGTTCAATTCCATGGCAAGCCATTTTAGGAGAGTTGGGAGCAATTCAGAGAATTGTTGGGAGCATTTCAGAGATTTGTTGTTAAAGTGCCCACATCATATGGTCTGCCATAATGATTGCAACTTCAAAATTTCTGTCAAGGTTTAAGTGTCGATAATAAGCGCATGATAGATGCTGCTAGCAAGGGTGCTCTAATGACAAAGACCAGTGACAAAGCTAACGTTTGCTGTTAATTCTCAAAGTTGGGGTACTGATAGAGAGTTATTAAAGAAGGCTGGAGTATATGAGATTGACACCATGTATCAACTATAGCTGCACAAATTTCTAGTTTAAATAAAAAGTTTGATAATTTAATGACTATGAAATCTATGAAATCTTTTGATGTTGTCTCATGTCTGTGAAATTTATGCAGGTATACATTCAAGTATTGAGTGTCCAATCAGCTGTTATTTTCCGTAGTTTATTCAATAACAAGGAAATCGAGTGAACAAGGTTCTAAAAAACGCTAAGTGCTAGTCAAGCAGCATGCTATGGCCTAGCGCCTAGGCGGCTAAGCGGGGCCTAGGCGGATTTTAGTAAATCTATTATATTTCGTGTAAATAAATGTGTTTATACTTTAATACACACACACACACACATATCATAAACTACAAAATAGAATGACATATATTATGAAGTATTGGAACATAATGAAAACATGGGGAACAAGCATATAATGTGTGTTCATTTAAGTATTCAACAAGTCTCTTACAATTTATTGAAAAAAAAATAAAATGAAAAATCAAAGTTATCTATTTTCTGCCTAAGTAAATTGCAACCTAAGCGGGTGCTTAGGTGGGTTTAGACGGACCAAGCGAGTGCCTAGGTGGTCCAGGCGGGCGCCTCAGCAAGTTTAGGTGGCCTTTCTTAATTTTCAAATGCCTATGCATTAATCAGGGCGGTGGCTAGCTGCCTAGCACCTATACGGGGCCTAGGTGGTGCTAGGCGAAGATTTTTAGAATAGTGCAAGTGAACAACTTCAACCGTCAACAGTTTGATCCATTCTCAAATAAATACATCTTGGTTTGCATCATCATCCAAATTTTGCCTAGAAGAATAATAAACAAAATCAAGTGAACCCACCTCTACCGTTTTAGAACAATAAGCCATAAAGAGTTTAATGGAAGATATGATGGTTTAATTGGCTCAAACTATCAACACTCTCACTCAAGCAACTCAAACTTCTCTACAAAATCAGCAAACATCTATTTGCAAGCTAGAGGATCAGGTTGGTCAGATTGCCAATGCGATGGTTGAGAGAGAGAAGGGCAAGTTTCAGAGTCAAACTAAGATCAATCCCAATAATCAAGAGCAAGTCAAGGTCATCACACTCTAAAGTTGGAAAGTTGTAGAGACAAAGGATGAAGGAAAAGTGGACACGGTTGAAAAATTTGAAAATGTCATCACTGAACCGCAAGAGGAAGAGAGAGTACGTTTTCTCCATCTATTCCATATCCTCAACAGTTACAAATGGCTAAGAAACACTTTTTTGATATTTTTTATTTATTTTAAAAGTGTTCATTAACATTCATTTACTTGATACAGTGAAACAAATTTTGAGCTATGCAAAATTTGGAAGACATATGCACCAAGAAGAGGAGATTCACTGAGCATGAGGTGGTGATGTATCCGAAGAATGTAATGCAGCGCTACAAAAAAAAAATTGCCACCTAAGTTGAACGATCTAGGGAGCTTCGCTATTCCTTGTACAATTGGAAACCCTTATTTTGATAAATCTTTATGTGATTTGGGTGCATGTATTACTCTAATGTCTTTCTCTATCTTTAAACAATTAGGTTGGGAGAGATGAAACCAACATCAATTTGTTTACAGCTAACGGATTGATCTGTCACATACCCCAAGAGGCATTATTGAAGAAGTAATATTGGTTCGGGTTGGCAAGCTAATTTTTCCACCAAAATTTTGTGGTTCTTGATGTGGAAGAAGATAGTGAAATCCCAATCATCCTAGGCAGGTCATTCCTAGCCACTACAGATACTCTAATTGAAGTTCGAAAGGGCCTAGTCACATTGAGAGTACAAGGAAAGCATGTGTTGTTTAAAGTTTTCCATGAGATTAAATATTCAAGTGATGGAGAATGTTTTGGAGTCGATGATCTGAACAGGGAGGTGAATGTGGTTGTTGATTTCGACGCCACCAATTTTGCACCTCTTGTCACCAATCTTGTTTAACCCATTCCGTAGTCCGATTGAAGACTATTAATTTAGCGCTTGATGGGAGGCAACCCAGTATTTTTTTTTTCTCTTATTTTTAGTTTCTTATTTTCAATTTTTGGTTTGCCTTGATTTCTTGAATGCTATACCATATACCGTATTATTTTATTTTTTGTTGTAGGAGAACTTGATGATGTGCACCCTGGAGTTGATTGCAGAATCAAAGCTTGGGGGGTTGCTTCTTCTCAAAGACCACAATACATATCACTTGGTGAATAAACCAGGGAAGTGTCTTTGTTCAAATGCTTTTCCTCGTTCATTTCATTTTCTTTTGTTTGTTTTCCTGTGTAAAAAGACATTAGGGACAATGTCTAGTTTAAGTTTTTTTTTTTTTTTTTTTTTTTTGGGGGGGGGGGGGGTGAGGGAGGGAATTGTTAAAAAAAAAAAATTGAAAAATTGAAAAGTCTTTCAACAAGAACTAGATTTGCTTTTGTCTTTATGCTGCTTTGTCAATTGGTTTTATTAGTTTAGTTTGTTTTGTTCTTAGTATTTAAAAACACCAAAAATAAAATAAATAAAAAATAAAAAGAAGAAAAAAAAAATCAAAAAAATTGAAAATCCAAAAACATTTTCTTATTTTCTTTATTGTTTTGCGTTAGTTTTTTTTTTTTTTGGTTAGTTTCTCGACACAATGATATGATTGGATTGAATCTGAACCACGGTGATCGACAAATTAGTAACCATGTTTTAGTTGAATTTCCTTATTCCTTTGTTAGCTTGTACATATTTAATCATCCTTGAAACACAAATGCACATAGCCTTATTGATGTGAAACTAAAGCATGATTTAACTTTTCCTTTGTGAATATAGTGACATCATGTAATCCTTGTGAGCTTTTGAGTCTTTCATGATTGAACTATCATGCATCAATCACATTTATTCTTGTGAGTATGATCTCATTCTTACATGTATCTCTAGAATGTGCTTTATATCTCTCGATTCATTCATCAATTCATGTAACAATTTGGAAAGGATATAGGCCATTTTTGATTGTTTGAGCTTTTCATGCCTACCTCACATGCTAATTTTATCCCTAGTAGCCCCTTGAACTTTAAACTAAGCCTTTTCTTTGTTAGCCATATCTCCCTACCATGCTCTGATATTTAGTTGAGAAGTTATGCATATACCTATCCTTTATTGTTTTGAGAAAGTATCATAGAGGTTGTGCCATTGGGGTTTTGTTTATATAGAAAAATGGATGGAATGTACTACATTGAAATGTGAAAATGAGGGGCATTGTAGCTTTGTATATTCGAGCATGATAAAAAGAGAGAAAAGATGAAAAATCTGCAGGATGCTCGTTATTTTTGTTTGGGTAGTATGGGTTTCATTCATTTATCTAAAGATAGGAAAAAAAATGGAGTAATAAGGTGTTGGAATGTGTTACGTACAAGCATACTACCTCATGTTTATTTTTTATTTATTTATTTTTGAGTCGAGCAATATTTTTAGTAAGTTAAAGGTTAGATTAGTCATCGATAACTTACGTCATCATGCAAAGGCACAACACCTTTCTGCCACTATAGTAAAGGGCCACTTGCAATACCTCATGTTATTTAAATGTTATGCAATGCCCGTGGCCACTTCAAGAAAAAGGCTACCTTTATCCTTTTATTGCACAGAAAAGAAAAATGAAAGCTTTGCTTTCTCTTCTATTCACATGATCAAGCTGACACACACAACTGCAGCAGAATTTGACCACTCAGATTTTCTGGAAGTTAGACTGCGAGATGCAAGGATGCTATGACTGCAGTGAGTAAACTCAAGCGGCACAAGGCTATGCTGTTTTCCATTGAGAAATCAATGAAGGCGTTTAATCATACAAAGTGGCCAGCAAGGAATTCAATGGACCTCTCTTTTACTGTTGTCATTAAAAGGGTGTTAAAACCTTTGTCGGTTACTCAGAAGGAAATGAAGCAGACGTGGGAAGACAAGAAGAAAAAAGAGTTTTGTTTGGCATTAACTTATTAATAGTGGGGCTGCTGGGTTAATAAGGGAAAAAGAACCTGATGATTATTCAACATAGAAAGGAAAATAAAATGATATTGAGGAACCAAAACGGACAGCAAGCAAGAAGACTAGAGAGTTACGGCAAAAGAGCAAGAACGTTCAGGGGTTTTTCTTGAAATCTCAATTTATTTTTCATTTTTATTATGGGTTTAGTATTATTGTCGATTATGATTATTCACTTTGAGTTTCATTTTGCTGTGCTTATGAGCTTGATTTTAATCTTGGTTATTGGCCACAATTTGGGGGTTGAATTGAATGTATGTGATGCGAGTTAATGCATATACCATGTTGTTAATTCGATTTTTAGCTTCCTGCAAATAGTACCATGAATTCCTTGATGTAGATGACATACACTAAGTTTCATGCGGTCTCTTAGTTAGTTCCCAAATCGTTAATGAATTTGTATGTGTTTAGTAATCTAGATGTCATAGATTATTAGCACATATGAGTATACGTAGTAATATAGATGTCATGGATACTATATGAACTTGAGGAAATAGACCATCAATTTTTATGATTACTCATTAATAATTAACTATTGAAATTGAGTTGGATTGGTTATGGTGAATTGGATGCTCTAGTGTCTTTCACAATCAAACTATAATTTTTTTTTTCTTTGTTTTTCGTAATCACTTATTTAAGCTCATTTTCCTTTTATTTAAAATCACAATTTCAGAATTCTTTCTCAAATCATCAATCGTTCAATTTCAATTCAAGTACAATTTAATTTGGTTAGATAATAGAATTATATCAATCTTAGTTGGAACAGTCTTGTGCTTGCCTACTATATTATACTACGATTGTGTACACTTGTGAACATTTAAATTTGAACTTAATTGGGCTGATTTCGGTTAATCCAGTTTTGGCAACAAACACCTCACTTCACCGATAAGGCTAATGAAGTGACTTCTTTCAGCAAAAGAATCATAAACTTTTTGCCGGCTAAGACTTGCATAAATAATCAATTGAACTTGAGAGAATCCCGGCTAACCAAATAACCAAAATTCCTAAGGCAAACTAATTCTCAACTCCGGCTTTGTCTAACTAAACAACCGCCCTTGTTGGTTGATTATGGAAAACCTGTCTAATCGGACAGTCCGTCGGTTGCCAACTCAAACCTTTCTAACCAAACAAAATTCATGCTGACGATTAGTGAGCGAGTTAGTTTTCTCAAAAGATGTGAGAGATTTTGTGTAGAACGTTGATTTGTGTGTTGAGGTGAAGGTCCTTTTTACGTTACACAACGTCTTGTATTTATAGAACTCGAATTGCTCAACTACGAAGTGGAATATCCTAGTATCACTCCAACGCCTGGTATCCTCATATAGTGATTAAATAAAATTAAAAAAAATTAAAAAAAAAAAAAGAAAAGAAAAGAAAAGAAAGCCCTCTTGATAAGCACCTCTCAGTATTAACCAAAGTCAAAATTCACGTGCACCTTTATAGCAAAACTCTCATCCAAATATGGCAAAAGTTCTCCCTCCGTTTTCCTTGATAACCAGAATATCAAACTTTGCATTATCTGCCTCAAGTCAATTGGATTATTTGACCGACTTTTATCTTCTTGTTGAACAAACTTCTTGGCTTTGTCGTCATCTCTAAGCTTATATAATTTTCTACAAGATAATTACTATGATAATCTAATAGTAATATCTAGAAAAAAATATTAATTCATCCAACGGCCTCTATTAAACGTGCAATAATGCGAAATTAGTAAATAGATACATTGACTTAAAACCCAACTGTCTTATTGGTTGTGGATGACTTGCTCTAAATAAATAAGTACAATATTGTTAATGTCTAAATAATTTATCTGGCTTTGTATTTGACAAAAACGTTTTAGTAGGATCGTGAAGAGGTTTAGCAAACCATGGCGTTAATTTTTTGTAGTTCAATTAAGTTAATATTTAGGCCTAAAATACAAGTATTGGGGGCAAGAAAGGATAACCCGAGTTGAAAGGTCATGGTTCTCAGCCTAGTAATTATTCATCAGGCCAGTTGGCTCCCAACCCAGGAGATCATTAATGCAGCCAAGTCCTAATAGGAATAGGAATGCTAAGTGATCAAGCCAAGGGTGGCTTGGTCGAGTCCTAGGGGAATCAAGATTGTTAAGGATCATGATGGGTATTGATAAGATTTGCATTATTCCAAGGATCAAACCCGTGCTTGACCATGTGAGAATGAATTAAGTGCATAAAGGGATTAGGTTCAAAACTTTGTTCAAGTCAAAAAGATTGAGATTTGGTAGAGATTGAGTCTCGACAAAGAGGGGATTAAGGGGGATAAAGAGAGGATATCCAAGTAAGTGCTGAGAAAGCATAGTTCTATCAAGACTTTACCTCGACAAACAAGGTTATCACACAGTTCACTCCTGTATAGAAGAGGCTCTGGAACAAGAAAACCCTCTTCAACTCAACACACAACTCAAAACGCTCTATGCGAAACCCTACTCACAACCCTGAGAAAAATTCTAATTATCCTAACCCTCCCAACAACACATCTTCAGTTTGGATAAGTAAATAGTGTCGTGTTAACAACCGACAACATATTTAGTTTGGTTAAGTAAACAGCATTGTGTTCACTGACGACATCTTCAGTTTAGATAATTAAACAACACTAGACTCGTAGAATTAGGCGATTTAGAAGCAGCTTCAATTTGGACAAGTAAACAACACTACTTATGGTTAGTTAGTCATCAATCCAAGTCTTAGTCGGCGAAAAGTTTTCAATTCTTTTGCCCAAAGAGGTCACTTCATTAGCCCCTGGGAATTGAGATATTTTATGTTACTCTCAAGTGAACTTTCCATAAAGACACTTATTTCTTTGAGTATCTTTGCCTATACAACCTGATACTGATTCGATGCACTTATATTCTCACGAATATAGTTGAAGCAACCAAATCCGGTCTGGAAGATCATGAACTTTGCAGTGAATTAAGCAACCTTATCTTCATGTTTGAGAATCCTAGGCAAGTGTTCCTATTTGAATAATGACCTAAAAGCCAATTTTGTAATATTGGATACTATGTAACAACTTCATATTAATTAATAAATATTTGGGTAAGATTTATTCATTCATGAATTTGGCTTTATATTATAGTGATAATGTAAGAAACGAGAATGGGATACGAAGACTTCTATTATAGTCACTTAGTCCTTAAATTAAGTTCCGGACCATTTGAAAAGTCAAATGGACTTTGCCTATCCAAAAAGGTCAATGCATATCGCATTAAGGTTAGAATGGTCTCGTGCTACACGTGTTGGACATGTGATAGATATACAGGTGCTTGTTTGTTGATCAAGTTCACCAACACTGACCACATAAGAAACTTAAACGCATAGATGCTTACCACATATCAAAGGTTACAAAGCTTATGATTCTTGTATGCAAATAGCTCTCAGACTTGAGGCATCATAGGTATCTTATGCTTATAGATATAAACTTTGATTTCACCTCAAAGCCCTCATTGCTTTGTAGGGCATGATAGTGTGAAACTTGGGTTCATATGTATAAGTATTGATAGGATTTTTACCACTTGCAAAGGTAGGGATAAAAACACTTAAACATACTTAAGGGCACGAGCCTTAACTAATCTCATAAATCTTCGGTTGAAGTATTTGTTGATTAAGCTATGTTTGTAAGACTGCTTCAACATGAAATGTATCATGGTGATAATAGATTACTACATGTGATTTGACATAAATCCCTATCACGTAAATCTTGATCGGGATATGGAATAGAAGAATTGAATTGCATTGTAACTACAATCAAGGTTCGAAATAGTATCATAGTTATGGATGGCAATTTATACCGTTAAACCCGATAACCGTCCAATGGAATGGATTTGAGGATGAAAATTCGGTTATATTTCGTATATGGGGAAAAACTAGAAATGTTATTCAATTATGGTTTCAGATATGTTATAGGGGTTCCCGATCTATATCTGTCATAGAAACCAACCCGAATAATACATATTATACGTATAATATAATTTTTATATAATAAATATAGTATTGTATAATATATATATATACACACACACACACACCAAGCCCATTACTTTGAGAATTACAAAAGTTGCATTTTGTGAGAAAATTCAAAAGTTTTAAATCAAAACCAATGAGAATGCAGTTGTGCTTATGGGAGAGATCAAACATATGCCAACATCATCAATGTATCTATTATATTATAATGACTAACTAGTATCTATTATATTATAATATGTCATTTGAACAAATGTATTGATGAATATGGATATAACCGTACATCGATGGGGTATCCGTTACCCGGTGGACATGGTTATGGATAATCCCCAATGGTTAATTTCCAATTATGGATATGGTTAATTTCCATGGTTATGGGGATGGATATAGCATTTTCGTCTCTAAACTAAACTGTTCGCATATAGTTTTACTAATCTAGGTAGCCATGATATGCTGCTAGGTGTCCCTCATGGTTTGTAGAATTAAATTAATTCATCAATTAACTTCATTGCCAGTTTTAGTTAGAACCTAAGAAGCCACCCACATATGATCATTTCTAGTAATGCTATATGGATGTTGATAAGATAAAATTAATTGTGAATTCTATTAAACCAATTTTTGGGCCTATTAGACCTATTTTAATTAAAAGGATCCAAGTCACAAGCCCAAGTGGACAAGTGAAATTAGGTTGGGCGCATGGTTTAAGCCCATGGTGTCAAAACCCTAGAGGAGGTGTGGCATAAAGAGGCAATGAGTCTCTATAAATACTCCTTGTGGTTTCTCTTATAAGTTAAGATTATTCATTTTTGTCCATCAGAGAAAAGAGAGAAAAACCATAAGCCAAATACACATTGTGTGCCGTCGATTCTATATCAATCCAAGTGAGAGATATTACTAGCACATTTAAAAGAATAACTTCATCATCTGTTACTAGATTTATTAGTGTGGATACTCTTAGAGGCTCAACACTTGGGGAGCTTCACGTAATCAATCATGAAGAGGAAGGTTACAAGCATAAGGATGATCCAATCATGCCGCTTGCACATGGCTAGAGATTCAAGTTAGCCAACCAGATATATAATTGGGATAACATATTTTATGTTATTTGTTATTTTTGATGTGTATTTAATTATTCAAATTAAATTAATCCCAAAAATATGCCTAGAAACACAACAAGGGTATCAAGGCCATCGTTGTAATCAATAATTGCGTTGTTATGGTAAATTCTATTGTAAATTTCTTTAATTTAATTAGTGTTTTTATTAGAAGTGGTCCATGAAATTGAACTACTCCATCAAGATGGCACCTGAAATTGAAGATCGATCAATATAGTCTCAAAAAATAAGTGTCGCAAATCAATGTGGCCCTTCCACAATTCAGTCAAAAATTTTGTTCTGTCCTGTTGTGGCACATAACTAGGTTCCACAAGTCTAATTAAATAATAAAAGAAATTCAATTTTTGTATAATTAAAAACTTAAAAAAAAAAAAAAAAAAAAAAAAAGATGAATGTTCATCATCTTCTTCCTCTCCCACCCGAGCATTACAATGCCACCAAGGGTACTCTCTTGTCCGACCCAACCCTATTGATTACATCCTCCTGATTGTCCAACGATTGTACCTTACTTAGTGACCCACCATTCTCATCCCCCTATAACTGCACCGTTACACCCCCGTTCCCACAGTCCTCATACCCGTTGACACCGATAATCCGAGTTGAAACCTCCCCAGTTTTGCTCGACCCAGAGGCGCATGTTGGAGAAGAGTAGGGTTGAGAATTAAGGATGACTCTAGCGTTACCACCGAAGAGTCGAACTCATGGCCGAAAGAACAGAATTTACTTGGGCTCATGAACTTTGTTGGTTTATTCTTATTCCTAAAAGCTTAAGCACTCTGTTGGTGGGGCTATTGACACACCCCGATCCTGAGACCAAGGCATGCTGGCCAACACTCAAAGGTGATGTAACCATGAAGTGTAGTGATGCAGAAAATGTGAATAAATTTAAATCGAAGTTGGAACTTATTTATCTAATACAAAGTTCGCGCAATAGTGGGAAGAACCCATAAAGCGTAAGTAGATACAACAAATCTAGTCAAGGTACTTATTACACAACCGGAAATAAGCTCCTACATTTATTTGGGAGAATGTCAGAATCACCAAAGAATCCCTCATGTGCCATAGAACATTCAGCTAACTAAGTCCTAGAGGGGCGAAAAACAAAGGGTGTGAGTGGGCGAAAATAAAGGTTTTCAAAACACGTTTCTTTTTCGAATATACTAACCCTCGGCGCAAATATAATTTCCATAAAATCATACCACGTATGAGTATGAAATCAAAGGTAATGCAACCATAGTTCAAGAAACACAATTCATAATATCTCAACTGAGACATAAGCAAATCAAGTACTCATCAACAATATCAAATGCTAACCATAATATCAAGTTCTCATCAATAACTCTAATGCACCATTATTTTACGCTAACACACGAGTTCATTCAGCGGAAATTCTGATATGAATAGGACTGCTAAACTTGTGCTCTGATACCAATCTAACACACCCCGATCATGGGACCAAGGCGTGCTGGCCGACACCCGAAGTTGACATAACCATTTTTGTGTAGTGATGCGGAAAAGTGTGAATAAATTTAAAACGAACTTGGAACTTATTTAACTAATACAGAGTTTGCGCAATTGTGGGAATAACCCATAAACCATAAGTAGGCAAAGCAAATCTAGTTAAGGTATTTATTACACAACTGGAAATAAGCTCTTACATTTATTTGGGAAAATGTTTATATTACATATATAGTTTTATAGCTTCCAAAAATGCTTTTGGATTCAATATTATACCTATCATGCCATGTTTTAATTCATTTTAAATGAGATATTATATGGTAGAGATCATGAAATTGCCATGGCATGATTATATATATTTTTCTTCTCATCATGAATGCTGCACTAGTGTGTGTACTAGCCTCAGGCCAAGGCCAGGCTTCACGTGTATGTTCACATAGCACCGTTCACTCACTTTGGATCCATTGTAGGTGCCAATCTTGTCCTAGGTTGCAATAGGCAACTCGAACTCGTATGTGATGCACATTAGCGCCAGTCTTCACATGATTGTAGTATAGAGCGAATAGATTATGATTACACTCAGTCCTATTCATATCAGAATTTTCGTTGAATGAACTTTTATGTTAGCGTAGAATAATGATGCATTAGAGTTATTGATGAGAACTTGATATTATGGTAAGCATTTGATATTGTTAATGAGTACTTGATTTTCTTATGCCTCAGTTGAGCTATTATGAATTGTGTTTCTTGAACTATGGTTGCATTACCTTTGATGTCATACTTATATGTAGTATGATTTTATGGAAACTATACTTGATTTACGGCAAAGGGTTAATATATTCGAAAATGGAACGTGTTTCGAAAACCTTTATTTTCGCCCACTCAAAACTTTTGTTTTTCACCCCTCCAGGACTTAGTTAGGTGGATCTTCGGTGGTGCACGAGGGAACTTTGGCCATTCTTACATTCTCCCAAATAAATGTAGGAACTTATTTCCAGTTGTGTAATAAGTACCTTAACTAGATTTGCTCTATTTAGTTACGCTTTATGGGTTTTTCCTACTGTTGTGCAAACTTTTTATTAGTTAAATAAGTTCCAACTTCATTTTAAATTTATTCACACTTTTCCGCATCACTCCACAAAAATGGTTACGTGACCATCGGGTGTCGGTCAACACGCCATGGTCCCCTGATCGGGGTGTGCTAGCTATAGTGGGAAGGTGGGAAAGGAAGAAGATGATGAACAATCATCTTCTTCTTTTTATCCCCTTTTTTATTATTATTTTTTAAGTTTTTAATTGTACCAAAGAAAAAAAATTTGTTTTTTCATTATTTAAATATTTTTAATGCACATATTAATATTTAATTAGATTTATCGGACCTAGTTATGTGCAGAATTTTTGACAAAATTATGATAGAATGACCACATTGATATGCGACACTCATTTTCAAAGACTACATTGCTCGATTTTCAATTTTAGGGACCATCTTGATAAAATGGGTCAATTTCAAAGATTGTGTGATAAAAACCCATTTAATTCTTAGGGTTCATGTTGTTTTTGCATAGTTCTTAATGACATGAATGTTTTTATCTATGTGGGACCATGATTTTCCAGGGCCAAAGTAAGGTTGATCAGTTACCTCAGAAGTTCGGTCATGGATTCACTAGCTCCCAACGGAGCTGTATCAGATGGAGCAATGATGCTATCATCACCCTATTTCTGGGCAAAAGGTGGAGTCAACTCCACTGGATGACCATGCTTGTTTCGCAAGACATGCAATCTGATCCAAATATGGACTCAATCAGATCTTATAGGTCTTGGAGTTCCTATAATCTAGGAATTGGTATGCGCCGTAAGTAATCACAACTCCTAAGAGGTGCAATATCTACTTCTAGATATCCTATAGGATTATCCCGGCCTAGAACGAGGATTTTGTCCTAAAAAGGTTTATCTCTCACGGTATAAATACACTCATCTAAGGTTCATCTATGGTAATGCAATCTATCGTATGAGGTCTCTCTCTATCATGGCTCGCGATGTTTAGTTCCATGTCATGAACTCGAGTGGCAAGTTTTTCAAAGGTACAAGGTTTGATTCCTTGAAGGATGTACTACAAACTTTAATGCATTCCTTGTATACAAATCTTCACATAAGACAGCTCCGAGAGACGATCTTTGCAATCAATGCTTAATGCACGCTAATGGCTGATGTAATCAACTACTCACTCATCCCTTCTTTGTTTTGTTTTGGTGAGCTCTATCATGCTTACCATGTGATGTGTGCTGAAGAATCACCTCGAAGTAAATGGACAAACTGCTTCACGAGGTAATCGTCATCAATGCTAGCATTATTGCATATCTCGATGAAATGAATGGTGTGTTGTTTAGGATTGCATTTTCCATTGAACTGCAAGAACTTGGGAGGCTGGTACCTAGTTGGCATTCAGAGATTATCAAACTTCTTTGTATATAGCTTGGAGTAAGTGAGTGAATCTTGAGAAGAACCATCATATTATGTTTTGAGGCGATCATGTCTTGGAGTTGTTGGATTGACAAAGATGCCACTAAAGCGGAATCTGTCTTTGATTGCTCCTTCTTATCGAAGGTGAATTCTTGACAAGCCTCTTTCTGCGGATGAGGTAAACTTTTGCTCAACTCTCTGTCATGCCTTCTTCTAACTTGCTTATGAGCAACGCTATTTTGCATGTCTTTCTCCCCAATGGTCTTTGTCAGCTTCTCGATTACTTGAGCTATTTGAGCCAATTATTCGTTAGCAAAAGTGACTTCCACTATCATCACTTGCATGGAACAAGATGTGTTGGATGACTCTGAGTGCAACACTGTACCCTTCTTCTTTTGATCATTTACCACTGAAACTAGGCATGGGTGCACCTTAAGTCGACACTGGATACATGCGACAGTGATCACTCCGTTAAATTTTCCAATTTTAACGAGCACCTTTCACTATTTTGAAGGATGAACTTTTTTGCCCCCACTGAAAGGATGGAGATGACCAACTTATGCTTTTTGACAAACTTTGTATGATTTAGATAGATGCTCTGTAACAGTAGCATGTTGAGCAGAAGCCTTTGACTCTCTCTGGGTGAAAATTTTGATTACTAGTTAATTCTCACAATGACCTTTATGTGATATTGGTGGAAACGATGTCGGAGTGGTGTGTCTGGTTAAAAGACATGCCGCTTTCATCTTGTTTTGCGAGACAATGGCAGCTAAGTCGTGCCTTATGGTGAAAGCCGACACATTCTTGCATGCGTGGACAAGTGAAACTTGAGCCTTCTTTGACATAGAAGAAGCATGCTCGTTGCTTCAAGAATTTCATTTGCATGTTACAAAAGCATGCTTCATTTCTTCTAGCAAGGACCGGCTGATGACAAGTTCGCACCCTAACGCTCTCCTTGTTCCATCAATGACATCAGCTTAGAATGAGGATGTTGAAGTGTGGTTTCTCTGCCTCTCATATTTTTCTCCATTCAAAATTCAAACACATGTCAAAACCAATGGCTTCAAGGAAGGAACAAGCTGCTCTCATAACCAAGGGAAGAAACGCTAGAACTTCTGTTGCAAGTGGAGAATCTGTTGGTGTCACGACATAAAGTAAGGCAAAGACAGGGTGTGCCAAATTTGTAAACGCAAAATTCATATGACAAATAAGACAAGAACACTTGTACAAAATAACATGTGTAGCGATGTAGATTTAGGGTTACAATCTCTTTACAACTTTGAATCCTCTGATTTGATCTCCAGGGTGAAAAATGTGTGTTGTTGATTTGAGGGTTATGATAACTTGATCTCGAATGGACAAACCCTCGAGGTTTTGACTTGTAGCAATGGTGCGAGATTTATACGCACACAAACTAAACCCTATTTGTGACAATTGTAGTAATGATGTAAGTAGGGATCGTTCTAACCGGGGATTAACTAGGGGTGCTAAACACTTGATTCAAATAAATAAAACTAACTTTTAAAACACTTAACTTACTTAACAAGAACTCAAAACAAGTACACAAGACTTCAAATACTTGAAAACACAAAAATAAAACAAATACGAATGATTAAGACTTAACAAAAGATGGGGGGGGGGGGTTGAGTTTTTGACGAAATTAACTAAAATGCACAAATTGTAATTAAAGGCAAAACGTAAATATGAATGTGATGAAAATATGGATGATGGAATAGCCAAGGGGTTCTTCTCCACACATGTTACACTTGCATACAAGATTGATTCTCAGTTGGTCTTTCGATAAATTATGAAACTCAACACTCCGGGTTAATTAGGTCCGCTTAAATTAACCGTTAAGTTTTCCTTAAGTTAATGAATTGGATGGGTTTGCGCAACGCAATTCACAACATTCTCCAAAAGTCCTTTACGTGAACAGCACAATAAAGATACAATCAAAGATCATTAAGCATTATGAAAACTATAAGTGTTGACGAGGCATTCGTTACTATGATGAGCATGAAACTCGTGCCAAGAATTCATTTAACGCGATTGTTTATAAGCAACCTCCACTACTTGTGAATATAAGTTCGTAACGATTAGGTGAAACTCACTTATATTCTAGCGTCATATTCATGCATGAAAATTAAGCGCGCATTCTTAATAAACATACATAAATAAGTTATCAATCAAACGGTTAAACAAATTGAATCCACAACTTATGAAATTCCAACGAAAGTTAATCAATTCATATTGCAAATATAAACATAGTTTCGAATCACCCCCTAGCTAAAGGGGGTTTAGTTCGTCATAACTTTGAAATCAAAGAAACACCTAAACATTCCAACAACTCAAACTTAAATTGTATGAACATTTAGGCACTCTTCTCTTCCATTCCTCATACGTACAAAACAAAGAGAATTGAAATTAAACATTGAAATCAAAGAAACACCTAAACATTCCAACAACTCAAACTTGAATTGTATGAACGTTTAGGCACTCTTCTCTTCCTCGTTGTTGTAGCACAAGGTTTAAGGATAGGTTGTGTGATGGTGTGAAGTGTTTTGGAGGGATGGGAAGTGGTTGGATAGTGGCTGCAATGGAGGAGAAAAACTGAACAAAATGGAAGGGGATACACGGCAAGGGATGTGTGTTTGTGTTGTGTGTTGTGTGGTGAATGGAATGAATGAATTGTGGCTGCAATGGATGCTTATTTATAGGTAAATAAGAGGGAACATGACAGCTAGGAGGTGGGTGGAAATGTGGCTGCAAGGTGAGTGAATGATTATGAATGAATGCATGTGAAAAACAGCTAGGAAAACTTGGTGGAATGCTGGAATTGCAAGGGTGGCCACGACATGGGTTGTTTTTGTGTGTTGTGGCTGATTTGTTTGTTGGTTAAAGATGCATGTGGATGAATTATACAATGGGAAAGTATGTGATTGACAACTAGGGTGAATGGTGGCTGTAATGATGAAGTGTGATGGCTGAAAATGGCAAGGGAAGTGCACGGCATGGATGGATTTTGGTGCATGTGGCTGCAATGTTGTGTAATGATGGAGGAATAAGTGCATGTGGTTGAATTGGTGGTGAATGTGCATGGCAAAGAATGGATTTGGCTGCAATGGTGTGTAATTGGGTTAGGGTTTAAGTGCATAAAATGGACCCAAATTGCTCCCCCTTGCATGGCAAGGAATGGTGTTTGTGTTAAGCCCATGGCAAGGTGTTATGTAACTGGGTTAGGGCCATTGTTTTGTGTCCTCAAGTGCATACAAGGCCTTCAATTTCATCCAACACTTGGGCTCCAAGCATAAGCTATCCATCCTTAGCCCAATAGTGCTCCAAAAGGCCCCAAAACACTCCACAATGCATCCTTTCGTCAAACACGTCTTATGATCCTATAAACACATAAAAGAAGCATAAAGGACTAAAATAACTAAAGAAACATAACGTAAATGTACGAGAACAAGCCATTTAAGTCGCATGAATATGCTCCTATCAAATACCCCCACACTTAGCTTTTGCTAGTCCTCGAGCAAAACAGAAAAACAAAACAAAATGAAACGAAACAAACCAAAGACAATCTTAAACCTTCCAACGTTTCCTCAGGGATTTCCTATGCACATGACAAGTTAAAAATCATCATTCCCAAAGATTTTGGTTATCTTTACACTTAAGTACATACTTAATCATAGTCACCACATATTAGTTCACAATTAAGCATTTAAAACTATGTTTTGAATGTAGTAACATGCCTTAGAGAATTGGTCAATTCCTTACAAGATATGCACTCAATTTTCACTCAGATTATCTAACTACACACCCTAAACTAGTTACATGTGAGAAGATTGATGTAAACATGAAAATGAACACTCACATATATGTATCATAAAGAGAGCAATTTCTGGAGTTAATAAGCATGTTTAGGTATGATCTCATGAATGGAATGCTACTACTTAGATGCGAGAACCAGTGACACCATAAGCTCATACCAAATTCAAACTCCACAATTGAAATACACAACACTCAAGATAGAAGTCAAGGGTTGTAACGGGGCTTGGGGTATTTGGATAACAAAGAAAGATAGGAATAAACAAAAGTTCTTTGAGCAATAGTGAGCAAAGTAATGAATTAGGCACTTAGAGTTTCCTTTAGAGCGCAGAAAACAACTTTTAGACAAATAGGGGAGATTCAAACAACTTTTAGCCGTGCCTATGGCACAACAACTTTCATCAATAATCCTTCCCCCACACTTATTTTCTGCAACATATTAATCAAAAGGAATTCATTTTCCGTCATGCTTACTATGCTTTAAGAACAAGGGTACGGATGGTCCTAATCTAGGCTAGGTGAGAATGATATGGGTTAACAAAGAACATGGGCTAAACAAGGTTCAACGGGGTTAAAACTTACAACATATACGAAATATGGGAAGTAAGGCTATTTGGCTATGGTGGCAACTATACAACTTCATCTTGATATATGTTATGCAATTCAATGTCATGCTTTGAATGAAACGGATATAAGTTCTAGCATTTAGTTCTATCATGATACAATTGCATTCTAAGTAGCAACCAAGCAAGGAATAATGAGATCATGCAACAACTTTAGAAAACAAAGAATCACAGATTATAACTCTCCAAAGAACGTTTAGGCTCAAGTCTCACAAGGTTGTAGCGTTTGTATGAGTTCCTTCCTTCAAGCATGTTACAAAAACGAATTTTTCTTTTATGATTGCATGCGAAGTAATACATTATAACCATAACCAAGCATATACCAAGAGTAAATCAAACTTTCATCCATGTTTATAACTCTCTTTAACAGCCATGCAATTACAAACCAAATCCTCATCATTGTGTTGGAAGGTACCCTAAGACACAAACACACAAAAACGACTCAAAACACTCTTTTTAGGCTTTTCAAAACATGTTTTTCAAATTTTTATGTTATTTTCAGAGTTATAAAACAAAAAATACTAAAACACTCTAAAACAGCTTAAAAACATTTTAAAACAGCAAGGAACAACATTTGAAGTTATGGGTGATAAAATCCCACGAATTTACATCAAATATACTTAGTTACCCCCCCCCCCCCCCCCACACTTAAATCAAACATTGTCCTCAATGTTTTAAGCATAGATTCACACAAAGCATAAGTAAATACACAAAAAACACTTAAACATACTAAACATGGCAGAATGTAACTAACAAAGAGAAGAGTTTAGCGACGCAAATCTGGTTATGGAGTGTAAATTCCCTCTTCTCCTTGGTGATTGCACTGAGGCTTGATCTTGATGATTCCACAGGCTCATTCTTGAACTGGTTTCCTCCCATTGTTGATTTTCCTTTGTGCTACTCTTGAACTGGGCAGCAGGATTCTTTTGGTCTCCCCTGAAGGTCTGAGCTTCCTCCTTTTATCTGTTTCTTTGTTCAATCTTTCCAATTCGTATTGAAGAGGGTTAGAGGATAGCTCAGCATATGCAGTTGTTGCTTGTCTCCACATGCTTCAATGTATCATTTTCACTTGCCTTACTTGCTCCGTTGAAGATGACTACTCGAGAGCAACGCTAGGTAAGCAACCAGGAATAGATTCCAGGCAGTTGGCTCCAGATCGAAAGACTGACTCCAAGTGCCGGCTGATTGCTTCTTTCACTTTGCCATGCGAGTAAGAACAAGGACAAAGAAAAAGACAGGGAAAGAGCATGATATGAGATACTTTTGCTTTTGACCTTGATGATATGAGATACCTTTGCTTTTTAAGAAGCGGTGAATGAATCAGCACATGCTTCAATCTGCCGTTTCCTCCTGGGTCATCTGTACTCCAGGCATCTGGTATCATCTTTGGGGAAGAAGAAAAAAAATGAGTAATTCGAAAGGCTTTGCTGGGAGTGCGCCTTCAGAGGTGAGAAAGAGTTGGGCAATTTCTTCAGGTCTGCCTTGCCATAAAAGATGAAGGTCGACATATATAAAGATAATAGCAAGTGGTGGTACTGTTCTTTTACCTTTGTCGACAAACGTTTTGATCCCGCAAATCCGGCTTTTTGAAATAGTGGCGCCTCTTCGATTTCTGAACGACGCCTCTTCGATTTCTGAACGACGCCCCTTAGCTTTCTGAATGACACGTAGTAGTGCGGATGCGGCTCCTTTTGACAAAGCTGCACGCGTTTTCTGAAAAGCAGAGAAAGCGTCGCCGAACTTTGCGCTTGTCGGCAAAAGTGTGTAGTTGCGATGATGGCCTCCACGTGTTTTCAGCTTTGTCAGAGATCTTTTGACAAAGTTGAACGCGTTTTCTGAAAAGCCGAGAGATCGTCGCCGAACTTTACGCAGGAAACTCCGGCTCTTTGAATCGGTGGTCGTGGCGCCTTGGCTTTTTATAGAGGTATCGATCACCCCAACAAACACACTCTGAAGATTGCCCATTCTTGAAAATCGACTCCGGCCCTTTAAGATTTAACTCCATCCATCCTTCTCTTTGAACACCTTTTGAAAAATGACTAACTCATCGAACCTTTGCTTAGATTTGAGTCTCAGCAGCGATCCGGTTGCGCCCCGTCAAGGTAATGTATGGCGCCCTTCTTTTTTATCTTTTAACGGTCCTTTTACAGGTGAAGACTCCATAATGACGGATGCAATAACAGCTACGATAGTAGCTAGGAACCTCCTTACTCCTAAGGATAGTAGGCTGCTTTCAGGACGGTCCGATGAGTTGGCCGTTCAAGAATCCCTCGCTCTCAGTGTTCAGTGTGCGGGCTCTGTGTCCAACATGGGCCAACGCCTACTTGCTCGCTCCCGTCAGGTTGAATCGTTGATGGCAGAGGTGGAAAGTCTCAAGCAGGAGATCAAACAGCTTAAGTACGAGAATAGAAGTTTGCATGTGCTTGCAAATAACTATTCGTCGGGCATGAAGAGGAAACTTGATGAGCTGCAAGAATCTGAAGGTCGAATTCAAAGTGACCGTCAAAGGCTTGCGGCTTATCTCCAGAGGCACCTTTTTCTAGGGTTTAAGTGCATAAAATGGACCCAAATTGCTCCCCCTTGCATGGCAAGGAATGGTGTTTGTGTTAAGCCCATGGCAAGGTGTTATGTAATTGGGTTAGGGCCATTGTTTTGTGTGCTCAAGTGCATACAAGGCCTTCAATTTCATCCAACACTTGGGCTCCAAGCATAAGTTATCCATCCTTAGCCCAATAGTGCTCCAAAAGGCCCCAAAACACTCCACAATGCATCCTTTCGTCAAACACGTCTTATGATCCTGTAAACACATAAAAGAAGCATAAAGGACTAAAATAACTAAAGAAACATAACGTAAATGTACGAGAACAAGCCATTTAAGTCGCATGAATATGCTCCTATCAAGCAATGAAAGAACCAACACGTGTAAGGGTGCTTGATGATTCCTCATAGGTTTGACAAAGAACGCATAGAGTTTTCAGAGTCTTCCGAGTGTTTGAATGTTTAGGACTTTGGGAGTTTAGAGGCTTGAGAGCTTTAACGCTTGGGTATGAGAATGGTTTTCTGGATCCTTTCTATGTCTTGGAGCCTTCTATTTATAGACTCTTCAAGCCTTGACTATGGATGGATTTGACCTTGATTGTGGGCTTGATTAATTGACAAAAGAACCATGAATCGATTTATGGCTTGGCTCATGATTTGACTTCATCAATTAATATTCTATTCAATTAAATTGTAATAAATAATTCTTTTCTGCCAAGTGTTGACACGTGTCTTTCTTGATGACTTGTTTGATTTTGATGAGTCATATCCATGTGTACGATTTGTGAGACACATGGCACATGCCACATAAAGCCTGGTATGTCATAACTTTAATGTGTTGGTGAACGTTTACTTCACCAGAATTTTGATGTCTACAAGAAGATCCTGAACTTCATATTGAATTAAGCAACCTTGTCTTCTGGTTCTAGAGTGCTAGGCAAGAGGTGTTCCTTCCTCAGTTGTACTCGCTTAGGTGCATAAGTCAGCAGCGCATTCGACACCACCAATACCACATCTATTCTACTCGCTCGACCGAGCTCGATCGCAAGTTGGCACACCTTCATTCACAAGAAGGATGTAGTTAGCTCATAGTTATTCGGCCTGCTCGCCATGTGGCCTTTGTAATTTTTAAGGCCAACAATTAGTTACAAAATTGTTGATGATGAGAGTAGGTTCTTTCTTTATGGTTGTTTTCTGCTTGGAGTCGGGGTTTTTAGTTTTCTTTAATTATTCCATTGTTCCTCGTGATATTTGGTGGCCTTAGATTCTGCTTCCTACTACCTTTCTTAATAATGTGTTTTTGGTTACGATCATGACATAACTGTAACTCTAAAAAATTAGAAAAGTTTGTGCTGTCATAGGTAATTAGTATTTGATCTTATGTATTTCACTTGACACTTGGGGAACAATGTATAAATAAAGGTTTGTGGTCGTAAAAATGTGCAATTAATTACATAATAAACTAATTAACCAGGTGTACCGACTCCTAATTGAATCACTAATGAGAAAATTTGATGAGGTGAGATGAGATCTAGAGTGGAATCCTATGATGTTGCCCAACCACTCCATTGAGGTAACTACTGCCTATAAATGTAGGGCGGAAAGAACTGCAGATATTCTAAATTTGTACACCACTGAATTAGTGACACAAATAATGATGAAGACTACCATGATCATAAGCACCATCCTGATTTCACTTATCATCTTTCAAGGAACTAATTCTGGTTTTAATATCTTGGTTGAAGCAAGACATTTAGCAGGTAATTAGCAGCATTAATTATTATTTTCATGTTTGGGTAGGTCATTAGCATGCACCAACTCCATGCCTTGAAATAGAGGCATTTTACATATTTTCTTTAGATGAAAAATATATTATTCATCTTCACCGGAAAATGTAAATAAAAACCTAAATTTACATTCTTTTTAACATTTTTTGGTGATAGGTCCCCAACTCATCACAAAGATAATTTTAAATGAGATCTCACATTTATGTATCTCCCATTAGAGTACAATATTCATATACATATGCCGAAATTGTAAAATATAATACAAATATGATTTTTGCATCTCAAATTTGCATTTTCCCATTGGAGACGCGATTCGATTATTTCATGTACTGAAGTAAAGTACCCCCAGTTCATGGTTGGTTGGATTTCAATTACGGGCGCTATAACATGTCAATTATGTGTCGAGAGATTATCGGAATGAACATGCATCGATACGTTCTTGGCATGTTAGAAACACGTTAATGAAGTTTTTTCCATGAATTAAAGGCCGGATGTCCTGCATAGAGGACACAACTGTATATAACATGTTGCACGGCCTTAATGAATTGCAGTCAGAAGCTTAGATATTACTCATTATATTTCTTATTATTCTGGACAGGATACAGCATATTATATAATTTCTTGGCTAGATTTACCAACTTCAGCAACATTAATTAATTGAAAGGAGTGAACAAAATCTTTTTCTTAACCATTTTTTATTTGGCCATGTTCAGACGAAAGTTCTTCCGAGCATCCCGCATCTTCTTTACTTGGTACACCAAACATTGGAAGTTCGCTCGGTGTGATGAAGACAGGTTTCACTGAAAATTATACCACAAAGTTCAAGTCCCCGCCTCCTCCGCCGAAATCAGCAACACCACCACACCAAGCGCCAACACCACCAAAACACATACCAACTATCACTGATCTACTCGACAGATCTCCTCCGAGTACCCCCTGCATATCTTCAGCCTGAAGAGAGTCGACTGTGGAATAGTGGTGTCACTGTGTAATTATTTCATTTTAATTTTCAAGTTTGCAAAGCTCCACCTCAACCCGTCAGTTTCTCGTCAAAAGCATCAGTGCTGAAAGAACTCGCCTTATATATAACGTGGAATTCAATGATCAACATAGTAAGCCAGCTGAGGTCGTGGTTATGGTGAATTTGTCACCCACGTTAACGATGTAGTTCTCCTCTCGTCCTTTTCGATGATGTTGATCTCCATAACTTCTGCCCTTCTTGCTAGGGTCTGTTTTTTCTTTTGGTCGAAATTTCAAGGGTTTATGTTTGGTTTGCCTTATGATGGAGTTATAAGGTCCTATGCGTGTGTGTACGTCATTGTATAATATGTGATTATACCTTGGTTGCTACCCAAGGTAGTGAAATATATTAATGCTAGATTTGGTTTATCAGGTAGAACTAGAAATTTAATGATCAAACAACAAATCAAAGCGTATGCCTCAGCTAATAAGCTCTACATCCAGTGGTATTTTGTATTATCAAGTTAAAGATGTACCAAATTCGAATCCCACATTCACCATTAATAACCAACCATAACTAATACAAGAGGAGAGTCAATGAGTCATCATGTCCATAAAACTTGTTCTTTTTGGACTCAAAAAGAAAAGAACTTAATTTTGTATGCATAACTAGTAACTTAATTTGTAATATAATTACCCTACCTATTTTGTTCAAAAAAAAAAAATAATTGTAATTTTTCAGCTAATTACATTTTCACCATTTAGGTTTTAAGCGATTTTCAAAGTGGGCAATGAAATTTTAACTTTTTCGAATTACAACCTGAGGTTTTAAAACTATATAAATTTATGCATTTGGTCTAACGAATTATTTTAATCTTCATCAAATTAATAACATGATGAGCATGGATCCCATAATTGGATTCACATGTAAACACATTCGTACCAAAATGACTAAAATATTCATCAATTTGATGGAAAAGTAGACTTTCAAAGAGACAAAAGGTGTAAATTGATGCAATTATAGTGTCTCACAGTGCAATGTGAAAAAATTAAAATCTCATGACCTATTTAGAAAATCAAGTTGTAAATGGTAAAAATTGAAGGGCCTGACGTTCAAGGAAAAAGTATACTTTTGTTCATGAACAATCCCACATTTAGGCTCAAACTAATGTAACAGAGACTGGATGGGGTCTTGAAATACGAATACAATGTCCTACTGGGGCCTTGTTCTCTCCTATCCTCTGAACCAATCCAAGGCAAGTGACTATTTACTACAATGGTGGAAAGAAGCTAAGCCCTTAAATGACGGCGTGAGTTCAAATCCCGTCAATGGCTAATCTAATATCTAATCTCACAAAATATATCATTTGACAACAAAAAAAAAAAAAAAAAAAAACACGGGACGAGCATCCCAAATGTACCTTCCAATCCGAAATACTCCACGGCAAACTTTTATTCTGCCTAGTTGATAGAAGCATATTTATGCGACTTTGTTAGCCTGTTTCCTTGCATTTACTCAGTTAGTTTATATTTATTAGAGTGTTTTAAGCTATTTTCGTGTGTTTATAGGTTCAAATGGCAAAAGTTGCAAGAAACGGCAATTTGAAGCATTTTAGAGCAGTTTTGGGCTTGGAATGGATAACACATGCATGGAGCGAGGTGGATGGACGTTTTTGAATATCAAAAGGGGCTAGGAATGTGCTAAAGAGTTGAAGAAATTAATTCAAGACATAGAAGATAAGAAATTAGCAAAAGAGAAGGAACATTATCCAAAACCTTATCTTATCTTATCCTAAACTTATCTTAATCCTATCCTACCTTATTTCTAGTTGCATGGGGGAATTATTTTCTCATTAGAACACCTAATATCGGAATTCTAGAAGCCTAAATCTATGACGCACCTTACTGATGCGAAAATAGTTAAGCACACAAATTAACCCTCTTGTTGTCAAATTGTAGTAAAGATGCAAGTAGGGATCGTTCTAGACCGGGGATTAGGAGGGCTTGCTAAAACCTCTAAACTGACTCAAAAACATAAAACCAAAGTTAAAAACGTTCTCAAAGACTCAAAGGACTCAAAACAAGTTCAAAAGACTCAAAACTGCCTAAAAACACTAACTAGGCAGTTTCTGACCTTAAACCCAATTTTGGACGAATTTAAGATTATGGCTTGATTCAAAACACTTTAAAACATAAACTAAACAAATTCTAAGCACTAAAGAACAAGAAGGTAAAGGGGGGTTTTGATTTGATTGAGAATTGAAATAACAAAGCAAGTTGTAAAACTAGGCAGTTTCTAAAACGGAATTGAGAAACAAGATGATGGATGGATTAGTTAGAGGTCCATTCTCCACACATGACACATATATATATATATGAATATATGAATCGATTCTCCAATTGCTTTTCATTAACTATGATGCTCAACACCCCAAGTTAACCGTGATGCACTAATTAACTCTCAAATTTTCCTTATGTTATTGAATTGAATGATGCATGCGACAATTCAAATCATTCTCCAATGGTTCTCAACATGAATGCATAGAAGAGATACAATGAGAGATCATTATGCTCTATGAAAATTATAAGTGTTGACGAGGCAATTGTAACTATGAATGCATGATACTCTTGCCAAGAATTCAATTAACGCGGTTGTGACTAGCAACCTTCACTACTCATTATAAACTTGTGACGATTAGGTGAAACTCGTTTATAAACTAGCATCAAGTTAATGCATGAAGACTAAGTATGCATCCCTAATCAACATACAAAAACAAGTTTTTAATAAACAGATAATTGAATTGCAATCACAACTTAACAAATTACAATTGGAAGAAATCAATTCATATTTCAAACATGTTCATGGCTTCAAACTTTCCCCTAACTAATTAGGGGTTTAGCCACTCATGATTACAACAAACTTAGAAGATAATAACAAAGTAACCTATTGAAATCAAGGAAAGGAAGTACACCTAAAAATTCCAACAACTCAAACTTGAATTGTATGAACGTTTAGGCCTCTTCTCCTCCTCTTTGTTGTTGCGGCACAAGGGGTTTTGGTGAGTTTTGGGGGTTATGGATGATGTAGAATGATGTGTTTAGGGTAGGGATGGATGTAGGGGAAGGCAAGGAGTGTTTTTGGGCAGAAAATATGAAGAATGGTGAAGTATGGCTGTGTTAGAGAGAGGGAATGAATTTCTGGCATGAATGGGAATGAATGTTTTGTGGCTGCAATGGATGCTTATTTATAGGTAGATGAATGATTAAAAGAGGGAATATGACAGCTAGGAGAGAATGTGGCTGCCATCATGAAGAGTGAATGGATGTGTGGCTGATTTAAAGAATGGGAGAGAGTGGAAAAACAGCTAGGTTGGTTGGTGGAAAGCTGGAATTGCAAAGGGGAGTGCATGTGGCTACAAGGTGTGAATGATTATGGGTGCATGTGGCTGAAATAAACAAAGAGTGAGGGGATGCACGGCAAAGATGGAAATGGCTGGGATTGTGGTGCAATGATGGAGGAATAAGTGCATGTGGCTGAATTGGTGGTGCAATGATGAAAGAATAAGTGCATGTGGTTGCAAGGTGTGAATGATTATGGGTGCATGTGGCTGAAATAAACAAAGAGTGAGGGGATGCACGGCAAAGATGGAAAGGGCTGGGATTGTGGTGAATGGTTGAATGATTAAGGAAGTGTTTAAGTGTTTAAAATAGGGAACAAAGCCCTTCCTTGCACAACAAGGAAGGGAGACACAAGGAAACACACGGCATTGTCCTAAGGTTGCAAGGAATGTTGTTTTTGTGACCTAGAATAGGTAGGATCCTTTGATATTGTTCATTAGGTCTTCAATTTCATCCATTCCTTTTGCTCCAAACATAAGCTATCCATTCCAAGTCCAATTTTGCTCCAAAATGCTCCAAAATGCATCTTTTTGCTTCCTTAGCCATATGAACCTAAAAACACACGAAAATGGCTTAAACTACTAAAACAACTATGAATTAACAATATAAATGCACGAAAACAAGCTAAGTAAGTCGCCTAAATATGCTCCTATCACTTACCTTATCCTTTCCCCTAAGAATCTACCGCAACCACCCTCTCCTTATTCTCCCTAGTTTCTGCCATAGAATTAGCCTTTTCCTTGTGGGATGGGAGTGTGTAATCCTTCTCCAACACAACCTTGCCGTGCCCCCAAGCCCTATAAATACCCACATCTGCCGCATAGTAGACACAAGAGCCTAAAACTCAGAAATTAAACACTTTGTGCTACAGCTTTGTAAGGAATGAGAGCGTGGAGCTGTGCCTGCCATTCAAGGCCTTTGGATTGCTAGAGCGTTTCTAGGTGTATTCTATCCTTACTTTTAGTTCAATGTTTGTTTTAATTTGCTTTTCAGTTATGATAGACATGTGGAACTAATTTTGTTTTAGCTAGAGGTGAATTCAAAGCCATGAACATATATGTGATATGAATTGATTACATCCAGTTATTTTTTCATAAATCGTGCATGCAATTTACTTAACTATTTGATTGCTAACTTATTCTTGTGTGTTGATTGAGAGGGCCCACTTAGTTTGCATGCATGAATTTGATGCTAAAATATAAGGGAGTTTCACCTAATAGTTATGAACTTATATTTACAAGTAGTGGAGGTTGCTAGTCATGATCGCGTTAAGTAAATTCCTGGCAAGAGTATCATGCAGTTCATAGTTACGAATGCCATGTCAATGCTTATAATTTTCACAGAACTTAATGATCTTTGATATGTATCTCTATTTTGCAGTTCATATAGGGGAACTTGATAAGAATAATTTGGTTGCGAAGCTGAGTCCAATTCAATGAATTTAGGAAAATTTGATGGTTAATTTGTGCAGTTCATGGTTAACTTGGGGCATTGTCATTCATGGTTTATAGGAATAATAACGGGAAATCGATTTGTATGCATATGTGTTATGTGTGGAGAAGGACCCTCTAGCTAGCTTTTCATCCCTTTAAGTCACCTTAATTTCGTGCAACCTTTACTTAGTTCTGTAACTTATTAGTTTTAAGTCAATTTTCGTCCAAACAAACCCCCCCCCCTTTAGTATTTCGTGTCAATTTAGTTAGATTTTCGTCCAAATCACCCCTTAGTGTTTGTTTTGAGTTATTTGAGTCAGTCTAGCTTAGTTTTGTGTTATTTAAGTCTAGTTTTCAGTTTTTGAGTCAAGTTAGTGTAGATTAGCATCCCTCCTAATCTCCGGCTTAGAACGATCCCTACTTTCGTATACTACAACTATCAAAAAGAGGGTTTTAATTTGTGTGTTAGTTTGTACCACATCAAATTTTGGCGCCGTTGCCGGGGATTAGTAAAATTGCTAATCCCTCTGTTTTTTGTTTATTTTACTTTTGATATTTGATTTAGTTTTCTTTCTTTGATTTTAGGTACTAGAGAAGCAAGACATGGCAATTGCTAGTCTTCAAGCTCAAATGGCGAATCTTACTTCTTAGTTGTGGCAATATATCGAAGGGATCACAATGCAAAGTGTCCCTACATTTGGCGTGTCCTATAGGCAAGGATATCAGATTCATCAACGTCCTCAATTAACTGAGAATGGAGGTGCCTGAGGTTATCGAGGCCATAATCAATCAAGGAACAACCTGTTTTCCAACACTTACAATTCAGATTGGAGAGATTATTCAAATTTTATGTGGAGGGAACCTCAACAATTTCAACAAGACGGATATTGGCAGCAATCTGAGGAGTTCTATTCAAGATCTATGCAGCCACCATAGCCTCCCACACAACAATTCCAATCAAATTCAAGTATGTCCATAGATAATGATAAAATTCTTGATGTACTAACTTCTTTGATGTAGGGCTTACAAAACCAAGCTAAGGAGATAAGCGAATTGAAAAATCAACTTGGAGAGATCGCAGAATTCATGGGGAAAATTCAAGAACAAAGTGAACTCTCCAACTCAACCATTGTAAATTCAACGAGAGATTTTGATATCGCTGAAGCTATCACCTTGGGAAGTAGTATAGAGGTTGGAGCTGACCTAAAAACATCCAAACACAATCATAGCGTGGATGAATAGCTGCTATAAGAAGAAGAAGAGGTAGACAAGGCCACGGCAAGGGAAGAACACCTCTTGCCGCAGCCTTCTAAGGCTCTTACACCATCCAATTCAGGTAAGGTTGTTCCAAATTCAATTCTTTCTAACCCCATTCCACCAAATGTCCTTATTCCTTATAGGTTCATGATTTCCAAGGAAGAAGAGAGTGAAAAAGACATCTTGGAAGCCCTTCCAAAGGTGCAAAGTAATATCCCAATTCTTGGTACAACAAATCAAGTTCCAGAATGTGTTGAATTGTTTAAAGAATTTTGTACAACAAGAAGAATATTTCAAGAGAAAGAAGTGGCTGTGAATATCAATAATTCATCAAAGAGGATGTACTTAAGACAACCAACCCCAAAGAAGTTGGATTTTATGACACAAGACAAGTCAAAACCCTCACACCAAATTTGGTCGAGTGCAAAGTTCCTGAAACTTTCAAAGAAGTGGTGTTTGTCCTTGAGTTCTTGTCGAAGCACACAGGTAAGCCACCTCCTCGGATTTCAATTTCGTTTTCTACTAACAGGTTGTTGATGATTTAGGCACCCACTCTAGAATTTAAACCCTTGCCGGATCATTTCAAGTATCACTTTCCATTCAAAGATCAATTCCATGCCGTGGACCCTAGGGGAGCTTAAAATGAGGTATCGTCAGGTTGGAAGATGTTAAAGCAAGCGCTTATTGGGAGGCAACCCATGTGTTCGAATAATGAGATCTTAGAATCTCCGACTCCAAAACCAGATTTGCGTTCCTTAACCCTACTCTTTATTGCTTTTACTTTGCCATGATTGTCAAGCTTGCTAGTTGTTTTGATTGCTTTCGTGTGTGAGTCTATGTTTGAAACATTGAGGACAATGTTTGGTTTAAGTGTGGGAGGGTAAACAGGTGCTTTTTGTTTTTAAGTGTTTTAATGTGTTTTGAAAGGAAAATACGAAAATTTGAAAAAACAAAAAATAAACAAAAAAAAAAAAAATTGAAAATAGTTTGAAAAAATACCAAAAAGAGTCATTTTTGTTAAGTGTTTGTGTCTTGGGGTACCTTCCAACACAATGATAAGAATTTGGTTTTTAATTGCATGACTGTTAAAGAAAGTTACAAACATGGGTGGAAGTTTGATATGCTCTTTGGTTAATGCTTAGATGTAGTTGTCATTTACAAATTCACATGTAATCACAAAGAGAAAAAATCAATTTTTGTAACATGCTTGAAGGAAGAAACTCAAACTAACGCTACAACCCTGAGAGACTTGAGCCTAAACTTTATTTGGAGAGTTATTAATCTGTGATGTTTTTGTTTTCTAGTCATTGCATGATATCATTGTTTCTTTGCTTCGTTGCTACTTAGAATGCTTTTTCAACATTTTAGTTCCAATACTATAACTCACGCCTGTTTCATTCAAAGCATAAAATTGAGTGCATAACAAATAACAAGATGAAGTTGTTTGGTTAAACAAGAGCCAAAAAGTTTTACCCTTTGCATATGTATTGTAGGTTTAACCATTTTGAACCTTATTTAGCCTATTTTTCTTTGTTAGCCTCCATTATCCCTACCTAGCCTAGTATAGGACTATCCACACCCTTGTTCTTAAAGAATAGTGGAGCATGACTTGTTGGGAATTCCTTTTGATCTACAATATGCAGAAAAACGTGTGGGGGAAGAATTTGTCTTTGTGAATTGGTGAAGGAGTACGTTTTGCGTTTCAAAAGGAAAGAAAAAAAAATGTGGAAAAAGAAAGAGAAAAGAAAAAGTTGTGCAGAAAAAGAAAAAAAAAAGGTTGAAAAGAAGTAAGATGGAGTTCAAAAGTGTTGGTTGTTGAAGAAGGGTTCAAAAAAGTTGAATCTGGCCCTAAGTGTTGTGCAAATTTCTGCTTTGTGTTTAAAGTTTGATGCTGCAATCAAAAGTTGAATTCTAAGTGTTGATTTCATTATGTTGCTTACTACTTTAAGAACCTTTGTTTATCCTTAACCTTTCTTTGTTAGCCAATACCTTACCCCCGTTACAACCCTAAGACTTCTATCTTGATTGTTATGTGTTTCAATATGTGGAGTTTCAAATTGGTATAAGCATATGGTATCCCTGGTTCTCGCTTCTAAGTAGTGGCCTTCCATTCATGAGATCAAATACATGTAGTATTAATAATTCCAGAAAGTGCCTTCTTTGTTATAACATATGTGAGTGCTAGTCTACATGTTTACATCAATCTTCTCACATATACTTAGTATAGGGAGTGTAGTCAGAAAATCTATGTGAAAATAGAGAGTACATCCTGTGAGGAATTGAGGGATTCTCTACGGCATGTTACTACATTTAAAATGTTGTTTTAATTGATTAAATGCGAGCTAGTGAGTGGTGACTGCAATTAAGTATGAGCTCGCGGGTAAGGATAACTAAAATCTATGTGAGTAGTGATTTTTAACATTTCATGTTTCATTGGAAATCCCTGAGCCAGTTGTTGGAAGGTTTAGGTTGTGTTTTGTTTTCTTTGTTTTGCTCGAGGACTAGCAAAAGCTAAATGTGGGGGAATTTGATAGGAGCATATTTATGCAACTTTTTTAGACTATTTCCTTGCATTTACTCAGTTAGTTTATATTTATTAGAGTATTTTAAGCTATTTTTGTGTGTTTGTAGGTTCAAATGGCAAAAGTTGCAAGAAAAGGCAATTTAGAGTATTTTAGAGCAGTTTTGGGCTTTGAATGGATAGCATATGCATGGAGCGAGGTGGATGGACGTTTTTGAAGATCAAAAGAGGCTAGGAATGGGCTAAAGAGTTGAAAAAATTAATTCAAGATATAGAAGATAAGGAATCAGCTAAACAGAAGGAACATTATCCAAAATCTTATCTTATCTTATCCTAACCTTATCCTAATTCTATCCTACCTTATTTCCAGCTGCATGGGGGAATTATTTTCACATTAGAACACCTAATATCAGAACTCTAGAAGCCTAAATCTATGCAGCACCTTACCTTATCCTTTCCCCTAAGAATCTGCCGCAACCACCCTCTCCTTATTCTCCCTGGTTTCTGCCATAGAATTAGCCTTTTCCTTGTGGGATTGGAGTGTGTAATCCTTCTCCAACAAAACCTTGCCGTGCCCCCTAGCCCTATAAATACCCACATCTGCCGCATAATAGACACAAGAGCCTAAAAATCAGAAATTAAACACTTTGTGCCGCAGCTTTGTAAGGAATGAGAGCTTAGAGTCGTGCCTGCCATTCAAGGCCTTTGGATTGCTGGAGCGTTTCTAGGTGTATTCTATCCTTAGTTTTAGTTCAATGTTTGTTTTAATTTGCCCTTCAATTATGATAGATATGTGGAACTAATTTCGCTTTAGCTAGAGGTGAATTCACAGCCATGAACATATATGTGATATGAATTGATTACATCCAGTTATTGTTTCATAAATCGTGAATGCAATTTACTTAACTATTTGACTGATAACTTATTCTTGTGTGTTGATTGAGAGGGCCCACTTAGTTTGCATGCATGAATTTGATGCTAAAATATAAGGGAGTTTCACCTAATAGTTATGAACTTATATTTACAAGTAGTGGAGGTTGCTAGTCACGATCGCGTTAAGTAAATTCCTGGCATGAGTATCATGCAGTTCATAGTTACAAATGTCATGTCAATGCTTATGATTTTCACATAACTTAATGATTTTTTATATGTATCTCTATTATGCAGTTCATATAGGGAACTTGACAAGAATAATTTGGTTGCGTCGCTGAGTCCAATTCAATGAATTTAGGAAAATCTAATGTTTAATTTGTGCAGTTACTGGTTAACTTCGGGCATTGTCATTCATGGTTTATAGGAATAATAACTGGAAATCGATTTGTATGCATATGTGTCATGTGTGGAGAAGGACCCTCTAGCTAGCTTTTCACCCCCTTAAGTCACCTTAATTTCGTGCAACCTTTACTTAGTTCTGCAACTTATTAGTTTTAAGTCAATTTTCGTCCAAACAAACCCCCCTTAGTATTTTGTGTCAATTTAGTTAGATTTTCGTCCAAATCACCCCTTAGTGCTTGTTTTGAGTTATTTGAGTCAGTCTAGCTTAGTTTTGTGTTATTTGAGTCTAGTTTTCAGTTTTTGAGTGAAGTTAGTGTTGATTAGCACATCTCGTAATCCCCGACCTAGACCGATCCCACTTTCATATACTACAAGTATCAAAAAGAGGGTTTTAATTTATGTTAGTTTCTACCACTATCACTAGTGTCCGGCAAACTTTAAATGCACCAGTAATGACAACAAAGGAAAATCCACATCCGGTCGGACATGGAAATTGTTGACAGAAAATTTGTAAACATGAATCTCTCTGGTCAACAACTCATTTCTCTCACACAAGGCAACTGTAGCTACACCAACGCAGAGGTGCGGGATGATGAACTGGAGTTCTTAATATCATAACAATCGGGATGCCAGAGATTCATTACATCCCATTCGTAATATTTTCGTGACAGCGTTAATATACAAAACCATAAACGAAAGTTGTCCTCACCAGGGATTTTACAGATAAAAATGAAAGTCTTGTAAATTTGTAATAGAAAACGGAAGCGAAATTCATCTCATTCTGCTTTACAGCTGCGAACCGGCAATTTCCACAGCACATGCTTCGTCGCTCCCAAAGAGAAACCTTTGTGAACGCTAAACGTATCAAGCTCTAAAGAATGATCGTCGTATAAAATATTAAGAGAGTTCCTCCTTGTTGAACTTGTTCCAAGCTTCCTGTTCCAGTAAGAAACCAACGCTTAATAAAGCCTTAATATAGATACTTTGCTTGTATTAAATATTTGATGCGTTGATAGAGGTACCTTAAGGATATCGAAAACCTTCTCTGCAGTATATTTTTGTTCCAGACTAGCACCTTTCTGTTGAACCTTATCAGGATGGACACACAATGTGGCCTTTCTATAAACCTTTTTGACTGAACCAGAAGTGATCAAATCTGTCAATGAAACGGGCTCCCATCCAGATTCTGCCCAAAGGACCTGTTCATCATTCCCGAAAAGAACAAATTAGTTGGTACTCAAAAGGTTTTATGACATCTTGGGTGATGACGCAAATAAGGCCCAAATTCTAAACAACTCAAAAATCGAAGGTCAAACATTATTGTACAAGAAAGCAAGTGAAAGTTTCAATTTTCTTTCAGACGTCATTGTACACGTAACTCTAACATACTGCCTTCAGATGTTGTGAACGCGTAATTTTGAAATCTTATAAAGCTCAGAATTCAAGTGAAAGATAACTAAAAAACCGTTTAGACTTTTATAGTAAGATGTTCAAAAAACAAAGAAAAGGGGAAGACAAAGGACAGCCGATCATTTATGGTGCACTCAAAAACTATAGTTTATGCAAAATATTCAAAGCATACTTCTATGTAATATTACATACAGATTGCAAGGATGACAGTAATGCACGCATATTGCCTTCTTTCCCATAAGACCAGCTCTTTATTTTAATATCCAAATTCTCGGCAATTCTCTGCAAAGCAATATGAATAATACAACTAGGTCAATAAATATAACAACGGTGATGTAAAAACAAAACCATATAAAAGCACGAAATACAAGCCACTCCTAGACCCAAAAGATATAATTTACAGCATATTTTAAGATTGAAGATAGATAACCAACCAATTTGTAAAGAATCCCCATGCACAAAATCATGAAATACATGCCAATGCAATGGATTAAATAATACTTACACGTCTATCTTCTTGCTCCTGCCGAGTCTTTCTATCACGTTGGTTCATATCAGCCACTGCTTGCAACTAATTAAGGAGGAAAAGAACAGTCAAATTATGCCAGAGTATAGATACAAAAATAGTTAAGCCTAAATCTACAATAAATTCGCAGGCCAGTCCATCATGAACATTATCTATGTTCTATAGATCTTAGATCCAGCATCAAGATGATGTAGCTGAACCTTACGAGGATAAATAACATTTAATTTTTAATAACTGTTTTTCACCTAGCTTATGACTGAGTAACATTATGCTCAAATTGCGAACATTGCATTATCGTAGTGCAGGAAATAACATGGAAAGGGGTCAAAAGAACGAAACAAACCCCGAAGGTATAGTAAATTTTAGAATAAAAAAGGTCTTGTACAATTCATGTTTGTTTATTGTGTCCTTTTCCAAGTAACTTCTCTCTATCTGCTCCTCACTTTAGCTAGTTCATTTGTATGGACCTTCCTTTTGCAGTCATCAAAACACAAAAAGAGACAAAGAAGAGCAATAAAAGAAAAACAGCAAAGTGATAAGAGAGAGAAACACAGACCGCACGCTGCTGTGATCTCTGGTGACGTGCCAATCTGGCTCTTCGTCTTTCTTCACTTTCGCCTTCAACTTCCTCAAATTCTACAAACCCAGTGGAAGCTGATGCAAACAATAATATCATAGAAATCGGCAAAACAAGAGGCTTTTCTACAAATGAAGTAGAACTTTTAACAACTAATTACCTCCATCCATCGAAAAAAGGCCATCAAAAAGACCAGTTGCAGATGAAGACTTCTTCATGCTATTTGAGGTAACAGATGCCCTTTGGGGCGTAGGTCTTCCTCTGTTGTTTGTCTGCGAATCAAATACTGAGTCCTGGAAATTGCACGAGTTAAGTAACTACATAAGTCACTGGTGTTGGAAATAGCATCTTACTAAAGTTATGCTTCTCACCAAATTTGTAGGTTTTGACCTTGGTACACTGTTTGATCTGAAACCCATTAGATCATCTTCAATCAATCTGCCTCGTCTGGTGGCTGAGGTCTCTACCCTTTCTTCATGAGAAGGAACATTTGTGCGTCCAGTTGCATTATTTCGCACCGTAGCTCTGGCAAATTCCTCAAGTTCATCAATAGAAGACACACCAGAGCTCCTTTCTGCAATCAATTAAGCGTGTAATGAAGGGAAAAATAAAATTCAACTTTGCTTTTTAACTTGAGGAAGGAGGAAAACCTTTATCTCCCTTTGAAGCTTGTGCTGACTTTGGAGGGGATTTCAACTTTGTGGAACTATTTGATGAAACGCCGGGTTTTGCTCCTCCAGAATTGCTGAGCTTACTGATCTGTTCCAGTTCTGAAAAAATATCGGAGGAATCATATCCAAGTGTTGAAGCTGAAGTAGAAACTGACTCTAACACCACGAAGGGGTCGTCCATAGATGAACCGAAGTTTGATTTAGTTGAATGAACGGTTGATGGCCGAGGACGATTTTCGGGTGCTCTGAACATAAAGATTTTAAAATGAGAACATCTGCGTTTCTTACCCAGGTTACTTATAGGGACATTAGTAACTACATTATGGCATCCATACACAAAAGTCATACAACTTGCTATGATCAAGTAAGTCGGAGTAATCACATCCGAGAACAAACCAAGGTAACACGCACATTTGAACAACATTTCCATTTTCATTCAACAGAAGTATAAGAGTAATTTACAACAGTAAATGCAGTAGGCTGAGACAGCGACGAGACTAAACTGTGCTGCATTATATATGGAATGTTAAACTGGAAAAAAACAACACAATGTATCACCAAAATTACGAAAAATCTAATGAAATCCCATTTTTTAATGATTAAGCTAGCCATAAAAAGAAGATCATCAATTGACATTAAACTAAGACGACATAAAAAAAAATTGATTAACTGATTAACCTATCATTCGGTTGATCAAAACAAACATACCCATTATTGGAAGGGGTGCTTCCACCAAACCCCGGAATCAAATCATCAAAATCGCCTCCCTTCTTGGCCACCTTTCCGGCCGAATTAACATTTCTATCGTTCTTCACGTTCAATCCTTGCAATTTTTGTCTCACTCCGCTAAGATCACCCAGCAAGTCATCAACCGGAGCACTCTGCTTCGAACCGGAAGCAAATGACCCGAAAATGTCATCATCTTTTGCACTACTCTTACCAGAACTAGAGCTCTTAAGGCCAGGCATTCCAGCAAACACGTCGTAGTCATCATTATAGCCACCAAACGACGACGTTTTCGCATTCGAACCCACAAACATCGAGTCGAAATTGAAAGAAGAGCCACCCGACTGCTTTACTGGCTTACTGGGTGCGGTGAAGATGTCGTCGTAGTCGTCCAATCCTCCAAAGCTGCGTGTTTTGTCGTTAGAGCTCGACTGGAAAAGCCCGTTCGGACCATCAAAGAAGGACGCGTAATCGGAATTGGGATTGACGGGAGGAGATCCGGAGGAGTACGACGACGTTTTGGTGCTTACACCCGAACCGACCCCGAAGTCCCAGGATTGAGCGTCATTGGCGGCGGCGGGTCGTTTCGATGAGGCCATCGGAGCAGATTTTCCTTGGGGCTTCAACCCAAATCGCTCCGTCAACACACCGAACTCGTCCATATAGGAATTCGACAGAAATTGGTCACAACTGAGCTACAAAGAAATCGAATTTTGGGAAAAGAAAAGGTGGGTTTGATCGAGCTAAGAAAAACTCTGAGAAAATTACGAACTTTAAAAATCTGTGTTTTGTATAATTTTGATATATGATCTACAGATTGCGTGTAATTTGAGGGGGAGGGAAAAAAAATGAAATTTTCTGCAGGAAAGGGGGAATTGGGTTTCAGATGGCGAGGACGAATTGGCGGCGATCGGGTGATGGGGAGGGTGAGAGAGAGGGAGGGAGGAGGGCGTTGGATAGTTTTCCGGGGATTTGTGTGAAAGAACGCGGCTTTTCTCTTTTTTCTTACTATCTCTGTCTCTCGCGATTCCCCTCTCTGTCTCTCTCTCTGTAGTGGCAGACCACGACAGTTGCCACGCAGCTTCACAAATGCTATAATTTTTCTTGAGAATTGTTATTAACACTTCAAAAATCTTGTTTTATATTTCAAACTTTCTATATTAAGAAAGAAAAAAATACTTGTGAGTAGTGTAGAATAAGATTTTTGGAGTGTCAATAACACTTCCCTTTATGATTTATTCTTCAATTTTCACTTTTTTTTTTAATTTCATTGGATTTTAAAAAGTTTTTTTTATTAGCACCCCATATAATATTAAATTCACCTCAAATGTGCAATGACAATTTTAACTTCATAAAGTTAAATAAAAAAACCTAAATACACCCCAAATCACAACTTTAACATGTATATCCTACAATTATTTTTCTTCAACTCTCAAAACCAATCTCATCCTCTATTGTAGTACAAAACCTAAATCAATGAAATCACAAACACATTGATCACAACTTTACAGCACAGGTATATTGATCAATAACCTCCTGATTTTCATTCACCGTACCACTACAACTTCATCTCCGTATGAAATCAACAAATATGCCTTGTTATGACGATTTTCACAGAGGGGACTCAAAATTTACGGACTCTCATTATGGCGCTTCAAATTACACCCAAACAGGAAGGGAAGGAGAGGAGCGTCCAAGTCAAGCTACTTGCCTCTTTGGCTGTGATACCGAAAGCTCTCGCAGATGCACATATGATTGGTTGTTTTGTACATACAATGAAAATCTTCAATCCAATGATTCATGGGGACGTTCTATCAACCCCACATTCTTCTTCAACCTGGTTTCATTTAGTAAAAAATTTTTTTTTTTAAATGTGGAGTGGAGTGTAGGTAAAAAAATGTGGGGTGTATGTTGAGAGTATGGGGTGTGAGGGTATTAAGATCAACTCCAGCGTTTGTAGTAGCCCAATGGACCGGGGACTTTTTCAAGTCAATTGCCTCCCTTCTTTGCTCCAACCCATGCAGGTGATTGGGCTGAGGGGGGGCCCGAGTGAGAGGGAGGGCTCAAATCGTAAGCCCGACCGCCTGAGGCCAGATGATGCAAGGCTGATGTAAGCCATGTAATTAAAAAAATTTGCGTCAGGCGTATGTCGCACAAGTGTGCGTGGGGGCACGTCATCGACAACTTTTCAGTCAGTGGGGCCCACGATTTGATTTTGAAATTTTACCGTTTCCTGGGGGCACGTGGCAGCTTCTAGGCCATTGGATTTCAACGGATAATTATTTTGGACCATTGGTTTTCCAACGGTAAAAAAAAATTCAAACCTCCTCCAAACGACTAGATGACATGGCACAATATCAACCGTTGGATTTCAAATCAACGGTCCACGTTATTCGCCTTTAAAAATTAAAAAATTAAAAGAAAAAAAAGAAAAAAAAATCAGAAATCTTACCATTGTGCCATGTGGCACAATTTGGAGGGTTGGATTTCAATTTTTTTTAATCCAACGGCATAAATTAATTAAGTTAATAAAAAATTTTAAAAATTAAAAAAAAATTATTTTACTTTTGTATAAATACATTCTCATTATCTTCTACCTTCCACCACAATTTCATATTTTCTCAAATACTTTCAACCACATTCCAATCTTTCTCTCAAGGTTTCAATCCAATTGGCTTCCAACAAAATGACTAATGATGCAGGTATGAATTGGACACTTATTGAAGATGTTACGTTGTGTTCTAACTAGGTTGAAGTTACTCATGATCCGATAACGGGTAATGAGATGTAGTTGCGAGAAATGTGGAGTCTTATTCATACCCTTTTTCTTGAGAAAATTGGTGGGAAAGAACGAAAGAATTGTTGTCCAGTCGTTGGAGAATACTCAGCCAATCATTTACTCATTAGAGAAACGCCTTGGCACAAGCTAGTAGTAATATTTGAAGTGGAGAAAATTTTGCGAATCAGGTAACAATATATTATTTATTTGTTTGTACTATACCCAAATTTACATTAGCTACTTTGATTATAATTATTTCTTCTCCTGCATTGTGTAGACACTTCAAGCACAAGCTTGGTATAATGGGAAAAACAAAAACAAATCATTCACCCCATGGGAATGTTGGAATATTGTCAAGGATTGTCCTAAATTCAGAGTTGTGCATGTCAGTCCAAAAGTTGTCATGAACAACACCCAACTACACTCTACGCCCGATCATGACTCGCATGTTCATGAGAGCAACACAGAATAAGTGCCGAAAGTGACCCCTGAACAAGGGTTGGGGTTGACTCGTTATCCAAGTAGGCCTCAAGGTAAGAAGGCTTCAAAGAGAAAAGGGAGTGCTTCCAAGAATGATTATGCAAAACATATGGAAGAACTTGCTCGCCAAGGTGAATTGACTTTGGATGAGGAAATGACTAAATTTGAGGTTGATAAGGCTAGGGATGAGCCAAAAGTTCCAACCGCTGAGAGATTATTTCAAGTTAATGAGAGAGAAAGAGAGCTACTTAGGCAAGAAAGGGAAGAGCGTAAAGGAAAATGAAGGGCTCAACAAGATTGTGACATTATGAAGGAGCCTGTAGAGGCGATGTCTCCAAATTCTAAATATTTTTGGAATACGGAGAAAGTGGACGTGGTGCGAAGGAGGCATGCAAGAGAAGCGAGAGCAATAAAAGAAGGTCCTAGCACCACAAATTAGTTAGGTGATGATTTTCCATTCACAAGGGACTAGGGAATTTGTTTTTAATCGGAGCCCATAATTTTCCAATCACTTTGAGTTGTAATTTCTTATTTATTGAATAGAGTACTTTATGTTGTTTCCAATTTATTGAATTTAGTACTTTGTTTAAACTAAGAGTATATTTATTTAATTTGGTATTTTATTTAAACTAACAGAATCTTTATTCAAAGGACATAAACACACCACATAAAATTACAGAAACATACCAAATAAAATTAAATAAACACACCAAATAAAAACAAACACACTGAATGAACTTAAGTTTCTTGAGCTTGTTTCAATTCCCACTAGTGCTCTATCAAGTCAATTTGCCAGGCTTTGTGAATGTATGAGTCATGAAGTGAAGTATATCGTTGAATGAGCCTTTCATTGTAACGTCCATCCTTTTGTAATGGCTCATGTTGCATAGGTTCTTCAGTGGCGTCATGAGCACAATATATTTATGTTTTGGAATTGTTCATCATGTCTGGCTCATATTCATCAATGGCATCATAATCATACTCATCTTCCACAATCATGTTGTGAAGAATGATACATGTCATCATGATGGATCGAAGCGACTCTAAATCAAACATTCTAGCAGCACCCTGTCAATTGCCTAATGAGCTTAAAGGATACCAAAACAATGCTCCACATCCTTCCTACGCCCTTCTTGGTAACTTGCAAAGTGTTTTTCTTTTTCACTTCGCGGATGTGGCACTGTTTTGACAAACAATGTCCACCTTGGGTAAATGTCGTCTGCTAGGTGGTCTGGCCCGTAATACTTATGTCCGTTAACCCAATACGTGACTCTTGGTGCTTTTCCTTGCAAGACATTGTTGAACATTGGGGATTGGACAAGGACATTAAGGTCATTTTGGGCTCCCGGAACACCGAAAAAAGCATGCCAAATCCATGTATTAAATGATGCCACCGCCTCCAAAATGATACTTTTTGCTCATTTTCTGTCCCCATAAGCTCATTGCCATGCACTTGGATAGTTTTTCTAGGTCCAGTGCATACAGTCGATGCTTTCAATCATCCCAGGAAAGCCTCGCATTTTACCCTTCTTCAGAAGCCTTTGCAAGTCCATCTCAGTAAGTCTCCAGAGGTACTCTATGGTGTAGATAAATTTGATTTTGGAGCAAAACCTCATCAGGGACTCAAGAATGGTTGATTTCCTTATCTTTGCTATCTCATCCACTTCGTCTACAGATGCTCTATATGCAAGCATCCGCAAGGTAGCAGTAATTTTTTGCTCAAGAAGGAGACCCATAACACCAAAAGCATCATTCTTTTGCACAAAGTAAGAATCATGGTTGCAAACAGCAATCATGATTTTGTTGAACAAATATAATTTCATTCTAAAACGACGTCTAAAGTACATATCAGGGAATGCACTGTTATGTACAAAATAATCGTCGAAGAGATCCGTACCTCATTGTTGCCTGCTTCTATCAATGTTTGTGGAACAATTGAGCCTAGAGATCTCAGCCACAGCTTGGATGACTTGATGGGAATGTGAAGCTCTTTGACTTCTTGCTTCATCATCTCTCATTCTACGCTCCTCATCCTCTTCCTCATCCATCTCATTTTCGCCCCTTGGAGATTGAACATATCCTCCCCTTGCCTAAACAATTCTTTCTCTTGCTGATCGATTTCCCACAACATCCTTGAAGAAGACATTGTTAAAAGGAAACATAAATTATGAATAAAGATAGAGATTTTGAATTTGGTGTGTGATTTCCTAGGATGGATGATAGGTTATATGGAGGAAAAAGAAAGGATTAGGTTGTAGATAGTGCCACGTGGCATGTTGTCATTCGTTAAAAATCTGATCGAAACTTATCCTCAAAGATTGTAAACAGATTGTGACACATGGCACTAGACCCGACAGTTTCTGACACAACACGAAAATAACGGGTTTCCGGTCAACACGATAACTAATCGGGTCATTATAGGGTGACCCATTCAGAACTCGTTAATAACGGGTTCTTAACGGGTATACATGAGAGTAACACGTGGGTAACCTGTGTCTACCCGTTAAGAAAAAATTATTTGATCATTTTAAGGTTTAATTGCTAAAAGATTTATTATAAAATACAATAGCCATATTAATATATACAACATATTGTATATTAAATATAAAGTTTTATATTATTATTCTATATAAGTTAAAAAAAAAATAGTCATTATTTATTTTTATTATGAGAGTTCCTTATTATTATTACTAGGATAAATTTTACTTAACATGTTGTTGTCCAAAATTAAAATAAACTAGTATAGTATTTGTATAGGTAAGACCTAAGAAGACATACATACAGGTACAAAAAATGTGAAAGAATATATAAACACTCGTGATTCATTATTATTCCTCAACGAGTAGATAATGGTTACACTTATATTATCATTTAGATTTTTAAAATCCTCCAAACCCTCATGAATAATGTTTTTTATTTGAGGGAAAAATTAATAATACTTATTGTAGAAGTGTAAAAAATATAAAATATATATATACAATTACTCATAGTGACAAGCTTTACAACTTTCATGAAGGCATCAGCTTCGAAATCCAACACTATAATCTATAAACCTTAAATTTATATTTAACCGTCGATTGTCATTTACGCTTTATTCTTCTTACTAAATTTCATTTTTTAAATATTCTTTTTTGAAAACATGATCATCTGGCGGATGTAAGAAGATGAACGGTTCAGATCTTTGATATCACGTTTCGATATTTATGGTTAACTGAAATATGAGTCGATGTCATATAGTTTGTAGAAACTTTATAAGCATCAAACAATATTTTCACTAACCGTAAAACTCTGAATATAATATCAACGATCAAAACCATTCATCTTCCTACATCTTTTAATAGATTATGTTTTCAAAAAAGAAAATCTGAAAAAACAAAATTTGATGAGAACAATGAAGCGTAAATGTAAACAACAATTTGCGGTTAAATTTTGATTTATGATTTATATGATTATAGTGACAAATTTCGAAGTTAAGTTCTTCATGAAAGTTGTAAAGCTTGTCATTACGAGTGTTTATATATATTTTCTATATTTTTTACACTTCTACATTAATTAAAAAACTATTAAAGACTTTACTTAATTAATTTATACCCATTTTGTTTCGGAGGCAATGGATGTTAGAGATTCTAATTCAATAAACCTTAGTGATGAGGAGTCCGTGGAGATAATGGGAACAAAACGAGATCTTGGAGGTGAAAGTATAGACAATACAAATACGAGTCTTGCAAATAAAAAGGCTAGAGCAATCAATTTAGGTAAGCGAAAATATTCTTAAAAGAAAAATGTGTTTTTATATTTTGGATGTGACAATATGGTATGTATATACTTATTTAGTATTATGTTTTTCATTTTATTATTTATTGGTTTAAAACATATTTTCCTTAACGGGTAACGGGTCGGGTCATATTACCTATTAATATTATCGAGTCAATTTCGGGTCGGGTCATTTTACCCGTTTATTTTAACGGATGTTACACGACACGACCCGTTAAGATATCGGGTATGACACGAAAACGACACGAACACGAAAAACACGACATGAATGCCAGGTCTATATGGCGCGACGTGATTGGTTAAAAATCTTATCGGAAATCTATCCTCAACGATTTTGAAAAGGTAACGACACGTGGTGCAATGACATTGAATAAAAATCTTATGGAAATCTATCACCAAAAATTGTCTTTTCGGATAATGACACGTGGCGCAACTGGAACGATTAAAAATCTTATCAGAAATTACAAATAAAATTATTTTGTATTATTTTATAAAATAAAAAATACTAATATTTTATTACCTATTGCCATGGCTATTCAGTTAGGGGTGGAGATGCAAAAGACAATTACTGTTCATTAAAGACAGTTACTATTCACTAGAGGGGATTCAATAAGCAGTTGCCCTGGGGGGGGGTTCCTACGCTGGAGTTGCTCTAAGGGAAATTATGTGGGGTGTATTAAGATAATTTTCAATTGAAAAAAAAGTAAATATGGGGTGTATTAAATATGTGGGGTGTATTCAACAATATTTGGGGTGCTAATATAATAAGCCTTTTAAAAATGTGTTAAAAAATGTACTAAAAAATGTGTTTAAAAAAATAAAAATTGTTTGCGTCCTTTTCTCTTGTTTGTGAAGTGCATCTTCTTCTTTTCCTTTCTTTTTCTAAACGGTCCAATCGCCTTTCGTTTTTCCCTTCAAACCTTCAAATGGTGCAGTGTTTCGTAGTGGCTGCAATTTTTCTTCAACACTATTAGTATAAATTATACGAAAATAAATGATAGAGATTACACATAAAAAAAATTTTAATTGTTGAGAATATCACTTTTAACGACTAAATACTCGTAGCATTGAACGGTATGTAGCATTAAAGCCTTATCCGACTAACTGGTAATTTTAATGGAATTTTCTAATATTTCTGTTAAATTAGTTTACTAAGTGAAGGTGTTTTATTGTGTGGCTTAGCTTTTTAAGAAATAACGCCTAGGCGATGGGTCCCTAGCCGCCCCCCGACTAGCACCTAACGTACTTTATAACCATGGTTTTCAGCCAATCAGGTTCTTCTACAGTACATAATTGATAATTTATTAGCCCCTTTTGCATAAAAAATATTACCCATGATGCATGAATCTCAGTCTATTATTTCATAATTTTACTAAAGTTGGGGCCTAAAAATCTCACGTGAAGCTTTTTTGGCTCACCTCCTAATAACATAAGCCTGTTAAAGCCCTTCAAACAAAAAACCCCCCAACAACGATTATATATATTTTATATTGTATACTTGTCAATATATATGAGCATGTTCATGCATACATAATTGATATTTGTATATCTTGATGAAATTGTTATGTGAAATTTTGTGAGTCAAAGAAACCGAAAGAAATTAGTATGAATTAGGGTTTTAAAAACCCGCAAAAACTGAAGGAATAAAAAAGGGAAATCGCGCCAAGCCGTGCACTAAGCCGAGCTGAGCTTGAACCTTGAGACCAAGCCCCAAACGACGTCACTTCGTCATGTGAACACACACAACAACCATTTGAGCTTTGCTGTGCACGAAACCCAAAGCTCGTTAGTTGGCATTTTATCATCTGACTGAAGGGAAATATTGAGATTATGTGGGATTTCTAGTGACTAGCATGCATAGACAATTCAAAATTCATAAACATAAGCAAAGGAAGCATAATATCAAAGTTATAGTCATGCAAGTCCCCTCAAGAAGCACAAGTTTAGATATGATGCATCAAACTAACTTATTGAAGCCACTCAGTACTATGGTCTGGTGGTATTCCTCTTCACTTGGAAGTGAGAGGTCTTAGGTTCAAATCTCGTGGATGGCAAATTCGATACCAAATTAGGCTACCCATTGTGTGGCTTTGTCAAACTCCCCTCTCCTTAGTGCAAAAGTATTGATGTACGAAAAAAAAAAACTTATTGAAAAACAAACTGAAGGATTAGTGTTATACCTCTTGATCTAGATTTTAGACCAAGGATGGACCACCTCCAAGACCTTTGCTCTTGGAATTCCTTGAGTCTAGCCTCCCCCCTTGCTTCCTCCACCTTGAGGATTTGGAACTCCGTTAGTCTCCAAGATTAAAGACCTCTAAAGATGCATGCCCTCTAGTGTAGTGAGGTGCATGAAGGAATAACCAAAAGATTAAGAGATGAGTGGCTATCTTCTTCCTTTGGTGGCCAGCCTTGTTTGTAAGAGAGAGAGTTATTTTGTTTCTCTTGAGGCAAGATGTTCACACAAAAACCCTAAGGAACTTTTTCCCTATAACTTCCCTTTTATAGGGAGAGAGAACAAACTCAAACTTTAGCATTTTTCCCTCTGAGCCTCATTCTAAACAGCCGGCCCTATAGTCTGGGTTTTGGCTTTGGGCTTTCATCAATTTAAGTCATCTTTATGCTTGAATTAAAAGCCCAATGGGCCCGAAAGAACCCAAACTTCCTTTAAGCCAAAAGTAATATTGCATTGCTTCTATGATTTATTTAGTACTTACAGAATCACTTCGTGAATTAAAAATTACTTTTAATTCTTCTTCTACTTTGATGACTACTTGTTTAACCATCTATAAGGACCCACAAGCCATGAGTGACATCTAACCATATATCATGGCTACCCAAGCTAATGTAGAAATTGGTCAAAGAACCTATTCAGTTGGAATTACAATGTAATTCAATCATTCTCTAATTCAATACTCTCAATCACATTACAAGGGTACGTATACTTTGTGTCAAACCCCTAATGTGATTATACTATGTGATATGATTCAATTGAGTCATATAAGAATGTCTTCCATCATTACGCTCAATACTTTGGCCGAAAGTTCTCGAATCATGTCCTAGAGTATTCTTTCTTTCATACCGAGGATTAAAGATCCTTAGTTGATCATCCAAATTCTGCAATAAAGTCTGCTTGAACTATTGCAAAAAAAGGTCAAGGTGGTCCACCCCAACAATGATATAGACTTCGGGGGTAAGCCGAGGAGTTTGAGTAGGAGGCAGACGAGGAGATTGTTTTGGAAGATCTTCTAAACACTAACCCCTTCACTCTGCCACCTCTTTAACAGACAACTGGAGCCTCATCCGAGCAGACCATGACGAATCTTTTCCGACCAAGTGCCCAATGTTCTTGAGCACGACTCTTAAGCTGTGTGACCCTGTTACTAGACCAGCCCATGTGTTCTTTGTCGTGGCTTTCTTTTTCAAGTCTTTTCTTTTTTAACAATCAAACATTTTTTTTACTTAGGTTGTAATAATTGTTTCTTTGGACAAGGTCTTAAGGGTCATTTTCAATATATTTATGGATCCTTTATCGTTGTATGGATGTATGATGAAATGTGGGTTATTTTTTACATGATAGTGATAATTGGTTTAAATTGCAAGTCTTTAGGGGTCGGGGAGATTTATATGTGCAGGTTTTAGTGTAATGAGGGTCGGCATATTTTAACTTTGTATTTCAAAAAACTTCTTCTTTTTTTTCAAAAAGAAAAATCCTTCACACAAGAGTTTGTCTCTTACACTCTCATTCAAAGGAGTCAAGCAAATCTTCCGTTTACAATTATGGTTCGTGTTTGTTCCACAATTATGTTCACATCATATCCGACCACTTCTAACTAAAGTACCGTTTGAAATGCTCAGCGTTCCAACAATAAGCCAATTGTCATGCTTCGCGGTCGTTCAGCCTATATGTTCCTGGTCGTACTACCTCAACCACCTTGTATGGCCTTTCCCATCGTGGAGTAAAGATGTATGCTGCCTTCTCCTTCGTAGAAGGTATCATGGCTCGTAGCAACATATCCCCCTGGAGGAAATTCCATCTGTTAACATTCTAGTCGTAATGCCGAGCAATCATCTCTTCATGCTCATCCAGATATGTCATTGTATCGTGACAACTATTAAGTATGAACCAATGCGCTACCTTGATCTCCTTTTGGGAAAATGACTCGCCTCTTATAGGATCACCAAAGGATCATGCAAGATGTGCAAGCAAAAACAGAAAGTTTCTCCTTATTCAGACCCTTGTCATTATTGCGATGTGGACGATTGAAAGCCGTCTCAACATCTTGTAAAGCATTCTACAAAATGTAAGTGACTCATATATGACCAAAGCCCTTATAATTGATCATTCGGGCTTCGCTTTATTTTGTACTGACTTTTTTTTTTTTTTTTTTTTTTTTTTTAAAATCACCAAGCATTCTACAAAAATAAAAAGTTATCATACAAATAAGTCAAGTCATCCATTGATGATGAATAAAAAATTATGGACGATGATATACATCGATCAATTATTGACGGTTCCACCAAGCAATGCCTCATCCAACAATTGAATCATCACATAGACCATATTTATAAAGAAAGCTGGAGGAAATATCTGTTTGAACGTGTATAGGATTTGCACAATGTCGTCGGGCAACTATTTAACGGCCGACTTTCGCAACGACCTTGCAGTCAATTGCGAAAAAATATCTTGATAACAACATGATAAGCTTCACCACTTCAAAAGGCAAGAGGCGTCGAATACCAACCAGAAGTAGGCGTTGTAAAATCACATGGCAATCATGACTCTTTATTCTAGAAATTTTTCCGTTGGTAACGTTCACAAGGCACAATATTTAAAGCATACCTGTTGGAACCAAATTCATGCACATCCGCAAATAATGGCGAAATCCAGTTGCAATAGCCCATGACCTCTAGCAAGAGAATAATTGGGTTTATTAGGGGGTGGGGGGTATGGTTGAATACGAATTGGACTGCCTACATATCCCCGGGAAGGAGAATCAAACCACGAGTATAGTTCTAAGGAAGAATGGAGTGAACCATCCTTGACAAATAGCTTATGGCAAGGTATGAAGCAGATAAGTTATTAATGGAATTGTCTACACGTAGATAATAGCCCAAGGGCTTTTGCTTGGCATAGAGAGAATATGTAGTGGAGAATATTAGACCTAAAGAGAGATATATTGATCTTTGAGAGAGATTGATATATATCCTCCTAATAAATGTCAGGCTCATATATTTATAGGGATCTTGAGAGTCCTCGTAGGCAGAGTGATCTACATCAAATCAAGAGACCATCTAAGAGGAAATCTAAGATAAGATACCCAGTCTTCCTATAATCTTGATTATGTTGCCTAATCCCTAAGATATCATAATTTAACTTTAATTAAGGTTTTCTTACTTGAGAGACAAGTAATGACTTCAATGGGCTTAAGCCTAGTCTGTCTGACTTCGCTTGGTATTCTGACTTTGTCAGACTAATGCTAGTCTGGTTTGACTGATGGTAGTTCGACCTAACTAAGATGCATGTAAAAGTAACATGTTCTAATCTGCATCAAGCCTTTCAGCTTGTTCACCTAAACAACACGTGTTATAGGCATTCTGGTATTTCTTGCCACCTATGTTGCCATATGTCTTGGGTCTAAAAAATCATGGTTTCACAATACCTATCTGAAAACTTTATAAAAGATAGAAACTTTAAACTTTTTCTTCTCTTCTGGTTTAATCGAAAAAAAAAACACAAGGCTCATTCTCACTTTGTCACCATCCCTATTCATTCATAAGTCAGCCCTTAGGCCCATTTGTTCCAAATCAAAACGAGCTTTGATTGTGTCCTTCATTTTTCCCTTGATGTCTAGAATTGTTCAACCAATGTGTCAAGCACATTTTTCTCAACATGCATAACATTGAGGTTATGTCTCAGTTTTAATTTTGACTAGTACAGGAGCTCAAAAAACATACTCTTGTGCATCTTGCTCAAATGTGTATTTGGCTTGGTCCTGCTTACCGTTTTGTTGAACAGAGCAAAATCCAAACAGTTAACCTATTCAAAAATCTTAGCTCTTGACCATTCTCTGGGTTTTGGGCGAGTCTCAGTTGTGCCATTGAATGCTTTATCGTTTTGCCGCTACTTGTGGTCTCATGACAACCATATACAATGACCAAGATAACAAAATTTTACCACGTGCCAAGAAGATGTTACATTCTCCTTGCACACTAGGCATGCCATATAACCATTAGTACTCCAGCCAGATATCATTACATACACGGGGAAATTGTTTATAGTCCAAATCACTGATCGCAAAGTAAACATCTTCCCAGTAGACTTATCATTGGTGTGAACATCGTTTTCCATAAATCCTTTAACTCCTCGACCAATGGCCGCAACTAAACCTCAATAGACCTCCTTGGATCTTTGGTAATCAGTAGTCATTATCAAATATCTTGCTTCATGCATTTCCAAGGTGGCAAATTATCAGAAATACGAAGATCGGCAAAGTGTCATGGTATTGGTTTAGAATCCCGAACAAATTAAAATTGTCAGTGGCAAGTTCTAACCTTGCGTTTTGGGGCTCAACTACAAAATTAGGGTACATTTGATCAAACTGTTTTCATGCCTCTCCGTTTGCAAGATGCCTCATAACATCATCATCTACCTAGTCTTCCTTATGTCATCTCATGTTGCTTGCAATATGCATTGACATATACAATTGCTGCAGCCTAAGCTTTACTGGCAAATAATGCATAACTTTTTTTGAAATCTTTATCACTTTGTTCTAAGATGTCATTTCAAACCTCGACTCATTATACACAAAGCATTTATCTAATTCTTTCTTTTTTTAGTCACTGGTATAGTCCGAAGAAAAAAAAATCAGTAAAAGAAAAACTGAACCAGATCTGAAGCATTTGCACCGCACCGTCGAAACACGCTAGAAAAACCGTTGCATCTCATTGAAGAAATACTTGTTTGAAACCGCACTCGCACCTGATCTGACACGATTGTGTCCACCACCACTCCTGCTACTTCATGATTTCCCAGAACCTGCACCACACCATCCTGCTGCACCATCACCACTACTTCGCATTTGCCTGATGCACGACGTACTTGACCGCATCGCACCCATCTATACCCGCACCCATTAAAGCTGCATCTCTCGACCCTAATTGAACTATGTGATCCACAGTTCTCATGATCTAACAATCGTTTTTCTTGTCCATAAGCTCTTTACTTCACAAGGTGCTACATTAGTTGTCTACTTGGATTGGTTATTGAACCAAAAGGCCCACAATCTTGTCTGATAGTTGTTTGTTAGCCTACATTGCAAAAGGAAGTGAACATGAAGGAAGGAGACGACTTGTTTGCAATTAAGGGAAGATGAAAGGAAATAAACGTCAAATAATGAGTAATGCTAAAGAGACTAAATTTGTAGATCAAATTTTGAAAACTAAAAGACATGGAAGTTGATCATTAGTTCATTACTTAAATGTTGATAAATAAACTTATTCATATTGGTGACGCATCATTTAGTTTGCAAATTTAGTTTCCCCATTACTCTTAAATAATAGGGTGAATCTCAGTTTACTATTCTCAAGTTTCGTGGTTTTCAACTTTTGGTACATGAAGTTTTTTTCGTCCTAGAGTCATACCTAAAGTGTTAATTTTGGAACAGTCTCATTCATTTATTAGTCTAGCTATGAAGTCTCCGGTTAACTGATGACATGACACCCATGTGGATAATGACTGGATGCCACGTGTCATTAAAGGGTTCACGTGGAAATTAAAAATTAAAAAAAAACATTTTTTTAACCAAATAAAAACCCTTTTGTTACTCGTCTTCCTCCCAGAGGAAGTTCGATCCGCCCATCCATCCCCAATCCCCTTCTCCATTCTCTCTTCCGCGTCCCACCCAACGTTCCTCTCCTACCTCACCCTCTGGCCATCTCTTCTTCTAGATTAGCTGGACCCACCTTTCCCTGCAAATACCTCAAAACCAATGGAGACTACGAAGAGTTCTTACACAAACTCTGATCTCCTTCAAGAACATCCAGTAATTTGATTACAAAAGCAAAACCCAATTGCCGGAATCCAAAATTAAAATTACTAAAAGCTAAATCTTCTAGGCCACACAATTGCCTCCTGTAAATTCTACTTCAAACTGAAAAATTCAAGCAAAACCCAATTACCCAGCAGCCATCTGCAAATCAAACTAAAATATTCAAACAAAATTCAATTACCCAACAACTTATGCAAATCATAAACTCAAAATTGGGCATGTGGGAGGACATAACTTGTGAGCTTGTTCACTTTGTGAACCTTCTCGTTGCAAGCCCATCACACGGTGGGAGGACAAAAATCATAAACTCAAAAATAAATGCTTGCAGCGATTTGACGAGGGGGAAGGCTAATTGGATACTCACGGTGGTGATTTGATGAGGTGGGTCCGGCTAATCTGGAAGAAAAGGTGGCCGGAGGGAAGAGGAGATAGGGGATGGATGGGCTGATATAACTTCCTCTGGGAAGAAGACGAGTAACAAAAGGGTGTATTATTTTATTTTATTTTTGTGATAAAATTTTTTTTTAATTTTTAATTTCCATGTGTACCCCCTTAATGACACGTGGCGTCCAATCATTGTCCACATGAGCGTCACGTCATCAGTTAACTGGAGACTTAATAGCTAGACTAACAGATGTATGTGACTGTTCCAAAATTAACACTTTAGGTATGACTCTGGGACGAAAAAAACTTCATGTACTAAATGTTGAAAACCACAAAACTTAAGAGTAATAAACTGAGATTTACCCTAAATAATAATACCTAATGACACTACGACTCAATCAAAATATGACATATTGTAAAATTTAACTATGGTTTTTTAGTTTCATAATTACATAAAAATGAGAATCTATTATAAAGATAAAAAGAAAAAGACCATTAATCACCCAGCCCTCCACCTAAGAATTCGCCCCTCCCTGGTAGAAGCTGATGTCAAGCATCGTTTGACTAAACTTTGAGAGAATAAGCTTTATATTTTCCATTCTCAAAGATTTTTCTATCAAGGTTTGCACAATATTTTGAAAATTTGTGTTTGCAAAAAGAAAATGGTTCATCACCTAAAAAAACAAAAAAACGAGAGAAAACAAATTAGAGTTCAATCATATGTAGTCGTTTTCAAGACCAAAGTCTAAACAATTCCAATTAATTCACTGAGAGAAAATATGAAATAATGGGATTTCAATTCTTTGAAGACAAGGGAGATTTAATACATAAACTGGAGGAACGGGATGAAAGCAACAAGCATCCCTTAGGAAGCTGATCAACCCATATTAAACTTCTTTTTCCACCTTTAGACTTGCAATTGAAGCTTTTCCGGTGGAGGGACAAACATCTCGTAAGGGGGGGCAAGACAAAGACAATGAGAAGGGGATTTCTTAGAAGAATTCCACTTGGACTGGTAGCGAGAACCCGGTCTCCAGTAGCTAATTGGGAAGGTTCGAAACAGATTGACCGGATCAATAGAGGAGGGTGGGGTGTTTTTGTTTTATTTTAGTTTTAACGATGAAAATAATATTTTTCAGTTTTGTTTTAGGTATAAAAAATTTTAGTTAAATTTTATCATGTGTCAAATTTTGATTGAATAGTAGTGTCATTAGGCATTATCCAGTGGCATGTTGAGCCCCACATAAGATTTTCTCCACACGGGTGACTTGACAAGGTGGTTGTTAGGCTTGTATTGGGAAGTACGTTGTTGGCCACCGCAAGGGTCACTAGTTTGTTTGGATTGGTGACCACTTGAATGACGTTATGAACAAGGCAAATTAAATATTTTGCTTATTTTTTTGGAAGTTTGTTCAAAAATTTGCACTTGCATTGGAAGTTTGCACTAGTAATTGCATTGGCAATTTGGCATATGTACTGACATTGGAATCTTGCATTGGCATTGGCATTGACAATGACACTGGAATCTTGCACCAGCACTGGCATTGGTACCTTACAATTAAACTGATCAAATTTCATATGGGAATTGGTATCAGAAGTTAGCATAGCAGAGCTTTGAATCCACATCTGTCTATTGGTAAACCCATGTTGACACACCCCGATCGAGATCAGGGCATGCTGGCTGTCACGTGGAAGTGACGTAGCCATGTGCACAGTGTGGAAGCTAATAAAATAGTAATGTAAATAGTACGAATAAATAAAAACTAGCATACAAAAGGTAATAGAAACAAGTGCTAGCGTAAGTGAGATACAAGTTCAGAGCATAAAGCCTAAGCAGTCCAGAAGAAAATGATGCGACAACAGTGCACCCGAAGGTGGCCCTACGCTGGTGATCGTCTGTCAGAAATGCTGGAAAAGTCCTCTGGGAAACCACCAAACCTGCTAATCAACTAGAACCTGGAGGGGCGCAAAACAAAAGTGTGAGTGGGCAAAAACAAAGCTTTTCAAAAATCATTTAATAAATACGTTCTAACCCCTCGCCGTAAAACCTGTATACTTCTCAGAAAATAGACATACGTATATAAATATATACCAATAATGATCAAGAATACGCCATGCCAACACCTTAAAATGAAATGCAAGTGCTCAGGTATAAATCATATCAATAACATGTAATCTGGCAGCCGGAGTCACCTAACGTGACCTGTACGGCTGAATCTAGAGCTCAAATCTCAATATCAATAACTAGTCTTGCACACGAGTCGGAACCACCTAAAGTGGTCTGTACGACAGGCCTGGGTGTAATACATATAAATGCTCAAGTGCTACGATCACGTGAAGGCTGGGCGAATAATCGCGGGTCACCTACGAGTCGGAACCACCTATAGTGGTCTGTACGACAGGACTGTGCACCTAACTTGGATCCAAGCTGAGCGTGTGGTGCGGGAGGTGAACATCACGTGAAGGACTGTGCCCTACTCTGGACGGGAGCACTAACACCGGGGGTGCAGGTTATGAGCTCTCTATGCATCTCAAACCACTACTGGATGTAAACATGAATAACAATTACCTGGCACTTACCTGTGCGTCCACAGCACCAATACACACACATATATGCCAATGCAAGTAATTATGCATAACAAACGGCAATATAAAATATGGCATATAACTATTAAACATTTAAATCAATTTTTGGGAAAATATAAGTATATAGGTATATACGGAAAACCAAAAGCCCACTCACTGGTATGTGGAAGGGTCGTAGCTCCCCTGCCTCGAGTGACCACGCTCGTCCTCGGGATAGGTATCACCTATATGCGAAACAACTACAAAAACGTCAATTTTAAAGCACATAACCAACCTTTAGAAATAACTTCTCATAAAATGCTCAAATGGGGTGTATGAATACACCAACATGATCTACTCAACCTCAGGAACATCCCCATATTTTTAAAATAATTTTTCACCACCGCACGCGCCCTCACGCGCCGGCCACGCGCAGGCACGTGCCTGGCACGCTGACGGCATCCACTGACGGCGTTAGGAATATTCCGTTATCTATAACGGTTTCCGTCAACGGTGTCAGGAATATTCCGTCAGATTTGACGGAATATTCCGTCGTCTTCTCCGGCGCCGGCGACGGCGCCGGAAAACTGGGAAATTTTCAAACTTTGATATCTTCTTCGTTTTTCACCCAAATTTCACAAAATTGGTACCAAAATGCAGCTTAGAACTAGAGGAACACAATCATACTACTTTCAAGTGCTAAACTCCACAAAATCTCACCTGAAAAATCAACCCAACTCTGGCCAACTTCGAAACTAGTGATCCCGACGTCCAAAACCTTCAAACGAACCACCCCGAGCCTCCTAGGGACCTCACCAAGCTACCTACAAGCTTGAAATTCCCTAAAACGTGAGAAATCACGTGTGCATGAACAGTACTCGAAATCAGACATCGTGGATTCGACGTGAAAAGGAAGGTGTTCTTACCTGAAAATGGTATGGTTGGACTCCTACAAGCCTCACGAGCTCGAATATGTGCTTGGATTCCACGATCTGTGAAGGTTTGATGGGTGTGTGGGTGTGTCCGTACGTTTCAATGGAAATGGGAAGGGAATGGGGCTCGGGACAACACAGGGAAAAGGAACAAAAAGGGTGTGGAGTGTGGGAGTATGTGTGTGGCTCAAAACATGCCAACAAAACCCAAAACAACCACAAAATGTAAAGAAAATCGAACCAGGGGCAATTTTGTCTTTTCACACGTACGTTTTAATATTTCTGGGACGGGCTGTCACAACCTACCCACCTTATTAGAATTTTGTCCCGAAATTCAAAACAACCAAACAACAACCCCTAGTGGTCAAAGAACAACCGAGGATACAAATCCCTCATCCGATCTTCTGTCTCCCATGTAGCTTCCTCGACTGAATGATTCCTCCACAAAACTTTCACTAAGTTCACAGTCTTGTTCCTCAGAACCTTTTCCTTCCAATTTATTATCGTCACTAGTTCCTCATCATAAGTCAAATCTGGATTAATTTCCAAGGGTTGATGAGGTATCACATGAGACGGATCAGCAACATAATGTCAAAGCATAGACACGTGGAAAACGTTATGTACTCTAGCCAACTCCGGAGGCAACTCCAACCTGTAAGCTACCTCACCAACTCGCTCTGTGACCATGTATGGTCCAATGTACTTAGGACTCAACTTACCCTTCATACCAAACCGCACAACTCCTCTCCACGGTGAAAGCTTTAGAAATACCCAATCGCCAACCTCATACACTCTGTCCGTAGCATGCCGATCTGCTAAACTCTTCTGCCTGTCCTGGGCTGCCTTCAGGTTAGACTTAATCACCTGAACATTTTGAGTAGTCTCCTCAACAATCTCTGGACCCACTAAAACTCTTTCTCCGACCTCTGACCAACACAACGGCGTACGACAAGATCTACCATACAATGCCTCAAATGACGCCATGCCGATACTCGAATGAAAGCTGTTGTTGTAGGCAAATTCCATTAAATCCAACCGCTTGTGCCAAGCATCACTAAACTGTAGCACCGAAGCTCGCAACATATCCTCCAAAGTCTGAATAGTTCTCTCTGACTGTCCGTCCGTCTGAGGATGATACACTGTACTGTAACGTAGTCTCATACCCAAAGCTTCCTGAAATGCTACCCAAAACTTAGATGTAAATCGTGGATCAAGATCCGAGACAATACTCACAGGGACACCATGGTACTTCACAATCTTCGAGATAAACAACTCTGCTAATCGGCCCAGAGAATACTTCTCTCTCACTGGGATGAAATGTGCCGACTTAGTGAGCTGATCAACGATCACCCAAATGCCATCAAAGCCATTATGTGTACGCGGAAGCTTGTACACAAAATCCATAGTAATATTTTCCCATTTCCACTCTGGAACGGGAAGCGGCTGCAACAACCCAAACGGCTTCTTCCTTTCTGCCTTAACTTGCTGACAAACAGCACACCTACTCACATACTCAACTATCTCCCTCTTCATACCCGGCCAATAATAAAATGGTCGAATGGTATGATACATTTTAGTAGCTCCTGGATGCATGGCGTAAGCCGAGATATGTGCTTCATCGAGAATTTCTTTCTTCAAATCCAAATTATTAGGCACGAACATTCTACCCTCCTGCATTAACATGTCATCCGATTCACGAACTCTGAGGTCTCTCCTCCTCCCTCGATCTCGAGCCTGAATCAATTCTTGGGTTTCCCTATCCGCTACCTGAGCTTCAAGCACACGATCAACTAAAATTGGCCTAACTTGAAAATTAGCAAGTAAATGATAGGAGCATATTCATGCGACTTAAATGGCTTGTTCTCGTGCATTTACGTTATGTTTCTCTCGTTATTTTAGTCCTTTATGCTTCTTTTGTGTGTTTTTAGGTTCTAAGGGCCTAGGGAGCAAGAAAGTGCATTTTGAGGCCATTTGGAGCATTTTTGGGCATGGATTGGATAGCTTATCCATGGAGCCAAGAGGATGGACGAATTTGAAGGCCTTGTATGCACTTGAAGACACAAAACAATGGCCCTAACCCAATTACATTCACCTTGCCTTGGGCTTAACACAAACACCATTCCTTGCCATGCAAGGGGGAGCAATTTGGGTCCATTTCATGTACTTAAACTCTAGCCCAATCCACAATCACTTCAAAGCCATGCAAAACCTTTCAACACCCTTTAATCTTCCCCCTTTAAGTTATGATTTTATTTCCTAACCCTACATGCATTATTTATTAGTATCTTTACAAGACATTATCATTGCATAACATTCCATTTCCACCTCTTTCCCACCTAATTCACATGCCTTCATTCATTCTTTATTCCACTTACACTCATCATCACACACCTTAGCAATCAACACATGCAATCACATGCATCACAACCACAAAGAACCATCCCCAAAACACTTTGCCGTGAGTTCCCACTCCCATTTCCAGCTTTTCATAACTTTTCCTAGTTGTTTTATTACATACATTCCCCCTTCATTATTCCAAACACATGCACCCATAATCATTCATCCCCTCCTAGCTGCAATATTCCCTCTTTTGTTCCCCCATTTCACCTATAAATAAGCATCCAACACTCCTCAAAATTCACTTACTCTTCCATACACATTTTCAGTTACAAACACCAAGCAACAAACCCATTGCATTGCCGTGAGTCCCACTTCATTTTCTGCATATTTTCTCTTCATTCTTCCATCTCCAACCACTCCCTACTCCATTCCACATACACCTAAAGCCCTTAAGCTCACCTTAGACCTTGTGCTACAACAACGAGGAAGAAAAGAGTGCTTAAACGTTCATACAATTCAAGTTTGAGTTGTTGGAATGTTTAGGTGTTTCTTTGATTTCAAAGTTTAAATTTAATTCTCTTTGTTTTGTACGTATGAGAAGGGAAGAGAAGAGGGCCTAAACGTTCATACAATTCACGTTTGAGTTGTTGGAATGTTTAGGTGTTTCTTTGATTTCAAAGTTATGAGGAACTAAACCCCCTTTAGCTAGGGGGTGATTCGAAACTATGTTTATATTTGCAATTTGAATTGATTACGTTTGGTTGGAATTTCATAAGTTGTGGATTCAATTCGTTTAACTGTTTGATTGATAACTTATTTATGTATGTTCATTGAGATTGCAAGCTTAATTTTCATGCATAAATATGACGCTAAACTATAAGTGAATTTCACCTAATCGCTATGAACTTATATTCACAAGTAGTGGAGGTTGCTTATAAACAATCGCGTTAAACGAATTCTTGGCATAAGTTTCATGCGTATTCCATAGTAACGATTGCCTCGTCGATGTTTATGATTTCCGTTGAACTTAATGATCTTTGTTGAATGTCTCTATCATGCGTATTCCATAGTTAGGGACTTTGATTAAGAATAATTTGGTTGTAATGCGTATTCCATTCAATCCAACGAATTTAGGGAAATCTGAAAGTTAATCTAAGCGGATCTAATTAACTTGGAGCATTGAGTTTCACAACTTATCGAAAGACCAACTGAGAATCAATTTTGTTTTGCAAGTGTAACATGTGTGGAGAAGAACCCCTTGGCTATTCCATCATCCATATTTTTATCACATTCATATTTACATTTTGCCTTTAATTATATTCTGTCTTTTTAATTTAATATCGTCCAACCACAATTCCCCCCCCCTATTTTGTTAAGTCTTAATCATTCGTATTTGTTTTATTTTTGTATCTTTAAGCTTTTGGAGTCATAAACAATTGCAAATTCGTCTAAATCAAGTTCTAGCTTCTATTTGAGTCAATTTGATTGTTTTAGACAATTTGAGTTTTTCAAAGCCTTTCTGAGTCATAGTAGTCTTGTTAAGAGTATTTTAATTTAGTTTTTATGTTTTTAAGTCAATTTAGAAGGTTTTAGCAAGCCCTCCTAATCCCCGGTCTAGAACGATCCCTCACTTATCCATTCTACTACAATTGTCAAACGAGGGTTTAATTTGAGTGTCAAGTAAAATCTCGCATCAAATTTTGGCGCCGTTGCCGGGGATTAGCAACTTTGCTAATCCTTTGTCTTTATTTTTATATTTTGTTTTTCGTGCATTCTTATTTCAGATTCTTAGTTTGTTTGTTTCCTTGTTTTTTTAGGTACTGTGTATGACTCGTAGCTCTCGGCCTATTATAGAGAACATCTCCGACTTTGACGGTGATTTTGAACGCACTTTGAGGAGAACGAGGAGTCAACAAGAGCCACCACAACCTCCACCACAACCTCCACCACAACCTGGGCTTGAAGAAGACGAAGTAGGTGTAGAAGAAAAGCCCACGGATCAGATTTTTGAAGAAGAACAAGCCATGGCAGCAGATAATAGAACCATCAAGGAGCTTTCGGCCTCGGGTTTGGATAATGCATTGCCTCTTTGTATCCAATACCCCACGGCTGCAGAGGGGAAGACTGAGGAATTTGAACTCAAATCCAGTTTGTTACACCATATTCCGAAGTTCCATGGCTTGTCTATGGAAGACCCCAACAAACACTTGAAGGAGTTCGAGGTGGTTTGTTCGAGCATGACCCCCGTCAATGTGGATGGGAGTATATTGAAGATGAAGGCCTTTCCATTTTCACTTATGGACAAGGCCAAAGATTGGCTCTACGAACTAGCCCCGGGAACTGTGACTTCGTGGGAGAGTATGAAGCGTGCTTTCTTGGAGAAATTCTTCCCTACTTCGAGAGTGATTCTCCTACGGAAGAAAATTAGTGGTATTCAACAGAATCATGGTGAGACATTCCCGGCTTATTATGAGCGCTTCAAGGGCCTTGTAGCTTCATGTCCTCAACATCAAATGAAGGAGGAACTTCTCCTTCAATATTTCTATGAGGGCCTCCTTCCTATCGAACGTCAAATGCTTGATGCATCAGCGGGAGGAGCATTGGTGGACAAAACACCAAGGGATGCCAAGATTCTCATAGCCAACCGAGCGCTCAACGCTCAACAATATGAAGGAGTGGGCCAAAGGGAAGCCCCACGGCAACAAAGTATAAATGAGGTGAGTGCTATTTCTGAAATTCAATCACAACTTGCTAATCTTAATTCTCTTGTTTCTCAGGTTGTGATTGGTCCAAAAGCACAAGAACACCAAGTTTGTGGCGTGTGCTCAATTCAAGGGCATCCATCCGACAAGTGCCCTCAACTAATCGAGAATGGTGGTTGGGAATCTGCCAATGCAATTGGTTTCCAAGGACAAAATCAAAACAACCCATACTCGAACACTTACAATGCCGGATGGAGGGACCATCCAAACTTCAAATGGAGGGAGCCACAACAAGCTGCCCAACAAGGAGGATTTAGGCCAAACCCCCCTGGTTTTTATTCCAAGCCGTATGCACCCCAACAATCCCAACAACCTTCGGCATCATCTCATTCAGGTACGTCTTTGGAAAGTAATCAAGCTATGCAATTACTAACCTCTATTTCGCAGGGGTTGCAAAATCAAAACAACTGGATAGAAAATAACGAGAAGGAGATGATGGATATGAAGAAACAAATAGGACAGATTTCTGAGTTCCTTGGACAGATTAGAGAGCAAGGAAAGCTTCCTAGCTCAACCACAGTCAATCCAAAGGGAGGATTCGAATCCGCCAAGGCCATCACCCTAAGGGGTGGAAAAGAAGTTGGGACCGAGCCAAACAATCCCAAATCTGCCCAGAAAGTAGATGAAGAGACGACACAACCTGAGGCAGATCACCCTAACTCGGCCAAATCAGGTAATTTAAGTTCAAATTCATGTACTTCACGTCCTAATCTGCCCAATGTACCTTTTCCTCGCAGGTTCATGCAAGAAAAAAAGGAAGAAAGCGAGAAGGACATTCTTGAAACGTTCCGGAAGGTGCAAGTGAACATACCGCTTCTCGATGCAATCAAACAGGTTCCAAAGTATGCTAAATTCCTCAAGGACCTATGCAATACAAAGAGAAGGAGGACAAACAAAGAGGTAGTGAAGGTAAGCGAGAATGTGTCCGCTGTTTTGCAACGTAAACTGCCTACCAAGTGCAAAGACCCCGGTAGTTTCACGATTCCTTGTGTGATTGGACATAATCGTTTTGAACATGCCATGCTTGATTTAGGTGCATCCATAAATGTCATGCCTTATTCTATTTATGCATCTATGAATTTGGGTGAATTAAAACAAGATGGTGTAATTATACAATTGGCCGATCGTTCTAACGCGTATCCAAAAGGAGTTTTGGAAGATGTGCTTGTGCAGGTGAACCATTTAATTTTTCCAGCTGATTTCTACATCCTAGACATGGAGGATTCAGCCCGTTCTACATCTTTGCCGATTCTCCTTGGTAGGCCATTCATGAAGACGGCCCGAACAAAGATTGATGTATACAAAGGCACCTTGACAATGGAATTCGATGGGGAAGTGATTGATTTTAATATTTCTGAAACTATGAGATATCCCGTTGATGACCATTCTTGTTTTTCCATTGATGTTATCGATTCTTTGGCGCAGGTATACCTTGAAGAATTGAACGAGGACGCCCTGGAAACAACCATCACTAAGGCCATAGAGCGCAAAAATGAAGGATTTGGGCCAATGCAAGGCCACGACAAGGAGGAGGAATTCTTTGCAATGGGTTCTAGAGAAGAAATAATTCAGGTTGTGGCAGCCCTTGAGTCATTGCCACAACAATATGGTAAGGTTCCACTCTCACTTTCAAATTCAGTTTCCACTAAGATGCTACCTTCTGTTGTTCAGGCACCATCGCTTGAACTTAAGCCGTTGCCGGACCATTTGAAGTATGTGTTTTTGGGAAAAGGCGAAACATTGCCCGTCATCATTTCATCAAGTCTCACGGCAATGGAGGAGGAGAAGCTTGTGAGGGTGCTGCGAGAGCACAAAACGGCCATAGGGTGGACTTTGGCCGACATTAAAGGAATAAGCCCTACCACATGCATGCACCGTATACTTCTTGAGGAGGGGGCTAAACCAACTCGAGAGGCTCAACGCCGTCTCAACCCTCCGATGATGGAAGTGGTGAAGAAAGAAATAATCAAGCTTTTGGATTGCGGAGTGATCTACCCTATCTCCGATAGCCGTTGGGTCTCTCCAGTTCAAGTCGTTCCCAAGAAGTCCGGAGTAACTGTTATCAAGAATGATGAGAATGAGCTCGTGCCTACACGCATTCAGACTGGATGGCGAGTATGTATCGATTACCGGAAGCTAAATGCCATGACTAGGAAAGATCACTTTCCTTTGCCATTCATCGACCAGATGCTCGAAAGGTTAGCCGGTCATGCTTTTTACTGTTTTCTTGATGGATACTCTGGATATAACCAAATTGTGATAGCCCCGGATGATCAAGAGAAGACCACATTCACATGTCCCTTTGGAACATTTGCTTATCGTCGCATGCCATTTGGCTTATGCAACGCACCGGCCACTTTCCAAAGGTGTATGGTAAGTATATTTTCCGATTTTGTTGAAAAGATCATTGAGGTTTTCATGGATGATTTCAGTGTATTTGGGAGTTCATTTGATAATTGCTTGGATAATCTGACCTTAATTTTGAAACGATGTGTTGAAACTAACCTTGTCTTGAATTGGGAGAAATGTCACTTTATGGTGAAACAAGGTATAGTTTTAGGACATATTGTTTCAGAAAAAGGAATTGCAGTAGATAAATCGAAAATAGACCTTGTACGTCACTTACCCTCTCCTAATTCGGTTAGAGAGGTACGTTCGTTTCTTGGCCATGCAGGGTTCTATAGGCGTTTTATCAAGGACTTCTCCAAGATGTCCAACCCTCTTTGCCGATTGCTTCAAAAAGATGTGCCATTCAAGTTTGATGAAGAGTGTAATTTGGCATTTAACCAACTCAAGGAGAAGCTAGTCTCGGCCCCCATTATTGTACCTCCAGATTGGAGCCTTCCGTTCGAGCTCATGTGCGATGCATCCGACTATGCATTAGGAGCTGTTCTAGGACAAAGAAGAGACAAGCGGCCGCATGTCATATACTATGCCTCTCGGACTCTCAATGATGCCCAATTGAACTACTCCACGACGGAAAAAGAACTTCTAGCTGTGGTTTTTGCTTTAGATAAATTCCGTTCATATTTAATTGGTACTAAAGTAATCGTTTATTCTGATCATGCAGCTTTGAGGTACTTGCTCACGAAAAAGGAAGCAAAGCCGAGGCTTATCCGTTGGATTCTTCTTCTTCAAGAATTTGATATTGAAATCCGGGATAAGAAAGGAAGCGAGAATGTAGTGGCTGACCATTTAAGCCGAATGATCCACGAGGAGCATGAACATGCCGTACCTATCCCTGAAACTTTTCCCGATGAGCAGCTGCTATCCATTGAGGTAAGTGAACCATGGTATGCAGATTTAGTGAATTACTTGGTGGCTAAACAAATTCCAAATGAACTAAACAAGCACCAACGTGATAAGCTTAAAAATGATGCACGTTTCTATGTTTGGGATGACCCTTATTTGTGGAAGTATTGCTCAGATCAAATTGTACGTAGATGTGTGCATGATTCTGAATTTCACTCAATTCTAAGCTTTTGTCACACATATGCATGTGGTGGTCATTTTGGCACACAACGCACTGCCCTCAAGGTTCTAGAGTGTGGTTTTTATTGGCCGACTATATTTAGGGATGCTAGAACCTTTTGTATGTCTTGTGATCGTTGCCAACGAATGGGTAACATAGGTACCAAGGACCAAATGCCGCAAACCCCTGTCTTTAATGTTGAAATTTTTGATGTTTGGGGCATTGATTTCATGGGCCCTTTCCCTCCATCTTATGGTTTCACTTATATCTTGCTAGCCGTTGATTATGTTTCTAAATGGGTGGAAGCAAAAGCCACCCGTACTAACGATTCTAAGGTGGTTGCAGATTTCGTGAAAACTAACATTTTTACTAGGTTTGGAATGCCGAGAGTAATCATAAGTGATGGAGGGTCTCACTTTTGCAATCGGACCATTGAGGCGTTGCTAAGAAAGTACCATGTCAACCATAAGGTCTCCACACCTTACCATCCTCAAACAAATGGCCAAGCCGAGGTGTCTAACCGAGAAATCAAACAAATTTTGGAGAAGACCGTTGGACCAACAAGGAGGGATTGGAGCTTACGTTTAGATGATGCACTGTGGGCATATCGTACGGCATACAAAACACCCATTGGGATGTCACCTTTTCGGCTCGTCTATGGTAAGCCATGTCATTTGCCCGTAGAGTTAGAGCACAAGGCATATTGGGCCGTGAAGATTTTCAACATGGACATAGATGCAGCGGGAGTTCATAGGAAGCTCCAATTGAATGAACTTGAGGAGATTCGGAATGAAGCCTATGAGAATGCCCGGATGTACAAAGCCAAGACCAAAGCATTCCATGATAAAATGATTCGAACCAAGACCTTCATAGTTGGGCAGAAAGTGTTACTTTTTAACTCTCGCCTACGTTTGTTTCCTGGTAAGTTGCGTTCTAAATGGATTGGCCCGTTTGTTGTTACTAATGTTTTCCCTCATGGTGCAGTGCAAATCAAAAGTTCAAGGACGCAGCAAGAATTCAAAGTGAATGGGCATCGATTGAAGCCCTATTACGAGATGTTTGAGGAGCATGTCGTGGAGGAGGTACCCCTCCATGCCGTGGAACCTAGTCAAGCTTAAACGGAGGTACCGTCCGGCTGCAAGACGTAAAAGAAAGCGCTTCGTGGGAGGCAACCCATGCATCCGAATAGAGAAGAACTTGGAAACCCCTTTAAGAGACTTATTTTTATTCCTTTCTTTTTCTTTACTGCCTTTACTTTGCTTTCTTTCTCGAATTTGTTTATTTGCTTGCTCTGTTGTGACTTTCTGCTTAAAACATTGAGGACAAAGTTTGATTTAAGTGTGGGGGGGGTAAACAATTTGTATTTGCATGAATTTCGTGGGATTTATTCACCTTTCACTTAGAATGTTGTTTCTTGATGTTTTAAGCGTTTTTAGAGTGTTTTAGTGTGTTTTATAGTGTCTTGGTATAAAACTCCGAAAAAAAAAAAAAAAAAAAAAAAAAAATTTCTTTTCTTTGTTGCTATTTCGTTTCTGCCTTGTTAGGTTGTTTAGTTGTTATTGTTTGTTTGTTTATTAATTGTGTGAGTCTATGATTGTAACATTGAGAAAATGTTTGATTTATTGATAGGCACTGCTAAACAAAGAAAGATGGTGCTTCACAAAGGGTGTTTGCTTGAGGCCCCACTACGTGGCTTTACTCTTGAAGCGGAAGGCGTAGGAACAGAAGGCGTAGGAGCGGAAGGCGTAGGAATAGAAGGCATCGGAGCGGAAGGCATAGGAGCAGAAGGCATCGAAGATAGAGCATTCCAGGCCTCAATACTTGGCCAAGCGCTGGATGAGCCAGGAAAAAGGTGCCTCTGGAGGAAAGACGAGAACCTTTGACGATCACTGTGAATCCGACCTTCAGACTCTTGCAGCTCATCAAGCTTCCTCTTCATGCCCGTCGAATAGTTGTTTGCAAGCACGTGCAAACTTCTATTCTTATACTTCAGCTGCTGGATCTCCTGCTTGAGACTTTCCACCTCTGCCATCAATGATTCCACCTGACGGGAGCGGGCAAGCAGGCGTTGGCCCATGTTGGACACAGAACTCGCACACTGAACACTAAGTGCGAGGGACTCTTGAACGGCCAACTCATCGGACCGTCCTGACAGCAGCCTACTATCTTTTGGAGTGAGGAGGTTCCTAGCTACTATTGTAGCTGTTGTGGCGTCCTGCATCACGGAGTCTTCACCTGTGAGAGGACCGTTAGAAGAAAAGAAAGAAGGGCGCCATACGTTACCTTGACGCGGCGCGCCCGTATCACTGCTAAGGCTCAATTCCAAGCTAAGGTTCGATGAGTTTGCCATTTTTTTTTAAAGTGTTCAAAGAGAAGGGATGGAGTTAAATTTCAAAGGGCCGGAGTCGATTTTCAAGAATGGGAAATCTGCAGAGTGTGTTTGTTGTGGTGATCGATAGCTCAATAAAAAAGCCAAGGCGACGCGTCCACCAATTCAAAAAAAAAAAAAAAAAAGCCGGAATCTCCGGCGTAATTTAGGCGACGCTTTCTCGGCTTTTCAGAAGGCGCGTTCAACTTTGTCAAAAGATTTCTTCTTTTCAGACAACACGTGGAGGCCATCATCACAACTACACATCTTTAGCCGACAAGCGCAAAGTTCGGCGACGCTTTCTCTGCTTTTCAGAAGACGCGTGCAGCTTTGTCAAAAGGAGCCGCATCTGCACTACCACGTGTCGTTCAGAAAGCGAAGGGGCGTCGTTCAGAAATCGAAGGGGCGCCTGCTCAGAAATCGAAGAGGCGTGTTCAGAAATCGAAGAGGCGTGTTCAGAGATCGAAGAGGCGCCACTATTTCAAAAAGCCAGATTTGCGGGATCAAAACGTTTGTCGACAAAGGTAAAAAATACCACCACTTGATATTATCTCTATATATGTCGACCTTTGTCTTTTATGGCAGGGCAAACCTGAAGAAAAATGCCCAACTCTCCCTCACCTCTGAGGGCGTACTCCCAGCAAAGCCTTTCGAAAGACTCAATTCTTTCTTCTTCCCCAAAGATGATACCAGATGCCTGGAGTACATATGACCCAGGAGGAAACAGCACAACAAATACATGTGCTGATTCATTCACCGCTTCTTCAAAAAAAAGCAAAGGTATCTCATATCATCAAGGTCAAAAGCAAAAGTATCTCATATCATGCTCTTTCCCTGTCTTTTTCTTTGTCCTTGTTCTTACTCGCATGGCAAAGTAAAACAAGCAATCAGCCGGCACTTGGAGTCAGTCTTCCGTTCTGGAGCCAACTGCCTGGAATCTATTCCTGATTGCTTACCTAGCGTTGCTCTCGAGTAGTCATCTTCAACGGTTGATACACTTCCGGAGAAGGGACCACTTCTGCAAAGGGGAGCGAGTAAGGCAAGTGCAAATGATACATTGAAGCATGTGGAGACAAACATAGGCTGAGTTATCCTCCAACCCTTTTCAATACGAATTGGAAAGATTGAACAAAGAAACAGATAAAAGGGATAAGCTCAGACCTTCGGGGGAGACCAAAAGAACCATCCTGCTGCCCAGTTCAAGAAGTAGCACAAAGGAAAATCAACGATGGGCAGAAACCAGTTCAAGAGTAAGCCTGTGGAATCACAAAGATCAAAAGCCTCAATGCAATTACCAAGGAGAAGATGGAATTTACACTCTATAACCAGATTTGCGTCTCTAAACTCTTCTCTTTGTTAATTACATTATGCCATGTTTAGTATGTTTAAGTGCTTTTTGTGTATTTACTTATGCTTTGTGTGAATCTATGCTTAAAACATTGAAGACAATGTTTGATTTAAGTGTGGGGGGGTAACTAAGTATATTTGATGCAAATTCGTGGGATTTATTCACCTATCACTTCACATGTTGTTTCTCACTGTTTTAAAACTGTTTTAGTGTGTTTTGTCTTAAAAATTCGAAAATCCCATAAAAATTTGAAAAATTGTTTTGAAAAACCCAAAAAGAGTTGTTTTAAAGTTGTTTTTGTGTGTGTGTTTGTGTCTTAGGATACCTTCCAACACAATAATAAGGATTTGGTTTGTAATTGCATGACTGTTAAAAAGAGTTATTAACATAGAGAAAAGTTTGATTTACTCTTGGTATATGCTTGGTTATGGTTATAATGTATGACTTCACATGCAATCATAAAAGAAAATTTAGTTTTTGTAACATGCCTGAAGGAAAGAACTCAAACAAATGCTACAACCCTGAGAGACTTGAGCCTATAACGTTCTTTGGAGAGTATAATCTGTGATTTCTTGTTTTCTAAAGTCGTTGCATGATCTCATTATTCTTTGCTTGGTTACTACTTAGAAGGCGTTTCATCATATAGTTCCAAATGCTAGAACTCATGCCCATTTCATTCAAAGCATGTTATTGATTTGCATAACACATATTCAAGATGAAGTTGTGTAGTTGCCACCATAGCCAAATAGCCTCACTTCCCATATTTCGTATATGTTGTAAGTTGTACCCCCGTTGAGCCGTGTTAGCCCATGTTCTTTGTTAACCCACTTTTTCCTCACCTAGCCTAGTTTAGGACAATCCCCATCCTTGTTCTTAAAAGATAGTGAGCATGACTTAATTGAATTCCTTTTGAGTTACATTATGAAAGAAAATAAGTGTGGGGGAGAGAATGTTTAAGTGTTTATGTTTTCAGATTCAAAAAAAAAAAAAAAAAAAAAAAAAAAAAAAAAAAAAAAAAAGAATAAGTGATTGAAGAAAGGTTCCAAAACACCAATTCTGGGCGTAAATTGTCTAAATTCTCCCTTTTTGTTCAAAAGTTGAGTTTTCATTCAAAAGTGAATTCTAAGTTGATTCAAATGCTTTGCTCACTATTTCTTTAAGAACCTTTGTTTTCCATATCCCTTCTTTGTTATCCACATACCCCAAGCCCCGTTACAACCCTTGACTTCTATCTTGAGTGTTGTGTATTTCAATTTGTGGAGTTTGAACTTGGTATGAGCTTATGGTGTCACTGGTTCTCGCATCTAAGTAGTAGCATTCCATTCATGAGATCATATCTAAACATGCTTATTAACTCCAGAAATTGCTTCCTTTGAAATACATATATGTGAGTGTTCGTTTTTATGTTTACATCAATCTTCTCACATATAACTAGTTTAGGGTGTGTAGTCAGAAAATCTGAGTGAGAATCGAGTTCATATCTTGTAAGGAATTGAGCAAATTCTCTAAGGCATGTTACTACATTCAAAACATGGTTTTAAATGCTTAATTGTGAACTAGTATATGGTGACTATGATTAAGAATGTACTTAAGTGTGAAGATGACTAAAATCTGTGAGAATGATGATTTTTAACTTGTCATGTGCATTGGAAATCCCTAAGACGGTTGTTGGAAGGTTTAGGTTGTGTTTTACGTGTTTAGTGTCGTTTTGTTTATTTGTTTTTATTCTGTTTTGCTCGAGGACTAGCAAAAGCTAAGTGTGGGGGTATTTGATAGGAGCATATTCATGCGACTTAAATGGCTTGTTCTCGTGCATTTACGTTATGTTTCTCTCGTTATTTTAGTCCTTTATGCTTCTTTTGTGTGTTTTTAGGTTCTAAGGGCCTAGGGAGCAAGAAAGTGCATTTTGAGGCCATTTGGAGCATTTTTGGGCATGGATTGGATAGCTTATCCATGGAGCCAAGAGGATGGACGAATTTGAAGGCCTTGTATGCACTTGAAGACACAAAACAATGGCCCTAACCCAATTACATTCACCTTGCCTTGGGCTTAACACAAACACCATTCCTTGCCATGCAAGGGGGAGCAATTTGGGTCCATTTCATGTACTTAAACTCTAGCCCAATCCACAATCACTTCAAAGCCATGCAAAACCTTTCAACACCCTTTAATCTTCCCCCTTTAAGTTATGATTTTATTTCCTAACCCTACATGCATTATTTATTAGTATCTTTACAAGACATTATCATTGCATAACATTCCATTTCCACCTCTTTCCCACCTAATTCACATGCCTTCATTCATTCTTTATTCCACTTACACTCATCATCACACACCTTAGCAATCAACACATGCAATCACATGCATCACAACCACAAAGAACCATCCCCAAAACACTTTGCCGTGAGTTCCCACTCCCATTTCCAGCTTTTCATAACTTTTCCTAGTTGTTTTATTACATACATTCCCCCTTCATTATTCCAAACACATGCACCCATAATCATTCATCCCCTCCTAGCTGCAATATTCCCTCTTTTGTTCCCCCATTTCACCTATAAATAAGCATCCAACACTCCTCAAAATTCACTTACTCTTCCATACACATTTTCAGTTACAAACACCAAGCAACAAACCCATTGCATTGCCGTGAGTCCCACTTCATTTTCTGCATATTTTCTCTTCATTCTTCCATCTCCAACCACTCCCTACTCCATTCCACATACACCTAAAGCCCTTAAGCTCACCTTAGACCTTGTGCTACAACAACGAGGAAGAAAAGAGTGCTTAAACGTTCATACAATTCAAGTTTGAGTTGTTGGAATGTTTAGGTGTTTCTTTGATTTCAAAGTTTAAATTTAATTCTCTTTGTTTTGTACGTATGAGAAGGGAAGAGAAGAGGGCCTAAACGTTCATACAATTCACGTTTGAGTTGTTGGAATGTTTAGGTGTTTCTTTGATTTCAAAGTTATGAGGAACTAAACCCCCTTTAGCTAGGGGGTGATTCGAAACTATGTTTATATTTGCAATTTGAATTGATTACGTTTGGTTGGAATTTCATAAGTTGTGGATTCAATTCGTTTAACTGTTTGATTGATAACTTATTTATGTATGTTCATTGAGATTGCAAGCTTAATTTTCATGCATAAATATGACGCTAAACTATAAGTGAATTTCACCTAATCGCTATGAACTTATATTCACAAGTAGTGGAGGTTGCTTATAAACAATCGCGTTAAACGAATTCTTGGCATAAGTTTCATGCGTATTCCATAGTAACGATTGCCTCGTCGATGTTTATGATTTCCGTTGAACTTAATGATCTTTGTTGAATGTCTCTATCATGCGTATTCCATAGTTAGGGACTTTGATTAAGAATAATTTGGTTGTAATGCGTATTCCATTCAATCCAACGAATTTAGGGAAATCTGAAAGTTAATCTAAGCGGATCTAATTAACTTGGAGCATTGAGTTTCACAACTTATCGAAAGACCAACTGAGAATCAATTTTGTTTTGCAAGTGTAACATGTGTGGAGAAGAACCCCTTGGCTATTCCATCATCCATATTTTTATCACATTCATATTTACATTTTGCCTTTAATTATATTCTGTCTTTTTAATTTAATATCGTCCAACCACAATTCCCCCCCCCCCTATTTTGTTAAGTCTTAATCATTCGTATTTGTTTTATTTTTGTATCTTTAAGCTTTTGGAGTCATAAACAATTGCAAATTCGTCTAAATCAAGTTCTAGCTTCTATTTGAGTCAATTTGATTGTTTTAGACAATTTGAGTTTTTCAAAGCCTTTCTGAGTCATAGTAGTCTTGTTAAGAGTATTTTAATTTAGTTTTTATGTTTTTAAGTCAATTTAGAAGGTTTTAGCAAGCCCTCCTAATCCCCGGTCTAGAACGATCCCTCACTTATCCATTCTACTACAATTGTCAAACGAGGGTTTAATTTGAGTGTCAAGTAAAATCTCGCATCAGTAAAGCCACATCTCGATCTTCTGCTTCCAACTTCACTCCTGTAGAACGTAAGTTTGCCAGAAGAGGAATACGACTCGCAAACAACGCATTAATGCGGCCCTGAGACTTCCTGCTAAGTGCATCAGCAACTACCTTTGCACGACCAGGGTGATAATCAATCGTGCAGTCATAATCACTGAGCAACTCCAACCACCTCCGCTGACGAAGATTAAGATCTTTCTGCGTAAAAAGATATTGAAGACTCTTGTGATCTGTAAAGATCCTACATTTTTCTCCGTAAAGGTAATGTCTCCACAACTTCAACGCAAAAATGATAGCTGCTAACTCCAAATCATGTGTAAGGTAATTCAACTCATGAGGTTTCAACTGTCGTGAAGCATAAGCAATCACCCTACCATGCTGCATTAACACACATCCCAGACCATTCAATGAAGCATCGCTATAAACCTCGAAATCACCACTATCGTCCGGGAGTGCCAAAACAGGTGCATGAGTGAGACAATACTTCAACTGCTGAAAACTCTGCTCACACTTATCATCCCGCTCAAATTTAACGTCTTTCCTCGTTAATCTCGTCAGTGGTAAAGCAATCACAGAAAAATCCTTAACAAACCGTCGATAATACCCCGCCAAACCAAGGAAACTCCTCACCTCAGTGACGGTTCGCGGTTGCTCCCATTCCTCCACAGCTGTGACCTTCTGTGGATCCACCAAAATACCCTGAGCAGAAATGATGTGCCCTAAAAACGCAACTTGGTCTAATCAAAACTGGCACTTGCTAAACTTAGCGTACAATTGATGTTCCCTCACCCTCTTCAACACCAAAGTAAGATGTCGAACCTGCTCCGCTTTCGACCTCGAATACACCAAAATGTCGTCGATAAAAACAATAACAAACCTATCCAAATATGGCTGGAACACCCGGTTCATTAAATCCATAAAAGCAGCTGGTGCATTTGTCAACCCAAATGGCATAACCAGAAACTCGTAATGACCATAACGAGTCCTGAATGCCGTCTTAGGGATGTCATCCCTACTAATCTTCAGCTGATAATACCCAGACCTCAAGTCAATCTTGGAGAATACACAAGCACCTCGAAGCTGATCAAACAAATCATCGATACGCGGCAACGGATAACGGTTTTTAATCGTCACCCGATTCAATTGCCTGTAATCAATACAAAGTCTCAAAGTTTCGTCTTTCTTTCTCACAAACAAAACTGGAGCGCCCCACGATGAAGTACTAGGCTGAATGAAACCTTTATCCACTAATTCCTGCAACTGAACTTTCAATTCCCTTAACTCAGCGGGAGCCATACGATAAGGAGTCAAGGAAATAGGATTAGTACCTGGAAGCAACTCAATAGTGAACTCCACGTCTCGATCTGGTGGTAACCCAGGTAAATCCTCGGGGAAAACATCGGGAAAGTGTCTGACTACTCTCACATCCTCAACTCTACTAGGAGCAGCCTCATCCAACACCACATGAGCTAAGTACCCCTGGCAACCTTTAGACAACAACCTTTTCGCTCGCAAAGCCGAAATAACGCCATGTCTCACCCCACTCTGCTCGCCCACAAAAGTAACCACAGGTAGTCCAGGATGATGGAACGTAACTAGTTTCCCGTAACAATCAATATTGGCACGATTGAAATGCAACCAATCCGTGCCCAGAATCACATCAAAGTCAACAATGTCTAACGGGATAAGATCAGCTGGCATAACCACATCCTCTACTATCACTGGACATCCTGGGCACACACGATCTACAATACATCTCTCTCCTCTAGGCATAGCGAACTCTAAGTCATACCCTAGAGGTGTGGAGCGAGGTTGCGTCACTTGAGCAAATGTATGAGAAATCACAGAATGTGTAACACCACAATCAATTAATACTCTTGCAAAATAACCAAGGATATTTAACGTACCCATGATCAAATCTGGATTGTTCTAAGCATCCTGCAGAGAAATATTATGAATACGCCCCTGGGTCTGCTGTCGTCCACCTCGACCTCTGCTCGTCTGGCCACCCCGACTCTGAGTGCCACGCCCCTGACTGGGCTGACCAGCCTGCCTCGAAGAACCCGCACTACTCGTAGCAATCTCTCCCGGCTGAAACTGTCCTCCCTGAAACCACTGAGAACCACCCGCTGAAGCTGGAGGATACGGCATATAGCCGCCAGGATACGGAGGATAACCACCCTGGGAATAGGGGTCCTAGGGATACTAATACTGTCCCGGGGCATAAGGAACAGCATCACCCTGATAGTGGTAGGCACCACCTCGACCTGCCTGTCCATAACCACTCGGACCCTGAATCTGCTGAATCGGTGTATGTGGCGGCAAGAAAGTCTGCTGCGGCTTCTGCTGCTGACTCTGGGGACAATTCGCAGCCCGATGTCCCATCTGCCCACAAGTGAAGCAACCACTACTGCCACGCCTACACTCACCAAAATGTCGATTATTACACCTGCAGCAAACTGGGGCTCTGCCTCTACCACCATCACCTTGTCTCTGCCCTCTGGCACCACCAGCAAACCTACCTCCTCGTCCCTGACCAATGGCGCTGAAACCACCGCTAGAAGAGCTAGAACTAGAGCCACCCTTCTTGAAGTTCTGTGTCCTACGAGGCCTGAGCGACGCCTAACCTTTACCCTTATCATCTTTCTTCTGATTGCCATCATTCTCTTCCTCCTCACTCTCGCTCGGCATATTTTCTGAATCCTCAATCCTCAACAATATCTCGTAGAAATCCTGGTAGGTATCATAATGGGTAGTGGTCGCCATCGAACGCCACTTCTTCTTAGTACCTAGGCGAAAACGACGAAGCATCTCCGCCGGATTACCAGCAACATCTGGATGATAGCGAGACAGATCAGTGAACCTCCGATAGTACTCATTCGCCGTCAACTTCCCCTGTCTCAACTCAGTGAATTCCTGATTCTTCCGATCAATATACTCAGGAGGCACAAACCTTCTCCTGAACAACTGTTGAAAAACATCCCAATCAGTCCTCTTAGCTGGAGTCAAACGACGAGATTCCTGCTCCCACCAGGCTGCAAACTCCTTACCCAGAAACCATGATGTCATCTCAACCCACCTCTCGACAGGAAGGTTTCCCTGATTGTGCAACACACGAAAAGTCTTCTCAATATGCTCTAACCATCGCTCTGCACCCTCATGACCTTCGCTACCCTCGAACTTATCCAATTTCAAATTATACATAGTCTCCAGAGGACTCCTCTGGGGAGGGCGGATCGCCGACTGAATAGCTGTAGCAATAGCTTCCCCCAGCTGAGCAATATCGAGGAAACTAGGCTCAGCAGAGCGACGTGGTTCCCGATGAGGCGGCATAGTTCTGACAAAAGACACCAAAACCATTAGAATACTCACAAAAACATAGGACTGCCAAACCTGGCTCTGATACCAAACTGACACACCCCGATCGAGATCAGGGCATGCTGGCCGTCACGTGGAAGTGACGTAGCCATGTGCACAGTGCGGAAGCTAATAAAATAGTAATGTAAATAGTACGAATAAATAAAAACTAGCATATAAAAGGTAATAGAAACAAGTGCTAGCGTAAGTGAGACACAAGTTCAGAGCATAAAGCCTAAGCAGTCCAGAAGAAAATGATGCGACAACAGTGCACCCAAAGGTGGCCCTACGCTGGTGATCGTCTGTCAGAAATGCCGGAAAAGTCCTCTGGGAAACCACCAAACCTGCTAATCAACTAGAACCTGGAGGGGCGCAAAACAAAAGCGTGAGTGGGCAAAAATAAAGCTTTTCGAAAATCATTTAATAAATACGTTCTAACCCCTCGCCGTAAAACCTATATACTTCCCAGAAAATAGACATACGTATATAAATATATACCAATAATGATCAAGAATACGCCATGCCAACACCTTAAAATAAAATGCAAGTGCTCAGGTATAAATCATATCAATAACATGTAATCTGGCAGCCGGAGTCACCTAACGTGACCTGTACGGCTGAATCTAGAGCTCAAATCTCAATATCAATAACTAGTCCTCCACACGAGTCGGAACCACCTAAAGTGGTCTGTACGACAGGCCTGGGTGTAATACATATAAACGCTCAAGTGCTACGATCACGTGAAGGCTGGGCGAATAATCGCGGGTCACCTACGAGTCGGAACCACCTATAGTGGTATGTACGACAGGATTGTGCACCTAACTTGGATCCAAGCTGAGCGTGTGCTGCGGGAGGTGAACATCACGTGAAGGACTGTGCCTTACTCTGGGCGGGAGCACTAACACTGGGGGTGCAAGTTATGAGCTCTCTATGCATCTCAAACCACTACTGAATGTAAACATGAATAACAATTACCTGGCACTTACCTGTGCGTCCACAGCACCAATACACACATATATATGCCAATGCAAGTAATTATGCATAACAAACGGCAATATAAAATATGGCATATAACTATTAAACATTTAAATCAATTTCTGGGAAAATATAAGTATATAGGTATATACGGAAAACCAAAAGCCCACTCACTGGTATGTGGAAGGGTCGTAGCCCCCCTGCCTCGAGTGACCATGCTCGTCCTCGGGATAGGTATCACCTATATGCGAAACAACTACAAAAACGTCAATTTTAAAGCATATAACCAACCTTTAGAAATAACTTCTCATAAAATGCTCAAATGGGGTGTATGAATACACCAACGTGATCTACTCAACCTCAGGAACATCCCCATATTTTTAAAATAATTTTTCACCACCGCACGCGCCCTCACGCGCCTGCCAAGGCACGTGCCAGGCACGCTGACGGCATCCACTAACGGCGTTAGGAATATTCCGTCAGATTTGACGGAATATTCCGTCGTCTTCTCCGGCGAGCCTCCGGCGCCGGAAAACTGGGAAATTTTCAAACTTTGATATCTTCTTCGTTTTTCACCCAAATTTCACAAAATTGGTACCAAAATGAAGCTTAGAACTAGAGGAACACAATCATACTACTTTCAAGGGCTAAAATCCACAAAATCTCACCTGAAAAATCAACCCAACTCCGGCCAACTTCGAAACTAGTGATCCCGACGTCCAAAACCTTCAAACGAACCACCCCGAGCCTCCTAGGGACCTCACCAAGCTACCTACAAGCTTGAAATTCCCTAAAACGTAAGAAATCACGTGTGCATGAACAGTACTCGAAATCGGACATCGTGGATTCGACGTGAAAAGGAAGGTGTTCTTACCTGAAAATGGTATGGTTGGACTCCTACAAGCCTCACGAGCTCGAATATGTGCTTGGATTCCATGATCTGTGAAGGTTTGATGGGTGTGTGGGTGTGTCCTTACGTTTTAATGGAAATGGGAAGGGAATGGGGCTCGAGACAACACAGGGAAAAGGAACAAAAAGGGTGTGGAGTGTGGGAGTATGTGTGTGGCTCAAAACATGCCAACAAAACCCAAAACAACCACAAAACGTAAAGAAAATCGAACTAGGGGCAATTCTGTCTTTTCACACGTACGTTTTAATATTTCTGGGACGGGCTGTCACACATGTTGTGTATCCCTAGGAGTTTGACAGGAGTGTTGAAAAATATTAATATTTAGGTTTATTTTAATGTTTGGTTTTTTGGGTCTAGCTCGTTAGTATTAAGGTTTCATTTCCTTGTCTATTAAGGTTATGTTAGTTTTCTATATATATGATACTTTGTGACTCTATAGGATAAGAAGTCAATTATGATGTAGTCCATTCGAGTAATGTAGCAGTCTCAGCGAATTTGTATATTTGTTCGTTTTCAATAATATTCTTAGTTTTTTAATCCCTTGGTTTACTTGTTCGTTATGTGTACTTTAATTTTCAACTATCATAACATAAGACATACATATGGACCATTATTGTATGTTTTGCATAAATTATTATTATTATTATTATTTTAGAAAAACACTTGTATTGCATCATACATTTTTAACTGTTTCCGTCTAAGGCTTCCACTCAGTTTAACTAATATGTTGTGTACATGTTTGACTTGAGTGGATGTCACACCCGTGTGGTATTTGTCTTAGTTAGAAATTTATGTGTTGCATTAATAGTTAAATGATCTATGAATAGAGTTAGTGTTGATTGCATATAAGATTAGAGAGGTTTTTATAGGCTTTTATTATACGAAGCAGTTTAGAGTAGATGAAATTTTATGCCAAATTACTGTATTAATCGAATTATCAATCGTACCATATCAAATTATTGTGAAAATTTGTATCATTTGGTAAAGGTACAATATTTGTATGAAATGATACATTTTCGATACGATAATGGTATCCAAAACTATTACCGATGGTATACTGCATTGAAACAATATTATTAATAATATATATACATTTTATTAATTTATATGTAACTATATACTATGTGATTATTATTAATGATTATTCTTGTATATTTCACTTTTTCCCAGTCCTTTAGCATCTCCTTTCTCACCTTTGCTTGATTTATTTATTTTTTTTTCGGTAACACTCTTTGTTTGTTTCTTCAATTGTACAAGGAAATAGAAGTGGAAACAAGTAAGAATGCTTTAATTTATTTAGTAAATTAAATGATATTCAACTTAAATTCTTGTTTTAAATGCTACTAATATGTTTGGTAATGTATGCTTGATACAAGCTCAACCTTAATTTTCTACAAGCTCAAACTTGAAGAATTGATCAATGAATTTTTAACTCGGATACATTAGAACACTTTCAATTTTCGTTTGGTTTGAAATTTTAACTTTTATTTGGGTTTTCCAATTTTCATTTGGTTTGAAATTTAACTTCTATTTGGGTTTGTAAACTTAACTTCTATTTGATTTGGTTTGTAACTTTTATTTGGACTATAACCTTAATTTTTATAATGAATCTTGATGCATTATCTGATTTACTTTATGTGTGAATTGTGAAGATGAATGAAAATTGATGAATCCTGAATTTAGGCTACAATATATGAGATAAAGGCATAAAAAGTGAAGACAAAAAAGCGTCTAGGGCTTGAATTGGACCGAAAAATTTTAGATTTCGGCCCAAAAAGTGGTTCAAAGTAAATTAGCAATTACCATTATCATATCATGTCAACTAAACTATTTAGCATACTGAAATTCGGTATACCGAAATTTTGACACAATAATGATAATAGATTTTGTATACCAAAAGTTTGGTTTGGTAATTTGTATGGAGTTTTTGATACAGTATGTGACATCCCACATCGCCCAGGGGAGTGATCCTTATATGTATATTCCCATCCCTACCTAGCACGAGGCCTTTTGGGAGCTCACTGGCTTCGGGTTCCATGGGAACTCCGAAGTTAAGCGAGTAGCGCGCGAGAGCATTCCCAGGATGGGTGACCCATCGGGAAGTTCTCGTGTGAGTTCCCAGAAACAAAACCGTGAGAGCGTGGTCGGGGCCCAAAGCGGACAATATCGTGCTACGGTGGTGAAGCGGGCCCGGGAAGTGGTGCGCCCCGGGCCGGGATGTGACACAGTAGCTGTATCAAACTCACCCCTAATTTAGAGAGCTCTGGCTTTGATTTTTATTTTTGGTAAAAACACCTTGACAGAACATGGTGAAACTTCTATTACTAATAGAACAAATTTACAACAAAGGCCCAAAATATGTACACAAAGCAAAATGGGACCTTCCAAACAAAACAACAAATGTTGGACCAAGTGATTAGACCCAAAAACACACAAACCAAAAGAAACCCTAGTTCTTCTGCTACTAAAGCTGCCGCAGCTTCTCTTGATCAACTTGACCAATATACCCCGACGAAAGCCAGAATTTGAACCTAACAATGCCTCAAAGAAGGTAGGAAAAAGACTCCATCATCCAGCAACCAATCCCTCTTCGATTGCAGCCACCAAGTAGAAGAAATCAAAGAAGCTAGTGGGATTCTGTTAGGACCTTAGAATTATTAGACAGTTGTCAAGTCTAACCTTTATAGTATTTTGTCTTGTTCTGGTAGACTTGGTTTCATCCGACGGTAATGAGGGTAGAGTTATGTCTCAATCTGAGCTCTTCCCCTCTAGGGTTGTATATAAGGAAAACTAATGAAAATGGCTTGAAAACTTTGAGTTTTAATGATAAGGACAAAATAAAGGGTAAATAGAATAGTATCAGGATTGACTTTTTAGTGTAAAAATGTGGTTTTTCGTTAAAGTGAACAGTACCGTGGGCTTTTCGCTAAAACTTCCTGGTATATATGCCCTCTTTCACTTTTTGGGAAAGGTATGAAATGAAATGAAAATTTTGATGCTTTAGAATTTCTTTTCCTTTTCTCTGTTCTTTCTGCACTATTTTATTACTTGGATCCTATCATCTGGTATCAGCGACAGGTTGGTGCCATCCATGGGCAAGAGCAAGGCCTCTGCGGTGGTGGTCAACACCATGAAGGCGGACCTTGAACTCGAATACCAACAACACCAAATCCTGGAGCAGCTTAATGGTTTCCATGATTCGGTGTCCTTGCTCGCCAGTTGCCAGGAATCGTTCCAATCGAATTTGACGAACATTCAAGCTTCTCTGGTTAATATTAGCCTTGTCCAGAACCACCTCATAGAGGAGATTCATGCCTCCAAGAACCACCTACCCCCGTCCACCACCCCCTCCCAAATCTCAATCGGTTCCCTTCATATTCCCCTTGGTTCCTCTTCCACCCCGCTACCTTCACCTTCCCAACCCCTTCCCTCTGCCCCTTCTCCAATCTCCCCCTACTTCTGTTCCCCTTCTCTCCTTTACACTCTAATCCCTGGTTACCCACAACCCTTTCATATCCACTTCACCTCTACCACCACCTTCCGCCCCCACCTCCTACCTTCCTCATTCCATCTTCCCCACCAGCCCCCTTTCCCTCATACACCACCATTCCCCTTCCACGAACCGACACACATGAATATTGAGCTCTCCCACTTCTGTGGCAATGACCCATATAGTTAGCTTGCCTTAGCCGATGAGTATATGGATTACCACGCCGTCGATGCTGCCAACCAGGTCATTGTTGCGGGTCTCCACTTCTCTGGGGATGTTACCTTATGGTTCAAATGGTACAAATTGCATATTGGGTCTGGGCTTTGGGCCACTTTTACAGACTTTCTTCTCCAACGGTTTGGTCCGAGCGACTAATTGAACTTCCACATGTTTTTTTTCCCATGTCACTCACAAAGGCCCACTAGAGGTCTACATTAATGACTTTATTCGGTTGTCTTGCTGAGCCTAGGGATGGTCTGACTCCCAACTCCTAGGGGTTTTTCTGGGTGGGCTCAAATTTGAACTTCAAGATGACGTTTTGGCCCAAGAACCTCTTTCGTTAACCTGCACCATTGAGTTAGCCCAAATTTACGACAACAAGCATCAACATCATAAAGGTCCATTTCGCCCCTTCCCCACCCGTTCCCCCATCACAGCCTCTGCATCATCGTCATCTCCTCCACCCATATCTCCCAAGCCTACTCCACCCCCTTCAACCAGACCACCCCTACGTTTCTCCCCCGTGGAAGTTCGTGAACGCCGTGCCTGTGACCAATGCTTGTTTTGCCCAGACAAATACTACCTAGGACATACATGTGCCACCCCGCACCTGCTACTTTTGGATGTCGCATCTATCTCCGAGGTCACCACCGAAACACCCCTGGACGAACCATTACCAGCCCTCGAGGATGTTTCGTCGGAGGACCCTATCATTCTCAATGCCCTGTCTTCTCCCAAACGCAGTCGTGGATATGTTATGCACCTGGTTGGTCACATTGGGTATCTGCCTATTGGGGTTTTCGTCGACTTAGGGGTTGACCTTGACTTTCTCAACCCTTCCATCGCTACCCAACTTGGCCTCCACATCGACCATTCTATTACTGAGCCTGTAACGGTTGCTAACCGTTTATGTTACACCCAAGGGCTTGCTTTAGATGTCCAGATCCGATTGCAGGACTACTCTCTTTCTTTGAACATCCAACTTATATCCGTGGTGGGGGTTGCGACTTAGTCCTTGGGGCTGAATGGTTGGAATCTCAAGGCTACATCGGCTGGCACTTCAAGAACAAGATTATGGAATTTCACCTTAATGGTTGTAACTACAGGTTGGTTAGCTTGCGTACCATAGATGCCCAGCCCTCACCCGCTCCTTCAAAGACAGACTTGGGTTCTCTGGTGGCTTCTATGATGCAAGCTCTTTCATCTCTTAGTGTCGCTTCTCTCACCCCACTACTCATTGAACCACTCCTCACCACATACTCAGACATCTTCACTTCCTCTATGGGTCTCCATCCTCCACGAGCTACGAACCACCGGATCACCTTGTTACTTGGCACCCAGCCAGTGAACGTCTGTCTGTATCGATATGCCCATGTCCAGAAAGCAGAGCTCGAACATTAAGTGGCAGAGATGCTCACTGCTGGCGTTATTCGCCCCAGCTCGAGTCTCTTCTCTTCTCCCGCTCTATTGGTCCATAAAGCCGATGACACTTGGCGATTTTGCATCGATTACCGAGCTCTTAGTCAAGTTACGATCAAGTTTCCTTTTCCAGTGCCAATAATTGATGAATTATTAGATGAGCTCCGCGGTGCTACTATCTTCTCCAAATTGGACCTTCGCTCGGGTTTCCACCAAATCCGCATGTTTGAACTTGACATCCCTAAAACCGCGTTCCACACGCATGAATGCCATTTCGAGTTTTTGGTGATGTTTTTTAGGTTGTGCAATGCTCCCTCCTCTTTCCAAGCCTTAATGAATTATATATTCAAGCCCTTCCTACGCAAGTTCGTCCTTGTTTTCTTCAACGATATTCTTGTCTTTAGCCTGAACTTGCAGACCCACATCACACATTTGGTCTCTATGTTTGATGTCCTGCGTGCTCATGACTTGCAGATCAAAGCCTTTAAGTGCTCATTCGGCCAAACCACAGTGGCCTACCTTGGGCATATCATTTTGGCTGACGGTGTGGCTGTTGATTCTCAGAAAGTGCAATGCATTGTAAAATGGCCTCACCTTCATACAATCAAAGGTTGGCTACTACCGCAAATTTGTACGTAACTTTGGGATATTAGCTCGTCCCTTAACAGATCTATTGAAGAAAGATAATTTTCAATAGACCACTGACATGGAATCTGCCTTTTCGACACTTAAACAAGTGCTTGCATCCACCCCGGTGTTGGCCCTTCCTGACTTCACTCAACCTTTCATTCTTGAATGCAATGTGTCTGACACCGACATCGGGGCTATCTTCTCCCAAAATCAACACCCAATTGCCTTCGTCAGAAAATCCTTGGCTGATAAACATAGAACTCTCTCTGTCTATGATAAAGAAATGATGGCAATTGTGTTCGCGGTCTAAAAGAGGCGCCTTTACCTACTCGGCCACGCTTTCACCATTTTGACAGACCACCAAATATTGAAATACTTTTTAAACCAGAGGATCACCACACCAACTTAGCAGAAATGGCTGCTCAAACTATTAGGCTACAATTACACCCTTGAATACTGGCCGGGTTCGTCGAACATGGCAGCCGATGCCTTGTCACGTCAACATGGATGCCTAGCACTTATGGGTCTCTCCTAACCTCTTTTTTTATAGCATTTCAGAAATTCAAGCAAAATATGTTCAGGATCCAGATGCCTCTGTTATCCTCCAAGCCTTCCACAACCATCAACAGCCGCGTGCCCATTTCTCCCTTTGTGGCGACCTTCTATATTACAGAGACGACATCTTCGTGATTGCTACTTCCCCGTGGAGAACTGGAATTTTACAGGAATTTCACTCCCCCCCATGGCAGGCCATTCGGGATTCCTTCGCACATATCAGTTGGTTCGTCGAAACTTCAACTCGCCTAGTTTAAATAAGGCAGTTAAATCCTTTGTTTCAGGTTGTGATACCTATCAACGCAACAACTATGAGTCCATTAAACCTCTGGGGTAGCTTCAACCATTGCCGATCCCTTCCCAAATTTGGACTGATATCATAATGGATTTCATTGAAGGCCTTCCCCACACTCATGGCCGCAATGCAATTGTCGTGGTTATCGGCCGCCTTTCCAAGTATGCCCATTTTATTGCCATCAAACACCCATATTCAGTAGCCAAGGTGGCTGAGGTCTTTCTCCGTGAGGTATTCCATGTCCATGGTATGCTAATGACCATAATCACTGATAGGGACCTTATCTTCATCAGCACCTTTTGGGAGTCTTTTTTCAAGCTCAACGGCACACAGCTTTGCTGCAGCTCGGCCTACGACCCCCAATCTGATGGCCAAACCGAAGTCTTGAACTGCACCTTAGAACACTACTTACGTAGCTTCGTAGGCGACAAACTCACCACTTGGGTTGAATGGTTGCCATGGACGGAGTGGTGGTACAACACCAACTTTCATTCGGCCATTCAGATGACACCTTTTGAAAGTGATCTAGGGGTACCCACCCCCTCGTATCTCCTCTTATCTCCCAGGTTCTTCCTCAGTTCACCTCATAGACACCACCTTCTGAGACCGAGATGCCTTGCTTCGCCTTATTCGTGAGAATCTGCAACATGCTCAAGAACGCACTACTACGCTAACAAACAACGCTCTGAGCGCCAATTCAATGTGGGAGACTGGGTCTTTCTCCGCTTACAGCCTTATCGAAAATCCTTTGTCCATCACAACAATTGTCCCAAGCTCGCCCGTTGATTCTATGGCCCCTACAAGATCCTGGCTCGCATTGGGAACGTTGCCTACACTTTGGACTTACCTCCCAACTCCCGCATCTACCCCACCTTCCATGTCTCCTTGCTCTAGCCTAAACTGGGCTCAAATGTGGTTGCTTCAACAAGTCTTCCTCCCCTGTACGAATCTGGACTTGTGGTGTGGACACCGGAGCGATTTCTCCAGCGTGGCATGTTCAAGAGGGCCAACACGGCGGTCACGCGTTGGCTCATCAAATGGCTAGGTCTTCCTGAACACGATGCCACTTGGGAATATGCTGATTCCATCATCGACCGTTTCCCCGATTTCACCACTTGAGGACAAGCTCCTTCTTAGGGGGGTAGGATTGTTAGGACCTTAGAATTATTAAACAGTTGTCAAGTCTAGCCTTTATAGTATTTTGTCTTGTTCTAGTAGAGTTGGTTTCATCTGACGGTAATGAGGGTAGAGTTGTGTCTCAATCTGAGCTCTTCCTCTCTAGGGTTGTATATATGCCCCCTTTCACCTTTTGGGAAAGGTATGAAATGAAATGAAAAATCTAATGCTTTAGAATTTCTTTTCCTTTTCTCTGTTCTTTCTGTTCTTCTGCATTGTTCTAATACTTGGATCCTATCAGATTCCTACAAGCAACACTACCAACAAAGGTAGACCGAGGGAAGGAGGTGGTGCGAACACCTGAGCCGGTATGAATACCGAAACTCTACACGCCTTCCCGATTAACCACAACAATTGTGGTCAAAAGTGATTGAAAACTGGATTTGGGGAGAAATTGATGAAGGATGGAGTGAAATCAGAAAGTAAGAATCGGAAGAAAACATAGATTGATGACGGATGAGGGATGTGAAGATGGAGGTAGAACAAGGGATAGAACAACTGATCTGAGGACATAGAATAGGTTCGATGGATTATGAGGTGGAAATATCATGCAGATCAGAGTGGAGAACCGTGGGAAAACAATAGCTGGAGGAAAGAAAACGAAAAATAAAAGGAAGAAAAATGCTACCACCGACCATAGCAGAATGGAAATCTGGAAGAAAAGAAGGGGCAACCTCACACAAACAGTGAGAAAATCTCTCAATGGGAGAGGACTCTCACCGACAGGGAGAGAAGAAAACTCTGAAGAAATATCTGTTGACCTTATATATTTATGACGGGAACTGAAAGCAGGCAAAGTTTTGAAATATAAACTAGTTTTTTGTTTTTCGGAAAATTATAAACTAGTTATTTGGGGGTCATATTTTGAATTAAATGGCAGCTACCGTTCCCATGGAAATTTATAAACAATTATATAGTGTGTGAACTGGTGTGAAGACATTGCTGGTTTTACAAATAATCCAAGTTGCCCAGCACATTAAAAAGAAAAATTTCTTTTCAGTGGAAAAGGGCATCCTAATAGACTTATGAAATATGAGGCTTCTAACTCTAGAAATAGAAAGGGATATTTGGAAAATAATCAAATTTTAGATACCATGTAGCATTTAATTTTATCATAATTATAATCAAATTTTGATATAAAAGTACAAATACGAAACACAACCTATAATATTGTAGATTTAAATATAGATGGAGAGAGTATTCCAAATTTCCACATTCTTTTATTTTCATTATTGTAACATTTAAACTACCTTTGAATGTCTGCGATTTTTACTACACTTATAGATGACCGCAACCTATAAACTAGAGCAGGCATTAAAAACAAAAAACCTAAATAAAAGTTATAGCCTCACAAATAAACAGTGTCACATACGGCCGGTTGTACACAAAAATATGTTTTAGTTATCAAGCACATGTTCCATGCATGCACGAACATACAAAAGTTTTGGAGTTCCCCTTCCCTATATAACATTTGAAGATAGAGAAATCTCATAAGAACTGAATTAAGATGATTCACGTTTGATTACAAAGAACCGAATTAAGTTAAAAAGTTTGATATTAGATTTAATACGAATTATTTGGATGTGTAACATTTGCTTTTATTCATCATACATCTCAAGCATTCAAATTGTTGATATGTTAGTTCTAGAATTAATACTTTTAAAATCATCATGATTCATGTGGGTGTATACTATTTTCATTGAAAATGTATAATTTGATATATGTGATATACAATATGCGGTTAAGAGTGATATCGTAAGTCACTCAAGTGCAGGTGTACAACTTATGTTTTCATAACTTTATCTAGTAGATATCATATTATTGAGTCGATAAGTACCAGCACCAGATGCATTTATACATATGTGAACAACTGATACTATTATCATAAGATTGAGACAAGGAGCAATGACAATCATTATTCTACCATACAACATACTAACATGTCATATTATTGAGACGAGGAGTGTTGGCATCACCTACTCGCGCATAAACAACTAAGGCTATCATAATTTTATGTAAGAATTAACTTCTTAGGAACAAGAATGAGTTCCTTCTCAAGATACTTAGCAATAGATTAACAGAATTTTGTGCTTATAATCGAAATCATTTATATTATAAATCACTATATAAAGATCACTTATGCAAAAAACTAATAAAATATGAGATCATTTAGTCATCGAACTATATAAAAGCATATAGACGAATTTGGTAAAAGAATTATGAATCGTCTATTCATTTACTACAGTTGATTGACAAAACGATCCTGTTTTGAATTGCTTTTTTCAAAAATTATCTTTATATGATAACTTATAACATGAACAACTCACACAAAGTTCTACAAATTAGTCATAAAATATCTTGAAGAGGAACTCCTCAATCTCAAAAGGCCAAGTCATTCTCTTCTAGTTATCCGTGGAAAAAATACTTATTTATAACGCATGAAAAACAAGTCTAGCAAGTACTAAGAGCATCCTCAATGGGGGCTTTATCCTCCTTGAGGCTACCACATTTGTAGCTCTAACAAAAAATTTCATCCCCAATGGGCCGGAAAATGGGGAGAAAGTGGCGAAAAGAATGGAATTTGGTGATGAGAGAAAAAGTGAAAAGGGAGAGACAGAGAGATAGTTAGACAGGAAGGAGAAAAAATGAAGATGATTCTAGAGAGAGTGTTCTGGAAAAGTAAAAGAAAAGAGAAAAGGGAAAAAATCTAAAAGATAGAATTAAGCTCAGTTATGGGGAACGGAGAAAAAGAAATATGATAGAGAAGCAGCGGAGGAAACAAAGAAAAAGAAATATGATAGATAAGTTTGGTTTTGGTCATTTCACAGTCACAACTGTTTTACATAAAAGTTTATCAAACGTTATTATATTGTTTTTTTTTTTTCCCAAAAGCACTTTTACAAAAAAATTTACAAACACTCTGCTGCTTTATTTCACAGCCGCTTATTCTCACAACACAGCAGAAGTATTTTTTTTCAAAGCGCAGCAATACCAAACCAACCCTATATCTAGCCCCAAAAAGTAGGGGACACACACCAAATTAAGGGCCTAATCTTGTTTTTTTTTTTTTTTTTTTTTTTTTTTTTTTTTTTTTAAGTTTAGAAATGGGTGAGCCCCATCTTCAATTTCAAAACATGATTTTAAGGTTTATTTTTCAATCGTTTAGGATTTTAAGAGTTTATTTTCAACCGTTTGTTTGATTAAGAAAATATATACAAATAACAACTATTTTTTGTGTGATAGATTATGAAAAAATGTTGTGCTTTGTGCTTAATTTTCTAGATTGAAAAATTCATGAAAAAGGTGATAAAATTAAATTGGTAGTTTAGAGACCTAAACCTGATAGGAGCATATTATGCAACTTAGCTTGTTTTCTTGCATTTACATAGCTAATTTCTACTTGTTAGAGTGTTTTAAGCTATTTTCGTGTGTTTTTAGGTTCAATTGACAAAGTTGGCAAGAAAGTGCAATTTGGAGCATTTTAGAGCAGTTTTGGGCTTTGAATGGATTGCACATGCATGGAGCAAGGTGGATGGACGAATTTGAAGATCAAGAGAGGCTAGGAATGTGATTAACATCTGGAAGAATTAAATTGAAGACTTGGAAGATAAGGAATCAACTACAAAGAAGGAATATTATCCAAATTTCCTTATCTTATCCAAACCTTATCCAAACCTTATCCAACCTTATCTTATCTTATCCTAATCTTTTCCTACCTTAATTCCAGCTTCAAAGAGGACTTATTTTCACATTAAATCACCTAAGTATCATGTTCTAGAAGCCCTATTTTCGTGCCCTAAGTTTATGCTACATGTAACCTTTCTAGAAGTTCTAGAATCTGCCACAAAGACCATTCCTTGTCCTCCTTGGAATCTGATTGAAAGTGTCCTTGTTCTTTAGTGATTTGGAGTCCTAATTCCTCTCCTTTTCAGCCCAATTTCGTGCCTTCCTTTCACCCATTGTGGTAGAGGGTGGTGGTTTATGAGTGTTGCGGCATCATGTATTTATAGGGTGAAGGGAAGGCACGAAATTGGGGTGAAAAGGAGAGGAATTAGGACTCCAAATCACCAAAGAATAAGGACACTTTCAATCAGATTCCAAGGAGGACAAGGAATGGTCCTTGTGGCAGATTCTAGAACTTCTAGAAAGGTTACATGTAGCATAAACTTAGGGCACAAAAATAGGGCTTCTAGAACATGATATTTAGGTGATTTAATGTGAAAATGAGTCCTCTTTGAAGCTGGAATTAAGGTAGGAAAAGATTAGGATAGGATAAGATAAGATAAGGTTGGATAAGGTTTGGATAAGATAAGGAAATTTGGATAATATTCCTTCTTTGTAGTTGATTCCTTATCTTCCAAGTCTTCAATTTAATTCTTCCAGATGTTAATCACATTCCTAGCCTCTCTTGATCTTCAAATTCGTCCATCCACCTTACTCCATGCATGTGCAATCCATTCCAAGTCCAAAATTGCTCTAAAATGCTCCAAATTGCACTTTCTTGCCAACTTTGTCAATTGAACCTAAAAACACACGAAAATAGCTTAAAACACTCTAACAAGTAGAAATTAGCTATGTAAATGCAAGAAAACAAGCTAACTAAGTCGCATAAATATGCTCCTATCAAAACCGAAAATATAAACAAATAACATAACTAAATTGTGCTAAGATAATCCAATCCAATGGTTGTTATGAAATGAAAATCTTCTTTGATTTCGGAGAATGTGACAATCAGAGAAATAAACTAACGGATGAGATTGAGATAAGATAAACAAATCTAATGGTTGTCATGAAATGAAGTATTATCTTGTCTGATTTCATAGAAACAAACCAACAAATGAGATTGAGATAAGAGAGTCGACAACGGTGCATAAGTGATGAAATCTAACTTTGTCAGAATTTGAATTTTTTTAGATTAAAAATTTTATAAATAAAAATTTAAGATAACACTCCAAAAATCAAGTTAAAAAAAGTTAAGACAAAAATAAATTTACTACATAATCAAATTACTACAAAATAAAATATATAGTTCCATATAGAGTTCGAAAGATATATAATCCCTTATTAGAAGAAATTCTTTCTTAGAGCTCTAAAGGTTCCTCATAGCTCTAAATTGGGCTATATCTACCATTTTTTAACTCTCTATAAAGCCCTTTGACCCAAAAAAAGGATGCTTTCAAAACTCTTATATAATAATAATGCTTCGGCCGAAGGACAAATCTCAAACAAAAACGTGAGCTTTGACCACCAGATCCGCCTGCCATTGTTGATAGTAGTTCAGTTCAACTTCTGAACATCTCAAAGCATCTTTTATTTCACAGATTCAAATTGTGTCCCAAAACAACCATTTTATCCGAACCCCCAGAAAACCAAGATGAACAAACCCATCCCATTTAGTCCCCTCCTCTTCCTAATCCTATCAATCTCCGTCACCTCCCAAATTAATCCAACCTCCTCCTCCTGTCCCATGGATCTCAGCTATGTCCATACCCTCCCATGGGACTCTTCACTTTGCCAAGACCCCACCGGAAAGCACTGCTGCCAAACCCTCCTCAGCCTTTTTGGGATTGGACTATCCCAACACCTCAAGCAAACCTCCATGTTCCAATTACCCAACTCAAACTCCTCCTCCTCCTGCCTTTCCGATCTCCAGTCTCGCCTCGCCGCCCTCAAACTCGACCCCTCCGTGGTCCCATTGTGCTTCGAGAACTCGACGCAGTTCGTCGCCAGCCCGGCTAGTTGTGCCGGGATTGTCACAATCCAGGACTGGACAGAGAGGGTGGGGCCAATGACCCCCCTGGACACATCCTGCAAAGGGGACCTGGAAAGCTTGACGAGATGCAGCTCCTGCGTCGATGCCGGCATGAAGGTGAATTCCCAGTTGTCGAGTCTCGACCCGAATGCGACTAAATGCTTTTACTACACTGTGTTGTATGCTGCAGGGATTGTTAACGAGTTGGGTCCGGCAGAGCCCCGGACTGCTGCTTGCATTCTCGGTTTGCCTCTGTCCGGCTCGGCGAACAAGAAACAATCCACTCAGGTGAGCAGGAAGACTATGCTGAAATGGGTTTTTGGGGTTTTGGGTGCTGTGATTGTTGTCCTGGTTGGTGTTGGGATTATAGTCCTATACAGGAAGCATGATAAGAAAGAGAAGCAAATTGCAATGCATGAAGAGTATGTGACAAGTTTTAGAACTAGCTTTTTGCCCAATTCGGGTGCGAAATGGTACGCTGTGTCCGAGCTCGAAAGAGCCACCAATGGATTTTCTCAGAAGAACATGATTGGACAAGGCGGGTATGGGGTTGTGTACAAAGGAACACTTTCTGATGGGAGTTTGGTTGCAGTGAAGCATGTTCTTGTTTTGGACTCCAAAGGGGATGAAGAGTTTTCCAATGAGGTCGAAATCATAAGCAAAATCAGGCACAGGAATCTTCTTTCGCTTCGAGGATGTTGTGTGACGAGTGATGATTTGAAGGGGAAAAGAAGGTTCTTGGTTTATGATCTGATGTCGAATGGGAATTTAAGTGATCAATTGTCTGGAAAGAAGAGATTGAATTGGCCTCAGCGCAAGAACATAATCATTGATGTGGCAAAGGGGCTTGCCTACTTGCACAACGGGATCAAGCCTGCAATTTATCACAGAGACATAAAGGGCACAAACATTCTATTGGATTCGGAAATGAAGGCTAAAGTTGCAGACTTTGGATTGGCCAAGCAAAGTTCCGATGGTGAATCTCACCTCACCACTAGGGTTGCCGGCACGCACGGCTATTTGGCGCCGGAATATGCCCTCTACGGACAACTAACAGAGAAGAGTGACGTTTACAGCTTTGGCATTGTGATTCTTGAGATCATGAGTGGAAGGAAAGTCTTGGAGACATCGAGTTCGGATTCAAACGCGTTCGTGTTGATCACAGATTGGGCGTGGATGGCTCTGAAGTCAGGGAATGTGGAGGAAATTTTTGATGAGGCAGTAAGGGAGGAAGGACCAAAGGGTGTTATGGAGAGGTTCGTGCTTGTTGGAATTCTTTGTGCTCATGTTATGGTGGCTTTTAGGCCTACAATTTCTGAGGCACTAAAGATGTTGGAGGGGGACATTGATATTCCAAAATTACCAGACAGGCCAATGCCACTTGGAAATGAGTCACATAGATCTTCTTTTGGGCTTTCTAGGTTGTTAGCAAGTGAAAGATCACCAAAGACCTAGTTTTAGTACATCAAGGATAAGCACAACATAGGTTTTTTTTAATTGTTATTTTTTTATACAAGCGATATTGGAGTAGGGGTATTCAAACTCAAGACCCTTCAAACTTCAAAGGTGGTGTGGGTTATATGTGTGTGAATTTTGTTTTTTTCTTTACTTCATGTTTTTGTGACTATACAAAGAATTGAAAGATGTATGCAATTATTCATTAAAGAAAAATTTGCCATTCCCAAAAATCAAGTGGCTGGGTTATTAGAGCAACTCCAGCGTGTGAAACCTCTCTCAAGGCAATACACTATGTTATCCACCTAGTGAACAGTAACTGCCCTTAATGAACAGTAATTGCCTTTTGCTTCTCCATCGTTGCACTTCAATAGCCCTGACAATAGGCAATAAAATATTAGTATTTTTTTTATTTATAAAATAATACAAAATAATTTTAATTGTAATTTCAGATAAGATTTTTAATCGTTCTCATTGCGCCACGTGTCATTATCTGAAGTATTATTAAATAATACAAAATAATTTTATTTGTAATTTCGGATAAGATTTTTAATCGTTCTCGTTGTGCCACTTGTCATAAAATCCAAAAAGACAATTATTGGGGATGGATTTCCGATAAGATTTTTAATCGTACTCGTTGCGCCACGTGTCATTATCCGAAAATACAATTATTGGTGATGCATTTCTGATAAAATTATTAACCGATCATGTCGCGCCATGTGTCATAATCTGTTTACAATCTTTGAGGATAGATTTCCATCAGATTTTTAACGAATGACAGCATGCCACGTGTCATTATCCGAAAATACAATTATTGGTGATGGATTTCTAATAAGATTATTAATTAATCATGTCGCGCCACGTGTCATAATCTGTTTACAATTTTTGAGGATAAATTTCCATCAGATTTTTAACGAATGATGGCATGCCACGTGTCATTATCCGAAAATACAATTATTGGTGATGGATTTCTGATAAGATTATTAATTAATCACGTCGCGCCACGTGTCATAATCTGTTTACAATCTTTGAGGATAAATTTCCATCAGATTTTTAACAAATGACGGCATGCCACATGTCATTATCCGAAAATACAATTATTGATGATGGATTTCTGATAAGATTATTAACCAATCACGTTGTGCCACGTGTCATAATCTGTTTACAATCTTTGAGGATAGATTTTCATCAGATTTTTAACGAATAACGGCAGGCCACGTGGCATTATCTATAATCTAATCCTTTCTGAATCCTCCATATGATCCACCATCCATCCTCACAAATCTCACACCAATTTTCTCAAGATCTCTATCATTATTCATAGTTTTTGCTTCCTTCTTCACAAAAATCTCTATCATTATTCATAGTTTCTGCTTCTTTCTTACAATGTCTTCTTCTTCCTCAAGGATGATATGGGAACTCGATTAGGAAGAGGAAGAATTGTTTAACCAATCAGAAGGAATGTTCAATCTCCAGGTGGCAAAAAATGAAAGGGAAGAGGATGAGGAACGTAGAAAGAGAGATGACGAAGCAAGAATGGGCAGAGCCTCATATTCCCGTCAAGTCATCTAAGCTGTGGCTCAGATCTGCAGGCCCAGCCATTCCGGAAACCTTGATAGAAGCAGGCAACGACAAGGTACTGAACTCTTGGACGATTATTTTGTCCGTAATAGTTCATTCCCTGATATGTACTTTAGACGTCGTTTTAGAATGGAACGACATTTGTTCAACAAAATCATGATTGCTGTTTGCAACCATGATTCTTACTTTGTGCAAAAGAATGACGCTTTTGGTGCTATGGGTCTCCTTCCTCAACAAAAAATTACTGCTGCCTTGCGGATGCTTGCATATGGAACATCTGCAGACCAAGTGGATAAGATAACGAGGATGGGGAAATCAACCATTCTTGAGTCCCTGATGAGGTTTTGCGGAGCAATCGAATCTATTTACACCACAGAGTACCTCCGGAAACCTACAAACATGGACTTGCAAAGGCTTCTGAAGAAGGCCGAAATGCGTGGTTTTCCTGGGATGATTGGAAGCATTGATTGTATGCACTGGACGTGGAAAAACTATCCAAGTGCATGGCAAGGCACTTATGGGGATAGAAAATGAGCAAAAAGTATCATTTTGGAGGCGGTGGCATTTTTTGATACATGGATTTAGCACGCCTTTTTCGGATTCCGAGAGCTCAAAATGACCTCAACATCCTTACCCAATCCCCAGTGTTCAACGATGTCCTGCAAGGAAAGGCACCAAAAGTCACATATGAGGTCAACAGACGTATGTACGACAGACCATACTACCTAGCTGACGGCATTTACCCAAGGTGGTCAACATTTGTCAAAACAGTGCCACGTCCGCGAAGTGCAAAGGAAAAACACTTTGCAAGCTGTTAAGAAGGGTGCATGAAGGATGTGGAGCATTGTTTCGGTATCCTCCAAGCTCGCTGGGCGATCGTCAGAGGTGCTACCAGATTGTTTGATGTAGAGTCACTTCGATCCATCATGATAACATGCATCATTCTTCACAACATGATTGTGGAATATGAGTACGATTATGAAGCCGTTGATGAATATGAGCCAGACATGTTGAATGATGCGGGAATTATACGCACACAAATTAAACCCTCTTTTTGACAATTGTAGTATAAGTATAAGTAGGGATCGTTCTGGACCGGGGATTAGGAGGGATTGCAAATCTCTTGGAAACTGACTCAAAAACGTAAAATAAAGTTTAAAACACTAAACTAGACTCAAAGAATGTAAAACTAAACTTTAAAACATTAAAACAAATCAAAAGACTCAAAATGCTTTTAAAAACACAAACTAAAATGCTATACTAAACTCGAAGAATTCAAAACTAAAAATAAGAAAGATTAAGACTAAGACTTAAACGAAATATGGGGGGATTGATTTTGGACGAATTTAAACTAAAATGGATAGATTGTAAAGAAAACAAATTGTAAATATGAAATTGACGGAAATGAATGGATGGTATGGCTAGCTAAGGGGTTCATCTCCATACATGTTACACTTGCATAATAAAATGATTTCCAATTGCATTTCAATAAACCATGAATTCTCAACACCCCGGGTTAATTAGGTTCGCTTAAATTAACCGTCAAGTTTTCCTTAAGTTAATGAATTGGATGATTGCATACGACAACCCAAAGCATTCCTCACAAGTTCCCTACATGAATTGCATAATAGAGAAACAAGCAAGAATCATTAAGCATCATGAAAACTATAAGTGTTGACGAGGCATTCGTTACTATGATTGCATGAAACTTATGCCAAGAATTCGTTTAACGCGATTGTTTATAAGCAACCTCCACTACTTGTGAATATAAGTTCATAACGATTAGGTGAAACTCACTTATATTCTAGCGTCATATTCATGCATGAAAATTAAGCGCGCATTCTTAATAAACATACATAAATAAGTTATCCATCAAACGGTTAAACAAATTGAATCCACAACTTATGAAACGCAATTAGAAGTAATCAAATCAAAATGCAAGCATAAACATATATTTCGAATCACCCCCTAGCTAAAGGGGGGTTTAGTTCCTCATACAAAACAAAGAGAATGGAAATTAAACATTGAAATCAAAGAAACGCCTAAACATTCCAACAACTCAAACTTGAATTGTATGAACGTTTAGGCCCTCTTCTCTTCCTCTTTATTGTAGCATAAGGTCTAGGGATAATTGGTTTGGGGGATGGAAGTGTGGAATGGAGTGGGGAATTATGGAAATAGGTGAGGAGTGGTGGAGAAAATGGTGCAGAAAATGGAGAGAAACTCACGGCTAGAGAAGGAATGGAGTGTTTGTGTTGTGGTATCTACAATGGAATGAGATGTTCTTTGAATGAATGAATGCAAGGGTATTTATAGGAGTAATGGAGGGAACATGACAGCTAGGAGGTGGGTGGAAATGTGGCTGCAAGTTTGGTGAATGATTATGAGTGAATGCATGTGAATGTGGCTAGGTTGGAAAGCTGGAAATCTGAAAATGCAAATGGGAATGCTGAAATGCAAAGGTGGCCACGGTTTTGAGTGTGTTTTGTGTTGGAAATGCATGTGAATGCATGTGAATGTTGTTTGTGTGAAGTGTGTGTGGGTTAAAGAGTGAATGGTGGTGTAATGATGAAGTGTGATGGCTGAAAATGTCAAGGGAAATGCATGTGATTGCAAGGCAAAGAATTTCAGGATGCATGTGTGTTGGTGTGTTGTGTGATTTGTTTTGTGGTTAATGGGAATGTGGTTGAATGATTAAATGGACATGTGGGTGAATGTGAAGGGAATGGATGTGTTGATTGATTTGTGGTGCAATGATGAAAGGCAAAGTGGAAGAATGTGGCTGAAATGGTTGAGGAATTATGCACGGCAATGGGTTGATTTTTTTGATGATTTAAAATGTTGATGCATGATGAAGAGTTAATAAATAATGCATGTAGGGTTAGCTAGGTTGTGTGATGATGAGTGTATGTGACATTGTTTTGTGACAAAGAATGGATAGGGTGAATGATTATGTGGCTACATGTTTGAATAATTAAAGTGCATGTGGGTTGATTGAATGAATGCAAAGTGAATGATTAATGAAATGGGAAAGCATGACCAAGGTGGAAATGCATGTGAAATGTTGGAAAGGGATTGGGAATGCACGGCTTTGGGGAAAGAATGAATGGATGTGCAAATGTGTCTTAATTAATGAAAGTGTTTGGAGAATGAATGCAATGATGAAGAGTGAATAAAGAATGCATGTAGGGTTAGCTAGGTTGGCTTTGTTTGGGTGCATGTGTGTTAATGGTGGTTTTGCATGTGAATTGATGGATTGGTTTTGATGGAATGGATGGTTCTTTGCATGGCTATAAGGGAGAGAATAAGAGAGAATGGGCTAGGCCCTTTGTTTTATGTCCAAAGTGAATACAAGGCCTTCAAATTCGTCCATCCTTTTGGCTCCATAGATAAGCTATCCAATCCATGCCCAAAAATGCTCCAAATGGCCTCAAAATGCACTTTCTTGCTCCCTAGGCCCTTAGAACCTGAAAACACACAAAAGAAGCATAAAGGACTAAAATAACTAGAGAAATATAACGTAAATGCACGAGAACAAGCCATTTAAGTCGCATGAATATGCTCCTATCAAATACCCCCACACTTATCTTTTGCTAGTCCTCGAGCAAAACAGAAAGAAAAACAAAACAAAACCAAACGAAACAAAACAAGTAAAACACAACCTAAACCTTCCAACAACTGTCTTAGGGATTTCCAATGCACATGACACGTTAAAAATCATCATTCCCACAGATTTTAGTCATCTTTACACTTAAGTACATTCTTAATCATAGTCACCATATACTAGTTCACAATTAAGCATTTAAAACCATGTTTTGAATGTAGTAACATGCCTTAGAGAATTTGCTCAATTCCTTACAAGATATGCACTCGATTTTCACTCAGATTTTCTAACTACACACCCTAATCTAGTCATATGTGAGAAGATTGATGTAAACATGTAGACGAACACTCACATAAGTTATAACAAGGAAAGCATTTTCTGGATTTACGATAATGACATGAATATGATCTCATGAATGGAATGCTACTACTTAGAATGAGAACCAGTGATTCCATAAGCTCATATCAATTCCAAACTCTACAAATTGAAACACATAACACTCAAGAGAGAAGCATAAGGGTTGAAACGGAGCTAAAGGTGTTTGGCTAACAAAGAAGGGATATGGAAAACAAAAGGTCTTTAAAGAAATAGCGAGCAAAGCATTTGAATTAACGTAGAATTCACTTTTGAATGAAAACTCAACTTTTGAACAAGGGGGAACAAGCTCTTTTTCCTTTCTTTCTTTTCTTTTCTGTTTTTCTTTTTCATATGTTTTTCACAAATTTTTTTTTTTTTTTTTTTTTTTTTTTTCTTTTCTTTTGACTTCTCAAAGCATACATAAACACTTAAAAACAAAACATTCTCTCCCCCACACTTATTTTCTTTCATAATGTAACTCAAAAGGAATTCAATTAAGTCATGCTCACTATCTATTAAGAACAAGGGTGGGGATTGTCCTAAACTAGGCTAGGTGAGGAAAATGTGGGTAAACAAAGAATAAAGGCTAAACAAGGCTCAACGGGGTTAAGACTTACAACATATACGAAGTATGGGAAGTAAGGCTATTTGGCTATGGTGGTGGTCACTACACAACTTCTTCTTGAATATGTGTTATGCAAATCAATAACATGCTTTGAATGAAACGGATATAAGTTCTAGCATTTAGTTCTATCATGATACAATTGCATTCTAAGTAGCAACCAAGCAAGGAATAATGAGATCATGCAACAACTTTAGAAAACAAAGAATCACAGAAAATAACTCTCCAAAGAAGGTAATGGCTCGAGTCTCACAGGGATGTAGCGTTATTATGAGTTCCTTCCTTCAAGCATGTTACAAAAACGAATTTTTCTTTTATGATTGCATGTGAAGTCATACATTATAACCATAACTAAACATATACCAAGAGTAAATCAAACTTTCATCCATGTTTATAACTCTTTTTAACAGTCATGCAATTACAAACCAAATCCTCATCATAACGTTGGAAGGTTTCCTAAGCCACAAAAACAACTCAAAACACTCTTTTTAGGCTTTTCAAAAAAATGTTTTTCAAATTTTTATGTGATTTTCGGAGTTATAAAACAAAACACGCTAAAACAGTTTAAAAACACCTTAAAAATATTTAAAACAGCAAGGAACAACACTTGAAGTTATGGGTGATAAAATTCAACGAATTTGCATCAACATACTTAGCTACCCCCCCACACTTAAATCAAACATTGTCCTCAATGTTTTAAGCATAGATTCACACAAAGCATAAGTAAATACACAAAAAGCACTTAAACATACTAAACATGGCAGAATGTAATTAACAAAGAGAAGAGTTTAGAGACGCAAATCTGGTTATAGAGTGTAAATTCCATCTTCTCCTTGGTAATTGCATTGAGGCTTTTGATCTTTGTGATTCCACAGGCTTACTCTTGAACTGGTTTCTGCCCATCGTTGATTTTCCTTTGTGCTACTTCTTGAACTGGGCAGCATGATGGTTCATTTGGTCTCCCCCGAAGGTCTGAGCTTATCCCTTTTATCTGTTTCTTTGTTCAATCTTTCCAATTCGTATTGAAAAGGGTTGGAGGATAACTCAGCCTATGTTTGTCTCCACATGCTTCAATGTATCATTTTCACTTGCCTTACTCGCTCCCCTTTGCAGAAGTGGTCCCTTCTCCGGAAGTGTATCAACCGTTGAAGATGACTACTCGAGAGCAACGCTAGGTAAGCAATCAGGAATAGATTCCAGGCAGTTGGCTCCAGATCGGAAGATTGACTCCAAGTGCCGGCTGATTGCTTCTTTTACTTTGCCATGCGAGTAAGAACAAGGACAAAGAAAAAGACAGGGAAAGAGCATGATATGAGATACTTTTGCTTTTGACCTTGATGATATGAGATACCTTTGCTTTGAAGAAGCGGTGAATGAATCAGCACATGCTTCAATCCGCCGTTTCCTCCTGGGTCATATGTACTCCAGGCATCTGGTATCATCTTTGGGGAAGAAGAAAGAATTGAGTATTTTGAAAGGCTTTGCTGGGAGTGCGCCCTCAGAGGTGAGGGAGAGTTGGGCATTTTCTTCAGGTTTTCCCTGCCATAAAAGACGAAGGTCGACATATATAGAGATAATATCAAGTGGTGGTACTTTTTACCTTTGTCGACAAACGTTTTGATCCCGCAACTCCGGCTTTTTGAAATAGTGGTGCCTCTTCGATCTTTGAATTCGGCTCTTCGATTTCTGAGCAGGCGCCCCTTCGATTTCTGAACGACGCCCCTTCGCTTTCTGAACGACACGTGGTAGTGCAGATGCGGCTCCTTTTGACAAAGCTGCACGCGTTTTCTGAAAAGCAGAGAAAGCGTCGCCGAACTTTGCGCTTGTCGGCTAAAGACGTGTAGTTGCGATGATGGCCTCCACGTGTTTTCAGCTTTGTCAGAAATCTTTTGACAAAGTTGAACGCGTTTTCTGAAAAGCCGAGGGAGCGTCGCCTAACTTACGCCGGAAAATCCGGCTCTTTGAATCAGTGGACGCGTCGCCTTGGCATTTTATAGAGCTATCGATCACCGCCAACATACACACTCTGAAGATTTCCCATTCCTGAAACTCGACTCCGGCCCTTTGCGAAATTTTTAACTCCATCCACCCCTTCTCTTTGAACACTTTTGAAAAAAATGGCAAACTCATCGAACCTTAGCTTAGATTTGAGTCTCAGCAGCGATCCGGTTGCGCCCCGTCAAGGTAATGTATGGCACCCTTCTTTTTTATCTTCTAACGGTCCTCTTTCAGGTGAAGACTCTGTGATGCAGGACGCCACAACAGCTACAATAGTAGCTAAAAACCTCCTCACTCCAAAAGATAGTAGGCTGCTGTCAGGACGGTCCGATGAGTTGGCCGTTCAAGAGTCCCTCGCACTTAGTGTTCAGTGTGCGAGCTCTGTGTCCAACATGGGCCTACGCCTGCTTGCCCGCTCCCGTCAGGTGGAATCGTTGATGGCAGAGGTGGAAAGACTTAAGCAAGAGATCCAGCAGCTTAAGTACGAGAATAGAAGTTTGCATGTGCTTGCAAATAACTATTCGTCGGGGATGAAGAGGAAGCTTGATGAGCTGCAAGAGTCTGAAGGTCGGATTCACAGTGACCGTCAAAGGTTTTCGTCTTTCCTCCAGAGGCACCTTTTTCCTGGCTCATCCAGCGCTTGGCCAAGTATTGAGGCCTGGAATGCTCTATCTTCGATGCCTCCCGCTCCGATGCCTTCTGCTCCGATGCCTTCTGTTCCTACGCCTTCTGCACCGATGCCTCCCGCTTCTATGCCTTCCGCTTCTGCTCCTCGTAGTGGGGCTTCACGCAAACAACCGTTGTGAAGCTCCACCTTTCTCTATGTTTAGTATCTTTCTTTCTTTTTCTTTTTTTTTTTCTTTTTTTTTTTTGTTTTTTTTTTTACATAAATAAAATCAAACGGCATGGAATTTATCTTTGAATGGGCGGTGATACTTGAAATGATCCGGTAATAGTTTAAATTCCAGATTGGGTGCCTGAATCATTAACCACATGTTAGTATAAAAGAAAATTGAAATTCGGGGAGGCGGCTTACCTGTGTGCTCCAAAATGAACTCCAGAATAAACACCCCTTCGAAAGTTATGACTTGTCCCGTGTCATAAAATCCAACTTCCTTGGGAATTGTGGTTTCAAATATGTCCTCTTTGATGCCTTCTACATCTTCTCCAGCCACTACCTTCTCTTGAATCATTCTTCTTGGTGTACAAAGTCCTTTGAAGAATTCAACACCATCTAAAACTTGCTGTGTTGCACCAAGAATTTGAATAGCATTTTGCACCTTTGGGAAGGCTTCCACGATGTCCTTTTTACTCTCTTCTTGGTTGGGAATCAAAAACCTGCTAGGAAAAGGGACATTGGGTGGAATAACGTCAGAATAACATGGAATTGGGACGTCCTTACTGGTGGTGGGTGGTTTAGAGGGCTTAGGGGGCTGCGGCAAGGGTTGTTCTACCCTTGCCGTGTGCATGTCTTCTTCCTCCTCCTCAATTAGCAGCTCTTCATCCACTTCTAGGCTATGTTTGGACATTTTTAGGTCAGCTCCAACCTCCATAGCACTTCCCAAAGTGATAGCATTATGGATTTCAAAATCTTCCTTCGAGTTTTCAATAGTTGAGTTGGAAAGTTCACTTTGCTCTTGAATTTGTTTCATGAACTCCATAATCTGCCCAAATTGCTCGTCCAATTTACCCAACTTCTTGTCTTGATTTTGTTCGTCCTGCGTCAAAGAGTTTAGTAATTGAAAATTTTTATCATTATCCATGGACATACTTGAACTTGATTGGAATTGTTGTGGGGGAGGTTGTGGTGGCTGCATAGGTGTTGTATTGAACTCCTCATATGGTTGCCAATATGCTTCTTGTTGAGCTTCCTTGGCTTGATTTTGTGACCCCTGCGCCAAAGAATTTATTTCATTAAGAATTTGAATATAATCTATTGGCGAACTTGAATTTAATTGAGCATATTGCATATGAAGTTGTGGTGGCTGCATAGGTCTTGAATAGAACTCCTCATATGGTTGCCAATATGCTTCACGTTGAACTTGTTGATCTTCCCCCCATATTTCGTTTGAATGATCCCTCCAATCTCTTTGTGGACATTGATTGGCTTGAAATCCTTGCCTATATGAAGCACCACATGTAGGGACACTCTGCATTGTGGTCCTTTCGGCATACGGCGACAATTTAGAAGTAAGATTTGCCAATTGAGCTTGAATGCTAGCAAAATCCATATCTTACTTCTCTAGTACCTAAAATCAAAGAAAGAGAACTAAATCAAATATCAAAAGTAACAACAAACAAAGAAAACAACACTAAGTTTAGAAACTAAAACGAAAACAACTAAACAAAAAAAAAAAGAGAAAAGAACCAAGGGATTAGCAAAGTTGCTAATCCCCGGCAACGGCGCCAAAATTTGATGCGGGAATTATACGCACACAAATTAAACCCTCTTTTTGACAATTGTAGTATAAGTATAAGTAGGGATCGTTCTGGACCGGGGATTAGGAGGGATTGCAAATCTCTTGGAAACTGACTCAAAAACGTAAAATAAAGTTTAAAACACTAAACTAGACTCAAAGAATGTAAAACTAAACTTTAAAACATTAAAACAAATCAAAAGACTCAAAATGCTTTTAAAAACACAAACTAAAATGCTATACTAAACTCGAAGAATTCAAAACTAAAAATAAGAAAGATTAAGACTAAGACTTAAACGAAATATGGGGGGATTGATTTTGGACGAATTTAAACTAAAATGGATAGATTGTAAAGAAAACAAATTGTAAATATGAAATTGACGGAAATGAATGGATGGTATGGCTAGCTAAGGGGTTCATCTCCATACATGTTACACTTGCATAATAAAATGATTTCCAATTGCATTTCAATAAACCATGAATTCTCAACACCCCGGGTTAATTAGGTTCGCTTAAATTAACCGTCAAGTTTTCCTTAAGTTAATGAATTGGATGATTGCATACGACAACCCAAAGCATTCCTCACAAGTTCCCTACATGAATTGCATAATAGAGAAACAAGCAAGAATCATTAAGCATCATGAAAACTATAAGTGTTGACGAGGCATTCGTTACTATGATTGCATGAAACTTATGCCAAGAATTCGTTTAACGCGATTGTTTATAAGCAACCTCCACTACTTGTGAATATAAGTTCATAACGATTAGGTGAAACTCACTTATATTCTAGCGTCATATTCATGCATGAAAATTAAGCGCGCATTCTTAATAAACATACATAAATAAGTTATCCATCAAACGGTTAAACAAATTGAATCCACAACTTATGAAACGCAATTAGAAGTAATCAAATCAAAATGCAAGCATAAACATATATTTCGAATCACCCCCTAGCTAAAGGGGGGTTTAGTTCCTCATACAAAACAAAGAGAATGGAAATTAAACATTGAAATCAAAGAAACGCCTAAACATTCCAACAACTCAAACTTGAATTGTATGAACGTTTAGGCCCTCTTCTCTTCCTCTTTATTGTAGCATAAGGTCTAGGGATAATTGGTTTGGGGGATGGAAGTGTGGAATGGAGTGGGGAATTATGGAAATAGGTGAGGAGTGGTGGAGAAAATGGTGCAGAAAATGGAGAGAAACTCACGGCTAGAGAAGGAATGGAGTGTTTGTGTTGTGGTATCTACAATGGAATGAGATGTTCTTTGAATGAATGAATGCAAGGGTATTTATAGGAGTAATGGAGGGAACATGACAGCTAGGAGGTGGGTGGAAATGTGGCTGCAAGTTTGGTGAATGATTATGAGTGAATGCATGTGAATGTGGCTAGGTTGGAAAGCTGGAAATCTGAAAATGCAAATGGGAATGCTGAAATGCAAAGGTGGCCACGGTTTTGAGTGTGTTTTGTGTTGGAAATGCATGTGAATGCATGTGAATGTTGTTTGTGTGAAGTGTGTGTGGGTTAAAGAGTGAATGGTGGTGTAATGATGAAGTGTGATGGCTGAAAATGTCAAGGGAAATGCATGTGATTGCAAGGCAAAGAATTTCAGGATGCATGTGTGTTGGTGTGTTGTGTGATTTGTTTTGTGGTTAATGGGAATGTGGTTGAATGATTAAATGGACATGTGGGTGAATGTGAAGGGAATGGATGTGTTGATTGATTTGTGGTGCAATGATGAAAGGCAAAGTGGAAGAATGTGGCTGAAATGGTTGAGGAATTATGCACGGCAATGGGTTGATTTTTTTGATGATTTAAAATGTTGATGCATGATGAAGAGTTAATAAATAATGCATGTAGGGTTAGCTAGGTTGTGTGATGATGAGTGTATGTGACATTGTTTTGTGACAAAGAATGGATAGGGTGAATGATTATGTGGCTACATGTTTGAATAATTAAAGTGCATGTGGGTTGATTGAATGAATGCAAAGTGAATGATTAATGAAATGGGAAAGCATGACCAAGGTGGAAATGCATGTGAAATGTTGGAAAGGGATTGGGAATGCACGGCTTTGGGGAAAGAATGAATGGATGTGCAAATGTGTCTTAATTAATGAAAGTGTTTGGAGAATGAATGCAATGATGAAGAGTGAATAAAGAATGCATGTAGGGTTAGCTAGGTTGGCTTTGTTTGGGTGCATGTGTGTTAATGGTGGTTTTGCATGTGAATTGATGGATTGGTTTTGATGGAATGGATGGTTCTTTGCATGGCTATAAGGGAGAGAATAAGAGAGAATGGGCTAGGCCCTTTGTTTTATGTCCAAAGTGAATACAAGGCCTTCAAATTCGTCCATCCTTTTGGCTCCATAGATAAGCTATCCAATCCATGCCCAAAAATGCTCCAAATGGCCTCAAAATGCACTTTCTTGCTCCCTAGGCCCTTAGAACCTGAAAACACACAAAAGAAGCATAAAGGACTAAAATAACTAGAGAAATATAACGTAAATGCACGAGAACAAGCCATTTAAGTCGCATGAATATGCTCCTATCATTGAACAATTCAAGAACACGTATATATTGTGCTCATGACGCCATCGATGAGCTCGTGCAACATGAGCCATTACAAAGGGATGGACGTTATAATGAAAGGGTCATTCAACGATATACTGCATTTCAAATGCCAGACATGCACAATGCCCAGCAAAATGACTTGATGGAGCATCAGTGGGCATTGAAACAAGCTGAAGATAATTAAGTTCATTTAGTGCATTTTTTATTATTTGGTATGTTTATGTAATTTTATTTGGTGTGTCTTATTATTTGGTATGTTTATGTAATTTTTTTAGTTCAGCTTTAGTGAGTTTTTTATTATTCGGTATGCTTATGTAATTTTATTTGGTGTGTTTTTGTCATTTGAATAAATATTCTCTTAGTATAAATAACTTACCAAATTCATTTGAATAAATATTCAATAAATTGGAAACAACATAAAGTACTATATTCAATAAATAATAAATTACAACCCAAAGTGATTGGAAAATTATGGGTTCCAATTACAAAATCTACTATATTCATCATCACTTAACCAATTTGTGGTGCTAGGATGATCTTCTCTTATGGTGCTAGGACCATCTTGTCTTGCTCTCGCTTCTCTTGCACGCCTCCTTCGCACCACGTCCCTTTCTCTGACTTCCAAAAAAATTTAGAATTTGGAGACTTCCCTTCTAAAGGCGTGTTCATAATCTCACGATCTCGTTGAGCCCGTCTTTCTTCTCTAACATGTTCCCTTTCTTGCCTAAGTAGCTCTCTTTCTCTCTCATTAGCCTGAAATTCTCTCTCAATAGCTGCAGTTTTTGCGTCCTCTCTAGCTTTATCAGCCTCATATTTCGCCATTTCCCTCACCAAAGTCAATTCACCTTGGCGAGCAAGTTCTTCCATGTACTTTGCATAATCATTCTTGGAAGCACTCCCTTTTCTCTTTGAAGCCTTCTTACCTTGAGGCCTAATTGGATAACGGGTCGAATCCGATGCTTGTTCAGGGAGGGGCGTTTCAGGCACTTCTTCTGCATCATCTTCATGAACATGCAAGCCATGATTGGGTGTAGAGTGTAGAGAGGTGCTGTTCATGAAAACTTCTGGATTGACAAGCACAACTCTAAATTTAGGACAATCTTTGACAATATTCCAACATTCCCACCGGTTGAATGATTTATTTTTGCTTTTGGTTTTGGCACCGTACCAAGCTTGTGCTTGAAGTTGCTACACAATGCGGGAGAAGAAATAATTATAATGAAAATAGGTAACAAATAAATAATACAAACAAATAATTATAATGTAAGTAGGTAACAAATAAATAATACAAACAAATAATTATAATGTAAATTTGGGTATAGTACAAACAAATAAATAATATATTGTTACTTGATCCGAGTAATTTTCCTCACTTCGAATATTAGTACTAGCTTGTGCTAAGGCGTCTCTCCACGTACTAAACGATTGGCTAAGTAATTTTCAACGATTGGACATCGATTCTTTGGTTCTTTTCCCACCAATTTTCTCAAGATAATTGGTATGAATAAGACTCCACATTTCTTGCAACTGCATCTCATTACCCGTAAGCGAACTATGAGTAACTTCAACCCAGCTAGTACACAACGCAACATCTTCAAGAAGCGACCAATTCATAACTGCATTAGTAGTCATTTTGTTGAAAAAAAATGGATTGAAACTTTGAGAGAAAGAAAGGAATGTGATTGAAAGTAGTTGAGAAAATATGAAATTGTGGTGTAAGGTAGATGATAATGAGAAGGTATTTATAAAAAAGTAAAAACTATTTTTTTTTTTAAAAAATTCAGATTTTTTTTCGAAATTTTTACAATTTTTTTTAAATTTTTATTCAACTAATTAATCTCTGCTGTTGGATATAAAAAAAATTTGAATTCCAACACTCCAGATTGTGCCACGTGTCATAACGGTAACTTTTCTTAATTTTAAAACTATTTTTTCTTTTATTTTTTTTATTTATAAGGCAGATTAATATCAACCGTCGATCTCAGATCGAACGGTTGATATTAAATAAGATTTTCTTTTATTTTTTTTACCGTTGAGATCGAACGGTCCAAGTTAAAGAGCCGTTGAGATTGAATGGATTGTGGGAAGCCATGTGGCTTCCAACGGGAACATTTCAGTCTGAAAAGTAGGCTGACTTTTCTGAAAATATGTCGGGCGACGCGCCCCCACGCTCGAGTGGGGTGCACGCGCCTGACGTAAAAAAATAAAAAAAGGGCTTGACACTAGGCTGACGTCAACCCTGGCGTCACATCCACTCGGGCTCTCGGGCTGGCAATTCTTCACAGGCTCTGAGCTTGGACCTCCACCTCCACTTGGGCTCTTTCACGCTAGAGCGAATCCACAGGGCCTCGGGCCCTTTTCTCTGGCCTGTCCCCCGAGCAATCCACCACAGTGGAGTTGCCCTTAGTTGGCCTAAGGCTCGGAGAGGAATTTATATGAAATATAGTGTACTTTATGGATTTAGATCCATCTCCTCGTCTGATTGAGGAAAGACTTAAATGAAATTGGGTGGATACTGCATGAATAAGACATATATATGGGTATAAATCTAGTTTCATGCAAGTTTTAGCTCTAAATTTGGAGAAGATTTTTACAATATTATGTGTAATGTACTACAAAGAAAAGCTTAGGTATAATATTGTGTCAATAATATGTAACGTAACTATAAGAGTGTAGCTGTATTATAAAAATTACAATACCAAAGTATAATTGTATCATATAAGTAGCTATAATTGTATCATATAAGTAGCTCCTCGATTTCAAGTCACCTCTTTCCTAAGGTTGAATTAAAGTTGAGTTTGAACTCTGAAGTTTCTATTTATAAGGTGTCCAAGTCAATGTCCCTTTATTAGTTCTATTTTGGGTCAAATTCAAAGTTCAAACATTTTTGTTTGTTGGGTCAAAATCAAACTCCAAACCTTGTAAGCTGGTTTTTTTTTTACCAAACTTTCTAGTTAAAGATCAAACCAGTATGTGGTTTATGCACGAAACAAGGTTCAGGCTAGGGACAAGACTGCAAATCTTTTTACTTTTAGAGTGCATTTGCTGCATTGAATTATTTCGAATTGGACTAACTTTAAAGGTTAAGTTGAATTACCTTGACTTATTTTAAGTAAGATCAAGTAGTGAGGCATTTGATGTAGTGCCCTGCTAGCCGCAGACTAAAATACCCAAAAATAATTAAAATTAAAAACAAAAAAAACCTCACATCACCACGTTTCATTGTCTCTACCTCTCCCTCTCCTCTCCAAGAATTGGCCATTTTCATTTGGTAATTTTGTTTCTAACCCAGATGGGCAATGATCCTTCATCGCCACTTTAGCTGATTATCATCCTCAATTTTAATCTGAGCTGTGATTCTTCGTCCCCTAAGCCACTTACCCAACAGAAATTGGTCAGATTTGTGAAGCTCTTAGGGGAGAGCCTCAACAAGAACTTTAAGATCAAAATTTTTGGTGCAAATCATCTGAATCAGGGGAGGGGCTTGGATTTAAGGCGTTAAACTAAGGATGCGGTGAAGTTGCAGGACGAAGGAGAATGCAAGATTTGGTGAGTCGATGACTGCGTCTGAGGGACGACTGAGATCGGCAAGGCATGTTGCAGACGATGGAAACAGGACTAGCAATCCCCTAGTTTTTGAGGGGTCTCGCTAGGATCACTTAGGGTGCGTTTGATTGAACTCGTTAGCTAGGATTGGCTTAAGTCGGACTAATGTCCTACGTTTGGTGTAGCTAGGATTAACCCAAATTCGCTCGGACAACGGACCTCCTTAACTGGCCTTAGATAGTCCCCTGTTGAAGTAGAGGATTAGCTTGGACTACCGATTAATCTCTTCTCCCCGTTTTTCTCTCTCTCTCTCTCTCTCTCTCTCTCTCCTCACTTTTCCCTTAGTCGCGGAAATTAACCTCTCTCTGAAACTCTTTTGCGCCTCCTTCTTCCCACTATTCTTCACAGATGATATGAACCTCTGCAAATTGAAACGACCCAGAACGACCTGAACCTACAAGGGTTTTTAATTCAAAATTACCGATTCAACTTGAACACACTTTAAAATTAATTGTTGGAGGCCTTGATTTTGGTCAAGTCCAACACGGATTCGCGGTCGAGCATCTTCTCTGTCTCGTTGTTAAAGTTGCAGACAAGATTGGAATTTGGATCTGGGTTCAGACATGATGCAACAACCCCCGAGCTTGGAGAAATTGATTTAAAATTCGACCTCTCTGAGTAATGCCGTTGTCGTTCAGTCACTATGGCTAGAGAGAGTGGGGGACAGACATTGTTGAGATGAGACTTGAGAGTTGAGAGGATGGGGGAGGACGGTGATGAGAGCTTTTTTTTTATTTTTTTATTTTAAATTTTTTTTAAGTGATTTAAAAATGACAAAATGAAATTATGAGTTCTAAATATGTTTTGATACTAGCTAGTCTGACACTGCACTAAACGTTTTATATTTCTTATTCAGCTTAGTCTAAGCCAACCCAGTCTAGCTTAGGTCATCTCCAACCAAATAAGGGCCAGAGGGCTCCTTTTAGCCATATAGCCTTCCAAAAAATTATATTTTAATGAACAGTGTCGTGCCATGCCATATTTCATACCATCTCCAACATAGAGGGTCAAGGGGCCATAGGCCAAATATAACCCTATGACAAAAAATCATCTCTAAACGAGGGGCCAAAGGGCCATAGGCTCATAATTTATTATTTTAATTGAATTAATATGGTTACTTAAATTAAACTACCTTATTAAAATAAGGTTTTCGAACATATTAAAAAATACAACAACTTCAATTTAAAGATTCAACTACTTCATTTTAAAAACTAGAACTTAAATTTAAAATCTAGAACTTAAATTTAAAAACTACATCTTAAATAATAAAGACCACACCAACTTCAATTTAAAGACTATAATCATCATCTTCATCCAACATTGTAAAAGTATAGTCGGATGTAAACAACTCCTGTTAGGCCATAATTTCCCTCTTTTTCTTATCAAAATATGCCTTACTCATTGGAGTGTAATCCGAAGTGTTCCTTTGCATGTTCCTATCATCAATCTCTTAATGTATCTGTTTTGCCCGTTCTTCGTGCCTACAGTTCCTTTCTTCTGCGGCAAAGGTATTTTGCTCCGCCATTAATCGCAATGGGGATGCCATTTCCTGTTAAAAGGCGTAATCATCCTTTGCCTTGCCCTTTTCCTTCAATTTTTGGGCCTTGTTTCGTCTCATAGCCCTAGGTATGGAAGCTTCACCCGGAAACGGATTTTCTGCCCTTGTTTCTTGAATGGTAGGAGATCCCCAACTGCATTTGAGGAAACATTTTCGAACATCGGCGTAGGACCAAATCTTTCTTGAGGTGGATCTTCAAATAACACCCATCCTTTACAAATTTCCCAACAACCGTGTTGACTAAAGGATTTCTAGTTGTCCTCCATATACAATTCCTCCGCTTGGCGTACCTATAAAATATAATTACAAAAATTAAAGGAAATTAATTTTTGAAATTAAATGTAATATAATTAAATATTTAAAATAACTTGTGAAAACACTTACTTCGTCGTAGTAATTGGCTCCGCTTTCATGTTTGCTTCCGGCCTTTAACACTACTTGATGCCATTTATTCAAACTTGGATGAATATGTTTTTTCCATCTTGAAGAACAACTCTCATAATTTCGGGAATTCGGTGGGGTGGTGCCTTCGTAGAACTCATAGTACTTTTTGGACATACAATTCCAAACACCTTCACTTGTTTGAGAACTTCCCTTTGAACCATCTTTCGAAACCCATCTATAAGCCTTGCAAAGAGCTTCATCTTTTTTTCGGGTCTAAACCCTACATTTCATTCCAGATGTGGCCATTTGAAAATTATTGAAAAAATTGAAGGAAAGATTATTGGAAGAGGTAAGAGAATAGAATGTGAAGAATTGAAATAAAATGATGTAAGATAGTATGGAATGGTGAAAATTATGTGAGAAATGGTGTAGGAATGACTTAGGTATTTATAGGAAAAAAAAATTAAAATTTTTTATTTTATTTTTAACTTTGCCCCAAAAAAAAAAAAAAAAAAAAATTCAAATACAACGGCAACCTAGCATTAGCATGATGTTGGCTGGCTCATTTGGGCCAGGCAGTTGGCATGTTTTCCAATTTTTGGCCCAGTGGGGCCCATGAGCCCTTTAGCCTACCTCTCGGTTGGAGACGGGTTTTGTGTCATTTCGAGCTATTTTTAGCCCTATAGTCCCTTGGCCGGGTCGGTTGGAGATGACCTTAATTCGTGAAGCTAGTCCATTTAGAGATAGTCCAGTGCAACAAAAGCACCCTTGGTGAAGCTATTAATCCACACGAGTCCCACTTCGTCTCATTAAACTTAGTCCTTGCTTGCACCAAATTCGGACTAGTAATCCTGGGTAAGCTAGTCTAGTCCAGTGAAACTTAGTGAAGCCAAACAAACTCACCCTTAAAGTTTTGATCATTGGAAAGTGGGAGAATAACAACATTGCATCACATTTATGAGTAATTAGGCAAAATTTATAAGAGTTTTGTGACTTGTTACTTTTAACTTTTAAGTTCAGTATTTGTCTCCATAAAATTTATAACTCCAAATGACTTTTTTTATTTTTTTATTTTTTTACAAACAATAGTGTTAGTAAGTTAAATAATTAGTTGTTAAAGGGATGAGAGTCGATGAAGATCAAACCTCTATCATGGTGCATAAGCATCATTGTTTTCCGCAATTGCACCAAAACGCTGTTTAACATTCATCAACAGAGTAAGGTTCATGCAATGATGATTTTTTCTGGGCAAATTCTCAGTCAAGATTTTCTCTTTTTGTCTATTCTTCCATACATCGTGTCGAACATGCACCTTACTATTTATTTGAACAAAAATATAACACTTTTATGTATAACATCTTTTTTCTTTTCTTTTTTTCATTTGTAAACAGACTAATCGGTTTTGCAAAATTATACGAAAATTGTCACAAATCAATTTTATTGTAATTTTTCCGGAACTTTTTTATTTTATTTTATATGATGTGGTTCAAATTTACTTTTGCTGAGAATCGAATTTAAAATCTCTCACTTACAAATGAAGAGGAATACCACTAGACCATAGTACTAAGGACATTGAGTAGATGTTTGAATCAACAGACTTCCATTCTAGCTGCGTCTAAAAATATCTTGTAACATATTCTTTACTATGCACCAAAAGGATCTCACCAAAACTTTTTTTTTTTTAATGAAAAATTGATATTATATTATTGGAAGAACTCATGCCAATAGAACGTATGAGAAAAAACTAAGCCAAGAGGCATTGGGTGGAAAACTAGCAACTTTGAAAGCGTCTTTGATTAAGTTGTTGAGATTAGTATTTGAAATGTATCTGTTGCACGTGCACATAATTACAGTAATTAGTTCAGGGGAATGGAATTGCCTAATAGGTAGAGGTATTCATCAATTTACCCCTGAACTTGATTGGCCAATTTCTTCTCTCTACTTTAATTTTGGCAAATTGCTCCCCCCAACTCTCATAATTAGTCAATTTGCACCCTATTGTTAAATTTTTTTAATTTTTCATCTATTCTTCCGTTAAGTAGGTGAAGTGATACCCGTATGACTGCCTTTAAAGGGCAAAGAAGTCATTTTCTCTACACCTTCTAGCTTTTTCCTTTTCTCTGAACTTTCTCTTCTTCTTCCTTTTCTCCAAGCTGAGCCTGTGCTGGTTCCATTGATGCTCCACCAACACGATTTTCCCAGCGAACACCAAAAGAAACAGAGGGAGGGATCTGAGCTCGTAGAACTGCGTTCACTTCTGGAGATCCATCCACTCCTCAATTTTTGGGGTGTAGTCGATACGTCGCTACTGGTCAAGGTCGATAACCATGACGCCAGTGTTGAAATGGCAGGCGTGGTGGTTGACGAAGGTGAGGGAGAAAGAAGGGTCGGACCAGAAGGCAGAGGTGAGGTTGGCGTTGCAGTACTCCAGGACAGCGAGGACGGCGCTGTCATAGAGGGGAGTGGCAGAGAGCTTGGTGATGTCCTCAACAAGGATGAGGTGAAAGGAGGGGTAGATTCAAAATTTCAGGTAGGGAAATCAGGTGGAGATTGTTTACTAGAGGAGGGAGGCGTAGGCAGCAGCGGAGGTGACGAAGTGGTAGACTGCGTTTTGGGGGCATGAGGAGTGTTGGAGGACGGAGAGGTAGCGGATGTACGAATGTACGGGTCTACGTTGACTGCTTGAGGAAACCAAATCATGTGGTCGTCGTCTGATTCGTCAAAGTCCACGCCATCATCGGGTAGGGTGGTGATTGAAGGGTAGTCTTAGGAGTTAAAGAATTGAGATGCTTCTCTAGCAGAGAAGAATCTGGGGAGTACAAAGTGTGGGTGGAGAAAAGGAAGTAGATGGAAGGTGTAGTGAAATGACTTTTTTGCCCTTTAAAGGTAGTCATGTGGATAGCACGTGACCTACTTAACGGAAGAATAGATGAAAAATTAAAAAGAATAACAGTGGGGTGCAAATTGACTAATTATGAGAATTAAGGGGGAAATTGACCAAAATTAAAGTTGATGGGAGAAATTGACCAATCCTTACAAGTTCAGGAAGTAAATTGATCAATTTCTCAATAAGATAAGACATGGGCTTCTCTTAGATAGCCTATTAATTGTTGTTTGAAAACTGAATTGTCGACGCTCGAAAGTTTTGAATCACCTTTTAGCATCAGAAGTTGAACCCCAGTTTTGGATGATGTGGTCGTTTATGTACCGTTGATGAAATGAGCTCGCAAGAATTTGAGGCCAGTTACTATCCAAAGCCTGATTTGCTGAAAGCTATTGCAGTATTTGCAGCAACCGGAACAGGGGTAGTACTGTTGTCGCTTATATTTCTGATAAGAATAATTAAGCAGGCCCTTAACTCCATCAGATTTATTTTTTTTTTATATAATTTTAACCAATTTTAACGGATATATTCGACATGAGTAAGTAATGTGTTAATTTATATTATATTATTTTCAATTTTTTAACACTAACTTTGACGGTTGTATCCGACACAAATATTTTCAAAATTTTAATACTCTCTGGTGGTTATATCCGACACAAAGGCAACAACAAAAGCACGCCCCATTCGAACCCAAGACCAAGATGTCTCATGCAGAAGCACTTCACCATCAAGCTGGGAAATTAAATATATTCGTTAAACTAGCTAATATTTAATATAACAAAAATATTTGTTTATGGTTTTTTTTTGTCGAATAAATATTTATTCATGTTAAATTATATATATATATTTTTTTGCTATAATTGGTATGAAGATGTACAAAACTTAAATTTAATAAATATTTATTCATGTTAAATTATATTTTTTTTGATAATCCTTGGTTTTTTTTTTTTAATTTGTTTTTACTATAGTTATATTTTTTTTCAAGGATGTGTTTAAATGGTTGGAAGTAATTGTTTATTCCCGAGGGCAACAAGTGGTCATTGATAGCAATTTCTCTATTTTTTAGGGTGCTTAGTTCCTGTCAGATATGATTTGTATTTGTGAGGAACTAGAAGCCATAAAAATAAAAAAAAATAAAAAAAATAAAAAACTACGTAATTGATTAAGTAGCCATTAGTGTGACACTTGTCCCTAGTTCTACGATTTTATAAATTTTTAAAAAGTGAATTTACAAAAATGCCCTAGAGGCGAGGGTATTGACTTTCGTTGACCAACATATAGTGAGACGCTAGAAATATTCTTTTTAGCGTATTCTTGAAGTACTCAACGATACGAACGCGTAAGCGCAAGTGGAATCTAATTCTGAGCTACGGTTAAAATTTTATGGAACTACAAATCCGAAAAGTACTTTTGTAAAAATTACTATTTATTATTTTATATATCTCTCATAGTTTTTATTATTATTATTTTTGTTTTTTGGTTGAGGGAAATGAAGGAAAGGGGAATAGTGGATGGAGGAAAGAAGAAAAGAGAGGGTTGCAGCCCAATCCAAGAAAAGAAAGGAGAGGGGTGCTGCCAATCGGGAGAAAGGTAGAGGAGAGACCAACCAATCGGAAAAGAAGAGAAAGAGGAGTGACCAACTAGAGAGGGAAGAAAGGAGAGAAAGGAGGGAGGTGAGAAGCACCAAACCCAGATCTTTTCCTCTTTGATCCGTACACCTCAACCCGACCCGCGACATTGCTACCAATTCCGACGGGTTTTCCATCCATTTTCCGGTGAACCACATCATCTAACCACCTGCAAAACATTTCCCAATGTGCTCTCTTCCCTTTATACCCCAAATTTGATCAAAATTAGCTCCTATTTCATGAAACCGCACCGGTCGGTGTGAGGGAAGTTTGCCGGCGATCCACCAATTCTGAAAAAATTTCCCTCGATCACCACCACCTATAGCATTCTTATAAGCCCAGGAACAAAGCCCAACCAAGTTTGGGGGCGGCGGAGCTATTTTGGAGTCGAATCAAGAACATCCAAATCTAGGGTTTCCGGCGGGTTCGAGACGAATTGGAGCTTTTCCTGGCCAAATTGGACTTGGCCACAGGTATAAACTTGCTCTACTCATTGATATCTTCATTCTGGTAAAATTTGAGAAATTTTGGAAATAGTTGAATTTTCCGGTAAGTCGAGGTGGCCGGCCGCCGCATGCAGTGGCTCGTGGGCCGAGATCCCACCTGACCTTCCTAGGCTAATTTGGATGTCCTGATTTCATATTAGACATCTGATTGATGAAATTCTGTTGTTTGGTTATATTTCCGTTGAGGGCCGCCACTTGGTTATTATATAATTCGACAATCCAACCATTGGATTGTCGCCAAACTTTAATACATAATAGTACATAAAATTTCAGGATATTAGCAACAAATGGCTCGGGAATTTGACGTACAGATCTTCCCAGGTTTTCTAAGTTTATAAATCTAAACGTCGGCTGCCACTTAATTTTAGCGATTGGCGGAGATTCGACCGTTGGATCGTTTCAAAACTTTAGGATGTTGTTTTGGAAGCTTATTGAATCTCTGGGGAAGTTACGAATTGGAATATGAGGTGCGGATCGTCCGGATCAAGTTACGTAGGGTTGTGGACCCTACTGTTGACCTTCGACCAACAGTTGACTTTTGGTCAATGGATTTCAAATCATTCTAGAACGTCTTTGGAGATATATTTTATGGAAGTCACATGTTCTATCGATAAGAATTATGAGACGTGATTTGATATTTGTGCTAGGGAGTTGTAGCGCAGACTTCAGGTGAGTGGGTCTTTTCCTTTTTATAGTTTATTTATATGTATGATTGATAGTTTCCATTTATGCATTTGAAAAAGAATTTCTTAAATTTTAACAAAGTGAATTTATGAAAATGCCCTAGAGGCAAGGGTATTGACTTTCGTTGACCAACGTATAGTGAGACGCTAGAAATATTCTTTTTAGCGTATTCTTGAAGTACTTAATGATACGAACGCGTAGGCGTAAGCGGAATCGAATTCGGAGCTACAGTTAAAATTTTACGGAACTACAAATTCGGAAAGTACTTTTGTAAAAATTACTATTTATTATTTTATATATCTCTCATAGTTTTTATTATTATTATTATTTTATTTTTTTGGTTAAGGGAAATGAAGGAAAGGGGAGTGGTGGACGGAGGAAAGAAGAAAAGAGAGGGCTGCTGCCCAATCAGAGAAGAGAAAGGAGAGAGGTGCTGCCAATTGGGGGAAAGGCATAGGAGAGACCAATCAATCGAAAAAGAAGAGAAAGAAGAGTGACCAACCAAAGAGGGAAGAAAGGAGATAAATGAGGAAGGTGAGAAACACCAAACCCAGATCGTTTCCCCTATGACTTGTACACCCTAACTCGACCCGTGCCAATGCCACCAATTTTGACGGGTTTTCCATCCATTTTCCAGTGAACCACATCATCTAACCCCCCGGAAAACATTCCCCAATGTTCCCTATTCCCTTTACACCTTATATTTGATGAAAATTAGCTTCGATTTCATGAAATCGCCTCGGTGGGTGCGAGGGAAGTTCCACCAACTCTGAAACAATTTCCCTTGATATTCACCACCTATAGCATCCTCATAAGCCCAGGAACAAAGCCCAAAATAGTTTAGGGGTGGCTGGAGTCGAATCAAGAACACCCAAATCTGGGTTTTTCGGCGGGTTCAAGACAAATTGGAGCTTTTCCAGCCAAATTGGACTTGGCCACAGGTATAAAACTTGCTCTACTCATTGAGATCTTCATTCTAGAAAACTTTGAGGATTTTTTGTAATAGTTGAATTTTCCGGTGAGTTAGGGCGGCCGGCCGCCGCGTGCGGCAGCACATGGCCTGAGACCCCACCTGAAATTCCTAGGCTAATTTGGATGCCTCGATTTCATATTAGACATCCGATTGACAAAATTCCGTTGTTTGGTTATATTTTCGTTAAGGGCTGCCACTTGGTTATTATATGGTTTGACGATTCGACCATTGGATCGTTACCAAATTTTAATACGTAATAGTACATAATATTTAAGGATATTAGGAACTGATGAATCAGGAATCTGACATACTGATCTTCCTGGATGGGTTTTCTAAGTTTGTAAATCTCAATGTCGACCGCTACTTAATTTTAGCGATTGGGGGAGATCCGACCGTTGGATCATTTCGAAACTTTAGGATCTTGTTCTATAAGTTTATTGAAACTCTTGGGAAGTTTCAGATTCAAAATCCAGGGTGTGGATCTTCCAAATCAAGTTACGTAGGGTTATGGACCCTACCATCGACCTTCGACCGACGGTTGACTTTGGTCAATGGGTTTCAAATCATTCTAGAATGTCGTTAGAGATATGTTTTATGTAAGTTACGTGTTCTATCAATAAGAATTCTGAGATGTGATTTGATATTTTTTCTAGGCGATGATCGTTCGTGACGCCTCGATATTCGTGCTAGGGAGTTGAAGCGCGGACTTCAGTGAGTGGGTTTTTTCCTTTTTATAGTTTATTTATACTTATGATAGTTTCCATTTATGCATTTGAAAAAGAATTTCTTACGTATGCCTGGTTTAGACTAAAGTTTATAAGAATTAGCGAAATGACGAAATTTATGAAGTATGCTACATCCTATAGGATGCACAGATATGCTATTAATCTTTGATGCCATAATTATAGCTATGGCTATGAATGTTAGTATGTTGATTAGAACTATCAAATCACTATGGCATGCTTATATTTATGTAGTATGCTCATCATTGCTGCACCCCAGTGTTAGTGCTTAGATAGGGCCATGGCCAGTCTTTTACGCGTATGTTCACCTCCGCACCGCATGCTCGCCTTGGATCTAAGTAGGTGTCAATCTTGTTGTACAGGTTGCATTAGGCAACTCCAACTCGTAGCTGACCGCGAATAGCGTCAGTCTTCACGTGATCGTAGCACTAGAGCGTATATTATGATTACACCCAGTCTTGTTTTATAGGTCGCATTAGGCAACTCCGACTCGTGTGTTAGCATAGATTGACGAGCATCAGTTCAGTCATACAGGTCGCATTAGGCGACTTCAATTTGTGTACTAGCATAGATTGATTAGCACCTGATTTTACTTATATTACTGTTGAGATTTTGTGATTTTGGATGTCCTACCCCTAGTTACGAGATATTGTGCCGTAATGAATTCTTGAGATTTTGCAGGTTACGGTAAGTATATTTTGGAAACTATACTTGTTTTACGGCGATGGGTTACAATGTTTTAGAAAGGTTTTTATAAAACTTTATTTTCAGGCCCACTCACCCTTATTTTTCGCCCCTCCATGTTTTAATAGCTGAGCTTTCTTATCGACGAGGATTCGCGACAAATCTTGGTATTGGAGATTACCTTCGATGGTATGATTCTCAATCCACTTTACCGTACTTTACTTATGCTTTGACATCACGTGTGAAATAGGTTCATTCCCGCTCATAGCGCACTCTTATATTTAGGCAGTTTTAGGTTTAAATTTATTCACATTTTCCACTACACTACACTTTATGGCTTCGTCACATTCTAGGTGTCAGCACAACTCGATTTGGAGTCTAAGTGGGCATTTCAGGTCGGGATGTGTGAATTAGTGTACATATTTTAAATTGAAGATCGACTTTGTTCATTGTGTTCTTATAGGATCAAGGGGTGTAGCCGTAAAAAAACATCAAAATCAGAGCTAAATTTATCGTTAAATAGTGATTTTTATTTTTTATAACTGTCGAAATTTTGGGTCCTATTACCAAATCTCCGAATGTTTTTATTTTTGCGATTTTTACGGATGCTATCTTGGAGTATATACAAACTTGTTTGACGGTTAGATCGTTGAAAATAGTTTCGTAGAATGCATATCCCATCAAATTGATAGATTTAACAAACACTTGAGAGTTTATTTTATACTTCCAGTAAGTACAACATAAGATATTGTGGTATCCACTAGTGCAATATTTTCAATTGAAGATCAAATTCATTCATTCTATTGTTACAGGGTCGAGGAGTATAGCTGTTAAAAATCATCAAAATTGGAGCTAAAATAACTGTTAAATTGTGATTTTTCGCTTATAACTGTCGAAATTTTTTGTTCCATTACCTAATCTCTGAATGTTTGTTTTTAGCGATTTTTTTACTTATGCAATCTCGGAGTGTGTACAAACATGTTTGATGGTTAAATCGTTGAACAAAGTTTCATAAAATGTGCATTGCGTCAAAACGGTAGATTAAACAAACACTTAGAAAATCATCAAAATTTGTTCATTGAAGATCGAATTTGTCCATTAAGTATCAAATAAGATTAGTGTAAATATTTTAAATTGAAGATCGAATTTTTTCATTGCATTTTTATGTGGTCGAGGAGTGTAGTTTTAAAAAATCATGAAAATCGGAGTTAAATTTTGTGATATCCACTAGTGTAAATATTTTAAATTGTAGATTGAATTTTTTCATTGCGTGTAGCTATATTTTCTATTTTATTTTTGGACAAAACTATGAATGAAATCTAAATCTTACAAATTATGATTTTCTAAGGATGGGTTTATGAGACTCCTTTTTTATTGTACAATTATCTTTTTGTTTCTTTATTGCATATATTTTATATAAGTTAAGTCTATTTATTAAAATACTAAAATGTTACGTAGGCTAAACAAAAAATAAATAAATAATAACTGATGATATTTTGTCCTTGGGTTTTTTTAAGCTTGTAAACTGTCGGTTTTAGCCGACGGAATAGCCGTTCGCGTCGGATAGGGTTTTAAATATTTTCCTAGGAATTTTTCCGCTTGTTTTGCATGGAATTAGTGGTGTCCTTTTCTTCTCATGTTCTTCTTCTTCCAGCAACCTTCACCGTGGATGAACAATTCGAAGAGCAATAATTCAAAGAGCAAGAGTCTGAAACTAGTGCGTTTTTAAATTATTTGTATTATCTTCCTTTTGTTTTTCATATTTTGATTATGTTGTGAAATAGAGTTTGTGTTTTGTATTTTGACTAATATTATGCATAAAATTTGATCTTTGTTTCTCGGATTCACGTATCCTTTGGTTTTAAATATGCATCACATATGTTTGTTCTTTATTAATAAGGAACATCTCAACAAAGAACTCGCGAACCAGCAATCCCAAAATGGGCAAGATAATAGCCTTGTTCATCTAAATACGTCCGGCAAATGCATTAGTTCAAATTTTGGTTATTTTTCAAAGTATATAGCGTCTGAGGTTAGAGATCCTAGAAATCTTCCTATGACGAGGGATAGGTGCTTGGTTAAGGAAAAAGACAAGCATGTATTGTGGGATAAAATAAAGGTGTGTATATATATATATATATATATATATATATTTTTATTTAAAAATGGTTGAGCTAGTAAATGACTTCAAACATAATTAATTAGCTTGTATTTTTTTTATGAATTTAGGGAGGTATTCTTTTTCGAGAAGAAGATTTAGAGAAAATGCCTCTTATCTGCAATATGACGCTTGCTATTTCAAAGCATTCGCACAAAGAATACATAAATAATATTATTCTAGTTATTAATTAATTATTATTAGTTAATTATTAGGGCAATGGATATTGATATATAATATTATTTTTAGTTATAAATTCATTATTGTTAAATTATATGTATATGGTGTATATTTTTTTTTTATAATGATTAATAGTGTTATGTCATCAGGGGCGACACGATGTTGATTTATCTGACATAATTTATTATTTTATTCAATCAAGAAACTGAAATATATTTTTTTATTATTCATGGTTAATGGCGTCGGTTATGGGCGACATAATATTTGTTTATTTTATTTATTCAAAATCTGAAATATTTTTCATTATTAATGGTTAGTGGTGTTGCTTAGGGGCGACACAAACCTTCTCTATCCGACAGGCTTTCTCAGTATTTAATGTCATCTGTATCCAAAACTACTATCCTTTTTTTTGTTTTAAAACTATCTTGGCGGTTTAAGGGAACTAACCGACATCAACAGTCTTTTCATGACACAAGCAATGCTGTCGGTTCTTTTATCCGTCATTACATGAATTTCTGTCAGATTTTTGCTAATATCAGACATAAATGGTTTTTCTTGTCCTTTTTTTAAATGACACTACTGGGTGCTTTTGTAGTAGTGTTTTTTTCTTTATCCCAATATCTCACCATCTCTGCTCACTGTGTATAATCCACATTAGGAGGAGGGTTGTAGTGCTCCTCCATTGCTCTTTCAGTATAATAATTTTTTTTTAAATTTATTTTTGTATTCTTTGAGTGAATGCTCTGCAATAGCAAGCTTCATGTTGTGGATAAGAGGCATTTTCAGTAAATCTTCTTCTCGAAAAAGAATACCTCCCTCAATTAAAATAAAAATAAAAAAAAATTTACAAGCTAGGTAATTATTATTGTAGTCATTTACTAATTCTACTATTTCCAAGTAAAAAAAAATTATAAACCTTTCTTCTATTCCACAACACATCCTTATCTTTTTCCTTAACCAAGTGCCAATCCCTCATCAAAGGAAGATTTCTAGGATCTCTAACCTCTGACGCTATATATTTCGAAAAATCACAGAATTAATGCATTTGCCGGACGAATTAAATGAACAAGGTTGTTTTCCTATCCATTTTGGGATTGCAAGTCCGCGAGTTCTCCATTGAGATGTTCCTTATTAATACATAACAAACATTTGTGATGCATATTTAAAAATCAAAGGATACGTAACTCCAAGAAACAAAAACCAATTTTTAATTTAAGCATAATATTCTTACAAAACACAAACTGAAGATAATAAAAATAATTTAAAAAGAACCAGTTTTGGACTCTTCCTTTTTGAATTGTTGCTCCTTAGATTGTTGTTCTTTGAATTGTTCATCCATGGTGAATGCTGCTAGAAGCAGAAGAAAATGGAGAAGGAGAAAGAAAGAACTGAAGAAAAATAAGCAGGGGAAGAAGAAAACGGGGAGGAAAAGGGGCGCACGGAGGAAATGGGGGGAAGAAAGGTGTTTTTATTAAGCGTGAAAACCTAGCGTCGGTTAAAACTGCTAGTAAAAGTAATTATGTCGGCAAAATCCAACACCAACTCTTAAAACTGACAAACCTGCATTAATGTATATCTGACACAAACTGCTATAGTGTCGGTTACAACCAACACCACCCTGACCCACTGACATCACTCTACCTAATTCATTATTCCGTCGGCTACAATTGACATCCCCCTGAGCAGACTGACATCACTCTGCCCAATTAATGATTCCGTCGATTAAAACCAACACCACCAATTCCGAGTGCAAAACAAACAGGAAAATTCCCGCCAAAATATTTCAAATTATCTGACACAAATGACCAATGTCTTCGGCAAAAAGCGACAGGAAACTAGCTTGAAAAAAAAATGTTTAACCCAAGGAAAAAAATCACCAATCGTTACTTTTTTTGTTTAGCCCATGTAACGTTTTAATATTTTAATAAATAAAATTTAACTTACATAAAATATGCAACAAAGAAACAAAATGATAATTGTACAATAAAAATGTCATCGCACAAATTAAAAATAGTCTAATTAATACTTAAAATTCATAAAATAAATTATAAAATTATTATGTGTCATCATCTGTTAGCTCATCGTCGGCATTGACATAATTGACGAACTTGGTAGGCAATGGTAATGATTCATGAAAATGAGTCTCTTCCACGCCAACCCTTCTATAGAAATTTTCATTGTCAAGTACCCGATCATCCAAATTAGGTATGGCATAATCATCAATTGCATCATTATCCTATAATACGTCAAACAAATCCCTCGGTAGCATTCGAACAACTACGTACCAATCTGTTTCAATTGTGTCCTCCATATAAAATACTTGTAGTGCTTGTGATGCTAACATGAAAGGATCCTCTTTAAATCCCAATCAATTGAAGTTCACCATAGTAAATCCATATTGATCGGTCTTCATTCCTCGTGGACTTTCACTATTAACCCATTCACACTTAAACAACATCACAACTCGACCTGTATTTTCTACCTCGGTAGGACCACAATATCTAACCTCGAAGATATCTACAACGCTGCCTTAACAATTCACTTGCCTAATTGCACTAGGGACACCAAAATTTTGATTCTTATGCTTATCATCCACAAATTTTATACGAAATATGAATGTCACATCCCGGCCCGGGCCCCCACCACATCCTGGACTCGACTCCACCATAGCACGATATTGTCTGCTTTGGGCCTCGACCACGCCCTCACAGTTTTGTTTTTGAGAACTCACATGAGAACTTCCCAGTGGGTCACCCATCCTGGGATTGCTCTCGTGCGAACTCGCTTAACTTCGGAGTTCCTACGGAACCCGAAGCCAGTGAGCTATCAAAAGGCCTCGTGCTAGGTAGAGATGGGAATATACATATAAGGCTTACAGGATCCACTCCCCTGGGCGATGTGGGATGTTACAATGAATCCATGAACAATGTGAATTTTATATCTACTCATAGCCCTACTAGGATAATTAGCTAGCCAATGCAAGTCTTTAGATATGAACATGTCATTAGCATGACATCTTGAATTAATATGTAATAAGTATGAAGATAAAAATTGACAGGACAACTATAAACATATCATAATTAAAATGTAAAAAAATAAAAAATAAATAATGTGATTGTTATATCAGCTCACATGTTGCTTGAACCATTCTAGAAATTCTTTTTTGCATAGCTCCTTAATTTGTCACATAGTCAACCTTTCTCGACGATGTTTAGTTTTCAAGAATTCCTCATGTTGCCTAGGCAATTAAGTCCAAATTTATTTAATTAATTTTTCAATGTTAAGAAAACCAATAAAACATTAAGACGTATGACTAAACGTTCTTACCTTCTAAATGGGTTGACTTCATCACAATTGTTTAAAATGTATCTATGGCACTGATCAAGAACATTTAAATCGAGCTGCACATTTTCTCCTGAACCCATATAACATCCTTTAGAGTTAAAAATTGATAACTCACCACATACTCCATGTCCAATACCATCTTCATTTCGACCTCTACGGGTGCGACGAGACTCGATATCTCTAAGATACATGTAGTAGAAGGATAAGCACTCATCCATCAAATATGCTTCAACAATAGAACCTTCAGGACGACCCTTATTTCGAACATAGAGCTTTAGTGTTTGCAAATGCCTACAATTATAGCACGGAACACAAATTATTATAATTATTAATTAAGTTATGACTATAACTATAAAAAAATTATAAAAAAAAATTGTTAATTACCATTCAATTGGATACATCCATCTACATTGAACATGCCCTGCAAGAGCTACTTCATCTGCCAAGTGAATTGGGAGGTGCACCATTATATCAAAAAATGCAGGAGGGACTATTTTCTCAAGTTGACATAATATCAAGGAAATTCTTGAATTAAATTTCTTGAATCCTTCCTCAGACTCTTTCTTGCTACCTAACTGTTTGAAAATTGCACTCAACTCTAATAATACCATAGTAACAAATTTAGGCAAAACCAGAAGTATTGCATGTGGGAGTAACTACTACATTAAAACATGACAATCGTGGCTTTTTAACCCAAGTATTTTTCATTCATTCAATTGGATACATCCATCTACATTGAACAAGCCCTGCAATAGCTACTTCATCTGCCAAGTGAATTGGGAGGTGCACCATTATATCAAAAAATGCAGGAGGGAATATTTTCTCAAGTTGACATAATGTCAAGGAAATTCTTGAATTCAATTGCTTGAATCCTTCCTCAGACTCTTTCTTGCTACCTAACTGTTTGAAAATTGCACTCAACTCTAATAATACCATAGTAACAAATTTAGGCAAAACCAGAAGTATTGCACGTGGGAGTAACTGCTACATTAAAACATGATAATCGTGGCTTTTTAACCCAAGTATTTTTCATTCATTTACGTGCACACATCACGGAAAATTTGATGAATATCCATTAGGGACCCAAATAGTAGACAACATTTGTAAAATGCAACTTTTTCTTCTCTTTTCAATGTGAACAATGTTAGAGGTCAAAAGGTTCTATTTCCTTCTCTACGTGGGTGTCGACTACGTCTTATGTTTAAGACTTCAAAATCTGCACATGCAGCCAATCCATCTTTAGACTTTTCTATATCTAGCAATGTTCCCACCACATTGTCATATATATTCTTCTCGATATGCATAATATCAAGATTGTGTCTAATCAACAGATGCCTCTGATATGGTTGTTCATAAAAAATAGATTTCCTTTTCCACTGACTGTTACTACTTCTACTGCTCGAAGTTCTTTTTCTGCGTTGCCTAACTGAAGCATCTTTGTTGGTTTTCCAAAAGTAAATCTCAAAGTATAAAGTTCTTGAAGACATTGTAAACCAGTCAATTGCCTTGGTGCACTATGATGCTCTCGCCAACCATTAAAAGTTGTGGTTTGCCTACGCAACCTATGATTATCTGCAAGAAAGTGTCGATGCCCCAAATAACAAATCTTACGACTCGCGAGTAAGTAAATAGATTTTGTATCATGCATGCAATGTGGACAAGCTTTATATCCATATGTACTCCATCCTGACAACTTTTCCATAAGCTGGAACATCACTTATGGTCCATAAGATGACATCCTTCGTCATAAAATTTTGGTTAGAATATGCATCATAAGTAGGAGTGCCCACCTCCCACAACTCCTTTAACTCGTTGATCAATGGACGCATGTACACATCAATCTCTTTACCAGGACAACGCGATCCTGGTATTAACAGAGATAGCAACAAATTCGATTGCTTCATACACATCCAGGGCGGCAAATTGTAAACTGAGAGCACCACAAACCATGTGCTATAGCCATGCCTCATTTTCCCAAAAGGATTAAATCCATCACTGGCTAACCCTAATCGAACATTTCGAATTTCTAACGAAAACTCTGGATATAAATTATCCAAATGCTTCCATGCTAGAGAATATGAAGGATGTCTCATAAACTCATCCTTAGGACATTCAGTTGCGTGCCACCTTATATGTTCAGCCGTATGCTTTGACATAAAAAACCACTGCAATCGTGATTTTAAAGGAAAATACCACATAACCTTAGCTGCAATTTTTTTCCTTGAGCTATCATCTTTGTTGGTTATTTTATATCTTGATTTACCACAAACTGAGCACGTAGTCAACTCCAAAGTGTCTTTCCAATAAATTATGCAATTATTGGGACACACATCAATCTTCACATATGTCGAACCCAAGTCATTTATAAGTTCTTTTACCTTATAACAAGATTCAGGCAAATAATCGCCCTTAGTCAACATTCTTTTAATTAACTCAACTAACGTGATGAAGATCCCGTTTGGCATTCCCACTAAACACTTGATCTGATAGAGTTTTACAACCACTTCCAATTTCTTAAACTCCTTACAATCGGGGCACAAATTTTGATTTGCCTCTTCAAGCAACCTAAAAAAAGTCTCCACCTCTTTTGGATGCCCTTCCCCAATAGGGGGTTCAGTAGACGGCCCAACACCTTCTTCCGTTAATGGTTGGACAAATACATCATTAAGAAAATCATGCATCTTGTTTCCTCTTCTCCAATTGCCACATTTTGCTTTCCAATGTTGGACTCACCATGATGTCGCCACTAAGCATTTTTATAATCTTTATCCATATCATACAATACAAAATGTTCAACAATAGTTTTCCTAATAAAAGTATATCAATTACAACATTTTTTGCAAGGACATCTAAACTTATCGAGGCCAACACCATTCGCAACTTCTTGATCCAAAAATAAATTAATTCCTACCTTCCGAATTTCGTGGTATCATCAACGAACTCTTGTCCATGTTTTACCACTTTACAAGGGAAACATATTACGTTGACACTAAGATCCCTACAATCTTTCAATCCCTATTATGTAGGCATAACTATTAGACTTTTCAATTCCTATCTTTCAACCCTCGAACTCTATCATGATTGCAATCTTTTAATTTCCAACACTTATTATAGTAAAAACAAATTAAAAAAAAAACAACAAAAGGTTATCAAAATTATGCTTATCTAATCTTGATTATTTGTTAAATTCAAGTTTTGTATATCCCCGTAACAATTAGAGTGCAAAAATAAATTAATTTAACATAATATATACCTACATTACAAAATGTTGATAGTTTATGTTATATTTAATATTGTTAATTTAACATAAATGCTTATAAATAGTACAAATTTATCTAATTAATTAAATTAAAATTTTTAAATAAATAAATTTGTGTATTATACAATTTAAAAATTAAGGAATTTAGTGATAGAAATGTGAATTATTGAAGAATTCCATCGTCGATCAATTCTGTATGTACTCAGCCAGCTCAAATAAAGTCCCTACAAAATTATATTGGAAACAAAAAACAAACATAAGAGGAGAAGATGAAAATAATAGAAGCAAGAAAAACTTATTGTGAAGAAGAAGGAATAAATGAAGATGAAGAAGAACAAATAAGAAAGGCACGAGAGAGGAAGAAGAAGATGCGGGGTAGGCTATATAAAGAGCACCAACCTGTCGGATACAACCGCCAGGTAGTTTGAAAATATTTAAAAATAAAAATATATTGTCGGGTAAAAGCGCTAGAAATGGTTCTTTAGCCGACAATAATTTTTGTCCGTTAAAAGCGACCCTATTCTCCGTTTCTTCGACACTCTTAAAAAAAATAGAAAACTATCCGACGGAAACATGCTAAAGGGCGGGAATTTTCCACTTCACTATTTCTGTCGGAAAACAAAGCCTTTGTGTCGGTTTTATCCGACATTTATATCTTATGTCCGTTATAAGCGACAGTAATGCTTTTTCATCCGACATAATATAAAAAGGTTGTTAGAAATGTCTTATCTAACAATATATTGTATAATACCCTCATAATAGATCATGTTAGTGCTTTTGAGTTTTGGCATTTATTTATAAAACAAAAATTCATGTATTTCTAGTTATATCTATTTTCTTATTGAATGAAACTATGATTTTCTTAATTTTTTCATGCATTATTGATGGTCCAAAAAATATCACTTGTTACAGGTTTTGGATAAAGACAACATGATGCCATTGGTGTATAATGTATACGATCATTCAACTAACTTTAAGTAAAAGTACAGTGTTGCTTTCATAGTTTTGTTGGTACTTATATATGATAATATAATGTATATTTACATAATATGTAGTTCATTATTAAAACAATTCACATCTAGTTTATTACATAATTTATAGATTATTCATTTTTAATAATAATATGTTTTTGGTTTATACAATTAAATAGAGTAATTGCATCTGGCGTCAAATATGACACCATAATTTTTTTACACCTAGCATTTATTATTAACGACGCTTTAGGTAGCATCGCAATGTTGTTGCAAATAGTACTTGCGATGGCCATACGGCGTCCTATATAGTTGCCAAAATATTTGTGACATAGGTTTGTTGTGGCGCGTGCATTACCATCGTAAGGCCGTAGTCAAAAAACTTTTTATGACGTTCTTAGCACATTTTGCGACCCATTTGTTCTGTCGCAAAAGACCCTTTTATTTTGTAGATCCGAGAAGGGACAAAAACCCATAGTTTAAGGAAAAGTACATGAGAAAGTGCAAAGCCAAATTAAACATCTACAGAATGTACATCAGGGATATGACCAGCCTAGGATGGGTGTCTTAATAAAACCTCGTTAAGTAGCAGAATGTACATCAGGGAAAAATGCTCTTAATCGTTGGGAAAAAGAGTATATTAAGATCAAGTAAGTATACTTCAGGATACTCCCCCTGAGTTTGATATAATTCCAAAGAGAACTAACACTGTTACAACTCATAAAGTTTACGCAAACCAATTCCTTGAACAAGCTTCTGAAATGTCTTATTCGGAAAATCAATTATGATCTCATTTCTATTCCAAACATCATCCAAGCCAGCATAATGGACTGAAATCTCTCTATTCTCAGGATGTGGATTCATCTCTTCCAGGACGCTTCCATATTCTAGAATTTTCTCATATGTAGAATAAAATTGAGTAAGCGATGGTCGGGTTTATGGTAGGCTCATTGGCCTGTTTCGTGGTTTTCCTTTTCTGGGGTTGTGAATCATTTAAACCAATATGTCTGCCATGCTTCTAGGTTGGAGCTGATGATTGGCTAACCACTAATGTATGAGAGTCTGCCATAGTGGCATTCTGACCTTCCGGGATGAAGGTCCGTCATACATTTAGTACATCCATCTTTGCAAGCACATTTGCATCTGGTATATGTGATCTCGTCACTCTCGCTAGATAGGTGAAAGCATCTCGCTTGCTCTAAGCAACATTCTGAGGATCTAGGATGCATTGCACTTCAATCTCAGACTAAGCAGTGCAGGGATCTAAGTGAGAGTGTCCACAATCGCATCATTCGTCTAGAACATTGACGTTCTTATCTCCCCTTAATGACAAGAAGACCGTCTTATAGAAGCAACAATCCGTAAAATGAGCGGTAAAGAGATTGCTTGTCAAAGGTTCTAAGTAACAAAGGATATAAGGAGAATCATAACCAACATAGATTCCATCCTTCTTTAAGGACCCATTTTAGTACGTAAGGATGGAGAAATCAGCACATAGATGACACAACCAAAGACGCGCATATTAGACCTAACAATTTCTTACATGACCTGTTAACATGACATGTAAATGACATGAAAATAACGGATTTTGGGTCAACACGTTAACTTATTGGGTCACACGAAGAGTACCTATTAAGAATGGGTCCTTAACAAGTTTATATGAGGGTGATACGTGGGGTAACCCATTTTAACACGTTAAGAAAAAAGTTTATTTTGATGATTTTAATTTTTTAAACTACTAAAAAAACTTACTATGAAATACAATAACCGTAATTTAATGTAAATATTGTAATATTAAATATGTAGAACTTCAGGTCTAATTAAATTAAATTAATTAACTATTTATTGTTTTATTGGACTTTAGACCAAATTAGGAAAATTGACAGAATAATATAAAAGGAAAACTAATGAAAAGTGCTTGAAAAATTTTACTTTTAACCAAAAACATGTTATAAGTTTGTTTAATGGTTAGTACAAGGGTCATATTAAAGCAGTCCAACTAAAAATGGCCCAGCTATAATAAATTATGATTTGTCAATTTTATCCATAACTTTTTAGGTTGAATTGTTTTAAATTTGTTCAGTTCGGTTTTCTTCAAGATTCAGCTTTTTTTTGCGAGAGCTGGTTGAAGGCTTTGAGAACCAGACTTCTGAATTCTTATCCATTTGAACATGATCGTCGTTTCAACTTTTGAAGTGCTAATCAAATTGAATGTGATCGTTGATTTTTAGATCATCTGTCATCATTCGTACTATATCTGAGACATTTTTTCTAGATTTTCGTCATTAATGGAGTTCATCGCTGTTTTGCAGTTCTTCTTTTTCTTTGAAAAAAAAAAGAAAAGATCCTCATGCTATTTAATTTATGTTTTGTATTATTTCGTTGAAACGTGATCGTCGTCATTATTCATAGTGTATTCGAGGTACTGTTTTTCAATTTTTCATCTTGAGTGGAAGTCATCATTTGTTTCTCCATAAAAAATAAAAAAAATAAAAAATAAAGAAAAAGAAAAAATAAAATAAAAATAAAAATAAAAAAAGATAAATTTGAAATTTGCATGGTGTTCAATTTGCGTTTCTTATTAAATTTTGAGATCTGCATGTTATTCAATTTCGTATTATTTCGTTGATAATTGTATATGAGTTGTAGAAGGTTTTTTCTCGTTTTGCAAATATAGTGTTAGCTTTTGGTTCACTTTTATAATGAAATAATGTTAGCTTTTGGTTCAGTTTTTCCAGATACAATGTTGTTTTTGTTCATTTTTTTATAGACAGTTTTAATTTTTGTTCAATTTTCGAGAAACACTGTTATCTTTTGGTTTACTTTTATAATGAAACAATGTTAGCTTTTGGTTTTAGTTTTTCAAAAACAGTTTGGTTTTTGTTCAATTTATCCATAAACAGTGCTAGTTTGTTGTTCAGTTTTTTAGAGATAGTGTTAGGTTTTTGTTCATTTTTCAGATATAGTGTTAGCTATTGGTTAAACAGTTTGGTTTTTGTTAAGTTTTCCAGAAATAGTTTGGTTTTAGTTTAGTTTTTCATAAACAATGTTAGTTTGTTGTTCATTTTTCAAAGACAGTATTAGCTTTTTGTTTATTTTTCAAAAAACAGTGTTAGCTGTTGGTTCAGTTTTCAAGAAATGGTGATATTTTTTTGTTCATTTTCAAAGACAGTGTTTGTTTTTTGTAGTCTTTACATTTTGTTGTAGGTTATTGTTATATATGTTCATTTAATATTTGTGTATTGGTTTTGTTTTTGTTTTGTTTTGTGTTCTATAGTTATGGAGAATGGTAAAATAGCTCAGTTTACTTGTGGTGGTTTATCCGTCATTAGTTCTATTTCATCAGCATATACATTCGATCAGATTTGTGTTGATCTTTGCTCTAGGTTTAAAGGTTTAAGACTAGGTGTTTTGAGTTAAAATATTCTTTGAGTGAAGGTTTTACGTGTCTATTGGATTGTGATGCCAATGTTAACAACATGTTGTTAGTTTGTGGTGTTGTTGGAAAACCTCTAGTAGAAATATTGGTTTTTGATAAATTTGCAGGTGCTCTAGTTGAGTTACCTACAGATAGTGTATCTTCTTCGTGCTATACATCAGATTTAGTGAAAATTATCATTTAGGGAAGTATGGTTCTCATGGTAATCATAGCTACATGTCTTTTGAATAGGAAAGCTATATTGAATCTGTGGGTCAAGTTTTTTGAGGAGGTTGTGCCGATTTTCGTGATATGTTGAAGAATTTCTCTGTTGAGTGTGGGTTTGAGTTGAAATATTTGAAGAATGATAAGAGTCGGATTAGCGCAGAGTGTTCTAGGAAAGAATCTAATGGTTGTCCTTGGCGAGTATGTGCATCCAGGTGTTCGATTAATGATTTATTTGTTATTCAAAAATTGAACAATGTGCATACATGTAAGGGAATGATTCGAACGAATAAAAACAATGTTGTTGGTTGGAAGTTTGTTTCTTCTCTCATTAAGGACAAGGTTCAGTCAAATCCACTTATCAAACCGAAGGAAATCATTTCAAACCTAAAACAGTTTTATGGACAAGATATTGATTATTCTACTGCATACTTTAGTAAAGAGAAGGCAATTTCTGAGCTAAACGATGACGATGTTGATTCTTACAAGTTGTTGCCTTGGTATATAGAATCTACCCTTGCAAGCAATCCTGGATATGTATTTAATAAGCTTTAAGTTGTACCAGAGTCCAATAGGTTTCTTTGATTGTTCATCGCTTACAATGCATGGATTAAAGGATTCATGTTTTGTCGCCCAATGTTATTCATTGATGGTACTTTTATCAAGAGCAAATACAAGGGCACACTTCTATCCTGGTGTGCAAAAAATGATAATGATGGTGGGTTAATAGTTTGACTTTATATTTGATGTTATATGTTTTATGTAAACAGAAGTACATAAAAGTTTCATAAACAGTTGTATCATATTTTAGGTTACAGAAACAGTTTACACCTGACAGTATTTTATTCCTTTTCGAGGTTGCTTATGCTATTGTTGATTTAGAAATAATAGCAAATTGGAGAGAATTTTTGTCAATATTATCTTTGTATATTAAGGTCTCAAGAAAGGATGATCACATTTATGTCGAATATACATGATGGTATTTTGAGGCGTATTCCTGAATTTTTCCTTGAATCTCCACATTCATATGTATTGTTTATTTAAAACAGAATGTTAGTAGTTTATTTTCAAAGGGTGCTGGTAAGGGACTAAAGAAGAAGATGAATTTTTTAGCAAACTGTGCTTATGCATGCACTACATCTAATTTTGATGATTGCATTATTGAATTTATGGATAACGGGAAAGGGCATGTGAAGAATTTTTAGTTGATTTGCCTAAAGAGAACTATGCTATTACTCACTTTCCTGGTAAGAGATGGGGATCAATGAGTAATGCACTTTCAGAGTCTTTTAATACCATAGTGTTGAATAGCCGTTGTATGCTACTTATGGATCTTCTTAAAGACATTAGAGTTTGGCTGATGGTTAGTATGACTAAGAAGAAATTATTTGATCAGAATATTCATACGATTTTGTGTCCAAAGAAAGAAAATGAGCTGAAGCTGCTATTGAAAGAGGGCATGCATTGGAGGATTAGTCGTTTTGACATGGATGTTTTTGAAGTTAGGACGGAGTGGAATCGTTTTGTTGTTTGTCTGGGTGATAGGACATGCTCTTGTGTTCAATGGCAGCACAATCCTTTTCCATGTTCTCATGCATTGTACGTGTTGCAGCATGATAATTGTGATGCATTTAAGTATGTTGAAGAGTACTGGAAGGCTACTTTTTATCCGGAAACATATCAGTTTGTCATGAATCCAATTTCAGATTTGGATAAACCTAATGTGAATAATTTTAAGAATGGTGTGAGGCCACCTAATACTGAGATTTCATCTAGAAGGCCAAAGAAGATTAGGATTAAATTTGCTGGTGAAATTAGTGGGACTAAGAAGATTGTGACTTGTAGCAGATGTCAAGGTTCAGGACATAATAAGGTTTCATGTAAAGTTGTTATCCAAGACGGTTGAAATTTTTTTTTTTTTTTTTTATTTTTTTATTTTTTTTGTAGATGGGAGCTATTCGTGTATGTAACAGATTTTAATCTTTGGAGATTGCTTTTTATATTTTCAATTGATGTTTCAGATTATATAATTTTTGGTTTATACAAATGTACTTCTTTCAGTGTTAGTTTGTGGTTTAGTTTTCTAGACACAATGTTAGTTGTTTTGTTAATTGTTTAAGAAACAGTGTTCAGTTTTGGTTCAATTGTTCAGATACAGTGTTCAATTTTGGTTTCTTTCTTTTTTCAGAAACGGTGTTGGTTTTTAGACAAATCAAACTGTTTGTGGATCCAAATTGTAATATATCACAGAATTTGTTGGATCTAGTGTTGGTTTTTTACTCTGTTTTTAGACACAGTGTTATGTTTTGGTTTTTTTTTTAGATACAGTGTAATGTCTTGGTTCTATTTTTCCAGCGACACTGTTGGTCTTTACACAATGTAAGTTCACAAATAAAAGTATTATCCTATTAGTTTGAGGCTTATTTGGAACTCGATTTTAATCTCACTTTATTTTTTGTAGCTCAAAAGTCGCCACTTTACTCCCTAAAACTCAATGTTCGGTCCACTTTGCCCCTGAAACTAGGGATGGGCAAAATACTCATGGTTATGGGTAACCACGGTTACCCGCCCATTTAAAATTTACGGTTACGATTATGGGTATAAACGTTTACCCTTGAAACTTAAATGGGTGGCTATGGATATTAACCACGGTTATAAACGGATAACCATTTACCCGTTTATTTTAATATATGTAAGATTAACATAAAATATGTTCCCTATCGGACAAAACTTAGATGAATGTTATTGACTATAGTGCATGGTTTATGTACCTAACTACATCAATGTTATTGACTATAGTGCATAATTTATGTAGCTAATTATAATATAGTTTTCCTTAACCACTGGTCCATTATATATATAAATATATATTATGTTAATGCTTTATATCCTGGGTAAAATAACCCAAGAATACTGTCTTGTTGCATGATGTTTTCATCATATTCTGTAATTCTAAACAGTTTTCCTTTTTTAGATAATTTCTTTGCTCTAAGTTATGGTAATTGAGTGTTGTTTTATATCTGGTTTGCATATGTTCCATCTGAGTTATGGTAACCAAGACACTTGGAAAATATACTATATTACTTTCATTGATAATAGTTAAAAATATCTTATGTAAACTATTATTTTAATCATTGGAATTGTATGAGGACTTAAAAGATTAAAATACAAAATGCATAATAAATATACCTATAACAAGATTAAAATACGAAATGCATAATAAATATACCTATAACGGTGTTTAATTGTCAGAAAAAGAAAATTATGACAAATTTTTCTTTTTGAATTTTCAAGTTGTTAAAAAAACATGTAGAGTGGTGAAAAAAGGGTAAATGGTGAAAAAATGGGATAAACTAGTAAATGATTACAATTAAATGGATACACGGTTATGGATATGGTTAACTATTTATAAGGGGTTATGGGTATGAGTAGGTAAATGATTATGCGGGTATGAGCATAAATGGTTATGGGTAAATAATCGCGGTTGCCCGCCCGCCATAATTGTTGCCCATCCATTCATGAACTCGATTTTGATCATATTTTTCCCTTGAAACTCGAACTCGTCTCTATAAAATTCAATATTTGCTCCACATTGGCTTAGATATGTTAATTTCCTATGTGGATTTGATTTGAGTGCGCCAAGCTAATCAATTTCTGTCTTATTTTTTTTATCTCTTCAATTTCTTTTAGACTTCTCTAAGTGTTGAATGTTAACCAATAATAGAGATTTATAACCAAAATTTATTGCACATATGACATAGTCTTATTGGGTGTTGGGTCCCAAGTATGTTTCAAGTTTATGTCAATGTTGTATTGTATCATATTTTGTGTGTGTCATGTAAACCTTTATATGTGGCTATGAGTTCAATCCACAAAATAATTGGACTACTGTAATATCCCTCGTTTAATCAAGAGTGAAGTATGTTATAATTGTTTTTATCTTGTTATAAACTTTCTAGTTTAAGTGTGATTGTGTAAATTCTAGATTAGATTTGATTATAGTTATTCTTTCCTATATGGACTTGTATTCCTTTGGGATGAAGGATTTCTTCTCTCCCTTATTACTATAAATAAAGGCACTACATAGGGGCGGAATAACACATTCTCTACACATTCTTCTACACAACCCTACTGATGTGATAAATAATAGCACTCAAATTAAACCCTCTTTTTGACAATTGTAGTATAGATATAAGTAGGGATCGTTCTAGGCCGGGGATTAGGAGGGATTGCTAATCTAATGAAAATCGACTCAAAGATGTAAAAATATGCTTTAAAACTCTTAAACACACTCAAAAGACTCTAACTAAACTTGTATGACTCAAAACAATCTTTAAAGACTCAAAACAACTCAAAACAATAAAAAAGACTCAATTTAGACTCTAAGACTCAATTTGGACGAAAATACAATTAGTTTTGACTCAAAAGACTTAAAAAGACACTTTTGGACAGATTTAGAACAAGTAAGAAAAGGGGGTTTGATTTTGGACGAATTGAAAAGAAAAACAAGTAACTTAAAACTTTAAAACAGATTTTGGACGAATTTAAGAAAAACCAATGGATGATGAACTAGCCAAGGGATACTTCTCCACACATGATACATTCAAACACAAGTTGATTTCCAGTTGCTTTTCCGATAAACCAGAACCTCAACACCCCAGATTAACTGTGACATCACTAATTAACCCTCAGATTTTCCCTTAAGTTATTGGATTGGATGACATCATACGACAACCCAAAGCAATCTTCAAAAGTCCCCTACATGACATCATAATAGAGATACAATCAAAGATCATTACGTTCAATGGAAATCATAAGTATTGACAAAGCACTTGTAACTATGACATCATGATACTCATGCTAGGAATTTACTTAACATGATTGTGAAAACAACCGTAACTACTTGTGAATATAAGTTTGTAACGATTATGTGAAACACCCTTATATTCTAGCACCAAATTCAAGCATGCAAATTAAGTAGGCCTCCCTAATCAACATACAAGAATAAGTTATCCATCAAACGGTTAAGTAAATTGCATTCACAATTTATGAAATCACAACTGGAATTTATCAACTCATATTATAAACGTAATCATGGTTTCAAAGCATCCCTAGGCTAAAACGAGTTTAGCCTCTCATATTCATAACAAAACAAAGGAGAATAGAATTAAACATTGAAAATGAAAGATAGATTACACCTAAAAACGTTCCAACACTCCAACTCGAATGCATAAACGTCCAAGGCTTCGTCTTCCTTCTCCTCCTCCTTGCTAAGTCACGGCACAAGAGTCTAGGGTAGTTTTGTGGATGATTTTCTGGGTTTTGAATGAATTTAGGAAGGTAGGGTGGTGCGGCAAGGGTTATGGGTGGTGTATGGAGGCTTGGATGAAGGTTTGGAAGTATGGGAATGGTGGAAAGTTGGATGGAAGGCTGCGGCAAAGGATAGGTTTCTGAGTGAATGAAGGCAGGTTGTATGGAAGGGTGATTAGGGTCTCTAAGGGTGCGGCATAGGGTATTTATATGGAAGAAAGAATCCTAAGGCTTTATTACTTAGTTTAGGGAAAGAAATAACTCCAAATTCTTCAAGAATAGGAAACACAAAGTCAGAAAATCCAAAGGAAAGGAAAAACTCACGGCAAAGGAGTGCAAGAAAGGGAATGCTCTTTATTTCTGAAATTAGGCAAGGATTTTGGAATAGAAAAGGGTATGTGAATTATGGCTGAGTTTGATATGAAAAAGGAATGTGTTTGAATGCTTTAAAACAGGAAAGAAGGCCCTCCCTTGCACGGCAAGGAAAGGAAATACTAAGGGGATACACGGCAAGGATTTTGGTTTGCAAGGGAACATTGTCTTGTGTCCTAGAATAGGTAGAAGTCCTTGATATTGCTGAAACATGGAGTCTTTAAGGATTAGGAAAGATTAAACCAAAATAGGAAACCTTGGCTTAACTTTCCTACTTCAAGTAGGAAACCTTCTTTGACTAGGATTCCTCATTTGATTAGGAATCCTCTTGTGATTAGGAATCCTCTTGTCATTAGGAATCCTAACTCTTTTAGGTCTTCAATTTCGTCCATTCCTTTTGCTCCAAACATAAGCTATCCATTCCAAGCCCAATTTTGCTCCAAAATGCACCTTTTTGCTTCCTTAGCCATATGAACCTAAAAACACATGAAAATGGCTTAAACTACTAAAACAACTATGAATTGACAACATAAATGCACGAAACAAGCTAAGTAAGTCGCCTAAATATGCTCCTATCACCTACAAACACATCTCTCTCTCCAATCTCTCTCTCGGCCGCCAGCCCCCTTCCCCTATCAGATAAAATAGGCTAAAACATGTTATCAGCACGATCCTACCATTATGCTTAGGAATCTGACGTGGAAGCTTTATGGATCAAACTAGTTCATCCAATATAATCACACAATCAGGTTCTTCCAAAACAACGGTTTTCATCTCGATATTTTTGCAGGCCTGATAGCATGAACATTCACTATAATGCATAACCCAACTTTACGTTTTTCGAATTGTAGATTCTACATAAATTTTGTATGCATTATATTCATAATTGTTGAATTATGTGAATTTGATATTGCCATGAATTGCATTAAATATATGTCCATCCATTAAATTATTGAATTGAATATGCATGCAATTGAATTTTATAATTTGGAAAAAAAATAAAAACAAAATCGCAAACTGCAACCCACGATCTGAGCCGCAAACCTGAGCCACTAGCCTAGGCCTGCAGCTTGTATGGCTGAGCCACGCCGAGTAACGAGACCACAAGCCGGAAACCCTGACATCTTGCATAGCGTCTTCACCATCATAGGTGGGCCTGCAACCCAACCTTGACCTTGGGTCACCGTCCTGATGGCCTGAAGCTCGTCTACCGACGTAGATTAACTGAGATTCCTTTGAATCTTGTCAAATTTTCTTTGAAATTCCTAATCGAATTTCTAGGGTTTTGGTTGAAACGTTGAGATTCCTCTATCTCCGTTTATATTCATGATTCCCGTTGCCTCACGAACTCGCCCTGAGAGTTTTTGTCCCAAAACACGGCCGCCAAATGTGGTAGCGCTTGTCTTCTTCCTTGACGAGCACACCCAACTACGACTGGGGTGTTTTTGGTCCCAACCCGAACCCAATTGGGCCTTGGTTTTCTCAGCCTAAAAGAATTTTTTTTTCTTGGGTTTGCCTGAAGTTGCCCAAACCTTTAGCTCGGCCCAAATTCGACACCAGCCCGTAAGGGTATGGTGTCCCCGTGCATGTCACCACACCCAGCTCGTAGCTGGCGAATCGGCGCACATGTACCGTGATGCATAGGATTACGTACCCTAAGAACACAGACACTGCGAAGTGGAGCACTCCTCCGCATAGGACTTGCAGTCTTAGCTTGCTCCTCGTTGCACCAGATCAGAGCCCATTTGGGCCTCTATCTTTGGGCTTGCACCTGCAGCTCGTTTTTTGTGATGCTGAGCCAACTTGCATACTAGGCATAAGCTCATTCAAGCCCAAATTTGGGCCTGGACCTCACGGTGCAAATTTACTTAGCCCACCTATGGGCTTTGGTCCAAGTTTTTGGGCCCTGAGTTTAATTGCCTAATTATTTTAGGCCCAATGGGTTTTATAATTTTTTTCACCCACACTTTAAATTTGGCACGAAGTCCAAATAATTAATTCGATTATAATTCTAGACCTGAAGTCCTATTTGCATATTTTATTGGTGCATATTTTTGTATATATATTTGCGTTTGTTTGCAGGAACATATGAACCTGAAGTTCATAATTATTTCGAAACTTGAAATTTCTAGAAACATGCCTTGTTTGACAACATGAAGTTTTCCTTAAAAACATCACCTATGAAAACTTGAAGCTTTATCATGCAAATTTAAACCAATATCTGTTTATTAGAACCTAAATGTTCTACTTCTATGTGAATGAATTGATATTTTTCTCCATTACACTAATCACATCTTGTCCTTTGTTTTATGATAGGAACATGTCGAATTTGAACAAACTTGACTTTACCGATTTAGAGGTCTCAGGAAGTAACTACCTCAAGTGGGTCGAAGATATGAAGCTCCACCTCACTGCAAAGAATTTACATTCCGCCATTGAAGATGAGACAGACAACCCGATTGGCAAAGCTGAGAAAGCTATTGCCATGATCTTCATCCGAAGACATATTCATGACGCATTGGAAACCGAGTACCTTGCTAAGAAGGATTCACAAGCACTATGGATCACTTTGGCTGATCGTTTTGATCAGCAAAATAACACCTTCTTGCCTGAAGCAAGACATAACTGGCTGCATTTGCGCTTCCAAGACTTTAAGTCTGTGAATGAATATAATTATGAAGTTTGTCAAATATGATCACTTCTCAAGTTTTGTAATGAAACTTTGACTAAAAAGGATCTTCTGAAGAATACCTATTCGACCTTCTCTGCTACTAATATTGTCATGCAACAACAATATAGAGCTCAGAAGTTCACTAGGCTCTCAAATTTGATCTATGTTTTACTTCTCGCTGAAAAACAGAATTAGTTGTTGATGAAAAATCATCAAGCTCGACCTACTAGGGTGACTGTTGTGCTTGAAGCATACTATAGCACAAACCAATGCTCAAAATGCCAAAAAAGGTGTGGTAGGGGTGGCCAGAAGCGACCCCGATAAGGTTAATAGAGCCAAGGCCCATCTAAGGGAGGAAACAAAGCCCAGAAACACCCTAACCTCACTCCCAAGGCCCTAAACTTCAAGAATAAAGGAAAAACACCTTAAACCATGGATGCGGACATGTGCAATCGTTGTGGTTCAAAGAACCATTAGTCTCGTGTTTGCCAAGCTCCCCAAAAGGTTGTAGCGGAACACCATTCTCATCGTAAGAAGTTTAAATCAAACTTTGTGCAAGTGGATGAACCGGAGAGTACCAAGATAGAGGTTTCTGACTTTCAAGAGGATACCACCCCTATGGAAGATTAGAATCTTAGACATAAACTATTTTTCTAGTTGAACTTTAGACATTGGGGCCGAATTCCACCAATTGGGCAAACCCCCCTTGTGTTTTTGGTTAATTTTGAACAATTTTCCTTTATGTTTGGATTATTTGTTGGTGATTTGCTTTTTGGATATTACGGCTTTAATTAATTTGCGTCCTTGAATACTTAAAATTATTTTGAATGGATATTTTTTGTTAGAACTTTTACGCATGTGACCAATTCAAATTAATTTTCTTTCTAGGTATGACTAGTGGGGAAGTTAGTTGTCTGGCAGATAGTGCAACCACGCACATAGTTTTGCATGAACCCATCCATTTCACTAACTTCATACCTAAAAATGTACCTCTGACAACCCTCTCAGGCTTATCCAACCTGATCGAAGGATACGGTAAAACACGTATAATGTTGTCCAATGGTACCATTGATGAGGCACTTTATTCTCCGCATTTGAGAAGAATGTTGCCGAGTTTTAAGGACACTACAGATAATAATTACCATGCTGAAACCTATATAGAAAATGAAGTTGAATTTATGTGCATAACTTCCTACTAATATGGCCAGAAACGTATTCTAGAGAAGATGGAGCGTATCCCGAGTAGTCTGTATACTACGATCATACGCCCCATAGAAAGCCACTATGTGGTCCGCTACCTTTGGGACCGTGCATGAAATTACACTTTGGCATGATCATTTGGACACCCTGGACGAACAGCGTTGTGCCGTATCCTTAAATCATCACACAAGCATCCACTAACCCGAAGTTTAGGTTCAATTCAAGGAATCCCATGTCAAACCTGCTCTATAGGAAAGCTTATCATTAAGCTTTCTTATGACAAGATTCGTTCGAGTCCTCCTATTTTTCTACAAAGGATTCAGGGGGACATTGTGGACCGATTTACCCTCCATGCGGACCATTTAGATATTCTATGGTCTTGGTTGACGCCTCCACACGTTGGTTACACATATGCTTGTTGTCCACAAGGAACACTGCATTCTCCAAACTATTGGCTCAGGTAATCAAGCTCAAGGTTCACCACCCTAATTATTCGATCAAATATATTCGATTGGATAATAGTGAAGAATTCACATCTAAAACTTTCAATGACTATTGCATGTCGGTTGAGGTTGAAGTTGAACATCCAGTACCCCATGTTCACACCCAGAGTGGCCTGGCAAAGGCATAATTTAAGCGCTTACAAATGATTGCTTGATTGTTGATCATACGTACCAAGCTCTCGATCGCTGCTTGGGGCCATGCAGTATTGCACGCAGCCATGTTGGTCCGCCTTAGGCTTGTTGTGACCTAACCATATAGCGTCATTTAGTTTGTTACCGGATACGAACCTGACATATCCCATCTACGCATTTTTGGTTGTGCGGTCTATGTGCCGATTTCGCCGCACTTACGTACAAAAACAGGGCCTCAGCGAAGGATGGGAATCTGTGTCGGAAATGATTCTCCTTCGATTATTTGTTACTTAGAACCTTTGACAGGTGATATGTTCACCGCTTATTTCGCAGATTGTCACTTTTATGAAATTGTCTTCTCGTCGTTAGGGGAAGATAAGAACGTCAACGTTCCTGAAGAACGACGCAAATTATCGTAGACAACTCCCACTTTATCTCATTTAGATCCTCGCACCGCTCAATCAGAAACTGAAGTGTAGCGCATATTAGATCTTCAGAGCATAGCTCAGAGCATGCCAAATGCTTTCACCGATCTAGTGCGAGTGAAAAGATCACATATTCCATCTATGAATGTGCCTGCAAAGATGGATGTACCTAGGGGTGGAAAAAATTCCCAAAAATCCTGAACCAATCCGATAAAATACCGTTCCCAAACTAAAAATGTCCCAAACCGATTTTCCCAAAATTTTCGGTATGCTATCCCGAGCCAATACAAAAATTTCGGTATGAGAATCGGGATTGTCTTCACAATATTTTGGTATTCCCATACCGAACCGAAAATATATATTTTTAATTATTATATATATATATTTACACAGATAATAATATTTATTATTTTTTTAAGAGAAGTGTTATTGGCACTCCAAAAATCTCATTCTACACTTCTCACAAGTGTATTTTTCTTTCCTAATATAGGAAGTTTGGAGTGTAGAATGAGATTTTTGGAGTGCTAATAATAATTCCCTTTTTTAATTATAGTTAGAGTTAATTTGAACCGTTGGATTGTTTCAAATTAATCTATGTCGTCCATTCCTTGTTAGGCTTTCTCCTGTCGTTTCGATTTCATTTATTTCTCATTCAGTCTCTCAGCTCAGCCATCGAGGGAACCCTCTCCGCCTCTCTGTCTCAACTCTCAAAATCCAACTCCGGCCAGTCACCGACCCACCACCACACAGATCCATCATCCACCGCTGTCTCTTTCCGACGGCGGAGCCTTCCTTCACGACACAGAGCCACAACCACTGGTCTTTCTCTCGCGAGACAATCTCTCACGATTCTCTCTCAGATTTAGATATAGGAAAATAAATATGGGAATTAATTTAGGGTTTGTGAAATTTAATTTACGAATTCTAGATTAGGGTTTGTAAATTTAGGGTTTGTTTGGTTTCACAAATTCTATTTAATTGATCTAATGGCTTTTGGGTTTTTGCAGATTGGTGAAGGAACTGGGCTCTTTTGCTTTGCTTCTGCAGCTTCTGTGCTGGAGTTTTATTTACCAACAGGTAAATTTCTCAGATGGGTTTTTACTTGATCTCATGGCTCTGGAGTTTTATCCCACTATGTTATGAATGTGACATTACATATTAGAACATCATGCAATATATGTTGAAGAATATAAAAATTACAAGATAGGCTGGAGTAACAAATGAGCTCTAGTGTTATGTTGATCAATGATCATTGTATCATGATTCATGCCTTTTCGAATGAAGAATGATCAACATTTTAAGTCTGTTGCCATAATCTAATTGACTGTAACTTATTAGGTCCTGTTAATTATATGATATTGAATGTCTTTGGTCCTCTTTACTTTAATTTTTGATGTTCCTACATGACTTTTACAGGTTGTCCAGCGCTTTCAAGAACTTTTTGCCCAAATGAAGTACAAAGAAGCTACTGAGCTTGCTGCGGATATTGTTGCTAAATTTTAGGTTTCCATTTTGCTTCTGTATTTGTACATGTTTCTTTCTTTAAGCAGTATTTCTCTCTTCAAATGCTTTTGTCCTGGATATGTTTCACATGTATGATGTATCTAATATTTTTTTTTTCAGTGCTATTTGTATCAAGCTTCTGGTATGCAATTTGATGTGTTGTGGTAGTTCTTGTTCTTTGGGTGTTGATACGTTTAACAGTTTAAGTGTTCTCTAATTGGCTAGATCTGATACATAGTACGTATAGCATTTTTCTAGTAGTAGAACATTTATGAGTAATGTTATTGATGCTTTGTAGAGGTTAGGAGAATTAAATGAATTCAAATGGCTGCATCTATGCCAAAATCGATAAGAAATGAATATATACCAAATGGTAATCTAGTGGACTAAACTAAGATACAACATACTTGGTCAAAAGACATATTGTACTTGATAGGTTTAGATTGTATGTTCATTTGTTTGAGAAGGTGAGAGTTACAATGCTTGTGCTCTGCTAATGATTTTTGTTTTCCTTGCGTTACAATTCTTGTTTGTTAGCATCAACGTTCAGAAAGAAAGTTTGGCAATACTTTTTGTGCTTACTTGCACATATTGAAGTCTAATAGCCCTAAAGCCCAAAACTATTTTAGGATTCCCGATTGTCCCGAAATCCTGAAACTATTTCGGGATTCCCGAAAATTTGGTTTAGGATCGGTATTGAATTTGGGATTCCCGAAAACTTCGGTTTGGGAATCAAGACTTGCATTTCGGTTCGGTATGGAATACCGAACCAGCCCTATATGTACCAAATGTATGACGAAGTTCCCTCCTGGAGGCCTGGGACGCCAATTTTTGTGATCCACGTACATTAGCAGCTAGCCAATCATTTTCCCCTACACATAAGCGTGGCAGACCACTTGGTTCAAAGGATTCACACTCTCGGAAGAGGAAACCCACGACACAGGTAGCAGAAGAGCCTACCGTGAATCCGAATGTCGCTTAATCATTCTATCCAACTCATGAGGAAACTCTAGATTACAGAAGCGTCATTGAAGAGACGAATCCACCTCACGAGAATCGTGAGATTTCGGTCTATTATGCTAGCTTAGATGATGTGTGGTGTAGAAATGAGATGATTGTTGACGATGCATTAGGATATATAGTAGCTACTGAGATTATGTTAAGCGATGATATTGAACCCCATTCCGTTTATGAATGTCGACTTATAACCGATTGGTCAAACTGAAAACAAGCAATCCAAGTCGAACTCGATTTGCTTGCAAAACGTAAAGTGTTTGGACTTGCAGCTCATACTCCTCCACATGTGAAGCCCGTTGGCTACAAGTGGGTTTTCGTTTGGAAGCGTAATGAGAAGAACGAAATGGTGTGTTACAAAGTTCGTCTTGTTGTGCAAGGCTTCTCACAACGCCCTAGGATTGACTATGATGAAACTTATTCACCTATTATGGATGTGATTACTTTTTGCTACCTTATCAGTTTGGTAGTTTCCAAAAAATTGGGTATGCAGCTGATGGACGTAGTAACTACGTATCTCTATAGGGATCTTGATACGGAAATTTATATGAAAGTTCCCAAAGGACTTACATTGAAAGGATCAAATATTTCCAAACCCCGGAACACACTCTCAATTCGGTTGAGGCGTTCACTCTACGGTTTGAAGCAATCTCGAAGAATGTGGTATAACCGTCAAAGTGAGTATTTGACTAGTTAGGGATATGTAAACAACGAACTATGCCATTGTGTGTTCATTAAGAAGTCACATTCCGATTTTGCGATTGTTGTAGTATATGTCGATGACATGAACCTTATCAGAACTCCTGAAGAGCTCACGAGAATTGCTGCACACCTGAAGTCAGAATTTGAGATGAAAGATCTAGGAAATACTCGATATTGTCTCGGTCTCGAGATAGAGCATCGTTCGAATGGAATCTTAATACATCAAACGAACTACACCCATAAGGTGTTTCGCTACTTTAATGAGGATAAAGCGTAGCCTTCGAGTACTCATATGGTCGTTCGATCGCTAGATACAAAATGAGATCCCTTCCGTCTGAAGGAGGATGATGAAGAGATTTTGGAGCCTGAAGTTCCTTATCTAAGTGTTATTGGCGCTTTATTGTACTTAGCTCAATGCACTAGATCCGACATCTCCTTCATTGTTAATCTTTTGGCAAGATACAGTAATGCACCAACACACAGACACTGGACTGGTGTTAAACACATCTTCCATTACCTTAAGGGTACTACGAATTTGGGCTTGTTCTATCCTTATGGATCCTCGAGTGATGTCGCACCCCCTTATCTCAAGTTGATTCTCACCTTGTTGGATATATCGATGTAGGATACTTTTCTGATCCGCATAAGGAGTGCTCTCACACAGGTTATGTCTTTACCATTGGAGGCACCATAATCTCTTGGAGGTCAACTAAACAGACCTTAGTTGCCACTTCGTCTAACCATGCTGAAATTCTTTCCTTACATAAAGCAACTCAAGAATGCTTTTGGTTGAGAGCAGTTGTGGGCCATATTCGAAGCTCCTGCGATCTTTACCCCGTTGTTGATGTCTCGACGGCGATCTCTGAAGACAACGCAGCATGCATCGAACAGCTCAATAAGGGTTATATCAAAGGAGACAACACCAAGCACATTGCGCCAAAGTTCTTCTTCTCACATCAACAACAAGAGCATCAGAAGATTGAAGTCATGCAAATCTGTTCACAAGACAATCTGGCCGACCTCTTCACCAAATCACTATCAAAGGCGACGTTTTGCAAGCTTGTTCATGAAATTGGTATGCGTAAACTTTCTGAATTGTAACATTGCTAGTTCTCTTTGTGTCAAACTTAGGAGGAGTATCCTGAAGTATACTTGCTTGATCTTAATGTACTATTTTCCCCTACGATTAGGAGCATTTTTTTTCCACTGGGTTTTTGCTACCTAACTAGGTTTTAACGAGGCACCCACCTTGGGTTGATCATATTCCTGATGACGTCCCATAGATGTTTCATTTTACTTTGCGTTACTCACGCATTTCCTTAGACTATGGGTTTTGTCCCTACTTAGGTTTTTATCATAGCCCTAGGGTTTTTTTTAGTGAGACTTACTTCATTATGCAAGTTCCTACCTTATTGAGAATAACGTCTTCCCATAATCAGTGCCGACCAGTCGACTTCCTCAACCTCTACATGATGCCGAATCTACTTGAGTATTTACACACTTAAGGGGGAGTGTTGTATACTTTCTAGTTTAAGTGTGATTGTGTAAATCCTAGATTAGATTTGATTCTAGTTTTTATTTCCTATATGGGCATGTATTCCTTGGGGATGAAGGATTTATATCTCCCTTATTACTATAAATAAAGGCACTACGTAGGGGGGATAACACATCATCTACACATTCATCTACATAACCCTACAAACACATATCTCTCTCTAATCTCTCTCTGTCGCCGGCTCCCTTCCCCTATCAGATAAAATAGGCTACAACATATTCAAAATTTTAGTCTGCCTAGTTTTTATTTGTTTAGTAGCTTTTAATACTATACTTTTTATTTATTAGATTTCTTAATATTGTTATAATTATTATTGTTTTGGGGTACAAATAAGGATTTTTTTTTTCTTTTTGGGTATAACAATGAAGTAGTATTTTTTTTTTAAAAAAAAAAACATATATATATCTTACAAAAGAAAGGAACATTCTTTCACGTTCTTCCTTTCTCTGCGATGGAAACAGAGAAACTAGTAGGAGGTGGCTGTTCCATAGCTAGGAAGAAAATTCCTCTTTCTTTAGACTCAAATCGGAGAGAGGTGAGGAAATATTGTGATAGGTCAAGCTGTGGTTGATCAAAGGAGTGTGTTATAGAGAATTATTCATCTCCTATTGCACCAAGGAGTGTGTTTGGCAAAGGATGTACTAAGAAGAGCAACTTAGGTCTATAAGCAGGAGTTGGATGGTCTAGGAAGCCAGGTTTTCATCATGGCTTTGATAGGATTGAGTAGGATTAGAGTAACTATAAAAAGGGGTTGAAGGGGCAAAGAAGTGAGAAAACATCAGAAATAGAAAATGGGGCAGCAAAATTGAGAGTTAGAAAACGTGATTGTGAGGGAAGGATTCAGAGATTTGGAGGGTAAATTCCTTGTTCCTTGATTATTTTGATTTTCGAATTTAATTTCCTTAAGTTGAATCCCATGATATTTGGAGTTCTTAGTTTTATTTAGGGTTTTCTATCATTCAATGAACCAGTTTGATTATGAATTAGAGTTGGGTAATTCGGATTGGGTGTGTAGATCAAATTTCTTGATCAAGGGTTTGGTTTAAAAGGTCAATTTCTTGTTAATTTTGAGTCATGTTAGATTTGGATGTTGTATACATACATGACTTCTGGACTACCTGGAAGTATTTTGGGATTTGTTAAACAAATTGGAAGTGGGCTATTATGTAAGTTGCAGAAAATCGATTTCTTTGTAGAGAAAACTCAAGTTTCAAGTAGCCTTGTTTTGCTCTAAAGTTCTAGGTCTTTATGTGCTCCTTTGGAGAAAATTTTTAGTGTGTTGAAAGTACATATGTTCATGATCGTAACCCAATTGTTTTCACTCAGTTCTGTTGAGTTTTGGTTGATCAAAACCTTATTTAAACTTGGGTCGCGAGCTGCCAAACAGCAGCAGAAAACTGGGTTTCCAGTTTCGAGACTCCATTTTTCTTTTTGGCATAACTTCCAATTTAGAGCTCTGTTTTCTACAAACTTTATATGCTTTTAAAGTAAAGAACATAAGCTTCAAAACCCATATAATATTACACAATTTGGTTTAGTTTTGAATGTTCAAAAAGGAGCCTAAACTTGGTTCAGTAGTGCTGTTTTTCTGCAGATTTTGTCAAGATGCAAAGTACTGTTTTTACTACACCTAATTTCTTTTCCAGATTTCTTTCTAATCTTCTTTACTACTATTTGAGTGACATTATTTTAGTTATAAGATTCCAGAATTAGTGTACTTTCTTTAGATAATACTAATTTTGTGATTAAACACTTAGTTTGGTTACTAATGTGTGTTACTTGTATTTATACTTCTGGTTTCCGATTAGGTTCTTCGGAGGAACAAAATTAATCAAATTCAAGGGGGGTTCTGGGAATATATATATATATATATATATATATATATATATATATATATATCTAATTACTGCTTACTTAAGTACACATACAAGTTTCATATATATTGAATGCAATTTTGAAGCAATTTTGAATACGAAAATTGTTTTTGAAGGTTACTTGAGTATAAATGTTCGAAATGTAATTTAGCCAGAGCATGGATTTATGATTATCTTGGTTGTATGGGAAAAAGAAATGAAACTTAGATAATTATCCATGATGTGGGGAGTAAAGTTGGATTGTCGGAAAGAAATTGGGGAATCTACGGTAGTGACTATTAACTTTTGTGTAGTTGAGCCAAACTCTTAGTAGGTACCAGGTCTCAAGCTAGCCCACAGTGCATAGTTCTTTTAGGGTAATTCGGGACTAGAGAAAAAGAGTTTAGGCAAGATGACTAACAAAAGGGGAGTTCTGGGATGTTTAGGGATGGGGGTTAGTTCATATACTTAAAACACTCGGGATCAAGTTGTATAAGTACGGAATGGGACGTACAAGGTCTAGGTGTTTAGTTATGTGGATTAACGGGTATAGTTAAGGAGTTTGCATTGCATCCTTACACATCATTCTTATTATGGTTTTAATTTTGCTATGTTAATTATACTCTATTATTTTAGTAATGAAGGTATAGGTCCCTATTGAGCTTTTTAAGCTCACCCTAACTAAATTTTGCAAGTACAATACCATAAACCTAGAAGTCTACTTGACTTGTTGTCTGTTGTGTAACTATGTATAAAGAAATAAAAAGATGAGCTTGTTGGCTTTTGCTCTCTTGTTTGAATAAAGAACTACTCTTGTGTGAACTCTAAGTAGTTCATAAGTTGTAATTTTGGTTGAAACTTTCAATATATGTTGTTCAGTTGAATTTTATTCCTATCAAGTTCTACATGCTTTTATTTTCTATTTCATGTCAAATTCTTAATTATATTAGCTAAGCTTTATAATTAAGATGTTATTCACATTCGAAACCAAGGTTTACATTAATCCTTGGGTTGGGGCGTGACAACTACAAACCACTGATATAAAAATGCATGATTATATAGATATAAGCCATTAAGAAACATGATACTTGCTAAGTTTGCAATAGTGAGCCAGAAGCAAGCAATCAAAAAGTTATCAATACAAGGGTTCGCAGTAATGAGTTTACTGCAGAAAAATGGTAAGGATGAAGCGTTGTGTTCTTCTCTTCCCTAGGACTCGTGAGGTCCTACAATTGATGGGGATTGTATATAATGAACTAGTATGAGAAGAGAGACCATGCAGTAGTTTTGATTGCATAACATAACTGCTCCACCCATCGTGGTCGCAATTATGTCACGATGAGGAGAGTTTGTAACCAACTCATCCTCTTGATTTTGTGCAGTAGTGACTTCCCTTTTAGTAGAATGCATCCGGCGAGTTGTGTGACCGTTTGTGCCACTGAAGTTCAAGGAAAAAATTTATGGGATGGCAATAAGGCCAACAATGCTTTATGGCATGAAATATTGGCTGGTGAAGCATCAATACATACATAAAACGGGTGTAGCGAAGATGAGAATGCTTCGTTAGATGTGTGGTCACACGAGAAAGGATAAGATTAGGAATAAGGATATCCGAGGTAAAGTAGGAGTAGCCACAATTGAATGAAAGATCAGAGAAAATCCGTTACAGTTGTTTGGACATGTGAAACAAGGGCCTATTAATGCTCAGGTTAGAAGATGCGATTACGGGATAGAGGTTTAGGGCTGAAGGGGTAGTGGAAGACCTAGGAATACTTTGGAAGAGACTCTAAGAAAAGACTTAGAGTACTTGGATCTAATAGAAGACGTGGCACAAAACCGAGCACAATGGTGTTCTAGGATACATATAGCCGACCCTACTTAGTAGAAAAGGCTTTGTTGTTGTTGTTGTAGTGACTTCCCTTTTAGTGTTTTGTCATGACTAAAACACATTTTCTAAACCCATTAATAATACAAGTCCATTAAGTTTTCATAACATATACTATAATATGGTTTTTGTTACAACTAACATTATTGGAAAAACCTTACATTCTCCCACATGAGTGTAACTAAAACCATATGCACATTATGGTAAGAAAAACAAGGTGATCACTAACTTGTATATACAAATTTCATAATGATGTTTACATCCAATTACCAACTTATCAGTTGAACTCAAGAAAATAATATATAAACATTGTATAAGTACTCTAGAATTGCAAACTAATTGAAGTTAGCACTGATGTTGTGAGTCAGGGAACTTTAGTAGGGAGCTTCAATGGTACCAGCTATCTTCCCACATATGGTTGGTCTCCTTCTCCTTTAATACATTTCTTTATCCTTTAGTGTTTTTGCATTACCAAATATCTCATAAGTATTATGAAATAACAAAATATGCATACTATAAGAAATGTTTGCAACTATACCAAGCACCATTACTTTATCATTATGAATCATCATGAGTAAAAATACCATACCTTACACCTACATTATACATAATCTAAGCATGTTTGTAAACCTATGCTAATTACATGTCTTTGAAAAGCTGTAACATGTAGAGCCTTGGTTAGAGGATATGGAATCATGTTGTAAGTACCAAGATGTTCTATTTCAATAATTTTCTCCCTTACTTTATCTTGGACCTTCAAATATTTGAAATCCATTAACCTTGAAGCTTCTGATCTTCTGTTGTTCTTGGCAAAGAAGACTATTGATGCATTGTTAGAATATATTTTCAAGGGTTTTTCAAAGCTTTTAACCACTTGCATTTCATGGATTAAGTTTCTCAACCAATTGCTTTGTTTCATTGCTTCAAAACAGTCAATATATTCTAATTCCATTGTTAAGACAGCTCGTGTAGTTTGCTTTTTTACTTCTACATGATTTGCCCATCCGCATATGATGAAAACTGATAGGAGCATATTTAGGCGACTTACTTAGCTTGTTTTCGTGCATTTATATTGTTAATTCATAGTTGTTTTAGTAGTTTAAGCCATTTTCGTGTGTTTTTAGGTTCATATGGCTAAGGAAGCAAAAAGGTGCATTTTGGAGCAAAATTGGACTTGGAATGGATAGCTTATGTTTGGAGCAAAAGGAATGGACGAAATTGAAGACCTAATTGAGTTAGGATTCCTAATCACAAGAGGATTCCTAATCCAATGAGGAATCCTAGTCAAAGAAGGTTTCCTACTTGAAGTAGGAAAGTTAAGCCAAGGTTTCCTATTTTGGTTTAATCTTTCCTAATCCTTAAGGACTCCATATTTCAGCAATATCAAAGGCTCCTACCTATTCTAGGTCACAAAACAATGTCCCTTGCAACCTAAAGTCATTGCCGTGTGTCCCCTTTGTGTTTCCCTTCCTTGCCGTGCAAGGAAGGGCCTTGTTTCCTGTTTTAAACCATTTAAACACATTCCTTTTTCATACCAAGCTCAGCCATAACTCACATACCCTTTTCTATTCCAAAATTCTTGCCTAATTTCAGAAATAAAGAGCATTCCTTTTCTTACAAACCCTTGCCGCAAATCACTTCCCATTTCCTTCAATTTCTGAGTTTGTGTTCCCTATTCTTGAAGGATTTAGAGTTAATTTCTTTCCTAAACTAAGTAATAAAGACTTAGGATTTTTTTCTCCCTTATATAAGCCCCTATGCCGCACCTTTAGAGAGGCTAATCCTTCTTCCATACAACCTGCCTTCATTCACAAACACATCCATCCTTTGCCGCAGCTTCCCATCCAAATTTCCACCATTCCCCTACTTCCAAACCTTCATTCCAACCTCCATACACCCCCATTAACCCTTGCCGCACCACCATACCTTCCTAAATCTATCCAAAACCCAGAAAATCATCCATAAAACCACCCTAGACCTTGTGTCATGACTTAGCAAGGAGAAGGAGAAGGAAAACGAAGCCTTGGACGTTTATGCATTCAAGTTGGAGTGTTGGAACGTTTTAGGTGTAATCTATCTTTTGTTTTCAATGTTTAATTCTAATTTCCTTTGTTTTGTTATGAACATGAGAGGCTAAACTTGTTTTAGCCTAGGGATGCTTTAAAGCCATGATTACGTTTATAATATGAGTTGATAAATTCCAGTTGTGATTTCATAAATTGTGAATGCAATTTACTTAACCGTTTGATGGATAACTTATTCTTGTATGTTGATTAGGGAGGCCTACTTAATTTGTATGCTTGAATTTGGTGCTAGAATATAAGGGTGTTTCACATAATCGTTACAAACTTATATTCACAAGTAGTTACGGTTGTTTTCACAATCATGTTAAGTAAATTCCTAGCATGAGTATCATGATGTCATAGTTACAAGTGCTTTGTCAATACTTATGATTTCCATTGAACGTAATGATCTTTGATTGTATCTCTATTATGATGTCATGTAGGGGACTTTTGAAGAATGCTTTGGGTTGTCGTATGATGTCATCCAATCCAATAACTTAAGGGAAATCTGAGGGTTAATTAGTGATGTCACGGTTAATCTGGGGTATTGAGGTTCATGGTTTATCGGAAAAGCAACTAGAAATCAACTTATGTTTGAATGTATCATGTGTGGAGAAGTATCCCTTGGCTAGTTCATCATCCATTGGTTTTTCTTAAATTCGTCCAAAATCTGTTTTCAAGTTTTAAGTTACTTGTTTTCTTTTAAATTCGTCCAAACTCAAACCCCCCTTTCTTACTTGTTCTAAATCTGTCCAAAAGTGTCTTTTTAAGTCTTTTGAGTCAAAACTAAGTGTATTTTCGTCCAAATTGAGTCTTAGAGTCTAAATTGAGTCTTTTTGATTGTTTTGAGTTGTTTTGAGTCTTTAAAGATTGTTTTGAGTCATACAAGTTTAGTTAGAGTCTTTTGAGTGTGTTTAAGTGTTCTAAAGCATATTTTTACATCTTTGAGTCGATTTTCATTAGATTAGCAATCCCTCCTAATCCCCGGCCTAGAACGATCCCTACTTATATCTATACTACAATTGTCTAAAAAGAGGGTTTAATTTGAGTGCTATCTTTTATCACATCAAAAACATACCCACTGGTTGACATTTTGTCATCTACACAACCTCCCAAATCAGCATTAGTGTAACTCTTCACATGATGAACCCTAGCACATATGCTTGAGTTTTCTTCAAGCATCTCAACACTTTTTTTCCTACATTCCAATGTGCTACACCAAGATTCGATTGAAACCTTCAAAGTACATAATGCAAAAACCAAGTCTGGCCTATTGCATACATGTGCATATATTATACTACTTACAAGTGAAGCATAAGGTTTGTTCTTCATGGCTTCCACTTCGAAGTCCGTCACTGGACACTGAGCTAAAGAAAGTTTGTCTCGCTTAGCTATAGGGACATCTCCACTACCACAATTGGGCATGTTAAACCTTTTGAGTATCTTGTCAATGTAGTCCTTTGAAGGAACAATAGTGCCTCTGGATCGATCTCTCATGATTTCAGTCCCTAAAACGAAGTCTACCTCACCTAAATCCTTCATGTCAAAACTATTTGAAAGCATGCTCTTGGTTTCAGCAAAAAGTTGAACACTGTAACTTGCTAAGAGTATGTCATCAACGTACAATACCATAAAAATAAACCCTGATCTTGCTGACTTCAGATAAATACAATTGTCAATTTTGTTTTCACTAAAACCAAATGAAGTTACCACTTGATCAAACTTATTGTACCATTGCTAAAAGCTTGTTTAAGCCCATATATAGACTTGTTAATCTTGCATACAAAACCTTCATTCCCTCTTTCAATGAATCCTTGTGGTTGTTTCATGTAAATTGTTTCATCAAGACTACAATTCAAGAAGGCAGCCTTAACATCCATCTGATGCAGCTCAAGGTTAAAATAAGCTGTAAGGGCAATGATTATCTTAAAAGAATCCTTGGTTGAGACTAGTGAAAAGGTTTTTCTGTGTAATCTAAGTCTTCCTTCTGTGTAAATCCCTTGGCTACTAATCGAGCTTTGTGCCTTTCATTATTGCCCTTGGAATCTTTTTTGGTCTTAAAAACCCATTTATTCCCAATTGGTTTCATGTCACTGGCTCCTTCAATCAAACTCCAAACTGCATTTTGTGCCATTGAATTCAATTCTTCTTCCATTACAACATACCATAATGAGGCATGTGAACTATTCATAGCTTTAGTAAAGGTTGTGTGGTCATCATCATCACCAAAATCTTACTCCACTTCATTAAGATAAGTCACATAATCACTTGATAGTGCAGGTTTTCTTGTTTTCTATGATTTTCCTTAATTCGATGGTGGAAGGTACATGGATGAGCCTACAACTTTTTGGTTTGGAGTATGCTGTTGTGATGTAGAAGCTTCAATAATTAGGATAAGTGTAGTGTTCTGTGATGGCATTGGTTGATCAATGTTCTAAGCACTTCTTGAGATTGCTAAATAAATGAAATTTTAGAGAGAATGGTTGTTGACAAGGACAAATTTGTTGTGCCATTGTTACCAGATCGCTTCATTTCTTCAAATGCATAGCTTTTCTTTGAGTGAGAATGAAATAAACTATAATCCTCCACAAATTTTGCATTATTGGTCTTAGGAGTGGACACTAAAATCTAAAACCCTTGGATTTTTCAAGATAGCCTACAAATAACAACTTGTAGTTCTAAGATCCAACTTTCTATCCATTGAATTATATAACCATGCTTCACATATGCATCCCCAGCTGTGTAAATGTGCAAGACTTGGCCTTCTTCCTATCCATATTTCAAAGGGTATGGAAGTGACTGCTTTGCTTGGCATCTTATTGAGAATATATTTTGCAGTTTGCTTCACCCCACAAGAATTCTGGAGTTGTGATTGTGAAAGCATGCTTCTAACCATGTCTTTAAAGGTGCGGTTTCTTTTTTTAACAACACCATTTTGAGATGGTGTTCCTGGTGTTGTAAATTGTGCTATGTTCCCTTCTTGCTACAACAAAGCAAAGGGTCCCCTTTTGCTGTCCCATTTTTGGATACCTTCCAAAATATTCACCTCCCTTATCTGATCTTACTACTTTAATTTGTTTCCCAAGTTGTTTTTCCACTTCTAATTTATAAATTTTAAAATAATTTAGCACTTGAGATTTTTCAGAGATTAAATACAAATAAGTTTACCTAGAGTAGTCATCTATGAAGAGAACAAAGGTACAGTTCCCACAAATTATCCTTGTTGGAAATGGATCACAAGCATCTGTGTAAATGACTTCTAATAGACCTTGACTTCTAGTGGAACTAGTCTTTTTAATAGATGTAGTGGTTTTCCCTTCAAAATTTAAGTGCTGCAATAGTCCCATTTTCATTAATCTTAGCATTGTTTTCTTTGAGATGTGTCCTAATCTTTGATGTCATAACATGGAAGAATCATTATTAGTGACCAATCTCTTAGGAGCTAAGGTTTCCACATTGAGACATTCATGAAAATAAGAACATTGTAACTGCCAGAGATCTCCATTGAATGATGCATAACCAAGCAAATTTTCATACTTATTTTAAAGGAAAAAACGAATACAATTGTCATCACCAATGAAAGAAAAACCATCCCTTACAAACGTTGAAGCTAAAAGTAAGTACCTTCTTATGGAAGGTACATAAAGGATATTATTTAACACTAAAACATAACTAGAAGAGAGTTTTAACATGACTTGACCAACTGACTCAACATTGACTTTTTTTTCCATTTCCAACTTAGACATTGTAATGCTCCTTACTTTGGTCCTTCAGGTTTTGAAATCCCTTTCTTAATAAGCCAAGCTTTAAAAGCAGCACACTTCTTTCTCAAATGCTCAGTGGAACCACAATGAACACTTTTAATATCAACTTTGTCAATTCTAAGACCAGTGCTAGTGGAGGCAAGATTAGTTTTGACAGCTATGGTAGTAATGGAGCATGTTTCTTGGTGCCAAGATAAGAAGAACCTGACTTGGTTAATGCAGCTTTGATTATTTTGAAAGTGGTAGTTTTGGTTGGTTCAAAAGCTTTAGCCTTTCCTTTTCCATACTGCACTAGATTCACAACTTCATTATTGCTTTTCTTCATTCTCTCTTCCTCTTGATAGCAAATGGAAATCAACTCATTGATATCCCATGTCTCTTTTTGAGTATTGTAACTCACTTTGATTTGTTCATATTCATTTGGCAGAGAGTACAAAGCCAAATGAACAAGGAAGTCGTCTACAATAGCTACATCCATTGCATTAAGCTTGTTAGACAGATTGACAAGCTTAAGCAGATCCTTTGGACACTCCCTACACTACCAAACTTGCCATCGATCAAGTCTGTCAGTCTCAACGTTATCAGATCTTTTATATTTTTCTTCAATCTTGGCCATGTACTGCTTTGCTAAGTCACACTTTTGAATGCCACCCCTGATGTGTTCTTCCATTGAATTTTGCATGATCAGCAATAACATCTGATTAGCCCTTTCGCACATAGCAAAAATGTCTCTCTCAGAAGTTGGACTTGTGTCTGTTAATTCAGGTGGCTGAATTTGAGAGAATGCGATGATGAATTCCAACATGCCAAGATGCATCTCAATTTGCTGCTTCCATGTCATAAAATTACTTGCAGAGTTTGCCATAATGAACCAAAAGCAAGCAATCAAAAAGCTATCAATACTAAGGTTTGCAGTAATGAGTTTACTGCAGAAAAATGGTTAGGATGAAGGATGTGTTCTTCTCTTCTGTAGGGCTTGTGAGGCTCTACAATTGATAGGGATTGTATTTAATGAACTAGTGTTCGAGAAGAGTGACCATGCAGCAGTTTTGATCGCATAAAACCATAACTGCTCCACCCATCGTGGTTGCAATTATGTCACGATGAGGAGAGTTTGTAACCAACTCATCCTCTTGATTTTGTGCAGCTAGTGACTTCCCTTTTAGTGTTTTATCATGACTAAAACTTATTCTTGTATGTTTATTAAGAATGCATACTTAGTTTGCATGCAAGGATTTGATGCTAGAATATAAGGGAATTTCACCTAATCGTTATGAACTTATATTTGTAAGTAGTAAAAGTCACTAGCCATGATTGAGTTAAGTAAATTCTTGGCAGGAGTATCATGCTTTGCATAGTTACGAATGCTTTGTCAAAGCTTATGATTTTCACATAACTTAATGATCTTTGAGATGTATCTCTATCATGCTTTTCATAGTTAGGGAACTTGAGAAGAATAATTTGGTTGCGTCGTTGAGTCCAATTCAATGAACTTAGGAAAATCTGAGAGTTAATTAGTATTGTTCACAGTTAATTTGGGGCATTGTCATTCATGGTTTATAGGAAGAATAACTAGAAATCGATTTGTATGCATATGATTCATGTGTGGAGAAGAATCCTTGAACTATCCTTTCATCCATATTTCATTCACAACTTAATTTACTTGCTGCCTTTTACTTTTGTTTAAATTAAATTCGTCCGAAATCCCCTCAGTCACTGTTTTGTTGTTAGTTTGACTTAGTTTTCAATTTTATAAGTTTAATTTGTGTTGGTTAGCAGCCGCCCTTCTAATCCTCGGAATAAAACGATCCCTACTTACTCATACTATGATTGCATAATTTATAGGGTTTAATTTGTGTGTTAGTTTATACCACATCAATGATTGGTATTTTAAATATATAGAAATAGAGAATCATTGTAAATGGAACACCTAAGATATTTAACATTGTTTTCTTTTCCATGTAATTTTTCTCATGTTTAACATCTTCTTTTGTTTATACAATTTGTGTTGGTTAGCAGCCCTTCTAATCTCCGGAATAGAACGATCCCTACTTACTCATACTATGATTGCATAATTTATAGGGTTTAATTTGTGTGTTGGTTTCTACCAAATCAATTATTGGTATTTTAAATATACAGAAATAGAGAATAATTGTAAATGGAACACCTAAGATATTTAACATTGTTTTCTTTTCCATGTAATTTTTCTCATGTTTTAACATCTTCTTTTGTTTATGCATTTGATTCATGCTTTTTTTATTAGTGTTAACTTTGGGTTGCATTTGTAAAAATTTAGTTTTGTTGTTGATGTTGTACATTTAACAATTAATACTTCGTTTGGAATTTGGTTGTTTCTTTAATTTCATGATCACTCATTCTCACAACTTAATCTAAAATGTTCTGCATGTATAAGATTTGTGTTCATCGAGGTGATTTCAGACGGATTTCAAGCAGGGCTGCAGAGATTTGATTCAAATTGGTGGATTTGGGTAAGAAATCTTGATATTTCTTTTTAGTTTTAAGAGCTGAAGTGGTCATGCATATCCTCTTTTTTTTTGTGAGATATAAGAGATTAATAAAAATTTTGTTTATCACTCTGTGTTTGCAGATTTAATTTGGTTTTGCGTGTTTGTGGTTTTTGAAATTATAGTTTGTTTTTGGGATTGGAATTTCAGATTTTACGGTTTAAGTTGATTTCGTATTGGTATGTTGTCGGAAATTCCGATATTTCTGTGTTGGAATTAAAAGAACTATGCATGCTAAAGTTTTACATGGGTGTCAGAAAATTTTATATAATTTTTTTTTACGGGAATTAACTTGACTTAAGTATGGGTGGTTTTGGATTTGAAATTTTAAAGGGAAAATAGAAATTACAAGAACACAACCAGTACAATATAGCTCTATGAATATATACACACACACATTGAGTTATCTAACAAAATATGAAAATAATTATATCATTATAGTCAACCCTGTAAAAACACAATCAGTTCGAATAATCAACGAATAACTAACTATGGAATTCTCCTTTTGTGTTTGTTTGATTTTCTTTGTTTCACTGTGTTTTGCAGCTCATGAAATTCTCTTCCAAAGTTAGATTCTTAATCAATAAGCAAGTGGAGGACAAACTTTCTAAATTACAAGTTAGTTATCTATTTTTGAAATTTCTGTGCAAAGTAATTCATAAATATATGATGCTATTTGACAGTTCTTATTGTTAAGATTGTATTGTGCTCACTGTTTATTTGCTTAGCTTAATTATAAATTAGGGGCAGTTAGAAATTGAAAATTTTATTCATGCACGTTTTTTCCTTTCTTCCTAGCTATCAATTTGTTGTCTGGGGTTTCAATTTCGTTCATCTTAGCGTCCTTCTCTTTATTTAATTTGGTTTCATTTTTTAAATAGGCTACCATTTTTGCCATTGTACTGTTTGTGCAGAATAGGTATCTCATTACAAGGAACTCAAATCCAACAGAACATTTACTACTCTCAAAACCATTTTGTTAACTCCAAGCTCAAGTCGATCCTTAATTTTGATCTACTTTTTATTTCTTTATACCTAGGTGGTTTATATGATTTTTTTATTTTATTTTTTATCTTGGTATAGATTCTGTTATTTCATAGTTTTGGATGATGTTGGATTGAAAAGCTTTTCTATAAAACTTATAGTTATTTAAAGTGTTTTATCCGCTCTTACATTTACTCTCATAAATTATACCTGATTTGTTAATCTCTTACCAAAATAAGCAAATTATTTTGTAAATTTGTTCTTATTCTAGCAGTGTATTCTTATTTTTTCAGCAGTGTAAATCCATTCATGTACAAAACTTATTCCATATCTCTTAACATTCCCTTTTTTTTTTTTTTTTTTCTTCCAATGACACAAACTTGTCTACAGCTGCTGCTCCGAGAATAAACATTTGGTACTGTACTGAACAATATTCTCATCCATTGTACAAACAAGAACAATGTTCCTTCATATTTTATGCGTCTAAATAGCCCATCATAACATCAATTCCCCATTTTTTTGTGTCTATAAACAATCTCATCTTTTGAAATGTTTTATCTGCAAGTGGCAGTGCCAATGAAAAACTAGGATATTTATCAATGGGAAATAGCAGGCTGACCATTTTTGTATGTAAATAGCAAGACATTTGACAATGTTCTTTGTATAAATTGTATAAATTTAGACATTACTCTCGCTCTGCAGTCTCCATTTTAATTTCTTTATTTTTGAATATGTGTGTGTTTGTGTTTACAAAATAATTTAATGTTGAATTTTCGATCCGCAACAACTTGCTAGGAAAATTTTCTAGTAGCCTTCTACATATGAAAAACATGTCGAGTTATCGACTAATACTAGTCCACATAAAATGAGGAGTTTGGTCTGCACATTGACCCATCGCCTACCATTCTTGACCACGCGTTACGCAAACCCCCAAAAACTCTATTCGTTTCACCGACGACACGTTAATCTGTTCTAAATTACTCGGAATAACATTCGAACTCGGGTGTAAATTGACTTAATCCGTTATTAAACATCCAACTGTCCCAACACCACAAGTATCGGAAATCACAGGAAATGAAGATGAGTAACGCCTTCCCATATTCCCTAGTCTTCCTCCTATTCATAATCTCCACCACCTCCACCTCCACCTCCACCTCCTCCTCCTCCTCCTCCTCCTCTTCATGTCCCATAGATTTCAGCTACGTTGACACTCTACCGTGGGACCATTCAGTGTGCATAGACCCCCTCGGAAAATCCTGCTGCCAAACCCTCCTAAGCTTCCTAGGCATAGGCCTTGCCCAACACCTCAGAGAAACCTCACTCTTCCAACTCCCCAACTCAAACTCCTTATCCTCCTGCCTCTTGCATCTGCAGACCAAACTTGAATCCCTCGCGCTTGCATCTCGAGTCCCCATGTGCTTTAACTCAACACAGTTTGTGGGCAGCCCTTCTCATTGTGCCGGGATAATAACAGTCCAGGACTGGATAGCGAGGGTCGGGCTACTGACCCCCCTGAACACCGCCTGCAAAGGAGACTTAGAGGGACTGACAGAATGTCAATCTTGTGTTGAGGCCGGCAAGTTGGTGAATGAGCAGTTGCATGGTCTCGACCCAAATGGCAAGAAATGCTTTGCCTTCACTGTGTTGTATGCTGCTGGGATTGTTAACCAGTTGGGGCCGAGTGATCGCGGAACGGCTACTTGCATTCTCGGGTTGCCTCTTTATGGCTCCGCACGCGAAAAGGAGATGAATGAGATGAGCGGGAAGAGTTTGATGATATGGGGTTTTGGGGTGTCGGGTGCTGTCATTGGTGTTTTGGTTTCCGTTGGGATTATAGTTCTGTACAAGAGATGGGATAAGAAGGAGAAGCAAAATGCACTTCATGAGGATTATGTGACTACTTTCAGAGCAAACTATCTGCCCAATTTAGGAGCAAAATGGTTTGCCGTATCCGAGCTTGAAAGAGCCACTGGTGGATTTGCTCAAAAGAACATGATTGGGCAAGGTGGATATGGGGTTGTGTACAAGGGAACACTTTCTGATGGGAGTTTTGTTGCGGTGAAGCATGTTGTTGATTTGGACTCGAAAGGAGATGAAGATTTTTTGAATGAGGTTGAAATCATAAGTAAAATAAGGCACCGGCATCTTCTTTCACTTCGAGGCTGTTGTGTAACAAGTGATGATTTGAAAGGCAAAAGAAGGTTCTTGGTTTATGATCTTATGCCGAATGGGAATCTCAGTGATCAATTGAGCAGCAAGGAGAGATTAAATTGGCCTCAACGAAAGAACATAATCCTAGATGTGGCAAAAGGCCTTGCTTACTTGCATTATGGGATCAAGCCTGCCATTTATCACAGAGACATAAAAGCCGCAAACATACTCTTGGATTCGGAAATGAAGGCGAAAGTTGCGGACTTTGGATTGGCAAAACAAAGTTCGGAGGGACAATCTCAGGTCACCACAAGGGTTGCTGGCACGCGTGGCTATTTGGCACCAGAATATGCCCTATATGGACAGCTGACGGAGAAGAGTGATGTCTATAGCTTCGGCATTGTGATTCTTGAAATCATGAGTGGAAGGAAAGTACTGGACTCACCAAATTCTGATCCAAGTTCTTCGTTCATTTTGATCTCAGATTGGGCATGGATGGTTCTGAAATCAGGGAATGTGGATGAAATTTTTGATGAGGCAATAAGGGAGGGTGGACCAAAGGGTGTGATGGAGAGGTTTGTTCTTGTTGGACTTCTTTGTGCTCATGTTATGGTCGCTTTTCGGCCTACAATTTCTGAGGCCCTCAAGATGTTGGAGGGTGATATTGATATTCCCAAATTACCAGACAGACCAATGCCACTTGGTAATGAGTCACGTAAAACTTCTTTTGGGTTTTCTAGGTTCTTGCCAAGTGAAAGATCAAGATGGGAACTTCTAACAAATGAGTAGAGGACTAGGAGTTTGACTCTAACAAATTCCTCAAGTACTCACTGCTCATGGCCGGTGAAAACTATTTTGCATCTCTAGAGGGTCTGTAGTAGCTAGGGCTCAGATGGTTTTGGCCAGCTATGTCGGTTCCCAATCAGGTTTAGCTCTCCTTTATCTTGTGTTACTGTGTTTTGTATTTCTCAGAATGGTTGAATGCTTCAGCCTCTGTAAATAACTGAGGAATGTTCATATTCTTTCTCACTCGTACACAATGAATATATACAAATACAAACATTAACATCTTGATCTGAATCCTTTGTTGATTGCTAATTTGGTGTTTAAAGGGACTTGGAATGACCGATATGATCAGTGTCATGTTTGCGCTTTAATTTTGAGGTCATATTGGAAATAAAGGAAATATGCAGATTTTTCATGATAATCTCCGGTTGCCTTTAGTTCCTAGGAAGACTATTTAGGGTTGCCTTTAATTTTGTGGCACATAGGCATGAAGCTTATGGAGCCTATAAGCTGAAACCGTTAGAGAGTTCAAACTCGTCTTTGTTGTATAAGCGAAATGTTGATGGTTCGAGAAGAAGTGTTTCAAGTAGAATGGGGGATGGTAATTCCAGGTTCAAATGTGAGAGCTGCTTGAAAAGTAACAGATTAGTCTATATCCAAAAAGTGGGGGATCTGGAGGCGAAGTGAACTTTCAGTCCGATTGGTCAGGACGAGCTGAGGAAGTGAAATTCATGAATTTTAGCCGTTGCAGCAGTGCGGTCAGATGTTGCAGGCAGTACATGTCCTCCACACCTGAGCGCCAACCTCTTACAACATAAGCAGCTACTGCATAACAGTGCAACTTCTCATGCTTCTACTCGTGCAACGTGTATTTTTAAGAAGCAAAAGTACGTTGCATCTTTCGGTTTTAAAGCGATTGCGTTGGATTAGTTAAAAAGGCATCATTTACTGAACTGCCATTGGTCATTGCTACATGGTTTTGGCATTTAACTGAATGCGTACTGCGATGTGACGAAGTTGTTTGGTTTTGTACGACAGTACAGAGTACTGTTAGATTACTAGTAGTATACTAGTATTGCTTATATGGTTATACATATATGGATCTACAAATGTAATTAATCTAATCAAAATAAGAAAATGTTTAATTACTAGTAGTATACTCGTATTGTTAGTCATTTTAATTTTGCGTTGTTTGTGGTACAAGGAACTATTTGGACTGCATGTTCATACATAATCACTGCTGTGGTTGGATCTTGGGCCATGGCTCAGCTAGGATGGATTGCTGGTCCTGTTGTGATGGTCATGCTCTCCATCGCCACTTCTCGTTTCCTGCTATCGGGATCCCGTCACTGGGAAGAGAAACTGCACCTACTCGGATGCTGTTCGATCCCACCTTGGTGAATTTTGCGTAATACTTTGATTGTTTTGGACATATGAAACATTTTCCTCCTTTTCTCCAAAGGTCTTTATCCCCATTTTGTTTGTGTTAATTTGAATTTCTCAGGTAAACTTGGGGTCAAAATGTGTGGCTTTATTCAGCAATTGACCCTTTTTGGAGCTACTATTGGCTATACTGTAACAGCCTCTATAAGCCTGGTGTAATACTCGAGTGTCTAAACTCAATTAAGAAATTGATAATTTTTTATCACATAATATTTTCTGGGTTAATGAGTTTCGTGTTGATTAAACAGGGCAATAAAGAGGTCTAATTGCTTCCACAATAGTGGTGGAAAAGATCCATGTCATACCAGCTACTATCCCTATCTGCTAGCATTTGGAATCTCAGAAATTATATTGTCTCAAATTCCAAACTTCGATAAGTTGTCTTGGCTCTCCATTGTTGCTGCAGTCATGTCCTTCACTTACTCAGGAATTGGACTAGCCCCCGGAGTTGCTAAAGTCGCTGGTACACATAGTTTTCTCTATTACTGCTATGTTGAATGGAGAAATGTTCTCGCCGTCACCAGGTGACCAAGAAATGCATGGTCACTCATTTTTAAATTTGATATCAATAGTTGAGATTAATACATTAAAATCGCCTCCATTTATTCTCCCTGCTTGATATCAAATTCAAAGGTGAGTTACCGTAAATTCTAGGTCGACACGAGACTCAAATGTCAAACAATGCCTTAAAATTTGAACTTGGTTTTGAGGATTTAAATGGTTCTTGTAAATTTAGTTCAGTCTTGTTTTTTGTGGATATACCAGAAAATCGAAAAATCAAGGGAAGTATGACTGGAATGAGTATTGGGGTTGTGACTCCTGCCCAGAAGATGTGGAGGACCTTCCATGCACTTTTGTAACACAGCTTTTGCGTACTCTTACTCAATCATCCTCATTGAAATTCAGGTTTATATCTTCTTCAAATTAAATTATCAATGTTTAAACTTTTCGTGATGATTTCGTGTAATTAATCCAACCATATAAATGTAACGGGACACAGTTAAATCCCCACCACTTGAAATGAAGACAATGAAGGCCACTCGATTTAGTTTGGCAGTGACATCCATTTTCTACATTCTATGTGGCTGCACGGGCCACGCTGCTTTCGGAGGCATGGCTCCCGGAAACCTCCTCACTGACAAAGGCTTATCTAACCCATTTTGGCTCATCGACATAGCCAATGCCGCCATTGTGATCCACCTTGTTGGTGCATACCAAGTTTTCGCCCAACCCATTTTCGCATTAGTCGAAAAAACAGCAGCAAAAAGTTTCCCAAACAGCCAGTTCATCACAAAAGACATCAAAATACCAATCCCGGGTTTTGGTTCCTACAACCTTAGCCTCTCCAAATTGGTGTGGATGACCTTTTTTGTGATTCTAACCACAGTGATCTCCATGATTCTCCCGTTCTTTAACGATGTGGTTGGATTTCTCGGGGCTCTAGGGTATTGGCCACTCACAGTTTACTTCCCTGTGGAGATGTACATTGCTCAAAAGAAGATAGCAGGGTGGAGCATGAGATGGATTTGCCTCCAAATCCTGAGTCTTTTCGTCCTTGCAGTTGCTCTATCTGCTGCAGCTGGTTCAGTTATTGGTGTGGTTCATGATCTCAAGGTCTACAGACCCTTGAAAACCAACAAATAATATATTTTCCAATTCAAAACACAACTTGTAGAACCCTAATTGTGTTCACTGCAATGGATGTTGAAAGTTTGAAAAAAAATTTGAGTGAGATTATCATCTTTCTGGAAAATTGATGGAAAAAGAAAACAATTCCGTTTCGGATTGCTTCCATATATAGTAGAGAAGGAGCAAGGATTTTTCTGTTAAAGTGACTACCGAAACTGCTGTGTGTATTCCAGGACGGCACAACTCCGCTGGATCTGGGTTTATGTTATGGCAAAAGCTTCAAGTCCTATGACCTCACCAAGCTACTGAAGACGGTGGGAATGGACAGAGAGTTTTAGAATATACGGTTGATTGCCTGTTTTCAATATGTGGAGCTACTACGTTCCGACCCTCCTTCACATGGATGAAATATTTGTGGACGGAGATGGAGATGTTGGATGCAGAGTACTCATGGGCATATATGCATTTCAGTATATTGATTGACGGATGGGGGAGGGATCCGAACTCGCCTAAGGCGAGGGAGGTGTTTAGAGAAATGATTGATGTGGGTTGTAATCCTGATATAGTAACTTATGGTATCGTGGTTGATGTTCTTTGCAAGGCAGGGAGGGTGAAGATGGTGTTGATGCATTCTTGAAGATGGAAGGAATGGAATCAGGGCTAATGTGGTTGTGTACAATGCGTTGATCGACGCTTTTTGTAAGGCTAACAAGTTAAAGAACGTCAAGTCTGGAAGTGCATGAAGTTGAAGCAGTTTGTACTGAGCATGCACACGTCAAAGTATTGGTGAACTTTCATGCAGCTTTTGCTGTCTGTTGTTGAGAAACTAGATGGTCTTAGGGTTTCACACAATTGCACAATTGCACAACTGTGAGATGATTAAACCATCCCTACTGAAAAGTGAAAAACACATGCTTGTCTGAAATTTTTTTGTTGACAACATGCAGACAGAAGAGGCATAAAGCAGATAAGTAACTAAGCAAGGAAGTGATGGTAGGTGGATGATCCTGTAACAAGCAGCCAAGCAACAGATAACATCTTTCGGGTTTGTAAGGTTGAAAAATATCTGAAACATATTAAAATGATACTCCTTTTTGCTCTCTCTCTAAATTATACCTCATTAGGAAAGTAAACAACAAAATTCCAGAACAGCAGACCATCATATCCTAAACCGTAGAATTCCGCTCAGTACCTTTTCGTTTTAGATTCACTTTTGGTTAGCATTATCCCTGAAAGCTTGTTGACCTCATAGAGTAAGCAGGCGGAAAACAAGAAACTGCATGGTCAAATTGGATCGTTAGCATTGTCGTCAATATACATCTCCAAGACAACTTAACGGCATGTCCAAGAGTCTAGACACTCAAAAAAGCTGTGCAGTCAATCATATGGCATGTTGGCTTCTGTGTCAAATATTTTGAATTCAAATCCCCCCTCTTCCTATTTTCTTTTTTTGAAAATGCACTCAGGATCAGGAGTACAAGACGCACGAATATTTTTCACAGAATACTTGATTACATGCACTTACCATGTTGTGATGCAAACTCGATGCACAGTGCCAGCAGCAATAAGAGCAATTACTTCCGCTATAATGACTGCAAACAGGAAAAATAAATAATTTTGGTGAATACATTCTGATTAGAAACTCGAGCACTGAGATTCACGCACAGATACACTTCTCAGAAGCTACTACAAATAAATTAAATAGAAATAACGCAAAGATTGAGTTTGAAAACTTTTATACTCATACGTGCTACGCTTGCACAACCAACTGAAGCGAGGTCAGATTATTTATGAGCCTTACAACGAAAATCATTTACAAAACTTCAACATGAAACATTTTGAGTCTTGCAAGAAACTTTCATGCAGCTTTATGTTTCATCCATCTCCTTTTTCCTTCCTCACAACGAAAGCCAAACACTAGAAAATTGGTATAATAGGTTACTAGAATAAAAGAGTTGCATTATCGCTGTAATTTTGTTTCCAATTTTCCCAAACACTAGAAAATCCTTTTTCTTTTTCCTTCGTCCTACAAACTTCAAAGAAATACGTATTAAGTGTTGGGTTTTCCAGCCTATGATGAGTTGTCCTAAGTGTATTAGGATTTATAGTGTTAGAAAATTAACTTGTTTTTCCAATTGGAGTGGTTTTCCTAATTGGTCTTGGTTTCTCAATTGGAGAAGGATTCATAACTAAATTCCAATTAGGATGAGTATTCCTTATTGAAGATGACCTTAATTATGTCTGCATAAAGGGACTACTGCACTAGTTTTGAATTGAAGCAAAACAATAAGTTGTATGCCACTCAAGTAGTCGCGAGAGAAAAGAAAAGAGATAAGAGCGTATTTCTTGTTCTTGTTCTTGTTCTTTCAGGTTTTATATTGTCAAGTACTAATCCTAGAGGCTTGGAAACCTAGAGATGTTATGGAGCAAGCCATTATGAGAGTTGACAAATAGGTTACCAAGATGCAGAAACCTAGGTTGTGTACAAAGTTCTGTGTGTCCCCGGTGGCTCATTTACGTTAAAAATTCAATGTGTTTCAACAACTTTAGATATGTTGTCAAATCCAACAAACTGCAAGCATGAATCTTCCTTGACATGTATAGAATTTCAGAAGATTCCAGTTCACACCGACTCTCAAAGAATTAAATAAATAAAAAAGAAATTAACAGACACTCACCCGCACCCCAGCCAGTCCTTACACCACTTGTTTCTTGGAAATTGCCAATGAACTGCAATAGCAGAAACCAACGCCGATAAGTATAACTGTATAAACTTGACATATAAGAGAACAAATCATACAATCTCTTTGAAACGATGAGGTTTAGAACTTACGGTGAGCAGCGCAAGAAATAGGAGAGAACTAATGAAACCCCCAAGAATGGTAAACAACTCCGTTGATGCTAACTTCCCTCTGTACATTTGTTGAAGTGATAGAATCACAGTAAACAGAAGGATGGAATACAGCATCGAACTGCCCGGCCCCGCCATGGCCTCCTAGCTGACCACATGAAACAATATCAACAACAAAAACCCCAGAAATGCTCAATTGCAGAAATATAAGTAAATAAATGAAAAAAAAAATTCACATAATTCAAAAAAAAGGGAAAAAGGGTTTGCAACCCACCAGATCTCTTTGCTTTGTATACTTAAAGATCAAATCTTTACCGTTAAAATCGAACAAAATTACTGAATTTTCGATCCCAAAACAATAATTTGAGTACAGATTTCTAAAGTATGTCAGAATTTCCGATGTGATCCACCAGAAGTTTGAAAAAAAATAAATAAATAAATAATCAATGCTCATTTGGGCGCGAATTAAATTTTCTCGGCAACCAAACAGAAAACGTACCTCGCACCTCCTTACAAAGCGTAGCTACTGCTGAGCTCTTTAGATCCCCCTTCCGTCACGACGCGAACAGCAAACTCGAGTTTCAGCGAGTGCGGAGAGAGAGATTATATATGTGTGAAGGGTAGTTTCGATAATATGACAAAACTAAGAGGAATAAAAGGTCCAACAAAAAGAAAAATCCAAACGTGTTATAAAATCTCGAAACGATGTCGTTTGGCTTGTGAAGGAGACATGGAGTCGATGGAGTCGCCGGAGTTGCCGGAGTGTCCGGTGTGTTTGCAGAACTACGACAGCGAGTCCACAATTCCGCGCGTACTCGCGTGCGGCCACTCGGCGTGCGAGGCCTGCTTGGTCAGGCTGCCCGAGCGGTACCCCGAGACGATTCGCTGCCCGGCGTGCACCCAACTCGTCAAGTACCCTCCGCAGGGACCCACAGCTCTGCCCAAGAACATCGACCTCCTCTCTTTCTCCCTCTCACTAAACCCTAACCCTAATTCTGGTATTTCCCAAACACCCCATAAACAATCGGCCGATGGAGTTGGTAGTTTCTTGCCGTGCATTTGGTCCGACGAGTTTTACGTCACGTGGAAGGACTGGGTGCTTCCAAGCGACGCCGTTTCGGTGGAAACCGAGGTTGATGATGGAACGAGAGATGAGCCTTGTACTGTGTTGAAAGGAAGAACTGGTTCTGGTTTCGGGTCGGGTCGGGTTTGGTTTAGAGAGGACGAGAGTGTCAGCCTTTTTCGGGTCGGTTCGTTACCGGGTTCGGATAGTTCTGGGTTTGAATTCAGTTACACTGCAAGGGTTTTGAAGTGTTTGAGTGGAATGAGAGAGGAAGAGAGGAACGAAATGGGATTGCTGCTGAGAGTTTCTGTGAGGCATTGTAGGAGAGTGTGTAAAGTTTATGGCTTTTGGGGAAATTTGGAAGATGGGTTTCTGTATTTGGGGTGTGAGAGGCGAAATCGGAGTTTTTCGGGGAAGTTGGGAGCTGGGGAGGATGGTTTTACTAAAGATGGGTTGCCTGCATTTGCAATGATTGCTATGGAGGTGTGTGAGGTGGTGTCTGGTTTGAATTCAGAGGGGTTTGTTGCTGGATGTTTTGGTTTTTCGTGCTTTAGTTTCGATGATTTTGGTCACGTTGAGGTGGATTTGAATGAGGTGTTAGTGACAGGAAGGAAGGTATGGAGAAGTGTTGTAGATTCTGTTTCTGGTCGAATAGGAACTGAATCAACTGATGCTGAAGTATTGAAATTGGCATTTTGGAATTTGTTTAAAGATGGTGATTTTGTTAGCCCGGAGGTGTTGATTGAGCTGTTGCAGAAACAGGGCGTTGCAGTAGAATGTGATAGCTCGAGATATCCGGTTGGATGTGGCTCGGATGTTTGGTCATTAGCCTGTGTGTTTCTAAGATTGCTACTTGGAAAAGAGTTTGATGAAGAGCTTGTGAAGAATTGTGGAATCTCTTTTTTTGACCATGTAACTTATGTAAGCTGGATTGAAAGAGTCCGTGCTTTGATCGAAGGGAGATTGGGTCAGGAATATGCATCCCTAAGGGAAAACCTCTGCCAATGTTTGAATTATGATCCAGCAAGTCGCCCACTTGTGATGGACCTGATGAAATGCATCAGGGAACTGATTATTAAGCCTCAATGTGATATCATGGCCAGTTTGGAGGGGGTGATTAAGGAAGATAGTGGAAGCTTTTGCTTGATTCTGGGGCAACTCTGTGGGACACGCAAGGAAATATTAGAAACACCAAAAGAAAATGGACTGCAAGGAAGTGAAATCAGTGGAGGATCAGATTTTGATCAAGTTGGGGATGAGAGGGCTGACAGTGATTTTTTTAATGGCCTAGCAGGGGGAAAGGTCAAGTTTAAAGTTCTGCAGGGTCATCGTGATGCTATTACAGGGTTAGCTGTTGGAGGTATAATCATTACACAATACTTTTTAGGTAGCACATCTCATGCTGTTTCGGTTAAGCAGTGTTTATGCTGCAGTAGTCTGCCCATTTTGTTTATTAGGTTCTAAGAATTCCAACAGACGGCTGAAACTAATAGAAGCGTTCCTTTTTTGGGCGACACAAGGTGAGGGAAATATCAACCAGTTAGGTGGAGGGGGCGTTGTTCGATTAGGGAAGAAAGAATTTGTGGATATGACTTGTAAAACGAAGAATGATGGAAGGGCAGGTTTGAGACTAAAATGTTCAATAAACTGATCAAACAATTAAATTTTAACGAAAGCAAACAAAATGTGTGTGTGCGTGTATATATCTTTTTATCTGAAAAACATCTTAAGATGATTAAACAAGCCTAAAGCATCTTAGAACTTACGTTAAGATGTGTTGAGTGATTTGTGTGAAACAACAAACATCCCCTCAGTTTGGCATCTTCCTTTTCCAATGGTGCTTAACTCTCGGACAGCCAAGGGAAGAATATGTAAACTGAACATTTGTCATACTCAGTGCATACTTTTTTCTATACATCAAGTATGTGAAATTTAATATGGATTTTACTTCTTTTTGTAGGGGACTTTCTATTTAGCTCCTCATTCGATAAAACTATCCATGTATGGTCGTTGCAGGTACAGACTGAAATGGTTGTCTTTTTTGGAGTTAGTTTTTTCATGTAATTAATTGTGTGTGTGTGCGCGTGCGCTTGAGAGCGCATGGATGAGTGTGTTAGCATTTTACCTTCACTGTTGCTAATAATAATTTTGTTTGAAATGCACAAACATGAGTGCCTGCTACCACATCTTCCATATAATTTCTTCTTATGTCGTAACTTATAAATGCAGCTTTGTTTCTATTAATCTGTTTATTGCATGCTTGATATCATAAATGATTTGACGAGCGGGCACTGTTGATTATGTTGTCTGTGTGCTTCCTAATATTCACACAAGAAGCCAACCTTTTGGAGTTTGGCCTCTTAGAGTATAAGTTGGACTTCATATAGTTTGAATTTGGTGATTTATATCAATTTAATTTTCTCCATGTTTCCCTTTCGCTAAGTTTTGTCGGTGCAACTTTCATGTAGGACTTCTCTCATGTACATACATTTAAGGGCCATGAACATACCATCAAGGCTCTAATTTATGTAGATGAAGAGCAACCCTTGTGCATTAGTGGTGACAGTGGAGGTGGTATATTTGTCTGGGGCACATGTACCCCTCTCCAGCAAGAGCCTTTAAAGACATTCCACGAGGATAAAGATTGGCGCTTTAGTGGCATTCATGCCTTGGCCTGCCGAAATGGATATGTCTATACTGGCAGTGGAGATAGAACAGTAAAGGCATGGTCAGTGCGGGTGAGGGGTTTGCATTATTTATGTTGTCTGTTATTTTCTACTGGCATGCATCTCTTTTTTATGTGGAAGAAACTCTCTTTTGAAAAAATTCAGGATGGCACCTTGTCATGCACTATGTCTGGTCATAGATCAGTAGTTTCAACGCTTGCAGTTTGTGATGGTGTTCTTTATAGCGGTAGTTGGGATGGAACCATCAGATTATGGAGTCTTAGCGATCACAGTCCTTTGACAGTACTAGGCGAAGACACATCAGGAACCGTGGCATCTGTCTTATCTCTTGCTGTTGACAGGCACATGCTTATTGCAACTCATGACAATGGATGTGTAAAGGTGTTCTTTTTACCCCTATTCTTACTTGATCCGGTCTACAATTATGTGTTCATTTGGGCATTTATAGATCGCATCTCAAGTTAGTCTTTTGATATCCTGCCACGTATAGTTAAGATGACTCCTGCTGTATGGGGTAAATTCCATGCTGAGGATGAACATACATGAATCCATTCAGGACCCTAAAACTAGTTAAGGTTATATACTAAGTTTTGTCCCTAAGGTTTTGATCGCCGTAGCATTCAAGTTTTCAAGTTGGCATTGTAGAATGGACTATCAACCCGACCATTGTCATTCTGATCAACTTTTCTTTTAAATTGCCTTTTCTTTTTCGGATCTCTTCAGGTCTGGAGGAATGATGTGTTCATGAAATCCATTAAAATGCACAACGGTGCAGTATTTGCTTCTGGCATGGAGGGAAAATGGCTTTTCACGGGAGGGTTGGATAAAACTGTCAATGTACAGGTACATGTGCAAAATATGGTTTCGTCCTATTTTATTTTATTTCCAGTATTTTTATGTGATGAAGCTGGTTTGCTATGTTATCAAACTTTTGAACTCATGCAAATTCATTTGCGTGTTACAGGAATTGTCTGGCGACGAGTTTCAAATAGATTCGAGACTTATTGGATCCATCCCCTGTGATTCTGTCATAACAACTTTGTTAGGTTGGCAAGGAAAGCTTTTTGTTGGATGTGCTAATAGGAATATCGTGGTATGTTTCATATTTTTCCATTGCGGTAACCAGTTACACAATATGCTCTCTTCTTTTCACTTCTTTTTCAACGATGATTTTGTTCCATTCCCTTTTTATTTATGACACGGTAAATTGGATATCTTAATTTGGTTGCTACAGGTATCTTACTATGGTAAATGACCAACCATGGGTATGCTGTTGTGCTGGGTTTGTTTTCGTCTGTGGAAAGCTTAGCCATAGCCAATGCCAAGTGCTTGTTGAGCCAGGAAATCTAACACCAGATTTGTGTATCCTCGATGGTACGAAGTTTAAAGTCCCACTCAGAGAGTGGCATGGAGTCATAGACAAGCATCGTGCTACTGGGAATGTTTGCTGCTTTGCACCCTAGCAGTCCAGCAGATACACAATTTCGTGTAGAGCGTGACACAAGATATTTGTCAAAATGTTGGTCATATAAATACGATACAAGAGTTCACGACAGAGAAACATTTGATACAAATATGATTATTTATGTATAGTTTTCTGATAAGAAGAAATGATGATTGTATATACTAATACAAGTCGTAACGATGCGTGTTTTGCCTGAAGTATTGCACCTTGCTTACATACATGATTAAACGATGGACATGTAAGAAATTCCTAACGTCCCGTTAAGAGTTAGGGCTGGGTCGACATCCAAAAGAACCGTGCAAACCGGTCAAACTGAACCAGTTTGGTGGTTTTGTATATCAGTTCAATTTGAGACTGAATTGATATTCTATACTATACTGAACTAATTTAAATCGTAGTGAGGAGATTCGAATATAATTATATAAGGCAGCATGTGCGCTGATAGGAGCATATTTAGGCGACTTACTTAGCTTGTTTTCGTGCATTTATATTGTTAATTCCTAGTTGTTTTAGTAGTTTAAGCTATTTTCGTGTGTTTTTAGGTTCATATGGCTAAGGAAGCAAAAAGATGCATTTTGGAGCAAAATTGGGCTTGGAATGGATAGCATATGCTTGGAGCCAAATTGTTGGACGAATTTGAAGGCCTTGTATGCACTTTGGACATAAAACAAAGGGCCTAGCCCAATCAAACAATCCTTTGAGCCATGCAAAACCTCTAGCCCAATCAAACAATCCATCAAAGCCATGCAAAACCACCATCCACACACACTTCACACAAACCACAACCCTTAACCGTACCTTCCCATTGCATTTCCAGCATTCCACTTCATCATTACACCACATTCTCCCTCTTTAATCCACATGCATTCATCATCATTCACTCTAGTTTTAATTCACATGCAAACACATTCATTCTCCAACATTGCACATGCACTTTGCCTTTCATCATTGCACCACAAATCAACCACATTCACACATCACCCATTCACCCTTTGCCGTGCATCACTCCCATTCTTTAATCCAATTCAGCCATTTAATCATTCAACCATGCTTTCCCATTTCATTACTCATTGCACATGCATTCACACCCCTTTAATCCACATGCTTTCACAACCTAATTCACATGCACATTCAATCAAACACAATCAATGCCGTGAGTTCCCCCCCTAACATTTCTAGCTTTTCTTCATCTTTGCAGCCACACTTCCACATGCATTCCCTATTTTCCTAGCTGTTTTTCCATCATTATTTCATCCACATGCAATCTCAATCATAACAGCCACATTCACTCTTAAACAATCATCCACATATTCTCCCATTCCCCCTATAAAAACCCATGCATTCATACACAAAAACACACTCTTCCATTTCAGAAAATCATCCATTCACACACACAAACTCCCTTTTGTGCCGTGCCTTCCCCATCAATCCATTCTTCCATCTCCAACCACTCCCCACTCCATTCCACATACACCTAAAGCCCTAAACATCTCCTTAGACCTTGTGCCACAACGAAGAGGAAGAGAAGAGTGCCTAAACGTTCATACAATTTAAGTTTGAGTTGTTGGAATGTTTAGGTGTTTCTTTGATTTCAAAGTTATGAGGAACTAAACCCCCTTTAGCTAGGGGGTGATTCGAAACTATGTTTATATTTGCAATATGAATTGATTAACTTTCGTTGGAATTTCATAAGTTGTGGATTCAATTTGTTTAACCGTTTGATTGATAACTTATTTATGAATGTTTATTAAGAATGCGCGCTTAATTTTCATGCATAAATATGACGCTAGAATATAAGTGAATTTCACCTAATCGTTATGAACTTATATTCACAAGTAGTGGAGGTTGCTTATAAACAATCGCGTTAAATGAATTCTTGGCACTAGTTTCATGCTCATCATAGTAACGAATGCCTCGTCAACACTTATAGTTTTCATAATGCTTAATGATCTTTGATTGTATCTTTATTGTGCTTTTCACGTAAAGGACTTTTGGAGAATGTGGTGAATTGCGTTGCGCTAACCCATCCAATTCATTAACTTAAGGAGAACTTGACGGTTAATTTAAGCGGACCTAATTAACCCGGGGTGTGGAGTTTCATAACTTATCGAAAGACCAACTGAAAATCAATCTTGTATGCAAGTGTAACATGTGTGGAGAAGAACCCCTTGGCTATTCCATCATCCATATTTTCATCACATTCATATTTACATTTTGCCCTTAATTATATTCTGTCCATTTAATTTAATATCGTCCAAACACATTTCCCCCATATTTCGTTGAGTCTTAATCATTCGTATTTGTTTTATTTTTGTGTCTTTAAGCATTTGGAGTCATAAACACTTCCAAATTCGTCTAAATCAAGTTCTAGTTTCTGTTTAAGTCAATTTGATTGTTTTAGGCAGTTGAATATTTCAAAGTTATTCTGAGTCATAGTAGTCTTGTTAAGAGTCTTTACATTTAGTTTTTGTGTTTTCAAGTCAATTCAAAATAGATTAGCACCCCTAGTTAATCCCCGGTTAGAACGATCCCTACTTACATCATTACTACAATTGTCACAAATAGGGTTTAATTTGTGTGCGTATAAATCACGCATCAAATTTTGGCGCCGTTGCCGGGGATTGGCAAAGTTGCTAATCCCTTGTCTTGAGTCTTGTTTAAATTGTTTAGTTTCTGTTTTGTTTTAATTTTTTTTTTTTTTTTGCACCGTGTGTATGTGTTTTTGTGCCGTGTGTGGCAACTTGTTTTCTTACTTGTGCCAAGTCTGTTAACACAAATAGGGTTTAATATGTGTTACTTATCTTGTTTACTTTTGTGTGTAGGTACTAGTTTATGACCCGTAGCTCACAACCTGTTCGTGAGCATATCTCCGACTTTGACGGTGATTTCGAGAGGACTTTGAGAAGGAACAAGAAATTGCAAGAGTCTAATCCTCCTAGTCCCGAACCTGAAGTAGAAGAGGAAGCCACGGATTGGGTTAAAGAGGAAGTACCAACCATGGCCGTGGACAATCGAACCATTAAAGAGCTTTCTGCCTCAGGTTTGGCCAATGCAGCCCCTCTTTGCATTCAATACCCCGCGGCTGCCCAAGGCAAGACCAATGAATTCGAATTGAAGTCAAGCTTGTTGCACCACATTTCGAAGTACCATGGGCTTTCCATGGAAGATCCCAACAAGCATTTCAAGGAGTTCGAGGTTGTTTGTTCGAGCATGACACCCATAAATGTCGATGGGAACATTCTGATAATGAAGGCTTTTCCATTCTCTCTTGTGGAAAAGGCTAAGGATTGGCTTTATGAATTGGCACCCGGGACCGTTACTTCTTGGGAGAGCATGAAGAGAGCCTTCTTGGAGAAGTTCTTCCCTACTTCAAAAGTCATTCTCTTGAGGAAGAAAATTAGCGGAATCCAACAAAGTCAAAGAGAATCTTTTCCGGCATACTACGAGCGTTTTAAAGCCCTTGTTGCGTCATGTCCTCAACATCAAATGAAGGAGGAGCTTCTCCTTCAATACTTCTATGAGGGCCTTCTTCCCATTGAAAGGAAAATGCTCGATGCTTCGGCGGGAGGTGCATTGGTGGACAAAACACCTATGGCAGCCAAGACCCTAATTGCAAACCGTGCTCTAAATGCACAACAATATGAAGGACTTGGGCAAAGGGACCCCCCACGGCAACACTTGAATGAGGTAAGTTCTCAATCCGATATTCAATCTCAGTTAGCTAATCTTACTTCTATTATGTCTCAGATGGCCGAAGGAATGAAGATACAAGGACTGATTGTATGTGGCGTATGTTCTATTCAAGGTCATCATTCGGAAAAGTGCCCTCAATTGATTGAGAATGGTGGGTGGGAGAGTGCAAACGCCATTGGATTTCCAAGCCAAAATCAACCAAGGAATGATCCATATTCCAATACATACAATCCGGGTTGGAGAGACCATCCAAACTTCAAGTGGAGGGAGCCTCAACAACCTCACCAACAAGGAGGTTTTAGACAACAACCCCCGGGGTTCTACACCAAGCCATTCGGCCCCAATCCAAACCAAGCACAACCTGCCCAAAACAATCAAGGTACGTCGTTGGAAAATGAAACACTTCTTAAATTACTTACCAATTTGTCTCAGGGGCAAGAGAATCAAACCAAAGCCATGCAAAACCAAGACAAAAGGGTGGATCACTTGGAGAAACAAATTGGGCAGATTGCGGAGTTTGTAGGACAATTCCGAGACAAAGGCAAGCTCCCTAGCTCAACCATTGTCAATCCAAAGGGAGGGTTCGAATCTGCCAAGGCAATCATGTTGAGAAGTGGTAAGGAGGTCGGAACCACCTCAAGGCCATCCAAAACAAGTCAAGAAGAGGACATGTTGCTGCAAGAAGAGGAGGAACAAGCAAAGAAGGCCACGGCAAGGATGAAAGAAACTTTGCCGCAACCCCCTATTGTGCCAAAACCGTCCAACACGCCTAAGGTAAGTCCAAATTCGACTTTGTCAAGTTCTATTCCACTAAACGTGCCCTTTCCTGGCAGGTTTAGGCAAACAAAGAAGGAGGAGCATGAGAAGGACATTCTTGAGACGTTTAGGAAAGTTCAAGTCAATATCCCGCTCCTAGATGCCATAAAGCAAGTGCCCAAATACGCTAAGTTCTTGAAGGAATTGTGCACTACAAGGAAGAGGGCGTCACATAAAGAGGTAGTAAGGGTAAGTGAGAACGTTTCCGCTGTTTTACAAAGAAAGTTACCACCAAAGTGCAAAGATCCAGGTAGCTTTACAATCCCTTGTATTATTGGTCAAACTAAGTTCGAACATGCTATGTTAGACTTAGGAGCTTCAATTAACGTCATGCCATACTCTATTTATGCTTCAATGAACCTTGGTGAATTGAAAAATGATGGTGTGATTATTCAGTTGGCCGATAGATCTAATGCCTATCCAAAGGGCGTATTGGAAGATGTCTTAGTGCAGGTGAATAATTTGATCTTCCCGGCGGATTTCTATGTCCTTGAAATGGAGGAAACCACCCATGCTCCATCCTTGCCGATTCTTCTTGGGAGGCCATTCATGAAGACGGCCCGAACTAAGATAGACGTGTTTAAAGGCTCTTTAACAATGGAATTTGATGGGGAAGTCATTGATTTCAATCTTTCTGAAAGTATTAAATTTCCTAAGGACGATCATTCTTGTTTTTCTATTGATATAATTGATGATTTGGCGCAGGAATTTCTCGATTCTTTGGAGAGGGATACACTTGAAACAACAATTGCACAAGGAATTGGGCAAAAATCTGGTTTTTCCGTGCCTAGAAGTGAAGATGAGGCCGAGATGGTCGCTGCACTTGAGTCATTGCCACAACACTTTGGTAAGCCTTCTAACCCAATTTCAATTTCAGTTTCCACTAATAAGTTGTTACCCTCAGTGATTCAGGCACCCGTACTTGAGCTTAAACCGTTGCCCGATCATTTAAAGTACGTCTTCTTGGGAGACAACGAGACATTGCCCGTCATTGTCTCCTCATCACTCACGGCCATAGAGGAGGAGAAGTTGATCCGAGTGTTGAAAGAGCACAAGACGGCCATTGGATGGACTTTGGCCGATATTAGGGGAATTAGCCCGACTACGTGCATGCATCGCATACTTCTAGAGGAGGGGGCTAAACCAACTCGAGAGGCTCAGCGCCGTCTCAACCCTCCAATGATGGAAGTTGTGAAAAAGGAGATTATCAAACTTCTTGATTGTGGAGTGATTTATCCGATCTCTGATAGTCGTTGGGTGTCACCAGTGCAATGTGTTCCAAAGAAGTCCGGAGTGACAGTGGTGAATGATAGGAGCATATTCATGCGACTTAAATGGCTTGTTCTCGTACATTTACGTTATGTTTCTTTAGTTAGTTTAGTCCTTTATGCTTCTTTTGTGTGTTTTCAGGATAATAAGACGTGTTTGACGAAAGGATGCATTGTGGAGTGTTTTGGAGCACTATTGGGCTAAGGATGGATAGCTTATGCTTGGAGCCCAAGTGTTGGATGAAATTGAAGGCCTTGTAATCACTTGAGGACATAAAACAATGGCCCTAACCCAATTACATTCACCTTGCCTTGGGCTTAACACAAACACCATTCCTTGCCATGCAAGGGGGAGCAATTTGGGTCCATTTCATGTACTTAAACCCTAGCCCAATCCACAATCACTTCAAAGCCATGCAAAACCTTTCAACACCCTTTAATCATTCCCCTTTAAGTTATGATTTTATTTCCTAACCCTACATGCATTATTTATTAGCATCTTCACATGCATTCACACCTCTTTAATCCACATGCATTCATCATCATTCACTCTAGTTTTAATTCACTCCCCACTCCATCTCATTTCATACACAACACACCACAAACACATCCCTTTCTCTCTTAGCCGTGAGTCTCCCTTAGAATCCAAAAACCATCTTTCCATTTCCATCACTCCTCACTCCATTCCACACTTCCATTCCCCCAAACCAACTATCCTTAGACCTTATGCAACAACAACGAGGAAGATAAGAGGGCCTAAACGTTCATACAATTCAAGTTTGAGTTGTTGGAATGTTTAGGTGTTTCTTTGATTTCAAAGTTTAAATTCAATTCTCTTTGTTTTGTACGTATGAGGAATGGAAGAGAAGAGTGCCTAAACGTTCATACAATTCAAGTTTGAGTTGTTGGAATGTTTAGGTGTTTCTTTGATTTCAAAGTTATGAGGAACTAATCCCCCTTTAGCTAGGGGATGATTCGAAACTATGTTTATATTTGCATTATGAATTGATTAACTTTCGTTGGAATTTCATAAGTTGTTGATTCAATTTGTTTAACCGTTTGATTGATAACTTATTTATGTATGTTTATTAAGAATGCGCGCTTAATTTTCATGCATAAATATGACGCTAGAATATAAGTGAATTTCACCTAATCGTTATGAACTTATATTCACAAGTAGTGCAGGTTGCTTATAAACAATCGCATTAAATGAATTCTTGGCACGAGTTTCATGCTCATCATAGTAACGAATGCCTCGTCAACACTTATAGTTTTCATGATGCTTAATGATCTTTGATTGTATCTTTATTGTGCTGTTCACGTAAAGGACTTTTGGAGAATGTTGTGAATTGCGTTGCGCTAACCCATCCAATTCATTAACTTAAGGAAAACTTGACGGTTAATTTAAGCGGACCTAATTAACCCGGAGTGTTGAGTTTCATAATTTATCGAAAGACCAACTGAGAATCAATCTTGTATGCAAGTGTAACATGTGTGGAGATGAACCCCGTAGCTAACTTTCCATCCATTCAATTCCATCAATTTGTTCTTTCTTTTCTTGTTTCTGTTTTCATGTTTAATTTAACTTGTTATTCAATTATGTTAAACATGTGGAACTAATTTCTTTTTAGTTAGAGGCGAATTTGAAGCCATGGACATATGTTGGTTATGATTTGATTTACTCCAGTTATGAATTCATGAACTTTAGATGTGGGTTACTTTTCTGTTTTGATTAAGAACTTGTTTATGTATGTGGGTTGAGGGTCGACACTTAATTTGCATGCTTAAACTTGATGCTAGGATATAAGGGAATTTCACCTAATCGTTATGAACTTATATTCATGAGTAGTAAAGATCGCTAGTCACGATTGTGTTTAGTAAACCCTAGGCTGGATTAACATGCGTATTCCATAGTTATGAATGCCTAGTCGATGTTATGATTTCCGTTGAACTTAATGATCTTTGTTGAATGTCTCTATCATGCGTATTCCATGGTTAGGGACTTTGATTAGGAATAATTTGGTTGTAATGCGTATCCCATTCAATCCAATGAATCTAGGGAAATCTGAAGGTTAATTTAAGCGGACCTAATTAACTTGGAGCATTGTCATTCATCGTTTGTTGAAGTCATAACTGGAAGTCAAATTATATGCTTATGTTCATGTGTGGATAAGGAACCCTCTAACTAGTTTTTCATCATTTTATTTCATTAATTTCGTTTTTAGAATCTGTTTTAATTCCAAGTTTCTGTTTTAGTTTTAAATTCGTCAAAACCAATCCCCCATTTATTTTAAAGTGTTAGATTAGTTAGAATTACATTTAGTTTGTGTTTATAAGTGTTTTGATTCATTTTGTTTCCCAACTTCGTCCAAAGTACTCAAGGTGCTCAAAACTGCCCAGAAAGTGTTTTTAAGGCAGTTTCGAGTGCTTTGGGTACTGTTTGAGTCTTTTGGTTTGTTTTAGAGTTTTAAAGTTTAGTTTTACATTCTTTGAGTCTAGTTTAGTGTTTTATATTGCGTTTTTACGTTTTTGAGTCAAATCCAAGTGATTAACAATCCCTCCTAATCCCCGGTCCAGAACGATCCCTACTTACATCATTACTACAATTGTCAAAAAGAGGGTTTAATTTGTGTGCGTATAAATCTCGCATCAGTGAAGAATGCTGAGAATGAGCTTGTGCCAACCCGTATCCAAACAGGTTGGCGAGTGTGCATTGATTATAGGAAGCTCAACGCCACCACAAGGAATGACCACTTCCCTTTGCCGTTCATTGATCAAATGCTTAAAAGGTTAGCCGGTCATTCTTTTTATTGTTTCCTTGATGGTTATTCTGGATATAATCAGATTGTCATAGCGCCGGATGACCAAGAAAAGACAACTTTCACATGCCCCTTTGGTACTTTTGCTTATCGTCGCATGCCTTTTGGTTTATGCAATGCTCCGGCCACGTTTCAAAGGTGTATGGTAAGTATCTTTTCAGATTTTGTGGAAAAGATTATTGAGGTATTTATGGATGATTTCAGTGTGTTTGGTGATTCATTTGATGGTTGTTTGGAAAATCTCACAATGATTTTGAAACGATGTGTAGAAACTAACCTTGTGCTTAATTGGGAAAAATGTCACTTTATGGTTAGACAAGGCATAGTTCTAGGGCATATTGTTTCAGAAAGAGGAATTGAAGTGGATAAATCGAAAATAGATCTTATACGCTACTTACCCTCTCCTACTTCGGTTCGAGAGGTTCGTTCGTTTCTTGGTCATGCAGGATTTTATAGGCGATTTATCAAGGACTTCTCCAAGATCTCAAACCCTCTTTGCCGTCTCCTCCAGAAAGATGTGGCGTTTGACTTCAACGAGGAGTGTGAGAAGGCGTTCAATCACCTCAAAGAAACACTAACTTCGGCCCCTATCATAGTTCCACCGGATTGGAGCCTTCCTTTTGAGCTTATGTGCGATGCTTCCGATTATGCATTAGGAGCTGTTTTGGGGCAAAGGAAGGAAAAGAGGCCGCATGTTATCTATTATGCCTCTCGGACTTTAAATGATGCACAATTGAATTATTCTACCACTGAAAAAGAACTTCTTGCTGTTGTATTTGCTTTAGATAAATTTCGTTCTTATTTGCTTGGTACTAAAGTTATTATTTATACTGACCATGCAGCATTGAAGTATTTGTTCACCAAGAAGGAGGCCAAACCACGACTCATTCGTTGGATGCTTCTTCTCCAAGAGTTCGATATCGAAATCCGGGACAAGAAGGGAAGTGAAAACGTGGTGGCTGACCACTTGAGCCGTATGGTGCATGAGGAGGATGCCGTGCCTATCATAGAGACATTCCCAGATGAGCAACTGATGTCCATCAAGGTAAGTGAACCGTGGTATGCTGATTTGGTGAATTATTTGGTGTCTAAACATGTTCCTAGTGAATTACTTAAACACCAATGTGATAAATTGAAGAAAGAGGCACGGTTTTATGTGTGGGATGACCCGTATTTATGGAAATATTGCCCTGACCAAGTTATACGTAGGTGTGTGCACGATTCTGAGTTTAATGCTATTCTAACCTTTTGTCACACTTATGCTTGTGGGGGACACTTTGGCACTCAAAGAACAGCACTTAAGGTGTTAGAATGTGGTTTCTATTGGCCTACCATCTTTAGGGATGCTAGAACATTTTGCATGTCTTGTGATAGATGCCAAAGAACGGGCAATATTGGTCCTAAACAGCAAATGCCGCAAACCCCCATTCTTAGTGTTGAAATCTTTGATGTTTGGGGTATTGATTTTATGGGTCCCTTTCCTTCGTCACATGGGTTTCTTTATATATTGCTTGCTGTGGACTATGTGTCGAAATGGGTGGAAGCAAAAGCCACCCGAACTAATGATTCTCGAGTGGTTGCAGATTTTGTGAAAACTAACATTTTTTCAAGGTTTGGAATGCCACGAGTGCTAATCAGTGATGGAGGTTCCCATTTTTGTAATCGAACCATCGAGGCGTTGCTCAAGAAATACAATGTCACACATAAGGTGGCCACACCTTATCATCCTCAAACGAGCGGGCAAGCCGAGGTTTCGAATAGGGAAATCAAGCAGATTCTTGAGAAGACCGTGGGGCCTACAAGGAAGGATTGGAGTTTGCGCTTAAACGATGCATTGTGGGCGTATCGCACTGCCTACAAAACCCCCATTGGGATGTCACCTTTTCGGCTCATCTATGGGAAGCCATGCCATCTTCCCGTCGAACTAGAGCATCGTGCACATTGGGCCGTCAAAACGTTCAATATGGACCTTGATGCCGCAGGTTTACATAGGAAGCTTCAATTGTGTGAGCTTGATGAAATCCGAAATGAAGCATATGAGAATGCCCGGATTTACAAGGAGAAAACAAAGGCATTTCATGACAAGATGATTCGTGCCAAGACGTTCTCTATTGGGCAGAAAGTGTTGTTGTTCAATTCTCGCCTTCGGTTGTTTCCGGGTAAGTTGCGTTCCAAATGGGTTGGTCCTTTTATTGTCACTAATGTTTTCCCTCATGGTGCAGTGCAAATCAAAAGTTCAAGGACGCAGCAAGAATTCAAAGTGAATGGGCATCGATTGAAGCCCTATTACGAGATGTTTGAGGAGCATGTCGTGGAGGAGGTACCCCTCCATGCCGTGGAACCTAGTCAAGCTTAAACGGAGGTACCGTCCGGCTGGAAGACGTTAAAGCAAGCGCTACTTGGGAGGCAACCCAATACACTGAATAAAATAAAGTTGTCCATTGATCTCCGATTTGATTACAAAAAAAAAAAAAAAAAAAAAGAAAAAAAAAAGAAAAAAGAAAAAGAAAGATACTAAACATGGAGAAAGATGGAGCCTTCACAAAGGATGTTTACGTGAAGCCCCATTACGAGGCGTCGAAGCAGAAGGCATAGAAGCGGGAGGCATAGGGGCGGAAGGCATCGGAGCAGAAGGCATCGGAGCTAGAGCATTCCAGGCCTCAATACTTGGCCAAACGCTGGATGACCCAGGAAAAAGGTGCCTCTGGAGATAAGCCGCAAGCCTTTGACGGTCACTTTGAATTCGACCCTCAGATTCTTGCAGCTCATCAAGCTTCCTCTTCATGCCCGACGAATAGTTATTTGCAAGCACATGCAAACTTCTATTCTCATACTTAAGCTGCTGGACCTCTTGCTTAAGACTTTCCACCTCTGCCATCAATGATTCCACCTGACGGGAGCGGGCAAGCAGGCGTTGGCCCATGTTGGACATAGAGCTTGCACACTGAACACTAAGTGCGAGGGACTCTTGAACGGCCAACTCATCGGACCGTCCTGACAGCAGCCTACTATCTTTTGGAGTGAGGAGGTTCCTAGCTACTATTGTAGCTGTTGTGGCGTCCTGCATCACGGAGTCTTCACCTGTAAGAAGACCGTTAGAAGATAAAAAAGAAGGGCGCCATACATTACCTTGACGGGGCGCAACCGGATCGCTGCTGAGACTCAAATCTAAGCTAAGGTTCGATGAGTTTGCCATTTTTTCAAAAGTGTTCAAAGAGAAGGGGTGGATGGAGTAAATTTTCAAAGGGCCGGAGACGATTTTCAAGAATGGGAGATCTTCAGAGTGTGTATGTTGGCGGTGATCGATACCTCTATAAGAAGCCAAGGCGACGCGTCCACCGATTCAAAAAACCGGAATTTCCGGCGTAATTTAGGCGACGTTTTCTCGGCTTTTCAGAGGACGTGTTCAACTTTGTCAAAAGATTTCTTCTTTTCAGAAAACACGTGGAGGCCATCATCACAACTACACATCTTTAGCCGACAAGCGCAAAGTTCGGCGACGCTTTCTCTGCTTTTCAGAAAATGCGTGCAGCTTTGTCAAAATGAGCCGCATCCGCACTACTACGTGTCGTTCAGAAATCGGAGGGGCGTCTGCTCAGAAATCGAAGAGGCGTTTTCAAAGATCGAAGAGGCGCCACTATTTCAAAAAGCCGGATTTGCGGGATCAAAACGTTTGTTGACGAGGGTAAAAGAACAGTACCACCACTTGATATTATCTCTATATATGTCGACCTTCATCTTTTATGGCAAGGCAAATCTGAAGAAAATGCCCAACTCTTCCTGACCTCTGAGGGCGCACTCCCAGCAAAGCCTTTCGAAATACTCATTTTTTTCTTCTTCCCCAAAGATGATACCAGATGCCTGGAGTACAGATGACCCAGGAGGAAACAGCACAACAAATACATGTGCTGATTCATTCACCGCTTCTTCAAAAGCAAAGGTATCTCATATCATCAAGGTCAAAAGCAAAAGTATCTCATATCATGCTCTTTCCCTGTCTTTTTCTTTGTCCTTGTTCTTACTTGCATGGCAAAGTGAAAGAAGCAATCAGCCGGCACTTGGAGTCAGTCTTTCGATCTGGAGCCGACTGCCTGGAATCTATTCCTGGTTGCTTACCTAGCGTTGCTCTCGAGTAGTCATCTTCAACGGAGCAAGTAAGGCAAGTGAAAATGATACATTGAAGCATGTGGAGACAAGCAACAACTGCATATGCTGAGCTATCCTCTAACCCTCTTCAATACGAATTGGAAAGATTGAACAAAGAAACAGATAAAAGGAGGAAGCTCAGACCTTCGGGGAAGACCAAAAGAATCCTGCTGCCCAGTTCAAGAAGTAGCACAAAGGAAAATCAACGATGGGCAGAAACCAGTTCAAGAGTAAGCCTGTGGAATCACAAAGATCAAAGCCTCAATGCAATCACCAAGGAGAAGAGGGAATTTACACTCCATAACCAGATTTGCGTCCCTAAACTCTTCTCTTTGTTAAGTTACATTCTGCCATGTTTAGTATGTTTAGTTGCTTTTTGTGTGTTTACTTATGTTTTGTGTGAATCTATGCTTAAAACATTGAGGACAATGTTTGATTTAAGTGGGGGGGGGGGTAACTAAGTATATTTAATGCAAATTCGTGGGATTTTATCACCCATAACTTCAAATGTTGTTCCTTGCTGTTTTAAGGTGTTTTTAAGTTGTTTTAAGAATGTTTTAGTATGTTTTGTTTTTATAACTCCGAAAATCACATAAAAATTTGAAAAACATGTTTTGAAAAAGCCTAAAGAGAGTGTTTTGAGTCGTTTTTGTGTGTTTGTGTCTTAGGGTACCTTCCAACACAATGATAAGGATTTGGTTTGTAATTGCATGACTGTTAAAAAAGAGTTATAAACATAGAGAAAAGTTTGATTTACTCTTGGTATATGCTTGGTTATGGTTATAATGTATGACTTCACATGCAATCATAAAAGAAAAATTCGTTTTTGTAACATGCTTGAAGGAAGGAACTCAAACAAACGCTACAACCCTGTGAGACTCGAGCCATTACTTTCTTTGGAGAGTTATTTTTCTGTGATTCTTTGTTTTCTAAAGTTGTTGCATGATCTCATTATTCCTTGCTTGGTTGCTACTTAGAATGCAATTGTATCATGATAGAACTAAATGCTAGAACTTATATCCGTTTCATTCAAAGCATGACATTGAATTACATAACATATATCAAGATGAAGTTGTGTAGTTGCCATCATAGCCAAATAGCCTTACTTCCCATATTTCGTATATGTTGTAAGTTTTAACCCCGTTGAGCCTTGTTTAGCCCATGTTCTTTGTTCACCCTTATCATCCTCACCTAGCCTAGATTAGGACCATCTGTACCCTTGTTCTTGAAGCATAGTAAGCATGACGGAAAATGAATTCCTTTTGAGTTACATTTTGCAAGAAAATGAGTGTGGGGGAGTAAAAGTTTGTTCTTAAGTTTATATGTATGTTTTGAGATTCAAAAGAAAAAAAAAAAAGAAGAAAAGAAAGAAAAGGAGTGAAAATAAGTAAGAATGAACTCACAAGCGTTGATGGTTGAAGAAAGGGTCCAAAAAAGTTGAATATGGCCCTAAGTTTTGTGTGATTCCCCCTTGGGTGTTCAAAGTTGATTTTTGCGTTCTAAAGGGAATTCTAAATGTCTAATTCATTACTTTGCTCACTGTTGCTTAAAGAACCTTTGTTTTCCATACTCCTTCTTTGTTATCCAAACACCCCAAGCCCCATTATAACCCGTGACTTCAATCTTGAGTGTTATGTATTTCAATTGTGGAGTTTGAACTTGGTATGAGCATATGGTGTCACTGGTTCTCGCATCTAAGCAGTAGCATTCCATTCATGAGATCATATCTAAACATGCTTATTAACTCCAGAAATTGCTTCCTTTGAAATACATATATGTGAGTGTTCGTTTTTATGTTTACATCAATCTTCTCACATATAACTAGTTTAGGGTGCGTAGTCAGAAAATCTGAGTGAAAATTGAGTGCATATCTTGTAAGGAATTGAGCAAATTCTCTAAGGCATGTTACTACATTCAAAATATAGTTTTAAATGCTTAATTGTGAACTAGTATGTGGTGACTATGATTAAGAATGTACTTAAGTGTAAAGAAGGCTAAAACCTGTGGGAATAATGATTTTTAATTTGCCATGTGCATTGGAAATCCCTGAGACGATTGTTGGAAGGTGTAGGTTGTGTTGTGTTCGTTTTGTTTTGTTTTTGGTTTCTTTTGTTTTGTTTTGCTCGAGGACTAGCAAAAGCTAAGTGTGGGGGAATCTGATAGGAGCATATTTAGGCGACTTACTTAGCTTGTTTTCGTGCATTTATATTGTTAATTCCTAGTTGTTTTAGTAGTTTAAGCCATTTTCGTGTGTTTTTAGGTTCATATGGCTAAGGAAGCAAAAAGATGCATTTTGGAGCAAAATTGGGCTTGGAATGGATAGCATATGCTTGGAGCCAAAGTGTTGGACGAATTTGAAGGCCTTGTATGCACTTTGGACATAAAACAAAGGGCCTAGCCCAATCAAACAATCCTTTGAGCCATGCAAAACCTCTAGCCCAGTCAAACAATCCATCAAAGCCATGCAAAACCACCATCCACACACACTTCACACAAACCACAACCCTTAACCGTACCTTCCCATTGCATTTCCAGCATTCCACTTCATCATTACACCACATTCTCCCTCTTTAATCCACATGCATTCATCATCATTCACTCTAGTTTTAATTCACATGCAAACACATTCATTCTCCAACATTGCACATGCACTTTGCCTTTCATCATTGCACCACAAATCAACCACATTCACACATCACCCATTCACCCTTTGCTGTGCATCACTCCCATTCTTTAATCCAATTCAGCCATTTTAATCATTCAACCATGCTTTCCCATTTCATTACTCATTGCACATGCATTCACACCCCTTTAATCCACATGCTTTCACAACCTAATTCACATGCACATTCAATCAAACACAATTAATGCCGTGAGTTCCCCCCCTAACATTTCCAGCTTTTCTTCATCTTTGCAGCCACACTTCCACATGCATTCCCTATTTTCCTAGCTGTTTTTCCATCATTATTTCATCCACATGCAATCTCAATCATAACAGCCACATTCACTCTTAAACAATCATCCACATATTCTCCCATTCCCCCTATAAAAACCCATGCATTCATACACAAAAACACACTCTTCCATTTCAGAAAATCATCCATTCACACACACAAACTCCCTTTTGTGCCGTGCCTTCCCCATCAATCCATTCTTCCATCTCCAACCACTCCCCACTCCATTCCACATACACCTAAAGCCCTAAACATTTCCTTAGACCTTGTGCCACAACGAAGAGGAAGAGAAGAGTGCCTAAACGTTCATACAATTTAAGTTTGTGTTGTTGGAATGTTTAGGTGTTTCTTTGATTTCAAAGTTATGAGAAACTAAACCCCCTTTAGCTAGGGGGTGATTCGAAACTATGTTTATATTTGCAATATGAATTGATTAACTTTCGTTGGAATTTCATAAGTTGTGGATTCAATTTGTTTAACCGTTTGATTGATAACTTATTTATGAATGTTTATTAAGAATGCGCGCTTAATTTTCATGCATAAATATGACGCTAGAATATAAGTGAATTTCACCTAATCGTTATGAACTTATATTCACAAGTAGTGGAGGTTGCTTATAAACAATCGCGTTAAATGAATTCTTGGCACTAGTTTCATGCTCATCATAGTAACGAATGCCTCGTCAACACTTATAGTTTTCATAATGCTTAATGATCTTTGATTGTATCTTTATTGTGCTTTTCACGTAAAGGACTTTTGGAGAATGTGGTGAATTGCGTTGCGCTAACCCATCCAATTCATTAACTTAAGGAGAACTTGACGGTTAATTTAAGCGGACCTAATTAACCCGGGGTGTGGAGTTTCATAACTTATCGAAAGACCAACTGAAAATCAATCTTGTATGCAAGTGTAACATGTGTGGAGAAGAACCCCTTGGCTATTCCATCATCCATATTTTCATCACATTCATATTTACATTTTGCCCTTAATTATATTCTGTCCATTTAATTTAATATCGTCCAAACACATTTCCCCCATATTTCGTTGAGTCTTAATCATTCGTATTTGTTTTATTTTTGTGTCTTTAAGCATTTGGAGTCATAAACACTTCCAAATTCGTCTAAATCAAGTTCTAGTTTCTGTTTAAGTCAATTTGATTGTTTTAGGCAGTTGAATATTTCAAAGTTATTCTGAGTCATAGTAGTCTTGTTAAGAGTCTTTACATTTAGTTTTTGTGTTTTCAAGTCAATTCAAAATAGATTAGCACCCCTAGTTAATCCCTGGTTAGAACGATCCCTACTTACATCATTACTACAATTGTCACAAATAGGGTTTAATTTGTGTGCGTATAAATCACGCATCATGCGCTCTAACCAATGCAATTACGCTAACGTTTGATCTCAAATTGTTTACATGTTCAAGTATACAATTTGAGGCCTAAAACCCACCAACTTGAACTCAAATATGTTTATTTTTTTTACTCAAATATGTTCTGTTTTTTTTTTTTTTTTTTTTTCTAGATTTGGCTATTGTTGGGGGACATTTAGGTCGAGGTGGACTTAGACTTTGAGAACATCCTCTTGTCTCCCTTGGTACGGGTTCGTAACAAGTCCCGAGATATCTCGAAAGAGTTAGCTTGTCTTAAGAAATACTCCGGTAACATCAATGGCTCGAAGATAGCATGAAAGATCGAGATAATGACTTGCTCAAGCGAAGCGTGGTATGTAAGTTAGAAGATTATCAATTTACATGAGAGAGAGGAGGTTGGCATGGTTGCATGACATTCCTAGTTGCATGTTTTAGGCTTTCCTAGGGTGTTAGCAAGGCTTGTGGAAATTGCCAAGGTTGCATCAATGGTGATGATTGAGACTTGGAGTATGCTTTTGGACTAAAATGGAACTTTTTGGGCTTCTTTCTAGGTGGTTCTCTTGCACTACATTTTCTCTATCTCCTCCTCTCTGTTAATCTGAATCCCCTTCTAATGGCTTCTCTCCCTCCTTATGTACGTGAAGGTTTCTTCTCTAGGTTTCAAGGGAATATCCCCTTGTGGCTTGGTCTTCCTCTCCTTTCTCCCTAGCTATCCTATTATTTCCATTTTGGTGTAAATTAGCTGCACTATTGAGACCTACAAATTGCTACTTCCTGAGGCGCAGCTTTCCCAGGGGTGGCCTTCTGCAAGTGCAAATCTGGTAGCACGCTTCATGGCTTTTGCATGTTAGCTATCTGTGCAAGCTGGGAAGGGAAAGTCAGCATCAAATGCTTGACTTGCTTGGCTTAACATGCATTTAATGCAAGAAACTAGTTTAATCATAACCAAGGGGGTTGGCTTTGCTAGGGAAAAGGATAAACTAGGCTAGTTCTCTCTCAATGATGCCTGCGTGAAATACAAAGGGTATGGCCTTGGATCTTTTGGCTCCCAAGCAACCCAAAGCCTTCTATGACCCCAATTTCACGTAGCCCCGATAACCTTCCATAACCATCCACATCACAATCCACTTGGCAAGCCCCAAATATGCGACTTGGGCTTAACATGAATTGTGGCTAAGGAAGCATGTTGTGAATATCCGGTTTAAACATCGTAGCATGGCATGTTGGTAAATATATTCCTCGTTGATCCTACGCCTTGGCATGTGTTTGGGCTTGAATATAGGCTTTGCATAATAATTGGGCCTTGGGACTTGGTTGGATTGGAGCGTTACAGTTTTGGGCCCTAACAACTATAATCACCATCTCGACGGTTAGATGATAATTACGTTACACATGTTAATATTGTATGTAATTTGTAGTCTTCACTGGTGGGAGAATCGTAGCTGACTAGTTCCGCTTCCTACTCGGCTTCTGCACTTGCATATCCCAGAGAGAGCTCCACAGCTATGGCTGCCCTGCCTTCTCTCCAAAACCCCTATTTCCTATCCCTTAAACCTCTCTCACAACTCTCCACCTCCGTCCTCCCCGACCAAGCCCGCTCCTTTTCTTCGTTTTCTACCTTCTCTTGGCCTCCACGACGTCGTCTCAGGCTCAGAAGCAGACCGATTGCTGCCTCTATTAAGGTAAATTTATATATCCTATGTCTTTCAGTACACTTTTTTCTTTTATTCAATTGCCCATCATCTGTTTGATGAAATGCGTGAATGGGTTGTTCTTTGATTTAGGAAAACTTGGGTCTTATAAGGAAAACTTGGAGTGATGTAACTAGTTTGAACAACTGGGTTGTTCGGGACTACTACCGCCTTGTGAAGTCTGTAAATGCTCTCGAGCCTCAAGTACAGAGTCTCTCTGATGACCAGGTTTGGTGGTTTCGTTCTGTTTGTTTGTTTGTTGTATTGGATTTCTTTTGGCTTTTTGAAAACTGGGTTGTTTTTGTTTCTTGTAGCTTACTGCTAAAACTGCGGAGTTCCGGCAAAGGCTGGGAAAGGGGGAGACACTTGCTGATATCCAAGCTGGTTCCCAATCTTCTCTGCTTACTAGAAGATTGTCCATTATTTTAATTGGATTCTAAACTTTTGGAGTAATTCTGTTTCTTGAATTATAATGTTTACAGAGGCTTTTGCTGTTGTTCGTGAAGCTGCAAAAAGGAAGCTTGGTATGCGTCATTTCGATGTGCAGGTTTCCTATTTCTCGCTCTCATTACGTTCATGATTACATTTGCGGTTGTACATATAGTTTCTACATATGTAATTTATGTGTAAATTGTCAACTTAATATTTTTGTTTGTTTATATATGTTGTCAATGTTAACACCAGATTATTGGTGGGGCGGTGCTTCATGATGGGTCCATTGCAGAAATGAAAACAGGAGAGGGAAAAACGTTGGTTTCCACCTTGGCGGCATATCTTAATGCCCTGACAGGTGAAGGCGTTCATGGTATGTTTTCTGTGTTGGATCTTATAGAAGAATTTTATTTGTTTGCAAGTGTAGTTGTACAATGGGTGGAATGCCCAATTGTTTGTACTTTTCCTTATCGTGTACATTTGTCAAAATTTAATTCCATAATTTGCTCTCTGTTGAAACAGTGGTAACCGTAAATGATTACCTTGCACAACGAGATGCTGACTGGATGGGTCGTGTTCATCGCTTCTTAGGCCTTACTGTGGGTCTTGTTCAGGTAATTTCCTCTCCATGTGAATTTGTATGCAATAGACTTGATTCCTAATTATGAGACATGGCGGCCTGCAGTTGTTTAACTTGGATACACTTCAATTTATTTATGTATTTAATTCAATGTTTATTTGAGTTCCTATTTGCAATGTAGAGGGGGATGACAGCTGAAGAAAGGAGATCCAACTATAGCTGTGACATAACATACACTAATAACTCAGTAAGTCATTTCTACTGCTTGTTGGTATTATTTGCATTACTCTTTGTGGTAGTTGCATAGAAACCTTTTGTTTTTCTTTCTAATGTTTGCTAGTCATGGTGTAGATGATTACTAGTTAGTTTGTTCCCACCAAAACAAAAGAAGAAGAAAATTTCTGTCTTCCTGATATCTCATTCATAATGATTCACTCAGGAACTTGGTTTTGACTATCTACGAGATAACCTTGCTGGAAACAGTGGACAGCTTGTTATGAAATGGTACATCTCAAATAATTTTAGTTCATAAATACATGTTTTTTTATTTATTTCTAATGTCAGCAGTTTTACTTTGTAAAAACAGGCCAAAGCCATTTCATTTTGCAATAGTTGATGAAGTTGACTCAGTTCTTATTGACGAAGGACGAAATCCATTGCTAATTAGTGGGGAGGTAAATTTTTTGTAAGGTTTCCATTTTATATTTTTTATGTTATAATTTGAATGCTGATTTTCTTTTCTTTTAATAGTAGCTTAATCTGGTATGGTAATGTGTAATTTCATTTGTAAAAAGATCTCATTGTTGTACACATTCATTATTAAATTTTGTCCTTCTCAGGCTAGTAAAGATGCTGCACGCTATCCTGTGGCTGCTAAAGTGGCAGATTTGCTTGTGCGAGGAATTGTGAGATTAGTCTTTCCTATTATTTTCAGATGAACTTTCTGCAGCTATTCATTTTTTTTCCCACACACACATATATATATATATAGGAATAGGAGGGAGAACTTCTGAAGGGGATCCTGCTCCACTGTCATGGAGTGGGATACTCAATATGTCGTCAATGTGTCATCCCTAATTCTGTATTATTGATATCATGTCGATATGGTATTGATATGTTGAGAATAACTTTTATGTTTCATAATCACCAACATTACAGCATTACAATGTAGAACTTAAAGATAATTCAGTTGAGTTGACTGAAGAAGGAATAGCTCTTGCTGAGATGGCCCTTGAAACAAATGACTTGTGGGATGAAAATGATCCTTGGGCTAGGTAATGATCAAACTCAACCGTTCTTATACAAATTAAGCCCTGTGCTCCATGTTTACACATAACACAGAGTGATAGGCACATAATAGACCTTCTCCGTTAAATTATCACAATTGTTTGACCTACCATCAGCAATTATTAGCAAGTACTGAAGTTTAAAATGTGGCCAATAGGCAATCAAGGTGTGTGTTTTTGTCTCAACTTATCTTTTTAGCATTGAAATTTGAAATATGTAGATTTGTGATGAATGCGTTGAAGGCTAAAGAGTTCTATCGTCAAGGTGTGCAATACATTGTCAGAAATGGGAAGGCTCTCATAATAAATGAGGTATGATTTATATTTTTATTAGGCAGACTATTATTTACAAAAGATAAACTGTGGTATGCATCATAATTTTAGGTACCCTAAGTGAATTAAGGAAAGACCAATTCAACATTTCTCTTTCCTCAATTGATAAGTTGATTATCCCAAATTCCATTTTTATAAATTTTGAGTTGTCTTTGATCCAATCATTGAGTGGCTTATATTGACGACAGAAGGAATAGAATCATTGAAATAAATGTGGATAAAAAATTCATCGATGGTGCACTTTATAAACAAGTAGAAATTAAGTGACTCATTAGAAACTCAAAGTTCTTAAAATATTTACAGCTGACTGGCAGAGTTGAGGAGAAGAGAAGGTGGTCTGAGGGGATTCATCAGGCTGTGGAAGCTAAAGAAGGCTTGAAGATTCAGGTACATCCAAACGTTTGGCAACTAGTACTTGAAGGTTTTTTTTTTTTTTTTTCACTGCAATTCATTACATGATGTATATACCATCCTAGTTCAAAGTTGTAATATCAATGTACTTGTTAGGCTGATTCGGTTGTTGTGGCACAAATCACTTATCAATCTTTATTCAAGCTCTACCCAAAACTGTCAGGAATGACTGGAACTGCAAAAACGGAAGTATGTCTGTTTACAAGCATTCTGATGTATTTTTCAAAGTAAATTTTTTGCTTAACTTGTATTCGTAATTGCATATTCATGTAGATCTACCCTTTAATAATTTCAGGAGAAAGAGTTCTTGAAGATGTTTCAAGTGCCAGTCATTGAAGTGCCAACAAATCTTCCAAACATTCGTAATGATTTACCAATTCAAGCTTTTGCGGTAGGATATTTAATGCTCACCCTCAAGTATATCTGATGTCTATAAATTCTATACCTCGAAATTCCAATAAACTCTATCGTCAACTTGACAGAAGGTTTCGGTTTGTATTATTTTAGACTGCTCAAGGAAAGTGGGAATATGTTCGTCAAGAAGTGGAGTACATGTTCAGACAGGGGCGTCCTGTTTTGGTTGGAACTACCAGGTAAATCTAATTTAATATGTTTAAATTCTTGCATCTGGTTCTGTGATAATAGAGCGGCTGCCATGTTATAACCTTCTTATGTGTCAGTGACTCAGCAATCATATGCATGTTAAACTTTAGAAGTTTTGTACTTTGTGACCAAGAGGAGTTTGCATTATATCATTGATAGTCAAGCATTTTTTGGTGCCTTTTATATCATCCCAGATGCTGAATTATATATCTGTTTCGACTTTTATAATTCTCCTGGCCGTGTATGTTAGTTACTTAGGTCATGGTGGAGGGTTGAATCAGAAATATATAGGAATTCGTGATTCAGATAAAGCTGCTGAAACTTTTTCAGTCTCTATTTCAAACTTTGTCATCATGGTTATATCTGTGGAGGCATGTTGTTTCATGTGCTTTTGTAAGAATTCTAATGGTATTTGGACCAAATGGCATATCGTTGATCCAAATGACTTGTTTATTGGATTAAAGTTAAACTAAATCATATTTACACTGGATAAGTTTATGCATGAGGAGGAGATACTAGTATTTGGTCGACTTCATGTCTTGAGTATGCAGAGGTCAGCAGATTTATAACTATGATCTCTCATTTTAATAATGCAGTGTTGAGAATTCCGAGTACTTGTCTGATCTGCTAAGGGAACAGAATATCCCCCACAATATTCTAAATGCACGGCCTAAGGTTTATTGAAATTTAACTTGATTGGAGCTTTCACATGGCGGTTTATAAATTTTTATTAGTTAATCTCATTGGACAATTTGGTTTTACATTGCCGTTGTGTTTATGCACTTCTCTCATCAGTATGCTGCAAGGGAGGCTGAAATTGTTGCCCAAGCAGGAAGAAAATATGCCATTACCATTTCTACCAATATGGCTGGCAGAGGCACTGACATAATTCTGGGAGGAAATCCAAAAGTAAGTGCCTTTTTCCTTGTTAATTTATTCTAAATGAACCTACACATTATTTTCAGGAATCTATTCGAACATGTACTTCATGCATATGCATCTATCCTTTACTCTAATGCATCTTTGTCTGGACTCAGTGTGGATAAGTAGAAACTAAACAGTGGTTTAATTCCTTTTGTTCTTGCAATGACTGAAGATGCTTGCAAAAGAGATCATAGAAGACAGTTTAATTTCGTTCCTGACACGAGAAGCTCCAAATGTTGATGTTGATGGAGAGGCAATTTCACAAAAGGTGATTCATTGTTGATCCTTGAAGCTGCATGCCATTTTGAATCTGTTTCTAATTAATCATTTGTTGTAGGTATTGTCCAAGATAAAGGTCGGTCCATCATCATTAGCTTTTCTTGCTAAGACAGCACTAATGGGTTTGTGACTCTGCTCTCACCAAAAATATTTTATGCTTGTACAAATGCACATTAGTCATCAATCTGTAATCATAATCTTTTAGAGCCTGTTTGGTATCATTCTTGGATCCAATTTTTTTGTTTTTTGAAACCATTGGGTATTAAGTAATTTAGTTAGTTTCATCTTCTTTGAAAAATATAAACTAGTTTCCAATTAAAATCCGAACAACCTCTTAATATTCTCTTATGCATCGTGCAGCCAAGTATGTTTGCAAAAATGAAGGCAAGAGCTGGACATATAAGGAGGCAAAATCTATGATATCAGAGTCAGTGGAAATGAGTCAGTCAAAAGATTTGAAAGATTTAGAGACACTTGTTGATGAACAGTCAGAGATGTACCCTCTTGGCCCTACAATTGCACTTGCTTATCTATCTGTTCTGAAGGATTGTGAGGTACACTGTTTTAAAGAAGGGTCTGAAGTAAAAAATCTTGGGGGTCTTCATGTGATAGGAACTTCTTTGCATGAGTCTCGCAGAATAGATAACCAGGTGATTGTTTTTGGCATACATTTTGTAGTCATATTTATTTACCATTTGGTCATGAAGAATGGACTAATGCATGAGCTAAATATAGTTTGATGTGGTCATCCAATTCCATTTTGGGAACTGCCAAGAGTTTTCTTTATATATTGGTTGTTTCTTTCGTTTGACAATTTTTATTTTGATTATCATGATAATGTTTTTTGTTTTTACTACATTAGCTTCGTGGAAGAGCTGGAAGGCAAGGTGATCCTGGATCCACACGATTTATGGTGAGGTAATTCACTGGTCAGCGGCTTAGGCTTACATGGATTCAGTATTCATATGGTTGCACAAAGACATGATTTGTGGTGGGTCTATAGCATCTGTGGTCTGTTCATGTCTATTGATATTATCTTGTAATAAAACCTTACCAAGTTGTCATAGCTCACTTCTGCTCGGTCAACATTGCTTCATCTCAATCAATGTAATGGCCAGTCAGACTGGTTTATTGATCATGATTTCAGTCATCTTTATTGTTGGTTCACACTGGACCATGCAACCTTCTGTTCCAACTGGTGGTTTTTGCAAGTCTAAGAGCTGGCCCACATTGGTCTTGAACTGCGCATGGCTGTAAAACTCATGGTTTCATTATTCCGTACCTTATTGTTTGTTCATTTATGTAATAGCTTGCAGGATGAGATGTTTCAAAAGTTTAATTTTGACACTAAGTGGGCTGTGAGACTTATTTCCAAAATTACAAATGATGAGGATATGCCAATTGAAGGTGGTGCAATTGTTAAACAGGTAATTCGTGATCTCATGTCAATGATGTTCTTATCCGTTTCTCTGATATTTTAAGCGTGCTTGGCGACCTCTCAGTTAATCATCTCACACATTATTGTTCACTCTCTTTTGTTTCTAAAAGTATCTGCTTAATACTTGTGAATTTTAGCTACTGGCCCTGCAAGTTAATGCAGAGAAGTACTTCTTTGGCATAAGGAAGAGCCTTGTTGAGTTTGATGAAGTTTTAGAGGTAATGCATTTATGAATAACACAATGTCTTTATTGGAGTAGTAACTGCTGCACTATTTTCAAACATTGAGCAAACTTGTTCTTAATCACATTGATTTATTATTCAGTTTTGAACTTTCGTCACAGGAGAGCAGTATAATAAACTTTGTAATCCCTAAATTTCCATGAGGAGTAACCATTGGACATTGTATCCCTTTTCTACGATTTAAGTACTAAATCAGGTATATCTTTATCATTAGTTAGCAAACTTTAAGTGATGCGTTGTGCAGGTAAGTTACTTGCATAAATTCAAAACTGGAAAATAGGAAAAAAGGGTCCTTCTTACTTGCATGTCAAGCTTAAATGATGATGACCCTTGCTTACTTGTGTTGTAAGTATCGTGTTTAAAAATGGGAAAAACAAGACAACTCGGAAATCGAAAACAAAATAACCAAGATAAATAACACAAAGCATTAAAGTGGTTTGGCTATATGTGCCTACGTCCATGCGGCAATAACAACGATCTTTCACCATATCAATAATGAGTACAACGGATAATCTTGCCAAGCCTTTAGGATTAAGACTTGACCAAAAACCTGAAAGAACAAGAACAAGAAATACACTCTACTCTTATCTCTTTCTTTTCTCTCGCACACAGTTTGCCCTTACAATATTCTGTCACTCTAACTCCTTGAGTGGTATACAATTTATTTGCTTGCAATAGCCTCCTAATATAGACAAGGTCTTATTCAATAAGGATTACTAATCCTAATTGGAATCTGGTTATGAATTCTTCTCCAATTGAGAAACCAACTCTAGTTGGGAAAACAACTCCAATTAGGTAAACAATTTAAACTGGGTAAACAATTTAATTGGGTAGACAACTTCAATTGGGTAAACAACTCCAATTGGGAAAACAACTTCAATTGGGTAAACAATTTAATCCTCTAAGACTATAATTCCTAATAGACTCAGGACAACTCATCATGGGCTGGAAAAACCCAGCATCTTGTTCGTTAAATTGTGTTGTTCCCTTTTTCCAGGTTCAGAGAAAGCATGTCTATGAACTTAGACAGTCCATTTTAACGGGTGATGATGAAAGTTGTTCCCAGAACATTTACCAGTAAGTTTCTGAGTCCCACACTCAAGGTACTCATTTTACAGTAGCATGCTTGTTTGAAGTTACATCCTTTAGCCGTTACACAGTACTTGGATATTGTTAGTGAATGTGTGTTTCAGAGAAGGAACAAAAGAAAAAGGGTTCACCGGGTTATAGAAAGATTGGTGATAACTTGTAATTTAATTTTCAGACCTCTTTCCTTTAGAATTCTTGATACGTAAAATTAGAATGGAGTGCCCAGAATGCATAACTGAGTCATTATCTACCTGAAAGTAGCTTTAGATAATTGAAAACTATTTTAGTGTGAGACTCTGAAGCATCGGAAAACTTAAGCTTGCCGAGTGTGACAACATTCAGTACTCGTGTTCTGAAAAGTGTACAAGTGGCAGATAAAGCATGCAATTGTATTGCTAATTGTTGCTACTTTCTCTTTCTTGGCCTGTTTCATATTTTATACCACTCTGCTTGATTTGTTAAAATCTAGCTGGGTTCCACTTTCTTGTTTTTACTAATTTCTCCCATTTAATTTAATGTCCAAATGATTATAATTTAATATGTTTTTACAAGTTTCAAATTTTTTGCAGCATCTTTGTTGTTAATTAACTCATTGAAAGTCGTTAATAGGTACATGCAGGCAGTGGTAGATGAAATTGTCTTTGGAAACGTTGATGCACTGAAGGTAGTACGGAATTTCCAATTGGTTGTTGTATACTTCTATCCCCTAATTCGTCTTACTGATTCCCTACTGCTTAATAGCATCCAAGAAATTGGAATTTGGGGAAGCTTTTGAAGGAGTTTATGACAATTTCTGGGAAACTACTGGATGGTAAACTGATACATTTGTATCCCTTTCCTGCATTTCCTTGTTTGTTTAACATGAATCCTCATGGAATGGAGCTTCTCCAGATTCATTTACAGGCATTACAGAGGAAGTTTTACTAAAGTCTCTAGCAGACTCACATGAACTAAACTCTAGAGATATTCATGACGTTCACCTTCCAAACTTGCCAAGACCTCCAAATGCCTTGAGAGGAATCCGCAAGAAGAGCTCTTCATTGAAACGCTGGCTTGCTATATGCTCTGATGATATGACTAAGTGAGTGAACTCTCTGCTTGTGTGTGCGCGCTCCCGTCCCTCACATACCCATAATTTGGAATGCTTCGTTTATTTTGTATCATTTCTGTTGTTTCTGTTTTCCTTTTAACAATATTATGAGTTTTATCATTCCCTGATATGTCTACTTTAGGAATGGACGGTACCATGCTACTACTAGCCTCCTCCGCAAATACCTTGGAGATCTTTTAATTGCTTCATACTTGGATGTTATTCAAGAATCTGGTTATGATGATGGATATGTTAAGGAAGTGGAAGTAAGAATCTTCTCTTCGATCATTCATTATTACTTTTTATATCTATGGTAGTTGGTGAAGGTAAGTGATTTTCTCACACACTTTTTAGCCTCTTACACACCCTTGTTTAATCATATCTGTTGATTCCGTTTGACTTATTCAATCCGATGCCCCATAAATAAAGATGGGTGTTTGAGAAGCTAAACGGGTGTGAAATCACTTCCCTTGATGAATGCTAACGTTGATTTATTAGCTTATCATTATTATTGCGTTTGAGAAAAAAAAGATTTCCAGCACTCTTAGGTTGGAATTTGTGTCGCTATATGGTTAACGTAAATATGATGCATGCTTAATGGTTGTAAACAAATGGGTTTGAGTTTGCCCTAAAATAGTAGTATTTTCATGAAACTTCGATGAGAAGATTTGTGTAAAAATTCCAGATTTGCTTACATATTATCTTACCAGATGTTTATCTGTTTTTATAATTTTTGTTTTAATAGTTAATTTCCTTGACTAAAATATTGATCTGAAAACAGAGAGCAGTTCTTGTGAAAACCCTTGATTGTTTCTGGAGGGATCATCTTGTAAACATGAACAGGCTCAGCTCAGCGGTATTCTTTAATCTTTTGTCGATTTAAATCTCAATTAGCTTGGACAAAGTCACGGGCTTACATGGAATATCTGGCAGGTAAACGTAAGGAGTTTCGGGCACAGGAATCCTCTTGAAGAATACAAAATTGATGGTTGTCGATTTTTCATATCTATGCTTAGTGCAACACGAAGGTTGACTGTAGAATCACTTGTGCAATATTGGTCATCCCCAATGGAGTCCCAAGAATTTTTTGTATCATAAATCTGGGTTTATTGACACATCAATTGTACGTATCTGCTCTATTATTTTCTTCATTTTTCTTTTAGGTAACAGTCTGCCTAAATTCATTACATATTCTTAATGACTCCTGTTAAAATCTAATCGTGGCTGCAAACATAACTACAGGTAAATTCGTAACAGCTATCGTCCCTAAAGGATTTCATGCTTCGGATGTATGGTCTTGTAGAATGGTCGCTGCAAAAGAACGTGGACTGCATCTTAATGGTGCCCGTATGTCAACTGATCTAAATTCTTGGCAGGTCAAAGGATTTATATAAAGGGTTATAAACCTTAAACTTTTCAATAGATTGGTCGATTGTTATATTTTGTTTGGTATCGAATACACACGGAATGTGGTTTTATATCCCTTTTAATATAAACAAGGGTAAATTACACTTTCATACCTCATGTTTGGGGTATATTTCAATTCCTTACAACATCTTCAAAACATTTCACTTTCATACCTTAAGTACTATTTTATTTCAAAATAATACCTTCGTTACATTTTCCATCCATTGATTTGTTAAATGCTGATGTGGCTGCTACATATATGCAAGTGCCTGCCAAATGTTTGCCACGTGGCAAATAAAAATAATTTTTTTAAAATTTTCTCAAAAAAAATAAAAAATAAAAAAATTTGAAACCCATTTCTGCAAGAAAAAGAAGAAGAAGAAGAGGGAGAAAGAAAGGAAAAAAAAAAAAGTTGTCCATCCCCACCCCCCCCCCCCCCCCCCCCCAAACGACCTAGAAGAAGAAGAAATGGGTTTCAAATTCCTAGAACTGGATTTCAAATTCCCAGAACCCAACCACCCCCCCCCCCCCGCGCCGGCGACCCTCGTCCCGTCCCCCCACCCATCTCCCCACCCACCTAGACCCATCTCCATTCCTCCCTCTTCTTCTTCTTCTTCTTCTTCTTGCAGATGTGGGTTTCTCTTTTTTTTTTTTTTCAAAAAAATTCAGGTTTTTTTTTTTAAAATTAAAAAATTATTTTATTTGCCACGTGGCAGACATTTGGCAGCCACGTGGCATATATGTGGCAACCACGTCGGAGATATTATTTTGAAATAAAATAGTACTTAAGGTATGAAAGTGAAATGTTTTGAAGATGTTGTAAGGAATTGAAATAGACCCCAAACTTGAGGTATGAAAGTGTAATTTACCCTATAAACAAGTATTTTGCAGTGGCTGGCCGGATAAGTTTCTGCTGATGATGTAACTTCTAGGCTTGCACTAGATAAGTGTTGCTTCATTGAACAAGGTTGCATGTTGTTGGTGATGAAAAGATGCGAATGGAGCCGATGGATTCCTTCTTGGATTACATGGAAAATCCTCATTATTATGGGGATTGGCTAGCCAGCTCTCATCTCTAAGAATCTCCTGTTTTAAGGATCATTTAGTGAATTATCACTGTAGATTTCGAAATTGTTGTTGTCATCGAAATGTATAAGGACAAGCGGTTCAGTGAAACAACACTTAGCTTTATGGTTGATCGAGAAGTCCTTACAAACTGCCAATAGTAATTGGCGAGACCAAGAAAGTCTCGTATTTCGCAACACTTTGAGAGTTTCTAATTTTCCATAGCTGCAACCTTTTGGGGATTGACAAGAATGCTATCTACTGAGATCACATATCTCAAGAGGCCTCATCTAAACAAAACTAGCACTTTTTGAATTCAATGTAAAGCTGATTCTGATTCTCTTTGAATTTGATCAGAACTGATCGTCGGTGTTTAACATGTTTGGCTTCATATCAGAGTTTGTTGATGCAAAAAATCGGGTGGACTGTGGAACAACGTAAAGTGGTAAGTTTGTGACCTTCGCAAGGTTGTTCCGGTCATTATGTGTAGGAATGGTTTACAAATGCCAGACGGCTCCATACTTGAACATGCTCTAAAACTCGGGTTCAAAGCAAGCAACAATGAAAAGGAGTATAAGGCATTCTTGGCAGAACTCAGGATCACAGAAGAGCTCTAAGTAAGAGAGCTACTGGTTCATTATGACTCGATGCTTATAGATAATCAAGTCACATGGGATTAAGCCGTCCATCATCCTACAATAGGGCTCTACCTAAGCAAGGTTAAAACACTCCTCTAAAGATATGAAAACTACAAAAATTACGTAGATCCCAAGAGGAGAAAACAAACATGCTGATGCACTAGCCAAGATAGCTTCAAACGTGGATTACTCCCTTCGACAAACAATCCCCTTCGAATATTTGAAAATCTCAAGAATCCATGAAATATAGTCGGAGGTCATCGTTGTGATCGATGCTCGAGAAAACTGGATAGATGAAACCATCGACTACATACGAGACGAGACACTACCCGAAGATCGCCAATTAGCTAGGAAGTTGGTCCAAAAAGATTTAAGATATTTGATCATCCGCGTAAAGCTCTACTGAAGCTCCTATTCCAAACCTTATACTCTATGTGTTACGCCAGAAGTGGGCTTGCAAATTCTAAATGATATTCCACTATGAAGTATGTGGAAACCATGTTGGAAGAAGATCGTTGGCCCAGAAAGCAATGACTACAGGCTACTATTAGCCCATCATGCAGCAAGACGCAATTAGTTACGCCCAACGTTGCGATAAATGCCAAGGGTATGCTCCTATGAACCATCAACACGCATAAGAACTCAATACTTTGACATGTTCATCTCCTTTCATGTAATGGGGTATCGGCTTAGTAGGACCTCTTAAGAAAACCTTAGGAAACATATAGTACTTGATAGTGGTAACAAATTACTTCTCGAAATGGATAGAAGAGAAGCTTTTAACAAGAATCACTGTCGTGTTTGTTAAGTCCTTCGTTTGGAAGAACATCATCTGTCGATTCAGGATCCCCCACACAATACTGATAGATTACAATTTACCAAGTCCGAAGTTATAAATTGGTACAAGAAGTTGGGGGTCCATGATCTTACCTTCACTCCGATGTCACATATTGATCAAGAGTATTGTATTAGAGAAAGACCGTATTGCTAGATTGGGTAAACAAGACATACTGCAAGGTGTCACTCATGACTTGTGGAAGCCCTGAAGAAGTATAATCACTAAAGGAGAATTGAAAGTAAGTTTCCATAATCGATTAGTAAGAGTTTTAATCACTCACTGCCTCACGAAAAGGAACCTAATGAATCGCACACTGCGTAAGGTAATGATTGAAGGATATAACGAAGATAAATAAGGACAATTAAATAGTTTAATTGTATATGGCAAAGATTAATTAAAAGTTAATTAATCAAGAATGAAATGTTCGTTAGGCCTTAAGTTTGTCTTGGTGTCAATCACACCAATGACTTGAGACCAGTCACTCTCCCTAAGAGAAAACATAGCACGTACTGATCTTAACGGACTGTCAATGCCCAATTGGCAATCCTATGATCAGGAACTTTTAGGATATGTATAAGAAAGAGAATGGTCTCATGAATCTAACTTTTTTAGATCACATTCTCCCAATTACATATTCCTTGGATTTATCGTTTAAACATATAACATTTATATGAGACGGCTTTCAACAATAATATTTTCCCTTTATATTAAACTAGATTAGTTTAACGTGTGCAATTTTCGTAAAGTATGATTATATGATTGGTTTTAGGGCACATTTCCAACAAAAAGGGGATGTTGAATATTATATAACAATTTTTTTTATCTTTTCTTTTATTATGACATTTATAATATTTATATAAACTATTTATAAATAGCTGTGAGCTTTGAAGAATGTACTCTTTACCTTTTTTTTTATTAAGATATTTATAATTTTTTATTCTATTCTTTTCTCTAAGGGTCGTTTCTTCGTTACCTTGTCCCTATTTTATTTTTGCAGAACCTCTTTATATTCTATCTTTCGCCACTCACTCCTTTTCTCCCTTTCTCTCTTTCTCTCTCTCTGCCAGATCCTAAGGAAGGCTGGGTCGCAGAGAAAGGAAGGCTAGGTCGCATCAACTGATTTGAGGAGGAAGGATGGACTCCAATTTTGGGACTTACCATCGGTGTTAGCGGCAAAGGCGTCGAGGCTTTCCTGTTGAGATTTTGGGTGTCAAGCAGAAGCATTCAAATCTAGCATTCTTTCTGCGATCTAGATTTTGACAAAGCCTAGAAATCTGACGAAGAGGCCCCGAATTTTGACAAAGCCCAGAAATTCGATGAACCTCCTGCCGCTCCTGTCCCAGAAATCCGAAAAAGCTTATAGTCAGAGAGTACGGAAAAGAAACATGGCAAGGTCGGCAACGAAGTCGACGAGGTATAATGTGTAATTTATTTAATTGCTAAGGGCCATTTGGGTATTGGAAAATTTCATTAAAGGCCTTAGCGCCTCTTGCGAAATCGGTTTGCGCAGAAGTTGTGGAAGCAAAACTGGGTTTTACAGCTTTGTGTTTTTGGCTTTTTTCACCCAAAATTGTGAAAAAAAAGTTAAAGTTGAATGTTTACCAAACACAAAAAGGCTCCCAACTTTTTTTGAAACTTTTTTCTTTTTTTCTTATTTCAGAAACATCTCAGTACCAAACCAGGGCTTAGAAGTCTCCAACTTTGGAGACTTTTGGAGAATCCATTCTCTAAGAAATCCATAAAGCAAAGAAGCAAGAAGTAGGGCCCTCTCTCTTAGGTGATTAGCCTTTGCTCATGCAAAGAGGATTCATCAAAGGTATAATGTTTCTCAACTCACTATGTTTTGAGTTGAGTCTTAGCTCACCACAACTACGAGGCTTTGAATTTCATAGTTTAAGTTTTGTTTTAAAGTGCATAGAAAAATGCTTCTGCCATTTAATCGTTAAATGCAGGTATTATGTTGCTTAATGAATGTAGTTTTTCAAAAAAATTCCTTCAAGTAGTATCAAGAGCCTAAGTCTAGTAGTTGGTGAACCATTTTGGGTTTTGTCATTCATAGCTTTTGATTTGCATGTTGTAATGGTTACAAGCATGTTCTTGCTTCTTTGAATCTAAATTTTGCTTGAAAATTGCCATCTTAACTGTTGTAGATGTAGTTCATAGGAGCATGAAACTTGGAGCTAAAATTTGTTGCCTTTTGTTTTGGGAAATTCGGCCAAATCCATAGGGTGGATTTTTGGGTTCATGTTGGTCTTGTTAAAAGAGTTTTAAAGTCATATTAGGAACCCCCTAAGTACCCTAGTTTGTTAATATGTTATTTCCCTTAAGTTGGAGAGGTTTTGCGGTGTCTTTGGGTGAAAAATGTTCATGGAACTCTTATGGGCTTTCATGGATGTTTTTAAATGTTCTTGTTGTGTTTTTCATGTTCATAATAGGAATGTAAAGATTTGGGTGTTTGATTAAAAATTGTTTTTAAATTTTATTTGAAACTTGTTTGTAATAGTTGATGTGACTTGTGAGATGATTAACATTATTCATCAGTATTCCTTATCACTATTCACATCACTATTCAATCACCACCTTACCTCTCGCTTTTTCATCAACACTCGTTAAAACCGTGCATGCAGCAACCCGTCCCGGGATTTACGGAACAAAGGGGTATTTTTGTAATTTCACTAACTTTGGGATGTTTGTTTTGAAATGGGTTGTTTTCAAGCCTTAATTGGTGTGCCAAGGGGCCTACCTTCTGTTTTGTTCCCCCCAGTTCCCCTCTTCATTTTCTGCCACGTGGCAGCTCCCACACCCCCAGCACCTCACTCTTTCTCTCACTCGAGTCACTCTCTTAGCTCTCTCACTCTTGGATCCCTCTCGCTCCCATATTCTCTCACTCGAGTCACTCTCTTAGCTTTCTCACTCTTGGATCCCTCTCGCTCCCATATATCTCTCTACACCTATTTGTCCCCTCCTCAGTGATCCGCACCCACACACCCATACACCATCCCTTCCGACGAACCACAACATTAACACCATTACCTGGACATTCTCTCTCCTTCTCCCCCATCTCTATGAAGCATTGGGACACCTACGACACACCTAGGTTCGGCGAGCCATGGAGTCGAGCTCAAATCTCTGACCGATTCTGTCATTTCATGGCAATCAAAGGTAAGGAACCTCTCCCTCTCACCTCTACCTTCAATTTCATGGTTAAATCGTACCCTATAGTGTTGGTTGGTCGTTGATCGGAGCACGGAAGGATCCGGCTTCCTTCCCCAATGAGAACAAGAAACTAAGGCCTTTGGGCCTAAACCCCAAGCCCAAGCCTTAGGGTAGCCCAAACCCAAACCCTTGTCTTTCAGCCCTTCGAGCTATGTGGAACTTAGGCCTTTGGCCCGTGAGACTCGAGCCCAACCCAACAACCATTTTATTCATTTTAAAAACCAAAACCCAAAGGCACTTGGGTTGGGCTTTCAAGCCCAAGCCATTTTTTATGCAACCTAGGGCCCTCGGCCCGTTTAACCTTAAACCCTTTTCCTTTGGGCTGGCCTCTAAGCCCAAAACCCTAAACCCATTAACCTTAAACCTTTTCCCCTTGGGTTTGGTTACCAACCCATTGACCTAAAGCCTAACCTGGATCCAACCCAAGCCCAGACCCAGTTAACCTGACTCGACCTGGACCCGTTGACTTCGGTCAACACTGACCGTTGACTTTGACCGATCAATGTTGACTTTTGTTAACTTTTTCGGGTCTGTTTGGGACCCCTCCTAGGCTAGTTTCGACGTCTTGGATCCGTTTTTCACGTCCGTTTTTTGAAATTCAATCTTTTCAATAGATTTTTATTAATTGGACCCTTTATGTGCTTAGGGGCAATTGTTGTGGCGATTCCGTCTTCGCTAGTTTGCGTGGCTCTTTGGCGGCGAAGTATCTGTGAGTGGACCCCTTCTAAAATGCATGTTTATTAGTAAAAATGCATACATGAAAAGCATGATTTAATATTTACGTTTTATGAAACGTTTTATAAGTAAATTGGATTTACATTGCATGATTATCATGCTATATTGAGAATATTTTGGAATACCATATTTTATCGAACTTATGTTCTTTGTAGTATATATGATGGATGGCTATATACTATTTATAAACATGTTTTCTTCATAATTCTTTATAGTATATATGATGGATGACTATATGCTATGAAGATGATTTTGAGATATACGTACCTATGTTTGGAAAGATTATATTCAATGTTTTGTGCACATCTAGTGGTCACTGTCCTGCCAACAGGCGATGAAATTTATATATAGGCCTTTGGGTTGGGTGATGTAAGGGCCTTCGAGTCGATTATGATACCACTAGTTAGCACACTATATACGACATATGTTTTATGAAAAGTTTTATGGCATGCTAGGTTTTTCGGAAAAACGTATTATTGAATTTCCATAAAACTTTGGGGGTTAGTATGTTATTGAATAACTATTTTCGTATTATATATATATATATATATATATATATATCAACTTGGTCCACTCATGTTTGTTTTGCGCCCCCTCAGGACTTAGAATCAAGACATACAATCCTGGCGTCAAGGCAATTCTGCATCGGCATCTTCGAGTCCTCTCAGTGTAGGACCCATTCCTTTGCTCATTCAATTTTATATTATTGCCTTTCTAATGTCTTGAATTAATTGCATGCTCTGAACACGTTCCTCATTTATATATTAATTACATTTAAATTTATAAGTCTTATTTATTTTCATTGTTTCTCATGCTTCCTAATATGTCTTCATCACCTTCGAGTGTCGACCAGCAGGTGCCTACTCTGGTGTTCGGGGAATATTGGGATCCAGCGTGTCAGTCCACCACTATAATGAGGGTACTTTTGGGGCTTTATTACAATTACATAAAGTTTCTATACTTTTGTGTATTTGCACTCTGACCCAAAAGTTTACGTTTTTACGTAAAGGCCCAAAATCACTAAAGGACAATTTTTTTTTTCTCCTTTAATGAAGTTTTTTTAATTGTTGAAATTTTTGGGTTCTAGTTGTAATTACATGAATTAGTGAACTTTTGTATTTTTACAAAGTAACCCCAAAAGTTTGTGTTTGCACTATAGCCCAAAAGTTCAGGTTATTGCATTTTGACCCAAATTAGGATGAGAACAAAATAGTTTTGTCTCTTTAAATGAGATAGGCCTAAGACAATTGAGTTATGTGATGGGTTATCACTCTTTAAGAAAGAGTGATAATGAACCTCAACCTACGATAATCGAGCTATGTGATAGGCCGTCTTTCAAATTTGTTTAAACCATGGGAATGTGTAGATTAGATTTTGGTTGTAATTTGATTTGATCAAATGTTGTAAAAGAGCATAAGCTCTTCTTTACTTTAAAAACAATCCTCTTATGTTTTATTTGATATGCATGAAATTGGAGTAGTTGGGTCCAACGCTTTATAGGGAAACACACCTTAATATGATTAAACACGCAACTAAAATCAATCACCATCCCTAGACCGAGATCCAACATTAGGCTTGTGTTGGATCAAATCGAAGATTCATAGTCATCCTAAGGCCCTTAGGCAACTATATAGTCCATCAATGAATGCAAAGCTTATGTTAGTAGTACCATGTACTCTTGCTTTAAAATTTTTTTACATGTATAGTGGGAGTATCATATACTACTAAAATCAATCACATGAACCAATAGTTGTATTATGACCAAATTGTTTTAATCTGATTAAGATGCATGCTTATATGTGATGAGATTTAAAACCCTTAATAAAACTGTTACTAAGTTGACAAGCATGAGAGTGCTTTGAATACTCTTTTGTGACCTTCCATCGTGGTAGACTCCAATTGTTTATGACTCATACACCGTCTTCACCTAGTCCTGGAGAATACAAAGTATGTGCTTACATTCAGGATGGGTTCTATATACATACATGATGTTGTGACGTTAGGCAACCAGTATGGCCTATATGATATTCTTCTGAGGCCATTCTTGAACCCCTACATGAATTGGCACAGTGGGAATGACTTAACTAAGTACAATGGTGCCAATATGACATTCTTCTGATGCATCATTCTCTAGAGGCCAAATAAGATGGGTACTTACATGAGATGTAAATGAGTAAGTGTACTCTCTCATTATTATTAAAGCTAGCCAATATGATATTCTTCTGAGGTGGGCCGGTAATAGTGAGTCTCCTATACCTTACTAAGAGTTTTCTCCAAAACTCTTGAATTGCTTTTGAGGGATATGTAATTTTTTAAAATAGTGGGTAGTGCCATTTGATTTAAAGAACCGGATCAAATGGCTTAAAATCAATCAATTTATGTTCATTATGTATTGTTTATCAATATATCCAAAACACTATCCAAAACTTGACAATGAAAAATCAAAGGCTTTAGTTTCCATACTTGGTGCCACAATCTCATAGATTGTCTTGAATAGATTGTATATGTACCTAAGTAGTCTCATCCTCACAATAATCCTATTGATACTGTATCATTGGAAGAACAAGTTAGATATGTCTATCATAAAGAGGATAACACAAACAACATGTGCTTATTCCTTTGTTGAATGAACAAAGGAGCTTAAGAAGATTAGCACAAAGACATTGACACTTTAAGTGCCATATTTCTTCACTTACCAATCGTTGTATGAAGAAATAAGAGTTGCTTTGAACAAGCCTTAGTTAACATAAACACTAGTGCTTGTTTCTTTGTTAAATGAACAAGGAACTTGAGAGGTAAGCACAAGGGCATGGACACTTTATGTGCCATGATTCTTCACTTACAAATTGTTGCATGAAGAAATGAGAGATGTCTTGAACAACTCTTGAAAGTTTGTAATCTTGTTTAGAACAAGATGGTTGTTTGACAAAAATGGTCCATCAATACAACGAATGATGATTTAAAATCATATGGACTTATGATTTTTTTTGAATCATTGAGTGTTGAAGTGTTAAACCATTTCACTAGATAGAAACTAGGTTAGGACTTCACCTTTGTGTGCTTATCCTAATGATTCGCAAAGTTTATTGTAAACTATATGGTGAACCATTACCACGCACTCACCACATCGTTTGATGTGTGTAACACATTTGAAATAAGTTTCAAGACACAGTAGGAGCTTAGGGACCATGACTATTGCAGTCATAAGAGAAGTCAAATGAAGAAGGAAAAAATAACTCCAAGGGAACAAACTTTCTTTATGAAAGGATGGATATTGGAAGGGGTAGGATGCAAGAAATGTGTTGCAAGTGTCAAGAACACACCTTTTGAAGGTGTAAATTATTCTTGAAATAGTTCAAAGCAGTTGGTTCTTCTACTTGAATGTTTGATTCTATACTAGTAACTATGTTTGCAATTGTTGTAAAAGAGTTAGTATGAAGTAGAAGATTAGTGAGAGAAGAGAAAGTACTTCTCATTCAGAATGTGAATAAAGATATGGATACATGTGAAAGTAGTTATTACTTACTTCCTCATTCGAACTACCAAAGAAATTGAAAAAACAAAGATTGACTTTACATTCCAATTTGAATAAGGAACTTAATTCCATCACTATAGTTTTAAGAGATGTATGAATTGTTTTGTTTGACAAAACATTGTTCTTTATTAGTAAATATTTGTATTATTGTAATCCGATTGATTGTCTCTACATCGTAGAGATGATGCGTAAGTGCTAACTATTTAGAATATAATGATGCTTAAAACCCAAAAGGTTACAAGGTAGTGACTAACTCTACTGAATTGTGACACCATGAAAACATAAATTACAAGTTGGCCATATATGGATGCTTTGGATCGTTCGATCCCAATCCAATGCCTTCTTGTTAAACTTGTATAAAGGTGAAATGTTCGAATCTTTATTCTTTTGGAAAGAAGAAATAGTCACAAAGTTGTTGAGCTTAATTCACTTAGATGTTAGTGGCATTTACCCATAAGATAATACTACTCATGTTGTATGACATTCATCGAAGATCACTCTTCATTGGGAGAATAACGAACTCTAATTAGATGTGGTTCGTTAAATATTATCAAATTACCCATATATAGGATACACTTCCAAGAAATATATGATTGTCAATTAGAATGTCTTCCAAAATGTTTCATAACTCCATAAGATGTAGTTTGAAAGAAAGATAAGTCTTAATCAAGTTAAGATTTAGGGTTGCATATGTCAATTGACTTAATGCATGTGTGCTTAAGAGCAATGTTTGTATAAGCATAATCCTAAGATAAAGAAAATGAACGAGAGATAGAACTCAAGGAATGGGTTCTTTTAGAGACAAGATGATAGGAGCATATTCATGCGACTTAATTAGCTTGTTCTCGTGCATTTATGTTGTGTTTACTTAGCTATTTTAGTGTTTAAGGCTACTTTTGTGTATTTTCAGATTATAAGGCCAAAGTGTGCAAGAAGATGCAAATTGGAGTATTTTGGAGCGAAAGAGGAATGAATGAGTTGAAGATTTGAAGAAACGACGAATTCTTACTCCAACGATGAATTCTTACCAAAACGAGGAATCCTACTCAAACAAGGTTTCTTACTTGAAGTAGGAAAGTTAACCCTAAGTTTCCCGTTTTGGTAACCTTTCCTAATCTAAACGTCCGTATTTTCTAGCCACTTTGTAGACCTTGTAGGTACTTTAAGACACAAAACGAAGGCCCTAGGCTCCTTATCCATCCTTGCCGTGCCCTTTTATTTTCTTCCCTTCCCTTGCCGTGCAAGGGAGGGCAATTTTTTCCTAGGGTTGCACTTAAAACACATGCTTTTAAACCCTAGCCGCACCTTTATATTTATGTTTTAATTTCCTATTTTCGTAAGCCTTTGATTTAATTTTAAATAAGCTAGGGTTAGTTTTCTGAAATCATATATTTTCCTAACCCTCGCCGCACCCTTCCACAATCTCCCTTGAAGCCGTTCCCTTTAATTTTCTCCATAGCCGTCACTCCTCACATTCTCCCATTTTTCCACCATAAGCCGTAGCATCCAGAAAACCATAAAAACATAATTCCCCCTAAGCCGTGGCCCCCCCCATTTTTATCATTGACCCTAATAAACTAAAACAAGGATAATCAGCCACCATATAATTCATTCTCTCCTTCAGCCGCACCTTTTTCCCCACAACTCCAGCCACTTCCACACCTTGCCGTGCCTTCCCCCATAATTCCAGCAGCCTCCCTTTTCTGCCGCAGCACCACCATCCATTCCCCCTCCATTCCACACCTTCCACCACCATTGCCGCACCACCAAACCTCCCTAAATCCATCCCTATACCAGAAAATCATCCAAAAACACCATTTAACCTCACTGCCGCAGCAAGGAGAAGAGGAAAGAGGAGCTTCGATGCGCAGAAATTCAAGTGGATTCGTTGTGCGTTCTAGGTGTAATCAATCCTTTGTGCTTTATGTTTAAATTCAATTGTATTTCTCTTTTTGTGAACATGACAGGCTAAACCCCTATTTAGCTAGGGGGTGATTCGAAACCATGTTTATGCTTGCAATATGATTTGATTACTTTTGGTTGGAATTTCATGAATGGTGAATTCAATTTGTTTAACTGCTTGATTGATAACTTATTTGTGTATGTTTATTGAGAGTGCACGCTTAATTTTCATGCATGAATATGACGCTAGAATATAAGTGAATTTCACCTAATAGTTATGAACTTATATTCACAAGTAGTGGAGGTTGCTTATAAACAATCGCGTTAAATGAATTCTTGGCACTAGTTTCATGCTCATCATAGTAACGAATGCCTCGTCGACACTTATAGTTTTCATGATGCTTAATGATCTTTGATTGTATCTTTATTGTGCTTTTCACGTAAAGGACTTTTAGAGGATGTTTTGAATTGCGTTGCGCTAACCCATCCAATTCATTAACTTAAGGAAAACTTGACGGTTAATTTAAGCGGACCTAATTAACCCGGGGTGTTGAGTTTCATAATTCATCGAAAGACCAACTGAAAATCAAATTGTATGCAAGTGTGACATGTGTGGAGAAGAACCTTCTAGCTAGCATTCATACATATTTTCATCACATTCATATTTATATTCTGCCTTTAAATTACAATCTGTGCATTTAGTTTAATTTTGTCAAAACCTCAATCCCCCTTTACTTTAGTGTCTAATTTAGTTAGAAAGTGTCTTAGTTTGTGTCCATAAGTGTTTTGTATTCTTTGAGTCTTTTGATTTGTTTTAGTGTTTTATTGTTTAGTTTTGCATTCTTTGAGTCTAGTTTAGTGTTTTTAACGTTTGTTTTACGTTTTTAAGTCAGTTTCCAAGTGATTTAGTAATCCCTCCTAATCCCCGGTCTAGAACGATCCCTACTTGCATCTTTACTACAATTGTCAAAAGAGGGTTTTAATTTGTGTGCTTAATTAGTTAGTGTTGGAAGTATGCCCACAAAGCCACTCATTTGATGTAATAGCTTTTTGGAATACTTATTGTGTTAAACTTTTAATATGTTTAATAGAGGGCAAAGCTTATTGTTAATCACTATTTATAGTATCTTGTGTTTAAGCAATAAGGGAATCCAAGGAATGTATTTGATCTAAGAGACAAGTGATTTAAGTTAGTTAAATTAACGAGCCCTTTCTCTTATGTTCATTCCTAAAACGTTCCTAGCCATAGGATTGCCAATTGGGCATTGACAATCCGCTAAGGTTAGTATGTGTTATGTCGACTCAAGCGTGAGTATGAACTAGTCTCAAGTCATTTGGTGTTGGACACTAAGGCAAACACATAGGTGCTCGAAAGAGTAATCGAGTACACTGAACAACGATCAAACAAGAGTTCGAACATACATGTCATGTGAGAACTCAATAGTTGCAATATGCAAAGTAGTCCTTTGACCTGAGGCATCATTGATGTCTAATGGTTAGGTCCTTGATCTTTGATTATGTCAACGGCATTCCATTGGAGTGTCCACGGCATTGTTGGGGTCAAGCTATCTAGTCATGTAGGCATATGAATGCACAACAAGGGATCTCTAACCTTCCATGGTGGAAGGAGAATACTCTAAGATATGATTCGAGAGTCTTTGGCCAAAGCATATGAATATGACTAAGGAAGGTTGTTCCAAATCTTATTCAATTGAATCATATAGAGAAATATCACATTGGATAGTAGACATGAAACAAACTATCACTTAAACAATGTGATTAAGAGTATTGTATTAGAGAAGGACCGTATTGCATTGTAGTTGTAACTGGATAGGTTCTCCAACCACTTCTACTTAGCTTGGGTAACCATGACATGCTGCTAGGCGTCACCCATGGTTTGTGGAAGCCCTAAAGATTAGTAAATACTAATTTTAAGGGAGAATTGAAATGTGGTTTCAATTCACAATCGATCGTTAAGAGTAACATCGCCCACTACCTCGCTAATTGGAACCTAATGGATCGTACACCGAGTAAGGATATAAGTGAAGAAATTATATGAAATGGATAAGCAATTAAATGGTTTAATTGAAGAATGGTCAAGATTAATTAAATAGTTAATTAATTATACGAAACGTTCGTATTGGGCGTTTAAGTTAGTTTTGGGCTTCGGGGCACAAAAACGTTTTGGTCCACAAGGCCCATTATGTTTAAGTTGTATGACAACTAAAACAAAATGGGCAATTAAGCCCAATAACAAATGGAGGCCGGCCATATCAAGGGTAGTGGGAATTTTTGCTTAATTGCAAGTTTGCCACTAACCTAAGAGATGAAGTATAAAGTCATCTTTATAGCTTTGTTTCTAATTAGGGTTTTCTAATTGAATTTGGGTGAAACATATTCTCTCATTTTCTACATAGAGGCTGGCCACTTAGGGGAGGAACATCTAGCAATCTTCTTCTTCCCTAAGTCATCCATTTCATCTTCACACTACATCTTTGGTGTGGAGACTTAGAGACACCAAACCTTTGGTGTTTTTGGAGAACAAATCCTCAAATCCTCAAAGAAGAAAAGGAGCACTAAAAGGGAGGAAATCACAAGGAAGATCCAAGGAGCAAGGAGGTGACTTGAAGGCCCTCCACTTGGGTGAATCCCTTGTGTAATCAAGGATGAGCTTCAAGGGTAAAGAATCTCTAAATTCTTATTCTCTTTAATATTGTTAAAGAGTCTTATGGTTCACCATATACTAGGCTTTGAAAGTCATGGGTTTTATGAATTGTTTTTGAATGCATGCCTACTTTAAAGTGTTATTAGTATGCCTATGTATTCAAATGTTCTTACATGTTCTTAGCTAGGACAAAATTTTTCCTTCAAGTGGTATCAGAGCCTAGGCCTAGTTTATGGTGGATCCTTTTGGGTTTTGTGATTTTTCATATTTTGTGATTTAAGTGTTGTAAATGTTACAAGCTTTGTTCTTACTTTGAATATAAATTTTGCTTGAAAATTTAGCATCTCAAATGTTGTAGATGTATTTCATTAAAGCATGAATAATGGAACTAAAAGTTGGTGCCAAGTGTTTTGGGATTTTCGGCCAAATCCAAAGGGTGAGTTTTTTGGGTTCTTGTTAGCCTTGTTAAAATGGTTTTAATGTGCTTTTTGGAACCCCTAAGTACCCTAGGATATTAACCCTCTTTTGAGTTGTGAAAATTTGAGTTTTTGGTGAAAGAAAACATCCATGGAGCTATTATGAGTTCTTCATATTTCTTGAAGTTCTTACCAAGAACAAAAAGTTTTGAAGTTTTGATTCAAAAGTTTTATGTTTTTCATAAAGTTTGGTTTTTCAAATGGTGGGTGATAATTATTGGTGAGATGTGGCTAAAAGAATTTTAAAGTAAACCATCAAAGTCACCTTTGTATCACCTACCAAAAACCACTTACAAAACTTTAGATTTTTTTTTAATTTTCTCTCAAATGGCCGGCCACCCATTAGAAAAAGGTGTTGGAGGGACTTTTGTGCAATTATATAAAGTTTTGATGCTTTTGTGTATTTGCATTTTGACCCCAAAAGTTTTTGTTTTAACAAAGTGACCCAAATTGTTGTGGTCATTGTTTTTGGCCCAAAAACAAAATGAGAACAAAAAATTTGTTTTGTCTCTTTAATGAGAATTTGATTTTCATTATATTTAGTTCCATTTAAATCAATTCTATGGATCCAAAAACCAATTGTTTAAAGTTGCTTTCTTAGTTAATTTAGTTAATTAAGAAAAGGGTGATTATGAACCAAAGGCCTCGATAATTGAGCTATGTGATTGGCCGATTTACATTATGAATGCTTGGGTTTTAAGTAATGTAGATTTGAATGTAATTTGATTAATTCAAGTTGTTGTAAAGGGCATAAGCCCATTATTTGTGTTGTAAAAGGGCATAAGCCCTTCTTATTATTTCATGTATTCCTCTTTGTTTATATGTATGCAAATTGGAATAGTTGGGTCCAACGCCCAATAGGAAATAACGGTTTAATTGGATTAAACGCGTAACTAAAATCAACAACTATCTACCTTAAACCCAAGGTCCAACACAAGGCTCGTGTTGGATCAAATCAAACGGTTCATAATCATCCTAAAACCTAATATGACTATATAGTCCATATGAGGATGCAATGCGTTCGTTAGTAGTTCCATATAGTCTCGCTTGTTTCAACGAAACAGTGGGAGTATTATATGCTACTAATTCATATTAACTTGGACCAATAGTTATGATAGGGCCATGTTCTTTTAATATGATTAAAATGTTTTGATGTAGCCCAAAACTACTCCCTCAACAAACGAATATTAAGTTGATAAACGAGAGGTGTTTTGAACATTTCTTCGTGGGCCTTCCACCGTGGTGGGCTCCAATCGTTTGTGACTTGTACACCGGCTTCACCCTATCATGGGGGAGTACAAAGTGCATGCTTACACTCAGGAGGAGTCCATAAACATATGATGAGGTAAGTGTAGGCAACGAGGATGGCCGATATCATATCATTGTGAGGCTATTCTTGAACCCCTTCATGAACTAAGCATGGTGGGAATAACTTAACTAAGTGCAATGGTGACGATATCGTATCATCGTGAGGCCACATTCTCTAGAGGCCAAACTAGATGGGTAATTACAAGAGTTGTAAATGAGTAAAGTGTTATTCTCTCATCATTATTTTTGCTAACCGATATCGTATCATCGTGAGGTGGGCTTGGTAATGGTGAGTCTCCCATACCCCGCTAAGAGTTCAACATAACTCTCGGATTCTATTGAGGGATATGGAATTTGCCAAAAATAGTGGGTGATACTATTTGATTCAAGACCCAATCAAGTAGTTAATCAACAATCTAATACGATTTCTGTTATGTTATGTAGTTAACGACATGCCTAAAATACTACCCACCATTATACTTGACAAAATGGCCCAAGACTTTTTCCTTGCATATCTCTCGGATGATTTCACTAAGTTTATTGTAAACTATAAAGTGAATAGATTCGATCATACTTTTAACGAGATGATTGACATGTGCTGTAAATTTGAAAATTGTTTCAAAAGGGATAGTGGGAGTGAGAATGCAAAAACAAGGAAAAGGTTACATAAGAAGAAGGCAAAGAAATCCAAAGGAACATGCTTTCATTGTGGAAAGGATGAACGTTGGAAGAAGAAATACAGGGTGCGCATTGCGAGCCTTATGACACGAACTTTTGAAGAGACTATTTCGGTCATAGAAAGTGCTTTTACAGTGAGCTCCAATTCCTGGATATTTGATTCAGGCGCTAGTCAACATATCTGTAATACGATGCAGGGACTAGCAGAGAGCAAGACACTGCGCAATGGGGAGATAGTTGTGCGAGTTGGGAACGGCACTAAAATCTCTGCAAAAGCAATAGGCACCTATATGCTTAAACTACCCTCTGGGGAAGTCTTGGAACTTAAAAATTGTTTATATTTTCCTTCATGTATAAAGAATTTGATTTCTATCTCTAAGCTTTTACGAGATGGGCACTCAGTATTGTTTGAGAAAATGAGTTGCACTTTATACTTGAATGATAGGAGCATATTCATGCGACTTAAATGGCTTGTTCTCGTGCATTTACGTTATGTTTCTTTAGTTATTTTTGTACTTTAAGCTATTTTCGTGTGTTTGTAGGCCAAAAGGGCTAAAGGAGCAAAAAGATGCATTTTGGAGACGTTTGGAGCACTTTTGGGCTAAGGATGGATAGCTTATGCTTGGAGCCAAAGTGTTGGACGAAATTAAAAACCTAATTGAAGACCAAAGTGTTGGAACCTTGTTCCTTTTAGTTTTAGGATATTTAAACCTTTCCTATATCCTTAGTCGTGCATAACATTCCAACATTCCACTCCTTCATTCACCACTTATCATATCATACACTTATCTTATCATCACCACATATCATATATTTATTACTTATCATATCATTCATTCATCTACATATCAATAACCACTTATCTTATCACTCAACATATCATACACTTATCACTTATCACTTCCATTCACTTATCACTCACCACATATCATTCATTTATCACCACATATCATTCATTTATCACTTAACATATCATTCATTTATCACTTAACATATCATACACTTATCATAATCATTCACTTATTCTTTCATCATTCAACCACCAATTCAACACATGCATTTCAAACCTTTCAACACCCTTTAATCATCTCCCTTTAAGTTATGATTTTATTTCCTAACCCTACATGCATTATTTATTAGCATCTTCACATGCATTCACACACACTTCACACAAACAAACAACTCAAAACCGTGAGCTCCCATTCCCTTATGCCATTTTCAGATTTCCACCCACTAACCTAGTCATCAACACATGCATTCCCTTCACATTCACCCACATGCACTCCCACTCTTTAATCATATGCACTCCCATCATAATTCCACCACCAATTCAGCCACAAAACATTATCATTGCACCACATTCAACCACTCCACATCCCTCACCAAGAAACCATTCAACACACACATGCATCCTGAAATTCTTTGCCATGCAATCACATGCATTTCCCTTGACATTTTCAGCCATCACACTTCATCATTACACCACCATTCACTCTTTAACCCACACACACTTCACACAAACAACATTCACATGCATTCACATGCATTTCCAACACAAAACACACTCAAAACCGTGGCCACCTTTGCATTTTCAGATTTCCAGCTTTCCCTTTTATTTTCCAGCTTTCATTCTTCATCATTGCAGCCATTCCACATGCAATTCTCCATCATTCCTCCACACAAACACCTTAAACAAATAGCCATATACATCTCCACTCCTCCTATAAATACCCTTGCATTCCCATCATTCAAATCATCTCATTCCATTGTAGATACCACAACACAAACACTCCATTCCTTCTCTAGCCGTGAGTTTCTCTCCATTTTCTGCACCATTTTCTCCACCACTCCTCACCTATTTCCATAATTCCTTTTCCATTCCACACTTCCATCCCCCAAACCAATTATCCCTAGACCTTATGCTACAATAAAGAGGAAGAGAAGAGGGCCTAAACGTTCATACAATTCAAGTTTGAGTTGTTGGAATGTTTAGGCGTTTCTTTGATTTCAATGTTTAATTTCAATTCTCTTTGTTTTGTATGAGGAACTAAACCCCCCTTTAGCTAGGGGGGGATTCGAAATATATGTTTATGCTTGCATTTTGATTTGATTACTTTTAATTACGTTTCATAAGTTGTGAATTCAAGTTGTTTAACTATTTGATTGATATCCTATTTATGTATGTTTATTGAGAATGAACGCTTAATTTTCATGCATGAATATGACGCTAGAATATAAGTGAGTTTCACCTAATCGTTATGAACTTATATTCACAAGTAGTGGAGGTTGCTTATAAACAATCGCGTTAAACGAATTCTTGGCATAAGTTTCATGCAATCATAGTAACGAATGCCTCGTCAACACTTATAGTTTTCATGATGCTTAATGATTCTTGCTTGTTTCTCTATTATGCAATTCATGAAGGGAACTTGTGAGGAATGCTTTGGGTTGTCGTATGCAATCATCCAATTCATTAACTTAAGGAAAACTTGACGGTTAATTTAAGCGGACCTAATTAACCCGGGGTGTTGAGAATTCATGGTTTATTGAAATGCAATTGGAAATCATTTTATTATGCAAGTGTAACATGTATGGAGATGAACCCCTTAGCTAGCCATACCATCCATTCATTTCCGTCAATTTCATATTTACAATTTGTTTTCTTTACAATCTATCCATTTTAGTTTAAATTCGTCCAAAATCAATCCCCCCATATTTCGTTTAAGTCTTAGTCTTAAACTTTCTTATTTTTAGTTTTGAATTCTTCGAGTTTAGTATAGCATTTTAGTTTGTGTTTTTAAAGCATTTTGAGTTTTTGGTTTGCCTTAGTGTTTTAAACTTTAAATTTTGCATTCTTTGAGTCTAGTTTAGTGTTTTAAACTTTAAATTTTGCATTCTTTGAGTCTAGTTTAGTGTTTTAAACTTTATTTTACGTTTTTGAGTCAGTTTCCAAGAGATTTGCAAGCCCTCCTAATCCCCGGTCTAGAACGATCCCTCACTTATCCATTCTACTACAATTGTCAAACGAGGGTTTAATTTGAGTGTCAAGTAAATCACGCATCATTGAACGGTCGTATTATCTCTCATGGTAATATGATAGAGGGACTTTTTCACCAAGAGACGAATAGTGGTTTGCACTGTATTGAAAGCGGGAATACCTCAAAACCCAAAAGGGCTAGAGAAGAAGTTAATCAAGAAAAGATGTGGCATCTTAAACTTGGACATGTGAACCTTGATAAGATTCGCAAGATGTCGAAAGACGGATATTTCCGCCCGTTAGGTAATGACCAGATGGGTACTTGTGAATGCTGTTTGAAAGGGAATATGACCAAATCTCCATTCACTGGGAAAGGAGAGCGTGCCACAGAAATTCTAGGGTTAATCCACACTGACGTATGTAGACCTATGTCTACTACGTCGAGAGGAGGTTTCTCCTACTATATCACATTCACCGACGATCACTCTCGGTTTGGCTATGTGTATCTTATGAAGTACAAGTCAGAATCCTTTGAAAGGTTCAAAGAATTCAAGAATGAAGTTGAGAAACAAACTGGGAAACAGATAAAAATCCTAAGATCAGATCGAGGGGGTGAATATCTGAGTAATGAATTCCTAGATTATCTCAAAGAGTGTGGAATAATATCACAGTGGACTCCACCGGGAACTCCACAACTTAATGGAGTTTCTGAAAGGAGAAATCGAACCTTGATGAACATGGTTCGTTCTATGATGAGTTCCGCTGATCTACCAGTAACATTCTGGGGATACGCTCTATATACAGCAGCTTACTTGCTTAATAGAGTACCTTCCAAATCAGTTTCACAAACGCCCTATGAGATATGGCATGGAAGAAAGCCAAGTCTTAAGCATATTAAGATTTGGGGTTGTGAAGCATATGTCAAGAAGCTTGAAGCTACTAAGCTTAAAGCGAGATCAGTAAGGTGCTATTTTGTAGGATATCCTAGAGAAACTATGGGATATGAGTTCTACCATCCTGACGACCAAAAAGTCTTTGTCGCCAGAACTGCTATGTTTCTTGAGGAACAATTTGTTCTCAAAGGAACTATAAGTAAAACGATGGAAATTAATGAGATTAATGATGAACCACAAACAAGCACACGACATGTTGACAACCCTGTTCCTGAACCCCTAGCTCCACGTAGATCTGAATGGGTTAATAAGCCACCTAGGAGGTATGGCTTAGACAAAGACTTTGGGGAATTGTACCTTCTAGGTGACAATGACACAAAGGAAGACCCTAGAGACTACATTGAAGCAATGTCCGACATTGATTCAAAGAGATGGCAAGAGGCCATGAAATCCGAGATGGATTCCATGTATCAAAATCAAGTCTGGACTCTTGTAGACCCTCCAGAAGGTATAGTACCTGTTGGAAACAAATGGATCTTCAAGAGGAAAATAGGCGTTGATGGGAACGTGGAGACTTATAAGGCTAGACTAGTAGCCAAGGGTTACAGGCAAAGAGAAGGGATTGACTATGAAGAAACCTTTTCTCCTGTAGCCATGATTAAGTCCATTCGGATTTTGCTTGCTATAGCTGCGTACCATGATTATGAAATCTGGCAAATGGACGTGAAGACAGCCTTTCTGAACGGCTACCTAGAGGAAGAGCTTTATATGGCTCAACCCGAAGGTTTCGTGTCCAAGTCTGAAAAGACTAAGGTATGCAAGCTTCAAAGGTCCATTTATGGACTTAAGCAAGCCTCCAGGAGCTGGAACATTCGTTTTGATACTGAAATCAAATCGTTTGGTTTTACTCAAAACGAAGACGACAATTGTGTTTATCAAAAAGTCGTTGGGGAAGCAGTTGTATTCCTAGTGTTATATGTAGATGACATATTACTATTCGGGAATGACACTGCAGTACTTTCTTCTGTAAAAGTGTGGTTGTCCAAAACCTTCCACATGAAAGATTTAGGAGATGCATCTTATGTACTTGGGATAAAGCTCTATCGTGATAGATCCAGAAAATTAATTGGATTATCCCAATCTATGTACATTGATAAGGTGCTAAGTAGGTTCCAGATGGAGCAATCTAAGAAATGTATTCTTCCTGTAGGACATGGAATTCATCTTTCTAAGTCCATGAGACCTAAGACTCCTGAAGAGATACGGCATATGAATATGATTCCTTATGCTTCCGCCATAGGAAGTCTTATGTATGCCATGATATGCACAAGGCCTGATATCGCATATGCTGTGAGCATTACTAGTCGATATCAATCTAACCCAGGATCAGAACACTGGGCAGCTGTCAAGACGGTCCTTAAGTACTTAAGAAGAACTAAGGACATGTTCCTCATTTATGGAGGAGCGACAGAGTTGCGAGTGGAAGGCTATACAGACGCAGATTTCCAATCTGACGTCGATGATAGAAGTTCCAACTCCGGATATGTATTCACTCTGAATGGTGGGGCTGTCAGCTGGAAAAGCAAGAAACAAAGTGTAATTGCTGATTCCACGACAGAGGCTGAATATGTCGCTGCAGCTGAAGCCGGCAAAGAAGCGTTCTGGATGAAGAAGTTCATCACTGAACTTGGAGTGGTTCCAACCATTACATCACCAGTAACTTTGTACTGTGATAATAGTGGGGCGATAGCTCAAGCCAAGGAACCCAGGGCACATCAAAAGAACAAGCATTTTGATAGGCGCTTTAATATCATTAGAAGATATGTTGCCGAGGGGAAAGTTAACATCCTCAAAGTTGCTTCAGCCGATAACGTAGCAGATCCACTAACGAAGCCAATGTCTCAAATCCAACTTGACCGTCATATGGAAAAGATGGGTATTAGATACATAGGAAGATGGCTTTGAGTGCAAGTGGGAGATTGTTGGAAGTATGCCCACAAAGCCACTCATTTGATGTAATAGCTTTTTGGAATACTTATTGTGTTAAACTTTTAATATGTTTAATAGAGGGCAAAACTTATTGTTAATCACTATTTATAGTATCTTGTGTTTAAGCAATAAGGGAATCCAAGGAATGTATTTGATCTAAGAGACAAGTGATTTAAGTTAGTTAAATTAACGAGACCTTTCTCTTATGTTCATTCCTAAAACGTTCCTAGCCATAGGATTGCCAATTGGGCATTGACAATCCGCTAAGGTTAGTATGTGTTATGTCGACTCAAGCGTGAGTATGAACTAGTCTCAAGTCATTTGGTGTTGGACACTAAGGCAAACACATAGGTGCTCGAAAGAGTAATCGAGTACACTGAACAACGATCAAACAAGAGTTCGAACATACATGTCATGTGAGAACTCAATAGTTGCAATATGCAAAGTAGTCCTTTGACCTGAGGCATCATTGATGTCTAATGGTTAGGTCCTTGATCTTTGATTATGTCAACGGCATTCCATTGGAGTGTCCACGGCATTGTTGGGGTCAAGCTATCTAGTCATGTAGGCATATGAATGCACAACAAGGGATCTCTAACCTTCCATGGTGGAAGGAGAATACTCTAAGATATGATTCGAGAGTCTTTGGCCAAAGCATATGAATATGACTAAGGAAGGTTGTTCCAAATCTTATTCAATTGAATCATATAGAGAAATATCACATTGGATAGTAGACATGAAACAAACTATCACTTAAACAATGTGATTAAGAGTATTGTATTAGAGAAGGACCGTATTGCATTGTAGTTGTAACTGGATAGGTTCTCCAACCACTTCTACTTAGCTTGGGTAACCATGACATGCTGCTAGGCGTCACCCATGGTTTGTGGAAGCCCTAAAGATTAGCAAACACTAATTTTAAGGGAGAATTGAAATGTGGTTTCAATTCACAATCGATCGTTAAGAGTAACATCGCCCACTACCTCGCTAATTGGAACCTAATGGATCGTACACCGAGTAAGGATATAAGTGAAGAAATTATATGAAATGGATAAGCAATTAAATGGTTTAATTGAAGAATGGTCAAGATTAATTAAATAGTTAATTAATTATACGAAACGTTCGTATTGGGCGTTTAAGTTAGTTTTGGGCTTCGGGGCACAAAAACGTTTTGGTCCACAAGGCCCATTATGTTTAAGTTGTATGACAACTAAAACAAAATGGGCAATTAAGCCCAATAACAAATGGAGGCCGGCCATATCAAGGGTAGTGGGAATTTTTGCTTAATTGCAAGTTTGCCACTAACCTAAGAGATGAAGTATAAAGTCATCTTTATAGCTTTGTTTCTAATTAGGGTTTTCTAATTGAATTTGGGTGAAACATATTCTCTCATTTTCTACATAGAGGCCGGCCACTTAGGGGAGGAACATCTAGCAATCTTCTTCTTCCCTAAGTCATCCATTTCATCTTCACACTACATCTTTGGTGTGGAGACTTAGAGACACCAAATCTTTGGTGTTTTTGGAGAACAAATCCTCAAATCCTCAAAGAAGAAAAGGAGCACTAAAAGGGAGGAAATCACAAGGAAGATCCAAGGAGCAAGGAGGTGACTTGAAGGCCCTCCACTTGGGTGAATCCCTTGTGTAATCAAGGATGAGCTTCAAGGGTAAAGAATCTCTAAATTCTTATTCTCTTTAATATTGTTAAAGAGTCTTATGGTTCACCATATACTAGGCTTTGAAAGTCATGGGTTTTATGAATTGTTTTTGAATGCATGCCTACTTTAAAGTGTTATTAGTATGCCTATGTATTCAAATGTTCTTACATGTTCTTAGCTAGGACAAAATTTTTCCTTCAGTTAGCATCACAAGATGATACTCAGCAGACGTAACAACGTAGTTCTTACACCACAAGCTCTAAGATAGTCGAGAAGGATCTATAAAACATCTCAGTTGAATGGTTTGAATTTTATGACTACGTCATAGATGTGGGACCTTGATTTTCGAATGCCAAAGTAAGGCTGATTTGAATATAGTTACCTCAAAAGTCTGGTCGTGCACTCACCAGCTCCAAAGCTGTATCAGATGGAGTAGCGGTGCCATCATCACTCTACTCCGGGGCACTAGGCGGAGTTCTGACGACTTCGCTGGATGGCCATGCTTGTTCCACAAGACGCGCAATATGATTTGGATATAGATGAGATTTAGCAAGTCGTTCCAAATCACATTCAAGGTAATCATATAAGTAAGAGAATCACATTGGGTAGTAGACATGAACAACCTATCAAACCAAACAATGCGATCAAGTGTATTATATTAGAGAAAAACTGTATTGCATTTGTAATCCCAAACTGAATAGGTTCTCCAACCTCTTCTGATTAGCTTGGGCAACCATGATGTACTGCTAGGTGTCACTTATGGCTTGTGGAAGCCCTAAAGATGAATACTCACTAAAGGGAGAATTGAAAGTAAGTTTCAATTCACAATTGATTACTAAGAGTTCTACTTGCACACTGCCTCGCTAAAAGGAACCTAATGGATTGCACACCGTGTAAGGTAATGATTAAAGGATATAACGAAGATGAGTAAAGACAACTAAACAGTTTAATTGGATAGGGCAAGGAACCTAGCAGTACATGATGTACTACTAGGTGTCACTCATGGCTTGTGGAAGCCCTAAAGATGTATACTCACTAAAGGGAGAATTGAAAGTAAGTTTCAATTCACAATCGATTACTAAGAGTTCTACTCGAACACTGCCTCGCTAAAAGGAACCTAATGGATTGCACACCGTGTAAGGTAATGATTAAAGGATATAATGCAGATGAGTAAAGACAACTAAACAGTTTAATTGGATAGGGCAAGGATTAATTACAAGTTAATTAATTAAGAATGAAGGATTTGTGTTAGACCTTAAGTTAGTTTTTGGTTTCGGGACCCAAATGAGTTTTGGTCCAAAATGCACATAAGGTTTAAGTTGTGTGATAACTAAAACAAAATGAACAAATTGGTGTGGTAGAAACTAACACACAAATTAAACCCTGTAAATTATGCAATAGTAGTATGAGTAAGTAGGGATCATTCTATTCCGGGGATTAGAAGGGATGCAAATCAATACAAACTAAACTTATAAAACTGAAAACTAAGTTAAACTAACATCAAAAGAATGAGGGGGGAGATTTTGGACGAATTTACTAAAAACAAAAGTAAATGGCAGCAAGTAAATTAAGTTGTCAATGAAATATGGATGAAAGGATGGCCAAAGGATTCTTCTCCACACATGCATCATATGCATACAAATTGATTTCCAGTTATTATTCCTATAAACCATGAATGACAATGCCCCAAATTAACTGTGAACAACACTAATTAACTCTCAGATTTTCCTAAGTTCATTGAATTGGACTCAGCGACGCAACCAAATTATTCTTCTCAACTTCCCTAACTATGAAAAACATGATAGAGAAACATCTCAAAGATCATTAAGTTCTGTGAAAATCATAAGCATTGACAAGGCATTCGTCACTATGAAAAGCATGATACTCCTGCCAAGAATTTACTTAAGTCAATCATGACTAGTGACTTTTACTACTTGCGAATATAAGTTCATAACGATTAGGTGAAATTCCTTTATATTCTAGCATCAAATCCCTGCATGCAAACTAAACATACAAGAATAAGTTCTCTATAAAGCAGATAAGTAAATCGCATTCATGTTTTATGAAACAATAACTAGATGTAATCAATTTATATAAAACATATGATCATGGCTTCGAATTCACCTCCAGCTAAAAAGAAACTCAGTTATGCATGTTCATCGTGACTGAGAAGCAATCTAAAATAAACATTGAAACTTAAAACAAAGAGAGAAAGAACTCTAAAAATTCTAGCAACTTTAATGGATGAATGGTAGGCGTAGCACCCGTTAAATCGTTCCAGGAATTTCATATATATAGGGGGAAACGGCTAAATCCAAGGAGGAAAAGGTTTTGGGAATTTTAAATTATTTTAGAACTCTAAGAATCATGTAGAAAGTGTTGAAATGTGATTAGGATTCCTCCTTGTAGCTGGAGAAAAGATAAGATAATGTTGGATAAGATATGATAAGATAAGATAAGATAGGATAAGATAGGATAAGATAATGTTCCTCTTCAACTAGGATTCCTCTTTCTTGTGTAATTCCTTGTCTTCCAAGCCTCAACTTTAATTTCACTAGAGTTTAGCACATGTTTAACACCATTTAAACACCAAAAACGTCCAACCCATATGCTATCCATGCATGCTATCCAATCCAAGTTCAAAACTGCTCCAAATTGCTCCATTTGGCTCTTTATTGTCATCTTTACCAACTGGACCTACAATAATACGAAAATAACTTAAATTACCAAAATAAATGGAAATTAACTAAGTAAATGCAAAGAAATAAGATAACAAAATCGCATAAATATGCTTGTATCACAAATTACCCTAATTAACTAAGTGTGGCCTGCCATAGAGAGAAAAGATGGTGTTGGTGGACTTATTACAAGTTTGCCACTCATTTGAGAAACTTTATAACTCCATCCCTTATTATGGTTTCTTTGAGGAAAGATGAGATAACATTTTTCTCTCTTTTTCTCTCTAGGAGGTCGGCCACATAAGAGGGATTTAGCTAGCAATCTCCTTCCTATATGTCACTCATCTTCTTCCTTCATCATCCTTGGTGTCGGAACATAGAGGCTCCAACTTTGGAGACTTTTGGAGAATCCATTCATCCATCATTCTCCAAGAAATCCATGGAGCAAAGAAGTAAGGAATGAAGACCATCTCTCTTGGGTGATTAGCCTTTGCTCATGCGAAAATGATTCATCAAAGGTATAATGTTTCTCAACTCACTTTGTTTTGAGTTGAGTGTTGGTTCACCACAACTACTAGGTTTTGAATTTCATGGTTTAAGTTTTGTTTTAAAGTACATAGAAACATGCTTCCGCCATTTAATCATTAAATGCATGTATTATGTTGCTTAATGAACTTACAATTTGTTTGGATGAGGAAATTTAAGATGACTAAGGAATTTTACAATCATGGAAATTGAAATGATGAAATTTATTTTCTAGAATGTGTGAATTTTCTTGTTTGGTTAGCCTAAAAGAACAATAAAATTTGAATACATAATTTGTTATTTTTAAACTCTCGCTCATTGAAATTTAGAAATGACACCTATTTACATAGAATTTAACCTTGGGAATTAGAGGTCCAAATTTCAGGTTTTATTTATTTATTTTTTTTTCCACACGGAAACTCTAAATTTCTATGTTTACAAATCCAAACAAGGGAACTGGTGCATGTCAATTTATAAATTGACTTTTGTCACAATTCCAAGCTTATTTCCCTCATCCAAACATAGCGTTATTTCTTCAAAAAATTTCCTTCAACCTGGTCATCCAATTTCCTAATGTCTATCCACGTCTACCTAGAATACTGCCCGATCAAGAAGTGGATTCAGTTCTCTTTCACTTAGTTTTGTGTTTTTCCTAGGTTTGAGGAGTAAAGATGAAGCCACAACAAAAAGGATAGATTTTGCAATTGAAACGAGTTGTGTCTTGGAAGCAGAAACTGTCTGTGCGGATCAGCCAACTTTACGAAATAAACCGTACTTGCTAAGAAGGAACTAGTTGTTCTACCTTATCCCATTGGAAAGATATGGATGTTAGCTTTAAGAAGAATTTTACGGATTGTGATTTCGAGTTTTCTAGACGATGTTTTGATGATTTTCGTACAGGACATTAGTCAGCTAAATCTACTAGGAAATTGCAAAGTCTATTGGGATAATTCAGTTGAAGCCCAAAGCCCAAGATAGGACGTGTTCAGCTGACTTTAATCCTCTTTCAAATGGGTCTGAAGTAATTACTTGGGAAGTTTACTCACCACATCATCAGTCGTGCAATACAAATGATGAAAGATATCACAAGAACTAATTATGATAAGATTTGTCTATTATATAAAGTAAAGGTTTTTGGAGAGACCAAAGGGGGGCGTGTTTTGAAGAGGAGAAGCAGCAGCTATAGACCATCGTTCGATTCTTCTATATTTCAATATCGTTCATAAGTTTTCGTACTCTATGAATAACTAAACCCTTTTCTAGGGCTAGGATGATGCCCTAACATGAATCTTTATGGTTTTCAATGACTATTTGATGAATATTTTGTTTTATTGGATGAATTCTTATTCCTTACAAGAATTGAATGCTTTGTGTTAAAGTTTTTTCACTGATCACCTTAGGGCTTTGCATATAGTATTTTGAAGAAGGATTTGAGGCGTAACACATAATTTGAACTAGCTTCTTGTGAATAAGGGTTGTGAATTACATAGATGTTGTAACAAGATTTATGGTTGCATGATTCTCTAGTTCTCTTGTACGCAATAACTTCTACTTGTTAAATTTATGCCCTAACCGGATAGACTACATATTAGGATATACGACCTATGCTCTAACCGGAGAAAATCATATATGTAAGGAGAACTATGGTCTATAGTGCCTTAACCAGACTTAGATACGAGAATTATCATCTAAGAGACAAAATATTCCATTGAATGTATTGAACCTGAATCGGATTGCTTGTGGTTGATTCTGAATCCCTAGATTTTCATCACTTACCTTAAAATTCAACGTTTTATTCTCTTTAATCTTAGTTTTAGTTTTATGTTATGTTTTTGTTCGCTTATAAAATCATCACAACAAACTCTTCACGTTCTTTGATTGAATTATTAATGAAGATCGAGTCTAGTTTGTTGTTTGGGTTTATATTTTCATGTTTGCATGTTTTTAATATAATTATATTCAATTTAGTTTATCAAATTGGCGGTTGAACTAGAATCCTCGTGGGAATGATACTTGTACTTGCAAAACGCTATATTACAACTATTTTGTGCACTTGCAAGTTTACACCAATGTGATCATAGCAGATGGTTTTCCTGTCGATCCTAAAAGGTTGCAGCAATTGAAAATTGGGAGCATTCACAATATGATATGGAGACACGAAGTTTCCTTGGCCTTGTTGGCTACTATCGGTGCTTTGTGAATGATTTCTCAGCCATAGCCTTACGTTCACAAAGTTAAACTAGAAAGGAGTCAAAGTTGATTTGGAAGATGAATGTGAGCAGAGTTTCAATAGTTGAAGTATTATCTCACTCAAGCTTCTGTCTTCTTGACAACAATGGTAATTTCAAAATCTAGAGGATGCTTCACTAAATTATCTTGGCTACATGCTGATGCAACATGGTAGAGTTGATAGGAGCATATTTATGCGACTTAGTTAGCCTGTTTTCTTGCATTTACATAGTTATTTTCCATTTATTATAGTGTTTTAAGCTATTTTTGTGTGTTTGTAGGTTTAAATGGCAAAAGAGGCAAGAAAGTGCATTTTGGAGCTATTTGGAACAGTTTTGGGCATGGAATGGATAGCTTGTACATGGAGCAAGGTGAATGGACGAATTTGAAGTCAAAAGAGGCTAGGAACATGCTACAAATCTGGAGAAAAAAGTTCAAGACAAAGAAGATAAGGAAAGAGCATGAAACATGGAACATTATCCAAACAACCTTATCTTATCCTATCCTAATCTTTTGCTACCTTAATTCCATTTACAATGAGGACTTAATTTCACATTAGAACACCCAGATATATCGTTCTAGAACACCCTATCTATCCCTAAATGCATGCCGCACCACCCTTTCTAGAATCCCTAGAAAGGTGGCGCCTCTTCCTCTTCTAGAAGCTCTAGAACCTGCAATCCTTTTCCCTTCAGATTTTGGTGCACCTAGTCCTTTTCCCACCTGATTTCTACCAAAACCTAGACCTAATTCTGAGGGTTTTCAGCCGTGCATCATACATATATATATATATATTTAAGTTTATGCCGCAAGGGGGGATCCATCCATTCACTCATTCATTCATTCATTCAACCATCTAACACCATAATTCACACCACAAACACCCAAATCTCTCTAGTGCCACAACAAGGAAGGAAGGAGAAAAAGAGTGCCGTGCAATCTGCCATCCAAGGGAGTGCCGCAAGCCTACTTCACTGAACTTGCACTCCTATACTCTTTGACCTACTTAGGCTAAGACCTTTCGATTCCAACACTTTCTGAAGGAAAATTTGTGAAAAACAAGTTCATTTGAGCAACATCAACAACATGCAATTAACAATTAAAAGGCGGAATCATGTTTATATGCACTCAAAAACAAAACTTCACCCATGAACTTCAAAGCCTAGTAGATAGGTGAACCAAGACTCAACTCAAAACAAAGTGAGTTGAGAAATCAATACCTTTGTAGATTCCTCTTTGCATAAGCAAAGGCTAATCACCCAAAGAGAGGGCCTTCATTCCTTGCATCTTAGATCCATGGATTTGGATGGATGAAAAGGTTTCTCCAAGTTCCCAAAATTGAAAACCTCTAAGTCTCCACACCAAGGCATATTGTAGAAGAAATGAGTGACCTTGGAGGAGTTTGATTGCTAGATGATCCCTCCAAGGTGGCTGAAATTTTAGAGAGAAAGGAGAGCTTGTGTTCTCATCCTTTCCCCAAAAATTACCCTTAATGAATTTTGGCTATAAAGTCATACTTATTCCTTAATTCATTTGAGTGGCAAACTTGTAAATAAGTCCAAAACCACTCCTTCTTTAACATGGGATTTATTGGGCTATTTGGGCCTTTGTGAATCATTATTCATTAAGTTGTCACACAACTTAAGTCAATGGACTTGACGTTCGAAGCCCATTGGGCCTTAAGGTCCAAAACTATCCCGTGGTCTTTTAACGAACTTATTCGTTTGATTAATAATCATATTAATTAATCCTTGCCATAAATAATTAAACCATTTAATTATTCTTACTCATCTCCGTTGAATCTTCAATCTCTACCTTACACGGTGTACGATCCATTAGGTTCCTTTTAGCGAGGCAGTGGGTGATTCAAACTCTTTCAAATCGATTGTGAATTGAAACTTACTTTCAATTCTCCCGTTAGTGATAATACACTTTTAGGGCTTCCACAAACCATGGTTGACGCCTACCAGCATGTCATGGTTACCCAAGCTAATCAGAAGAGGTGGAGAACCTATTCAGTTTTAGGATTACAAATGCAATACGGTATTTCTCTAATACAATACTCTTGACCACATTGTTTGGTTTGATAGTTTATTCATGTCTACTATCCAATGTGAGTCTTGTGCTTATATGATTACCTTGAATGTGATTTGGAACGCATTCCAACATCTCATTCATACTCTGGCCAGAGATTCTAAATCATATCATAGAGTATTCTCCCTCAAACAGTTTGAAGGTTAGAGATCCCTTGTTGCGCATTCACTTGTCTCCATGGCTAAGTGGCTTAACCCCAACGATGCCGTGGACACCCTCCTGATGGAGTGACTTTGACATAATCAAAGATTAAGGACCTAACCACAAGACAACTGTGATGCCTCATGTCAAAAGACTAATTTGCATTATCCCAACCATGAGTTCTCATGTGACATGAATATGATAACTCTTCGTTGATCGTGTTCAGTGAACTCATTCTCTATTGAGCACCTACGTACTTGTCTTGATGTCACACACACCAATGACTCGAGACTAGTCACTCTCCCTGAGAGAAGACATAGCACGTACTGATCTTTGATAGGAGCATATTCATGCGACTTAAATGGCTTGTTCTCGTGCATTTACGTTATGTTTATCTAGTTATTTTAGTCTTTTATGCTTCTTTTGTGTGTTTTCAGGTTCTAAGGGCTTAGGGAGCAAGAAAGTGCATTTTGAGGCTATTTGGAGCATTTTTGTGCATAAATTGGATAGCTTAATCATGGAGCAAAGAGGATGGACGAAATTGAAGCCTTGTATGCTCTTTGGGGACATCAAACAAAGGGCCTAGCCCAAATCAAACAAATCCTTTGAGCCATGGAAAACCTCTAGCCCAATCAAACACATTATGCCATACAAACCAACCTATTTTAGGCCCATTCTATGTACTTAAACCCTAGCCCTTTAAACTAGTTCATTTATCACTTATCAAACCATTCACTTATCACTCACCACATATCATTCACTTATCACTTAACATATCTGATGCGAGAATTATTCGCGCACAAATTAAACCCTCTTTTTGTCAAATTGTAGTATATGTATAAGTAGGGATCGTTCTGGACCGGGGATTAGGAGGGATTGTTAATCACTTGGATTTGACTCAAAAACGTAAAAACACAATATAAAACACTAAACTAGACTCAAAGAATGTAAAACTAAACTTTAAAACACTAAGACAAACCAAAGACTCAAAATGCTTTTAAAAACACAAACTAAAATGATTTCTAACTAAATTGACATTAAAGTAAAGGGGGATTTAAGTTTATACGAAATTAAATTAAATGAACAAATTAAAACAGAATGTAAATATGAAATTGATGAAATAGAATGGATGAATGCTAGCTAAGGGGGTCATCTCCACATATGTTACACTTGCATAATAAAAAGATTTCCAATTGTATTTCAATAAATTATGAAACTCATCACCCCGGGTTAATTAGGTCCGCTTAAATTAACCTTCAAATCTTCCTAACGTTATTGAATTGGATGATTGCATACGACAACCCAAAGCATTCCCCACAAGTTCCCTACATGAATTGCATAATAGAGATACAAGCAAGAATCATTAAGTTCTTTGAAAACTATAAGTGTTGACGAGGCATTCGTTACTATGGAATACGCATGAAACTTATGCCAAGAATTCGTTTAACGCGATTGTTTATAAGCAACCTCCACTACTTGTGAATATAAGTTCATAACGATTAGGTGAAACTCACTTATATTCTAGCGTCATATTCATGCATGAAAATTAAGTGTACACTCTCAATAAACATACATAAATAAGTTATCAATCAAACGGTTAAACAAATTGAACCACAACTTATGAAACGCAATTAGAAGTAATCAAATCAAAATGCAAGCATAAACATTTATTTCGAATCACCCCCTAGCTAAAGGGGGATTAGTTCCTCATAACTTTGAAATCAAAGAAACACCTAAACATTCCAACAACTCAAACTTGAATTGTATGAACGTTTAGGCACTCTTCTCTTCCATTCCTCATACGAAACAAAGAGAATTGAAATTAAACATTGAAATCAAAGAAACGCCTAAACATTCCAACAACTCAAACTTGAATTGTATGAACGTTTAGGCCCTCTTCTCTTCCTCTTTATTGTAGCATAAGGTCTAGGGATAATTGGTTTGGGGGATGGAAGTGTGGAATGGAAAAGGAGTGGTGGAGAAGTGGAAGGGGAATGGAAAAATGGTTTTGGATTCTAAGGGAGACTCACGGCTAAGAGAGAAAGGGATGTGTTTGTGGTGTGTTGTGTATGAAAATGAGATGTTTTGAATGATGGGAATGCAAGGGTATTTATAGGAGGAGTGGAGATGTATATGGCTATTTGTTTAAGGTGTTTGTGTGGAGGAATGATGGAGAATTGCATGTGGAATGGCTGCAATGATGAAGAATGAAAGCTGGAAAATAAAAGGGAAAGCTGGAAATCTGAAAATGCAAATGGGAATCCTGAAATGCAAAGGTGGCCACGGTTTTGAGTGTGTTTTGTGTTGGAAATGCATGTGAATGCATGTGAATGTTGTTTGTGTGAAGTGTGTGTGGGTTAAAGAGTGAATGGTGGTGTAATGATGAAGTGTGATGGCTGAAAATGTCAAGGGAAATGCATGTGATTGCATGGCAAAGAATTTCAGGATGCATGTGTGTGTTGAGTGGTTTCTTGGTGAGGGATGTGGAGTGGTTGAATGTGGTGCAATGATAATGTTTTGTGGCTGAATTGGTGGTGGAATTATGATGGGAGTGCATATGATTAAAGAGTGGGAGTGCATGTGGGTGAATGTGAAGGGAATGCATGTGTTGATGACTAGGTTAGTGGGTGGAAATCTGAAAATGGCATAAGGGAATGGGAGCTCACGGTTTTGAGTTGTTTGTTTGTGTGAAGTGTGTGTGAATGCATGTGAAGATGCTAATAAATAATGCATGTAGGGTTAGGAAATAAAATCATAACTTAAAGGGAGATGATTAAAGGGTGTTGAAAGGTTTGAAATGCATGTGTTGAATTGGTGGTTGAATGATGAAAGAATAAGTGAATGATTATGATAAGTGTATAAGTGAATGATTATGATAAGTGTATGATATGTTAAGTGATAAATGAATGATATGTTAAGTGATAAATGAATGATATGTGGTGAGTGATAAGTGAATGGAAGTGATAAGTGATAAGTGAATGGAAGTGATAAGTGAATGGTTTGATAAGTGAATGATATGATAAGTGAATGCTTATAATAAGTGAATGATATGATAAATGAATGCTTTAAGTGTTTAAAATAGGGAACAAAGCCCTTCCTTGCATGGCAAGGAAGGGAGACACAAGGAAACACACGACAATGTCCTAAGGTTGCAAGGAATGTTGTTTTTGTGTTCTAAAATGCGTAGGAGTCTTCAATGATGCTTAAACATGAGGTCTTTTAGGATTTAACTTTCCTACTTCAAGTCTTTAATTTCGTCCATCCTCTTGGCTCCAAGCATATGATATCCATTCCAATCTCTAATTTGCTCCAAAAGGCTCCAAAAGGCATCCTTTTGCATACCTTGCCCTTAGAACCTGAAAACACACAAAAGAAGCATAAAGGACTAAAATAACTAGAGAAACATAACGTAAATGCACGAGAACAAGCCATTTAAGTCGCATGAATATGCTCCTATCAAATACCCCCACACTTATCTTTTGCTAGTCCTCGAGCAAAACAGAAAGAAAAACAAAACAAAACCAAACGAAACAAAACAAGTAAAACACAACCTAAACCTTCCAACAACCGTCTTAGGGATTTCCAATGCACATGACACGTTAAAAATCATCATTCCCACAGATTTTAGTCATCTTCACACTTAAGTACATTCTTAATCATAGTCACCATATACTAGTTCACAATTAAGCATTTAAAACCATGTTTTGAATGTAGTAACATGCCTTAGAGAAATTGCTCAAATCCTTACAAGATATGCACTCGTTTTTCACACAGATTTTCTGACTACACACCCTACACTAGTTATATGTGAGAAGATTGATGTAAACATGTAGACGAACACTCACATATGTTATAACAAGGAAAGCATTTTCTGGATTTACGATAATGACATGAATATGATCTCATGAATGGAATGCTACTACTTAGAATGAGAACCAGTGATTCCATAAGCTCATATCAATTTCAAACTCCACATTATTGAACACATAACGATCAAGATAGAAGTCAAAGGGGTGTAACAAAGAAGGTATATGGAAAACAAAGGTTCTTAAAGAAATAGCGAGCAAAGCATTTGAATTAACGTAGAATTCACTTTTGAATGAAAACTCAACTTTTGAACAACAAGGGGGAACAAGCTCTTTTTTTTTTTTTTTTTTTTTTTTTTTCTTTCTTTCTTTTCTCTTTTTTCTTTTTCATATGTTTTTCACAAATTTTTTTTTTTTCTTCTTTTCTTTTGACTCTCAAAACATACAAACTTAAGAACAAACTTTTACTCCCCCACACTCATTTTCTTGCAAAATGTACTCAAAAGGAATTCATTTAAGTCATGCTCACTATCTTTTAAGAACAAGGGTACGGATGGTCCTAATCTAGGCTAGGTAAGGGGTGATATGGTTAGCAAAGAAAATAGGTTAAACGAGGCTCAACGGTGTTAAGACTTACAATATATACGAAATATGGGAAGTAAGGCTATTTGGCTATGGTGGCAACTACACAACTTCATCTTGATATATGTTATGCAACTCAATATCATGCTTTGAATGAAACGGATATAAGTTCTAGCATTTAGTTCTATCATGATACAATTGCATTCTAAGTAGCAACCAAGCAAGGAATAATGAGATCATTCAACAACTTTAGAAAACAAAGAATCACAGAAAATAACTCTCCAAAGAAGGTAATGGCTCGAGTCTCACAGGGTTGTAGCGTTTGTTTGAGTTCCTTCCTTCAAGCATGTTACAAAAATGAATTTTTCTTTTATGATTGCATGTGAAGTCATACATTATAACCATAACTAAGCATAAACCAAGAGTAAATCAAACTTTTCTCTATGTTTATAACTCTTTTTAACAGTCATGCAATTACAAACCAAATCCTTATCATTGTGTTGGAAGGTACCCTAAGACACAAACTCACAAAAACGACTCAAAACACTCTTTTTAGGCTTTTCAAAACAATTTTTCAAATTTTTATGTGCTTTTCGGAGTTATAAAAACAAAACATACTAAAACACTCTAAAACAACTTAAAAACACCTTAAAACAGCAAGGAACAACATTTGAAGTTATGGGTGATAAAATCCCACGAATTTGCATTAACAACATTAGTTACCCCCCCACATTTAAATCAAAAATTGTCCTCAATGTTTTAAGCATAGATTCACACAAAACATAAGTAATCACACAAACAACAACTAAACATACTAAACATGGCAGAATGTAATTAACAAAGAGAAGAGTTTAGGGACGCAAATCTGGTTATGGAGTGTAAATTCCCTCTTCTCTTTGTTGATTGCATTGAGGCTTGATCTTGATGATTCCACAGGCTTACTCTCGAACTGGTTTCCGCCCATCATTGATTTTCCTTTGTGCTACTTCTTGAACTGGGCAGCAGGATGGTTCTTTTGGTCTCCCCCGAAGGTCTGAGCTTACCCTTTTGGTCTGTTTCTTTGTTCAATCTTTCCAATTCGTATTGAAAAGGGTTGGAGGATAACTCAGCCTATGTTTGTCTCCACATGCTTCAATGTATCATTTTCACTTGCCTTACTCGCTCCCCTTTGCAGAAGTGGTCCCTTCTCCGGAAGTGTATCAACCGTTGAAGATGACTACTCGAGAGCAACGCTAGGTAAGCAATCAGGAATAGATTCCAGGCAGTTGGCTCCAGATCGGAAGATTGACTCCAAGTGCCGGCTGATTGCTTCTTTTACTTTGCCATGCGAGTAAGAACAAGGACAAAGAAAAAGACAGGGAAAGAGCATGATATGAGATACTTTTGCTTTTGACCTTGATGATATGAGATACCTTTGCTTTGAAGAAGCGGTGAATGAATCAGCACATGCTTCAATCCGCCGTTTCCTCCTGGGTCATATGTACTCCAGGCATCTGGTATCATCTTTGGGGAAGAAGAAAGAATTGAGTATTTTGAAAGGCCTTGCTGGGAGTGCGCCCTCAGAGGTGAGGGAGAGTTGGGCATTTTCTTCAGGTTTGCCCTACCATAAAAGACGAAGGTCGACATATATAGAGATAATATCAAGTGGTGGTACTTTTTACCCTTGTCGACAAACGTTTTGATCCCGCAATTCCGGCTTTTTGAAATAGTGGCGCCTCTTCGATCTTTGAATACGCCTCTTCGATTTCTGAGCAGGCGCCCCTTCGATTTCTGAACGACGCCCCTTCGCTTTCTGAACGACACGTGGTAGTGCAGATGCGGCTCCTTTTGACAAAGCTGCACGCGTTTTCTGAAAAGCAGAGAAAGCGTCGCCGAACTTTGCGCTTGTCGGCTAAAGATGTGTAGTTGCGATGATGGCCTCCACGTGTTTTCAGCTTTGTCAGAAATCTTTTGCCAAAGTTGAACGCGTCTTCTGAAAAGCCAAGAACGCGTCGCCTAAATTACGCCGGAAATTCCGGCTCTTTGAATCGGTGGACGCGTCGCCTTGGCATTTTATAGAGCTATCGATCACCGCCAATATACATGATAGGAGCATATTCATGCGACTTAAATGGCTTGTTCTCGTGCATTTACGTTATGTTTCTCTCGTTATTTTAGTCCTTTATGCTTCTTTTGTGTGTTTTCAGGTTCTAAGGGCCTAGGGAGCAAGAAAGTGCATTTTGAGGCCATTTGGAGCATTTTTGGGCATGGATTGGATAGCTTATCCATGGAGCCAAGAGGATGGACGAATTTGAAGGCCTTGTATGCACTTGAAGACACAAAACAATGGCTCTAGCCCAATCAAACACATTATGCCATACAAACCAACCTATTTTAGGCCCATTCTATGTACTTAAACCCTAGCCCTTTAAACTAATTCATTTATCACTTATCAAACCATTCACTTATCACTCACCACATATCATTCACTTATCACTTAACATATCATTCATTTATTTCACTTCCATACTCCTCTTAATTCCACATGCATTCTCACACATGCACATCATTCACTCACATTTCCACCATTCATTCTTTATTCCTTTCCAAACATCTCACATGCATTTCCACCTTCCTACTTCATCATTTCACCACATTCTCCCTCTTTAACTCACATGCATTCATCATAATTCACAACACAAAACAACTTCATTGCCATGGGTTCCCATTTCCTTTCCAAACATCTCACATGCATTTCTTCATTATTTCCTAACCCTACATGCATTATTTATTGCATCTTCACATGCATTCACACACACTTTACACATTCAAACCGTGAGCTCCCATTCCTATATGCCATTTTCAGATTTCCACCCACTAACCTAGTCATCAACACATGCACTTCCACCTTTCATCCACAATGATTCATGATTCATTCACTTTGCATCCTTTAAATCACATACTTTTCCATCATTAATTAGCCACTTGCATCTTAAACAAACAACCATATGTTCCCTCCACTACTCCTATAAATACCCTTGCATTCATTCATTCAATTCATATCTCATATTTCCATTCACAACACTTCACACAACACAAATACACATCCATTGCCGCAATTCCCCTTCCATTTTCTGTGCAGTTTTTCTCCTTCATTGCAGCCACTATCCAACCACTTCCCATCCCTCCAAAACACTTCACATAATCCCCAAAGCTCACCTTAGACCTTGTGCTACAACAACGAGGAAGAAAAGAGTGCTTAAACGTTCATACAATTCAAGTTTGAGTTGTTGGAATGTTTAGGTGTTTCTTTGATTTCAAAGTTTAAATTTAATTCTCTTTGTTTTGTACGTATGAGAAGGGAAGAGAAGAGTGCCTAAACGTTCATACAATTCACGTTTGAGTTGTTGGAATGTTTAGGTGTTTCTTTAATTTCAAAGTTATGAGGAACTAAACCCCCTTTAGCTAGGGGGTGATTCGAAACTATGTTTATATTTGCATTTTGAATTGATTACGTTTGGTTGGAATTTCATAAGTTGTGGATTCAATTCGTTTAACTGTTTGATTGATAACTTATTTATGTATGTTCATTGAGATTGCAAGCTTAATTTTCATGCATAAATATGACGCTAGAATATAAGTGAATTTCACCTAATCGTTATGAACTTATATTCACAAGTAGTAGAGGTTGCTTATAAACAATCGCGTTAAACGAATTCTTGGCATAAGTTTCATGCGTATTCCATAGTAACGAATGCCTCGTCGATGTTTATGATTTCCGTTGAACTTAATGATCTTGGTTAAATGTCTCTATCATGCGTATTCCATAGTTAGGGACTTTGATTAAGAATAATTTGGTTGTAATGCGTATTCCATTCAATCCAACGAATTTAGGGAAATCTGAAAGTTAATCTAAGCGGATCTAATTAACTTGGAGCATTGAGTTTCACAACTTATCGAAAGACCAACTGAGAATCAATTTTGTTTGCAAGTGTAACATGTGTGGAGAAGAACCCCTTGGCTATTCCATCATCCATATTTTTTATCACATTCATATTTACATTTTGCCTTTAATTATATTCTGTCTTTTTAATTTAATATCGTCCAACCACAATTCCCCCCCTATTTTGTTAAGTCTTAATCATTCGTATTTGTTTTATTTTTGTATCTTTAAGCTTGTGGAGTCATAAACAATTGCAAATTCGTCTAAATCAAGTTCTAGCTTCTTTTTGAGTCAATTTGATTGTTTTAGACAATTTGAGTTTTTCAAAGCCTTTCTGAGTCATAGTAGTCTTGTTAAGAGTATTTTAATTTAGTTTTTATGTTTTTAAGTCAATTTAGAAGGTTTTAGCAAGCCCTCCTAATCCCCGGTCTAGAACGATCCCTCACTTATCCATTCTACTACAATTGTCAAACGAGGGTTTAATTTGAGTGTCAAGTAATTCTCGCATCAAATTTTGGCGCCGTTGCCGGGGATTAGCAACTTTGCTAATCCTTTGTCTTTATTTTTATATATTTTTTTTTTTTTTGTTTTTCGTGCATTCTTATTTTAGATTCTTAGTTTGTTTGTTTCCTTGTTTTTTAGGTACTGTGTATGACTCGTCGCTCTCGGCCTATTATAGAGAACATCTCCGACTTTGACGGTGATTTTGAACGCACTTTGAGGAGAACGAGGAGTCAACAAGAGCCACCACAACCTCCACCACAACCTGGGCTTGAAGAAGAAGAAGTAGGTGTAGAAGAAAAGCCCACGGATCAGATTTTTGAAGAAGAACAAGCCATGGCAGCAGATAATAGAACCATCAAGGAGCTTTCGGCCTCAGGTTTGGATAATGCATTGCCTCTTTGTATCCAATACCCCACGGCTGCAGAGGGGAAGACTGAGGAATTTGAACTCAAATCCAGTTTGTTACACCATATTCCGAAGTTCCATGGCTTGTCTATGGAAGACCCCAACAAACACTTGAAGGAGTTCGAGGTGGTTTGTTCGAGCATGACCCCCGTCAATGTGGATGGGAGTATATTGAAGATGAAGGCCTTTCCATTTTCACTTATGGACAAGGCCAAAGATTGGCTCTACGAATTAGCCCCGGGAACTGTGACTTCGTGGGAGAGTATGAAGCGTGCTTTCTTGGAGAAATTCTTCCCTACTTCGAGAGTGATTCTCCTACGGAAGAAAATTAGTGGTATTCAACAGAATCATGGTGAGACGTTCCCGGCTTATTATGAGCGCTTCAAGGGCCTTGTAGCTTCATGTCCCCAACATCAAATGAAGGAGGAACTTCTCCTTCAATATTTCTATGAGGGCCTCCTTCCTATCGAACGTCAAATGGTTGATGCATCAGCGGGAGGAGCATTGGTGGACAAAACACCAAGGGATGCCAAGATTCTCATAGCCAACCGAGCGCTTAACGCTCAACAATATGAAGGAGTGGGCCAAAGGGAAGCCCCACGGCAACAAAGTGTAAATGAGGTGAGTGCTATTTCTGAAATTCAATCACAACTTGCTAATCTTACTTCTCTTGTTTCTCAGGTTGTGATTGGTCCAAAAGCACAAGAACACCAAGTTTGTGGCGTGTGCTCAATTCAAGGGCATCCATCCGACAAGTGCCCTCAACTAATCGAGAATGGTGGGTGGGAATCTGCCAATGCAATTGGTTTCCAAGGACAAAATCAAAACAACCCATACTCGAACACTTACAATGCCGGATGGAGGGACCATCCAAACTTCAAATGGAGGGAGCCACAACAAGCTGCCCAACAAGGAGGATTTAGGCCAAACCCCCCTGGTTTTTATTCCAAGCCGTATGCACCCCAACAATCCCAACAACCTTCGGCATCATCTCATTCAGGTACGTCTTTGGAAAGTAATCAAGCTATGCAATTACTAACCTCTATTTCGCAGGGGTTGCAAAATCAAAACAACCGAATAGAAAATAACGAGAAGGAGATGATGGATATGAAGAAACAAATAGGGCAGATTTCTGAGTTCCTTGGACAGATTAGAGAGCAAGGAAAGCTTCCTAGCTCAACCACAGTCAATCCAAAGGGAGGATTCGAATCCGCCAAGGCCATCACCCTAAGGGGTGGAAAAGAAGTTGGGACCGAGCCAAACAATCCCAAATCTGCCCAGAAAGTAGATGAAGAGACGACACAACCTGAGGCAGATCACCCTAACTCGGCCAAATCAGGTAATTTAAGTTCAAATTCATGTACTTCACGTCCTAATCTGCCCAATGTACCTTTTCCTCGCAGGTTCATGCAAGAAAAAAAGGAAGAAAGCGAGAAGGACATTCTTGAAACGTTCCGGAAGGTGCAAGTGAACATACCGCTTCTCGATGCAATCAAACAGGTTCCAAAGTATGCTAAATTCCTCAAGGACCTATGCAATACAAGGAAAAGAAGGGCAAACAAAGAGGTAGTGAAGGTAAGCGAGAATGTGTCCGCTGTTTTGCAACGTAAACTGCCTACCAAGTGCAAAGACCCCGGTAGTTTCACGATTCCTTGTGTGATTGGACATAATCGTTTTGAACATGCCATGCTTGATTTAGGTGCATCCATAAATGTCATGCCTTATTCTATTTATGCATCTATGAATTTGGGTGAATTAAAACAAGATGGTGTAATTATACAATTGGCCGATCGTTCTAACGCGTATCCAAAAGGAGTTTTGGAAGATGTGCTTGTGCAGGTGAACCATTTAATTTTTCCGGCTGATTTCTACGTCCTAGACATGGAGGATTCAGCCCATTCTATATCTTTGCCGATTCTCCTTGGTAGGCCATTCATGAAGACGGCCCGAACGAAGATTGATGTATACAAAGGCACCTTGACAATGGAATTCGATGGGGAAGTGATTGATTTTAATATTTCTGAAACTATGAGATATCCCGTTGATGACCATTCTTGTTTTTCCATTGATGTTATCGATTCTTTGGCGCAGGTATACCTTGAAGAATTGAACGAGGACGCCCTGGAAACAACCATCACTAAGGCCATAGAGCGCAAAAATGAAGGATTTGGGCCAATGCAAGGCCACGACAAGGAGGAGGAATTCTTTGCAATGGGTTCTAGTGAAGAAATAATTGAGGTTGTGGCAGCCCTTGAGTCATTGCCACAACAATATGGTAAGGTTCCACTCTCACTTTCAAATTCAGTTTCCACTAAGATGCTACCTTCTGTTGTTCAGGCACCATCGCTTGAACTTAAGCCGTTGCCAGACCATTTGAAGTATGTGTTTTTGGGAAAAGGCGAAACATTGCCCGTCATCATTTCATCAAGTCTCACGGCAATGGAGGAGGAGAAGCTTGTGAGGGTGCTGCGAGAACACAAAACGGCCATAGGGTGGACTTTGGCCGACATTAAAGGAATAAGCCCTACCACATGCATGCACCGTATACTTCTTGAGGAGGGGGCTAAACCAACTCGAGAGGCTCAACGCCGTCTCAACCCTCCGATGATGGAAGTGGTGAAGAAGGAAATAATCAAGCTTTTGGATTGCGGAGTGATCTACCCTATCTCCGATAGCCGTTGGGTCTCTCCAGTTCAAGTCGTTCCCAAGAAGTCCGGAGTAACTGTTATCAAGAATGATGAGAATGAGCTCGTGCCTACACGCATTCAGACTGGATGGCGCGTATGTATCGATTACCGGAAGCTAAATGCCATGACTAGGAAAGATCACTTTCCTTTGCCATTCATCGACCAGATGCTCGAAAGGTTAGCCGGTCATGCTTTTTACTGTTTTCTTGATGGATACTCTGGATATAACCAAATTGTGATAGCCCCGGATGATCAAGAGAAGACCACATTCACATGTCCCTTTGGAACATTTGCTTATCGTCGCATGCCATTTGGCTTATGCAACGCACCGGCCACTTTCCAAAGGTGTATGGTAAGTATATTTTCCGATTTTGTTGAAAAGATCATTGAGGTTTTCATGGATGATTTCAGTGTATTTGGGAGTTCATTTGATAATTGCTTGGATAATCTGACCTTAATTTTGAAACGATGTGTTGAAACTAACCTTGTCTTGAATTGGGAGAAATGTCACTTTATGGTGAAACAAGGTATAGTTTTAGGACATATTGTTTCAGAAAAAGGAATTGAAGTAGATAAATCTAAAATAGACCTTGTACGTCACTTACCCTCTCCTACTTCGGTTAGAGAGGTACGTTCGTTTCTTGGCCATGCAGGGTTCTATAGGCGTTTTATCAAAGACTTCTCCAAGATGTCCAACCCTCTTTGCCGATTGCTTCAAAAAGATGTGCCATTCAAGTTTGATGAAGAGTGTAATTCGGCATTTAACCAACTCAAGGAGAAGCTAGTCTCAGCCCCCATTATTGTACCTCCAGATTGGAGCCTTCCGTTCGAGCTCATGTGCGATGCATCCGACTATGCATTAGGAGCTGTTCTAGGACAAAGAAGAGACAAGCGGCCGCATGTCATATACTATGCCTCTCGGACTCTCAATGATGCCCAATTGAACTACTCCACGACGGAAAAAGAACTTCTAGCTGTGGTTTTTGCTTTAGATAAATTCCGTTCATATTTAATTGGTACTAAAGTAATCGTTTATTCTGATCATGCAGCTTTGAGGTACTTGCTCACGAAAAAGGAAGCAAAGCCGAGGCTTATCCGTTGGATTCTTCTTCTTCAAGAATTTGATATTGAAATCCGGGATAAGAAAGGAAGCGAGAATGTAGTGGCTGACCATTTAAGCCGAATGATCCACGAGGAGCATGAACATGCCGTACCTATCCCTGAAACTTTTCCCGATGAGCAGCTGCTTTCCATTGAGGTAAGTGAACCATGGTATGCAGATTTAGTGAATTACTTGGTGGCTAAACAAATTCCAAATGAACTAAACAAGCACCAACGTGATAAGCTTAAAAATGATGCACGTTTCTATGTTTGGGATGACCCTTATTTGTGGAAGTATTGCTCAGATCAAATTATACGTAGATGTGTGCATGATTCTGAATTTCACTCAATTCTAAGCTTTTGTCACACATATGCATGTGGTGGTCATTTTGGCACACAACGCACTGCCCTCAAGGTTTTAGAGTGTGGTTTTTATTGGCCGACTATATTTAGGGATGCTAGAACCTTTTGTATGTCTTGTGATCGTTGCCAACGAATGGGTAACATAGGTACCAAGGACCAAATGCCGCAAACCCCTGTCTTTAATGTTGAAATTTTTGATGTTTGGGGCATTGATTTCATGGGCCCTTTCCCTCCATCTTATGGTTTCACTTATATCTTGCTTGCCGTTGATTATGTTTCTAAATGGGTGGAAGCAAAAGCCACCCATACTAACGATTCTAAGGTGGTTGCAGATTTCGTGAAAACTAACATTTTTGCTAGGTTTGGAATGCCGAGAGTAATCATAAGTGATGGAGGGTCTCACTTTTGCAATCGGACCATTGAGGCGTTGCTAAGAAAGTACCATGTCAACCATAAGGTCTCCACACCTTACCATCCTCAAACAAATGGCCAAGCCGAGGTGTCTAACCGAGAAATCAAACAAATTTTGGAGAAGACCGTTGGACCAACAAGGAGGGATTGGAGCTTACGTTTAGATGATGCACTGTGGGCATATCGTACGGCATACAAAACACCCATTGGGATGTCACCTTTTCGGCTCGTCTATGGTAAGCCATGTCATTTGCCCGTAGAGTTAGAGCACAAGGCACATTGGGCCGTGAAGACTTTCAACATGGACATAGATGCAGCGGGAGTTCATAGGAAGCTCCAATTGAATGAACTTGAGGAGATTCGGAATGAAGCCTATGAGAATGCCCGAATGTACAAAGCCAAGACCAAAGCATTCCATGATAAAATAATTCGAACCAAGACCTTCACAGTTGGGCAGAAAGTGTTACTTTTCAACTCTCGCCTACGTTTGTTTCCTGGTAAGTTGCGTTCTAAATGGATTGGCCCGTTTGTTGTTACTAATGTTTTCCCTCATGGTGCAGTGCAAATCAAAAGTTCAAGGACGCAGCAAGAATTCAAAGTGAATGGGCATCGATTGAAGCCCTATTACGAGATGTTTGAGGAGCATGTCGTGGAGGAGGTAGCCCTCCATGCCGTGGAACCTAGTCAAGCTTAAACGGAGGTACCGTCCGGCTGCAAGACGTAAAAGAAAGCGCTTCGTGGGAGGCAACCCATGCATCCGAATAGAGAAGAACTTGGAAACCCCTTTAAGAGACTTATTTTTATTCCTTTCTTTTTCTTTACTGCCTTTACTTTGCTTTCTTTCTCGTATTTGTTTATTTGCTTGCTCTGTTGTGACTTTCTGCTTAAAACATTGAGGACAAAGTTTGATTTAAGTGTGGGGGGGTAAACAATTTGTATTTGCATGAATTTCGTGGGATTTATTCACCTTTCACTTAGAATGTGGTTTCTTGCTGTTTTAAGCGTTTTTAGAGTGTTTTAGTGTGTTTTATAGTGTCTTGGTATAAAACTCCGAAAATTTGATAAAAATTTAAAAAAAAAAAAAAAAAAAAAAAAAAAAATTCTTTTCTTTGTTGCTATTTCGTTTCTGCCTTGTTAGGTTGTTTAGTTGTTATTGTTTGTTTGTTTATTAATTGTGTGAGTCTATGATTGTAACATTGAGAAAATGTTTGATTTATTGATAGGCAGTGCTAAACAAAGAAAGATGATGCTTCATAAAGGTTGTTTGCTTGAGGCCCCACTACGTGGCTTTACTCTTGAAGCAGAAGGCATCGGAGCGGAAGGCGTAGGAACAGAAGGCATCGGAGCGGAAGGCGTAGGAACAGAAGGCATCGGAGCGGGAGGCATCGAAGATAGAGCATTCCAGGCCTCAATACTTGGCCAAGCGCTGGATGAGCCAGGAAAAAGGTGCCTCTGGAGGAAAGACGAGAACCGTTGACGGTCACTGTGAATCCGACCTTCAGACTCTTGCAGCTCATCAAGCTTCCTCTTCATGCCCGTCGAATAGTTGTTTGCAAGCACGTGCAAACTTCTATTCTCATACTTCAGCTGCTGGATCTCCTGCTTGAGACTTTCCACCTCTGCCATCAATGATTCCACCTGACGGGAGCGGGCAAGCAGGCGTTGGCCCATGTTGGACACAGAACTCGCACACTGAACACTAAGTGCGAGGGACTCTTGAACGGCCAACTCATCGGACCGTCCTGACAGCAGCCTACTATCTTTTGGAGTGAGGAGGTTCCTAGCTACTATTGTAGCTGTTGTGGCGTCCTGCATCACAGAGTCTTCACCTGAAAGAGGACCGTTAGAAGAAAAGAAAGAAGGGCGCCATATGTTACCTTGACGCGGCGCGCCCGTATCACTGCTAAGGCTCAATTCCAAGCTAAGGTTCGATGAGTTTGCCATTTTTTCAAAAGTGTTCAAAGAAAAGGGATGAAGTTAAATTTCAAAGGGCCGGAGTCGATTTTCAAGAATGGGAAATCTGCAGAGTGTGTTTGTTGTGGTGATCGATAGCTCAATAAAAAAGCCAAGGCGACGCGTCCACCAATTCAAAAAAAAAAAAAAAAAAAAAAAAAAAAAAGCCGGAATCTCCGGCGTAATTTAGGCGACGCTTTCTCGGCTTTTCAGAAGGCGCGTTCAACTTTGTCAAAAGATTTCTTCTTTTCAGACAACACGTGGAGGCCATCATCACAACTACACATCTTTAGCCGACAAGCGCAAAGTTCGGCGACACTTTCTCAGCTTTTCAGAAGACGCGTGCAGCTTTGTCAAAAGGAGCCGCATCTGCACTACCACGTGTCATTCAGCAAGCGAAGGGACGTCATTCAGAAATCGAAGGGGCGCCTGCTCAGAAATCGAAGGGGCGCCTGCTCAGAAATCGAAGAGGCGTGTTCAGAGATCGAAGAGGCGCCATTATTTCAAAAAAGCCGGATTTGCGGGATCAAAACGTTTGTCGACAAAGGTAAAAAGTACGACCACTTGATATTATCTCTATATATGTCGACCTTCGTCTTTTATGGCAGGGTAAACCTGAAGAAAATGCCCAACTCTCTTTCACCTCTGAGGGCGCACTCCCAGCAAAGCCTTTCGAAAGACTCAATTCTTTCTTCTTCCCCAAAGATGATACCAGATGCCTGGAGTACATATGACCCAGGAGGAAACAGCACAACAAATACATGTGCTGATTCATTCACCGCTTCTTCAAAAGCAAAGGTATCTCATATCATCAAGGTCAAAAGCAAAAGTATCTCATATCATGCTCTTTCCCTGTCTTTTTCTTTGTCCTTGTTCTTACTCGCATGGCAAAGTAAAACAAGCAATCAGCCGGCACTTGGAGTCAGTCTTCCGTTCTGGAGCCAACTGTCTGGAATCTATTCCTGATTGCTTACCTAGCGTTGCTCTCGAGTAGTCATCTTCAACGGTTGATACACTTCCGGAGAAGGGACCACTTCTGCAAAGGGGAGCGAGTAAGGCAAGTGCAAATGATACATTGAAGCATGTGGAGACAAACATAGGCTGAGTTATCCTCCAACCCTTTTCAATACGAATTGGAAAGATTGAACAAAGAAACAGATAAAAGGGATAAGCTCAGACCTTCGGGGGAGACCAAAAGAACCATCCTGCTGCCCAGTTCAAGAAGTAGCACAAAGGAAAATCAACGATGGGCAGAAACCAGTTCAAAAGTAAGCCTGTGGAATCATCAAGATCAAGCCTCAATGCAATCAACAAAGAGAAGATGGAATTTACACTCTATAACCAGATTTGCGTCTCTAAACTCTTCTCTTTGTTAATTACATTATGCCATGTTTAGTATGTTTAAGTGCTTTTTGTGTATTTACTTATGCTTTGTGTGAATCTATGCTTAAAACATTGAGGACAATGTTTGATTTAAGTGTGGGGGGGTAACTAAGTATATTTGATGCAAATTCGTTGGATTTTATCACCTATCACTTCACATGTTGTTTCTCACTGTTTTAAAACTGTTTTAGTGTGTTTTGTCTTAAAAATTCGAAAATCCCATCAAAATTTGAAAAATTGTTTTGAAAAACCCAAAAAGAGTTGTTTTAAAGTTGTTTTTGTGTGTGTGTTTGTGTCTTAGGATACCTTCCAACACAATGATAAGGATTTGGTTTGTAATTGCATGACTGTTAAAAAGAGTTATTAACATAGAGAAAAGTTTGATTTACTCTTGGTATATGCTTGGTTATGGTTATAATGTATAACTTCACATGCAATCATAAAAGAAAATTTAGTTTTTGTAACATGCCTGAAGGAAGGAACTTAAACAAATGCTACAACCCTGAGAGACTTGAGCCTATAACGTTCTTTGGAGAGTATAATCTGTGATTTCTTGTTTTCTAAAATCGTTGCATGATCTCATTATTCTTTGCTTGGTTACTACTTAGAAGGCGTTTCATCATATAGTTCCAAATGCTAGAACTCATGCCCATTTCATTCAAAGCATGTTATTGATTTGCATAACATATATCAAGATGAAGTTGTGTAGTTGCCACCATAGCCAAATAGCCTCGCTTCCCATATTTCGTATATGTTGTAAGTTTTACCCCCGTTGAGCCATGTTAACCCATGTTCTTTGTTTACCCACTTTATCTTCACCTAACCTAGAATATGACCGTCCTTACCCTTGTTCTTAAAAGATAGTGAGCATGACTTAATTGAATTCCTTTTGAGTTACATTATGAAAGAAAATAAGTGTGGGGGAGAGAATGTTTAAGTGTTTTTGTTTTGAGATTCAAAAGAAAAAAAAAAAAAAAAAAAAAAAAAAAAAAAGAAAAGAATAAGTGATTGAAGAAAGGTTCCAAAACACCAATTCTGGGCGTAAATTGTCTAAATTCTCCCTTTTTGTTCAAAAGTTGAGTTTTCATTCAAAAGTGAATTCTAAGTTGATTAAAATGCTTTGCTCACTATTTCTTTAAGAACCTTTGTTTTCCATATCCCTTCTTTATCCACATACCCCAAGCCCCGTTACAACCCTTGACTTCTATCTTGAGTGTTGTGTATTTCAATTTGTGGAGTTTGAACTTGGTATGAGCTTATGGTGTCACTGGTTCTCGCGTCTAAGTAGTAGCATTCCATTCATGAGATCATATCTAAAATTGATTATTAACTCCAGAATTTGCGTTCTTTGTGATACATATATGTGAGTGTCGTTTTCATGTTTACATCAATCTTCTCACATATGACTAGATTAGGGTGTGTAGTTAGAAAATCTGAGTAAAAATTGAGTGCATATCTTGAAAGGAATTGAGCAAATTCTCTAAGGCATGTTACTACATTCAAAACATGGTTTTAAATGCTTAATTGTGAACTAGTATATGGTGACTATGATTAAGAATGTACTTAAATGTGAAGATGACTAAAATCTGTGAGAATGATGATTTTTAACTTGTCATGTGCATTGGAAATCCCTAAGACGGTTGTTGGAAGGTTTAGGTTGTGTTTTACGTGTTTAGTGTCGTTTTGTTTATTTGTTTTTATTCTGTTTTGCTCGAGGACTAGCAAAAGCTAAGTGTGGGGGTATTTGATAGGAGCATATTCATGCGACTTAAATGGCTTGTTCTCGTGCATTTACGTTATGTTTCTCTCGTTATTTTAGTCCTTTATGCTTCTTTTGTGTGTTTTCAGGTTCTAAGGGCCTAGGGAGCAAGAAAGTGCATTTTGAGGCCATTTGGAGCATTTTTGGGCATGGATTGGATAGCTTATCCATGGAGCCAAGAGGATGGACGAATTTGAAGGCCTTGTATGCACTTGAAGACACAAAACAATGGCTCTAGCCCAATCAAACACATTATGCCATACAAACCAACCTATTTTAGGCCCATTCTATGTACTTAAACCCTAGCCCTTTAAACTAATTCATTTATCACTTATCAAACCATTCACTTATCACTCACCACATATCATTCACTTATCACTTAACATATCATTCATTTATTTCACTTCCATACTCCTCTTAATTCCACATGCATTCTCACACATGCACATCATTCACTCACATTTCCACCATTCATTCTTTATTCCTTTCCAAACATCTCACATGCATTTCCACCTTCCTACTTCATCATTTCACCACATTCTCCCTCTTTAACTCACATGCATTCATCATAATTCACAACACAAAACAACTTCATTGCCATGGGTTCCCATTTCCTTTCCAAACATCTCACATGCATTTCTTCATTATTTCCTAACCCTACATGCATTATTTATTGCATCTTCACATGCATTCACACACACTTTACACATTCAAACCGTGAGCTCCCATTCCTATATGCCATTTTCAGATTTCCACCCACTAACCTAGTCATCAACACATGCACTTCCACCTTTCATCCACAATGATTCATGATTCATTCACTTTGCATCCTTTAAATCACATACTTTTCCATCATTAATTAGCCACTTGCATCTTAAACAAACAACCATATGTTCCCTCCACTACTCCTATAAATACCCTTGCATTCATTCATTCAATTCATATCTCATATTTCCATTCACAACACTTCACACAACACAAATACACATCCATTGCCGCAATTCCCCTTCCATTTTCTGTGCAGTTTTTCTCCTTCATTGCAGCCACTATCCAACCACTTCCCATCCCTCCAAAACACTTCACATAATCCCCAAAGCTCACCTTAGACCTTGTGCTACAACAACGAGGAAGAAAAGAGTGCTTAAACGTTCATACAATTCAAGTTTGAGTTGTTGGAATGTTTAGGTGTTTCTTTGATTTCAAAGTTTAAATTTAATTCTCTTTGTTTTGTACGTATGAGAAGGGAAGAGAAGAGTGCCTAAACGTTCATACAATTCACGTTTGAGTTGTTGGAATGTTTAGGTGTTTCTTTAATTTCAAAGTTATGAGGAACTAAACCCCCTTTAGCTAGGGGGTGATTCGAAACTATGTTTATATTTGCATTTTGAATTGATTACGTTTGGTTGGAATTTCATAAGTTGTGGATTCAATTCGTTTAACTGTTTGATTGATAACTTATTTATGTATGTTCATTGAGATTGCAAGCTTAATTTTCATGCATAAATATGACGCTAGAATATAAGTGAATTTCACCTAATCGTTATGAACTTATATTCACAAGTAGTAGAGGTTGCTTATAAACAATCGCGTTAAACGAATTCTTGGCATAAGTTTCATGCGTATTCCATAGTAACGAATGCCTCGTCGATGTTTATGATTTCCGTTGAACTTAATGATCTTGGTTAAATGTCTCTATCATGCGTATTCCATAGTTAGGGACTTTGATTAAGAATAATTTGGTTGTAATGCGTATTCCATTCAATCCAACGAATTTAGGGAAATCTGAAAGTTAATCTAAGCGGATCTAATTAACTTGGAGCATTGAGTTTCACAACTTATCGAAAGACCAACTGAGAATCAATTTTGTTTGCAAGTGTAACATGTGTGGAGAAGAACCCCTTGGCTATTCCATCATCCATATTTTTTATCACATTCATATTTACATTTTGCCTTTAATTATATTCTGTCTTTTTAATTTAATATCGTCCAACCACAATTCCCCCCCTATTTTGTTAAGTCTTAATCATTCGTATTTGTTTTATTTTTGTATCTTTAAGCTTGTGGAGTCATAAACAATTGCAAATTCGTCTAAATCAAGTTCTAGCTTCTTTTTGAGTCAATTTGATTATTTTAGACAATTTGAGTTTTTCAAAGCCTTTCTGAGTCATAGTAGTCTTGTTAAGAGTATTTTAATTTAGTTTTTATGTTTTTAAGTCAATTTAGAAGGTTTTAGCAAGCCCTCCTAATCCCCGGTCTAGAACGATCCCTCACTTATCCATTCTACTACAATTGTCAAACGAGGGTTTAATTTGAGTGTCAAGTAATTCTCGCATCAAATTTTGGCGCCGTTGCCGGGGATTAGCAACTTTGCTAATCCTTTGTCTTTATTTTTATATATTTTTTTTTTTTTTTGTTTTTCGTGCATTCTTATTTTAGATTCTTAGTTTGTTTGTTTCCTTGTTTTTTAGGTACTGTGTATGACTCGTCGCTCTCGGCCTATTATAGAGAACATCTCCGACTTTGACGGTGATTTTGAACGCACTTTGAGGAGAACGAGGAGTCAACAAGAGCCACCACAACCTCCACCACAACCTGGGCTTGAAGAAGAAGAAGTAGGTGTAGAAGAAAAGCCCACGGATCAGATTTTTGAAGAAGAACAAGCCATGGCAGCAGATAATAGAACCATCAAGGAGCTTTCGGCCTCAGGTTTGGATAATGCATTGCCTCTTTGTATCCAATACCCCACGGCTGCAGAGGGGAAGACTGAGGAATTTGAACTCAAATCCAGTTTGTTACACCATATTCCGAAGTTCCATGGCTTGTCTATGGAAGACCCCAACAAACACTTGAAGGAGTTCGAGGTGGTTTGTTCGAGCATGACCCCCGTCAATGTGGATGGGAGTATATTGAAGATGAAGGCCTTTCCATTTTCACTTATGGACAAGGCCAAAGATTGGCTCTACGAATTAGCCCCGGGAACTGTGACTTCGTGGGAGAGTATGAAGCGTGCTTTCTTGGAGAAATTCTTCCCTACTTCGAGAGTGATTCTCCTACGGAAGAAAATTAGTGGTATTCAACAGAATCATGGTGAGACGTTCCCGGCTTATTATGAGCGCTTCAAGGGCCTTGTAGCTTCATGTCCCCAACATCAAATGAAGGAGGAACTTCTCCTTCAATATTTCTATGAGGGCCTCCTTCCTATCGAACGTCAAATGGTTGATGCATCAGCGGGATGAGCATTGGTGGACAAAACACCAAGGGATGCCAAGATTCTCATAGCCAACCGAGCGCTTAACGCTCAACAATATGAAGGAGTGGGCCAAAGGGAAGCCCCACGGCAACAAAGTGTAAATGAGGTGAGTGCTATTTCTGAAATTCAATCACAACTTGCTAATCTTACTTCTCTTGTTTCTCAGGTTGTGATTGGTCCAAAAGCACAAGAACACCAAGTTTGTGGCGTGTGCTCAATTCAAGGGCATCCATCCGACAAGTGCCCTCAACTAATCGAGAATGGTGGGTGGGAATCTGCCAATGCAATTGGTTTCCAAGGACAAAATCAAAACAACCCATACTCGAACACTTACAATGCCGGATGGAGGGACCATCCAAACTTCAAATGGAGGGAGCCACAACAAGCTGCCCAACAAGGAGGATTTAGGCCAAACCCCCCTGGTTTTTATTCCAAGCCGTATGCACCCCAACAATCCCAACAACCTTCGGCATCATCTCATTCAGGTACGTCTTTGGAAAGTAATCAAGCTATGCAATTACTAACCTCTATTTCGCAGGGGTTGCAAAATCAAAACAACCGAATAGAAAATAACGAGAAGGAGATGATGGATATGAAGAAACAAATAGGGCAGATTTCTGAGTTCCTTGGACAGATTAGAGAGCAAGGAAAGCTTCCTAGCTCAACCACAGTCAATCCAAAGGGAGGATTCGAATCCGCCAAGGCCATCACCCTAAGGGGTGGAAAAGAAGTTGGGACCGAGCCAAACAATCCCAAATCTGCCCAGAAAGTAGATGAAGAGACGACACAACCTGAGGCAGATCACCCTAACTCGGCCAAATCAGGTAATTTAAGTTCAAATTCATGTACTTCACGTCCTAATCTGCCCAATGTACCTTTTCCTCGCAGGTTCATGCAAGAAAAAAAGGAAGAAAGCGAGAAGGACATTCTTGAAACGTTCCGGAAGGTGCAAGTGAACATACCGCTTCTCGATGCAATCAAACAGGTTCCAAAGTATGCTAAATTCCTCAAGGACCTATGCAATACAAGGAGAAGAAGGGCAAACAAAGAGGTAGTGAAGGTAAGCGAGAATGTGTCCGCTGTTTTGCAACGTAAACTGCCTACCAAGTGCAAAGACCCCGGTAGTTTCACGATTCCTTGTGTGATTGGACATAATCGTTTTGAACATGCCATGCTTGATTTAGGTGCATCCATAAATGTCATGCCTTATTCTATTTATGCATCTATGAATTTGGGTGAATTAAAACAAGATGGTGTAATTATACAATTGGCCGATCGTTCTAACGCGTATCCAAAAGGAGTTTTGGAAGATGTGCTTGTGCAGGTGAACCATTTAATTTTTCCGGCTGATTTCTACGTCCTAGACAAGGGTACGGATGGTCCTAATCTAGGCTAGGTAAGGGGTGATATGGTTAGCAAAGAAAATAGGTTAAACGAGGCTCAACGGTGTTAAGACTTACAATATATACGAAATATGGGAAGTAAGGCTATTTGGCTATGGTGGCAACTACACAACTTCATCTTGATATATGTTATGCAACTCAATATCATGCTTTGAATGAAACGGATATAAGTTCTAGCATTTAGTTCTATCATGATACAATTGCATTCTAAGTAGCAACCAAGCAAGGAATAATGAGATCATTCAACAACTTTAGAAAACAAAGAATCACAGAAAATAACTCTCCAAAGAAGGTAATGGCTCGAGTCTCACAGGGTTGTAGCGTTTGTTTGAGTTCCTTCCTTCAAGCATGTTACAAAAATGAATTTTTCTTTTATGATTGCATGTGAAGTCATACATTATAACCATAACTAAGCATAAACCAAGAGTAAATCAAACTTTTCTCTATGTTTATAACTCTTTTTAACAGTCATGCAATTACAAACCAAATCCTTATCATTGTGTTGGAAGGTACCCTAAGACACAAACTCACAAAAACGACTCAAAACACTCTTTTTAGGCTTTTCAAAACAATTTTTCAAATTTTTATGTGCTTTTCGGAGTTATAAAAACAAAACATACTAAAACACTCTAAAACAACTTAAAAACACCTTAAAACAGCAAGGAACAACATTTGAAGTTATGGGTGATAAAATCCCACGAATTTGCATTAACAACATTAGTTACCCCCCCACATTTAAATCAAAAATTGTCCTCAATGTTTTAAGCATAGATTCACACAAAACATAAGTAATCACACAAACAACAACTAAACATACTAAACATGGCAGAATGTAATTAACAAAGAGAAGAGTTTAGGGACGCAAATCTGGTTATGGAGTGTAAATTCCCTCTTCTCTTTGTTGATTGCATTGAGGCTTGATCTTGATGATTCCACAGGCTTACTCTCGAACTGGTTTCCGCCCATCATTGATTTTCCTTTGTGCTACTTCTTGAACTGGGCAGCAGGATGGTTCTTTTGGTCTCCCCCGAAGGTCTGAGCTTACCCTTTTGGTCTGTTTCTTTGTTCAATCTTTCCAATTCGTATTGAAAAGGGTTGGAGGATAACTCAGCCTATGTTTGTCTCCACATGCTTCAATGTATCATTTTCACTTGCCTTACTCGCTCCCCTTTGCAGAAGTGGTCCCTTCTCCGGAAGTGTATCAACCGTTGAAGATGACTACTCGAGAGCAACGCTAGGTAAGCAATCAGGAATAGATTCCAGGCAGTTGGCTCCAGATCGGAAGATTGACTCCAAGTGCCGGCTGATTGCTTCTTTTACTTTGCCATGCGAGTAAGAACAAGGACAAAGAAAAAGACAGGGAAAGAGCATGATATGAGATACTTTTGCTTTTGACCTTGATGATATGAGATACCTTTGCTTTGAAGAAGCGGTGAATGAATCAGCACATGCTTCAATCCGCCGTTTCCTCCTGGGTCATATGTACTCCAGGCATCTGGTATCATCTTTGGGGAAGAAGAAAGAATTGAGTATTTTGAAAGGCCTTGCTGGGAGTGCGCCCTCAGAGGTGAGGGAGAGTTGGGCATTTTCTTCAGGTTTGCCCTACCATAAAAGACGAAGGTCGACATATATAGAGATAATATCAAGTGGTGGTACTTTTTACCCTTGTCGACAAACGTTTTGATCCCGCAATTCCGGCTTTTTGAAATAGTGGCGCCTCTTCGATCTTTGAATACGCCTCTTCGATTTCTGAGCAGGCGCCCCTTCGATTTCTGAACGACGCCCCTTCGCTTTCTGAACGACACGTGGTAGTGCAGATGCGGCTCCTTTTGACAAAGCTGCACGCGTTTTCTGAAAAGCAGAGAAAGCGTCGCCGAACTTTGCGCTTGTCGGCTAAAGATGTGTAGTTGCGATGATGGCCTCCACGTGTTTTCAGCTTTGTCAGAAATCTTTTGCCAAAGTTGAACGCGTCTTCTGAAAAGCCAAGAACGCGTCGCCTAAATTACGCCGGAAATTCCGGCTCTTTGAATCGGTGGACGCGTCGCCTTGGCATTTTATAGAGCTATCGATCACCGCCAATATACACACTCTGAAGATTTCCCATTCCTGAAACTCGACTCCGGCCCTTTGTGAAATTTTTAACTCCATCCACCCCTTCTCTTTGAACACTTTTGAAAAAAATGGCAAACTCATCGAACCTTAGCTTAGATTTGAGTCTCAGCAGCGATCCGGTTGCGCCCCGTCAAGGTAATGTATGGCGCCCTTCTTTTTTATCTTCTAACGGTCCTCTTTCAGGTGAAGACTCTGTGATGCAGGACGCCACAACAGCTACAATAGTAGCTAAAAACCTCCTCACTCCAAAAGATAGTAGGCTGCTGTCAGGACGGTCCGATGAGTTGGCCGTTCAAGAGTCCCTCGCACTTAGTGTTCAGTGTGCGAGCTCTGTGTCCAACATGGGCCTACGCCTGCTTGCCCGCTCCCGTCAGGTGGAATCGTTGATGGCAGAGGTGGAAAGACTTAAGCAAGAGATCCAGCAGCTTAAGTACGAGAATAGAAGTTTGCATGTGCTTGCAAATAACTATTCGTCGGGGATGAAGAGGAAGCTTGATGAGCTGCAAGAATCTGAGGGTCGAATTCACAGTGACCGTCAAAGGCTTGCGTCTTATCTCCAGAGGCACCTTTTTCCTGGGTCATCCAGCGCTTGGCCAAGTATTGAGGCCTGGAATGCTCTAGCTCCGATGCCTCCCGCTCCGATGGCTTCCGCTCCGATGCCTCCCGCTTCTATGCCTCCCGCTTCTGCGCCTTCCGCTTCTGCGCCTCGTAGTGGGGCTTCATGTAAACAACCTTTGTGAAGCTCCACCTTTCTCCATGTTTAGTATCTTTCTTTCAAATTTTTTTTTTTTTTTTTTTTTTTTTTTAATTAACATAAATAAAATCAAACGGCATGGAATTTATCTTTGAATGGGCGGTGATACTTGAAATGATCCGGTAATAGTTTAAATTCCATTTTGGGTGCCTGAATCATTAACCACATGTTAGTATAAAAGAAAATTGAAATTCGGGGAGGCGGCTTACCTGTGTGCTCCAAAATGAACTCCAGAATAAACACCCCTTCGAAAGTTATGACTTGTCCCGTGTCATAAAATCCAACTTCCTTGGGAATTGTGGTTTCAAATTTGTCCTCTTTGATGCCTTCTACATCTTCTCCAGCCACTACCTTCTCTTGAATCATTCTTCTTGGTGTACAAAGTCCTTTGAAGAATTCAACACCATCTAAAACTTGCTGTGTTGCACCAAGAATTTGAATAGCATTTTGCACCTTTGGGAAGGCTTCCACGATGTCCTTTTTACTCTCTTCTTGGTTGGGAATCAAAAACCTGCTAGGAAAAGGGACATTGGGTGGAATAACATCAAAATAACATGAAATTGGGACGTCCTTACTGGTGGTGGGTGGTTTAGAGGGCTTAGGGGGCTGCGGCAAGGGTTGTTCTACCCTTGCCGTGTGCATGTCTTCTTCCTCCTCCTCAATTAGCAGCTCTTCATCCACTTCTAGGCTATGTTTGGACATTTTTAGGTCAGCTCCAACCTCCATAGCACTTCCCAAAGTGATAGCATTATGGATTTCAAAATCTTCCTTCGAGTTTTCAATAGTTGAGTTGGAAAGTTCACTTTGCTCTTGAATTTGTTTCATGAACTCCATAATCTGCCCAAATTGCTCGTCCAATTTACCCAACTTCTTGTCTTGATTTTGTTCGTCCTGCGTCAAAGAGGTTAGTAATTGAAAATTTTTATCATTATCCATGGACATACTTGAACTTGATTGGAATTGTTGTGGGGGAGGTTGTGGTGGCTGCATAGGTGTTGTATTGAACTCCTCATATGGTTGCCAATATGCTTCTTGTTGAGCCTCCTTGGCTTGATTTTGTGACCCCTGCGCCAAAGAATTTATTTCATTAAGAATTTGAATATAATCTACTGGCGAACTTGAATTTAATTGAGCATATTGCATATGAAGTTGTGGTGGCTGCATAGGTCTTGAATAGAACTCCTCATATGGTTGCCAATATGCTTCACGTTGAACTTGTTGATCTTCCCACCATATAGAGTTTGAATGATCCCTCCAATCTCTTTGTGGACATTGATTGGCTTGAAATCCTTGCCTATATGAAGCACCAAATGTAGGGACACTCTGCATTGTGGTCCTTTCGGCATACGGCGACAATTTAGAAGTAAGATTTGCCAATTGAGCTTGAATGCTAGCAAAATCCATAACTTACTTCTCTAGTACCTAAAAAGAAAGAGAACTAAATCAAAAATCAAAAGTAACAACAAACAAAGAAAACAACACTAAGTTAGAAACTAAAACGAAAACAACTAAACCAAAAAAAAAAGAAAAGAACTAAGGGATTAGCAAAGTTGCTAATCCCCGGCAACGGCGCCAAAATTTGATGCGAGAATTATTCGCGCACAAATTAAACCCTCTTTTTGTCAAATTGTAGTATATGTATAAGTAGGGATCGTTCTGGACCGGGGATTAGGAGGGATTGTTAATCACTTGGATTTGACTCAAAAACGTAAAAACACAATATAAAACACTAAACTAGACTCAAAGAATGTAAAACTAAACTTTAAAACACTAAGACAAACCAAAGACTCAAAATGCTTTTAAAAACACAAACTAAAATGATTTCTAACTAAATTGACATTAAAGTAAAGGGGGATTTAAGTTTATACGAAATTAAATTAAATGAACAAATTAAAACAGAATGTAAATATGAAATTGATGAAATAGAATGGATGAATGCTAGCTAAGGGGGTCATCTCCACATATGTTACACTTGCATAATAAAAAGATTTCCAATTGTATTTCAATAAATTATGAAACTCATCACCCCGGGTTAATTAGGTCCGCTTAAATTAACCTTCAAATCTTCCTAACGTTATTGAATTGGATGATTGCATACGACAACCCAAAGCATTCCCCACAAGTTCCCTACATGAATTGCATAATAGAGATACAAGCAAGAATCATTAAGTTCTTTGAAAACTATAAGTGTTGACGAGGCATTCGTTACTATGGAATACGCATGAAACTTATGCCAAGAATTCGTTTAACGCGATTGTTTATAAGCAACCTCCACTACTTGTGAATATAAGTTCATAACGATTAGGTGAAACTCACTTATATTCTAGCGTCATATTCATGCATGAAAATTAAGTGTACACTCTCAATAAACATACATAAATAAGTTATCAATCAAACGGTTAAACAAATTGAACCACAACTTATGAAACGCAATTAGAAGTAATCAAATCAAAATGCAAGCATAAACATTTATTTCGAATCACCCCCTAGCTAAAGGGGGATTAGTTCCTCATAACTTTGAAATCAAAGAAACACCTAAACATTCCAACAACTCAAACTTGAATTGTATGAACGTTTAGGCACTCTTCTCTTCCATTCCTCATACGAAACAAAGAGAATTGAAATTAAACATTGAAATCAAAGAAACGCCTAAACATTCCAACAACTCAAACTTGAATTGTATGAACGTTTAGGCCCTCTTCTCTTCCTCTTTATTGTAGCATAAGGTCTAGGGATAATTGGTTTGGGGGATGGAAGTGTGGAATGGAAAAGGAGTGGTGGAGAAGTGGAAGGGGAATGGAAAAATGGTTTTGGATTCTAAGGGAGACTCACGGCTAAGAGAGAAAGGGATGTGTTTGTGGTGTGTTGTGTATGAAAATGAGATGTTTTGAATGATGGGAATGCAAGGGTATTTATAGGAGGAGTGGAGATGTATATGGCTATTTGTTTAAGGTGTTTGTGTGGAGGAATGATGGAGAATTGCATGTGGAATGGCTGCAATGATGAAGAATGAAAGCTGGAAAATAAAAGGGAAAGCTGGAAATCTGAAAATGCAAATGGGAATCCTGAAATGCAAAGGTGGCCACGGTTTTGAGTGTGTTTTGTGTTGGAAATGCATGTGAATGCATGTGAATGTTGTTTGTGTGAAGTGTGTGTGGGTTAAAGAGTGAATGGTGGTGTAATGATGAAGTGTGATGGCTGAAAATGTCAAGGGAAATGCATGTGATTGCATGGCAAAGAATTTCAGGATGCATGTGTGTGTTGAGTGGTTTCTTGGTGAGGGATGTGGAGTGGTTGAATGTGGTGCAATGATAATGTTTTGTGGCTGAATTGGTGGTGGAATTATGATGGGAGTGCATATGATTAAAGAGTGGGAGTGCATGTGGGTGAATGTGAAGGGAATGCATGTGTTGATGACTAGGTTAGTGGGTGGAAATCTGAAAATGGCATAAGGGAATGGGAGCTCACGGTTTTGAGTTGTTTGTTTGTGTGAAGTGTGTGTGAATGCATGTGAAGATGCTAATAAATAATGCATGTAGGGTTAGGAAATAAAATCATAACTTAAAGGGAGATGATTAAAGGGTGTTGAAAGGTTTGAAATGCATGTGTTGAATTGGTGGTTGAATGATGAAAGAATAAGTGAATGATTATGATAAGTGTATAAGTGAATGATTATGATAAGTGTATGATATGTTAAGTGATAAATGAATGATATGTTAAGTGATAAATGAATGATATGTGGTGAGTGATAAGTGAATGGAAGTGATAAGTGATAAGTGAATGGAAGTGATAAGTGAATGGTTTGATAAGTGAATGATATGATAAGTGAATGCTTATAATAAGTGAATGATATGATAAATGAATGCTTTAAGTGTTTAAAATAGGGAACAAAGCCCTTCCTTGCATGGCAAGGAAGGGAGACACAAGGAAACACACGACAATGTCCTAAGGTTGCAAGGAATGTTGTTTTTGTGTTCTAAAATGCGTAGGAGTCTTCAATGATGCTTAAACATGAGGTCTTTTAGGATTTAACTTTCCTACTTCAAGTCTTTAATTTCGTCCATCCTCTTGGCTCCAAGCATATGATATCCATTCCAATCTCTAATTTGCTCCAAAAGGCTCCAAAAGGCATCCTTTTGCATACCTTGCCCTTAGAACCTGAAAACACACAAAAGAAGCATAAAGGACTAAAATAACTAGAGAAACATAACGTAAATGCACGAGAACAAGCCATTTAAGTCGCATGAATATGCTCCTATCAATATCATTCATTTATTTCACTTCCATACTCCTCTTAATTCCACATGCATTCTCACACATGCACATCATTCACTCACATTTCCACCATTCATTCTTTATTCCACAAACAAGTCACATGCATTCACACATCAACAAAACAACTTCAATGCCGTGGGTTCCCATTTCCTTTCCAAACATCTCACATGCATTTCCACCTTCCTACTTCATCATTTCACCACATTCTCCCTCTTTAACTCACATGCATTCATCATAATTCACAACACAAAACAGCCAACACATGCACCAAAACCTTCAATGCCGTGAGTTCCCTTTGAAATTCCAGCATCTTCACATGCTTTTCTAGCTTTCCCTTTCATTTCCACCACTCATTCTTCATCATTTCAGCCACCTACATGCATTAATTATTAATATCTTCATCATTGCATCCAGAAAATGAGCAAGAAAGCTTCCCAAACACATGCATACACACACTATTTTCAGCACACACATGCAATTCCAACATCAATGTCGTGCACTCCATTTGCTTTCCAGATTTTCACATGTATCCTAGCTGTTTTCTCATCATTCCTCCACACAAACACATTAAACAAACAGCCATTTACACCTCCACTCCTCCTATAAATACCCTTGCATTCATTCATTTAGGGAGGATCTCATTTTTCATACACAACACACCACAAACACTTCCATCTTCTCCCTAGCCGTGAGTCTCTCCATTTTCTGCACCATTCCCTTCCCTCTCTCCTCCATTTCTTCCATTTCCATAATCCCCCAATCCATTCAACACACCAACAACATCCCTTAGTCCTTGTGCTACAACGAAGACGAAGAGAAGAGGGCCTAAACGTTCATACAATTCACGTTTGAGTTGTTGGAATGTTTACGCGTTTCTTTGATTTCAATGTTTAAATTCAATTCTCTTTGTTTTGTAATATGAGGAATGGAAGAGAAGAGTGCCTAAACGTTCATACAATTCAAGTTTGAGTTGTTGGAATGTTTAGGTGTTTCTTTGATTTCAAAGTTATGAGGAACTAAACCCTTTTTGGCTAGGGGTGATTTCAATACCATGATTATTTATGTGATATGAATTGATGAATTCCGGTTATGAACTCTTGATTCGTGAATGCAATTGGCTTAACTATTTGATGATTAACTTATTTGTGTTTGTTGATTGAGGGTCGACACTTAATTAGCATGCATGAATATGTGGCTAAAGTTTAAGGAGGTTTCACATAATCGTTACTAACTTATACTTGAAAGTAGTAAAGGTCGCTTGTCACGATCGCGTTAAGTTTAATTCTTAGCATGAGTAACATGATGTCATAGTTGCAAATGCTTTGTCAATGCTTATGGTTTTCATTATTCTTAATGATCTTCGATTGTATCTCTATTATGATGACATGTAGGGAACTTTTGAGAATGTTTTGGGTTGTCGAATGATGCCATCCAATCCAATAATATAAGGAAAATCTGAGGGTTAACTAGTGATGTCACGGTTAATTTGGGGCATTGTCGTTCATAATTCAATGAAGGAATAACTGGAAATTGATTCATATGCATAAATATCATGTGTAGAGAAAGAACCCTTAGCTAGCTTCCCATCCATTCATTTCCGTCAAATCCATATTTACAATTTGTTTTGTTTCCAAGTATTCATTTTAGTTTAAATTCGTCCAAATCCAATTCCCCCCTATTTCGTTGAAGTCTTAGTCTTAATCTTTCTTATTTTTAGTTTTGCTTTCTTCGAGCATTAAATAGTGTTTTATATTGTGTTTTTATGTTTTTAAGTCAATTTAGAAGGTTTTAGCAAGCCCTCCTAATCCCCGGTCTAGAACGATCCCTCACTTATCCATTCTACTACAATTGTCAAACGAGGGTTTAATTTGAGTGTCAAGTAATTTTCGCATCAAATTTTTGGCGCCGTTGCCGGGGATTAGCAACTTTGCTAATCCCTTGTCTTTATTTTTATATTTTTTGTTTTTCGTGCATTCTTATTTCAGATTCTTAGTTTGTTTGTTTCCTTGTTTTTTTAGGTACTGTGTATGACTCGTAGCTCTCGGCCTATTATAGAGAACATCTCCGACTTTGACGGTGATTTTGAACGCACTTTGAGGAGAACGAGGAGTCAACAAGAGCCACCACAACCTCCACCACAACCTGGGCTTGAAGAAGACGAAGTAGGTGTAGAAGAAAAGCCCACGGATCAGATTTTTGAAGAAGAACAAGCCATGGCAGCAGATAATAGAACCATCAAGGAGCTTTCGGCCTCGGGTTTGGATAATGCATTGCCTCTTTGTATCCAATACCCCACGGCTGCAGAGGGGAAGACTGAGGAGTTTGAACTCAAATCCAGTTTGTTACACCATATTCCGAAGTTCCATGGCTTGTCTATGGAAGACCCCAACAAACACTTGAAGGAGTTCGAGGTGGTTTGTTCGAGCATGACCCCTGTCACTGTGGATGGGAGTATATTGAAGATGAAGGCCTTTCCATTTTCACTTATGGACAAGGCCAAAGATTGGCTCTACGAACTAGCCCCGGGAACTGTGACTTCGTGGGAGAGTATGAAGCGTGCTTTCTTGGAGAAATTCTTCCCTACTTCGAGAGTGATTCTCCTACGGAAGAAAATTAGTGGTATTCAACAGAATCATGGTGAGACATTCCCGGCTTATTATGAGCGCTTCAAGGGCCTTGTAGCTTCATGTCCTCAACATCAAATGAAGGAGGAACTTCTCCTTCAATATTTCTATGAGGGCCTCCTTCCTATCGAACGTCAAATGCTTGATGCATCAGCGGGAGGAGCATTGGTGGACAAAACACCAAGGGATGCCAAGGTTCTCATAGCCAACCGAGCGCTCAACGCTCAACAATATGAAGGAGTGGGCCAAAGGGAAGCCCCACGGCAACAAAGTGTAAATGAGGTGAGTGCTATTTCTGAAATTCAATCACAACTTGCTAATCTTACTTCTCTTGTTTCTCAGGTTGTGATTGGTCCAAAAGCACAAGAACACCAAGTTTGTGGCGTGTGCTCAATTCAAGGGCATCCATCAGACAAGTGCCCTCAACTAATCGAGAATGGTGGGTGGGAATCTGCCAATGCAATTGGTTTCCAAGGACAAAATCAAAACAACCCATACTCGAACACTTACAATGCCGGATGGAGGGACCATCCAAACTTCAAATGGAGGGAGCCACAACAAGCTGCCCAACAAGGAGGATTTAGGCCAAACCCCCCTGGTTTTTATTCCAAGCCGTATGCACCCCAACAATCCCAACAACCTTCGGCATCATCTCATTCAGGTACGTCTTTGGAAAGTAATCAAGCTATGCAATTACTAACCTCTATTTCGCAGGGGTTGCAAAATCAAAACAACCGGATAGAAAATAACGAGAAGGAGATGATGGATATGAAGAAACAAATAGGGCAGATTTCTGAGTTCCTTGGACAGATTAGAGAGCAAGGAAAGCTTCCTAGCTCAACCACAGTCAATCCAAAGGGAGGATTCGAATCCGCCAAGGCCATCACCCTAAGGGGTGGAAAAGAAGTTGGGACCGAGCCAAACAATCCCAAATCTGCCCAGAAAGTAGATGAAGAGACGACACAACCTGAGGAAGTGTCTAGCTCACCCACGGTAAGGGTGAAAAACCCAATGCCGCAAGCCCCCAATCACCCTAACTCGGCCAAATCAGGTAATTTAAGTTCAAATTCATGTACTTCACGTCCTAATCTGCCCAATGTACCTTTTCCTCGCAGGTTCATGCAAGAAAAAAAGGAAGAAAGCGAGAAGGACATTCTTGAAACGTTCCGGAAGGTGCAAGTGAACATACCGCTTCTCGATGCAATCAAACAGGTTCCAAAGTATGCTAAATTCCTCAAGGACCTATGCAATACAAAGAGAAGAAGGGCAAACAAAGAGGTAGTGAAGGTAAGCGAGAATGTGTCCGCTGTTTTGCAACGTAAACTGCCTACCAAGTGCAAAGACCCCGGTAGTTTCACGATTCCTTGTGTGATTGGACATAATCGTTTTGAACATGCCATGCTTGATTTAGGTGCATCCATAAATGTCATGCCTTATTCTATTTATACATCTATGAATTTGGGTGAATTAAAACAAGATGGTGTAATTATACAATTGGCTGATCGTTCTAACGCGTATCCAAAAGGAGTTTTGGAAGATGTGCTTGTGCAGGTGAACCATTTAATTTTTCCGGCTGATTTCTACGTCTTAGACATGGAGGATTCAGCCCATTCTACATCTTTGCCGATTCTCCTTGGTAGGCCATTCATGAAGACGGCCCGAACGAAGATTGATGTATACAAAGGCACCTTGACAATGGAATTCGATGGGGAAATGATTGATTTTAATATTTCTGAAACTATGAGATATCCCGTTGATGACCATTCTTGTTTTTCCATTGATGTTATCGATTCTTTGGCGCAGGTATACCTTGAAGAATTGAACGAGGACGCCCTGGAAACAACCATCACTAAGGCCATAGAGTGCAAAAATGAAGGATTTTGGCCAATGCAAGGCCACGGCAAGGAGGAGGAATTCTTTGCCATGGGTTCTAGTGAAGAAATAATTGAGGTTGTGGCAGCCCTTGAGTCATTGCCACAACAATATGGTAAGGTTCCACTCTCACTTTCAAATTCAGTTTCCACTAAGATGCTACCTTCTGTTGTTCAGGCACCATCGCTTGAACTTAAGCCGTTGCCGGACCATTTGAAGTATGTGTTTTTGGGAGAAGGCGAAACATTGCCCGTCATCATTTCATCAAGTCTCACGGCAATGGAGGAGGAGAAGCTTGTGAGGGTGCTGCGAGAACACAAAACGGCCATAGGGTGGACTTTGGCCGACATTAAAGGAATAAGCCCTACCACATGCATGCACCGTATACTTCTTGAGGAGGGGACTAAGCCATCCCGAGAGGCTCAACGCCGTCTCAACCCTCCGATGATGGAAGTAGTGAAGAAGGAAATAATCAAGCTTTTGGATTGCGGAGTGATCTACCCTATCTCCGATAGCCGTTGGGTCTCTCCGGTTCAAGTCGTTCCCAAGAAATCCGGAGTAACTGTTATCAAGAATGATGAGAATGAGCTCGTGCCTACACGCATTCAGACTGGATGGCGAGTATGTGTCGATTACCGGAAGCTAAATGCCATGACTAGGAAAGATCACTTTCCTTTGCCATTCATCGACCAGATGCTCGAAAGGTTAGCCGGTCATGCCTTTTACTGTTTTCTTGATGGATACTCTGGATATAACCAAATTGTGATAGCCCCGGATGATCAAGAGAAGACCACATTCACATGTCCCTTTGGAACATTTGCTTATCGTCGCATGCCATTTGGCTTATGCAACGCGTCGGCCACTTTCCAAAGGTGTATGGTAAGTATATTTTCCGATTTTTTTGAAAAGATCATTGAGGTTTTCATGGATGATTTCAGTGTATTTGGGAGTTCATTTGATAATTGCTTGGATAATCTGACCTTAATTTTGAAACGATGTCATATACTATGCCTCTAGGACAAAGAAGAGACAAGCGGCCGCATGTCATATACTATGCCTCTCGGACTCTCAATGATGCCCAATTGAACTACTCCACGACGGAAAAAGAACTTCTAGCTGTGGTTTTTGCTTTAGATAAATTTCGTTCATATTTAATTGGTACTAAAGTAATCGTTTATTCTGATCATGCAGCTTTGAGGTACTTGATCACGAAAAAGGAAGCAAAGCCGAGGCTTATCCGTTGGATTCTTCTTCTTCAAGAATTTGATATTGAAATTCGGGATAAGAAAGGAAGCGAAAATGTAGTGGCTGACCATTTAAGCCGAATGATCCACGAGGAGCATGAACATGCCGTACCTATCCCTGAAACTTTTCCCGATGAGCAGCTGCTATCCATTGAGGTAAGTGAACCATGGTATGCAGATTTAGTGAATTACTTGGTGGCTAAACAATTTCCAAATGAACTAAACAAACACCAACGTGATAAGCTTAAAAATGATGCACGTTTCTATGTTTGGGATGACCCTTATTTGTGGAAGTATTGCTCAGATCAAATTGTACGTAGATGTGTGCATGATTCTGAATTTCACTCAATTCTAAGCTTTTGTCACACATATGCATGTGGTGGTCATTTTGGCACACAACGCACTGCCCTCAAGGTTCTAGAGTGTGGTTTTTATTGGCCGACTATATTTAGGGATGCTAGAACCTTTTGTATGTCTTGTGATCGTTGCCAACGAATGGGTAACATAGGTACCAAGGACCAAATGCCGCAAACCCCTGTCTTTAATGTTGAAATTTTTGATGTTTGGGGCATTGATTTCATGGGCCCTTTCCCTCCATCTTATGGTTTCACTTATATCTTGCTAGCCGTTGATTATGTTTCTAAATGGGTGGAAGCAAAAGCCACCCGTACTAACGATTCTAAGGTGGTTGCAGATTTCGTGAAAACTAACATTCTTGCTAGGTTTGGAATGCCGAGAGTAATCATAAGTGATGGAGGGTCTCACTTTTGCAATCGGACCATTGAGGCGTTGCTAAGAAAGTACCATGTCAACCATAAGGTCTCCACACCTTACCATCCTCAAACAAATGGCCAAGCCGAGGTGTCTAACCGAGAAATCAAACAAATTTTGGAGAAGACCGTTGGACCAACAAGGAGGGATTGGAGCTTACGTTTAGATGATGCACTGTAGGCATATCGTACGGCGTACAAAACACCCATTGGGATGTCACCTTTTCGGCTCGTCTATGGTAAGCCATGTCATTTGCCCGTAGAGTTAGAGCACAAGGCACATTGGGCCGTGAAGACTTTCAACATGGACATAGATGCAGCGGGAGTTCATAGGAAGCTCCAATTGAATGAACTTGAGGAGATTCGGAATGAAGCCTATGAGAATGCCCGGATGTACAAAGCCAAGACCAAAGCATTCCATGATAAAATGATTCGAACCAAGACCTTCACAGTTGGGCAGAAAGTGTTACTTTTCAACTCTCGCCTACGTTTGTTTCCTGGTAAGTTGCGTTCTAAATGGATTGGCCCGTTTGTTGTTACTAACGTTTTACCTTATGGTGCAGTCCACATAAAAAGCTTAAGGAATGGCGTAGAATTCAAGGTGAACGGGCATCGGTTGAAGCCATATTACGAGCATGGTGTGGGGCAAGTGGTGGAAGACATTCCTTTCCATTCCGTGGGCTCAAATGAAGATTAAAAGAGGGTACTCGTCCGGCTGAAAGACGTAAAAGAAAGCGCTTCGTGGGAGGCAACCCATGCATCCGAATAGAGAAGAACTTGGAAACCCCTTTAAGAGACTTATTTTTATTCCTTTCTTTTTCTTTACTGCCTTTACTTTGCTTTCTTTCTCGTATTTGTTTATTTGCTTGCTCTGTTGTGACTTTCTGCTTAAAACATTGAGGACAAAGTTTGATTTAAGTGTGGGGGGGTAAACAATTTGTATTTGCATGAATTTCGTGGGATTTATTCACCTATCACTTAGAATGTTGTTTCTTGCTGTTTTAAGCGTTTTTAGAGTGTTTTAGTGTGTTTTATAGTGTCTTGGTATAAAACTCCGAAAATTTGAAAAAAAATTCTTTTGAAAAACCCAAAAATATGTGTTTTTAGAGTCATTTGAGTCATTTTGGTGTTTGTTTGTGTCTTAGCGCTACTTGGGAGGCAACCCATGCATTCAACAAAGGAAGACTTAGAAAGCACTCCAAATCCAGATTCCTAAAAAACTCTTCTCTTTGTTGCTATTTCGTTTATGCCTTGTTAGGTTGTTTAGTTGTTATTGTTTGTTGTTTATTAATTATGTGAGTCTATGATTGTAACATTGAGAAAATGTTTGATTTATTGATAGGCACTGCTAAACAAAGAAAGATGGTGCTTCACAAAGGTTGTTTGCTTGAGGCCCCACTACGTGGCTTTACTCTTGAAGCGGAAGGCATCGGAGCAGGAGGCATCGAAGCGGAAGGCATCGGAGCGGAAGGCATAGGAGCAGAAGGCATCGGAGCGGGAGGCATCGGAGCTAGAGCATTCCAGGCCTCAATACTTGGCCAAGCGCTGGATGAGCCAGGAAAAAGATGCCTCTGGAGATAAGCAGAAAACCTTTGACGGTCGCTTTGAATCCGACCCTCAGATTCTTGCAGCTCATCAAGCTTCCTCTTCATGCCCGACGAATAGTTATTTGCAAGCACATGCAAACTTCTATTCTCGTACTTAAGCTGCTGGATCTCCTGCTTGAGACTTTCCACCTCTGCCATCAATGATTCCACCTGACGGGAGCGGGCAAGCAGGCGTTGGCCCATGTTGGACACAGAACTCGCACACTGAACACTAAGTGCGGGGGACTCTTGAACGGCCAACTCATCGGACCGTCCTGACAGCAGCCTACTATCTTTTGGAGTGAGGAGGTTCCTAGCTACTATTGTAGCTGTTGTGGCGTCCTGCATCACGGAGTCTTCACCTGTGAGAGGACCGTTAGAAGAAAAGAAAGAAGGGCGCCATACGTTACCTTGACGCGGCGCGCCCGTATCACTGCTAAGGCTCAATTCCAAGCTAAGGTTCGATGAGTTTGCCATTTTTCAAAAGTGTTCAAAGAGAAGGGATGGAGTTAAATTTCAAAGGGCCGGAGTCGATTTTCAAGAATGGGAAATCTTCAGAGTGTGTTTGTTGTGGTGATCGATAGCTCAATAAAAAAGCCAAGGCGACGCGTCCACCAATTCAAAAAGCCGGAATTTCTGGCGTAATTTAGGCGACGCTTTCTCGGCTTTTTAGAAGGCGCGTTCAACTTTGTCAAAAGATTTCTTCTTTTCAGACAACACGTGGAGGCCATCATCACAACTACGCATCTTTAGCCGACAAGTGCAAAGTTCGGCGACGCTTTCTCGGCTTTTCAGAAGACGCGTGCAGCTTTGTCAAAAGGAGCCGCATCTGCACTACCACGTGCTACTCAGAAATCGAAGGGGCGCCTGCTCAGAAATCGAATAGGCGTATTCAAAAATCGAAGAGGCGCCACTATTTCAAAAAGCCAGAGTTGCGGGATCAAAACGTTTGTCGAGAAAGGTAAAAAGTACCACCACTTGCTATTATCTCTATATATGTCGACCTTCGCTTTTTTTGGCAGGGCAAACCTGAAGAAAATGCCCAACTCTCCCTCACCTCTGAGGGTGCACTCCCAGCAAAGCCTTTCGAAATACTAAATTCTTTCTTCTTCCCCAAAGATGATACCAGATGTATGGAGTACAGATGACCCAGGAGGAAACAACACAACAAATACATGTGTTGATTCATTCACCGCTTCTTCAAAAGCAAAGGTATCTCATATCATCAAGGTCAAAAGCAAAAGTATCTCATATCATGCTCTTTCCCTGTCTTTTTCTTTGTCCTTGTTCTTACTCGCATGGCAAAGTAAAACAAGCAATCAGCCGGCACTTGGAGTCAGTCTTCCGTTCTGGAGCCAACTGCCTGGAATCTATTCCTGATTGCTTACCTAGCGTTGCTCTCGAGTAGTCATCTTCAACGGTTGATACACTTCCGGAGAAGGGACCACTTCTGCAAAGGGGAGCGAGTAAGGCAAGTGAAAATGATACATTGAAGCATGTGGAGACAAACATAGGCTGAGTTATCCTCCAACCCTTTTCAATACGAATTGGAAAGATTGAACAAAGAAACAGATAAAAGGGATAAGCTCAGACCTTCGGGGGAGACCAAAAGAACCATCCTGCTGCCCAGTTCAAGAAGTAGCACAAAGGAAAATCAACGATGGGCAGAAACCAGTTCAAGAGTAAGCCTGTGGAATCACAAAGATCAAAAGCCTCAATGCAATTACCAAGGAGAAGATGGAATTTACACTCTATAACCAGATTTGCGTCTCTAAACTCTTCTCTTTGTTAATTACATTCTGCCATGTTTAGTATGTTTAAGTGCTTTTTGTGTATTTACTTATGCTTTGTGTGAATCTATGCTTAAAACATTGAGGACAATGTTTGATTTAAGTGTGGGGGGGGGGGGGGGTAACTAAGTATATTTGATGCAAATTCGTGGGATTTTATCACCTATCACTTCACATGTTGTTTCTCACTGTTTTAAAACTGTTTTAGTGTGTTTTGTCTTAAAAATTCGAAAATCCCATAAAAATTTGAAAAAAATTGTTTTGAAAAACCCAAAAAGAGTTGTTTTAAAGTTGTTTTTGTGTGTGTGTTTGTGTCTTAGGATACCTTCCAACACAATGATAAGGATTTGGTTTGTAATTGCATGACTGTTAAAAAGAGTTATTAACATAGAGAAAAGTTTGATTTACTCTTGGTATATGCTTGGTTATGGTTATAATGTATGACTTCACATGCAATCATAAAAGAAAATTTAGTTTTTGTAACATGCCTGAAGGAAGGAACTCAAACAAAGGCTACAACCCTGAGAGACTTGAGCCTATAACGTTCTTTGGAGAGTATAATCTGTGATTTCTTGTTTTCTAAAATCGTTGCATGATCTCATTATTCTTTGCTTGGTTACTACTTAGAAGGCGTTTCATCATATAGTTCCAAATGCTAGAACTCATGCCCATTTCATTCAAAGCATGTTATTGATTTGCATAACATATATCAAGATGAAGTTGTGTAGTTGCCACCATAGCCAAATAGCCTCGCTTCCCATATTTCGTATATGTTGTAAGTTTTACCCCCGTTGAGCCATGTTAACCCATGTTCTTTGTTAACCCACTTTATCTTTACCTAACCTAGAATATGACCGTCCTTACCCTTGTTCTTAAAAGATAGTGAGCATGACTTAAATAAATTCATTTTGAGTTACATTATGCAAGAAAATAAGTGTGGGGGAAGGAATGCTTGTTCTTAAGTATGTTTTGAGTTTCAAAAAAAAAAAAAAAAAAAAAAAAAAAAATTTGAGTGATTGAAGAAAGGGCTCAAAACACCAATTCTGGCCCTAAATTGTCTCCCTTTTTGTTCCAAAGTTGAGTTTTCATTCAAAAGTGAATTCTAAGTTGATTCAATTGCCTTGCTCACTATTTCTTTAAGAACCTTTGTTTTCCATATCCCTTCGTTGTTATCCACACGCCCCAAGCCCCATTACAACCCGTGACTTCAATCTTGAGTGTTATGTGTTTCAATTTGTGGAGTTTGAACTTGGTATGAGCATATGGTGTCACTGGTTCTCGCGTCTAAGTAGTAGCATTCCATTCATGAGATCATATCTAAACTTGATTATTAACTCCAGAAATTGCGTTCTTTGTGATACATATATGTGAGTGTCGTTTTCATGTTTACATCAATCTTCTCACATATGACTAGATTAGGGTGTGTAGTTAGAAAATCTGAGTAAAAATTGAGTGCATATCTTGAAAGGAATTGAGCAAATTCTCTAAGGCATGTTACTACATTCAAAACATGGTTTTAAATGCTTAATTGCGAACTAGTATGTGGTAACTATGATTAAGAATGTACTTAAGGGTAAAGATGGCTAAATTCTGTGGGAATAATGATTTTTAACTTGTCATGTGCATTGGAAATCCCTGAAACGATTGTTGGAAGGTGTAGGTTGTGTTTTACGTGTTTAGTGTCGTTTTGTTTATTTGTTTTTATTCTGTTTTGCTCGAGGACTAGCAAAAGATAAGTGTGGGGGAGTTTGATAGGAGCATATTCATGCGACTTAAATGGCTTGTTCTCGTGCATTTACGTTATGTTTCTCTAGTTATTTTAGTCCTTTATGCTTCTTTTGTGTGTTTTCAGGTTCTAAGGGCTTAGGGAGCAAGAAAGTGCATTTTGAGGCTATTTGGAGCATTTTTGTGCATAAATTGGATAGCTTAATCATGGAGCAAAGAGGATGGACGAAATTGAAGCCTTGTATGCTCTTTGGGGACATCAAACAAAGGGCCTAGCCCAAATCAAACAAATCCTTTGAGCCATGGAAAACCTCTAGCCCAATCAAACACATTATGCCATACAAACCAACCTATTTTAGGCCCATTCTATGTACTTAAACCCTAGCCCTTTAAACTAGTTCATTTATCACTTATCAAACCATTCACTTATCACTCACCACATATCATTCACTTATCACTTAACATATCATTCATTTATTTCACTTCCATACTCCTCTTAATTCCACATGCATTCTCACACATGCACATCATTCACTCACATTTCCACCATTCATTCTTTATTCCACAAACAAGTCACATGCATTCACACATCAACAAAACAACTTCAATGCCGTGGGTTCCCATTTCCTTTCCAAACATCTCACATGCATTTCCACCTTCCTACTTCATCATTTCACCACATTCTCCCTCTTTAACTCACATGCATTCATCATAATTCACAACACAAAACAGCCAACACATGCACCAAAACCTTCAATGCCGTGAGTTCCCTTTGAAATTCCAGCATCTTCACATGCTTTTCTAGCTTTCCCTTTCATTTCCACCACTCATTCTTCATCATTTCAGCCACCTACATGCATTAATTATTAATATCTTCATCATTGCATCCAGAAAATGAGCAAGAAAGCTTCCCAAACACATGCATACACACACTATTTTCAGCACACACATGCAATTCCAACATCAATGCCGTGCACTCCATTTGCTTTCCAGATTTTCACATGTGTCCTAGCTGTTTTCTCATCATTCCTCCACACAAACACATTAAACAAACAGCCATTTACACCTCCACTCCTCCTATAAATACCCTTGCATTCATTCATTTAGGGAGGATCTCATTTTTCATACACAACACACCACAAACACTTCCATCTTCTCCCTAGCCATGAGTCTCTCCATTTTCTGCACCATTCCCTTCCCTCTCTCCTCCATTTCTTCCATTTCCATAATCCCCCAATCCATTCAACACACCAACAACATCCCTTAGTCCTTGTGCTACAACGAAGACGAAGAGAAGAGGGCCTAAACGTTCATACAATTCACGTTTGAGTTGTTGGAATGTTTACGCGTTTCTTTGATTTCAATGTTTAAATTCAATTCTCTTTGTTTTGTAATATGAGGAATGGAAGAGAAGAGTGCCTAAACGTTCATACAATTCAAGTTTGAGTTGTTGGAATGTTTAGGTGTTTCTTTGATTTCAAAGTTATGAGGAACTAAACCCTTTTTGGCTAGGGGTGATTTCAATACCATGATTATTTATGTGATATGAATTGATGAATTCCGGTTATGAACTCTTGATTCGTGAATGCAATTGGCTTAACTATTTGATGATTAACTTATTTGTGTTTGTTGATTGAGGGTCGACACTTAATTAGCATGCATGAATATGTGGCTAAGGTTTAAGGAGGTTTCACATAATCATTACTAACTTATACTTGAAAGTAGTAAAGGTCGCTTGTCACGATCGCGTTAAGTTTAATTCTTAGCATGAGTAACATGATGTCATAGTTGCAAATGCTTTGTCAATGCTTATGGTTTTCATTATTCTTAATGATCTTCGATTGTATCTCTATTATGATGACATGTAGGGAACTTTTGAGAATGTTTTGGGTTGTCGAATGATGCCATCCAATCCAATAATATAAGGAAAATCTGAGGGTTAACTAGTGATGTCACGGTTAATTTGGGGCATTGTCGTTCATAATTCAATGAAGGAATAACTGGAAATTGATTCATATGCATAAATATCATGTGTAGAGAAAGAACCCTTAGCTAGCTTCCCATCCATTCATTTCCGTCAAATCCATATTTACAATTTGTTTTGTTTCCAAGTATTCATTTTAGTTTAAATTCGTCCAAATCCAATTCCCCCCTATTTCGTTGAAGTCTTAGTCTTAATCTTTCTTATTTTTAGTTTTGCTTTCTTCGAGCATTAAATAGTGTTTTATATTGTGTTTTTATGTTTTTAAGTCAATTTAGAAGGTTTTAGCAAGCCCTCCTAATCCCCGGTCTAGAACGATCCCTCACTTATCCATTCTGCTACAATTGTCAAACGAGGGTTTAATTTGAGTGTCAAGTAATTTTCGCATCAATCTTAACGGACTGTCAATGCCCAATTGACAATCCTATGATCAGGAACATTTAGGATGTGTCAACGAAAGAATGGTCTCATGAATCTAACTTCTTTAGATCGCATTCTTCCAATCACATATTCCTTGGACTTATCGTTTAAGCATATAACATTTATATGAGACGGCTCAAACAATAATCTTTGCCCTTTACATTGAACTAGATTAGTTTAACATGTGAAATGTCCATAAAGTATCATCATATGATTGGTTTTAGGGCACATTTCCAACACTTTCTGCCAAAGGTTCAGTTTCACTTTTACTCTCCCCTGAGTTTTATCTATTAACACCATTTCGTCTGCGAAAAGCATACACCAAGGAATATCATCCTGGATATGTCCCGTTAACTCATCCATTGCCAATGCAAAAAGGTAAGGAATTAAAGATGAGCTTGATGTGACACTACAATTATGGGAAAGCTTTCAGTTTGTCTTTCATGAGTTCTTAGGGCAATCCTTGCTCCATCATTCATATCCTTTATAGCTTGGATATATGCTACTTGTACTTCTTTCTTCTCTAAAATCCTCCAAATAATATCTCTCGGGACCCTATCATATGCTTTTTCCAAATTCAATCATGAAACTAATGGTTTTGACGCCAAGTTCCACGAGTGCAACAACATGGAACATCGTCCACTTCTGGGTTCACCTAAGGCAAATCCTATGTCATCATTTAGGTCAGTCGACTCGGAGACACTGCTGAAAAATATAGATTAGGTCTATGTGAGACTCGATTATGCGACCAGCATTGCCGAATATTAGAATCACAAGCTAATTAACGTAGAAAATGAGCTTGTGGACCTCAACTGCAAAGCCAATGAAGCAATCTACTGTGCAAACAAGCAGAAGATGAAGGTTAACATGTCTAGAGAAAAGATCCCATTCCTGAATTTGAATTGCCATAGAAGTGTCAATACCATATTAAGTAGTACAATCGTTCCCATGAGGGAAATGCTGAAATGGAGGAGGAAGGCAACAAGGGGTTAGCTGACATCCTGAGCTAGTTCTTTGAGGGAGTTGGTGATGTATATTCACACTTAACAAGCTTGTCTTCTTATATGCCCAAGATGGTGTTTAAAAAGCTTGGAGTATTGCTTTATGATATAGAGCACACTCCCCATGTAGATGTTTGAAAGCATAGGCTGTTGTGTTAGTGAGATATGATTAATGATGTAGCAGCCTTGGGTGTGAAGTGAAGTCCCTCATTGAGAGTCTAAGGAAGTCTCTTGATACCATGTTCGGGTTTCACCTTGAGAAGGACAAAGGAATTCTGGACCAATAAGTCAAGGTGATTGAGTTGGAATGCATCGTTGAGTTGTGATGCAAGGAATTGAAGGCTAAGAGACTTAAATTGAAGAGGTTAGCCATGGGAGTTCAAAAGAAATAACAGCCTACCTTTAACTTGCAATACCCCTAATGGTTCTTTTGAAGGTAACTCACTGTGCTTAGTATTTTGCCTTTCCTAAATGGTATATTTTGCTATGTTGCATTTGCTTTCTTGACACTTGCTCTCTTTTTATTGGCAGAGCATAAACATCAAGACATTTGAAGTAGCGATCCTGTGAAGACCTTGCCCTGTTTCTTTTCTTTACTTTTGATGTAATTTCCTTCTAGACAACTTGGTTTATTTCTTTGAACAATGGCCATAAGGCTTCTTGGACGTCTATCTTCTTTTTGCTTCAAAGATAAACTTCTGATGTCATACTTGGCATGATGCTTTAGAATTTTTTGAATTTGCAATGATGCTGCTATTTTAATTCGTGTGCATGGGAATTCTTGTCGGATGGAACTCTGATAAGTTTTGAGATACATGTTTAAACTCAGACTCATTTTCCTAGGCAGGGATGGTAGATTTTGGCAATTAGTGCCTTGGTAATGAGCTTCTCTAGGGAAACAAATGGAGGAAATATTTGTGAAAACTAGTTCATTTGAGCAACATGAAGGAAATATTTGTGAAAACAAGTTCATTTGAATAACATCTATGCATGCTATTAACAATTAAAAGGCGGAATCATGCTTGTATGCACTAAAAAACAAAACTTAACCCATGAAATTCAAAGCCTAGTAGTTATGGCGAACCAAGACTCAACTCAAAACAAAGTGAGTTGAGAAATCTTATACCTTTGTTGATTCCTTTTTGCGTAAGAAAAGGCTAATCACCTAAGAGAGAGTGCCTTTATTCCTTTCTTCTTAGCACTTGGGATTTCTTGGAGGAGGATGGTAGAATGGATTATCCAAGTTCCCAAAATAGAGAACATCTAAGTCTCCAAACCAAGGAAAGCGTTGATGAAAGTGGCCTTGGATGAAATAAATGCTAGTAATTTCTCCAAGGTGGCCGACCTCCTAGAGAGAAAATGAGAGCTTGTGTTCTCATCTTTTTCTCCAAAAGAAACCCTAAGGATGAAATGGCTATAAAGTTGCATTTATACCACCTCACAATGGAGTGGTAAACTTACAATTAACCCAAGTTTACTACCCCTCGCTCTTATGGCCGGCCATATTGGGTTCTTTTGGCCCTTTGTGTTTCAAGTTGTCATACAACTTGAGTTAATGAGCTTGACATTCAAATCCCATTGGGCCTTGCGGCCCAAAACTAACCCAAGGTCTATAACGAACATTTCGTTTGATTAATTAATGATAGGAGCATATTTATGCGACTTTGTTAGCTTGTTTCTTTGCATTTAGTAAGCTAATTACTACTTATTATAGTGTTTTAAGCTATTTTCGTGTGTTTGTAGGTCCTAATGGCAAAGTAGGCAAGAAAGTGCATTTTGGAGCCATTTGGAGCAGTTTTGGGCATGGATTGGATAGCTTAACCATGGAGCAAGTTGGATGGACGAATTTGAAGATCAAGAGAGGCTAGGAATGTGATTAACATCTGGAAGAATTAAATTGAAGACTTTGAAGATAAGGAATCAGCTACAAAGAAGGAATATTATCCAAATTACCTTATCTTATCCAAACCTTATCCAACCTTATCTTATCTTACCCTATCCTAATATTTTCCTACCTTAATTCCAGCTTCAAAGAGGACTCCTTTTCACATTAAATCACCTAACTATCAAGTTCTAGAAGCCCTATTTTCGTGCCCTAAGTTTATGCTACATGTAACGCTTCTAGAAGTTCTAGAATCTGCCACAAGGACCATTCCTTGTCCTCCTTGGAATCTGATTGAAAGTGTCCTTGTTCTTTGGTGATTTGGAGTCCTAATTCCTTTCATTTTCAGCCCAAATTCGTGCCTTCCCTTCACCCTATAAATACATGATGCCGTAACACTCATAAACCACCACCCTCTACCCCAAATTCACACCACACCATCCACCACACCTCAAGAGCCTAAATTCACACAAATCCCCATTGTGGGAAGCAAGGAAGGAAGGAGTGATAGGAGCATATTCATGCGACTTAATTAGCTTGTTCTCGTGCATTTATGTTGTGTTTATTTAGTTATTTTAGTGTTTAAGGCCACTTTTGTGTATTTTCAGATTATAAGGCCAAAGTGTGCAAGAAGATGCAAATTGGAGTCTTTTGGAGCGAAAGAGGAATGAATGAGTTGAAGACTTGAAGAAACGACGAATTCCTACTCCAACGATGAATTCTTACCAAAACGAGGAATCCTACTCAAACAAGGTTTCCTATTTGAAGTAGGAAAGTTAACCCTAAGTTTCCCGTTTTGGTAACCTTTCCTAATCTAAACGTCCGTATTTTCTAGCCACTTTGTAGGCCTTGTATGCACTTTAGGACACAAAACCAAGGCCCTAGCCCAATTACATAGCCTTAGCCGTGACTTTTCCCTTCTCCCCTTCCCTTGCCGTGCAAGGGGGGGCATTTTTGTCTAATGTTATGTAATTAAACCCTATTTCCTTCTCCTAACCTAACCCTAGCCGCACCCTTTAATCTTTCCCTCTTTAATTTCTGATTTTATTTCCTAAATTCTAGAAGCCTTTGAATTTATTTTCTTTAATAAAAATAAGCTAGGGTTAATTTCTGGAACCAAACATATTTCAAACCCTAGGTTTTACATACTTAGCCGCACCTTTCCATATCCCCCCCCCCCTTTAATCCGTAGCCTTCCATTTTATTTCATAAAAAAAACCTAGCAGCCGTAAGGAATTCACCCAAAATTTCCCACATTTGCCGTGGGTCCTATCACCAAAAACCTACAGCCGTAAACACCATTCCAGTTTTTATACTCATATCATTCAGCCATTGATGCAATTCCCCCTAAGCCGTGCCCCCCCCCCCCCCCCCCCATTTTATCATGGACCCTAATAAACTAAAAAAAAAGGATAATCAGCCACCATATCATATTTTATTCTTTTCCAGCCGCATCACCATATTGAATTGATTCATATTTTAAATCAGCCACTAACTCCTAGACATGGGTCGTGCATTCAATATATTCACCCTAATGACCCTATATTCCATTCAGCCACCATAGCCGAATATATTTTTTCAGCCACAAAAGAATCATTCTAGCCGCACTTCTCCCTGCCATTCCAGCAACTTTCCAACCTGTCCACTCCCTTCTCTGCCGTGCCTTTCCCCAGCCATTGCAGCCACCAACACATCTCCATTCTCTAAAAAACTGCCGCAGCCACCATATCCCAGATTCTTCCAGCCGTGCCTTTTCCCATCAAACTCCAGCCAATTCCCAGCCTTGCCGCAGCCATCCCCTCCACTCCAGCCACCTTCCACACCTTCACACACCATCTATCAACCTTGCCGCACTACCCAACCTCCCTAAATCCATCCCTAACCCAGAAAACCATCCAGAAATTCCCTAAACACTCTCTGCCGCAGCAAGGAGAAGAGGAAAGAGGAGCTTCGACGCGCAGAAATTCAAGTGGATTCGTTGTGCGTTCTAGGTGTAATCAATCCTTTGTGCTTTATGTTTAAATTCAATTGTATTTCTCTTTTTGTGAACATGAGAGGCTAAACCCCCTAGGTAGCTAGGGGGTGATTGGAAACCATGATTATATATGTGAAATAAGTTGATTACTTCCAATTATCGTTGCATAAGTTTTGAATACAATTTGCTTAACCGTTTGATTTAGAACTTATTCTTGTATGTTGATTGAGAGTGCACGCTTAATTTGCATGCTTGAATTTGATGCTAGGATATAAGTTTGTTTCACCTAATCGTTATGAATTTATATTCACAAGTAGTGAAGGTTGCTAGTCACGATCATGTTAAGTAGATTCCTGGCAAGCGTATCATGCTTTTCATAGTTACAAATGCCTTGTCGATGCTTATGATTTCCAAAGAACGTAATAATTCTAACTTATATCTTTATCATGCTGTTCATATAGAGAATTTGTTAGGAATAATTTGCTTGCGATGCATATTCATCCAATTCAATGATTCTAGGGAAATCTGAAGGTTAATTTAAGCGGACCTAATTAACTTGGAGTGTCGAGGTTCATAACTTATTGGATTGATAATTGGAAATTGATTTACGTTGCATATATTTCATGTGTGGAGAAGAACCCCTTAGTTAGTCCATCATCCATTGATTCATCATAATTTTGTCTTACAATTTGTTTTCTTTACAATCTGCCCATTTAGTTTAAATTTGTCCAACCACTATCCCCCCATATTTTGTTGAGTCTTAGTCATTCAAATTTGTTTTATTTTGTGTTTTTAAGCATTTGGAGTCATAAACACTTTCAAATTCGTCCAAATTAAGTTCTAGTTTCTGTTTGAGTCAATTTGATTGTTTTAGGCAGATTTGAGTGTCTCAAATCTGTTTTGAGTCATAGTAGTCTTGTTAAGAGTCTTTAAGCTTAGTTTTTGTGTTTTTAAGTCAATTCAAATTAGATTAGCACCCCTAGTTAATCCCCGGTTAGAACGATCCCTACTTACTTCATTACTACAATTGTCACAAATAGGGTTTAATTTGTGTGTCAACATAATTTTCACATCAAATTTTGGCGCCGTTGCCGGGGATTAGCAAAGTTGCTAATCCCTTGTCTTGAGTCTTGTTTAAATTGTTTAGTTTCTGTTTTGTTTTAATTTTTTTTTGCACCGTGTGTGTGTGTTTTGTTTTTGTGTCGTGTGTGGCACCTTATTTCCTTACTTGTGCCGAGTCTATTAGGTTGATTGCTAACCTTGTTTGCTCTTGTGTGCAGGTACTAGTTTATGACCCGTGGCTCACAACCTGTTCGTGAGCATATCTCCGACTTTGACGGTGGTTTCGAGAGGACTTTGAGAAGGAAAAAGAAATCGCAAGCGTCTAATCCTCCTAGTCCCGAACCTGAATTAGAAGAGCAAGAAGTTGAAGTTGAGGTTGAAGAGGAGGCCACAGATTGGGTTGAAGAGGAAGTACCAACCATGGCAGTGGACAATCGAACCATCAAGGAGCTTTCTGCCTCGGGTTTGGCCAATGCAGCACCTCTTTGCATCCAATACCCTAGGGCAGCCCCTGAGAAGACCGATGAATTTGAGTTGAAGTCCAGCTTGCTCCACCATATTCCGAAATACCATGGGTTGGCCATGGAGGATCCGAACAAGCATCTAAAGGAATTCGAGGTGGTGTGCTCAAGTATGACACCGGTGAACGTGGACAGCAACATATTGAAGATGAAGGCTTTTCCTTTTTCTTTGGTGGAGAAGGCCAAGGATTGGTTGTATGAGTTGGCTCCCGGAACTGTCACATCATGGGAGAGTATGAAGCGAGCCTTCTTAGAGAAGTTCTTTCTGACATCACGAGTCATTCTTCTTCGCAAGAAGATTAGTGGAATTCAGCAAAGCCAAGGTGAATCTTTTCCTACGTATTACGAACGTTTTAAATCTCTTGTTGCTTCATGTCCACAGCACCAGATGAAGGAGGAGCTACTTCTTCAATATTTTTACGAAGACCTTTTACCACTTGAACGACAAATGTTGGATGCATCCGCGGGAGGAGCTCTAGTGGACAAGACACCTAGGGATGCCAAAACTGTCATTGCCAATCGAGCACTCAATGCACAACAATATGAAGGTGTTGGGCAGAGACACACCCCACGGCCACAGCATGTAAATGAGGTAAGTTCTATTTCTGAGTTACAATCCCAAATGGCTAACCTTACGTCTATGTTATCGCAGTTTGTTGAAGGCCCTAAGACGCAAGGAACTACAATCTGTGGTGTATGTTCCATTCAAGGTGTTGGAAATGTGCCCTAAAACCAATCATATGATGATACTTTATGGACATTTCACATGTTAAACTAATCTAGTTTAATATTAAGGGCAAACATTATTGTTTGAGCCGTCTCATATAAATGTTATATGCTTAAACGATAAGTCCAAGGAATATGTGATTGGAAGAATGCGATCTAAAGAAGTTAGATTCATGAGACCATTCTTTCGTTGACACATCCTAAACGTTCCTGATCATAGGATTGTCAATTGGGCATTGACAGTCCGTTAAGATCAGTACGTGCTATGTCTTCTCTCAGGGAGAGTGACTAGTCTCGAGTCATTGGTGTGTGTGACATCAAGACAAGTACGTAGGTGCTCAATAGAGAATGAGTTCACTGAACACGATCAACGAAGAGTTCTCATATTCATGTCACATGAGAACTCATGGTTGGGATAATGCAAATTAGTCTTTTGACCTGAGGCATCACAGTTGTCTTGTGGTTAGGTCCTTAATCTTTGATTATGTCAAAGTCACTCCATCAGGAGGGTGTCCACGGCATCGTTGGGGTTAAGCCACTTAGCCATGGAGGCAAGTGAATGCGCAACAAGGGATCTCTAACCTTCAAACTGTTTGAGGGAGAATACTCTATGATATGATTAAGAATCTTTGGCCAAAGTATGAATGAGATTTAGGAATGTGTTCCAAATCACATTCAAGGTAATCATATAAGCACAAGACTCACATTGGATAGTAGACATGAATAAACTATCAAACCAAACAATGTGGTCAAGAGTATTGTATTAGAGAAAGACCGTATTGCATTTGTAATCCTAAAACTGAATAGGTTCTCCACCTCTTCTGATTAGCTTGGGTAACCATGACATGCTGCTAGGCGTCAACCATGGTTTGTGGAAGCCCTAAAAGTGTATTATCACTAACGGGAGAATTGAAAGTAAGTTCCAATTCACAATCGATTTGAAAGAGTTTGAATCGCCCACTGCCTCGCTAAAAGGAACCTAATGGATCGTACACCGTGTAAGGTAGAGATTGAAGATTCAACGGAGATGAGTAAGAATAATTAAATGGTTTAATTATTTATGGCAAGGATTAATTAATATGATTATTAATCAAACGAATAAGTTCGTTAAAAGACCTCGGGATAGTTTTGGACCTTAAGGCCCAATGGGCTTCGAACGTCAAGTCCATTGACTTAAGTTGTGTGACAACTTAATGAATAATGATTCACAAAGGCCCAAATAGCCCAATAAATCCCATGTTAAAGAAGGAGTGGTTTTGGACTTATTTATAAGTTTGCCACTTAAATGAATTAAGGAATAAGTATGACTTTATAGCTAAATTTCATTAAGGGTAATTTTTGGGGAAAGGATGAGAACACAAGCTCTCATTTCTCTCTAAAATTTCAGCCACCTTGGAGGGATCATCTAGCAATCAAACTCCTCCAAGGTCACTCATTTCTTCTACAATATGCCTTGGTGTGGAGACTTAGAGGTTTTCAATTTTGGGAACTTGGAGAAACCTTTTCATCCATCCAAATCCATGGATCTAAGATGCAAGGAATGAAGGCCCTCTCTTTGGGTGATTAGCCTTTGCTTATGCAAAGAGGAATCTACAAAGGTATTGATTTCTCAACTCACTTTGTTTTGAGTTGAGTCTTGGTTCACCTATCTACTAGGCTTTGAAGTTCATGGGTTAAGTTTTGTTTTTGAGTGCATATAAACATGATTCCGCCTTTTAATTGTTAATTGCATGTTGTTGATGTTGCTCAAATGAACTTGTTTTTCACAAATTTTCCTTCAAGTGGTATCAGAGCCTAAGTCTAGTAGTTGGTGAATCCTTTTAGGTTTTGTAGTTCATAGTTTGTGATTTGAATGTTGTAATTGTTACAAGCTTTATTCTTGCTTCTTTGAATGTAAATTTTGTTAGAAAATTTGCCATCTCAAATGTTGTAGATGTAGTTCATATGAGCATGAATTTTGGAGCTAAATTTTGGTGCCATGTTTTTGGGGAAATTCGGCCAAATCCAAAGGGTGGATTTTTGGGTTCTTGTTTGACTTGTTAAAAGTGTTTTAAAGTGACTTTTGGAACCCCTATGTACCCTAGTATGGTTGTATGTTATTTCCCTTAAGTTTGAGTGATTTTGGTATGTTTTTGGGTGAAGAATGTTCATAGAGCTCTTATGGGTTTTCATGGATGTTCTTCATTGTTCTTGATATGTTCTTGCCAAGAACAAAAGGTTTGGTGTTTTGATTCAAAGTTTTGATTTATTTCATAAAGTTTTTGTTTTGAAATATTTCTTATGTTTAAATATATTAGATATTTATTTTGAAAAATTAAAGAAATTTTTGTGGGTAGGTGTGTAATGATTTATTCCATTTCACCCACCCCACTTACAAAAACTTTGAAATTTTTTTTTATTACTTTGCTTCAAAACCGGCCACCCTACTCAATTAGGGTCCTTGTGGGGCTTTTATGCAATTACATAAAGTTTTGATACTTTTGTGTATTTGTACTTTGACCCAAAAGTTTACGTTTTTACGTAAAGGTCCAAAATCACTAAAAGGACAAATTGTTTTGCTCCTTTAATGAAGTTTTAGCTTTTGTGGAAATTTTTGGGTTCTAGTTGTAATTACATGAAGTAGTGGACTTTTGTGTTTTTTTTACAAAGTGACCCCAAAAGTTTAAGTTTTTGCAAAATGGCCCAAATTAGGTAGAGAACAAAATTGTTTTGTCTCTTTAAATGAGAATTGGATTTTCATTTCATTTAGCTCCATTTAAATCAATTCTATGGATACAAAAACTAAATGAAAATGTTGCATTCAAGTTTAATTAGTTAAAGCGTTAATTAATTAAAGAAAGGGTGATTATGAACCTAAGCCTACTATAATTGAGCTATGTGAAAGGCCGTTTCAAATTTGTTTGAACCATGGGAATGTGTAGATTAAATTTTGGTTGTAATTTGATATGATCAATTGTTGTAAAAGAGCATAAGCTCTTCTTTACTTTAAAGTAATTTGATTTGATCAATTGTTGTAAAAGAGCATAAGCTCTTGTTTACTTTGAAGTACTCCTTTCTTGTTTTATTCGATATGCATGAAATTGGAGTAGTTGGGTCCAACGCCCAATAAGACAACACGCCTGAATGTGATTAAACGCGTAACTAAAATCAATCACCATCCCTAGACCGAGATTCAACACTAGGCTCGTGTTGAATCGAATCAAAGGTTCATAGTCATCCTAAGGCCCTAAGGCAACTATATAGTCCATCAATGAATGCAAATCTTATGTTAGTAGTACCATATAGTCTTGCTTTAAAAACCGTTTTAAAAGCATAGTGGGAGTATTATATACTACTAAATCAATCAAATGGACCAATAGTTGTAATAGGATCAAAATTGTTTTAATTAGATTAAAATGAATATTTATGTGATGAGACCTAAAACCCTCAACCAAACCATTATTAAGTTGATAAGCGAGAGATGCTTTGAATATCTCTTCGTGGCCTTCCACCGTGGTAGGCTCCAATCGTTTGTGACTTGTACACCGGCTTCACCCTATCATGGGGGAGTACAAAGTGCATGCTTACACTCAGGAGGAGTCTATACGCATATGATGAGGTGAGTGTAGGCAACGAGGATGGCCAACATCATATCATTGTGAGGCTATTCTTGAACCCCTTCATGAACTAAGCATGGTGGGAATAACTTAACTAAGTGCAATGGCGCCGATATCATATCATTGTGAGGCAACATTCTCTAGAGGCCAAATAAGATGGGTACTTGCAAGAGATGCAAATGAGTAAGCGTACTCTCTCATTATTATTAATGCTAGCCAACATCGTATCATCATGAGGTGGGCTTGGTAATAGTGAGCCTCCCATACCCTACTAAGAGTTTCCTCCAAAACTCTCGAATTCCGATGAGGGATATGGAATTTGCCAAAAATAGTGGGTGGTTCTATTTGATTTAAAGACCCGAATCAAATGGCTTAAAATCAATCAATTTATATTCGTTATGTATTTGTTTACCAATATATTTGCAAACGCTATCCAAAACTTGACAAAGAAAAGCCGAATGCTTTAATTTCCGAACTTAGTTCTACAAACCCATAGATTGTCTTTAATGGCTTGTAGATGTAACTAAGTAGTCTCATCCTCACAATCTTCCTATTGATAATGTATCATTGGAAGAATATGTTAGATAAGTCTAACATGAGAAGGACAACACTTTTAATGTCATAATTCTTCAAATACAAATTGTTGTATGAAGAAATGAGAGTTGCCTTGAACAACTCTTGAAAGTTTGTAATTATGTTTAGAACATAATGGTTGGTTGACAAAAATAGTCCATCAACTTGGACTTATGATGATTTTGAACCATTGAGTGTTGAAGTGTTAAACCACTTAACGAGACGGAAATTAGGCAAGGACTTCACCTTTGTGTCCCTATCCTAATGGTTCACTAAGTTTATTGTAAACTATAAAGTGAACAATAACCACACACTCTCCAAATTGTTTGATGTGTATAACACAATTGAAATAAGTTTCAAGAGAGATAGTGGGAGTTTAGGGACCATGACTATTGTAGTCAAAGGAGAAGTCAAATGAAGAAGGCAAAATAACTCCAAGGGAACAAACTTTCTTTATGAAAGGATGGACATTGGAAGGGGTATTTGCAAGAAATGTCTTGCAAGTGTCAAGAACACACCTTTCGAAGGTGTTGTAATATGTTCTTGAAATAGTTCAAAACAGTTGGTTCTTCTACTTGAATGCTTGATTCCGTATTAGTAACTATGTTTTACAATTGTTGTAAAAGTGTGCTAATAAAAAGTAGAAGATTAATGAGAGAAGAGAAAGTACTTCACATTCGGAAAGTGAATAAAATATAGATCTCTGCGAAAGCGGATTGTACTTACTTCCTCATATGAACTACCAAAGAAATTGGAAAATACTAAAGATTGTCTTTACATTCCAATTTTAAGGAACTTAAATCCGTCACTATAGTAGAGATGGATAAATGTTTTGTTTGACAAAACATTGTTCTTTATTAATCAATAATTAGATTATTGTAATTTAATTGGTTGTCTCTATAGTAGAGATGATGTGGTAGTTTAACTGTTTAGAATACGATGATACTTAAAACCCAAAAGGTTGCAAGGTAGTGACTAATCCCAACTGAGTTGTGATACCTCTAAAACATAAGTTACGAGTTGGTCATAGATGGATGCTTTGGATCGTTAGATCCGGATCCAATACCTTCTTGTTAAAATTGTATAGAGGCGAAATGTTCGAATCTTTATTCTTTTGGAAAGAAGAAAGAATCACAAAGTTGTTGAGGTTAATTCACTTAGATGTTAGTGGCACTTGTCCACAACATAATACTACTCATGTTGTATGACATTCACCGAAGATCACTCTCGGTTGGACTATAGTTTATTTTGAATAAACACAAGTCCGAATACTTTGCAAAAGGTTTCAAAGAATTCAATAAATGTAAGTAGATGAGTAAAACGTCTAAAGTATTTACCTCCTTAGATTTGATCCAAGGAAAAAGTAACACTTTAGATTAATTTCCTTGAAAAATATCAAGGAAAGTAGCATCGTAAGATAATGAATTTCTCCATTAGGAGAAGAATGAACATGAATAGGATTTAGTTCGTTGGACATTATCAATTACCCATATATATATGATATATACTTCTAAGACAACCTAGTTCCTATACCACAAGCTCCAAGGTAGTCCAGAAGGATTTATAAACCGTCTCAGTTGCATGGTTTGAACTTTATGACTATGTCATAGAGTTGCACCTCTTAATTCGAAAGAAATAAGAATGAAAATCCTTATGACTACATTGAGTGTATATACGATATATACTCAAGGAAATGGTAAAGTACCATTTGACCTGAAATAATGAAACCTTCACAGCTAATTGGTAGCTTAAGGTGACTACACTCAAAGAGAATGGTTGACTCTGAAGAAACCATCTTTGACGTAGTCTTGGTTTCAATTAATTCGAAAATTGCTAGCTACAACTAAATGGTGATTTAATGTTTGGACATAATATGGGTTTCCGAAACCATTATTAAGATAGTCTTGATAATATATGTCTAAAACTATAAATCACAAGACAGGTTAGTTGTAGAGATCCATCCATCATGGATCTTAGCAAGCTAGTGGGAGCTATAAGCGTCTTATGAGAAAAGATCAATTGTTTGATTTCTCATAAAGATGTAAATGAATCTTTTGTTTACTAGGTTTACAAAAGATTAGTGGGAGTTAATCGTATTCCTAAATTTAAATATATATATATGATATATTAATTTTTGGAAATGAAAAGAGTACTTCTTCGTTAAAGTTATTCTATAACGATAGAATGTATATGGGAGATATAGTCTATATAATGGAATGGAAATCTATAATGATATATTTCAAGATATAATTGGATTATATCAATCCCTAAAATAGACAAGAGATGCTAGGAAGTTTCTCATTTGATGATAAACTTCAATTAGAATGACAATTCTAGTGAGACTAGGAAGTTGTTCTTCTCAAAGGGAATGTACCCTTTGACTCCCAAAGAAATAATGCGTAAATAGAATCCTTTATGCATAAGCAGAAAGGTGATTTATGTATTTCATATTGTATGAAAAACATTGATATAAGATGTACCTAGAAAGGTACAAGACAATATCAGTGCAAGTCCAGGATCAGAACCATGGCAACTGTCAAGTGAGTCCTTAAGTATTTGAGAAATACTAAAGGATATATTACTCAATAATTGAGAAAGAATTAGAGTAACGTAATGGAAGCGTAAATGTATTAGATTATGAATCTAATCCATCATTGGATATTTCTTCATTATGAATGAAGAGATAAACATATATCTCTTTATTATGACTAAAAAGATATTTGGATGGAAACATTAAAGTAATGACTTTAGTGTGTTCCATTATGATTGCAAAATATATTGCCATATAGAAGTTTACAACAATGTTGTTTGGATGGGAAAGTTCATTTATGAACTCTCTATTCGGTTCCAACCAGAAAGTGTATGACACTAATGGGGCGATAGCTCAAGCCAGGGAATCAAGGTCTCATCAAGGTCCGAACTCAAATGAGAGACTGAACCACATGATTGAGAATCATGTATAATGGTGACGTCGTTATTCTCAAGGTTGCTTCTATGGATAACATATAGATATCCATTGTCTAGGCCTACTACTCAGCCATTTATGAAATGACTACAGAAGAGGTATCATCACTGATGACTAAGCTGATTGGCTCTAGTGCAAGTGGGAGATTGTTGGAAATGTGCCCTAAAACCAATCATATGATGATACTTTATGGACATTTCACATGTTAAACTAATCTAGTTTAATATTAAGGGCAAACATTATTGTTTGAGCCGTCTCATATAAATGTTATATGCTTAAACGATAAGTCCAAGGAATATGTGATTGGAAGAATGCGATCTAAAGAAGTTAGATTCATGAGACCATTCTTTCGTTGACACATCCTAAACGTTCCTGATCATAGGATTGTCAATTGGGCATTGACAGTCCGTTAAGATCAGTACGTGCTATGTCTTCTCTCAGGGAGAGTGACTAGTCTCGAGTCATTGGTGTGTGTGACATCAAGACAAGTACGTAGGTGCTCAATAGAGAATGAGTTCACTGAACACGATCAACGAAGAGTTCTCATATTCATGTCACATGAGAACTCATGGTTGGGATAATGCAAATTAGTCTTTTGACCTGAGGCATCACAATTGTCTTGTGGTTAGGTCCTTAATCTTTGATTATGTCAAAGTCACTCCATCAGGAGGGTGTCCACGGCATCGTTGGGGTTAAGCCACTTAGCCATGGAGGCAAGTGAATGCGCAACAAGGGATCTCTAACCTTCAAACTGTTTGAGGGAGAATACTCTATGATATGATTAAGAATCTTTGGCCAAAGTATGAATGAGATTTAGGAATGTGTTCCAAATCACATTCAAGGTAATCATATAAGCACAAGACTCACATTGGATAGTAGACATGAATAAACTATCAAACCAAACAATGTGGTCAAGAGTATTGTATTAGAGAAAGACCGTATTGCATTTGTAATCCTAAAACTGAATAGGTTCTCCACCTCTTCTGATTAGCTTGGGTAACCATGACAATGTGCTAGGCGTCAACCATGGTTTGTGGAAGCCCTAAAAGTGTATTATCACTAACGGGAGAATTGAAAGTAAGTTCCAATTCACAATCGATTTGAAAGAGTTTGAATCGCCCACTGCCTCGCTAAAAGGAACCTAATGGATCGTACACCGTGTAAGGTAGAGATTGAAGATTCAACGGAGATGAGTAAGAATAATTAAATGGTTTAATTATTTATGGCAAGGATTAATTAATATGATTATTAATCAAACGAATAAGTTCGTTAAAAGACCTCGGGATAGTTTTGGACCTTAAGGCCCAATGGGCTCCGAACGTCAAGTCCATTGACTTAAGTTGTGTGACAACTTAATGAATAATGATTCACAAAGGCCCAAATAGCCCAATAAATCCCATGTTAAAGAAGGAGTGGTTTTGGACTTATTTACAAGTTTGCCACTCAAATGAATTAAGGAATAAGTATGACTTTATAGCTAAAATTCATTAAGGGTAATTTTTAGGGAAATGATGAGAACACAAGCTCTCATTTCTCTCTAAAATTTCAGCCACCTTGGACGGATCGTCTAGCAATCAAACTCCTCCAAGGTCACTCATTTCTTCTACAATATGCCTTGGTGTGGAGACTTAGAGGTTTTCAATTTTGGGAACTTGGAGAAACCTTTTCATCCATCCAAATCCATGGATCTAAGATGCAAGGAATGAAGGCCCTCTCTTTGGGTGATTAGCCTTTGCTTATGCAAAGAGGAATCTACAAAGGTATTGATTTCTCAACTCACTTTGTTTTGAGTTGAGTCTTGGTTCACCTATCTACTAGGCTTTGAAGTTCATGGGTTAAGTTTTGTTTTTGAGTGCATATAAACATGATTTCGCCTTTTAATTGTTAATTGCATGTTGTTGATGTTGCTCAAATGAACTTGTTTTTCACAAATTTTCCTTCACAAGGACACCAATCTGATCAATGCCCTCAATTAATTGAGAACGGAGGGTGGGAATCTGCCAATGCCGTGGGCTATGGGAATCAGAACCAACCAAGGAGTGATCCTTTCTCCAACACATACAATCAGGGATGGCGTGACCACCCCAATTTCAGATGGAGAGATGCACCACAATATGCCCAACAAAGTGGATTCCGACAACCCCCGGGTTTCTTTCCAAGGCCAATGGCACCACAACCACCTCCTCAAGCACAATCATCCCAAACCAACTCAGGTACGTCTATGAATGACGATAAAACATATCAGTTACTAACCACAATGGCGCAGGGAATGCAGAACCAAGCAAAGGAGGTTAATGAGCTAAAGAAGCAAATGGGCCAAATGGCCGAATTTTTGGGACAATTCCGTGAAAATGGTAAGTTACCAAGTACTACGGTGGTCAATCCCAAGGGTGGTTTCGAAACGGCCAACGCAATCACCTTGAGAAGTGGAAAAGAAGTTGGCATTACATCCAAACCATCACCATCAAGCCTCGAAGAGGATGAAAAACGAAGAATTGAAGAAGAGGAAGCAAGACAACCCACGACAAAGGTGGACATACCTTTGCCACAAGCTTTTAAAGATCCCAACTTGTCCAATTTGACCAAAAAGGGTAAGAATGTGTCAAATTCGGTTCCTACTAATGTGATTCCACAAAACGTGCCTTTTCCTAGCAGGTTTATGCAAACAAAGAAGGAGGAGCAGGAGAAAGACATTCTGGAGACGTTTAGGAAGGTCCAAGTAAACATTCCTTTACTTGATGCCATTAAGCAAGTGCCCAGGTATGCAAAGTTTTTAAAAGAGTTATGCACAACTAGGAAAAGAATTTCAAACAAAGAAGTTGTGAAAGTGAGTGAAAATGTATCAGCGGTTTTGCAACGAAAGTTGCCTCCAAAATGTAAGGATCCAGGGAGCTTTACTATCCCATGCACAATTGGAAACACGAGATTTAAACAATGCATGTTAGATTTAGGTGCTTCTATTAATGTCATGCCATATTCCATTTATGCATCTATGAACCTTGGTGAGTTAAAACAAGATGGTGTTATAATTCAGTTGGCCGATCGTTCTAATGTTTATCCCAAGGGAGTCCTTGAGGATGTTTTAGTGCAGGTCAATCATCTCATCTTTCCTGCAGATTTTTATGTCTTAGAAATGGAGGATTCGAGCGATGCTCCATCATTGCCACTCTTGCTAGGCCGTCCGTTCATGAAAACGGCCCAAACAAAGATCGATGTGGCCAAGGGAGCACTAACAATGGAGTTTGGTGGTGATATAATTAAATTTAATGTTTATGACTCTATTAAGAATCCTAATGATAGCCATTCTTGCTGTGTCATAGATGTGCATAAGGACATGAGGCCGAAAGGATCCATACCTATCAAGAAGGATGTATCGGGAACCACCACTGGAGAAGAACTTGGAGTGATTGGTCTACAACCACCCAATATGGCTGAAAGTAGCCATAGTAACATTGTTGAAAGGGCTGCCATTTTTGAGCCCTCACCACACTATGATTGTAAGTCTTCAATTCCAACCTCAATTCCTATTTCAACTAATAGGTTGTTACCTTCGTTGGTGCAGGTGACCAACCGATATAAAGGTGGTGGGAGCATTTATATGGATTGTCGGAACAGAAACACCACCATCAGGGAGGATTATTATCCCCGCCCATTCATTGAGCCGTATTATGGAAGTGTTGAAGGGCATGTTGTGGAGAAGATCCCATTCCATGCCGTGAGCCCTAGTGGAGATTAAAAGAAGGTTTCGTCCGGCTGGAAGACGTTAAAGCAAGCGCTACTTGGGAGGCAACCCATGCAATCAACAAAGGACGAACTTGGGAATCGCTTCACACTCAGATTTGCGTCCCTAAACCCTTTCCTTTGTTGCTTACTTTATGTTATGTGTAATGTGTTTAATTGTGTCTAAAACATTGAGGACAATGTTTAGTTTAAGTGTGGGGGGGTAACATTCTGTTTTGAGATATTTTTGCATGAAATTCGTAGGGTTTTACCACCTAACATGTCTAAACTTGTTTCCCACTGTTTTTAAGTGTTTTTAAGCTATTTTAGAGTGTTTTAGAGTATGTTGACTTAAAAATCCGAAAATACCATAAAAATTTGAAAAAATTGCTTTGAAAAACCCAAAAAGAGTTGTTTTTGTGTGTTTGTTTGTGTCGTAGGTTACCTTCCAACACAATGATGAGGATTTGGTTTTTAATTGCATGATGGTTAAAGAAAGTTACAAACATGGATGGACGTTTGATATACTCTTTGGTTTATGCTTGTTTGTAGTTATAGTTTACGAATTCACATGTAATCACAAATGATAAAAATCAGTTTTTGTAACATGCTTGAAGGAAGGAACTCAAACTAACGCTACATCCCTGTGAGACTTGAGCCTAAACGTTATTTGGAGAGTTAAAATCTGTGCATTATTGTTTTCTAAAGTCGTTGCATGATCTCATTATTCATTGCTTGGTTACTACTTAGAAGGCGTTTTCATCACTTAGTTCCAAATGCTAGAACTCATGCCCATTTCATTCAAAGCATGTCATTGATTTGCATAACACATATTCAAGATGAAGTTGTGTAGTGACCACCACCAAAAGCCAAACAGCCATGTGCCCTTTACTCATTTTGTGTTTAAGTTTAACCCCATTGAGCTGTGTTAGCCATGTTCTTTGTTAACCCATATCATCCTCACCTAGCCTAGATTAGAACCATCCGTACCCTTGTTCTTGAAGCATAGTAAGCATGAATGAATTCCTTTTGATTATGGTGTTGCAGAAAATAAGTGTGGGGGAAAGAGTATTTATGTGAGTTGATGTGCCATAGGCACGGCTAGAAAAAAAAAAAAAAAAAAAAAAAAAGAGAAGAAAAGAAAAAGAAGTGAAAAAGAGTTCCAAAGTGTGGTTTGTTGAAGTAAGGGCCCAAAACAATGAATTAGGCCCTAAGAGTTGTTTGAATCTTCCCTTTATGTCTAAAAGATGAATTCTGCATTCTAAGGGAATTCTAGGTCATAATTTCATTACTTTACTTACTATTGCTTAAAGAACTTTTGTTTATCTTTACCTTTCGTTGTTAGCCAATACCCCAAGCCCCGTTACAACCCTTGACTTCTATCTTGAGTGTTGTGCATTTCAATTGTGGAGTTTGAATTTGGTATGAGCATATGGTGTCACTGGTTCTCGCATCTAAGTAGTAGCATTCCATTCATGAGATCATATGTAAACACGTTTAATTACTCCAGAAATTGCTTTCTCTGTTATAACGTATGTGAGTACTAGTCTTTCATGTTTACATCAATCTTCTCACATATAACTAGTGTAGGGTGTGTAGTCAGAAAATCTGAGTGAAAATTGAGTGTATAACTAGTGAGGAATTGAGGGAATTCTCTAAGGCATGTTACTACATTCAAAATGTGTTTTAATTGATTAAATGCGAGCTAGTGAATGGTGACTATGATTAAGTATGTGCTTGAGGGGAAGGAAGACTAAAAGCTATGTGAGTAATGATCTTTGACATGTCATGTTTCATTGGAAATCCCTGAGGCAAATGTTGGAAGGTTTAGGTTATGTTTCGTTTGTTTTGTTTCGTCTTGTTTACTTTAGTTGTTTTGTTTTGCTCGAGGACTAGCAAAAGTTAAGTGTGGGGGAATTTGATAGGAGCATATTCATCCGACTTAATTAGCTTGTTCCCGTGCATTTATGTTGTGTTTATTTAGTTATTTTAGTGTTTAAGGCCACTTTTGTGTATTTTCAGATTATAAGGCCAAAGTGTGCAAGAAGATGCAAATTGGAGTCTTTTGGAGCGAAAGAGGAATGAATGAGTTGAAGACTTGAAGAAACGACGAATTCCTACTCCAACGATGAATTCTTACCAAAACGAGGAATCCTACTCAAACAAGGTTTCCTATTTGAAGTAGGAAAGTTAATCCTAAGTTTCCCGTTTTGGTAACCTTTCCTAATCTAAACATCCGTATTTTCTAGCCACTTTGTAGGCCTTGTATGCACTTTAGGACACAAAACCAAGGCCCTAGCCCAATTACATAGCCTTAGCCATGACTTTTCCCTTCTCCCCTTCCCTTGCTGTGCAAGGGGGGGGGGGCATTTTTGTCTAATGTTATGTAATTAAACCCTATTTCCTTCTCCTAACCTAACCCTAGCCGCACCCTTTAATCTTTCCCTCTTTAATTTCTGATTTTATTTCCTAAATTCTAGAAGCCTTTGAATTTATTTTCTTTAATAAAAATAAGCTAGGGTTAATTTCTGGAACCAAGCATATTTCAAACCCTAGGTTTTATATACTTAGCCGCACCTTTCTATATCCCCCCCCCTTTAATCCGTAGCCTTCCATTTTATTTCATAAAAAAAACCTAGCAGCCGCAAGGAATTCACCCAAAATTTCCCACATTTGCCGTGGGTCCTATCACCAAAAACCTACAGCCGTAAACACCATTCCAGTTTTTATACTCATATCATTCAGCCATTGATGCAATTCCCCCTAAGCCGTGCCCCCCCCCCCCCCATTTTATCATGGACCCTAATAAACTAAAAAAAAAGGATAATCAGCCACCATATCATATTTTATTCTTTTCCAGCCGCATCACCATATTGAATTGATTCATATTTTAAATCAGCCACTAACTCCTAGACATGGGCCGTGCATTCAATATATTCACCCTAATAACCCTATATTCCATTCAGCCACCATAGCCGAATATATTTTTTCAGCCACAAAAGAATCATTCCAGCCGCTCTTCTCCCTGCCATTCCAGCAACTTTCCAACCTGTCCACTCCCTTCTCTGCCGTGCCTTTCCCCAGCCATTGCAGCCACCAACACATCTCCGTTCTCTAAAAAACTGCCGCAGCCACCATATCCCAGATTCTTCCAGCCGTGCCTTTTCCCATCAAACTCCAGCCAATTCCCAGCCTTGCCGCATCCATCCCCTCCACTCCAGCCACCTTCCACACCTTCACACACCATCTATCAACCTTGCCGCACTACCCAACCTCCCTAAATCCATCCCTAACCCAGAAAACCATCCAGAAATTCCCTAAACACTCTCTGCCGCAGCAAGGAGAAGAGGAAAGAGGAGCTTCGACGCGCAGAAATTCAAGTGGATTCGTTGTGCGTTCTAGGTGTAATCAATCCTTTGTGCTTTATGTTTAAATTCAATTGTATTTCTCTTTTTGTGAACATGAGAGGCTAAACCCCCTAGTTAGCTAGGGGGTGATTCGAAACCATGATTATATATGTGAAATAAGTTGATTACTTCCAATTATCGTTGCATAAGTTTTGAATACAATTTGCTTAACCGTTTGATTTAGAACTTATTCTTGTATGTTGATTGAGAGTGCACGCTTAATTTGCATGCTTGAATTTGATGCTAGGATATAAGTTTGTTTCACCTAATCGTTATGAATTTATATTCACAAGTAGTGAAGGTTGCTAGTCACGATCATGTTAAGTAGATTCCTGGCAAGCGTATCATGCTTTTCATAGTTACAAATGCCTTGTCGATGCTTATGATTTCCAAAGAACGTAATGATTCTAACTTATATCTTTATCATGCTGTTCATATAGAGAATTTGTTAGGAATAATTTGCTTGCGATGCATATTCATCCAATTCAATGATTCTAGGGAAATCTGAAGGTTAATTTAAGCGGACCTAATTAACTTGGAGTGTCGAGGTTCATAACTTATTGGATTGATAATTGGAAATTGATTTACGTTGCATATATTTCATGTGTGGAGAAGAACCCCTTAGTTAGTCCATCATCCATTGATTCATCATAATTTTGTCTTACAATTTGTTTTCTTTACAATCTGCCCATTTAGTTTAAATTCGTCCAACCACTATCCCCCCATATTTTGTTGAGTCTTAGTCATTCAAATTTGTTTTATTTTGTGTTTTTAAGCATTTGGAGTCATAAACACTTTCAAATTCGTCCAAATTAAGTTCTAGTTTCTGTTTGAGTCAATTTGATTGTTTTAGGCAGATTTGAGTGTCTCAAATCTGTTTTGAGTCATAGTAGTCTTGTTAAGAGTCTTTAAGCTTAGTTTTTGTGTTTTTAAGTCAATTCAAATTAGATTAGCACCCCTAGTTAATCCCCGGTTAGAACGATCCCTACTTACTTCATTACTACAATTGTCACAAATAGGGTTTAATTTGTGTGTCAACATAAGTTATACATCAAGGAGGAGCCACCTGGAATGTTTCTAGGTGTATTCTATCTTTGTTTTTAATGTTTAAGTTTAATTATCTTTGTTTTGAGAACATGAGGAACTAAATTCGTTTTAGTTAGAGGTGAATTCAAAGCCATGAACATATATGTGATATGAATTGATTTCATCCAATTATTGTTTCATAAATGATGAATGCGATTTACTTATCTGTTTGATTGATAACTTATTCTTGTATGTTGATTAAGGAGGCCTACTTAGTTTGCATGCATGAATTTGATGCTAGAATATAAGGGAGTTTCACGTAATAGTTATTCACTTATATTCACAAGTAGTCGAAGTCACTAGTCATGATTGTGTTAAGTGAATCCTTGGCAGGAGTCTCATGCATTTCATAGTGATGAATGCCTTGTCAATGCTTATGATTTTCATAGAATTTAATGACTTTTGATATGTATCTCTATCATGCGTTTCATATAGGGAACTTGAGAAAGATAATTTGGTTGTAATGCGTATTCATTCAATTCAATGAAATAAGGAAAATCTGATGGTAGGTTGTGCGATGCAATTAACTTGGGGCATTGTCATTCATGGATTAAAGGAATAATAACTGGAAATTGATTTGTATGCATCTGTGTCATGTGTGGAGAAGGACCCTCTAGCTAGCTTATCACCCATAGTTTTCCCTAATTTCGTCCAAGTTGTTTAGAATCTTTACAATCTGTTTGTTTTTACCTTAATTTCGTCCAAAATCCAATCCCCCTTTACTTTGTTGTGTCAAATTAGTTAGAATGTGTCCAAATTGTGTTTTTAAGTGTTTTGAGTCAAGTTAAAAGTAATTTTCGTCCAAATCACCTTTAGAGTCTAGTTTGAGTCTTTTTGATTGTTTTGTGCTGTTTTGAGTCTTTTTAGTTTGTTTTGAGTCTTATAAGTCTAGTTAAGTGTTTTTAAGTGTAGTTTTGTGTTTTTAAGTCAGTTTAGAGTAGATTAGCATCCCTTCTAATCCCCGGCCTAAAACGATCCCTACTTTCATATACTACAATCATAGGATTTTAATTTGAGTGTTAGAATATTTCACATCAATTAACATATTAATTAATCCTAGCCATAAATAATTAAACCATTTAATTATCCTTACTCATCTCCATTGTTTCTTCAATCTCTACCTTACTCGGTGTACGATCCATTAGGTTCCTTTTAGTGAGGTAGTGGGCGATTAGAACTCTTCAAATTGATTGTGAATTGAAACTTACTTTCAATTCTCCCTTTAGTGATTATACACCTTTAGGGCTTTCATAAACCATGAGTGACACCTAGCAGTATGTCATGGCTACCCAGGCTAATCAGAAGAGGTGGAGAACCTATTCAGTTTAGGATTACAATGCAATATGGCCTTTCTCTAATACAATACTTGTGACCACATTGTTTGATTTGATAGTTTATTCATGTCTACTATCCAATGTGATTCTCTTACTTATATGATTACTTGGAACGTGATTTGGAACGACTTCCTAAATCTCATTCATATTCTGGCTAGAGATTCTTAGTCATATCATAGAGTATTCTCCCTTAAACGGTTTGAAAGTTAGAGATCCCTTGTTGCGCATTCACTTGCCTCCATGGCTAAATGGCTTAATCCTAACTATACTGTGGACGCCCTCTGATGGAGTGACTTTGACATAGCCAAAGATCAAGGACCTAACCACAAGACAACTATGATCCCTCAGGTCAAATGACTACTTTGCATTATTCTAACCTTGAGTTCTCATGTGACATGAGTATGAGAACTCCTTGTTGATCGTGTTCAATGGACTCATTCTTTCTTGAGCACCTACACACTTGCCTTGGTGTCAGTCATACTAAGGACTCGAGACCAATCACTTTCTCTAAAAGAAGACATAGCACATACTGATCTTAATGAACCGTTAATGCCCAATTGGGAATCCTATGATTAGGAATGTTTAGGATATGTATACGAAAGAGAATGGTCTCATGAATCTAACTTCTTTAGATCACATTCTCCCAATTACATATTCCTTGCACTTATCATTTAAGCATATAACATTTATATGAGACAGCTTAAACAATAATCTTTGCCCTTTATATAAATAAATATATATATATATATTAAGCAAGATTAGTTTAACATGTGAAATGTTTGTAAAGTATCATCATATGATTGCCTTTTAGGGCACATTTCCAACACAACATCTATGCTTGCAATTAACAATTAAAAGGCAAAATCATGCTTGTATGCACTAAAAAACAAAACTGTACCCATGAAATTCAAGGCCTAGTAGTTGTGGTGAACCAAGACTCAACTCAAATCTTAAAGAAATGAGTTGAGAAACTTTTATACCTTTGAAGCACCTTTTTGTTTAGCAAAGGATATTCACCCATGTGAGGGCCTTTTTTCCTTAGTCTCCTTACTCCTTGACTCCATGAATGTGGATGGAGGAACTTTGCTTCTTGGCTCCATGACTTCTTGGATGGATGAAGGAATGGATTCTCCAAGTTCCCAAAATAGGGAACCTCTAGGTCTCCACACCAAGGAGAGTGTTGAGGAAGAGATGAGTGACCTAGAGGAAGAAAGATTGCTAACTATTTGCTCTAGGGTGGCCAGTCTCTTAGAGAGAAAATAGAGCTTCGTGTTCTCATCTTTTTCTCCAAAAGAAACCCTAAGGATGAAATGTTATAAAGTTCTTTATATAGTCCCTTCAATTAAGTGACAAAAGAACCAAAACCCTTCATCCTCAAATGTGGCCAGCCTTAAGGGTTCATTGGGCTTTCAAGCCCTTTGTGTTTTAAGTTGTCATACAATTTGAGCTAATGGGCTTGACATTCAAATCCCATTGGGCCTTGCGGCCCAAAACTAACCCGAGGTCTATAACGAACATATTCGTTTGATTAATTAACATATTAATTAATCCTAGCCATAAATAATTAAACCATTTAATTATCCTTACTCATGTTCGTTGTTTCTTCAATCTCTACTTTACTTGGTGTACGATCCATTAGGTTCCTTTTAGCGAGGCAATGGGCAATTAGAACTCTTCAAATCGATTGTGAATTGAAACTTACTTTCAATTCTCCCTTTAGTGATTACTCACCTTTAGGGCTTCCATGAATGACACCTAGCAGTATGTCATGGCTACCCCCAAGCTAATCAGAAGAGGTGGAGAACCTATTCAGTTTAGGATTACAATGCAATACGGTCTTTCTCTAATACAATACTATTGACCACATTGTTTGGTTTGATAGTTTATTCATGTCTACAATCCAATGTGATTATCTTACTTTTATGATTACTTTGAATGTGATTTGGAACGACTTCCTAAATCTCATTCATACTCTAGCTAAAGATTCTTAATCATATTATAGAGTATTTTGCCTCAAACAGTTTGAAGGTTAGAGATCCCTTGTTGCGCATTCACTTGCCTCTATAGCTAAGTGGCTTAACCCCAACTATGTCATGGACACCCTTTGATGGAGTGATTTTGACAAAGTCAAAGATCAAGGACCTAACCACAAGACAACTATGATGCCTCAAGTCAAAGGACTACTTTGCATTATCCCAACCATGAGTTCTCATGTGACATAAGTATGAGAACTGCTTGTTGATCATGTTCAGTGGACTTATTCTGTATTGAGCACCTATATGCTTGTCTTGGTGTCGGTCACACCAATGACTCGAGACCAGTCACTCTTAGTAAGAGAAGACATAGCACATACTAATCTTAACGGACTGTCAATGCCCAATTGGCAATCCTATGATCAGGAACGTTTAGGATATGTATACGAAAGAGAATGGTCTCATGAATCTAACTTCTTTTGGTCACATTCCCTCAATTACATATTCCTTGGACTTATTATTTAAACATATAAGATTTATATGAGATGGCTTTAAACAATAATCTTTGCGTTTTATACGTATGTTAAACCATATTAGTTTGACATGTGAAATGTCCATAAAGTATCATCATATGAATGGCTTTTAGGGCACATTTCCAACAATCTCCCACTTGCATTAGAGTCAATCAGCTTGTTCATCAGTGATGATACTTCTTCTAAATTGATTTCAAAAATGGCTGAGTAGTAGGCCTAGACAATGGATATCTATATGTTATCCATAGAAGTAACCTTGAGAATAACGACATCACTATTATACATGATTCTCAATCATGTGGTTTAATCTCTCATTTAAGTTTGGATCTTGTTGAGACCTTGATTCCCTGGCATGAGCTATCGCCCCATTAGTGTCGTAGTGTAGGTACACTAGAGACACCTTCTGGTTGGAACTGAATGGAGAGTTCATAAATGAACTTTCCCATCTAAACAACATTGTTGTAAGCTTCTATATGGCGATATATTGTGCATGCACAATGGAACACACTAAAGTCATTACTTATAATGTTTCCACCCAAATATCTCTTTAGTCATAATAAAGAGATATCCTATCATCTCTTCATTCAAAATGAAGGAGACATCCAATGATGGATGATATGAGCATATTTATGTGACTTAGTTAGCTTGTTTTCTTGCATTTATGTTGTTAGTTCCTAGTTATTTTAGTATTTTAAGCTATTTTCGTGTGTTTGTAGGTTCAATTGGCTAAAGTGGCAAGAAAAGGCAATTTGGAGCAATTTTGTGCTTGGAATAGTTAGCACATGCTTGGAGCAAGGTGGATGGAGGAAATTGAAGTTCAAGAAGGGCTAGGAATATGCTAAAGAGTTGAAGAAATTAATTCAAAACTTGGAAGACAAGGAATCAGCTACAAAGAAGGAAACATGAGTCAAACTACCTTATTTTGACTTAGTCAATCCTAATCTTTTCCTACTTATGTTCCAGCTGCCAAAAGGATCCCTAATTATATTGGGACACTTAAATATATTTTCTAGAAGGTCTAATCCTACATCTAAGGGGATGCCGCACCTTTATTTCTCCTTTCCCTTCCTTGCCGCAAACACCATCTCCCTTTTCCTTGCCGTGTAAGGCTTTCCCTTTCCCTTTCCCTTTCTCAATTCCTTGCCGTATATCTCATTCCCTTTTCTCTCTAGGATTATGAATTTATTTGCCTCTGTTCCTTGAGGATTTGGGGTTCCAAATCTTTCCCAAAAACATTTAATTAATGCCTTTCCTTTTCTCTTTATTTTTCTATAATCTGCCGCACAAACCATATTCATTCATCCCTTCACCATTCAACCAACCATTCAACCATTCATACACACAATCTGTACCATCCATCTATCATATACCACAACCCAATTTCATACCCAAAACACCTTGTGCCGCAACTTTTCAAGGAAAAATGAGAGAAGACCCCTTGAAGCCGGGCCTGCCATTCAAGATTGGATTGTTGGAACGTTCTTAGGTGTATTCAATCTTTTGTTTTCAATGTTTAATTTAAGTTTTCTTTGTTTGATTGCGAACATGGGGAACTAATTTCATTTGGGCTAGAGGAGAATTCAAAGCCATGAACATATATGTGATATGAATTGATTTCATCCAATTATTGTTTCGTAAAACATGAATGTAATTTGCTTAACTGCTTGATTGATAACTTATTCTTGTATATTGATTAAGGATGCATACTTAGTTTGCATGCATGAATTTGATGCTAAAATATAAGGGATTTTCACCTAATCGTTATGAACTTATATTTGCAAATAGTGGAGGTCGCTAGTCACGATCGTGTTAAGTAAAATCCATGGCAGGAGTATCATGCTGTTCATAGTTACGAATGCCTTGTCAATGCTTATGATTTTCACAAAGCTTAATGATCTTAGATTGTATCTCTATTATACTGTTCATGTAGGGAACTATTGAAGAATAATTTGGTTGCCAATGCGTATTCCATCCAATTCAATGACTTAAGGAAAATCTGAGGGTTAATTAGTGCTATTCACAGTTAATCTGGGGCATTGTCATTCATGGTTTATTGGAATAATAATTGGAAATCGATTTGCATGCATATGTATCATGTGTGGAGAAGAACCCTCTAGCTAGCCTATCAACCATCAGTTCACCCAAATTCATATCTCTTTACTTAGTTTCTGCAATTTGCATGCTTTTACTTTAAATTCGTCAAAAACCCAATCCCCTTTACTCTGTTGTGTCAAATTAGTTAGAATCTGTCCTAATTTGTGTTTTTGAGTGTTTTGAGTCAAAATCAATTCAATTTTCGTCCAAAGTAAGTCTTAGTGTCTGTTTTGAGTCTTTTTATTGTTTTGTGCAGGTTTGAGTTTGATTAGTTTATTTTGAGTCATATAAGTCTAGTTAAGAGTCTTAGAGTCTAGTTTTCTCTTTTGAAGTTTAGTTTTGTGTTTTTAAGTCAGTTTAGAGTAGATTAGCAATCCCTCCAAATTCCCGGCCTAGAACAATCCCTACTTACATATATACTACAATTGTCAACAAGAGGGTTTAATTTGTGTGCTAGTTTATATCACACCAATGGATATGATATTAGATTCATAATCTAATACATTTACGCTTCCATTGCGTTACTCTAATTCTTCCTCATTCTTGAGGAATATATCCTTTAGTATTTCTTAAATACTTAAGGACTCACTTGAAAGTTGCCATGGTTCTGATCCTGGGCTTGCACCGATATCGTCTTGTATCGATCATGGTACAACTCATATCAACATTTTTCATACAATATGAAATCCATAAATCATTGATGTGGTAGAAACTAACACACAAATTAAACCCTGTATATTTTGCAATCGTAGTACGAGTAAGTAGGGATCGTTCTATTCTGGGGATTTGAAGGGATGCTAATCAACACAAATTAAACTTATAAAACTGAAAACTAAGTTAAATTAACAAAAAAACAATGAGGGGGGAGATTTTGGACGAATTTAACTAAAACAAAATTAAATGGCAGCAAGTAAGTTAAGTTGTGAATAAAATATGGATGAAAGGATAGCTAAAGGATTCTTCTCCACACAGAATCATATGCATACAAATCGATTTCCAGTTATTCTTCCTACAAACCATGAATGACAATGCCCAAATTAATTGTGAACATCACTAATTAACTCTTAGATTTTCCTAAGTTCATTGGATTGGACTCAGCAACGCAACCAAATTATTCTTCTCAAGTTCCCTAACAATGAAAAGCATGATAGAGATACATCTCAAAGATCATTAAGTTCTATGAAAATCATAAGCATTGACAAAGCATTCATAGCTATGGAAAGCATGATAGAGATACATCTCAAAGATCATTAATTTCAATGAAAATCATAAGCATTGACAAAGCATTCGTAACTATGAAAAGCATGATACTCCTGCCAAGAATTTACTTAACTCAATCATGACAAGTGCCTTTTACTACTTGCAAATAGAAGTTCACAATGATTAGGTGAAATTCCCCTATATTCTAGCATCAAATCCCTACATGCAAACTAAGTGTGCACCCTTAATAAACATACAAGAAAAAGTTCTCTATAAAGCAGATAAGTAAATCACATTCATGTTTTATGAAACAATAACTGGATGCAATCAATTTATATAAAACATATGATCATGGCTTCAAATTCACCTCTAGCTCAAAAGAAACTTAGTTACACATGTTCATCATAACTGAAAAGCAATCTAAAATAAACATTGAAACTTAAAAACAAGATAGAAAGAACTCTGAAAATTCCAGCAACTTCAATGGATGATTGGTAGGCATGACACTCTGTAAATCACTACAGGAATTTCATATATATATGGGGGGGGGGGGACGGCTGAATCCAAGTAGGAAAAGGTTTTGGCATTTTGAATTATCTTAGGACTCTAAAAATCAGGTAGAGAGTGTTGGAATGTGATTAGGATTCCTCCTTGCAGTTGGAGATAAGATTGGATAAGATAAGATAAGATAGGATAGGATAAGATAATGTTCCTCTCCAACAAGGATTCCTCTTTCTTGTGTAATTCCTTGCCATCCAAGCCTAAACTTTAATTTCTCCAGATTTTAGCACATATCTAGCTCCATTTAAACAACAAAAACGTCCAGCCCATATGCTATCCACGCATGCTATCCAATCCAAGTCCAAAACTGCTCCAAATTGCTCCATTTGGCTATTTATTGTCATCTTTACCAACTGGACCTACAATAATACGAAAATAACTTAAATTACCAAAATAAATGGAAATTAACTAAGTAAATGCAAAGAAATAAGATAACAAAGTCGCATAAATATGCTCCTATCAAATTCCCCCACACTTAACTTTTGCTAGTCCCCGAGCAAAACAAAGAAAACAAAACAAAACCTAAACCTTCCAACAATTGCCTCAGGGATTTCCAATGAAACATGACATTTTAAAAATCATTACTTACATAGAATTTAGAAATCCTTACTCTTGAGCTTATACTTAGTTGTAGTATCACTGTCTAGCTCGCATTGAATCAATTAAAACAACATTTGAAAGTAGTAACATGCCTTAGAGAATTCACTCAATTCCTCACCGGATGTACTTTCTATTTTCACACAGATTTTCTTATTACACTCCCTATACCAAGTATATGTGAGAAGATTGATGTAAACATGTAAACTAGCACTCACATATGCTATAACAAAGAAGGGACTTTTTGAAATTATTAATACAAACATGTATATAATCTCATGAACGGAATGCCACTACTTAGGAGTGGGAACCCGAGATTCCATACGCTCGTACCAATTTCAAACTCCACATATTGAATAACATGACAATCAAGATAAAAGTCTAAGGGTTGTAATGGGCTAAGGTATTGGCTATCAAAGAAAGGTTAAGGATTCCACCAACGTGTAAACTGCAGGAAGAGGAAAAGTTGGATTAAAGGTTTGACTAACCAACATGGATCTTAGGAGTCCAGTGATACGTTTCCTATTCAATGGGTGTATACCAGATTTTGCCGATGATTTGATTGAGGACATAAAGTGCAAAGTATATGATCTCATGAACGGAATGCCACTACTTAGGAGCGGGAACCTGAGATTCTATACGCTCGTACCAATTTCAAACTCCACATATTGAATAACATGACAATCAAGATAAAAGTCTAAGGGTTGTAATGGGGCTAAGGTATTGGCTAACAAAGAAAGGTTAAGGATTCCACCAATGTGCAAAATGCAGGAAGAGGAAAAGTTGGATTAAAGGTTTGACTAACCAACATGGATCTTGGGAGTCCAGTGATATGTTTCCAATTCAATGGGTGTAAACCAGATTTTATCGATGATCTGATTGAGGACATAAAGTGCAAAGTTAATGATGATATGAATCGGTCCCTCCTTTCTCAATTTACGGAGAAGGAAGTTTGTGTTGCCTTGTTTTAAATGCATCTGTCTAATTCCCCAAGACCTAACATAATGCCTCCAATGTTTTTTCAAAAATATTGGCACATTGTGGGAATGGATGTTGCCAACACTATGATATCTATCATATCCTCCGGTCACATGCTAAAGAAAATCAATTATACCTATGTAGCACCCATTCCTAAGCAACAAAAGCCTCATGAGATGTCCCATCCTCGCCCTATTAACTTGTGTAATGTGACTTACAAGCTGATTTCGAAAGTGTTGACAAATAGGCTCAAACCATTGATGACAAAAGTAATTTCCCAGAATCAAAGTGCTTTTGTTCTTGGGAGTGCTATTTCAGATAACATAATTATAGCCGCTGAGGTGGCTAACTTTCCATATAAGAGGCGGATGGGAAAGAAGGGCTATCTTACGTTAAAGCTTGATATAAGCAAGGCTTATGATAGAATTGAGTGGAGCTACCTCTAAAAAGTCATGCTCAAATTGGAGTTTAATAGGTAGGACGTACATTAGATCATGGGGTGTGTTTCCTCAGTGTCTTTCTCCTTCAGGGTTAACAGTTCATCGAAGAGATATTTGCTTCCGTCATGATATTTAAGAAAGGGAGATCCCCTATCCCCTATCTATTCTTCATGTGTGCTGAAAGTTTTTCGGCTGTCATTGATAAGGCGTAATAGATGGGTGCATTGCAGGGGGTTGCGATCTGCCCAAATGCTCTGACCATTCACCATTTACTCTTTGTAGATGATTGCCTTATATTTACTAGAGCTCGAAGGGAGGATTGTGAGATGGCTAAAGCTTTGCTTAGGTTTTATGATTGGGCATTGGGGCAAGTGATATATGCAAATATAAGGTCGATCCCACAAAGATTGCTTTAACACCAATTTAACCAATTAATCACGCTAGACTTAAACAAACAAAGGATATATTGAATTGAATAGTTGATTATAATTAACAAGAAAAAGAAAAGACAATTAATTAAAATAAACACACGACACAAGAAGAAATTGAGAAACAATGGAAGTCTAAGGTTATGAATCCACCAATAACAATCCTAGTTACTTTTCCTAGAGCCAATTACTATCCAATTACCATGCCAATGTTAAAGATTGTTCTTTCTAAGGTATGAATTAATCCGTGGTCAGGCATCAACTCTTGTATCTCTACATGATAATTATATCCTATTGGTTAGGCATACAATTAAACACATAAAAACCCATTAAGCATAGAAGAATCATGTCAACCAAGTAAGGCTAGCTTGATATTGGTCATCCTCACTAGTTTGTCTACTCTTCTTAATCTTAGTTCCAATAAACCTAATTGATTGGTCATCCTCATAGATTTATCTAAATCTATAGATGCAAAATTTCTAAAGGTGATCAGTCATTAGAAACCCGAATCTAGATAAAATACCCACAAAGATTAAAAATGTAAAATGGCATATAATCGGATAATAATCAACAAACTACATCGCAAATATTCATGTCATGGCTTCATCATAAACCTTAGAAAATAACTTAGTTACACATAGAAATAAAAATAAAAGAAAGATAGAACCTGGAATCCATGGCAAAGCACGTCCCTAAGCTCTTCTTCACTAATTGCAGAGATGGTGAACGGTAGTATGGTGCGGTGGTATGGGTTATGCGGGGTGATGGATGGATGGATCTTAGAGAAAGCTTAGGGACCTTATTTATACTAGAAAAACCCTAAAAGGTCTGGGAGAAAATCTCCTAAAATAAAACAAGCTCCTAAACAATTAATGACACAAACTAGGAAAGAATCCTTCTTGACTTGGGAAACACGTCATCTGCCTTGCACGCCAGTTTTTGGGTCGATTTATCTTCTAAAAAATTTTGTAAAAATATGGAAAAACATAGCTTTATCTCTTATCTTTCCAAGAATATATCACATGCCACTAGGAAAAATAGGAAAAATCAGGAAAGCCAAACTAACCTAGTTTAATATAAAGGGCAAAGATTATTGTTTTAAGCCGTCTCATATAAATGTTATATGAGTAAACGATAAGTCCAAAGAATATACAATTGGGAGAATGTGATCTAAAGAAGTTAGATTCATGAGACCATTCTCTTTTGTATACATATCCTAAACATTCCTGATCATAGAATTGCCGATTGGGCTTTGACAGTCCGTTAAGATCAGGACGTGCTATGTCTTCTCTTAGAGAGAGTGACTGGTCTCGAGTCATTGGTGTGACTGACATCAAGACAAGCATGTAGGTGCTTAACAAAGAATGAGTTCACTGAACACGATCAACAAGGAGTTCTCAAACTCATGTCATATGAGAACTCATGGTTGGGATAATGCAAAGTAGTCCTTTGACCTGAGGCATCATAGTTGTCTTGTGGTTAGGTCTTTAATCTTTGACTATATCAAAGTCACTCCGTCGGAGGGTGTCCACGGCAAAGTTGGGGTTAAGCCATTTAGCCATGAAGGCAAGTGAATGCACAACAAGGGATCTCTAACCTTCAAACTGTTTGAGGAACCGTTTGAGGGAGAGTACTCTATGATATGATTAAGAATCTGTGGCCAAAGTATGAATGAGATTTAAGAAGTCCTTCCAAATTACATTCAAGCTAATCATATAAGTAAGAGAATCACATTGGATAGTAGACATGAATAAACTATCAAACCAAACAATGTGGTCAAGAGTATTGTATTAGAGAAAGACCGTATTGCATTGTAATCCAAAACTAAATAGGTTCTCCACCTCTTCTGATTATCTTGGGTAGCCACGACATACTGCTAGGTGTCACTCATAGTTTGTGGAAGCCCTAAAGGTGATAGGAGCATATTTAAGAGACCTTGCTAGCTTATTTCTTTGCATTTACTTAGTTATTTTCTATTTATTATAGTGATTTAAGCTATTTTCGTGTGGTTGTAGGTCCAATTGACTAAAGTGGCAAGAAAGTGCAATTTGGAGCAATTTGGAGCAGTTTTGGGCTTGGAATGGTTAGCACATGCTTGGAGTAAGGTGGATGGACCAAATTGAAGTTCAAGAAGTGCTAGGAATGTGCTAAAGAGTTGAAGAAATTAATTTAAGACTTGGAAGATAAGGAATCAGCTACAAAGAAGGAAACATGAGTCAAACTACCTTATTTTGACTTAGTCAATCCTAATCTTTTCCTACTTATGTTCCAGCTACCAAAGGGATTCCTAAATATATTGGGACACTTAAATATATGTTCTAGAAGCCTAAATCCCATTCCTAAACTCAATGCCGCACCTATTCCTTCCTTGCCATGCAAGGAAGTCACATTCCCCTTTCTTTCTAGGCTTGCCGCATATTTCCTTCCCTTTTCTCTTGGGATTCTGATTTGGTACCCTTTTCTTGTAGGATTTGTGATGGAAGCATATTTAGGCAATTTAGTTAGCTTGTTTTCTTACTTTTATGTTGTTAGGTCATAGTTATTTTAGTATTTTGAGTTATTTTCGTGTGTTTGTAGGTCCATATGGCTAAAGTAGCAAGAAGGTGCATTTTGGAGCCTTTTGGAGCAAAATTGGGCTTGGAATGGATATCATATGCTTGGAGCAAAAGGAATGGACGGAATTGAAGACTTAAAGATGTTAGGATTCCTAATCAAAGAAGGATTCCTAATCAAAGAAGGTTTCCTACTTGAAGTAGGAAAGTTAAGCCAAGGTTTCCTATTTTGGGTCGACCCTTCCTAATCCTAAATGTCCTTAAGTTCCAGCAACATTGAAGGTCTCTTATGCATTCTAGGACACAAACTAAAGGTTCCTTGCACCATTCTAGTCCTTGCCGCACTCACCTTGACCTTTCCCTTCCTTGCCGTGCAAGGGAAACCACATTCCTTTTCCTATTCTTCCTTGCCGCAAGTTTCCTTCCCTTTTCCCTTGGGATTCTGACTTTAATTCTCCTTTTCCTTAAGGATTTGGGGTCCAATTCTTTCCTAAACTAATTAATTAAAGTTAAGATCCTTTCCCTCAATTATATAACCCTTTGCCACACCCATATACAACCCTATTCACTCATATACACAACCAGCCATCAATCATCCTTCCACATTCAGAGTCGCAACCTTCATCACCTTCCTTACACTATTCCATGCTCTTCCCTTCATCATACCTTCCTGCCATACATATATCCTTGACCCTACTACACTAAAAACCACTTTCCACACCTTAAAACCTTTGTGCCGCAGCCTAGCAAGGAAGAAAGAGAGGAGAAGAAGCCTTGGATGTTTTTGCATTCAAGTTGGATTGCTGGAACGTTTTTAGGTGTAATCTATCTTTTGTTTTCAATGTTTAATTTAAGTTTTCTTTGTTTTGCTATGAACATTAGAGGCTAAACCTGTTTTAGCTAGGGGAGGTTTTGAAACCATGATTATATTTGTGATATGAATTGATTAATTCTAGTTGTGATTTCATAAATTGTGAATGCAATTTACTTAACCGCTTGATTGAGAACTTATTCTTGTATGTTAATTAAGGAGGCTTACTTAGTTTGCATGCTTCAATTTGATGCTAGAATATAAGGGAGTTTCACATAATCGTTACAAACTTATATTCACAAGTAGTAAAGGTTTTTTTTATCACAATCATGGTAAGTTAAATTCCTGGCATGAGTATCATGATGTCATAGTTACGAATGCTTTGTCAATGCTTATGATTTTCATAGAACGTAATGATCTTTGATTGTATCTTTATTATGATGTCATGTAGGGAACTTTTGAAGAATGCTTTGGGTTGTCGAATGATGTCATCCAATCCAGTAACTAAAGGAAAATCTGAGGGTTAATTAGTGATGTTAAGATTAATCTGGGGTGTTGAGGTTCATGGTTTATTGAGAAAGCAATTGGAAATAAATTTGTGTCCAAATGTACCATGTGTGGAAAAGAATCCTCTAGCTAGCTAATCATCCATAGTTTTTCCCCAAATTTGTCCAAACTATGTTCAAGTCTTTAAGTTACTTGTTTTACTTTAAATTCGTCCAAAAACCCAATCCCCTTTATTTTGTTGTGTCTAAATAGCTAGAATCTGTCCAATTTGTGTTTTTAAGTGTTTTGAGTCAAAACCAATTCTATCTTTGTCCAAGTTAAGTCCTAGAGTCTAGTTTGAATCTAGTTGATTGTTTTGTGTTGTTTTGAGTCTTTTCAATTTGTTTTGAGTCATATAAGTTTAGTTAAGAGTCTTTAAGTTTATTTAAGTGTTTTTAAGCCTAGTTTTATATCTTTGAGTCAGTTTTCATTAGATTAGCAATCCATCCTAATCCTCGGCCTAGAACGATCCCTACTTACATCTTTACTACAATTGTCAATAAGAGGGTTTAATTTAAGTGCTATTATTTATCACATCAATTTGGAGTCTTAAAATCTTTCCCAATTCAATTTCCAACCGTGCCCTTCCTTCCCAGATACAAAAAGAGCCTTGGGGGGATCCATTCACTACTATTCATACTTTCAACCATTCTTTCATACAGTTCATCACTCAAACCTTCACCCACACCTTGTGCTACAGCAAAGAAGAAGAAGAAGGACCCTGGGATGTGCTTGCCATTCAAGCTTGGATTGTTGGAGCGTTTCTAGGTGTATTCAATGTTTTGTTTTCAATGTTTAAGTTTAATTGTCTTTGTTTTGCGAACATAAGGAGCTAAACTTGTTTTAGCTAGAGGAGATTTTGAAACCATGATTATATTTGCAATATGAATTGATTACTTCTTGTTGTGATTTCATAAATTGTGAATGCAATTTACTTAACTGTTTGATTAAGAACTTATTCTTGTGTGTTGATTAAGAGGGCCCACTTAGTTTGCATGCATGAATTTGATGCTAGAATATAAGGGAGTTTCACATAATCGTTACGAACTTATATTCACAAGTAGTGAAGATTGCTGGTCACGATCATGTTAAGTTAAATTCCTGACATGACTATCATGATGTCATAGTTATGAATGTCTTGTCAATGCTTATGATTTTCACAGAGCTTAATGATCTTTGCTTGTGTCTCTATTATGCAGTTCATGTAGGGAACTTGGGAAGAATAATTTGGTTGCCGATGCGTTGTCCGTCCAATTCAATGACTTAAGGAAAATCTGAGGGTTAATTAGTGATGACACGGTTAATCTGGGGCGTTGAGATTCATGGTTTATTGGAAAAGTAACTAGAAATTGATTTGTATTTCATCAATTAAAGCAACATTTTGAATGTAGTAACATGCCTTAGAGAATTTCCTCAATTCCTCACCGGATATACTCTCTATTCTCACTTAGATTTTCTGACTACACTCCCTACACTAGGTATATGTGAGAAGATTGATGTAAACATGTAAACGAACACTCACATATGTTATAACAAGGAAAGCATTTTCTGGAATTATTAACATGTATATATATGATCTCATGAATGGAATGCCACTACTTAGACGCAAGAACCAGGGATACCATATGCTCAGACCCATTTTAAACTCCACATATTGAAACACATAACAATCAAGATAGAAGTTAAAGGGTTGTAACGGGGCTAGGGTATTGGCTAACAACGAAAGGTGAAGGATAAACAAACATTCTTAAAGCAATAGTGAGCAAAGTATTGAATTAGGCACTTAGAATTCCCTTTAGAACGCATAAGTCAACTTTGAACACCCAAGGGGAAGTCATTTTCTTTCTTTTCTTCCTCTTTTTCTTCTTTTTCACAATTTTTTCTTTCTTCTTTTTTTTTTCTTTTCTTTTTCCCGTGCCTCCTTTAAGACTTTGGCACACACATACACACAAAAATCCCTTCCCTCACACTTGTTTTCTGCAAGAATGTCACTCAAAAAGAAATCCTTCTAAGTCATGCTCCACTATACTTCAAGAACAAGGGTATGGAAAGTCCTATTCTAGGCTAGGTAAGGGTGATGGGGTTAACAAGAAAATAGGCTAAATAAGGCTCAAAGGGGTTTAAACCTACAATACAAATGACAAGGGTGGATTCGGCTATTTGGCTATGGTGGTGACTACTACACAACTTCATCTTGTTATTTGTTATGCTAATCAATTTCATGCTTTGAATGAAACGGGTATGAGTTCTAGTATTTGGAACTATAATGATGAAACGCATTCTAAGTAGCAACCAAGCAAAGAATAATGAGATCATGCAATGCCTTTAGAAAACAAGAATGCATAGATTAATAACTCTCCAAATAAACGTTTAGGCTCAAGTCTCTCAGGGATGTAGCGTTTGTTTGAGTTCCTTCCTTCAAGCATGTTACAAAAACTGATTTTATCCTTTGTGATTACATGCGAATTCGTAAACTATAACTGCAACCAAACATAACCCAAGGAGCAAATCAAACTTGCATCATTGTTTGTAACTCTCTTTAACAGTCATGCATTAAAAACCAAATCCTCATCATTGTGTTGGAAGGTACCCTAAGACACAAACAAACACAAAAACAAAAACGACTCTAAAAAAAATACTTTTTGGGTTTTTCAAACACTTTTTTCGATATTTTTTTCAAATTTTCGGATTTTTACTTTAAAACGCACCAAAACAGCTCAAAATGCACTAAAAACACTTAAAAACAGTGAGAAACAACATTAGAAGTGATAGGTGATAGGTGATAGAATCCCACGAATTTTGCATAAAAACACTTGTTTACCCCCCCACACTTAAATCAAACATTGTCCTCAATGTTTCACACAAAGACTCACATAAAAGCAAACAAATAATACACAACTAAGCATGATAAAATAAACAACAACGAGAAGGGTTTAGAACGCAAATCTGGGTTTGGAGTAGAAGTTCCATCTTCTTCTTGTCGAATGCATGGGTTGCCTCCCAAGAAGCACTTGCTTTAACATCTTCTAGCCAGACGAATCCGCCATGCTAAGCTTCACTAGTAGTACCCACGGCATGGAGGGGTACATCATCCACAACATGCTCCTCGAAATTCTCATAGTAGGGCTTTAATTGATGGCCATTCACCTTGAACTCTTGTCATATTTTCAAGCTTTGAACTTGGACTGCACCATAAGGAAAGACATTAGTAATAACAAACGGGCCAACCCACTTAGAACGCAACTTACTAGGAAACAAGCGAAGGCGAGAATTAAAGAGTAGCACTTTCTGCCCAATGGAGAATGATTTACCTCGAATCATCTTATCATGGAAAGCCTTTGTCTTCTCCTTATAAATTCGAGCGTTTTCATACGCCTCGTTCCTAATCGCTTCAAGTTCATTCAATTGGAGCTTCCTGTGAATTCTAGCTGCATCAATGTCCATGTTGAATGTTTTGACGGCCCAATGTGCCTTGTGCTCTAATTCCACGGGAAGATGGCATGGTTTGCCATAAATGAGCCGAAATGGGGACATGCCCAGGGGTGTCTTATATGCCATGCGATATGCCCACAACGCATCCTCCAAACGTACACTCCAATCCTTCCTTGTTGGGCCCACGGTTTTTTCTAGAATTTGCTTAATCTCCCTATTTGAAACCTCGGCTTGCCCATTGGTCTGAGGATGATAAGGTGTTGAAACCTTATGCGTGACGTTGTACTTCTTGAGCAAAGCCTCAATGGTTCGATTGCAAAAGTGAGACCCTCCATCACTTATGATCACTCGTGGCATTCCAAACCTTGCAAATAGGTTAGTTCTAATGAAATCTGCAACCACTCGAGAATCATTAGTTTGGGTGGCTTTTGCTTCCACCCATTTCGACACATAATCCACAACAAGTAAGATATAAAGGAAACCATGTGAGGAAGGAAAATGACCCATAAAATCAATGCCCCAAACATCAAAAATTTCAATAGGGAGTATAACATTTTGCGGCATTTGATCCTTTACACTAATGTTACCCATTCTTTGGCAACGATCACAAGACATACAAAAGGTTCTAGCATCCTTAAATAAAGTTGGCCAATAGAATCCACATTCTAAAACCTTAAGGGCTGTGCGTTGTGTCCCAAAGTGTCCCCCACATGCATAAGTGTGACAGAATGTTAAAATAGAATTGAATTCCATGTCATGCCCACACTTACGTATAATCTGATCCGAGCAATATTTCCACAAGTATGGATCATCCCAAACATAAAACCTAGCATCTTTTTTCAATTTATCACGTTGGTTTCTATTTAAAGTGTTTGGAACTTGTTTAGTCACCAAATAATTCACCAAATCCGCATACCAAGGCTCACTTACCTTAATGGATAACAATTGCTCGTCGGGGAAGGTTTCTGCAATAGGGTATGGTTCCTCCTCATGTATCATACGGCTTAGGTGGTCAGCCACCACATTTTCACTTCCCTTTTTGTCCTTGATTTCGATGTCAAACTCTTGAAGAAGTAGCATCCATCGAATTAGCCGTGGTTTGGCTTCCTTCTTGGTGAACAAGTACTTTAAAACTGCATGATTAATGAAAATAATAACCTTAGTACCAAGTAAATATGATCGAAATTTATCTAAAGCAAAGACAATGGCAAGAAGTTCTTTTTCAGTGGTCGAATAGTTTAATTGAGCGTCATTCAACGTCCGAGATGCGTAGTAGATAACATGCAGCTTCTTGTCCTTCCTTTGGCCTAAAACAGCCCCTAATGCATAGTCGGATGCATCACACATGAGCTCGAATGGAAGGTTCCAATCCGGTGGCACAATGATGAGTGCCGTGGTTAGCATGTCCTTCTTTGTTATGACATATGTGAGTATTAGTTTACATGTTTACATCAATCTTCTCACATATACCTAGTGTAGGGAGTGTAGTCAGAAAATCTGTGTGAAAATAGAGAGTATATCCAGTGAGGAATTGAGGGAATTCTCTAAGGCATGTTACTACATTTAAAAATCATGTTTTAATTGATTAAATGCGAGCTAGTGTGTGGTAACTATGGTTAAGTATATGCTCGAGGGTAGGGATAACTAAAATCTATGAATGTGGTATTCTTTAAATGTGTCATGTTCATTGGAAATCCCTGAGGTACATGTTGGAAGGTCTAGATTGTGTTTTGTTTATTTCGTTTTGCTCGAGGACTAGCAAAAGCTAAGTGTGGGGGAATTTGATAGGAGCATATTTATGCTACTTAGTTATGTTGTTTCCTTGCATTTAGTGAGTTAATTACTATTTATTTCAGTCTTTTAAGTTATTTTCGTATGTTTTTAGGTCCTAATGGCAAAAGGAGCAAGAAAGTGCATTTTGAGGCTATTTGGAGCATTTTTGGGCATGGATTGGATAGCTTAACCATGGAGTAAAGAGGATGGACGAAATTGAAGTCAAGAAGGGCTAGGAAAGGCTACAAATCTGGTGGAAGAAGTCCTAATGCAATGAAGATAAGGAAGAAGCAAGAAACAAGGAACCTTATCCAACCTTATCTTATCCTATCCTAGAAACCTTATCCTATCCTAACTCTAACATTATCCTATTCTATCCTATCCAAATCAGGTTAGGACTTAAACCTAGCTAATTAGAGGGAATTAATTACACATTTAAACACCTAATTCAGTTTCTAGAAGCTTTATCCACTCAAATGCCGCAAGAATACCATTCCTTGTAGGTTTAGGAATTGCAATCCTTCTCCTACACAAATATCATGTATCCTTGGCCCTTTAGGTTTAGGAATCTACCCTAAACCATCCCTTCTAGAAACCTTATCACATCCCTATAAACATGCCGCACCAAAACCTTCTAGAATCCCTAAATCCTAGCCGAACTCCCTATTCCAATTCCCATTTGATTTCTGCCTTGAATTAACCCTTTTTCAATGGGATTGTGCAATCCTTTTCCTTCACTAAGTGTGCCTAATTAAGTCTATATAAACAGCCCTATGCCGCACCATTTAATCCATCCACTCACTCATTCATTCATTCATACTTTCATCCATCAAACACCACAATCCATTCTACACCACCCTAGTGCCGCAAGCAAGGAAGCAAGGAAAGGAGGACTTGTGCAATCTGCCATCCAAGGGAGTGCCGTGCATGCCATTGGAGTGTGGAGCGTTTTTCTTGGTTCTTTCTATCCTTAGTCTTAGTTCAATGTTTAAATTTAATTATCTTTGTTTTACGAACATGAGGAACTAACTTCTTTTTAGTTAGAGGAGAATTTGAAGCCATGATTATATGTTTTATATGAATTAATTACGTCCGGTTATTATTACTTAACGCATGAATGTGATTTGCTTATCTAAGTTATTAAAACTGGTTTATGTATGTGGGTTGGGGGTTAACACTTAATTTGCATGCATAAACTTGATGCTAGAGTATAGCAGGGTTTCACGTAATTGTTATTCACTTATATTCACAAGTAGTAGAGGTTGCTAGTCACAATCGCGTTAAGTAAATCCTTGGTACGAATCTCATGCGTTTCATAGTGATGAGTGCCTTGTCAACGCTTAAAGTTTTCACAAAGCTTAATGACTTTTGATATGTATCTTTGTTATGCATCTCATATAAAGAACTTGAAAAAGATAATTTGGTTGTAATGCGTTTTCATTCAATTCAATGAAATAAGGAAAACTTGAGGGTTAGTTGTGCGATGCAACTAATTTGGGGCGTTGTCATTCATAGTCTAAAGGAGTAATAACTGGACATTGGTTCGTATGCATATATCATGTGTGGAGAAGGACCCTCTAACTAGCCTTTTACCCATTTGTTTTACCTAAATTCTTTTTTCAAAAGTGTTTTCTACTAAGTTTTTGTTTTGAGTCTAAAATTCGTCAAAAACAATCCCCATGTTATTTAGTCTTCATATTTGAGTCAAAACTTGTTTTCCTTGAGTCTTTTAAGTCTAGTCAAGTCCTATTTTCGTCCAAAACCTTTATTGAGTCTAAAAGTGAGTCTTTTTGAGTATTGATTGCTGTTTTAAGTGTCTAAAGTTAGTTTTGAGTCCATAGAGTCTAATTTAGTGTTTTTGAGTCTTATTTACATAGATTAGCATCCCTAGTTAATCCCCGGTCTAGAACGATCCCTACTTACTTATCTACTACAATTGTCACAAATAGGGTTTAATTTGTGTGTCAAGTTAATTTTCACATAAAGGGTAAGTGACGCACAAGATCTATCTTTGACTTATCTACCTCAATACCTTTTTCAGAAATAATATGACCTAAAACTATGCCTTGTTTAACCATGAAATGACATTTTTCCCAATTTAACACAAGGTTAGTTTCAATGCATCGTTTTAAAATCAAACTAAGATTATTCAAACAACCATCAAATGAATCACCAAAAACGCTGAAATCATCCATAAAAACCTCAATAATTTTCTTAACATAATCTGAAAATATGCTCATCATGCATCTTTGAAATGTGGCAGGTGCATTACATAAACCAAATGGCATGCGACGATAAGCAAATGTACCAAAGGGGCATGTGAAAGTGGTTTTCTCTTGATCTTCCGGAGCTATCACAATTTGATTATAACCTGAATATCCATCAAGAAAACAATAAAAAGCATAACCCGCTAACCTTTCAAGCATTTGATCAATGAATGGCAAGGGAAAATGATCATTCCTTGTAGTGGCATTGAGCTTCCTATAATCAATACAAACCCTCCAACCTGTTTGGATTCGAGTAGTAACAAGCTCATTTTCGGCATTTGTCACCACAGTTACTTTGGATTTCTTTGGAACATATTAAACCGGAGACACCCAACGACTATTCGAAATTGGATAGATCACTCCACAATCCAAGAGCTTGATTATCTCCTTCTTCACAACTTCCATCATTGGAGGGTTGAGTCGGCGTTGAGCCTCTCGAGATGCTTTGGACCCCTCCTCCAAAAGTATACGATGCATGCATGTGGTAGGGCTTATTCCCTTGATGTCGGCCAAGGTCCAACCAATTGCTGTTTTGTACTCCTTTAACACCTTCACTAACTTACCTTCTTCTTGTGCCATGAGTGAGGAGGATATAATGACGGGCAAGGTCTCTTGGTCTCCCAAGAACACATACTTTAAATGGCTCGGCAATGGTTTAAGTTCAAGGGAAGGTGGCTGCACAACTGAAGGAATGGGCTTATTAGTCGAAATTGGAATTGAAATTGGGTCCGAAGACTTACTAGATTGTAGTGGCAATGACTCAAGGGCAGCCACTATCTCAATCATATCAACACTAGGGGGCACGGCATGGTGTTCTCCATGTGTGCCGTGGGTAGTCAATGGCCCCAATTCCTTGTCTTTGAGTTCCATTCCTCTTGTAATGACCAATTCAAGTGCATCTTTGTTCAATTGTTCAAAATGGTCCTGCGCCAACGAATCAATTACATCAATAGCAAAACATGAAAGATCATCAATAGGGTACTTGATAGATTCTAAAAGATTGAAATTAATAACTTCCCCATCAAATTCCATTGTCAAAGTCCCATTAAACACATCAATCTTAGTACGGGCAGTTTTCATGAAGGGGCGGCCAAGAAGAATTGGCAATGAAGGGGAATGGTTTGATTCTTCCATTTTCAGCACGTAGAAATCCGCCAGAAAGATTAAATGATTGACCTGCACTAAAACATCTTCCAAAACACCCTTTGGATAGGCATTAGATCTATCGGCCAATTGAATAATCACACCATCATTTTTTAACTCACCTAGGTTCATAGATGCATAAATTGAGTAAGGCATAACATTAATAGATGCACCCAAGTCTAGCATGGCATGTTCAAAATGATTATTGCCAATAACGCAGGGAATTGTAAAACTACCCGGATCTTTGCATTTAGGGGGCAATTTACGTTGCAAGATGGCTGAGACATTTTCAGTTACCTATACAACCTCTTTGTTCGAAATTCTCTTCCTAGTAGTGCAAAGTTCTTTTTAAAACTTAGCATACCTTGGAACTTGCTTAATTGCATCCAAAAGTGGTATATTGACTTGTACTTTTCTAAATGTCTCCAAAATATCCTTTTCAGCCTCCTCCTTCTTTGTTTGCATGAATCTACGAGGAAATGGTACATTTGGAGGAATAACATTAGAAATAATCGAATTTGGAACATCCTTACCCTTGGAAGCCGAATGGTGTAGTTTGGGTGGCTACAACATGGGTGGTGTTACCCTTGCCGTGGCTTGCTCTTGCTCCCCCTCCTCGAATTGCAACTTTTATTCTTCCGTTGGGGCTGAATTAGTGGGTTGTGAGGCCGTTCCAACTTGTTTTCCACTTCGCAACATGATTGCTTTGGCAGATTCGAATCCTCCTTTTGGGTTGACAACGGTTGAACTAGGCAACTTGCCTTGCTCTCTGAATTAGCCCATGAACTCCGCAATCTACCCTACTTGCTTTTCTAATTCATCAACCTTTTTGTCCCTATTTTGCATTCCCTGCGCGATAGAAGTTAGTAATTGAAAGATTTGATCATTATCTATGGACGAACCTGATTTGGGTTGTGGAGGTTGTGCTTGATGCGAGAATTACTTGACACTCAAATTAAACCCTCGTTTGACAATTGTAGTAGAATGGATAAGTGAGGGATCGTTCTAGACCGGGGATTAGGAGGGCTTGCTAAAACCTTCTAAATTGACTTAAAAACATAAAAACTAAATTAAAATACTCTTAACAAGACTATTATGACTCAGAATGGCTTTGAAAAACTTAAATTGTCTAAAACAATCAAATTGACTCAAATAGAAGCTAGAACTTGATTTAGACGAATTTGCAATTGTTTATGACTCCAAAAGCTTAAAGATACAAAAATAAAACAAATACGAATGATTAAGACTTAACAAAATAAGGGGGGGGGGGAATTGTGGTTGGACGATATTAAATTAAAAAGACAGAATATAATTAAAGGCAAAATGTAAATATGAATGTGATAAAAATATGGATGATGGAATAGCCAAGGGGTTCTTCTCCACACATGTGACACTTGCAAACAAAATTGATTCTCAGTTGGTCTTTCGATAAGTTGTGAAACTCAATGCTCCAAGTTAATTAGATCCGCTTAGATTAACTTTCAGATTTCCCTAAATTCGTTGGATTGAATGGAATACGCATTACAACCAAATTATTCTTAATCAAAGTCCCTAACTATGGAATACGCATGATAGAGACATTCAACAAAGATCATTAAGTTCAACAGAAATCATAAACATCGACGAGGCATTCGTTACTATAGAATACGCATGAAACTTATGCCAAGAATTCGTTTAACGCGATTGTTTATAAGCAACCTCCACTACTTGTGAATGTAAGTTCATAGCGATTAGGTGAAATTCACTTATATTCTAGCGTCATATTTATGCATGAAAATTAAGCTTGCAATCTCAATGAACATACATAAATAAGTTATCAATCAAACAGTTAAACGAATTGAATCCACAACTTATGAAATTCCAACCAAACGTAATCAATTCAAATTGCAAATATAAACATAGTTTCGAATCACCCCCTAGCTAAAGGGGGTTTAGTTCCTCATAACTTTGAAATCAAAGAAACACCTAAACATTCCAACAACTCAAACTTGAATTGTAAGAACGTTTAGGCACTCTTCTCTTCCATTCTCATACGTACAAAACAAAGAGAATTAAATTTAAACTTTGAAATCAAAGAAACACCTAAACATTCCAACAACTCAAACTTGAATTGTATGAACGTTTAGGCACTCTTTTCTTCCTCGTTGTTGTAGCACAAGGTCTAAGGTGAGCTTTGGGGATTATGTGAAGTGTTTTGGAGGGATGGGAAGTGGTTGGATAGTGGCTGCAATGAAGGAGAAAAACTGCACAGAAAATGGAAGTGTTTGTAACTGAAAATGTGTATGGAAGAGTGAATGAATTTTGAGGAGTGTTGGATGCTTATTTATAGGTGAAATGGGGGAACAAAAGAGGGAATATTGCAGCTAGGAGGGGATGAATGATTATGGGTGCATGTGTTTGGAATAATGAAGGGGGAATGTATGTAATAAAACAACTAGGAAAAGTTATGGAAAGCTGGAAATGGGAGTGGGAACTCACGGCATTGTTGGGTTGTTTATGGGAGAATAAATGTATGATAATGGCTAAATAATTAAAGGGAATGAATGGGAGTGACACTAGGTTGGTTATGCATGTGAATGCAAGGAGGAAAGCTGAAAATGCAAGGGAAGCTCACGGCACAATGTTGTTTTGCTTCTTGAAATGCATGTGAATGCATTTGAGTGTAATATGAAAAGAATGACTAATTAATGTATGTAGGGTTGATATGCATGTGAATTAGGTTGGAAAGAGGTGGAAGTGGAATGTTATGCAATGATAATGTCTTGTAAAGATGCTAATAAATAATGCATGTAGGGTTAGCTAGGTTGGCTTTGTTTGGGTGCATGTATGTTAATGGTGGTTTTGCATGTGAATTGATGGATTGTTTTTGATGGAATGGATGGTTCTTTGCATGGCTATAAGGGATAGAATAAGAGAGAATGGGCTAGGCCCTTTGTTTTATGTCCAAAGTGAAAATAAGGCCTTCAAATTCGTCCAAACTTTGGCTCCATGGATAAGCTATCCAATCCATGCCCAAAAATGCTCCAAATGGCCTCAAAATGCACTTTCTTGCTCCCTAAGCCCTTAGAACCTGAAAACACACAAAAGAAGCATAAAGAACTAAAATAACTAAAGAAACATAACGTAAATGTACGAGAACAAGCCATTTAAGTCGCATGAATATGCTCCTATCAAATACCCCCACACTTAGCTTTTGCTAGTCCTCGAGCAAAACAGAATAAAAACAAATAAACAAAACGACACTAAACACGTAAAACACAACCTAAACCTTCCAACAACCGTCTTAGGGATTTCCAATGCACATGACATGTTAAAAATCATCATTCTCACAGATTTTTAGTCATCTTCACACTTAAGTACATTCTTAATCATAGTCACCATATACTAGTTCACAATTAAGCATTTAAAACCATGTTTTGAATGTAGTAACATGCCTTAGAGAATTTGCTCAATTCCTTACAAGATATGCACTCGATTTTCACTCAGAATTTCTAACTACACACCCTAATCTAGTCATATGTGAGAAGATTGATGTAAACATGAAAACGAACACTCACATATATGTATCATAAAGAGAGCAAATTCTGGAGTTAATAATCAAGTTTAGATATGATCTCATGAATGGAATGCTACTACTTAGACGCGAGAACCAGTGACACCATAAGCTCATACCAAGTTCAAACTCCACAAATTGAAATACACAACACTCAAGATAGAAGTCAAGGGTTGTAACGGGGCTTGGGGTATGTGGATAAAGAAGGGATATGGAAAACAAAGGTTCTTAAAGAAATAGTGAGCAAAGCATTTTAATCAACTTAGAATTCACTTTTGAATGAAAACTCAACTTTTGAACAAAAAGGGAGAATTTAGACAATTTACGCCCAGAATTGGTGTTTTGGAACCTTTCTTCAATCACTTATTCTTTTCTCTTTTTTTTTTTTTTTTTTTTTTTTTTTTTTCTTTTGAATCTCAAAACAAAAACACTTAAACATTCTCTCCCCCACACTTATTTTCTTTCATAATGTAACTCAAAAGGAATTCAATTAAGTCATGCTCACTATCTTTTAAGAACAAGGGTAAGGACGGTCATATTCTAGGTTAGGTGAAGATAAAGTGGGTAAACAAAGAACATGGGTTAACATGGCTCAACGGGGGTAAAACTTACAACATATACGAAATATGGGAAGCGAGGCTATTTGGCTATGGTGGCAACTACACAACTTCATCTTGATATATGTTATGCAAATCAATAACATGCTTTGAATGAAATGGGCATGAGTTCTAGCATTTGGAACTATATGATGAAACGCCTTCTAAGTAGTAACCAAGCAAAGAATAATGAGATCATGCAACGATTTTAGAAAACAAGAAATCACAGATTATACTCTCCAAAGAACGTTATAGGCTCAAGTCTCTCAGGGTTGTAGCATTTGTTTGAGTTCCTTCCTTCAGGCATGTTACAAAAACTAAATTTTCTTTTATGATTGCATGTGAAGTTATACATTATAACCATAACCAAGCATATACCAAGAGTAAATCAAACTTTTCTCTATGTTAATAACTCTTTTTAACAGTCATGCAATTACAAACCAAATCCTTATCATTGTGTTGGAAGGTATCCTAAGACACAAACACACACACAAAAACAACTTTAAAACAACTCTTTTTGGGTTTTTCAAAACAATTTTTCAAATTTTTATGGGATTTTCGAATTTTTAAGACAAAACACACTAAAACAGTTTTAAAACAGTGAGAAACAACATGTGAAGTGATAGGTGATAAAATCCAACGAATTTGCATCAAATATACTTAGTTACCCCCCCACACTTAAATCAAACATTGTCCTCAATGTTTTAAGCATAGATTCACACAAAGCATAAGTAAATACACAAAAAGCACTTAAACATACTAAACATGGCATAATGTAATTAACAAAGAGAAGAGTTTAGAGACGCAAATCTGGTTATAGAGTGTAAATTCCATCTTCTCTTTGTTGATTGCATTGAGGCTTGATCTTGATGATTCCACAGGCTTACTCTCGAACTGGTTTCCGCCCATCGTTGATTTTCCTTTGTGCTACTTCTTGAACTGGGCAGCATGATGGTTCATTTGGTCTCCCCCTTTGGTCTGAGCTTACCCCTTTGGTCTGTTTCTTTGTTCAATCTTTCCAATTCGTATTGAAAAGGGTTGGAGGATAACTCAGCTTATGTTTGTCTCCACATGCTTCAATGTATCATTTTCACTTGCCTTACTCGCTCCCCTTTGCAGAAGTGGTCCCTTCTCCGGAAGTGTATCAACCGTTGAAGATGACTACTCGAGAGCAACGCTAGGTAAGCAATCAGGAATAGATTCCAGGCAGTTGGCTCCAGATCGGAAGACTGACTCCAAGTGCCGGCTGATTGCTTGTTTTACTTTGCCATGCGAGTAAGAACAAGGACAAAGAAAAAGACAGGGAAAGAGCATGATATGAGATACTTTTGCTTTTGACCTTGATGATATGAGATACCTTTGCTTTTGAAGAAGCGGTGAATGAATCAGCACATGTATTTGTTGTGCTGTTTCCTCCTGGGTCATATGTACTCCAGGCATCTGGTATCATCTTTGGGGAAGAAGAAAGAATTGAGTCTTTCGAAAGGCTTTGCTGGGAGTACGCCCTCAGAGGTGAGAGAGAGTTGGGCATTTTTCTTCAGGTTTGCCCTGCCATAAAAAACGAAGGTCGACATATATAGAGATAATATCAAGTGGTGGTATTTTTTACCTTTGTCGACAAACGTTTTGATCCCGCAAATCTGGCTTTTTGAAATAGTGGCGCCTCTTCGATCTCTGAACACGCCTCTTCGATTTCTGAACACGCCTCTTCGATTTCTGAGCAGGCGCCCCTTCGATTTCTGAACGACGCCTCTTCGCTTTCTGAACGACACGTGGTAGTGCAGATGCGGCTTCTTTTGACAAAGCTGCACGCGTCTTCTGAAAAGCAGAGAAAGCGTCGCCGAACTTTGCGCTTGTCGGCTAAAGACGTGTAATTGAGATGATGGCCTCCACGTGTTATCAGCTTTGTCAGATATCTTTTGACAAAGCTGAACGCGTTTTCTGAAAAGCCGGTAATGCGTCGTCGAAATTTGCGGAGGAAAATCCGGATCTCTGAATCGGTGGACGCGTCGCCATGGCTTTTTATGGAGCTATCGATCACCCCAACAAATACACTCTGAAGAAATCCCATTCTTGAAAAATCGACTCCGGCCCTTTGAGAATTAACTCCATCCACCCCTTGAACACTTTTGAAAAATGGCAAACTCATCGAACCTTAGCTTGGAATTGAGCCTTAGCAGTGATGCGGGCGCACCGCGTCAAGGTAACGTATGGCGCCCTTCTTTCTTTTCTTCTAACGGTCCTCTCACAGGTGAAGACTCCGTGATGCAGGACGCCACAACAGCTACAATAGTAGCTAGGAACCTCCTCACTCCGAAAGATAGTAGGCTGCTGTCAGGACGGTCCGATGAGTTGGCCGTTCAAGAGTCCCTCGCACTTAGTGTTCAGTGTGCGAGTTCTGTGTCCAACATGGGCCAACGCCTGCTTGCCCGCTCCCGTCAGGTGGAATCATTGATGGCAGAGGTGGAAAGTCTCAAGCAGGAGATCCAGCAGCTGAAGTATGAGAATAGAAGTTTGCACGTGCTTGCAAACAACTATTCGACGGGCATGAAGAGGAAGCTTGATGAGCTGCAAGAGTCTGAAGGTCGGATTCACAGTGACCGTCAAAGGTTTTCGTCTTTCCTCCAGAGGCACCTTTTTCCTGGCTCATCCAGCGCTTGGCCAAGTATTGAGGCCTGGAATGCTCTATCTTCGATGCCTTCTGCTCCTATGCCTTCCGCTCTGATGCCTTCTGTTCCTACGCCTTCCGCTTCAAGAGTAAAGCCACGTAGTGGGGCCTCAAGCAAACACCCTTTGTGAAGCACCATCTTTCTTTGTTTAGCAGTGCCTATCAATAAATCAAACATTTTCTCAATGTTACAATCATAGACTCACACAATTAATAAACAAACAAACAATAACAACTAAACAACCTAACAAGGCAGAAACGAAATAGCAACAAAGAAAAGAAATTTTTTATTTATTTATTTATTTATTTATTTATTTTTTTTCAAATTTTCGGAGTTTTATACCAAGACACTATAAAACACACTAAAACACTCTAAAAACGCTTAAAACATCAAGAAACAACATTCTAAGTGAAAGGTGAATAAATCCCACGAAATTCATGCAAATACAAATTGTTTACCCCCCCCCACACTTAAATCAAACTTTGTCCTCAATGTTTTAAGCAGAAAGTCACAACAGAGCAAGCAAATAAACAAATTCGAGAAAGAAAGCAAAGTAAAGGCAGTAAAGAAAAAGAAAGGAATAAAAATAAGTCTCTTAAAGGGGTTTCCAAGTTCTTCTCTATTCGGATGCATGGGTTGCCTCCCACGAAGCGCTTTCTTTTACGTCTTGCAGCCGGACGGTACCTCCGTTTAAGCTTGACTAGGTTCCACGGCATGGAGGGGTACCTCCTCCACGACATGCTCCTCAAACATCTCGTAATAGGGCTTCAATCGATGCCCATTCACTTTGAATTCTTGCTGCGTCCTTGAACTTTTGATTTGCACTGCACCATGAGGGAAAACATTAGTAACAACAAACGGGCCAATCCATTTAGAACGCAACTTACCAGGAAACAAACGTAGGCGAGAGTTAAAAAGTAACACTTTCTGCCCAACTGTGAAGGTCTTGGTTCGAATCATTTTATCATGGAATGCTTTGGTCTTGGCTTTGTACATCCGGGCATTCTCATAGGCTTCATTCCGAATCTCCTCAAGTTCATTCAATTGGAGCTTCCTATGAACTCCCGCTGCATCTATGTCCATGTTGAAAATCTTCACGGCCCAATGTGCCTTGTGCTCTAACTCTACGGGCAAATGACATGGCTTACCATAGACGAGCCGAAAAGGTGACATCCCAATGGGTGTTTTGTATGCCGTACGATATGCCCACAGTGCATCATCTAAACGTAAGCTCCAATCCCTCCTTGTTGGTCCAACGGTCTTCTCCAAAATTTGTTTGATTTCTCGGTTAGACACCTCGGCTTGGCCATTTGTTTGAGGATGGTAAGGTGTGGAGACCTTATGGTTGACATGGTACTTTCTTAGCAACGCCTCAATGGTCCGATTGCAAAAGTGAGACCCTCCATCACTTATGATTACTCTCGGCATTCCAAACCTAGCAAAAATGTTAGTTTTCACGAAATCTGCAACCACCTTAGAATCGTTAGTACGGGTGGCTTTTGCTTCCACCCATTTAGAAACATAATCAACGGCTAGCAAGATATAAGTGAAACCATAAGATGGAGGGAAAGGGCCCATGAAATCAATGCCCCAAACATCAAAAATTTCAACATTAAAGACAGGGGTTTGCGGCATTTGGTCCTTGGTACCTATGTTACCCATTCGTTGGCAACGATCACAAGACATACAAAAGGTTCTAGCATCCCTAAATATAGTCGGCCAATAAAAACCACACTCTAGAACCTTGAGGGCAGTGCGTTGTGTGCCAAAATGACCACCACATGCATATGTGTGACAAAAGCTTAGAATTGAGTGAAATTCAGAATCATGCACACATCTACGTACAATTTGATCTGAGCAATACTTCCACAAATAAGGGTCATCCCAAACATAGAAACGTGCATCATTTTTAAGCTTATCACGTTGGTGCTTGTTTAGTTCATTTGGAATTTGTTTAGCCACCAAGTAATTCACTAAATCTGCATACCATGGTTCACTTACCTCAATGGAAAGTAGCTGCTCATCGGGAAAAGTTTCAGGGATAGGTACGGCATGTTCATGCTCCTCGTGGATCATTCGGCTTAAATGGTCAGCCACTACATTCTCGCTTCCTTTCTTATCCCGGATTTCAATATCAAATTCTTGAAGAAGAAGAATCCAACGGATAAGCCTCGGCTTTGCTTCCTTTTTCGTGAGCAAGTACCTCAAAGCTGCATGATCAGAATAAACGATTACTTTAGTACCAATTAAATATGAACGGAATTTATCTAAAGCAAAAACCACAGCTAGAAGTTCTTTTTCCGTCGTGGAGTAGTTCAATTGGGCATCATTGAGAGTCCGAGAGGCATAGTATATGACATGCGGCCGCTTGTCTCTTCTTTGTCCTAGAACAGCTCCTAATGCATAGTCGGATGCATCGCACATGAGCTCGAACGGAAGGCTCCAGTCTGGAGGTACAATAATGGGGGCCGAGACTAGCTTCTCCTTGAGTTGGTTAAATGCCGAATTACACTCTTCATCAAACTTGAATGGCACATCTTTTTGAAGCAATCGGCAAAGAGGGTTGGACATCTTGGAGAAGTCCTTGATAAAACGCCTATAGAAACCTGCATGGCCAAGAAACGAACGTACCTCTCTAACCGAAGTAGGAGAGGGTAAGTGACGTACAAGGTCTATTTTCGATTTATCTACTGCAATTCCTTTTTCTGAAACAATATGTCCTAAAACTATACCTTGTTTCACCATAAAGTGACATTTCTCCCAATTCAAGACAAGGTTAGTTTCAACACATCGTTTCAAAATTAAGGTCAGATTATCCAAGCAATTATCAAATGAACTCCCAAATACACTGAAATCATCCATGAAAACCTCAATGATCTTTTCAACAAAATCGGAAAATATACTTACCATACACCTTTGGAAAGTGGCCGGTGCGTTGCATAAGCCAAATGGCATGCGACGATAAGCAAATGTTCCAAAGGGACATGTGAATGTGGTCTTCTCTTGATCATCCGGGGCTATCACAATTTGGTTATATCCAGAGTATCCATCAAGAAAACAGTAAAAGGCATGACCGGCTAACCTTTCGAGCATCTGGTCGATGAATGGCAAAGGAAAGTGATCTTTCCTAGTCATGGCATTTAGCTTCCGGTAATCGATACATACTCGCCATCCAGTCTGAATGCGTGTAGGCACGAGCTCATTCTCATCATTCTTGATAACAGTTACTCCAGACTTCTTGGGAACGACTTGAACTGGAGAGACCCAACGGCTATCGGAGATAGGGTAGATCACTCCGCAATCCAAAAGCTTGATTATTTCCTTCTTCACCACTTCCATCATCGGAGGGTTGAGACGGCGTTGAGCCTCTCGAGTTGGTTTAGCCCCCTCCTCAAGAAGTATACGGTGCATGCATGTGGTAGGGCTTATTCCTTTAATGTCGGCCAAAGTCCACCCTATGGCCGTTTTGTGCTCTCGCAGCACCCTCACAAGCTTCTCCTCCTCCATTGCCGTGAGACTTGATGAAATGATGACGGGCAATGTTTCGCTTTCTCCCAAAAACACATACTTCAAATGGTCCGGCAACGGCTTAAGTTCAAGCGATGGTGCCTGAACAACAGAAGGTAGCATCTTAGTGGAAACTGAATTGGAAAGTGAGAGTGGAACCTTACCATATTGTTGTGGCAATGACTCAAGGGCTGCCACAACCTCAATTATTTCTTCACTAGAACCCATTGCAAAGAATTCCTCCTCCTTGCCGTGGCCTTGCATTGGCCCAAATCCTTCATTTTTGCGCTCTATGGCCTTAGTGATGGTTGTTTCCAGGGCGTCCTCGTTCAATTCTTCAAGGTATACCTGCGCCAAAGAATCGATAACATCAATGGAAAAACAAGAATGGTCATCAACGGGATATCTCATAGTTTCAGAAATATTAAAATCAATCACTTCCCCATCGAATTCCATTGTCAAGGTGTCTTTGTATACATCAATCTTCGTTCGGGCCGTCTTCATGAATGGCCTACCAAGGAGAATCGGCAAAGATGTAGAATGGGCTGAATCCTCCATGTCTAGGACGTAGAAATCAGCCGGAAAAATTAAATGGTTCACCTGCACAAGCACATCCTCCAAAACTCCTTTTGGATACGCGTTAGAACGATCAGCCAATTGTATAATTACACCATCTTGTTTTAATTCACCCAAATTCATAGATGCATAAATAGAATAAGGCATGACATTTATGGATGCACCTAAATCAAGCATGGCATGTTCAAAACGATTATGTCCAATTACACAAGGAATCGTGAAACTACCGGGGTCTTTGCACTTGGTAGGCAGTTTACGTTGCAAAACAGCGGACACATTCTCGCTTACCTTCACTACCTCTTTGTTTGTCCTCCTTCTCTTTGTATTGCATAGGTCCTTGAGGAATTTAGCATACTTTGGAACCTGTTTGATTGCATCGAGAAGCGGTATGTTCACTTGCACCTTCCGGAACGTTTCAAGAATGTCCTTCTCGCTTTCTTCCTTTTTTTCTTGCATGAACCTGCGAGGAAAAGGTACATTGGGCAGATTAGGACGTGAAGTACATGAATTTGAACTTAAATTACCTGATTTGGCCGAGTTAGGGTGATCTGCCTCAGGTTGTGTCTTCTCTTCATCTACTTTCTGGGCAGATTTGGGATTGTTTGGCTCGGTCCCAACTTCTTTTCCACCCCTTAGGGTGATGGCCTTGGCGGATTCGAATCCTCCCTTTGGATTGACTGTGGTTGAGCTAGGAAGCTTTCCTTGCTCTCTAATCTGTCCAAGGAACTCAGAAATCTGCCCTATTTGTTTCTTCATATCCATCATCTCCTTCTCGTTATTTTCTATCCGGTTGTTTTGATTTTGCAACCCCTGCGAAATAGAGGTTAGTAATTGCATAGCTTGATTACTTTCCAAAGACGTACCTGAATGAGATGATGCCGAAGGTTGTTGGGATTGTTGGGGTGCATACGGCTTGGAATAAAAACCAGGGGGGTTTGGCCTAAATCCTCCTTGTTGGGCAGCTTGTTGTGGCTCCCTCCATTTAAAGTTTGGATGGTCCCTCCATCCGGCATTGTAAGTGTTCGAGTATGGGTTGTTTTGATTTTGTCCTTGGAAACCAATTGCATTGGCAGATTCCCACCCACCATTCTCGATTAGTTGAGGGCACTTGTCGGATGGATGCCCTTGAATTGAGCACACGCCACAAACTTGGTGTTCTTGTGCTTTTGGACCAATCGAGAATTACTTGACACTCAAATTAAACCCTCGTTTGACAATTGTAGTAGAATGGATAAGTGAGGGATCGTTCTAGACCGGGGATTAGGAGGGCTTGCTAAAACCTTCTAAATTGACTTAAAAACATAAAAACTAAATTAAAATACTCTTAACAAGACTATTATGACTCAGAATGGCTTTGAAAAACTTAAATTGTCTAAAACAATCAAATTGACTCAAATAGAAGCTAGAACTTGATTTAGACGAATTTGCAATTGTTTATGACTCCAAAAGCTTAAAGATACAAAAATAAAACAAATACGAATGATTAAGACTTAACAAAATAAGGGGGGGGGGGAATTGTGGTTGGACGATATTAAATTAAAAAGACAGAATATAATTAAAGGCAAAATGTAAATATGAATGTGATAAAAATATGGATGATGGAATAGCCAAGGGGTTCTTCTCCACACATGTGACACTTGCAAACAAAATTGATTCTCAGTTGGTCTTTCGATAAGTTGTGAAACTCAATGCTCCAAGTTAATTAGATCCGCTTAGATTAACTTTCAGATTTCCCTAAATTCGTTGGATTGAATGGAATACGCATTACAACCAAATTATTCTTAATCAAAGTCCCTAACTATGGAATACGCATGATAGAGACATTCAACAAAGATCATTAAGTTCAACGGAAATCATAAACATCGACGAGGCATTCGTTACTATAGAATACGCATGAAACTTATGCCAAGAATTCGTTTAACGCGATTGTTTATAAGCAACCTCCACTACTTGTGAATGTAAGTTCATAGCGATTAGGTGAAATTCACTTATATTCTAGCGTCATATTTATGCATGAAAATTAAGCTTGCAATCTCAATGAACATACATAAATAAGTTATCAATCAAACAGTTAAACGAATTGAATCCACAACTTATGAAATTCCAACCAAACGTAATCAATTCAAATTGCAAATATAAACATAGTTTCGAATCACCCCCTAGCTAAAGGGGGTTTAGTTCCTCATAACTTTGAAATCAAAGAAACACCTAAACATTCCAACAACTCAAACTTGAATTGTAAGAACGTTTAGGCACTCTTCTCTTCCATTCTCATACGTACAAAACAAAGAGAATTAAATTTAAACTTTGAAATCAAAGAAACACCTAAACATTCCAACAACTCAAACTTGAATTGTATGAACGTTTAGGCACTCTTTTCTTCCTCGTTGTTGTAGCACAAGGTCTAAGGTGAGCTTTGGGGATTATGTGAAGTGTTTTGGAGGGATGGGAAGTGGTTGGATAGTGGCTGCAATGAAGGAGAAAAACTGCACAGAAAATGGAAGTGTTTGTAACTGAAAATGTGTATGGAAGAGTGAATGAATTTTGAGGAGTGTTGGATGCTTATTTATAGGTGAAATGGGGGAACAAAAGAGGGAATATTGCAGCTAGGAGGGGATGAATGATTATGGGTGCATGTGTTTGGAATAATGAAGGGGGAATGTATGTAATAAAACAACTAGGAAAAGTTATGGAAAGCTGGAAATGGGAGTGGGAACTCACGGCATTGTTGGGTTGTTTATGGGAGAATAAATGTATGATAATGGCTAAATAATTAAAGGGAATGAATGGGAGTGACACTAGGTTGGTTATGCATGTGAATGCAAGGAGGAAAGCTGAAAATGCAAGGGAAGCTCACGGCACAATGTTGTTTTGCTTCTTGAAATGCATGTGAATGCATTTGAGTGTAATATGAAAAGAATGACTAATTAATGTATGTAGGGTTGATATGCATGTGAATTAGGTTGGAAAGAGGTGGAAGTGGAATGTTATGCAATGATAATGTCTTGTAAAGATGCTAATAAATAATGCATGTAGGGTTAGCTAGGTTGGCTTTGTTTGGGTGCATGTATGTTAATGGTGGTTTTGCATGTGAATTGATGGATTGTTTTTGATGGAATGGATGGTTCTTTGCATGGCTATAAGGGATAGAATAAGAGAGAATGGGCTAGGCCCTTTGTTTTATGTCCAAAGTGAAAATAAGGCCTTCAAATTCGTCCAAACTTTGGCTCCATGGATAAGCTATCCAATCCATGCCCAAAAATGCTCCAAATGGCCTCAAAATGCACTTTCTTGCTCCCTAAGCCCTTAGAACCTGAAAACACACAAAAGAAGCATAAAGAACTAAAATAACTAAAGAAACATAACGTAAATGTACGAGAACAAGCCATTTAAGTCGCATGAATATGCTCCTATCAGTGCTTGGGGTGGTGTGGGTGCATACGGCCTTTGGTAGAAGCCCGGAGGTTGCTGCCTAAATGTGCTTTGTTGTTGGGGTTGTTATGGCTCCCTCCATTCGAAATATGGATGATCTCTCTAACCGGGATTGTATGTGTTAGAGAAAAGATCACTCCTTGGTTGGTTTTGGCTCCCATAACCCACGACATTGGCATTTTCCCACCCTCCGTTCTCAATCAATTGAGGGCACTTGTCCGTGAGATGTCCATTCATGGAGCACATGCCAAAAACAGCCACACTTTGTACCTTTGGTATTTCAACCACTTGCGAAAGAAGAGAAGTAAGATTAGCCATTTGATTTTGAAGTTTGGAAATAGCACTTACCTTATTAACTTGTTGATGCCGTGGTATGTCTCTTTGGCCAACGCCTTCATATTGTTGAGCATTCAAAGCTCGGTTAGCAATGAGAGTCTTGGCGGCCATAGGTGTTCTGTCCACTAAAGCTCCACCCGCTGAGGCGTCTAGCATTTGACGTTCAATTGGTAGAAGCCCTTCGTAGAAATATTGAAGAAAAAACTCCTCCTTCATTTGGTGCTGTGGACATGAAGCAATAAGGGTTTTAAAACGTTCATAATAAGTTGGGAATGATTCACCTTGATTTTGCTAAATTCCACTAATCCTTTTACGTAAAAGAATGACTCGAGAAGTTGGGAAAAACTTCTCCAAAAACGCCATTTTCATACTCTCCCATGATGTGACAGTTCTAGGGGCTAGTTCATACAACCAATCTTTAGCCTTTTCCAAGAGAGAAAAAGGAAAAGCCTTCATCTTCAAAATGCTCCCATCAACATTCACCGGGGTCATACTTGAGCAAACAACCTCGAACTCCTTCAAGTGTTTATTAGGATCTGTCTACAGCCCATGGAACTTAGGAATATGGTGCAACAAACTGGACTTGAGTTCGAACTCGTCAGTCTTGTCTGGGGGCTGCCCTTGGATATTGAATGCATAGAGGCATGGCATTATCCAATCCTGAAGCGGAAAACTCCTTGATTGTTCGGTTTTGGCTGCCATAACTTGTTCTTCCTCAAAAACCCTTGTCGTGGCCTCCTCTCCCACTTGTATTTTGTCCTCTTCAAGCTCAGGTGTAGGTTGAGGTGGTTGAGGCTCTTGTTGATTCTTCTTTCTTCTCAAGGCTCGCTCAAAATCGTCGTCAAAGTCTAAGATATGCGCATGAACCAGTTGAGAACTCCGAGTTATAAACTAGTGCCTAAAACAAGAAAACAAACAAGTCAGAAACTAAAACCAATAACACACGAAAAAAAACAAAAAGAAATAACAAGGGATTAGCAAAGTTGCTAATCCCCGGCAACGGCGCCAAAATTTGATGCGAAAATTAATTAACACACAAATTAACCCTCTTTTGACAATTGTAGCATATAAATAAGTAGGGATCGTTCTTACACCGGGGATTAGGAGGGATTGCTAAACACTTTAAACTGACTCAAATAAATAAAACTAACCTTTAAAACCCTTGACTCAACTTAAAAAGACTCAAAACAAGTTCACAAGACTCAAAATAAGCTAAACACACTCAAAACTGCCTAAAAACACAAACTGGGCAGTTTTGAGCCTAAACACAAACTTGGACGAAAATTGGTTGTAACTTGATTCAAAACTCTTCAAAACACATTCTAAAACATATTTGAACCAATTAGACACTCTAAGACAATTGGGGATTTGGTTTTGGACGAAAATCAAACAAACAAAACAATAATGTAAACTAGGCAGATTTGGACGAATTTGATGGAATTAAGTGGATGGTGAGATGGCTAGGGGGTTTTTCTCCACATTTGGCATACTTGCATACAACACAATCTCCAGTTGCTCATTCAATGAATTATGAACCTCAACACCCCAAGTTAATTAGGTACGCTTAAATTAACTCTCAGATTCCCCTTAAGTCATTGAATTGAATGGAATTAGCGCATTGCAATCAAATTATTCCTTAAAAGTTCTCTATATGAAAGCACATAATAGAAAAAACAATCAAAGATCATTAGTATCTATGGAAATCATAGGTGTTGACGAGGCATTCGTAACTATGAAAGCGCATGATACTTATGCCAAGAATTTACTTAACATAATTGTGACCAACAATCTTAACTACTCGTGAATATAAGTTCCCAACGATTAGGTGAAGTTTCCTTATACCCTAGCATCAGATTTATGCATGCAAATCAAGTGTGCACTCTCAATTCATATACATAAACAAGTTTTAATTAAAACAGATAAGTGATAGGAGCATATTTATGCGACTTAAATGGCTTGTTCTCGTACATTTACGTTATGTTTCTTTAGTTATTTTACTACTTTAAGCTATTTTCGTGTGTTTGTAGGTCCAAAGGGCTAAAGGAGCAAAAAGATGCATTTTGGAGACTTTTGGAGCACTTTTGGGCTAAGGACGGATAGCTTATGCTTGAAGCCAAAGTGTTGGACGAAATTGAAGACCTAATTGGAGCCAAAGTGTTGGAACCTTGTTCTCTTTAGTTTTAGGACATTTAAACCTTTCCTAATCCCAATCATGCCATGCATAACACACATCCATTCTAACACATTGTCATTGCACATGCATTTCCTTCATTAGTTAACCCACATGCACTTATCACTTATCATCACCACATATCATATCACTTAATCACTTATCACTTATCATCACCACTTAACCACTTATCATATCATAACCACATATCATATCACTGATCACTTATCACTTAACATATCATCCACCTACTTCACCTACAACATCCACCTACTTCACCTACAACATCCACCTACTTCACCTACAACATCCACTTCACCTACAACATCCACCTACTTCACCTACAACATCCACCTACTTCACCTACAAATGACATAGCCATATGTTCCCTCCACTACTCCTATAAATACCCTTGCATTCATTCATTCATGGAGATCTCATTTTCATACACAACACACCACAAACACTTCCATCTTCTCCCTAGCCGTGAGTCTCTCCATTTTCTGCACCATTCCCTTCCCTTTCTCCTCCATTTCTTCCATTTCCATAATCTCCCAATCCATTCAACACACCAACAACATCCCTTAGTCCTTGTGCTACAACGAAGACGAAGAGAAGAGGGCCTAAACGTTCATACAATTCACGTTTGAGTTGTTGGAATGTTTACGCGTTTCTTTGATTTCAATGTTTAAATTCAATTCTCTTTGTTTTGTAATATGAGGAATGTTTAGGTGTTTCTTTGATTTCAAAGTTATGAGGAACTAAACCCTTTTTGGCTAGGGGTGATTTCAATACCATGTTTATTTATGTGATATGAATTGATGAATTCCGGTTATAAACTCTTGATTCGTGAATGCAATTGGCTTAACTATTTGATGATTAACTTATTTGTGTTTGTTGATTGAGGGTCGACACTTAATTAGCATGCATGAATATGTGGCTAAAGTTTAAGAAGGTTTCACATAATCGTTACTAACTTATACTTGAAAGTAGTGAAGGTTGCTTGTCACGATCGCGTTAAGTTTAATTCTTAGCATGAGTAACATGATGTCATAGTTGCAAATGCTTTGTCAATGCTTATGGTTTTCATTATTCTTAATGATCTTCGATTGTATCTCTATTATGATGACATGTAGGGAACTTTTGAGAATGTTTTGGGTTGTCGAATGATGCCATCCAATCCAATAATATAAGGAAAATCTGAGGGTTAACTAGTGATGTCACGGTTAATTTGGGGCATTGTCATTCATAATTCAATGAAGGAATAACTGGAAATTGATTCATATGCATAAATATCATGTGTAGAGAAAAAACCCTTAGCTAGCTTCCCATCCATTCATTTCCGTCAAATCCATATTTACAATTTGTTTTGTTTCCAAGTATTCATTTTAGTTTAAATTCGTCCAAATCCAATTCCCCCCTATTTCGTTGAAGTCTTAGTCTTAATCTTTCTTATTTTTAGTTTTGCTTTCTTCGAGCATTAAATAGTGTTTTATATTGTGTTTTTATGTTTTTAAGTCAATTTAGAAGGTTTTAGCAAGCCCTCCTAATCCCCGGTCTAGAACGATCCCTCACTTATCCATTCTACTACAATTGTCAAACGAGGGTTTAATTTGAGTGTCAAGTAATTCTCGCATCAATAAGTAAATTGAATTCACCATTCATGAAATCACAACTGAAAGTAATCAAATCATCATGCAAATATAGCCATGGTTTCGAAATTCCCCCTAGCCAAAAGGGGATTAGTTCCTCATACTCACAAAGCAAAGATTCTTGAAATTAAACATTGAAAACACAAGAAAGATTACACCTAAAACGTTTCAGCAATTCCAGGATGAATTTGATGCACGACTAGGCTTCCCTTCCTCTTCCTTGCTGCGGCACAAGTTGTGGGTGGTGATTTTGGGGGTTATGAACGATGTATTCTTGGTTAGGAGGATGAATGATGGCTGATTATGGTGGTAGGGTGCGGCAGGTTGTGTATGGAGGTGTATGGAGTGGATGAAGGATGAAGAATGGAGGCTAGGGTGTTGCGGCACAAGTTTCTGAATAGCATAAGGGGTGATACGAATTTTTGGCTAATTTTATGTTTATATAATCCTAGGGTTAAGTAGATTAGGGTTACACTTAACAGATTTAGTGGATTAGGGCCCTAGGGTTCGGCTATAGGTGATCAAATCCACTTAGGAGGGGGTTTGGCCCACTTAGTTTCATATAAGGCTTGTGTAACCCAAATCCAAAAGGGATTAAGCCTTAGAAATCAGAATCCAAAGGGGGGGCCTAGGAAGATGCGGTACAAGTAGGGGGAAAGGGTGGAATGGCTTGCAAGGCAAGGCAAGGCCTTCTAGAAGGGTTTGATGCGCCACCTTTGTAGGGTTTCTAGAAAGAATGAGTTTTGTGGCTGATTTGGGCCTTCTAGAAGAGGATGCTTCTAGAAATAGGTTCTAGAATTATCTATTTAGGTCCCCTTGCAACTGGGATTAAGACATGATAAGGTTTGGATAGGATAAGATGAGATAAGGTTTGGATAATGTTTTGGATAATGTTGGATAAGGTTTTGATAAGGTTTTGGATAGGGTTTCCTCTCTTGAGCTACTTCCTTATCCACTTTGTCTTTAGCTCAGTTCCTTCCTCTTCTTATCACATTTCTAGCCTCTTGAAGTCCAAATTCGTCCATCCATGTTGGCCCATATGCAAGCTATCCACATAGTGTCCAAAATTGCTCCAAAATGCACCAAAATGCACTTTCTTGGTACTTTAACCCTTAGGACCTACAAACACACGAAATTGAGTTGTAATACGACATTAACTAGGAAATAATAGCACAAATGCACAAGAATAAGCTAGCTAAGTCGCCTAAATATGCTCCTATCAACATCTTTACTTTAATTGTCAATAAGAGGGTTTAATCTGAGTGCTAGTTTATAACACATCAAAAGGTGAGTAAGCAGTAAAGGGAGAATTGAAAGTAAGTTTCAATTTACAATCAATTTGAAGAGTTCTAATCGGCCACTGCCTCGCTAAAAGGAACTAAATGGATTGTACAGCGAGTAAGGTAGAGATTGAAGAAACAACAGAGATGAGTAAGGATAATTAAATGGTTTAATTATTTATGGCTAGGATTAATTAATATGTTAATTAATCGAACGAATATGTTCGTTATAGACCTCAGGTTAGTTTTGGGCCACGAGGCCCAATAGGATTTGAATGTCAAGCCCATTAACTCAAGTTGTATGACTGATAGGAGGATATTTATGCGACTTAGTTAGCTTGTTTTCTTGCATTTACATAGTTAGTTTCCATTTATTATAGTGTTTTAAGCTATTTTCGTGTGTTTATAGGTCCTAATGGCCAAAGGAGCAAGAAAGTGCATTTTGGAGCCATTTGGAGTAGTTTTGGGCATGGAATGGATAGCTTGCATATGGAGCAAGGTGGATGGAGGAAATTGAAGTTAAAAGAGGCTAGGAATATGCTACAAATCTGGAGAAACAAGTTCAAGACAAAGAAGATAAGAAAAGAGCAAGAAATATGGAACATTACCAAAACAACCTTATCTTATCCAAACCTTATCCTAACCTAATATTGTTCTACCTTATTTCTAGCTGCAAGAGGACCTAAAAACCTGATTTCTAGGAGTCTTATCTGCTCCTAAATGTATGCCGCACCCTTCCCCTTCTAGAAGTCCCAATTTATGCCACAAAACACATTGTTTCTAGAATCCCTAGAAAGGTGGTGCCTCTCCCTCTTCTAGAAGCTCTAGAACCTATAATCCTTTTCCCTTTCCTCCTTGGTCTTTGCCGTGGAACCCTAGTCCTTTCCCCTAGGGTTGTGCACTCCTTTTCCCACTTGATTTCTACTAAACCTTAGACCTAATTCTAATAACATTGGGGTTTGCCATGCATCACACATATATAAACATGCTTATGCCGCATAAATAAATACCATCCATTCACTCATCCATTCACTTATCCATTCATGCATACAGTTATTCATACATTCAGCCGTCAAACACCCTAATTCACCCTAGTGTCGCAACAAGGAAGGAAGGAGATGAAGACTTGCGCAATCTGCCACCATCGAAAGGGAGTGCCGCAAGCTTGCCATTGGAGTGTGGAGCGTTTCTGGGTTTTTTCTATCCTTAGTTTTAGTTCAATGTTTGTTTTAATTTGGTTTTCAATTATGATGAACATGAGGAACTAATTTCTTTATAGTTAGAGGTGAATTCGAAGCCAAGATTATATGTTTTATATGAATTGATTACTTCCAGTTATTCTTTCTTGAGTCTTGAATGTGATTTGCTTATTTGAGTTATCAAAACTTGTTTATGTATGTTGATTGAGGGTCGACACTTAATTTGCATGCAAGAATTTGATGCTAGAGTATAAGGTAGTTTCACCTAATCGTTATGAACTTATATTCACAAGTAGTGGAAGTCACTAGTCATAATTGTGTTAAGTAAATCCTTGGTATGGGTATCATGCTTTTCATAGTTACGAATGCCTTGTCAATGCTTATGGTTTTCAAAGAACTTAATGACCTTTGATATGTCTTTCTATCATGCTTTTCATAGTTAGGAAACTTGATAAGGATAATTTGGTTGTGATGCGTATTCCATCCAATTCAATGAGTTAAGGAAAATCTGAAAGTTAATTTGTGCTTTTCATGGTTAATTTGGGGCATTGTCATTCATAGTCTAAAGGAATAATAACTGGAAATTGGTTTATATGCATATGCTATGTGTGGAGAAGGACCTTCTAGCTAGCCTTTCACCCTTTTTAATTCACCAAATTTGTTTTTATAAAGTGTTTTATGCAAAGTTTCTGTTTTAAGTTTTAAATTCGTCAAAAACAATCCCCCTTTCATTTAGTCTTGTTATTTGAGTCAAAATCTGTTTTCTTTTAGTCTTTTGAGTCAAGTTGAGTTTTATTTTCGTTAGAATCACTTGTTAGGTCTAGAATTGAGTCTTTTTTATTGTTTGTTGCTGTTTTGAGTGTTTTAAGTTAGTTTTGAGTGTATAGAATCTAGTTTAGTGTTTTTGAGTCTTATTTGTGTTGGTTAGCATCCCTAGTTACTCCCCGGTCTAGAACGATCCCTACTTGCATATATACTACAATTGTCAACAATAGGGTTTAATTTGTGTGTCAAGTTAATTTTCACATCAAATTTTGGCGCCGTTGCCGGGGATTAGCAAAATTGGTAATCCCTCTTTGTTTATTGCCGTGTGTCTTTTCTTTTCTGTCCGTGTGTTTTTGTTTAGTTTTCTGATTTTATTTCGTTTTGTTTGCTTCGTTTTAGGTACTAGTTTATGACTCGTAGTTCTCAACCTGTTCGTGAGCACATATTGGAGTTTGACGACGATTTTGAACGAACGTTGAGAAGAAAGAAGAGGCATCCAGAACGTAGTGCATCTAATTCTGAGGCCGAATTTGAAGAAGAAGAAGAAGAAGTGGAAGAGGAAGAACAAGCCATGGCTGCAGACAATCAAACAATCAAAGAATTTTCAGCCTCGGGATTAGATAATGTCGTGCCCTTATGCATTCAATATCCTAGGGCTGCTAACAGCAAGACCGATGAGTTAGAATTAAAGTCTAGCTTGTTGCATCACATTCCCAAATACCATGGGCTGTCCATGGAAGATCCAAACAAGCATCTTAAGGAGTTTGAAGTGATATGTTCGAGCATGACACCCATCAATGTCGATGGGAACATTTTGAAGATGAAAGCCTTTCCATTCTCTCTTTTGGAAAAAGCTAAAGATTGGCTCTATGAATTAGCACCTGGAACCGTTACTTCTTGGGAAAGCATGATGAGAGCGTTCTGATGTGAAAATTAACTTAACACACAAATTAACCCTCTTTTGACAATTGTAGCATATAAATAAGTAGGGATCGTTCTTACACCGGGGATTAGGAGGGATTGCTAAACACTATAAACTGACTCAAATAAATAAATCTGACCTTTAAAACACTTAACTCACTTAAAAAAAACTCAAACACGTTCGCAAGACTCAAAATAGGCTAAAAACACTCAAAACTGCCTTAAAAACACAAACTAGGCAGTTTTGAGCCTAAACACAAACTTGGACGAAAATTGGTTCTAACTTGACTCAAAACTCTTAAAAACACAATCTAAAACATATTTGGACCAATTAGACACTCTAAGACAATTGGGGATTTGGTTTTGGACAAAAATCAAACAAACAAAACAATAATGTAAACTAGGCAGATTTGAGCGAAATTGATAGAATTAAGTGGATGGTGAGATGGCTAGGAGGTTTTTTTATCCACACATGGCATACTTGCATACAACACAATCTTCAGTTGCTTATTCAATGAATTATGAACCTCAACACCCCAAGTTAATTAGGTATGCTTAAATTAACTCTCAGATTTCCCTTAGGTCATTGAATTGAATTCATCATTCATGAAATCACAACTGAAAGTAATCAAATCATCATGCAAATATAACCATGGTTTCGAAATTTCCCCCTAGCCAAAAGGGGATTAGTTCCTCATGCTTGCACAACAAAAAGTATTGAATTTAAACATTGAAATCATAAGAAAGATTACACCTAAACGTTTCAGCAATTCCAAGATGGATTTGATGCACGGCTTGGCTCCTTTTCCTCCTCCTTGCTGCAGCACAAGGTGTGTGTGGTGGAATTGGGGGTTTTGGATGGTGTTTCTTGTTTAGAGGGATGGAGGATGGTTGATTATGGTGGTAGGGTTGCGGCAGATGTGTATGGAGGTGTATGGAGGTTGAGAATGGAGTCTAGGGTGTTGCGGCAATAGGTTTCTGAATAGCATAAGGGGGTGTACGAAATTTTGGCTGATTTTATGTTTATATAGTCCTAGGGTTAATTAGATTAGGGTTAGGCTTAACAGATTTTATGGACTAGGGCCCTAGAATTCGGCCATAGGTGATCAAATCCACCTAGGAGGGGGTTTGGCCCAATTAGTTTCATAAAAGGATTTCTGTAACCCAAATCCACAAGGAATTCAGCCTAATAAATCAGAATCCAAAAGGAAAAAGGTTTAGGAAATTCATCCAAAATTGGGCCTTCTAGAAACTAGGTGTTTTGTGGCTGATTTTGGGTTTTCTAGAAGAGATAAAAGGGGGAAGGGTGTGGCACCCTTTTAGGGTTAGATAAGGCTTCTAGAAATCATGTTTTTAGGTCCACTTGCAGCTAGGATTAAGGTGCAACAAGATTAGGTTAGGATAAGATATGATGAGATAAGGTTTTGGATAATGTTTTGGATAATGTTGGATAAGGTTTTAGATATGGTTTTGGATAGGGTTTTGGATAGGGTTTCCTCTTTTGAGCTACTTCCTTATCCACTTTGTCTTGCGCTTAGTTTCTCTTCTCATCATATTTCTAGCCTCTTGAACTCCAAATTCGTCCATCCATGTTGGCCCATATGCAAGCTATCCACATAGTGCCCAAAACTGCTCCAAAATACATCAAAATGCACTTCCTTGGTACTTTAACCCATAGGACCTACAAACACACGAAATTGAGTTGTAATACGACATTAACTAAGAAATAATAGCACAAATGCACAAGAATAAGCTAGCTAAGTCGCCTAAATATGCTCCTATCACGTTCTTGGAGAAATTCTTCCTAACTTCAAGAGTAATTCTTTTGAGGAAGAAGATTAGCGGAATTCAACAAAACCAAGGAGAATCCTTTCTAGCATATTATGAGCGTTTTAAAGCCCTTGTTGCATCCTGCCCACAACACCAAATGAAGGAAGAGCTTGTAATTCAATACTTTTACGAAGGACTACTTCCAATTGAAAGACAAATGCTAGATGCCTTGGCAGGTGAAGCTTCGGTGGACAAAACCCCGGTTGCTGCAAAGATTCTAATTGTAAATCGAGCCTTGAATGCACAACAATACAAAGAGGTTGGACAAAGGGACTCCCCACGGCAACAGCAAGTGAATGAGGTAAGTTCCATGTCCGAAATTCAATCATAATTGGCTAATCTTACTCTCCTTGTGTCTCAGGTTGTTGAAGGAAACAAACTGCAAAAACAAAATGTTTGTGAGGTGTACACCATGCAAGGACACCTCTCTGAGTAATGCCCTCAATTGATTGAGAATGAAGGATGGGAATCTGCCAATGCCGTAGGTTATCAAGGACAAAATCAACCTAGGCATGATCCATACGCCAACACTTACAATCCGGGGTGGAGAGATCATCCAAATATGAAGTGGAGGGAGCCTCAACAAACTCAACAATAAGGAGGATTTCGTCCACTAGCCCCTAGGATGTTTCCAAGGCCATACGCACCAATTCAAAACCAACCACAATCTGCCCAACCAAAAATAGGTTCATCCATGGATAATGATCAAATTGTTCAATTATTAACCACTATGGCACAGGGAATGCAAAATCAAGCCAAAAAGGTGGATGAATTGGGGAAGCAAATGGGGCAAATTTCAAAGTTCCTTGGGCAGTTTTGAGAACAAGGCAAACTTCCTAGTTCAACCATTGTGAATCCAAAGGGTGGCTTTGAAACCGCCAAGGGCATTACGTTGAGAAGTGGTAAGGAGCCTGGAAATCACCCAAAACCATCTAAACAAGGCCTTAACGAGAAAGAAAAGCTGCTGCAAGAAGAAGAATAGGAAGCAAGGGCCATGGCAAGGGAAGATCAAACCTTGTCGTAGCCCCCTAAGGTACCAAAACCGTCCCAAACCACCAAGGTAAGTCTAAATTTGAATTTTTCTAGTTTTATTCCACTAAATGTGCCCTTTCCTAGTAGTCTTAAGCAATCAAAGAAAAAAGAGAATGAGAAAGACATCCTGGAAACCTTTAGGAAAGTTTAAGTGTCACATCCTGGCCCGAGGCGGATCACTTCCCGGGCCCGCTCCACCACCATAGCACGATATTGTCCGCTTTGGGCTTACCATTCCCTCATGGTTTTGTTTTTGGGAACTCACGAGCAACTTCCCAGTGGGTCACCCATCATGGGATTGCTCAAGCCTCATTCTCGCTTAACTTCAGAGTTCCTACGGAACTCGAAGCCAATGAGCTCCCAAAAAGCCTCGTGCTAAGTAGAGATGGGAATATACATTTAAGGATCACTCCCCTGGACGATGTGGGATATCACAATTGTCACATCCCGGCCTGAGGCGGATCACTTCCCGGGCCCGCTCCAACACCATAGCACGATATTGTCCGCTTTGAGCTTACCATTCCCTCACGGTTTTGTTTTTGGAAACTCACGAGCAACTTCCCAGTGGGTCACCCATCATGGGATTGCTCAAGCCTCATTCTCGCTAAACTACGGAGTTCCTACGAAACTCGAAGCCAATGAGCTCCCAAAAGGCCTCGTGCTAAGTAGAGATGGGAATATACATTTAAGGATCACTCCTCTGGACGATGTGGGATGTCACAATCCAACCCCCTTAGGGGCCCGACATCCTCGTCGGCACATATGCGACCAGGGTTAGGCTCTGATACCAAATGTCACATCCCGGCCCGGGGCGGATCACTTCCCGGGCTCGCTCCACCACCGTAGCACGATATTGTCAGCTTTGGGCCCCGACCACGCCCTCACGGTTTTGTTTCTGGGAACTCACACGAGAACTTCCTAATGGGTTACCTATCCTGGGATTGCTCTCGCATACTACTCGCTTAACTTTGGAGTTCCGATGGAACCCGAAGCCAGTGAGCTCCCAAAAGGCCTCGTGCTAAGTAGAGATGGGAATATACATTTAAGGATCACTCCCCTGGACGATGTGGGATGTCACATTAAGTCAATATTCTGCTCCTTACAATCAAGCAAGTTCCTAAGTATACCAAATTCTTGAAAGAGCTTTGCACAACAAAGAAGAGGAATATACAAGTACATATGATCGACCTATTTACGGTCGATCATATGTACTTGTATGCTCGTTTTTACGAGCTTGTTAATTGAACAGTCTATCTCTTGCATTTCCCATGTGACTCGGTAGTACTTTTTTAAAAATTTTCCATTAATCGGTAATTTGTGAATTAAACCGGTCCGATCTCTGAGATGATATGCCCTCTTGCCGAGAACTCTGTGAACGATGAAAGGTCCTTCCCAATTCGGTGACCATTTGTCGAACCTGGAGTCTTTAATCCCGACAGGCAACATCGTTTGCCAAACCAACTCTCATTCGCCGAACGTTTTTTGTCTGACGCGTTGATTATAAGCTCGCTCGGCGATTTTCTTCTGTGCTATTAATAAGTTACTCGCGTCGATCTGACTTTCTTCTAAGTCTTCTAATTCTTGTTGCATGGCTTGACAATCTTCGGCAATAAACAAACTACTCTGCTCGATCACTCGTAATGAGTTTATACTTAGCTCGACTGGCAACATAGCATCATGTCTGTAAGTTAACACGTAAGCGGTTGTTCCGGTGGCCAATCGGGGTGAAGTCCGATATGCCCATAATGCTTCGTTTAACTTTAAATGCCACATCTCAGGCCTCTCTCTTACCGTTTTCTCGAGAATGCCGATTAATACTTTATTGCTTGCTTCAGCCTACCCGTTTGCCTGTGGGTAGTATGGCGTAAACTGCTCAAGTTGGATATTCAGACTTGCCGTGTATTCCCTAAACCTATCGGTCATGAAGATTGTGCCATGGTCGGTTATGATCTTTTCTGGCACGCCGAATCTGGTCACAATATTTTCCTCTACAAAACTGCAGACTTCCTTGGTTATTAATTCGGCGTATGACTTTGCCTCGACCCACTTAGTGAAGTAATCGTTTCTACTATTATCCACGTGTGTTTTGCCGCTCCCGACGATGGTGTGATTTTGCTGATTACGTCCATTGCCCATCCCCTGAACGGCCATGGTTTAGTAACTCAGTGGAGTAATTCGGCCAGGGCTCTCTGCACAGGTCCATGAATCTGGCATGGTATGCATTCCTGTGCGTATTCGATATACTTGGCCAGAAGTAACCGTGTCGTTGGAGCAACCAACGCATTTTGCGTCCTAATTGGTGAGCTCCATAAATTCCTTCATGCACCTCGGCCATCGCTTGGGCAGCCTCATGTGGGCCAAGGCACAATAGTAGTAACCCATCCTCACTTTTTCGATATAATTCATTTTGGTATGACACGTAATTCGTGGCGTGGACCTTCGTTCTCCGGTTGTGTTTCCCATCGGGGTTATCGAGGTATCGTAAAATCATCTTTCTTTAATTGTCTAGTAGTGCCTCGACGGCACATACTTCTACGGGGTCTCCCCGTTCCAGTAACGATGGTAGCGACATTACCCTCATGCGTATTACGTGATTGTGCTGGAGAGTTTATTGATTGACCAAGGCTGGGTATGATTGCAGAACTGTGGGTGTTACCCGGCTTAGCTTGCCCCCCGTGAGTTGTGCTCTGGAGGCGATTTGGGTGAGTTCGTCGGCATCTGTGTTCCGAATACGCGAGATATGCTCAAATATGATCCGTTTAAACGACTCGGCCAAATAGGTGGCGACCATGTGATAGGGCGTCAAAGTATAACTCATGCAACGTAACACACCGTTGAGTTGGTTAATCACAAGTTCAGAATCACCGAGAACGAGAACGCGGGATGCTCGTAAATCGTGTAAGACGTGGAAGTCGATGATAAGAGCTTCATACTCGGCCTGATTATTTGTACAGCTGAAATCCAACTTGAGAGAAAAATACCAGCGGTAGTGGTCGGGTGATTGAATGGCAATACCAACACCAGCCGAGGTCGAAATACTGGAACCATCGAAATGCATAGTCCAATGGTTGTCGCGTGTTGTGACTAAGCCGATTTCGACGTCGCTCCCTTCAAAACCATAAGGAGAAGGGTGTTAGGCCAAAAAATCGGCGAGAGCTTGGCCTTTCACGGCCTTTTGTGGTACGTACTATAAACTGAACTCGGATAACGCTAGCGTCCATTTCCCAATTCGACCTTTGACGATAGGCCGAGTGAGCATTTAACGAATCATATATGTTTAGGCAATGACCTACGTAACAGATGGGAGCATGTAATGCCGAAGTTTTGATGCGGCGAAAAATAAAGCTAAGCAAATTTTTTCGACGGGTGAATAATTGAGCTCTGGCGAATTCAAATTACGGCTGAGATAAAAGATAGCTTGTTCACGCCCAAAATCGTTATCTTGCGCGAGGAGACAACCAATGGATTCAGCGGCTATCGAAATGTACAGTTTGAGAGGTTTGCCGCGACAAGGTGGAACTAGTACAGGTGGTGTGGAAAAGGACACTTTGATTTGCGTAAATGCCGTTTGATGTTCTTCGCGCCATTCAAACTTGTCGAAATCCTTAAGTTTGAGGAGCGTAGAGAATGCCTTCATTTTACCAGCCGAATTGGCGATGAAGTGGCGGAGAAAATTTATTTTCCCGAGCAATGACTGGAGCTGCTTCTTTGTTGTCGGGGGTGGAGCGCTAATGATTGCACTGGCTTTATTTTCGTCGACTTCAATGCCGCGATGGTGCACTAAAAACCCTAAAAAATTACTGGCCAATACACCAAAGGCGCACTTGGCAGGGTTCATTTTTAGATTATTCTTGCACATGCGGAGAAACGCTTGCCGCAGATCATCCAGGTGCGTTTGGCGGCGTTTCGATTTTACCACCACATCATCAATATAAACTTCTACGATCGTACCGATTAAGTTATGGAATATCGTATTCATGGCTCGTTGGTATGTGGCGCCGACGTTCTTAAGGCTGAATGGCATGACTACCCATTCGTAAGTACCGAATGCCCTTGGGCAACGGAATGCGGTCTTGTGGACGTCGACTTCAACGATAAAGATCTGGTTGTAACCGGCATGGCCGTCAATGAAAGATAGCAATTCATGATTGGCTGCAGCATCAATTAGCAAGTCTGAGATTGGCATTGTGTATTCATCCTTGGGAGTGGCTAAATTTAGATTACGAAAATCGATGTAAATGCGGAGGGCTCCACTTTTCTTTAACACCGGAACGATATTGGCCAACCATTCGACGTACCGAGCGGTCCTATTAAACTCGGCTTTTAGAAGCCGAACTAATTCGTCCTTGATGCCAAGTTGTACTTCGGTAGAGAACCGGCGTGGGGGTTGTCGAAAAGGCTTACACCCGTCCTTGATGCGTAACTCATGTTCGACAAGGTTTCAGTCAAGGCCTGGCATCTCATGATAATTCCACGCGAAACAATCTCTAAACTCATGAAGCAATTTACAAAGCTCGACCTTCATAGAAGGTGGTAGTAACGCGCTGATAAACAATGGTCGAGGATCTTCGGCTGTGCCAACATTGATTTCTTCCAATGGGTTCTTAACCTGGGGCTGATTGTCTTCGAGTTTGGCTGGTGCAGCCTGAACTTTGTCAAAAGATAGAACGGGGCCGTTATCTGCTTCAGCCAAAAATTCGATTAAGTTTATGCCAGAATGTGGCTGCTTGGCAATGGCGTACCAATGGGCCAGCATGCTTTCCATTGTCGACGAAACCGCAGCCTGACGCCTTTCTTGTTTGGTGGCGTAAATCATTGGCGTCGGTAATTAAATCTGCCAAGCCGAGTCTCGCCGAATCCTGTTAGACATTCTCAGCACCTACCTCGATAGCTTTCTATACCGAAATTCTCATCGGCCGTCCATCCTCGTTAAAACCCTGGAGGGTGATATAGCTGACGTGATCGTCGTAATAGCGAGCCTGAATCATGTTGGTTTCAAATGGTTGATTATCGGTTAGGTGTACTACGACCGATTTGCCTACCCAAAAAATGAGAACTTGGTATAGTGATGAAGGAATGCAACTGGTTTGGTGGATTCAATAGCGGCCGAGTAATGCATTATAGTCGGTCTTGGAGTCAATTATAAAGAATGCCGTCATGTGGTGACGACCGGCAACGCTCACTTCCAACGGGAGCACTCCTTTGGTCTGAGACTTGTCGCCGATGAAGCTGCTCATTGTTATTCCTGACGGGATAAGCTCATCATCAGAACGGTGTAAGGCCTTCATGACGGACATCGGCATAATGTTGACTATGGCTCCGCAGTCGACAAACACTTTAGAAATGGGCATTCCTTCAATATGAGCCGTGACGTATAACGGCTTTAGATGTTGAAGATTAACCGAGGGGGAACGGGGGAATAGTTCGGCCAAAGCTGCCTTAAGGTTGTCACCGTTTTGGACTTCCCCATCGTCGTCGTTTGCGACGAAATCCACTTGTGTTGCTTTTTCAGCAACTACGTCCCCATCCAAGAAATTTGACTGGGGGTGCTTGGTTGGAACTCAGCCGGTAGGACGTGGACCATATTGATCTCAATATGTTCGAGGATCGAAGGACCCATCGGGTTGTGGTTGTCGTCTTCCACAGAAGTAATCATAGTATCAGTCATTAGAGCATCCTCAATAGGACTTTTGAGTGCCTTGACGTGAACCGGCTCTTGAGGTGTATTGACCAAGTCTATCTTATTCTGGCTATTTTCCTCAACCATGTTTACTGCCGAAGACTTATTTCGTTCCTGTACTTTACGGGCTCGTTCTTCGTAGGCGATGCGGGCGCTCCTTGTGTCCAGATACGCATCTAAACGCGCCACCCTTTTTTCCTCATCGGCCGTAAGGTCGAAGAGAGATACAGCCGAGAAAACTTCAAAATGATATCGCAAATGCTGAAGGCCTTCGAGTGAAAAGGGTAATTCGACGGTGTCAATATCCGTGTAGGGATTGACCTCAAAGCCGAGGACCCGAGCCTCCCGTATATGCTGGAATCTAGCTTTCATTGCTGGGTTGAAGGTTTTCTAGATGATTTGCTTTGCATCGGGGTAAGTTAGTGCTAGGTCGAGGACTTCCTAACATGCCTTAGGTAGTCCATACAAGTCATTGGCAGAATATTTCTTATGAAACTCCCGTATGTACTCTAAGGATTCACCAAGGAATGGAGGGTGTAGATTGCGTCGTATCTTGATGAACGATTCTAGCGGTGGTAACGGAGAAAGTTTCCTTTCGGCCTCTTGTCTAAAATGCTCAAGACGAGCTCTCGTCTCCCCAGGCCGGAGAAGGAGCTTGATGCGTTTCTCGGACTCTTCAATGGTGGTCTCAAAGTCACGAGCCGCTACCTTTTTCCCTTCGAGTAATTCGGTCATGATAGTCGGGGTTGGCCGATCGTCAATGCTTCCCACGGCCTCTTTTGGCTGCCACCGGGTGGCAGGGTTGTGATTGATGATTTCCTTCTTCGTGCTAGAATATGTTTAGTATAATGGCACAAGTAAGGGTATCGAATCCACAGGGACTAATTGGACCTATACAACTACTTGTTTTGCAAGAACTCTATAAGAGAAATAAAACTAATCAACTTAGGCAGATTTGTTGTTGTGACTTGAAAGCACAAGAAAATGAAGTAGACACAAATAAATGAATCAACAACTAATAAAATGAGATAGCACAAATGGAGATGAAGCTAGGGATTCGGTTTCACCATTGCTAAGCCAAGTCCATGCTTGTTAAGTCAGATTATACTCATCCATCTACCTATTTCTTGGGTTTGTTTCACTTAGATATGATCAACCATATGATGTGTGGATTTGATCAAATGTTCCTAATCATGAACCTAAGTGTGATGTGCAACTTTGGTCCCTAATCAAGAACATGACACGCACAAGAAACTTTCATAAAACCAAAGGAAACACTCGGCAGGTTGTTTGCAAAGCATTCCCTTCATTCATTCACATATCCACCAAGAGTATGCATGATGTGTGCTTTACTCTTGGCTAAACAACCTGTGGTTAAATCAAATGGTGATCAAACATTAAAATCAACACACAAAGTCACAATTAAATCAGAGAATGAAACAAGAAATAGATGGATCAACTGAGCATTCTGATATAACTACATGGCAATCTTGCAAGGCTACATTGAATCCCTAGAAAGAGATTAGTTACACTTCATGTTTACAGAATGTTTGATATAAAAATATACAACATGAATGAACATAGAATTAAGGAGAAAGAACCCTTGAAGCAAAACTGATGTCGAAATCCCTTAAGAGTTGCCTTCGGTGTTGGTGCTCCAAGTGTGTTGTAAATGAAGGTGGAGCGGCTAAGGTTGAATGGTTTCTGCGAATGGGAGAGTGTATGGACAGTTTCTGCGAATGGGAGAGTGTGTGTAATGGAATGAAACCGAGAAGAGGTTGTGTAGAAATGGAAGGGGATTTGCGGCAAAGGGGAATTGTTTGTGTTGTGTGTTGTGTTGTGAATGGAATTTCTGTGGTGAATGGAATGAATGCAAGGGTTTTTATAGGAGGAGTGGAGGTGTATATGGCTGTTTGTTTAGAATGCATGTGGCTTGTTAATGATGGAAAACAGCTAGGAAAGCATGTGAAAGCTGGAAATGCATAAGGGGTACACGGCAATGATGCTTGTTGGTGCTGGAATTGCATGTGTGTGAGGTGTGTAGGTGCTGAAAATGCATGTGAATGCATGCTGGAAATGGGAGTGAAAGGCACGGCATTGAGTTGGGAAATGAATGATTAAATGTGCATGGCTGGAATGATTAAAGGGAATGAATGGAAGTGACACTAGGTTGGTTATGCATGCTGAATTGTTGGTGCAATGATGAGATGGAATGCTGGAAAGGTAGAGAACTCACGGCAATGAATTTGTGTTAGGTGATGGGTGCATGTGTTGGCTGCATGGTTGAATGATTATAGGTGCATGTGTTGAATGATTTCTAAGGTGCATGTGGGTGAAAATTGATGCGAGATTTACTTGACACTCAAATTAAACCCTCGTTTGACAATTGTAGTAGAATGGATAAGTGAGGGATCGTTCTAGACCGGGGATTAGGAGGGCTTGCTAAAACCTTCTAAATTGACTTAAAAACATAAAAACTAAATTAAAATACTCTTAACAAGACTACTATGACTCAGAAAGGCTTTGAAAAACTCAAATTGTCTAAAACAATCAAATTGACTCAAATAGAAGCTAGAACTTGATTTAGACGAATTTGCAATTGTTTATGACTCCAAAAGCTTAAAGATACAAAAATAAAACAAATACGAATGATTAAGACTTAACAAAATAGGGGGGGGGGGAATTGTGGTTGGACGATATTAAATTAAAAAGACAGAATATAATTAAAGGCAAAATGTAAATATGAATGTGATAAAAATATGGATGATGGAATAGCCAAGGGGTTCTTCTCCACACATGTTACACTTGCAAACAAAATTGATTCTCAGTTGGTCTTTCGATAAGTTGTGAAACTCAATGCTCCAAGTTAATTAGATCCGCTTAGATTAACTTTCAGATTTCCCTAAATTCGTTGGATTGAATGGAATACGCATTACAACCAAATTATTCTTAATCAAAGTCCCTAACTATGGAATACGCATGATAGAGACATTCAACAAAGATCATTAAGTTCAACGGAAATCATAAACATCGACGAGGCATTCGTTACTATGGAATACGCATGAAACTTATGCCAAGAATTCGTTTAACGCGATTGTTTATAAGCAACCTCCACTACTTGTGAATATAAGTTCATAGCGATTAGGTGAAATTCACTTATATTCTAGCGTCATATTTATGCATGAAAATTAAGCTTGCAATCTCAATGAACATACATAAATAAGTTATCAATCAAACAGTTAAACGAATTGAATCCACAACTTATGAAATTCCAACCAAACGTAATCAATTCAAATTGCAAATATAAACATAGTTTCGAATCACCCCCTAGCTAAAGGGGGTTTAGTTCCTCATAACTTTGAAATCAAAGAAACACCTAAACATTCCAACAACTCAAACTGAATTGTATGAACGTTTAGGCACTCTTCTCTTCCATTACAAAACAAAGAAAATTGAATTTAAACATTGAAATCAAAGAAACACCTAAACATTCCAACAACTCAAACTTGAATTGTATGAACGTTTAGGCACTCTTCTCTTCTTCGTTGTTGTAGCACAAGGTCTAAGGTGAGTTTTTGGGGGATGAGTGGTTTGGGGGTTTATGGAAATGGAAGAAATGGAGGAGAAAGGGAAAGGAATGGTGCAGAAAATGGAGAGACTCACGGCTAGGGAGAAGATGGAAGTGTTTGTAACTGAAAATGTGTATGGAAGAGTGAGTCAATTTTGAGGAGTGTTGGATGCTTATTTATAGGTGAAATGGGGGAACAAAAGAGGGAATATTGCAGCTAGGAGGGGATGAATGATTATGGGTGCATGTGTTTGGAATAATGAAGGGGGAATGTATGTAATAAAACAACTAGGAAAAGTTATGGAAAGCTGGAAATGGGAGTGGGAACTCACGGCATTGTTGGGTTGTTTATGGGAGAATAAATGTATGATAATGGCTAAATAATTAAAGGGAATGAATGGGAGTGACACTAGGTTGGTTATGCATGTGGAATGTGGCTGAATTGTTGGTGAAATGATGAAATGGAATGCTGAAAAGGTAGGGAACTCACGGCAACAAGGGTGTTTGTTTGTGTGAAGTGTGTGTGAATGCATGTGAAGATGCTAATAAATAATGCATGTAGGGTTAGGAAATAAAATCATAACTTAAAGGGAGATGATTAAAGGGTGTTGAAAGGTTTGAAATGCATGTGTAATGGCTGAAATTGTGAAGAATGAAAGCTGGAAAATAAAAGGGAAAGCTGGAAAGGCATTGAAAGCCCACGGCAAAGGGGTTTTTGGTGGTGTAAATGCATGTGAATGCATGGCATTTGAAGTGATTGTTATTTGGAAATGAATGTGATGCATGTGAGTTAGAAATGTGGCTGAAATGATGAGAGACAAAGTGGAAGAATGTGGTTGAAATGGTTGAGGAAGGCACGGCAAGGGATTAGGGGGAGCATGTGCTTGTAGGGTTGATATGTTTGAAGATGCATGTGTTGAATTGGTGGTTGAATGATGAAAGAATAAGTGAATGATTATGATAAGTGATAAGTGAATGATTATGATAAGTGTATGATATGTTAAGTGATAAATGAATGATATGTTGAGTGATAAGATAAGTGGTTATTGATATGTAGATGAATGAATGAATGATAAGTGGTTATTGATATGTAGATGAATGAATGATATGATAAGTAATAAATGAATGATATGTGGTGATGAATGAATGAATGATAAGTGGTTATTGATATGTAGATGAATGAATGATATGATAAGTAATAAATGAATGATATGTGGTGATGATAAGATAAGTGTATGATATGATAAGTGGTGAATGAAGGAGTGGAATGTTGGAATGTTATGCACGACTAAGGATATAGGAAAGGTTTAAATATCCTAAAACTAAAGGGAACAAGGTTCCAACACTTTGGTCTTCAATTAGGTTTTCAATTTCGTCCAACACTTTGGCTCCAAGCATAAGCTATCCATCCTTAGCTCAAAAGTGCTCCAAAAGTCTCCAAAATGCATCTTTTTGCTCCTTTAGCCCTTTCGGCCTACAAACACACGAAAATAGCTTAAAGTACTAAAATAACTAAAGAAACATAACGTAAATGCACGAGAACAAGCCATTTAAGTCGCATGAATATGCTCCTATCAAAAATGCATGTGGGAATGCATGTGGAATTGGTGCTAGAAATAAAGGTGTGATGCACGGATTAGAGAGGATGTGCTGATTTATTTGAAGATGCATGTGCAATGGCTGAAAATGAATGTGCTTTGGCTGCAATGGTGTGTAATTGGGCTAGGGTTTAAGTGCATGAAATGGACCCAAATTGCTCCCCCTTGCATGGCAAGGAATGGTGTTTGTGTTAAGCCCACGGCAAGGTGAATGTAATTGGGTTAGGGCCATTGTTTTGTGTCCTCAAGTGCATACAAGGCCTTCAATTTCATCCAACACTTGGGCTCTAAGCATAAGCTATCCATCCTTAGCCCAATAGTGCTCCAAAAGGCCCCAAAACACTCCACAATGCATCCTTTCGTCAAACACGTCTTATGAACCTGAAAACACACAAAAGAAGCATAAAAGACTAAAATAACTAAAGAAACATAACGTAAATGTACGAGAACAAGCCATTTAAGTCGCATGAATATGCTCCTATCAAATACCCCCACACTTAGCTTTTGCTAGTCCTCGAGCAAAATAGAAAAACAAAACAAAACGAAACGAAACAAACCAAAGACAATCTTAAACCTTCCAACGTTGCCTCAGGGATTTCCAATGCACATGACATGTTAAAAATCATCATTCCCACAGATTTTGGTTATCTTTACTTAAGTACATACTTAATCATGGTCACCACATACTAGTTCACAATTAAGCATTAAAAACCATGTTTTGAATGTAGTAACATGCCTTAGAGAATTTGCTCAATTCCTTACAAGATATGCACTCAATTTTCACTCAGATTTTCTGACTACACACCCTAAACTAGTTATATGTGAGAAGATTGATGTAAACATAAAAACGAACAATCACATATATGTATTTCAAAGGAAGCAATTTCTGGAATTAATAAGCATGTTTAGATATGATCTCATGAATGGAATGCTACTACTTAGATGCGAGAACCAGTGACACCATATGCTCATACCAAGTTCAAACTCCACAATTGAAATACATAACTTTCAAGATTGAAGTCACGGGTTATAATGGGGCTTGGGGTGTTTAGATAACAAAGATGGAAAACAAAGGTTCTTTAAGCCATAGTGAGCAAAGTAATGAATTAGACATTTAGAATTCCCTTTAGAACGCAAAAATCAACTTTGAACACCCAAGGGAAAGTCACACAAAACTTAGGGCCATATTCAACTTTTTGGACCCTTTCTTCAACCATCAATGCTTGTGAGTTCATTCTTACTTATTTTCACTCCTTTTCTTTCTTGTCTTCTTCTTTTTCTTTTGAATCTCAAAACATACATATAAACTTTAAGAACAAACTTTTACTCCCCCACACTCATTTTCTTGCATAATGTAACTCAAAAGGAATTCATTTTCCGTCATGCTTACTATGCTTCAAGAACAAGGGTACGGATGGTCCTAATCTAGGCTAGGTGAGGATAATGTGGGTAAACAAAGAATAAAGGCTAAACAAGGCTCAACGGGGTTAAAATTTACAACAAATACGAAATATGGGAAGTAAGGCTATTTGGCTATGGTGGCAATTATACAACTTCATCTTGATATATGTTATGCAATCCAATGTCATGCTTTGAATGAAACGGATATAAGTTCTAGCATTTAGTTCTATCATGATACAATTGCATTCTAAGTAGCAACCAAGCAAGGAATAATGAGATCATGCAACAACTTTTAGACAACAAAGAATCACAGAATATAACTCTCCAAAGAAGGTAATGGCTCGAGTCTCACAGGGTTGTAGCATTTGTTTTGAGTTCCTTCCTTCAAGCATGTTACAAAAACGAATTTTTCTTTTATGATTGCATGTGAAGTCATACATTATAACCATAACCAAGCATATACCAAGAGTAAATCAAACTTTTCTCTATGTTTATAACTCTTTTTAACCGTCATGCAATTACAAACCAAATCCTTATCATTGTGTTGGAAGGTACCCTAAGACACAAACACACAAAAACGACTCAAAATACTCTTTTTAGGCTTTTCAAAACATGTTTTTCAAATTTTTATGTGATTTTCGGAGTTATAAAACAAAACACACTAAAAACACTCTAAAACAACTTAAAAACACCTTAAAACAGCAAGGAACAACATTTGAAGTAATAGGTGATAAAATCCCACGAATTTGCTTCAAATATACTTAGTTACCCCCCCACACTTAAATCAAACATTGTCCTCAATGTTTTAAGCATAGATTCACACAAAACATAAGTAAACACACAAACAACAACTAAACATACTAAACATGGCAGAATGTAACTAACAAAGAGAAGAGTTTAGAGACGCAAATCTGGTTATGGAGTGTAAATTCCATCTTCTCCTTGGTAATTGCATTGAGGCATTGATCATGGTGATTCCACAGGCTTACTCTTGAACTGGGCTGGAGGATTCTTTTGGTCTCCTTGATAGGAGCATATTCATGCGACTTAAATGGCTTGTTCTCGGCATTTACGTTATGTTTCTCTAGTTATTTTAGTCCTTTATGCTTCTTTTGTGTGTTTTCAGGTTCTAAGGGCTTAGGGAGCAAGAAAGTGCATTTTGAGGCTATTTGGAGCATTTTTGTGCATGAATTGGATAGCTTAATCATGGAGCAAAGAGGATGGACGAAATTGAAGCTTTGTATGCTCTTTGGGGACATCAAACAAAGGGCCTAGCCCAATCAAACACATTATGCCATACAAACCAACCTATTTTAGGCCCATTCTATGTACTTAAACCCTAGCCCTTTAAACTAGTTCATTTATCACTTATCAAACCATTCACTTATCACTCACCACATATCATTCACTTATCACTTAACATATCATTCATTTATTTCACTTCCATACTCCTCTTAATTCCACATGCATTCTCACACATGCACATCATTCACTCACATTTCCACCATTCATTCTTTATTCCACAAACAAGTCACATGCATTCACACATCAACAAAACAACTTCAATGCCGTGGGTTCCCATTTCCTTTCCAAACATCTCACATGCATTTCCACCTTCCTACTTCATCATTTCACCACATTCTCCCTCTTTAACTCACATGCATTCATCATAATTCACAACACAAAACAGCCAACACATGCACCAAAACCTTCAATGCCGTGAGTTCCCTTTGAAATTCCAGCATCTTCACATGCTTTTCTAGCTTTCCCTTTCATTTCCACCACTCATTCTTCATCATTTCAGCCACCTACATGCATTAATTATTAATATCTTCATCATTGCATCCAGAAAATGAGCAAGAAAGTTTCCCAAACACATGCATACACACACTATTTTCAGCACACACATGCAATTCCAACATCAATGCCGTGCACTCCATTTGCTTTCCAGATTTTCACATGTGTCCTAGCTATTTTCTCATCATTCCTCCACACAAACACATTAAACAAACAGCCATTTACACCTCCACTCCTCCTATAAATACCCTTGCATTCATTCATTTAGGGAGATCTCATTTTTCATACACAACACACCACAAACACTTCCATCTTCTCCCTAGCCGTGAGTCTCTCCATTTTCTGCACCATTCCCTTCCCTTTCTCCTCCATTTCTTCCATTTCCATAATCCCCCAATCCATTCAACACACCAACAACATCCCTTAGTCCTTGTGCTACAACGAAGACGAAGAGAAGAGGGCCTAAACGTTCATACAATTCACGTTTGAGTTGTTGGAATGTTTACGCGTTTCTTTGATTTCAATGTTTAAATTCAATTCTCTTTGTTTTGTAATATGAGGAATGGAAGAGAAGAGTGCCTAAACGTTCATACAATTCAAGTTTGAGTTGTTGGAATGTTTAGGTGTTTCTTTAATTTCAAAGTTATGAGGAACTAAACCCTTTTTGGCTAGGGGTGATTTCAATACCATGATTATTTATGTGATATGAATTGATGAATTCCGGTTATGAACTCTTGATTCGTGAATGCAATTGGCTTAACTATTTGATGATTAACTTATTTGTGTTTGTTGATTGAGGGTCGACACTTAATTAGCATGCATGAATATGTGGCTAAAGTTTAAGGAGGTTTCACATAATCGTTACTAACTTATACTTGAAAGTAGTAAAGGTCGCTTGTGACGATCGCGTTAAGTTTAATTCTTAGCATGAGTAACATGATGTCATAGTTGCAAATGCTTTGTCAATGCTTATGGTTTTCATTATTCTTAATGATCTTCGATTGTATCTCTATTATGATGACATGTAGGGAACTTTTGAGAATGTTTTGGGTTGTCGAATGATGCCATCCAATCCAATAATATAAGGAAAATCTGAGGGTTAACTAGTGATGTCACGGTTAATTTGGGGCATTGTCGTTCATAATTCAATGAAGGAATAACTGGAAATTGATTCATATGCATAAATATCATGTGTAGAGAAAGAACCCTTAGCTAGCTTCCCATCCATTCATTTCCGTCAAATCCATATTTACAATTTGTTTTGTTTCCAAGTATTCATTTTAGTTTAAATTCGTCCAAATCCAATTCCCCCCTATTTCGTTGAAGTCTTAGTCTTAATCTTTCTTATTTTTAGTTTTGCTTTCTTCGAGCATTAAATAGTGTTTTATATTGTGTTTTTATGTTTTTAAATCAATTTAGAAGGTTTTAGCAAGCCCTCCTAATCCCCGGTCTAGAACGATCCCTCACTTATCCATTCTACTACAATTGTCAAACGAGGGTTTAATTTGAGTGTCAAGTAATTCTCGCATCACTCCTCCAACTCGTTGATTTTCCTTTGTGCTACTCTTGAACTGGGCAGCAGGAATCTTTTGGTCTCCCCCGAAGGTCTGAGCTTCCTCCTTTTATCTGTTTCTTTGTTCAATCTCTCCAATTCGTATTGAAGAGGGTTTAGAGGATAGCTCAGCATTGCTTGTCTCTACATGCTTCAATGCCCTACTTTCACTTGCCTTACTTACTCCCCTTTGCAGAAGTGGTCCCTTCTCTGGAAGTGTATCAACCGTTGAAGATGACTACTCGAGAGCAACACTAGGTAAGCAATCAGGAATAGATTCCAGGCAGTTGGCTCCAGATCGGAAGACTGACTCCAAGTGCCAGCTGATTGCTTCTTTTACTTTGCCATGCGAGTAAGAACAAGGACAAAGAAAAAGACAGGGAAAGAGCATGATATGAGATACTTTTGCTTTTGACCTTGATGATATGAGATACCTTTGCTTTTGAAGAAGCGGTGAATGAATCAGCACACTTCAATCCGCCGTTTCCTCCTGGGTCATCTGTACTCCAGGCATCTGGTATCATCTTTGGGGAAGAAGAAAGAATTGAGTATTTCGAAAGGCTTTGCTGGGAGTGCGCCCTTAGAGGTGAGGGAGAGTTGGGCATTTTCTTCAGGTTTGCCTTGCCATAAAAGACGAAGGTCGACATATATAGAGATAATATCAAGTGGTGGTATTGTTCTTTTACCCTTGTCGACAAACGTTTTGATCCCGCAAATCCGGCTTTTTGAAATAGTGGCGCCTCTTCGATCTTTGAAGACGCCTCTTCGATTTCTGAGCAGACGCCCCTTCGCTTTCTAAATGACACGTGGTAGTGCAGATGCGGCTCCTTTTGACAAAGCTGCACGCATCTTCTGAAAAGCAGAGAAAGCGTCGCCGAACTTTGCGCTTGTCGGCTAAAGATGTGTAGTTGCGATGATGGCCTCCACGTGTTTTCAGCTTTGTCAGAAATCTTTTGACAAAGTTGAACGCGTTTTCTGAAAAGCCGAGGGAACGTCGCCTTGGCTTTTTCTAGAGGTATCAATCACCCCAACCTACACACTCTGAAGATTTCCCATTCTTGAAAATCGACTCCGGTCCTTTGAGATTTAACTCCATCCACCCCTTCTCATTGAACACCTTTGAAAAATGACTAACTCATCGAACCTTAGCTTAGATTTGAGTCTCAGCAGTGATCCGGTTGCGCCCCGTCAAGGTAATGTATGGCGCCCTTCTTTTTTATCTTCTAATGGTCCTCTTTCAGGTGAAGACTCCATGATGACAGATGCAACAACAGCTACAATAGTAGCTAGGAACCTCCTTACTCCTAAGGACAGTAGGCTGCTTTCAGGACGGTCCGATGAGTTGGCCGTTCAAGAGTCCCTCGCTCTCAGCGTTCAATGTGCAGGCTCTGTGTCCAACATGGGCCAACGCCTGCTTGCTCGGTCCCGCCAAGTGGAATCGTTGATGGCAGAGGTGGAAAGTCTTAAGCAGGAGATCAAACAGCTTAAGTACGAGAATAGAAGTTTGCAAGTGCTTGCAAATAACTATTCGTCGGGTATGAAGAGGAAGCTTGATGAGCTGCAAGAATCTGAGGGTCGAATTCACAGTGACCGTCAAAGGTTTGCAGCTTATCTCCAGAGGCACCTTTTTCCTGGGTCAACCAGCGTTTGGCCAAGTATTGAGGCCTGGAATGCTCTAGCTCCGATGCCTCCCGCTTCGATGCCTTCCGCTCTGACGCCTTCTGCTCCGACGCCTCGTAGTGGGGCTTCACGTAAACATCCTTTGTGAAGGCTCCATCTTTCTGCCATGTTTATTTTTATTCTTTTTTTTTTTTTTTTTTTTTTTTTTTTAATCAAATCAAACGGCATGGAATTGATCTTTGAATGGAGGGTGATACTTGAAATGATCCGGTAATGGTTTAAATTCTAGAGTGGATGCCTGAATCATTAACAACATATTAGTATAAAAGAAAATTGAAATTCGGGGAGGCGGCTTACCTTTGTGCTCCGACATGAACTTAAAAATAAACACCCCTTCGAAAGTTATGACATGTCCCGTGTCATAAAACCCTTTTTCATAGCAACCCAATAGTTTGTCTACAAACATAGCCCTCATATACATTCGTATTAGTAAGCAAAAACACACTTAACCAAAACTAACACAACTAACACAAAAAAAAAAAAAAACACAAACCTTCCATCCCACACCCAAACCTAACCAAAGCATTGTCCTCGATGCTTAAAATTGTATGTAATGCAAGTAGGCAAAGAATATGGAATGGTGACAACATAAACACAAAATGAGGAAAGAACACAAACCACACTAGGTTGCCTCCTAGTAAGCGCTTTATTTAATGTCTAGGCAAGACATGGTAGCTTGTTCACAGTGTTGTAAACTCAAGAAAATCTACAACTTAATAAACTTGCTCTTCCTCCACTTTCTCCAAATATGGTTTCAATCGTTGCCCATTGACTTTAAAAGAGGTGCCATTCTTCATGTTCTCTATCTCCACAGCTCCGTGGGGAAATGTTTGCAGCACCTTAAATGGTCCCACCCACCTAGACTTCAATTTACCTGGAAAAAGTCTCAAACGTGAGTCATACAACAGTACTTTCATACCTTGGTGAAACTCCTTCCGTAGGATGGCCTTGTCATGATAGAGCTTAGTCCGTTCCTTGTAGATTTTGGCATTCTCATATGCTTCATTTCTGAGTTCTTCCAACTCATTAAGTTGGAGCTTCCTTGCTATTCCAGCATCCTTGTAATCAAAGTTGAACTTCTTGATGGCCCAATATGCACGGTGTTCAAGCTCCATTGGCAAATGACAAGCTTTCCCAAACACAAGGCGATAAGGACTCATGCCAATGGGGGTCTTATATGCTGTTCTATATGCCCATAGTGCATCATTCAACCTCAGTGACCAATCCTTCCTTGTAGGGCTTACGGTCTTCATCAAAATGTTCTTGATCTCCCTATTGCTAATCTCCACTTGTCCTGAGGTTTGAGGATGGTACGGGGTTGCCACTTTGTGGTTGATGTTGTACTTCTTCATCAAGGATTCAAAGGGTTTGTTGCAGAAATGGCTGCCACCATCACTAATAATAGCTCTTGGGGTTCCAAACCTACAAAAAATCACATCTTTAAGAAAATTCAAAACAACCTTATGATCACTAGTTATTGTAGCAATGGCTTCAACCCATTTGGATACATAATCTACTGCCACTAATATGTATAAGTAACCAAAAGAGGATGGAAATGGTCCCATGAAATCAATTCCCCAAACATCAAAGAGCTCCACCACCAAAATGTTGTTCAATGGCATCTCATTTCTTCGGCTAATGTTCCCCATTTTTTGGCACCTATCACACTTAGAACAAAAATCAAAAGCATCTTTGAATAAAGTAGGCCAAAAGAAACCAGATTGTAAAACCTTTAGAGATGTCTTTTTGGCACCAAAATGTCCTCCACATGCCAATGTATGGCTGAACGTTAGAATGCTTTGTTGCTCACTCTCTGGGACACACCTCCTAATGATTTGGTCAGGCCAATATTTAAACAAATATGGTTCGTCCCAAACGTAGTGCTTTACCATGGCAAGGAACTTCTTTCTTTCCTGAAAACAAAGGTCATTTCTAATTATACCACAAACAAGATAATTAACAAAATCAGCATACCATGGTTCTTTTTCTTGAATAACAAGGAGTTGTTCATCTGGAAATGATTCATTTAGAGGCAAAGGTTGTCCAACTCCATGGTTTTCATTGAGCCGTGACAAATGGTCAGCCACAACATTATCACTTCCCTTCTTATCTCAAATTTCCAAGTCAAACTCTTGTAGTAAGAGTATCCATCTAATTAAGCGTGGCTTAGCATCTTTTTTTGTCATCAAGTACCTAAGGGTGATAAGAGCATATTCATGCGACTTAATTAGCTTGTTCTCGTGCATTTATGTTGTGTTTACTTAGCTATTTTAGTGTTTAAGGCTACTTTTGTGTATTTTCAGATTATAAGGCCAAAGTGTGCAAGAAGATGCAAATTGGAGTCTTTTGGAGCGAAAGAGGAATGAATGAGTTGAACATTTGAAGAAACGACGAATTCCTACTCCAACGATGAATTCTTACCAAAATGAGGAATCCTACTCAAACAAGGTTTCCTACTTGAAGTAGGAAAGTTAACCCTAAGTTTCCCGTTTTGGTAACCTTTCCTAATCTAAACGTCCGTATTTTCTAGCCACTTTGAAGACCTTGTAGGTACTTTAGGACACAAAACGAAGACCCTAGGCTCCTTATCCATCCTTGCCGTGCCCTTTTATTTTCTTCCCTTCCCTTGCCGTGCAAGGGAGGGCAATTTTGTCCTAGGGTTGCACTTAAAACATATGCTTTTAAACCCTAGCCGCACCTTTATATTTCTGTTTTAATTTCCTATTTTGGTAGCCTTTGATTCATCCAAAATCCATCCTAGCCGTATCTTCCAATTGACCCTAATTTCCCTACTTTTCATTCATATCGTGCAGCAACCATTAATTCTCTAACCTAAGCCATGATTATTGATTCATTCACCCTAATTGATTCTTTCCTAGCCGCACCTTTTCCCTTGTGCCGCAGCCACCATAAGCCAATATCCCATTATTCTTCTAAGCCGTGGCCCCCCCTAGCCATTCACCATAATAAAGTATTCTATCATTTACCCTAATTGAGGCAGCCACCATCCCATTTTTATTTTCTTCTTTTTGGCGGTGCATTCTATGATTATACACCCTAATTCACTCTTCCATCCGCAGCCACCTTTACACCCAAATTCATTCAGCCGCACTCTTGACCATTCTACCCTAATTCCCTCTAATCCGTGCACTCCCATTCACCTCTCATTCCATAATCATTAACCCTTTACTCCCCAAGCCGTCACACACATCCACCCTATTTTTCCCTTAACAGCCGCATTCTAATTCATGCACCCTAACACACAAAAAAATACATCCAGCCGCAGCACCATTCACCCTTTTTCTTAAACAGCCGCAGCACCATATCCCATTTTTCTGAACAGCCGCACCTTCCTCCACCTTCCCAGCCACCTTCCACACCTTCACACACCATCTACCAACCTTGCCGCACCACCCAACCTCCTTAAATCCATCCCTAACCTAGAAAACCATCCAGAAATTCCCTAAACACTCTCTGCCGCAGCAAGGAGAAGAGGAAAGAGGAGCTGCGACGCGCATAAATTCAAGTGGAATTGTTGTGCGTTCTAGGTGTAATCAATCCTTTGTGCTTTATGTTTAAATTCAATTGTATTTCTCTTTTTGTGAACATGAGAGGCTAAACCCCTATTTAGCTAGGGGGTGATTCGAAACCATGTTTATGCTTGCAATATGATTTGATTACTTTTGGTTGGAAATTCATGAATGGTGGATTCAATTTGTTTAACTGCTTGATCGATAACTTATTTATGTATGTTTATTGAGAGTGCACGCTTAATTTTCATGCATGAATATGACGCTAGAATATAAGTGAGTTTCACCTAATAGTTATGAACTTATATTCACAAGTAGTGGAGGTTGCTTATAAACAATCGCGTTAAATGAATTCTTGGCACTAGTTTCATGCTCATCATAGTAACGAATGCCTCGTCAACACTTATAGTTTTCATGATGCTTAATGATCTTTGATTGTATCTTTATTGTGCTTTTCACGTAAAGGACTTTTAGAGAATGTTTTGAATTGCGTTGCGCTAACCCATCCAATTCATTAACTTAAGGAAAATTTGACGGTTAATTTAAGCGGACCTAATTAACCAGGGGTGTTGAGTTTCATAATTCATCGAAAGACCAACTGAAAATCAAATTGTATGCAAGTGTAACATGTGTGGAGAAGAACCTTCTAGCTAGCATTCATCCATATTTTCATCATATTCATATTTACATTCTGTCTTTAAATTACAATCTGTGCATTTAGTTAATTTCGTCAAAACCTCAATCCCCCTTTACTTTAGTGTCTAATTTAGTTAGAAAGTGTCTTAGTTTGTGTTTATAAATGTTTTGTATTCTTTGAGTCTTTTGATTTGTTTTAGTGTTTTATTGTTTAGTTTTGCATTCTTTGAGTCTAGTTTAGTGTTTTTAACGTTTGTTTTACGTTTTTGAGTCAGTTTCCAAGTGATTTAGTAATCCCTCCTAATCCCCGGTTAAGAACGATCCCTACTTGCATCTTTACTACAATTGTCAAAAGAGGGTTTTAATTTGTGTGCTTAATTAGTTAGCATCAAAGGGCTGCATGATCAGAAAACACAATAACTTTAGATCCAACAAGATATGACCGAAACTTCTCTAAGGCAAAAACAATAGCAAGCAACTCCTTTTCAGTTGTGGAATAGTTAAGTTGAGCATCATTTAGAGTCCGGCTTGCATAGTAGATCACGTGTGGGAGCTTGTTCACCCTTTGCCCTAAAACTGCACCAATAGCATAGTCAGAGGCATCACACATTAATTCAAAAGGTAAAGGCCAATCTGGTGCCATAATAATAGGGGCCGAGGTTATTTCATGTTTCAAAGTATTGAATGCATCCATACAAGCTTTATCAAAATGAAATACAACATCTTTAGCTAACAGATTGCATAATGGACGAGTGATCATTGAAAAGTTCTTAATGAAACGACGATAAAAACCCGCATATCCCAAAAAACTTCTTACTCCCTTAACGGTTGTGGGAGCTGCCATATTGGTGATGATGTCAATTTTGGCTTTGTCCACCTCCATTCCTTGGCTAGAGATTACATGCCCCAACACAATTCCTTGTTTCACCATAAATTGGCACTTTTCCCAATTGAGAACCAAATTTGTTTCCTGACATCTTTGAAGTACTAAAGAGAGATGGTTAAGACATTCATCAAAAGAGGAACCAAACACTGAAAAGTCATCCATAAATACCTCAATGAATCTTTCTACCATGTCAGAAAAGATTGCCAACATGCATCTTTGGAATGTTGCTGGAGCATTGCAAAGTCCAAAAGGCATTCTCCTATATGCAAATGTGCCAAACGGGCAAGTAAAGGTAGTTTTCTCTTGATCCTCCGGAGCAATTGCAATTTGATTGTAACCTGAGTAACCATCAAGAAAACAATAGTGTGAGTAACTTGCCAATCTCTCAAGCATTTGATCTATGAAAGGCATAGGAAAGTAATCTTTTCTAGTGCTAGAATTCAACTTCCTGTAATCGGTGCAAACACGCCAACTAGCCGTGGGCTTTGTGGGCACAAGCTCTTTGTTTTCATTCTTCATTACCGTGATTCCCACCTTCTTAGGTACCACCTGAATAGCACTCACCCATTTGCTATCAGAAATGGGATATATGATCCCCACATCTAACAACTTCAACACTTCATTCCTCACAACTTCCTTCATATGTGGATTGAGCCTCCTTTGTGGTTCACGGGTTGACTTTGCTTTACTCTTGGCTAAACAACCTGTGGTTAAATCAAATGGTGATCAAACATTAAAATCAACACACAAAGTCACAATTAAATCAGAGAATGAAACAAGAAAGAGATGGATCAACTGAGCATTCTGAAATAACTACATGGCAATCTTGCAAGGCTACATCGAATCCCTAGAAAGAGATTAGTTACACTTCATGTTTACAGAATGTTTGATATAAAAATATACAACATGAATGAACATAGAATTAAGGAGAAAGAACCCTTGAAGCAAAACTGATGTCGAAATCCCTTAAGAGTTGCCTTCGGTGTTGGTGCTCCAAGTGTGTTGTAAATGAAGGTGGAGCGGCTAAGTGATAGGAGCATATTTATGCGACTTAAATGGCTTGTTCTCGTACATTTACGTTATGTTTCTTTAGTTATTTTAGTTCTTTATGCTTCTTTTGTGTGTTTTCAGGTTCTAAGGGCAAAGTATGCAAAAGGATGCCTTTTGGAGCCTTTTGGAGCAAATTAGAGATTGGAATGGATATCATATGCTTGGAGCCAAAAGGATGGACGAAATTGAAGACTTGAAGTAGGAAAGTTAAATCCTAAAAAGACCTCATGTTTGAGCATCATTGAAAACTCCTACGCATTTTAGAACACAAAAACAACATTCCTAGCAACCTTAGGACATTGTCGTGTGTTTCCTTGTGTCTCCCTTCCTTGCCATGCAAGGAAGGGCTTTGTTCCCTATTTTAAATACTTAAACACTACCACTTATCATTCACCACATATCATTCACCACTTATCATATCATACATTCATTTATCACTTATCATAATCATTCACTTATCACTTAACATATCATACACTTATCACTTATCACTCATAATCACCTACAACATCCACCTACTTCACTTACAAATGACATAGCCATATGTTCCCTCCACTACTCCTATAAATACCCTTGCATTCATTCATTCATTGACTCCCCATTCAATTCACATCTCATTTTCATTCACAACACAACACCCCTCAAACACTTCCATTATTCCCTAGCCGTGAGCTTCCCATCTTCCCCTTAGAATCCAAACCGTGAGTCCCCCTTCCACCATTCCTCATCCATTTCCATAATTCCCCAAACCTCACCTTAGACCTTGTGCTACAACAACGAGGAAGATAAGAGGGCCTAAACGTTCATACAATTCAAGTTTGAGTTGTTGGAATGTTTAGGTGTTTCTTTGATTTCAAAGTTTAAATTCAATTCTCTTTGTTTTGTACGTATGAGGAATGGAAGAGAAGAGTGCCTAAACATTCATACAATTCAAGTTTGAGTTGCTGGAATGTTTAGGTGTTTCTTTGATTTCAAAGTTATGAGGAACTAAACCCCCTTTAGCTAGGGGGTGATTCGAAACTATGTTTATATGTGCAATATGAATTGATTAACTTTCGTTGGAATTTCATAAGTTGTGGATTCAATTTGTTTAACCGTTTGATTGATAACTTATTTATGAATGTTTATTAAGAATGCGCGCTTAATTTTCATGCATAAATATGACGCTAGAATATAAGTGAATTTCACCTAATCGTTATGAACTTATATTCACAAGTAGTGGAGGTTGCTTATAAACAATCGCGTTAAATGAATTCTTGGCACGAGTTTCATGCTCATCATAGTAACGAATGCCTCGTCAACACTTATAGTTTTCATAATGCTTAATGATCTTTGATTGTATCTTTATTGTGCTGTTCACGTAAAGGACTTTTGGAGAATGTGGTGAATTGCGTTGCGCTAACCCATCCAATTCATTAACTTAAGGAAAACTTGACGGTTAATTTAAGCGGACCTAATTAACCCGGGGCGTTGAGTTTCATAATTTATCGAAAGACCAACTGAGAATCAATCTTGTATGCAAGTGTAACATGTGTGGAGAAGAACCCCTTGGCTATTCCATCATCCATATTTTATTCACATTCATATTTACATTCTGTTTTAATTGCAATTTGTTCATTTAGTTTAATTTTGTCAAAACCTAAATCCCCCTTTACTTTAATGTCAAATTAGTTAGAAATCAATTTAGTTTGTGTTTTTAAGAGTTTTGAGTCTTTTGAACTTGTTAGAATCTGTTTAGTTTATGTTTTAAAGTATTTTTGAATTCTTTGAGTCTAGTTTAGTGTTTTATATTGTTTTTACGTTTTTAAGTCAGTTTCCAAGAGATTAACAATCCCTCCTAATCCCCAGTCCAGAACGATCCCTACTTGCACCTATACTACAATTTGACAAAAAGAGGGTTTAATTTGTGCGCGTATAAAACTCGCATCACTAAGGTTGAATGGTTTCTGCGAATGGGAGAGTGTGTGTAATGGAATGAAACCGAGAAGAGGTTGTGTAGAAATTGAAGGGGATTTGCGGCAAAGGGGAATTGTTTGTGTTGTGTGTTGTGTTGTGAATGGAATTTCTGTGGTGAATGGAATGAATGCAAGGGTTTTTATAGGAGGAGTGAAGGTGTATATGGCTGTTTGTTTAGAATGCATGTGGCTTGTTAATGATGGAAAACAGCTAGGAAAGCATGTGAAAGCTGGAAATGCATAAGGGGTACACGGCAATGATGCTTGTTGGTGCTGGAATTGCATGTGTGTGAGGTGTGTAGGTGCTGAAAATGCATGTGAATGCATCCTGGAAATGGGAGTGAAAGGCACGGCATTGAGTTGGGAAATGAATGATTAAATGTGCATGGCTGGAATGATTAAAGGGAATGAATGGAAGTGACACTAGGTTGGTTATGCATGCTGAATTGTTGGTGCAATGATGAGATCGAATGCTGGAAAGGTAGAGAACTCACGGCAATGAATTTGTGTTAGGTGATGGGTGCATGTGTTGGCTGCATGGTTGAATGATTATAGGTGCATGTGTTGAATGATTTCTAAGGTGCATGTGGGTGAAAATGCATGTGGGAATGCATGTGGAATTGGTGCTAGAAATAAAGGTGTGATGCACGGATTAGAGAGGATGTGCTGATTTATTTGAAGATGCATGTGCAATGGCTGAAAATGAATGTGCTTTGGCTGTAATGGTGTGTAATTGGGCTAGGGTTTAAGTGCATGAAATGGACCCAAATTGCTCCCCCTTGCATGGCAAGGAATGGTGTTTGTGTTAAGCCCACGGCAAGGTGAATGTAATTGGGTTAGGGCCATTGTTTTGTGTCCTCAAGTGCATACAAGGCCTTCAATTTCATCCAACACTTGGGCTCCAAGCATAAGCTATCCATCCTTAGCCCAATAGTGCTCCAAAAGGCCCCAAAACACTCCACAATGCATCCTTTCGTCAAACACGTCTTATGAACCTCAAAACACACAAAAGAAGCATAAAGGACTAAAATAACTAAAGAAACATAACGTAAATGTACGAGAACAAGCCATTTAAGTCGCATGAATATGCTCCTATCAGGTTGGCCTGCGCTTCTTGTCGCCGAGCCATGCAATCTATCCTCTGGCGACGACGTTTTTAAGATTTAGACAACGCCGTATATAGGCCAGTCAGAGAATTGTAACTGTACCAACGTTGATTTGGTGTCCTGGGCGGTTTGAAAGTTTTTCGATTGACTGACGAGCCCGAACTGCTGGCATTGCGCGAGTAATAATCCTCGTTATAGAAATGTGCGTCAAAGTCAAGATGTCGCCTGACCGGGGCCTGGTCTTTTGTTCGTACCTATGGGCCGAGTCTCTCAAACACTCGGCATCGTGGACCATTACTGAGTTCCTTTGGTGATTTTGTAAAGGTCGTGGATGGTGGGCCTGAAGTTGGTGCCAAAAATGTCCTCTTTCTAGGTTCGACTGGTGTTTTACAATGGTCGCATAAAACCATTGATTTATGAGTTTCTTTGGAACTCGACCCTGTCATAGGCTCATTGATGGTCGGCCCTGAACGCTCCATAGGTGGTGCATTTGAAAACAAATCAATCTTCAATCTTGGTTGACCATTCTGCTTACGGACATACTGCACCGGGACGTATTCGGCCTTCCCTTTTCCTTTGTTTTTAGGGAGATAAGCATCCACCATACCAATTGTTGTTGAGGGAAAGGGGTTGACATCGACCGCCATCTGTTTCCCCGAGAATTTTAGCTTTCCCTTCTCGATCCAACTTTGAATCGTGTCTCGGAATACAACACAATTATTGGTGGCATGCTTATTAGAATTATGATGCTTGCAATATATTTTGCCCTTCAATTCTTCGGCCTTAGGGATGTTGTGTCTCGGTCGAAGTTTGATGATTTTTGCTACCAACAATTGATCGAAAATTTCATCGGCCTTGGTGATATCGAAAGTGTACACTTTCGATGTTTTACTCATCTCTTATGCGGCCGAGCGGGTCTTGCTGTCTTTGGAACTAACTTGAGCTAATGCCTTGTAGACATAAGGTTTATCTACTACTATCTTGGCCGCGTCCACACTGGCATACTGGGTGTCCTCGCTTTCGGCCAATGCAGAGCTAATTGTGGGATTCTTATACAACGTTCCTCGGGATGGTGACTTCGATAGCTTCTCTTCTGGGAGCAAATAATCATACTGCTCAACGTGTTGAGCAAGTTCATACATATCTCGAATATTTGCCCCCAGAAACTTCTTTTTGTATTCCACGTCCAAACTGTTGAGGGCGATCCTGACGAATTCAACTTCAGGGAGAGGTACTCGGCACCAATTCCTGGCTGACTTAAACCTTGTTAAGTATTCCATTGGAGATTCGTCGGACGCTTAAGCCATCCTAGCCAACGATGAGATGGACATTTCCATCCCTGGCCGATAGAATTGTTCATGGAATTTCTCGACCAATTCCTCCCAACTCTGTATGAAGTTCGGTGGGAGATTAATGTACCAAGCGAAAGCTGAGCCTGTCAGTGAAAAGTTAAACAGTCGTTGTTTATGGAAGTCATTATTGACGTCTCCACACTGCGCCATAAACCGAGCCACATGTTCTAACGAGGATAAGGACGATTCTCCGACGAACAGACTGAAATCGGGGATCTTAAAGCCTCGCGGGTATTCGAACCTCTCTACATAAGCCGGGTATGGATGGATGAATTTTGGAAACTTCGGTCCCTTCTTTAGAGCCGAGTCGATCATTCTTTAGACCTCGGTCACGTTGACGGATGCTGCTTCTTCTCCCTGGCTTGGTCCGTCAGATTTATTGCCTGGTCCGTCTCTTTTCTCTAAGTTGATTGGTTGTAGCCAGGCGGACCCTTTCTCGACTTGTACTGGAACATTTGTAAAAGAAGGCTGCCGAGGTTGTCTGACCTGGCCATCTTCAAAGGCTTTACTAACCAATAGTTCAAGCATCCTGGTCTGTGTGTCGCTGTTGCTTCGTATTGCATCTAGTAAATCATTCATCTTTTGATCAATCGACTGCTCGACCTGTCGATATTGTTCACCGAGTCATCTCCGAAGAAATGACCTAGTTGGTGGATCAGAACCCTCCCCACCATCTTCGTCACAATCTTTCACTATTCCTTCAATGAAAATGCCTGCTGTTTGGTTAGGGACTTCTGGGTTGCGAGGTTGTCCGTCGAGACAGATTTCATTCTCTCGGCGCGTCACACTTGGAGCCTCGGGCGGCACAACAATGATTGGATTTTTCGTCAGATGCAAATCCTACCCAAGGTCTTGCACTAGTAAGTCAGCTGTTGACTTTCCCATGATTGTTTTCTTTTTTACGGACCGTGTCTCAATGGTCATGAACTCCGAAGGTCTAGCACAATGGTCCCACTGGGTGTGCCAAAATGTTGACCCTAAAAATTACAAAACCTACGCGGCGCGTTGGCCGAATAACTAATAAGCTAACTAAGTCCTTCGGTTGAATGCGGGGCGTGCCAACTCGTCGACCGAGCTCGATCGAGGAGTAAAATTTGTTGATGTTGCGTTGAGCGCGTTGCTGACTTCTTTATCTTGCGACTGCGACCGAGGAAGGAACACTCTCGGTCTTTAGGTTATAGAGACTGAAGACGAGGCTGCTAGTTTTGCAAAGTTTACAGGTCGTCGGTTCTGATTCGGTCACCATGATTATATTCGTAAGAGTGTAAGCACGTCGAATCGACACCAGACTATACGGACACAAATATTCAAAGGTGATGTATGTCTTGATGGTTAACGTGGTTCGGCCGTCAAAATGCCGAACTTTAAAACTCATTTGTGAATATCCAATCATCAAATCACTCGGCATCCGATACGCCAAATGTCGTAACTTGTAACATCTTACTTCGCTGAGATGGCTAATAAGATGACCCCTGCTAATAAGGATTTGAAAACCCTTCTCGATCGAGACTTGGATAGGTAACCTGTCAACTTCGATGCAGTGCTGTTTATCCAAACTGAAGATGTTCCTCGATCGGCTGATTCGACGGCAACAGTGTTGTTTATCCAAACCGAAGGTGTTCGCCAGTTGCCTCCACAGTGCTGTTTATCCAAACTGAAGGTGTGTCAACGGAAAAAGGAAAAGAAAAATCTCAAGGTGTTTGAGAGGTTTTGCGCAGGGCAATTATATGTTGAATCGAAGGTCCCTCTTTGTTGCATGATTTCTTGTATTTATAGCACCCACTCCTTGAGACCGAATTAAACCCCTATCTAGATTGGGAGTCCTTACCTTGTTCCAACTTTAGTTCGAACAACCCTACTCCCATTAAGACTCTGAACTCACCCCCCTTCGGGGCTTTATTCATCGCTGGTCGAGAATCCTAGTTGCACCAGGACTTCCTCGACCCTCTTTGTTTATCTGGACTACTTCTTCTTATGATAGGACTCGACCATCCCTGCTAAATGGCCCGGAATCAATCAGGAAGCCTATAGTATTTGACAGAGCTTTGGGCCGAGCACAACCCTATACTCGGCCCAACAATATTATTTCAGGCCCGAACAATAGCGTAGCCAGGTTAACTCTAAACATGTGTTGGCCATAGCTCGATATTCGGCTTCTACAGATGATCGAGAAACGTTGTCTTGTTTCTTGGATTTCTAAGAGATGAGAGAATTTCCAAGAAAAACACGATATCTTGTAACTGACCTTCTTGTGGCTTGACAACCTCCCCAATTGGAATCACAAAAAGCTTTTAACTTAAGATTGTCAGTGATAGGAAATAATAAACCTTGGCCAGGAGTACCTTTAATGTACCTGAGAAGACTATGTTAGGCCTAGTGACAGTAAGATAAATCAATCATTCGACTAGCCTTCTGTACTTGGTGGGATCATCTAGTAATGCTCCATCAGTGGGAGTGAGTTTCAAATTTTGTTCCATTCGAAACTTGTCTGGTCGTGCTCCCATAAGTCTAAAATCCTGCAAAATGTCTTGTGCATATTTTCTTTGAGACATAAAAATGCCTTTATGAGAACGAGAAAATTCAATGCCTAAAAAATATTTCAAATCACCAAGATCTTTGATGCGGAAGCGTGTGAGAAGAAATGTTTTGAGGAGTTCCATCTCTTAAAGATCATTCCCTGTAAGAAGCATGTCATCCACATAGATAAGGACTACAGTAAACGAAGTACCTTGAGCCTTGGTAAAAAGAGAATAATCAACTTTTGATTGTTGGTAACCTGTTCTTTGAATAATGACTGAAAAAGTCGAAAACCAATTTCTAGATGCCTGTTTGAGTCCATATAAAGATTTGTTAAGTCGACATACAATGTTCTCCCCCTGTCGGCGAAGACCAAGAGAGGTTCCATGAAAACAACCTCATGCAAATCACCATGGAGAAAAGCGTTTTGAACATCTAGTTGATGACTGAACCAATGACGTGCACTAGTAACAGCAAGGAGACAACGAAGAGTAGTGAGTTTGGTAGTAGGAGAAAATGTCTCCTGATAATCGATGCCCTCAATTTGAGTGTATTTTTTGCAACAAGATGAGCCTTGTAACGTTCAATTGTGCCATCAGAGTTGTATTTGATTTTATAACCCATTTGCAGCCAATGGATTTATGACCTGCAGGTAAGGGAACCATGGTCCATGTATTGTTTTGCTGCAAAGCCATTAATTTTGCATGCATGGCATGTCGCCAATTAGGATCAAGGATAGCCTGAGCATATGAATGAGGTTCAGTGTGACCTGTAATGTGATGTGAAAATTATATTGACACACAAATTAAACCCTATTTGTGACAATTGTAGTATAAATGCAAGTAGGGATCGTTCTAACCGGGGATTAACTAGGGATGCTACTCTACTCTAAACTGACTTAAAAACACAAAATTAAACTTTAAAACACTTACCTAGACCTATATGACTCAAAACAACTTAAAAAGACTCAAAACAGCCCAAAACACTCAAATAGACTCAAACTAGACTCTAAAGGGTGATTTGGACGAAATTTAACTAACTTAGACTCAAAACACTAATTTGGACAGATTCAAACACTTTTCTAACTAATCTAACACACTTAATAAAATGGGGAATTGATTTGGATGAAATTAATTAAAATGGACAGATTGTAAACTAAACAAATTAGGCACTAAATTAGGTGAATTGAATGGGAAAAAGACTAGTTAGGGGGTCCTTCTCCACACATGCACATATGTAACATAAATTGATTTCCAGATTTTATCCCTTTTAAACCATGAATGACAATGCCCCAAATTAATTGTGAAAGGCACAAATTAACTTTCAGATTTTCCTAGTTTCATTGAATTGGATGGAATACGCATCGACAATCAAATTATTCTTATCAAATTCCCTACATGAACTGCATAATAGAGATAAAATCAAAGATCATTAAGCTTTTTGAAAACCCTAAGCATTGACTAGGCATTCGTAACTATGAATTGCATGATACTCTTGCCTAGAATTTACTTAATACAATCATGACTAGTGATTTCCACTACTTATGAATATAAGGTCATAACAATTAGGTGAAATTCCCTTATATCCTAGCATTAAATTCATGTATGAAAACTGAGTATGCATCCTTAATCAACACACAAGAACAAGTTCTCAATAAATCAATTAAGTAAATCACATCCACAATTCAAGAAACAAAATCTGGAGGAAATCAATTCATATAAAACATATGCCCATGGTTTTGAATTCACCCCTAACTAAGAAAACCTTAGTTACACATGTTCAGAACAATTGAAAAGCAAATTAAAATAAGCATGGAAATGAAACAAGGGAAGAAAGAACTTTGAAATTCTCCAATGGGTGCAGATTTCTTGCGGCACAACATGATCTGTCTCCTATGGAAGCCACGACACTCCTTCTTCTCCCTAGGGTTTGCGGCACAAAGTGTATTTTCTGAATGGATGGTGAATGATGTGAATTGATGAATGAATTGAGGGATGAATGACTGCCTAGGGTGTCTAAGGGGGTACGGCACAATAATATGCATATATATATAGCACGGCCAAAAACCCTGGTAATCAGATTTAGGGTTAAACCTAGCCAATATAAGTGTTTAGGGCCCCTAGGTTGCGGCAAGGGTTTGGGAATTAAATCCTAGCCCAATTAATCTCAGATATGGACTTATACAATCCAAATCCAAGAGAAAAAGGGCCAAATAAAATCAGAATCCAATCAGAAAAAGGTTTAAGAATTTTCGTCCAAAATTGGGCATCCTAGAAACTAAGTGTTTTATGGCTAATTTTGGGTGTTCTAGACGGCATAAAAAAGGGGGAAGGTGTGGCACCCTTTTAGGGTCAGATAGGGCTTCTAGAAATTAGGTTTTTAGGTCCACTTGCAGCTAGGATTAAGGTGGAACAAGATTAGGTTAGGATAAGATAGGATAAGGTTTGGATAATGTTTCCTCTTTTCTTGCACTTTCCTTATCTTCTTTGTCATGAACTTTCATTTTCTAATTTGTAGCATGTTTCTAACCTCTTTTGGCTCCAAATTCGTCCATCCACCTTGATCCATATACAAGCTATCCAAAATAAGCCCAAAACTACTTTAAAAGGCTCAAAATTGCCTTTTCTTGCCAACTTTGTCATTAGGACCTACAAGCAAACGAAAATAGCTTAAAACACTATATTAAGTAGTCATTAGCTCACTAAATGTAAGGAAATAACATAACTAAGTAGCATAAATATGCTCCTATCATAATGTTGGTTTGAAAAGCATAATGGGCAGAAGAAATGCATGAGTAAGAAAGAAAATTAGAGAGAGGGTAACGAGTACCTGTGGAAGGACAAGGCGTCGAAGGAAAGTGACTGACCTGGTTAGTCACGTGATAGTCTTTATGCCATATGGGAAGGTGCTTAAGACGGAGAGATTGGCGTGGGAGGGGTGGAGAGAGTGACTGAACAGACGTGGCATCTGGTGGATGGGAGAGGACAGGTGATAGGGCAGATATGTCAGTGGATGGTGGGGAGGAGAGATAGGCACGGCATTGGGTGGGGAGGGTGATGGAAGCATGGCAGGAGAGGTAGGATTAGGTGGTGGGAGCATGTCAGGTGGTGTAGGATTAGGTGGTGGGGTCCGGGGGTTAGGATTAGAGGATGATGGATGAGAGGGTTGACAAGTTGGTGTTGAGATTGTGGTGTCAGCAAGATCGGGTAGGTGGGGAGATAGGAGGGGCTCGCTGTAGTGTAGGGGAAGGGTGGGGGTCAGAGGGGATAAAGGTAGAGACTGAAAAGGGAAGGTATTTTCTGTAAATTTAACATCACGGTTGACAAAGAATTTTTTAGTGTCCAAATCGTATAGTTTATAACCTTTTTGACTAGTGGGGTATCCAACAAAGACATATCGTTGAGCACGAGGATTGAATTTATGAGCATGGTGAACAACAGTAGCAAAACACAGACAACCAAAAACTTTCAAGTGGTCAAAAGATGGCGGACGTTTATATAATAATTCAAAAGGAGATTTGTTAGATAACAAAAGAGATGGTAATCGGTTTATAAGATAGACAACGGTGGATACACACTCACCCCAAAATGAAAGGGGTACATGAGATTGGAAGCGTAAGCTACGTGCAACGGTGAGAATGTGACGATGCTTACGTTCGATAACGCCATTTTGTTGTGGAGTGTAAACACAGGTGCGTTGGTATTCAATGCCATTGGTTTGAAAAAAATCTTTCATAGACAAAAACTCAGACCCATTGTCAACCCTTACTGCTTTTATATTTGCATGAAATTGTGTATGAGCAAAAGTAACAAAAGATTTTAAAAGGTGTTGAGTTTCAGATTTATGTTACATAAAAAAAAACCCATATGCATCTATTAAAATCATCAACTATGGTAAGAAAGAATCGAGCTCCCGAATGTGTAGGAACTTTATGAGGGCCCTCATATATCACAATGTAACAAATCAAATGAAGCATGAGTTGATATAGAACTTAAAGGAAATGGAAGTCTAGTTTGTTTAGCCATGGGACAAACAGGACAAGTACTATCAAAAGAAAAATTATTTGAAGACAATGAAGGAAATACTAATTTAAGGCGAGTGGGTGAAGGATGTCCAAGCCGCATATGCCACAAATTGGAGGAATGAGAAACTTGACAGGAGAGAGGCGTTCGTTGTAACAGGGACGTGTAATAAAGACCATCACGTTGCTTACCCGATCCAATCATCTTCCCCATAGCCAAGTCCTGCAAGACACAGAAAGTGGGAAACAAAATGGCGCAACAATTTAGAGAATCAGTAACTTGACTGGCAGACATGAGATTTAAGCGAAAAGAAAGAACACATAAAACATTGTCTAAGGTAATATCTGAATTGAATGGTACAATGCATGTAGAAGTGATTTTGGTTGAAGAGCCGATGGGTAATTTAACAGTGGATATTGGTGAAGATGTGCTTTGGGAAAAATATGAAGAATCTGAAATGATATGATTGGTAGCCCCGCTATTCAAAACCCAAGGTTTAGTATATACAGAATTAATGGATGCACCAGTAAAAAGAGACAAACCTGCTGCATTCGCATAAGCACTGTTATTACCAAAGGTATTGTTTAAATTCATCATGGACACAACTTGAGCCAACTGTTGAAGTTGGTCAGCAGAAAAACCTTGCAACGGGTTCGGTGAAGGTTGTGTTTGAGTCTGAGGAGTGATAGGTGTTGCGTTTGCAGCAGTGATGGGACCCATCCCTGCACTGGCAATAGGAGAAGAGACATGGGCAGCACGTGGGATGCTGCTACCTTGGAGACGTTACTGTGCTTTATGATTTCCTCCATTCGTGCCATTTTTAAATCGGCATCTGTCCTCAGTGTGACCTCTTTTATCACAAAACTTGCAATGATATTTTCGAGTCCTACAATTATCAATTGTATGTCCATCTTTATCACAGTATTCACAATGGAAATTTTTGGAATTGTTGAAGGATTGGTTTAATCGACTTTGAACGGCTGCAGCAATGGAAAATTTTTCATTCGATCCCGAAGACATTTGTCTCTGTGTTTCGTCCTGAATAACAAGTGAGTAGGCTTGACGAACTTTAGGCAAAGGTGCCATCATGAGAATATTACTTCGAACTCCACTATAGACATCATTAAGACCCATGAGAAATTGCATCATTCGATCTTCTTCTATTTGTTCATTATGTGCCTTTGTCTGGTCGCAGATGAGGAGAGGTCGATAAGTCTCCAACTCATCCCAAAGGCCCTTAAGTTTTGTAAAATAAGCCGAAACTGTCATGGAACCTTGAGAGAGGGATGCGATGGATTTCTGGATTTGATAAATTGTTGGTGCATTCTTTTGTGAGAACTGATCTTTAAAATCTTCCCATACCTGTTGAACGTTTTTGGCATGAACAACTCCTTTGGATAAATCAGGCTCCACAGATTGAGCAAGCCACATTAAAATCATGCTATTGCATTGATTCCAGAGAGCGTATTCTTTTGGTTGATCTTTTGCTGATGGAGGCTGTATGGAGCCACCAACAAAACCAATTTTGTTTTTGGCTGTGAGAGCATGAATCATGGATTTGCTCCAAGATGGGTAGTTGGATCCATTCAATTTTTCTGGTACGAGCATATGACCAGGACTATCTGAATGATGAACATAGTATGGGTTTGATGAATCTATACCGATCTTGCTATAGGTTTGACTGTTTTGTGGTTGTGGTTGAAGTACTGTGTCTGACATGATGCTTAAAAAAAAAAAACAAGGGTTGAAAAAGTAGGCAATCAAGTACCAGGACCTGATGCTCTGGATACCATCTTAAAAGGAGTGAATATTAAAATGTTTGAATGACAGGGCAATTGAAAGGAGCAAACTGAATTGGTTTCGAATTGATTTTCTATTGATAACTTTACAATACAATATATACATTAGTAGGTCAACCAATTAACCCTACATCAATGTCCTAGAAAATCGTATCTCTCTTTTGGTGGGATTTGACATAAACCATATTAAGTAAATATATTACAAAACATATTACATGATATTTCTTAATAGCCTCCTCCAGAATAATCGTGGGAAAAACTCATCGGAACCAATGTGCTGTTGCAGAAAGTTTTGTACCTTATCTTTCCCTCTAAATTGTCCCTTGACTCATGCTGTTATTTCCCTAAGTTCAAGTTGCAGTCCTAGGTATAGTTGTCATGTTAGGCTGTTTGTTCATGCAGAGTTTTAGTCCATGGAGCTAAGATTAATTAGCAACTTAGCATGATGAGGATATTTTTGTTTGGGGAAATCCTTCCAAGACTTGTGATAGTTAATGAAAGATTATTCGCTCTGAATTCGCGAGATCAACTGGCCTTGTTAACAAACCCAGCATGAATCTCAGAGATCCGTGTGGAAAATTATGGCCAGTGGGCATAGCAACTTGAAACATCAGACCTAAGAGAAAACCTGCTCGTCCTCGTATTTGTATAAAAAGGAAAAGGTGGATTGAGTTTTATATAGCCAACGAGAAGGACGAAGATCTCTGCTTATTTGAGCTCATTGAGAAGCCTAAGTCAAGATCAAAACCTGCCATTATGGATGTCAAAATATTCCGCTTTGGATCTTAGTCAAGTGTTAGCTTCGTTGACTGTTTTTGGATTTTGAACAATGTGAACAAGCATGTAGATGCCTAACTATATTGTAAGTCATGTATTAAATTCGGGTTTAGGTTGATGATCGACTACTAGCTAACTTTATCTTGTTGTCCTCGGTTAATCTAATGAGGGGTTATTCTTAAGGATCTTATTATGGTCAGACTATTTTGGTATAAACTATCTCACGTACTTGGCTTATGTTCAGTGCTCTATTCTAAAAATCTCCGTCTACCGCTGCCCAAGCCTAGGTGGCTGGTCACCCCCTGATTAGTCTCTAGGCATTTGAAAATTAAGAAAGTGTGCCTAGACTTCCTTAGGCATCTGACTAGCCCACCTAAACTTGCCTAGGCACCTGCTTAGGTCGTGAATCTCACTTGGACAAAAAATCAATAACTTTCATTTTGCATTTTAATTCGTCAATAAAATGCAGAGACTTGTTAAATAATTAGATGAACATTCACTATATGCTTGTTACCCATGTTTCCATATGTTCTAATACTTTGTAATCTGTATGTCATTGTATTTTGCAATCATGTATCACAATACAAATTATGTATTTTTTTAAGTATAAATAGGCAATTACTTACACAATATATAACAAATTTACTTGAATTGCCTAGTCCGCCTTGTTAGAGTATGAGTGTGATTCATACAGTTTGGTAATAATCCTTGTTGTCTCAGATTGCTATAAAGAAGTCTTAATATGTTTATGAGAGTTGATTCGACTTTGGTTTGAATTGAAACTCTATGTTGATAAGCTTAAGAATAGAACTCGTACAAGGATTTGGTCTTATATTCCTTGTAGGATTATTATAGGGTAATCCAGATTTTGTAGTATAAAACCACAAGCCCGTGCTCTCACAAAGAACACGCTCTTATTGTTCCAATTACCTGTAACTTGGAGAGCATTGAGTTTTATAGAGAGGAGAAGGTTGTGTGTAGATTTCTCCAATGGCTCTTAATCCTAATCTGTTGAACGTTAGATAAAATATGGTGTCTAGTACTACTCTTTTCTATGATCAATGTCGTGAAACATGAAGAAGTTATTCAAGCTGAGAAAGAGAGTAGCATTAAAATAGTAGCAATCTGCCATAAGAAAGAAGAATGGTAGTAACCCTGAGGTCTTTGCAGAATTCAATAACTTCCAGAGGGTGCAGTCATGGCCATTCTCTCAAGGCTAGTATTGGAAGAAGTTCTAGGGTTAGTCTAAGTTTAATCCCAAACCCTAGTCGGCAGACATAGGTGTATGTATGGTGCACTGCAGTCTAACAACTAAGTATGGCTGCCATGGTTGTGTATGGCCGTCATAGTTGTCATTCTCACTAATTCAAGGGATTTCTACCTTACTTTAGTTGTTAGCTGATTGTCCTTATCTTTAGTTGTTGGTAAAGTATAAATCAAGGAAGTGTTGTCCCTTGATTTCTGCTTCTGTTTTCTCCTTTTCTTCCGCTCATATATATGAGCTTTCCTTGTATCTTGTTCCATAATAATGAGAAATAGACATTCAAACTTCAATATGGTATCAGAGCAGTGATCTCTATCGATCTGCTTCTGAATATCATCTTCTTGTTCCTATTTCTTCTCTATCATGGCTGAAGGGAGCTCCGTGCAAGGCGAAGAAGTAAACTCGCATGCTGCGTCTTCCCCATCTCATCTAGACGTGGATATTAATCCAAATCAACGTCTCAGTTCCGTCCTACTAAATGAGTTCAACTATCTCCCGTGGGAGAGGGCTGTCACACTTGCGTTAGGAGGACGATCGAAGCTGGGTTATGTTAATGGCGCGATCCTAACGCCTAATGTGTCCTCATCAGGTTACAATGATTGGCTGTGCAAGGACCAGCTGGTCATGTCATGGCTACTCAATTCTATGGATCAAAAAATTGCAGAAATCTTCAGTTATGCTGAATCTTTGTACACTCTCTGGAAAAACCTCAAAGAAATGTATGGGAATCAGAATAATGCAGCTCGAGTGTTCCAGCTAAAAAAGGATATTGCTAGTCTACAACAGGAAGGGAACTCATTTGTGCATCATCTTGGCAAGTTGACCACCATGTGGAACGAGTTGAATGTTTATCGGCCACACACCATTGACGCTGCCGTGCTGATCAAGAGAGCTGAAGAAGATAAAATCTTTCAGCTTCTAGCAAGTTTGAGCTCTGAATACAAAGATCTCAGGAGTCATGTTCTCATGAATCCTGAACTTCCTTCCTTCTCAAGTGTGTGTGCCACTATCCAAAGGGAAGAAACTCGCAGAAAAATCATGACTGTGGAATTAAAGTCAAATATACCAGAATCTAGGGTATATTTCTCAAACCACAGGGCTAGTGAAGAGAGAAGATATAAAGGAAAGAAACCTACTGTGAAATGTAGCTATTGTGATACTGGTGGACATACACGAGACCATTGCTGGATTCTCCATCCTGAACTAAGGCCCAAGCACTCGAGGGACAGCAACAAGAGCTTCACTAGAGGAGCACACAACCCATCACCCAAGGCAAACAATACCATGACTTCTCATTCCGAGGAAGCACAGATGTTCACATCTAATCCGGCCATGCTGATAAATGAATTTGCTGCCTTCCTTCACAAGAAACAAGGTGGTGGAGAGAATGAAGGATTAACCAGTCAGGGTGACAACAAACCAGCTGCTCTACTTGGACAACTTGCTGGTTTTTTGGCTGGGAAAGAAGGCATGACACAACAAGATATTCCAGGTATCTTGCGATCCTTCTCAACTGCTCTTAAAATAGGTAATATGCATGATTACTGGATTATAGATTCAGGAGCCACTGATCATATGACCAACAAGTCCACAAATCTGTATGATTTTAAAAAACTTTCACGTCCATCTCAAGTGTCAGTCGCTAATGGCAAGGGTGCCATGGTTGTAGGGAAAGGAAAAATACATCTGATCTCTAATAATGTCGAGTCTGAGGCACTCTATGTTCCTTCATTCCCTTTTCAGCTTTTATCTGTTGGAAAAATCACAAACTCACTAAACTGCACTGTCATCTTCTCTCCCAAAATTGTGATTTTTCAGGACATCACCACCAAGAAGACGATTGGTGAAGGTTTTTTTCTAAACGGTCTTTACTACCTTTCCAAGCATGTTCAAACTCCCAAGGCTTTTCAAGTCACCTCAAGCCTGATTCAAGAACAACAACTTTGGCATCGACGCCTTGCACATCCTTCTGATAAAGTCCTATCTTTTTTGTTTCCAAACCTGTGCAAGGTTACAAGTTCTTGTGATGTGTGTCATTTTTCTAAATTCACTAGGTTACCTTTCACTTCCTCCCTATCTAGGGCTAGTAATCCTTTTGAAATCGTGCATTCCGATGTTTGGGGACCAGTTTTAGAGTCATTTGATGGATACAAATACTTTGTAACCTTCGTGGATGATTTCATAAGGATAACTTGGTTATATCTTTTGAAATTTAAAAGTGAAGTGCTGGAAGTTTTTCAAGATTTTCATAGACTTGTAAACACTCAATTTGCTTCAAATATTCATGTCTTACGATCAAATAATGGCTCCGAATATATGTCCCATAATATGTCTCATTACCTAAGCACACATGGCATATTACATCAAACCAGTTGTGTTGGAACACCCCAACAAAACGGGGTAGCAGAAAGGAAAAATAGAGACCTGCTTGAAAAAACTAGGGCACTGATGTTTCACTCAAACGTACCAAAAAATTTTTGGTCTCAAGGTGTCCTTACTGCTGCATATCTTATCAATAGATTGCCCAGTAAGGTTTTGAATTTTAAATCACCTTATGAGATTCTGAAAGGCAGACAGATAGATTTGTCACACTTACGGGTGTTCGGATGTACATGTTTTGTTCACATTCAAGCACAGAAACGTGACAAGCTAGAACCACGGGCTGCAAAATGTGTGTTCTTAGGCTACTCTTCTACTCAAAAGGGTTACAAATGTTACAATCCCACAACTAGGAAGATGGTTGTTTCAAGAGATATAAGATTTGAGGAACCAATGCCTTACTTCACCCAACCCCTGGACTACTCTCAAGAGGGGGAGAAACTGCTTGACTTGTTTCCAATGCCATATCCATGTGAAGAAGACGCAACGGATGTCTTAAGGGACCAAACACTGGATGAGGTCCATTCTCAGCCAGTGGTACCTGATGAACTTATTTCATCTGAACCCTCAAGGAGTCCTTTCAATCAAGAGACTGCTCAACTACCAGTGGCTCAACCTTCCACAGTTCGTCGAAATCCTTCCCGTGAGAGGAGACTCCCATCCAAGTTAAATGATTATGTAACTTATAATGTCAGGCACCCCTTGACTTCTGTTATTAATTACAGCAAAGTGTCACCTTCATTTGCTGCGTTTCTTAATACAGTTACTGAGACACATGAACCTCAAAGCTTTCAAGAAGCAAAATTACACAGCGAATGGAGAGCTGCTATGGCAGAAGAGCTTCAAGCGCTTCACGAGAACAACACCTGGACCATCATGAAGCTTCCTAAGGGAAAGAAGGCTGTAGGAAGTCGTTGGGTGTACAAAATCAAGTTCCATTCAGATGGCACGATTGAAAGACACAAGGCTCGATTGGTTGCTCGTGGATTTACTCAGACTTATGGAGTAGATTACAAAGAGACCTTTGCACCTGTGGCAAAGATGAATACAGTGAGGGTGTTGTTATCTGTTGCCATTAACAATGCATGGCCTCTCTTCCAAATGGACGTTAAAAATGCTTTTTTACATGGGGAACTAGAAGAAGAAGTTTTCATGAAAATCCCTCCGGGTCATCCTCAATCAAACAATCCAGACTTGGTGTGCAGACTTCATAAATCCATTTATGGACTTAAGCAAAGTTCTCGAGCATGGTATGCCAAGCTCAGTCATGTCCTAGAGGGAGTTGGTTTCTCTCGGAGCAATGCAAATTCCTCTCTATTTGTGCGATCGGGCACATCTGGTAAACTTGTTGTGCTTATTTATGTCGATGACCTAATTGTTACAGGTGATGATGTTTCTGAGATTAGTGCCCTTAAGCAATATCTCAGTCACAAATTTGCTATCAAAGATCTCGGCACTCTTAAATACTTCTTAGGAATCGAGGTGGCACATTCCCACAAGGGCTGTTTTTCTAAATCAGTGAAAGTACATCATTGACCTTCTTCATGAGGCAAACATGACATATTGTAAACCTGCTCGAACACCCTTGAATAGTAACTTGAAGCTGCAGTTCCATGGTGATCTCATTCCTAACATAGAATATTATCAGCGACTGGTTGGCAAGCTCATTTACCTAACTATCACTCGTCCTGATATAGCATATGCTGTGAGCCTTGTTAGCCAGTTCATGCATGCTCCAAACACAGATCACATGAAGATTGTTCACCGTGTGCTTCGCTATCTGAAAGGTTCCATTGGTAGAGGGATCCTCATGCGCAATAATGGTCATACTCAAATCTCAGGATATACAGATGCAGATTGGGCAGGGAACTCTCTCGATCGCAAGTCTATCACTGGTTTTTGCACATTCGTAGGGGGTAACCTTGTCACCTGGAAGAGCAAAAAACAAAGTGTGGTTGCACGCTCAAGTGCAGAAGCGGAATATCGTGCTATGGCATCAACGGCATGTAAGCTTACTTGGCTCAAAACTCTACTCTTGGACCTAGGGTTTCCTCATCCGCAACCTATGTCTCTTCATTGTGACAATCAAGCAGCAATGCACATCACATCCAATCCTGTCTTCCATGAGCGAACTAAACACATTGAAGTTGACTGTCACTATGTTCGGAATCAAGTGCAGTCCAAGGTAATTGCTACACACTTCGTTCGCAGTCATGATCAGATTGCAGATATCTTCACCAAAGGACTACCATTTACCGTTTTTTATCATCTCCTATCCAAGCTCGGATCAATTGATCCCTTTGATCCAGCTTGAGGGGGAGTATTGGAAGAAGTTCTAGGGTTAGTTGATGCGAGATTTATACGCACACAAATTAAACCCTCTTTTTTTTTGTCAATTGTAGTATAAGTATAAGTAGGAATCGTTCTTAACCGGGGATTAGGAGGGATTGCAAATCACTTGGAAACTGACTCAAAAACGTAAAATAAAGTTTAAAACACTAAACTAAACTCAAGGAATGCGAAGCTAAACGCTTAAAACACTAAAACAAACCAAAAGACTCAAACATCACCCAAAACACTCAAAACTGCCTTAAAAACACTTTCTGGGCAGTTTTGAGCACTTTGGTGAATTTGGACGAAATTGGGAAATAAATTTAATCAAAACTCTTAAAAACACAAACTAAGATACTTTCTAACTAAATTGGACAATAAAGTAAAGGGGGATTTAGATTTTTACGAAATTAAACTAAATGTACAGATTGTAAATTAAAGCAAAATGTAAATGTGAATGTGTGATAGAATTGAATGGAATGAAGGCTAGCTAAGGGGTTCATCTCCATACATGTTATACTTGCATAATAAAACGATTTCCAATTGCATTTCAATAAAGCATTAATTCTCAATGCTCCAAGTTAATTAGATCCGCTTAAATTAACTTTCAAATCTTCCTAACGTTATTGAATTGGATGATTGCATACGACAACCCAAAACATTCCCCACAAGTCCCCTACATGATTGCATAATAGAGATACAAGCAAGAATCATTACGCTCTATGAAAATTATAAGTGTTGACGAGGCATTCGTTACTATGGAATACGCATGAAACTTATGCCAAGAATTCGTTTAACGCGATTGTTTATAAGCAACCTCCACTACTTGTGAATATAAGTTTGTAACGATTAGGTGAAACTCACTTATATTCTAGTGCCATATCCATGCATGAAAATTAAGTGTGCACTCTCAATAAACATACATAAATAAGTTATCAATCAAACAGTTAAACGAATTGAATTCACAACTTATGAAACGCAATTAGAAGTAATCAAATTAAAATGCAAGCATAAACATATATTCGAATCACCCCCTAGCTAAAGGGGGTTTAGTTCCTCATAACTTTGAAATCAAAGAAACACCCAAACATTCTAACAACTCAAACTTGAATTGTATGAACGTTTAGGCACTCTTCTCTTCCATTCCTCATACGTACAAAACAAAGAGAATTGAATTTAAACATTGAAATCAAAGAAACACCCAAACATTCTAACAACTCAAACTTGAATTGTATGAACGTTTAGGCACTCTTCTCTTCCTCTTCGTTGTGGCACAAGGTCTAAGGAGATGTTTTGATGGTGTGAATGGTTTGGGGAGTGGTGAAAATGGAAGGGGGAGGCCACGGCCTTAAGGGATGGATTTGGTGTGGTGTTTGGATTAGTAGGGAAGGCACGGCACAAGGGAATGGTTGGTGTTTGTGACTGAAATGTGTATGGAAGAGTCTGCATATGAATTGAGGTGTAATGGATGCTTATTTATAGGTGAAATGGGGGGAACATGACAGCTAGGAGGGAATGTGGCTGCATGTTTGAATGATTAAAGGATGCATGTGGGTTGGAAATGCATGTGCAATGAATATGTGGCTGCAATGCAAGGGGACAACCTGGAAATGAATGTGAATGTGCACGGCAAGGATTCTTTGGTGCTAAAAATGCATGTGTAAGCATGTGTTGGCTGAATTAAAGAATGTGAGGGAATGATGACAGGGGAAACATGACAGCTAGGTTGGTTGGTGGCTGCCATGGAGGTGTGGAATGATGATGAATGCTAGGTTGGAAAGGTGTGTGATGCGTGATTTATACGCACACAAATTAAACCCTCTTTTTGTCAAATTGTAGTAAGTATGTAAGTAGGGATCGTTCTGGACCGGGGATTAGGAGGGATTGTTAATCACTTGGATTTGACTCAAAAACGTAAAAACACAATATAAAACACTATACTAGACTCAAAGAATGCAAAACTAAACTTTAAAACACTAAAACAAACCAAAAGACTCAAACATCACCCAAAACACTCAAAACTGCCTTAAAAACACTTTCTGGGCAGTTTTGAGCACTTTGGTGAATTTAGACGAATTTGTGTAATAAATTGAATCAAAACACTTATAAACACAAACTAAATGTATTTCTAACTAAATTGGACAATAAAGTAAAGGGGGATTGAGTTTTGGACCAAATTAAACTAAATGCACAGATTGTAATTTAAGGGCAGAATGTAAATATGAAATTGATGAAATGGAATGGATGAAGGCTAGCTAAGGGGTTCATCTCCATACATGTTATACTTGCATAATAAAACGATTTCCAATTGCATTTCAATAAACCATTAATTCTCAACACCCCAAGTTAACCGTGAATTGCACTAATTAACCCTTAGATTTTCCTAACGTTATTGAATTGGATGATTGCATACGACAACCCAAAACATTCCCCACAAGTTCCCTATATGAACTGCATAATAGAGATACAAGCAAGAATCATTACGTTCTTTGAAAACCATAAGCATTGACGAAGCATTCGTTACTATGAACTGCATGAAACTCTTGCCAAGAATTCATTTAACGCGATTGTTTATAAGCAACCTCCACTACTTGTGAATATAAGTTTGTAACGATTAGGTGAAACTCACTTATATTCTAGTGTCATATTCATGCATGAAAATTAAGCTTGCACTCTCAATAAACATACATAAATAAGTTATCTATCAAATAGTTAAACAAATTGAATTCACAACTTATGAAACGTAATTAGAAGTAATCAAATCATAATGCAAGCATAAACATATATTTCGAATCCCCCCCTAGCCAAGGGGGGTTTTAGTTCCTCATACGTACAAAACAAAGAGAATTGAAATTAAACATTGAAATCAAAGGAAAAGAAACACCTAAACATTCCAACAACTCATGGTTGAATTGTATGAACGTTTAGGCCCGCTTCTCTTCCTCTTTGTTGTAGCACAAGGTCTAAGGATTTGTGAGGAGTGAATGGCTGAATTTCTGGTGGTGTTTGGATTAGTAGGGAACTCACGGCACAAGTTGGTGTGTATGGATGATTTTCTGAAATGGAAGAGTGAATGGAAGAATGAATGAGAATGTGGCTGCAATGGATGCTTATTTATAGGTGAAGAAGAGGGAATATGACAGCTAGGAACTTGGTGGAAAGCTGAAAATGCATGTGCAATGTTTTGGGAGAAAATGGGAGTGCATGTGGCTGTAATGGATTAAAGGGTGAATGCATGTGCAATGACAGCTAGGTTATGATGATGAATGCATGTGGATTAGGTTGGAAATGCATGTGGAGTGGCTGATTAGAATCTAGGGTGCATGTGGGTTGGAAATGCATGTGGAATGGCTGGAATGAAGGGTGAATGTGCATGTGCTTTGACAGCTAGGTTGAATTAATTAAAGGGAATGCATGTGGCTGCAATGGATTAAAGAATGGGAGTGCATGTGGCTGCAATGGATTAGGAATCCTTCAATTTCGTCCATTCCTTTTGCTCCAAACATAAGTTATCCATTCCAAGTCCAATTTTGCTCCAAAATGCTCCAAAATGCATCTTTTTGCTTCCTTAGCCATATGAACCTAAAAACACACGAAAATGGCTTAAACTACTAAAAAAACTATGAATTAACAATATAAATGCACGAAAACAAGCTAAGTAAGTCGCCTAAATATGCTCCTATCAAATTCCCCCACACTTAGCTTTTGCTCGTCCTCGAGCAAAACAGAAAAACAAAACAAACAAAACGACACTAAACAAGTAAAACACAACCTAAACCTTCCAACAATCGTCTCAGGGATTTCCAATGCACATGACAAGTTAAAAATAATTATTCCCACAGATTTTAGCCATCTTTACACTTAAGTACATTCTTACTCATAGTCACCACATACTAGTCCACAATTAAGCATTTAAAACCATGATTTGAATGTAGTAACATGCCTTAGAGAATTTGCTCAATTCCTGACAAGATATGCACTCAATTTTCTCTCAGATTTTCTAACTACACACCCTAATCTAGTTACATGTGAGAAGATTGATGTAAACATGAAAACGAACACTCACATATATGTATCATAAAGAGAGCAATTTCTGGAGTTAATAAGCATGTTTAGGTATGATCTCATGAATGGAATGCTACTACTTAGAAGCGAGAACCAGTGACACCATAAGCTCATACCAAGTTCAAACTCCACAAATTGAAACACATAACACTCAAGATTGAAGTCACGGGTTGTAATGGGGCTTGGGGTGTGTGGCTAACAAAGAAGGGATATGGAAAACAAAGGTTCTTAAAGAAATAGCGAGCAAAGCATTTGAATTAACTTAGAATTCACTTTTGAATGAAAACTCAACTTTTGAACAAAAAGGGAGAACAAGCTCTTTTTTCTTTCTTTCTTTCTTTTCTTTTCTGTTTTTCTTTTTCATATGTTTTTCACAATTTTTTTTCTTTTCTTTTGACTCTCAAAACATACATAAACGCTTAAGAACAAAACATTCTCCCCCACACTCATTTTCTTTCATAATGTACTCAAAAGGAATTCATTTAAGTCATGCTCATTATCATTTAAGAACAAGGGTGTGGACTGTCCTACACTAGGCTAGGTGAGGATAATGTGGGTAAACAAAGAATAAAGGCTAAACAAGGCTCAACGGGGTTAAAACTTACAACAAATACGAAATATGGGAAGTTAGGCTATTTGGCTATGGTGGCAACTACACAACTTCATCTTGATATATGTTATGCAATTCAATGTCATGCTTTGAATGAAACGGATATAAGTTCTAGCATTTAGTTCTATCATGATACAATTGCATTCTAATTAGCAACCAAGCAAGGAATAATGAGATCATGCAACAACTTTAGAAAACAAAGAATCACAGAAAATAACTCTCCAAAGAACATTTAGGCTCAAGTCTCACAAGGTTGTAGCGTTTGTTTGAGTTCCTTCCTTCAAGCATGTTACAAAAACAATTTTTTTTTCTTTTATGATTGCATGTGAAGTCATACATTATAACCATAACCAAGCATATACCAAGAGTAAATCAAACTTTCATCCATGTTTATAACTCTCTTTAACAGTCATGCAATTACAAACCAAATCCTTATCATTGTGTTGGAAGGTACCCTAAGACACAATCACACAAAAACGACTCAAAACACTCTTTTTAGGCTTTTCAAAACATTTTTTTCAAATTTTTATGTGATTTTCGGAGTTATAAAAACAAAACATACTAAAACACTCTAAAACAACTTAAAAACACCTTAAAACAGCAAGGAACAAAATTTGAAGTTATGGGTGATAAAATCCCACGAATTTGCATCAAATATACTTAGTTACCAATTCCCCCACACTTAAATCAAACATTGTCCTCAATGTTTTAAGCATAGATTCACACAAAACATAAGTAAACACACAAAAAGCAACTAAACATACTAAACATGGCAGAATGTAACTAACAAAGAGAAGAGTTTAGGGACGCAAATCTGGTTATGGAGTGTAAATTCCATCTTCTCCTTGGTTGAATGCTTGGGTTGATCTTGGTGATTCCACAGGCTTAATCTTGAACTGGTTTCCTCCCATCGTTGATTTTCCACAGGCTACTCTTGAACTGGGCTGGACGATTCTTTTGGTCTCCTCCACTCGTTGATTTTCCTTTGTGCTACTCTTGAACTGGGCAGCATGATTCTTTTGGTCTCCCCCGAAGGTCTGAGCTTACCCCTTTTATCTGTTTCTTTGTTCAATCTTTGCAGAAGTGGTCCCTGATGCGAGATTTATACGCACACAAATTAAACCCTCTTTTTATCAATTGTAGTATAGGTGCAAGTAGGGATCGTTCTGGACCGGGGATTAGGAGGGATTGCAAATCTCTTGGAAACTGACTCAAAAACGTAAAATAACAATATGAAATACTAACTTAGACTCAAAGAATGCAAAACTAAAAATAAGAAAGATTAAGACTAAGACTTAAACGAAATATGGGGGGGATTGATTTTGGACGAATTTAAACTAAAATGGATAGATTGTAAAGAAAACAAATTGTAAATATGAAATTGACGGAAATGAATGGATGGTATGGCTAGCTAAGGGGTTCATCTCCATACATGTTACACTTGCATAATAAAATGGTTTCCAATTGCATTTCAATAAACCATGAATTCTCAACACCCCGGGTTAATTAGGTCCGCTTAGATTAACCGTCAAGTTTTCCTTAAGTTAATGAATTGGATGATTGCATACGACAACCCAAAGCATTCCTCACAAGTTCCCTTCATGAATTGCATAATAGAGAAACAAGCAAGAATCATTAAGCATCATGAAAACTATAAGTGTTGACGAGGCATTCGTTACTATGATTGCATGAAACTTATGCCAAGAATTCGTTTAACGCGATTGTTTATAAGCAACCTCCACTACTTGTGAATATAAGTTCATAACGATTAGGTGAAACTCACTTATATTCTAGCGTCATATTCATGCATGAAAATTAAGTGTTCATTCTCAATAAACATACATAAATAGGATATCAATCAAATAGTTAAACAAATTGAATTCACAACTTATGAAACGTAATTAAAAGTAATCAAATCAAAATGCAAGCATAAACATATATTTCGAATCCCCCCCTAGCTAAAGGGGGGTTTAGTTCCTCATACAAAACAAAGAGAATTAAAATTAAACATTGAAATCAAAGAAACGCCTAAACATTCCAACAACTCAAACTTGAATTGTATGAACGTTTAGGCCCTCTTCTCTTCCTCTTTATTGTAGCATAAGGTCTAGGGATAATTGGTTTGGGGGATGGAAGTGTGGAATGGAGTGGGGAATTATGGAAATAGGTGAGGAGTGGTGGAGAAAATGGTGCAGAAAATGGAGAGAAACTCACGGCTAGAGAAGGAATGAAGTGTTTGTGTTGTGGTATCTACAATGGAATGAGATGTTCTTTGAATGAATGAATGCAAGGGTATTTATAGGAGTAATGGAGGGAACATGACAGCTAGGAGGTGGGTGGAAATGTGGCTGCAAGTTTGGTGAATGATTATGAGTGAATGCATGTGAATGTGGCTAGGTTGGAAAGCTGGAAATCTGAAAATGCAAATGGGAATGCTGAAATGCAAAGGTGGCCACGGTTTTGAGTGTGTTTTGTGTTGGAAATGCATGTGAATGCATGTGAATGTTGTTTGTGTGAAGTGTGTATGGGTTAAAGAGTGAATGGTGGTGTAATGATGAAGTGTGATGGCTGAAAATGTCAAGGGAAATGCATGTGATTGCAAGGCAAAGAATTTCAGGATGCATGTGTGTTGGTGTGTTGTGTGATTTGTTTTGTGGTTAATGGGAATGTGGTTGAATGATTAAATGGACATGTGGGGTGTAATTGCAAAGGGAATGCAAAGTGAATGAATAATGAATGCATGTGCACTGTTTTTGGGAGAAAGGTGGCTGAATGTGCATGTGAATTAGGTTGTGAAAACATGTGGAATGTGGCTGGAATTGATGAGTAATGCACGGTTTTGTTGTTGGTTCTTTGGTGATGAATGCAATGATGAAATGGATGGGAGTGCATGTGTGTTAGGTGGTGTAATGATGAAGTGGGAAGTGGAAGAATGTGGTTGGAAATGGCTAAGGGGATGCACGGCTAGGAAGAAGAATGAATGATGTGCATGTGTGTGAATGCATGTGTTTAAATGGTTGAAATGTGTAGATGATTATGAGTATGATAAGTGATAAGTGAATGATATGTTAAGTGATAAATGAATGATATGTTAAGTGATAAATGAATGATATGTGGTAAGTGATAAGTGAATGGAAGTGATAAGTGAATGGTTTGATAAGTGATAAGTGAGTGGAAGTGATAAGTGATAAATGAATGATATGTTAAGTGATAAATGAATGATATGTGGTGAGTGATAAGTGAATGATATGATAAGTGAATGCTTTAAGTGTTTAAAATAGGGAACAAAGCCCTTCCTTGCATGGCAAGGAAGGGGGACACAAGGAAACACACGACAATGTCCTAAGGTTGCAAGGAATGTTGTTTTTGTGTTCTAAAATGCGTAGGAGTCTTCAATGATGCTTAAACATGAGGTCTTTTAGGATTTAACTTTCCTACTTCAAGTCTTTAATTTCGTCCATCCTCTTGGCTCCAAGCATATGATATCCATTCCAATCTCTAATTTGCTCCAAAAGGCTCCAAAAGGCATTCTTTTGCATACCTTGCCCTTAGAACCTGAAAACACACAAAAGAAGCATAAAGGACTAAAATAACTAGAGAAACATAACGTAAATGCACGAGAACAAGCCATTTAAGTCGCATGAATATGCTCCTATCAAATACCCCCACACTTATCTTTTGCTAGTCCTCGAGCAAAACAGAAAGAAAAACAAAACAAAACCAAACGAAACAAAACAAAACATAATCTTAAACCTTCCAACGTTGCCTCAGGGATTTCCAATGCACATGACAAGTTAAAAATCATTATTCCCACAGATTTTGGTTATCTTTACACTTAAGTACATACTTAATCATAGTCACCACATACTAATTCACAATTAAGCATTTAAAACTATATATTGAATGTAGTAACATGCCTTAGAGAATTTGCTCAATTCCTTACAAGATATGTACTCAATTTTCACTCAGATTTTCTGACTACACACCCTAATCTAGTTACATGTGAGAAGATTGATGTAAATTTGAAAACGAACACTCACATATATGTATCATAAAGAGAGCAACTTCTGGAGTTAATAAGCATGTTTAGATATGATCTCATGAATGGAATGCTACTACTTAGAATGAGAACCAGTGATTCCATAAGCTCATATCAATTCCAAACTCCACATATTGAACACATAACGATCAAGATAGAAGCATAAGGGTCGAAACGGGGCTAAAGGTGTTTGGCTAACAAAGAAAGGATAGGGAAAACAAACGTTCTTTAAGCAATAGTGAGCAAAGTATTGAATTAGGCACTTAGAATTCCCTTTAGAACGCAGAAGTCAACTTTGAACACCCAAGGGGAAGTCACACAAAACTTAGGGCCATATTCAAACTTTTTGGGCCCTTTCTTCAACAATCACACTTGTGAGTCCATTCTCACTTATTTTCACTCTTTTTCTTTCTGTTCTTCTTCTTTTTCTCACATTTTTTTTTTTTTTCCCGTGCCTCCTTTAAGACTTAGGCACATACATACACACAAAAATCCCTTCCCCCACACTTATTTTCTGCAACATATTAATCAAAAGGAATTCTTTTAAGTCATGCTCACTATACTTCAAGAACAAGGGTATAGGAAAGTCCTACTCTAGGTTAGGTAAGGGGTGATGTGGTTAGCAAAGAAAATAGGCTAAACGAGGCTCAACGGGGTTAAAACTAATATATACGAAATATGGGAAGTAAGGCTATTTGGCTATGGTGGCAACAACTTCATCTTGATATATATTATGCAATCAATATCATGCTTTGAATGAAACGGATATAAGTTCTAGCATTTAGTTCTATCATGATACAATTTCATTCTAAGTAGCAACCAAGCAAGGAATAATGAGATCATGCAACAACTTTAGAAAACAAAGAATCACAGAATATAACTCTCCAAAGAAGGTAATGGTTCGAGTCTCACAGGGATGTAGCGTTATTATGAGTTCCTTCCTTCAAGCATGTTACAAAAACGAATTTTTCTTTTATGATTGCATGTGAAGTCATACATTATAACCATAACTAAACATATACCAAGAGTAAATCAAACTTTCATCCATGTTTATAACTCTTTTTAACAGTCATGCAATTACAAACCAAATCCTCATCATAACGTTGGAAGGTTCCCTAAGACACAAAAACAACTCAAAACACTCTTTTTAGGCTTTTCAAAAAAATGTTTTTCAAATTTTTATGTGATTTTCGGAGTTATAAAACAAAACACGCTAAAACAGTTTAAAAACACCTTAAAAACATTTAAAACAGCAAGGAACAACACTTGAAGTTATGGGTGATAAAATTCAACGAATTTGCATCAACATACTTAGTTACCCCCCCACACTTAAATCAAATATTGTCCTCAATGTTTTAAGCATAGATTCACACAAAGCATAAGTAAATACACAAAAAAACACTTTAAACATACTAAACATGGCAGAATGTAATTAACAAAGAGAAGAGTTTAGAGACGCAAATCTGGTTATAGAGTGTAAATTCCATCTTCTCCTTGGTAATTGCATTGAGGCTTTTGATCTTTGTGATTCCACAGGCTTACTTTTGAACTGGTTTCTGCCCATCGTTGATTTTCCTTTGTGCTACTTCTTGAACTGGGCAGCATGATGGTTCTTTTGGTCTCCCCCGAAGGTCTGAGCTTATCCCTTTTATCTGTTTCTTTGTTCAATCTTTCCAATTCGTATTGAAAAGGGTTGGAGGATAACTCAGCCTATGTTTGTCTCCACATGCTTCAATGTATCATTTTCACTTGCCTTACTCGCTCCCCTTTGCAGAAGTGGTCCCTTCTCCGGAAGTGTATCAACCGTTGAAGATGACTACTCGAGAGCAACGCTAGGTAAGCAATCAGGAATAGATTCCAGGCAGTTGGCTCCAGATCGGAAGATTGACTCCAAGTGCCGGCTGATTGCTTCTTTTACTTTGCCATGCGAGTAAGAACAAGGACAAAGAAAAAGACAGGGAAAGAGCATGATATGAGATACTTTTGCTTTTGACCTTGATGATATGAGATACCTTTGCTTTGAAGAAGCGGTGAATGAATCAGCACATGCTTCAATCCGCCGTTTCCTCCTGGGTCATATGTACTCCAGGCATCTGGTATCATCTTTGGGGAAGAAGAAAGAATTGAGTATTTTGAAAGGCTTTGCTGGGAGTGCGCCCTCAGAGGTGAGGGAGAGTTGGGCATTTTCTTCAGGTTTTCCCTGCCATAAAAGACGAAGGTCGACATATATAGAGATAATATCAAGTGGTGGTACTTTTTACCTTTGTCGACAAACGTTTTGATCCCGCAACTCCGGCTTTTTGAAATAGTGGCGCCTCTTCGATCTTTGAATTCGGCTCTTCGATTTCTGAGCAGGCGCCCCTTCGATTTCTGAACGACGCCCCTTCGCTTTCTGAACGACACGTGGTAATGCAGATGAGGCTCCTTTTGACAAAGCTGCACGCGTTTTCTGAAAAGCAGAGAAAGCGTCGCCGAACTTTGCGCTTGTCGGCTAAAGACGTGTAGTTGCGATGATGGCCTCCACGTGTTTTCAGCTTTGTCAGAAATCTTTTGACAAAGTTGAACGCGTTTTCTGAAAAGCCGAGGGAGCGTCGCCTAACTTACGCCGGAAAATCCGGCTCTTTGAATCGGTGGACGCGTCGCCTTGGCATTTTATAGAGCTATCGATCACCGCCAACATACACACTCTGAAGATTTCCCATTCCTGAAACTCGACTCCGGCCCTTTGTGAAATTTTTAACTCCATCCACCCCTTCTCTTTGAACACTTTTGAAAAAAATGGCAAACTCATCGAACCTTAGCTTAGATTTGAGTCTCAGCAGCGATCCGGTTGCGCCCCGTCAAGGTAATGTATGGCGCCCTTCTTTTTTATCTTCTAACGGTCCTCTTTCAGGTGAAGACTCTGTGATGCAGGACGCCACAACAGCTACAATAGTAGCTAAAAACCTCCTCACTCCAAAAGATAGTAGGCTGCTGTCAGGACGGTCCGATGAGTTGGCCGTTCAAGAGTCCCTCGCACTTAGTGTTCAGTGTGCGAGCTCTGTGTCCAACATGGGCCTACGCCTGCTTGCCCGCTCCCGTCAGGTGGAATCGTTGATGGCAGAGGTGGAAAGACTTAAGCAAGAGATCCAGCAGCTTAAGTACGAGAATAGAAGTTTGCATGTGCTTGCAAATAACTATTCGTCGGGGATGAAGAGGAAGCTTGATGAGCTGCAAGAATCTGAGGGTCGAATTCACAGTGACCGTCAAAGGCTTGCGTCTTATCTCCAGAGGCACCTTTTTCCTGGGTCATCCAGCGCTTGGCCAAGTATTGAGGCCTGGAATGCTCTAGCTCCGATGCCTCCCGCTCCGATGCCTTCCGCTTCGATGCCTCCCGCTTCTGCGCCTTCCGCTTCTGCGCCTCGTACTTCCGCTTCACGCAAACAACCTTTGTGAAGCACCACCTTTCTCCATGTTTAGTATCTTTCTTTTTTTTCTTTTTTTTTTTCTTTTTTTTTTTTTTTTCTTTTTTTTTTTTTTATTAACATAAATAAAATCAAACGGCATGGAATTGGTCCTTGAATGGAAGGTGATACTTGAAGTGAACCGGCATTGGTTTGAATTCTAGTGTAGGTGCCTGATTCAAAAAAAATAGCAAGTTAGTATAAAATCTAATGGAATTTGGAAAAAAATACTTACTTGTTTTGTCCGACAAGAACTCAATGACAAATACCACTCCTTTGAAAGTTTCAGGGATATTGGACTTGGCCAGATTGCAAGTGATGGTTATTACTTGTCCAATGTCATCAAATTTAACTTCTTTGGATTTTGTGGTTTCAAGAATGTCCTCTTTGATGGATTCATGACATTCCCTACTTGTCACCTTTGGAAGGGCTTCCAAGATGTCTTTTTCACCTTCTTCTTCCTTGGAAGTCATGAATCTGCAAGGAATAGGGATACTTGTTGGAACGGGGTTAAAAATAATGAAATTTGGAACAACCATACCTGTATTAGATGGCATAGGACCAATAGGTGCCTCCGGTAAAGGTGTTTCCACCCTTTCCGTGGGTTGGGTGTATTCCTCTTCCTTGTGATTTGATTTTGATGGTTGAGGGTCCGTTCCAACCTCCTTGTCACTTCTCAACATGATAGCATTGGTGGTTTCAAATTCTCCCTTCTGATTTGCAATGGTTGAACTAGGGAGTTCTCCTTGGTCGCAAAATTGTCCTTCGAACTCCGCTATTTGCCCAATTTGCTTTTCCAGAGTAGTAAGTAATTGAAAAATCGTATCATTATCATTTGAATTACCTACATTACTTTGGGCAGGTTGTGGTGGCTGCATAGGCGTTGAATAGAACTCCTCATACGGCTGCCAATATCCTTCTTGTTGAGCCTCATTGTCTTGATTTTGTAAGCCCTGCACCAAACAAATTAATTCATCAAGCTTTTGATTATAATTTATTGACGAACTTGAGTTTGGTTGGGCATATTGAATATGAGGTTGTGGTGGCTGCCAATATCCTCCTTGTTGAGCATTTTGAGGTTCCCACCACATAGAGTTTGAATGATCACTCCAATCCGAATTGTAAGTATTGGAAAACACGTTATTCCTTGATTGAAGATTCAATATATCAACTCTTTGCATTTGAGACCTTTCCATGAGTTGTGACAAAAGAGAAGCATTATCAAGTGCCATCTTGTTCTTAACAAACAAAAAAAAAAAAAACTAAATCTAAAAGACAATACAGAAACAAACAATCCAAGGGATTAGCAAATTTTCTAATCCCCGGCAACGGCGCCAAAATTTGATGCGAGATTTATACGCACACAAATTAAACCCTCTTTTTATCAATTGTAGTATAGGTGCAAGTAGGGATCGTTCTGGACCGGGGATTAGGAGGGATTGCAAATCTCTTGGAAACTGACTCAAAAACGTAAAATAACAATATGAAATACTAACTTAGACTCAAAGAATGCAAAACTAAAAATAAGAAAGATTAAGACTAAGACTTAAACGAAATATGGGGGGGATTGATTTTGGACGAATTTAAACTAAAATGGATAGATTGTAAAGAAAACAAATTGTAAATATGAAATTGACGGAAATGAATGGATGGTATGGCTAGCTAAGGGGTTCATCTCCATACATGTTACACTTGCATAATAAAATGGTTTCCAATTGCATTTCAATAAACCATGAATTCTCAACACCCCGGGTTAATTAGGTCCGCTTAGATTAACCGTCAAGTTTTCCTTAAGTTAATGAATTGGATGATTGCATACGACAACCCAAAGCATTCCTCACAAGTTCCCTTCATGAATTGCATAATAGAGAAACAAGCAAGAATCATTAAGCATCATGAAAACTATAAGTGTTGACGAGGCATTCGTTACTATGATTGCATGAAACTTATGCCAAGAATTCGTTTAACGCGATTGTTTATAAGCAACCTCCACTACTTGTGAATATAAGTTCATAACGATTAGGTGAAACTCACTTATATTCTAGCGTCATATTCATGCATGAAAATTAAGTGTTCATTCTCAATAAACATACATAAATAGGATATCAATCAAATAGTTAAACAAATTGAATTCACAACTTATGAAACGTAATTAAAAGTAATCAAATCAAAATGCAAGCATAAACATATATTTCGAATCCCCCCCTAGCTAAAGGGGGGTTTAGTTCCTCATACAAAACAAAGAGAATTAAAATTAAACATTGAAATCAAAGAAACGCCTAAACATTCCAACAACTCAAACTTGAATTGTATGAACGTTTAGGCCCTCTTCTCTTCCTCTTTATTGTAGCATAAGGTCTAGGGATAATTGGTTTGGGGGATGGAAGTGTGGAATGGAGTGGGGAATTATGGAAATAGGTGAGGAGTGGTGGAGAAAATGGTGCAGAAAATGGAGAGAAACTCACGGCTAGAGAAGGAATGAAGTGTTTGTGTTGTGGTATCTACAATGGAATGAGATGTTCTTTGAATGAATGAATGCAAGGGTATTTATAGGAGTAATGGAGGGAACATGACAGCTAGGAGGTGGGTGGAAATGTGGCTGCAAGTTTGGTGAATGATTATGAGTGAATGCATGTGAATGTGGCTAGGTTGGAAAGCTGGAAATCTGAAAATGCAAATGGGAATGCTGAAATGCAAAGGTGGCCACGGTTTTGAGTGTGTTTTGTGTTGGAAATGCATGTGAATGCATGTGAATGTTGTTTGTGTGAAGTGTGTGTGGGTTAAAGAGTGAATGGTGGTGTAATGATGAAGTGTGATGGCTGAAAATGTCAAGGGAAATGCATGTGATTGCAAGGCAAAGAATTTCAGGATGCATGTGTGTTGGTGTGTTGTGTGATTTGTTTTGTGGTTAATGGGAATGTGGTTGAATGATTAAATGGACATGTGGGGTGTAATTGCAAAGGGAATGCAAAGTGAATGAATAATGAATGCATGTGCACTGTTTTTGGGAGAAAGGTGGCTGAATGTGCATGTGAATTAGGTTGTGAAAACATGTGGAATGTGGCTGGAATTGATGAGTAATGCACGGTTTTGTTGTTGGTTCTTTGGTGATGAATGCAATGATGAAATGGATGGGAGTGCATGTGTGTTAGGTGGTGTAATGATGAAGTGGGAAGTGGAAGAATGTGGTTGGAAATGGCTAAGGGGATGCACGGCTAGGAAGAAGAATGAATGATGTGCATGTGTGTGAATGCATGTGTTTAAATGGTTGAAATGTGTAGATGATTATGAGTATGATAAGTGATAAGTGAATGATATGTTAAGTGATAAATGAATGATATGTTAAGTGATAAATGAATGATATGTGGTAAGTGATAAGTGAATGGAAGTGATAAGTGAATGGTTTGATAAGTGATAAGTGAGTGGAAGTGATAAGTGATAAATGAATGATATGTTAAGTGATAAATGAATGATATGTGGTGAGTGATAAGTGAATGATATGATAAGTGAATGCTTTAAGTGTTTAAAATAGGGAACAAAGCCCTTCCTTGCATGGCAAGGAAGGGGGACACAAGGAAACACACGACAATGTCCTAAGGTTGCAAGGAATGTTGTTTTTGTGTTCTAAAATGCGTAGGAGTCTTCAATGATGCTTAAACATGAGGTCTTTTAGGATTTAACTTTCCTACTTCAAGTCTTTAATTTCGTCCATCCTCTTGGCTCCAAGCATATGATATCCATTCCAATCTCTAATTTGCTCCAAAAGGCTCCAAAAGGCATTCTTTTGCATACCTTGCCCTTAGAACCTGAAAACACACAAAAGAAGCATAAAGGACTAAAATAACTAGAGAAACATAACGTAAATGCACGAGAACAAGCCATTTAAGTCGCATGAATATGCTCCTATCAGTCCCTTCTCTGGAAGTGTATCAACCGTTGAAGATGACTACTCGAGAGCAACGCTAGGTAAGCAACCAGGAATAGATTCCAGGCAGTCGGCTCCAGATCGGAAGACTGACTCCAAGTGCCGGCTGATTGCTTCTTTCACTTTGCCATGCGAGTAAGAACAAGGACAAAGAAAAAGACAGGGAAAAAGCATGATATGAGATACTTTTGCTTTTGACCTTGATGATATGAGATACCTTTGCTTTTGAAGAAGTGGTGAATGAATCAGCACATGCTTCAATCTACCATTTCCTCCTGGGTCATCTGTACTCCAGGCATCTGGTATCATCTTTGGGGAAGAAGAAAAAATTGAGTATTTCGAAAGGCTTTGCTGGGAGTGCGCCCTCAGAGGTGAGGAAGAGTTGGGCATTTTCTTCAGGTCTGCCTTGCCATAAAAGATGAAGGTCGACATATATAGAGATAATAGCAAGTGGTGGTACTGTTCTTTTACCCTTGTCGACAAACGTTTTGATCCCGCAAATCCGGCTTTTTGAAATAGTGGCGCCTCTTCGATTTCTGAATACGCCTCTTTGATTTCTGAACGACGCCTCTTTGATTTCTGAGCAGGCGCCTCTTCGATTTTTGAGCAGGCGCCCCTTCGCTTTCTGAACGACACGTAGTAATGCGGATGCGGCTCCTTTTGACAAAGCTGCACGCATTTTCTGAAAAGCAGAGAAAGCGTCGCCGAACTTTGCGCTTGTCGGCTAAAGATGTGTAGTTGCGATGATGGCTTCCACGTGTTTTCTGAAAAGAAGAAATCTTTTGACAAAGTTGAACGCGTCTTCTGAAAAGCCGAGAAAGCGTCGCCTAACTTACGCCGGAAATTCCAGCTTTTTGAATCGGTGGACGCGTCGCCTTGGCTTTTTATAGAGGTATAGATCACCGCCAACATACACACTCTGAAGACTGCCCATTCTTGAAAATCGACTCCGGCCCTTTGAAATTTAACTCCATCCACCCCTTTTCTTTGAACACCTTTGAAAAATGACTAACCCATCGAACCTTTGCTTAGATTTGAGTCTCAGCAGCGATCCGGTTGCGCCCCGTCAAGGTAATGTATGGCGCCCTTCTTTCTTATCTTCTAATGGTCCTCTTTCAGGTGAAGACTCCATGATGACGGATGCAACAACAGCTACGATAGTAGCTAGGAACCTCCTCACTCCTAAGGATAGTAGGCTGCTTTCAGGACGGTCCGATGAGTTGGCCGTTCAAGAGTCCCTCGCTCTCAGTGTTCAGTGTGCAGGCTCTGTGTCCAACATGGGCCAACGCCTACTTGCTCGCTCTCGGCAGGTTGAATCGTTGATGGCAGAGGTGGAAAGTCTCAAGCAAGAGATCAAACAGCTGAGGTACGAGAATAGAAGTTTGCATGTGCTTGCAAATAACTATTCGTCGGGCATGAAGAGGAAGCTTGATGAGCTGCAAGAATCTGAAGGTCGAATTCAAAGTGACCGTCAAAGGCTTGCGGCTTATCTCCAGAGGCACCTTTTTCCTGGGTCATCCAGCGTTTGGCCAAGTATTGAGGCCTCGAATGCTCTATCTTCGATGCCTCCCGCTCCGATGCCTTCCGCTCCAATGCCTCCCGCCCCGATGCCTCCTGCTCCAATGCCTCCCGCCCCGATGCCTCCTGCTCCGATAGTTTTGCCACGTAGTGGGACTTCACGTAATCAACCTTTGTGAAGGCTACATCTGCTTTATTTATTTATTTATTTTTTTATTTTTTTATTTTTTTTTTATATGAATCAAACGGCATGGAATTGATCTTTGGATGGAAGGTGATACTTGAAATGATCCGGTAATGGTTTAAATTCAAGATTGGATGCCTGAATCATTAACAACATGTTAGTATAAAAGAAAATTGAAATTGGAGGAGGTGGCTTACTTATGTGCTCCGACATGAACTCAAGGATAAACACCCCTTCGAAAGTTATGACTTGTCCCGTGTCATAAAATCCAACTTCTTTGGGAATTGTTGTCTCAAGTATATCCTCTTTGATGAATTCATGAAATTCCATACTTTGCACCTTTGGAAGTGCTTCCAAGATGTCTTTTTCACTTTCTTCTTCCTTGGAATTCATGAACCTGCAAGGAATAGGGATATTAGGTGGAATGGGGTTAGAACTAATTAAATTTGGAACAACCTTACTTGAATTAGATGGCGTAGGAGCAATAGGTGCCTCCGGTAAAGGTGTTTCCACCCTTTCCGTGGGTTGGGTGTATTCCTCTTCCTTGTGATTTGATTTTGATGGTTGAGGGTCCGTTCCAACCTCCTTGTCACTTCTCAACATGATTTCCTTGGCAGTTTCAAATTCTCCCTTCGGATTTGCAATGGTTGAACTAGGGAGTTCGCCTTGGTCTCGAAACTGTTCTACGAACTCCGCGATCTGCCCAATTTGCTTTTCCAAGTGGTCCAACCTTTGTGGTGGCTGCATAGGCGTTGAATAGAACTCCTCATATGGTTGCCAATATCTTTCTTGTTGAGCCTCATTGTCTTGATTTTGTGAGCCCTGCACCAAACAAATTAATTCATTAAGCTTTTGATTATAATCTATTGACGAACTTGAGTTTGGTTGGGCATATTGAATATGAGGTTGTGGTGGCTGCCAATATCCTTCTTGTTGAACATTTTGAGGTTCCCACCACATAGAGTTTGAATGATCACTCCAATCCGAATTGTAAGTATTGGAAAACACATTATTCCTTGATTGAAGATTAAATATATCAACGCTTTGCATTTGGGACCTTTCCATGAGCTGTGACAATAGAGAAGCATTATCAAGTGCCATGTTGTGCTTCTCTAGTACTTAAAATCAACAAACAAAACACAAATCAAAAACTAAAACTAAAATACATAATAGAAACGAACAATCCAAGAGATTAGCAAATTTGCTAATCCCCGGCAACGGCGCCAAAATTTGATGCGTGATTTATACGCACACAAATTAAACCCTCTTTTTGTCAAATTGTAGTAAGTATGTAAGTAGGGATCGTTCTGGACCGGGGATTAGGAGGGATTGTTAATCACTTGGATTTGACTCAAAAACGTAAAAACACAATATAAAACACTATACTAGACTCAAAGAATGCAAAACTAAACTTTAAAACACTAAAACAAACCAAAAGACTCAAACATCACCCAAAACACTCAAAACTGCCTTAAAAACACTTTCTGGGCAGTTTTGAGCACTTTGGTGAATTTGGACGAATTTGTGTAATAAATTGAATCAAAACACTTATAAACACAAACTAAATGTATTTCTAACTAAATTGGACAATAAAGTAAAGGGGGATTGAGTTTTGGACCAAATTAAACTAAATGCACAGATTGTAATTTAAGGGCAGAATGTAAATATGAAATTGATGAAATGGAATGGATGAAGGCTAGCTAAGGGGTTCATCTCCATACATGTTATACTTGCATAATAAAACGATTTCCAATTGCATTTCAATAAACCATTAATTCTCAACACCCCAAGTTAACCGTGAATTGCACTAATTAACCCTCAGATTTTCCTAACGTTATTGAATTGGATGATTGCATACGACAACCCAAAACATTCCCCACAAGTTCCCTATATGAACTGCATAATAGAGATACAAGCAAGAATCATTACGTTCTTTGAAAACCATAAGCATTGACGAAGCATTCGTTACTATGAACTGCATGAAACTCTTGCCAAGAATTCATTTAACGCGATTGTTTATAAGCAACCTCCACTACTTGTGAATATAAGTTTGTAACGATTAGGTGAAACTCACTTATATTCTAGCGTCATATTCATGCATGAAAATTAAGCTTGCACTCTCAATAAACATACATAAATAAGTTATCTATCAAATAGTTAAACAAATTGAATTCACAACTTATGAAACGCAATTAGAAGTAATCAAATCATAATGCAAGCATAAACATATATTTCGAATCCCCCCCTAGCCAAGGGGGGTTTTAGTTCCTCATACGTACAAAACAAAGAGAATTGAAATTAAACATTGAAATCAAAGGAAAAGAAACACCTAAACATTCCAACAACTCATGGTTGAATTGTATGAACGTTTAGGCCCGCTTCTCTTCCTCTTTGTTGTAGCACAAGGTCTAAGGATTTGTGAGGAGTGAATGGCTGAATTTCTGGTGGTGTTTGGATTAGTAGGGAACTCACGGCACAAGTTGGTGTGTATGGATGATTTTCTGAAATGGAAGAGTGAATGGAAGAATGAATGAGAATGTGGCTGCAATGGATGCTTATTTATAGGTGAAGAAGAGGGAATATGACAGCTAGGAACTTGGTGGAAAGCTGAAAATGCATGTGCAATGTTTTGGGAGAAAATGGGAGTGCATGTGGCTGTAATGGATTAAAGGGTGAATGCATGTGCAATGACAGCTAGGTTATGATGATGAATGCATGTGGATTAGGTTGGAAATGCATGTGGAGTGGCTGATTAGAATCTAGGGTGCATGTGGGTCGGAAATGCATGTGGAATGGCTGGAATGAAGGGTGAATGTGCATGTGCTTTGACAGCTAGGTTGAATTAATTAAAGGGAGTGCATGTGGCTGCAATGGATTAAAGAATGGGAGTGCATGTGGCTGCAATGGATTAGGAATCCTTCAATTTCGTCCATTCCTTTTGCTCCAAACATAAGCTATCCATTCCAAGTCCAATTTTGCTCCAAAATGCTCCAAAATGCATCTTTTTGCTTCCTTAGCCATATGAACCTAAAAACACACGAAAATGGCTTAAACTACTAAAACAACTATGAATTAACAATATAAATGCACGAAAACAAGCTAAGTAAGTCGCCTAAATATGCTCCTATCAGTGTGTATTTGGTTGGAATGAATGGGGAAGCACGGCAAAGATTGTTTTGATTGCTGGAATGAAGTGATGTGCACGGCAAAGGAGAGTGTTGGGTGATGGGTGCATGTGTTTGAATGATTAAAGAGTAAATGGTTAATGAATGGTTCTTTGTTGATGGTGGCTGCAATAGATTAAAGGGTGAATGCATGTGCTGAAATAATTAGAGAGTGAGGGGATGCACGGCATAGTGGTTGAATTATGAAGAGTGAATGTATGTGGCTGATTTATGTGAATGATTATGGGTGCATGTGGGTTGGAAATAATTAAAGAGTGAGGGTATGCACGGCAATGGTGAGAGTATGTGCTGATTTATGAAGATGCGTGTGCAATGAAGTGGAATGGATGTGGCTGCAAGGTTTTGTGTTAGGTGATAAGTGGTGATGATAAGTGTATGATAAGTGATAAGTGGTGATGATAAGTGTATGATATGTGATTATGATAAGTGATAAGTGGTGATGATAAGTAATGATATGTGGGAGTGTGGCTGAAATGAAGGAGTGGAATGTTGGAATGTTATGCACGGCTAAGGATATAGGAAAGGTTTAAATGTCCTAAAACTAAAGGGAACAAGGTTCCAACACTTTGGTCTTCAATTAGGTCTTCAATTTCGTCCAACACTTTGGCTCCAAGCATAAGCTATCCATCCTTAGCCCAAAAGTGCTCCAAAAGTCTCCAAAATGCATCTTTTTGCTCCTTTAGCCCTTTGGACCTACAAACATACGAAAATAGCTTAAAGTACTAAAATAACTAAAGAAACATAACGTAAATGCACGAGAACAAGCCATTTAAGTCGCATGAATATGCTCCTATCATTAGTCTAAGTTTAATCCCAAACCCTAGTCGGCAGACATAGGTGTATGTATGGTGCACTGCAGTCTAACAACTAAGTATGGCTGCCATGGTTGTGTATGGCTGTCATAGTTGTCATTCTCACTAATTCAAGGGATTTCTACCTTACTTTAGTCGTTAGCTGATTGTCTTTATCTTTAGTTGTTGGTAAAGTATAAATCAAGGAAGTGTTGTCCCTTGATTTCTGCTTCTGTTTTCTCCTTTTCTTCCGCTCATATATATGAGTTTTCCTTGTATCTTGTTCCATAATAATGAGAAATAGACATTCAAACTTCAATAGCTAGTCTCATCAAAACTATCCTTAATTGCCAGCTACGTCCGACTTCCCAATTCGGGGAAGGCCTTGCTCTACTGGTTTTTCAAGCCCAAGAGGATGCATCTCGAAAACCCCTCGTCCCTTGGCTTAATGGATTAGCACCATTTGCTATCTTCTGATAGCACACATGGGAAAGACTTCGTGAAACAGTCTGCAGGTATGTGTTGCAGATATTATTTCAGCATCTGCATATGTAGAACATATTTGATGCGTTGGTTGTGATTTAGTTGGTAAATTCTTGTGCTCTTGGCTAAGTATATTAACATAAAGCGTATGTTTATTCTTACATGCCTAAGACCCTGCCTAACCACCTAGGCGCTAGGCCCCAACCTGCCACCCAACTAGCGTCTAGCGTTTTTTAGAACCTTAGTCCAGTGTCAGTGTAAGATGTTAATCCGACGAACTTTCTCATGTACTAACCAGAAAATCCCCCTTCTCTCCCCCAGAAATCGAAACAGAGCTACTTTTATCTCATCGTGACCTAAAAACAATTTCATTTTAATGGTGTCCATTTTGTACATCAATGTTTCTTACCGGTCCCTTGTACCATTTACTTGCATCCAAAACCCACCAAAGCATTACCAGAGCCAAAGCATCACCAAGAGCTATTGGTGCATAGTTGAATGTTCTCAATCTAAGAGGGTAAGAAGTTGGCAAAAGAAATATTGAGCATGTATAGCATATCCAAAGGACGGCCACAAAGCAAACTGGCCTTCTTGCTCTCCCCAAATAAAATGGCCCCGGTTTGAAGCTCTCTTCGGCCATCACCAGCCTTGCGAAAATTGGCACAGCGTAGCTGCCCACCCAACCAACTGTACTGACAGAAAGAATGGCGGTGAACACCACGTCAAGTTTCAGGATCGGTAATCCCAGCAGCAAAGTGATTGCTGTGCAAAACCACACCGCGTTTATCGGAACCTTGCTCGTTGGATGCACTTTCCTCCAGATTGGCGAAAATGGGATGCATTTATCTCTTGATACAGCGTAAACCTTGGAGTGAAAAAACAAAGTTAACTTGATGCTTCAGGATATAGAAATGTAGGATTAAGAGTTTCGGATTTTCTTACTGCTCTGTGATAGGAGCATATTCATGCGACTTAAATGGCTTGTTCTCGTACATTTACGTTATGTTTCTTTAGTTATTTTAGTTCTTTATGCTTCTTTTGTGTGTTTTCAGGTTCTAAGGGCTTAGGGAGCAAGAAATTGCATTTTGAGGCTATTTGGAGCATTTTTGGGCATGGATTGGATAGCTTATCCATGGAGCCAAAGTTTGGACGAATTTGAAGGCCTTATATTCACTTTGGACATAAAACAAAGGGCCTAGCCCATTCTCTCTTAAACCAACCCCAAGGCCATGCATTTCCTTCCAATTCCAAAACCCACTATCACATTCACACACATGCAAATCATGCACTCACATTTCCTAGCCATGCATCACTTTAACCCACATTCACACACATGCAATTACACACACCATCTTCCCCTTTACAAAACACCATCAAAGCCGTGCTTCCCCCTTTGTTCCCACCAAACACATGCACCCAAACAAAGCCAACCTAGCTAACCCTACATGCATTTCTTTATTCACTCTTCATCACATGCATTTTCACCACCATTCACACACACATGCATCCTGAAAACCTTGTGCCGTGTATCCCCTTCAACTTTCCAGCTTCCCACTCATTCAATTAAGCCACCATTCATTCTTTATTCCACATACACTCATCATCACACACCCTAGCTATCATTCACATGCATTCACATGCATCACAACCCCAAAACCATCAAGAAAACACCCTTGCCGTGGCCTTCACTCACACTTCCAGCTTTCCACCTTGCATTTCCAGATTATTCTTCATCATTTCAGCCACATTTCTAACCCACATGCACTTTAATCATTCAATCACCCCATTCACACACCTTTTCTCCAACCTTTGCCGTGGCATTCATTCCCATTTCCATGCATTCACATGCCTTTCCAGCTTTCCACCTCACAACCACCAGAAATCAACTCAATGCCGTGGCATTCATTCCAATTTTCAGCACACACATGCAATTCCAACATCAAAAACTGTCAATACCGTGGGATCCTTGTGCTTTCCAGCTTTCCTAGCTGTTTTCCACCACATTTCAGCACATGCATGCTTAATCAAACAGCCATTTGCACCTCCATTTCTCCTATAAAAGCCCTTGCATTCCCATTACCAAAGGATCTCATTTTTTTTCATACACAACACACCACATTCACTCTCCACCTTCTTTAGCCGTGAGTCCCCCTTCCCCATTGATGCGAGAATTATACGCGCATAAATTAAACCCTCTTTTTGACAATTGTAGTATAAGTATAAGTAGGGATCGTTCTGGACCGGGGATTAGGAGGGATTGTTAATCACTTGGATTTGACTAAAAAACGTAAAATAAAGTTTAAAACACTATACTAGACTCAAAGAATGCAAAACTAAACTTTAAATCACTAAGACAAACCAAAGACTCAAAATGCTTTAAAATATAAACTAAATTGAACAATAAGGAAAAAGGGGGGAAGAGTTTTGATTTGACGAAAATTGAAATAACAAAACAAGTTAATAAACTAAGCAGAATGTAAATGTGAATATGGATGATGGAATAAATGGAATGAAGGCTAGCTAAGGGGTTCTTCTCCACACATGTTATACTTGCATACAAGATTGATTCTCAGTTGGTCTTTCGATAAATTATGAAACTCAATGCTCCAAGTTAATTAGGTCCGCTTAAATTAACTTTCAGATTTCCCTAAATTCATTGGATTGAATGGAATACGCATTACAACCAAATTATTCTTAATCAAAGTCCCTAACTATGGAATACGCATGATAGAGACATTCAACAAAGATCATTAAGTTCAATGAAAATTAGAAGTGTTGACGAGGCATTCGTTACTATGGAATACGCATGAAACTTATGCCAAGAATTCGTTTAACGCGATTGTTTATAAGCAACCTCCACTACTTGTGAATATAAGTTCATAACGATTAGGTGAAACTCACTTATATTCTAGCGTCATATTCATGCATGAAAATTAAGCTTGCAATCTCAATGAACATACATAAATAAGTTATCAATCAAACAGTTAAACGAATTGAATCCACAACTTATGAAATTCCAACCAAAAGTAATCAATTCATATTGCAAATATAAACATAGTTTCGAATCACCCCCTAGCTAAAGGGGGATTAGTTCCTCATTACTTTGAAATCAAAGAAACACCTAAACATTCCAACAACTCAAACTTGAATTGTATGAACGTTTAGGCACTCTTCTCTTCCATTCCTCATACGTACAAAACAAAGAGAATTGAATTTAAACTTTGAAATCAAAGAAACACCTAAACATTCCAACAACTCAAACTTGAATTGTATGAACGTTTAGGCCCTCTTATCTTCCTCGTTGTTGTAGCACAAGGTCTAAGGTGAGGTTTGGGGAATTATGGAAATGGATGAGGAATGGTGGAAATGGAAAGATGGTTTGGATTCTAAGGAAGTGTTTGAGGGGTGTTGTGTTGTGAAATGGAATGAGATGTCCATGAATGAATGAATGCAAGGGTATTTATAGGAGTAGTGGAGGGAACATATGGCTATGTCATTTGTAGGTGAAGTAGGTGGATGTTGTAGGTGAAGTAGGTGGATGTTGTAGGTGAAGTAGGTGGATGTTGTAGGTGAAGTGGGTGGATGTTGTAGGTGAAGTAGGTGGATGTTGTAGGTGAAGTGGATGTTGTAGGTGAAGTAGGTGGATGTTATGTTAAGTGATAAGTGATAAGTGATATGATATGTGGTTATGATATGATAAGTGGTTAAGTGGTGATGATAAGTGATAAGTGATTAAGTGATATGATATGTGGTGATGATAAGTGATAAGTGCATGTGGGTTAACTAATGAAGGAAATGCATGTGCAATGACAATGTGTTAGAATGGATGTGTGTTATGCATGGCATGATTGGGATTAGGAAAGGTTTAAATGTCCTAAAACTAAAGAGAACAAGGTTCCAACACTTTGGCTCCAATTAGGTCTTCAATTTCGTCCAACACTTTGGCTTCAAGCATAAGCTATCCGTCCTTAGCCCAAAAGTGCTCCAAAAGTCTCCAAAATGCATCTTTTTGCTCCTTTAGCCCTTTGGACCTACAAACACACGAAAATAGCTTAAAGTACTAAAATAACTAAAGAAACATAACGTAAATGTACGAGAACAAGCCATTTAAGTTGCATAAATATGCTCCTATCAAATACCCCCACACTTAGCTTTTGCTAGTCCTCGAGCAAAACAGAAAAACAAAACAAAAAGAACAAAACACAACCTACACCTTCCAACAATCGTATCAGGGACTTCCAATGCACATGACAAGTTAAAAATCATTATTCTCACAGATTTGAGCCATCTTTACACTTAAGTACATTCTTAATCATAGTCACCACATACTAGTTCACAATTAAGCAATTAAAACACATTTCAAATGTAGTAACATGCCTTTAGAGAATTCCCTCAATTTCTTACTAGATGTACTCTCGTTTTTCACACAGATTTTCTGACTACACACCCTACACTAGGTATATGTGAGAAGATTGATGTAAACATGTAGACGAACACTCACATATGTTATAATAAGGAAAGCATTTTCTGGAGTTAATAAGCATGTTTAGATATGATCTCATGAATGGAATGCTACTACTTAGATGCGAGAACCAGTGACACCATAAGCTCATACCAAGTTCAAACTCCACAATTGAAATACATAACACTCAATATAGAAGTCAAAGGGTAGTAACGGGGCTAGGGTATTGGCTAACAATGAAAGGTGAAGGATAAACAAACATTCTTAAAGCAATAGTGAGCAAAGTATTGAATTAGACACTTAGAATTCCCTTAAGAACGCAGAAGTCAACTTTGAACACCCAAGGGAAAATCACACAAAACTTAGGGCCATATTCAACTTTTTGGACCCTTTCTTCAACCATCAACGCTCGTGAGTTCATTCTTACTTATTTTCACTCCTTTTTTTTTTTTTTTTTTTTTTTTCTTTTCTTCTTTTTCTTTTGAATCTCAAAACATACATATAAACGTAAGAACAAACTTTTACTCCCCCACACTCATTTTCTTGCATAATGTAACTCAAAAGGAATTCATTTAAGTCATGCTCACTAAACTTTAAGAACAAGGGTATAGGAAAGTCCTACTCTAAGCTAGGTAAGGGGTGATGTGGGTAAACAAGGAATAAAGGCAAAACGAGGCTCAACGGGGTTAAAACTTACAACATATACGAAGTATGGGAAGTAAGGCTATTTGGCTATGGTGGTGGTCACTACACAACTTCTTCTTGAATATGTGTTATGCAAATCAATAACATGCTTTGAATGAAATGGGCATGAGTTCTAGCATTTGGAACTATATGATGAAACGCCTTCTAAGTAGTAACCAAGCAAAGAATAATGAGATCATGCAACGACTTTAGAAAACAAGAAATCACAGATTATACTCTCCAAAGAACGTTATAGGCTCAAGTCTCTCAGGGTTGTAGCGTTTGTTTGAGTTCCTTCCTTCAAGCATGTTACAAAAACGAATTTTTTTCTTTTATGATTGCATGTGAAGTCATACATTATAACCATAACCAAGCATATACCAAGAGTAAATCAAACTTTTCTCTATGTTTATAACTCTTTCTAACCGTCATGCAATTATAAACCAAATCCTTATCATTGTGTTGGAAGGTACCCTAAGACACAAACACACAAAAACGACTCAAAACACTCTTTTTAGGGTTTTTAAAACAAGTTTTTCAAATTTTTATGTGATTTTCGGAGTTATAAAACAAAACACACTAAAACACTCTAAAACAACTTAAAAACACCTTAAAACAGCAAGGAACAACATTTGAAGTTATGGGTGATAAAATCCCACGAATTTGCATTAAATAAACTTAGTTACCCCCCCACACTTAAATCAAACATTGTCCTCAATGTTTTAAGCATATGGTTCACACAAAACATAAGTAAACACACAAAAAACATTTAAACATACTAAACATGGCAGAATGTAATTAACAAAGAGAAGAGTTTAGGGACGCAAATCTGGTTATGGAGTGTAAATTCCCTCTTCTCCTTGGTGATTGCATTGAGGCTTTGATCTTTGTGATTCCACAGGCTTTCTCTTGAACTGGTTTCCGCCCATCGTTGATTTTCCTTTGTGCTACTCTTGAACTGGGCAGCAGAATTCCTTTTAGGGTCTCCCCCGAAGGTCTGAGCTTCCTCCTGTTATCTGTTTCTTTGTTCAATCTTTGCAGGAGTGGTCCCTTCTCTGGAAGTGTATCAACCGTTGAAGATGACTACTCGAGAGCAACGCTAGGTAAGCAATCAGGAATAGATTCCGGGCAGTTGGCTCCAGATCGGTAGACTGACTCCAAGTGCCGGCTGATTGCTTCTTTTACTTTGCCATGCAAGTAAGAACAAGGACAAAGAAAAAGACAGGGAAAGAGCATGATATGAGATATTTTTGCTTTTGACCTTGATGATATGAGATACCTTTGCTTTGAAGAAACGGTGAATGAATCAGCACATGCTTCAATCCGCTGTTTCCTCCTGGGTCATATGTACTCCAGGCATCTGGTATCATCTTTGGGGAAGAAGAAAGAATTGAATATTTCGAAAGGCTTTGCTGGGAGTGCGCCCTCAGAGGTGAGGGAGAGTTGGGCATTTTCTTCAGGTTTGCCCTGCCATAAAAGACGAAGGTCGACATATATAGAGATAATATCAAGTGGTGGTACTTTTTACCCTTGTCGACAAACGTTTTGATCCCGCAAATCCGGCTTTTTGAAATAGTGGCGCCTCTTCGATCTTTGAATACGCCTCTTCGATTTCTGAGCAGGCGCCCCTTCGATTTCTGAACGACGCCCCTTCGCTTTCTGAACGACACGTGGTAGTGCAGATGCGGCTCCTTTTGACAAAGCTGCACACGTCTTCTGAAAAGCAGAGAAAGCGTCGCCGAACTTTGCGCTTTGTCGGCTAAAGATGTGTAGTTGCGATGATGGCCTCCACGTGTTTTCAGCTTTGTTAGAAATCTTTTGACAAAGTTGAACGCGTCTTCTGAAAAGCAGAGAACGCGTCGCTTAAATTACGCCGGAAATTCTGGCTTTTCGAATTGGTGGACGCGTCGCCTTGGCTTCTTATAGAGCTATCGATCACCACAACAAACACACTCTGAAGAATTCCCATTCTTGAAAATCGACTTCGGCCCTTTGAGAATTAACTCCATCCACCCCATTTCTTTGAACACTTTTGAAAAATGGCAAACCCATCGAACCTTAGCTTAGAATTGAGTCTCAGCAGTGATACGGCCGCGCCGCGTCAAGGTAACGTATGGCGCCCTTCTTTCTTATCTTCTAACGGTCCTCTTTCAGGTGAAGACTCTGTGATGCAGGACGCCACAACAGCTACAATAGTAGCTAGGAACCTCCTTACTCCAAAAGATAGTAGGCTGCTGTCAGGACGGTCCGATGAGTTGGCCGTTCAAGAATCCCTCGCACTTAGTGTTCAGTGTGCGAGTTCTGTGTCCAACATGGGCCAACGCCTGCTTGCCCGCTCCCGTCAGGTGGAATCTTTGATGGCAGAGGTGGAAAGTCTCAAGCAGGAGATCAAACTGCTTAAGTACGAGAATAGAAGTTTGCACGTGCTTGCCAACAACTATTCGACGGGTATGAAGAGGAAGCTTGATGAGCTACAAGAATCCAATGGTCGGATGCAAAGTGACCGTCAAACTGACCGTCAAAGGCTTGCGGCTTACTTCCAGAGGCACATTTTTCCGGGCTCATCCAGCGTTTGGCCAAGTATTGAGGCCTCTTCTTTGATGCCTCCCGCTCCGATACCTTCCGCCCCGATGCCTTCCGCCTCGATGCCTTCTGCTCCGATGCCTTCCGCATCTATGCCTCCTGCTTCTAGAGTTTTGCCCAGTAGTGGGGCTTCAAGTAAACGCCCTTTGTGAAGCTCCATCATTCTGCCATGTTTTTTTTTTTTTTTTTTTTTTTTTTTTATAAATAAAATCAAACGGCATGGAATTGGTCATTGAATGGAAGGTGATACTTGAAGTGAACCGGCATTGGTTCAAATTCTAAAGTGGGTGCCTGGATCATTAACCACATGTTAGTATAAAAGAAAATTGAAATTCGGGGAGGCGGCTTACCTGTGTGCTCCAAAATGAACTCCAGAATAAACACCCCTTCGAAAGTTATGACTTGTCCCGTGTCATAAAATCCAACTTCCTTGGGAATTGTGGTTTCAAATATGTCCTCTTTGATGCCTTCTACATCTTCTCCAGCCACTACCTTCTCTTGAATCATTCTTCTTGGTGTACAAAGTCCTTTGAAGAATTCAACACCATCTAAAACTTGTTGTGTTGCACCAAGAATTTGAATAGCATTTTGCTCCTTTGGGAAGGCTTCCACGATGTCCTTTTTACTCTCTTCTTGGTTGGGAATCAAAAACCTGCTAGGAAAAGGGACATTGGGTGGAATAACATCAGAATAACATGAAATTGGGACGTCCTTACTGGTGGTGGGTGGTTTAGAGGGCTTAGGGGGCTGCGGCAAGGGTTGTTCTACCCTTGCCGTGTGCATGTCTTCTTCCTCCTCTTCAATTAGCAGCTCTTCATCCACTTCTAGGCTATGTTTGGACATTTTTAGGTCAGCTCCAACCTCCATAGCACTTCCCAAAGTGATAGCATTATGGATTTCAAAATCTTCCTTCGAGTTTTCAATAGTTGAGTTGGAAAGTTCACTTTGCTCTTGAATTTGTTTCATGAACTCCATAATCTGCCCAAATTGCTCGTCCAATTTACCCAACTTCTTGTCTTGATTTTGTTCGTCCTGCGTCAAAGAGGTTAGTAATTGAAAATTTTTATCATTATCCATGGACATACTTGAACTTGATTGGAATTGTTGTGGGGGAGGTTGTGGTGGCTGCATAGGTGTTGTATTGAACTCCTCATATGGTTGCCAATATGCTTCTTGTTGAGCCTCCTTGGCTTGATTTTGTGACCCCTGCGCCAAAGAATTTATTTCATTAAGAATTTGAATATAATCTATTGGCGAACTTGAATTTAATTGAGCATATTGCATATGAAGTTGTGGTGGCTGCATAGGTCTTGAATAGAACTCCTCATATGGTTGCCAATATGCTTCACGTTGAACTTGTTGATCTTCCCACCATATAGAGTTTGAATGATCCCTCCAATCTCTTTGTGGACATTGATTGGCTTGAAATCCTTGCCTATATGAAGCACCAAATGTAGGGACACTCTGCATTGTGGTCCTTTCGGCATCCGGCAACAATTTAGAAGTAAGATTTGCCAATTGAGCTTGAATGCTAGCAAAATCCATATCTTACTTCTCTAGTACCTAAAATCAAAGAAAGAGAACTAAATCAAATATCAAAAGTAACAACAAACAAAGAAAACAACACTAAGTTAGAAACTAAAACGAAAACAACTAAACCAAAAAAAAAAAAGAAAAGAACCAAGGGATTAGCAAAGTTGCTAATCCCCGGCAACGGCGCCAAAATTTGATGCGAGAATTATACGCGCATAAATTAAACCCTCTTTTTGACAATTGTAGTATAAGTATAAGTAGGGATCGTTCTGGACCGGGGATTAGGAGGGATTGTTAATCACTTGGATTTGACTAAAAAACGTAAAATAAAGTTTAAAACACTATACTAGACTCAAAGAATGCAAAACTAAACTTTAAATCACTAAGACAAACCAAAGACTCAAAATGCTTTAAAATATAAACTAAATTGAACAATAAGGAAAAAGGGGGGAAGAGTTTTGATTTGACGAAAATTGAAATAACAAAACAAGTTAATAAACTAAGCAGAATGTAAATGTGAATATGGATGATGGAATAAATGGAATGAAGGCTAGCTAAGGGGTTCTTCTCCACACATGTTATACTTGCATACAAGATTGATTCTCAGTTGGTCTTTCGATAAATTATGAAACTCAATGCTCCAAGTTAATTAGGTCCGCTTAAATTAACTTTCAGATTTCCCTAAATTCATTGGATTGAATGGAATACGCATTACAACCAAATTATTCTTAATCAAAGTCCCTAACTATGGAATACGCATGATAGAGACATTCAACAAAGATCATTAAGTTCAATGAAAATTAGAAGTGTTGACGAGGCATTCGTTACTATGGAATACGCATGAAACTTATGCCAAGAATTCGTTTAACGCGATTGTTTATAAGCAACCTCCACTACTTGTGAATATAAGTTCATAACGATTAGGTGAAACTCACTTATATTCTAGCGTCATATTCATGCATGAAAATTAAGCTTGCAATCTCAATGAACATACATAAATAAGTTATCAATCAAACAGTTAAACGAATTGAATCCACAACTTATGAAATTCCAACCAAAAGTAATCAATTCATATTGCAAATATAAACATAGTTTCGAATCACCCCCTAGCTAAAGGGGGATTAGTTCCTCATTACTTTGAAATCAAAGAAACACCTAAACATTCCAACAACTCAAACTTGAATTGTATGAACGTTTAGGCACTCTTCTCTTCCATTCCTCATACGTACAAAACAAAGAGAATTGAATTTAAACTTTGAAATCAAAGAAACACCTAAACATTCCAACAACTCAAACTTGAATTGTATGAACGTTTAGGCCCTCTTATCTTCCTCGTTGTTGTAGCACAAGGTCTAAGGTGAGGTTTGGGGAATTATGGAAATGGATGAGGAATGGTGGAAATGGAAAGATGGTTTGGATTCTAAGGAAGTGTTTGAGGGGTGTTGTGTTGTGAAATGGAATGAGATGTCCATGAATGAATGAATGCAAGGGTATTTATAGGAGTAGTGGAGGGAACATATGGCTATGTCATTTGTAGGTGAAGTAGGTGGATGTTGTAGGTGAAGTAGGTGGATGTTGTAGGTGAAGTAGGTGGATGTTGTAGGTGAAGTGGGTGGATGTTGTAGGTGAAGTAGGTGGATGTTGTAGGTGAAGTGGATGTTGTAGGTGAAGTAGGTGGATGTTATGTTAAGTGATAAGTGATAAGTGATATGATATGTGGTTATGATATGATAAGTGGTTAAGTGGTGATGATAAGTGATAAGTGATTAAGTGATATGATATGTGGTGATGATAAGTGATAAGTGCATGTGGGTTAACTAATGAAGGAAATGCATGTGCAATGACAATGTGTTAGAATGGATGTGTGTTATGCATGGCATGATTGGGATTAGGAAAGGTTTAAATGTCCTAAAACTAAAGAGAACAAGGTTCCAACACTTTGGCTCCAATTAGGTCTTCAATTTCGTCCAACACTTTGGCTTCAAGCATAAGCTATCCGTCCTTAGCCCAAAAGTGCTCCAAAAGTCTCCAAAATGCATCTTTTTGCTCCTTTAGCCCTTTGGACCTACAAACACACGAAAATAGCTTAAAGTACTAAAATAACTAAAGAAACATAACGTAAATGTACGAGAACAAGCCATTTAAGTTGCATAAATATGCTCCTATCACCCATCAATCCATTCTTCCATCTCCAACCACTCCCTACTCCATTCCACATACATCTAAAGCCCTTAACATCTCCTTAGACCTTGTGCCACAACGAAGAAGAAGAGAAGAGTGCCTAAACGTTCATACAATTCAAGTTTGAGTTGTTGGAATGTTTGGGTGTTTCTTTGATTTCAAAGTTATAATTTAATTCTCTTTGTTTTGTACGTATGAGGAATGGAAGATAAGAGTGCCTAAACGTTCATACAATTCAAGTTTGAGTTGTTGGAATGTTTAGGTGTTTCTTTGATTTCAAAGTTATGAGGAACTAAACCCCCTTTAGCTAGGGGGTGATTCGAAACTATGTTTATACTTGCAATATGAATTGATTAACTTTCGTTGGAATTTCATAAGTTGTGGATTCAATTTGTTTAACCGTTTGATTGATAACTTATTTATGAATGTTTATTAAGAATGCGCGCTTAATTTTCATGCATAAATATGACGCTAGAATATAAGTGAATTTCACCTAATCGTTATGAACTTATATTCACAAGTAGTGGAGGTTGCTTAATAAACAATCGTGTTAAACGAATTCTTGGCATAAGTTTCATGCGTATTCCATAGTAACGAATGCCTCGTCAATACTTATAGTTTTCATAATGCTTAATGATCTTTGATTGTATCTTTATTGTGCTTTTCACGTAAAGGACTTTTGGAGAATGTGGTGAATTGCGTTGCGCTAACCATCCAATTCATTGACTTAAGGAGAACTTGACGGTTAATTTAAGCGGACCTAATTAACTCGGGGTGTTGAGTTTCACAACTTATCGAAAGACCAACTGAGAATCAATATTGTATGCAAGTGTAACATGTGTGGAGAAGAACCCCTTGGCTATTCCATCATCCATATTTTCATCACATTCATATTTACATTTTGCCTTTAATTATATTCTGTCCATTTAATTTAATATCGTCCAACCACATTTCCCCCATATTTCGTTGAGTCTTAATCATTCGTGTTTGTTTTATTTTTGTATCTTTAAGCTTTTGGAGTCATAAACAGTTTCAAATTCGTCTAAATCAAGTTCTAGTTTCTATTTGAGTCAGTTTGATTGTTTTAGGCAGTTTGAGTTTTCCAAAGCCATTCTGAGTCATAGTAGTCTTGTTAAGAGTATTTACATTTAGTTTTTGTGTTTTCAAGTCAATTCAAATTAGATTAGCACCCCTAGTTAATCCCCGGTTAGAACGATCCCTACTTACATCATTACTACAATTGTCACAAATAGGGTTTAATTTGTGTGCGTATAAAGAATGCATCAAATTTTGGCGCCGTTGCCGGGGATTGGCAAAGTTGCTAATCCCTTGTCTTGAGTCTTGTTTAAATTGTTTAGTTTAGTTTCTGTTTTGTTTTAATTTTTTTGCACCGTGTGTATGTGTTTTTGTGCCGTGTGTGGCAACTTGTTTTCTTACTTGTGCCAAGTCTATTAAGTTGGTTACTTATCTTGTTTACTTTTGTGTGTAGGTACTAGTTTATGACCCGTAGCTCACAACCTGTTCGTGAGCAAATCTCCGACTTTGACGGTGATTTCGAGAGGACTTTGAGAAGGAACAAGAAATTGCAAGAGTCTAATCCTCCTAGTCCCGAACCTGAAGTAGAAGAGGAAGCCACGGATTGGGTTAAAGAGGAAGTACCAACCATGGCCGTGGATAATCGAACCATTAAAGAGCTTTCTGCCTCAGGTTTGGCCAATGCAGCCCTTCTTTGCATTCAATACCCCGCGGCTGCCCAAGACAAGACCGATGAATTCGAATTGAAGTCAAGCTTGTTGCACCACATTCCGAAGTACCATGGGCTTTCCATGGAAGATCCCAACAAGCATCTCAAGGAGTTCGAGGTTGTTTGTTCGAGCATGACACCCATAAATGTCGATGGGAACATTCTGATGATGAAGGCTTTTCCATTCTCTCTTGTGGAAAAGGCTAAGGATTGGCTTTATGAATTGGCACCCGGGACCGTTACTTCTTGGGAGAGCATGAAGAGAGCCTTCTTGGAGAAGTTCTTCCCTACTTCAAAAGTCATTCTCTTGAGGAAGAAAATTAGCGGAATCCAACAAAGTCAAGGAGAATCTTTTCCGGCATACTACGAGCGTTTTAAAACCCTTGTTGCATCATGTCCTCAACATCAAATGAAGGAGGAGCTTCTCCTTCAATACTTCTATGAGGGCCTTCTTCCCATTGAAAGGCAAATGCTCGATGCTTCAGCGGGAGGTGCATTGGTGGACAAAACACCTATGGCAGCCAAGACCCTAATTACAAACCGTGCTCTAAATGCACAACAATATGAAGGTGTTGGACAAAGAGAAGGGCCACGACAACAAAGTGTGAATGAGGTAAGTGCAATTTCTGATATTCAGTCACAATTGGCTAATCTTACTTCTCTCGTGTCTCAGGTTGTCAAGGGGTCAAAATCACAAGAAAACCAAGTGTGTGGCGTGTGTACAATGCAAGGGCATCCATCCGAGACATGCCCTCAATTAATAGAGAATGGGGGATGGGAATCTGCCAATGTCATAGGCTATGGGAATCAAAACCAACCGAGGAACGATCCATATTCTAACACATATAATCCAGGTTGGAGAGACCACCCAAATTTCAGATGGAGAGATGCACAACAACCTGCCCAACAATCTGCACCACAAAGGGGATTTCAACAAAACCCACCTGGATTCCCGCGACCATACCAATCCAACCAACCACCATCGTCCCAAAACAACTTAGGTTCGTCTTTTGATAATTCTCAAGTTATTCAATTGCTAACTACATTGGCGCAGGGGCAAGAAAAACAAACAAAGGACATGCACAATTACGCCAATAAGGTGTAGAATCAAGCTCAAGAGGTGAAGGAGTTGAAGAGACAACTGGGACAAATGGCTGAATTCATGGGGCAATTTAATAGAGAACAAGGCAAGTTACCAAGTTCAACGCAGGTGACTCCGAAAGGAGGATTCGAATCTGCAAACGCCATAAGTTTGAGAAGTGGTAAGGAGGTCAGAACCACCCCAAGGCCGTCCAAAACAAGTCAAGAAGAGGACATGTTGCTACAAGAAGAGGAGGAACAAGCAAAGAAGGCCACGGCAAGGGTGAAAGAAACTTTGCCGCAACCCCTTATTGTGCCAAAACCGTCCAACACGCCTAAGGTAAGTCCAAATTTGACTTTGTCAAGTTCTATTCCACTAAACGTGCCCTTTCCTAGCAGGTTTAGGCAATCAAAGAAGGAGGAGAGTGAAAAGGACATTCTGGAAACCTTTAGGAAAGTTCAAGTCAACATTCCGCTCCTTGATGCAATCAAGCAAGTCCCTAAGTATGCCAAGTTCTTAAAAGAGCTTTGCACAACGAGGAAGAGGATTTCAAACAAGGAGGTGGTCCAGGTAAGTGAGAATGTGTCTGCAGTGCTACAAAGGAAACTACCACCTAAATGCAAAGATCCAGGTAGCTTTACAATCCCTTGTATTATTGGTCAAACTAAGTTCGAACATGCTATGTTAGACTTAGGAGCTTCAATTAACATCATGCCATACTCTATTTATGCCTCAATGAACCTTGGTGAATTGAAAAATGATGGTGTGATTATTCAGTTGGCCGATAGATCTAATGCCTATCCAAAGGGCGTATTGGAAGATGTCTTAGTGCAGGTGAATAATTTGATCTTCCCAGCGGATTTCTACGTGCTTGACATGGAGGATTCACCCCATTCCACCCCATTGCCGATTTTATTAGGGAGGCCCTTCATGAAGACAGCCCGCACCAAGATAGATATGTTTAAAGGAATGTTAACGATGGAATTTGATGGGGAAGTCATTGATTTCAATCTTTCTGAAAGTATTAAATTTCCTAAGGACGATCATTCTTGCTTTTCTATTGATATAATTGATGATTTGGCGCAGGAATTTCTCGATTCTTTGGAGAGGGATACACTTGAAACAACAATTGCACAAGGAATTGGGCAAAAATCTGGTTTTGCCGTGCCTAGAAGTGAAGATGAGGCCGAGATGGTCGCTGCACTTGAGTCATTGCCACAACACTTTGGTAAGCCTTCTAACCCAATTTCAATTTCAGTTTCCACTAATAAGTTGTTACCCTCAGTGATTCAGGCACCCGTACTTGAGCTTAAACCGTTGCCCGATCATTTAAAGTACGTCTTCTTGGGAGACAACGAGACATTGCCCGTCATTGTCTCCTCATCACTCACGGCCATAGAGGAGGAGAAGTTGATTCGAGTGTTGAAAGAGCACAAGACGGCCATTGGATGGACTTTGGCCGATATTAGGGGAATTAGCCCGACTACGTGCATGCATCGCATACTTCTAGAGGAGGGGGCTAAACCAACTCGAGAGGCTCAGCGCCGTCTCAACCCTCCAATGATGGAAGTTGTGAAAAAGGAGATTATCAAACTTCTTGATTGTGGAGTGATTTATCCGATCTCTGATAGTCGTTGGGTGTCACCGGTGCAATGTGTTCCAAAGAAGTCCGGAGTGACAGTGGTGAAGAATGCTGAGAATGAGCTTGTGCCAACCCGTATCCAAACAGGTTGGCGAGTGTGCATTGATTATAGGAAGCTCAACGCCACCACAAGGAAGGACCACTTCCCTTTGCCGTTCATTGATCAAATGCTTGAAAGGTTAGCCGGTCATTCTTTTTATTGTTTCCTTGATGGTTATTCTGGATATAATCAGATTGTCATAGCGTCGGATGACCAAGAAAAGACAACTTTCACATGCCCCTTTGGTACTTTTGCTTATCGTCGCATGCCTTTTGGTTTATGCAATGCTCACCTTGCAAAAATGCTAGTTTTCACAAAATCTGCAACCACTCGAGAATCATTAGTTCGGGTGGCTTTTGCTTCCACCCATTTCGACACATAGTCCACAGCAAGCAATATATAAATAAACCCATGTGACGAAGGAAAGGGACCCATAAAATCAATACCCCAAACATCAAAGATTTCAACACTAAAAATGGGGGTTTGCGGCATTTGCTGTTTAGGGCCAATATTGCCCGTTCTTTGGCATCTATCACAAGACATGCAAAATGTTCTAGCATCCCTAAAGATGGTAGGCCAATAGAAACCACATTCTAACACCTTAAGTGCTGTTCTTTGAGTGCCAAAGTGTCCCCCACAAGCATAAGTGTGACAAAAGGTTAGAATAGCATTAAACTAAGAATCGTGCACACACCTACGTATAACTTGGTCAGGGCAATATTTCCATAAATACGGGTCATCCCACACATAAAACCGTGCCTCTTTCTTCAATTTATCACATTGGTGTTTAAGTAATTCACTAGGAACATGTTTAGACACCAAATAATTCACCAAATCAGCATACCACGGTTCACTTACCTTGACGGACATCAGTTGCTCATCTGGGAATGTCTCTATGATAGGCACGACATCCTCCTCATGCACCATACGGCTTAAGTGGTCAGCCACCACATTTTCACTTCCCTTCTTGTCCCGGATTTCGATATCGAACTCTTGGAGAAGAAGCATCCAACGAATAAGTCGTGGTTTGGCCTCCTTCTTGGTGAACAAATACTTCAATGCTGCATGGTCAGTATAAATAATAACCTTAGTACCAAGCAAATAAGAACGAAATTTATCTAAAGCAAATACAACAGCAAGAAGTTCTTTTTCAGTGGTAGAATAATTCAATTGTGCATCATTTAAAGTCCGAGAGGCATAATAGATAACATGCGGCCTCTTTTCCTTCCTTTGCCCCAAAACAGCTCCTAATGCATAATCGGAAGCATCACACATAAGCTCAAAAGGAAGGCTCAAATCCGGTGGAACTATGATAAGGGCCGAAGTTAGTGTTTCTTTGAGGTGATTGAACGCCTTCTCACACTCCTCGTTAAAGTCAAACGCCACATCTTTCTGGAGGAGACGGCAAAGAGGGTTTGAGATCTTGGAGAAGTCCTTGATAAATCGCCTATAAAATCCTGCATGACCAAGAAACGAACGAACCTCTCGAACCGAAGTAGGAGAGGGTAAGTAGCGTATAAGATCTATTTTCGATTTATCCACTTCAATTCCTCTTTCTGAAACAATATGCCCTAGAACTATGCCTTGTCTAACCATAAAGTGACATTTTTCCCAATTAAGCACAAGGTTAGTTTCTACACATCGTTTCAAAATCATTGTGAGATTTTCCAAACAACCATCAAATGAATCACCAAACACACTGAAATCATCCATAAATACCTCAATAATCTTTTCCACAAAATCTGAAAAGATACTTACCATACACCTTTGAAACGTGTGGAATGCCACGAGTGCTAATCAATGATGGAGGTTCCCATTTTTGTAATCGAACCATCGAGGCATTGCTCAAGAAATACAATGTTACACATAAGGTGGCCACACCTTATCATCCTCAAACGAGCGGGCAAGCCGAGGTTTCGAATAGGGAAATCAAGCAGATTCTTGAGAAGACCGTAGGGCCTACAAGGAAGGATTGGAGTTTGCGCTTAAATGATGCATTGTGGGCGTATCGCACTGCCTACAAAACCCCCATTGGGATGTCACCTTTTCGGCTCATCTATGGGAAGCCATGCCATCTTCCCGTCGAACTAGAGCATCGTGCACATTGGGCCGTCAAAACGTTCAATATGGACCTTGATGCCGCAGGTTTACATAGGAAACTTCAATTGTGTGAGGTTGATGAAATCCGAAATGAAGCATATGAGAATGCCCGGATTTACAAGGAGAAAACAAAGGTATTTCATGACAAGATGATTCGTGCCAAGACGTTCTCTATTGGGCAGAAAGTGTTGTTGTTCAATTCTCGCCTTCGGTTGTTTCCGGGTAAGTTGCGTTCCAAATGGGTTGGTCCTTTTATTGTCACTAATGTTTTCCCTCATGGTGCAGTGCAAATCAAAAGTTCAAGGACGCAGCAAGAATTCAAAGTGAATGGGCATCGATTGAAGCCCTATTACGAGATGTTTGAGGAGCATGTTGTGGAGGAGGTACCCCTCCATGCCGTGGAACCTAGTCAAGCTTAAACGGAGGTACCGTCCGGCTGGAAGACGTTAAAGCAAGCGCTACTTGGGAGGCAACCCAATACACTGAATAAAATAAAGTTGTCCATTGATCTCCGATTTGATTACAAAAAAAAAAAAAAAAAAAAAAAAAAAAAAGATACTAAACATGGAAAAAGATGGAGCCTTCACAAAGGATGTTTACGTGAAGCCCCACTACGAGGCGTCGGAGCGGAAGGTGTCGGAGCGGAAGGCGTCGGAGCGGAAGGCATCGAAGCGGAAGGCATCGGAGCTAGAGCATTCCAGGCCTCAATACTTGGCCAAGCGCTCGATGATCCAGGAAAAAGGTGCCTCTGGAGGAAAGACGAAAACCTTTGACGGTCACTTTGAATCCGACCTTCAGACTCTTGCAGTTCATCAAGCTTCCTCTTCATGCCTGACGAATAGTTATTTGCAAGCACATGCAAACTTCTATTCTCGTACTTAAGCTGCTGGATCTCTTGCTTAAGACTTTCCACCTCTGCCATCAATGATTCCACCTGACGGGAGCGGGCAAGCAGGCGTTGGCCCATGTTGGACACAGAACTCGCACACTGAACACTAAGTGCGAGGGACTCTTGAACGGCCAACTCATCGGACCGTCCTGACAGCAGCCTACTATCTTTCGGAGTGAGGAGGTTCCTAGCTACTATTGTAGCTGTTGTGGCGTCCTGCATCACGGAGTCTTCACCTGTGAGAGGACCGTTAGAAGAAAAGAAAGAAGGGCGCCATACGTTACCTTGACGCGGCGCGCCCGTATCACTGCTAAGGCTCAATTCCAAGCTAAGGTTCGATGAGTTTGCCATTTTTCAAAAGTGTTCAAAGAGAAGGGATGGAGTTAAATTTCAGAGGGCCGGAGTCGATTTTCAAGAATGGGAAATCTTCAGAGTGTGTTTGTTGTGGTGTTCGATAGCTCAATAAAAAAAGCCAAGGCGACGCGTCCACCGATTCAAAAAGCCGGAATTTCCGGCGTAATTTAGGCAACGCTTTCTCGGCTTTTCAGACAACACGTGGAGGCCATCACCGCAACTACACATCTTTAGCCGACAAGCGCAAAGTTCGGCGACGCTTTCTCTGCTTTTCAGAAAACGCGTGCAGCTTTGTCAAAAGGAGCCGCATCCGCACTACTACGTGTCGTTCAGAAAGCAAAGGGGCGTCGTTCAGAAATCGAAGGGGCGCCTGCTCAGAAATCGAAGAGGCGTCGTTCAGATATCGAAGAGACATTTGTCGACAAGGGTAAAAGAACAGTACCACCACTTGATATTATCTCTATATATGTCGACCTTCGTCTTTTATGGCAAGGCAGACCTGAAGAAAATGCCCAACTCTCCCTCACCTCTGAGGGCGCACTCCCAGCAAAGCCTTTCGAATTACTCAATTTTTTCTTCTTCCCCAAAGATGATACCAGATGCCTGGAGTACAGATGACCCAGGAGGAAACAACACAACAAATACATGTGCTGATTCATTCACCGCTTCTTCAAAAGCAAAGGTATCTCATATCATCAAGGTCAAAAGCAAAAGTATCTCATATCATGCTCTTTCCCTGTCTTTTTCTTTGTCCTTGTTCTTACTCGCATGGCAAAGTAAAAGAAGCAATCAGCCGGCACTTGGAGTCAGTCTTCCGATCTGGAGCCAACTGCCTGGAATCTATTCCTGATTGCTTACCTAGCGTTGCTCTCGAGTAGTCATCTTCAACGGTTGATACACTTCCGGAGAAGGGACCACTTCTGCAAAGGGGAGCGAGTAAGGCAAGTGAAAATGATACATTGAAGCATGTGGAGACAAACATAGGCTGAGTTATCCTCCAACCCTTTTCAATACGAATTGGAAAGATTGAACAAAGAAACAGACCAAAGGGGTAAGCTCAGACCTTCGGGGAAGACCAAAAGAATCCTCCAGCCCAGTAGCACAAAGAAAAATCAATGATGGGCGGAAACCAGTTCGAGAGTAAGCCTGTGGAATCATCAAGATCAAGCCTCAATGCAATCAACAAAGAGAAGATGGAATTTACACTCCATAACCAGATTTGCGTCCCTAAACTCTTCTCTTTGTTAATTACATTTAGCCATGTTTAGTATGTTTAAGTGCTTTTTGTGTGTTTACTTATGTTTTGTGTGAATCTATGCTTAAAACATTGAGGACAATGTTTGATTTAAGTGTGGGGGGGGGGGGGGGGGTAACTAATGTTGTTAATGCAAATTCGTGGGATTTTATCACCCATAACTTCAAATGTTGTTCCTTGCTGTTTTAAGGTGTTTTTAAATTGTTTTAGAGTGTTTTAGTGTGTTTTGTTTTATAACTCCGAAAATCACATAAAAATTTGAAGAAAATGTTTTGAAAAGCCTAAAAAGAGTGTTTTGAGTCGTTTTTGTGTGTTTGTGTCTTAGGGTACCTTCCAACACAATGATAAGGATTTGGTTTATAATTGCATGACGGTTAGAAAGAGTTATTAACATAGAGAAAAGTTTGATTTACTCTTGGTATATGCTTAGTTATGGTTATAATGTATGACTTCACATGCAATCATAAAAGAAAAAAATTCGTTTTTGTAACATGCTTGAAGGAAGAAACTCAAACAAATGCTACAACCTTGAGAGACTTGAGCCTATAACGTTCTTTGGAGAGTATAATCTGTGATTTCTTGTTTTCTAAAGTCGTTGCATGATCTCATTATTCTTTGCTTGGTTACTACTTAGAAGGCGTTTCATCATATAGTTCCAAATGCTAGAACTCATGCCCATTTCATTCAAAGCATGTTATTGATTTGCATAACACATATTCAAGAAGAAGTTGTGTAGTGACCACCACCATAGCCAAATAGCCTTACTTCCCATACTTCGTATATGTTGTAAGTTTTAACCCCGTTGAGCCTTGTTTAGCCTTTATTCTTTGTTTACCCACATTTTCCTCACCTAGCCTAGTTTAGGACAATCCCCACCCTTGTTCTTAAAAGATAGTGAGCATGACTTAATTGAATTCCTTTTGAGTTACATTATGAAAGAAAATAAGTGTGGGGGAGAGAATGTTTAAGTGTTTATGTTTTGAGATTCAAAAGAAAAGAAAAAGAAAAAAAAAGAAAAAGAGAAAAGAAAGAAAGAAAGAAAAAAAAAAAAAAGAGCTTGAAAAAAAAAAAAATTAAAGAATAAGTGATTGAAGAAAGGTTCCAAAACACCAATTCTGGGCATAAATTGTCTAAATTCTCCCTTTTTGTTCAAAAGTTGAGTTTTCATTCAAAAGTGAATTCTAAGTGCCTAATTCAATACTTTGCTCACTATTGCTTTAAGAATGTTTGTTTATCCTTCACCTTTCATTGTTAGCCAATACCCTAGCCCCGTTACAACCCTTTGACTTCTTTCTTGAGGGTCGACACTTAATTTGCATGCATGAATTTGATGCTAGAGTATAAAGGAGTTTCACATAATAGTTATTCACTTATATTCATAAGTATTGGAGGTTGCTAGTCACAATCGTGTTAAGTGAATCCTTGGCATGAGTCTCATGTGTTTCATGGTGATGAATGCCTTGTCAATGCTTATGATTTTCATAAAACTTAATGACTTTTGATATGTATCTTTATTATGTGTTTCATATAGAGAACTTGAGAACGATAATTTGATTGTAATGCGTATTCATTCAATTCAATGAAATAAGGAAAATCTGACGGTTAGTTGTGCGATGCAACTAACTTGGGGCGTTGTCATTCAATCATGTGTGGAGAAGGACCCTCTAACTAGTCTTTCACCCATTTAATTCACCCAAATTCGTTGGTGGAAGGATAGGTTGAAGGTTGCGGCAAAGGGTTGGAGGAAGGATGGCAGATTGTGTGGGTGAGTGATTAGGGTTCAATAAGGGTGCGGCTTTGTGTATTTATTTGAAGGAAGGAATCCTAACTTTTATTACATAGTTTAGGAAAGGATTAGACCCCAAATCCACAAGGAAAATGAGACATAAAGTCAGAAATCCTAAGGGAAAAGGAAAGAAACTTGCGGCGTTAAATTGTAAGAATGGGAATGTGATTTAAGGCTGAAATTAGGCAAGGATTTAGGATAGAAAAGGTATGTAAGGTGCGGCTGAGATTGGGGGTGAAAAGGAATGTGGTTTTATGACATAAAATAGGAAATAAGTTCTTCCCTTGCATGGCAAGGAAGGGAAACACTATGGAATGCACGGCAAGGGCAATTAGGTTGCAAGGAAGGCTTATTTTGTGTCCTAAAATGTATAGGAGTGTTCAATGTTGCTGAAACATGAGGTCTTTTAGGATTAGGAAAGGTTAAACCAAAATAGGAAACCTTGGCTTAACTTTCCTACTTCAAATAGGAAACCTTCTTTGACTAAGATTCCTCTTTTGATTAGGAATCCTCTTGTGATTAGCAATCCTCTTGTGATTAGGAATCCTAACACCTTTAGGTCTTCAATTTCGTCCATTCCTTTTGCTCCAAGCATATGCTATCCATTCCAAGTCCAATTTTGCTCCAAAAGGCTCCAAAATGCACATTTTTGCTACCTTAGCCAAATGAACCTATAAACACACAAAAATAGCTTAAAATACTAAAATAACTATGAACTAACAATATAAATGTAAGAAAACAAGCTAACTAAGTGGTCTAAATATGCTCCTATCAAATTCCCCACCCTTAGCTTTTGCTAGCCCTCGAGCAAAACAAAACAAAAGAAACAACAACCAAAACAAACTCTAGACCTTCCAACATGTACCTCAGGGATTTCCAATGAACATGACACATCAAAGAACATCATTCCCACGGTTTTTGGCTTTCTTTACACTTTAACAAACACTTAACCATAGTTAGCACTTACTAGTTCACATTTAATCAATTAAAACAACATTTTGAATGTAGTAACATGCCTTAGAGAATTCCCTCAATTCCTCACTAGAATGCTCTCTATTTTCACACAGATTTTCTAACTACACACCCTAGACTTGGTATATGTGAGAAGATTGATGTACACATGTAGACTAACACTCACATATGTTATAACAAAGAAAGCATTTTCTGGAATGATGACAATGACATGTATATGATCTCATGAATGGAATACTACTATTTAGAACGAGAACCAGTGATTCCATATGCTCATATCAAATTCAAACTCCACATATTGAACACATAACATCAAGATAGAAGTTGAGGGTTGTAACGAGGCTAAGGGTATTGGTTAACAAAGACAAGTAAAGAAAAACAAAGGTTCTTAAAGCAATAGGAAGCAAAGTAATGAAATTGACACTTAAACTCACTTTTGATGGCAGAAATTAACTTTTAAACACAAGGGAAGATTCATGCAACATTTAGGGTCAAATTCAACTTTTTGGACCCTTTCTTCAACAACCAACACTTGTGAGTTCATTCTCACTTATTTTTTTAACTCTTTTTCCTTCTTTTTACAACTTTTCTCTTTTCTTTTTATTTTTGCACGAATTTTTTTTATTTTTTATTTTCTTTCTTTGCCGTGCCCTATGACCTTCCCCCACACTTGTTTTCTGCAATATGTTGATCAAAAGGAATCCATTCTAAGTCATGCTTCACTATCCTTTAAGAATGAGGGTATGGAAAGTCCTAATCTAGGCTAGGTAAGGATAATGGGGTTAACAAGAAAATAGGCTAAACAGGCTCAAAAGGGTTAATCCTACAATACATATGCAAAAGGGTTAGCTTTTTGGCTTTGGTTTAACTAAACAACTTCATCTTATTGTATGTTATGCAATCAATATCATGCTTTGAATGAAATGGGCATGAGTTCTAGTATTTGGAACTATAATGATAAGATGCATTCTAAGTAGCAACCAAGCAAAGAATGATGAGATCATGCAACAACTTTAGAAAACAAGAAATCACAGATTATACTCTCCAAAGAACGTTTTAGGCTCAAGTTTCTCAAGGATGTAGCTTTAGTTTGAGTTCCTTCCTTCAAGCATGTTACAAAAACTGATTTTTTTTCTTTGTGATTACATGTGAATTCGTAAACTATAACCATAACCAAGCATCAACCAAAGCGTAAATCAAACTTCCATCCATGTTTACAACATTCTTTAATAGTCATGCAATTAAAAACCAAATCCTCATCATTGTGTTGGAAGGTACCCTAAGACACAAACAAACACACAAAAACAACTTTAAAACAACTCTTTTTGGGTTTTTCAAAACTCTTTTGCAATTCTTTTTGTAAATTTTCGTATTTTCTGATCCAAACACATGAAAACACTTCAAAACACACTAAAAACACTTAAAAACAGTGAGAAACAACATTAGAAGTGATAGGTGATAAAATCCCACGAAAATCATGCAAAAACAACTTGTTTACCCCCCCCCCCCAACACTTAAATCAAACATTGTCCTCAATGTTTTAAAGAAAGGCTCACATTCAAACACACAACATAAACTAACTAACAAGCCGAAATTAAAAAAAAAAAATAAAGAGATAGAGAGTTAGGAACGCAAATCTGATTTGGTGGAATGAATTGTTGAATTGCCCAAATCCTCTCTAGTTGAATGCATGGGTTGCCTCCCAAGAAGCACTTTCTTCAACGTCTTGCAGCCGGACGAATGTTCTTCTTAGCATCAATTGGAACCCACAACATGGAGGGTGACATCCTCCACAATTTGTGATGCGAGAATTACTTGACACTCAAATTAAACCCTCGTTTGACAATTGTAGTAGAATGGATAAGTGAGGGATCGTTCTAGACCGGGGATTAGGAGGGCTTGCTAAAACCTTCTAAATTGACTTAAAAACATAAAAACTAAATTAAAATACTCTTAACAAGACTATTATGACTCAGAATGGCTTTGAAAAACTTAAATTGTCTAAAACAATCAAATTGACTCAAATAGAAGCTAGAACTTGATTTAGACGAATTTGCAATTGTTTATGACTCCAAAAGCTTAAAGATACAAAAATAAAACAAATACGAATGATTAAGACTTAACAAAATAAGGGGGGGGGGAATTGTGGTTGGACGATATTAAATTAAAAAGACAGAATATAATTAAAGGCAAAATGTAAATATGAATGTGATAAAAATATGGATGATGGAATAGCCAAGGGGTTCTTCTCCACACATGTTACACTTGCAAACAAAATTGATTCTCAGTTGGTCTTTCGATAAGTTGTGAAACTCAATGCTCCAAGTTAATTAGATCCGCTTAGATTAACTTTCAGATTTCCCTAAATTCGTTGGATTGAATGGAATACGCATTACAACCAAATTATTCTTAATCAAAGTCCCTAACTATGGAATACGCATGATAGAGACATTCAACAAAGATCATTAAGTTCAACGGAAATCATAAAGATCGACGAGGCATTCGTTACTATAGAATACGCATGAAACTTATGCCAAGAATTCGTTTAACGCGATTGTTTATAAGCAACCTCCACTACTTGTGAATGTAAGTTCATAGCGATTAGGTGAAATTCACTTATATTCTAGCGTCATATTTATGCATGAAAATTAAGCTTGCAATCTCAATGAACATACATAAATAAGTTATCAATCAAACAGTTAAACGAATTGAATCCACAACTTATGAAATTCCAACCAAACGTAATCAATTCAAATTGCAAATATAAACATAGTTTCGAATCACCCCCTAGCTAAAGGGGGTTTAGTTCCTCATAACTTTGAAATCAAAGAAACACCTAAACATTCCAACAACTCAAACTTGAATTGTATGAACGTTTAGGCACTCTTCTCTTCCATTCTCATACGTACAAAACAAAGAGAATTAAATTTAAACTTTGAAATCAAAGAAACACCTAAACATTCCAACAACTCAAACTTGAATTGTATGAACGTTTAGGCACTCTTTTCTTCCTCGTTGTTGTAGCACAAGGTCTAAGGTGAGCTTTGGGGATTATGTGAAGTGTTTTGGAGGGATGGGAAGTGGTTGGATAGTGGCTGCAATGAAGGAGAAAAACTGCACAGAAAATGGAAGTGTTTGTAACTGAAAATGTGTATGGAAGAGTGAATGAATTTTGAGGAGTGTTGGATGCTTATTTATAGGTGAAATGGGGGAACAAAAGAGGGAATATTGCAGCTAGGAGGGGATGAATGATTATGGGTGCATGTGTTTGGAATAATGAAGGGGGAATGTATGTAATAAAACAACTAGGAAAAGTTATGGAAAGCTGGAAATGGGAGTGGGAACTCACGGCATTGTTGGGTTGTTTATGGGAGAATAAATGTATGATAATGGCTAAATAATTAAAGGGAATGAATGGGAGTGACACTAGGTTGGTTATGCATGTGAATGCAAGGAGGAAAGCTGAAAATGCAAGGGAAGCTCACGGCACAATGTTGTTTTGCTTCTTGAAATGCATGTGAATGCATTTGAGTGTAATATGAAAAGAATGACTAATTAATGTATGTAGGGTTGATATGCATGTGAATTAGGTTGGAAAGAGGTGGAAGTGGAATGTTATGCAATGATAATGTCTTGTAAAGATGCTAATAAATAATGCATGTAGGGTTAGCTAGGTTGGCTTTGTTTGGGTGCATGTATGTTAATGGTGGTTTTGCATGTGAATTGATGGATTGTTTTTGATGGAATGGATGGTTCTTTGCATGGCTATAAGGGATAGAATAAGAGAGAATGGGCTAGGCCCTTTGTTTTATGTCCAAAGTGAAAATAAGGCCTTCAAATTCGTCCAAACTTTGGCTCCATGGATAAGCTATCCAATCCATGCCCAAAAATGCTCCAAATGGCCTCAAAATGCACTTTCTTGCTCCCTAAGCCCTTAGAACCTGAAAACACACAAAAGAAGCATAAAGAACTAAAATAACTAAAGAAACATAACGTAAATGTACGAGAACAAGCCATTTAAGTCGCATGAATATGCTCCTATCAAATACCCCCACACTTAGCTTTTGCTAGTCCTCGAGCAAAACAGAATAAAAACAAATAAACAAAACGACACTAAACACGTAAAACACAACCTAAACCTTCCAACAACCGTCTTAGGGATTTCCAATGCACATGACATGTTAAAAATCATCATTCTCACAGATTTTTAGTCATCTTCACACTTAAGTACATTCTTAATCATAGTCACCATATACTAGTTCACAATTAAGCATTTAAAACCATGTTTTGAATGTAGTAACATGCCTTAGAGAATTTGCTCAATTCCTTACAAGATATGCACTCGATTTTCACTCAGAATTTCTAACTACACACCCTAATCTAGTCATATGTGAGAAGATTGATGTAAACATGAAAACGAACACTCACATATATGTATCATAAAGAGAGCAATTTCTGGAGTTAATAAGCATGTTTAGGTATGATCTCATGAATGGAATGCTACTACTTAGAATGAGAACCAGTGATTCCATAAGCTCATATCAATTTCAAACTCCGCAAATTGAAACACATAACACTCAAGATAGAAGTTGAGGGATGTAACGGGGCTAAGGGTAATGGTTTAACAAAGAAAGGTAGAGTACACAAACGTTCTTAAAGCAATAGTGAGCAAAGTATTGAATTAGGCACTTAGAATTCCCTTTAGAACGCAGAAGTTAACTTTGAACACCCAAGGGGAAGTCACAAAACTTAGGGCCATATTCAAACTTTTTGGGCCCTTTCATCAACAATCACACTTGTGAGTTCATTCTCACTTATTTTCACTCTTTTTCTTTCTTTTTTTTTTTTTTTTTTTTTTTTTTTTTTTTTTTTTTTCCGTGCCTCCTTTAAGACTTAGGCACATACATACACACAAAAATCCCTTCCCCCACACTTATTTTCTGCAACATATTAATAAAAAGGAATTCAATTAAGTCATGCTCACTATCCTTTAAGAACAAAGGTATAGGAAAGTCCTACTCTAGGCTAGGTAAGGGTTGATGTGGGTTAACAAAGAATAAAGGCTAAACGAGGCTCAACGGGGTTAAAACTTACAATAAATACGAAATATGGGAAGTAAGGCTATTTGGTTATGGTGGCAACTACACAACTTCATCTTGATATATGTTATGCAATTCAATGTCATGCTTTGAATGAAACGGATATAAGTTCTAGCATTTAGTTGTATCATGATACAATTGCATTCTAAGTAGTAACCAAGCAAGGAATAATGAGATCATGCAACAACTTTAGAAAACAAAGAATCACAGAAAATACTCTCCAAAGAACGTTATAGGCTCAAGTCTCTCAGGGTTGTAGCATTTGTTTGAGTTCCTTCCTTCAGGCATGTTACAAAAACGAATTTTTCTTTTATGATTGCATGTGAAGTCATACATTATAACCATAACTAAGCATAAACCAAGAGTAAATCAAACTTTTCTCTATGTTTATAATTCTTTTTAACAGTCATGCAATTACAAACCAAATCCTCGTCATAACGTTGGAAGGTACCCTAAGACACAAACACACAAAAACGACTCAAAACACTCTTTTTAGGCTTTTCAAAACATTTTCTTCAAATTTTTATGTGATTTTCGGAGTTATAAAACAAAACATACTAAAACACTCTAAAACAACTTAAAAACACCTTAAAACAGCAAGGAACAACATTTGAAGTTATGGGTGATAAAATCCCACGAATTTGCATTAACAACATTAGTTACCCCCCCCACACTTAAATCAAACATTGTCCTCAATGTTTTAAGCATAGATTCACACAAAACATAAGTACACACACAAACAACAACTAAACATACTAAACATGGCAGAATGTAATTAACAAAGAGAAGAGTTTAGGGACGCAAATCTGGTTATGGAGTGTAAATTCCCTCTTCTCTTTGTTGATTGCATTGAGGCTTGATCTTGATGAATCCACAGGCTTACTCTCGAACTGGTTTCCGCCCATCATTGATTTTCCTTTGTGCTACTGGGTTGGAGGATTCTTTTGGTCTTCCCCAAAGGTCTGAGCTTATCCCTTTTATCTGTTTCTTTGTTCAATCTGTGCAGGAGTGGTCCCTTCTCTGGAAGTGTATCAACCGTTGAAGATGACTACTCGAGAGCAACGCTAGGTAAGCAATCAGGAATAGAGTCCAGGCAGTTGGCTCCAGATCGGAATACTGACTCCAAGTGCCGGCTGATTGCTTATTTCACTTTGCCATGCGAGTAAAAACAAGGACAAAGAAAAGGACAGGGAAAGAGCATGATATGAGATACATTTGCTTTTGACCTTGATGATATGAGATACCTTTGCTTTTGAAGAAGCGGTGAAGGAATCAGCGCATGTATTTCCTCCTGGGTCATATGTACTCCAAGTATCTGGTATCATCTTTGGGGAAGAAGAAAATTTTGAGTAATTCAAAAGGCTTTGCTGGGAGTGCGCCCTCAGAGGTGAGAGAGAGTTGGTGGGCATTTTCTTCAAGTCTGCCTTGCCATAAGAGATGAAGGTCGACAAATATAGGGATTTTCTGAATAGAAAGTGGTGGTACTGCTCTTTTACCCTTTGTCGACAGACGTCTCTTCGATTTCTGAACGAACGGCTCTTCGATTTCTGCATGGCAAAAGTAGTCACGGGTGCGGCTCTTTTGACAAAGCTGCACGCGTTTTCTGAAAAGCAGAGAAAGCGTCGCCGAACTTTGCGCTTGTCGGCTAAAGACGTGTAAATGAGATGATGGCCTCCACGTGCTATCAGCTTTGTCAGATATCTTTTGACAAAGCTGAACGCGTTTTCTGAAAAGCCGCGAATGCGTCGTCGAAATTTGCGGAGGAAAATCCGGATCTCTGAATCGGTGGACGCGTCGCCATGGCTTTTTATGGAGCTATCGATCACCCCAACAAATACACTCTGAAGAAATCCCATTCTTGAAAAATCGACTCCGGCCCTTTGAGAATTAACTCCATCCACCCCTTCTTTCTGAACACTTTTGAAAAATGGAAAACTCATCGAACCTTAGCTTGGAATTGAGCCTTAGCAGTGATACGGGCGTGCCGCGTCAAGGTAACGTATGGCGCCCTTCTTTCTTTTCTTCTAACGGTCCTCTCACAGGTGAAGACTCCGTGATGCAGGACGCCACAACAGCTACAATAGTAGCTAGGAACCTCCTCACTCCGAAAGATAGTAGGCTGCTGTCAGGACGGTCCGATGAGTTGGCCGTTCAAGAGTCCCTCGCACTTAGTGTTCAGTGTGCGAGTTCTGTGTCCAACATGGGCCAACGCCTGCTTGCCCGCTCCCGTCAGGTGGAATCATTGATGGCAGAGGTGGAAAGTCTCAAGCAGGAGATCCAGCAGCTGAAGTATGAGAATAGAAGTTTGCACGTGCTTGCAAACAACTATTCGACGGGCATGAAGAGGAAGCTTGATGAGCTGCAAGAGTCTGAAGGTCGGATTCACAGTGACCGTCAAAGGTTTTCGTCTTTCCTCCAGAGGCACCTTTTTCCTGGCTCATCCAGCGCTTGGCCAAGTATTGAGGCCTGGAATGCTCTATCTTCGATGCCTTCTGCTCCTATGCCTTCCGCTCCGATGCCTTCTGTTCCTACGCCTTCCGCTTCAAGAGTAAAGCCACGTAGTGGGGCCTCAAGCAAACACCCTTTGTGAAGCACCATCTTTCTTTGTTTAGCAGTGCCTATCAATAAATCAAACATTTTCTCAATGTTACAATCATAGACTCACACAATTAATAAACAAACAAACAATAACAACTAAACAACCTAACAAGGCAGAAACGAAATAGCAACAAAGAAAAGAAATTTTTTATTTATTTATTTATTTATTTATTTATTTTTTTTCAAATTTTCGGAGTTTTATACCAAGACACTATAAAACACACTAAAACACTCTAAAAACGCTTAAAACATCAACGCCTGCTTGCCCGCTCCCGTCAGGTGGAATCATTGATGGCAGAGGTGGAAAGTCTCAAGCAGGAGATCCAGCAGCTGAAGTATGAGAATAGAAGTTTGCACGTGCTTGCAAACAACTATTCGACGGGCATGAAGAGGAAGCTTGATGAGCTACAAGAGTCTGAAGGTCGGATTCACAGTGACCGTCAAAGGTTCTCGTCTTTCCTCCAGAGGCACCTTTTTCCTGGCTCATCCAGCGCTTGGCCAAGTATTGAGGCCTGGAATGCTCTATCTTCGATGCCTTCTGCTCCTATGCCATCTGTTCCTACGCCTTCCACTCCGATGCCTTCCGTTCCTACGCCTTCCGCTCCTACGCCTTCCGCTCCGATGCCTTCCACTTCAAGAGTAAAGCCACGTAGTGGGGCCTCAAGCAAACACCCTTTGTGAAGCACCATCTTTCTTTGTTTAGCAGTGCCTATCAATAAATCAAACATTTTCTCAATGTTACAATCATAGACTCACACAATTAATAAACAAACAAACAATAACAACTAAACAACCTAACAAGGCAGAAACGAAATAACAACAAAGAGAAGATTTTTTTAGGAATCTGGATTTGAGGTTTTTTTTTTTTTTTTTTTTTTTAGTTAAATTTTTATCAAATTTTCGGAGTTTTATACCAAGGCACTATAAAACACACTAAAACACTCTAAAAACGCTTAAAACAGCAAGAAACAACATTCTAAGTGAAAGGTGAATAAATCCCACGAAATTCATGCAAATACAAATTGTTTACCCCCCCACACTTAAATCAAACTTTGTCCTCAATGTTTTAAGCAGAAAGTCACAACAGAGCAAGCAAATAAACAAATACGAGAAAGAAAGCAAAGTAAAGGCAGTAAAGAAAAAGAAAGGAATAAAAATAAGTCTCTTAAAGGGGTTTCCAAGTTCTTCTCTATTCGGATGCATGGGTTGCCTCCCACGAAGCGCTTTCTTTTACGTCTTGCAGCCGGACGGTACCTCCGTTTAAGCTTGACTAGGTTCCACGGCATGGAGGGGTACCTCCTCCACGACATGCTCCTCAAACATCTCGTAATAGGGCTTCAACCGATGCCCATTCACTTTGAATTCTTGCTGCGTCCTTGAACTTTTGATTTGCACTGCACCATGAGGGAAAACATTAGTAACAACAAACGGGCCAATCCATTTAGAACGCAACTTACCAGGAAACAACCGTAGGCGAGAGTTGAAAAGTAACACTTTCTGCCCAACTGTGAAGGTCTTGGTTCGAATCATTTTATCATGGAATGCTTTGGTCTTGGCTTTGTACATCCGGGCATTCTCATAGGCTTCATTCCGAATCTCCTCAAGTTCATTCAATTGGAGCTTCCTATGAACTCCCGCTGCATCTATGTCCATGTTGAAAATCTTCACGGCCCAATGTGCCTTGTGCTCTAACTCTACGGGCAAATGACATGGCTTACCATAGACGAGCCGAAAAGGTGACATCCCAATGGGTGTTTTGTATGCCGTACGATATGCCCACAGTGCATCATCTAAACGTAAGCTCCAATCCCTCCTTGTTGGTCTAACGGTCTTCTCCAAAATTTGTTTGATTTCTCGGTTAGACACCTCGGCTTGGCCATTTGTTTGAGGATGGTAAGGTGTGGAGACCTTATGGTTGACATGGTACTTTCTTAGCAACGCCTCAATGGTCCGATTGCAAAAGTGAGACCCTCCATCACTTATGATTACTCTCGGCATTCCAAACCTAGCAAAAATGTTAGTTTTCACGAAATCTGCAACCACCTTAGAATCGTTAGTACGGGTGGCTTTTGCTTCCACCCATTTAGAAACATAATCAACGGCTAGCAAGATATAAGTGAAACCATAAGATGGAGGGAAAGGGCCCATGAAATCAATGCCCCAAACATCAAAAATTTCAACATTAAAGACAGGGGTTTGCGGCATTTGGTCCTTGATACCTATGTTACCCATTCTTTGGCAACGATCACAAGACATACAAAAGGTTCTAGCATCCCTAAATATAGTCGGCCAATAAAAACCACACTCTAGAACCTTGAGGGCAGTGCGTTGTGTGCCAAAATGACCACCACATGCATATGTGTGACAAAAGCTTAGAATTGAGTGAAATTCAGAATCATGCACACATCTACGTACAATTTGATCTGAGCAATACTTCCACAAATAAGGGTCATCCCAAACATAGAAACGTGCATCATTTTTAAGCTTATCACGTTGGTGCTTGTTTAGTTCATTTGGAATTTGTTTAGCCACCAAGTAATTCACTAAATCTGCATACCATGGTTCACTTACCTCAATGGATAGCAGCTGCTCATCGGGAAAAGTTTCAGGGATAGGCACGGCATGTTCATGCTCCTCGTGGATCATTCGGCTTAAATGGTCAGCCACTACATTCTCGCTTCCTTTCTTATCCCGGATTTCAATATCAAATTCTTGAAGAAGAAGAATCCAACGGATAAGCCTCGTCTTTGCTTCCTTTTTCGTGAGCAAGTACCTCAAAGCTGCATGATCAGAATAAACGATTACTTTAGTACCAATTAAATATGAACGGAATTTATCTAAAGCAAAAACCACAGCTAGAAGTTCTTTTTCCGTCGTGGAGTAGTTCAATTGGGCATCATTGAGAGTCCGAGAGGCATAGTATATGACATGCGGCCGCTTGTCTCTTCTTTGTCCTAGAACAGCTCCTAATGCATAGTCGGATGCATCGCACATGAGCTCGAACGGAAGGCTCCAGTCTGGAGGTACAATAATGGGGGCCGAGACTAGCTTCTCCTTGAGTTGGTTAAATGCCGAATTACACTCTTCATCAAACTTGAATGGCACATCTTTTTGAAGCAATCGGCAAAGAGGGTTGGACATCTTGGAGAAGTCCTTGATAAAACGCCTATAGAAACCTGCATGGCCAAGAAACGAACGTACCTCTCTAACCGAAGTAGGAGAGGGTAAGTGACGTACAAGGTCTATTTTCGATTTATCTACTGCAATTCCTTTTTCTGAAACAATATGTCCTAAAACTATACCTTGTTTCACCATAAAGTGACATTTCTCCCAATTCAAGACAAAGTTAGTTTCAACACATCGTTTCAAAATTAAGGTCAGATTATCCAAGCAATTATCAAATGAACTCCCAAATACACTGAAATCATCCATGAAAACCTCAATGATCTTTTCAACAAAATCGGAAAATATACTTACCATACACCTTTGGAAAGTGGCCGGTGCGTTGCATAAGCCAAATGGCATGCGACGATAAGCAAATGTTCCAAAGGGACATGTGAATGTGGTCTTCTCTTGATCATCCGGGGCTATCACAATTTGGTTATATCCAGAGTATCCATCAAGAAAACAGTAAAAGGCATGACCGGCTAACCTTTCGAGCATCTGGTTGATGAATGGCAAAGGAAAGTGATCTTTCCTAGTCATGGCATTTAGCTTCCGGTAATCGATACATACTCGCCATCCAGTCTGAATGCGTGTAGGCACGAGCTCATTCTCATCATTCTTGATAACAGTTACTCCAGACTTCTTGGGAACGACTTGAACTGGAGAGACCCAACGGCTATCGGAGATAGGGTAGATCACTCCGCAATCCAAAAGCTTGATTATTTCCTTCTTCACCACTTCCATCATCGGAGGGTTGAGACGGCGTTGAGCCTCTCGAGTTGGTTTAGCCCCCTCCTCAAGAAGTATACGGTGCATGCATGTGGTAGGGCTTATTCCTTTAATGTCGGCCAAAGTCCACCCTATGGCCGTTTTGTGCTCTCGCAGCACCCTCACAAGCTTCTCCTCCTCCATTGCCGTGAGACTTGATGAAATGATGACGGGCAATGTTTCGCCTTCTCCCAAAAACACATACTTCAAATGGTCCGGCAACGGCTTAAGTTCAAGCGATGGTGCCTGAACAACAGAAGGTAGCATCTTAGTGGAAACTGAATTTGAAAGTGAGAGTGGAACCTTACCATATTGTTGTGGCAATGACTCAAGTGCTGCCACAACCTCAATTATTTCTTCACTAGAACCCATGGCAAAGAATTCCTCCTCCTTGCCGTGGCCTTGCATTGGCCAAAATCCTTCATTTTTGCACTTTATGGCCTTAGTGATGGTTGTTTCCAGGGCGTCCTCGTTCAATTCTTCAAGGTATACCTGCGCCAAAGAATCGATAACATCAATGGAAAAACAAGAATGGTCATCAACGGGATATCTCATAGTTTCAGAAATATTAAAATCAATCACTTCCCCATCGAATTCCATTGTCAAGGTGCCTTTGTATACATCAATCTTCGTTCGGGCCGTCTTCATGAATGGCCTACCAAGGAGAATTGGCAAAGATGTAGAATGGGCTGAATCCTCCATGTCTAAGACGTAGAAATCAGCCGGAAAAATTAAATGGTTCACCTGCACAAGCACATCTTCCAAAACTCCTTTTGGATACGCGTTAGAACGATCGGCCAATTGTATAATTACACCATCTTGTTTTAATTCACCCAAATTCATAGATGCATAAATAGAATAAGGCATGACATTTATGGATGCACCTAAATCAAGCATGGCATGTTCAAAACGATTATGTCCAATCACACAAGGAATCGTGAAACTACCGGGGTCTTTGCACTTGGTAGGCAGTTTACGTTGCAAAACAGCGGATACATTCTCGCTTACCTTCACTACCTCTTTGTTTGCCCTTCTTCTCTTTGTATTGCATAGGTCCTTGAGGAATTTAGCATACTTTGGAACCTGTTTGATTGCATCGAGAAGCGGTATGTTCACTTGCACCTTCCGGAACGTTTCAAGAATGTCCTTCTCGCTTTCTTCCTTTTTTTCTTGCATGAACCTGCGAGGAAAAGGTACATTGGGCAGATTAGGAAGTGAAGTACATGAATTCGAACTTAATTTACCTGATTTGGCCGAGTTAAGGTGATCTGCCTCAGGTTGTGTCTTCTCTTCATCTACTTTCTGGGCAGATTTGGGATTGTTTGGCTCGGTCCCAACTTCTTTTCCACCCCTTAGGGTGATGGCCTTGGCGGATTCGAATCCTCCCTTTGGATTGACTGTGGTTGAGCTAGGAAGCTTTCCTTGCTCTCTAATCTGTCCAAGGAACTCAGAAATCTGCCCTATTTGTTTCTTCATATCCATCATCTCCTTCTCGTTATTTTCTATCCGGTTGTTTTGATTTTGCAACCCCTGCGAAATAGAGGTTAGTAATTGCATAGCTTGATTACTTTCCAAAGACGTACCTGAATGAGATGATGCTGAAGGTTGTTGGGATTGTTGGGGTGCATACGGCTTGGAATAAAAACCAGGGGGGTTTGGCCTAAATCCTCCTTGTTGGGCAGCTTGTTGTGGCTCCCTCCATTTAAAGTTTGGATGGTCCCTCCATCCGGCATTGTAAGTGTTCGAGTATGGGTTGTTTTGATTTTGTCCTTGGAAACCAATTGCATTGGCAGATTCCCACCCACCATTCTCGATTAGTTGAGGGCACTTGTCGGATGGATGCCCTTGAATTGAGCACACGCCACAAACTTGGTGTTCTTGTGCTTTTGGACCAATCACAACCTGAGAAACAAGAGAATTAAGATTAGCAAGTTGTGATTGAATTTCAGAAATAGCACTCACCTCATTTATACTTTGTTGCCTTGGGGCTTCCCTTTGGCCCACTCTTTCATATTGTTGAGCGTTGAGCGCTCGGTTGGCTATGAGAATCTTGGCATCCCTTGGTGTTTTGTCCACCAATGCTCCTCCCGCTGATGCATCAAGCATTTGACGTTCGATAGGAAGGAGGCCCTCATAGAAATATTGAAGGAGAAGTTCCTCCTTCATTTGATGTTGAGGACATGAAGCTACAAGGCCCTTGAAGCGCTCATAATAAGCCGGGAATGTCTCACCATGATTCTGTTGAATACCACTAATTTTCTTCCGTAGGAGAATCACTCTCGAAGTAGGGAAGAATTTCTCCAAGAAAGCACGCTTCATACTCTCCCACGAAGTCACAGTTCCCGGGGCTAGTTCGTAGAGCCAATCTTTGGCCTTGTCCATAAGTGAAAATGGAAAGGCCTTCATCTTCAATATACTCCCATCCACATTGACGGGGGTCATGCTCGAACAAACCACCTCGAACTCCTTCAAGTGTTTGTTGGGGTCTTCCATAGACAAGCCATGGAACTTCGGAATATGGTGTAACAAACTGGACTTGAGTTCAAATTCCTCAGTCTTCCCCTCTGCAGCCGTGGGGTATTGGATACAAAGAGGCAATGCATTATCCAAACCCGAGGCCGAAAGCTCCTTGATGGTTCTATTATCTGCTGCCATGGCTTGTTCTTCTTCAAAAATCTGATCCGTGGGCTTTTCTTCTACACCTACTTCGTCTTCTTCAAGCCCAGGTTGTGGTGGAGGTTGTGGTGGCTCTTGTTGACTCCTTGTTCTCCTCAAAGTGCGTTCAAAATCACCGTCAAAGTCGGAGATGTTCTCTATAATAGGCCGAGAGCTACGAGTCATACACAGTACCTAAAAAACAAGGAAACAAACAAACTAAGAATTTGAAATAAGAATGCACGAAAAACAAAATATAAAAATAAAGACAAAGGATTAGCAAAGTTGCTAATCCCCGGCAACGGCGCCAAAATTTGATGCGAGAATTACTTGACACTCAAATTAAACCCTCGTTTGACAATTGTAGTAGAATGGATAAGTGAGGGATCGTTCTAGACCGGGGATTAGGAGGGCTTGCTAAAACCTTCTAAATTGACTTAAAAACATAAAAACTAAATTAAAATACTCTTAACAAGACTATTATGACTCAGAATGGCTTTGAAAAACTTAAATTGTCTAAAACAATCAAATTGACTCAAATAGAAGCTAGAACTTGATTTAGACGAATTTGCAATTGTTTATGACTCCAAAAGCTTAAAGATACAAAAATAAAACAAATACGAATGATTAAGACTTAACAAAATAAGGGGGGGGGGGAATTGTGGTTGGACGATATTAAATTAAAAAGACAGAATATAATTAAAGGCAAAATGTAAATATGAATGTGATAAAAATATGGATGATGGAATAGCCAAGGGGTTCTTCTCCACACATGTTACACTTGCAAACAAAATTGATTCTCAGTTGGTCTTTCGATAAGTTGTGAAACTCAATGCTCCAAGTTAATTAGATCCGCTTAGATTAACTTTCAGATTTCCCTAAATTCGTTGGATTGAATGGAATACGCATTACAACCAAATTATTCTTAATCAAAGTCCCTAACTATGGAATACGCATGATAGAGACATTCAACAAAGATCATTAAGTTCAACGGAAATCATAAAGATCGACGAGGCATTCGTTACTATAGAATACGCATGAAACTTATGCCAAGAATTCGTTTAACGCGATTGTTTATAAGCAACCTCCACTACTTGTGAATGTAAGTTCATAGCGATTAGGTGAAATTCACTTATATTCTAGCGTCATATTTATGCATGAAAATTAAGCTTGCAATCTCAATGAACATACATAAATAAGTTATCAATCAAACAGTTAAACGAATTGAATCCACAACTTATGAAATTCCAACCAAACGTAATCAATTCAAATTGCAAATATAAACATAGTTTCGAATCACCCCCTAGCTAAAGGGGGTTTAGTTCCTCATAACTTTGAAATCAAAGAAACACCTAAACATTCCAACAACTCAAACTTGAATTGTATGAACGTTTAGGCACTCTTCTCTTCCATTCTCATACGTACAAAACAAAGAGAATTAAATTTAAACTTTGAAATCAAAGAAACACCTAAACATTCCAACAACTCAAACTTGAATTGTATGAACGTTTAGGCACTCTTTTCTTCCTCGTTGTTGTAGCACAAGGTCTAAGGTGAGCTTTGGGGATTATGTGAAGTGTTTTGGAGGGATGGGAAGTGGTTGGATAGTGGCTGCAATGAAGGAGAAAAACTGCACAGAAAATGGAAGTGTTTGTAACTGAAAATGTGTATGGAAGAGTGAATGAATTTTGAGGAGTGTTGGATGCTTATTTATAGGTGAAATGGGGGAACAAAAGAGGGAATATTGCAGCTAGGAGGGGATGAATGATTATGGGTGCATGTGTTTGGAATAATGAAGGGGGAATGTATGTAATAAAACAACTAGGAAAAGTTATGGAAAGCTGGAAATGGGAGTGGGAACTCACGGCATTGTTGGGTTGTTTATGGGAGAATAAATGTATGATAATGGCTAAATAATTAAAGGGAATGAATGGGAGTGACACTAGGTTGGTTATGCATGTGAATGCAAGGAGGAAAGCTGAAAATGCAAGGGAAGCTCACGGCACAATGTTGTTTTGCTTCTTGAAATGCATGTGAATGCATTTGAGTGTAATATGAAAAGAATGACTAATTAATGTATGTAGGGTTGATATGCATGTGAATTAGGTTGGAAAGAGGTGGAAGTGGAATGTTATGCAATGATAATGTCTTGTAAAGATGCTAATAAATAATGCATGTAGGGTTAGCTAGGTTGGCTTTGTTTGGGTGCATGTATGTTAATGGTGGTTTTGCATGTGAATTGATGGATTGTTTTTGATGGAATGGATGGTTCTTTGCATGGCTATAAGGGATAGAATAAGAGAGAATGGGCTAGGCCCTTTGTTTTATGTCCAAAGTGAAAATAAGGCCTTCAAATTCGTCCAAACTTTGGCTCCATGGATAAGCTATCCAATCCATGCCCAAAAATGCTCCAAATGGCCTCAAAATGCACTTTCTTGCTCCCTAAGCCCTTAGAACCTGAAAACACACAAAAGAAGCATAAAGAACTAAAATAACTAAAGAAACATAACGTAAATGTACGAGAACAAGCCATTTAAGTCGCATGAATATGCTCCTATCAATTTGCCCTTCAACACTTAAATTCTTGGTCATTCCTCAAGCTTTGGATTTGAACTGCACCATATGGAAAAACATTAGTAACAACAAATGGCCCAATCCGCTTAAAACGTAACTTACCGAGAAATAAACGAAGGCGAGAATTAAAAAGTAAAACTTTTTGCCCTATGGAGAATGTTTTCTTACGGATCATCTTGTCATGGAAAGCCTTGGTCTTTTCCTTATAAATGCAAGCATTCTCATATGCTTCAAGCCTAATTTCCTCGAGTTCATTCAATTGAAGCTTCCTATGAATTCCAGCCACATCTATGTCCATTTTGAATGTCTTGATAGCCCAATGTGCCTTGTGTTCTAACTCCACGGGGAGATGGCATGGTTTGCATAGACTAGCTGAAATGGTGACATCCCTATGGGTGTTTTGTAAGCCATTCGATAAGCACACAATGCATCCTCCAAACGCAAGCTCCAATATTTTCTTGTTGGCCCAACGGTTTTCTCCAAGATTTGCTTTATTTCTCTATTAAACACCTCGGCTTGGCCATTGGTTTGAGGATGATAAGGTGTTGAAACCTTATGTGTGACTTGATATTTCTTGAGCAACGCCTCGATGGTACGATTGCAAAAATGAGATCCTCCATCACTAATGAGCACCCTTGGCATACCAAATCTACCAAAGATGTTAGTTTTGATAAAATTTGCAACAACTCTAGAATCATTAGTACGGGTGGCCTTGGCTTCCACCCATTTTGAGACATAATCAACCGCAAGCAAAATATAAGTGAAACCATATGAAGAAGGAAAAGGGCCCATGAAATCAATACCCCAAACATAAAAAATTTCGATATTAAAGATGGGTGTTTACGGCATTTGGTCCCTTGCACCTATGTTTCCCATGCGTTGACAACGATCACAAGTTAAACAAAAAGTTTGAGCATCTTTAAAGATTGTGGGCCAATAAAAACCACATTCTAACACCTTAAGGGTACTGCATTGTGTGCCAAAATGTCCTCCACATGCATAAGTGTGGCAAAAGGTTAGAATTGAATTAAATTCTCAATCATGCACACAACGACGAACAATCTGATCCGCACAAAATTTCCACAAATATGGGTCATCCCATACATAAAACCATGCCTCCTTCTTAAGTTTATCACGTTGGTGCTTGGTTATGGTGTTTGGAACACATTTTGACACCAAAAAGTTCACTAAATCGGCATACCAAGGTTCACTTACCTTAATGGACAACAATTGCTCATCGGGGAATGTCTCTTGGATGGGTAAGGAGACATCATTGCACACCAAACGACTTAAATGGTCAGCCACCACGTTTTCACTCCCTTTCATGTCTCGAATTTCAATGTCAAACTCTTGGAGAAGAAGCATCCATCGAATTAGCCTTGGTTTGGCCTCCTTTTTGGTGAATAAGTACTTCAAAGCTGCATGATCAGAATATACAATCACTTTAATGCCAAGTAAATATGAGCGAAACTTATCTAAAGCAAACACAACGGCAAGAAGTTTTTTTTCAGTGGTAGAGTAGTTTAATTGAGCATCATTCAAGGTCCGGGATGCATAATATATGACATGTGGTTGCTTGTTCTTCCTTTGGCCCAAAACAGCCCCTATTGCATAATCGGATGCATCACACATTAGCTGAAAAGGCAAACTCCAATCTGGTGGGATGATAATTGGTGCCGTGGTAAGCATGTCCTTGAGATGCTTGAATGCCTTTTCACACTCCTCGTTGAACTCAAAAGCCACTTCTTTTTGTAGGAGACGGCATAGGGGTTGTGCAATCTTAGAAAAATCCTTGATAAATCGCCTATAGAATCCTGCATGACCAAGAAAAGAACGAACCTCTCTCACCGAAGTAAGAGAGGGTAAGTAACATAAAAGATCTATTTTAGACTTGTCAACTTCAATTCCTTTTTCAGAGATGATATGACCCAAAACTATGCCTTGTTTTACCATAAAATGACATTTTTTCCAATTTAAAACAAGGTTAGTTTCCATGCATCTTTTCAAGATTAGAGTGAGATTATGCAAACAATCATCAAATGAGTCCCCAAACACACTGAAATCGTCCATAAATACCTCAATAATTTTCTCAACATAATCCGAAAATATACTTACCATGCATCTTTGGAAAGTGGCTGGTGCATTGCATAAACCAAATGGCATACGACGATAAGCAAAAGTACCAAATGGACAAGTAAAAGTGGTATTTTCTTGATATCTGGAGCTATGACAATTTGATTATAACCCGAATAACCATCAAGAAAGCAATAAAAAGAATGACCGGCTAACCTTTCAAGCATTTGATCAATGAATGGCAAAGGAAAGTGATTTTTCCTTGTTGCGGCATTTAGCTTCCTATAGTCAATGCAAACTCTCCAACCGGTTTGGATGCGTGTGGGCACAAGTTCATTCTCTTCATTCTTCACGACCTTGACTCCGGACTTTTTTGGAACTACTTGGACCGGTGAAACCCAACAACTATCCGAGATAGGATAGATGACGCCATAATCAAGTAGTTTGATGATTTCCTTCTTCACGACTTCCATCATTGGAGGGTTGAGTAGGCGTTGTGCTTCCCTTGATGGTTTGGCTCCTTCTTCCATGAGAATTTGGTGCATGCATGTGGTAGGGCTTATGCCCTTGATATCGGCCAAAGTCCACCCAATGGCCGTTTTGTGCTCTTTGAGAACCCTCACCAACTTCTCCTCTTCTTGTACCGTGAGTGAGGATGCCACAATGACGGGCAATGTCTTTTGTTCGCCCAAAAACACGTACTTCAAGTGGTTTGGTGACGGTTTAAGCTCAAGGGTAGGTGGTTGTTCTATAGAAGGAAGCAACTTGTTAGTTGAAATTGGACTTGACATTGGAATAGAGGACTTACCATTGAGTCGTGGCAAGGACTCTAGGGTAGCCACTGTCTCAATCACTTCATCATCATAGGGCACGACATGAAAGGTCATGTTTGTGCCGTGGGTTGCTATGGGTGCTACCACTTGATCCATCACTTCTATGCCATTTGTAAGGACCGTTTCAAGTGCATCTTCATGTAATTGATCATGGTGTGCCTGCGCCAATGAATCAAAGATATCAATAGAGAAACATGAATGATCATCATTAGGAAATCTCATGGTTTCAGAAATATTAAAATCAATCACTTCCCCATCAAATTCCATAGTTAAAGTGCCTTTAAACACATCGATCTTAGTTCGGGCCGTCTTCATGAATGGCCTCCCAAGAAGGAGCGGCAAGGATGGAGCATGGGTGGTTTCTTCCATCTCAAGAACATAGAAATCCGCCGGGAAGATCAAGTTATTCACCTGCACTAAAACATCTTCCAACACTCCCTTTGGATAGGCATTAGATCTATCAGCCAATTGAATAATCAAACCATCATTTTTCAATTCACCAAGGTTCATGGATGCATAAATAGAGTATGGCATGACGTTAATTGAAGCTCCTAAGTCTAACATAGCATGTTCGAACTTAGTTTGGCCAATAATACAAGGAATTGTAAAGCTACCTGGATCTTTGCACTTTGGTGGTAACTTTCTTTGTAAAACAGCGGAAACGTTTTCACTTACCCTAACCACCTCTTTATTCGAAGCCCTCTTCCTTATGGTGTAAAGTTCCTTCAAGAATTTGGCATATTTGGCCACTTGCTTGATGGCATCTAGGAGCGGGATATTGACTTGAACTTTCCTAAACGTCTCAAGAATGTCTTTCTCATGCTCCTCCTTCTTTGCTTGCAAAAATCTGTGAGGAAAAGGAACATTGGGTGGAACGGGGTTAGAATTAATCGAATTTGAACCCAACTTACCTCTAGTGGCCGAATTGGATGAATTGGATGCATTAGGGTCCCTAGGTGGTTGCGACAAGGGTGTTTCTACCCTTGCTGTGGCCTTGTTTGACTCGTCCTCTTCCAATTTCAGCTTCTCGTCTTGATTTGGACTTGTTTTGGATGGTTTTGGATTAGTGCCAACTTCTTTTCCACTTCTCAAGGTGATTGCTTTGGCAGATTCGAACCCTCCCTTTGGATTGATAATGGTTGAGCTTGGGAGCTTGCCTTGGTCTCGGAATTGCCCTACAAACTCCGCAATCTACCCAATTTGCTTCTCCAAGTGGTCCACCCTTTTGTCTTGGTTTTGCATGGCTTTGTTTTGATTCTCTTGCCCCTGAGACAAATTGGTAAGTAACTTAAGAAGTGTATCATTGTCCAAAGACGTACCTTGATTGGTTTGGGTAGGTTGGGATTGGTTTGGATTGGAGCCGTATGGCTTGGTGTAGAACCCTGGGGGTTGTTGCCTAAAGCCTCCTTGTTGTTGAGGTTGTTGGGGCTCCCTCCACTTGAAGTTTGGATGGTCTCTCCAACCCGGATTATATGTGTTGGAAAAGGGATCATTCCTTGGCTGATTTTGGCTTGGAAATCCAATGGCATTTGCACTCTCCCATCCCCCATTCTCAATCAATTGAGGGCACTTTTCCGAAGGGTGTCCTTGGATAGAACATACGCCACATACAATTGGTCCTTTGATGCGAAATATATAAGCACACAAATTAAAACCCTCTTTTGACAATTGTAGTATATGTATAAGTAGGGATTGTTCTAAACCGGGGATTAGGAGGGATTGCTAAATCACTTGAAAACTGACTCAAAAACGTAAAACAATGGTTAAAACACTAAACTAGACTCAAAGAATGCAAAACTAAACAATAAAACACTAAAGCAAACCAAAAGACTCAAAACTGCCTTAAAAACACAATCTGGGCAGTTTTGAACACCTAACCTAATTTGGACGAATTTGGGTTATAACTTGAATCAAAACACTTAGAAACACAAACTAAGACACTTTCTAACTAAATTGAACACTAAAGTAAAGGGGGATTTAGTTTTGACGAAATTAAAACAAAGAGCACAGATTGTTATTAAAACAGATTGTAAAAACGAATTTGATGAAAATATGGATGGAATGCTAGCTAGAAGGTTCTTCTCCACACATGTCACACTTGCATACAAGATGATTTTCAGTTGGTCTTTCGATGAATCATGAAACTCAACACCCCGGGTTAATTAGGGTCGCTTAAATTAACATTCAAGTTCTCCTTAAGTTAATGAATTGGATGGGACAACGCATACAACAATTCAAAACATTCTCCAAAAGTCCTTTACGTGAAAAGCACAATAAAGATACAATCACCCCCTAGATATAATCAATTTATATTGCAAGCATAAACATGGTTTTGAATCACCGCCTAGCTAACTAGGGATTTAGCCTCTCATGTTCACAGAAAGAGAAACAAAATTGAAATTAAACATAGAGAACAAAAGATTGATTACACCTAGGGGTGGTTCGGAATGGGATCCCATACCGAAACCCTTGTCCCGATTCCCAAACCGAAATTTTTGGGAATCCCAAATTCAATACCAATCCCAAACCAAATTTTCGGGAATCCCAATTTTCGGGAATCCCGAAATAATTTCGGGATTTCGGGACAAATCGGGAATCCCGAAATGTTTTTGGGCTTTTGGACTAAAATTTGACATATTATGTTTTTGGGCTAAAATTTGACATATTATGTTTTTGGGCTAAAATTAAGTTTCAATCTACCCACTACCCATTTGTGCACAAAGTTTTTGGGCTAATGCCATCTCACCCCACATTCCAACTTTGATTCCTCCTCCACATAGTTGTAATTAAATGAAAATTTTGGCGGCGCCCATGTCTGAAAGAACAACTATATTGTGTACTCGAAAACAAAAGAAAAAAATTTGAGCTCAACTAATTGCATGCCCTGTACCCACCTTGTCCGTGTATATATATACAATATATGTATACTGATATGTTCATGCATGCATAATGGTCTTTGCTCCTTTGTTTCCTTGATTTGCCTAGGTATGCAGGAAACTAATATCCACATATTAATCACACTAGTGGCTAGGTATGCAGGAAACTAATATCCAAATATTAATCACACTAGTGGCTAGGTATGCAGGAAACTAATATCCAAAGATTAATCACATTAGTTGAGACAACTGGAATATAGAAACAAACAAATTGAACAAACAAACATTAGTTATTTAGTTGAGACAAAGATTAATCACACTAGTGGCAACCAATACCATTAATTAAAAAATAATTCTCTTATAATTAAAAAATAATATATATATATAATATTTATTTCTATTCGGTATGGGAATACCGAAAAAATGGAGATGTAATCCCGAATCCCATACCGAAAATTTCGGTTTGGTTCGGGATGACATACCGAAATTTTCGGGAATTTTGGTTTGGGATTTTTTTGGTTTGGGATCGGGATTTTTTCGGTTTGGTTTGGGATTTTTGGGATTTTTTTCCAGCCCTAATTACACCTAAAACGCCCAACAATTCCACTTTGAATTTCTGCACGTCCAGCTCCTCTTTCTTCTTCTCCTTGCTGCGGCAGAGAGGTTCTTGGGGATTTTTGGATGTTATTTTGGTTTAGGAATGGATTTAGGGTGGTAAAGGGTTGCGGCAAGGGTTGTGATGGTGTAGGGAGGTTTGGATGGATGATTTGAAGTGGCTGCAATGGTGGGAAGGCTGCGGCAGAGAAGGGAAAAATGGCTGGAATGGATGGGAGTTTCGGATTGAAGGTATTAGGGTGATGGTGGCTGCGGCAGAGAGGGTTTTGTGGCTGAATGATGAAAGAATGAATGAAAAAAATTGGATCCTAGGGTGCGGCTAAGTGCAAGAATATATAGGGTTTCAGAAATTAAAACCCTAACTTATTTTTATTAACTAAAATTAAGTCAAAGGCTGCTAGAATTAGGAAATTAAATCAGAAATTAAAAGGGAAGTGGCTGAAAAAGGCGGCTAGGGTTTTATTTAGAAAGGGCAATGTGTTTAAGTGCATAAAATAGGACCTAAATACCCCTCCCTTGCACGGCAAGGGAAGGAGAGAAAGGGAGAGGTGCGGCAAAGGTGTGTAAGTGGTCTAGGGCCTTTGTTTTGTGTCCTAAAGTGCATACAAAGCCTTCAAAGTGGCTGGAAAATAAGGACTTTTAAGATTAGGAAAGGTTACCAAAATGGGAAACCTAGGCTTAACTTTCCTACTTCAAGTAGGAATCCTTGTTGGAGTAGGAATCCTCGTTCAATTAGGAATTCATATTTCTTCAAGTCTTCAACTCATTCATTCTTCTTTTGCTCCAAAAGACTCCAATTTGCATCTTCTTGCACACTTTGGCTTTATAACCTGAAAACACACAAAAGTGACTTTAAACACTAAAATAACTAAGGAAACACAACATAAATGCACGAGAACAAGCCAATTAAGTCGCATACATATGCTCCTATCAAATTCCCCCACACTTAGCTTTTGCTAGTCCTCGAGCAAAACAAAACAACTAAAAACACAAGACGAAATAAAACAAACAAAACATAACCTAAACCTTCCAATGTTTGCCTCAGGGATTTCCAATTAACATGACATGTCAAAGATCATTACTCACATAGCTTTTAGTCTTCCTTCCCCTTGAGCACATACTCAATCATAGTCACCATTCACTAGCTCGCATTTAATCAATTAAAACACATTTTGAATGTAGTAACATGCCTTAGAGAATTCCCTCAATTCCTCACTAGTTATGCACTCAATTTTCACTCAGATTTTCTGACTACACACCCTACAATAGTTATATGTGAGAAGATTGATGTAAACATGAAAGACTTGTACTCACATACGTTATAACAAAGAAAGCAATTTCTGGAGTAATTAAACATGTTTAGATATGATCTCATGAATGGAATGATACTACTTAGATGCGAGAACCAGTGACACCATATGCTCATACCAAATTCAAACTCCACAAATTGAAATGCACAACACTCAAGATAGAAGTCAAGGGTTGTAATGGGGCTTGGGGTATTGGCTAACAAGGAAAGATAGGGATAAACAAAAGTTCTTTAAGCAATAGCAAGCAAAGTAATGAAATGAAGACTTAGAATTCACTTAGAGTGCAGAAATCAACTTTTAGACATAGAGGGGAGATTCAAACAACTCTTAGGGCCTAATTCATTGTTTTGGACCCTTACTTCAACAAACAATATTTTGGAACTCTTTTCACCTCTTTTCAACTCTTTTTCACTTTTTTTTTTTTTTCACAACTCTTTTTTTTTTCCTTTTTTTTTTTCTAGCCGTGCCTATGGCACATAAACTCACATCAATAATCCTTCCCCCACACTTATTTTCTGCAACACATTAATCAAGAGGAATTCATTTTCAGTCATGCTTACTATGCTTCAAGAACAAGGGTATGGATGGTCCTAATCTAGGCTAGGTGAGGATAATATGGGTTAACAAAGAACATGGGCTAACACGGCTCAATGGGGTTAAACTTAAACACAAAATGAGTTAAGGGCACACGGCTATTTGGCTTTGATGGTGGTCACTACACAACTTCATCTTGAATACGTGTTATGCAAATCAATAACATGCTTTGAATGAAATGGGCATGAGTTCTAGCATTTGGAACTAAGTGATGAAACGCCTTCTAAGTAGTAACCAAGCAAAGAATAATGAGATCATGCAACGACTTTAGAAAACAATGATGCACAGATTATTACTCTCCAAATAAACGTTTAGGCTCAAGTCTCACAGGGATGTAGCGTTAGTTTGAGTTCATTCCTTCAAGCATGTTACAAAAACTAATTTTCCTTTGTGATTACATGTGAATTCGTAAACTATAACTACAACCAAGCATAAACCAAAGAGTATCTCAAATGTCCATCCATGTTTGTAACTTTCTTTAACCATCATGCACTTAAAAACCAAATCCTCATCATTGTGTTGGAAGGTAACCTACGACACAAACAAACACACAAAAACAACTCTTTTTGGGTTTTTCAAAACAATTTTTCAAATTTTTATGGGTTTTTCGGATTTTTAAGTCAACACACACTAAAACACTCTAAAATAGCTTAAAAATACTTAAAAACAGCAAGGAACAACATTGGAAGTTATGGGTGATAAAATCCCACGAATTTGCATCAACAACACTTAGTTACCCCCCCCCCCCCAACACTTAAATCAAACATTATCCTCAATGTTTCAAGCCTAAAATCACACCAAACAAAAGTAAACACACAAACAGCAACTAAACACACTAAGCATGGCAGAATGTAAATAACAAAGAGAAGAGGTTAGGGACGCAAATTTGGTTATGGAGTGTAAATGCCATCCTCTCCTTGGTGATTACATGGGTTGCCTCCCACGAAGCGCTTGCTTTAACGTCTTGCAGCCGGACGATGGTATGCTCATTCCCCATTGGAGCCCACGGCATGCAATGGGATCTCCTCCACAACATGCTCAACAAAGTTCTCAAAGTAGGGTTTCAACCTATGGCCATTCACCTTGAATTCTTGTCCAGTTTTCAAACTTTGTATTTGGACTGCACCATGCACAAAAACATTAGTGATAACAAATGGACCAACCCACTTAGAACGTAACTTATCGGGGAATAACCGAAGACAGGATTTGAATAACAACACTTTCTGCTCGATTGAGAAGGTTTTGCCTCTAATCATCTTGTCATGGACTGCCTTAGTCTTCTCTTTGTAAATCCGAGCATTCTCATAAGCCTCATGCCGAATCTCTTCAAGCTCGTTTAATTGTAACTTCCTATGGGTTCCAGCCGTGTCCATATCCATATTGAAGGTCTTGACCGCCCAATGTGCCTTATGTTCAAGCTCCACGGGTAGATGGCATGGCTTGCCATAGACTAGCCGAAATGGGGACATACCAATGGGCGTTTTGTAAGTCGTTCGATACGCCCACAATGCGTCCTCCAAGCGCAACCTCCAATCTTTTCTATTCGGCCCAACGGTCTTTTCCAGGATTTGCTTTATTTCTCAATTTGAAACTTCGGCTTGGCCACTGGTTTGGGGGTGATAAGGTGTGGAAACCTTATGCATCACGTTGTACTTCTTGAGCAATACCGCAATGGTGCGGTTGCAAAAATGAGACCCACAATTGCTTATGAGCACTCGAGGCATCCCAAATCTAGAGAAAATGTTAGATTTTTCAAAATCTGCAACAACTCTAGAATCGTTAGTTCGAGTGGCTTTAGCTTCCACCCACTTTGACACATAATCAACCGCAAGTAAAATGTAAGTAAAACCAAAAGAGATAGGGAAAGGACCCATAAAATCAATACCCCAAACATCAAAGATTTCAACAACAAGGATTGGGGTTTGCGGCATTTGGTCTCTTTGGCCTAAACTTCCTGTCTTTTGACATCGATCACATGTTAAGCAAAAAGCCCTAGCATCTCTAAACAATGTAGGCCAATAAAAACCACTTTCAAGAACCTTAAACGCTGTGCGTTGTGTGCCAAAGTGTCCACCACATGCATATGTATGGCAAAAACTTAAAATGGAATTAAACTCAGATTCATGAACACAACGACGCACAATCTGATCCGGACAGATTTTCCACAAATAAGGGTCATCCCAAACATAAAAACGTGCATCCTTTTTTAGTTTATCACGTTGGGCCTTGCTTAAGGTGTTAGGAACTTGCTTAGACACCAAAAAATTGACCAAATCGGCATACCAAGGGGTACTTACCTCAACGAATAGAAGTTGTTCATCCGAAAACGTTTCTGAAATGGGAAGGGCCTCTTCTTCACGCACCATTCGACTTAGGTGGTCAGCCACCACGTTTTCACATCCCTTCTTGTCCCTAATTTCAATGTCGAATTCTTGAAGTAGGAGCATCCAACAAATGAGCCTTGGTTTGGCCTCCTTTTTGGTGAGAAGATACTTCAAGGCTGCATGGTCAGTGAAAACAATTACTTTAGTACCAATTAGATATGATCTAAACTTATCTAATGCAAACACAACTGCCAAAAGTTCTTTTTCAGTTGTAGAATAATTCAATTGAGCATCATTTAAAGTGCGTGATGCATAATAAATAACATGTGGCTGTTTGTTTTTCCTTTGGCCCAAAACAGCTCCAAGGGCATAATCCGATGCATCACACATCAATTCAAAGGGAATGGACCAATCTGGTGGGGTGATGATTGGTGCCGTGGTGAGGAGGTCCTTGAGATGGTTGAATGCTTTCTCACACGCCTCGTTGAATTCGAAAGATACTTCCTTTTGAAGGAGACGACATAGGGGTTATGCAATCTTGGAAAAGTCCTTGATAAATCGTCAATAGAATCCTGCATGACCAAGAAAAGAACGAACCTCTCTCACCGAAGTAGGAGAGGGTAAGTAGTGTACAAGATCGATTTTAGACTTATCAACTTCAATTCCTTTTTCAGAGATTATATGACCCAAAACAATACCTTGTTTAACCATAAAGTGGCATTTCTCCCAATTTAACACAAGGTTTGTTTCAACACAACGTTTCAATATTAAAGTGAGATTAGCCAAACAATTATCAAAGGAATCACCAAACACACTAAAATCATCCATGAATATCTCAATAATCCTCTTAACATAATCAAAAAATATGCTAACCATACACCTTTGAAACGTGGCAGGAGCATTTCACAAACCAAATGGCATGCGTCGATATGCAAACGTTCCAAAGGGACAAGTAAAAGTGGTCTTTTCTTGATCATCCGGGGCAATAACAATTTGATTATAACCAGAATATCCATCAAGAAAACAATAAAATGAATGACCCACTAACCTCTCAAGCATTTGATCTAGGAACGGCAATGGGAAATGGTCCTTCCTTGTGGTGGCGTTTATCTTCCTATAATTAATGCATACACGCCAACCGGTTTGGATTCGGGTGGGCACAAGCTCATTCTCCGCATTCTCCACAACCGTCACTCCAGATTTCTTGGGAACACATTGGATAGGTGAAACCCAACGGCTATCGGAGATGGGGTAAATCACTCCACACTCAAGGAGTTTGATTATCTCCTTTTTCACTACTTCCATCATCGGAGGTTTGAGACGGCGTTGAGCCTCTCTAGTTGGTTTGGCCCCCTCCTCAAGAAAGATGTGATGCATACATGTTGTGGGACTAATACCTTTGATATCGGCCAAGGTCCAACCTAGGGCAGATTTGTACTCCTTCAAAACACGCACTAGTTTCTCTTCTTCTTGTGCCGTGAGTGATGAAGAAATAATGGCAGGTAAGGTCTCATTTTCCCCCAAGAAAATGTACTTCAAATGGCTAGGTAGTGGTTTGAGATCAAGGATAGGTGCTTGAATTATGGATGGAAGCAACTTGTTAGTCGAAATGGGAATTGACTCAAAGTTAGAAAACTTACCATCGTGCTTAGGCAATGACTCAAGGGCAGCAACCAACTCAATGCATTCCTCACTAGGAGGCATGGCATGCACTAGAGCATGTGTGCCGTGGGCTAGCAACAGTCCCCCTCCCTTGGTTTTGAGTTCCATGCTCCTTGTAATGACATTTTCAAGTGCATCGGCGTTCAATTCTTCAAGATATCCCTGCGCCAAAGAGTCAACTATATCAATGGAGAAACATGAATGATCCTCACTAGGATACTTAATAGAATCAGAAAGATTAAAATTAACAACTTCCCCATCAAATTCCATGGACAAAGTTCCATTAAACACATCAATCTTCGTTCGAGCCGTCTTCATGAATGGTCATCCAAGGAGGATTGGAAACGAAGGGGCATGGTCAGATTCATCCATCTCGAACACATAGAAGTCCGCCGGAAAGATTAAATGATTGACCTGCACTAACACATCTTCCAAAACTCCCTTTGGATAAGCATTAGATCTATCGGCCAATTCTATGATCACACCATCATTTTTCAATACTCCTAGGTTCATAGATGCATAAATTGAATATGGCATGACATTTATAGAAGCACCTAGGTCTAGCATGGCAGATTCAAAATGAGTGTTACCTATGACACAAGGAATGGTAAAACTACCCGGATCTTTGCATTTGGGGGGTAGTTTGCGTTGCAAGATGGCGGAGATATTTTCACCTACCTTTACCACCTCTTTGGTCGACATCCTCTTCCTAGTGGTGCAAAGCTCCTTTAAAAACTTGGTGTATCTCGGGACTTGCTTGATTGCATCCAAGAGGGGTATGTTAACTTGAACTTTCCGAAATGTCTCAAGGATGTCCTTCTCGGCTTCTTCTTTCTTTGTTTGCATGAACTTACTAGGAAAAGGCACATTCAAAGGAAAAACATTAATAGGAACCGAATTTGACATATTCTTACCCTTTTTGGACAAATTGGACAGTTTGGGATCACTAGGAACTTGCGGCAAAGGTGTTTCCACCTTTGCCGTCGGTTGGCTTGCTTCCTCATTTTCCATTCTCAGTTTTTCATCCTCGTTGGGACCTGATGGTGATGGTGTAGGACCTGCCCCAACTTCTTTTCCACTTCTCAAGAGTATGGCCTTTGCACTTTCGAAGCCTCCCTTTGGGTTTGGAATGGTAGAACTAGGAAGTTGGCCTTGATCACGAAACTTCCCTACAAAATCTGCAATCTGCCCAATTTGTTTCTCCAATTGATCCACCCTCTTGTCTTGGTTTTGCATGGCTTTGGCTTGATTCTCTTGCCCCTGAGACAAATTAGTTAGTAACTTAAGAAGTGTATCATTGTCTAGGGATGTACCTGAAGCATTTGGGGCAGATTGTTGTGGAGCATGTGTGGGTGCGAATGGCTTAGTGAAGAAACCCATGGGTTGTTGTCTAAAGCCTCCTTGTTGTGGTGGTTGTTGGGGCTCCCTCCACTTGAAGTTTGGGTGGTCTCTCCAACCTGGATTATATGTGTTAGAATATGGATCGTTCCTTGGTTGGTTTTGGCCTTGAAATCCAATTGCATTTGCGCTTTCCTATCCACCATTTTCAATTAGTTGTGGGCACTTCTCAGAAACATGTCCTTGGATAGAACACACTCCGCATACAATTGGTCCTTGCATCCTCATTCCTTTGGCCATCTGAGACACAATGGAAGTAAGATTAGCTAATTGTGAATGAATGTCGGGTGTGGAACTTACCTCATTAACTTGCTGCCGTGGGGGTCCTCTTTGGCCTACTCCTTCATATTGTTGAGCGTTCAACGCTCGATTAGCAATTAAGACCTTGGCAGCCATGGGTGTCTTGTCCACCAATGCTCCACCTGCCGAGGCATCGAGCATTTGACATTCAATTGGTAGGAGCCCCTCGTAGAAGTATTGTAGAAGTAACTCCTCCTTCAACTGATGTTGTGGACAATAAGTAATAAGTGATTTAAAACGTTCATAATATGTAGGAAAAGATTCACCTTCATCTTGCTGAATTCCACTTATCCTTTTACGAAGAAGGATGATTCGAGAAGTTGGGAAAAACTTCTCCAGAAATGCCCTCTTCATACTCTCCCATGATGTGACGGTTCCGGGAGCAAGTTCATACAGCCAATCTTTGGCTTTGTCCATTAAAGAGAATGGAAAAGCCTTCATCTTCAAAATACTTCCATCGACATTGACAGGAGTCATGCTTGAACACACCACTTCGAATTCTTTTAGATGCTTGTTCGGATCCTCCATGGACAAACCATGGTATTTTGGAATGTGGTGGAGCAAACTGGACTTCAACTCGAACTCTTCGGTCTTACCTTGGGCAGGTGCGGGATATTGGATACACAAAGGTGTGGCATTATCCAATCCCGAAGCAGAAAGCTCCTTGAGTGTCCGGTTGTCCACGGCCATGCCTTGTGGTTCTTCAAAAATCCTTGCCGTGGCCTCTCCTTCCTCTTCTAGGACTTGTTCTTCAAGGTCAGGTTCCGGGCTTGGTGGATTTGATTCGTGTTGCTTCCTCTTTCGTCTCAAAGTCCTCTCGAAATCGCTGTCAAAGTCCAAGATATGCTCACGAATCGGTTGAGAACTCCGAGTCATACACTAGTACCTAAAACAAGAAAAACAAAGCAAGGTCAGAAACTTTAACAAACTAAAATAAACAGAAAATAAACAATCCAAGGGATTAGCAAAGTTGCTAATCCCCGGCAACGGCGCCAAAAATTTGATGCGAAATATATAAGCACACAAATTAAAACCCTCTTTTGACAATTGTAGTATATGTATAAGTAGGGATCGTTCTAAACCGGGGATTAGGAGGGATTGCTAAATCACTTGAAAACTGACTCAAAAACGTAAAACAAAGGTTAAAACACTAAACTAGACTCAAAGAATGCAAAACTAAACAATAAAACACTAAAACAAACCAAAAGACTCAAAACAAACCAAAACACTCAAAACAGCAACAAAACACTCAAAACTGCCTTAAAAACACAATCTGGGCAGTTTTGAACACCTAACCTAATTTGGACGAATTTGGGTTATAACTTGAATCAAAACACTTAGAAACACAAACTAAGACACTTTCTAACTAAATTGAACACTAAAGTAAAGGGGGATTTAGTTTTGACGAAATTAAAACAAAGAGCACAGATTGTAATTAAAACAGATTGTAAAAACGAATTTGATGAAAATATGGATGGAATGCTAGCTAGAAGGTTCTTCTCCACACATGTCACACTTGCATACAAGATGATTTTCAGTTGGTCTTTCGATGAATCATGAAACTCAACACCCCGGGTTAATTAGGTTCGCTTAAATTAACCTTCAAGTTCTCCTTAAGTTAATGAATTGGATGGGACAGCGCATACAACAATTCAAAACATTCTCCAAAAGTCCTTTATGTGAAAAGCACAATAAAGATACAATCAAAGATCATTAAGCAACATGAAAACTATAACTGTTGACGAGGCATTCGTTACTATGATGAGCATGAAACTAGTGCCAAGAATTCATTTAACGCGATCGTTTATAAGCGACCTCCACTACTTGTGAATATAAGTTTGTAACTATTAGGTGAAACTCACTTATACTCTAGCATCATATTCATGCATGAAAACTAAGCGTGCACTCTCAATAAACATACACGAATAAGTTATCAATCAAGGAGATAAACAAATTGAATCCACAACTCATGAAATTCCAACCGAAGGTAATCAATTTATATTGCAAGCATAAACATGGTTTTGAATCACCCCCTAGCTAACTAGGGATTTAGCCTCTCATGTTCATAGAAAGAGAAACAAAATTGAAATTAAACATAGAGAACAAAAGATTGATTACACCTAAAACGCCCAACAATTCCACTTTGAATTTCTGCACGTCAAGCTCCTCTTTCTTCTTCTCCTTGCTGCGGCAGAGAGGTTCTTGGGGATTTTTGGATGTTATTTTGGTTTAGGAATGGATTTAGGGTGGTAAAGGGTTGCGGCAAGGGTTGTGATGGTGTAGGGAGGTTTGGATGGATGATTTGAAGTGGCTGCAATGGTGGGAAGGCTGCGGCAGAGAAGGGAAAAGTGGCTGGAATGGATAGGAGTTTCGGATTGAAGGTATTAGGGTGATGGTGGCTGAGGCAGAGAGGGTTTTGTGGCTGAATGATGAAAGAATGAATGAAAAAAATTGGATCCTAGGGTGCGGCTAAGTGCAAGAATATATAGGGTTTCAGAAATTAAAACCCTAGCTTAGTTTTATTAACTAAAATTAAGTCAAAGGCTACTAGAATTAGGAAATCAAATCAGAAATTAAAAGGGAAGTGGCTGAAAAAGGCGGCTAGGGTTTTATTTAGAAAGGGCAATGTGTTTAAGTGCATAAAATAGGACCTAAATACCCCCCTTGCACGGTAAGGGAATGAGAGAAAGGGAGAGGTGCGGCAAAGGTGTGTAAGTGGTCTAGGGCCTTTGTTTTGTGTCCTAAAGTGCATACAAAGCCTTCAAAGTGGCTGGAAAATAAGGACTTTTAAGATTAGGAAAGGTTACCAAAATGGGAAACCTAGGCTTAACTTTCCTACTTCAAGTAGGAATCCTTGTTGGAGTAGGAATCCTCGTTCAATTAGGAATTCATATTTCTTCAAGTCTTCAACTCATTCATTCTTCTTTTGCTCCAAAAGACTCCAATTTGCATCTTCTTGCACACTTTGGCTTTATAACCTGAAAATACACAAAAGTGACTTTAAACACTAAAATAACTAAGGAAACACAACATAAATGCACGAGAACAAGCCAATTAAGTCACATACATATGCTCCTATCATCCTTGTATCTTCATTCCTTCGGCCATCTGTGACACAATAGAAGTAAGATTAGCTAATTGAGTTTGAATGTCGGATTGAGAACTTACCTCATGCACTTGCTGCCGTGGGGGGTCCCTTTGCCCAATTCCTTTGTATTGTTGTGCATTGAGAGCACGATTTGCAATTAGGGTCTTGGATGCCATGGGAGTTTTGTCCACCAACACACCTCCCGCCGAACCATCGAGCATTTGCCTTTCAATGGGAAGAAGGCCTTCATAGAAGTATTGAAGTAGAAGCTCCTCCTTCATTTGATGTTGAGGACATGATGCAACAAAGGCTTTAAAACGCTCATAGTACGCCTAAAAAGACTACCCTTGCCTTTGTTGGATTCCGCTAATTTTCTTCCTCAAGAGAATGACTCTTGAAGTAGGAAAGAACTTTTCATGAAATGCCCTTTTCATGCTCTCCCAAGAAGTGACCGTTCCGGGTGCTAGTTCGTATAACCAATCCTTTGCCTTCTCCAATAGTGAGAATGGAAAGGCCTTCATCTTCAAAATATTGCTATCAACATTGATTGGAGTCATGCTTGAACACACCACCTCAAACTCTTTTAAATGCTTGTTGGGATCCTCCATGGACAGTCCATGGAACTTTGGAATGTGGTGCAACAAACTTGACTTTAATTCAAATTCATCGGTTTTATCTTGAGCTGCCCTTGGGTATTGGATGCATAATGGTGTGGCATTGTCCATTCCCAAGGTGGAAAGTTCCTTGATTGTACGGTTGTCCGTTGCCATGGCTTGGAACTCTTCTTCCTCCCTTGTCGTGGGCTCCTCTTCCTCCTCAAAGTTAGAAGCCGAACTAGAACTTGATGGGTGAGGTTTTGAGTCCTTCTTCTTTCTTCTCAAAGTGCGCTCAAAATCGTTGTCAAAATCCAAGATGCTTGCACAAACAAGTTGAGAACTACGAGTCATAAACTAGTACCCATAAACAAGAAAAGAAACAAGGTCAGTAGCTAAAACAAAAATATATGAAAAAGAAACAAAAATAAACAACGGGGGATTTTGCTAATCCCCGGCAACGGCGCCAAAAATTTGATGCGGTAAATAATAGCACTCAAATTAAACCCTCTTTTTGACAATTGTAGTATAGATATAAGTAGGGATCGTTCTAGGCCAGAGATTAGGAAAGATTGCTAATCTAATGACAACTGACTCAAGGATACAAAAATATGCTTAAAAAAACCTTAAACAAACTCAAACACTCTTAACTAAACTTATATGACTCAAAACAAACTTAAAAGACTCAAAACAACATAAAATAAATCAAAAAGACTCAATTTAGACTCTAGGACTTAATTTGGACGAAAATAGAATTGGTTTTGACTCAAAAGACTCAAAAACACACTTTAGGACAGATTTGAAACAAGTAAGTAAAGGGGATTGGGTTTTTGACGAATTTAAGAGAAAAACAAGTAATTAAAAGACTTGAGTAAACTTTGGACGAATTTGAGAAAAACAATGGATGATTAGATAGCTAGAGGATACTTTTTCACACATGATACATTCAAACACAAATTGATTTCTAGTTGCTTTTTCGATAAACCATGAACCTTAACACCCCAGATTAACCGTGACATCACTAATTAACCCTTAGATTTCCCTTAAGTTATTGGATTGGATGACATCATACGACAACCCAAAGCATTCTTCAAAAGTTCCCTACATGACATCATAATAGAGATACAATCAAAGATCATTACGTTCAATGAAAATCATAAGTATTGACAAAGCACTTGTAACTATGACATCACGATACTCATGCTAGGAATTTACTTAACATGATTGTGAAAACAACCTTAACTACTTGTGAATATAAGTTTGTGACGATTATGTGAAACTCCCTTATATTCTAGCACCAAATTCAAGCATGCAAATTAAGTAGGCCTCCCTAATCAACATACAAGAATAAGATATCCATCACACGGTTAAGTAAATTGCATTCACAATTTATGAAATCACAACTGGACTTAATCAATTCATATCATAAATATAATCATGGTTTCAAAGCCTCCCCTAGCTAAAACGAGTTTAGCCTCTCATATTCACAACAAAACAAAGGAAAATTGAATTAAACATTGAAAACAAAAGATAGATTACACCTAAGAACGTCCAACACTCCAACTTGAATGCACAAACGTCCAAGGCTTCTTCTTCTCTTCTTCTTCTTCTTTGCAAAGCTGCGGCACAAGAGTCTAGGGGTGATTTTGGATGGATTTCTGGGTTGTGAATGGATTTAGGTTGGTAGGGTGGTGCGGCAAAGGTTGGGAATGGTGTATGGGTGTTTGAGTGAAGGTATGGAAGTAGGAGAATGGTGGAAAGATAGGTTGAAAGCTGCGGCAAAGGGTTGGAGGAAGGATGAAAGATGGCAGATTGTGTGGGTGAGTGATTAGGGTTCAATAAGGGTGCGGCTTTGGGTATTTATTTGAAGGAAGGAATCCTAACTTTTATTACATAGTTTAGGAAAGGATTAGACCCTAAATCCACAAGGAAAAGGAGACATAAAGTCAGAAATCCTAAGGGAAAAGGAAAGAAACTTGCAGCATTAAATTGTAAGAATGGGAATGTGATTTAAGGCTGAAATTAGGCAAGGATTGTTGGAAATGTGCCCTAAAACCAATCATATGATGATACTTTACGGACATTTCACAATGTTAAACTAATGTAGTTTAAATGTAAAGGGCAAAGATTAATGTTTGAGCCGTCTCTGATGCGAGATTTACTTGACACTCAAATTAAACCCTCGTTTGACAATTGTAGTAGAATGGATAAGTGAGGGATCGTTCTAGACCGTGGATTAGGAGGGCTTGCTAAAACCTTCTAAATTGACTTAAAAACATAAAAACTAAATTAAAATACTCTTAACAAGACTACTATGACTCAGAATGGCTTTGAAAAACTCAAATTGTCTAAAACAATCAAATTGACTCAAATAGAAGCTAGAACTTGATTTAAACGAATTTGCAATTGTTTATGACTCCAAAAGCTTAAAGATACAAAAATAAAACAAATACGAATGATTAAGACTTAACAAAATAGGGGGGGGGGGAATTGTGGTTGGACGATATTAAATTAAAAAGACAGAATATAATTAAAGGCAAAATGTAAATATGAATTTGATAAAAATATGGATGATGGAATAGCCAAGGGGTTCTTCTCCACACATGTTACACTTGCAAACAAAATTGACTCTCAGTTGGTCTTTCGATAAGTTGTGAAACTCAATGCTCCAAGTTAATTAGATCCGCTTAGATTAACTTTCAGATTTCCCTAAATTCGTTGGATTGAATGGAATACGCATTACAACCAAATCATTCTTAATCAAAGTCCCTAACTATGGAATACGCATGATAGAGACATTTAACCAAGATCATTAAGTTCAACGGAAATCATAAACATCGACGAGGCATTCGTTACCATGGAATACGCATGAAACTTATGCCAAGAATTCGTTTAACGCGATTGTTTATAAGCAACCTCTACTACTTGTGAATATAAGTTCATAACGATTAGGTGAAATTCACTTATATTCTAGCGTCATATTTATGCATGAAAATTAAGCTTGCAATCTCAATGAACATACATAAATAAGTTATCAATCAAACAGTTAAACGAATTGAATCCACGACTTATGAAATTCCAACCAAACGTAATCAATTCAAAATGCAAATATAAACATAGTTTCGAATCACCCCCTAGCTAAAGGGGGGTTTAGTTCCTCATAACTTTGAAATCAAAGAAACACCTAAACATTCCAACAACTCAAATGTGAATTGTATGAACGTTTAGGCACTCTTCTCTTCCCTTCTCATACGTACAAAACAAAGAGAATTAAATTTAAACTTTGAAATCAAAGAAACACTTAAACATTCCAACAACTCAAACTTGAATTGTATGAACGTTTAAGCACTCTTTTCTTCCTCGTTGTTGTAGCACAAGGTCTAAGGTGAGCTTTGGGGATTATGTGAAGTGTTTTGGAGGGATGGGAAGTGGTTGGATAGTGGCTGCAATGAAGGAGAAAAACTGCACAGAAAATGGAAGGGGAATTGCGGCAATGGATGTGTATTTGTGTTGTGTGAAGTGTTGTGAATGGAAATATGAGATATGAATTGAATGAATGAATGCAAGGGTATTTATAGGAGTAGTGGAGGGAACATATGGTTGTTTGTTTAAGATGCAAGTGGCTAATTAATGATGGAAAAGTATGTGATTTAAAGGATGCAAAGTGAATGAATCATGAATCATTGTGGATGAAAGGTGGAAGTGCATGTGTTGATGACTAGGTTAGTGGGTGGAAATCTGAAAATGGCATATAGGAATGGGAGCTCACGGTTTGAATGTGTAAAGTGTGTGTGAATGCATGTGAAGATGCAATAAATAATGCATGTAGGGTTAGGAAATAATGAAGAAATGCATGTGAGATGTTTGGAAAGGAATAAAGAATGAATGGTGGAAATGTGAGTGAATGATGTGCATGTGTGAGAATGCATGTGGAATTAAGAGGAGTATGGAAGTGAAATAAATGAATGATATGTTAAGTGATAAGTGAATGATATGTGGTGAGTGATAAGTGAATGGTTTGATAAGTGATAAATGAATTAGTTTAAAGGGCTAGGGTTTAAGTACATAGAATGGGCCTAAAATAGGTTGGTTTGTATGGCATAATGTGTTTGATTGGGCTAGAGCCATTGTTTTGTGTCTTCAAGTGCATACAAGGCCTTCAAATTCGTCCATCCTCTTGGCTCCATGGATAAGCTATCCAATCCATGCCCAAAAATGCTCCAAATGGCCTCAAAATGCACTTTCTTGCTCCCTAGGCCCTTAGAACCTGAAAACACACAAAAGAAGCATAAAGGACTAAAATAACGAGAGAAACATAACGTAAATTCACGAGAACAAGCCATTTAAGTCGCATGAATATGCTCCTATCAGTCTCATATAAATGTTATATGCTTAAACAATAAGTCCAAGGAATATGTGATTGGAAGAATGCGATCTAAAGAAGTTAGATTCATGAGACCATTCTTTCGTTGACACATTGATGTGAGATTTATACGCACACAAATTAAACCCTCTTTTTGACAATTGTAGTAATGATGTAAGTAGGGATCGTTCTGGACCGGGGATTAGGAGGGATTGTTAATCTCTTGGAAACTGACTCAAAAACGTAAAATAAAGTTTAAAACACTAAACTAAACTCAAGGAATGCGAAGCTAAACGCTTAAAACACTAAAACAAATCAAAAGACTCAAACATCACCCAAAACACTCAAAACTGCCTTAAAAACACTTTCTGGGCAGTTTTGAGCACTTTGGTGAATTTGGACGAAATTGGGAAATAAATTTAATCAAAACTCTTAAAAACACAAACTAAGATACTTTCTAACTAAATTGGACAAATAAGTAAAGGGGGATTTAGATTTTTACGAAATTAAACTAAATGTACAGATTGTAAATTAAAGCAAAATGTAAATGTGAATGTGTGATAGAATTGAATGGAATGAAGGCTAGCTAAGGGGTTCATCTCCACATATGTTACACTTGCATACAAGATTGATTTTCAGTTGGTCTTTCGATAAATTATGAAACTCATCTCTCCGAGTTAATTAGGTCTGCTTAAATTAACCGTCAAGTTCTTCCTTAAGTTAAAGAATTGGATGGGTTTGCGCAATGCAATTCACAACATTCTCCAAAAGTCCTTTACGTGAACAGCACAATAAAGATACAATCAAAGATCATTAAGCATCATGAAAACTATAAGTGTTGACGAGGCCTTCGTTACTATGAAAAGCATGAAACTAGTGCCAAGAATTCATTTAACGCAATTGTTTATAAGCAACCTCCACTACTTATGAATATAAGTTCATAACGATTAGGTGAAACTCACTTATATTCTAGCGTCATATTCATGCATGAAAATTAAGCGCGCATTCTCAATAAACATACATAAATAAGTTATCAATCAAACGGTTAAACAAATTGAATCCACAACTTATGAAATTCCAACCAAAGGTAATCAATTCAAAATGCAAGCATAAACATATATTTCGAATTCCCCCCTAGCCAAGGGGGGTTTAGTTCCTCATACGTACAAAACAAAGAGAATTGAAATTAAACATTGAAATCAAAGGAAAAGAAACACCTAAACATTCCAACAACTCATGGTTGAATTGTATGAACGTTTAGGCCCGCTTCTCTTCCTCTTTGTTGTAGCACAAGGTCTAAGGATTTGTGAGGAGTGATGGAAATGGTGAAAGGGAAGGCACGGCCTTAGGGGTTTGTGGATGGTGTTTGGATTGGAAGGGAAGGCACGGCACAAGGGAATGGTTGGTGTTTGTGACTGAAATGTGTATGAATGAGTATATTTGAATTGTGGCTGCAATGGATGCTTATTTATAGGTAAATAAGAAGGAACATGACAACTAGGAGGTGGGTGGAAAGCTGGAATGGTGATGGGAGATGCATGTGGCTGATTTATGCATGTGATTAAAGGGTGAATGCATGTGCAATGACAGCTAGGTTATGATGATGAATGCATGTGGATTAGGTTGGAAATGCATGTGGAGTGGCTGATTAGAATCTAGGGTGCATGTGGGTTGGAAATGCATGTGGAATGGCTGGAATGAAGGGTGAATGTGCATGTGCTTTGACAGCTAGGTTGAATTAATTAAAGGGAGTGCATGTGGCTGCAATGGATTAAAGAATGAGAATGCATGTGGCTGCAATGGATTAGGAATCCTTCAATTTCGTCCATTCCTTTTGCTCCAAACATAAGCTATCCATTCCAAGTCCAATTTTGCTCCAAAATGCTCCAAAATGCATCTTTTTGCTTCCTTAGCCATATGAACCTAAAAACACACGAAAATGGCTTAAACTACTAAAACAACTATGAATTAACAATATAAATGCACGAAAACAAGCTAAGTAAGTCGCCTAAATATGCTCCTATCACACATCCTAAACGTTCCTAATTATAGGATTGTCAATTGGGCATTGACAGTCCGTTAAGATCAGTACGTGCTATGTCTTCTCTCAGGGAGAGTGACTAGTCTCGTGTCATTGGTGTGTGTGACATCAAGACAAGTACGTAGGTGCTCAATAGAGAATGAGTTCACTGAACACGATCAACGAAGAGTTCTCATATACATGTCACATGAGAACTCATGGTTGGGATAATGCAAATTAGTCTTTTGACCTGAGGCATCATAGTTGTCTTGTGGTTAGGTCCTTAATCTTTGATTATGTCAAAGTCACTCCATCAGGAGGGTGTCCACGGCATCGTTGGGGTTAAGCCACTTAGCCATGGAGGCAAGTGAATGCGCAACAAGGGATCTCTAACCTTCAAACTGTTTGAGGGAGAATACTCTATGATATGATTAAGAATCTTTGGCCAAAGTATGAATGAGATTTAGGAATGTGTTCCAAATCACATTCAAGGTAATCATATAAGCACAAGACTCACATTGGATAGTAGACATGAATAAACTATCAAACCAAACAATGTGGTCAAGAGTATTGTATTAGAGAAAGACCGTATTGCATTTGTAATCCTAAAACTGAATAGGTTCTCCACCTCTTCTGATTAGCTTGGGTAACCATGACATGCTGCTAGGCGTCAACCATGGTTTGTGGAAGCCCTAAAAGTGTATTATCACTAACGGGAGAATTGAAAGTAAGTTTCAATTCACAATCGATTTGAAAGAGTTTGAATCGCCCACTGCCTCGCTAAAAGGAACCTAATGGATCGTACACCGTGTAAGGTAGAGATTGAAGATTCAACGGAGATGAGTAAGAATAATTAAATGGTTTAATTATTTATGGCAAGGATTAATTAATATGATTATTAATCAAACGAATAAGTTCCTTAAAAGACCTCGGGATAGTTTTGGACCTTAAGGCCCAATGGGCTTCGAACGTCAAGTCCATTGACTTAAGTTGTGTGACAACTTAATGAATAATGATTCACAAAGGCCCAAATAGCCCAATGAATACCCTAAGGCCGGCCATTTAGAGAAAGAGTGGGTTTTGGACTTATTTACAAGTTTGCCACTCAAATGAATTAAGGTATAAGTGTGACTTTATAGCCAAAGTTCATTTAGGGTTGTTTTTGGGGAAATTGGAGAAACACAAACTCTCCTTTCTCTCTAGAAATGGGCGGCCACCCTTGAGGAAAACATCTAGCAATCTTACTTCCTCAAGGTCACTCATTTCTTCTCCAATCTTACCTTGGTGTGGAGACTTAGAGGTTCTCAATTTTGGGAACTTGGAGAAACCTTTTCATCCATCCAAATCCATGGATCTAAGATGCAAGGAATGAAGGCCCTCTCTTTGGGTGATTAGCCTTTGCTTATGCAAAGAGGAATCTACAAAGGTATTGATTTCTCAACTCACTTTGTTTTTGAGTTGAGTCATGGCTCACCTATCTACTAGGCTTTGAAGTTCATGGGTTAAGTTTTGTTTTTGAGTGCATATAAACATGATTCCGCCTTTTAATTGTTAATTGCATGTTGTTGATGTTGCTCAAAATGAACTTGTTTTTCACAAATCTTCCTTCAGGATTTAGGATAGAAAAGGTATGTAAGGTGCGGCTGAGATTGGGGTGGAAAGGAATATGGTTTTATGACATAGAATAGGAAATAAGGACCTCCCTTGCACGGCAAAGAAGGGAAACACTATGGAATGCACGGCAAAGGCAATTAGGTTGCAAGGAAGGCTTATTTTGTGTCCTAAAATGCATAGGAGTGTTCAATGTTGCTGAAACATGAGGTCTTTTAGGATTAGGAAAGGTTAAACCAAAATAGGACACCTTGGCTTAACTTTCCTACTTCAAATAGGAAACCTTCTTTGACTAGGATTCCTCTTTTGATTAGGAATCCTCTTGTGATTAGGAATCCTAACACCTTTAGGACTTCAATTTTGTCCATTCCTTTTGCTCCAAGCATATGCTATCCATTTCAAGTCCAATTTTGCTCCAAAAGGCTCCAAAATGCACCTTTTTGCTATCTTAGCCAAATGAACCTATAAACACACGAAAATAGCTTAAAATACTAAAATAACTATGAACTAACAACATAAATGTAAGAAAACAAGCTAACTAAGTCGTCTAAATATGCTCCTATCAGTTGTTACCTTCTTTGGTTCAGGTGCCCAATCGAATCCAAGCTGGTGGGACAGTTTACATTGACTTTAGGAAGCTCAATGCCACAATCAAGAAGGATCACTATCCCTTTCCGTTCATAGATCCAATACATGAGTGTTTCGAGGAGCATGTCGTGGAGAGTGTACCCCTCCATGCCGTGGACCCTACTGGAGCTTAATAGGAGGTATCATTCGGCTGGAAGACGTTAAAGCAAACACTTCTTGGGAGGCAACCCATGTGTTTAAATAAAGAAGACCTAGGAATCTCCGGCTCCAAAACCAGATTTACGTTCCCTAACCCTACTCTTTATTGCTTTTACTTTGCCATTATTGTCATGTGTGTTAGTTGTTTGATTTCTTGCGTGTGCTTTCTTGTTTCAGTTTAGTTTTGAAACATTGAGGACAATGTTTGGTTTAAGTGTGGAGGGGGTAAATAAATGCTTTTCATGACGTATTTTCAAAATTCACCACCTATCACTACTAATGTTGTTATTCACTATTTTAAAAGTGTTTCGTGTCATAAAACAAAAAGAAAAAAAAATTCGAAAAAGTTTGAAAAAATACCAAAAAAAGTCGTTTTTGTTAATTGTTTGTGTCTTAAGGTACCTTCCAACACAATGTTGAGGATTTGGTTTTTAATTGCATAACTGTTAAAGAAAGTTACAAACATGGGTGGAAGTTTGATATGCACTTTGGTTTATGCTTAGTTGTAGTCATTATTTATGAATTCACATGTAATCACAAAACAAATAAAAAATAAAAAAAAATAAAAAAAAAAACAATCAGTTTTTGTAACATGCTTGAAGGAAGAAACTCAAACTAATGCTACAACCCTAAAAGACTTGAGCCTATTCTTTGTTTGGAGAGTTATTAATCTTGATATTCTTGTTTTCTAAAGTCGTTGCATGATCTCATTATTTCTTTGCTTAGTTGCTACTTAGAATGCGTTTTCATCATTTTAATTCCAAATACTAGAACTCATGCCCGTTTCATTTAAAGCATAAAATTGAGTGCAACACAAATAACAAGATGAAGTTGTTTAGTTAAACCAGAGCCAAAAAGCCTTACCCTTTGCATATTTATTGTAGGTTTAACCCCTTTGAGCCTTAGTTAGCCTTATTTTCTTTGTTAGCCTGCATTATCCCTACCTAGCCTAGTAAAGGACTATCCATACCCTTGTTCTTAAAGAATTGTGGAGCATAACTTGTTAGGAATTCCTTTTGATCTACAATATGCAGAAAAACAAGTGTGGGGGAAGAATTTGTCTTTGTGAATTGGTGAAGGAGTACGTTTTTTGTTTCAAAAGAAAGAAAAAAGAAAAAAAAATGGAAAAAGAAAGAAGAAAAAAAAAGTTGTGCAGAAAAAGAAAAAAAAAGGTTGAAAAGAAGTGAGAATGAGCTCACAAGTGTTGGTTGTTGAAGAAGGATCCAAAAATGTGAATTTGACCCTAAAAGTTGAATAAATCTTCCCTTTATGTTTAAAGTTGGTTGCTGCAATCAAAAGTTGAATTCTAAGTGTTGATTTCATTATGTTGCTTACTTTCACTTTAAGAACCTTTGTTTATCCTTAACCTTTCTTTGTTAGCCAATACCTTAGCCCCATTACAACCCTTAGACTTTTATCTTGATTATTATGTGTTTCAATATGTGCAGTTTGAAATTGGTACGAGCATATGGGATCCTTGGTTCTTGCTTCTAAGTAGTGGCATTCCATTCATGAGATCATACACATGTTGTATTAATAATTCTAGAAAGTGCCTTCTTTGTTATAACATATGTGAGTGCTAGTCTACATGTTTATATCAATCTTCTCACGTATACTTAGTATAGGTAGTCAAAAAATCTATGTGAAAATAGAGAGTATATCTGGTAAGGAATTGAGTGGAATCTCTAAGGCATGTTACTACATTCAAAATGTTGTTTTAATTAATTAAATGCGAGCTAATGAGTGGTGATTGCGGTTAAGCGATACTCAAGAGTAAGGATGGCTAAAATCTATGTGGGTAGTGATTTTTAACATGTCATGTTGCATTGGAAATCCCTGAGGCAATTATTGGAAGGTTTAGGTTTTATTTTGTTTTCTTTGTTTTGCTCGGGGACTAGAGCTAAGTGTGGGGGAATTTGAATAGGAACATATTTATGCGACTTTGTTAGCTTGTTTCTTTGCATTTAGTGAGTTAGTTTCTATTTATTATAGTGATTTAGTTTATTTTCGTATTATTGTAGGTCGAATTGGTGAAAATGACAATAAATGGCTAAATGGAGCATTTTGGAGTAGTTTTGGGCTTGGATTGGTTAGGAAGAATACATCGTTCATAACCCCCAAAACCACCACCCACATCTTGTGCTGCAGCAAGGAAGAAGGAGGAGAGCCCTAGACGTGCATGCCACGCCTCGCCAACACTTATGATTTTCATAGAATTTAATGATCTTTGATTGTTTCTCTATTATGCGCTTTCATGTAGAGAACTTTTGAGGAATAATTTGATTGCAATGCGCTAATTCCATTCAATTCAATGATCTAAGGAAAATCTGAGAGTTAATTTAAGCGTACCTAATTAACTTGGGGTGTTGAGGTTCATGATTCATTGAAAAAGCAACTGGAGATTGTTTTGTATGCAAGTATGTCATGTGTGGAGAAAGACCTCCTAGCTAGCCCATCATCCATCTAATTTCACCGAAATCGTGCAAATCTGCATAGTTTAAAGTCTTGTTTTGTTTACTTTATTTTCGTCCAAAACCAAATCCCCATTTGTTTTAGAGTGTCTAACTAGTTAAAATCTGTTTTAGATTGTGTTTTCAAGTGTTTTGAGTCAAGTTAGAACCAAAATTCGTCCAAAATTGTGTTTAGAGTCAAATCTGCCCAGTTTGTGTTTTTTAGGCAGTTTTGAGTGTTTTTAGCTTATTTTGAGTCTTGTGAACTTGTTTTGAGTCTTTTAAGTTTAGTTAAGTGTTTTAAAGGTTAGTTTTATCTATTTGAGTCAGTTTAAAGTGTTTAGCAATCCCTCCTCATGCATGTTGTAGGTCTAATCCCCTTGATGTTGGCCAAAGTCCATCCAATGGCTGTTTTGTGCTCTTTCAACACCCGAATCAGTTTCTCCTCCTCCATTGCCGTGAGTGATGAAAAGACAATGACGGGCAACGTTTCTTAATATCCTAAATAAATGTACTTCAAATGATCCGGCAATGGTTTAAGCTCAAGATGATAGGAGCATATTTATGCTACTTAGTTATGTTGTTTCCTTGCATTTAGTTAGTTAATTACTATTTATTTTATTCTTTTAAGCTATTTTCGTATGTTTTTAGGTCATAATGGCAAAAGGAGCAAGAAAGTGCATTTTGAAGCTAAATGGAGCAGTTTTGGGCATGGATTGGATAGCTTAACTTGGGAGCAAAATGGATGGATGAAATTGAGGTCAAGAAGGGCTAGGAAAGGCTACAAATCTGGAGAAAGAAGTTCTAATGCAAAGAAGATAAGGAAATAGCAAGAAATAAGGAACCAACCTTATCCTTTCCTAACTCTAACATTATCCTATCTTATCCTATCCAAATCAGGTTAGGCCTTAAATCTAGCTAATTAGAAGGCATTAGTTATACATTTAAACACCTATTTCAAATTCTAGAAGCCTAATCCCTTTGTATGCTGCATGTAGGCCATTCCTTGTAGATTTAGGAGTTGTAATCCTTCCTTTATACCTATGTTGTGTGTTCTTGTCCCTTTAGGTTTAGGAATTTTCCCTAAACACTCTTTCTAGAACACCCTTTCTTCCCCCTACAAGTGTGCCGCACCTATCCTTCTAGAAGTCCCTAAAACCTAGCCGTGTATTCCCTATTCCATTCCCTTTTGGTTTCTGCCAAGACTTAACCCTTTTCCCATTGGATTGTTCCTTTTTCTTCAGAAATTGTGCATAAATTAGCCTATAAATACAACCCTATGCCGCACCATTCAATCCATCCATTCACTCATTCATTCATTCATACTTTTAGTCATCAAACACCATAATTCACACCACATCACCCTAGTGCCGCAAGCAAGGAAGGAAGGAGAAGAATACTTGTGCAATCTGCCATCCAAGGAAGGTTCGAAATCTGGCATTGGAGTGTAGAATGTTTCTAGGTGTATTCTATTCTTAGTTTTAGTTCAATGTTTATGTTAATTTGGTTTTCAATTATGATGAACATGTGGAACTAATTTCTTTTTAGTTAGAGGTGAATTCGAAGCCATGATTATATGTTTTATATGAATTAATTACATCCAATTATTGTTTCTTAAGGCATGAATGTGATTTGCTTATCTAAGTTATTAAAACTTGTTGATGTGTATTGGTTGAGGGTCGACACTTAATTTGCATGCATGAATTTGATGCTAGAGTATAAAGGAGTTTCACGTAATAGTTATTCACTTATATTCACAAGTAGTGGAGGTTGCTAGTCACAATCTTGTTAAGTAAATCCTTGGTATGAGTCTCATGCGTTTCATGGTGATGAATGCCTTGTCAATGCTTATGATTTTCATAAAACTTAATGACTTTTGACATGTATCTCTATTATGCGTTTCATATAGGGAACTTGAGAAAAATAATTTGGTTTAGATGTGTATTCCATCTAATTCAATGAAATAAGGAAAATCTGATGGTTAGTTGTGCGATGCAACTAACTTGGGGCGTTGTCATTCATAGTCTAAAGGAATAATAACTGGAAATTGGTTTATATGCATATGTCATGTATGGAGAAGGACCCTCTAACTAGCCTTTCACCCATTTATTTCACCCAAAATCGTTTTTACAAAGTATTTTCTACAAAGTTTTTGTTTTAAGTTTTAAATTCGTAAAAAACAATCCCCCTTTCATTTAGTCTTGTTATTTGAGTCAAAATCTGTTTTCCTTGAGTCTTTTGAGTCAAGTTAAGTCCTATTTTCGTCCAAATCACTTGTTAGGTCTAGAATTGAGTCTTTTTTATTGTTGGTTGCTGTTTTAAGTGTCTTAAGTTAATTTTGAGTTTATAGAGTGTAGTTTAGTGCTTTTGAGTCTTATTTGTTTTGATTAGCATCCCTAGTTAATCTCCAGTCTAGAATGATCCCTACTTACATATCTACTACAATTGTCACAAATAGGGTTTAATTTGTGTGTCAAGTTAATTTTCACACCAAATTATGGCGCCGTTACCGGGTGTCTTTTTAGTGTCTTTGTGTCTTTTTGTTTAAGTTTGTCGTGCCCTTTAATTGGTTGCTGATTTGTTTGTATTCTTTATTTCAGGTACTAGTTTATGACTCCGCGTTCTCAACCTATTCGTGCAAACCTATTGGATTTTGACGACGATTTTGAACAAACTTTGAGAAGAAAGAGGAAGCAACCGGAACCTAATCCACCTAGTTCAAGTTCAGATTCCGAATCTAAATTTTAAGAAGAAGAAAGCATGGCGGCGGACAATCGAACAATCAAAGAACTTTTGGCCTCGGGACTACAATGCCGTGCCTTTATGCATTCAATATCCTATGGTCGCCTAAGGCAAGACCGATGGGTTCGAATTGAAGTCTAGCTTGTTGTATCACATTCCCAAATACCATGGGTTGTCCATGGAAGATCCAAACAAGCATCTTAAGGAGTTTGAAGTGGTATGTTCAAGCATGACCCTTATCAATGTTGATGGGAACATTTTGAAGATGAAGGCCTTTCCATTCTTTCTTTTGGAAAAGGCTAAAGATTGGATATACGAATTGGCACCCGGAACTGTCACGTCTTGGAAAAGCATGAAGCGGGCATTCTTAGAGAAATTCTTCCCAACTTCAAGAGTGATTCTTTTGAGGAAGAAAATTAGTGGCATTCAACAAAACCAAGGAGAATCCTTTCCAGCATATTATGAGTGTTTCAAAGCCCTTGTTGCATCTTGCCCACAACACCAAATGAAGGAAAAGCTTCTAATTCAATACTTTTATGAAGGACTCCTTCCAATTGAGAGACAAATGCTAGATGCTTCAGCGGGAGGTGCTTTGGTTAACAAAACACCGGTGGCTACCAAGGTCCTAATTGCAAATCGAGCCTTGAATGCACAACAATACGAAGGAGTTGGACAAAGAGACCCCCCACGGCAACAACAAGTGAATGAGGTAAGTGCAATTTCTGAAATTCAATCTCAACTAGCTAATCTCACTATGCTTGTGTCTCAGGTTGTTGAAGGATCCAAAATGCAAGGTGTGGCCATATGTGGAGTGTGCACTATGTAAGGACATCTCAATGATCAATGTCCTCAATTGATAGAGAATGGAGGATGGGAGAGTGCCCATCCGTGGGGTACCAAAGACAAAATCAACCAAGGAATGATCCGTACTCAAATACATACAATCCGGGATGGAGAGATCACCCAAATTTCAAGTGGAGGGAGCCTCAACAACCTCAACAACAAGGAGGAATTCGACAGCCACCCCCTAGGATATATCAAAGGCCATTTGCACAATCTCAACCTCAATCACAAATTGCCCAACAAAACTCAGGTTTGCTCATTGATAATGATTAAACTTTTCAATTACTATCTTCTATATCGCAGGGATTACAAAATCAAAATAATAGAATAGCGAACCAAGAAAAAGAGATGAGTGACATGAAGAAGCAAATAGGGCAGATTTCAGAGTTCCTTGGGCAGTTTCGAGAGCAAGGCAAACTTCCTAGTTCAACCATTGTGAATCCAAAGGGAAGCTTTGAAGCCGCCAAGGCCATTACGTTGAGAAGTGGTAAGGAGCTTGGAAATCATCCAAAACCATCCAAACAAGGCCTTAATGAGGAGGAAAAGTTGCTGCAAGAAGAAGAACAGGGAGCAAAGGCCACGACAAGGGAAGCCAAAACCTTGTCGCAGCCCTTTAGTGCACCAAAACCGTCCCAAAACCACCAAGGTAAGTCCAAATTCGAATTTGTCTAGTTCTATTCCACTAAATGTGCTCTTTCCTAGCAGGTTTATGCAATCTAAGACAGAGGAGGATGAAAAAGACATTCTGGAGACATTTAGGAAGGTGCACGTCAATATCCTGCTCCTTGATGCAATAAAGCAAATCTCGAAGTACGAGTTTTTGAAGAAGATTTGTACAACAAGGAAACGGATTCGGGAGAAAGAGGTGGTACATGTAAGTGTCTCTACAATGTTGCAAAGAAAGCTGCCACCTAAATGCAAAGATCTAGGTAGTTTCACTATCCCTTGTGTAATTGGTAATACAAGGTTCGACCATGCTATGCTAGATTTAGGTGCATCAATTAATGTCATGCCATACTCTGTTTATGCATTTATGAATCTAGAAGAGCTTAAAAAAGATGGTGTTATTATTCAATTAGCCGATCGATCTAATGCATACCCGAGAGGAGTTTTGGAAGATGTTTTGGTGCAGGTAGACCACTTGATTTTTCCTGCAGATTTCTATGTGCTTGACATGGAGGATTCAACCCACTCTCCACCATCACCACTCTTACTTGGACGACCTTTCATGAAAACAGCCCACACCAAGATTGACGTGGCCAAGGGAACCTTAACTATGGAATTTGGTGGTGATATGATTAACTTTAAAGTTTTTTAATCCATTGAGAATCCTAATGATATTCGTTCTTGTTTTGCCATTGGTATAATTAAAAATATAGGGCAGGAACGTTCAACACCAATCAAAAAGGATGCATCTAGAACCACCATCGAGGAAGGAATTGGGGTGGAGCATAATGAGCACGTTACTACCTTAAAAACACCCTATATGGCTGTGCCTAGTGATAAAATTGGCGAGATGGTGGCTGCCCTAGGGGCATTGCCACAACATCCTAGTAAGTCTCCAATCCCAATTCCAATTCCCATTTTAACTAATAGGTTGTTACCTTAGTTGGTGCAGGTTCCAAATCGTTTTCAAGGTGGTGGGAGCATTTACATGAACTATAAGAACCAAAACACCACAATCAGGGAGGATCACTATCCCCTCCCATTCATTGATCCATACTATGAGAACTTTGAAGAGCATGTCGTGGATGGTGCAACCCTCTATGCCGTAGGCCCCAATGAAGCCTAAAAGGAAGTCTCGTCCGGCTGGAAGACGTTAAAGCAAGCGCTTCTTGGGAGGCAACTCATGCAAATAAAGAAGAACTAGGAAGCTCTAACACTCCATAACCAGATTTGCGTTCCTAAACCCTACTCTTTATTGCTTTTACTTTGCCATTTTTATCATGTTTGTTAGTTATGTTATTTGGTTGTTTGTTTGTTAGTCTATGCTTAAAACATTGAGGACAATGTTTGGTTTAAGTGTGAGGGGGGGTAAATAAAGTATTTTTCATGAAAATTCGTGGGATTTTATCACCTATCACTTCTAGAGTTGTTATTCACTATTTTTAGTGTGTTTTGAAGTGTTTTTATGTGTCTTAAATAGAAAATCCGAAAATTTGAAAAAAAAAAAATTGAAAAAGAGTGTTTTAAAAACCCAAAAGAGTTGTTTTTGTTTTTGTGTTTGTTTGTGTCTTAGGGTACCTTCCAACACAATGATAAGGATTTGGTTTTTAATTGCATGACTATTAAAGAAAGTTACAAACATGGATGGAAGTTTGATATACTCTTTGGTTTATGCTTAGTTGTAGTTGACATTTACAAATTCACATGTAATCACAAGGGAAAAAAATCAGTTTTTGTAACATGCTTGAAGGAAGAAACTCAAACTAACGCTACAACCCTGAGAGACTTGAGCCTAAATGTTGTTTGAAGAGTTATTAATCTTGATGTTCTTGTTTTCTAAAGTCGTTGCATGATCTCATCATTCTTTGCTTGGTTACTACTTAGAATGCATTTCATCACTATAGTTCCAAATACTAGAACTCATGCCCATTTCATTCAAAGCATAAAATTGATTAGCATAACAAATAATAAGATGAAGTTGTTTAGTTAAACCAGAGCCAAAAAGCCTTAACCCTTTGCGTATGTATTGTAGGTTTAACCCTTTTGAGCCTTACTTTGCCTAATTTTCTTTGTTAACCACATAATCCTTACCTAGCCTAGATTAGGACTATCCATACCCTTGTTCTTAAAGGATAGGAAAGCATGACTTCGAGGAATTCCTTTTGATCTACAATTTGCAGAAAAACAAGTGTGGGGGAGGGGATTTTCGTTTGGAGACCAATAAAGTTGTGTTAGTGTGCCAAAAGAAGAAGAGGGGCACGGAAAAGAAAAAAACGTGAAAAAGAAGAAAAAGAAGAAGAAAAGAAAGAAAAGGAGTTGAAAATAAGTGAGAATGAACTCACAAGTGTTGAATGTTGAAGAAAGGGTCCAAAGAGTTTGAATATGGCCCTAAGTTTTGTGTGAATCTTCCCTTGGTGTTCGAAGTTGATTTTTGATAGGAGCATATTCATGCGACTTAATTAGCTTGTTCTCGTGCATTTATGTTGTGTTTACTTAGCTATTTTAGTGTTTAAGGCTACTTTTGTGTATTTTCAGATTATAAGGCCAAAGTGTGCAAGAAGATGCAAATTGGAGTCTTTTGGAGCGAAAGAGGAATGAATGAGTTGAAGAATTGAAGAAACGACGAATTCCTACTCCAACGATGAATTCTTACCAAAACGAGGAATCCTACTCAAACAAGGTTTCCTACTTGAAGTAGGAAAGTTAACCCTAAGTTTCCCGTTTCGGTAACCTTTCCTAAACTTAAACGTCAGTATTTTCTAGCCACTTTGTAAGCCTTGTATACACTTTAGTACACAAGACCAAGGCCCTAGCCCAATTTCTAAACCCTAGCCGCACCTTGCCCTTTTATTTCTGAATTAAACCTATTTCTCTCCCAAATTCAATCCTAGCCGCACCTTTATATTTTTTATTTAATTTCCTAAGTTTGTAAGCCTTTGATTTAGTTTTAATAAGCTAGGGTTTTAATTTTTCTAAACCATATATAAACTTAACCTTGCCGCACCCTAGGGGGGCATTTGTGTCCAATATCATTCACTTAAACCCTAACCCTAATCACCCTAATTAATCTCAGCCGTACCCTTTTAGTTTGACCCTAGCCGACCTAATTAATTCCATGCATTTATATTTTCATAAAGCATTCAGCCACATATGGACAAAAAGCTTTTCAGCCACAATTTACAACTTAGCCGCAACAATATATCCCATTTTATCAAGGACCATTCTCTTCTAATTCACATTTTTCCACCCTAGCCGCTCACATGCATTCAACTTCCATTATTCACCCTAATAGCCCATATTCTTTTAACAACCGTAGCCACCATCATTCTATTATATAATTGATTCCAGCCGCATTTTGTTCTACCTCCACTTTCCAGCCGTGCAGCCCACCATTCCATTCCAGCAGCCTTCCTCCACCTTCCAGCCATTCACCATAATAAATCATTCATTCACTCTCTCCCATTTATCCTGCCGCAGCCACCTGCACCCAATTTTCTTCTCTGCCGCCAACCACCATCCATTCCAGCATCCCATCACCCAAAAACCAAGCAGCCACTAGCACCGAAAAACCAAAAATCACAACCTTTTACCGCAGCCACCATAATTCCCATTATTGCCGTGCCTTTTTCCACACCTTCCCCACCATTGCCGCACCACTAAACCTCCATAAACCCAATCCCAAAATCAGAAAAATCACCCAAATAAACCCACACAACATCTCTGCCGCAGCAAGGAGAAGAGGAAAGAGGAGCTTGGACGCGCCGAAATTCAAGTGGATTCGTTGGGCGTTCTAGGTGTAATCAATCCTTTGTGCTTTATGTTTAGATTCAATTGTATTTCTCTTTTTTTGAACATGAGAGGCTAAACCCCCTAGTTAGCTAGGGGGTGATTCAAAACCATGATTATATATGTGAAATAAGTTGATTACTTCCAATTATCGTTGCATAAGTTTTGAATACAATTTGCTTAACCGTTTGATTTAAAACTTATTCTTGTATGTTGATTGAGAGTGCACGCTTAATTTGCATGCTTGAATTTGATGCTAGGATATAAGTTTGTTTCACCTAATCGTTATGAATTTATATTCACAAGTAGTGAAGGTTGCTAGTCACGATCATGTTAAGTAGATTCCTGGCAAGCGTATCATGCTTTTCATAGTTACGAATGCCTTGTCGATGCTTATGATTTCCAAAGAACGTAATGATTCTAACTTATATCTTTATCATGCTGTTCATATAGAGAATTTGTTAGGAATAATTTGTTTGCGATGCATATTCATCCAATTCAATGATTCTAGGGAAATCTGAAGGTTAATTTAAGCGGACCTAATTAACTTGGAGTGTCGAGGTTCATAACTTATTGGATTGATAATTGGAAATTGATTTACGTTGCATATATTTCATGTGTGGAGAAGAACCCCTTAGCTATCCCATCATCCATTGATTCATCCAAATTTTGTCTTAAAATCTATTTTCTTTACAATCTGCCCATTTAGTTTAAATTCATCCAACCACAATCCCCCCATATTTTGTTGAGTCGTAGTCATTCGTATTTGTTTTATTTTGTGTTTTTAAGCATTTGGAGTCATAAACACTTTCAAATTCGACCAAATTAAATTTTAGTTTTTGTGTTTTTGAGTCAATTCAAATTAGATTAGCACCCCTAGTTAATCCCCGGTTAGAACGATCCCTACTTACTTCATTACTACAATTGTCACAAATAGGGTTAATTTGTGTGTCAACAATTTTTGCATTCAAAAGTGAAATTCTAAGTGTTTATTTCATTACTTTGCTTACTATTGCTTTGATGTGATAAATAATAGCACTTAAATTAAACCCTCTTTTTGACAATTGTAGTATAGATATAAGTAGGGATCGTTCTAGGCTGGGGATTAGGAGGGATTGCTAATCTAATGAAAACTGACTCAAAGATACAAAAATATGCTTAAAAACACTTAAACAAACTCAAAGACTCTTAACTAAACTTATATGACTCAAAACAAACTTAAAAGGCTCAAAACAATCAAAAAGACTCAATTTAGACTCTAGGACTTACTTTGTACGAAAATATAATTGGTTTTGACTCAAAAGACTCAAAAACACACTTTAGGACAGATTTGAAACAAGTAAATTAAGGGAATTGGGTTTTGGACGAATTTAAGACAAAAATAAGTAATTAAAAGACTTAAATGCAATTTCGACGAATTTGAGAAAAACAATGGATGATTATCTAGCTAGAGGATACTTTTCCACACATGATACATTCAAACACAAATTGATTTCCAGTTGTTCTTTCGATAAACCATGAACCTCAACACCCCAGATTAACCGTGACATCACTAATTGACTCTCAGATTTTCCTTTAGTTATTGGATTGGATGACATCATACGACAACCCAAAGTATTCTTCAAAAGTTCCCTACATGACATCATAATAGAGATACAATCAAAGATCATTACGTTCTATGAAAATCATAAGTATTGACAAAGCACTTGTAACTATGACATCATGATACTCATGCTAGGAATTTACTTAACATGATTGTGAAAACAACCTTAACTACTTGGGAATATAAGTTTGTAACGATTATGTGAAACTCTCTTATATTCTAGCACCAAATTCATGCATGCAAACTGAGTATGCATCCTTAATCAACATACAAGAATAAGTTATCCATCAAACGGTTAAGTAAATTGCATTCACAATTTATGAAATCACAACTGGAAATAATCAATTCATATCATAAACATAATCATGGTTTCAAAGCCTCCCCTAGCCAAAACGAAATTAGCTCCTCATGTTTACAACAAAACAAAGAGAATATAAATTAAACATTGAAACCAAAGATTGAATACACCTAGAAACGCTCCAACAATCCAAGCTTGAATGGCCAAAACGTCCAAGGCTTCTCCTCTCTTCTTTCTCCTTCTTTGTTGCGGCACAAGGGTTCTTGGGTAATTTTGGATGGATTTCTAGGTTGTGAATGGATTTAGGTTGGTAGGGTGGTGCGGCAAAGGTTAGGAATGGTGTATGGATGTTTGGATGAAGGTATGGAAGTGTATGAATGGTGGAAGAAAAGTTGAAGGCTGCGGCAAAGCTTAGGAATTTTTGAATGATGGCTGATTGTCTGGGTGAATGATTAGGGTAGAATAAGGGTGCGGCATTGGCATTTATTTGAGGGAAATAATCCTAAGTTTTATTACATAGTTTAGGAAAGAATTCAACTCCAAATCCATAAGGAAAAGGAGATATAAAATCAGAAATCAAAGGGAAAGGGCAAGGAAACTTGCGACATTCAATTGTATGAAAGGGAATGAGATTTAATGCTGAAATTAGGCAAGGATTTGGGATAGAAAAGGTATGTAAGGTGCGCCTGAGAATGGGGTGGAAAGGAATGTGGTTTTATGACATAGAATAGGAAATAAGGACTTCCCTTGCACGGCAAGGAGCAAGGAAGGGAAACTCTATGGAATGCACGGCAAGGGCAATTAGGTTGCAAGGAAGGCTTGGTTTGTGTCCTAAAATGCATAGGAGTCTTCAATGTTGCTGAAACATAAGGTCTTTTAGGATTAGGAAAGGTTAAACCAAAGTAGGAAACCTTGGCTTAACTTTCCTACTTCAAGTAGGAAACCTTCTTTGACTAGGATTCCTCTTTTGATTAGGAATCCTCTTGTGATTAGGAATCCTCTCACCTTTAGGTCTTCAATTTCGCCCATTCCTTTTGCTCCAAAATGCACATTTTTGCTTCCTTAGCCATATGAACCTAAAAACACACGAAAATAGCTTAAACTACTAAAATAGCTATGAACTAACAACATAAATGTACGAAAACAAGCTAACTAAGTCACCTAAATATGCTCCTATCATGCTTTAAGAACTTTTGTTTATCCTTCCCTTTCTTTGTTAGTGATGCGAAAATTAACTTAACACATAAATTAAACCCTCTTTTGACAATTGTAGTATATATATAAGTAGGGATCGTTCTTAGACCGGGGATTAGGAGGGATTTCTAAACACTTTAAACTGACTCAAATAGATAAAACTAAGCTTTAAAACACTTAACTAAACTTAAAAGACTCAAACAAGTTCACAAGACTCAAAATAAGCTAAAAACACTCAAAACTGCCTAAAAACACAAACTGCGCAGATTTGACTCTAAACACAATTTTGGACGAATTTTGGTTTTAACTTGACTCAAATCACTTGAAAACACAATCTAAAACAGATTTTAACTAGTTAGACACTCTAAAATAAAGAGGGATTTGGTTTTGGACGAAAATCAAGTAAACAAAATAAAAACTAGAACTAGGCAGATTTGCATGAATTTGGTGGAAATAGATGGATGATGGGCTAGCTAGGAGGTCTTTCTCCACACATGACATACTTGCATACAAAACAATCTCCAGTTGCTTTTTCAATGAACTTGATGTGATAAATAATAGCACTCAAATTAAACCCTCTTTTTGACAATTGTAGTATAGATATAAGTAGGGATCGTTCTAGGCCGGGGATTAGGAGAGATTGCTAATCTAATGAAAATTGACTCAAAGATGTAAAAATATGCTTCAAAACACGTAAACAAACTCAAAGGACTCTTAACTAAACTTGTATGACTCAAAACAAACTTAAAAGACTCAAAACAACTCAAAACAATAAAAAAGACCCAATTTAGACTATAGGACTCAATTTGGACGAAAATACAATTGGTTTTGACTCAAAAGACTCAGAAACACACTTTTGGACAGATTTGAAACAAGTAAGTAAAGGGGATTTGGTTTTGGACGAATTTAAGAGAAAAACAAGTAAATTAAAGACTTAAAACAGATTTTGACGAATTTGGGAAAAACCAATGGATGATTAAATAGCCAAGGGATACTTCTCCACACATGATACATTAAAATATAAATTGATTTCCAGTTGCTTTTCCGATAAACCATGAACCTCAACACCCGAGATTAACCGTGACATCACTAATTAACCCTCAGATTTCCCTTAAGTTATTAGATTGGATGACATCATACGACAACCCAAAGCATTCTTCAAAAGTCCCCTACATGACATCATAATAGAGATACAATCAAAGATCATTACGTTCAATGGAAATCATAAGTATTGACAAAGCACTTGTAACTATAACATCATGACACTCATGCTAGGAATTTACTTAACATGATTGTGAAAACAACCTTAACTACTTGTGAATATAAGTTTGTGACGATTCTGTGAAACTCCCTTATATTCTAGCACCAAATTCAAGCATGCAAATTAAGTAGGCCTCCCTAATCAACATACAAGAATAAGTTATCCATCAAACGGTTAAGTAAATTGCATTCACAATTTATGAAATCACAACTGGAATTAATCAACTCATATTATAAATGTAATCATGGTTTCAAAGCATCCCCTAGCTAAAACGAGTTTAGCCTCTCATGTTCACAACAAAACAAAGGGAAATAGAGTTAAACATTGAAAACAAAAGATAGATTACACCTAAAAACGTTCCAACACACCAACTTGAATGCACAAACGTCCAGGGCTTCGTCTCTCTTCTTTTTTTCCTTGCTAAGTCACGGCACAAGAGTCTAGGATGATTTGTGGATGATTTTTTGGGTTGTGGATGGATTTAGGAGGGTAGGGTGGTGCGGCAAAGGTTGGGGATGGTCTATGGAGGCTTGAGTGAAGGTATGGAAGTAGGAGAATGGTGGAAGGATTGATGGAAGGCTGCGGCAAGGATGTGTTTCTGTGTGAATGAGGGCAGATTGTATAGAAAGGTGATTAGGGCTTAATGAAGGGTTCGGCTAAGGTATTTATTTGGGAGAAAGAATCCTTAGAGTTTATTACATAGTTTAGGAAAGGATTTAGACCCCAAATCCATCAGGAAAAGGAGTCATAAAGTCATAAATAAACAAGGAAAAGGAAAGGTAATGTGCTTTATTTCTGAAATTAGGCAAGGATTTTAGAATAGAAAAGGTATGTGAGATGTGGCTGAGTTTGAGGTGAAAAAGGAATGTGATTTAATGACTTAAACTAGGAAATAAGGACCTCCCTTGCATGGCAAGGAACTTAGGTTGCAAGGGAAGCTTTATTTGTGTCCTAAAATACATAAGGTGCCTTCAAACTTGCTGGAATTTAAGGACATTTAGGATTAGGAAAGGTTAAACCAAAATAGGAAACCTTGGCTTAACTTTCCTACTTCAAGTAGGAAACCTTCTTTGACTAGGATTTCTCATTTGATTAGGAATCCTCTTGTGATTAGGAATCCTAACTCCTTTAGGTCTTCAATTTCATCCATTCCTTTTGCTCCAAGCATAAGCTATCCATTCCAAGTCCAATTTTGCTCCAAAATGCTCCAAAATGCACCTTTTTGCTTCCTTAGCCATGTGAACCTAAAAACACACGAAAATAGCTTAAACTACTAAAATAACTACGAACTAACAACATAAATGCACGAAAACAAGCTAACTAAGTCGCCTAAATATGCTCCTATCAGAACCATAAACCTCAACACCCCAAGTTAATTAGGCACACTTAAATTAACCCTCAGATTTTCCTTAAGTCATTGAATTGAATGGAATTAGCGCATTGCAATCAAATTATTCCTCAAAAGTTCTCTACATGAAAGCGCATAATAGAGAAACAATCAAGAATCATTAAATTCTATGAAAATCATAAGTGTTGATGAGACATTCGTAACTATGAAAGCGCATGATACTTATGCCAAGAATTTACTTAACATGATTGTGACTAACAACCTTTACTACTTACGAATATAAGTTCACAACGATTAGGTGAAGCTCCCTTATGTCCTAGCATCAGATTTATGCATGCAAATTAAGTGTGCACTCTCAACCCACATACACAAACAAGTTTTAATTCAAATAGGTAAGTAAATTGAATTCACAATTCATGAAATCACAATTGGAAGTAATCAAATCATAATGCACATATAGCCATGGTTTCGAAATTCCCCCTAGCTAAGAGGGGATTAGTTCCTCATACTCAGAAAGCAAAGATTCTTGAATTTAAACATTGAAAAATACAAGAACGATTACACCTAAAACGGTCCAGCAACTCCAAGTCGAATGGCATGCACGGCTAGGGCTTTCCTTCTTCTTCCTTGCTGCGTCACAAGGTGTGGGTGGTGGTTTTCAGGGTTTTGAATGGTGTCTTCTTGTTTAGGATGATGAATAATGGCTGATTAGGGTGGAAGGATTGCGGCAGGTTGTGTATGGGGTTATATGGGGATTGAATGAATGATGGAGAATTAGGGTGGAAGGTTGCAGCAAGGGTTTTCTGAATAGCATAAAGGGTTCATGCGAATTTGTGGCTGAAAATATGAATATATAGTCGGCCACCCTAGGGTTAATTAGATTAGGATTACAACTTAGCAGATTTTAAAGGATTAGGGTCCTAGGTTTCGGCCCAATTGATTTGATCCACTTAGGAGAGGGTTTGGCCCAAATAATTTCATAAAATAATTTGTATAACCCAAATCCACAGGGAATAAGGCCTAATAAATCAGAATCCAAAAGGAAAAAGGTTTAGGAAATTCGTCCAAAATTGGGCCTTCTAGAAACTAGGTGTTTTGTGGCTGATTTTGGGTTTTCTAGAAGAGATAAAAGGGGGAAGGGTGTGGCACCCTTTTAGGGTCAGATAAGGCTTCTAGAAATCATGTTATTAGGTCCACTTACAGCTAGGATTAAGGTGGAACAAGATTAGGTTAGGATAAGATAGGATAAGGTTTGGATAAGATAAGGTTGTTAGGATAAGTTTCCATATTTCTTGCTCTTTCCTTATCTTCTTTGTCTTGAACTTTCCTTTTCTGATTTGTAGCATGTTCCTAGCCTCTTTTGACTCCAAATTCGTCCATCCACCTTGCTCCATATACAAGCTATCCATTTAGTGCCCAAAACTGCTCCAAAATGCACCAAAATTAACCCTTTGGACCTACAAACACACGAAAATGACTTGAAATACTACATTAACTAAGAAATAACAACACAAATGCACAAGAACAAGCTAACTAAGTCGCATAAATATGCTCCTATTAGTTAGCCAATACCTTAGTTTGGATGAAAATTAAATCAGTTAGCCAATACCTTACTTTGGACGAAAATTAAATTAGTTTTGACTCAAAATACTTAAAAATACACAATAGGACAGATTCTAACTAATTTGACACAACAAAGTAAAGGGGATTGGGTTTTTGACGAATTTAAAGTAAAAACAAGTAACTTAAAGACTTAAAAAAAGTTTGGACGAATTTGGGGAAACTGATAGGAGCATATTTAGGCGACTTAGTTAGCTTGTTTTCGTATATTTATGTTGTTAGTTCATAGTTATTTTAGTAGTTTAAGCTATTTTCGTGTGTTTTTAAGTTCATATGGCTAAGGAAGCAAAAAGGTGCATTTTGGAGCAAAATTGGACTTGGAATGGATAGCATATGCTTGGAGCAAAAGGAATGGATGAAATTGAAGACCTAAAGAAGTTAGGATTCCTAATCAAAGAAGGATTCCTAATCAAAAGAGGAATCCTAGTCAAAGAAGGTTTCCTACTTGAAGTAGGAAAGTTAAGTCAAGGTTTCCTATTTTGGTTTGATATTTCCTAATCCTAAAAGCCCTATGTTCCAGCAACATTGAAGGAGTCTCATGCATTTTAGGACATAAACCAAGCCTTCCTTGCAACCTAATTACCCTTGCCATGCATTCCATAGACTTTCCCTTCCTTGCCGTGCAAGGGAAATGCATAATTCCTATTTTGTGTCACATGATTACATTCCTACTTCACCCCACTCTCAGCCGCACCGTACATACCTTTTCTATCCCATATCCTTGCCTAATTTCAGCCTTAAATCACATTCCCTTTCATACAATTTAATGCTGCAAGTTTCCTTTCCCTTTCCCTTTGATTTCTGATTTTATATCTCCTTTTCCTTATGGATTTGGGGTCCAATCCTTTCCTAAACTATGTAATAAACCGTAGGATTTTATATCTTCTTTTCCTTACGGATTTGCAAGGAAGAAGAAGAGAAGAAGAAGCCTTGGACGCTTGCGCATTCAAGTTGGAGTGTTGGAACGTTTTTAGGTGTAATCTATCTTTTGTTTTCCATGTTTAATTCACTTTTCCTTTGTTTTGTTGTGGACATGAGAGGCTAAACTCGTTTTAGCTAGGGGAGGCTTTGAAACCATGATTATATTTATGATATAAATTGATTAAGTCCAGTTGTGATTTCATAAATTGTGAATGCAATTTACTTAACCGTTTGATGGATAACTTATTCTTGTATGTTGATTAGGGAGGCCTACTTAATTTGCATGCTTGAATTTGGTGCTAGAATATAAGGGAGTTTCACATAATCGTTACAAACTTATATTCACAAGTAGTTAAGGTTGTTTTCACAATCATGTTAAGTAAATTCCTAGCATGAGTATCATGATGTCATAGTTAAAAGTTCTTTGTCAATACTTATGATTTTCATAGAACGTAATGATCTTTGATTGTATCTCTATTATGATGTCATGTAGGGAACTTTTGAAGAATGCTTTGGGTTGTCGTATGATGCCATCCAATCCAATAACTAAAGAAAAATCTGAGGGTTAATTAGTGATGTCACGGTTAATCTGGGGTGTTGAGGTTCATGGTTTATCGGAAAAGCAACTAGAAATCAATTTGTGTTTGAATGTATCATGTGTGGAAAAGTATCCTCTAGCTATCTACCTATCCATTGTTTTTCTCAAATTCATCCAAAGTCTACTTAAGTTTTTAAGTCACTTGTTTTTACATTAATTTAGTCCAAAACCCAATCTCCTTTACTTACTTGTTTCAAATCTGTCCTAAAGTGTGTTTTTGAGTATTTTGAGTCAAAACCAATTCTATTTTCGTCCAAATTGAGTCCTAGAGTTTAAATTGAGCCTTTTTTATTGTTTTGTGTTGTTTTGAGTCTTTTAAGTTTGTTTTGAGTCATATAAGTTTAGTTAAGAGTCTTTGAGTTTGTTTAAGTGTTTTTAAGCATATTTCTGTATCTTTGAGTTAGTTTTCATTAGATTAGCAATCCCTCATAATCCCCGGCCTAGAATGATCCCTACTTATATCTATACTACAATTGTCAAAAAGAGGGTTTGATTTGAGTGCTATTATTTACCACATCAATTTTTTGGCGTCGTTGTCGGGGATTAGCAGCTTTGCTAATCCCCCGTTGTTTCATTTTTGTTTCTTTTTCATATCTTTTTTATTTAGCTACTGACCTTGTTTCTTTTCTTGTTTGTAGGTACTAGTTTATGACTTGTAGTTCTCAACCTATTCGTGCAAACATCTTGGATTTTGACGACGATTTTGAGCGCACTTTGAGAAGAAAGAGGAAGGACCTAGAACTTCACCCATCAAGTTCTAGTTCGGCCTCTAACTTTGAGGAGGAAGAACACCGCACGGCAAGGGAGGAGGAAGAGGTCCAAGTCATGGCAGCGGACAACCGTACAATCAAGGAGCTTTCCGGCTTGGGAATGGACAATGTTGCACCATTATGCATCCAATACCCAAGGGTGGCTCAAGATAAAACCGATGAATTTGAATTGAAGTCAAGTTTGTTGCACCATGATGTGAAAATTATGTTGACACACAAATTAAACCTTATTTGTGACAATTGTAGTATATATGCAAGTAGGGATCGTTCTAACCGGGGATTAACTAGGGATGCTAATCTACTCTAAACTGACTTAAAAACACAAAATTAAACTTTAAAACACTTACCTAGACCTAAATGACTCAAAACAACTTAAAAAGACTCAAAACACTCAAATAGACTCAAACTAGACTCTAAAGGGTGATTTGGACGAAATTTAACTAACTTAGACTCAAAACACTAATCTAGACAGATTCAAACACTTTTCTAACTAATCTAACACACTTAATAAAATGGGGAATTGATTTGGATGAAATTAATTAAAATGGACATATTGCAATTTAAGCAGATTAGGCACTAAACTAGGTGAATTGAATGGGAAAAAGGCTACTTAGGGGGTTCTTCTCCACACGTGCACATATGTAACATAAATTGATTTCCAGATTTTATTCCTTTTAAACCATGAATGACAATGCTCCAAATTAATTGTGAAAAGCACAAATTAACTCTCAAATTTTCCTAGTTTCATTGAATTGGATGAAATACGCATCGACAATCAAATTATTCTTATCAAATTCCCTACATGAACTGCATAATAGAGATAAAATCAAAGATCATTAAGCTTTTTGAAAACCCTAAGCATTGTCTAGGCATTCGTAACTATGAATTGCATGATACTCTTGCCTAGAATTTACTTAATACAATCATGACTAGTGATTTCCACTACTTATGAATATAAGGTCATAACGATTAGGTGAAATTTCCTTATATCCTAGCATCAAATTCATGTATGAAAACTAAGTATGCATCCTTAATCAACACACAAGAACAAGTTCTCAATAAATCAATTAAGTAAATCACATCCACAATTCAAGAAACAAAATCTGGAGGAAATCAATTCATAGAAAACATATGCCCATGGTTTCGAATTCACCCCTAACTAAGAAAAACTTACTTACACATGTTCATACAAATTGAAAAGCAAATTAAAATAAACATGGAAACGAAACAAGGGAAGAAAGAACTCTGAAAGTCTCCAATGGATGTAGATTTCTTGCGGCACAAGATGGTCTTTCTCCTATGGAAGCCACGACACTCCTTCTCCTCCCTAGGACTTGCGGCACAAAGTGTGTTTTTTTTAATGAATGGTGGCTGATGTGAATGGATGAATGAATTGAAGAATGGATGGCTGCCTAGGGTTTTCTCTCGGGGTGCGGCACACTAATAGATATATATATATAGCATGGCCGAAACCCTAGCAATCAGATTTAGGGTTAACCTAGCTGATACAATTGTTTTTGGGCCCCTAAGTTGCGGCATGGGTGTGGGAATTAAGTCCTAACCCAATCAATCTCAGATATGGACTTATACAATCCAAATCCAAGAGAAAAAGGGCCAAATAAAATCAGAATCCAATCAGAACTAGGTTTAAGAATTTTCGTCCAAAATTGGGCCTTCTAGAAACTAAGTGTCTTATGACTGATTTTGGGTGTTCTAGAAGGCATAAAAGGGGGGAAGGTGTGGCACCCTTTTAGGGTCAGATAAGGCTTCTAGAAATTAGGTTTTTAGGTCCACTTGCAGCTAGGATTAAGGTGGAACAAGATTAGGTTAGGATAAGATAGGATAAGGTTTGGATAAGATAAGGTTGGATAAGGTTTTGGATAATGTTTCCTCTTTTCTTGCACTTTCCTTTTCTGATTTGTAGCATGTTTCTAACCTCTTTTGACTCCAAATTCGTCCATCCATGTTGCTCCATATACAAGCTATCCAAAATAAGCCCAAAACTGCTCTAAAAGGCTCAAAATTGCCTTTTCTTGCCAAGTTTGTCATTAGGACCTACAAACAAACGAAAATAGCTCAAAACACTAAAATAAGTAGTAATTAGCTCACTAAATGTAAGGAAATAACATAACTAAGTCGCATAAATATGCTCCTATCAAATTCCCCCACACTTAGCTTTTGCTAGTCCTCGAGCAAAACGAAATAAACAAAACAAACAAAACACAACCTCAACCTTCCAACATTACCTCAGGGATTTCCAATGCAACATGACATATTAATGATCATCACTCCCATAGATTTTAGTTATCCCTACCCTCGAGCACATACTTAATCATAGTTACCACTCACCAGCTCGCATTTCATCAATTAAAACATGATTTTGAATGTAGTAACATGCCTTAGAGAATCCCTCAATTCCTCACAAGTTATACTCTCTATTTTCACACATATTTTCTGACTACACTCCCTACACTAGGTATATGTGAGAAGATTGATGTAAACATGTAGACGAGCCACTCACATATGTATAATGAAAGAAAGCACTTTCTGGAATTATTAATGCATGTATATATATGATCTCATGAATGGAATGCCACTACTTAGACGCGAGAACTAGGGATACTGATGCGAGATTTATACGCACACAAATTAAACCCTCTTTTTGACAATTGTAGTATAAGTATAAGTAGGGATCGTTCTAGACCGGGGATTAGGAGGGATTGTTAACCACTTGGATTTGACTCAAAAACGTAAAATAACAATATGAAACACTATACTAGACTCAAAGAATGCAAAGCTAAACTTTAAAACACTAAGACAAACCAAAAGACTCAAAACAACACAAACACACTCAAATCTGCCTAAAAACCACTTTCTGGGCAGATTTGAGCACAAACACAAATTTGGACGAAATTAAGTAATAACTTGACTCAAGAACGTAAAAACACAATATAAAACACTAAACTAACTCAAAGAATGTAAAACTAAACACTTAAAACATTAAAACAAACCAAAAGACTCAAACATCACCCAAAACACTCAAAACTGCCTTAAAATCACTTTCTGGGCAGTTTTGAGCACTTTGGTGAATCTGGACGAAATTGGGAAATAAAATGAATCAAAACACTTAAAAGCACAAACTAAATTGATTTCTAACTAAATTGGACATTAAAGTAAAGGGGGATTTAGATTTATACGAAAATTGAAATAACAAAACAAGTTAATAAACTAAACAGATTGTAAAACGAATTTGATGGAATGGAATGAATGGATGATAGAATGGCTAAGGGGTTCATCTCTATACATGTTATACTTGCATAATAAAATGATTTCCAATTGCATTTCAATAAACTATGATACTCAACACCCCAAGTTAACCGTGATGCACTGATTAACCTTCAAATCTTCCTAACGTTATTGAATTGGATGATGCATGCGACAATTCAAAACATTCCCCACAAGTCCTCAACATGAATGCATAGAAGAGGTACAAGCAAGAATCATTACGCTCTATGAAAATTATAAGTGTTGACGAGGCATTCGTTACTATGGATTGCATGAAACTTATGCCAAGAATTCATTTAACGCGATTGTTTATAAGCAACCTCCACTACTTGTGAATATAAGTTCATAACGATTAGGTGAAACTCACTTATATTCTAGCGTCATATTCATGCATGAAAATTAAGTGTGCACTCTCAATGAACATACATAAATAAGTTATCAATCAAACAGTTAAACGAATTGAATCCACAACTTATGAAACGCAATTAGAAGTATTCAAATCAAAATGCAAGCATAAACATATATTCGAATCACCCCCTAACCAAGGGGGGTTTAGTTCCTCATGGTACAAAACAAAGAGAATCAAAGAAACACCTAAACATTCCAACAACTCAAACTTGAATTGTATGAACGTTTAAGCCCTCTTATCATCCATTCCTCATTCGTACAAAACAAAGAGCATTGAAATTAAACAAAGAAAATCAAAGAAACACCTAAACATTCCAACAACTCAAACTTGAATTGTATGAACGTTTAGGCACTCTTCTCTTCCTCTTCGTTGTGGCACAAGGTCTAAGGTGAGTTTGATGGTGTGAATGGTTTGGGGAGTGGTTGAATGGATGAATTTCTGGTGGTGTTTGGATTATAGGGAACTCACGGCCAAAGGGCAGTTTTGATGTGGGAAATGGGTGAATTTCTGAAATGGAAGAATGAATGACTCAATTATGAATGCAATGCATGCTTATTTATAGGTGAAATGGGGGAACATGACAGCTAGGAACTAGGTGGAAAGCTGAAATGGTGATGGAAGATGCATGTGGCTGATTTAATGGAGGAACAAGTGCATGTGCACGGTTTTGGTTGGAATGCAAGGGAATGCAATCTGAAAATGTATGTGAAAGCATGTGTTGATTGAATTGGTGGTGCATTTGGATGGGAAAGTCACGGCAATGATGGTGTTTTCTGTGAATGATGGCAGATTGTGTTTGCATGTGAATTAGGTTGTGAAATGATGAAGGAAATGCATGTGCAATGAAGTGGATTTTCTGATGGTGAATGGGTGTATGTTTGAATGATTAAAGGGACATGTGGGGGTGGAAATGATGAATGAAATGCATGTGAATGACAGCTAGATATGTTGATGAATGCATGTGACTTGTTTGTGGTGAGTGAATGCATGTGCAAAGCTGGAAATGCAATGGGAACTCACGGCAATGAGTGTTTGGGGTTGGAAATGCATGTGTTTGCATGTGATTGCTGTTTGTGTGAAGTGTGTGTGAATGCATGTGGATTAAAGAGTGAATGGTGGCTGCAATGATGAAGACATGTGGCTGAAATGAAAGGTGGAAATGAGAAGGAATGTGCACGGCAATGATGGTGAATATGAATGCATGTGGCTGATTTAAAGAATAGGTATGCATGTGAATTAAAGGTGTTGTGTTAGGTGATGGGTGCATGTTAAGTGATAAGTGGTAAGTGGTGATGATAAGTGATAAGTGATAAGTGATGATGATAAGTGATAAGTGATAAGTGATATGATATGTGGTGATAAGTAATGAGAGCATGTGGGTTAACTAATGAAGGAAATGCATGTGCAATGACAATGTGTTAGAATGGATGTGTGTTATGCATGGCATGATTGGGATTAGGAAAGGTTTAAATGTCCTAAAACTAAAGAGAACAAGGTTCCAACACTTTGGTCTTCAATTACGTCTTCAATTTCGTCCAACACTTTGGCTCCAAGCATAAGCTATCCATCCTTAGCCCAAAAGTGCTCCAAAAGTCTCCAAAATGCATCTTTTTGCTCCTTTAGCCCTTTGGACCTACAAACACACGAAAATAGCTTAAAGTACTAAAATAACTAAAGAAACATAACGTAAATGCACGAGAACAAGCCATTTAAGTCGCATGAATATGCTCCTATCAGATACCATATGCTCAAACCTATTTTAAACTCCACATATTGAAACACATAGCAATCAAGATAGAAGTCTAAGGGTTGTAATGGGGCTAAGGTATTGGCTAACAAGGAAAGGTAGAGGAAACAAACGTTCTCAAAGCAATAGTGAGCAAAGTAATGAATTACGCACTTAGAATTCCCTTTAGAATGCACGAATCAACTTTGGACACCCAAGGGGAAGTCACAAAAAACTTAGGGCCATATTCAACTTTTTGGACCCTTTCTTCAACAATCAACGCTTGTGAGTTCATTCTCACTTATTTTCACTCGTTTTCTTTCTTTCTTCTCTTTTTTTTTCTTCTTTTTCACATTTTTTTTTCTTTTTTTTTTCTTTTTTCTCGTGCCTCCTTTTAGACTTTGGCACACACATACAGACAAAAATCCCTTCCCCCACACTTGTTTTCTACAAGAATGTCACTCAAAAGGAATTCCTTCTAAGTCATGCTCCACTATACTTCAAGAACAAGGGTATGGGAAAGTCCTATTCTAAGCTAGGTAAGGGTGATGTGGTTAACAAAGAAAATAGGCTAAACAAGGGTCAAAGGGGTTTAATCCTACAATACAAATGACAAGGGTGGATTCAGCTATTTGGCTATGGTGGTGACTACTAAACAACTTCATCTTGTTATTTGCTATGCTAATCAATTTCATGCTTTGAATGAAATGGGTATGTGTTCTAGTATTTGGAACTATAGTGATAAAACGCATTCTAAGTAGCAACCAAGCAAAGAATAATGAGATCATGCAACGACTTTAGACAACAAGAAATCAAGATTAATAACTCACCAAAGAACGTTGAGGCTCAAGTCTCTCAGGGTTGTAGCGTTAGTTTGAGTTTCTTCCTTCAAGCATGTTACAAAGACTGATTTTTTCTTTGTGATTTCATGTGAATTCGTAAATGTCAACTACAACTAAGCATAAACCAAAGAGCATATCAAACTTCCACCCGTGTTTGTAACTTTCTTTAATAGTCATGCAATTAAAAATCAAATCCTCATCATTGTGTTGGATGGTACCCTAAGACACAAACAAACATAAAAACAAAAATGACTCTAAAAACAACTCTTTTTGGGTTTTTCAAACACTTTTTTCGAATTTTTTTTTCAAATTTTCGGATTTTCTGATTAAGACACATAAAAACACTTCAAAACACACTAAAAACACTTCAAAACAGTGAAAAACAACTTTAGAAGTATAGGTGATAAAATCCAACGAATTTTCATGCAAAAACAACTTGTTTACCCCCCCCCCCCCCCACACTTAAACCAAACATTGTCCTCAATGTTTTAAGCATAGACTCACAAACAAACAAACAAATAACACAACTAACAAACATGACCATCATGGCAAGGTAAAAGCAATAAAGAGTAGGGTTTAGGAACGCAAATCTGGTTATGGAGTGTTAGAGCTTCCTAGTTCTTCTTTATTTGCATGGGTTGCCTCCCAAGAAGCGCTTGCTTTAACGTCTTCCAGCCATACGACACCTCCTTTTAATCTTCACTACCGCTCACGGCATGGAGGGGTATGTCCTCCACGGTATGCTCCTTGAAATTCTCGTAGTAGGGCTTCAACCGGTGTCCATTCACTTTAAATTCATGTCCCGTCTTCAAGCTTTGAATTTGGACTGCACCATGAGGAAAGACATTAGTAATAACAAAAGGACCTGTCCATTTAGAACGTAACTTACCCGGGAACAAGCGAAGGCGAGAATTGAAAAGTAACACTTTCTGCCCTATTGAGAATGTCTTGCTCCGAATCATCCTGTCATGGTAAGCCTTTGTTTTCTCTTTGTAAATGCGCGCGTTCTCATAAGCCTCTGATAGAAGCATATTTAGGCGACTTAGTTAGCTTGTTTTTGTACATTTATGTTGTTAGTTCATAGTTATTTTAGTAGTTTAAGCTATTTTCGTGTGTTTTTAGGTTCATATGGCTAAGGAAGCAAAAAGGTGCATTTTGGAGCATTTTGGAGCAAAATTGGGCTTGGAATGGATAGCATATGCTTGGAGCAAAAAGAATAGATGAAATTGAAGACTTAAAGATGTTGGGATTCCTAATCTAAGTAGGATTCCTAATCAAAGAAGGATTCCTAGTCAAAGAAGGATTCCTACTTGAAGTAGGAAAATTAAGCCAAGGTTTCCTATTTTTGTTTGACCTTTCCTAATCCTAAATATCCCTAAGTTCCAGCAACTTTGAAGGTATCTTATTTATTTTAGGACACAAACCAAAGATTCCTTGCACTATCCTAGTCTATGCCGCACCTTTCTTACCCTTTTCTTCCAAAATCTGCCATATATCTTCTTTCCCCTTTTATTCTAGTCAATGCCGCAACTTTCCTTTCCTTTTCCTCTTAGAATTCTGATTTGTTACCCTTTTTCCTTGAGGATTCGGAGCTAAAAACCTTCCCAAATTAATTACTTATTGCCTTAACCTTTCTCTTTCTATATAAACACAATCCGCCGCACATATTGGAGATTCTAGACATCCATACACATCCATACGAATTATCTCTCATTCTCTACATTCATGATAGGAGCATATTCATGCGACTTAAATGGCTTGTTCTCGTGCATTTACGTTATGTTTCTCTCGTTATTTTAGTCCTTTATGCTTCTTTTGTGTGTTTTCAGGTTCTAAGGGCCTAGGGAGCAAGAAAGTGCATTTTGAGGCCATTTGGAGCATTTTTGGGCATGGATTGGATAGCTTATCCATGGAGCCAAGAGGATGGACGAATTTGAAGGCCTTGTATGCACTTGAAGACACAAAACAATGGCTCTAGCCCAATCAAACACATTATGCCATACAAACCAACCTATTTTAGGCCCATTCTATGTACTTAAACCCTAGCCCTTTAAACTAATTCATTGATCACTTATCAAACCATTCACTTATCACTCACCACATATCATTCACTTATCACTTAACATATCATTCATTTATTTCACTTCCATACTCCTCTTAATTCCACATGCATTCTCACACATGCACATCATTCACTCACATTTCCACCATTCATTCTTTATTCCTTTCCAAACATCTCACATGCATTCTCACACATGCACATCATTCACTCACATTTCCACCATTCATTCTTTATTCCTTTCCAAACATCTCACATGCATTTCTTCATTATTTCCTAAACCCTACATGCATTATTTATTGCATCTTCACATGCATTCACACACACTTTACACATTCAAACCATGAGCTCCCATTCCTATATGCCATTTTCATATTTCCACCCACTAACCTAGTCATCAACACATGCACTTCCACCTTTCATCCACAATGATTCATGATTCATTCACTTTGCATCCTTTAAATCACATACTTTTCCATCATTAATTAGCCACTTGCATCTTAAACAAACAACCATATGTTCCCTCCACTACTCCTATAAATACCCTTGCACCCATTCAATTCATATCTCATATTTCCATTCACAACACTTCACACAACACAAATACCATTCCATTGCCGTGAGTCCTATTTCATTTTCTGCATATTTTCTCTTCATTCTTCCATCTCCAACCACTCCCTACTCCATTCCACATACACCTAAAGCCCTTAAGCTCACCTTAGACCTTGTGCTACAACAACGAGGAAGAAAAGAGTGCTTAAACGTTCATACAATTCAAGTTTGAGTTGTTGGAATGTTTAGGTGTTTCTTTGATTTCAAAGTTTAAATTTAATTCTCTTTGTTTTGTACGTATGAGAAGGGAAGAGAAGAGTGCCTAAACGTTCATACAATTCACGTTTGAGTTGTTGGAATGTTTAGGTGTTTCTTTGATTTCAAAGTTATGAGGAACTAAACCCCCCTTTAGCTAGGGGGTGATTCGAAACTATGTTTATATTTGCATTTTGAATTGATTACGTTTGGTTGGAATTTCATAAGTTGTGGATTCAATTCGTTTAACTGTTTGATTGATAACTTATTTATGTATGTTCATTGAGATTGCAAGCTTAATTTTCATGCATAAATATGACGCTAGAATATAAGTGAATTTCACCTAATCGTTATGAACTTATATTCACAAGTAGTAGAGGTTGCTTATAAACAATCTCGTTAAACGAATTCTTGGCATAAGTTTCATGCGTATTCCATAGTAACGAATGCCTCGTCGATGTTTATGATTTCCGTTGAACTTAATGATCTTGGTTAAATGTCTCTATCATGCGTATTCCATAGTTAGGGACTTTGATTAAGAATAATTTGGTTGTAATGCGTATTCCATTCAATCCAACGAATTTAGGGAAATCTGAAAGTTAATCTAAGCGGATCTAATTAACTTGGAGCATTGAGTTTCACAACTTATCGAAAGACCAACTGAGAATCAATTTTGTTTGCAAGTGTAACATGTGTGGAGAAGAACCCCTTGGCTATTCCATCATCCATATTTTCATCACATTCATATTTACATTTTGCCTTTAATTATATTTTGTCTTTTTAATTTAATATCGTCCAAACACAATTCCCCCCCTCTATTTTGTTAAGTTTTAATCATTCGTATTTGTTTTATTTTTGTAACTTTAAGCTTTTGGAGTCATAAACATTTGCAAATTCGTCTAAATCAAGTTCTAGCTTCTATTTGAGTCAATTTGATTGTTTTAGACAATTTGAGTTTTTCAAAGCCATTCTGAGTCATAGTAGTCTTGTTAAGAGTATTTTAATTTAGTTTTTATGTTTTTAAGTCAATTTAGAAGGTTTTAGCAAGCCCTCCTAATCCCCGGTCTAGAACGATCCCTCACTTATCCATTCTACTACAATTGTCAAACGAGGGTTTAATTTGAGTGTCAAGTAAATCTCGCATCAATTCATTCAGCCATCATCCACCCCCTACCACCATCCAACCTATCCATCCATCACCATAATTCATACCCAAACACCCTTGTGCCGCAACAAAGAAGGAGAAAGAAGAGAGGAGAAGCCTTGGACGTTTTGGCCATTCAAGCTTGGATTGTTGGAGCGTTTCTAGGTGTATTCAATCTTTGTTTTCAATGTTTAATTTATATTCTCATTGTTTTGTTGTAAACATGAGGAGCTAAACTTGTTTTAGCTAGGGGAGGCTTTGAAACCATGATTATATTTGCAATATGAATTGATTAATTCCAGTTGTGATTTCATAAATTGTGAATGCAATTTACTTAACCGTTTGATGGATAGCTTATTCTTGTTTGTTGATTAAGGGTGCACACTTAGTTTGCATGCATGAATTTGGGGCTAGAATATAAGGGAGTTTCACATAATCGTTACAAACTTATATTCACAAGTAGTTAAGGTTGTTTTCACAATCATGTTAAGTAAATTCCTAGCATGAGTATCATGATGTCATAGTTACAAGTGCTTTGTCAATACTTATGATTTTCATAGAACGTAATGATCTTTGATTGTATCTCTATTATGATGTCATGTAGGGAACTTTTGAAGAATGCTTTGGGTTGTCGTATGATGTCATCCAATCCAATAACTTAAGGAAAATCTGAGGGTTAATTAGTGATGTCACGGTTAATCTGGGGTGTTGAGGTTCATGGTTTATCGAAAAAGCAACTGGAAATCAATTTGTATGCAAGTGTGTCATGTGTGGAGAAAGAATCCTCTAGCTAGCTAATCACCCATCCATATTCCCCAAATTCATTGAAAACTTTGTCTAGTTTAGTTTCTATTTTGTTTTAATTCAAATTCGTCAAAACCAAAACCCCCCTTTGTTTTAAGTGTCAATTAGGGTAGAATCTGAGCTATTGTGTGTTTTTAAGTGTTTTGAGTCAAAACTAATTCAATTTTCGTCCATAGTAAGTCCTAGAGTCTAGTTTGAGTCTTTTTTATTGTTTTGTGGTGTTTTGAGTCTTTTGAGTTTATTTTGAGTCATATAGGTTTAGTTAAGAGTCTTTGAGTTTGTTAAGTGTTTTTAAGCATATTTTTGTATCTTTGAGTCAGTTTTCATTAGATTAGCAATCCCTCCTAATCCCCGGCCTAGAACGATCCCTACTTATATCTATACTAAATTGTCAAAAAGAGGGTTTAATTTATGTGCTATTATATAACACATCAGCCTCATTCCTTATCTCCTCAAGCTCATTCAATTGAAGCTTCCTATGAACTCCATCGGCATCTATGTCCATATTGAATGTCTTTACGGCCCAATGTGCTTTATGCTCCAATTCAACGGGAAGATGGCATGGTTTCCCATAAATGAGCCGAAATGGAGACATCCCAATTGGTGTTTTGTAGGCGGTACGATATGCCCACAATGCGTCATTCAAACGCAAGCTCCAATCCTTCCGAGTTGGCCCAACGGTCTTCTCTAAAATCTGTTGATTTCTCAATTAGAAACCTCGGCTTGCCCACTTGTTTGAGGATGATAAGGTGTTGCCACCTTATGTGTGACATTGTACTTCTTGAGCAACGCCTCTATGGTCCGATTACAAAAGTGAGAGCCTCCATCACTTATAAGAACCCTTGGCATTCCAAATCTTGCAAATATGTTAGTTTTCACAAATTCTGCAACCACTTTGGAATCATTAGTACGGGTGGCTTTAGCTTCCACCCATTTCGAAACATAATCAACCGCAGGTAAAATATAAACACAACCATAAGATGAAGGAAAAGGACCCATAAAATCAATGCCCCAAACATCAAAGATCTCGACAGAAAAGATGGGATGTTGCGGCATTTGGTCTTTGGCACCTATATTGCCCGTCCTTTGGCAACGATCACAAGTCACACAAAAAGTTCTAGCATCCTTAAATATAGTAGGCCAATAAAATCCACATTCTAAAACTTTATGTGCTGTTCTTTGAGTGCCAAAATGACCCCCACATGCATAAGTGTGACAGAAAGTTAAAATTGAATTAAACTCCGTTTCATGAACACACCTACGTAATATCTGATCAGGGCAATATTTCCACAAATATGGGTCATCCCACACATAAAAACGTGCATCATGTTTAAGTTTATCACTTTGGTGCTTGTTTAGGGTGCTTGGAACTTGTTTAGACACTAAATAGTTCACTAAATCGGCATACCATGGTGCACTTACCTCGATGGACAGCAACTGCTCATCTGGGAATGTCTCTGGGATAGGCACGACATCCTCCTCATGCACCATACGGCTTAAGTGGTCAGCCACCACGTTTTCACTTCCTTTTTTGTCCCGGATTTCGATGTCTAACTCTTGAAGTAGGAGCATCCAACGAATAAGTCTTGGTTTGGCTTCCTTCTTCGTAAGTAAGTACTTCAATGCTGCTGCTCAGAATAAATTATAACTTTAGTACCAAGTAAATAAGAACGAAACTTATCTAAAGCAAAAACAACAGCAAGAAGTTCTTTTTCCGTTGTGGAGTAGTTCAATTGAGCATCATTTAGGGTCCGAGATGCATAGTATATGACATGCAGCTGCTTGTTCTTCCGTTGGCCTAAAACAGCTCCTAATACATAATCTAAGGCATTACACATAAGCTCAAAAGGAAGGCTCCAATCTGGTGGAACTATGATAGGGGCCGAAGTAAGCATCTCCTTTAGGTGTTTGAAGGCCTTCTCACATTCCTCGTCGAACTTGAATGGTACCTCCTTTTGGAGAAGTCGGCATAGGGGTTGGGAAATCTTAGAAAAGTCTTTGATGAATCGCCTATAAAATCCTGCATGTCCAAGAAAAGAACGAACCTCTCTAACCGAAGTAGGAGAGGGTAAGTAGTGTACAAGATCTATTTTTGATTTATCCACTTCAATACCCTTGGCCGAAATAATATGTCCTAGAACTATTCCTTGTTTTACCATAAAATGACATTTTTTCCAATGTAAAACAAGGTTAGTTTCAATGCATCGTTTCAAGATTAATGTGAGATTATCTAAACAATCATCAAACGAATCACCAAACACGCTAAAATCATCCATGAAAATTTCAATAATCTTTTCTACAAAATCTGAAAAGATACTTACCATGCATCTTTGAAAGGTGGCTGGTGCATTACATAAACCAAATGGCATTCGAGGATAAGCAAAAGTACCAAATGGACAAGTAAAAGTAGTCTTTTCTTGATCATCTGGAGCTATAACAATTTGATTATATCCCGAATAACCATCAAGAAAACAATAGAAAGAATGACCGGCTAACCTTTAAAGCATTTGATCAATGAATGGCAAAGGGAAGTGATCTTTCCTTGTGGTGGCGTTAAGCTTCCTATAGTCAATGCACACTCTCCAACCTGTTTGGATACGAGTTGGCACAAGCTCATTCTCGGCATTCTTCACCACAGTCACTCCGGATTTCTTTGGCACAACTTGAACTGGTGAAACCCAACGGCTATCCGAGATAGGATAGATCACCCCACAATCAAGAAGTTTGATAATCTCCTTTTTCACAACTTCCATCATTGGAGGGTTGAGCCGGCGTTGAGCCTCTCTAGTTGGTTTAGCCCCCTCTTCTAGAAGTATGCGATGCATGCAAGTTGTAGGACTAATACCCTTGATGTCAGCCAAGGTCCATCCTATGGCCATCTTGTGCTCTTTCAACACTCGAATCAATTTATCCTCCTCCATTGCCGTGAGGGATGAGGAAACAATGACGGGCAACGTCTCATTTTCTCCCAAGTAGACATACTTCAAATGATCCGGCAATGGTTTAAGCTCAAGAATGGGTGCCTGAATCACTGAAGGTAACAACTTGTTAGTAGAAACAGGAATTGGAATTGGGTTTGGAGGCTTACCAAAGTGTTGTGGCAACGACTCAAGGGCAGCAACCATCTCGGCCTCATCTTCACATGTAGGCACGACATAGAATTCCACATGCATGCCGTGGGTTTTATCCTTTCCTACCCCTTCGATTTTAAGTCCCATTCCTTTACTAATGGTCGTTTCAAGGGGCTCCCTCTCCAAGGAGTCAAGATAATCCTGCGCCAATGAATCAAATATATCAATAGAAAAACAAGAATGATCATCTTTAGGATATTTTATAGTTTCAGAAAGATTGAAATCAATAACTTCCCCATCAAATTCCATTGTTAATGTCCCCTTGAACACGTCTATCTTGGTGCGGGCCGTTTTCATGAAAGGTCTCCCAAGGAAGATCGGCAATGGGGTAGAATGGGCCGAATCTTCCATGTCAAGCACATAAAAGTCCGCTGGGAAAATCAAATTGTTAACCTGCACCAAAACATCTGCCAAAACTCCTTTTGGATATGCATTAGAACGATCGGCTAATTGAATAATCACACCATAATTTTTAAGCTCTCCTAAGTTCATAGATGCATAAATTGAGTAAGGCATGACATTAATTGAAGCTCCTAAGTCTAACATAGCATGTTCAAACTTAGTATTTCCAATAACACAAGGAATTGTAAAACTACCCGGATCTTTGCATTTAGGTGGTAGTTTCCTTTGTAGCACTGCAGACACATTCTCACTTACCTGGACCACCTCCTTGTTTGAAATCCTCTTCCTCGTTGTGCAAAGCTCTTTTAAGAACTTGGCATACTTAGGAACTTGCTTGATTGCATCAAGGAGCGGAATGTTGACTTGAACTTTCCTAAAGGTTTCCAAAATGTCCTTTTCACTCTCCTCCTTCTTTGATTGCCTAAACCTGCTAGGAAAGGGCACGTTTAGTGGAATAGAACTTGACAAAGTCGAATTTGGACTTACCTTAGGGGTGTTGGACGGTTTTGGGGTGGTAGATGGTTGCGGCAAGGTTTGTTCCACCCTTGCCGTGGCCTTTGTTCTTTGTTCCTCCTCTTCTTGCAGCAACATGTCCTCTTCTTGACTTGTTTTGGACAATTTTGAGGTGGTTCCAACCTCCTTACCACTTCTCAACATGATTGCCTTGGCAGATTCGAACCCTTCCTTTGGATTGACAATGGTTGAGCTAGGGAGCTTGCCTTGGTCTCGGAATTATCCTACGAACTCCGCAATCTGCCCAATTTTCATCTCCAAGTGATCCACCCTTTTGTCTTGGTTTTGCATGGCTTTGTTTTGATTCTCTTGCCCCTGAGACAAATTGGTAAGTAACTTAAGAAGTGTTTCATTGTCCAATGATGTACCTTGATTGTTTTGGGCAGGTTGTGCTTGGTTTGGATTGGGGCCGAATGGCTTGGTGTAGAACCCCGGGGGTTGTTGTCTAAAGCCTCCTTGTTGTTGAGGTTGTTGAGGCTCTCTCCACTTGAAGTTTGGATGGTCTCTCCAACCCGGATTGTATGTGTTGGAATATGGATCATTCCTTGGCTGATTGTGGCTTGGAAATCCAATGGCATTTGCACTCTCCCATCCCCCATTCTCAATCAATTGAGGGCACCTTTCCGAAGGGTGTCCTTTGATAGAACATATGATAGGAGCATATTCATGCGACTTAAATGGCTTGTTCTCGTGCATTTACGTTATGTTTCTCTCGTTATTTTAGTCCTTTATGCTTCTTTTGTGTGTTTTCAGGTTCTAAGGGCCTAGGGAGCAAGAAAGTGCATTTTGAGGCCATTTGGAGCATTTTTGGGCATGGATTGGATAGCTTATCCATGGAGCCAAGAGGATGGACGAATTTGAAGGCCTTGTATTCACTTTGGACATAAAACAAAGGGGCCTAGCCCATTCTCTCTCATTCTCTCCCTTATAGCCATGCAAAGAACCATCCATTCCATCAAAAACAATTCATCAAACACATGCATTCCCTTCACTTTCACCCACATGCAAATTTAATCATTCATTTCCCAACATCATTGCCGTGCACATTCCCTAACATTTCTAGCCATTTCACTTCATCATTACACCACCATTCATTCATTAATCCACATGCAGCCACATATTCATTTCACTTCATCATTACACCACCATTCATTCATTAATCCACATGCACATTCAATCATTCACTCAAGCACCCTTGTGCCTTGTTTCCCCCTTTGTTCCCACCAATCACATGCATCATCATCATTCAACCAAGCCTAACCCGTGCATTCCCCCTAATTCCAGCACCAAAACATGCACTCACATGCATTTTCACCACCATTCACACACACATGCATCCTGAAATTCTTGCCGTGCATTTCATACCCTTTCTAGCCATTTCATTTCATCATTACACCACCATTCACACCCCTTTAATCCACATGCAGCCACATATTCATTCACTTAATCATTAAGCCACACATTCACACACACACACCCAAAACACATCCATGTCGTGGCCTACTCACAATTCCAGCATCTTCACATGTCTTTCTAGCTTTCCCTTTCATTTCCACCACTCATTCTTCATCATTGCAGCCACCTACATGCATTATTCATTAACCTTTCATCATGTAGCCAGAAAATAAGCAAGAAAACATCAATGCCGTGCCTTCACACACCATTTCAGCACATTCCAACACCTTCACATGCAATTCCAGCTTTCACATGTTTTCCTAACTGATTTTCCATCATTAATTAGCCACTTGCATCTTAAACAAACAGCCATATGTTCCCTCCACTACTCCTATAAATACCCTTGCATTCATTCATTCAAGAGAATCTCATTCACAACACTTCACACAACACAAACACAACCCTTGTGCCGCAAATCCCCTTCCATTTCTGTGCAGTTTTTCTCCTCCATTGCAGCCACTATCCAACCACTTCCCATCCCTCCAAAACACTTCACATAATCCCCAAAGCTCACCTTAGACCTTGTGCTACAACAACGAGGAAGAAAAGAGTGCCTAAACGTTCATACAATTCAAGTTTGAGTTGTTGGAATGTTTAGGTGTTTCTTTGATTTCAAAGTTTAAATTGAATTCTCTTTGTTTTGTACGTATGAGAATGGAAGAGAAGAGTGCCTAAACGTTCATACAATTCAAGTTTGAGTTGTTGGAATGTTTAGGGGTTTCTTTGATTTCAAAGTTATGAGGAACTAAACCCCCTTTAGCTAGGGGGTGATTCGAAACTATGTTTATATTTGCAATATGAATTGATTACTTTTGGTTGGAATTTCATAAGTTGTGGATTCAATTCGTTTAACTGTTTGATTGATAACTTATTTATGTATGTTCATTGAGATTGCAAGCTTAATTTTCATGCATGAATATGACGCTAGAATATAAGTGAGTTTCACCTAATCGTTATGAACTTATATTCACAAGTAGTGGAGGTTGCTTATAAACAATCGCGTTAAACGAATTGTTGGCATAAGTTTCATGCGTATTCCATAGTAACGAGTGCCTCATCAACACTTATAATTTTCATTGAACTTAATGATCTTTGTTGAATGTCTCTATCATGCGTATTCCATAGTTAGGGACTTTGATTAAGAATAATTTGGTTGTAATGCGTATTCCATTCAATCCAATGAATTTAGGGAAATCTGAAAGTTAATTTAAGCGGACCTAATTAACTTGGAGCATTGAGTTTCACAACTTATCGAAAGACCAACTGAGAATCAATATTGTATGCAAGTGTAACATGTGTGGAGAAGAACCCCTTGGCTATTCCATCATCCATATTTTCATCACATTCATATTTACATTTTGCCTTTAATTATATTCTGTCCATTTAATTTAATATAGTCCAAACACATTTCCCCCATATTTCGTTGAGTCTTAATCATTCGTATTTGTTTTATTTTTGTATCTTTAAGCTTTTGGAGTCATAAACAGTTTCAAATTCGTCTAAATCAAGTTCTAGTTTCTATTTGAGTCAGTTTGATTGTTTTAGGCAGTTTGAGTTTTTCAAAGCCATTCTGAGTCATAGTAGTCTTGTTAAGAGTTTTTACATTTAGTTTTTGTGTTTTAAAGTCAATTCAAATTAGATTAGCACCCCTAGTTAATCCCCGGTTAGAACGATCCCTACTTACATTATTACTACAATTGTCACAAATAGGGTTTAATTTGTGTGCGTATAAATTTTACGTATCAAATTTTGGCGCCGTTGCCGGGGATGCTAAACACTTGACTCAAATAAATAAAACTAACTTTTAAAACACTAAGACAAACTAAAAGACTCAAAACAAGTTCAAAAGACTCCAAATACTTAAAAACATAAAATAAGACAAATCAAATGATTAAGACTCAACGAAATATGGGGGAAATGTGGGACCGAGCCAAACAATCCCAAATCTGCCCAGAAAGTAGATGAAGAGACGACACAACCTGAGGCAGATCACCCTAACTCGGCCAAATCAGGTAATTTAAGTTCAAATTCATGTACTTCACGTCCTAATCTGCCCAATGTACCTTTTCCTAGCAGGTTCATGCAAGAAAAAAAGGAAGAAAGCGAGAAGGACATTCTTGAAACGATCCGGAAGGTGCAAGTGAACATACCGCTTCTCGATGCAATCAAACAGGTTCCAAAGTATGCTAAATTCCTCAAGGACCTATGCAATACAAAGAGAAGAAGGGCAAACAAAGAGGTAGTGAAGGTAAGCAAGAATGTGTCCGCTGTTTTGCAACGTAAACTGCCTACCAAGTGCAAAGACCCCGGTAGTTTCACGATTCCTTGTGTGATTGGACATAATCGTTTTGAACATGCCATGCTTGATTTAGGTGCATCCATAAATGTCATGCCTTATTCGATTTATGCATCTATGAATTTGGGTGAATTAAAACAAGATGGTGTAATTATACAATTGGCCGATCGTTCTAACGCGTATCCAAAAGGAGTTTTGGAAGATGTGCTTGTGCAGGTGAACCATTTAATTTTTCCGGCTGATTTCTACGTCCTAGACATGGAGGATTCAGCCCATTCTACATCTTTGCCGATTCTCCTTGGTAGGCCATTCATGAAGACGGCCCGAACGAAGATTGATGTATACAAAGGCACCTTGACAATGGAATTCGATAGGGAAGTGATTGATTTTAATATTTCTGAAACTATGAGATATCCCGTTGATGACCATTCTTGTTTTTCCATTGATGTTATCGATTCTTTGGCGCAGGTATACCTTGAAGAATTGAACGAGGACGCCCTGGAAACAACCATCACTAAGGCCATAGAGCGCAAAAATGAAGGATTTGGGCCAATGCAAGGCCACGGCAAGGAGGAGGAATTCTTTGCAATGGGTTCTAGTGAAGAAATAATTGAGGTTGTGGCAGCCCTTGAGTCATTGCCACAACAATATGGTAAGGTTTCACTCTCACTTTCAAATTCAGTTTCCACTAAGATGCTACCTTCTGTTGTTCAGGCACCATCGCTTGAACTTAAGCCGTTGCCGGACCATTTGAAGTATGTGTTTTTGGGAAAAGGCGAAACATTGCCCGTCATCATTTCATCAAGTCTCACGGCAATGGAGGAGGAGAAGCTTGTGAGGGTGCTGCGAGAGCACAAAACGGCCATAGGGTGGACTTTGGCCGACATTAAAGGAATAAGCCCTACCACATGCATGCACCGTATACTTCTTGAGGAGGAGGCTAAACCAACTCGAGAGGCTCAGCGCCGTCTCAACCCTCCAATGATGGAAGTTGTGAAAAAGGAGATTATCAAACTTCTTGATTGTGGAGTGATTTATCCGATCTCTGATAGTCGTTGGGTGTCACCGGTGCAATGTGTTCCAAAGAAGTCCGGAGTGACAGTGGTGAAGAATGCTGAGAATGAGCTTGTGCCAACCCGCATTCAAACAGGTTGGCAAGTATGTATCGATTACCGGAAGCTAAATGCCATGACTAGGAAAGATCACTTTCCTTTGCCATTCATCGACCAGATGCTCGAAAGGTTAGCCGGTCATGCTTTTTACTGTTTTCTTGATGGATACTCTGGATATAACCAAATTGTGATAGCCCCGGATGATCAAGAGAAGACCACATTCACATGTCCCTTTGGAACATTTGCTTATCGTCGCATGCCATTTGGCTTATGCAACGCACCGGCCACTTTCCAAAGGTGTATGGTAAGTATATTTTCCGATTTTGTTGAAAAGATCATTGAGGTTTTCATGGATGATTTCAGTGTATTTGGGAGTTCATTTGATAATTGCTTGGATAATCTGACCTTAATTTTGAAACGATGTGTTGAAACTAACCTTGTCTTGAATTGGGAGAAATGTCACTTTATGGTGAAACAAGGTATAGTTTTAGGACATATTGTTTCAGAAAAAGGAATTGAAGTAGATAAATCGAAAATAGACCTTGTACGTCATTTACCCTCTCCTACTTCGGTTAGAGAGGTACGTTCGTTTCTTGGCCATGCAGGTTTCTATAGGCGTTTTATCAAGGACTTCTCCAAGATGTCCAACCCTCTTTGCCGATTGCTTCAAAAAGATGTGCCATTCAAGTTTGATGAAGAGTGTAATTCGGCATTTAACCAACTCAAGGAGAAGCTAGTCTCGGCCCCCATTATTGTACCTCCAGATTGGAGCCTTCCGTTCGAGCTCATGTGCGATGCATCCGACTATGCATTAGGAGCTGTTCTAGGACAAAGAAGAGACAAGCGGCCGCATGTCATATACTATGCCTCTCGGACTCTCAATGATGCCCAATTGAACTACTCCACGACGGAAAAAGAACTTCTAGCTGTGGTTTTTGCTTTAGATAAATTTCGTTCATATTTAATTGGAACTAAAGTAATCGTTTATTCTGATCATGCAGCTTTGAGGTACTTGCTCACGAAAAAGGAAGCAAAGCCGAGGCTTATCCGATGGATGCTTCTTCTCCAAGAATTCGATATCGAAATCCGGGACAAGAAAGGAAGTGAAAACGTGGTGGCTGACCACTTGAGCCGTATGGTGCATGAAGAGGATGCCGTGCCTATCATAGAGACATTCCCAGATGAGCAACTGATGTCCCTCAAGGTAAGTGAACCCTGGTATGCTGATTTGGTGAATTATTTGGTGTCTAAACATGTTCCTAGAGAATTACTTAAACACCAATGTGATAAATTAAAGAAAGAGGCACGGTTTTATGTGTGGGATGACCCGTATTTATGGAAATATTGCCCTGACCAAGTTATACGTAGGTGTGTGCACGATTCTGAGTTTAATGCTATTCTAACCTTTTGTCACACTTATGCTTGTGGGGGACACTTTGGCACTCAAAGAACAGCACTTAAGGTGTTAGAATGTGGTTTCTATTGGCCTACCATCTTTAGGGATGCTAGAACATTTTGCATGTCTTGTGATAGATGCCAAAGAACGGGCAATATTGGTCCTAAACAACAAATGCCGCAAACCCCCATTTTTAGTGTTGAAATCTTTGATGTTTGGGGTATTGATTTTATGGGTCCCTTTCCTTCGTCACATGGGTTTCTTTATATATTGCTTGCTGTGGACTATGTGTCGAAATGGGTGGAAGCAAAAGCCACCCGAACTAATGATTCTCGAGTGGTTGTAGATTTTGTGAAAACTAACATTTTTGCAAGGTTTGGAATGCCACGAGTGCTAATCAGTGATGGAGGTTCCCATTTTTGTAATCGAACCATCGAGGCGTTGCTCAAGAAATACAATGTCACGCATAAGGTGGCCACACCTTATCATCCTCAAACGAGCGGGCAAGCCGAGGTTTCGAATAGGGAAATCAAGCAAATTCTTGAGAAGACCGTGGGGCCTACAAGGAAGGATTGGAGTTTGCGCTAAAACGATGCATTGTGGGCGTATCGCACTGCCTACAAAACTCCCATTGGGATGTCACCTTTTCGGCTCATCTATGGGAAGCCATGCCATCTTCCCGTCGAACTAGAGCATCGTGCACATTGGGCCGTCAAAACATTCAATATGGACCTTGATGCCGCAGGTTTACATAGGAAGCTTCAATTATGTGAGCTTGATGAAATCTGACATGAAGCATATGAGAATGCCCGGATTTACAAGGAGAAAACAAAGGCATTTCATGACAAGATGATTCGTGCCAAGACGTTCTCTATTGGGCAGAAAGTGTTGTTGTTCAATTCTCGCCTTCGGTTGTTTCCGGGTAAGTTGCTTTCCAAATGGGTTTGTCCTTTTATTGTCACTAATGTTTTCCCTCATGGTGCAGTGCAAATCAAAAGTTCAAGGACGCAGCAAGAATTCAAAGTGAATGGGCATCGATTGAAGCCCTATTACGAGATGTTTGAGGAGCATGTCGTGGAGGAGGTACCCCTCCATGCCGTGGAACCTAGTCAAGCTTAAACGGAGGTACCGTCCGGCTGCAAGACGTAAAAGCAAGCGCTACTTGGGAGGCAACCCATGCATTCAACAAAGGAAGAACTAGAAAGCACTCCAATTCCAGATTCCTAAAAACTCTTCTCTTTGTTGCTATTTCGTTTCTGCCTTGTTAGGTTGTTTAGTTATTGTTGTTTGTTTATTAATTGTGTGAGTCTATGATTGTAACATTGAGAAAATGTTTGATTTATTGATAGGCACTGCTAAACAAAAAAGATGGAGCCTTCACAAAGGGCGTTTACTTGAAGCCCCACTACGAGGCGTCGAAGCAGAAGGCATAGGGGCAGAAGACATTGGAGCAGAAGGCATCGAAGCTAGAGCATTCCAGGCCTCAATACTTGGCCAAGCGCTGGATGACCCAGGAAACAGGTGCCTCTGGAGATAAGCCGCAAGCCTTTGACGGTCACTGTGAATTCGACCCTCAGATTCTTGCAGTTCATCAAGCTTCCTCTTCATGCCCGACGAATAGTTATTTGCAAGCACATGCAAACTTCTATTCTCATACTTAAGCTGCTGGATCTCCTGCTTGAGACTTTCCACCTCTGCCATCAACGATTCCACCTGACGGGAGCGGGCAAGCAGGCGTTGGCCCATGTTGGACACAGAACTCGCACACTGAACACTAAGTGCGAGGGACTCTTGAACGGCCAACTCATCGGACCGTCCTGACAGCAGCCTACTATCTTTTGGAGTGAGGAGGTTCCTAGCTACTATTGTAGCTGTTGTGGCGTCCTGCATCACGGAGTCTTCACCTGTGAGAGGACCGTTAGAAGAAAAGAAAGAAGGGCGCCATACGTTACCTTGACGCGGTGCGCCCGTATCACTGCTAAGGCTCAATTCCAAGCTAAGGTTCGATGAGTTTGCCATTTTCAAAAGTGTTCAAAGAGAAGGGGAGGATGAAGTTAAATTTCAAAGGGCCGGAGTCGGTTTTCAAGAATGGGAAATCTTCAGAGTATGTTTGTTGTGGTGATCGATAGCTCAATAAAAAAGCCAAGGCGACACGTCCACCAATTCAAAAAGCCGGAATTTCCGGCGTAATTTAGGCGACGCTTTCTCGGCTTTTCAGAAGGCGCGTTCAACTTTGTCAAAAGATTTCTTCTTTTCAGACAACACGTGGAGGCCATCATCACAACTACACATCTTTAGCCGACAAGCGCAAAGTTCGGCGACGCTTTCTCTGCTTTTCAGAAGACGCGTGCAGCTTTGCCAAAAGGAGCCGCATCTGCACTACCACGTGTCGTTCAGAAAGCGAAGGGGCGTCGTTCAGAAATCGAAAGGGCGCCTGCTCAGAAATCGAAGAGGCGTATTCAAAGATCGAAGAGGCGCCACTATTTCAAAAAGCCGGAGTTGCGGGATCAAAACGTTTGTCGACAAAGGTAAAAAGTACCACCACTTGCTATTATCTCTATATATGTCGACCTTCGTATTTTATGGCAGGGCAAACTTGAAGAAAATGCCCAACTCTCCCTCACCTCTGAGGGCGCACTCCCAGCAAAGCCTTTCGAAATACTCAATTCTTTCTTCTTCCCCAAAGATGATACCAGATGTCTGGAGTACAGATGACCCAGGAGGAAACAGCACAACAAATACATGTGCTGATTCATTCATCGCTTCTTCAAAAGCAAAGGTATCTCATATCATCAAGGTCAAAAGCAAAAGTATCTCATATCATGCTCTTTCCCTGTCTTTTTCTTTGTCCTTGTTCTTACTCGCATGACAAAGTAAAAGAAGCAATCAGCCGGCACTTGGAGTCAGTCTTCCATTCTGGAGCCAACTGCCAGGAATCTATTCCTGATTGCTTACCTAGCGTTGCTCTCGAGTAGTCATCTTCAACGGTTGATACACTTCCGGAGAAGGGACCACTTCTGCAAAGGGGAGCGAGTAAGGCAAGTGAAAATGATACATTGAAGCATGTGGAGACAAACATAGGCTGAGTTATCCTCCAACCCTTTTCATTACGAATTGGAAAGATTGAACAAAGAAACAGACCAAAGGGGTAAGCTCAGACCTTCGGGGAAGACCAAAAGAATCCTCCAGCCCAGTAGCACAAAGGAAAATCAACGATGGGCGGAAACCAGTTCAAGAATAAGCCTGTGGAATCACAAAGATCAAAGCCTCAATGCAATCACCAAGGAAAAGAGGGAATTTACACTCCATAACCAGATTTGCGTCCCTAAACTCTTCTCTTTGTTAGTTACATTCTGCCATGTTTAGTATGTTTAAATGCTTTTTGTGTGTTTACTTATGTTTTGTGTGAATCTATGCTTAAAACATTGAGGACAATGTTTGATTTAAGTGTGGGGGGGGGGGGGGGGGGTAACTAATGTTGTTAATGCAAATTCATGGGATTTTATCACCCATAACTTCAAATGTTGTTCCTTGCTGTTTTAAGGTGTTTTTAAATTGTTTTAGAGTGTTTTAGTGTGTTTTGTTTTATAACTCCGAAAATCACATAAAAATTTGAAGAAAATGTTTTGAAAAGCCTAAAAAAAGTGTTTTGAGTCGTTTTTGTGTGTTTGTGTCTTAGGGTACCTTCCAACACAATGATAAGGATTTGGTTTATAATTGCATGACGGTTAGAAAGAGTTATGAACATAGAGAAAAGTTTGATTTACTCTTGGTATATGCTTGGTTATGGTTATAATGTATGATTTCACATGCAATCATAAAAGAAAAAGAAAAAATTCGTTTTTGTAACATGCTTGAAGGAAGGAACTCAAACAAACGCTACAACCCTGAGAGACTTGAGCCTATAACGTTCTTTGGAGAGTATAATCTGTGATTTCTTGTTTTCTAAAGTCATTGCATGATCTCATTATTCTTTGCTTGGTTACTACTTAGAAGGCGTTTCATCATATAGTTCCAAATGCTAGAACTTATATCCGTTTCATTCAAAGCATGACATTGAATTGCATAATATATATCAAGATGAAGTTGTTGCCACCATAGCCAAATAGCCTTACTTCCCATATTTCGTATATATATTAATTTTAACCCCGTTGAGCCTCGTTTAGCCTATTTTCTTTGCTAACCACATCACCCCTTTACCTAGCCTAGAGTAGGACTTTCCTATACCCTTGTTCTTGAAGTATAGTGAGCATGACTTAAATGAATTCCTTTTGATTAATATGTTGCAGAAAATAAGTGTGGGGGAAGGGATTTTGGTGTGTATGTATGTGCCTAAGTCTTAAAGGAGGCACGGGAAAAAAAAAAAAAAAAAAAAAAAAATGTGAGAAAAAGAAGAAGAAAAGAAAGAAAAAGAGTGAAAATAAGTGAGAATGGACTCACAAGTGTGATTGTTGAAGAAAGGGCCCAAAAAGTTTGAATATGGCCCTAAGTTTTGTGTGACTTCCCCTTGGGTGTTCAAAGTTGACTTCTGCGTTCTAAAGGGAATTCTAAGTGCCTAATTCAATACTTTGCTCACTATGGCTTAAAGAACGTTTGTTTTCCCTATCCTTCCATTGTTAGCCAACTCCCCAAGCCCCGTTACAACCTTTGACTTCTATCTTGATCGTTATGTGTTCAATAATGTGGAGTTTGGAATTGATATGAGCTTATGGAATCACTGGTTCTCGTTCTAAGTAGTAGCATTCCATTCATGAGATCATATTCATGTCATTATCGTAAATCCAGAAAATGCTTTCTTTGTTATAACATATGTGAGTGTTAGAATTCATATTTACATCAATCTTCTCACATATAACTTGTGTAGGGTGTGTAGTCAGAAAATCTGTGTGAAAAACGAGTGCATATCTTGTAAGGATTTGAGCAAATTCTCTAAGGCATGTTACTACATTCAAAACATGGTTTTAAATGCTTAATTGTGAAATAATATGTGGTGACTATGAGTAAGAATGTACTTAAGTGTAAAGATGGCTAAAATCTGTGGGAATAATGATTTTTAACTTGTCATGTGCATTGGAAATCCCTAAGACGATTGTTGGAAGGTTTAGGTTTTGTTTTGTTTTTCTGTTTTGCTCGAGGACTAGCAAAAGATAAGTGTGGGGGAGTTTGATAGGAGCATATTCATGCGACTTAAATGGCTTGTTCTCGTGCATTTACGTTATGTTTCTCTCGTTATTTTAGTCCTTTATGCTTCTTTTGTGTGTTTTCAGGTTCTAAGGGCCTAGGGAGCAAGAAAGTGCATTTTGAGGCCATTTGGAGCATTTTTGGGCATGGATTGGATAGCTTATCGATGGAGCCAAGAGGATGGACGAATTTGAAGGCCTTGTATTCACTTTGGACATAAAACAAAGGGGCCTAGCCCATTCTCTCTCATTCTCTCCCTTATAGCCATGCAAAGAACCATCCATTCCATCAAAAACAATTCATCAAACACATGCATTCCCTTCACTTTCACCCACATGCAAATTTAATCATTCATTTCCCAACATCATTGCCGTGCACATTCCCTAACATTTCTAGCCATTTCACTTCATCATTACACCACCATTCATTCATTAATCCACATGCAGCCACATATTCATTTCACTTCATCATTACACCACCATTCATTCATTAATCCACATGCACATTCAATCATTCACTCAAGCACCCTTGTGCCTTGTTTCCCCCTTTGTTCCCACCAATCACATGCATCATCATCATTCAACCAAGCCTAACCCGTGCATTCCCCTTAATTCCAGCACCAAAACATGCACTCACATGCATTTTCACCACCATTCACACACACATGCATCCTGAAATTCTTGCCGTGCATTTCATACCCTTTCTAGCCATTTCATTTCATCATTACACCACCATTCACACCCCTTTAATCCACATGCAGCCACATATTCATTCACTTAATCATTAAGCCACACATTCACACACACACACCCAAAACACATCCATGTTGTGGCCTACTCACAATTCCAGCATCTTCACATGTCTTTCTAGCTTTCCCTTTCATTTCCACCACTCATTCTTCATCATTGCAGCCACCTACATGCATTATTCATTAACCTTTCATCATGTAGCCAGAAAATAAGCAAGAAAACATCAATGCCGTGCCTTCACACACCATTTCAGCACATTCCAACACCTTCACATGCAATTCCAGCTTTCACATGTTTTCCTAACTGATTTTCCATCATTAATTAGCCACTTGCATCTTAAACAAACAGCCATATGTTCCCTCCACTACTCCTATAAATACCCTTGCATTCATTCATTCAAGAGAATCTCATTCACAACACTTCACACAACACAAACACAACCCTTGTGCCGCAAATCCCCTTCCATTTCTGTGCAGTTTTTCTCCTCCATTGCAGCCACTATCCAACCAATTCCCATCCCTCCAAAACACTTCACATAATCCCCAAAGCTCACCTTAGACCTTGTGCTACAACAACGAGGAAGAAAAGAGTGCCTAAACGTTCATACAATTCAAGTTTGAGTTGTTGGAATGTTTAGGTGTTTCTTTGATTTCAAAGTTTAAATTGAATTCTCTTTGTTTTGTACGTATGAGAATGGAAGAGAAGAGTGCCTAAACGTTCATACAATTCAAGTTTGAGTTGTTGGAATGTTTAGGGGTTTCTTTGATTTCAAAGTTATGACGAACTAAACCCCCTTTAGCTAGGGGGTGATTCGAAACTATGTTTATATTTGCAATATGAATTGATTACTTTTGGTTGGAATTTCATAAGTTGTGGATTCAATTCGTTTAACTGTTTGATTGATAACTTATTTATGTATGTTCATTGAGATTGCAAGCTTAATTTTCATGCATGAATATGACGCTAGAATATAAGTGAGTTTCACCTAATCGTTATGAACTTATATTCACAAGTAGTGGAGGTTGCTTATAAACAATCGCGTTAAACGAATTCTTGGCATAAGTTTCATGCGTATTCCATAGTAACGAGTGCCTCATCAACACTTATAATTTTCATTGAACTTAATGATCTTTGTTGAATGTCTCTATCATGCGTATTCCATAGTTAGGGACTTTGATTAAGAATAATTTGGTTGTAATGCGTATTCCATTCAATCCAATGAATTTAGGGAAATCTGAAAGTTAATTTAAGCGGACCTAATTAACTTGGAGCATTGAGTTTCACAACTTATCGAAAGACCAACTGAGAATCAATATTGTATGCAAGTGTAACATGTGTGGAGAAGAACCCCTTGGCTATTCCATCATCCATATTTTCATCACATTCATATTTACATTTTGCCTTTAATTATATTCTGTCCATTTAATTTAATATAGTCCAAACACATTTCCCCCATATTTCGTTGAGTCTTAATCATTCGTATTTGTTTTATTTTTGTATCTTTAAGCTTTTGGAGTCATAAACAGTTTCAAATTCGTCTAAATCAAGTTCTAGTTTCTATTTGAGTCAGTTTGATTGTTTTAGGCAGTTTGAGTTTTTCAAAGCCATTCTGAGTCATAGTAGTCTTGTTAAGAGTTTTTACATTTAGTTTTTGTGTTTTAAAGTCAATTCAAATTAGATTAGCACCCCTAGTTAATCCCCGGTTAGAACGATCCCTACTTACATTATTACTACAATTGTCACAAATAGGGTTTAATTTGTGTGCGTATAAATTTTACGTATCAACATACACCACATACAATCTGTCCTTGTATCTTCATTCCTTCAGCCATCTGAGACACAATAGAAGTAAGATTAGCTAATTAAGATTGAATATCAGATTGAGAACTTACCTCATGCAATTGTTGCCGTGGTGGGTCCCTTTGCCCAAGTCCTTCATATTGTTGTGCATTTAGAGCACGGTTTGCAATTAGGGTCTTGGCTACCATAGGAGTTTTGTCCACCAATGCACCTCCCGCCGAAGCATCGAGCATTTTCCTTTCAATGGGAAGAAGGCCCTCATAGAAGTATTGAAGTAGAAGCTCCTCCTTCATTTGATGTTGAGGACATGATGCAACAAGGGCTTTAAAACGCTCATAGTATGCCGGAAAAGATTCTCCTTGACTTTGTTGGATTCCGCTAATTTTCTTCCTCAAGAGAATGACTCTTGAAGTAGGGAAGAACTTCTCCAAGAACGCTCTCTTCATGCTTTCCCAATAAGTAACGGTCTTGGGTGCCAATTCATAAAGCCAATCCTTAGCCTTTTCCACAAGAGAGAATGGAAAAGCTTTCATCTTCAAAATATTCCCATCAACGTTAATGGGTGTCATGCTTGAGCATACAACTTCAAACTCCTTCAAATGCTTGTTTGGATCTTCCATGGACAGCCCATGGTACTTGGGAATATGATGCAGCAAGCTTGACTTCAATTCAAACTCATCGGTCTTGCCTTGGGCCGCCCTAGGATATTGAATGCATAATGGCATGGCATTATCTAATCCCGACGCAGAAAGCTCCTTGATTGTTCGATTATCCATTGCCATGACTCGTTCTTCTTCCTCCACTTCTTCTTCTTCAGATTCGGCCTCAGAACTAGAACTAGCTGGATTAGGTTCTGGTTGCTTCCTCTTTCTTCTCAAAGTTCATTCAAAATCGTCGTCAAACTCCAAGATATTCTCACGAATGGGATGAAAACTATGAGTCATACACTTGTACCTAGAACAATGAAACAAAAGAATTCAACAATTCTCTTAGAAGCACGGCAACACACACAAAACAAGGAAGAGGTCACGGCACACAAACAAAAGCAATCAGATTAAGCACGGCAAACACAAAAATAAAAAGAAAGAACAAATAAACACACTACACTCTTGACCTTAAGACACACTTTGACACGACACAAACACAAGGGATTAGCAAGTTTGCAAATCCCCGGCAACGGCGCCAAAATTTGATGTGAAAATTATGTTGACACACAAATTAAACCCATATTTGTGACAATTGTAGTATATATGCAAGTAGGGATCGTTCTAACTGGGGATTAACTAGGGATGCTAATCTACTCTAAACTGACTTAAAAACACAAAATTAAACTTTAAAACACTTACCTAGACCTAAATGACTCAAAACAACTTAAAAAGACTCAAAACAGCCCAAAACACTCAAATAGACTCAAACTAGACTCTAAAGGGTGATTTGGACGAAATTTAACTAACTTAGACTCAAAACACTAATCTGGACAGATTCAAACACTTTTCTAACTAATCTAACACACTTAATAAAATGGGGAATTGATTTGGACGAAATTAATTAAAATGGACAGATTGCAATTTAAACATATTAGGCACTAAACTTGGTGAATTGAATGGGAAAAAGGCTAGTTAGGGGGTTCTTCTCCACACATGCACATATGTAACATAAATTGATTTCCAGATTTTATTTCTTTTAAACCATGAATGACTGATGCGAAATATATAAGCACACAAATTAAAACCCTCTTTTGATAATTGTAGTATATGTATAAGTAGGGATCGTTCTAAACCGGGGATTAGGAGGGATTGCTAAATCACTTAAAAACTGACTCAAAAACGTAAAACAAAGGTTAAAACACTAAACTAGACTCAAAGAATGCAAAACTAAACACTAAAACACTAAAACAAACCAAAAGACTCAAAACAGCAACAAAACACTCAAAACTGCCTTAAAAACACAATCTGGGCAGTTTTGAACACCTAACACTAATTTGGACGAATTTGGGTTATAACTTGAATCAAAACACTTAGAAACACAAACTAAGACACTTTCTAACTAAATTGAAACACTAAAGTAAAGGGGGATTTAGTTTTGACGAAATTAAAACAAAGAAAACAGATTGTAAAAACGAATTTGATGAAAATATGGATGGAATGATAGCTAGAAGGTTCTTCTCCACACACACTTGCATACAAGATGATTTTCAGTTGGTCTTTCGATGAATCATGAAACTCAACACCCGGGTTAATTAGGTTCGCTTAAATTAACCTTCAAGTTCTCCTTAAGTTAATGAATTGGATGGGAAAGCGCATACAACAATTCAAAACATTCTCCAAAAGTCCTTTATGTGAAAAGCACAATAAAGATACAATCAAAGATCATTAAGCAACATGAAAACTATAAGTGCTGACGAGGCATTCGTTACTATGATGAGCATGAAACTAGTGCCAAGAATTCATTTAACGCGATCGTTTATAAGCGACCTCCACTACTTGTGAATATAAGTTTGTAACTATTAGGTGAAACTCCCTTATATTCTAGCATCATATTCATGCATGAAAACTAAGTGTGCACTCTCACTAAACATACACGAATAAGTTATCAATCAAGCAGTTAAACAAATTGAATCCACAACTCATGAAATTCCAATTGAAGGAATCAATTTATATTGCAAGCATATACATGGTTTTGAATCACCCCCTAGCTAACTAGGGGTTTAGCCTCTCATGTTCATAGAAAGAGAAACAAAATTGAAATTAAACATAGAGAACAAAAGATTGATTACACCTAGAACGCCCAACGATTCCACTTTGAATTTCTGCACGTTCAAGCTCTTCTTTCTTCTTCTCTTTGCTGCGGCACAGAGGTCTTAGGGTGATTTTGGATGTGATTTTGGTTTAGGAAGGGATTTAGGATGGTAAAGGGTTGTGGCAGAGAGGTGGAAGGTGGCTGCAATGGTGTGTAAGTGCATGGAGGTCTAGAATGGTGGCTGGAATGGATGGAAGGGTGCGGATTGAAGGTGGAAGAATGATGGTGGATGCGGCAAAGTATGGAATGATGAATGAATCCTCTAGGGTGCGGCTTAAGTCCAAGTATTTAAAGGGTTTTCAGAAATTAAAACCCTAACTTATTTTGGTTAACTAAAATTAAGTCAAAGGCTTCTAGAATTAGGAAATCAAATCAGAAACTAAAAGGAAATTGGCTAAAATATGCGGCTAGGGTTTTATTTGAAAGGGGAATGTGTTTAAGTGCAGAAAATAGGAAATAAGGACCCCCCCTTGCACGGCAAGGGAAAAGGAAAGGTTAAGAGGTGCGGCTTAATGCTTTATGAAAGGTGAAGTGTCCTAAAACTGAAGGGAAAAGGGGTCCCTTGCACGGCAAGGGATGGGGAGAAAAGGAAAGGTGCGACAAAGGTCCCTAAGGGGTCTAGGGCCTTTGTTTTGTGTCCTAAATTGCATACGATGCCTTCAAAGTGGCTGGAAAATAAGGACTTTTAAGATTAGGAAAGGTTACCAAAATGGAAAACCTTGGCTTAACTTTCCTACTTCAAGTGGGAATCCTTGTTCTTCTAGGAATCCTCATGTGAGTAGGAATCCATCTTCAATTAGGAATTCATATTTCTTCAAGTCTTCAACTCATTCATTCCTCTTTTGCTCCAAAAGACTCCAATTTACATCTTCTTGCACACTTTGGCTTTATAATCTGAAAACACACAAAAGTGACTTTAAACACTAAAATAACTAAGGAAACACAACATAAATGCACGAGAACAAGCCAATTAAGTTGCATAAATATGCTCCTATCAAATTCCCCCACACTTAGCTTTTGCTAGTCCTCGAGCAAAACAAAACAACTAAAGAAAACAAGACGAAACAAAACAAACAAAACATAACCTAAACCTTCCAACGTTTGCCTCAGGGATTTCCAATGAAACATGACATGTCAAAGATCATTACTCACATAGCTTTTAGTCTTCCTTCCCCTCGAGCACATACTTAATCAGAGTCACCATTCACTAGCTCGCATTTAATCAATTAAAACAACATTTTGAATGTAGTAACATGCCTTAGAGAATTCCCTCAATTCCTCACTAGTTATGCACTCAATTTTCACTCAGATTTTATGACTACACACCCTACAATAGTTATATGTGAGAAGATTGATGTAAACATGAAAGACTAGTACTCACATATGTTATAACAAAGAAAGCAATTTCTGGAGTAATTAAACATGTTTAGATATGATCTCATGAATGGAATGCTACTACTTAAATGCGAGAACCAGTGACACCATATGCTCATACCAAATTCAAACTCCACAAATTGAAATACACAACACTCAAGATAGAAGTCAAGGGTTGTAACGGGGCTTGGGGTATTGGCTAACAAGGAAAAATAGGGATAAACAAAAGTTCTTTAAGCAATAGCAAGCAAAGTAATGAAATTAAGACTTAGAATTCACTTAGAATGTAGAAATCAACTTTTAGACATACAGGGAAGATTCAAACAACTCTTAGGGCCTAATTTATTGTTTTGGACCCGTACTTCAACAAACAATACTTTGGAACTCTTTTCACCTCTTTTCAACTCTTTTTCACTTTTTTTTTTTTTTTTTTTTTTTTTCTAGCCGTGCCTATGGCACATAAACTCACATCAATAATCCTTCCCCCACACTTATTTTCTGCAACACATTAATCAAAAGGAATTCATTTTTAGTCATGCTTACTATACTTCAAGAACAAGGGTATGGATGGTCCTAATCTAGGCTAGGTGAGGATAATATGAGTTAACAAAGAACATGGGCTAACACGGCTCAATGGGGTTAAACTTAAACACATAATGAATTAAGGGCACACGGCTATTTGGCTTTGATGGTGGTCACTACACAACTTCATCTTGAATATGTGTTATGCAAATCAATAACATGCTTTGAATGAAATGTGCATGAGTTCTAGCATTTGGAACTAAGTGATGAAACGCCTTCTAAGTAGTAACCAAGCAAAGAATAATGAGATCATGCAATGACTTTAGAAAACAATGATGCACAGATTATTACTCTCCAAATAAACGTTTAGGCTCAAGTCTCACAGGGATGTAGCGTTAGTTTGAGTTCATTCCTTCAAGCATGTTACAAAAACTAATTTTCCTTTGTGATTACATGTCAATTCGTAAACTATAACTACAACCAAGCATAAACCAAAGAGTATATCAAACGTTCATCCATGTTTGTAACTTTCTTTAACCATCATGCAATTAAAAACCAAATCCTCATCATTGTGTTGGAAGGTAACCTACGACACAAACAAACACACAAAAACAATTCTTTTTGGGTTTTTCAAAACAATTTTTCAAATTTTTATGGGATTTTCGGATTTTTAAGTCAACACACACTAAAACACTCTAAAATAGCTTAAAAACACTTAAAAACAGCAAGGAACAACATTGGAAGTTATGGGTCATAAAATCCCACGAATTTGCATCAACAACACTTAGTTACCCCACCCAACCCCCCCCCCCCCCCCCCACACTTAAATCAAACATTGTCCTCAATGTTTCAAGCCTAAAATCACACCAAACAAAAGTAAACACACAAACAGCAACTAAACACACTAAGCATGGCAGAATGTAAATAACAAAGAGAAGAGGCTAGGGACGCAAATCTGGTTATGGAGTGTAAATGCCATCCTCTCCTTGGTGATTGCATGGGTTGCCTCCCACGAAGCGCTTGCTTTAACGTCTTGCAACCGGACGATGGTATGCTTATTCCCCATTGGAGCCCACGGCATGCAATGGGATCTCCTCCACAACATGCTCAACAAAGTTCTCATAGTAGGGTTTCAACCTATGGCCATTCACCTTGAATTCTTGTCCAGTTTTCAAACTTTGTATTTGGACTGCACCATGCACAAAAACATTAGTGATAACAAATGGACCAACCCACTTAGAACGTAACTTACCGGGAAATAACCGAAGACGGGAATTAAATAACAACACTTTCTACCCGATTGAGAAGGTTTTGCCTCTAATCATCTTGTCATGGAAGGCCTTGGTCTTCTCTTTGTAAATCCGGGCATTCTCATAAGCCTCATGCCTAATCTCTTCAAGCTCGTTCAACTGTAGCTTCCTATGGTTTCCAGCCGTGTCCACATCCATATTGAAGGTCTTGACCGCCCAATGTGCCTTGTGTTCAAGCTCCATGGGTAGATTGCATGGCTTGCCATAGACTGGCCGAAATGGGGACATACTAATGGGCGTTTTGTAAGCCGTTCGATACGCCCACAATGCATCCTCCAAACGCAAGCTCCAATCTTTTCTATTTGGCCCAACGGTCTTTTCCAAGATTTGCTTTATTTCTCGATTTGAAACTTCGGCTTGGCCACTAGTTTGGGGGTGATAAGGTGTGGAAACCTTATGCAGCACGTTGTACTTCTTGAGCAATGCCTCAATGGTGCGGTTGCAAAAATGAAACCCACCATCGCTTATGAGCACTCTAGGCATCCCAAATCTAGAGAAAATGTTAGATTTGACAAAATCTGCAACAATTCTAGAATCGTTAGTGAGGGTGGCTTTAGCTTCCACCCACACTTTGACACATAATCAACCGCAAGTAAAATGTAAGTAAAACCAAAAGAGATAGGGAAAGGACCCATAAAATCAATACCCCAAACATCAAAGATTTCAACAACAAGGATTGGGGTTTGCGGCATTTGGTCTCTTTGGCCTAAACTTCCTGTCCTTTGACAACTATCACATGTTAAGCAAAAAGCCCTAGCATCTCTAAACAATGTAGGCCAATAAAAACCACTTTCAAGAACCTTAAACGTTGTGCGTTGTGTGCCAAAGTGTCCACCACATGCATATGTATCGCAAAAACTCAAAATGGAATTAAACTCAGATTCATGAACACAACGACGCACAATCTGATCCGGGTAGATTTTCCACAAATAAGGGTCGTCCCAAACATAAAAACGTGCATCCTTTTTTAGTTTATCACTTTGGGCCTTGCTTAAAGTGTTAGGAACTTGCTTAAACACCAAAAAATTGACCAAATCAGCATACCAAGGGGTACTTACCTCAACAGATAGAAGTTTTTCATCCGGAAACGTTTCTGAAATGTGAAAGGCCTCTTCTTCACGCACCATTCGACTTAGGTGGTCAGCCACCACGTTTTCACATCCCTTCTTGTCCCTAATTTCAATGTCGAATTCTTGAAGTAGGAGCATCCAACGAATGAGCCTTGGTTTGGCCTCCTTTTTGGTGAGAAGATACTTCAAGGCTGCATGGTTAGTGAAAACAATTACTTTAGTACCAATTAGATATGATCTAAACTTATCTAATGCAAATACAACCGCCAAAAGTTCTTTTTCAGTTGTAGAATAATTCAATTGAGCATCATTTAAGGTGCGTTAAGCATAATAAATAACATGTGGTTGTTTGTTTTTCCTTTGGCCCAAAACAGCTCCAAGGGCATAATCCGATGCATCACACATCAATTCAAAGGGAATGGACCAATCTAGTGGAGTGATGATTGGTGCCGTGGTGAGGAGGTCCTTGAGATGGTTGAATGCTTTCTCACACGCCTCGTTGAACTCAAAAGATATTTCCTGTTGTAGGAGACGGCCTAGGGGTTGTGCAATCTTGGAAAAGTCCTTGATAAATCGTCGATAGAATCCTGCATGACCAAGAAAAGAACGAACCTCTCTCACCGAAGTAGGAGAGGGTAAGTAGCGTACAAGATCTATTTTAGACTTATCAACTTCAATTCCTTTTTCAAAGATTATATGACCCAAAACAATACCTTGTTTAACCATAAAGTGGCATTTCTCCCAATTTAACACAAGGTTTGTTTCAACACAACGTTTCAAGATTAAAGTGAGATTAGCCAAACAATTATCAAAGGAATCACCAAACACACTAAAGTCATCCATGAATATCTCAATAATCCTCTCAACATAATAAGAAAATATGCTAACCATACACCTTTGAAACGTGGCTAGAGCATTGCACAAACCGAATGGCATGCGTCGATATGCAAACGTTCCAAAGGGACAAGTAAAAATGGTCTTTTCTTGATCATCCGGGGCAATAACAATTTGATTATAACCAGAATATCCGTCAAGAAAACAATAAAAGGAATGACCCGCTAACCTCTCAAGCATTTGATCTAGGAACGGCAATGGGAAGTGGTCCTTCTTTGTGGTGGCGTTTATCTTCCTATAATCAATGCATACGCGCCAACCGGTTTGGATTCGGGTGGGCACAAGCTCATTCTCCACATTCTCCACAACCGTCACTCCAGATTTCTTGGGAACACATTGGATAGGTGAAACCCAACGGCTATCGGAGATGGGGTAAATCACTCCACAATCAAGGAGTTTGATTATCTCCTTTTTCACCACTTCCATCATCGGAGGGTTGAGACGGCGTTGAGCCTCTCTAGTTGGTTTGGCCCCCTCCTCAAGAAATATGTGATGCATACATGTTGTGGGACTAATACCTTTGATATCGGCCTAGGTCCAACCTAGGGCAGATTTGAACTCCTTCAAAACACGCACTAGTTTCTCTTCTTCTTATGCCGTGAGTGATGAAGAAATAATGGCAGGTAAGGTCTCCTTTCCCCCCCAAGAAAATGTACTTCAAATGGCTAGGTAGTGTTTTGAGATCAAGGATAGGTGCCTGAATTATGGATGGAAGCAACTTGTTAGTCGAAATGGGAATTGAATCAAAGTTAGAAGACTTACCATCGTGCTTAGGCAATGACTCAAGGGCAGCAACCAACTCAATGAATTCCTCACTAGGAGGCACGGCATGGGATAGAGCATGTGTGCCGTGGGTTAGCAAAAGTTCCCCTCCCTTGGTTTTGAGTTCCATGCTTCTTGTAATGACATTTTCAAGTGCATCGGCGTTCAACTCTTCAAGGTATCCCTGCGCCAAAGAGTCAACTATATCAATGGAGAAACATGAATGATCCTCACTAGGATACTTAATAGAATCAGAGAGATTAAAATTAACAACTTCCCCATCAAATTCCATGGACAAAGTTCCATTAAACACATTAATCTTCGTCCGAGCCGTCTTCATGAATGGCCATCCAAGGAGGATTGGCAACGAAGGGGTATGGTCAGATTCATCCATCTCGAGCACATAGAAATCCGCCGAAAAGATTAAATGATTGACCTGCACTAACACATCTTCCAAAACTCCCTTTGTATCTATCGGCCAATTGTATGATCACACCATCATTTCTCAATACTCCTAGGTTCATAGATGCATAAATTGAATATGGCATGACATTTATAGAGGCACCTAGGTCTAACATGGCAGATTCAAAACGAGTGTTACCTATGACACAAGGAATGGTAAAACTACCCAGATCTTTGCATTTGACGGGTAGTTTGCGTTGCAAGATGGCGGAGACATTTTCACCTACCTTCACCACCTCTTTGGTTGAAATCCTCTTCCTAGTGGTGCAAAGCTCCTTTAAAAACTTGGCGTATCTCGGGACTTGCTTGATTGCATCCAAGAGGGGTATGTTAACTTGAACTTTCCTAAATGTGTCAAGGATGTCCTTCTCGGCTTCTTCTTTCTTTGTTTGCATGAACCTACTAGGAAAAGGCACATTCGAAGGAAAAACATTAGTAGGAACCGAATTTGACACATTCTTACCCTTTTTGGACAAATTGGACAGTCTGGGATCACTAGAAACTTGCGGCAAAGGTGTTTCCACCTTTGCTGTGGGTTGGCTTGCTTCCTCCTCTTCAATTTTCAGTTTTTCATCCTCTTTGGGACCTGATGGTGATGGTGTAGGACCTGCCCCAACTTCTTTTCCACTTCTCAAGAGTATGGCCTTTGCACTTTCGAAGCCTCCCTTTGGGTTTTGAATGGTAGAACTAGGAAGTTGGCCTTGGTCACGAAACTTCCCTACAAAATCTGCAATCTGCCCAATTTGTTTCTCCAATTGATCCACCCTCTTGTCTTGGTTTTGCATGGCTTTGGCTTGATTCTCTTGCCCCTGAGACAAATTATTTAGTAACTTAATAAGTGTATCATTGTCTAGGGATGTACCTGAAGCATTTGGGGCAGATTGTTGTGGAGCATGTGTGGGTGCGTATGGCTTAGTGAAGAAACCCGGGGGTTGTTATCTAGGGTGTGGCTTAAGTCCAACTATTTAAAGGGTTTTCAGAAATTAAAACCCTAACTTATTTTGGTTAACTAAAATTAAGTCAAAGGCTTCTAGAATTAGGAAATCAAATCAGAAACTAAAAGGAAATTGGCTAAAATATGCGGCTAGGGTTTTATTTGAAAGGGGAATGTGTTTAAGTGCAGAAAATAGGAAATAAGGACCCCCCTTGCATGACAAGGGAAAAGGAAAGGTTAAGAGGTGCGGCTTAATGCTTTATGAAAGGCGAAGTGTCCTAAAACTGAAGGGAAAAGGGGTCCCTTGCACGGCAAGGGATGGGGAGAAAGGGAAAGGTGAGGCAAAGGTCCCTAAGGGGTCCAGGGCCTTTGTTTTGTGTCCTAAATTGCATACGATGCCTTCAAAGTGGCTGGAAAATAAGGACTTTTAAGATTAGGAAAGGTTACCAAAATGGAAAACCTTGGCTTAACTTTCCTACTTCAAGTAGGAATCCTTGTTGGAGTAGGAATCCTTGTTCTTCTAGGAATCCTCATATGAGTAGGAATCCATCTTCAATTAGGAATTCATATTTCTTCAAGTCTTCAACTCATTCATTCCTCTTTTGCTCCAAAAGGCTCCAATTTGCATCTTCTTGCACACTTTGGCTTTATAATCTGAAAACACACAAAAGTGACTTTAAACACTAAAATAACTAAGGAAACACAACATAAATGCACGAGAACAAGCCAATTAAGTCGCATAAATATGCTCCTATCAATGACAATGCTCCAAATTAATTGTGAAAAGCACAAATTAACTCTCAGATTTTCCTAGTTTCATTGAATTGGATGGAATACGCATCGACAATCAAATTATTCTTATCAAATTCCCTACATGAACTGCATAATAGAGATAAAATCAAAGATCATTAAGCTTTTTGAAAACCCTAAGCATTGACTAGGCATTCGTAACTATGAATTGCATGATACTCTTGCCTAGAATTTACTTAATACAATCATGACTAGTGATTTCCACTACTTATGAATATAAGGTCATAACGATTAGGTGAAATTTCCTTATATCCTAGCATCAAATTCATGTATGAAAACTAAGTATGCATCCTTAATCAACACACAAGAACAAGTTCTCAATAAATCAATTAAGTAAATCACATCCACAATTCAAGAAACAAAATCTGGAGGAAATCAATTCATAGAAAACATATGCCCATGGTTTCGAATTCACCCCTAACTAAGAAAAACTTACTTACACATGTTCATACAAATTGAAAAGCAAATTAAAATAAACATGGAAATGAAACAAGGGAAGAAAGAACTCTGAAAGTCTCCAATGGATGTAGATTTCTTGCGGCACAAGATGGTCTTTCTCCTATGGAAGCCACAACACTCCTTCTCCTCCCTAGGACTTGCGGCACAAAGTGTGTTTTTTTTAATGAATGGTGGCTGATGTGAATGGATGAATGAATTGAAGAATGGATGGTTGCCTAGGGTTTTCTCTCGGGGTGCGGCACACTAATAGAAATATAGATATATATATATATATATATATATATATATATATATATATATATAGCATGGCCGAAACCCTAGCAATCAGATTTAGGGTTAACCTAGCTGATACAATTATTTTTGGGCCGCTAAGTTGCGGCATGGGTGTGGGAATTAAGTCCTAGCCCAATCAATCTCAGATACGGACTTATACAATCCAAATCCAAGAGAAAAAAGGCCAAATAAAATCAGAATCCAATCAGAAATAGGTATAAGAATTTTCGTCCAAAATTGGGCCTTCTAGAAACTAAGTGTCTTATGACTGATTTTGGGTGTTCTAGAAGGCATAAAATGGGGGGAAGGTGTGGCACCCTTTTAGGGTCAGATAGGGCTTCTAGAAATTAGGTTTTTAGGTCCACTTGCAGCTAGGATTAAGGTGGAACAAGATTAGGTTAGGATAAGATAGGATAAGGTTTGGATAAGATAAGGTTGGATAAGGTTTTGGATAATGTTTCCTCTTTTCTTGCACTTTCCTTATCTTCTTTGTCATGAACTTTCCTTTTCTGATTTATAGCATGTTTTTAACCTCTTTTGACTCCAAATTCGTCCATCCATGTTGCTCCATATACAAGCTATCCAAAATAAGCCCAAAACTGCTCTAAAAGGCTCAAAATTGCCTTTTCTTGCCAAGTTTGTCATTAGGACCTACAAACAAACGAAAATAGCTCAATACACTAAAATAAGTAGTAATTAGCTCACTAAATGTAAGGAAATAACATAACTAAGTCGCATAAATATGCTCCTATCACACCACATTCCAAAGTTCCATGGGCTGTCCACAGAGGTTCCCAACAAGCATTTAAAAGAGTTCGAGATGGTGTGTTCAAGCATGACTCCAATCAATGTCGATAGCAATATTTTGAAGATGAAGGCCTTTCCCTTCTCACTATTGGAGAAGGTCAAAGATTGGCTATACGAACTAGCACCCAGAATGGTCACTTCTTAGGAGAGCATGAAGAAGGCGTTTCTTGAGAAGTTCTTCCCTACTTCAAGAGTCATTCTCTTGAGGAAGAAAATTAGTGGAATCCAACAAAGTCAAGGAGAGTCTTTCCTAGCGTATTATGAGCGTTTTAAAGCCTTTGTTACATCATGTCCTCAACATCAAATGAAGGAGGAGCTTCTACTTCAATACTTCTATGAAGGCCTTCTTCCCATTGAAAGGCAAATGCTCGATGCTTTGGCGGGAAGTGCATTGGTGGACAAAACTCCTATGGCAGCCAAGACCCTAATTGCAAACCGTGCTCTAAATGCACAACAATACGAAGGAATTCGGCAAAGAGACCCCCCACGGCAACAAGGGCATGAGGTAAGTTCTCAATCCAACATTCAATCTCAATTAGCTAATCTTACTTCTATTGTATCTCAGATGGCCGAAGGAATGAAGATACAATGACCAATCGTATGTGGTGTATGTTCTATCCAAGGACACCCTTCGGAGAAGTGCCCTCAATTGATTGAGAATGGGGGATGGGAGAGTGCAAATGCCATTGGATTTCCAAGCCAAAATCAGCCAAGGAATGATCCATATTCCAACACATACAATCCGGGTTGGAGAGACCATCCAAACTTCAAGTGGAGGGAGCCTCAATAACCTCAACAACAAGGAGGCTTTAGGCAACAACCCCCGGGGTTCTATAACAAGCCATACGGCTCCAATCCAAACCGATCCTAACCCGCCCAAAACAATCAAGGTACGTTTTTGGACAATGATACACTTATTAAGTTACTAACCAATTTGTCTCAAGGGCAAGAGAATCAAAACAAAGCAATGCAAAACCAAGACAAAAGGGTGGATCACTTGGAGAAGCAAATTGGGCAGATTGCGGAGTTTGTAAGGCAATTCCAAAACCAAGGCAAGCTCCCTAGCTCAACCATTGTCAATCCAAAGAGAGGGTTCGAGTCTGCCAAAGCAATCACATTAAGAAGTGGAAAAGAAGTTGGCACTACATCCAAACCATCCAAAACAAGTCCTAATGAAGAAGAGAAGTTGCAATTGGAAAAGGCGGAGTCAAGCACAGCCACGGCAAGGGTAGACACATCCTTGCCGCAACCACTTATGGACCCCAAGTCCTCCAATTCGTCCAATTCAGCCACTAAAGGTAAGTTGGGTTCAAATTCGATTAATTCTAACCCCATTCCACCCAATGTTCCTTTTGCTCACAGATTTTTGCAAGCAAAGAAAGAGGAACATGAGAAAGACATTCTTGAGACGTTTAGGAAAGTGCAAGTCAATATTCCACTCCTAGATGCCATCAAGCAAATGCCTAAATATGCCAAATTCTTGAAGGAACTTTGCACCACAAGGAAGAGGGCTTCGAATAAAGAGGTGGTTAGGGTAAGTGAAAACGTTTCCGCTGTTTTACAAAGAAAGTTACCACCAAAGTGCAAAGATCTAGGTAGCTTTACAATTCCTTGCATTATTGGCCAAACTAAGTTTGAACATGCTATGTTAGACTTAGGAGCTTCAATTAACGTCATGCTATACTCTATTTATGCATCCACGAACCTTGGTGAATTGAAAAATGATGGTGTGATTATTCAATTGGCTGATAAATCTAATGCCTATCCAAAGGGAGTTTTGGAAGATGTTTTAGTGCAGGTGAATAATTTGATCTTCCCGGCGGATTTCTATGTTCTTGAGATGGAAGAAACCACCCATTCCACATCCTTGCCACTCCTTCTTAGGAGGCCATTCATGAAGACGGCCCGAACTAAGATTGATGTGTTTAAAGGAACTTTAACGGTGGAATTTGATGGGGAAGTGATTGATTTTAATATTTCTGAAAGCATGAGATTTCCTAATGAAGACCATTCATGTTTCTCTATTGATATCTTTGATTCATTGGCGCAGGCACATCTTGATCAATTGCATGAGGATGCACTTGAAACGGTCCTTACAATTGGCATAGAATGGACGAATCACATGGCAAAACCCATGGCACCCCACGACACCAATCTGCAATACCATGCCATGCCCTTTGATGATGAAGTGATTGAGGTGGTGGCTGCCCTAGAGTCATTGTCACGGATCCATGGTAAGTTTTCTAGTCCAATGTCAATTCCAATTTCAATTAACAAGTTGCGTTTTTCTATAGAACAACCACCTACCCTTGAGCTTAAACCGTTACCAAACCACTTGAAGTATGTTTTCTTGGGCGAACACGAGACGTTGCCCGTCATAGTGGCCTCCTCACTCACGGCACAAGAAGAGAAGAAGTTGGTGAGGGTTCTCAAAGAGCACAAAAACGGCTATTGGGTGGACTTTGGCCGATATCAAGGGCATAAGCCCTACCACATGCATGCACCGAATGCTCATGGAAGAGGGAGCCAAACCATCAAGGGAAGCACAACGCCGACTCAACCCTCCAATGATGGAAGTCGTGAAGAAGGTGATAGGAGCATATTTAGGCGACTTAGCTAGCTTATTCTTGTGCATTTGTGCTATTATTTCTTAGTTAATGTCATATTTCAACTCATTTTCGTGTGTTTGTAGGTCCAAAGGGTTAAAGTACCAAAAAAGTGCATTTTGGTGCATTTCAGAGCAGTTTTGGGCACTAAGTGGATAGCTTGTATATGGGCCAACATGGATGGACGAATTTGGAGTTCAAAAGGCTAGAAATCTGATGAGAAGATGAAGGAACTAAACTCAAGACAAAGAGGATAAGGAATTAGCTCAAAAGAGGAAACATTATCCAAAACCTTATCCAACCTTATCCAACATTATCCAAAACCTTATCTTATCTTGTCCTATCCTAACCTTATCATGCCTTAATCCTAGTTGCAAGGGGACCTAAATAAATATTTCTAGAATCTATTTGTAGAAGCATTCTCTTCTAGAAGTACCAAAAGCACATTATTTCTAGAAACCCTACAAAGGTGGCACCTATTCCCTTCTAGAAGGCCTTGCCTTGCCTTGCAAGCCGTTCTCTCTTTCCCTCCAATATGTGCCGCACCTCTCTAGGCCCTATCCCTTTTGGTTTCTGATTTTTAGGGCCTCATTCCTTGTGGATTTGGGTTACACAAATCCTTTTGTGAAACTAATTGGGCCAAACCCCCTCCTAGGTGAATGTAATCACTTATTGGCAAACCCTAGGGCCCTAATCCAATAAATTTGTTAAGTGTAACCCTAATCTAATTAACCCTAGGACTATATAAACTTATTCAGAAACTTATTGCCGCAACCCCTAGCCTCCATTCTTCATCCTTCATCCACTCTATACACCTCCATACACAACCTGCCGCACTCTACCACCATAATCAACCATTATTCATCATCCTAAACAAGAACACACCATTCAAAACCCCCAAAACCACCACCCACACCTTGTGCCGTAGCAAGGAAGAAGAAGGGAAGCCCTAGCCGTGCATGCGATTCAACTTGGAATTGATGAAACGTTTTAGGTGTAATCTTTCTTGTGTTTATCAATGTTTAATTTCAAGAATCTTTGCTTTGCGAGTATGAGGAACTAATCCCCTTTTGGCTAGGGGGAATTTCGAAACCATGGCTATATTTGCATTATGATTTGATTACTTCCAGTTGTGATTCCATGAATTGTGAATTCAATTTACTTATCTATTTGAATTAAAACTTGTTTATGTATGTGGATTGAGAGTGCACACTTAATTTGCATGCATAAATCTGATGCTAGGATATAAGGAAACTTCACCTAATCATTGGGAACTTATATGCATAAGTAGTAAAGATTGTTGGTCACAATCATGTTAAGTAAATTCTTGGCATAAGTATCATGCGCTTTCATAGTTACGAATGCCTCATCAACACTTATGATTTCCATGGAAATTAATGATTCTTGATTGTTTCTCTAGTATGCGCTTTCATGTAGAGAACTTTTGAGGAATAATTTGATTGCAATGCGCTAATTCCATTCAATTCAATGACCTAAGGGAAATCTGAGAGTTAATTTAAGCGTACCTAATTAACTTGGGGTGTTGAGGTTCATGATTCATTGAATAAGCAACTGGAGATTGTTTTGTATGCAAGTATGCCATGTGTGGAGAAAGACCTCCTAGCTAGCCCACCATCCACTTAATTCCACCAATTTCGTGCAAATCTGCCTAGTTTAATTTCTTGCTTTGTTTGTTTTATTTTCGTCCAAAACCAAATCCCCATTTATTCTAGAGTGTCCAACTAGTTAGAATATGTTTTAGATCGTGTTTTCAAGAGTTTTGAGTCAAGTTAGAACCAAATTTCGTCTAATTTTGTGTTTAGAGTCAAATCTGCCTAGTTTGTGTTTTTTAGGCAGTTTTGAGTGTTTTCAGCTTATTTTGAGTCTTGTGAACTTGTTTTGAGTATTTTAAGTTGAGTTAAGTGTTTAAAAGCTTTGTTTTATCTATTTGAGTCAGTTTAAAGTGTTTAGCAATCCCTCCTAATCCCCGGTTTAAGAACGATCCCTACTTACTTATATACTATAATTGTCAAAAGAGGGTTAATTTGTGTGTTAAGTTAATTTTTGCATCAGAAGGAAATCATCAAACTACTTGATTGTGGTGTCATCTATCCTATCTCGGATAGTTGTTAGGTTTCACCGGTCCAAGTAGTTCCAAAGAAGTTCGGAGTCACGGTGGTGAAGAATTAAGAGAATGAACTTGTGCCCACACGCATCCAAACCGGTTGGAGAGTTTGCATTGATTATAGGAAGCTAAATGCCGCAACAAGGAAGGATCACTTTCCTTTGCCATTCATTGATCAAATGCTTGAAAGGTTAGCTGGTCATTCTTTTTATTGCTTTCTTGATGGTTATTCGGGTTATAATCAAATTGTCATAGCTCCGGATGATCAAGAAAAGACCACTTTTACTTGTCCATTTGGTACTTTTGCTTATCGTTGTATGCCATTTGGTTTATGCAATGCACCGGCCACTTTCCAAAAATGGTAAGTATATTTTCGGATTATGTTGAGAAAATTATTGAGGTGTTTATGGACGATTTTAGTGTGTTTGGGGACTCATTTGATGATTGTTTGCATAATCTCACTTTAATCTTGAAAAGATGCATGGAAACTAACCTTGTTTTGAATTGGGAAAAGTGTCATTTTATGGTCAAACAAGGCATAGTTTTGGGTCATATCATCTCTGAAAAAGGAATTGAAGTTGATAAGTCTAAAATAGATCTTGTACAATACTTACCCTCTCCTACTTCGGTGAGAGAGGTTCGTTCTTTTCTTGGTCATGCAAGATTCTATAGGAGATTTATCAAGGATTTTTCCAAGATTGCACAACCCCTATGCTGTTTCCTACAAAAAGAAGTGGCTTTTGAGTTCAACGAGGATTGTGAGAAGGCATTCAAGCACCTCAAGGAGATGCTTACCACGACACCAATCATAATCCCACCAGATTGGAGCTTGCCTTTTGAGCTAATGTGTGACGCATCCGATTATGCAATAGGGGCTATTTTGGGCCAAAGGAAGAACAAGCAACCACATGTCATATATTATCCATCCCGAACCTTGAATGATGCTCAATTAAATTACTCTACCACTAAAAAAGAACTTCTTGCCATTGTGTTTGCTTTAGATAAGTTTCGTTCATATTTACTTGGCACTAAAGTAATTGTATATTCTAACCATGCAGCTTTGAAGTACTTATTAACCAAAAAGGAGGCTAAACAAAGGCTAATTCGATGGATGCTTCTTCTTCAAGAGTTTGACATTCAAATTAGAGACAAGAAAGGGAGTGAAAATGTGGTGGCTGACCATTTGAGTCGTTTGGTGTGCAATAAGGACTCCTTACCCATCCAAGAGACATTCCCTGATGAGCAATTGCTGTCCATTAAGGTAAGTGAACCTTGGTATGCCGATTTGGTGAACTTTTTGGTCTCAAAACGTGGTCCAAACACCATAACCAAGCACCAACGTGATAAACTTAAGAAAGAGGCATGGTTTTATGTGCGAGATGACCCATATTTATGGAAATTTTGTGCTGATCAGATTCTTCGACATTGTGTGCATGATTGTGAATTTAATTCAATTCTAACCTTTTGTCACACTTATGCATGTGGAGGACATTTTGGCACACAACGCACTGCCCTTAAGGTGTTAGAATGTGGTTTATATTGGCTTACAATCTTTAAAGATGCTAGAACTTTTTGTTTAACTTGTGATCGTTGTCAATGCATGGGAAATATAGGTGCAAGGGACCAAATGCCGTAAACACCCATCTTTAATGTCGAAATTTTTGATGTTTAGGGCATTGATTTCATGGGTCATTTTCCTTCTTCATATGGTTTCACTTATATTTTGCTTGCGGTTGATTATGTCTCAAAATGGGTGGAAGCCAAGGCCACCAGTAATAATGATTCTAGAGTTGTTGCAGATTTTATCAAAACTAACATCTTTGCTAGATTTGGGATGCCAAGAGTGCTTATTAGTGATGGAGGGTCTCATTTTTTCAATCGTACCATCGAGGCGTTGCTCAAGAAATATCAAGTCACACATAAGGTTTCAACACCTTATCATCCTCAAACCAATGGCCAAGTCGAGGTGTCTAATAGAGAAATCAAGCAAATCTTGGAGAAAACCGTTGGGCCAACAAGAAAAGATTGGAGCTTGTATTTGGAGGATGCATTATGGGCTTATCGAACGGCCTACAAAACACCCATAGGGATGTCACCATTTCGGCTAGTCTATGGAAAACCATGCCATCTCCCCGTGGAGTTAGAACACAAGGCACATTGGGCAATCAAGACATTCAACATGTACATAGATGCGGCTGGAATTCATAGGAAGCTTCAATTGAATGAACTTGAGGAGATTAGGCTTGAAGCATATGAGAATGCTTGCATTTACAAGGAAAAGACCAAGGCTTTCCATGACAAGATGATCCGTAGCAAAACATTCTCCATAGGGCAAAAAGTTTTACTTTTTAATTCTCGCCTTCGTTTATTTCCTGGTAAGTTACGTTCTAAGTGGATTGGTCCCTTTGTTATCACTAATGTTTTTCCATATGGTGCAGTTCAAATCCAAAGCTTGAGGAATGGCCAAGAATTCAAGGTGAATGGGCATCGATTGAAGCCATATTTTGCAAGTGTTGAAGGGCAGGTTGTGGAGGATGTCACCCTCCATGCCATGTATTGTAGGATTAACCCTTTTTGAGCCTTGTCAAGCCTATTTTCTTTGTTAGCCACATTATCCTTACCTAGCCTAGATTAGGACTTTCCATACCTTTGTTCTTAAAGGATAGTGAAGCACGACTTAGATTGAACTCCTTTGGTTAATATATGGCGGAAAATGAGTGTGGGGGAAGATGATAGGGCACGAAAAAAAAAAAAAAAAAAAAAAAAAAAAAGAAAAATTCGTGGAAAAATCAAAAGAAAATAGAAAAGTGTTGAAAAAAAAGGAAAAAGAGTTGAAAAAAAGTGAGAATGAACTCACAAGTGGTGGTTATTTGAAGAGAGTTTAAGTGTTAAATTCATTACTTTGCTTACTATTGCTTTAAGAACTTTTGTTTATCCTTACCTTTCTTTGTTAGCCAATACCTTAGCCTCGTTACAACCCTCAACTTCTATCTTGATGTTATGTGTTCAATATGTGGAGTTTGAATTTGGTATGAGCATATGGAATCACTAGTTCTCGTTCTAAGTAGTAGCATTCCATTCATGAGATCATATTCATGTCATTATTGTAAATCCAGAAAATGCTTTCTTTGATATAACATATGTGAGTGTTAGTCTTCATATCTACATCAATCTTCTCACATATACCTAGTGTAGGGTGTGAAGTTAGAAAATCTGTGTGAAAATAGAGTGCATTCTAGTGAGGAATTGAGGGAATTCTCTAAGGCATGTTACTACATTCGAAACATTGTTTTAATTGATTATATGTGAACTAATAAGTAGTAACTATGATTAAGTGTTTGTTGAAGTGTAAAGAAAGCTAAAAACCGTGGGAATGATGTTCTTTAATGTGTCATGTTCATTGGAAATCCCTGAGGTACATGTTGGAAGGTCTAGAATGTGTTTTGTTTGTTTTGTTTATTTCGTTTTGCTCGAGGACTAGCAAAAGCTAAGTGTGGGGGAATTTGATAGGAGCATATTTATGCTACTTAGTTATGTTGTTTTCTTGCATTTAGTGAGTTAATTACTATGTATTTCAGTCTTTTAAGTTATTTTCGTATGTTTTTAGGTCCTAATGGCAAGAGGAGCAAGAAAGTGCATTTTAAGGCTATTTGGAGCATTTTTGGGCATGGATTGAATAGCTTAACCATGGAGTGAAGAGGATGGACGAAATTGAAGTCAAGAAGGACTAGGAAAGGCTACAAATCTGGTGGATGAAGTCCTAAAGCAAAGAAGATAAGGAAATAGCAAGAAACAAGGAACCTTATCCAACCTTATCTTATCCTATCCTATCCAACCTTATCCTTTCCTAACCTTATCTTATCCTATCCTATCCTATCCAAATCAAGTTAGGACTTAAACCTAGCTAATTGGAGAGGATTAATTACATATTTGAATACCTATTTCAGTTTCTAGAAGCCTTATCCAAGTGTATGCCGCATGAACACCATTCCTTGTAGGTTTAGGAATTGCAATCCTTCTCTTACTCTTATATCACATGTTCATGTCCCTTTAGGGTTAGGAATCTGCCTTAAACACTTCTTCTAGAACACCTTATCCTATCCCTACATGTGTGCCGCACCTAACCTTCTAGAAATCCCTAACTCCATGTCGTGCACTACCTATCCCAATCCCCTTTGGTTTCTGCCTTGAATTAACCCTTTTTCAATGGGATTGTGCAATCCTTCTCCTACACTAAGTGTGCCAAATTAGCCTATATAAACAGCCCTTGCCGCACCATTTAATCACCACCATTCACACAACATTCATTCATTCATTCATTCAGAAATCCACCCTTTGCCGCAACCTTGCAACTAACCTTCCCTCATTCCCCTACTTCCAAACCTCCATCCCAACCTCCATACACCACCACCAACCCTTGCCGCACCACCACACTTGCCTAAATCCATCCAAAACCCAGAAAATCATCCACAAAACCACCCTAGACCTTGTGCCGTGACTTAGCAAGGAAGAGGAGAAGGAAGACCAAGCCTTGGGCGTTTGTGCATTCGAGTTAGAGTGTTGGACGTTTTTAGGTGTAATCTATCTTTTATTTTTAATGTTTAATTCTATGTTGCTTTGTTTTGTCATGAACATGAGAGGCTAAACTCGTTTTAGCCTAGGGATGCTTTGAAACCATGATTACGTTTATAATATGAGTTGATAAATTCCAGTTGTGATTTCATAAATTGTGAATGCAATTTACTTAACCATTTGATGGATAACTTATTCTTGTATGTTTATTAGGGAGGCCTACTTAATTTGCATGCTTGAATTTCGTGCTAGAATATAAGGGTGTTTCACATAATCGTCACAAACTTATGTTCACAAGTAGTTAAGGTTGTTTTCACAATCATGTTAAGTATATTCCTAGCATGAGTATCATGATGTCATAGTTACAAGTGCTTTGTCAATACTTATGATTTCTATTGAACGTAATGATCTTTGACCGTATCTCTATTATGATGTCATGTAGGGGACTTTTGAAGAATGCTTTGGGTTGTCGTATGATGTCATCCAATCCACTAACTTAAGGGAAATCTGAGGGTTAATTAGTGATAGGAGCATATTCATGCGACTTAATTAGCTTGTTCTCGTGCATTTATGTTGTGTTTACTTAGCTATTTTAGTGTTTAAGGCCACTTTTGTGTATTTTCAGATTATAAGGCCAAAGTGTGCAAGAAGATGCAAATTGGAGTATTTTGGAGCGAAAGAGGAATGAATGAGTTGAAGACTTGAAGAAACGACGAATTCCTACTCCAACGATGAATTCTTACCAAAACGTGGAATCCTACTCAAACAAGGTTTCCTACTTGAAGTAGGAAAGTTAACCCTAAGTTTCCCATTTTGCCACCATCCCATTTTATTTTTACCTAAGCCGTGCCCCCCATTTGATGATTAACCTAAGAAACCAAAAAGAAAATCTAAAGCCGCAGCCACCATATAGGATTAGTCTTCTTTGCCCTGCATTTTGGCACACCATTCACCCTAATATTATATACCATATTCCTTATTCTAATCAGCCATGATCCCATTCATTCAACCTAGCCGCAAATCCCATTCACCTTTTCCCCATCACCCAAAAACCAAGCAGCCACTCTCTCCCATTTATCCTGCCGCAGCCACCTGCACCCAATTTTCTTCTCTGCCGCCAATCACCATCCATTCCAGCTTTTCCCCCACTTGTGCCGCAGCCACCAAAACATAAAAATTACAATCAGCCATTGCAGCAAAACCCCATATTGCCGTGCCTATCCCATCACACACCAGCCGTAGCCTCCCTCAACCAAAAACCTTCACTGCCGTGCCTTTTCCCACACCATTCCACCACCATTGCCGCCCACTTTAACACCCTAAATCCATCCCAAAGTCAGAAAAATCACCCAAATAAACCCACACAACATCTCTGCCGCAGCAAGGAGAAGAGGAAAGAGGAGCTTGGACGCGCCGAAATTCAAGTGGATTCGTTGGGCGTTCTAGGTGTAATCAATCCTTTGTGCTTTATGTTTAAATTCAATTGTATTTCTCTTTTTGTGAACATGAGAGGCTAAACCCCCTAGTTAGCTAGGGGGTGATTCGAAACCATGATTATATATGTGAAATAAGTTGATTACTTCCATTTATCGTTGCATAAGTTTTGAATACAATTTGCTTAACCGTTTGATTTAAAACTTATTCTTGTATGTTGATTGAGAGTGCACGCTTAATTTGCATGCTTGAATTTGGTGCTAGGATATAAGTTTGTTTCACCTAATCGTTATGAATTTATATTCACAAGTAGTGAAGGTTGCTAGTCACGATCATGTTAAGTAGATTCCTGGCAAGCGTATCATGCTTTTCATAGTTACAAATGCCTTGTCGATGCTTATGATTTCCAAAGAACGTAATGATTCTAACTTATATCTTTATCATGCTGTTCATATAGAGAATTTGTTAGGAATAATTTGTTTGCGATGCATATTCATCCAATTCAATGATTCTAGGGAAATCTGAAGGTTAATTTAAGCGGACCTAATTAACTTGGAGTATCGAGGTTCATAACTTATTGGATTGATAATTGGAAATTGATTTACGTTGCATATATTTCATGTGTGGAGAAGAACCCCTTAGCTATCCCATCATCCATTGATTCATCACAATTTTGTCTTAAAAATCTGTTTTCTTTACAATCTGCCCATTTAGCTTAAATTCGTCCAACCACAATCCCCCCATATTTTGTTGAGTCGTAGTCATTCATATTTGTTTTATTTTGTGTTTTTAAGCAATTGGAGTCATAACACTTTCAAATTCGTCCCAATTAAGTTCTAGTTTCTGTTTGAGTCAATTCAAATTAGATTAGCACCCCTAGTTAATCCCCGGTTAGAACGATCCCTACTTACTTCATTACTACAATTGTCACAAATAGGGTTTAATTTGTGTGTCAACATAATTTTCACATCAAATTTTTGGCGCCGTTGCCGGGGATTAGCAAAGTTGCTAATCCCTTATCTTGAGTCTTGTTTAAATTGTTTAGTTTCTGTTTTGTTTTAATTTTTGCACCGTGTGTGTGTGTTTTGTTTTCTTTTGTGCCGTGTCTAGGCACCTTATTTCCTTACTTGTGCCGAGTCTATTAGGTTGATTGCTAACCTTGTTTGCTCTTGTGTGCAGGTACTAGTTTATGACCCGTGGCTCACAACCTATTCGTGAGCATATCTCCGACTTTGACGGTGATTTCGAGAGGACTTTGAGAAGGAAAAAGAAATCGCAAGCGTCTAATCCTCCTAGTCCCGAACCTGAATTAGAAGAGCAAGAAGTTGAAGTTGAGGTTGAAGAGGAGGCCACGGATTGGGTTGAAGAGGAAGTACCAACCATGGCAGTGGACAATCGAACCATCAAGGAGCTTTCTGCCTCGGGTTTGGCCAATGCAGCACCCCTTTGCATCCAATACCCTAGGGCAGCCCCTGAGAAGACCGATGAATTTGAGTTGAAGTCCAGCTTGCTCCACCATATTCCGAAATACCATGGGTTGGCCATGGAGGATCCGAACAAGCATCTAAAGGAAGTCGAGGTGGTGTGCTCAAGTATGACACCGGTGAACGTGGACAGCAACATATTGAAGATGAAGGCTTTTCCTTTTTCTTTGGTGGAGAAGGCCAAGGATTGGTTGTATGAGTTGGCTCCCGGAACTGTCACATCATGGGAGAGTATGAAGCGAGCCTTCTTAGAGAAGTTCTTTCCGACATCACGAGTCATTCTTCTTCGCAAGAAGATTAGTGGAATTCAGCAAAGCCAAGGTGAATCTTTTCCTACGTATTACGAACGTTTTAAATCTCTTGTTGCTTCATGTCCACAGCACCAGATGAAGGAGGAGCTACTTCTTCAATATTTTTACGAAGGCCTTTTACCACTTGAACGGCAAATGTTGGATGCATCTGCGGGAGGAGCTCTAGTGGACAAGACGCCTAGGGATGCCAAAACTCTCATTGCCAATCGAGCACTCAATGCACAACAATATGAAGGTGTTGGGCAGAGAGACACCCCACGGCCACAGCATGTAAATGAGGTAAGTTCTATTTCTGAGTTACAATCCCAAATGGCTAACCTTACGTCTATGTTATCGCAGTTTGTTGAAGGCCCTAAGACGCAAGGAACTACAATCTGTGGTGTATGCTCCATTCAAGGACACCAATCTGATCAATGTCCTCAATTAATTGAGAACGGAGGGTGGGAATCTGCCAATGTCGTGGGCTTTGGGAATCAGAACCAACCAAGGGGTGATCCTTTCTCCAACACATACAATCAGGGATGGCGTGACCACCCCAATTTCAGATGGAGAGATGCACCACAATATGGCCAACAAAGTGGATTCCGACAACCCCCGGGTTTCTTTCCAAGGCCAATGGCACCACAACCACCTCCTCAGGTACGTCTATGAATGACGATAAAACATATCAGTTACTAACCACAATGGCGCAGGGAATGCAGAACCAAGCAAAGGAGGTTAATGAGCTAAAGAAGCAGATGGGCCAAATGGCCGAATTTTTGGGACAATTCCGTGAAAATGGTAAGTTACCAAGCACTACGGTGGTCAATCCCAAGGGTGGTTTCGAAACGGCCAACGCAATCACCTTGAGAAGTGGAAAAGAAGTTGGCATTACATCAAAACCATCACCATCAAGCCCCGAAGAGGATGAAAAACGGAGAATTGAAGAGGAGGAAGCAAGACAACCCACGGCGAAGGTGGACATACCTTTGCCGCAAGCTTCTAGAGATCCCAACTTGTCCAATTCGGCCAAAAAGGGTAAGAATGTGTCAAATTCGGTTCCTACTAATGTTTTTCCTCCGAATGTGCCTTTTCCTAGTAGGTTTATGCAAACGAAGAAAGAAGAAGCCGAGAAGGACATCCTTGAGACATTGCGGAAAGTTCAAGTCAACATACCCCTCTTGGATGCCATTAAGCAAGTCCCAAGGTATGCAAAGTTTTTAAAAGAGTTATGCACAACTAGGAAAAGAATTCCAAACAAAGAAGTTGTGAAAGTGAGTGAAAATGTATCGGCGGTTTTGCAACGAAAGTTGCCTCCAAAATGTAAGGATCCAGGGAGCTTTACTATCCCATGCACAATTGGAAACACGAGATTTAAACAATGCATGTTAGATTTAGGTGCTTCTATTAATGTCATGCCATATTCCATTTATGCATCTATGAACCTTGGTGAGTTAAAACAAGATGGTGTTATAATTCAGTTGGCCGATCGTTCTAATGTTTATCCCAAGGGAGTCCTTGAGGATGTTTTAGTGCAGGTCAATCATCTCATCTTTCCTGCAGATTTTTATGTCTTAGAAATGGAGGATTCGAGCGATGCTCCATCATTGCCACTCTTGCTAGGCCGTCCGTTCATGAAAACAGCTCAAACAAAGATCGATGTGGCCAAGGGAGCACTAACAATGGAGTTTGGGGGTGAAATAATTAAATTCAATGTTTATGACTCTAGTAAGAATCCTAACGATAGTCATTCTTGTTTTGTTGTAGATGTGCATAAGGACAAAGGGCCGAAAGGATCCACACTTACTATGAAGGATGTATCAAGCACCACCAGTGGAGAAGAACTTGGAGTGATTGCCCTACAACCACCCAATATGGCCGAAACTTCAAATGGGGACATTGTTGATAGGGCTGCCGATTTTGAGCCTTCACTACAATATGTTTGTAAGTTGCCAAGCCCAATTCCAATACCCATTTCAACTAATAGGTTGTTACCTTCTTCGGTGCAGGTACCCAATCAATTTCAAGGTGGTGGGAGCATGTACATGGACTTTCAGAATCGAAACACCACCATCAGGGAGGATCATTATCCCCGGCCATTCAGTGAGCCATACTACGAGAAATTTCAAGAAGTATACCGTGGAGGACATACCCCTCCATGCCGTGAGCCAGAGTGAAGATTAAAAGAAGGTTTCGTCCGGCTGGAAGACGTTAAAGCAAGCGCTTCGTGGGAGGCAACCCATGCAATCAACAAAGGAAGAACTTGGGAATCGCTCCACACTCAGATTTGCGTCCCTAAACCCTTTCCTTTGTTGCTTACTTTATGTTATGTATAATGTGTTTAATTGTGTCTAAAACATTGAGGACAATCTTTAGTTTAAGTGTGGGGGGGTAACATTCTGTTTTGAGATATTTTTGCATGAAATTCGTAGGGTATTACCACCTAACATGTCTAAACTTGTTTCCCACTGTTTTTAAGTGTTTTTAAGCTATTTTTAGAGTCTTTTTATGTGTTATTTTGAAAAATCCGAAAATCCCCTAAAAATTTGAAAAATTGTTTTGAAAAACCCAAAAAGAGTTGTGTTTGTATGTTTGTTTGTGTCGTAGGGTACCTTCCAACGCAATGATGAGGATTTGGTTTTTAATTGCATGATGGTTAAAGAAAGTTACAAACATGGATGGACGTTTGATATACTCTTTGGTTTATGCTTGTTTGTAGTTATAGTTTACGAATTCACATGTAATCACAAAGAAAAAATTAGTTTTTGTAACATGCTTGAAGGAAGGAACTCAAACTAACGCTACATCCCTGTGAGACTTGAGCCTAAACGTTATTTGGAGAGTTAAAATCTGTGCATTGTTGTTTTCTAAAGTCGTTGCATGATCTCATTATTCTTTGCTTGGTTACTACTTAGAAGGCGTTTCATCACTTAGTTCCAAATGCTAGAACTCATGCCCATTTCATTCAAAGCATGTCGTTGATTGGCATAACACATATTCAAGATGAAGTTGTGTAGTGACCACCACTAAAAGCCAAACAACCATGTGCCCTTCACTCATTTTGTGTTTAAGTTTAACCCCATTGAGCCGTGTTAGCCCATGTTCTTTGTTAACCCACATTATCCTCACCTAGCCTAGAATAGGACCATCCGTATCCTTGTTCTTGAAGCATAGTAAGCATGAATGAATTCCCTTTTGATTAATGTGTTGCAGAAAATAAGTGTGGGGGAAGGATTATTGATATGAGTTTATGTGCCATAGGCACGGCTAAAAAAAAAAAAAAAAGAGAGAAGAAAGAAAAAAAAAGAGTTGAAAATAGTTGAAAAGTTTTGGTTGTTGAAGTAAGGGCCCAAAACAATGAATTAGGCCCTAAGAGTTGTTTGAATCTTCCCTATTTGTCTAAAAGTTGATTTCTGCATTCTAAGGGAATTCTAGGACTTAATTTCAATACTTTGCTTGCTATTGCGTAAAGAACTTTTGTTTATCCCTATCTTTCCTTGTTAGCCAACACCCCAAGCCCCGTTACAACCCTTGACTTCTATCTTGAGTGTTGTGCATTTCAATTGTGGAGTTTGAATTTGGTATGAGCATATGGTGTCACTGGTTCTCGCATCTAAGTACTAGCATTCCATTCATGAGATCATATCTAAACACGTTTAATTACTCCAGAAATTGCGTTCTTTGTTATAACATATGTGAGTACTAGTTTTTCATGTTTACATCAATCTTCTCACATATAACTAGTGTAGGGTGTGTAGTCAGAAAATCTGAGTGAAAATTGAGTGCATAACTAGTGAGGAATTGAGGGAGTTCTCTAAGGCATGTTACTACATTCAAAATGTGTTTTAATTGATTAAATGCGAACTAGTGAATGGTGACTATGTTAAGTATATGCTTGAGGGGAGGGAAGACTAAAAGCTATGTAAGTAATGATCTTTGACATGTCATGTTTTATTGGAAATCCCTGAGGCAAACGTTGGAAGGTTTAGGTTATGTTTTGTTTGTTTTGTTTCGTTTTGTTTAGTTAGTTTTGTTTTGCTCGAGGACTAGCAAAAGTTAAGTGTGGGGGAATTTGATAGGAGCATATTCATGCGACTTAATTAGCTTGTTCTCGTGCATTTATGTTGTGTTTACTTAGCTATTTTAGTGTTTAAGGCCACTTTTGTGTATTTTCAGATTATAAGGCCAAAGTGTGCAAGAAGATGCAAATTGGAGTATTTTGGAGCGAAAGAGGAATGAATGAGTTGAAGACTTGAAGAAACGACGAATTCCTACTCCAACGATGAATTCTTACCAAAACGTGGAATCCTACTCAAACAAGGTTTCCTACTTGAAGTAGGAAAGTTAACCCTAAGTTTCCCATTTTGCCACCATCCCATTTTATTTTTACCTAAGCCGTGCCCCCCATTTGATGATTAACCTAAGAAACCAAAAAGAAAATCTAAAGCCGCAGCCACCATATAGGATTAGTATTCTTTGCCCTGCATTTTGGCACACCATTCACCCTAATATTATATACCATATTCCTTATTCTAATCAGCCATGATCCCATTCATTCAACCTAGCCGCAAATCCCATTCACCTTTTCCCCATCACCCAAAAACCAAGCAGCCACTCTCTCCCATTTATCCTGCCGCAGCCACCTGCACCCAATTTTCTTCTCTGCCGCCAATCACCATCCATTCCAGCTTTTCCCCCATTTGTGCCGCAGCCACCAAAACATAAAAATTACAATCAGCCATTGCAGCAAAACCCCATATTGCCGTGCCTATCCCATCACACACCAGCCGTAGCCTCCCTCAACCAAAAACCTTCACTGCCGTGCCTTTTCCCACACCATTCCACCACCATTGCCGCCCACTTTAACACCCTAAATCCATCCCAAAGTCAGAAAAATCACCCAAATAAACCCACACAACATCTCTGCCGCAGCAAGGAGAAGAGGAAAGAGGAGCTTGGACGCGCCGAAATTCAAGTGGATTCGTTGGGCGTTCTAGGTGTAATCAATCCTTTGTGCTTTATGTTTAAATTCAATTGTATTTCTCTTTTTGTGAACATGAGAGGCTAAACCCCCTAGTTAGCTAGGGGGTGATTCGAAACCATGATTATATATGTGAAATAAGTTGATTACTTCCATTTATCGTTGCATAAGTTTTGAATACAATTTGCTTAACCGTTTGATTTAAAACTTATTCTTGTATGTTGATTGAGAGTGCACGCTTAATTTGCATGCTTGAATTTGGTGCTAGGATATAAGTTTGTTTCACCTAATCGTTATGAATTTATATTCACAAGTAGTGAAGGTTGCTAGTCACGATCATGTTAAGTAGATTCCTGGCAAGCGTATCATGCTTTTCATAGTTACAAATGCCTTGTCGATGCTTATGATTTCCAAAGAACGTAATGATTCTAACTTATATCTTTATCATGCTGTTCATATAGAGAATTTGTTAGGAATAATTTGTTTGCGATGCATATTCATCCAATTCAATGATTCTAGGGAAATCTGAAGGTTAATTTAAGCGGACCTAATTAACTTGGAGTATCGAGGTTCATAACTTATTGGATTGATAATTGGAAATTGATTTACGTTGCATATATTTCATGTGTGGAGAAGAACCCCTTAGCTATCCCATCATCCATTGATTCATCACAATTTTGTCTTAAAAATCTGTTTTCTTTACAATCTGCCCATTTAGCTTAAATTCGTCCAACCACAATCCCCCCATATTTTGTTGAGTCGTAGTCATTCGTATTTGTTTTATTTTGTGTTTTTAAGCAATTGGAGTCATAACACTTTCAAATTCGTCCCAATTAAGTTCTGGTTTCTGTTTGAGTCAATTCAAATTAGATTAGCACCCCTAGTTAATCCCCGGTTAGAACGATCCCTACTTACTTCATTACTACAATTGTCACAAATAGGGTTTAATTTGTGTGTCAACATAATTTTCACATCAATTAGTGATGTCACGGTTAATCTGGGGTGTTGAGGTTCATGGTTTATCGGAAAAGCAACTGGAAATCAATTTATGTTTGAATGTATCATGTGTGGAGAAGTATCCCTTGGCTATCCCATCATCCATTGGTTTTCCTCAAATTCGTCCAAAATCTGTTTTAAAGTTTTAAGTTACTTGTTTTCTTTTAAATTCGTCCAAAATCAAAACCCCTTTTCTTACTTTGTCCAAATCTGTCCAAAGGAGTCTTTTTGAGTCTTTAGAGTCAAAACTAAGTGTATTTTCGTCCAAATTAAATCCTAAAGTCTAAATTGAGTCTTTTTGGTTGTTTTGAGTTGTTTTGAGTTTTTAAAGTTTGTTTTGAGTCATACAAGTTAGTAAGAGTCTTGTGAGTTTATTTAAAGTGTTTTAAAGCATATTTTCACATCTTTGAGTCAATTTTCATTAGATTAGCAATCCCTCCTAATCCCCGGCCTAGAACGATCCCTACTTATATCTATACTACAATTGTCAAAAAGAGGGTTTAATTTGAGTGCTATCTTATTTCACATCAATACCCTTATTCTTAATGGATAGTGAAGCATGACTTAGAATGAATTCCTTTTGATCAACATATTGCAGAAAACAAGTGTGGGGGAAGGTAATAGGGCACGACAAAGAAAGGAAAAAAAAAATTTGTGGAAAAAGAAAAAGACAAGAGAAAAGTGGCAAAAAGAAAGAAAAAGAGTTGAAGAATAAGTGAGAATGACCTCACAAGTATTGGTTGTTGAAGAAAGGGTCCAAAAGTTTGAATTTGACCCTAAATGTTGCATGAATCTTCCCTTGTGTTTAAAAGTTAATTTCTGCCATCAAAAAGGAGTTTAAGTGTCAATTTCATTACTTTGCTTCCTATTGCTTTAAGAACCTTTGTTTATCCTTTACCCTTCTTTGTTAGCCAATACCCTAGCCCCATTACAACCCTTAACTTCTATCTTGATGTTATGTGTTCAATATGTGGAGTTTGAATTTGGTATGAGCATATGGAATCACTGGTTCTCGTTCTAAGTAGTAGCATTCCATTCATGAGATCATATACATATCATTGTCATAATTCCAGAAAATGCTTTCTTTGTTATAACATATGTGAGTGTTATGATAGGAGCATATTCATGCGACTTAAATGGCTTGTTCTCGTGCATTTACGTTATGTTTCTCTCGTTATTTTAGTCCTTTATGCTTCTTTTGTGTGTTTTCAGGTTCTAAGGGCCTAGGGAGCAAGAAAGTGCATTTTGAGGCCATTTGGAGCATTTTTGGGCATGGATTGGATAGCTTATCCATGGAGCCAAGAGGATGGACGAATTTGAAGGCCTTGTATGCACTTGAAGACACAAAACAAAGGGCCTAGCCCAATCAAACACATTATGCCATACAAACCAACCTATTTTAGGCCCATTCTATGTACTTAAACCCTAGCCCTTTAAACTAGTTCATTTATCACTTATCAAACCATTCACTTATCACTCACCACATATCATTCACTTATCACTTAACATATCATTCACTTATCACTTAACATATCATTCATTTATTTCACTTCCATACTCCTCTTAATTCCACATGCATTCTCACACATGCACATCATTCACTCACATTTCCACCATTCATTCTTTATTCCTTTCCAAACATCTCACATGCATTTCTTCATTATTTCCTAACCCTACATGCATTATTTATTGCATCTTCACATGCATTCACACACACTTTACACATTCAAACCGTGAGCTCCCATTCCTATATGCCATTTTCAGATTTCCACCCACTAACCTAGTCATCAACACATGCACTTCCACCTTTCATCCACAATGATTCATGATTCATTCACTTTGCATCCTTTAATTCAATCACATACTTTCCCATTGTATAATACATCCACATGCATCTTTAACCAACAAACATTACAACCACATGCACCCTTTTCTCCACATTCCAAACATTGCCGTGTATCCCCTTCATCAATTCCAGCATCTTCACATGTCTTCTAGCTTTCCCTTTCATTTCCACCACTCATTCTTCATCATTTCAGCCACCTACATGCATTAATTGTTAAACTTTTCATCATTGCATTCAGAAAATGAGCAAGAAAGCTTCTCAATGCCGTGTATCCCCTTCACCATTTCAGCACATTCCAACACCTTCACATGCAATTCCAGTTTTCACATGTTTTCCTAACTGATTTTCCATCATTAATTAGCCACTTGCATCTTAAACAAACAGCCATATGTTCCCTCCACTACTCCTATAAATACCCTTGCATTCATTCATTCAAGATCATCTCATTTTCATACACAACACACCACAAACACTTCCATCTTCTCCCTAGCCGTGAGTCTCTCCATTTTCTGCACCATTCCCTTCCCTTTCTCCTCCATTTCTTCCATTTCCATAATCCCCCAATCCATTCAACACACCAACAACATCCCTTAGTCCTTGTGCTCAAACGAAGACGAAGAGAAGAGGGCCTAAACGTTCATACAATTCACGTTTGAGTTGTTGGAATGTTTATGCGTTTCTTTGATTTCAATGTTTAAATTCAATTCTCTTTGTTTTGTAATATGAGGAATGGAAGAGAAGAGTGCCTAAACGTTCATACAATTCAAGTTTGAGTTGTTGGAATGTTTAGGTGTTTCTTTGATTTCAAAGTTATGAGGAACTAAACCCTTTTTGGCTAGGGGTGATTTCAATACCATGTTTATTTATGTGATATGAATTGATGAATTCCGGTTATGAACTCTTGATTCGTGAATGCAATTGGCTTAACTATTTGATGATTAACTTATTTGTGTTTGTTGATTGAGGGTCGACACTTAATTAGCATGCATGAATATGTGGCTAAAGTTTAAGAAGGTTTCACATAATCGTTACTAACTTATACTTGAAAGTAGTGAAGGTCGCTTGTCACGATCGCGTTAAGTTTAATTCTTAGCATGAGTAACATGATGTCATAGTTACAAATGCTTTGTCAATGCTTATGGTTTTCATTATTCTTAATGATCTTCGATTGTATCTCTATTATGATGACATGTAGGGAACTTTTGAGAATGTTTTGGGTTGTCGAATGATGCCATCCAATCAAATAATATAAGGAAAATCTAAGGGTTAACTAGTGATGTCACGGTTAATTTGGGGCATTGTCGTTCATAATTCAATGAAGGAATAACTGGAAATTGATTCATATGCATAAATATCATGTGTAGAGAAAGAACCCTTAGCTAGCTTCCCATCCATTCATTTCCGTCAAATCCATATTTACAATTTGTTTTGTTTCCAAGTATTCATTTTAGTTTAAATTCGTCCAAATCCAATTCCCCCCTATTTCGTTGAAGTCTTAGTCTTAATCTTTCTTATTTTTAGTTTTGCTTTCTTCGAGCATTAAATAGTGTTTTATATTGTGTTTTTATGTTTTTAAGTCAATTTAGAAGGTTTTAGCAAGCCCTCCTAATCCCCGGTCTAGAACGATCCCTCACTTATCCATTCTACTACAATTGTCAAACGAGGGTTTAATTTGAGTGTCAAGTAATTCTCGCATCAAATTTTGGCGCCGTTGCCGGGGATTAGCAACTTTGCTAATCCTTTGTCTTTATTTTTATATTTTTTTTTGTTTTTCGTGCATTCTTATTTCAGATTCTTAGTTTGTTTGTTTCCTTGTTTTTTTAGGTACTGTGTATGACTCGTCGCTCTCGGCCTATTATAGAGAACATCTCCGACTTTGACGGTGATTTTGAACGCACTTTGAGGAGAACGAGGAGTCAATAAGAGCCACCACAACCTCCACCACAACCTGGGCTTGAAGAAGACGAAGTAGGTGTAGAGGAAAAGCCCACGGATCAGACTTTTGAAGAAGAACAAGCCATGGCAGCAGATAATAGAACCATCAAGGAGCTTTCGGCCTCGGGTTTGGATAATACATTGCCTCTTTGTAACCAATACCCCACAGCTGCAGAGGGGAAGACTGAGGAATTTGAACTCAAATCCAGTTTGTTACACCATATTCCGAAGTTCCATGGCTTGTCCAAGGAAGACCCCAACAAACACTTGAAGGAGTTCGAGGTGGTTTGTTCGAGCATGACCCCCGTCAATGTGGATGGGAGTATATTGAAGATGAAGGCCTTTCCATTTTCACTTATGGACAAGGCCAAAGATTGGCTCTACGAACTAGCCCCGGGAACTGTGACTTCGTGGGAGAGTATGAAGCGTGCTTTCTTGGAGAAATTCTTCCCTACTTCGAGAGTGATTCTCCTACGGAAGAAAATTAGTGGTATTCAACAGAATCATGGTGAGACATTCCCGGCTTATTATGAGCGCTTCAAGGGCCTTGTAGCTTCATGTCCTCAACATCAAATGAAGGAGGAACTTCTCCTTCAATATTTCTATGAGGGCCTCCTTCCTATCGAACGTCAAATGCTTGATGCATCAGCGGGAGGAGCATTGGTGGACAAAACACCAAGGGATGCCAAGATTCTCATAGCCAACCGAGCGCTCAACGCTCAACAATATGAAGGAGTGGGTCAAAGGGAAGCCCCACGACAACAAAGTGTAAATGAGGTGAGTGCTATTTCTGAAATTCAATCACAACTTGCTAATCTTACTTCTCTTGTTTCTCAGGTTGTGATTGGTCCAAAAGCACAAGAACACCAAGTTTGTGGCGTGTGCTCAATTCAAGGGCATCCATCCGACAAGTGCCCTCAACTAATCGAGAATGGTGGGTGGGAATCTGCCAATGCAATTGGTTTCCAAGGACAAAATCAAAACAACCCATACTCGAACACTTACAATGCCGGATGGAGGGACCATCCAAACTTCAAATGGAGGGAGCCACAACAAGCTGCCCAACAAGGAGGATTTAGGCCAAACCCCCCTGGTTTTTATTCCAAGCCGTATGCACCCCAACAACCCCAACAACCTTCGGCATCATCTCATTCAGGTACGTCCTTGGAAAGTGATCAAGCTATGCAATTCCTAACCTCTATTTCGCAGGGGTTGCAAAATCAAAACAACCGGATAGCAAATAACGAGAAGGAGATGACGGATATGAAGAAACAAATAGGGCAGATTTCTGAGTTCCTTGGACAGATTAGAGAGCAAGGAAAGCTTCCTAGCTCAACCACAGTCAATCCAAAGGGAGGATTCGAATCCGCCAAGGCCATCACCCTAAGGGGTGGAAAAGAAGTTGGGACCGAGCCAAACAATCCCAAATCTGCCCAGAAAGAAGATGAAGAGACGACACAACCTGAGGCAGATCACCCTAACTCGGCCAAATCAGGTAATTTAAGTTCAAATTCATGTACTTCACGTCCTAATCTGCCCAATGTACCTTTTCCTCGCAGGTTCATGCGAGGAAAAAAGGAAGAAAGCGAGAAGGACATTCTTGAAACGTTCCGGAAGGTGCAAGTGAACATACCGCTTCTCGATGCAATCAAACAGGTTCCAAAGTATGCTAAATTCCTCAAGGACCTATGCAATACAAAGAGAAGAAGGGCAAACAAAGAGGTAGTGAAGGTAAGCGAGAATGTGTCCGCTGTTTTGCAACGTAAACTGCCTACCAAGTGCAAAGACCCCGGTAGTTTCACGATTCCTTGTGTGATTGGACATAATCGTTTTGAACATGCCATGCTTGATTTAGGTGCATCCATAAATGTCATGCCTTATTCTATTTATGCATCTATGAATTTGGGTGAATTAAAACAAGATGGTGTAATTATACAATTGGCCGATCGTTCTAACGCGTATCCAAAAGGAGTTTTGGAAGATGTGCTTGTGCAGGTGAACCATTTAATTTTTCCGGCTGATTTCTACGTCCTAGACATGGAGGATTCAGCCCATTCTACATCTTTGCCGATTCTCCTTGGTAGGCCATTCATGAAGACGGCCCGAACAAAGATTGATGTATACAAAGGCACCTTGACAATGGAATTCGATGGGGAAGTGATTGATTTTAATATTTCTGAAACTATGAGATATCCCGTTGATGACCATTCTTGTTTTTCCATTGATGTTATCGATTCTTTGGTGCAGGTATACCTTGAAGAATTGAACGAGGACGCCCTGGAAACAACCATCACTAAGGCCATAGAGCGCAAAAATGAAGGATTTGGGCCAATGCAAGGCCACGGCAAGGAGGAGGAATTCTTTGCAATGGGTTCTAGTGAAGAAATAATTGAGGTTGTGGCAGCCCTTGAGTCATTGCCACAACAATATGGTAAGGTTCCACTCTCACTTTCAAATTCAGTTTCCACTAAGATGCTACCTTCTGTTGTTCAAGCACCATCGCTTGAACTTAAGCGGTTGCCGGACCATTTGAAGTATGTGTTTTTGGGAAAAGGCGAAACATTGCCCGTCATCATTTCATCAAGTCTCACGGCAATGGAGGAGGAGAAGCTTGTGAGGGTGCTGCGAGAGCACAAAACGGCCATAGGGTGGACTTTGGCCGACATTAAAGGAATAAGCCCTACCACATGCATGCACCGTATACTTCTTGAGGAGGGGGCTAAACCAACTCGAGAGGCTCAACGCCGTCTCAACCCTCCGATGATGGAAGTGGTGAAGAAGGAAATAATCAAGCTTTTGGATTGCGGAGTGATCTACCCTATCTCCGATAGCCGTTGGGTCTCTCCAGTTCAAGTCGTTCCCAAGAAGTCCGGAGTAACTGTTATCAAGAATGATGAGAATGAGCTCGTGCCTACACGCATTCAGACTGGATGGCGAGTATGTATCGATTACCGGAAGCTAAATGCCATGACTAGGAAAGATCACTTTCCTTTGCCATTCATCGACCAGATGCTCGAAAGGTTAGCCGGTCATGCTTTTTACTGTTTTCTTGATGGATACTCTGGATATAACCAAATTGTGATAGCCCCGGATGATCAAGAGAAGACCACATTCACATGTCCCTTTGGAACATTTGCTTATCGTCGCATGCCATTTGGCTTATGCAACGCACCGGCCACTTTCCAAAGGTGTATGGTAAGTATATTTTCCGATTTTGTTGAAAAGATCATTGAGGTTTTCATGGATGATTTCAGTGTATTTGGGAGTTCATTTGATAATTGCTTGGATAATCTGACCTTAATTTTGAAACGATGTGTTGAAACTAACCTTGTCTTGAATTGGGAGAAATGTCACTTTATGGTGAAACAAGGTATAGTTTTAGGACATATTGTTTCAGAAAAAGGAATTGAAGTAGATAAATCGAAAATAGACCTTGTACGTCACTTACCCTCTCCTACTTCGGTTAGAGAGGTACGTTCGTTTCTTGGCCATGCAGGGTTCTATAGGCGTTTTATCAAGGACTTCTCCAAGATGTCCAACCCTCTTTGCCGATTGCTTCAAAAAGATGTGCCATTCAAGTTTGATGAAGAGTGTAATTCGGCATTTAACCAACTCAAGGAGAAGCTAGTCTCGGCCCCCATTATTGTACCTCCAGATTGGAGCCTTCCGTTCGAGCTCATGTGCGATGCATCCGACTATGCATTAGGAGCTGTTCTAGGACAAAGAAGAGACAAGCGGCCGCATGTCATATACTATGCCTCTCGAACTCTCAATGATGCCCAATTGAACTACTCCACGACGGAAAAAGAACTTCTAGCTGTGGTTTTTGCTTTAGATAAATTCCGTTCATATTTAATTGGTACTAAAGTAATCGTTTATTCTGATCATGCAGCTTTGAGGTACTTGCTCACGAAAAAGGAAGCAAAGCCGAGGCTTATCCGTTGGATTCTTCTTCTTCAAGAATTTGATATTGAAATCCGGGATAAGAAAGGAAGCGAGAATGTAGTGGCTGACCATTTAAGCCGAATGATCCACGAGGAGCATGAACATGCCGTACCTATCCCTGAAACGTTTCCCGATGAGCAGTTGCTTTCCATTGAGGTAAGTGAACCATGGTATGCAGATTTAGTGAATTACTTGGTGGCTAAACAATTTCCAAATGAACTAAACAAACACCAACGTGATAAGCTTAAAAATGATGCACGTTTCTATGTTTGGGATGACCCTTATTTGTGGAAGTATTGCTCAGATCAAATTGTACGTAGATGTGTGCATGATTCTGAATTTCACTCAATTCTAAGCTTTTGTCACACATATGCATGTGGTGGTCATTTTGGCACACAACGCACTGCCCTCAAGGTTCTAGAGTGTGGTTTTTATTGGCCGACTATATTTAGGGATGCTAGAACCTTTTGTATGTCTTGTGATCGTTGCCAACGAATGGGTAACATAGGTACCAAGGACCAAATGCCGCAAACCCCTGTCTTTAATGTTGAAATTTTTGATGTTTGGGGCATTGATTTCATGGGCCCTTTCCCTCCATCTTATGGTTTCACTTATATCTTGCTAGCTGTTGATTATGTTTCTAAATGGGTGGAAGCAAAAGCCACCCGTACTAACGATTCTAAGGTGGTTGCAGATTTCGTGAAAACTAACATTTTTGCTAGGTTTGGAATGCCGAGAGTAATCATAAGTGATGGAGGGTCTCACTTTTGCAATCGGACCATTGAGGCGTTGCTAAGAAAGTACCATGTCAACCATAAGGTCTCCACACCTTACCATCCTCAAACAAATGGCCAAGCCGAGGTGTCTAACCGAGAAATCAAACAAATTTTGGAGAAGACCGTTGGACCAACAAGGAGGGATTGGAGCTTACGTTTAGATGATGCACTGTGGGCATATCGTACGGCGTACAAAACACCTATTAGGATGTCACCTTTTCGGCTCGTCTATGGTAAGCCATGTCATTTGCCCGTATATTTAGAGCACAAGGCACATTGGGCCGTGAAGACTTTCAACATGGACATAGATGCAGCGGGAGTTCATAGGAAGCTCCAATTGAATGAACTTGAGGAGATTCGGAATGAAGCCTATGAGAATGCCCGGATGTACAAAGCCAAGACCAAAGCATTCCATGATAAAATGATTCGAACCAAGACCTTCACAGTTGGGCAGAAAGTGTTACTTTTCAACTCTCGCCTACGTTTGTTTCCTGGTAAGTTGCGTTCTAAATGGATTGGCCCGTTTGTTGTTACTAACGTTTTACCTTATGGTGCAGTCCACATAAAAAGCTTAAGGAATGGCGTAGAATTCAAGGTGAACGGGCATCGGTTGAAGCCATATTACGAGCATGGTGTGGGGCAAGTGGTGGAAGACATTCCTTTCCATTCCGTGGGCTCAAATGAAGATTAAAAGAGGGTACTCGTCCGGCTGAAAGACGTAAAAGAAAGCGCTTCGTGGGAGGCAACCCATGCATCCGAATAGAGAAGAACTTGGAAACCCCTTTAAGAGACTTATTTTTATTCCTTTCTTTTTCTTTACTGCCTTTACTTTGCTTTCTTTCTCGTATTTGTTTATTTGCTTGCTCTGTTGTGACTTTCTTCTTAAAACATTGAGGACAAAGTTTGATTTAAGTGTGGGGGGGTAAACAATTTGCATTTGCATGAACTTCGTGGGATTTATTCACCTATCACTTAGAATGTTGTTTCTTGCTGTTTTAAGCGTTTTTAGAGTGTTTTAGTGTGTTTTATAGTGTCTTGGTATAAAACTCCGAAAATTTGATAAAAATTTAAAAAAAAAAAAAAAAAAAAAAAAAATTCTTTTGAAAAACCCAAAAATATGTGTTTTTAGAGTCATTTGAGTCATTTTGGTGTTTGTTTGTGTCTTAGCGCTACTTGGGAGGCAACCCATGCATTCAACAAAGGAAGACTTAGAAAGCACTCCAAATCCAGATTCCTAAAAAAACTCTTCTCTTTGTTGCTATTTCGTTTCTGCCTTGTTAGGTTGTTTAGTTGTTATTGTTTGTTTGTTTATTAATTGTGTAAGTCTATGATTGTAACATTGAGAAAATGTTTGATTTATTGATAGGCACTGCTAAACAAAGAAAGATGGTGCTTCACAAAGGTTGTTTGCTTGAGGCCCCACTACGTGGCTTTACTCTTGAAGCGGAAGGCGTAGGAACAGAAGGCATCGGAGCGGAAGGCATAGGAACAGAAGGCATCGGAGAGGAAGGCGTAGGAACAGAAGGCATCGAAGATAGAGCATTCCAGGCCTCAATACTTGGCCAAGCGCTGGATGAGCCAGGAAAAAGGTGCCTCTGGAGGAAAGACGAAAACCTTTGACGGTCACTGTGAATCCGACCTTCAGACTCTTGCAGCTCATCAAGCTTCCTCTTCATGCCCGTCGAATAGTTGTTTGCAAGCACGTGCAAACTTCTATTCTTATACTTCAGCTGCTGGATCTCCTGCTTGAGACTTTCCACCTCTGCCATCAATGATTCCACCTGACGGGAGCGGGCAAGCAGGCGTTGGCCCATGTTGGACACAGAACTCGCACACTGAACACTAAGTGCGAGGGACTCTTGAACGGCCAACTCATCGGACCGTCCTGACAGCAGCCTACTATCTTTTGGAGTGAGGAGGTTCCTAGCTACTATTGTAGCTGTTGTGGCGTCCTGCATCACGGAGTCTTCACCTGTGAGAGGACCGTTAGAAGAAAAGAAAGAAGGGCGCCATACGTTACCTTGACGCGGCGCGCCCGTATCACTGCTAAGGCTCAATTCCAAGCTAAGGTTCGATGAGTTTGCCATTTTTTCAAAAGTGTTCAAAGAGAAGGGATGGAGTTAAATTTCAAAGGGCCGGAGTCGATTTTCAAGAATGGGAAATCTGCAGAGTGTGTTTGTTGTGGTGATCGATAGCTCAATAAAAAAGCCAAGGCGACGCGTCCACCAATTCAAAAAGCCGGAATCTCCGGCGTAATTTAGGCGACGCTTTCTCGGCTTTTCAGAAGGCGCGTTCAACTTTGTCAAAAGATTTCTTCTTTTCAGACAACACGTGGAGGCCATCATCACAACTACACATCTTTAGCCGACAAGCGCAAAGTTCGGCGACGCTTTCTCTGCTTTTCAGAAGACGCGTGCAGCTTTGTCAAAAGGAGCCGCATCTGCACTACCACGTGTCGTTCAGAAAGCGAAGGGGCGTCGTTCAGAAATCGAAGGGGCGCCTGCTCAGAAATCGAAGAGGCGTGTTCAGAGATCGAAGAGGCGTCACTATTTCAAAAAGCCGGATTTGCGGGATCAAAACGTTTGTCGACAAAGGTAAAAAGTACCACCACATGATATTATCTCTATATATGTCGACCTTCGTCTTTTATGGCAGGGCAAACCTGAAGAAAATCGCACTCCCAGCAAGGCCTTTCGAAATACTCAATTCTTTCTTCTTCCCCAAAGATGATACCAGATGCCCGGAGTACAGATGACCCAGGAGGAAGCAGCACAACAAATACATGTGCTGATTCATTCACCGCTTCTTCAAAAGCAAAGGTATCTCATATCATCAAGGTCAAAAGCAAAAGTATCTCATATCATGCTCTTTCCCTGTCTTTTTCTTTGTCCTTGTTCTTACTCGCATGGCAAAGTAAAAGAAGCAATCAGCCGGCACTTGGAGTCAGTCTTCCGATCTGGAGCCAACTGCCTGGGATCTATTCCTGATTGCTTACCTAGCGTTGCTCTCGAGTAGTCATCTTCAACGGTTGATACACTTCCGGAGAAGGGACCACTTCTGCAAAGGGGAGCGAGTAAGGCAAGTGAAAATGATACATTAAAGCATGTGGAGACAAACATAGGCTGAGTTATCCTCCAACCCTTTTCAATACGAATTGGAAAGATTGAACAAAGAAACAGACCAAAGGGGTAAGCTCAGACCTTCGGGGAAGACCAAAAGAACCATCCTGCTGCCCAGTTCAAGAAGTAGCACAAAGGAAAATCAACGATGGGCAGAAACCAGTTCAAGAGTAAGCCTGTGGAATCACAAAGATCAAAAGCCTCAATGCAATTACCAAGGAGAAGATGGAATTTACACTCTATAACCAGATTTGCGTCTCTAAACTCTTCTCTTTGTTAATTACATTATGCCATGTTTAGTATGTTTAAGTGCTTTTTGTGTATTTACTTATGCTTTGTGTGAATCTATGCTTAAAACATTGAGGACAATGTTTGATTTAAGTGTGGGGGGGTAACTAAGTATGTTGATGCAAATTCGTTGAATTTTATCACCCATAACTTCAAGTGTTGTTCCTTGCTGTTTTAAATGTTTTTAAGGTGTTTTTAAACTGTTTTAGCGTGTTTTGTTTTATAACTCCGAAAATCACATAAAAATTTGAAAAACATTTTTTTGAAAAGCCTAAAAAGAGTGTTTTGAGTCGTTTTTGTGAGTTTGTGTCTTAGGGTACCTTCCAACACAATGATAAGGATTTGGTTTATAATTGCATGACGGTTAGAAAGAGTTATTAACATAGAGAAAAGTTTGATTTACTCTTGGTATATTCTTGGTTATGGTTATAATGTATGACTTCACATGCAATCATAAAAGAAAAAAAAAAAAAAAAAAAAAATTCATTTTTGTAACATGCTTGAAGGAAGGAACTCAAACAAACGCTACAACCCTGAGAGACTTGAGCCTATAACGTTCTTTGGAGAGTATAATCTGTGATTTCTTGTTTTCTAAAATCGTTGCATGATCTCATTATTCTTTGCTTGGTTACTACTTAGAAGGCGTTTCATCATATAGTTCCAAATGCTAGAACTCATGCCCATTTCATTCAAAGCATGTTATTGATTTGCATAACACATATTCAAGATGAAGTTGTGTAGTTGCCACCATAGCCAAATAGCCTTACTTCCCATATTTCGTATATGTTGTAAGTTGTACCCCCGTTGAGCCGTGTTAGCCATGTTCTTTGTTAACCCATTTTTTCCTCACCTAGCCTAGTTTAGGACAATCCCCACCCTTGTTCTTTAAAGATAGTGAGCATGACTTAATTGAATTCCTTTTGAGTTACATTATGAAAGAAAATAAGTGTGGGGGAGAGAATGTTTAAGTGTTTATGTTTTGAGATTCAAAAAAAAAAAAAAAAAAAAAAAAAAAAAAAAAAAAAAAAGAGAAAAGAATAAGTGATTGAAGAAAGGTTCCAAAACACCAATTCTGGGCGTAAATTGTCTAAATTCTCCCTTTTTGTTCAAAAGTTGAGTTTTCATTCAAAAGTGAATTCTAAGTTGATTCAAATGCTTTGCTCACTATTTCTTTAAGAACCTTTGTTTTCCATATCCCTTCTTTGTTATCCACATACCCCAAGCCCCGTTACAACCCTTGACTTCTATCTTGAGTGTTGTGTATTTCAATTTGTGGAGTTTGAACTTGGTATGAGCTTATGGTGTCACTGGTTCTCGCGTCTAAGTAGTAGCATTCCATTCATGAGATCATATCTAAACTTGATTTTTAACTCCAGAATTTGCGTTCTTTGTGATACATATATGTGAGTGTCGTTTTCATGTTTACATCAATCTTCTCACATATGACTTGATTAGGGTGTGTAGTTAGAAAATCTGAGTAAAAATTGAGTGCATATCTTGAAAGGAATTGAGCAAATTCTCTAAGGCATGTTACTACATTCAAAACATGGTTTTAAATGCTTAATTGTGAACTAGTATATGGTGACTATGATTAAGAATGTACTTAAGTGTGAAGATGACTAAAATCTGTGAGAATGATGATTTTTAACATGTCATGTGCATTGGAAATCCCTAAGACGGTTGTTGGAAGGTTTAGGTTGTGTTTTACGTGTTTAGTGTCGTTTTGTTTATTTGTTTTTATTCTGTTTTGCTCGAGGACTAGCAAAAGCTAAGTGTGGGGGTATTTGATAGGAGCATATTCATGCGACTTAAATGGCTTGTTCTCGTGCATTTACGTTATGTTTCTCTCGTTATTTTAGTCCTTTATGCTTCTTTTGTGTGTTTTCAGGTTCTAAGGGCCTAGGGAGCAAGAAAGTGCATTTTGAGGCCATTTGGAGCATTTTTGGGCATGGATTGGATAGCTTATCCATGGAGCCAAGAGGATGGACGAATTTGAAGGCCTTGTATGCACTTGAAGACACAAAACAAAGGGCCTAGCCCAATCAAACACATTATGCCATACAAACCAACCTATTTTAGGCCCATTCTATGTACTTAAACCCTAGCCCTTTAAACTAGTTCATTTATCACTTATCAAACCATTCACTTATCACTCACCACATATCATTCACTTATCACTTAACATATCATTCACTTATCACTTAACATATCATTCATTTATTTCACTTCCATACTCCTCTTAATTCCACATGCATTCTCACACATGCACATCATTCACTCACATTTCCACCATTCATTCTTTATTCCTTTCCAAACATCTCACATGCATTTCTTCATTATTTCCTAACCCTACATGCATTATTTATTGCATCTTCACATGCATTCACACACACTTTACACATTCAAACCGTGAGCTCCCATTCCTATATGCCATTTTCAGATTTCCACCCACTAACCTAGTCATCAACACATGCACTTCCACCTTTCATCCACAATGATTCATGATTCATTCACTTTGCATCCTTTAATTCAATCACATACTTTCCCATTGTATAATACATCCACATGCATCTTTAACCAACAAACATTACAACCACATGCACCCTTTTCTCCACATTCCAAACATTGCCGTGTATCCCCTTCATCAATTCCAGCATCTTCACATGTCTTCTAGCTTTCCCTTTCATTTCCACCACTCATTCTTCATCATTTCAGCCACCTACATGCATTAATTATTAAACTTTTCATCATTGCATTCAGAAAATGAGCAAGAAAGCTTCTCAATGCCGTGTATCCCCTTCACCATTTCAGCACATTCCAACACCTTCACATGCAATTCCAGTTTTCACATGTTTTCCTAACTGATTTTCCATCATTAATTAGCCACTTGCATCTTAAACAAACAGCCATATGTTCCCTCCACTACTCCTATAAATACCCTTGCATTCATTCATTCAAGATCATCTCATTTTCATACACAACACACCACAAACACTTCCATCTTCTCCCTAGCCGTGAGTCTCTCCATTTTCTGCACCATTCCCTTCCCTTTCTCCTCCATTTCTTCCATTTCCATAATCCCCCAATCCATTCAACACACCAACAACATCCCTTAGTCCTTGTGCTCAAACGAAGACGAAGAGAAGAGGGCCTAAACGTTCATACAATTCACGTTTGAGTTGTTGGAATGTTTATGCGTTTCTTTGATTTCAATGTTTAAATTCAATTCTCTTTGTTTTGTAATATGAGGAATGGAAGAGAAGAGTGCCTAAACGTTCATACAATTCAAGTTTGAGTTGTTGGAATGTTTAGGTGTTTCTTTGATTTCAAAGTTATGAGGAACTAAACCCTTTTTGGCTAGGGGTGATTTCAATACCATGTTTATTTATGTGATATGAATTGATGAATTCCGGTTATGAACTCTTGATTCGTGAATGCAATTGGCTTAACTATTTGATGATTAACATATTTGTGTTTGTTGATTGAGGGTCGACACTTAATTAGCATGCATGAATATGTGGCTAAAGTTTAAGAAGGTTTCACATAATCGTTACTAACTTATACTTGAAAGTAGTGAAGGTCGCTTGTCACGATCGCGTTAAGTTTAATTCTTAGCATGAGTAACATGATGTCATAGTTACAAATGCTTTGTCAATGCTTATGGTTTTCATTATTCTTAATGATCTTCGATTGTATCTCTATTATGATGACATGTAGGGAACTTTTGAGAATGTTTTGGGTTGTCGAATGATGCCATCCAATCAAATAATATAAGGAAAATCTAAGGGTTAACTAGTGATGTCACGGTTAATTTGGGGCATTGTCGTTCATAATTCAATGAAGGAATAACTGGAAATTGATTCATATGCATAAATATCATGTGTAGAGAAAGAACCCTTAGCTAGCTTCCCATCCATTCATTTCCGTCAAATCCATATTTACAATTTGTTTTGTTTCCAAGTATTCATTTTAGTTTAAATTCGTCCAAATCCAATTCCCCCCTATTTCGTTGAAGTCTTAGTCTTAATCTTTCTTATTTTTAGTTTTGCTTTCTTCGAGCATTAAATAGTGTTTTATATTGTGTTTTTATGTTTTTAAGTCAATTTAGAAGGTTTTAGCAAGCCCTCCTAATCCCCGGTCTAGAACGATCCCTCACTTATCCATTCTACTACAATTGTCAAACGAGGGTTTAATTTGAGTGTCAAGTAATTCTCGCATCATGTTAGTATTCATGTTTAAATCAATCTTTTCACATATACCTAGTGTAGGGTGTGTAGTTAGAAATTTTGTGTGAAAATAGAGAGCATTCTAGTGAGGAATTGAGGGAATTCTCTAAGGCATGTTACTACATTCAAAACGTTGTTTTAATTGATTAAATGTGAACTAGTAAGTGGTAACTATGGTTAAGTGTTTATTCAAGTGTAAAGAAAGCTAAAAACTGTGGGAATGATGTTCCTTAATGTGTCATGTTCGTTGGGAATCCCTGAGGTACATGTTGGAAAGTCTAGAGTTGTTTTGGTTGTTGTTTCTTTTATTTTGTTTTGCTCGAGGACTAGCAAAAGCTAAGTGTGGGGGAATTTGATAGGAGCATATTTAGGCGACTTAGTTAGCTTGTTTTCGTACATTTATGTTGTTCGTTCATAGTTATTTTAGTAGTTTAAGATATTTTCGTGTGTTTTTAGGTTCATATGGCTAAGGAAGCAAAAAGGTGCATTTTGGAGCAAAATTGGACTTGGAATGGATAGCATATGCTTGGAGCGAAAGGAATGGACGAAATTGAAGACCTCAAGATGTTAGGATTCCTAATCAAAGAAGGATTCCTAATGAAAAGAGGAATCCTAGTCAAAGAAATTTTCCTACTTGAAGTAGGAAAGTTAATCCAAAGTTTCCTATTTTGGTTTGATATTTCCTAATCCTAAAAGCCCTATGTTCCAGCAACATTGAAGGAGTCTCATGCATTTTAGGACACAAACCAAGCCTTCCTTGCAACCTAATTACCCTTGCCATGCATTCCATAGACTTTCTCTTCCTTGCCGTGCAAGGGAAATGCATAATTCCTATTTTGTGTCACATGATTACATTCCTATTTCACCCCACTCTCGGCCGCACCGTGATGCGAGATTTACTTGACACTCAAATTAAACCCTCGTTTGACAATTGTAGTAGAATGGATAAGTGAGGGATCGTTCTAGACCGGGGATTAGGAGGGCTTGCTAAAACCTTCTAAATTGACTTAAAAACATAAAAACTAAATTAAAATACTCTTAACAAGACTACTATGACTCAGAATGGCTTTGAAAAACTCAAATTGTCTAAAACAATCAAATTGACTCAAATAGAAGCTAGAACTTGATTTAGACGAATTTGCAAGTGTTTATGACTCCAAAAGCTTAAAGATACAAAAATAAAACAAATACGAATGATTAAGACTCAACGAAATATGGGGGAAATGTGTTTGGACGAGATTAAATTAAACGGACAGATTATAATTTAAAACAGATAGTAAAGATGAATGTGATGAAAATATGGATGATGGAATAGCTAAGGGGTTTTTCTCCACACATGTTACACTTGCATACAAGATTGATTTTCGGTTGGTCTTTCGATAAATTATGAAACTCAATGCTCCAAGTTAATTAGGTCCGCTTAAATTAACTTTCAGATTTCCCTAGATTCGTTGGATTGAATGGAATACGCATTACAACCAAATTATTCTTAATCAAAGTCCCTAACTATGGAATACGCATGATAGAGACATTCAACAAAGATCATTAAGTTCAACGGAAATCATAAACATTGACGAGGCATTCGTTACTATGGAATACGCATGAAACTTATGCCAAGAATTCGTTTAACGCGATTGTTTATAAGCAACCTCCACTACTTGTGAATATAAGTTCGTAACTATTAGGTGAAACTCACTTATATTCTAGCCTCATATTCATTCAAACGGTTAAACAAATTGAATCCACAACTTATGAAATTCCAACCAAAAGTAATCAATTCATATTGCAAGCATAAACATGTATTTTGAATCACCCCCTAGCTAAAGGGGGGTTTAGTTCCACATAACTTTGAAATCAAAGAAACACCTAAACATTCCAACAACTCAAACGTGAATTGTATGAATGTTTAGGCACTCTTCTCTTCCCTTCTCATGCGTACAAAACAAAGAGAATTAAATTTAAACTTTGAAATCAAAGAAACACCTAAACATTCCAACAACTCAAACTTGAATTGTATGAACGTTTAAGCACTCTTTTCTTCCTCGTTGTTGTAGCACAAGGTCTAAGGTGAGCTTAAGGGCTTTAGGTGTATGTGGAATGGAGTAGGGAGTGGTTGGAGATGGAAGAATGAAGAGAAAATATGCAGAAAATGAAGGGATATGCACGGCAAGAATGTGTTTGTTGCTTGGTGTTTGTAACTGAAAATGTGTATGGAAGAGTGAATGCATTTTGAGGAGTGTTGGATGCTTATTTATAGGTGAATGAAGGAAGGAAAGAGGGAATATTGCAGCTAGGAGGGAATGAATGATTATGGGTGCATGTGATTGGAATAATGAAGGGGGAATGTATGTAATAAAATAGCTAGGAAAAGTTGTGGAAAGCTGGAAATGGGAGTGGGAACTCACGGCAAGAATGTTTTCAGGATGCATGTGTGTGTAGGCCACGGCATGGATGTATGATTATATGTGTTAAATGATTTAAAGGGTGCATGTGTTGATTTGTGGTGCAATGATGAAGTGGGAAGGTGGAAATGCAAAGGAAAGTGAATGTAGATGGGTGCATGTGTTGGTGGTTTTTGCATGTGAATTAAAGGGGGAAGGCATGTGCAATGAGTGGTGTTTTGTGATGCATGGTTGAATGATTAAATGGCTGAATTGGATTAAAGAATAAAGGGTGCATGAGTGAATGATTGAATGCATGTTGAATTGGTGCTAGAAATGAAGGTGTGATGCACGGATTAGAGAGGATGGGTGAGTGAAGTGTGTGTGAATGCATGTGAAGATGCTAATAAATAATGCATGTAGGGTTAGGAAATAAAATCATAACTTAAAGGGGAATGATTAAAGGGTGTTGAAAGGTTTTGCATGGCTTTGAAGTGATTGTGGATTGGGCTAGGGTTTAAGTACATGAAATGGACCCAACTTGCTCCCCCTTGGAATGGTGTTTGTGTTAAGCCCAAGGCAAGGTGAATGTAATTGGGTTAGGGCCATTGTTTTGTGTCTTCAAGTGCATACAAGGCCTTCAAATTCGTCCATCCTCTTGGCTCCATGGATAAGCTATCCAATCCATGCCCAAAAATGCTCCAAATGGCCTCAAAATGCACTTTCTTGCTCCCTAGGCCCTTAGAACCTGAAAACACACAAAAGAAGCATAAAGGACTAAAATAACGAGAGAAACATAACGTAAATGCACGAGAACAAGCCATTTAAGTCGCATGAATATGCTCCTATCAAATACCCCTACACTTAGCTTTTGCTAGTCCTCGAGCAAAACAGAATAAAAACAAATAAACAAAACGACACTAAACACGTAAAACACAACCTAAACCTTCCAACAACTGTCTTAGGGATTTCCAATGCACATGACATGTTAAAAATCATCATTCTCACAGATTTTAGTCATCTTCACACTTAAGTACATTCTTAATCATAGTCACCATATACTAGTTCACAATTAAGCATTTAAAACCATGTTTTGAATGTAGTAACATGCCTTAGAGAATTTGCTCAATTCCTTACAAGATATGCACTCGATTTTCACTCAGAATTTCTAACTACACACCCTAATCTAGTCATATGTGAGAAGATTGATGTAACATGAAAACGAACACTCACATATAAGTATCACAAAGAACGCAATTTCTGGAGTTAATAAGCATGTTTAGATATGATCTCATGAATGGAATGCTACTACTTAGACGCGAGAACCAGTGACACCATAAGCTCATACCAAGTTCAAACTCCACAAATTGAAATACACAACACTCAAGATAGAAGTCAAGGGTTGATGCGAGATTTATACGCACACAAATTAAACCCTCTTTTTGACAATTGTAGTAATGATATAAGTAGGGATCGTTCTGGACCGGGGATTAGGAGGGATTGTTAATCACTTGGATTTGACTCAAAAACGTAAAAACACAATATAAAACACTATACTAGACTCAAAGAATTCAAAAATACTTTAAAACATAAACTAAATTGATTTCTAATTAAATTTAACAATAAAGTAAAGGGGGGATTGTGTTTGGACGAGATTAAATTAAATGGACAAATTGTAATTAAAGGCAAAATGTAAATATGAATGTGATGAAAATATGGATGATGGAATAGCCAAGGGGTTCTTCTCCACACATGTTACACTTGCATACAAGATTGATTCTCAGTTGGTCTTTAGATAAATTATGAAACTCAACGCCCCGGGTTAATTAGGTCCGCTTAAATTAACCGTCAAGTTTTCCTTAAGTTAATGAATTGGATGGGTTAGCGCAACGCAATTCACCACATTCTCCAAAAGTCCTTTACGTGAAAAGCACAATAAAGATACAATCAAAGATCATTAAGCATTATGAAAACTATAAGTGTTGACGAGGGATTCGTTACTATGATGAGCATGAAACTCGTGCCAAGAATTCATTTAACGCGATTGTTTATAAGCAACCTCCACTACTTGTGAATATAAGTTCATAACGATTAGGTGAAATTCACTTATATTCTAGTGTCATATTCATGCATGAAAATTAAGCGCGCATTCTTAATAAACATTCATAAATAAGTTATCAATCAAACGGTTAAACAAATTGAATCCACAACTTATGAAATTCCAACGAAAGTTAATCAATTCATATTGCAAATATAAACATAGTTTCGAATCACCCCCTAGCTAAAGGGGGGTTTATTTCCTCATAACTTTGAAATTAAAGAAACACCTAAACATTCCAACAACTCAAACTTGAATTGTATGAACGTTTAGGCACTCTTCTCTTCCATTCCTTATACGTACAAAACAAAGAGAATTAAAATGAAACATTGAAATCAAAGAATCGCCTAAACATTCCAACAACTCAAACTTGAATTGTATGAACGTTTAGGTCCTCTTCTCTTCCTCGTTGTTGTAGCATATGGTTCTAAGGATAGTTGGTTTGGGGGAATGGAAGTGTGGAATGGAGTGAGGAGTGATGGAAATGGAAAGATGGTTTTTGGATTACAAGGGAACTCACGGCAAAGAGAAGGAATGGAAGTGTTTGTGGTGTGTTGTGTATGAAAATGAGATGTTTTTGAATGAATGAATGCAAGGGTATTTATAGGAGTAGTGGAGTGAACATATGGCTATGTCATTTGTAGGTGAAGTAGGTGGATGTTATAGGTGAAGTAGGTGGATGTTGTAGGTGAAGTAGGTGGATGTTGTAGGTGAAGTAGGTGAAGTAGGTGGATGTTGTAGGTGATTATGAGTGATAAGTGATAAGTGTATGATATGTTAAGTGATAAGTGAATGATTATGATAAGTGATAAATGAATGTATGATATGATAAGTGGTGAATGATATGTGGTGAATGATAAGTGGTAGTGTTTAAGTATTTAAAATAGGGAACAAAGCCCTTCCTTGCATGGCAAGGAAGGGAGACACAAGGAAACACACGACAATGTCCTAAGGTTGCTAGGAATGTTGTTTTTGTGTTCTAAAATGCGTAGGAATTGTCAATGATGCTCAAACATGAGGTCTTTTTAGGATTTAACTTTCCTACTTCAAGTCTTCAATTTCGTCCATCCTTTTGGCTCCAAGCATATGATATCCATTCCAATCTCTAATTTGCTCCAAAAGGCATCCTTTTGCATACTTTGCCCTTAGAACCTGAAAACACACAAAAGAAGCATAAAGAACTAAAATAACTAAAGAAACATAACGTAAATGTACGAGAACAAGCCATTTAAGTCGCATAAATATGCTCCTATCAAATACCCCCACACTTAGCTTTTGCTAGTCCTCGAGCAAAACAGAAAAACAAAACAAAAAGAACAAAACACAACCTACACCTTCCAACAATCGTATCAGGGACTTCCAATGCACATGACAAATTAAAAATCATTATTCTCACAGATTTGAGCCATCTTTACACTTAAGTACATTCTTACTCATAGTCACCACATACTAGTTCACAACTAAGCATTTAAAACCATGTTTTGAATGTAGTAACATGCCTTAGAGAATTCCCTCAATTTCTTACTAGATGTACTCTCGTTTTTCACACAGATTTTCTGACTACACACCCTACACTAGGTATATGTGAGAAGATTGATGTAAACATGTAGACGAACACTCACATATGTTATAATAAGGAAAGCATTTTCTGGAGTTAATAAGCATGTTTAGATATGATCTCATGAATGGAATGCTACTACTTAGACGCGAGAACCAGTGACACCATAAGCCCATACCAAGTTCAAACTCCACAAATTGAAATACACAACACTCAAGATAGAAGTCAAGGGTTGTAACGGGGCTTGGGGTATGTGGATAACAAAGAAGGGATATGGAAAACAAAGGTTTTTAAAGAAATAGTGAGCAAAGCATTTGAATCAACTTAGAATTCACTTTTGAATGAAAACTCAACTTTTGAACAAAAAGGGAGAGTTTAGACAATTTACACCCAGAATTGGTGTTTTGGAACCTTTCTTCAATCACTTATTCTTTCATTTTTTTCTTTTCTCTTTTTTTTTTTTTTTTTTTTTTTTTCTTTTCTTTTGAATCTCAAAACATCAACACTTAAACATTCTCTCCCCCACACTTATTTTCTTTCATAATGTAACTCAAAAGGAATTCAATTAAGTCATGCTCACTATCTTTTAAGAACAAGGGTGGGGATTGTCCTAAACTAGGCTAGGTGAGGCAAATGTGGGTAAACAAAGAATAAAGGCTAAACAAGGCTCAACGGGGTTAAAACTTACAACATATACGAAGTATGGGAAGTAAGGCTATTTGGCTATGGTGGTGGTCACTACACAACTTCTTCTTGAATATGTGTTATGCAAATCAATAACATGCTTTGAATGAAATGGGCATGAGTTCTAGCATTTGGAACTATATGATGAAACGCCTTCTAAGTAGTAACCAAGCAAAGAATAATGAGATCATGCAACGACTTTAGAAAACAAGAAATCACAGATTATACTCTCCAAAGAACGTTATAGGCTCAAGTCTCTCAGGGTTGTAGCGTTTGTTTGAGTTCCTTCCTTCAAGCATGTTACAAAAACGATTTTTTTTTTTTTTCTTTTATGATTGCATGTGAAGTCATACATTATAACCATAACCAAGCATATACCAAGAGTAAATCAAACTTTTCTCTATGTTTATAACTCTTTTTAACAGTCATGCAATTACAAACCAAATCCTCATCATAACGTTGGAAGGTTCCCTAAGACACAAAAACAACTCAAAACACTCTTTTTAGGCTTTTCAAAAAAATGTTTTTCAAATTTTTATGTGATTTTCGGAGTTATAAAACAAAACACGCTAAAACAGTTTAAAAACACCTTAAAAACATTTAAAACAGCAAGGAACAACACTTGAAGTGTGGGTGATAAAATTCAACGAATTTGCATCAACATACTTAGTTACCCCCCCACACTTAAATTAAACATTGTCCTCAATGTTTGAAGCATAGATTCACACAAAGCATAAGTAAAAACACAAAAAGCACTTAAACATACTAAACATGGCAGAATGTAATTAACAAAAAGAAGAGTTTAGGGACGCAAATCTGGTTATGGAGTGTAAATTCCCTCTTCTCTTTGTTGATTGCATTGAGGCTTGATCTTGATGATTCCACAGGCTTACTCTCGAACTGGTTTCCGCCCATCATTGATTTTCCTTTGTGCTACTTCTTGAACTGGGCAGCAGGATGGTTTTTTTGGTCTCCCCCGAAGGTCTGAGCTTACCCTTTTGGTCTGTTTCTTTGTTCAATCTTTCCAATTCGTATTGAAAAGGGTTGGAGGATAACTCAGCCTATGTTTGTCTCCACATGCTTCAATGTATCATTTTCACTTGCCTTACTCGCTCTCCTTTGCAGAAGTGGTCCCTTCTCCGGAAGTGTATCAACCGTTGAAGATGACTACTCGAGAGCAACGCTAGGTAAGCAATCAGGAATAGATTCCAGGCAGTTGGCTCCAGATCGGAAGATTGACTCCAAGTGCCGGCTGATTGCTTCTTTTACTTTGCCATGCGAGTAAGAACAAGGACAAAGAAAAAGACAGGGAAAGAGCATGATATGAGATACTTTTGCTTTTGACCTTGATGATATGAGATACCTTTGCTTTGAAGAAGCGGTGAATGAATCAGCACATGCTTCAATCCGCCGTTTCCTCCTGGGTCATATGTACTCCAGGCATCTGGTATCATCTTTGGGGAAGAAGAAAGAATTGAGTATTTTGAAAGGCTTTGCTGGGAGTGCGCCCTCAGAGGTGAGGGAGAGTTGGGCATTTTCTTCAGGTTTGCCCTGCCATAAAAGACGAAGGTCGACATATATAGAGATAATATCAAGTGGTGGTACTTTTTACCCTTGTCGACAAACGTTTTGATCCCGCAATTCCGGCTTTTTGAAATAGTGGCGCCTCTTCGATCTTTGAATACGCCTCTTCGATTTCTGAGCAGGCGCCCCTTCGATTTCTGAACGACGCCCCTTCTCTTTCTGAACGACACGTGGTAGTGCAGATGCGGCTCCTTTTGACAAAGCTGCACGCGTTTTCTGAAAAGCAGAGAAAGCGTCGCCGAACTTTGCGCTTGTCGGCTAAAGACGTGTAGTTGCGATGATGGCCTCCACGTGTTTTCAGCTTTGTCAGAAATCTTTTGACAAAGTTGAACGCGTTTTCTGAAAAGCCGAGGGAGCGTCGCCTAACTTACGCCGAAAAATCCGGCTCTTTGAATCGGTGGACGCGTCGCCTTGGCATTTTATAGAGCTATCGATCACCGCCAACATACACACTCTGAAGATTTCCCATTCCTGAAACTCGACTCCGGCCCTTTGTGAAATTTTTAACTCCATCCACCCCTTCTCTTTGAACACTTTTGAAAAAAAATGGCAAACTCATCGAACCTTAGCTTAGATTTGAGTCTCAGCAGCGATCCGGTTGCGCCCCGTCAAGGTAATGTATGGCGCCCTTCTTTTTTATCTTCTAACGGTCCTCTTTCAGGTGAAGACTCTGTGATGCAGGACGCCACAACAGCTACAATAGTAGCTAAAAACCTCCTCACTCCAAAAGATAGTAGGCTGCTGTCAGGACGGTCCGATGAGTTGGCCGTTCAAGAGTCCCTCGCACTTAGTGTTCAGTGTGCGAGCTCTGTGTCCAACATGGGCCTACACCTGCTTGCTCGGTCCCGCCAAGTGGAATCGTTGATGGCAGAGGTGGAAAGTCTTAAGCAGGAAATCAAACAGCTTAAGTACGAGAATAGAAGTTTGCATGTGCTTGCAAATAACTATTCGGCGGGCATGAAGAGGAAGCTTGATGAGCTGCAAGAATCTGAGGGTCGAATTCACAGTGACCGTCAAAGGCTTGCGTCTTATCTCCAGAGGCACCTTTTTCCTGGGTCATCCAGCGCTTGGCCAAGTATTGAGGCCTGGAATGCTCTAGCTCCGATGCCTCCCGCTCCGATGCCTTCCGCTTCTATGCCTCCCGCTTCTGCGCCTTCCGCTTCTGCGCCTCGTAGTGGGACTTCACGCAAACAACCTTTGTGAAGCTCCACCTTTCTCCATGTTTAGTATCTTTCTTTTTTTCTTTTTCTCTTTTTTTATTTTTTTATTTTTTTTTTTATTTTTTTATTTTTTTATTTTTTTTATTAACATAAATAAAATCAAACGGCATGGAATTGGTCCTTGAATGGAAGGTGATACTTGAAGTGAACCGGCATTGGTTTGAATTCTAGTGTAGGTGCCTGATTCAAAAAAAATAGCAAGTTAGTATAAAATCTAATGGAATTTGGAAAAAAATACTTACTTGTTTTGTCCGACAAGAACTCAATGACAAATACCACTCCTTTGAAAGTTTCAGGGATATTGGACTTGGCCAGATTGCAAGTGATGGTTATTACTTGTCCAATGTCATCAAATTTAACTTTTTTGGATTTTGTGGTTTCAAGAACGTCCTCTTTGATGGATTCATGACATTCCCTACTTGTCACCTTTGGAAGGGCTTCCAAGATGTCTTTTTCACCTTCTTCTTCCTTGGAAGTCATGAATCTGCAAGGAATAGGGTTAAAAATAATGAAATTTGGAACAACCATACCTGTATTAGATGGCATAGGAGCAATAGGAGCCTCCGGTAAAGGTGTTTCCACCCTTTCCGTGGGTTGGGTGTATTCCTCTTCCTTGTGATTTGATTTTGATGGTTGAGGGTCCGTTCCAACCTCCTTGTCACTGCTCAACATGATTTCCTTGGCAGTTTCAAATTCTCCCTTCTGATTTGCAATGGTTGAACTAGGGAGTTCGCCTTGGTCGCAAAATTGTCCTTCGAACTCCGCTATCTGCCCAATTTGCTTTTCCAGAGTAGTAAGTATTTGAAAAATCGTATCATTATCATTTGAATTACCTACATTACTTTGGGCAGGTTGTGGTGGCTGCATAGGCGTTGAATAAAGCTCCTCATACGGCTGCCAATATCCTTCTTGTTGAGCCTCATTGTCTTGATTTTGTAAGCCCTGCACCAAACAAATTAATTCATCAAGCTTTTGATTATAATTTATTGACGAACATAAATTTGGTTGGGCATATTGAATATGAGGTTGTGGTGGCTGCCAATATCCTCCTTGTTGAGCATTTTGAGGTTCCCACCACATAGAGTTTGAATGATCACTCCAATCCGAATTGTAAGTATTGGAAAACACGTTATTCCTTGATTGAAGATTAAATATATCAACTCTTTGCATTTGGGACCTTTCCATGAGTTGTGACAAAAGAGAAGCATTATTAAGTGCCATCTTGTTCTTAACAAACAAAACACAAATAATAAAAAAAAAAAACTAAATCTAAAAGACAATACAGAAACAAACAATCCAAGGGATTAGCAAATTTTCTAATCCCCGGCAACGGCGCCAAAATTTTGATGCGAGATTTACTTGACACTCAAATTAAACCCTCGTTTGACAATTGTAGTAGAATGGATAAGTGAGGGATCGTTCTAGACCGGGGATTAGGAGGGCTTGCTAAAACCTTCTAAATTGACTTAAAAACATAAAAACACAATATAAAACACTATTTAATGCTCGAAGAAAGCAAAACTAAAAATAAGAAAGATTAAGACTAAGACTTCAACGAAATAGGGGGGAATTGGATTTGGACGAATTTAAACTAAAATGAATACTTGGAAACAAAACAAATTGTAAATATGGATTTGACGGAAATGAATGGATGGGAAGCTAGCTAAGGTTTCTTTCTCTACACATGATATTTATGCATATGAATCAATTTCCAGTTATTCCTTCATTGAATTATGAACGACAATGTCCCAAATTAACCGTGACATCACTAGTTAACCCTCAGATTTTCCTTATATTATTGGATTGGATGGCATCATTCGACAACCCAAAACATTCTCAAAAGTTCCCTACATGTCATCATAATAGAGATACAATCGAAGATCATTAAGAATAATGAAAACCATAAGCATTGACAAAGCATTTGCAACTATGACATCATGTTACTCATGCTAAGAATTAAACTTAACGCGATCGTGACAAGCGACCTTCACTACTTTCAAGTATAAGTTAGTAACGATTATGTGAAACCTTCTTAAACTTTAGCCACATATTCATGCATGCTAATTAAGTGTCGACCCTCAATCAACAAACACAAATAAGTTAATCATCAAATAGTTAAGCCAATTGCATTCACGAATCAAGAGTTTTATACGGGAATGGATGGGAATAGGTGCAAGTAGGGATCAAGAGTTTTATACGCGCACAAATTAAACCCTCTTTTTGTCAAATTGTAGTATAGGTGCAAGTAGGGATCGTTCTGGACCGGGGATTAGGAGGGATTGTTAATCTCTTGGAAACTGACTTAAAAACGTAAAAACAATATAAAACACTAAACTAGACTCAAAGAATTCAAAAATACTTTAAAACATAAACTAAATTGATTTCTAACTAATTTGACATTAAAGTAAAGGGGGATTTAGGTTTTGACAAAATTAAACTAAATGAACAAATTGCAATTAAAACAGAATGTAAATATGAATGTGAATAAAATATGGATGATGGAATAGCCAAGGGGTTCTTCTCCACACATGTTACACTTGCATACAAGATTGATTCTCAGTTGGTCTTTCGATAAATTATGAAACTCAATGCTCCAAGTTAATTAGGTCCGCTTAAATTAACTTTCAGATTTCCCTAGATTCGTTGGATTGAATGGAATACGCATTACAACCAAATTATTCTTAATCAAAATCCCTAACTATGGAATACGCATGATAGAGACATTCAACAAAGATCATTAAGTTCAACGGAAATCATAAACATCGACGAGGCATTCGTTACTATGGAATACGCATGAAACTTATGCCAAGAATTCGTTTAACGCGATTGTTTATAAGCAACCTCCACTACTTGTGAATATAAGTTCATTACGATTAGGTGAAATTCACTTATATTCTAGCGTCATATTTATGCATGAAAATTAAGCGCGCATTCTTAATAAACATTCATAAATAAGTTATCAATCAAACGGTTAAACAAATTGAATCCACAACTTATTAAATTCCAACCAAAAGTAATCAATTCATAATGCAAGCATAAACATGTATTTTGAATCACCCCCTAGCTAAAGGGGGTTTAGTTCCTCATAACTTTGAAATCAAAGAAACACCTAAACATTCCAACAACTCAAACTTGAATTGTATGAACGTTTAGGCACTCTTCTCTTCCATTCCTCATACGTACAAAACAAAGAGAATTAAATTTAAACTTTGAAATCAAAGAAACACCTAAACATTCCAACAACTCACACTTGAATTGTATGAACGTTTAGGCCCTCTTATCTTCCTCGTTGTTGTAGCACAAGGTCTAAGGTGAGGTTTGGGGGATTATGGAAATGGATGAGGAGTGGTGTTTGGATTATAAGGGAATGGATGGGAAGCTCACGGCTAGGGAAGGGAGAATGTGTTTGTAATGTGTTGTGTATGAAATGAGATGTTTTTGAATGAATGAATGCAAGGGTATTTATAGGAGTAGTGGAGGGAACATATGGCTATGTCATTTGTAGGTGAAGTAGGTGGATGTTATAGGTGAAGTAGGTGGATGTTGTAGGTGAAGTAGGTGGATGTTGTAGGTGAAGTAGGTGGATGTTGTAGGTGATTATGAGTGATAAGTGATAAGTGTATGATATGTTAAGTGATAAGTGAATGATTATGATAAGTGATAAATGAATGTATGATATGATAAGTGGTGAATGATATGTGGTGAATGATAAGTGGTAGTGTTTAAGTATTTAAAATAGGGAACAAAGCCCTTCCTTGCATGGCAAGGAAGGGAGACACAAGGAAACACACGACAATGTCCTAAGGTTGCTAGGAATGTTGTTTTTGTGTTCTAAAATGCGTAGGAATTTTCAATGATGCTCAAACATGAGGTCTTTTTAGGATTTAACTTTCCTACTTCAAGTCTTCAATTTCGTCCATCCTTTTGGCTCCAAGCATATGATATCCATTCCAATCTCTAATTTGCTCCAAAAGGCATCCTTTTGCATACTTTGCCCTTAGAACCTGAAAACACACAAAAGAAGCATAAAGAACTAAAATAACTAAAGAAACATAACGTAAATGTACGAGAACAAGCCATTTAAGTCGCATAAATATGCTCCTATCAAGGGTTGTAACGGGGCTTGGGGTATGTGGATAACAAAGAAGGGATATGGAAAACAAAGGTTCTTAAAGAAATAGTGAGCAAAGCATTTGAATCAACTTAGAATTCACTTTTGAATGAAAACTCAACTTTTGAACAAAAAGGGAGAATTTAGACAATTTACGCCCAGAATTGGTGTTTTGGAACCTTTCTTCAATCACTTATTCTTTTCTTTTTTTTTTTTTTTTTTTTTTTTTTTTTTTTTTTTTGAATCTCAAAACATAAACACTTAAACATTCTCTCCCCCACACTTATTTTCTTTCATAATGTAACTCAAAAGGAATTCAATTAAGTCATGCTCACTATCTTTTAAGAACAAGGGTGGGGATTGTCCTAAACTAGGCTAGGTGAGGAAAAAGTGGGTTAACAAAGAACATGGGCTAACACGGCTCAACGGGGGTACAACTTACAACATATACGAAATATGGGAAGTGAGGCTATTTGGCTATGGTGGCAACTACACAACTTCATCTTGAATATGTGTTATGCAAATCAATAACATGCTTTGAATGAAATGGGCATGAGTTCTAGCATTTGGAACTATATGATGAAACGCCTTCTAAGTAGTAACCAAGCAAAGAATAATGAGATCATGCAACGACTTTAGAAAACAAGAAATCACAGATTATACTCTCCAAAGAACGTTATAGGCTCAAGTCTCTCAGGGTTGTAGCGTTTGTTTGAGTTCCTTCCTTCAAGCATGTTACAAAAACGAAATTTTTTTTTATTTTTTATGATTGCATATGAAGTCATACATTATAACCATAACCAAGCATATACCAAGAGTAAATCAAACTTTTCTCTATGTTTATAACTCTTTTTAACCGTCATGCAATTATAAACCAAATCCTTATCATTGTGTTGGAAGGTACCCTAAGACACAAAAACAACTCAAAACACTCTTTTTAGGCTTTTCAAAAAAATGTTTTTCAAATTTTTATGTGATTTTCGGAGTTATAAAACAAAACACGCTAAAACAGTTTAAAAACACCTTAAAAACATTTAAAACAGCAAGGAACAACATTTGAAGTTATGGGTGATAAAATCCCACGAATTTGCATTAACAACATTAGTTACCCCCCCACACTTAAATCAAACATTGTCCTCAATGTTTTAAGCATAGATTCACACAAAACATAAGTAAACACACAAACAACAACTAAACATACTAAACATGGCATAATGTAATTAACAAAGAGAAGAGTTTAGAGACGCAAATCTGGTTATAGAGTGTAAATTCCATCTTCTCCTTGGTAATTGCATTGAGGCTTTGATCTTTGTGATTCCACATGCTTATTCTTGAACTGGTTTCTGCCCATCGTTGATTTTCCTTTGTGCTACTTCTTGAACTGGGCAGCAGGATGGTTCTTTTGGTCTCCCTCGAAGGTCTGAGCCTATCCCTTTTATCTGTTTCTTTGTTCAATCTTTCCAATTCGTATTGAAAAGGGTTGGAGGATAACTCAGCCTATGTTTGTCTCCACATGCTTCAATGTATCATTTTCACTTGCCTTACTCGCTCCCTTTTGCAGAAGTGGTCCCTTCTCCGGAAGTGTATCAACCGTTGAAGATGACTACTCGAGAGCAACGCTAGGTAAGCAATCAGGAAAGTGCCGGCTGATTGCTTGTTTTACTTTGCCATGCGAGTAAGAACAAGGACAAAGAAAAAGACAGGGAAAGAGCATGATATGAGATACTTTTGCTTTTGACCTTGATGATATGAGATACCTTTGCTTTTGAAGAAGCGGTGAATGAATCAGCACATGTATTTGTTGTGCTGTTTCCTCCTGGGTCATCTGTACTCCAGACATCTGGTATCATCTTTGGGGAAGAAGAAAGAATTTAGTATTTCGAAAGGCTTTGCTGGGAGTGCACCCTCATAGGTGAGGGAGAGTTGGGCATTTTCTTCAGGTTTGCCCTGCCATAAAAGACGAAGGTCGACATATATAGAGAAAATATCAAGTGGTGGTACTGTGTTTTTACCCTTGTCGACAAATGTATCTTCGATATCTGAACGACGCCTCTTCGATTTCTGAGCAGGCGCCCCTTCGATTTCTGAACGACGCCCCTTTGCTTTCTGAACGACACGTAGTAGTGCGGATGCGGCTCCTTTTGACAAAGCTGCACGCGTTTTCTGAAAAGCAGAGAAAGCGTCGCCGAACTTTGCGCTTGTCGGCTAAAGAGGTGTAGTTGCGATGATGGCCTCCACGTGTTTTCAGCTTTGTCAGATATCTTTTGACAAAGTTGAACGCGTCTTCTGAAAAGCCGAGAAAGCGTCGCCTAAATTACGCCGGAAAATCTGGCTCTTTGAATTGGTGGACGCGTCGCCTTGGCTTTTTATAGAGCTATCAATCAACCCAACACACACACACTGAAGAATTCCCATTCTTGAAAATCGACTCCGGCCCTTTGAAATTTAACTCCATCCCTTCTCTTTGAACACTTTTGAAAAAAATGGCAAACTCATCGAACCTTAGCTTGGAATTGAGCCTTAGCAGTGATACGGGCGCACCGCGTCAAGGTAACGTATGGCGCCCTTCTTTCTTTTCTTCTAACGGTCCTCTCACAGGTGAAGACTCTGTGATGCAGGACGCCACAACAGCTACAATAGTAGCTAGGAACCTCCTCACTCCAAAAGATAGTAGGCTGCTGTCAGGACGGTCCGATGAGTTGGACGTTCAAGAGTCCCTCGCACTTAGTGTTCAGTGTGCGAGTTCTGTGTCCAACATGGGCCAACGCCTGCTTGCCCGCTCCCGTCAGGTGGAATCATTGATGGCAGAGGTGGAAAGTCTCAAGTAGGAGATCCAGCAGCTGAAGTATGAGAATAGAAGTTTGCACGTGCTTGCAAACAACTATTCGACGGGCATGAAGAGGAAGCTTGATGAGCTGCAAGAGTCTGAAGGTCGGATTCACAGTGACCGTCAAAGGTTTTCGTCTTTCCTCCAGAGGCACCTTTTTCCTGGCTCATCCAGCGCTTGGCCAAGTATTGAGGCCTGGAATGCTTGATAGGAGCATATTCATGCGACTTAAATGGCTTGTTCTCGTACATTTACGTTATGTTTCTCTAGTTATTTTAGTCCTTTATGCTTCTTTTGTGTGTTTTCAGGTTCTAAGGGCAAGGTATGCAAAAGGATGCCTTTTGGAGCCTTTTGGAGCAAATTAGAGATTGGAATGGATATCATATGCTTGGAGCCAAGAGGATGGACGAAATTAAAGACTTGAAGTAGGAAAGTTAAATCCTAAAAGACCTCATGTTTAAGCATCATTGAAGACTCCTACGCATTTTAGAACACAAAAACAACATTCCTTGCAACCTTAGGACATTGTCGTGTGTTTCCTTGTGTCTCCCTTCCTTGCCATGCAAGGAAGGGCTTTGTTCCCTATTTTAAACACTTAAAGCATTCATTTATCATATCATTCACTTATTATAAGCATTCACTTATCATATCATTCACTTATCAAACCATTCACTTATCACTTCCATTCACTTATCACTTATCACTTCCATTCACTTATCACTCACCACATATCATTCATTTATCACTTAACATATCATTCATTTATCACTTAACATATCATACACTTATCATAATCATTCACTTATACACTTATCATAATCATTCACTTATTCTTTCATCATTCAACCACCAATTCAACACATGCATTTCAAACCTTTCAACACCCTTTAATCATCTCCCTTTAAGTTATGATTTTATTTCCTAACCCTACATGCATTATTTATTAGCATCTTCACATGCATTCACACACACTTCACACAAACAAACAACTCAAAACCGTGAGCTCCCATTCCCTTATGCCATTTTCAGATTTCCACCCACTAACCTAGTCATCAATCACATGCATTCCCTTCACATTCACCCACATGCACTCCCACTCTTTAATCATATGCACTCCCATCATAATTCCACCACCAATTCAGCCACAAAACATTATCATTGCACCACATTCAACCACTCCACATCCTTCACCAAGAAACCATTCAACACACACATGCATCCTGAAATTCTTTGTCATGCAATCACATGCATTTCCCTTGACATTTTCAGCCATCACACTTCATCATTACACCACCATTCACTCTTTAACCCACACACACTTCACACAAACAACATTCACATGCATTCACATGCATTTCCAACACAAAACACACTCAAAACCGTGGCCACCTTTGCATTTCAGGATTCCCATTTGCATTTTCAGATTTCCAGCTTTCCCTTTTATTTTCCAGCTTTCATTCTTCATCATTGCAGCCATTCCACATGCAATTCTCCATCATTCCTCCACACAAACACCTTAAACAAATAGCCATATACATCTCCACTCCTCCTATAAATACCCTTGCATTCCCATCATTCAAAACATCTCATTCCATTGTAGATACCACAACACAAACACTCCATTCCTTCTCTAGCCGTGAGTTTCTCTCCATTTTCTGCACCATTTTCTCCACCACTCCTCACCTATTTCCATAATTCCCCACTCCATTCCACACTTCCATCCCCCAAACCAATTATCCCTAGACCTTATGCTACAATAAAGAGGAAGAGAAGAGGGCCTAAACGTTCATACAATTCAAGTTTGAGTTGTTGGAATGTTTAGGCGTTTCTTTGATTTCAATGTTTAATTTTAATTCTCTTTGTTTTGTATGAGGAACTAAACCCCCCCTTTAGCTAGGGGGGGATTCGAAATATATGTTTATGCTTGCATTTTGATTTGATTACTTTTAATTACGTTTCATAAGTTGTGAATTCAATTTGTTTAACTATTTGATTGATATCCTATTTATGTATGTTTATTGAGAATGAACACTTAATTTTCATGCATGAATATGACGCTAGAATATAAGTGAGTTTCACCTAATCGTTATGAACTTATATTCACAAGTAGTGGAGGTTGCTTATAAACAATCGCGTTAAACGAATTCTTGGCATAAGTTTCATGCAATCATAGTAACGAATGCCTCGTCAACACTTATAGTTTTCATGATGCTTAATGATTCTTGCTTGTTTCTCTATTATGCAATTCATGAAGGGAACTTGTGAGGAATGCTTTGGGTTGTCGTATGCAATCATCCAATTCATTAACTTAAGGAAAACTTGACGGTTAATCTAAGCGGACCTAATTAACCCGGGGTGTTGAGAATTCATGGTTTATTGAAATGCAATTGGAAACCATTTTATTATGCAAGTGTAACATGTATGGAGATGAACCCCTTAGCTAGCCATACCATCCATTCATTTCCGTCAATTTCATATTTACAATTTGTTTTCTTTACAATCTATCCATTTTAGTTTAAATTCGTCCAAAATCAATCCCCCCCATATTTCGTTTAAGTCTTAGTCTTAATCTTTCTTATTTTTAGTTTTGCATTCTTTGAGTCTAAGTTAGTATTTCATATTGTTATTTTACGTTTTTGAGTCAGTTTCCAAGAGATTTGCAATCCCTCCTAATCCCCGGTCCAGAACGATCCCTACTTGCACCTATACTACAATTGATAAAAAGAGGGTTTAATTTGTGTGCGTATAAATCTCGCATCAAATTTTGGCGCCGTTGCCGGGGATTAGCAACTTTGCTAATCCCTTGGTTCTTTTCTTTTTTTTTTTTTTTTTTTTTTTTTTTTTTTTTTTTTGTTTAGTTGTTTTCGTTTTAGTTTCTAAACTTAGTGTTGTTTTCTTTGTTTGTTGTTACTTTTGATTTTTGATTTAGTTCTCTTTCTTTTTAGGTACTAGAGAAGTAAGTTATGGATTTTGCTAGCATTCAAGCTCAATTGGCAAATCTTACTTCTAAATTGTCGCCGTATGCCGAAAGGACCACAATGCAGAGTGTCCCTACATTTGGTGCTTCATATAGGCAAGGATTTCAAGCCAATCAATGTCCACAAAGAGATTGGAGGGATCATTCAAACTCTATATGGTGGGAAGATCAACAAGTTCAACGTGAAGCATATTGGCAACCATATGAGGAGTTCTATTCAAGACCTATGCAGCCACCACAACTTCATATGCAATATGCTCAATTAAATTCAAGTTCACCAGTAGATTATATTCAAATTCTTAATGAAATAAATTCTTTGGCGCAGGGGTCACAAAATCAAGCCAAGGAGGCTCAACAAGAAGCATATTGGCAACCATATGAGGAGTTCAATACAACACCTATGCAGCCACCACAACCTCCCCCACAACAATTCCAATCAAGTTCAAGTATGTCCATGGATAATGATAAAAATTTTCAATTACTAAACTCTTTGACACAGGACGAACAAAATCAAGACAAGAAGTTGGGTAAATTGGACGAGCAATTTGGGCAGATTATGGAGTTCATGAAACAAATTCAAGAGCAAAGTGAACTTTCCAACTCAACTATTGAAAACTCGAAGGAAGATTTTGATATCCATAATGCTATCACTTTGGGAAGTGCTATGGAGGTTGGAGCTGACCTAAAAATGTCCAAACATAGCCTAGAAGTGGATGAAGAGCTGCTAATTGAGGAGGAGGAAGAAGACATGCACACGGCAAGGGTAGAACAACCCTTGCCGCAGCCCCCTAAGCCCTCTAAACCACCCACCACCAGTAAGGACGTCCCAATTCCATGTTATTCTGATGTTATTCCACCCAATGTCCCTTTTCCTAGCAGGTTTTTGATTCCCAACCAAGAAGAGAGTAAAAAGGACATCGTGGAAGCCTTCCCAAAGGTGCAAAATGCTATTCAAATTCTTGGTGCAACACAGCAAGTTTTAGATGGTGTTGAATTCTTCAAAGGACTTTGTACACCAAGAAGAATGATTCAAGAGAAGGTAGTGGCTGGAGAAGATGTAGAAGGCATCAACGAGGACATATTTGAAACCACAATTCCCAAGGAAGTTGGATTTTATGACACGGGACAAGTCATAACTTTCGAAGGGGTGTTTATTCTGGAGTTCATTTTAGAGCACACAGGTAAGCCGCCTCCCCGAATTTCAATTTTCTTTTATACTAACATGTGGTTAATGATTCAGGCACCCAATCTGGAATTTAAACTATTACCGGATCATTTCAAGTATCACCTTCCATTCAAGGACCAATTCCATGCCGTTTGATTTTATTTATGTTAATAAAAAAAAAAAAAGAAAAAAAAAAAGAAAAAAAAAAAGAAAGATACTAAACATGGAGAAAGGTGGTGCTTCACAAAGGTTGTTTGCGTGAAGTCCCACTACGAGGCACAGAAGCGGAAGGCGCAGAAGCGGGAGGCATAGAAGCGGGAGGCATCGAAGCCGAAGGCATCGGAGCGGGAGGCATCGGAGCTAGAGCATTCCAGGCCTCAATACTTGGCCAAGCGCTGGATGACCCAGGAAAAAGGTGCCTCTGGAGATAAGACGCAAGCCTTTGACGGTCACTGTGAATTCGACCCTCAGATTCTTGCAGCTCATCAAGCTTCCTCTTCATCCCCGACGAATAGTTATTTGCAAGCACATGCAAACTTCTATTCTCGTACTTAAGCTGCTGGATCTCTTGCTTAAGTCTTTCCACCTCTGCCATAAACGATTCCACCTGACGGGAGCGGGCAAGCAGGCGTAGGCCCATGTTGGACACAGAGCTCGCACACTGAACACTAAGTGCGAGGGACTCTTGAACGGCCAACTCATCGGACCGTCCTGACAGCAGCCTACTATCTTTTGGAGTGAGGAGGTTTTTAGCTACTACTGTAGCTGTTGTGGCGTCCTGCATCACAGAGTCTTCACCTGAAAGAGGACCGTTAGAAGATAAAAAAGAAGGGCGCCATACATTACCTTGACGGGGCGCAACCGGATCGCTGCTGAGACTCAAATCTAAGCTAAGGTTCGATGAGTTTGCCATTTTTTTCAAAAGTGTTCAAAGAGAAGGGGTGGATGGAGTTAAAAATTTCACAAAGGGCCGGAGTCGAGTTTCAGGAATGGGAAATCTTCAGAGTGTGTATGTTGGCGGTGATCGATAGCTCTATAAAATGCCAAGGCGACGCGTCCACCGATTCAAAGAGCCGGAATTTCCGGCGTAATTTTGGCGACGCTTTCTCTGCTTTTCAGAAGACGCGTTCAACTTTGTCAAAAGATTTCTTCTTTTCAGACAACACGTGGAGGCCATCACCGCAACTACATATCTTTAGCCGACAAGCGCAAAGTTCGGCGACGCTTTCTCTGCTTTTCAGAAGACGCGTGCAGTTTTGTCAAAAGGAGTCGCATCTGCACTACCACGTGTCGTTCAGAAAGCGAAGGGGCGTCGTTCAGAAATCGAAGGGGCGCCTGCTCAGAAATCGAAGAGGCGTATTCAAAGATCGAAGAGGCGCCACTATTTCAAAAAGCCGGATTTGCGGGATCAAAACGTTTGTCGACAAGGGTAAAAAGTACCACCACTTGATATTATCTCTATATATGTCGACCTTCGTCTTTTATGGCAGGGCAAACCTGAAGAAAATGCCCAACTCTCCCTCACCTCTGAGGGCGCACTCCCAGCAAAGCCTTTCAAAATACTCAATTCTTTCTTCTTCCCCAAAGATGATACCAGATGCCTGGAGTACATATGACCCAGGAGGAAACGGCGGATTGAAGCATGTGCTGATTCATTCACCGCTTCTTCAAAGCAAAGGTATCTCATATCATCAAGGTCAAAAGCAAAAGTATCTCATATCATGCTCTTTCCCTGTCTTTTTCTTTGTCCTTGTTCTTACTCGCATGGCAAAGTAAAAGAAGCAATCAGCCGGCACTTGGAGTCAGTCTTCCGTTCTGGAGCCAACTGCCTGGAATCCATTCCTGATTGCTTACCTAGCGTTGCTCTCGAGTAGTCATCTTCAACGGTTGATACACTTCCAGAGAAGGGACCACTTCTGCAAAGGGGAGCGAGTAAGGCAAGTGAAAATGATACATTGAAGCATGTGGAGACAAACATAGGCTGAGTTATCCTCCAACACTTTTCAATACGAATTGGAAAGATTGAACAAAGAAACAGATAAAAGGGATAAGCTCAGACCTTCGGGGGAGACCAAAAGAACCATCCTGCTGCCCAGTTCAAGAAGTAGCACAAAGGAAAATCAACAATGGGCAGAAACCAGTTCAAGAGTAAGCCTGTGGAATCATCAAGATCAAGCCTCAATGCAATCAACAAAGAGAAGAGGGAATTTACACTCCATAACCAGATTTGCGTCCCTAAACTCTTCTCTTTGTTAATTACATTCTGCCATGTTTAGTATGTTTAGTTGTTGTTTGTGTGATTACTTATGTTTTGTGTGAATCTATGCTTAAAACATTGAGGACAATGTTTGATTTAAATGTGGGGGGGGTAACTAATGTTGTTAATGCAAATTCGTGGGATTTTATCACCCATAACTTCAAATGTTGTTCCTTGCTGTTTTAAGGTGTTTTTAAGTTGTTTTAGAGTGTTTTAGTATGTTTTGTTTTTATAACTCCGAAAAGCACATAAAAATTTGAAAAATTGTTTTGAAAAGCCTAAAAAGAGTGTTTTGAGTCGTTTTTGTGAGTTTGTGTCTTAGGGTACCTTCCAACACAATGATAAGGATTTGGTTTGTAATTGCATGACTGTTAAAAAGAGTTATAAACATAGAGAAAAGTTTGATTTACTCTTGGTTTATGCTTAGTTATGGTTATAATGTATGACTTCACATGCAATCATAAAAGAAAAATTCGTTTTTGTAACATGCTTGAAGGAAGGAACTCAAACAAACGCTACAACCCTGTGAGACTCGAGCCATTACCTTCTTTGGAGAGTTATTTTCTGTGATTCTTTGTTTTCTAAAGTTGTTGAATGATCTCATTATTCCTTGCTTGGTTGCTACTTAGAATGCAATTGTATCATGATAGAACTAAATGCTAGAACTTATATCCGTTTCATTCAAAGCATGATATTGAGTTGCATAACATATATCAAGATGAAGTTGTGTAGTTGCCACCATAGCCAAATAGCCTTACTTCCCATATTTCGTATATATTGTAAGTCTTAACACCGTTGAGCCTCGTTTAACCTATTTTTTGCTAACCATATCACCCCTTACCTAGCCTAGATTAGGACCATCCGTACCCTTGTTCTTAAAAGATAGTGAGCATGACTTAATTGAATTCCTTTTGAGTTACATTATGAAAGAAAATAAGTGTGGGGGAGAGAATGTTTTGTTCTTAAGTGTTTATGTATGTTTTGAGAAGTCAGGAGAAAAGAAAAAAAAAAAAAAAAATTGTGAAAAACATATGAAAAAGAAAAACAGAAAAGAAAAGAAAGAAAGGAAAAAGAGCTTGTTCCCCCTTGTTCAAAAGTTGAGTTTTCATTCAAAAGTGAATTCTACGTTAATTCAAATGCTTTGCTCGCTATTTCTTTAAGAACCTTTGTTTTCCATATCCCTTCTTTGTTAGCCAAACACCTTTAGCTCCGTTTCAACCCTTATGCTTCTATCTTGAGTGTTATGTGTTTCAATTTGTGGAGTTTGGAATTGATATGAGCTTATGGAATCACTGGTTCTCATTATAAGTAGTAGCATTCCATTCATGAGATCATATTCATGTCATTATCGTAAATCCAGAAAATGCTTTCCTTGTTATAACTTATGTGAGTGTTCGTCTACATGTTTACATCAATCTTCTCACATATGACTAGATTAGGGTGTGTAGTTAGAAAATCTGAGTGAAAATCGAGTGCATATCTTGTAAGGAATTGAGCAAATTTCTCTAAGGCATGTTACTACATTCAAAACATGGTTTTAAATGCTTAATTGTGAACTAGTATATGGTGACTATGATTAAGAATGTACTTAAGTGTGAAGATGACTAAAATCTGTGGGAATGATGATTTTTAACGTGTCATGTGCATTGGAAATCCCTAAGACGGTTGTTGGAAGGTTTAGGTTGTGTTTTACTTGTTTTGTTTCGTTTGGTTTTGTTTTGTTTTTCTTTCTGTTTTGCTCGAGGACTAGCAAAAGATAAGTGTGGGGGTATTTGATAGGAGCATATTCATGCGACTTAAATGGCTTGTTCTCGTACATTTACGTTATGTTTCTCTAGTTATTTTAGTCCTTTATGCTTCTTTTGTGTGTTTTCAGGTTCTAAGGGCAAGGTATGCAAAAGGATGCCTTTTGGAGCCTTTTGGAGCAAATTAGAGATTGGAATGGATATCATATGCTTGGAGCCAAGAGGATGGACGAAATTAAAGACTTGAAGTAGGAAAGTTAAATCCTAAAAGACCTCATGTTTAAGCATCATTGAAGACTCCTACGCATTTTAGAACACAAAAACAACATTCCTTGCAACCTTAGGACATTGTCGTGTGTTTCCTTGTGTCTCCCTTCCTTGCCATGCAAGGAAGGGCTTTGTTCCCTATTTTAAACACTTAAAGCATTCATTTATCATATCATTCACTTATTATAAGCATTCACTTATCATATCATTCACTTATCAAACCATTCACTTATCACTTCCATTCACTTATCACTTATCACTTCCATTCACTTATCACTCACCACATATCATTCATTTATCACTTAACATATCATTCATTTATCACTTAACATATCATACACTTATCATAATCATTCACTTATACACTTATCATAATCATTCACTTATTCTTTCATCATTCAACCACCAATTCAACACATGCATTTCAAACCTTTCAACACCCTTTAATCATCTCCCTTTAAGTTATGATTTTATTTCCTAACCCTACATGCATTATTTATTAGCATCTTCACATGCATTCACACACACTTCACACAAACAAACAACTCAAAACCGTGAGCTCCCATTCCCTTATGCCATTTTCAGATTTCCACCCACTAACCTAGTCATCAATCACATGCATTCCCTTCACATTCACCCACATGCACTCCCACTCTTTAATCATATGCACTCCCATCATAATTCCACCACCAATTCAGCCACAAAACATTATCATTGCACCACATTCAACCACTCCACATCCTTCACCAAGAAACCATTCAACACACACATGCATCCTGAAATTCTTTGTCATGCAATCACATGCATTTCCCTTGACATTTTCAGCCATCACACTTCATCATTACACCACCATTCACTCTTTAACCCACACACACTTCACACAAACAACATTCACATGCATTCACATGCATTTCCAACACAAAACACACTCAAAACCGTGGCCACCTTTGCATTTCAGGATTCCCATTTGCATTTTCAGATTTCCAGCTTTCCCTTTTATTTTCCAGCTTTCATTCTTCATCATTGCAGCCATTCCACATGCAATTCTCCATCATTCCTCCACACAAACACCTTAAACAAATAGCCATATACATCTCCACTCCTCCTATAAATACCCTTGCATTCCCATCATTCAAAACATCTCATTCCATTGTAGATACCACAACACAAACACTCCATTCCTTCTCTAGCCGTGAGTTTCTCTCCATTTTCTGCACCATTTTCTCCACCACTCCTCACCTATTTCCATAATTCCCCACTCCATTCCACACTTCCATCCCCCAAACCAATTATCCCTAGACCTTATGCTACAATAAAGAGGAAGAGAAGAGGGCCTAAACGTTCATACAATTCAAGTTTGAGTTGTTGGAATGTTTAGGCGTTTCTTTGATTTCAATGTTTAATTTTAATTCTCTTTGTTTTGTATGAGGAACTAAACCCCCCTTTAGCTAGGGGGGGATTCGAAATATATGTTTATGCTTGCATTTTGATTTGATTACTTTTAATTACGTTTCATAAGTTGTGAATTCAATTTGTTTAACTATTTGATTGATATCCTATTTATGTATGTTTATTGAGAATGAACACTTAATTTTCATGCATGAATATGACGCTAGAATATAAGTGAGTTTCACCTAATCGTTATGAACTTATATTCACAAGTAGTGGAGGTTGCTTATAAACAATCGCGTTAAACGAATTCTTGGCATAAGTTTCATGCAATCATAGTAACGAATGCCTCGTCAACACTTATAGTTTTCATGATGCTTAATGATTCTTGCTTGTTTCTCTATTATGCAATTCATGAAGGGAACTTGTGAGGAATGCTTTGGGTTGTCGTATGCAATCATCCAATTCATTAACTTAAGGAAAACTTGACGGTTAATCTAAGCGGACCTAATTAACCCGGGGTGTTGAGAATTCATGGTTTATTGAAATGCAATTGGAAACCATTTTATTATGCAAGTGTAACATGTATGGAGATGAACCCCTTAGCTAGCCATACCATCCATTCATTTCCGTCAATTTCATATTTACAATTTGTTTTCTTTACAATCTATCCATTTTAGTTTAAATTCGTCCAAAATCAATCCCCCCCATATTTCGTTTAAGTCTTAGTCTTAATCTTTCTTATTTTTAGTTTTGCATTCTTTGAGTCTAAGTTAGTATTTCATATTGTTATTTTACGTTTTTGAGTCAGTTTCCAAGAGATTTGCAATCCCTCCTAATCCCCGGTCCAGAACGATCCCTACTTGCACCTATACTACAATTGATAAAAAGAGGGTTTAATTTGTGTGCGTATAAATCTCGCATCAATGCTCTATCTTCGATGCCTCCCGCTCCGATGCCTCCCGCTCCGATGCCTTCTGCTTCTACGCCTTCCGCTCCGATGCCTTCTGTTCCTACGCCTTCCGCTTCAAGAGTAAAGCCACGTAGTGGGGCCTCAAGCAAACAACCTTTGTGAAGCACCATCTTGTTTTGTTTAGCAGTGCCTATCAATAAATCAAACATTTTCTCAATGTTACAATCATAGACTCACATAATTAATAAACAAACAAACAACAACAACTAAACAACCTAACAAGGCAGAAACGAAATAGCAACAAAGAGAAGAGTTTTTTAGGAATCTGGATTTGGAGTGCTTTCTAAGTCTTCCTTTGTTGAATGCATGGGGTGCCTCCCAAGTAGCGCTTTCTTTTACGTCGTACAGCCGGACGGTACCTCCGTTTAAGCTTGACTAGGTTCCACAGCATGGAGGGGTACCTCCTCCACGACATGCTCCTCAAACATCTCGTAATAGGGCTTCAATCGATGCCCATTCACTTTGAATTCTTGCTGCGTCCTTGAACTTTTGATTTGCACTGCACCATGAGGGAAAACATTAGTAACAACAAACGGGCCAATCCATTTAGAACGCAACTTACCAGGAAACAAACGTAGGCGAGAGTTGAAAAGTAACACTTTCTGCCCAACTGTGAAGGTCTTGGTTCGAATCATTTTATCATGGAATGCTTTGGTCTTGGCTTTGTACATCCGGGCATTCTCATAGGCTTCATTCCGAATCTCCTCAAGTTCATTCAATTGAAGCTTCCTATGAACTCCCGCTGCATCTATGTCCATGTTGAAAGTCTTCACGGCCCAATGTGCCTTGTGCTCTAACTCTACGGGCAAATGACATGGCTTACCATAGACGAGCCGAAAAGGTGACATCCCAATGGGTGTTTTGTATGCCGTACGATATGCCCACAGTGCATCATCTAAACGTAAGCTCCAATCCCTCCTTGTTGGTCCAACGGTCTTCTCCAAAATTTGTTTGATTTCTCGGTTAGACACCTCGGCTTGGCCATTTGTTTGAGGATGGTAAGGTGTGGAGACCTTATGGTTGACATGGTACTTTCTTAGCAACGCCTCAATGGTCCGATTGCAAAAGTGAGACCCTCCATCACTTATGATTACTCTCGGCATTCCAAACCTAGCAAAAATGTTAGATTTCACGAAATCTGCAACCACCTTAGAATCGTTAGTACGGGTGGCTTTTGCTTCCACCCATTTAGAAACATAATCAACGGCTAGCAAGATATAAGTGAAACCATAAGATGGAGGGAAAGGGCCCATGAAATCAATGCCCCAAACATCAAAAATTTCAACATTAAAGACAGGGGTTTGCGGCATTTGGTCCTTGGTACCTATGTTACCCATTCGTTGGCAACGATCACAAGACATACAAAAGGTTCTAGCATCCCTAAATATAGTCGGCCAATAAAAACCACACTCTAGAACCTTGAGGGCAGTGCGTTGTGTGCCAAAATGACCACCACATGCATATGTGTGACAAAAGCTTAGAATTGAGTGAAATTCAGAATCATGCACACATCTACGTACAATTTGATCTGAGCAATACTTCCACAAATAAGGGTCATCCCAAACATAGAAACGTGCATCATTTTTAAGCTTATCACGTTGGTGCTTGTTTAGTTCATTTGGAATTTGTTTAGCCACCAAGTAATTCACTAAATCTGCATACCATGGTTCACTTACCTCAATGGAAAGCAGCTGCTCATCGGGAAAAGTTTCAGGGATAGGTACGGCATGTTCATGCTCCTCGTGGATCATTCGGCTTAAATGGTCAGCCACTACATTCTCGCTTCCTTTCTTATCCCGGATTTCAATATCAAATTCTTGAAGAAGAAGAATCCAACGGATAAGCCTCGGCTTTGCTTCCTTTTTCGTGATCAAGTACCTCAAAGCTGCATGATCAGAATAAACGATTACTTTAGTACCAATTAAATATGAACGGAATTTATCTAAAGCAAAAACCACAGCTAGAAGTTCTTTTTCCGTCGTGGAGTAGTTCAATTGGGCATCATTGAGAGTCCGAGAGGCATAGTATATGACATGCGGCCGCTTGTCTCTTCTTTGTCCTAGAACAGCTCCTAATGCATAGTCGGATGCATCGCACATGAGCTCGAACGGAAGGCTCCAATCTGGAGGTACAATAATGGGGGCCGAGACTAGCTTCTCCTTGAGTTGGTTAAATGCCGAATTACACTCTTCATCAAACTTGAATGGCACATCTTTTTGAAGCAATCGGCAAAGAGGGTTGGACATCTTGGAGAAGTCCTTGATAAAACGCCTATAGAACCCTGCATGGCCAAGAAACGAACGAACCTCTCTAACCGAAGTAGGAGAGGGTAAGTGACGTACAAGGTCTATTTTCGATTTATCTACTTCAATTCCTTTTTCTGAAACAATATGTCCTAAAACTATACCTTGTTTCACCATAAAGTGACATTTCTCCCAATTCAAGACAAGGTTAGTTTCAACACATCGTTTCAAAATTAAGGTTAGATTATCCAAGCAATTATCAAATGAACTCCCAAACACACTGAAATCATCCATGAAAACCTCAATGATCTTTTCAACAAAATCGGAAAATATACTTACCATACACCTTTGGAAAGTGGCCGGTGCGTTGCATAAGCCAAATGGCATGCGACGATAAGCAAATGTTCCAAAGGGACATGTGAATGTGGTCTTCTCTTGATCATCCGGGGCTATCACAATTTGGTTATATCCAGAGTATCCATCAAGAAAACAGTAAAAGGCATGACCGGCTAACCTTTCGAGCATCTGGTCGATGAATGGCAAAGGAAAGTGATCTTTCCTAGTCATGGCATTTAGCTTCCGGTAATCGATACATACTCGCCATCCAGTCTGAATGCGTGTAGGCACGAGCTCATTCTCATCATTCTTGATAACAGTTACTCCGGACTTCTTGGGAACGACTTGAACTGGAGAGACCCAACGGCTATCGGAGATAGGGTAGATCACTCCGCAATCCAAAAGCTTGATTATTTCCTTCTTCACCACTTCCATCATCGGAGGGTTGAGACGGCGTTGAGCCTCTCGAGTTGGTTTAGCCCCCTCCTCAAGAAGTATACGGTGCATGCATGTGGTAGGGCTTATTCCTTTAATGTCGGCCAAAGTCCACCCTATGGCCGTTTTGTGCTCTCGCAGCACCCTCACAAGCTTCTCCTCCTCCATTGCCGTGAGACTTGATGAAATGATGACGGGCAATGTTTCGCCTTTTCCCAAAAACACATACTTCAAATGGTCCGGCAACGGCTCAAGTTCAAGCGATGGTGCCTGAACAACAGAAGGTAGCATCTTAGTGGAAACTGAATTTGAAAGTGAGAGTGGAACCTTAGCATATTGTTGTGGCAATGACTCAAGGGCTGCCACAACCTCAATTATTTCTTCACTAGAACCCATTGCAAAGAATTCCTCCTCCTTGCCGTGGCCTTGCATTGGCCCAAATCCTTCATTTTTGCGCTCTATGGCCTTAGTGATGGTTGTTTCCAGGGCGTCCTCGTTCAATTCTTCAAGGTATACCTGCGCCAAAGAATCGATAACATCAATGGAAAAACAAGAATGGTCATCAACGGGATATCTCATAGTTTCAGAAATATTAAAATCAATCACTTCCCCATCGAATTCCATTATCAAGGTGCCTTTGTATACATCAATCTTCGTTCGGGCCGTCTTCATGAATGGCCTACCAAGGAGAATCGGCAAAGATGTAGAATGGGCTGAATCCTCCATGTCTAGGACGTAGAAATCAGCCGGAAAAATTAAATGGTTCACCTGCACAAGCACATCTTCCAAAACTCCTTTTGGATACGCGTTAGAACGATCGGCCAATTGTATAATTACACCATCTTGTTTTAATTCACCCAAATTCATAGATGCATAAATAGAATAAGGCATGACATTTATGGATGCACCTAAATCAAGCATGGCATGTTCAAAACGATTATGTCCAATCACACAAGGAATCGTGAAACTACCGGGGTCTTTGCACTTGGTAGGCAGTTTACGTTGCAAAACAGCGGACACATTCTCGCTTACCTTCACTACCTCTTTGTTTGCCCTTCTTCTCTTTGTATTGCATAGGTCCTTGAGGAATTTAGCATACTTTGGAACCTGTTTGATTGCATCGAGAAGCGGTATGTTCACTTGCACCTTCCGGAACATTTCAAGAATGTCCTTCTCGCTTTCTTCCTTTTTTTCTTGCATGAACCTGCGAGGAAAAGGTACATTGGGCAGATTAGGACGTGAAGTACATGAATTTGAACTTAAATTACCTGATTTGGCCGAGTTAGGGTGATCTGCCTCAGGTTGTGTCGTCTCTTCATCTACTTTCTGGGCAGATTTGGGATTGTTTGGCTCGGTCCCAACTTCTTTTCCACCCCTTAGGGTGATGGCCTTGGCGGATTCGAATCCTCCCTTTGGATTGACTGTGGTTGAGCTAGGAAGCTTTCCTTGCTCTCTAATCTGTCCAAGGAACTCAGAAATCTGCCCTATTTGTTTCTTCATATCCGTCATCTCCTTCTCGTTATTTGCTATCCGGTTGTTTTGATTTTGCAACCCCTGCGAAATAGAGGTTAGTAATTGCATAGCTTGATCACTTTCCAAGGACGTACCTGAATGAGATGATGCCGAAGGTTGTTGGGGTTGTTGGGGTTGTTGGGGTGCATACGGCTTGGAATAAAAACCAGGGGGGTTCGGCCTAAATCCTCCTTGTTGGGCAGCTTGTTGTGGCTCCCTCCATTTGAAGTTTGGATGGTCCCTCCATCCGGCATTGTAAGTGTTCGAGTATGGGTTGTTTTGATTTTGTCCTTGGAAACCAATTGCATTGGCAGATTCCCACCCACCATTCTCGATTAGTTGAGGGCACTTGTCGGATGGATGCCCTTGAATTGAGCACACGCCACAAACTTGGTGTTCTTGTGCTTTTGGACCAATCACAACCTGAGAAACAAGAGAAGTAAGATTAGCAAGTTGTGATTGAATTTCATAAATAGCACTCACCTCATTTACACTTTGTTGTCGTGGGGCTTCCCTTTGACCCACTCCTTCATATTGTTGAGCGTTGAGCGCTCGGTTGGCTATGAGAATCTTGGCATCCCTTGGTGTTTTGTCCACCAATGCTCCTCCCGCTGATGCATCAAGCATTTGACGTTCGATAGGAAGGAGGCCCTCATAGAAATATTGAAGGAGAAGTTCCTCCTTCATTTGATGTTAAGGACATGAAGCTACAAGGCCCTTGAAGCGCTCATAATAAGCCGGGAATGTCTCACCATGATTCTGTTGAATACCACTAATTTTCTTCCGTAGGAGAATCACTCTCGAAGTAGGGAAGAATTTCTCCAAGAAAGCACGCTTCATACTCTCCCACGAAGTCACAGTTCCCGGGGCTAGTTCATAGAGCCAATCTTTGGCCTTGTCCATAAGTGAAAATGGAAAGGCCTTCATCTTCAATATACTCCCATCCACATTGACGGGGGTCATGCTCGAACAAACCACCTCGAACTCCTTCAAGTGTTTGTTGGGGTCTTCCATAGACAAGCCATGGAACTTCGGAATATGGTGTAACAAACTGGATTTGAGTTCAAATTCCTCAGTCTTCCCCTCTGCAGCCGTGGGGTATTGGATACAAAGAGGCAATGTATTATCCAAACCCGAGGCCGAAAGCTCCTTGATGGTTCTATTATCTGCTGCCATGGCTTGTTCTTCTTCAAAAATCTGATCCGTGGGCTTTTCTTCTACACCTACTTCGTCTTCTTCAAGCCCAGGTTGTGGTAGAGGTTGTGGTAGCTCTTGTTGACTCCTCGTTCTCCTCAAAGTGCGTTCAAAATCACCGTCAAAGTCGGAGATGTTCTCTATAATAGGCCGAGAGCTACGAGTCATACACAATACCTAAAAAACAAGGAAACAAACAAACTAAGAATCTGAAATAAGAATGCACGAAAAACAAAAAAATATAAAAATAAAGACAAAGGATTAGCAAAGTTGCTAATCCCCGGCAACGGCGCCAAAATTTGATGCGAGATTTACTTGACACTCAAATTAAACCCTCGTTTGACAATTGTAGTAGAATGGATAAGTGAGGGATCGTTCTAGACCGGGGATTAGGAGGGCTTGCTAAAACCTTCTAAATTGACTTAAAAACATAAAAACTAAATTAAAATACTCTTAACAAGACTACTATGACTCAGAATGGCTTTGAAAAACTCAAATTGTCTAAAACAATCAAATTGACTCAAATAGAAGCTAGAACTTGATTTAGACGAATTTGCAAGTGTTTATGACTCCAAAAGCTTAAAGATACAAAAATAAAACAAATACGAATGATTAAGACTCAACGAAATATGGGGGAAATGTGTTTGGACGAGATTAAATTAAACGGACAGATTATAATTTAAAACAGATAGTAAAGATGAATGTGATGAAAATATGGATGATGGAATAGCTAAGGGGTTTTTCTCCACACATGTTACACTTGCATACAAGATTGATTTTCGGTTGGTCTTTCGATAAATTATGAAACTCAATGCTCCAAGTTAATTAGGTCCGCTTAAATTAACTTTCAGATTTCCCTAGATTCGTTGGATTGAATGGAATACGCATTACAACCAAATTATTCTTAATCAAAGTCCCTAACTATGGAATACGCATGATAGAGACATTCAACAAAGATCATTAAGTTCAACGGAAATCATAAACATTGACAAGGCATTCGTTACTATGGAATACGCATGAAACTTATGCCAAGAATTCGTTTAACGCGATTGTTTATAAGCAACCTCCACTACTTGTGAATATAAGTTCGTAACTATTAGGTGAAACTCACTTATATTCTAGCCTCATATTCATTCAAACGGTTAAACAAATTGAATCCACAACTTATGAAATTCGAACCAAAAGTAATCAATTCATATTGCAAGCATAACCATGTATTTTGAATCACCCCCTAGCTAAAGGGGGGTTTAGTTCCTCATAACTTTGAAATCAAAGAAACACCTAAACATTCCAACAACTCAAACGTGAATTGTATGAACGTTTAGGCACTCTTCTCTTCCCTTCTCATACGTACAAAACAAAGAGAATTAAATTTAAACTTTGAAATCAAAGAAACACCTAAACATTCCAACAACTCAAACTTGAATTGTATGAACGTTTAAGCACTCTTTTCTTCCTCGTTGTTGTAGCACAAGGTCTAAGGTGAGCTTAAGGGCTTTAGGTGTATGTGGAATGGAGTAGGGAGTGGTTGGAGATGGAAGAATGAAGAGAAAATATGCAGAAAATGAAGGGATATGCACGGCAAGAATGTGTTTGTTGCTTGGTGTTTGTAACTGAAAATGTGTATGGAAGAGTGAATGCATTTTGAGGAGTGTTGGATGCTTATTTATAGGTGAATGAAGGAAGGAAAGAGGGAATATTGCAGCTAGGAGGGAATGAATGATTATGGGTGCATGTGATTGGAAAAATGAAGGGGGAATGTATGTAATAAAATAGCTAGGAAAAGTTGTGGAAAGCTGGAAATGGGAGTGGGAACTCACGGCAAGAATGTTTTCAGGATGCATGTGTGTGTAGGCCACGGCATGGATGTATGATTATATGTGTTAAATGATTTAAAGGGTGCATGTGTTGATTTGTGGTGCAATGATGAAGTGGGAAGGTGGAAATGCAAAGGAAAGTGAATGTAGATGGGTGCATGTGTTGGTGGTTTTTGCATGTGAATTAAAGGGGGAAGGCATATGCAATGAGTGGTGTTTTGTGATGCATGGTTGAATGATTAAATGGCTGAATTGGATTAAAGAATAAAGGGTGCATGAGTGAATGATTGAATGCATGTTGAATTGGTGCTAGAAATGAAGGTGTGATGCACGGATTAGAGAGGATGGGTGAGTGAAGTGTGTGTGAATGCATGTGAAGATGCTAATAAATAATGCATGTAGGGTTAGGAAATAAAATCATAACTTAAAGGGGAATGATTAAAGGGTGTTGAAAGGTTTTGCATGGCTTTGAAGTGATTGTGGATTGGGCTAGGGTTTAAGTACATGAAATGGACCCAACTTGCTCCCCCTTGGAATGGTGTTTGTGTTAAGCCCAAGGCAAGGTGAATGTAATTGGGTTAGGGCCATTGTTTTGTGTCTTCAAGTGCATACAAGGCCTTCAAATTCGTCCATCCTCTTGGCTCCATGGATAAGCTATCCAATCCATGCCCAAAAATGCTCCAAATGGCCTCAAAATGCACTTTCTTGCTCCCTAGGCCCTTAGAACCTGAAAACACACAAAAGAAGCATAAAGGACTAAAATAACGAGAGAAACATAACGTAAATGCACGAGAACAAGCCATTTAAGTCGCATGAATATGCTCCTATCACACCGTACATACCTTTTCTATCCAAAATCCTTGCCTAATTTCAGCCTTAAATCACATTCCTTTTCATACAATTTAATGCTGCAAGTTTCCTTTCCCTTTCCCTTTGATTTCTGATTTTATATCTCTTTTTCCTTATGGATTTGGGGTCCAATCCTTTCCTAAACTATGTAATAAACCTTAGGATTCTTTCTCTCAAATAAATACCAAAGCCGTACCCTTATTCAACCCTAATCATTCATCCATACAATCTGCCATCTTTCACAAACACTTAAGCCTTTGTCGCAGCATTCAACCTTTCTTCCACCATTCATACACTTCCATACCTTCACCCAAACACCCATACACCATTCCCAACCTTTGCCGCACCACCCTACCAACCTAAATCCATTCACAACCCAGAAATCCATCCAAAATCACCCAAGAACTCTTGTGCCGCAGCTTTGCAAGGAAGAAGAAGAGAAGAAGAAGCCTTAGACGTTTGCGCATTCAAGTTGGAGTGTTGATAGGAGCATATTTATGCTACTTAGTTATGTTGTTTCCTTGCATTTAGTTAGTTAATTACTATTTATTTTAGTCATTTAAACTATTTTCGTATGTTTTTAGGTTGAATTGACAAAGTTGGCAAGAAAGTGCAATTTGGAGCATTTTAGAGCAGTTTTGGGCTTGGAATGGATTGCACATGCATGGAGCAAGGTGGATGGACGAATTTGAAGATCAAGAGAGGCTAGGAATGTGATTAAGATCTAGACGAATTAAATTGAAGACTTTGAAGATAAGGAATCAGCTACAAAGAAGGAATATTATCCAAATTTCCTTATCTTATCCAAACCTTATCCAACCTTATCTTATCCTATCCTAATATTTTCCTACCTTAATTCCAATTTCAAAGAGGACTCCTTTTCACATTAAATCACCTCAATATCAAGTTCTAGAAGCCCTATTTTCGTGCATTAAGTTTATGCCACATGTAACCCTTCTAGAAGTTCTAGAATCTGCCACAAGGACCATTCCTTGTCCTCCTTGGAATCTGATTGAAAGTGTCCTTGTTCTTTGGTGATTTGGAGTCCTAATTCCTCTCATTTTCAGCCCAATTTCGTGCCTCCCCTTCGCCCTATAAATACATGATGCCACAACACTCAAAAACCACCCTCTGCCCCAAATTCACACCACACCATCCACCACACCTCAAGAGCCTAAATTCACACAAATCCCCATCTTGCGCAGCAAGGAAGGAAGGAGGAGCCACATGGAGTGTTTCTAGGTGTATTCTATCTTTGTTTTTAATGTTTAAGTTTAATTATCTTTGTTTTGCGAACATGAGGAGCTAAACTTGTTTTAGCTAGAGGAGACTTTGAAACCATTATTATATTTGCAATATGAATTGATTACTTTCAGTTGTGCTTTCATCGTGAATATAATTTACTTAACTGTTTGATTAAGAACTTATTCTTGTGTGTTGATTAAGAGGGCCCGCTTAGTTTGCATGCATGAATTTGTTGCTAAAATATAAGGGAGTTTCACCTAATCGTTATGAACTTATATTTATAAGTAGTGGAAGTTGCTAGTCACGATCGTGTTAAGTAAATTCCTGGCAGGAGTATCATGTTGTACATAGTTACGAATGCCTTGTCAATGCTTATGATTTTCACAAAGCTTAATGATCTTTGATTGTATCTCTATTATGCTGTTCATGTAGGGAACTATTCAAGAATAATTTGGTTGCCGATGCGTATTCTATCCAATACAATGACTTAAGGAAAATCTAAGGTTTAATTAGTGCTGTTCACGGTTAATCTGGGGTGTTGAGGTTCATGGTTTATTGGAAACGCAACTGGAAATTAATTTGTATGCAAGTGTGTCATGTGTGGAGAATGACCCTCTAGCTAGCTTATCACCCATATTTTTCCCCAGTTTCGTCCAAGTTTAAGTCTTTAAATCTGTTTGTTTTTACTTTAATTTCGTCCAAATCAATCTCCCCTTTAATTAAGTATGTTAGATTAGTTAGAAACGTGTTCAAATTTGTCCAATTTAGTGTTTTGAGTCTTAATAGTCTAAATTCGTCCAAATAAGTTCTTAGAGTCTGTTTTGTGTCAATTTAACTTAGTTTGTGTGTTTTGAGTCTTTTTAGTGTGTTTTGAGTCATATAAGTCTAGTTAAGTGTTTTTAAGTTTTGTTTTGTGTTTTTAAGTCAGTTTAGAGTAGATTAGCATCCCTTCTAATCCCCGGCCTAAAACGATCCCTACTTTCATATACTATAATCATAGGGTTTTAATTTGAGTGATAGAATATTTCACATCAAATTTTGGCGTCGTTGCCAGGGATTAGTATAAATGCTAATCCCTCTGTTTGTTTGTTTATTTTTCTTTTGATATTTGATTTAGTTTTATTTCTTTGATTTCAGGTACTAGAGAAGCAAGACATGGCAATTGCTAATCTTCAAGCTCAAATAGCGAATCTTACTTGTCAGTTATCACAGTATGCCGAAAGGTCGACAATGCAAAGTGTCCCTACATTTGGTGCTTGTTATAGGCAAGAATATCAAGCAAATCAATGTGCCCAAAGAGATTGGAGTGATCATTCAAACTCTATGTGGTGGGAATTTCAACAAGTTGAACACAAAGGATATTGGCAGCCATATGAGGAGTTCTATTCAACGCCTATGCAGCCACCACAACCTCGTATACAATATGCCTAACCAAACTCAGGTTCGTCAATAGATTATAATCAAATTCTTGATGAATTAATTTCTTTGGTGCAGGGCTCACAAAATCGAGTCAAGGAGGCTCAACAAGGAGAATATTGGCAGCCATATGAGGAGTTCTATACGACACCTATGCAGCCACCACAACCTGCCCAAACAAATTCAGGTACGTCTTTGTATAATGATACGCTTATTAAGTTACTCACCAATTTGTCTCAGGGGCAAGAAAATCAAAACAAAGCAATGCAAAATCAAGACAAAAGGTTGGACCACTTGGAAAAGCAAATTGGGCAAATAGCGGAGTTCGTAGGACAATTTCGAGACCAAGGAAAACTCCCTAGTTCAACCATTGCAAATCTGAAGGGAGGATTTGAAACTGCCATGGAAATCATCTTGAGAAGTAGCAAGGAGGTTGGAACAGACCCTAAACCATCAAAATCAAATTACAAGGAAGATGAAAGATTGCAATTTGAGGAAGAGGAACACACCCAACCTACGGCAAGGGTGGAAACACCTTTGCCGCAGGCACCTGTTGCTCCTACGCCATCCAATTCAGGTAAGGTTGTTCCAAATTTAATTATTTCTAACCCCGTTCCACCAAATGTCCCTATTCCTTGCAGGATTATGCAATCCAAGGAAGAAGAGGGTGAGAAAGGCATCTTCGAATCCTTTCCAAAGAATCAAGCGCAAGATATGGCTGGGGAATGTCTAGAATTCATCAAAGAGGATATACTTGAGACAACAATTCTCAAAGAAATTGGATTTTATGACACGGGACAAGTCATAACTCACAAAACACCAAATCTAGCTGAATTTTCTAGTCCTACAACTTTCAAAGGGGTGTTTATTCTTGAGTTCATGTCGGAGCACACAGGTAAGCCACCTCCCCGAATTTCAATTTTGTTTTATACTAATATGTTGTTAATGATTCAGGCACCCACTCTAGAATTTAAACCATTACCAGATCATCTCAAGTATCACCTCCCATTCAAAGATCAATTCCATGCCATGGGACCTAGGGGAGCTTAAAAGGAGGTATCATCCGGCTGGAAGATGTTAAAGCAAACGCTTCTTGGGAGGCAACCCGTGCGTTCAAATAAAGAAGACCTAGGAATCTTCGGCTCCCATAACCAGATTTGCGTTCCTAAACCCTACTCTGTATTGCTTTTACTTTGCCATTATTGTCATGTTTGTTAGTTGTGTTATTTGTTTGTTTGTGAGTCTATGCTTAAAACATTGAGGACAATGTTTGGTTTAAGTGTGGGGGGGGGGGGGGGGGGGGTAAACAAAGTGTTTTTCATGAAAATTTGTCGGATTTTATCACCTATCACTTCTAAAGTTGTTATTCACTGTTTTTAAGTGTTTTTAGTGTGTTTTGAAGTGTTTTTATGTGTCTATAACAGAAAATCCAAATATTTGAAAAAAAAAGTTCGAAAAAGAGTGTTTTAAAAACCCCAAAAAGAGTTGTTTTTAGAGTCATTTTTGTTTGTTTGTTTGTGTCTTAGGATACCTTCCAACACAATGATGAGGATTTGGTTTTTAATTGCATGACTATTAAAGAAAGTTACAAACATGGATGGAAGTTTGATATGCTCTTTGGTTTATGCTTAGTTGTAGTTGACATTTACTAATTCACATGTAATCACAAAGGAAAAAAATAAGTTTTTGTAACATGCTTGAAGGAAGAAACTCAAACTAACGCCACAACCCTGAGAAACTTGAGCCTAAACTTTGTTTGGAGAGAGTTATTAATCTGAGATGTTTTTGTTTTCTAAAGTCGTTGCATGATCTCATTAATTCTTTGCTTGGTTACTACTTAGAATGCGTTTCATCACTATAGTTCCAAATACTAGAACTCATACCCGTTTTATTCAAAGCATAAAATTGAGTGCATAACATAAAACAAGATGAAGTTGTTTAGTTAAAACCAGAGCCAAAAAGCCTTACCCGTTGCATATGTATTGTAGGTTTAACCCCTTTGAGCCTCAGTTAGCCTATTGTCTTTGTTAGCCCACATTATCCTTACCTAGCCTAGAATAGGACTATCCATACCCTTGTTCTTAATGTGTAGTAAAGCATGACTTAGAGGGAATTCCTTTTGATCTAAAAATTGTAGAAAAACAAGTGTGGGGGAAGGATTTTCGTGGGAATCTAGGAGAACGTATGATTTTTGTGCCAAAGAAAGACTAGAGCAAGGAAATGGGAATCTAGGAGAACGTATGATTTTTGTTTATTTCGTTTTGCTCGAGGACTAGCAAAAGCTAAGTGAGGGGGAATTCAAAATTTGATGTGAAATATTCCAACACTCAAATTAAAACCCTATGATGGTAGTATATGAAAGTAGGGATCGTTTTAGGCCGAGGATTAGAAGGGATGCTAATCTACTCTAAACTGACTTAAAAACACAAAACAAAACTTAAAAACACTTAACTAGACTTATATGACTCAAAACACACTAAAAAGACTCAAAACACACAAACTAAGTTAAATTGACACGAAACAGAGTCTAAGAACTTATTTGGACGAATTTTAGAGTATTAAGACACAAAACACTAAATTGGACAGATTTTAACACGTTTCTAACTAATCTAACACACTTAATTAAAAGGGAGATTGATTTGGACGAAATTAAAGTAAAAACAAACAGATTTAAAGACTTAAACAACTTGGACGAAACTGGGGAAACATATCGGTGATAAGCTAGCTAGAGGGTCATTCTCCACACATGACACACTTGCATACAAATTAATTTCCAGTTGCTTTTCCAATAAACCATGAACCTCAACACCCCAGATTGACCATGAACAACACTAACTAACCCTCAGATTTTCCTTAAGTCATTGAATTGGATGGAATACGCATTGGCAACCAAATTATTCTTCAATAGTTCCCTACATAAACAGCATAATAGAGATACAATCAAAGATCATTAAGCTTTGTGAAAATCATAAGCATTGACAAGGCATTCGTAACTATGAACAGCATGATACTCCTGCCAGGAATTTACTTAACACGATCGTGACTAGCAACCTCCACTACTTATAAATATAAGTTCATAACGATTAGGTGAAACTCCCTTATATTTTAGCATCAAATTCATGCATGCAAACTAAGCAGGCCCTCTTAATCTAGACACAAGAATAAGTTCTTAATCAAACAGTTAAGTAAATTATATTCACAATTTATGAAATCACAACTGAAAGTAATCAATTCATATTGCAAATATAATCATGGTTTCAAAGTCTCCTCTAGCTAAAACAAGTTTAGCTCCTCATGTTCGCAAAACAAAGATAATTAAACTTAAACATTAAAAACAAAGATAGAATACACCTAGAAACACTCCAGGTGGCTCCTTCTTCCTTCCTTGCTGTGCACGATGGGGATTTGTGTGAATTTAGGCTCTTGAGGTGTGGTGGATGGTGTGGTGTGAATTTGGGGTTGAGGGTGGTGGTTTTTGACTGTTGTGGCATCATATATTTATAGGGTGAAGGGGAGGCACGAAATTGGGTTGAAAAGGAGAGGAATTAGGAGTCCAAATCACCAAAGAACAAGGACACTTTCAATCAGATTCCAAGGAGGACAAGGAATGGTCCTTGTGGCAGTTTCTAGAACTTCTAGAAGGGTTACATGCGGCATAAACTTAATGACGAAATTAGGGCTTCTAGAACTTGATATTTAGGTGATTTAATGTGAAAAGGAGTCATCTTTGAAGTTGGAATTAAGGTAGGAAAAGATTAGGATAGGATAGGATAAGATAAGATAAGGTTGGATAAGGTTTGGATAAGATAAGGAAATTTGGATAATATTCCTTCTTTGTAGCTGATTCCTTATCTTCAAAGTCTTCAATTTAATTCTTCTAGATCTTAATCACATTCCTAGCCTCTCTTGATCTTCAAATTCGTCCATCCACCTTGCTCCATGCATGTGCAATCCATTCCAAGCCCAAAACTGCTCTAAAGTGCTCCAAATTGCACTTTCTTGCCAACTTTGTCAATTGAACCCAAAAACATACGAAAATAGTTTAAAAGACTAAAATAAATAGTAATTAACTAACTAAATGCAAGGAAACAACATAACTAAGTAGCATAAATATGCTCCTATCAAGTGTTGGAACGTTTTTAGGTGTAATTTATCTTTTGTTTTCAATGTTTAATTCAATTTTCCTTTGTTTTGTTGTGAACATGAGAGGCTAAACTCGTTTTAGCTAGGGGAGACTTTGAAACCATGATTATATTTATGATATAAATTGATTAAGTCCAGTTATGATTTCATAAATTATGAATGCAATTTACTTAACCGTTTGATGGATAACTTATTCTTGTATGTTGATTAGGGAGGCCTACTTAATTTGCATGCTTGAATTTGGTGCTAGAATATAAGGGAGTTTCACATAATCATTACAAACTTATATTCACAAGTAGTTAAGGTTGTTTCACAATCATGTTAAGTAAATTCCTAGCATGAGTATCATGATGTCATAGTTACAAGTGCTTTGTCAATACTTATGATTTTCATAGAACATAATGATCTTTGATTGTATCTCTATTATGATGTCATGTAGGGAACTTTCGAAGAATGCTTTGGGTTGTCATATGATGTCATCCAATCCATAAATAAAGGAAAATCTGAGGGTTAATTAGTGATGTCACGGTTAATCTGGGGTGTTGAGGTTCATGGTTTATCGGAAAAGCAACTGGAAATCAATTTGTGTTTGAATGTATCATGTGTGGAAAAGTATCCTCTAGCTTTCTACCCATCCATTGTTTTTCTCAAATTCGTCCAAAGTCTACTTAAGTTTTTAAGTCACTTGTTTTTACATTAATTTCGTCCAAAACCCAATCCCCTTTACTTACTTGTTTCAAATCTGTCCTAAAGTGTGTTTTTGAGTATTTTGAGTCAAAACCAATTCTATTTTCTTCCAAATTGAGTCTTTTTTATTGTTTTGTGTTGTTTTGAGTCTTTTAAGTTTGTTTTGAGTCATATAAGTTTACTTAAGAGCCTTTGAGTTTGTTTAAGTGTTTTTAAGCATATTTTTGTATCTTTGAGTCAGTTTTCATTAGATTAGCAATCCCTCCTAATCCCCGGCCTAGAACGATCCCTACTTATATCTATACTACAATTGTCAAAAAGAGGGTTTAATTTGAGTGTTATTATTTACCACATCAGAAACTATGGGTGATAAGCTTGCTAAAGGGTCCTTTTCCACACATGACACACTTGAACACAAATTGATATCCAGTTGCGTTTTCAATCAACCATGAACCTCAACACCCCAGATTAACCGTGACATCACTAATTAACCCTCAGATTTTCCTTAAGTCATCGAATTGGATGGGATACGCATCGTCAACCCAAATTATTCTTCAAAAGTTCCCTACATGAAAAGCATAATAGAGATACAATCAAAGATCATTAAGTTTTGTGAAAATCATAAGCATTGACAAGGCATTCGTAACTATGACATCATGATACTCATGCCAAGAATTTAACTTAACATGATTGTGGTAAGCAACCTTGACTACTTGTGAATATAAGTTTGTAACGATTATGTGAAACTCCCTTATATTCTAGAATCAAATTCAAGCATGCAAACTAAGTGTGCACCCTTAATCAACATACAATAATAAGTTCTTAATCAAACGGTTAAGTAAATTGCATTCACAATTTAGGAAATCACAACTGGAGTTAATCAATTCATATTGCAAATTTAATCATGGTTTCAAAGTCTCCTCTAGCTAAAACAAGTTTAGCCTCTCATGTTCACAGCAAAACAAAGAAAATATAAATTAAACATTGAAAACTAAGATTGAATACACCTAGAAACGCTCCAACAATCCAACTTGAATGGCCAAAATGTCCAAGGGTCTTCTCTCCTTCTTCTTTGCTGTGGCACAAGGGTGAATGGGTGTGAAATTGGGTTGTGGTGGATGGTTGGTTGAATGGTGAAGGGAAGTTGCAGAATTGTGGTGTGGAAGGGAAAAATGATGGCTAAATAGGTGAATGATGAGTAAGGATGTGTAGGATCTCCTAATAGGTGTGGCAGATCATGTAATATATTGGGAGAAAGGATCAGGACTTAATTAATTAATTTAGGAAGGTTTAAGACTCCAAATCCTCCAAGAAAAAGGGTAACAAGTCAAAATCCTATGAGGAAAAAGGAAGGGACTTGCGACATTGACTAAGAGAAAAGGGGAAAGAAGATATGTGGCTGATTTTGGAAGAAAAGGGTAAGAAAGGTGCGGCTCCATCTTGGATTGGGATTAGAGCTTCTAGAACATATATTTAAGTGTCCCAAATCAATTAGGAACCCTCCTTGCAACTGGAAATTAAATAGGAAAAGATTAGGATTGACTAAGTCAAAATAAGGAAGTTTGGCTCAATTTTCCTTCTTTGTAGTTGATCCCTTTTCTTCCAAGTCTTGAATTAATTTCTTCCATCTCCTTAGCAGATTCCTAGCCTCCTTTGGTCTTCAGTTTCGTCCATATACCTTACTCCAAGCATATGCTATCCATTCCAAGCCCAAAACTGCTCCAAAATGCACTTTCTTGCTACTTTAGCCATTTGGACCTACAAACACACGAAAATAACTCAAAATACTAAAATAACTATGAACTAACAACATAAATGTAAGAAAACAAGCTAACTAAGTCGCCTAAATATGCTCCTATCATAAAACTACCTGGATCTTTGCATTTAGGAGGCATTTTCCTTTGCAAAATGGCAGAGACGTTTTCACTTACCTTTACAACTTCTTTGTTTGAAATTCTCTACCATGTTGTGCAAAGTTCTTTCCGAAAATAACATACCTTGGAACTTGTTTGATTGCATCAAGGAGTCGAATATTCACTTGCACCTTCCTAAACGTCTTAAGAATATCCTTCTCATTCTTTTCTTTCTTTGATTGCATGAATCTGCGAGGGAAAGGTGCATTGGGTGGAATAAAGTTAGAAGGGGTCGAATTTTGAACAACCTTACCTGAAAGTGACTGTTTAGGAGCCTTGGGAGGCTGCGGCAAGGTTTGTTCCACCCTTGATGTAGCTTTGTCCACTTCATCTTCTTCGAGCAGTAGCTTTTCGTCCTCTTCTCGAAACTGCCCCATGAACTCCGCCATCTGCCCAACTTGCTTCTTCACTTTGCCCATCTCTTTGGCTTGATTTTGTAATCCCTAAGTCAAAGAAGTTAGTATTTGAAGCATTTTATCATTGTCGAAAGACGAACCTGAATTTGGTTGGGTAGATTGTGGTGGAAGTTGTGGTGGTACGAATGGCCTTTGATAGAGCCTAAGAGGTGGCTGTCTATATCCTCCTTGTTGCTGAGGTTGTTGAGGCTCCCTCCACTTGAAGTTTGGGTGTTCTCTCCAGCCCGGATTGTAAGTGTTAGAGTATGGATCATTTCGTGGCTAATTTTGGCCTTGATATGGCATTGGCACTTTCCCATCCTCCATTCTCTATCAATTGAGGACATTGATCATTGAGATGTCCTTGCATAGAGCACACTCCACATATGACCGCACCTTGCACTTTGGATCCATCGATAACCTGTGACACAAGAACAGTGAGATTAGCCAATTGAGATTGAATTTCAGAAATTGCACATACCTCATTCACTTGTTGTTGTTGCCGTGGGGGGTCCCTTCCTCCAAATCCTTCGTATTGTTGTGCATTTAAGGCTCGATTTGCAATTAAGATCTTTGCAGCAACTGGGGTTTTGTCAACCAAAGCACCTCCTGTTGAAGCATCAAGCATTTGTCTCTCAATTGGAAGAAGTCCTTCGTAGAAATATTGAATTAAAAGCTCCTCCTTCATCTGATGTTGTGGGCAGGATACAATTAACGTCTTAAAACGCTCATAATATGCTAGAAATGATTCTGCTTGGTTTTGTTGAATGCCATTAATCCTTTTCCTCAAAATAATGACTCTTGAAGTTGGGAAGAATTTCTCTAAGAATGCTCTCTTCATGCTTTCCCAAGAAGTGACGGTTCCAGGTGCTAATTCATAGAACCAATCCTTAGCCTTTTCCACAAGAGAGAATGGAAAAGTTTTCATCTTCAAAATATTGCCATCCACATTATTGGGTGTCATACTCGAGCATACTACTTCAAATGCTTGTTCGGATCTTCTATGGACAGCCCATGGTATTTGGAATGGATGCAAAGGAGTGTAGCATTGTCCAATCCTGAGGCTGAAAGTTCTTTGATTGTTTGATTATCCAAAGCCATAGTTTGTTCTTCCACTTCCAATTCTTCAAATTCGGATTCAAAACTAGAACTAGGTGGACTGGGTTCTGGATGCCTCCTCTTTCTTCTCAACGTTCGTTCAAAATCATCGTCAAACTCCAATATATGCTCACGTACAGGTTGAGAACTACGAGTCATAAACTAATACCTAAAACAAAGCAAACAAAACAAAATAAAATCAGCAAACAAAACAAAACAGAAACAGACACAAAAGAAAAAAAAACACACGGTACTAACTAGGGGAAGATTAGCAATTTTGCTAATCCCCGGCAACGGCGCCAAAATTTGATGTGAAATTAACTACCACACAAATTAAACCCTATAATTGTAGTATATGTAAGTAGGGATCGTTCTAGGCCGGGGATTGATGCGAAATAATTAAGCACATAAATTAAAACCCTCTTTTGACAATTGTAGTATATGTATAAGTAGGGATCGTTCTAAACCGGGGATTAGGAGGGATTACTAAATCACTTGAAAACTGACTCAAAAACGTAAAACAAAGGTTAAAACACTAAACTAGACTCAAAGAATGTAAAACTAAACACTAAAACACTAAAACAAACCAAAAGACTCAAAACAGCAACAAAACACTCAAAACTGCCTTAAAACCCTAATCTGGGCAGTTTTGAACACCTAACCTAATTTGGACGAATTTGGGATATAACTTGAATCAAAATCCTTAGAAACGCAAACTAAGACACTTTATAACTAAATTGAAACACTAAAGTAAAGGGGGATTTAGTTTTGACGAAATTAAAACAAAGAAAACAGATTATAATAAAAACAGATTGTAAAAACGAATTTGATGAAAATATAGATGGAATGCTAGCTAGAAGGTTTTTCTCCACACATGTCACACTTGCATACAAGATGATTTTCAGTTGGTCTTTCGATGAATCATGAAACTCAACACCCCAGGTTCATTAGGTTCGCTTAAATTAACCTTCAAGTTCTCCTTAAGTTAATGAATTGCATGGGACAACGCATACAACAATTCAAAACATACTCCAAAAGTCCTTTACGTGAAAAGCACAATAAAGATACAATCAAAGATCATTAAGCAACATGAAAACTATAAGTGTTTACGAGGCATTCGTTACTATGATGAGCATGAAACTAGTGCCAAGAATTCATTTAACGCGATCGTTTATAAGCGACCTCCACTACTTGTGAATATAAGTTTGTAACTATTAGGTGAAACTCCCTTAAATTCTAGCATCATATTCATGCATGAAAACTAAGCGTGCACTCTCAATAAACATACACAAATAAATTATCAATCAAGCAGTTAAACAAATTGAATCCACAACTCATGAAATTCCAACTGAAGGTAATCAATTTATATTGCAAGCATAAACATGGTTTCGAATCACCCCCTAGCTAACTAGGGTTTTAGCCTCTCATATTCACAGCAAGAGAAACAAAATTGAAATTAAACATAGAGAACAAAAGATTGATTACACCTAAAATGCCCAACGGTTCCACTTGAATTTCTGCACGTTTAAGCTCCTCTCTCTTCTTCCCCTTGCTGCGGCACAGAGTTCTTAGGATGATTTGGATGTTATTTTGGTTTAGGAAGGGATTTAGGGTGGGATGGTGGTGCGGCAAGGCTTAGTGGTGGTGTAGGGAGGTTTGGATGGAGGTTTTGGAGTAGAGGAATGGTGGGAAGTTGAAGGGGATGCTGTGGCAAAGGATGGAAGGTGACTGGAATGGATGGAATTTGCGGATTGAAGGTGGGAGAGTGATGGTGGATGCGGCAGAGAGGGATTAGGGTGAATGAATGAATAAAAGAATGCTCTAGGGTGCGGCAAGGCTTAGAATATATAGGGTTTCCAGAAATTAAAACCCTAACTTATTTTGGTTAACTAAAATTAAGTCAAAAGCCTTTAGAATTAGGAAATCAAATCATAAACTAAAAGAAAATTGGCTAAAATATGCGGCTAGGGTTTTATTTAGAAAGGGGAATGTGTTTAAGTGCATAAAATAGGACATAAATACCCCCCCTTGCACGGCAAGGGATGGGGAGAAAGGGAAAGGTGCGGCAAAGGTTGGAAGGAGGTCTAGGGCCTTTGTTTTGTGTCCTAAAGTGCATACAAGGCCTTCAAAGTGGCTGGAAAATAAGGACTTTTAAGATTAGGAAAGGTTACCAAAATGGGAAACCTAGGCTTAACTTTCCTACTTCAAGTATGAATCCTTGTTGGAGTAGGAATCCTCGTTATGAGTAGGAATCCATCTTCAATTAGGAATTCATATTTCTTCAAGTCTTCAACTCATTCATTCCTCTTTTGCTCCAAAAGACTCCAATTTGCATCTTCTTGCACACTTTGGCTTTATAATCTGAAAACACACAAAAGTGACTTTAAACACTAAAATAACTAAGGAAACACAACATAAATGCACGAGAACAAGCCAATTAAGTCGCATAAATATGCTCCTATCAGGGATTAAAAGGGATTGCTAATCTACTTAAAACTGACTCAAAAACACAAAACTAGGCTTAAAAACACTTAACTAGACTCAAAGAACTCAAAACAAGCTAAATAGACTGAAAAACCACAAACTAAGTTAAATTGACTCAAAACAAGTCCTAGAAAGTGATTTGGATGAAAATTGAACTAAAAAGACTCAAAATACTCAATAAGGATACATTATGATGAATTGAAATTAAACTAACACAAATAAGAACTAAAGGGGTATTTGGACGAATTTTAAACTTTACTTGACTCAAAACACTAATATAAATAGACTTAAAAAGATTCTAACAAAGTTCAAACAGAAAATATTAAAGGGGGATTGGTTTTGACGAAATTAAAACTTAAACAAACAGATTGCATAAACTAAACTAAAGGGTACGAAATTAGGTGTATGAATGGGTTGAAAGGCTAGCTAGAGGGTCCTTCTCCACACATGCACATATGCAACACAAATTGATTTCCAGTTATTATTCCTTTAAACCATGAATGACAATGCCCCAAATTAATCCTGAGAAGCACAAATTAACTTTCAAAATTTCCTAATTTCATTGAATTGGATGGAATACGCATCGGCAACCAAATTATTCTTATCAAGTTCTCTACATGATCAGCATAATAGAGATACAATCAAAGATCATTAAGCTTTGTGAAAATCATAAGCATTGTGATGTGATATATAATAGCACTCAAATTAAACCCTCTTTTTGACAATTGTAGTATAGATATAAGTAGGGATCGTTCTAGGCCGGGGATTAGGAGTGATTGCTAATCTAATGAAAACTGACTCAAAGATACAAAAATATGCTTAAAACACTTAAACAAACTCAAAGACTCTTAACTAAACCTATATGACTCAAAATAAACTCAAAAGACTCAAAACAACACAAAACAATAAAAAAGACTCAAACTAGACTCTAGGACTTACTTTGGACGAAAATTGAATTAGTTTTGACTCAAAACACTTAAAAACACACAATAGCTCAGATTCTAGCCTAATAGACACTTAAAACAAAGGGGGGGGGGTGGTTTTGGTTTTGACGAATTTTAATTAAAACAAAACAGAAACTAAACTAGACAAAGTTTTGAACGAATTTGGGGAATATGGATGGGTGATTAGCTAGCTAGAGGGTCCTTCTCCACACATGACACACTTGCATACAAATTGATTTCCAGTTGCTTTTCGATAAACCATGAACCTCAACACCCCAGATTAACCGTGACATCACTAATTAACCCTCAGATTTTCCTTAAGTTATTGGATTGGATGACATCATACGACAACCCAAAGCATTCTTCAAAAGTCCCCTACATGACATCATAATAGAGATACAATCAAAGATCATTACGTTCTATGAAAATCATAAGTATTGACAGAGCACTTGTAACTATGACATCATGATACTCATGCTAGGAATCTACTTAACATGATTTTGAAAACAACCTTAACTACTTGTGAATATCAGTTTGTAACGATTATGTGAAACTCCCTTATATTCTAGCACCAAATTCAAGCATGAAAATTAAGTGTGCACCCTTAATCAACAAACAAGAATAAGTTATCCATCAAACGGTTAAGTAAATTGCATTCACAATTTATGAAATCACAACTGGAATTAATCAATTCATATTGCAAATATAATCATGGTTTCAAAGTCTCCCTTAGCTAAAACAAGTTTAGCTCCTCATGTTTACAACAAAACAAAGAGAATATAAATTAAACATTGAAAACAAAGATTGAATACACCTAGAAACGCTCCAACAATCCAAGCTTGAATGGCCAAAACGTTCAAGGCTTCTCCTCTCTTCTTTCTCCTTCTTTGTTGCGGCACAAGGGTGTTTGGGTATGAATTATGGTGATGGATGGATAGGTTGGATGTTGGTAGGGGGTGGATGATGGCTGAATGAATGGAGAGAATGAGGAATAATTTGTATGGATGTGTATGGATGTCTAGAATCCCTCATAAGTGCGGCAGATTATGTATATATAGAGGAAGAAAGGTTAAGGCAATAAGTAATTAATTTGGGAAGGTTTTTAGCTCCAAATCCTCAAGGAAAAAGGGTAACAAATCAAAATCCCAATGGAAAAGGGAAGGAAAGTTGCGGCATTAACTAAAATAAAAGGGGAAAGAAGATATATGGCAGATTTTGGAAGAAAAGGGTAAGAAAGGTGCGGCATAGACTAGGATAGTGCAAGGAATCTTTGGTTTGTGTCCTAAAATGCATAAGATACTTTCAAAGTTGCTGGAACTTAGGGATATTTAGGATTAGGAAAGGTTAAACCAAAATAGGAAACCTTGGCTTAACTTTCCTACTTTGATTAGGAATCCTTCTTTGACTAGGAATCCTACTTTGATTAGGAATCCTTCTTTGATTAGGAATCCTCTCGTGATTAGGAATCCTCACACCTTTAGGTCATCAATTTCATCCATTCCTTTTACTCCAAGAATATGCTATCCATTCCAAGTCCAATTTTGCTCCAAAATTCTCCAAAATGCACCTTTTTGCTTCCTTAGCTATATGAACCTAAAAACACACGAAAATAGCTTAAACTACTAAAATAACTATGAACTAACAACATAAATGCACGAAAACAAGCTAGCTAAGTCGCCTAAATATGCTCCTATCACATTGACAAGGCATTCGTAACTATGAACTGCATAATACTCTTGCCCAGAATTTACTTAACACAATCATGACTAATGACTTTTACTACTTGTGAATATACGTTCATAACCATTAGGTGAAATTCACTTATATTCTAGCATCAAATTCATGCATGAAAACTAAGTATGCATCCTTAATCAACACAGAGGAACAAGTTCTCAATAAATTAGTTAAGTAAATCACATTCATGTTTTACAAAACAATAACTGGAGGAAATCAATTCATATAAAACATATGTCCATATCTTTGAATTCGCCTCTAACTAAAAAGAATTTAGTTACACATGTTCATAACAATTGAAAAGCAAATTAAAATAAACATGGAAACGAAACGAGGGAAGAAAAAACTCTGAAAGTTTCCAATGGATGCAGGTGGCTTGCGGCACAAGGTCCTCCTTCTCCAATGGAAGCACGACAAAGCTTCTTCTTCTCCAAAGGCTGTGGCAAAGGGTGAATCTCTGAGTATATGGTGAATGGATGCGACTGAATGTGTTTTTGTGATATGGACTGAATTGTGGTTCCTCCCCCTTGCGGCAAACCTCAATATATATATATATATATATATAGAGAGAGAGGCATGGCAAACCCTAGGGAAATCAGACTAAGGTTAGAAATTAGCAGAAATAAAGGATTAGGGCCTTAGGGTGCAGCACAAGGCTTGGGCCTTAAGAAAAGGGTCACAACCTAATTAATTTCCGAAAAGGCTTTGCACAATCCAAATCCACAAAGGAAAAAGGCCAATTCAATTCAGAATCCAAGAGGGAAAAGGGACACAAGGTGCGGCACAACCATTTAGAATTAGGAATAGGACTTCTAGAAAGGGTATTGTGGCAGATTCTAGAAGGAAAGGCATAAAGGGTGCGGCATCCTCTTAGGAGAAGGATAGGGCTTCTAGAACCATATATTTAGGTGAAATAATCTGAAACTAACTCCCCTTTGCAGCTGGAATTAAGGTAGAACAAAATAAGGATAGGATAAGATAAGGTTAGTTACAGTTTGGATAAGATAAGGCAGTTTGGATAAGGTTTGGATAATGTTCCTTCTTTCTTGCTGATTCTTTATCTTCCAAGCTTCCAAATTTGATTCTCCAAATGTAAAACATATTCCTAGCCTCTCTTAAACTTCAAAAGCATCCATCCACCTTGCTCCATATGCAAGCTATCCATTCCAGCCCAAAATTGCTCTAAAATGCACTAAAATGCACTTTCTTGCCAAGTTTGCCATTAGGACCTACAAACGCATGAAAATAGCATAAAACACTATAATAAATAGAAATTAGTGAAGTAAACGTAAGGAAACAAGCTAATAAAGTTGCATAAACATGCTCCTATCAAATTCCCCCACACTTAGCTTTTGCTAGTCCTCGAGCAAAACAAAACAAACAAAACACAACCTAAACCTTCCAACAATTGCCTCAGAGATTTCCAATGAAACATGACATGTTAAAAATCACCACTCCCACAGATTTTAGCTATCCGTACCCTCGAGCATATACTTAACTGCAGTCACAACTCACTAACTCACATTTAATCAATTCAAACAACATTTTGAATGTAGTAACTTGCCTTAGAGAATCCCTCAATTCCTCACCGGATATACTCTCTATTTTCACACAGATTTTCTAACTACACTCCCTACACTAGGTATATGTGAGAAGATTGATGTAAACATGTAGACTAGCACTCACATATGTTATAACAAAGAAAGCACTTTTCTGGAATTATCAACATGTATATGGTCTCATGAACGGAATGCCACTACTTAGACGCGAGAACCAGGGATACCATATGCTCTTACCAATTTTAAACTCCACATATTGAAACACATAACTATCAAGATAGAAGTCTAAGGGTTGTAATGGGGCTAAGGTATTGGCTAACAAAGAAAGGTTAGGATAAGCAAAAGTTCTTAAAGCAATAGTAAGCAAAGTAATGAAATAAGCACTTAAAATTCACTTTTGAATGCAGAAATCAACTTTAAACACCCATGGGAGATTTATTCAACACTTAGGGCCAGATTCAAACTTTTGGACCTTTTCTTCAACAACCAATACTTGTGAGTTCATTCTCACTTATTTTCAACTCTTTTTCCTTCTTTTCTCAACTCTTTCTTCTTCTTCTTTTCTTTTTTTCACCTTTTTCTTCTTCTTCTTCTTCTTCTTTTTTTTTTTTTTTTTTAATTTCTCTCGTGCCCTTTTCTTTTTCTTTGGCACACTAAACGTACAACCTCCTAGATTTCCACGAAAAATCTTCCCCCACACTTGTTTTTCTGCAAATTGTAGATCAAAAGGAATTCCCTCTAAGTCATGCTCCACTATTCTTTAAGAACAAGGGTATGGATATTCCTATTCTAGGCTAGGTAAGGATAATGTGGCTAACAAAGAAAATAGGCTAAATAAGGCTCAAAAGGGTTAAACCTACAATACATATGCAAAGGGTAAGGCTTTTTGGCTTTGATTTAACTAAACAACTTCATCTTATTGTATGTTATGCACTCAATTTTATGCTTTGAATGAAATTGGCATAAATTCTAGTATTTGGAACTATAGTGATGAAACGCATGCTAAAAGTAGCAACCAAGCAAAGAAATAATGAAATCATGCAATGACTTTAGAAAACAAAAACATCACAAATTAATAACTCTCCAAACAAAGTTTAGGCTCAAGTCTCACATGGTTGTAGCGTTAGTTAGAGTTCTTTCCTTCAAGCATGTTACAAAACTGATTTTTTTTCCTTTGTGATTACATGTGAATTCGTAAATGACAACTACAACTAAGCATAAACCAAAAAGCATATCAAACTTCCATCCATGTTTGTAACTTTCTTTAACAGTCACGCAATTAAAAACCAAATCCTCATCATTGTGTTGGAAGGTACCCTAAGACACAAACAAGCACACAAAAACGACACTTTTTGGGTTTTTCAAAACTTTTTCGAATATATATATTTTTTTCAAATTTTTGTATTTTCTGTTAAAGACACATTAAAACACTTCAAAACACACTAAAAACACTTCAAAACAGTGATAAACAACATTAGAAGTGATAGGTGATAAAATCCCACGAAAATCAATGCAAAATCATTTGTTTACCCCCCTCACACTTAAACCAAAAATTGTCCTCAATGTTTCAAACAAAACTTAAACAAGAAAGCAATAAAACGAGTGTGCGTTTGACACACTTTTGAACATAAGCTAATAAACACACATAATACACTACTAAGACGTTAAGACTAAGTTCTCAAAAGATGAAATGCTTATTTGGTGTCAAAAGTACACTATTTTTCTGTTTTGAGTGTATTTGCACTGTTTTAAGCATTCGTGTGATAAAACGAGCGTGTGTTTGACATGCTTTGGAACTTAAGCAAATGAGCACTTATAATACGCTACTAACGCGTTGAGAATGACTTCTCAAAAGATCAAATGCTTATTTGGTGTCAAAAGTACACTATTTTTCGGTTTCGAGTGTATTTGCATGGTTTTAAGCATTAGTGGGAGAAAACGAGCGTGAGTTTGACACGCTTTGGAACTTAAGCAAATAAACACATATAAGATGCTATTAAGACATTAAGAATGAGTTCTCAAAAGATCAAATGCGTATTTGGTGTCAAAAGTGATGTGATAAAAGATAGCACTCAAATTAAACCCTCTTTTTGACAATTGTAGTATAGATATAAGTGGGATCGTTCTAGGCGGGGGATTAGGAGGGATTGCTAATCTAATGAAAATTGACCCAAAGATGTAAAAATATTCTTCAAAACACGTAAACAAACTCAAAAGACTCTTTAACTAAACTTGGATGACTCAAAACAAACTTAAAAGACTCAAAACAACTCAAAACAATAAAAAAGACTCAATTTAGACTCTAGGACTTAATTTGGACGAAAATACAATTAGTTTTGACTCAAAAGACGCAAAAACACACTTTTGGACAGATTTGAAACAAGTAAGTAAAGGGGATTTGATTTTGGACGAATTTTAAAGAAAAACAAGTAAATTAAAGACTTAAAACAGATTTTGACGAATTTGAGAAAAACCAATGGATGATTAAATAGCCAAGGGATACTTCTCCACACATGATACATTCAAACATAAATTGATTTCCAGTTGCTTTTTCGATAAACCATGAACCTCAACACCCCAGATTAACCCTGACATCACTAATTAACCCTCAGATTTCCCTTAAGTTAGTGGATTGGATGACATCATGCGACAACCCAAAGCATTCTTCAAAAGTTCCCTACATGACATCATAATAGAGATACAAACAAATATCATTACGTTCAATGGAAATCATAAGTATTGACAAAGCACTTGTAACTATGACATCATGATACTTGTGCTAGGAATTTACTTAACATGATTGTGAAAACAACCTTAACTACTTGTGAATATAAGTTTGTGACGATTATGTGAAACTCCCTTATATTCTAGCACCAAATTCAAGCATGCAAATTAAGTAGGCCTCCCCAATCAACATTCAAGAATAAGTTATCCATCAAATGGTTATGTAAATTGCATTCACAATTTATGAAATCACAACTGGAATTAATCGACTCATATTATAAACGTAATCATGGTCTCAAAGCATCCCCTAGCTAAAACGAGTTTAGCCTCTCATGTTCATAACAAAACAAAGGAAAATAGAATTAAACATTGAAAACAAAAGATAGATTACACCTAAAAACGTTCCAACACTCCAACTTGAATGCACAAACGTCCAAGGCTTCGTCTTTCTTCTCTTCTTCCTTGCTAAGTCACGGCACAAGAGTCTAGGGTGATTTGTGGATGATTTTCTGGGTTGTGAATGGAATTAGGAGGGTAGGGTGGTGCGGCAAGGGTTAAGGATGGTGTATGGAGGCTTGGATGAAGGTATGGAAGTAGGAGAATGGTGGAAGGTTTGATGGAAGGCTGCGGCAAGGTTGTGTTTCTATGTGAATGAAGGCAGGTTGTATGGAAGGGTGATTAGGGTTCAATAAGGGTGCGGCATTGGGTATTTATATGGAAGAAAGAATCCTAAGGTTTTATTACATAGTTTAGGAAAGGATTTAACTCCAAATCCTTAAAGAAAAGGAAACACAAAGTCAGAAAATCAAGGGAAAAGGGAATGGTAATTTGCGGCCAAGGATTGCAAGAAAGGGAATGTGCTTTATTTCTGAAATTAGGCAAAGATTTTGGAATAGAAAAGGTATGTAAGTTGTGGCTGAGTTTGATATGAAAAGGGAATGTGTTTTAATGCTTTAGAATAGGAAACAAGGCCCTCCCTTGCACAGCAAGGAAGGGAAACACTAAGGGATGCCACGGCATGGAATTTAGGTTGCAAGGGAACTTTATTTTGTGTTCTAAAATACATAAGGTGCCTTCAAACTTGCTGGAATTCAAGGACATTTAGGATTAGGAAGGGTTAAACCAAAACAGGAAACCTTGGCTTAACTTTCCTTCTCCAAGTAGGAAACCTTCTTTGACAAGGATTCCTCATTTGATTAGGAATCCTCTTGTGATTAGGAATCCTAACTCCTTTAGGTCTTCAATTTCGTCCATTCCTTTGCTCCAAACATGAGCTATCCATTCCAAGTCCAATTTTGCTCCAAAATGCTCCAAAATGCACCTTTTTGCTTCCTTAGCCATGGGAACCTAAAAACACACGAAATTGGCTTAAACTACTAAAATAACTACGAACTAACAACATAAATGCACGAAAACAAGCTAACTAAGTCGCCTAAATATGCTCCTATCAAAAAGTACGCTATTCTTCGTTTTGGAGTGTATTTTACTATTTTAAGCATTTGTGGGATAAAACGAGCGTGTGTTTGACATGCATTGGAACTGAAGCAAATAAACACTTAGAAAAAAGTATGACAACGTTAAGAATGAGTTCTCAAAAGATCAAATGCTTATTTGGTCTCAAAAGTGCACTGTTTTTCAATTTCGAGTATATTTGCACGATTTTAAGCATTTGTGGGAGAAAATGAGCCTGAGTTTGACACGCTTTGGAACTTAAGCAAATAAACACATATAATATGCTACTACTGTGTTAAGAATGAGTTCTCAAAAGATCAAATGCTTATTTGGTGTCAAAAGTACACTATTTTTCGGTTTTGCATGTATTTTCACTGTTTTAAGCATTCATGTGATAAAACGAGCGTGCGTTTGACACGCTTTGGAACTTAAGCAAAAAAACACATATAATACGCTACTAACGTGTTAAGAATGAGTTCTGAAAAGATGAAATGCTTATTTGGTGTCAAAAGTACATTATTTTTCGGTTTTTTGAGTGTATTCGCACTGTTTTAAGCATTCGTGTAATAAAACGAGTGTGCGTTTGACACGCTTTGGAACTTAAGCAAATAAACACATATAATATGCTACTAAGATGCTAAGAATGAGTTCTCAAAAGATCAAATGCTTATTTGGTGTCAAAAGAACGCTATTCTTCGTTTTTGAGTGTATTTGCACTGTTTTACACATTCGTGTGATAAAACGAGCGTGCGTTTGACACGCTTTAGAACTTAAGCAAATGAGCACTTATAATACGCTTCTAACATGTTGAGAATGACTTCTCAAAAGATCAAATGCTTATTTGGTGTCAAAAGTACACTATTTTTCGGTTTTGAGTGTATTTGCACGGTTTTAAGCATTCGTGGGAGAAAACGAGCGTGAGTTTGACACGCTTTGGAACTTAAGAAAATAAACACATATAATACACTATTACGACATTAAGAATGAGTTCTCAAAAGATCAAATGCTTATTTGGTGTCAAAAGTACGTTGTTCTTCGTTTTGGAGTGTATTTTCACTATTTTAAGCAGTTGTGGGATAAAATGAGCGTGCGTTTGACATGCATTGGAACTGTAGCAAATAAACACTTATAAAAAAGTACGACGACGTTAAGAATGAGTTCTCAAAAGATCAAATGCTTATTTGGTGTCAAAAGTACACTATTTTTTGGTTTTGCGTGTATTTGCACTGTTTTAAGCATTCACGTGATAAAACGAGCGTGCGTTTGACACGCTTTGGAACTTAAGCTACTAACGTGTTAAGAATGAGTTATGAAAAGATAAAATGCTTATTTGGTGTCAAAAGTACACTATTTTTCGGTTTTGAGTGTATTTGCACTGTTTTAAGCATTCGTGTGATAAAACGAGTGTGCGTTTGACACGCTTTGGAACTTAAGCAAATAAACACATATAATACGCTACTAAGACACTAAGAATGAGTTCTCAAAAGATCAAATTCTTATTTGGTCTCAAAAGTACACTATTCTTCATTTTTAGTGTATTTGCACTGTTTTACGCATTCGTGTGATAAAACGAGCGTGCGTTTGACACACTATGGAACTTCAGCAAATAAACACATAAAATACTCTACTAATGCGTTAAGAATGAATTCTCAAAATATCAAATGCTTATTTGGAGTCAAAAGTATACTATTTTTCAGGTTCGAGTGTATTTTCATTATTTTAAGCATTCGTGGGATAAAACGAGAGTGCATTTGAGCGTTTGACATGCTTTGGAAGTTAAGCAAATAAACACATATAATATGCTACTAAGATGTTAAGAAATAGTTCTCAAAAGATCAAATGCTTATTTGATGTCAAAAGTACACTATTTTTCCGTTATGAGTGTATTTGCACGGTTTTAGGCATTCGTTGGATAAAACGAGCGTGCGTTTCACACACTTTCGAACTTGAGCAAATAAACACATATAATACCCTACTAACACGTTAAGAATGAGTTCTCAAAAAATCAAATGCTTATTTGGCGTCAAAAGTACACTATTTTTCGGTTTTGCGTGTATTTGCACTGTTTTAAGCATTCGTGGGAGAAAACGAGTGTGAGTTTGATACGCTTTGGAATTTAAGCAAATAAACATATATAATACGCGACTAACGTGTCAAGAATGATTTCTCAAAAGATCAACTGCTTTTTTTGTGTCAAAAATACACTATTTTTCGGTTTTGCGTGTAATCACACTGTTTTAAGAATTTGTGTGATAAAACAAGCGTGCGTTTGACACACTTTCGAGCATAAGCTAATAAACACATATAATATGCTACTTAATGTGAAATATTCTAACACTCAAATTAAAACCCTATGATTGTAGTATATGAAAGTAGGGATTGTTTTAGGCCGGGGATTAGAAGGGATGCTAACCAACACAATTAAGACTCAAAAACACTAAACTAGACTCTATAGTCTCTAAACTAACTTAAAACACTCAAAACAACAACAAACACTCAAAAAGACTCAATTTTAGACCTAACAAGTGTTTTGGACGAAAATAAACCTTAACTTGACTAAAAAAAACTCAAAGAAAACAAATTTTGACTCAAATAACAAGACTAAATGAAAGGCGGATTGTTTTTGACGAATTGAAAACTTAAAACAAAAACTTTTAGAAAACACTTTGTAAAAATGAAATTAGGTGAATTAAATGGGTGAAAGGCTAGTTAGAGGGTCCTTCTCCACACATGATATATGCATATAAACCAATTTCCAGTTATTTTTCCTTTAGACTATGAATGACAACGCCCCAAGTTAGTTGCATCGCACAACTAACCATCAGATTTTTCTTATTTCATTGAATTAGATGGAATACGCATCTAAACCAAATTATCTTTCTCAAGTTCCCTATATGAAACACATGATAGAGATACATGTCAAAAGTCATTAAGTTCTATGAAAATCATAAGCATTGACAAGGTATTCATCACTATGAAACGCATGAGACTCATACCAAGGATTTACTTAACATGATTGTGACTAGCAACATGCACTACTTGTGAATATAAGTGAATAACTATTACGTGAGACCCCCTTATACTCTAGCATCAAATTCATGCATGCAAATTAAGTGTCGACCCCCAACCCACATACATAAACAAGTTTTAATAACTTCGATAAGCAAATCACATTCATGCCTTAAAAAACAATAACTGGATGGAATCAATTCATATAAAACATATAATCATGGCTTCGAATTCATCTCTAACTAAAATGAAATTAGTTCCACATGTTCGCAAAACAAAGATAATTAAACTTAAACATTAAAAACAAATATAGAATACACCTAGAAACACTCCAGGTGGCTCCTCCTTCCTTCCTTGCTGCCCATAATGGGGATTTGTGTGAATTTAGGCTCTTGAGGTGTGGTGGATGGTGTGGTGTGAATTTGGGGTAGAGGGTGGTGCTTTTTTAGTGTTGTGGCATCATGTATTTATAGGGTGAAGGGGAGGCATGAAATTTGGGCTGAAAAGGAGAGGAATTAGGACTCCAAATCACCAAAGAAGAAGGACACTTTCAATCAAATTCCAAGGAGGACAAGGAATGGTCCTTGTGGCAAATTCTAGAACTTCTAGAAGGGTTACATGTGGCATAAACTTAGGGCACGAAAATAGGGCTTCTAGAACTTGATATTTAGGTGATTTAATGTGAAAAGGAGTCCTATTTGAAGTTGGAATTAAGGTAGGAAAAGATTAGGATAGGATAAGATAAGGTAATTTGGATAATATTCCTTCTTTGTAGCTGATTCCTTATCTTCCAAGTCTTCAATTTTATTCTTCCAAATGTTAATCACATTCCTAGCCTCTCTTGTTCTTCAAATTCGTCCATCCACCTTGCTCCATATGCAAGCTATCCATAATAAACCCAAAACTGCTCTAAAAGGCTCAAAATTGCCTTTTCTTGCCAACTTTGTCATTAGGATCTACAAACACACGAAAATAGCTTAAAACACTATAATAAATAGTAATTAGCTAACTAAATGCAAGGAAACAACATAACTAAGTAGCATAAATATGCTCCTATCAAATTCCCCCACACTCAGCTTTTGCTAGTCCTTAAGAAACAAAACAAACAAAACATAACCTAGATCTTCCTACATTTACCTCAGGGATTTCCAATGCAACATGACATGTTAAAAATCACTACTCACATAGATTTTAGCTATCCTTACTCTTGAGCATACACTTAACCGTGGTCACCACTTACTAGCTTGCATTTAATCAATTAAAACAACATTTTGATTGTAGTAACATGCCTTAGAGAATCCCTTCCTCACTAGATATACTTTTTATTTTCACACAGATTTTCTGACTACACTCCCTACACTAGGTTCATATGAGAAGATTGATGTAAACATGTAGACTAGTACTCACATAAGTTATAACCAAAGAAGGCACTTTCTGGAATTATTAACATGTATATGATCTCATGAATGGAATGCCACTACTTAGACGTGAGAAACAGGGATACCATATGCTCAAACCAATTTTAAACTCCACATATTGAAACACATAACAATCAAGATCGAAGTCAAAGGGTTGTAAAGGGGCTAAGGTATTGGCTAACAAAGAAAGGTAAGGATAAACAAAATTTCTTAAAGCAATAGTAAGCAAAGTAATGAAATAAGCACTTAGAATTCACTTTTGAACGTAGAAACCAACTTTAAACACAAAGGGAAACTTCACACTGATAGGAGTATATTCATGCGACTTAAATGGCTTGTTCTCGTGCATTTACGTTATGTTTCTTTAGTTATTTTAGTCCTTTAAGCTATTTTCGTGTGTTTGTAGGTCCAAAGGGCTAAAGGAGCAAAAAGATGCATTTTGGAGACTTTTGGAGCACTTTTGGGCTAAGGATGGATAGCTTATGCTTGGCGCCAAAATGTTGGACGAAATTGAAGACCAAAGTGTTGGAACTTTGTTCCCTTTAGTTTTAGGACATTTACGTTATGTTTCTTTAGTTATTTTAGTCCTTTAAGCTATTTTCGTGTGTTTGTAGGTCCAAAGGGCTAAAGGAGCAAAAAGATGCATTTTGGAGACTTTTGGAGCACTTTTGGGCTAAGGATGGATAGCTTATGCTTGGCGCCAAAATGTTGGACGAAATTGAAGACCAAAGTGTTGGAACTTTGTTCCCTTTAGTTTTAGGACATTTAAACCTTCCAATTCCCTTATGCCGTGCATCTCCACCTTTCTCCCAAAACCATACACATGCATTCATTATTCATTCCCTCACATGCTCCCATTACTTATCATTCATCACTTATCATTCACCACTTATCACTTATCATATCATTCACCACTTATCATTCATCACTTATCATTCACCACTTATCACTTATCATATCATTCACCACTTATCATTCATCAAACAAATGCATTCACATGTTTTCACAATCTGCCATCATTCCAACCAAAACCGTGCACATGCTATCACCATGCATTCACATGCACTTGTTCCTCCATCATTGCACCAACAACAACATTGCACATGCACTCCCTTTAATTAATTAACCCACATGCACCCTTTATTCTTTCATCATTCCAGCCACTCCACAATCCCATTCATCAACACATGCATCCACATGCATTCACCCTTTAAAGCATTAAATCCACATGCCTTCCTATTAAATTAAATCAGCCACAAGCATTCATCATCATAACCTAGCTGTCATTCCACTTCATTGCACATGCATCTTCAAATAAATCAGATTTCCATCATATTCACATGCATTCCATCCTTTAAAACATTGCACATGCACTCCCTTTAATTAATTAAGCCACATGCACTTGTTCCTCCATCATTGCACCAACAACAACATTGCACATGCACTCCCTTTAATTAATTAACCCACATGCACCCTTTATTCTTTCATCATTCCAGCCACTCCACAATCCCATTCATCAACACATGCATCCACATGCATTCATCCTTTAAAGCATTAAATCCACATGCCTTCCTATTAAATTAAATCAGCCACATGCATTCATCATCATAACCTAGCTGTCATTCCACTTCATTGCACATGCATCTTCAAATAAATCAGATTTCCATCATATTCACATGCATTCCATCCTTTAAAACATTGCACATGCACTCCCTTTAATTAATTAAGCCACATGCACTCCCATCCATTTCATCATTGCAGCCAACACATGCTTTCACATGCATTTTCAGATTGTCCCCTTGCACATGCAGCCACATTCCCTCCTAGCTGTCATGTTCCCCCCATTTCACCTATAAATAAGCATCCATTGCATTCATTCTCATTCACTCTTCCATATTCCAGAAATTCGTCAAAACCTCTCCACACCCTTGCAGCAGCCACCAAAACACTTTTCTCCTCCATTGCAGCCACTCCAACCACTCCCCAAACCATTCACACCATCAAACTATCCTTAGACCTTGTGCTACAACGAAGAGGAAGATAAGAGGGCCTAAACGTTCATACAATTCAAGTTTGAGTTGTTGGAATGTTTAGGTGTTTCTTTGATTCCAATGTTTAAATTCAACTAAACCCCCCTTGGCTAGGGGGGATTCGAAATATATGTTTATGCTTGCATTTTGATTTGATTACTTCTAATTGCGTTTCATAAGTTGTGGATTCAATTTATTTAACTGTTTGATTGATAACTTATTTATGTATGTTTATTGAGAATGCACGCTTAATTTTCATGCATGAATATGACGCTAGAATATAAGTGAGTTTCACCTAATAGTTACGAACTTATATTCACAAGTAGTGGAGGTTGCTTATAAACAATCGCGTTAAACAAATTCTTGGCATAAGTTTCATGCAATCATAGTAACGAATGCCTCGTCAACACTTATAATTTTCATAGAGCGTAATGATTCTTGCTTGTACCTCTTCTATGCATTCATGTTGAGGACTTGTGGGGAATGTTTTGAATTGTCGCATGCATCATCCAATTCAATAACGTTAGGAAGATTTGAAGGTTAATTAGTGCATCACGGTTAACTTGGGGTGTTGAGTATCATAGTTTATTGAAATGCAATTGGAAATCATTTTATTATGCAAGTATAACATGTATGGAGATGAACCCCGTAGCTAGGTTCCCATCCATTCAATTCCATCAAATTCATCTTTACATTCTGTCTAGTTTATTAACTTGTTTCGTTATTTCAATTCTCGTCAATTTAAAACCCCCCTTTACTTTCTTGTTCTTTAGTGTTTAGACTTTGTTTAGTTTATGTTTTAAAGTGTTTTGATTCAATTTATTTCCCAAAATTCGTCCAAATTCACCAAAGTGCTCAAAACTGCCCAGAAAGTGATTTTAAGGCTGTTTTGAGTGTTTTGGGTGATGTTTGAGTCTTTTGGTTTGTTTTAGTGTTTTAAAGTTTAGTTTTGCATTCTTTGAGTCTAGTATAGTGTTTTATATTGTGTTTTTACGTTTGAATCAAACCATAATCTTAAATTCGTCCAACATTGGGTTTAAGGTCAGAAACTGCCTAGTTAGTGTTTTTAGGCAGTTTTGAGTCTTTTGAACTTGTTTTGAGTCCTTTGAGTCTTTGTGAACGTTTTTAACTTTATTTTACGTTTTTGAGTCAGTTTCCAAGTGATTTGCAATCCCTCCTAATCCCCGGTTAAGAACGATCCCTACTTATACTTATACTACAATTGACAAAAAGAGGGTTTAATTTGTGTGCGTATAAATCTCGCATTAAATTTTGGCGCCGTTGCCGGGGATTAGCAACTTTGCTAATCCTTTGGATTGTTATTTTCGTTTTCTTATTAGTTTTAGTTTTCGTTTCTGTTATATATTTTAGTTTTAGTTTGTGATTTGTGTTTTGTTTATTGAATTCAAGTACTAGAGAAGCATAACATGGCACTTGATAATGCTTCTCTTTTGTCACAGCTCATGGAAAGGTCCCAAATGCAAAGCATTGATATATTTGATCTTCAATCAAGGAATAACGTGTTTTCCAATACTTACAATTCGGATTGGAGTGATCATTCAACTTCTATGTGGTGGGAACCTCAAAATGTTCAACAAGAAGGATATTGGCAGCCACCTCATATTCAATATACCCAACCAAACTCAAGTTCGTTAATAGATTATAATCAAAAGCTTAATGAATTAATTTGTTTGGTGCAGGGCTCACAAAATCAAGTCAAGGAGGGCCAAAATCAAGACAAAAGGTTGGACCACTTGGAAATGCAAATTGGGCAGATCGCGGAGTTCGTAGGACAGTTTCGAGACCAAGGCGAACTCCCTAGTTCAACCATTGCAAATCCGAAGGGAGAATTTGAAACTGCCAAGGAAATCATGTTGAGAAGTGACAAAGAGGTTGGAATGGACCCTCAACCATCGGAAAGGGTGGAAACACCTTTACCGGAGGCACCTATTGCTCCTATGCCATCTAATTCAGGTATGGTTGTTCCAAATTTCATTATTTTTAACCCCGTTCCAACAAATATCCCTATTCCTTGCAGATTCATGACTTCCAAGGAAGAAGAAGGTGAAAAAGACATCTTGGAACCCCTTCCAAAGGTGCAAAATAGGGAATTTCATGAAGGCATCAAAGAGGACATATTTGCAACCACAATTCCCAAGGAAGTTGGATTTTATGACACGGGACAAGTCATAACTTTCGAAGGGGTGTTTATTCTTAAGTTCTTGTCGGAACACAAAGGTAAGACACCTCCCCGAATTTCAATTTTCTTTTATACTAATATGTCGTTAATGATTCAGGCATCCACTCTAGAATTTAAACTATTACCGGATCATTTCAAGTATCACCGCCCATTCAAAGACCAATTCCATGCCGTTTGATTTGAAAAAAAAAAAACAAAAAAAAAAAAAAAAAAAAAAAATTATATATTAAATAAAATACTAAACATGGAGAAAGATGGGCCTTCACAGAGGTTGTTTACGTGAAGCCCCACTACGAGGCGTCGGTGCGGAAGGCATCAGAGCGGAAGGCGTCGGAGCGGAAGGCGTCGGAGTAGAAGGCGTCGGAGCGGAAGGCATCGGAGCGGGAGGCATCGGAGCTAGAGCATTCCAGGCCTCAATACTTGGCCAAACGCTGGATGACCCAGGAAAAAGGTTCCTCTGGAGATAAGCCGCAAACCTTTGACGGTCACTTTGAATTCGACCCTCAGATTCTTGCAGCTCATCAAGCTTCCTCTTCATGCCCGACGAATAGTTATTTGCAAGCACATGCAAACTTCTATTCTCGTACTTAAGCTGCTGGATCTCCTGCTTAAGACTTTCCACCTCTGCCATCAACGATTCCACTTGGCGGGACCGAGCAAGCAGGCGTTGGCCCATGTTGGACACAGAGCTCGCACACTGAACACTAAGTGCGAGGGACTCTTGAACGGCCAACTCATCGGACCGTCCTGACAGCAGCCTACTATCTTTTGGAGTGAGGAGGTTCCTAGCTACTATTGTAGCTGTTGTGGCGTCCTGCATCACGGAGTCTTCACCTGTAAGAAGACCGTTAGAAGATAAAAAAGAAGGGCGCCATACGTTACCTTGACGCGGCGCGCCCGTATCACTGCTGAGACTCAATTCTAAGCTAAGGTTCGATGGGTTTGCCATTTTTCAAAAGTGTTCAAAGAGAAGGGGAGGATAGAGTTAATTCTCAAAGGGCCGGAGTCGATTTTCAAGAATGGGAAATCTTCAGAGTGTGTTTATTGTGGTGATCGATAGCTCTATAAAAAAGCCAAGGCGACGCGTCCACCGATTCAAAAAGCCGGAATTTCCGGCGTAAGTTAGGCGACGCTTTCTCGGCTTTTCAGAAAATGCGTTCAACTTTGTCAAAAGATTTTTGACAAAGCTGAAAACACGTGGAGGCCATCACCGCAACTACACGTCTTTAGCCGACAAGCGCAAAGTTCGGCGACGCTTTCTCTGCTTTTCAGAAAACGCGTGCAGCTTTGTCAAAAGGAGCCGCATCTGCACTACCACGTGTCGTTCAGAAAGAGAAGGGGCGTCGTTCAGAAATCGAAGGGGCGCCTGCTCAGAAATTGAAGAGGCGTCGTTCTGATATCGAAGAGACATTTGTCGACAAGGGTAAAAGAACAGTACCACCACTTGATATTATCTCTATATATGTCGACCTTTGTCTTTTATGGCAAGGCAAACCTGAAGAAAATGCCCAACTCTCCCTCACCTCTGAGGGCGCACTCCCAGCAAAGCTTTTCGAAATACTCAATTCTTTCTTCTTCCCCAAAGATGATACCAGATGCCTGGAGTACAGATGACCCAGGAGGAAACGGCGGATTGAAGTGTGCTGATTCATTCACCGCTTCTTCAAAAGCAAAGGTATCTCATATCATCAAGGTCAAAAGCAAAAGTATCTCATATCATGCTCTTTCCCTGTCTTTTTCTTTGTCCTTGTTCTTACTCGCATGGCAAAGTAAAAGAAGCAATCAGCCGGCACTTGGAGTCAGTCTTCCGATCTGGAGCCAACTGCCTGGAACCTATTCCTGATTGCTTACCTAGCGTTGCTCTCGAGTAGTCATCTTCAACGGTTGATACACTTCCGGAGAAGGGACCACTTCTGCAAAGGGGAGCGAGTAAGGCAAGTGAAAATGATACATTGAAGCATGTGGAGACAAACATAGGCTGAGTTATCCTCCAACCCTTTTCAATACGAATTGGAAAGATTGAACAAAGAAACAGACCAAAGGGGTAAGCTCAGACCTTCGGGGAAGACCAAAAGAATCCTCCAGCCCAGTAGCACAAAGGAAAATCAACAAGTGGAGGAGACCAAAAGAATCATGCAGCCCAGTTCAAGAGTATGCCTGTGGAATCACCAAGATCAATGCCTCAATGCAATCACCAAGGAGAAGAGGGAATTTACACTCCATAACCAGATTTGCGTCCCTAAACTCTTCTCTTTGTTAATTACATTCTGCCATGTTTAGTATGTTTAAATGCTTTTTGTGTGTTTACTTATGTTTTGTGTGAATCTATGCTTAAAACATTGAGGACAATGTTTTGATTTAAGTGTGGGGGGGTAACTAAAGTGTTTTGATGCAAATTCGTAGGGTTTTATCCACCATAACTTCTAATGTTGTTCCTTGCTATTTTAAGGTGTTTTTAAGTTGTTTTAGAGTGTTTTAGTGTGTTTTGTTTTTATAACTCCGAAAATCACATAAAAATTTGAAAAACATGTTTTAAAAAGCCTAAAAAGAGTGTTTTGAGTCGTTTTTGTGTGTTTGTGTCTTAGGGTACCTTCCAACACAATAATAAGGATTTGGTTTGTAATTGCATGACTGTTAAAAAGAGTTATAAACATAGATGAAAGTTTGATTTACTCTTGGTATATGCTTGGTTATGGTTATAATGTATGACTTCACATGCAATCATAAAAGAAAAATTCGTTTTTGTAACATGCTTGAAGGAAGGAACTCAAACAAACGCTACAACCCTGTGAGACTCGAGCCATTACCTTCTTTGGAGAGTTATTTTCTGTGATTCTTTGTTTTCTAAAGTTGTTGCATGATCTCATTATCCTTGCTTGGTTGCTACTTAGAATGCAATTGTATCATGATAGAACTAAATGCTAGAACTTATATCCGTTTCATTCAAAGCATGACATTGAATTGCATAACATATATCAAGATGAAGTTGTGTAGTTGCCACCATAGCCAAATAGCCTTACTTCCCATATTTCGTACTTGTTGTAAGTTTTAACCCCGTTGAGCCTTGTTTAGCCCATGTTCTTTGTTAACCCATATCATCCTCACCTAGCCTAGATTAGGACCATCCGTACCCTTGTTCTTGAAGCATAGTAAGCATGACGGATAATGAATTCCTTTTGATTAATATGTTGCAGAAAATAAGTGTGGGGGAAGGGATTTTTGTGTGTATGTATGTGCCTAAGTCTTAAAGGAGGCACGGGAAAAAGAAGAAAAAAAAATGTGAGAAAAAGAAGAAGAAAAGAAAGAAAAAGAGTGAAAATAAGTGAGAATGGACTCACAAGTGTGATTGTTGAAGAAAGGGCCCAAAAAGTTTGAATATGGCCCTAAGTTTTGTGACTTCCCCTTGGGTGTTCAAAGTTCACTTCTGCGTTCTAAAGGGAATTCTAAGTGCCTAATTCAATACTTTGCTCACTATTGCTTTAAGAATGTTTGTTTATCCTTCACCTTTCATTGTTAGCCAATACCCTAGCCCCGTTACAACCCTTTGACTTCTATCTTGAGTGTTATGTGTTTCAATTTGTGGAGTTTGAACTTGGTATGAGCGTATGGTGTCACTGGTTCTCGCATCTAAGTAGTGGCATTCCATTCATGAGATCATATATTTACATGTTAATAATTCCAGAAAATGCTTTCCTTGTTATAACATATGTGAGTGTTCGTCTACATGTTTACATCAATCTTCTCACATATACCTAGTGTAGGGAGTGTAGTCAGAAAATCTGTGTGAAAAACGAGTGCATATCTTGTAAGGATTTGAGCAAATTCTCTAAGGCATGTTACTACATTCAAAACATAGTTTTAAATGCTTAATTGTGAATTAGTATGTGGTGACTATGATTAAGAATGTATTCAAGTGTGAAGATGACTAAAATCTATGGGACTAATGATTTTTAACTTGTCATGTGCATTGGAAATCCGTGAGACGATTGTTGGAAGGTGTAGGTTGTGTTTTGTTCGTTTTGTCTAGTTTCGTGTTCTTTTGTTGTTTTGTTTTGCTCGAGGACTAGCAAAAGATAAGTGTGGGGGTATTTGATAGGAGCATATTCATGCGACTTAAATGGCTTGTTCTCGTGCATTTACGTTATGTTTCTTTAGTTATTTTAGTCCTTTAAGCTATTTTCGTGTGTTTGTAGGTCCAAAGGGCTAAAGGAGCAAAAAGATGCATTTTGGAGACTTTTGGAGCACTTTTGGGCTAAGGATGGATAGCTTATGCTTGGCGCCAAAATGTTGGACGAAATTGAAGACCAAAGTGTTGGAACTTTGTTCCCTTTAGTTTTAGGACATTTAAACCTTCCAATTCCCTTATGCCGTGCATCTCCACCTTTCTCCCAAAACCATACACATGCATTCATTATTCATTCCCTCACATGCTCCCATTACTTATCATTCATCACTTATCATTCACCACTTATCACTTATCATATCATTCACCACTTATCATTCATCACTTATCATTCACCACTTATCACTTATCATATCATTCACCACTTATCATTCATCAAACACATGCATTCACATGTTTTCACAATCTGCCATCATTCCAACCAAAACCGTGCACATGCTATCACCATGCATTCACATGCACTTGTTCCTCCATCATTGCACCAACAACAACATTGCACATGCACTCCCTTTAATTAATTAACCCACATGCACCCTTTATTCTTTCATCATTCCAGCCACTCCACAATCCCATTCATCAACACATGCATCCACATGCATTCACCCTTTAAAGCATTAAATCCACATGCCTTCCTATTAAATTAAATCAGCCACATGCATTCATCATCATAACCTAGCTGTCATTCCACTTCATTGCACATGCATCTTCAAATAAATCAGATTTCCATCATATTCACATGCATTCCATCCTTTAAAACATTGCACATGCACTCCCTTTAATTAATTAAGCCACATGCACTTGTTCCTCCATCATTGCACCAACAACAACATTGCACATGCACTCCCTTTAATTAATTAACCCACATGCACCCTTTATTCTTTCATCATTCCAGCCACTCCACAATCCCATTCATCAACACATGCATCCACATGCATTCATCCTTTAAAGCATTAAATCCACATGCCTTCCTATTAAATTAAATCAGCCACATGCATTCATCATCATAACCTAGCTGTCATTCCACTTCATTGCACATGCATCTTCAAATAAATCAGATTTCCATCATATTCACATGCATTCCATCCTTTAAAACATTGCACATGCACTCCCTTTAATTAATTAAGCCACATGCACTCCCATCCATTTCATCATTGCAGCCAACACATGCTTTCACATGCATTTTCAGATTGTCCCCTTGCACATGCAGCCACATTCCCTCCTAGCTGTCATGTTCCCCCCATTTCACCTATAAATAAGCATCCATTGCATTCATTCTCATTCACTCTTCCATATTCCAGAAATTCGTCAAAACCTCTCCACACCCTTGCAGCAGCCACCAAAACACTTTTCTCCTCCATTGCAGCCACTCCAACCACTCCCCAAACCATTCACACCATCAAACTATCCTTAGACCTTGTGCTACAACGAAGAGGAAGATAAGAGGGCCTAAACGTTCATACAATTCAAGTTTGAGTTGTTGGAATGTTTAGGTGTTTCTTTGATTCCAATGTTTAAATTCAACTAAACCCCCCTTGGCTAGGGGGGATTCGAAATATATGTTTATGCTTGCATTTTGATTTGATTACTTCTAATTGCGTTTCATAAGTTGTGGATTCAATTTATTTAACTGTTTGATTGATAACTTATTTATGTATGTTTATTGAGAATGCACGCTTAATTTTCATGCATGAATATGACGCTAGAATATAAGTGAGTTTCACCTAATAGTTACGAACTTATATTCACAAGTAGTGGAGGTTGCTTATAAACAATCGCGTTAAACAAATTCTTGGCATAAGTTTCATGCAATCATAGTAACGAATGCCTCGTCAACACTTATAATTTTCATAGAGCGTAATGATTCTTGCTTGTACCTCTTCTATGCATTCATGTTGAGGACTTGTGGGGAATGTTTTGAATTGTCGCATGCATCATCCAATTCAATAACGTTAGGAAGATTTGAAGGTTAATTAGTGCATCACGGTTAACTTGGGGTGTTGAGTATCATAGTTTATTGAAATGCAATTGGAAATCATTTTATTATGCAAGTATAACATGTATGGAGATGAACCCCGTAGCTAGGTTCCCATCCATTCAATTCCATCAAATTCATCTTTACATTCTGTCTAGTTTATTAACTTGTTTCGTTATTTCAATTCTCGTCAATTTAAAACCCCCCTTTACTTTCTTGTTCTTTAGTGTTTAGACTTTGTTTAGTTTATGTTTTAAAGTGTTTTGATTCAATTTATTTCCCAAAATTCGTCCAAATTCACCAAAGTGCTCAAAACTGCCCAGAAAGTGATTTTAAGGCTGTTTTGAGTGTTTTGGGTGATGTTTGAGTCTTTTGGTTTGTTTTAGTGTTTTAAAGTTTAGTTTTGCATTCTTTGAGTCTAGTATAGTGTTTTATATTGTGTTTTTACGTTTGAATCAAACCATAATCTTAAATTCGTCCAACATTGGGTTTAAGGTCAGAAACTGCCTAGTTAGTGTTTTTAGGCAGTTTTGAGTCTTTTGAACTTGTTTTGAGTCCTTTGAGTCTTTGTGAACGTTTTTAACTTTATTTTACGTTTTTGAGTCAGTTTCCAAGTGATTTGCAATCCCTCCTAATCCCCGGTTAAGAACGATCCCTACTTATACTTATACTACAATTGACAAAAAGAGGGTTTAATTTGTGTGCGTATAAATCTCGCATTAAATTTTGGCGCCGTTGCCGGGGATTAGCAACTTTGCTAATCCTTTGGATTGTTATTTTCGTTTTCTTATTAGTTTTAGTTTTCGTTTCTGTTATATATTTTAGTTTTAGTTTGTGATTTGTGTTTTGTTTATTGAATTCAAGTACTAGAGAAGCATAACATGGCACTTGATAATGCTTCTCTTTTGTCACAGCTCATGGAAAGGTCCCAAATGCAAAGCATTGATATATTTGATCTTCAATCAAGGAATAACGTGTTTTCCAATACTTACAATTCGGATTGGAGTGATCATTCAACTTCTATGTGGTGGGAACCTCAAAATGTTCAACAAGAAGGATATTGGCAGCCACCTCATATTCAATATACCCAACCAAACTCAAGTTCGTTAATAGATTATAATCAAAAGCTTAATGAATTAATTTGTTTGGTGCAGGGCTCACAAAATCAAGTCAAGGAGGGCCAAAATCAAGACAAAAGGTTGGACCACTTGGAAATGCAAATTGGGCAGATCGCGGAGTTCGTAGGACAGTTTCGAGACCAAGGCGAACTCCCTAGTTCAACCATTGCAAATCCGAAGGGAGAATTTGAAACTGCCAAGGAAATCATGTTGAGAAGTGACAAAGAGGTTGGAATGGACCCTCAACCATCGGAAAGGGTGGAAACACCTTTACCGGAGGCACCTATTGCTCCTATGCCATCTAATTCAGGTATGGTTGTTCCAAATTTCATTATTTTTAACCCCGTTCCAACAAATATCCCTATTCCTTGCAGATTCATGACTTCCAAGGAAGAAGAAGGTGAAAAAGACATCTTGGAACCCCTTCCAAAGGTGCAAAATAGGGAATTTCATGAAGGCATCAAAGAGGACATATTTGCAACCACAATTCCCAAGGAAGTTGGATTTTATGACACGGGACAAGTCATAACTTTCGAAGGGGTGTTTATTCTTAAGTTCTTGTCGGAACACAAAGGTAAGACACCTCCCCGAATTTCAATTTTCTTTTATACTAATATGTCGTTAATGATTCAGGCATCCACTCTAGAATTTAAACTATTACCGGATCATTTCAAGTATCACCGCCCATTCAAAGACCAATTCCATGCCGTTTGATTTGAAAAAAAAAAAACAAAAAAAAAAAAAAAAAAAAAAAAATTATATATTAAATAAAATACTAAACATGGAGAAAGATGGGCCTTCACAGAGGTTGTTTACGTGAAGCCCCACTACGAGGCGTCGGTGCGGAAGGCATCAGAGCGGAAGGCGTCGGAGCGGAAGGCGTCGGAGTAGAAGGCGTCGGAGCGGAAGGCATCGGAGCGGGAGGCATCGGAGCTAGAGCATTCCAGGCCTCAATACTTGGCCAAACGCTGGATGACCCAGGAAAAAGGTTCCTCTGGAGATAAGCCGCAAACCTTTGACGGTCACTTTGAATTCGACCCTCAGATTCTTGCAGCTCATCAAGCTTCCTCTTCATGCCCGACGAATAGTTATTTGCAAGCACATGCAAACTTCTATTCTCGTACTTAAGCTGCTGGATCTCCTGCTTAAGACTTTCCACCTCTGCCATCAACGATTCCACTTGGCGGGACCGAGCAAGCAGGCGTTGGCCCATGTTGGACACAGAGCTCGCACACTGAACACTAAGTGCGAGGGACTCTTGAACGGCCAACTCATCGGACCGTCCTGACAGCAGCCTACTATCTTTTGGAGTGAGGAGGTTCCTAGCTACTATTGTAGCTGTTGTGGCGTCCTGCATCACGGAGTCTTCACCTGTAAGAAGACCGTTAGAAGATAAAAAAGAAGGGCGCCATACGTTACCTTGACGCGGCGCGCCCGTATCACTGCTGAGACTCAATTCTAAGCTAAGGTTCGATGGGTTTGCCATTTTTCAAAAGTGTTCAAAGAGAAGGGGAGGATAGAGTTAATTCTCAAAGGGCCGGAGTCGATTTTCAAGAATGGGAAATCTTCAGAGTGTGTTTATTGTGGTGATCGATAGCTCTATAAAAAAGCCAAGGCGACGCGTCCACCGATTCAAAAAGCCGGAATTTCCGGCGTAAGTTAGGCGACGCTTTCTCGGCTTTTCAGAAAATGCGTTCAACTTTGTCAAAAGATTTTTGACAAAGCTGAAAACACGTGGAGGCCATCACCGCAACTACACGTCTTTAGCCGACAAGCGCAAAGTTCGGCGACGCTTTCTCTGCTTTTCAGAAAACGCGTGCAGCTTTGTCAAAAGGAGCCGCATCTGCACTACCACGTGTCGTTCAGAAAGAGAAGGGGCGTCGTTCAGAAATCGAAGGGGCGCCTGCTCAGAAATTGAAGAGGCGTCGTTCTGATATCGAAGAGACATTTGTCGACAAGGGTAAAAGAACAGTACCACCACTTGATATTATCTCTATATATGTCGACCTTTGTCTTTTATGGCAAGGCAAACCTGAAGAAAATGCCCAACTCTCCCTCACCTCTGAGGGCGCACTCCCAGCAAAGCTTTTCGAAATACTCAATTCTTTCTTCTTCCCCAAAGATGATACCAGATGCCTGGAGTACAGATGACCCAGGAGGAAACGGCGGATTGAAGTGTGCTGATTCATTCACCGCTTCTTCAAAAGCAAAGGTATCTCATATCATCAAGGTCAAAAGCAAAAGTATCTCATATCATGCTCTTTCCCTGTCTTTTTCTTTGTCCTTGTTCTTACTCGCATGGCAAAGTAAAAGAAGCAATCAGCCGGCACTTGGAGTCAGTCTTCCGATCTGGAGCCAACTGCCTGGAACCTATTCCTGATTGCTTACCTAGCGTTGCTCTCGAGTAGTCATCTTCAACGGTTGATACACTTCCGGAGAAGGGACCACTTCTGCAAAGGGGAGCGAGTAAGGCAAGTGAAAATGATACATTGAAGCATGTGGAGACAAACATAGGCTGAGTTATCCTCCAACCCTTTTCAATACGAATTGGAAAGATTGAACAAAGAAACAGACCAAAGGGGTAAGCTCAGACCTTCGGGGAAGACCAAAAGAATCCTCCAGCCCAGTAGCACAAAGGAAAATCAACAAGTGGAGGAGACCAAAAGAATCATGCAGCCCAGTTCAAGAGTATGCCTGTGGAATCACCAAGATCAATGCCTCAATGCAATCACCAAGGAGAAGAGGGAATTTACACTCCATAACCAGATTTGCGTCCCTAAACTCTTCTCTTTGTTAATTACATTCTGCCATGTTTAGTATGTTTAAATGCTTTTTGTGTGTTTACTTATGTTTTGTGTGAATCTATGCTTAAAACATTGAGGACAATGTTTTGATTTAAGTGTGGGGGGGTAACTAAAGTGTTTTGATGCAAATTCGTAGGGTTTTATCCACCATAACTTCTAATGTTGTTCCTTGCTATTTTAAGGTGTTTTTAAGTTGTTTTAGAGTGTTTTAGTGTGTTTTGTTTTTATAACTCCGAAAATCACATAAAAATTTGAAAAACATGTTTTAAAAAGCCTAAAAAGAGTGTTTTGAGTCGTTTTTGTGTGTTTGTGTCTTAGGGTACCTTCCAACACAATAATAAGGATTTGGTTTGTAATTGCATGACTGTTAAAAAGAGTTATAAACATAGATGAAAGTTTGATTTACTCTTGGTATATGCTTGGTTATGGTTATAATGTATGACTTCACATGCAATCATAAAAGAAAAATTCGTTTTTGTAACATGCTTGAAGGAAGGAACTCAAACAAACGCTACAACCCTGTGAGACTCGAGCCATTACCTTCTTTGGAGAGTTATTTTCTGTGATTCTTTGTTTTCTAAAGTTGTTGCATGATCTCATTATCCTTGCTTGGTTGCTACTTAGAATGCAATTGTATCATGATAGAACTAAATGCTAGAACTTATATCCGTTTCATTCAAAGCATGACATTGAATTGCATAACATATATCAAGATGAAGTTGTGTAGTTGCCACCATAGCCAAATAGCCTTACTTCCCATATTTCGTACTTGTTGTAAGTTTTAACCCCGTTGAGCCTTGTTTAGCCCATGTTCTTTGTTAACCCATATCATCCTCACCTAGCCTAGATTAGGACCATCCGTACCCTTGTTCTTGAAGCATAGTAAGCATGACGGATAATGAATTCCTTTTGATTAATATGTTGCAGAAAATAAGTGTGGGGGAAGGGATTTTTGTGTGTATGTATGTGCCTAAGTCTTAAAGGAGGCACGGGAAAAAGAAGAAAAAAAAATGTGAGAAAAAGAAGAAGAAAAGAAAGAAAAAGAGTGAAAATAAGTGAGAATGGACTCACAAGTGTGATTGTTGAAGAAAGGGCCCAAAAAGTTTGAATATGGCCCTAAGTTTTGTGACTTCCCCTTGGGTGTTCAAAGTTCACTTCTGCGTTCTAAAGGGAATTCTAAGTGCCTAATTCAATACTTTGCTCACTATTGCTTTAAGAATGTTTGTTTATCCTTCACCTTTCATTGTTAGCCAATACCCTAGCCCCGTTACAACCCTTTGACTTCTATCTTGAGTGTTATGTGTTTCAATTTGTGGAGTTTGAACTTGGTATGAGCGTATGGTGTCACTGGTTCTCGCATCTAAGTAGTGGCATTCCATTCATGAGATCATATATTTACATGTTAATAATTCCAGAAAATGCTTTCCTTGTTATAACATATGTGAGTGTTCGTCTACATGTTTACATCAATCTTCTCACATATACCTAGTGTAGGGAGTGTAGTCAGAAAATCTGTGTGAAAAACGAGTGCATATCTTGTAAGGATTTGAGCAAATTCTCTAAGGCATGTTACTACATTCAAAACATAGTTTTAAATGCTTAATTGTGAATTAGTATGTGGTGACTATGATTAAGAATGTATTCAAGTGTGAAGATGACTAAAATCTATGGGACTAATGATTTTTAACTTGTCATGTGCATTGGAAATCCGTGAGACGATTGTTGGAAGGTGTAGGTTGTGTTTTGTTCGTTTTGTCTAGTTTCGTGTTCTTTTGTTGTTTTGTTTTGCTCGAGGACTAGCAAAAGATAAGTGTGGGGGTATTTGATAGGAGCATATTCATGCGACTTAAATGGCTTGTTCTCGTGCATTTACGTTATGTTTCTTTAGTTATTTTAGTCCTTTAAGCTATTTTCGTGTGTTTGTAGGTCCAAAGGGCTAAAGGAGCAAAAAGATGCATTTTGGAGACTTTTGGAGCACTTTTGGGCTAAGGATGGATAGCTTATGCTTGGCGCCAAAATGTTGGACGAAATTGAAGACCAAAGTGTTGGAACTTTGTTCCCTTTAGTTTTAGGACATTTAAACCTTCCAATTCCCTTATGCCGTGCATCTCCACCTTTCTCCCAAAACCATACACATGCATTCATTATTCATTCCCTCACATGCTCCCATTACTTATCATTCATCACTTATCATTCACCACTTATCACTTATCATATCATTCACCACTTATCATTCATCACTTATCATTCACCACTTATCACTTATCATATCATTCACCACTTATCATTCATCAAACACATGCATTCACATGTTTTCACAATCTGCCATCATTCCAACCAAAACCGTGCACATGCTATCACCATGCATTCACATGCACTTGTTCCTCCATCATTGCACCAACAACAACATTGCACATGCACTCCCTTTAATTAATTAACCCACATGCACCCTTTATTCTTTCATCATTCCAGCCACTCCACAATCCCATTCATCAACACATGCATCCACATGCATTCACCCTTTAAAGCATTAAATCCACATGCCTTCCTATTAAATTAAATCAGCCACATGCATTCATCATCATAACCTAGCTGTCATTCCACTTCATTGCACATGCATCTTCAAATAAATCAGATTTCCATCATATTCACATGCATTCCATCCTTTAAAACATTGCACATGCACTCCCTTTAATTAATTAAGCCACATGCACTTGTTCCTCCATCATTGCACCAACAACAACATTGCACATGCACTCCCTTTAATTAATTAACCCACATGCACCCTTTATTCTTTCATCATTCCAGCCACTCCACAATCTCATTCATCAACACATGCATCCACATGCATTCACCCTTTAAAGCATTAAATCCACATGCCTTCCTATTAAATTAAATCAGCCACATGCATTCATCATCATAACCTAGCTGTCATTCCACTTCATTGCACATGCATGTTCAAATAAATCAGATTTCCATCATATTCACATGCATTCCATCCTTTAAAACATTGCACATGCACTCCCTTTAATTAATTAAGCCACATGCACTCCCATCCATTTCATCATTGCAACCAACACATGCTTTCACATGCATTTTCAGATTGTCCCCTTGCACATGCAGCCACATTCCCTCCTAGCTGTCATGCTCCCCCCATTTCACCTATAAATAAGCATCCATTGCATTCATTCTCATTCACTCTTCCATATTCCAGAAATTCGTCAAAACCTCTCCACACCCTTGCAGCAGCCACCAAAACACTTTTCTCCTCCATTGCAGCCACTCCAACCACTCCCCAAACCATTCACACCATCAAACTATCCTTAGACCTTGTGCTACAACGAAGAGGAAGATAAGAGGGCCTAAACGTTCATACAATTCAAGTTTGAGTTGTTGGAATGTTTAGGTGTTTCTTTGATTTCAATGTTTAATTTCAATACTCTTTGTTTTGTACGAATGAGGAATGGAAGAGAAGAGGGCCTAAACGTTCATACAATTCAAGTTTGAGTTGTTGGAATGTTTAGGTGTTTCTTTGATTCCAATGTTTAAATTCAACTAAACCCCCCTTGGCTAGGGGGGGATTCGAAATATATGTTTATGCTTGCATTTTGATTTGATTACTTCTAATTGCGTTTCATAAGTTGTGGATTCAATTTATTTAACTGTTTGATTGATAACTTATTTATGTATGTTTATTGAGAATGCACGCTTAATTTTCATGCATGAATATGACGCTAGAATATAAGTGAGTTTCACCTAATAGTTACGAACTTATATTCACAAGTAGTGGAGGTTGCTTATAAACAATCGCGTTAAACAAATTCTTGGCATAAGTTTCATGCAATCATAGTAACGAATGCCTCGTCAACACTTATAATTTTCATAGAGCGTAATGATTCTTGCTTGTACCTCTTCTATGCATTCATGTTGAGGACTTGTGGGGAATGTTTTGAATTGTCGCATGCATCATCCAATTCAATAACGTTAGGAAGATTTGAAGGTTAATTAGTGCATCACGGTTAACTTGGGGTGTTGAGTATCATAGTTTATTGAAATGCAATTGGAAATCATTTTATTATGCAAGTATAACATGTATGGAGATGAACCCCGTAGCTAGGTTCCCATCCATTCAATTCCATCAAATTCATCTTTACATTCTGTCTAGTTTATTAACTTGTTTCGTTATTTCAATTCTCGTCAATTTAAAACCCCCCTTTACTTTCTTGTTCTTTAGTGTTTAGACTTTGTTTAGTTTATGTTTTAAAGTGTTTTGATTCAATTTATTTCCCAAAATTCGTCCAAATTCACCAAAGTGCTCAAAACTGCCCAGAAAGTGATTTTAAGGCTGTTTTGAGTGTTTTGGGTGATGTTTGAGTCTTTTGGTTTGTTTTAGTGTTTTAAAGTTTAGTTTTGCATTCTTCGAGTCTAGTATAGTGTTTTATATTGTGTTTTTACGTTTGAATCAAACCATAATCTTAAATTCGTCCAACATTGGGTTTAAGGTCAGAAACTGCCTAGTTAGTGTTTTTAGGCAGTTTTGAGTCTTTTGAACTTGTTTTGAGTCCTTTGAGTCTTTGTGAACGTTTTTAACTTTATTTTACGTTTTTGAGTCAGTTTCCAAGTGATTTGCAATCCCTCCTAATCCCCGGTTAAGAACGATCCCTACTTATACTTATACTACAATTGACAAAAAGAGGGTTTAATTTGTGTGCGTATAAATCTCGCATTACACACAACACTTAGGGTCAGATTCAAACTTTTGGACCTTTTCTTCAACAACCAATACTTCTATGTTCATTCTCACTTATTTTCAACTCTTTTTCCTTTCTTTTCTTCAACTTTTTCTTCTTCTTTTTTTTTTTTCTTTTTTTTTTTTTTCTTGCCCCTCTTCTTCTTTGGCACATAAATCATCCATCCCCCTAGATTCCCATGAAAATCCTTCCCCCACACTTATTTTTCTACAAATTGTAGAACAAACCTCTAAGTCATGCTTTCCTATCCTTTAAGAACAAGGGTATGGATAGTCCTATTCTAGGCTAGGTAAGGATTATGTGGTTAACAAAGAAAATTAGGCTAAGGCTCAACATAGACAATACATATGCAAAGGGTAAGGCTTTTTGGCTCTGGTTTTAACTAAACAACTTCATCTTGTTTTAATTTTATGCTTTGAATGAAATGGGCATGAGTTCATGAGTTCTAGTATTTGGAACTATTGTGATGAAACGCATTCTAAGTAGTAACCAAGCAAAGAATGATGAGATCATGCAATGACTTTAGAAAACAATAACATCAAGATTAATAACTCTCCAAAGAATGTTTAGGCTCAAGTCTCTCAGGGTTGTAGCTTTAGTTTGAGTTTCTTCCTTCAAGCATGTTACAAAAACTGATTTTTTCCTTTGTGATTACATGTGAATTCGTAAATGTCAACTACAACTAAGCATAAACCAAAGAGTATATCAAACTTCCATCCATGTTTGTAACTTTCTTTAATAGTCATGCAATTAAAAACCAAATCCTCATCATTGTGTTAGAAGATATCCTAAGACAAAAACAACTCTTTTTGGGTTTTTAAAACACTCTTTTTCGATTTTTTTTTTTTTCAAATTTTCGGATTTTCTGTTTTAGACACATAAAAACACTTCAAACACACTAAAAACACTTAAAAACAGTGAGAAACAACTTTAGAAGTGATAGGTGATAAAATCCCACGAATTTTCATGAAAAAGTCTTTATTTACCCCCCCCCCCCACACTTAAACCAAACATTGTCCTGAATGTTTTAAGCATAGACTCACAAACAAACAACCAAATAAAACAACTAACAAACATGACAATCATGGCAAAGTGAAAGCAATAAAGAGTAGGGTTTAGGAATGCAAATCTGGTTAGGAACTATTGGAGATTCCTAGGTCTTCTTTATTTGCATGCATGGGTTGCCTCCCAAGAAGCGCTTGCTTTAACGTCTTCCAGCCGGACGATCCTTCCTCTTAAGCTTCATTTAGGCCCATGGCATGGAAGCTTGCACCATCCACAACATGCTCTTCAAAGTTCTCATAGTATGGCTCAATGAATGGGAGGGGATAGTGATCCTCCCTGATTGTGGTGTTTTGGTTCCTATAGTCCATGTAAATTCTCCCACCACCTTGAAATCGATTTGGAACCTGCACCAAAGAAGGTAACAACCTATTAGTTGAAATGGGAATTGGAATTGGGATTGGAGACGTACTAGGATGTTGTGGCAATGCCCCTAGGGCATCCATTATCTCGCCAATTTTATCACTAGGCACGACCATATTGGGTGTTTTTAGGGTAGTGGCGTGCTCCTTGTGCTCCACTCCAATTCCTTCCTCGATGGTGGTTCTAAATGCATCCTTCTTGATTGGTGTTGAACGTTCCTGCCCTAAATTTTTAATTATACCAATGGCAAAACAAGAACGGTCATCATTAGTATTCTCAATGGATTCAGAAACTTTAAAGTTAATCATATCACCACCAAACTCCAAAGTTAAGGCTCACTTGCCCACGTCAATCTTGGTGTGGGCTATTTTCATGAAAGGTCGTCCAAGTCAGAGTGGCGATAGTGGAGAGTGGGTTGAATCCTCCAAGTCAAGCACATACAAATCTGTAGGAAAAATCAAGTGGTCTACCTGCACCAAAACATCTTCCAAAACTCCTCTCGGGTATGCATTAGATCGATCGGCTAATTGAATAATAACACCATCATTTTTAAGCCTTCCGAGGTTCATAGATGCATAAACAGAGTATGGCATGACATTAATTGATGCACCTAAATCTAGCATAGCATGTTCAAACCTTGTATTACCAATTACACAAGGGATAGTGAAACTACCTGGATCTTTGCATTTAGGTGGCAGCTTTCTTTGCAATATTGCAGAGACATTCTCACTTACATGTACCACCTCTTTCTCCCGAATCCGTTTCCTTGTTGTACAAATCTTCTTCAAAAACTTAGCGTACTTCGGAATTTGCTTTATTGCATCAAGGAGCAGGATATTGACATACACCTTCCTGAACGTCTCCAGGATGTTTTTTTCATCCTCCTCTGTCTTAGCTTGCATAAACCTGCTAGGAAAGGGCACATTTAGTGGAATAGAACTAGACAAATTCGAATTTGGACTTGCCTTGGTGGTTTGGGATAGTTTTGGTGCACTAGGGGGCTGCGGCAAGGTTTTGGCTTCCCTTGCCATGGCTTTTGCTCCCTGTTGTTCTTCTTGCAGTAGCTTTTCCTCCTCTTGGCTTGTTTTGGACGGTTTTGGGGTGGTTCCAACCTCCTCAACACTTCTCAACTTAATAGTCTTGGCGGTTTCAAAGCTTCCCTTTGGATTCACAATGGTTGAATTAGGAAGCTTGCCTTGGTCTCGGAATTGTCCTACAAACTCTGCAATCTGCCCAATTTGCTTCTCCAAGTGGTCCACCCTTTTGTCTTGGTTTTGCATCGCTTTGTTTTGATTCTCTTGCCCCTGAGAAAAATTGGTTAGTAACTTAATAAGTGTATCATTGTCCAAAGACGTACCTTGATTGTTTTGGGCAGGTTGTGCTTGGTTTGGATTGGGGCCGTATGGCTTGGTGTAGAACCCCGAGGGTTGTTGTCTAAAGCTTCCTTGTTGTGGAGGTTGTTGAGGCTCCCACCACTTGAAATTTGGGTGATCTCTCCAACCCGGATTGTACGTACTTGAGTATGGATCATTCCTTGGTTGATTTTGAATTTGGTACCCCACGACATGGGCACTCTCCCATCCTCCATTCTCTATCAATTGAGGACATCGACCATTGAGATGTCCTTGCATAGAGCACACTCCACATATGGTCGCACCTTGCATTTTGGATCCTTCAACAACCTGAGACACAAGCATAGTGAGATTAGTTAATTGAGATTGAATTTCAGAAATTGCACTTACCTCATTCATTTGTTGTTGCCATGGGGGGTCTCTTTATCCAACTCCCTCGTATTGTTGTGCATTCAAGGCTCGATTTGCAATTAGGACCTTGGCAGCCACTGGTGTTTTGTCAACCAAAGCACCTCCTACTAAAGCATCTAGCATTTGTCTCTCAATTGGAAGGAGTCATTCGTAAAAGTATTGAATTAGAAGCTCTTCCTTCATTCGGTGTTGTGGGCAACATGCAACAAGGGCTTTGAAATGCTCAAAATATGCCGGAAAGGATTCTCCTTGGTTTTGTTGAATTCTGTTAATCTTCTTCCTCAAAAAAATTACTCTTGAAGTTGGGAAGAATTTCTCCAAGAACGCTCGTTTCATACTTTGCCAAGAAGTAACAGTTTTGGGCGCCAATTCGTATAGCCAATCTTTAGCTTTTCCAAAAGAGAAAATGGAAAGGCTTTCATCTTCAAAATGTTCCCATCCACGTTAACGGGTGTCATGCTTGAGCATACAACTTCAAACTCCTTCAAATGCTTGTTTGGATCTTCCATGGACAACCCATAGTATTTGGGAATATGATGCAGCAAGCTTGTTTTTAATTCAAACTTCTCGGTCTTGTCCGGGGCTGCCCTAAGGTATTGAACGCAAATAGGCACGACATTGTCCAACCCCGAGGCCGAAAGTTCTTTGATTGTTCGATTGTCCACCGCCATGCTTTCTTTTTCTTCAAATTTAGATTCGGACTCTGAACTTGAACTAGGTGGATTAGGTTCTGGTTGCTTCCTCTTTCTTCTCAAAGTTCGTTCAAAATCGTCGTCAAACTCCAAGATGTTTGCACGAATAGGTTGAGAACTACGAGTCATAAACTAGTACCTAAAACAAAGCAAACAAAAACAAATCAGTAACCACTTTAAAGGGCACGGCAACCATAAACAAAAAGACACAATGACACACAAAAGACACTTTGACACGACACAAACAAAAGGGATTAGCAAGTTTGCTAATGCCCCGCAACGGCGCCAAAATTTAATGTGAAATATTCTAACACTCAAATTAAAACCCTATGATTGTAGTATATGAAGGTAGGGATCGTTTTAGGCCGGGGATTAGAAGGGATGCTAATCAACACAATTAAGACTCAAAAACACTAAACTAGACTCTATAGACTCTAAACTAACTTAAAACACTCAAAACAGCAACAAACACTCAAAAAGACTCAATTTTAGACGTAACAAGTGTTTTGGACGAAAATAAACCTTAACTTGACTAAAAAAACTCAAAGAAAACAGATTTTGACTCAAATAACAAGACTAAATGAAAGGCGGATTGTTTTTGACGAATTGAAAACTTAAAACAAAAACTTTTAGAAAACACTTTGTAAAAATGAAATTAGGTGAATTAAATGGGTGAAAGGCTAGTTAGAGGATCCTTCTCCACACATGATATATGCATATAAACCAATTTCCAGTTATTTTTCCTTTAGACTATGAATGACAACGCCCCAAGTTAGTTGCATCACACAACTAACCATCAAATTTTTCTTATTTCATTGAATTAGATGGAATACGCATCTAAACCAAATTATCTTTCTCAAGTTCCCTATATGAAACGCATGATAGAGATACATGTTAAAAGTCATTAAGTTCTATGAAAATCATAAGCATTGACAAGGCATTCATCACTATGAAACGCATGAGACTCATACCAAGGATTTACTTAACACGATTGTGACTAGCAACCTCCACTACTTGTGAATATAAGTGAATAACTATTACGTGAGACCCCCTTATACTCTAGCATCAAATTCATGCATGCAAATTAAGTGTCGACCCCCAACCAACATACATAAACAAGTTTTAATAACTTAGATAAGCAAATCACATTCATGCCTTAAAAAGCAATAACCGGATGGAATCAATTCATATAAAACATATAATCATGGCTTCGAATTCACCTCTAACTAAAAAGAAATTAGTTCCACATGTTCGCAAAACAAAGATAATTTAACTTAAACATTAAAAACAAAGATAGAAGACACCTAGAAACACTTCAGGTGGCTCCTCCTTCCTTCCTTGCTGCCCACAATGGGGATTTGTAGGTCCAAAGGGTTAAAGTACCAAGAAAGTGCATTTTGGTGCGTTTTGGAGCAGTTTTGGGCACTAAATGGATAGCTTGTATATGGAGCAAGGTGGATGGACGAATTTGGAGTCAAATGAGGGTAGGAACATGCTACAAATCAGAAAAGGAAAGTTCAAGACAAAGAAGATAAGGAAAGAGCAAGAAATATGGAAACTTATCCTAACAACCTTATCTTATCCAAACTTTATCCTATCTTATCCTAACCTAATCTTGTTCCACCTTAATCCTAGCTGCAAGTGGACCTAAAAACATGATTTCTAGAAGCCTTATCTAACCCTAAAAGGGTGCTGCACCCTTCCCCCTTTTATCTCTTCTAGAAAACCCAAAATCAGCCACAAAACACCTAGTTTCTAGAAGGCCCAATTTTGGACGAATTTCCTAAACCTTTTTCCTTTTGGATTCTGATTTATTAGGCCTTATTCATTGTGGATTTGGGTTATATAAATCCTTTTCTGAAATTAATTGGGCCAAACCCTCTCCTAAGTGGATTAAATCAATTATGCCGAAACCTAGGGCCCTAATCCTTAAAAATCTGCTAAGTTGTAACCCTAATCTAATTAACCCTAGGGTGGCTGAACCTGTATATTCATCTTTTCAGCCACAAATTCGCATGAACCCCTTATGCCATTCAGAAAATCCTTGCCGCAAGCCCTAGCCTCCATTCTCCTTCATTCATTCACTCCATACACTTCCATATACAACCTGCCGCACTCTACCACAATAATCAACCATCATTCACCATCCCAAGCAAGAATTCATCATTCATAACCCCCAAAACCACCACGCACATCTTGTGCCGCAGCAAGGAAGAAGAAGGAGAGCCCTAGATGTGCATGCCATTCGACTTGGAGTTGCTGGAACGTTTTAGGTGTAATTGATGTGAAATATTCTAACACTCAAATTAAAACCTTATGATTGTAGTATATGAAAGTAGGGATCTTTTTAGGCCGGTGATGCTAACTAATTAAGCACACAAATTAAAACCCTCTTGTGACAATTGTAGTAAAGATGCAAGTAGGGATCGTTCTAGACCGGGGATTAGGAGGGATTACTAAATCACTTGGAAACTGACTTAAAAACGTAAAACAAACGTTAAAAACACTAAACTAGACTCAAAGAATGTAAAACTAAACAATAAAATACTAAAACAAATCAAAAGACTCAAAGAATACAAAACACTTAGAAACACAAACTAAGACACTTTCTAACTAAATTAGACACTAAGGTAAAGGGGGATTGGTTTTGGACGAGATTAAACTAAATACACAGATTGTAATTTAAAGGCAGAATATAAATATGAATGTGATGAAAATATGGATGAATGCTAGCTAGAAGGTTCTTCTCCACACATGTCACACTTGCATACAATTTGATTGTCAGTTGGTCTTTCGATAAATTATGAAACTCAACACCCCGGGTTAATTAGGTCTGCTTAAATTAACCGTCAAGTTTTCCTTAAGTTAATGAATTGGATGGGTTAGCGCAACGCAATTCAAAACATTCTCCAAAAGTCCTTTACGTGAAAAGCACAATAAAGATACAATCAAAGATCATTAAGCATCATGAAAACTATAAGTGTTGACGAGGCATTCGTTACTATGATGAGCATGAAACTAGTGCCAAGAATTCATTTAACGCGATTGTTTATAAGCAACCTCCACTACTTGTGAATATAAATTCATAACTATTAGGTGAAACTCACTTATATTCTAGCGTCATATTCATGCATGAAAATTAAGCGTGCACTCTCAATAAACATACATAAATAAGTTATCGATCAAGCAGTTAAACAAATTGAATTCACCATTCATGAAATTCCAACCAAAAGTAATCAAATCATATTGCAAGCATAAACATGGTTTCGAATCACCCCCTAGCTAAATAGGGGTTTAGCCTCTCATGTTCACAAAAAGAGAAATACAATTGAATTTAAACATAAAGCACAAAGGATTGATTACACCTAGAACGCCCAACGAATCCACTTGAATTTCTGCGCGTCGAAGCTCCTCTTTCCTCTTCTCCTTGCTGCGGCAGTGAGGTTAAATGGATGATTTGGATGTTATTTTGGGTTGGGGATGGATTTAAGGAGGTTTGGTGGTGCGGCAAGGTTGGTAGATGGTGTGTGAAGGTATGGAATGGAGTGGGGAGGCTGCGGCAATAGTGGAGGAAGGCTGGAATCACAGGGGGAAGGCACGGCAATCAATGGGAATTGGCTGCAATCACTGGGGAAGGCACGGAAATCAATGGGAATTGGCTGCAATCACTGGGGAAGGCACGGCCTCTAGAGAAAAAGGTATGGCTGAGAAGGATGGATGGATGCACGGCTTAGAGTGAATGGGGTGTAAAGGTGGCTGCGGATGGAAGAATGAATTAGGGTGTAAAGGTGGCTGCGGCTTTAGATTTTCTTTTTGGTTTCTTAGGTTAATCATCAAATGGGGGGCACGGCTTAGGTAAAAATAAAATGGGATGGTGGCTGCATGGTAAATAGGGTTATTAGGGTGTGACGACTAGCTTAGGAATTATATATGGTTTAGAAAAATAAAACCCTAGCTTATTAAATCAAAGGCTTACAAAAATTAGGAAATTAAATAAGAAATATAAAGGTGCGGCTAGGATTGAATTTGGGAGAGAAATAGGTTTAATTCAGAAATAAAAGGGCAAGGTGCGGCTAGGGTTAGGTTAGGAGAGGGAAATAGGGTTTAAGTGAATGACAATGGACTTAAATACCCCCCCTTGCACGGCAAGGGAAGGAAAAGAAAGTGCAAGGGCACGGCTTGGGCTTTAAAGTGGGCTAGGGCCATGGTTTTGTGTCCTAAAATGCATACAAGGCCGTCAAAGTGGCTAGAAAATACGGACGTTTAAGTTTAGGAAAGGTTACCAAAATGGGAAACTTAGGGTTAACTTTCCTACTTCAAGTAGGAAACCTTGTTTGAGTAGGATTCCTCGTTTTGGTAAGAATTCATCGTTGGAGTAGGAATTCGTCGTTTCTTCAAGTCTTCAACTCATTCATTCCTCTTTCGCTCCAAAATACTCCAATTTGCATCTTCTTGCACACTTTGGCCTTATAATCTGAAAATACACAAAAGTGGCCTTAAACACTAAAATAGCTAAGTAAACACAACATAAATGCACGAGAACAAGCTAATTAAGTCGCATGAATATGCTCCTATCAGCCGGGGATTAGAAGGGATGCTAATCTACTCTAAACTGACTTAAAAACACAAAACTACACTTAAAAACACTTAACTAGACTTATAAGACTCAAAACAAACTAAAAAGACTCAAAACAACACAAAATAATCAAATAGCCTCAAACTAGACACTAAAGGATGATTTGGACGAAAATTACTTTTAACTTGACACAAAACACTTAAACACACAAGTTTGGACAAATTCTAACTAAAAGACACAACCAAGTCAAGAGGGATTGGATGTTTTACGAAATTAAGGTAAAGACAAGCAGATTAAAGACTCTTAAACAAGTTGGACGAAATTGGGGAAAAAATATGGGTGATAAGCTAGCTAGAGGGTCCTTCTCCACACATGACACACTTGCATACAAATTGATTTCCAGTTGCTCAATAAACCATGAACCTCAACACCCCAGATTAACCGTGAACAACACTAATTAACCCTCAGATTGTCCTTAAGTCATTGAATTGGATGGAATACGCATCGGCAACCAAATTATTCTTCAATAGTTCCCTACATGAACAGCATAATAGAGATACAATCAAAGACCATTAAGCTTTTTGAAAATCATAAGCATTGACAAGGCATTCATAACTATGAATAGCATGATACTCCTGCCAGGAATTTACTTAACACGATCGTGACTAGCAACCTCCATTACTTATAAATATAAGTTCATAACGATTAGGTGAAACTCCCTTATATTTTAGCATCAAATTCATGCATGCAAACTAAGCAGGCCCTCTTAATCAATACATAAGAATAAGTTCTTAATCAAATAGTTAAGTAAATTGTATTCATGATTTAAGAAATCACAACTGAAAGTAATCAATTCATATTGCAAATATAATCATGGTTTCAAAATCTCCTCTAACTAAAACAAGTTTAGCTCCTCATGTTCGCAAAACAAAGATAATTAAACTTAAACATTAAAAACAAAGATAGAATACACCTAGAAACACTCCAGGTGGCTCCTCCTTCCTTCCTTACTGCGCACAATGGGGATTTGTGTGAATTTAGGCTCTTGAGGTGTGGTGGATGGTGTGGTGTGAATTTAGGGTAGAGGGTGGTGGTTTTTGAGTGTTGTGGCATCAAGTATTTATAGGGTGAAGGGGAGGCATGAATTTGGGCTGAAAAGGAGAGGAATTAGGACTCCAAATCACCAAAGAACAAGGATACTTTCAATTAGATTCGAAGGAGGACAAGGAATGGTCCTTGTGGCAGATTCTAGAACTTCTAGAAGGGTTACATGTGGCATAAACTTAATGCACGAAAATAGGGCTTCTAGAACTTGATATTTAGGTGATTTAATGTGAAAAGGAGTCCTCTTTGAAGTTGGAATTAAGGTAGGGAAAGATTAGGATAGGATAAGATAAGATAAGGTTGGATAAGGTTTGGATAAGATAAGGAAATTTGGATAAGGTTCGTTATTTCTTGCTCTTTCCTTATCTTCTTTGCATTTGGACTTCTTTCTCCAGATTTTTAGCCTTTCCTAGCATCTCTTGACTTCAATTTCGTCCATCCACATTGCTCCATAGTTAAGCTATCCAATCCATGCACAAAACTGCTCCAAATAGCCTCAAAATGCACTTTCCTGCTCCTTTTGCCATTAGGACCTAAAAACATACGAAAATAGCTTAAAAGACTAAAATAGATAGTAATTAAGTAACTAAATGCAAGGAAACAACATAACTAAGTAGCATAAATATGCTCCTATTAGTAATCTTTCTTATGTTTTTCAATGTTTAATTTCAAGAATCTTTGCTTTGTGAGTATGAGGAACTAATCCCCTTTAGGCTAGGGGGAATTTCGAAACCATCGCTATATTTGCATTATGATTTGATTACTTCCAGTTGTGATTTCATGAATTGTGAATTCAATTTACTTATCTATTTGAATTAAAACTTGTTTATGTATATGGATTGAGAGTGCACACTTAATTTGCATGCATAAATCTGATGCTAGGATATAAGGAAACTTCACCTAATCGTTGGGAACTTATATTCATTAATAAAGGTTGTTAGTCACAATCATGTTAAGTAAATTCTTGGCATAAGTATCATGCGCTTTCATAGTTATGAACACCTCGTCAACACTTATGATTTTCATAGAATTTAATGATATTTGATTGTTTCTCTATTATGCGCTTTCATGTAGAGAACTTTTGAGGAATAAATTGATTGCAATGCGCTAATTCCATTCAATTCAATGACTTAAGGAAAATCTGAAGGTTAATTTAAGCGTACCTAATTAACTTGGGGTGTTGAGTGATAGGAGCATATTCATGCGACTTAAATGGCTTGTTCTCGTGCATTTACGTTATGTTTCTCTCGTTATTTTAGTCCTTTATGCTTCTTTTGTGTGTTTTCAGGTTCTAAGGGCCTAGGGAGCAAGAAAGTGCATTTTGAGGCCATTTGGAGCATTTTTGGGCATGGATTGGATAGCTTATCCATGGAGCCAAGAGGATGGACGAATTTGAAGGCCTTGTATGCACTTGAAGACACAAAACAATGGCTCTAGCCCAATCAAACACATTATGCCATACAAACCAACCTATTTTAGGCCCATTCTATGTACTTAAACCCTAGCCCTTTAAACTAATTCATTTATCACTTATCAAACCATTCACTTATCACTCACCACATATCATTCACTTATCACTTAACATATCATTCATTTATTTCACTTCCATACTCCTCTTAATTCCACATGCATTCTCACACATGCACATCATTCACTCACATTTCCACCATTCATTCTTTATTCCTTTCCAAACATCTCACATGCATTTCCACCTTCCTACTTCATCATTTCACCACATTCTCCCTCTTTAACTCACATGCATTCATCATAATTCACAACACAAAACAACTTCATTGTTGTGGGTTCCCATTTCCTTTCCAAACATCTCACATGCATTTCTTCATTATTTCCTAACCCTACATGCATTATTTATTGCATCTTCACATGCATTCACACACACTTTACATGCATTATTTATTGCATCTTCATTATTTCCTATATGCCATTTTCAGGTTTCCACCCACTAACCTAGTCATCAACACATGCACTTCCACCTTTCATCCACAATGATTCATGATTCATTCACTTTGCATCCTTTAAATCACATACTTTTCCATCATTAATTAGCCACTTGCATCTTAAACAAACAACCATATGTTCCCTCCACTACTCCTATAAATACCCTTGCATTCATTCATTCAAGAACATCTCATTCACAACACAACACCCCTCAAACACTTCCATTCTTTCCTTAGCCGTGAGTCCCCCCTCCCTACTAATCCAAACACCAACCATCTTTCCATTTCCATCACTCCTCACTCCATTCCACACTTCCATTCCCCCAAACCAACTATCCTTAGACCTTATGCTACAACAACGAGGAAGAGAAGAGGACCTAAACGTTCATACAATTCAAGTTTGAGTTGTTGGAATGTTTAGGTGATTCTTTGATTTCAATGTTTCATTTTAATTCTCTTTGTTTTGTACGTATAAGGAATGGAAGAGAAGAGTGCCTAAACGTTCATACAATTCAAGTTTGAGTTGTTGGAATGTTTAGGTGTTTCTTTGATTTCAATGTTATGAAGAACTAATCCCCCTTTAGCTAGGGGGTAATTCGAAATAAATGTTTATGCTTGCATTTTGATTTGATTACTTCTAATTGCGTTTCATAAGTTGTGAATTCAATTTGTTTAACTATTTGATTGATAACCTATTTATGTATGTTTATTGAGAGTGCACGCTTAATTTTCATTCATGAATATGACGCTAGAATATAAGTGAGTTTCACCTAATCGTTATGAACTTATATTCACAAGTAGTGGAGGTTGCTTATAAACAATCGCGTTAAACGAATTCTTGGCATAAGTTTCATGCGTATTCCATAGTAACGAATGCCTCGTCAACACTTATAGTTTTCAAAGAACTTAATGATTCTTGCTTGTATCTCTATTATGCAATTCATGTAGGGAACTTGTGGGGAATGCTTTGGGTTGTCGTATGCAATCATCCAATTCATTAACTTAAGGAAAACTTGACGGTTAATTTAAGCGGACCTAATTAACCCGGGGTGATGAGTTTCATAATTTATTGAAATGCAATTGGAAATCTTTTTATTATGCAAGTGTAACATGTGTGGAGAAGAACCCCTTAGCTAGCCATACCATCCATTCATTTCCGTCAATTTCATATTTACAATTTGTTTTCTTTACAATCTATCCATTTTAGTTTAAATTCGTCCAAAATCAATCCCCCCATATTTCGTTTAAGTCTTAGTCTTAATCTTTCTTATTTTTAGTTTTGAATTCTTCGAGTTTAGTATAGCATTTTAGTTTGTGTTTTTAAAAGCATTTTGAGTCTTTTGATTTGTTTTAGTGTTTTAAAGTTTAGTTTTACATTCTTTGAGTCTAGTTTAGTGTTTTATATTATGTTTTTACGTTTTTAAGTCAAATCCAAGTGATTAACAATCCCTCCTAATCCCCGGTCCAGAACGATCCCTACTTATACTTATACTACAATTGTCAAAAAGAGGGTTTAATTTGTGTGCGTATAAATCTCGCATCAAATTTTGGCGCCGTTGCCGGGGATTAGCAAATTTGCTAATCTCTTGGATTGTTCGTTTCTGTTATGTATTTTAGTTTTAGTTTTTGAATTGTGTTTTGTTTGTTGAATTCAAGTACTAGAGAAGAACAACATGGCACTTGATAACGCTTCTCTTTTGTCACAGCTCATGGAAAGGTCCCAAATGCAAAGAGTTGATATATTTGATCTTCAATCAAGGAATAACGTGTTTTCCAATACTTACAGTTCAGATTGGAGTGATCATTCAAACTCTACGTGGTGGGAACCTCAAAATGCTCAACAAGGAGGATATTGGCAGCCACCACAACCTCATATTCAATATGCCCAACCAAATTTAAGTTCGTCAATAAATTATAACCAAAAGCTTGATGAATTAATTTGTTTGGTGCAGGGCTTACAAAATCAAGACAATGAGGCTCAACAAGAAGGATATTGGCAGCCGTATGAGGAGTTCTATTCAACGCCTATGCAGCCACCACAACCTGCCCAAAGGAATGTAGGTAATTCAAATGATAATGATACGATTTTTCAATTACTTACTACTCTGGAAAAGCAAATTGGGCAGATAGCGGAGTTCGAAGGACAATTTTGCGACCAAGGCGAACTCCCTAGTTCAACCATTGCAAATCAGAAGGGAGAATTTGAAACTGCCAAGGAAATCATGTTGAGAAGTGACAAGGAGGTTGGAACGGACCCTCAACCATCAAAATCAAATCACAAGGAAGAGGAATACACCCAACCCACGGAAAGGGTGGAAACACCTTTACCGGAGGCTCCTATGCCATCTAATACAGGTATGGTTGTTCCAAATTTCATTATTTTTAACCCTATTCCTTGCAGATTCATGACTTCCAAGGAAGAAGAAGGTGAAAAAGACATCTTGGAAGCCCTTCCAAAGGTGACAAGTAGGGAATGTCATGAATCCATCAAAGAGGACATTCTTGAAACCACAAAATCCAAAGAAGTTAAATTTGATGACATTGGACAAGTAATAACCATCACTTGCAATCTGGCCAAGTCCAATATCCCTGAAACTTTCAAAGGAGTGGTATTTGTCATTGAGTTCTTGTCGGACAAAACAAGTAAGTATTTTTTTCCAAATTCCATTAGATTTTATACTAACTTGCTATTTTTTTTGAATCAGGCACCTACACTAGAATTCAAACCAATGCCGGTTCACTTCAATTATCACCTTCCATTCAAGGACCAATTCTATGCCGTTTGATTTTATTTATGTTAATAAAAAAAAAATAAAAAAAAAATAAAAAAAAAAGAAAAAAAGAAAGATACTAAACATGGAGAAATGTGGAGCTTCACAAAGGTTGTTTGCGTGAAGTCCCACTACGAGGCGCAGAAGCGGAAGGCGCAGAAGCGGGAGGCATAGAAGCGGGAGGCATCGAAGCGGAAGGCATCGGAGCGGGAGGCATCGGAGCTAGAGCATTCCAAGCCTCAATACTTGGCCAAGCGCTGGATGACCCAGGAAAAAGGTGCCTCTGGAGATAAGACGCAAGCCTTTGACGGTCACTGTGAATTCGACCCTCAGATTCTTGCAGCTCATCAAGCTTCCTCTTCATCCCCGACGAATAGTTATTTGCAAGCACATGCAAACTTCTATTCTCGTACTTAAGCTGCTGGATCTCTTGCTTAAGTCTTTCCACCTCTGCCATCAACGATTCCACCTGACGGGAGCGGGCAAGCAGGCGTAGGCCCATGTTGGACACAGAGCTCGCACACTGAACACTAAGTGCGAGAGACTCTTGAACGGCCAACTCATCGGACCGTCCTGACAGCAGCCTACTATCTTTTGGAGTGAGGAGGTTTTTAGCTACTATTGTAGCTGTTGTGGCGTCCTGCATCACAGAGTCTTCACCTGAAAGAGGACCGTTAGAAGATAAAAAAGAAGGGCGCCATACATTACCTTGACGGGGCGCAACCGGATCGCTGCTGAGACTCAAATCTAAGCTAAGGTTCGATGAGTTTGCCATTTTTTTCAAAAAGTGTTCAAAGAGAAGGGGTGGATGGAGTTAAAAATTTCACAAAGGGCCGGAGTCGAGTTTCAGGAATGGGAAATCTTCAGAGTGTGTTTGTTGTGGTGATCGATAGCTCAATAAAAAAGCCAAGGCGACGCGTCCACCGATTCAAAAAGCCGGAATTTCCGGCGTAATTTTGGCGACGCTTTCTCTGCTTTTCAGAAGACGCGTTCAACTTTGTCAAAAGATTTCTTCTTTTCAGACAACACGTGGAGGCCATCACCGCAACTACATATCTTTAGCCGACAAGCGCAAAGTTCGGCGACGCTTTCTCTGCTTTTCAGAAAACGCGTGCAGCTTTGTCAAAAGGAGCCGCATCTGCACTACCACGTGTCGTTCAGAAAGCGAAGGGGCGTCGTTCAGAAATCGAAGGGGCGCCTGCTCAGAAATCGAAGAGGCGAATTCAAAGATCGAAGAGGCGCCACTATTTCAAAAAGCCGGATTTGCGGGATCAAAACGTTTGTCGACAAGGGTAAAAAGTACCACCACTTGATATTATCTCTATATATGTCGACCTTCGTCTTTTATGGCAGGGCAAACCTGAAGAAAATGCCCAACTCTCCCTCACCTCTGAGGGCGCACTCCCAGCAAAGCCTTTCAAAATACTCAATTCTTTCTTCTTCCCCAAAGATGATACCAGATGCCTGGAGTACATATGACCCAGGAGGAAACGGCGGATTGAAGCATGTGCTGATTCATTCACCGCTTCTTCAAAGCAAAGGTATCTCATATCATCAAGGTCAAAAGCAAAAGTATCTCATATCATGCTCTTTCCCTGTCTTTTTCTTTGTCCTTGTTCTTACTCGCATGGCAAAGTAAAAGAAGCAATCAGCCGGCACTTGGAGTCAGTCTTCCGTTCTGGAGCCAACTGCCTGGAATCCATTCCTGATTGCTTACCTAGCGTTGCTCTCGAGTAGTCATCTTCAACGGTTGATACACTTCCAGAGAATGGACCACTTCTGCAAAGGGGAGCGAGTAAGGCAAGTGAAAATGATACATTGAAGCATGTGGAGACAAACATAGGCTGAGTTATCCTCCAACCCTTTTCAATACGAATTGGAAAGATTGAACAAAGAAACAGACCAAAGGATAAGCTCAGACCTTCGGGGAAGACCAAAAGAATCCTCCAGCCCAGTAGCACAAAGGAAAATCAATGATGGGCGGAAACCAGTTCAAGAGTAAGCCTGTGGAATCACAAAGATCAAAGCCTCAATGCAATTACCAAGGAGAAGATGGAATTTACACTCTATAACCAGATTTGCGTCTCTAAACTCTTCTCTTTGTTAATTACATTATGCCATGTTTAGTATGTTTAAGTGCTTTTTGTGTGTTTACTTATGTTTTGTGTGAATCTATGCTTAAAACATTGAGGACAATGTTTGATTTAAGTGTGGGGGGGTAACTAATGTTGTTAATGCAAATTCGTGGGATTTTATCACCCATAACTTCAAATGTTGTTCCTTGCTGTTTTAAGGTGTTTTTAAACTGTTTTAGTGTGTTTTGTCTTAAAAATTCGAAAGTCCCATAAAAATTTGAAAAATTGTTTTGAAAAACCCAAAAAAGAGTTGTTTTAAAGTTGTTTTTGTGTGTGTGTTTGTGTCTTAGGATACCTTCCAACACAATGATAAGGATTTGGTTTGTAATTGCATGACTGTTAAAAAGAGTTATTAACATAGAGAAAAGTTTGATTTACTCTTGGTATATGCTTGGTTATGGTTATAATGTATAACTTCACATGCAATCATAAAAGAAAATTTAGTTTTTGTAACATGCCTGAAGGAAGGAACTCAAACAAATGCTACAACCCTGAGAGACTTGAGCCTATAACGTTCTTTGGAGAGTATAATCTGTGATTTCTTGTTTTCTAAAATCGTTGCATGATCTCATTATTCTTTGCTTGGTTACTACTTAGAAGGCGTTTCATCATATAGTTCCAAATGCTAGAACTCATGCCCATTTCATTCAAAGCATGTTATTGATTTGCATAACATATATCAAGATGAAGTTGTGTAGTTGCCACCATAGCCAAATAGCCTCGCTTCCCATATTTCGTATATGTTGTAAGTTTTACCCCCGTTGAGCCATGTTAACCCATGTTCTTTGTTAACCCACTTTATCTTCACCTAACCTAGAATATGACCGTCCTTACCCTTGTTCTTAAAAGATAGTGAGCATGACTTAATTGAATTCCTTTTGAGTTACATTATGAAAGAAAATAAGTGTGGGGGAGAGAATGTTTAAGTGTTTTTGTTTTGAGATTCAAAAGAAAAAAAAAAAAAAAAAAAAAAGAGAAAAGAATAAGTGATTGAAGAAAGGTTCCAAAACACCAATTCTGGGCGTAAATTGTCTAAATTCTCCCTTTTTGTTCAAAAGTTGAGTTTTCATTCAAAAGTGAATTCTAAGTTGATTAAAATGCTTTGCTCACTATTTCTTTAAGAACCTTTGTTTTCCATATCCCTTCTTTATCCACATACCCCAAGCCCCGTTACAACCCTTGACTTCTATCTTGAGTGTTGTGTATTTCAATTTGTGGAGTTTGAACTTGGTATGAGCTTATGGTGTCACTGGTTCTCGCGTCTAAGTAGTAGCATTCCATTCATGAGATCATATCTAAACTTGATTATTAACTCCAGAATTTGCGTTCTTTGTGATACATATATGTGAGTGTCGTTTTCATGTTTACATCAATCTTCTCACATATGACTAGATTAGGGTGTGTAGTTAGAAAATCTGAGTAAAAATTGAGTGCATATCTTGAAAGGAATTGAGCAAATTCTCTAAGGCATGTTACTACATTCAAAACATGGTTTTAAATGCTTAATTGTGAACTAGTATATGGTGACTATGATTAAGAATGTACTTAAATGTGAAGATGACTAAAATCTGTGAGAATGATGATTTTTAACTTGTCATGTGCATTGGAAATCCCTAAGACGGTTGTTGGAAGGTTTAGGTTGTGTTTTACGTGTTTAGTGTCGTTTTGTTTATTTGTTTTTATTCTGTTTTGCTCGAGGACTAGCAAAAGCTAAGTGTGGGGGTATTTGATAGGAGCATATTCATGCGACTTAAATGGCTTGTTCTCGTGCATTTACGTTATGTTTCTCTCGTTATTTTAGTCCTTTATGCTTCTTTTGTGTGTTTTCAGGTTCTAAGGGCCTAGGGAGCAAGAAAGTGCATTTTGAGGCCATTTGGAGCATTTTTGGGCATGGATTGGATAGCTTATCCATGGAGCCAAGAGGATGGACGAATTTGAAGGCCTTGTATGCACTTGAAGACACAAAACAATGGCTCTAGCCCAATCAAACACATTATGCCATACAAACCAACCTATTTTAGGCCCATTCTATGTACTTAAACCCTAGCCCTTTAAACTAATTCATTTATCACTTATCAAACCATTCACTTATCACTCACCACATATCATTCACTTATCACTTAACATATCATTCATTTATTTCACTTCCATACTCCTCTTAATTCCACATGCATTCTCACACATGCACATCATTCACTCACATTTCCACCATTCATTCTTTATTCCTTTCCAAACATCTCACATGCATTTCCACCTTCCTACTTCATCATTTCACCACATTCTCCCTCTTTAACTCACATGCATTCATCATAATTCACAACACAAAACAACTTCATTGTTGTGGGTTCCCATTTCCTTTCCAAACATCTCACATGCATTTCTTCATTATTTCCTAACCCTACATGCATTATTTATTGCATCTTCACATGCATTCACACACACTTTACATGCATTATTTATTGCATCTTCATTATTTCCTATATGCCATTTTCAGATTTCCACCCACTAACCTAGTCATCAACACATGCACTTCCACCTTTCATCCACAATGATTCATGATTCATTCACTTTGCATCCTTTAAATCACATACTTTTCCATCATTAATTAGCCACTTGCATCTTAAACAAACAACCATATGTTCCCTCCACTACTCCTATAAATACCCTTGCATTCATTCATTCAAGAACATCTCATTCACAACACAACACCCCTCAAACACTTCCATTCTTTCCTTAGCCGTGAGTCCCCCCTCCCTACTAATCCAAACACCAACCATCTTTCCATTTCCATCACTCCTCACTCCATTCCACACTTCCATTCCCCCAAACCAACTATCCTTAGACCTTATGCTACAACAACGAGGAAGAGAAGAGGACCTAAACGTTCATACAATTCAAGTTTGAGTTGTTGGAATGTTTAGGTGATTCTTTGATTTCAATGTTTCATTTTAATTCTCTTTGTTTTGTACGTATAAGGAATGGAAGAGAAGAGTGCCTAAACGTTCATACAATTCAAGTTTGAGTTGTTGGAATGTTTAGGTGTTTCTTTGATTTCAATGTTATGAAGAACTAATCCCCCTTTAGCTAGGGGGTAATTCGAAATAAATGTTTATGCTTGCATTTTGATTTGATTACTTCTAATTGCGTTTCATAAGTTGTGAATTCAATTTGTTTAACTATTTGATTGATAACCTATTTATGTATGTTTATTGAGAGTGCACGCTTAATTTTCATTCATGAATATGACGCTAGAATATAAGTGAGTTTCACCTAATCGTTATGAACTTATATTCACAAGTAGTGGAGGTTGCTTATAAACAATCGCGTTAAACGAATTCTTGGCATAAGTTTCATGCGTATTCCATAGTAACGAATGCCTCGTCAACACTTATAGTTTTCAAAGAACTTAATGATTCTTGCTTGTATCTCTATTATGCAATTCATGTAGGGAACTTGTGGGGAATGCTTTGGGTTGTCGTATGCAATCATCCAATTCATTAACTTAAGGAAAACTTGACGGTTAATTTAAGCGGACCTAATTAACCCGGGGTGATGAGTTTCATAATTTATTGAAATGCAATTGGAAATCTTTTTATTATGCAAGTGTAACATGTGTGGAGAAGAACCCCTTAGCTAGCCATACCATCCATTCATTTCCGTCAATTTCATATTTACAATTTGTTTTCTTTACAATCTATCCATTTTAGTTTAAATTCGTCCAAAATCAATCCCCCCATATTTCGTTTAAGTCTTAGTCTTAATCTTTCTTATTTTTAGTTTTGAATTCTTCGAGTTTAGTATAGCATTTTAGTTTGTGTTTTTAAAAGCATTTTGAGTCTTTTGATTTGTTTTAGTGTTTTAAAGTTTAGTTTTACATTCTTTGAGTCTAGTTTAGTGTTTTATATTATGTTTTTACGTTTTTAAGTCAAATCCAAGTGATTAACAATCCCTCCTAATCCCCGGTCCAGAACGATCCCTACTTATACTTATACTACAATTGTCAAAAAGAGGGTTTAATTTGTGTGCGTATAAATCTCGCATCATTGAGGTTAATGATTCATTGAAAAAGCAACTGGAGATTGTTTCGTATGCAAGTATGTCATGTGTGGAGAAAGACCTCCTAGCTAGCCTACAATCCACTTAATTCCATCAAATTCGTGAATTCTGCCTAGTTTAAATTCCCATTTAATTTAGAGTGTCTAACTAGTTAGAATCTGTTTTGAGTCAAGTTAGAAATAAAATTCGTCCAAAATTGTGTTTAGAGTCAAATCTGTCCAGTTTGTGTTTTTAGGCAGTTTTGAGTGTTTTTAGCTTACTTGTTTTGAGTCTTGTGAACTTGTTTAGAGTCTTTTAAGTTGACTTAAGTGTCTCAAAGGTTAGTTTTATCTATTTGAGTCAGTTTAAAGTGTTTAGCAATCCCTCCTAATCCTCGGTTTAAGAACGATCCCTACTTATATATATACTACAATTGTCAAACGAGGGTTTAATTTGTGTGTTAAGTTAATTTTCGCATCAGCAAATAAACACATAAAATAAGCTACTAATGCATTAATAATGAGTTCTCAAAAGGTCAAATGCTTATTTGGAGTCAAAAGTACACTATTTTTCGGTTTCGAGTGTATTTTCATTGTTTTAAGCATTCATGGGACAAACCGAGCGTGCGTTTGAGCGTTTGACACACTTTGGAAGTTAAGCAAATAAACACATATAATATGCTACTAAGACGTTAAGAAAGAGTTCTCAAAAGATCAAATGCTTATTTGGTGTCAAAAGTACACTATTTTTCCGTTACGAGTGTATTTGCACGGTTTTAAGCATTCATTGGATAAAACGAGCGTGCGTTTCACACGCTTTTGAACTTGAGCAAATAAACACATATAATATATTACTAACGCGTTAAGAATGAGTTCTCAAAAGATCAAATGCTTATTTGGTGTCAAAAGTACACTATTTTTCGGTTTTGCGTGTATTTGCACTGTTTTAAGTATTCGTGGGAGAAAATGAGCGTGAGTTTGATACGCTTCGGAATTTAAGCAAATAAACACATATAATACGCTACTAACGCGTTAAGAATGTGTTCTCCAAAGATCAACTACTTATTTTGTGTCAAAATTACACTATTTTTCGGTTTTGCGTGTAATCGCACTATTTTAAGAATTCGTGTGATAAAACGAGCGTGCGTTTGACACACTTTCAAGCATAAGCTAATAAAAACATATAATATGCTACTAAGACGTTAAGACTGAGTTCTCAAAAGATGAAATGCTTATTTGGTGTCAAAAGTACACTATTTTTCGGTTTTGAGTGTATTTACACTGTTTTAAGCATTTGTGTGATAAAACGAGCGTGTGTTTGACACGCTTTGGAACTTAAGAAAATGAGCACTTATAATATGCTACTAACGCATTGAGAATGAGTTCTCAAAAGATGAAATGCTTATTTCGTGTTAAAAGTACACTATTTTTCGATTTCGAGTGTATTTGCACGGTTTTAAGCATTCGTGGGAGAAAACGAGCGTGAATTTGGCACGCTTTGGTACTTAAGCAAATAAACACATAAAATACGCTAATAAGACATTAAGAATGAGTTCTCAAAGGAGCAAATGCTTATTTGGTGTCAAAAGTACGCTATTCTTCGTTTTGGAGTGTATTTTCACTGTTTTAAGCACTTGTGAGATAAAACGAGTGTGCGTTTGACTGATGCGTGAATTTATACGCACACAAATTAAACCCTCTTTTTGTCAAATTGTAGTAAGTATGTAAGTAGGGATCGTTCTGGACTGGGGATTAGGAGGGATTGTTAATCACTTGGATTTGACTTAAAAATGTAAAAACACAATATAAAACACTATACTAGACTCAAAGAATGCAAAACTAAACTTTAAAACACTAAAACAAACCAAAAGACTCAAACATCACCCAAAACACTCAAAACTGCCTTAAAAACACTTTATGGGCAGTTTTGAGCACTTTGGTGAATTTGGACGAATTTGTGTAATAAATTGAATCAAAACACTTATAAACACAAACTAAGACACTTTCTAACTAAATTGGACAATAAAGTAAAGGGGGATTAAGGTTTTGACGAAATTAAATTAAATGGACAGATTGTAATTTAAAACAGAATGTAAATATGAATTTGATGAAAATGAAATGGATGAAGGCTAGCTAAGGGGTTCATCTCCATACATGTTATACTTGCAAAATAAAATGATTTCCAATTGCATTTCAATAAACCATTAATTCTCAACACCCCAAGTTAACCGTGAATTGCACTAATTAACCCTTAGATTTTCCTAACGTTATTGAATTGGATGATTGCATACGACAACCCAAAACATTCCCCACAAGTTCCCTATATGAACTGCATAATAGAGATACAAGCAAGAATCATTACGTTCTTTGAAAACCATAAGCATTGACGAAGCATTCGTTACTATGAACTGCATGAAACTCTTGCCAAGAATTCATTTAACGCGATTGTTTATAAGCAACCTCCACTACTTGTGAATATAAGTTTGTAACGATTAGGTGAAACTCACTTATATTCTAGCGTCATATTCATGCATGAAAATTAAGCGCGCATTCTCAATAAACATACATAAATAAGTTATCTATCAAATAGTTAAACAAATTGAATTCACAACTTATGAAACGCAATTAGAAGTAATCAAATTAAAATGCAAGCATAAACATATATTTCGAATCCCCCCCCCCTAGCCAAGGGGGGTTTAGTTCCTCATACGTACAAAACAAAGAGAATTGAAATTAAACATTGAATTCAAAGGAAAAGAAACACCTAAACATTCCAACAACTCAAACTTGAATTGTATGAACGTTTAGGCCCGCTTCTCTTCCTCTTTGTTGTAGCACAAGGTCTAAGGATAGTTTGATGGTGTGAATGGTGATAGTGTTTGGATTAGTAGGGAATTGATGGAATGGTGCCTTAAGGCACGGCACCAAGGGATGGTTTTCTGAAATGGAAGAATGAATGAGAATGAATGGAAGAATGAATGAATTGTGGCTGAAATGCATGCTTATTTATAGGTAAATAAAAGGGAACATGACAGCTAGGAGGTGGGTGGAAATCTGAAATGGTGATGGGAGATGCATGTGGCTGATTTATGCATGTGATTAAAGGGTGGGAGTGCATGTGCTTTGACAGAAATGAAAGGGATAATGCACGGCTTTGAGAGGAATTGTGCTGAAATTGAATGTGAAAGCATGTGCAATGAATATGTGGCTGCATGTGTGGTGCAATGATGAAGGAATAATCTGAAAATGCAAGGTGAAATGAAGTGGAATGACAATGGCATGTGGAATGGCTGGAAAGTGTATGAAACTCACGGCAATGATGGTGTTTGTGTGAATGATGGCAGATTGTGTGGATGAATGATTAGGGTCTTGTAAGGGTGGAAATGCATGTGGAGTGCATGGTTGTGTTGGTTGAATTAAAGAATGGGAATGCAATCTGAAATGCATGTGAATTATGTTGGAAAGAAGGGGAAGTCACGGCAAAGGAAAGTGAATGAATGTGTGGCTGATTTGTTTGTTGGTTAAAGATGCATGTGGATGAATTATACAATGGGAAAGTATGTGATTGACAACTAGGATGAATGGTGGCTGCAATGATGAATACACGTGGCTGAAATGAAAAGGGAAATGCAAAGGAAAAGCTGGAAATGGGAGTGAAGAGTCACGGCAAAGGTAAGTGTTTGGTGATGGGTGCATGTGTTGGTGGTTTTGCATGTGAATTAAAACTAGAGTGAATGATGATGAATGCATGTGGATTAAAGAGAGAGAATGTGGTGTAATGATGAAGTGGAATAAGTGCATATGGATGTGGCTGATTTGATTTATGGAAGATGCATGTGGATTAAAGATGAGTGAATGATTATGGGTGCATGTGGATGTTTTGGGAGAAAGGTGGATGAATGTGCATGTGCAAGGTTGTTGTTGTGATAAGTGATAAGTGTAGGGTTATGATAAGTGTATGATATGATAAGTGAATGATATGATAAGTGAATGATAAGATAAGTGAATGATATGATAAGTGGTGAATGATATGATAAGTGAATGATATGATAAGTGAATGATAAGATAAGTGAATGATATGATAAGTGGTGAATGATATGTGATAAGTGGTGATGATAAGTAATGATATGTGGGAGTGTGGCTGAAATGAAGGAGTGGAATGTTGGAATGTTATGCACGGCTAAGGATATAGGAAAGGTTTAAATGTCCTAAAACTAAAGGGAACAAGGTTCCAACACTTTGGTCTTCAATTAGGTCTTCAATTTCGTCCAACACTTTGGCTCCAAGCATAAGCTATCCATCCTTAGCCCAAAAGTGCTCCAAAAGTCTCCAAAATGCATCTTTTTGCTCCTTTAGCCCTTTGGACCTACAAACACACGAAAATAGCTTAAAGTACTAAAATAACTAAAGAAACATAACGTAAATGCACGAGAACAAGCCATTTAAGTCGCATGAATATTCTCCTATCATTGACACGCATTGGAACTTGATAGGAGCATACTTATGCAACTTAGTTAGCTTGTTTTCTTGCATTTATGTTATTAGTTCCTTGTTATTTTAGTATTTTAAACTATTTTCGTGTGTTTGTAGGTCCAAAGGTCTAAAAAGGCAAGAAAGTGCATTTTGGTGCATTTTGGAGCACTTTGGGCTTGGAATGGATAGCATATGCATGGAGCAAGGTGGATGGACGAAATTGAAGTTCAAGAAAGGCTAGGAATATGCTAAAGAGATGGAAGAAATTAATTCAAGACTTGAAAGAAAAGGAATTAGCTACAAGGAAGGAAACATAAGTCAAACTCCCTTATTTTGACTTAGTCAATCCTAATCTTTTCCTACTTAATTTCCAGCTGTTAAAGGGGGTTCCTAATTAATTTAAGATACTTAAATATCAGCTCTAGAAGCATTAATCCTAATCTAAGAGGGATGCCGCACCCTTTCCCTTCCTTTCCATTTCCTTGCCGTGCAAGGCATCCCCTTTTCCCTTTCTTTCTAGGCATGCCGTAGATTTCCTTCACTTTTCTCTTGGGATTCTGATTTATTACCCTTTTCTTGGAGGATTTGGAGTCTTAAACCTTTCCCAATTTAATTCCCAGCCGTGCTCTTTCCTTCCCATATAAATAAGAGCCTTGCCGCAGCTTTTCAGGGATCCATTCACTACCAATTCATACTTTCAGCCATTCTTTCATACAATTCATTACTCAAATCTTCACCTACACTTTGTGATGCAGCAAAGGAGAAGAATGAGGACCTTGGGACGTGCTTGCCATTCAAGATTGTATTGTTGGAGAGTTCTTTGGTGTAATCCATCTTTTGTTTTCAATGTTTAATTTAAGTTTTCTTTGTTTTGCTGTGAACATGAGGAACTAATTTCGTTTTGGCTAGAGGAAACTTTGAAACCATGATCAATATGAATTGATTACCTCCAGTTGTGATTTCATAAATCGTGAATGCAATTTACTTAACTGTTTGAGTGATAACTTATTCTTGTATGTTGATTAAGGATGCACACTTAGTTTGCACGCATGAATTTGATGCTAGAATGTAAAGGAGTTTCACATAATCGTTATGAACTTATATTCACAAGTAGTAGAGGTTGCTGGTCACGATCGTGTTAAGTAAATTCCTGGCAGGAGTATCATGTTGTTCATAGTTACGAATGCCTTGTCAATGCTTATGATTTTCACAAAGCTTAATAATCTTTGATTGTATCTCTATTATGTTGTCCATGTAGGGAACTATTGAAGAATAATTTGGTTGCTGATGCGTATCCCATCCAATTCAATGACTTAAGGAAAATCTGAGGGTTAATTAGTGCTGTTCACGGTTAATCTGGGATGTTGAGGTTCATGGTTTATTGGAAAAGTAACTGGAAATCAATTTGTATGCAGATGTGTCATGTGTGGAGAAGGACCCTCTAGCTAGCCTATCCCCCATCAATTCATCCAAATTCGTATCTCTTTACTTAGTTTCTTTAATTTACTTGTTTTTACTCTAAATTCGTCAAAAACCCAATCCCCTTTACTTTGTTGTGTCAAATTAGTTAGAATATGTCCAAACTTGTGTTTTTTTAAGTGTTTTGAGTCAAATTTAAGTTAGAATTCGTCCAAATCACCCTTTAGAGTCTAGTTGGACTCTATTTGATTATTTTGAGCTATTTTGAGTCTTTTTAGTTTGTTTTGAGTTCTTTGAGTCTAGTTAAGTGTTTTCAAGCCTAGTTTTATGTTTTTGAGTCAGTTTTAAGTAGTGATGCGAAAATTAACTTCACACACAAATTAACCCTCTTTTGACAATTGTAGTATATAAGTAAGTAGGGATCGTTCTTAAACCGGGGATTATGAGGGATTGCTAAACACTTTAACCTGACTCAAATAACTAAAACTAAACTTTAAAACACTTAACTCAACTTAAAAGACTCAAAACAAGTTCACAAGACTCAAACTAAGCTAAAAGCACTCAAAACTGCCTAAAAAACACAAACTGGGCAGATTTGACTCTAAACACCAAATTGGACGAAATTTGGTTCTAACTTGACTCAAAGCTCTTGAAAACACAATCTAAAACATATTCTAACTAGTTAGACACTCTAAAATAAATGGGGATTTGGTTTTGGACAAAAATAAAATAAACAAAACAAGAATTTAAAACTAGGCAGATTTCACGAATTTGATGGAATTAAATGGATGATGACCGCTAGGAGGTCTTTCTCCACACATGACATACTTGCATACAAAACAATCTCCAGTTGCTTTTTCAATGAATCATGAACCTCAACACCCAAGTTAATTAGGTACGCTTAAATTAACTCTCAGATTTCCCTTAGGTCATTGAATTGAATGGAATTAGCGCATTGCAATCAAATTATTCCTCAAAAGTTCTCTACATGAAAGCGCATAATAGAGAAGCAATCAAAGATCATTAATTTCTATGAAAATCATAAGTGTTGACGAGGCATTCGTAACTATGAAAGCGCATGATACTTATGCCAAGAATTTACTTAACATGATTGTGACCAACAACCTTAACTACTCATGAATATAAGTTTCCAACGATTAGGTGAAGTTTCCTTATTGATGTGTTAAATAATAGCACTCAAATTAAACCCTCTTTTTGACAATTGTAGTATAGATATAAGTAGGGATCATTCTAGGCCGGGGATTAGGAGGGATTGCTAATCTAATTAAAATTGACTCAAAGATGAAAAAATATGTTTCAAAACACGTAAACAAACTCAAAAGACTCTTAACTAAACTTGTATGACTCAAAACAAACTTAAAAGACTCAAAACAACTCAAAACAATCAAAAAGACTCAATTTAGACTCTAGGACTTAATTTGGACGAAAATACAATTGGTTTTGACTCAAAAGACTCAAAAACACACTTTTGGACAGATTTGAAACAAGTAAGTAAAGGGGATTTGATTTTGGATGAGTTTAAAAGAAAACAAGTAAATTAAAGGCTTAAAACAGATTTTGGCGAATTTCGGAAAAACCAATGGATGATTAAATAGCCAAGGGATACTTCTCCACACATGATACATTGAAACATAAATTGATTTCCAGTTGCTTTTCCGATAAACCATGAACCTCAACACCCCAGATTAACCGTGACATCACTAATTAACCCTTAGATTTCCCTTAAGTTATTGGATTGGATGACATCATACGACAACCCAAAGCATTCTTCAAAAGTCCCCTACATGACATCATAATAAAGATACAATCAAAAATCATTACGTTCAATGGAAATCATAAGTATTGACAAAGCACTTGTAACTATGACATCATGATACTCATGCTAGGAATTTACTTAACATGATTGTGAAAACAACCTTAACTACTTGTGAATATAAGTTTGTGACGATTATGTGAAACTCCCTTATATTCTAGCACAAAATTCAAGCATGCAAATTAAGTAGGCCTCCCTAATCAACATACAAGAATAAGTTATCCATCAAACGGTTAAGTAAATTGCATTCACAATTTATGAAATCACAACTGGAATTAATCAACTCATATTATGAACGTAATCATGGTTTCAAAGCATCCCCTAGCTAAAACGAGTTTAGCCTCTCATGTTCATAACAAAACAAAGGAAAATAGAATTAAACATTGAAGACAAAAGATAGATTACACCTAAAAACGTTCCAACACTCCAACTTGAATGCACAAACGTCCAAGGCTTCTTCTTTCTTCTTTTCTTCCTTGCAAAGTCACGGCACAAGAGTCTAGGGTGATTTATGGATGATTTTCTGGGTTGTGAATGGATTTAGAATGGTAGGGTGGTGCGGTAAGGGTTAAGGGTGGTGTATGGAGGTTTGGGTGAAGGTATGGAAGTAGGAGAATGGTGGAGAGATTGATGGAAGGCTGCGGCAAAGAAAGGTTTCTGTGTGAATGAGGGCAGATTGTATAGAAGGGTGATTAGGGTGAATGAAAGGTGCGGCCTTGGTATTTATTTGGGAGCAAGAATCCCTAGAGTTTATTACATAGTTTAGGAAAGGATTAGACCCCAAATCCATCAGGAAAAGGAGTCATAAAGTCAGAAATAAAAAGGGAAAAGGAAAGGTAATTTGCGGCAAAGGATAGGAAAAAGGGAATGTGCTTCATTTCTGAAATTAGGCAAGGATTTTGGAATAGAAAAGGTATGTGAGATGTGGCTGAGTTTGAGGTGAAAAAGGAATGTGTTTTAATGACTTAAAATAGGAAATAAGGACCTCCCTTGCACGGCAAGGAACTTAGGTTGCAAGGGAAGCTTTATTTGTGTCCTAAAATACATAAGGTGCCTTTAAACTTGCTGGAATTTAAGGACATTTAGGATTAGGAAAGGTTAAACCAAAATAGGAAACCTTGGCTTAACTTTCCTACTTCAAGTAGGAAACCTTCTTTGACTAGGATTCCTCATTTGATTAGGAATCCTCTTGTGATTAGGAATCCTAACTCCTTTAGGTCTTCAATTTCATCCATTCCTTTTGCCCCAAGCATAAGCTATCCATTCCAAGTCCAATTTTGCTCCAAAATGCTCCAAAATGCACCTTTTTACTTCCTTAGCCATGTGAACCTAAAAACACACGAAAATAGCTTAAACTACTAAAATAACTACGAAGTAACAACATAAATGCACAAAAAGAAGCTAACTAAGTCGCCTAAATATGCTCTTATCACTTATACCTAGCATCAGATTTATGCATGCAAATTAAGTGTGCACTCTCAACCCACATACACAAACAAGTTTTAATTCAAATAGATAAGTAAATTGAATTCACCATTCATGAAATTACAACTGGAAGTAATCAAATCATAATGCAAATATAGCCATGGTTTTGAAATTCCCCCTAGCCAAAAAGGGGATTAGTTCCTCATGCTCGCAAGCAAAGATTCTTGAAATTAAACATTGAAAACACAAGAAAGATTACACCAAACGTTTCAGTAATTCCAGGATGAATGGCATGCACGGCTAGGCTTCCTTTCCTCTTCCTTGCTGCGCACAAGTTGTGGGTGGTGGATTTGGGGGTTGTGAACAGTGTGTTCTTGTTTAGGATGATGAATAATGGCTGATTATGGTGGTAGGGTGCGGCTGGTTGTGTATGGAGGTGTATGGAGTGGATGAAGAATGGAGGCTAGGGTGTTGCGGCACAAGTTTCTGAATAGTATAAAGGTGTTACGAAATTGTGGCTGAAATTATGTTTATATAGTTTTAGGGTTAATTAGATTAGGGTTACACTTAACAGATTTAGTGGATTAGGGCCCCAGGGTTCGACAATAGGTGATTAAATCCACTTAGGAGGGGGTTTGGCCCAATTAATTTCATAAAAGGATTTGTGTAACCCAAATCCACAAGGAATGAGGCCCTAAAAATCAGAATCAATCAAGGATAGGGCCTAGAGAGGTGCAGCACACATGGAGGGAAGGATGGAATGGCTTGCAAGGCAAGGCAAGGCCTTCTAGAAGGGATTAGGGGCCACCTTTGTAGGGTTTTTAGAAAGAATGAGCTTTGTGGCTGATTTGGGGCTTCTAGAAGAGAATGCTTCTAGAAATAGGTTCTAGAAATATCTATTTAGGTCCCCTTGCAACTAGGATTAAGACATGATAAGGTTAGGATAGGATAAGATGAGATAAGGTTTTGGATAATGTTTTGGATAATGTTGGATAAGGTTTTGGATAAGGTTTCCTCTTTTGAGCTACTTCCTTATCCACTTTGTCTTGAGCTTAGTTCCTTCCTCTTCTCATCCTATTTCTAGCCTCTTGAACTCCAAAGTCGTCCATCCATGTTAGCCCATATAGAAGCTATCCATATAGTGCCCAAAACTGCTCCAAAATGCACTTTCTTGGTACTTTAACCCTTTGGACCTACAAACACATGAAAATGAGTTGAAATACTATATTAACTAAGAAATAATAACACAAATGCACAAGAATAAGCTAGCTAAGTCGCCTAAATATGCTTCTATCAAGTAGATTAGCAATCCCTCCTAATCCCCAGCCTAGAGGGTTTAATTTGTGTGCTATTATATATCACATCAAGTTTTTGGCGTCATTGCTAGGGATTAGCAACTTTGCTAATCCCCCGTTGTTTCTTTTTGTTTCTTTTTTTTTTTCGTGTGTTTTTTTTTTAGTTTCTAACTTTGTTTTGTTTTCTTGTTTTTGGGTGCTAGTTTATGACTCGAAGTTCTCAACCTGTTCGTGAGCATATCTTTGATTTTGACGATGACTTTGAGCGAAGTTTGAGAAAAAAGAGGAAGGAGACAAAACCTAATCCACCTAGTTCTAGCTCAGAATCTGAGTTTGAAGAGGAAGAAGAGGTCACAACAAGAGAAGAAGAGGAAGAACCAATCATGGATAATCGAATAATCAAGGAACTTTCAGCCTCGGGATTGGACAATGCCATACCCCTATGCATTCAATATCCTAGGGTAGCTCAAGACAAGACCGATGAGTTCGAATTGAAGTGTAGCTTGCTGCATCATATTCCCATGTACCATGGGCTATCCATGGAAGATCCAAACAAGCACTTGAAGGAATTTAAAGTGGTATGTTCAAGCATGACCCCAATCAATGTGGATGCCAACGTTTTGACGATGAAATCTTTTTCCATTCTCTCTTTTGGAAAAGGCTAAAGATTGGCTCTATGAATTAGCATCTGGAACCGTCACTTCTTGGGAAAGCATGAAGAGAGCATTCTTAGAGAAATTCTTCCCCACTTCAAAAGTCATTCTTTTGAGGAAGAAAATTAGTGGCATTCAACAAAACCAAGGAGAGTCATTTCCAGTATATTATGAGCGTTTCAAGACTCTAGTTGCATCATGCCCTCAACATCAAATGAAAGAAGAGCTTCTAATTCAATATTTCTATGAAGGACTTCTTCCAATTGAGAGACAAATACTAGATGCATCAGCGGGAAGAGCTTTGGTTGACAAAACACCAATTGATGTGATAGGAGCATATTTATGCTACTTAGCTATGTTGTTTCCTTGCATTTAGTTAGTTCATTACTACTTATTATAGTCCTAATGTTGTTTTAGAGTTGTTTTTGTGTGTTTGTTTGTGTCTTAGGGTACCTTCCAACACAATGATGAGGATTTGGTTTTTAATTGCATGACTGTTAAAGAAAGTTACAAACATGGATGGAAGTTTGATTTGCTCTTTGGTTTATGCTTAGTTGTAGTTGTTGTTTACGAATTCACATGTAATCACAAGGAAAAAAAATCAGTTTTTGTAACATGCTTGAAGGAAGGAACTCAAACTAACGCTACAACCCCGAGAGACTTAAGCCTAAGCTTTGTTTGGAGAGTTATAAATCTGTGGATTTTTGTTTTCTAAAGTCATTGCATGATCTTATTATTCTTTGATTGGTTGCTACTTGATAGGAGCATATTTATGTGACTTAATTGGCTTGTTCTCGTGCATTTACGTTGTGTTTCCTTAGTTATTTTAGTCCTTTATGCTTCTTTTGTGTGTGTTTTAGGTTCATATGGCTAAGGAAGCAAAATGGTGTATTTTGGAGCAAAATTGGACTTGGAATGGATAGCTTATGTTTGGAGCAAAAGAAATGGACGAAATTGAAGACCAAATTGAGAGAGGATTCCTAATCACAAGAGGATTCCTAATCACAAGACGATTCCTAATCAAATGAGGAATCCTAGTCAAAGAAGGTTTCCTACTTGAAGTAGGAAAGTTAAGCCAAGGTTTCCTATTTTGGTTTAATCTTTCCTAATCTTTAAGGACTCCATATTTCAGCAATATCAAAGGCTCCTACCTATTCTAGGTCATAAAACAATGTCCCTTGCAAACCTAAAGTCATTGCCGTGTGTCCCCTTTGTGTTTCCCTTCCTTGTCGTGCAAGGAAGGGCCTTGTTTCCTGTTTTAAACCATTTAAACACATTTCTTTTTCATACCAAGCTCAGCCATAACTCACATACCCTTTTCTATTCCAAAATTCTTGCCTAATTTCAGAAATAAAAAGCATTCCTTTTCTTACAAACCCTTGTCGTGCAAGGGAGATGGTTCTTTCCTATTTCCTTGCATTAAAACACATTCCTTTTGTGTTTTATGCCATTGCCGCAACTTTTAGTTAGTTTCCTTTAAATTTCTGATTTGATTTCCTATTTCTAGAAGCTTTTGACTTAATTTCTGTTTACCTAAATAACCTAGGGTTTTAATTCCTGAAATCCTATAAATAAACATCCTTGTTGCAGCCACAAAGTTTAATTCATTCACCATTCACGCCAGAAAATCATCCCATCCCTCTAACACATCCATATTTCACCATTCTCCATATTTTCTGCCCAAAACCAACCCTTGCCGTCCCCTACATCCATCCCAAACCTAAGTCCATCATTCTACATCATCCATAACCCCCTAAACTCACCAGAACGTCTTGTGCCGTAGCAAAGGAGAGGAAGAAGATTGCTTGAAGATTCTAGCTATTCAACATTGGATCGTTGGAGTATTTAGGTGTTCTCTTTCTTATATTTACAATGTATAAATCTTTTTTCCTTTGTTTTGTGAACATGAGGAACTAAGCCTTTTGGCTAGGGGGCTATTCAATACCATGATTATGCTTGCAAGATGAATTGATTACATCCAATTGTTATTTCATAAGTTGTGAATTCAATTTGCTTAACTGTTTGATTGATAACTCATTCTTGTGTGTTGATTAAGGTGGCCACTTAGCTTTTCATGCAGGGATTTGAAGCTAAAATATAAGGGAATTTCACCTAATAGTTATAACCTTATATTTGCTAGTAGTGGAGGTCGTTTATCGACGATCGCGTTAAGTGAATTCTTGGCAAAAGTTTCATGCTTTTCATAGTAACAATTGCCTCGTCAATACTTATAGTTTTCATGAAACTTAATGATCTTTGATTGTACCTTTATTGTGCTTTTCACGTAAGGGACTTTTAGAGAATGTTTTGAGTTGTTGTATGCGCATTCCCATCCAATTCAATAACTTAAGGAAAACTTGAAAGTTAAAAAAGTGTTGTTCACGGTTAACTTGGGGTATTGAGTTTCATGATTTAATGAAAGAAGCAATTGGAAATCAATTTGAATGCAAGTGTGTCATGTGTGGACAAGAACCCTCTAGTTAGCCCATCATTCATCAATTCACCTAATTTAGTCTAGAGAATCTGTTTTCTTTGTCCTTGTCTTAATTTACTTAATTTTCGTCAAAACCAATTCCCCCATTAATTTAAAGTGTTAGATTAGTTAGAAATCAATTTAGTTGATGTTTTTAAGTGTTTTGAGTCAAGTGATAACTTAATTTCGTCCAGATTTGAGTAAAGTGTTCAAAACTGCCCAGAAAGTGTTTTTAAGGCAGTTTTGAGTGTTTGTTTGCTGTTTTGAGTCTTTTGGTTCGTTTTGGTGTTTTATAGTTTAGTTTTGCATTCTTTGAGTCTAGTTTAGTGTTTAAACTTTGTTTTTACGATTTTGAGTCAGTTTAGAGTGTTTAGCAATCCCTCCTAATCCCCGGTTTAAGAACGATCCCTACTTACATATCTACTACAATTGTCAACAAGAGGGTTTAATTTGTGTGTTAAGTAATTTTCGCATCACTACTTAGAATGCGTTTCATCATTATAGTTCCGAATACTAGAACTCTTGCCCATTTCCTTCAAAGCATGACATTGATTGAATGACATACAATAAGATGAAGTTGTTTAGTTAAACCAAAGCCAAAAAGCCTAACCCTTTTGCATATGTATTGCACGATTAACCCTTTTGAGCCTTACCTAGCCTATTTTCTTTGTTAACTACATTATCCTCACCTAGCCTAGATTAGGATTATCCATACCATTGTTCTTAAAGGATAGTGAAGATTGACTTAGAAGGAATTCATTTTGACCATATTGCAGAAAACAAGTGTGGGGGAGTTTAAAAAGGCACGGCAAAGAAAGAAAGAAAATAAATTAAAAAAAAAGAAGAAAAGTTGTGAAAAGAAAGAAAAAGAGTTAAGAAATAAGTGAGAATGAACTCACAAGTATTGATTGATTGAAGAAAGGGTCCAAAAGTTTGAATTTGACCCTAAGTGTTGTATGAACTTTCCCCTTGTGTTGAGTTAATTTCTGCCATCAAAAGTGAATTTAAGTGTCAATTTCATTACTTTGCTTCCTATTGCTTTAAGGACCTTTGATTATCCTTTAGCTTTCGTTGTTAGCCAATACCTTAGCCTCATTACAACCCCTTAACTTCTATCTTGATGTTATGTGTTCAATATGTGGAGTTTGAAATTGGTATAAGCATATGGAATCCTTGGTTCTCGTTCTAAGTAGTAGCATTCCATTCATGAGATCATACACATGTAATTGTAATAATTCCAAAAAATGCTTTTTTTGTTATAACATATGTGAGTGTTAGTCTACATGTTTACATCAATCTTCTCACGTATACCTAGTGTAGGGAGTGTAGTTAGAAAATCTGTGTGAAAATAGAGAGTACATCTAGTGAGGAATTGAGGGAATTCTCTAAGGCATGTTACTACATTCAAAATGTTGTTTTAATCGATTAAATGTGAGCTAGTAAGTGGTAACTATGGTTAAGTGTTTGCTTAAGTGTAAAGAGAGCTAAAATCTGTGGAAGTAGTTGTAAGATCCCACATCGCCCAAGGGAGCGATCCTTATATGTATAATCCCATCTCTACCTAGCGCGAGGCCTTTAGGGAGCTCACTGGCTTCGGGTTCCATCGGAACTCCGAAGTTAAGCGTGTAACGCGCGAGAGCACTCCCATGATGGGTGACCCACTGGGAAGTTCTCATGTGAGTTCCCAAAAACAAAACCGTGAGGGCATGGTCGGGCCCCAAAGCGGACAATATCGTGCTACGGTGGTGAAGCGAGCCCGGGAAGTGGTCCCCCCCGGGCCGGGATGTGACAATTTGGTATCAGAGCCTAACCCTGGCTGTGGTGTGCCGACGAGGACGTCGGGCCCTTAAGGGGGGTGGATTGTGACATCCCACATCGCCCAGGGGAGTGATCCTTATATGTATATTCCCATCCCTACCTAGCACTAGGCCTTTTGGGAGCTCACTGGCTTCGGGTTTTGTAGGAACTCCGAAGTTAAGCGAGAAGAGGGCTAGAGCAGTCCCATGATGGGTAATGATAGGAGCATATTTAGGTGACTTAGTTAACTTGTTTTCATACATTTATGTTGTTAGTTCATAGTTATTTTAGGAGTTTAAGCTATTTTAGTGTGTTTTTAGGTTCATATGGCTAAGGAAGCAAAAAGGTGCATTTTGGAGCAAACTTGGACTTGGAATGGATAGCATATGCTTGGAGCAAAAGGAATGGATGAAATTGAAGACCTAAAGATGTTAGGATTCCTAATCAAAGAATGATTCCTAATCAAAGAAGGATTCCTAATCAAAGAAGGTTTCCTACTTGAAGTAGGAAAGTTAAGACAAGGTTTCCTATTTTTGTTTGACCTTTCCTAATCCTAAAAGACCTTATGTTTCAGCAACATTAAAGACTCCTATGCATTTTAGGACACAAACCAAGCCTTACTTGCACCCTTATGGTCCTTGCCGTGGCACACATCACACATCACTTTCTTGCCGTGCAAGGGAAGTAACTATTTCCTATTCTATGTCACAAAATCACATTCCTTTTCACCCCATTCTCAGCCGCACCTTACATACCTTTTCTATCCCAAATCCTTGCCTAATTTCAACATTAAATCACTTTCCCTTTTATACAATATAATGCCGCAAGTTTCCTTCCCCTTTCCTTTTGATTTCTGATTTTATATCTCCTTTTCCTTATGGATTTGGGGTTGAATCCTTTCCTAAACGATGTAATAAACATTAGGATTCTTTCTCTCAAATAAATACCAAAGTCGCACCCTTATTCTACCCTAATCACTCATCCATATAATCTGCCATCATTCAAAAACACTCAAGCCTTTGCCCCAGCCATCAACTTTTCTTCCACCATTCATACACTTCCATACCTTCACCTAAACACCCATACACCAGTCCCAACCTTTGCCGCACTACCCTACCAACCTAAATCTATTCACAACCCAGAAATCCATCCAAAATCACCCAAGAACTCTTGTGCCGTAGCTTTGCAAGGAAGAAGAAGAAAAGAAGAAGCCTTGGATGTTTGTGCATTCAAGTTAGAGTGTTGGAACGTTTTTAGGTGTAATCTATCTTTATTTTCAATGTTTGATTCAATTTTCCTTTGTTTTGCTGTGAACATGAGAGGCTAAACTCGTTTTAGCTAGGGGAGGCTTTGAAACCATGATTATATTTATGATATGAATTGATTAAGTCCAGTTGTGATTTCATAAATTGTGAATTCAATTTACTTAACCGTTCGATGGATAACTTATTCTTGTATGTTGATTAGGGAGGCCTACTTAATTTGCATGCTTGAATTTGGTACTAGAATATAAGGGAGTTTCACATAATCGTCACAAACTTATATTCACAAGTAGTTAAGGTTGTTTTCACAATCATGTTAGGTAAATTCCTAGCATGAGTATCATGATGTCATAGTTACAAGTGCTTTGTCAATACTTATGATTTTCATTGAACGTAATAATCTTTGATTGTATCTCTATTATGATGTCATGTAGGGAACTTTTGAAGAATGCTTTGGGTTGTCGTATGATGTCATCCAATCCAATAACTTAAGGGAAATCTGAGGGTTAATTAGTGATGTCACGGTTAATCTGGGGTGTTGAGGTTCATGGTTTATCGGAAAAGCAACTGGAAATCAATTTGTGTTTGAATGTATCATGTGTGGAAAAGTATCCTCTAGCTATCTACCCATCCTTTGTTTTTCTCAAATTCGTCCAAAGTCTACTTAAGTTTTTAAGTCACTTGTTTTTACATTAATTTCGTCCAAAACCCAATCCCCTTTATTTACTTGTTTCAAATCTGTCCTAAAGTGTGTTTTTGAGTATTTTGAGTCAAAACCAATTTTATTTTCGTCCAAATTGAGTCCTAGAGTTTAAATTGAGTCTTTTTTATTGTTTTGTGTTGTTTTGAGTCTTTTAAGTTTGTTTTGAGTCATATAAGTTTAGTTAAAAGTCTTTGAGTTTGTTTAAGTGTTTTTAAGGATATTTTTGCGTCATTGAGTCAGGTTTCATTAGATTAGCAATCCCTCCTAATCCCCGGCCTAGAACAATCCCTACTTATATCTATACTACAATTGTCAAGAAGAGGGTTTAATTTCAGTGCTATTATTTATCACATCAGGTGACCCATTGGGAAGTTGCTCGTGAGTTTCTAAAAACAAAACCGTGAGGGAATGGTAAGCCCAAAGTGGACAATATCATGCTACGGTGGTGGAGCGGGCCCGGGAAGCGATCCGCCCCGGGCCAGGATGTGACAATTTGGTATCAGAGCCTAACCCTGGTCGCGTGTGTGCCAACAAGGACGTCGGACCCTTAAGGAAGGTGGATTGTAAGATCCCACATCGCCCAAGGGAGTGATCCTTATATGTATATTCCCATCTCTACCTAGCACGAGGCCTTTTGGGAGCTCACTAGCTTGGAGTTCCATCGGAACTCTGAAGTTAAGCAACTAGCACGCGAGAGCACTCCCATGATGGGTGACCCACTGGGAAGTTCTCGTGTGAGTTCCCAAAAACAAAACTGTGAGGGCGTGGTCGGGGCCCAAAGTGGACAATATCGTGCTACAGTGGTGGAGCGGGCCCGGGAAGTGAGCTCCCCCCCGGGCCGGGATGTGACAGCAGTGTTCTTTAATGTGTCATGTTCATTGGAAATCCTTGAGGTAAATGTTGGAAGGTCTAGATTGTGTTTGGTTTGTTTTGTTTTGCTCGAGGACTAGCAAAAGCTAAGTGTGGGGGAATTTGATAGGAGTATATTTAGGCAACTTAGTTAGCTTGGGTTCTTACATTTATGTTGTTAGTTCATAGTTATTTTAGTATTTTGAGCTATTTTCGTGTGTTTGTAGGTCCAAATGGCTAGAGTAGCAAGAAAGTGCATTTTGGAGCAGTTTTGGTCTTGGAATGGATAGCATATGCTTAGAGCAAGGTGGATGGACATAATTGAAGACCAAAGGAGGCTAGGAATTTGCTAAAGAGATGGAAGAAATTAATTCAAGATTTGGAAGTAAAGAAATCAACCACAAAAAAGAAAACATGAGTCAAACTTCCTTATTTTGATTCTGTTTCCTTAAATCTTTCCTACATAAGTTCCAGCTGCCAAAGAAGGTCCCTAATTAATTTAGGACACTTAAATACAAGTTCTAGAAGCCTTAATCCCAGCCAAAGGGGGATGCCGCACCCACCTTACCTGTTTTCCTTCCTTGCCGTGCAAGGGAAACCACATTCCCTTTCCTATTCTTCCTTGCTGCAAATCCCTTCCCTTTTTCCCTTAGGATTCTGACTTTAATTCTCCTTTTTCTTGTGGATTTGGGGTCCAATACTTTCCTAAACCATTTAATTAAAGTTAAGATCCTTTCCCTTAAATATATACCCTTTGCCACACCCATACACACATCTATTCATTCACATACACAACCAGCCATCATTCATTCTTGAAGACATCATCCCGTAGCCTTCATCACCTTTCATACACCATTCTGCACTTCTTCTTCCACCATATCTCCCTGCCATTCATCTATTTTTCACCCTAACACATTACAACCCACTTTTCACACCCTAAAACCTTTGTGCCGCAACATAGCAAGGAAGAAGGGGAGGAGAAGCAGCCTTGGACGTTTTTGCATTCAAGTTGGATTGTTGGAACGTTTTTAGGTGTAATCTATCTTTTGTTTTCAATGTTTAATTTAAGTTTTCTTTGTTTTGTTGTGAACATGAGAGGCTAAACTTGTTTTAGCTAGGGGAGACTTCGAAACCATGATTATATTTGTGATATGAATTGATTAATTCCAGTTGTGATTTCATAAATTGTGAATGCAATTTACTTAACCGTTTGATTAAGAACTTATTCTTGTATGTTGATTAAGGAGGCTTACTTAATTTGTGATAGGAGCATATTTATGCTACTTAGTTATGTTGTTTCCTTGCATTTAGTGAGTTAATTACTATTTATTTTAGTCTTTTAAGCTATTTTCGTATGTTTTTAGGTCCTAATGGCAAAAGGAGCAAGAAAGGGCATTTTGGAGCTAAATGGAGCTTTCTTGGGCATGGATTGGATAGCTTAACCATGGAGTAAAGACGATGGACGAAATTGAAGTCAATAAGGGCTAGGAAAGGCTACAAATCTGGTGGAAGAAGTCCAAATGCAAAGAAGATAAGGAAGAAGCAAGAAATAAGGAACCTTATCCAACGTTATCTTATCCTATCCTAACCAACTTTATCCTTTCCAAACTCTAACATTATCTTATCCTATCCTATCCAAATCAGGTTAGGACTTAAATCTAGCTGATTAGAGGGGATTAATTACACATTTAAACACTTATTTCAGTTTCTAGAAGCTTTATCCATGTGTTTGCCGCATGTGGACCATTCCATATAGGTTTAGGAATTGCAATCCTTCTTCTACACCTATATCATGTGTCCTTGCCCCTTTAGGTTTAGGAATCTGCCCTAAACCATTCTTTCTAGAAACCTTATCCCATCCCTACAAAGGTGTCGCACCTAACCTTCTAGAATCCCCTAAATCCTAGCCGTGCACTACCTAGTGCATTTCCCCTTTGGTTTCTACCTAGACTTAACCCTTTTTCCATGGGATTGTACAATCCTTTTCCTTCACTAAGTGTGCATAATTAGCCTATATAAACAGCCCTATGCCACACCATTCAATCATCCATTCACTCATTCATTCATACTTTCAGCCATAAAACACCACAATTCACCCTACACCACCCTAGTGCCATAAGCAAGGAAGGAAGGAGAGGAGGACTTGTGCAATTTGCCATCCAAGGGAGTGCCGTGCATGCCATTGGAGTGTGGAGCGTTTTCTTGGTTCTTTCTATCCGTAGTCTTAGTTCAATGTTTAAATTCAATTATCTTTGTTTTGCAAACATAAGGAACTAACTTCTTTTTAGTTGGAGGTGAATTTGAAGCCATCATTACATGTTTTATATGAATTGATTACGTCCGGTTATTATTTCTTAAGGCATGAATGTGATTTGCTTATCTAAGTTATTAAAACTTGTTTATGTATGTGGGTTGGGGGTTGACACTTAATTTGCATGCATAAACTTGATGCTAAAGTATAAGGGGGTTTCACGTAATAGTTATTCACTTATATTCACAAGTAGTGGAGGTTGCTAGTCACAATCGCGTTAAGTAAATCCTTGGTATGAGTCTCATGCGTTTCATAGTGGTGAATGCCTTGTCAATGCTTTTAGTTTTCACAAAACTTAATGACTTTTGATATGTATCTTTGTTATGTATCTCATATAAAGAACTTGAAAAAGATAATTTGGTTGTAATGCGTTTTCATTCAATTCAATGAAATAAGGAAAACTTGAGGGTTAGTTGTGCGATGCAACTAATTTGGGGCGTTGTCATTCATAGTCTAAAGGAATAATAACTGGACATTGGTTTATATGCATATATCATGTGTGGAGAAGGACCCTCTAACTAGCCTTTCACCCATTTATTTTACTTAAATTCGTTTTTCAAAAGTGTTTCCTATAAAGTTGTTGTTGTGAGTCTAAGATTCGTCAAAAACAATCCCCATTTTATTTAGTCTTCATATTTGAGTCAAAACTTGTTTTCCTTGAGTCTTTTGAGTCAAGTCAAGTCCTATTTTCGTCCAAAACCCTTATTGAGTCTAAAATTGAGTCTTTTTGAGTATTGGTTGCTGTTTTAAGTGTCTAAAGTTAGTTTTGAGTCTATAGAGTCTAGTTTAGTGTTTTTGAGTCTTATTTATATAGATTAGCATCCCTAGTTAATCCCCGGTCTAGAACGATCCCTACTTACATATCTACTACAATTGTCACAAATAGGGTTTAATTTGTGTGTTAAGTTAATTTTCACATCAGTTTGCATGCTTGAATTTGATCCTAGAATATAAGGAAGTTTCACATAATCGTTACAAACTTATATTCACAAGTAGTAAAGGTTGCTTGTCATAATCATGTTAAGCTAAATTCCTGGCATAAGTATCATGATATTGATAGGAGCATATTCATGCGACTTAATTAGCTTGTTCTCGTGCATTTATGTTGTGTTTCCTTAGTTATTTTAGTGTTTAAAGTCACTTTTGTGCATTTTCAGATTATAAAGCCAAAGTGTGCAAGAAGATGCAAATTGGAGTCTTTTGGAGCAAAAGAGCAATGAATGAGTTGAAGACTTGAAGAAACGATGAATTCCTACTTCAACGATGAATTCCTACTTCAACGAGGATTCCTACTTCAACAACGATTCCTACTTTAAGTAGGAAAGTTAACCCTAGGTTTCCCGTTTTGGTAACCTTTCCTAATCTTAAACGTCCGTATTTTCTAGCCACTTTGAAGGCCTTGTAGGCAGTTTAGGACACAAAACAAAGGCCGTAGCCCCCTTAAACCTCTTTGCCGTGCCTTTCCCCTAATTCCCTTCCCTTGCCGTGCAAGGGGGGGTAGTTTTGTCCTAGGTTAGGCAAATAAACACATGCTCCTCTCCTAATTTAAAACCCTAGCCGCACCTTGCAGCCATTCCCTCTTTAATTTCTGATTTTATTTCCTTTTTCTAGAAGCCTTTGATTTTATTTTAGTTAATAAAAATAAGCTAGGGTTTTATTTTCTAAAACCCTATATAAACTAAACCCTAAGCCGCACCCTAGCTTCTCTTCTTTCATTCATTCATTCTTCATATTTTCAGCCACAAACACATCTCTACCGCAGCCACCATCCCTTCTCCCACCTTCAGTCCTCAACAACCATCCATTGCAGCCATCTTCCACTCTCTGCCGCAGCACCACCATCCATTCCCCCCACCATTCCACACCTCCATACACCACCCACACCCCTTGCCGCACCACAATATCCCCATAAACCCATCCTTAAACCAGAAAATCATCCAAACTCACCATAAACCTTCTCTGCCGCAGCAAGAAGAAAGGAGAAAGAGGAGCTTAAACGCACAGAAATTCAAGTGGATTCGTTGGGCGTTCTAGGTGTAATCAATCTTTTGTTCTTTATGTTTAATTTCAATTTTGTTTCTCTTTCTGTGAACATGAGAGGCTAAATCCCTAGTTAGCTAGGGGGTGATTCAAAACCATGTTTATGCTTGCAATATGAATTGATTACCTTTGGTTGGAATTTCATGAGTTGTGGATTCAATTTGTTTAACTGCTTGATTGATAACTTATTTGTGTATGTTTATTGAGAGTGCACGCTTAGTTTTCATGCATGAATATGATGCTAGAATATAAGTGAGTTTCACCTAATAGTTACAAACTTATATTCACAAGTAGTGGAGGTTGCTTATAAACAATCGCGTTAAATGAATTCTTGGCACTAGTTTCATGCTCATCATAGTAACGAATGCCTCGTCAACACTTATAGTTTTCATGTTGCTTAATGATCTTTGATTGTATCTTTATTGTGCTTTTCACGTAAAGGACTTTTGGAGAATGTTTTGAATTGTGTATGCGCTGTCCCATCCAATTCATTAACTTAAGGAAAACTTGAAGGTTAATTTAAGCGGACCTAATTAACCCGGGGTGTTGAGTTTCATGATTCATTGAAAGACCAACTGAAAATCATCTTGTATGCAAGTGTGACATGTGTGGAGAGGAACCTTCTAGCTAGCGTTCCATCCATATTCCAGATTGTGTTTTTAAGGCAGTTTTGAGTGTTTTGGTGTTGTTTTGAGTCTTTTGGTTTGTTTTAGTGTTTTAAGTGTTTAGTTTTGCATTCTTTGAGTCTAGTTTAGTGTTTTAACCTTTGTTTTACGTTTTTGAGTCAGTTTCCAAGTGATTTAGCAATCCCTCCTAATCCCCGGTCTAGAACGATCCCTACTTATTCATATACTACAATTGTCAAAAGAGGGTTTTAATTTGTGTGCTTATATATTCCGCATCAGATATCATAGTTACGAATGCCTTGTCAATGCTTATGATTTTCATGAAACTTAATGATCTTTGCTTGTGTCTCTATTATGCAGTTCATGTAGGGAACTTGGGAACAATAATTTGGTTGCCGATGCATTGTCCATCCAATTCAATGATTTAAGGAAAATCTGAGGGTTAATTAGTGCTGTCACGGTTAATATTGGGTGTTGAGGTTCATTGTTTATTGAAAAAGCAACTGGAAATCAATTTGTGTTCAAATGTATCATGTGTGGAAAAGAATCCTCTACCTAGCTTATCACCCATAGTTTCCCCAAATTCGTCCAAACTTTGTTTAAGTCTTTAAGTTACTTGTTTTTACTTTAAATTCGTCAAAAACCCAATCCCCTTTACTTTGTTGTGTCAAATTAGTTAGAATCTGTCCTATTGTGTGCTTTTAAGTGCTTTGAATCAAAACTAATTCAATTTTCGTCCAAAGTATGTCCTAGAGTCTAGGTTGAGTCTATTTGATTGTTTTGTGCTGTTTTGAGTCCTTTTAGTTTGTTTTGAGTCATATAAGTTTAGTTAAGAGTCTTTGAGTTTATTTAAGTGTTTTTGAGCCTAGTTTTGTATTCTTGAGTCAGTTTTTATTAGATTAGCAATCCCTCCTAATCCCCGGCCTAGAACAATTCCTACTTACATCTTTACTACAATTGTCAATAAGAGGGTTTAATTTGAGTGTTATTATTTATCACATCAGGAGCATGTGGTGGAGGAAATACCCCTCCATGCTGTGGGCTCCAATGAAGCTTAAAAGGAGGTATCGTCCAGCTGGAAGACGTTAAAGCAAGCGCTTCTTGGAAGGCAAGCCATGCATTCAAATAAAGAAGACCTAAGAATCGCTTCACAACCAGATTTGTGTTCCTAAACCCTTCTCTTTATTGCTTTTACTTTCACATGATAGTTGTGTTTGTTAGTTGTGTTGTTTGTTTGTTTGAGTGTGAGTCTTTGTTTGAAACATTGAGGACAATGTTTGGTTTAAGTGTGGGGGGGAGGGGTTGATAGGAGCATATTTATGCTACTTAGTTATGTTGTTTCCTTGCATTTAGTGAGTTAATTACTATTTATTTTAGTCTTTTAAGCTATTTTAGTATGTTTTTAGGTCCTAATGGAAAAAGGAGCAAGAAAGAGCATTTTGAGGCTATTTGGAGCAGTTTTGGGCTTGGATTGGATAGCTTAACTATGGAGCAATGTGGATGGACGAAATTGAAGTCAAGAGAAGCTAGGAAAGGCTAAAAATCTGGAGAAAGAAGTTCCAATGCAAAGAAGATAAGGAAAGAGCAAGAAATGAGGAACCTTATCCAAATTTCCTTATCTTATCCAAACCTTATCCAACCTTATCTTATCTTATCCTATCCTAATCTTTTCCTACCTTAATTCAAACTTCAAAGAGGACTCCTTTTCACAATAAATCACCTAAATATCAAGTTCTAGAAGCCCTATTTTCGTGCATTAAGTTTATGCCACATGTAACCCTTCTAGAAGTTCTAGAATCTGCCACAAGGACCATTCCTTGTCCTCCTTGGAATCTAATTGAAAGTATCCTTGTTCTTTGGAGATTTGGAGTCCTAATTCCTCTCCTTTTCAGCCCAAATTCATGCCTCCCCTTCACCCTATAAATACTTGATGCCACAACACTCAAAAACCACCACCCTCTACCACAAATTTACACCACACCATCCACCACACCTCAAGAGCCTAAATTCACACAAATCCCCATTGTTGGCAGCAAGGAAGGAAGGAGGAGCCACCTGGAATGTTTCTAGGTGTATTCTATCTTTGTTTTTAATGTTTAAGTTTAATTATCTTTGTTTTGCGAACATGTGGAACTAACTTCTTTTTAGTTAGAGGTGAATTCGAAGCCATGATTATATGTTTTATATGAACTGATTACGTCCAGTTATTGTTTCTTAAGGCATGAATGTGATTTGCTTATCTAAGTTATTAAAGCTTGTTTATGTATGTGGGTTGGGGGTCGACACTTAATTTGCATGCATGAATTTGATGCTAGAGTATAAGGGGGTTTCACGTAAGAGTTATTCACTTATATTCACAAGTAGTGGAGGTTGCTAGTCACAATCGTGTTAAGTAAATCCTTGGTATGAGTCTCATGTGTTTCATAGTGATGAATGCCTTGTCAATGCTTATGAATTTCATAGAACTTAATGACTTTTGACATGTATCTCTATCATGCGTTTCATATAGGGAACTTAAGAAAGATAATTTGGTTTAGATGCGTATTCCATCTAATTCAATGAAATAAGGAAAATCTGATGGTTAGTTGTGCGATGCAACTAACTTGGGGCGTTGTCATTCATAGTCTAAAGGAAAAATAACTGGAAATTGGTTCGTATGCATATATCATGTGTGGAGAAGGACCCTCTAACTAGCCTTTCACCCATTTATTTCACTTAAATTCGTTTTTCCAAAGTATTTTCTATAAAGTTTTTGTTTTAAGTTTTAAATTCGTCAAAAACAATCCCCCTTTCATTTAGTCTTGTTATTTGAGTCAAAATCTATTTTCTTTGAGTCTTTTGAGTCAAGTTAAGGTTTATTTTCGTCCAAAACACTTGTTAGGTCTAAAATTGAGTCTTTTTAAGTGTTTGTTGCTGTTTTGAGTGTTTTAAGTTAGTTTAGAGTCTATAAAGTCTATTTTAGTGTTTTTTTTTAGTCTTAATTGTGTTGATTAGCATCCCTTCTAATCCCTGGCCTAAAACGATCCCTACTTTCATATACTATAATCATAGGGTTTTTATTTGAGTGTGTCAAGTTAATTTTCACATCAGGGGTAAACAAGCTGTTTTTGCATGATTTTCGTGGGATTTTATCACCTATCACTTCTAAAGTTGTTACTCACTGTTTTTTAGTGTTTTTAGTGTGTTTTGAAGTGTTTTCATGGGTTTTGAACAGAAAATACGAAAATTTAAAAAAAAAAATCGAAATGTTTTGAAAAACCCAAAAAGAGTTGTTTTTATATGTTTGTTTGTGTCTTAGGGTATCTTCCAACACAATGATGAGGATTTGATTTTTAATTGCATGACTGTTAAAGATAGTTACAAATATGGATGGAAGTTTGATTTGCTCTTTGGTTTATGCTTAGTTGTAGTTGTTGTTTACGAATTCACATGTAATCACAAAAGAAAAAAAAAAATCAATTTTTGTAACATGCTTAAAGGAAGGAACTCAAACTAACGCTACAACCCTGAGAGACTTGAGCCTAAACTTTGTTTGGAGAGTTATTAATATGTGAATTCCTGTTTTCTAAAGTTGTTGCATGATCTCATTATTTCTTTGCTTGGTTTCTACTTAGAATGCGTTTTCATCATTATAGTTCCAAATACTAGAACTCATGCCCGTTTCATTCAAAGCATGAAATTGATTGCATAACATACAATAAGATGAAGTTATTTAGTTAAACCAGAGCCAAAAAGCCTTACCCTTTGCATATGTATTGTAGATTTAACCCCTTTGAGCCTTATTTAGCCTATTTTCTTTGTTAGCCACATTATCCTTACCTAGCCTAGAATAGGACAATCCATACCCTTGTTCTTAAAGAATAGTGAAGCATGACTTAGAAGGAATTCCCTTTGATCTACATTATGCAGAAAAACAAGTGTGGGGGAAGGTAAAAGGGCACGGAAAAAGAAGAAAAAAAAAATAAAAACGTGAAAAAAAAAGAGAAGAAAAAGTTGTGAAAAGAAAGAAAAAGAGTTGAGAAATAAGTGAGAATGAACTCACAAGTATTGGTTGTTGAAGAAAGGATCCAAAAAGTTTGAATTTGACCCTAAGTGTTATGTGAATCTTCCCCTTGTGTTTAAAGTCGATTTCTGCATTCAAAAGTGAATTCTAAGTGTCAATTTCATTACTTTGCTTACTATTGCTTTAAGAACCTTTGTTTATCCTTACCTCTCTTTGTTAGCCAAATACCTTAGTGCCATTACAACCCTTAGACTTCTATCTTGATTGTTATGTGTTTCAATATGTGGAGTTTGAAATTTGTATGAGCATATGGAACCTGGTTCTCGCTTCTAAGTAGTAGCATTCCATTCATGAGATCATATACATGTCATTAATAATTCCAGAAATTGCTTTCTTTGTTATAACATATGTGAGTATTAGTCTACCTGTTTACATCAATCTTCTTACATATACTTAGTATAGGGAGTGTAGTCAGAAAATCTATGTGAAAATAGAGAGTATATCCGGTGAGGAATTGAGGGAATTCTCTAAGGCATGTTACTAATTTCAAAATGTTGTTTTAATTGATTAAATGCGAGCTAGTGAGTGATGACTGTGGTTAAGTGTTTGCTCAAGTGTAAAGTGAGCTAAAATCTGTGGGTGTAGTGATTTTTAATATGTCATGTTTATTGGAACTCCCTGAGGCAAATGTTGGAAGGTCTAGAGTGTGTTTTGTTTGTTTTGTTTTGCTCGAGGACTAGCAAAAGCTAAGTGTGGGGGAATTTGATAGGAGCATATTTACACAACTTAGTTAGCTTGTTTTCTTGTATTTATGTTGTTAGTTCCTAGTTATTTTAGTATTTTAAGCTATTTTTGTGTGTTTGTAGGTCTAACGGGCTAAAGAGGCAAGAAAGTGCATTTTGGTGCATTTTGGACCAGTTTTTGGCTTGGAATGGATAACACATGCATGGAGCAAGGTGGATGGACAAAATTGAAGTTCAAGAAAGGCTAGGAGTATGCTAAAGATACGGAAGAAATTAATTCAAGACTTGGAAGAAAAAGAATCAAGTACAAGGAAGGAAACATGAGTCAAACTTCCTTATTTTGACTTAGTCAATCCTAATCTTTTCCTACTTAATTTCCAGCTGTTAAGGGGGGTTCCTAATTAATTTAGGACACTTAAATATAAGTTCTAGAAGCCTTAATCCTAATCTAAGAGGGATGCCGCACCCTTTCCCTTCCTTTCCCTTCCTTGCCGTGCAAGGTATCCCCTTTTCCCTTTCTTTCTAGGCTTGCCGCAGATTTCCATCTCTTTTCTTGGAGGATTTGGAGTCTTAAACCTTTCCCAATTTAATTCCCAGCCGTGCCATTTCCTTCCCATATAAATAAGAGCCTTGCCGCAGCTTTTGAGGGATTCATTCATTACCAATTCATACTTTCAGCCATTCTTTCATACAATTCATCACTCAAACCTTCACCCACACCTTGTGGCAAAGCAGGAAGAAGGAGGACCTTGGGACGTGCTTACCATTCAAGATTGGATTGTTGGAGCGTTCTTAGGTGTAATCCATCTTTTGTTTTCAATGTTTAATTTAAGTTTTCTTTGTTTTGCTGTGAACATGAGGAACTAATTTCGTTTTGGCTAGAAGAGACTTTGAAACCATGATTATATTTGCAATATGAATTGATCACCTCCAGTTGTGATTTCATAAATCGTGGACGCAATTTACTTAATTGTTTGATTGATAACTTATTCTTGTATGTTGATTTATGCACACTTAGTTTGCATGCATGAATTTGATGCTAGAATATAACGGAGTTTCACATAATCGTTATGAACTTATATTCACAAGTAGTGGAGATGGCTGGTCACGATTGTGTTAAGTGATAAGAGCATATTTATGCTACTTAGTTATTTGTTTCTTTGCATTTAGTGAGTTAATTACTATTTATTTTAGTCTTTTAAGCTATTTTCGTATCTTTTTAGGTCCTAATGGCAAAACGAGCAAGAAAGGGCATTTTGAAGCTAAATGGAGCAGTTTTGGGCATGGATTGGATAGCTTAACCATGGAGCGATGTGGATGGATGAAATTGAAGTCAAAGTGAAGCTAGGAAAGGCTAAAAATCTGGAGAAGAAGTCCAAATGCAAAGAATATAAGGAAATAGCAAGAAATATAGAACCTTATCCAACCTTATCTTATCCTATCCTAACCAACCTTATCCTTTCCTAACTCTAACATTATCCTATCTTATCCTATCCAAATCAGGTTGTACCTTAAATCTAGCTAATTAGAAGGGATTAGATGTATATTTAAACACATAGAACATATTCTAGAAACCTCATTCCTTTGTATGCCGCATAGACACCGTTCCTTGTAGGTTTAGGAGTTGTAATCCTTCCTCTATACCTATGTGTGTGTCCTTGTCCATTTAGGTTTAGGAATCTGCCCTAAACACTCTTTCTAGAACACCTTAGCTTCCCCCTACAAGTGTGCCGCACCTATCCTTCTAGAACCCCCTAAAACCATGCCGTGCATTACCTATCCCATTCCCCTTTGGTTTCTGCCTAGACTTAACCCTTTTCCCATAGGATTGTGCAATCCTTTTCCTTCACTAATTGTGCATAATTAGCCTATAAATACAGCCCTATGCCGTACCATTCAAATCATCCCTTCACTCATTCATTCATTCATACTTTCAGCCATCAAACACCACAATTCACCCTACATCACACTAGTGCCGCAAGCAAGGAAGGAAGGAGAGGAGGACTTGTGCAATCTGCCATCCAAGGGAGTGCTGTGCATGCCATTGGAGTATGGAAGCGTTTCTTGGTTATTTCTATCCTTAGTCTTAGTTTAATGTTTATATTAATTTGGTTTTCAATTATGATGAACATGAGGAACTAATTTCTTTTTAGTTGGAGGTGAATTTGAAGCCATGATTATATGTTTTATATGAATTGATTACGTGCGGTTATTGTTTCTTAAGGCATGAATGTGATTTGCTTATCTAAGTTATTAAAACTTGTTTATGTATGTGGGTTGGGGGTCGACACTTAATTTGCATGCATGAATTTGATGCTAGAATATAAGGGGGTTTTACGTAATAGTTATTCACTTATATTCACGAGTAGTGGAGGTTGCTAGTCACAATCGCGTTAAGTAAATCCTTGGTATGAGTGTCATGCGTTACATAATGATGAATGCCTTGTCAATGCTTATGGTTTTCACAAAACTTAATGACTTTTGATATGTGTCTTTGTTATGCGTTTCATATAAAGAACTTGAAAAAGATAATTTGGTTGTAATGCGTTTTCATTCAATTCAATGAAATAAGGAGAATCTGAGGATTAGTTGTGCGATGCAACTAATTTGGGGTGTTGTCATTCATAGTCTAAAGGAATAATAACTGGAAATTGTGATAGGAGCATATTTAGGCGACTTAGCTAATTTATTCTTGTGCATTTGTGTTATTATTTCTTACTTAATGTAGTATTTCAACTCATTTTCGTGTGTTTGTAGGTCCAAAGGGTTAAAGTACCAAGAAAGTGCATTTTGGTGCATTTTGGAGCAGTTTTGGGCACTAACTGGATAGCTTGTATATGGGCCAACATGGATGGACGAATTTGGAGTTCAAAAGGCTAGAAATCTGATAAGAAGATGAAGAAATTAAACTCAAGACAAAGTGAATAAGGAATTAGCTCAAAAGAGGAAACATTATCCAAAACCTTATCCAACATTATCCAAACCCTTATCTTATCCTATCCTAACCTAATCTTGTTCCACCTTAATCCTAGTTGCAAGTGGACCTAAAAACCTAATTTCTAGAAGCCTTCTTTGACCCTAAAAGGGTGCCACACCCTTCCCCCTTTTATTTCTTCTAGAAAACCCAAAATCAGCCGCAAAACACTTAGTTTCTAGAAGGCCCAATTTTGGACGAATTTCCTAAACCTTTTTCCTTTTGGATTCTGATTTGTTAGGCCTTAATCCTTGTGGATTTGGGTATACAAATCCTTTTATGAAACTAATTGGGCCAAACCCTCTCCTAAGTGGATTTAACTTGCTTGTGCCGAACCCTAGGGCCCTAATCCATAAAATCTGCTAAATTGTAACCCTAGTCTAATTAACACTAGGACTATATATACATATTTTCAGCCACAAATTCGTACCACCCCTTATGCTATACAGAAAACACCTTGCCGCAACCCCTATTCTCCATTCTCCTTCATTCATTCACTCCCTACACCTCCATACACCACCTGCCGCACCCTACCACCATAATCAGCCATCCTTCATCCCTCTAAACAAGAACACACCATTCACAACCCCCAAAACCATCACCCACACCAAGTGCCGCAACAAGGAAGAAGGAGGAAAGCCCCTAGCCGTGCATCAACTTCATCCTGGAATTGCTGAAACGTTTAGGTGTAATCTTTCTTGTGTTTTCAATGTTTAATTTCAAGAATCTTTGCTTTGTGAGTATAAGGAACTAATCCCCTTTTTGGCTAGGGGGAATTTCGAAACCATGGCTATATTTGCATTATGATTTGATTACTTTCAGTTGTGATTTCATGAATTGTGCATTCAATTTACTTATCTATTTGAATTAAAACTTGTTTATGTATATGAATTGAGAGTGCACGCTTAATTTGCATGCATAAATCTAATGCTAGGGTATAAGGAAACTTCACCTAATCGTTGGGAACTTATATTCATGAGTAGTTAAGATTGTTGGTCACAATCATGTTAAGTAAATTCTTGGCATAAGTATCATGTGCTTTCATAGTTACGAATGCCTCGTCAACACTTATGATTTCCATAGAATCTAATGATCTTTGATTGTTTTTCTATTATGCGCTTTCATATAGAGAACTTTTGAGGAATAATTTGATTGCAATGCGCTAATTCCATTCAATTCAATAACCTAAGGGAAATCTGAGAGTTAATTTAAGCGCACCTAATTAACTTGGGGTGTTGAGGTTCATGATTCATTGAATAAGCAACTGGAGATTGTTTTGTATGCAAGTATGCCATGTGTGGAGAAAAACCTCCTAGCTAGCTCATCATCCACTTAATTCAATCAATTTCGTCCAAATCTATAATTTCTTGTTTTGTTTATTTTATTTTCGTCCAAAACCAAATCCCCATTTATTTTAGAGTGTCTAATTAGTTAGAATATGTTTTAGATTGTGTTTTCAAGTGTTTTGAGTCAAGTTAGAATCAAATTTTGTCCAATTTTGTGTTGAGAGTCAAATCTGCCCAGTTTGTGTTTTTTAGGCAGTTTTGAGTGTTTTTAGCTTATTTTGAGTCTTGTGAACTTGTTTTGAGTCTTTTAAGTTGAGTTAAGTGTTTTAAAGGTTAGTTTTATCTATTTGAGTCAGTTTAAAGTGTTTAGCAATCCCTCTTAATCCCCGGTTTAAGAACGATCCCTACTTATATGCTACAATTGTCAAAAGAGGGTTAATTTGTGTGTTAAGTTAATTTTCACATCAAATTGGCTCATATGTGGAGAAGGACCCTCTAACTAGCCTTTCATGTGTGGAGAAGGACCCTCTAACTAGCCTTTCACCCATTTAATTTACCTAAACTCGTTTTTGCAAAGTGTTTTCTATAAAGTTTTTGTTTTAAGTTTAAAATTCGTCAAAAATAATCCCCCTTTTATTTAGTCTTATTATTTGAGTCAAAACCTGTTTTCTTTGAGTCTTTTGAGTTAAGTTAAGGTTTATTTTCGTCCAAAACACTTGTTGAGTCTAAAATTGAGTCTTTTTTTATTGTTGGTTGTTGTTTTAAGTGTCTAAAGTTAGTTTTGAGTCTATAGAGTCTAGTTTAGTGTTTTTGAGTCTTATTTGTATTGATTAGCATCCCTAGTTAATCCCCGGTCTAGAACGATCCCTACTTACATATCTACTTCAATTGTCACAAATAGGGTTTAATTTGTGTGTCAAGTTAATTTACACTTCAAATTTTGGCGCCGTTGCCGGGGATTAGCAAACTTGCTAATCCCTTTTGTTTGTGTAGTGTCTTTGTGTTTTCTTTTAAGTTTGCCGTGCCCTTTAATTGGTTGCTGATTTGTTTGTATTCTTTATTTCAGGTACTAGTTTATAACTCATCGTTCTCAACCTATTTATGCAAACATATTGGATTTTGACGACGATTTTGAACAAACTTTGAGGAGAAAGAGGAAGCGACCGAAACCTAATCCACCTAGTTCAAGTTTAGATTCCGAATCTGAATTTGAAGAAGAAGAAAGCATGGCAGCGGACAATCGAATAATCAAAGAACTTTCAGCCTCGGGACTAGACAATGTTGTGCCTTTGTGCATTCAATATCCTATGGCCGCCCAAGGCAAGACCGATGAGTTCGAATTGAAGTCTAGCTTGTTGCATCACATTCCCAAATACCATGGGTTGTCGATGGAAGATCCAAACAAGCATCTTAAGGAGTTTGAAGTGGTATGTTCAAGCATGACACCCATCAATGTCGATGGGAACATTTTGAAGATGAAGGCCTTTCCATTCTCTCTTCTGGAAAAGGCTAAAGATTGGCTATATGAATTGGCACACGGAACCGTCACTTCTTGGGAAAGCATGAAGTGGGAATTCTTAGAGAAATTCTTCCCAACTTCAAGAGTGATTCTTTTGAGGAAGAAAATTAGTGGCATTCAACAAGACCAAGGGGAGTCTTTTCCAACATATTATGAACGTTTCAAGACTCTAGTTGCATCATGTCCTCAACACTAAATGAAGGAAGAGCTTCTAATTCAATATTTCTACAAAGGACTCATTCCAATTGAGCTAGATGCCTCGGCGGGAGGTGCTTTGGTTGACAAACCACCTGTGGCTGCCAAGGTTTTAATTGCAAATCGAGCCTTGAATGCACAACAATATGAAGGTGTTGGACAAAGAGACACCCCACGACAGCAAGTGCATGAGGTAAGTTCCCAATCCGACATTCAATCTCAATTAGCTAATCTTACTTCTATTGTGTCTCAGATGGCCGAATCAATGAGGATACAAGGACCAATTGTATGTGGCGTATGTTCTATCCAAGGACACCCTTCGGAAAAGTGCCCTCAATTGATTGAGATTGGGGGATAGGAGAGTGCAAATGCCATTGGATTTCCAAGCCAAAATCAGCCAAGGAATGATCCATTTTCCAACACATACAATCCGGGTTGGAGAGATCACCCAAATTTCAAGTGGAGGGAGCCTCAACAACCTCCACAACAAGGATGCTTTAGACAACAACCCCCGGGGCTCTACACCAAGCCATACGGCCCCAATCCAAACCAAGCACAACCTGCCCAAAACAATCAAGGTACATCTTTGGACAATGATACACTTATTAAGTTACTAACCAATTTGTCTTAGGGGCAAGAGAATCAAAACAAAGCAATGCAAAACCAAGACAAAAGGGTGGACCACTTGGAGAAACAAATTGGGTAGATGCGAAGTTTGTAGGACAATTCCGAGACCAAGGCAAGCTCCCTAGCTCAACCATTGTCAATCCAAAGGGAGGGTTTGAATCTGCCAAAGCAATCACATTGAGAAGTGGAAAAGAAGTTGGCACTAATCCAAAACCTTCCAAAACAAGTCCAAATGAAGATGAGAAGCTGCAACTGGAAGATGAGGAACTAAGCAAAGCCACGGCAAGGGTAGAAACATCTTTGCCGCAACCACCTAGGGACCCCAGTGCGTCCAATTCATCCAATTCGGCCACTAGAGGTAAGTTGGGTTCAAATTTGATTAATTCTAACCCCATTCCACCCAATGTTCCTTTTCCTCACAAATTTTTGCAAGCAAAGAAAGAAGAGAATGAGAAAGACATTCTGGAAACCTTTAGGAAAGTTCAAGTCAATATCCCGCTCCTTGATGCAATTAAGCAAGTTCCTAAGTTTGCACAACAAGAAAGAGGATTTTGAACAAAGAGGTGGTCCAGGTAAGTGAGAATGTTTCGGCGGTATTACAAAGAAAACTACCACCTAAATGCAAAGATCCGGGTAGTTTTACAATTCCTTGTGTTATTGGAAATACTAATTTTGAACATGCTCTTCTAGACTTAGGAGCTTCAATTAATGTCATGCCTTACTCAATTTATGCATCTATGAACTTAGGAGAGCTTAAAAACGATGGTGTGATTATTCAATTGGCCGACCGTTCTAATGCCTATCCAAAAGGAGTTTTGGAAGATGTTTTGGTGCAGGGTAACAATTTGATCTTTTCGGAGGACTTTTATGTGCTTGACATGGAGGATTCAACCCATTCTACACCATTGCCGATCCTACTCGGGAGACCTTTCATGAAAATAGCCCACACCAAGATCGGTGTATTCAAAGGAACTTTAATGATGAAATTTGATGGGGAAGTTATTGATTTCAATCTTTCTAAAACTATTAAATATCCTAAAGACGATCATTCTTGTTTCTCTATTGATATACTTGAGTCATTGGCGCAGGATTTTCTTGATTCGTTGGACAAAGACCCACTTGAAACCACAATTGCCGAGGGAATGGGTGTAGAACCAAATCTGGCCATGCATGATGATGAAGTTGGCGAATGGTGGCCGCACTTGAATCATCGCCACAATATCAAAGTAAGTCCCCGAACCCAATTTCAATTCCCGTTTCTACTAACAAGTTGTTACCTTCAGTGATTCAAGCACCCGTTCTTGAACTTAAACCATTGCCAGTCACTTGAAGTATGTCTATTTGGGAGACAAAGAAATGTTGTCCGTCATTGTTTCTTCATCACTCACGGCAATGGAGGAGAAATTGGTTTGAGTGTTGAAAGAGCACAAAACAGCTATAGGATGGACCTTGGCCGATATTAAGGGAATTAGCCCTACAACATAAATGCATCGCATACTTCTAGAGGAAGGGGCTAAACCAACTCGAGAGGCTCAACGTCGACTCAACCCTCCAATGATGGAAGTTGTGAAGAAAGAGGTTATCAAATTACTTGATTTTGGAGTGATTTATCTTATCTCGGATAGCCGTTGGGTTTCACCCGTTCAAGTTGTGCCAAAGAAATCTGGAGTGACGGTGGTGAAGAATGTTGAGAATGAACTTGTGCCAACATGTATCCAAACAGGTTGGAGAGTTTGCATTGATTATAGAAAGCTCAACACCACCACAAGGAAGGACCATTTCCCTTTGCAGTTCATTGATCAAATGCTTGAAAGGTTAGCCGTTCATTGATCAAATGCTTGAAAGGTTAGCCGGTCATTCTTTTTATTGTTTTCTTGATGGTTATTCGGGATATAATGAAATTGTCATAGCTCCGGATGACCAAGAAAAGACCACTTTCATGTGTCCCTTTGGTACATTTGCTTATCGTCTCATGCCATTCAGTTTATGCAATACACCTACCACCTTTCAAAGATGCATGGTAAGTATATTTTTAGATTTTGTGGAGAAAATAATTGAAGTTTTCATGGATGATTTTAATGTATTTGGTGATTCGTTTAATGATTGTTTGCATAATCTCACTTTAATCTTACAACGATGCATTGAAACTAACCATGTTTTAAATTGGGAAAAATGTCATTTCATGGTAAAACAAGGCATAGTTTTAGGGCATATAATTTCGGCCAAAGGGATTGAGGTTGATAAATCAAAAATAGATCTTGTACGCTACTTACCCTCTCCCACTTCGTTTAGAGAAGTTTGTTCTTTTCTTGGATGATAGGAGCATATTTATGCGACTTAGTTTGCTTGTTTTCGTGCATTTATGTTATTAATTCTTAGTTATTTTAGTTCTTTAAGCTTCTTTTGTGTGTTTTCAGGTTCATGAGACGTATTTGGCGAAAGGATGCATTTTGGAGCCTTTTGGAGCACTTTTGGGCACAAATTGGATAGCTTATGCTTGGAGCAAAAGGAATGGACGAAATTGAAGAGTTGATGTCGCAAGGATTCCTACTACGATGAGGATTCCAATTACGAGAAGGTTTCCAAATTGAAGGAGGTTTCCCACTCACATGAGGATTCCTAGTTGGACGAGGATTCCTAATCACACAAGGATTCCTACTTGAAGTAGGAAAGTTAAGCCAAAGTTTCCTATTTTGGTTGACCTTTCCTAAATCAAGAACGCTCTAAGTTTTAGCACTTAAGATGGCTCCCGAGCACCCTTGGACAACAAACAAAGGTTCTTTGCAACTTTCCCTTCCTTGCCGTGCAAGGAAGGATGTTTCCCTTTCTTTGTGTAAACTTCCCTATTTTCCATAGGTGTTAGGACCTTTCCCTTATTCTAATACCTCTTGCTTTGTGCCTTACCTTTCCCTAAGCTATGTGCCGCACCCTTCCCTTGTGTTTCCTGATTTCAATTTCTTATTTCCTAGTTTAATTCACTTTCCTAGTTCTAAAACTTTCCCTAAAGTCCTAATTTCTGATTTCTTGCAAGGAATTGACTTTTCCTTCCTTCTTTTGCACCAATTTCGTACCTTACCTTAAACTCCATTTCCTTGTTGTGCAAGAGGTTTAATTTTTGACTCCTTGCAAGGCAAGGACATTCCTTACTTGTTTTAAATTTGTGCATTCCCCTTTCCTGATTTTATTTGGACTTTATTCACTTACCTTTTCTATTTAGACTAGGAAATCTGAATCATAACTCAATTAGGTATGTTATTAACTTCCCAAAACACATATAATCAGCCCTTGGCCGAACCCTAAAGGGGATTCACCACCAAAACTCGTCCATTCACTCCCACACACATCCATTCATCCCAAAACACCGTTCTGCAACCCAGAAACACAACCAGCCATTCCACCTTCTTCCACCATCATTGCCGAGTCCTTCACCACCTTCCAACCATCAAACACTCATCCACACTCAACCTACATCCCTTGCCGTGCCTCTTGATGCGAAAATTACTTAACACACAAATTAAACCCTCTTGTTGACAATTGTAGTAGATATGTAAGTAGGGATCGTTCTTAAACCGGGGATTAGGAGGGATTGCTAAACACTCTAAATTGACTCAAAATCGTAAAAACAAAGTTTAAACATTAAACTAGACTCAAAGAATGCAAAACTAAAATATAAAACACCAAAACAAACCAAAAGACTCAAACTAGCAAACAAACATTCAAAACTGCCTTAAAAACACTTTCTGGGTAGTTTTGAACACTATACTCAAATCTGGACGAAATTAAGTTATCACTTGACTCAAAACACTTAAGAACATCAACTAAATTGATTTCTAACTAATCTAACACTTTAAATTAATGGGGGAATTGGTTTTGACGAAAATTAAGTAAATTACGACAAGGACAAAGAAAACAGATTCTTTAGACTAAATTAGGTGAATTGATGAATGATGGGCTAACTAGAGGGTTCTTCTCCACACATGACACACTTGCATTCAAAATGATTTCCAATTGCTTCTTTCAATAAATCATGAAACTCAATACCCCAAGTTAACCGTGAACAGCACTTTTTTAACTTTCAAGTTTTCCTTAAGTTATTGAATTGGATGGGAATGCGCATACAACAACTCAAAACATTCTCTAAAAGTCCCTTACGTGAAAAGCACAATAAAGGTACAATCAAAGATCATTAAGTTTCATGAAAACTATAAGTATTGACGAGGCAATTGTTACTATGAAAAGCATGAAACTTTTGCCAAGAATTCACTTAACGCGATCGTCGATAAACGACCTCCACTACTAGCAAATATAAGGTTATAACTATTAGGTGAAATTCCCTTATATTTTAGCTTCAAATCCCTGCATGAAAAACTAAGTGGCCACCTTAATCAACACATAAGAATGAGTTATCAATCAAACAGTTAAGCAAATTGAATTCACAACTTATGAAATAACAATTGGATGTAATCAATTCATCTTGCAAGCATAATCATGGTATTGAATAGCCCCCTAGCCAAAAGGCTTAGTTCCTCATGTTCACAAAACAAAGGAAAATAGATTTATACATTGTAAATATAAGAAAGAGAACACCTAAATACTCCAACGATCCAATGTTGAATAGCTAGAATCTTCAAGCAATCTTCTTCCTCTCCTTTGCTACGGCACAAGAGGTTCTGGTGAGTTTAGGGGGTTATGGATGATGTAGAATGATGGATTTAGGTTTGGGATGGATGTAGGGGACGGCAAGGGTTAGTTTTGGGCAGAAATTATGGAGAATGGTGAAGTATGGATGTGTTAAAGGGATGGGATGATTTTCTGGCGTGAATGGTGAATGAATCCCCCCTTGTGGCTGCAACAAGGATGTTTATTTATAGGATTTCAGGAGTTAAAACCCTAGGTTATTTAGGTAAACAGAAATTAAGTCAAAAGCTTCTAGAAATAGGAAATCAAATCAGAAATTTAAAGGAAACTAACTAAAAGTTGTGGCAATGGCATAAAACACAAAAGGAATGTGTTTTACTGCAAGGAAATAGGAAAGAACCATCTCCCTTGCACGGCAAGGAAGAGGAAAGGTCAAGGGAGGTGCGGATGTGATATAGGAAAGGTTTAAATGTCCTAAAACTAAAGGAAACAAGGTTCCCTTGCACGGCAAGGGATGATGAGAAAGGGGAAGTTGACATGGTGCACGACAAGGGAAGGAAAAATGCAAGAGACCTTTGTTTTGTGTCCTAGAATGCATATGAAGTCTTCAAAGTGTTTGGGACATAAGGACAATTAGAATTTAGGAAATGTCAAACCAAGATAGGAAAACCTGGGCTTAACTTTCCTACTTCAAGTAGGAATCCTTGTGTGATTAGGAATCCTCATCCAACTAGGAGTCCTCATGTGAGTGGGAAACCTCCTTCAATTTGGAAACCTTCTCATGATAGGAATCCTTGTCGACTTCAAGTCTTCAATTATGTCCAATCCTTGTGCTCCAAGCATGTGATGATCATTCCAAGCCCAATTTTGCTCCAAAAGGCACCACAATGCATCTTTTCACCAACTCCATCATATGAACCTGAAAACACACAAAAGAAGCATAAAGGACTAAAATAACTAAGGAAACACAACGTAAATGCACGAGAACAAGCCAATTAAGTCGCATATATATGCTCATATCAAATTCCCCCACACTTAGCTTTTGCTAGTCCTCGAGCAAAACAAACAAACAAAACAAAACAAAACAAAACAAAACAAACAAAAGACAATCTAAACCTTCCAACGTTGCCTCAGGGATTTCCAATGCACATGACATGTTAAAATTCATTATCTCTACAGATTTTAGTCATCTTCACACTTAAGTACATTCTTAATCATAGTCACCACATACTAGTTCCCAATTAAGCATTTAAAACAATGTTTTGAATGTAGTAACATGCCTTAGAGAATTTGCTCAATTCCTTACAAGATATGCACTCAATTTTGACTTAGATTTTCTAACTACACACCCTAATAGTTATATGTGAGAAGATTGATGTAAACATGAAAACGAACACTCACATATATGTATCACAAAGAAAGCTGGTGCGAACTAAATAAGCACACAAATTAAAACCCTCTTGTGACAATTGTAGTATATGTATAAGTAGGGATCGTTCTAAACCGAGGATTAGGAGGGATTACTAAATCACTTGGAAACTGACTCAAAAACTTAAAACAAAGGTTAAAACACTAAACTAGACTCAAAGAATGCAAAACTAAACACTTAAAACACTAAAACAAATCAAAAGACTCAAAACAGCACCAAAACACTCAAAATTGCCTTAAAAACACTTTCTGGGCAGTTTTGAGCACTTTGACTACTTTGGACGAATTTGGGAAATAAATTGATTCAAAACACTTAAGAAACACAAACTAAGACACTTTCTAACTAAATTGGACACTAAAGTAAAGGGGGATTGAGTTTTTTGACGAAATTAAATAAAATGCACAGATTGTAATTAAGGGCAGATTGTAAAGATGAATTTGATGAAAATATGGATGGAATGCTAGCTAGAAGGTTCTTCTCCACACATGTCACACTTGCATACAAGATGATTTTCAGTTGGTCTTTCGATGAATCATGAAACTCAACACCCCAGGATAATTAGGTCCGCTTAAATTAACCTTCAGATTTCCCTAGAATCATTGAATTGGATGAATATGCATCGCAAACAAATTATTCCTAACAAGTTCTCTATATGAACAGCATGATAAAGATACAAGTTAGAATCATTACGTTCTTTGGAAATCATAAGTGTTGACGAGGCATTCGTTACTATGATGAGCATGAAACTAGTGCCAAGAATTCATTTAACGCGATTGTTTATAAGCAACCTCCACTACTTGTGAATATAAGTTCATAACTATTAGGTGAAATTCACTTATATTCTAGCATCATATTCATGCATGAAAATTAAGCGTGCACTCTCAATAAACATACACAAATAAGTTATCAATCAAGCAGTTAAACAAATTGAATCCACAATTCATGAAATTCCAACCAAAGGTCATCAATTCATATTGCAAGCATAAACATGGTTTCGAATCACCCCCTAGCTAATTAGGGATTTAGCCTCTCATGTTCACAGAAAGAGAAATAAAATTGAATTTAAACATAAAGAACAAAGGATTGATTACACCTAGAATGCCCAACGAATCCACTTGAATTTCTGCGCGTTTTAAAGTCCTCTTTCTTTGTTCTCCTTGCTGCGGCAGAGAGGGTTTTTGGATGATTTGGGATGATTTCTGGGTTGTAGATGGGTTTATGGGGATTTGGTGGTGCGGCAAGGGGTTGTGGAAGATGTATGAAGGTTGGATGGTGGCTGGAATGGTGGGGGAAGGCTGCGACAAAAATGGGAATTTGCTGCAATGAATGGGGGAGATGGAGAGGTGGCTGCGGCTTAGGGAGAATTAGGGTGAATGATGGGAAGCTGCGGATTGAATGGAGAAAAGGGTGATGGATGCTACGGCTTAGGGTGAATGTGGCTGATTTGAGAGAATGAATAATTAATTAATGAGAGAAGAGAGTTAGGGTTTTAGAATAATGGGTACGGCTCAGATTGATTTTCAAGGCTTAGGGTGAATGGATTTGCGGCTGATATGGATTTAGAAGGCTTAATGAAAATTGTCAATGCATAGAATAGGTGCGGCTAGGTTGTAAAATGTGTAGGGTTTCAGAAAATAAACCCTAGCTTATTAAAATTAAATCAAAGGCTTTTAAAATTAGGAAATAAAATCAGAAATTAAAAGGGATGGCTGCAAGGTGCGGCTAGGGTTAGGTTAGGAGAGGGAAATAGGGTTTAAGTGAATGACAATGGACCTAAATACCCCCCCTTGCACGGCAAGGGAAGGGGAGAAGAGAAAAGGGCACGACAAGGGTGTTTAAGAGGCCTAGGGCCTTCGTTTTGTGTCCTAAAGTGCCTACAAGGCCTTCAAAGTGGCTAGAAAATACGGACGTTTAAGATTAGGAAAGGTTACCAAAACGGGAAACCTAGGGTTAACTTTCCTACTTCAAGTAGGAATCATTGTTTGAGTAGGAATCCTCGTTTTGGTAGGAATTCATCGTTGGAGTAGGAATTCATCGTTTCTTCAAGTCTTCAACTCATTCATTCCTCATTTGCTCCAAAAGACTCCAATTTGCATCTTCTTGCACACTTTGGCCTTATAATCTGAAAATGCACAAAAGTGACTTTAAACACAAAAATAGCTAAGAAAACACAACATAAATGCACAAGAACAAGCTAATTAAGTCGCATGAATATGCTCCTATCAAAAGCAATTTCTGAAGTTAATAAGCATGTTTAGATATGATCTCATGAATGGAATGCTACTACTTAGACGCGAGAACCAGTGACACCATATGCTCATACCAAATTCAAACTCCACAAATTGAAACACATAACACTCAAGATTGAAGTCAAGGGTTGCAATGGGGCTTGGGGTATTGGTTAACAATGGAAAGATAGGGATAACAAACATTCTTAAAGCAATAGCAAGCAAAGTAATGAAATTGAGACTTAGAATTCACTTTAAAACACAGAAATCAACTTTTAACACAAAGGGAAGATCTAAGCAACACTCAGGGCCATATTCAACATTTTGGATCCTTTCTTCAACTACCATAAACATGTGAACTTATTTTCATTTATTTCATACTCTTTTTTCTTTCTTTTCACAACTTTTTCTTTTCTTTTTCTTTTTCCACGAATTTGTTTTTTTTTTTTCTTTTTTTTCTTTTCCACTCGTGCCTATGACACACTAACTCACATGAGAAATACTTCCCCCACACTTGTTTTCTGCCATACATTAATCAAAAGGAGTTCAATTTAAATCATGATTTGCTATGCTTCAAGAATAAGGGTATGGATGGTCCTAATCTAGGCTAGGTGAGGATAATGTGGGTTAACAAAGAATGTAAGCTTAACAAGGCTCAATGGGGTTAACTTAAACATATAATGAAGTAGGATACACGGCAATTTGGCTTTGGTGGTGGTCACTACACAACTTCTTCTTGAATATGTGTTATGCAAATCAATAACATGCTTCGAATGAAATGGGCATGAGTTCTAGCATTTGGAACTATATGATGAAACGCCTTCTAAGTAGTAACCAAGCAAAGAATAATGAGATCATGCAACGACTTTAGAAAACAATAATGCACAGATTTTAACTCTCCAAATAACGTTTAGGCTCAAGTCTCACAAGGTTGTAGCGTTTGTTTGAGTTCCTTCCTTCAAGCATGTTACAAAAACTAATTTTTCTTTTATGATTGCATGTGAAGTCATACATTATAACCATAACCAAGCATATACCAAGAGTAAATCAAACTTTTCTCCATGTTTATAACTCTTTTTAACAGTCATGCAATTAAAAACCAAATCCTCATCATTGTGTTGGAAGGTACCCTAAGACACAAACACACAAAAACGACTCAAAACACTCTTTTTAGGCTTTTCAAAACATGTTTTTCAAATTTTTATGTGATTTTCGGAGTTAAAAAACAAAACACACTAAAACACTCCAAAACAGCTTAAAAACACTTTAAAACAGCAAGGAACAACACTTGAAGTTATGGGTGATAAAATCCCACGAATTTGCATCAAATATACTTAGTTACCCCCCCCCCCCACACACACACACTTAAATCAAACATTGTCCTCAATGTTTTAAACATAAATTCACACAAAACACAAGTAAACACACAAACAGCAACTAAACAACATAACATGGCAGATTAGAAACAACAACAAAGAGAAGGGTTTAAGGAATGCAAATCTGGAATTTCGGGGATTCCTAGGGCTTCCTTTGTTGAATGGATGGGTTGCCTCCCACATAGCGCTTGCTTTAACGTCGTACAGCCGGACGAAGAACATCTTCACTCCAATTTGGAACCCACGGCATGCAAGGGAATCTCTTCCACAACATGCTCCACAAAGTTCTCATAGTATGGCTTCAATCTATGTCTGTTCACCTTGAATTCTTGCCCTGTTCTCAAACTCTTAATTTGGACTGCACCATGCACAAAAAGATTAGTAATAACAAAAGGACCAACCCACTTGGAACGTAACTTACCAGGGAAGAGACGAAGACGGGAGTTGAACAACAACACTTTCTGCCCTATTGTAAAAGTCTTGCCTCTAATCATCTTATCATGGAATGTCGTGGTCTTCTCTTTGTAAATTCTAGCATTCTCATAAGCTTCATGCCAATGGGAGTTTTGTACGCTGTTCTATATGCCCAAAGAGCATCATCCAAGCGCAAGCTCCAATCTTTTCTATATGGCCCAACGGTCTTCTCCAAAATCTGTTTGATCTCTCTATTGGACACCTCGGCTTGGCCATTGGTTTGGGGGTGGTAAGGTGTGGAAACCTTATGCGTCACATGGTACTTCTTGAGTAAGGCTTCAATGGTACGATTGCAAAAGTGAGACCCCCCATCACTGATTAGCACCCTAGGCATCCCAAATCTTGAAAAGATATTAGTTTTCACAAAATCTGCCACAACTTTAGAATCATTAGTTCGAGTGGCTTTCGCTTCCACCCACTTTGAAACATAATCAACTGCAAGTAATATGTAATTGAAACCAAAAGATGAAGGAAACGGACCGATAAAATCAATTCCCCACACATCAAAAATTTCAACAACAACAATGGGTACCTGCGGCAATTGATCTCTTTGGCCTATATTACCTGTCCTTTGGCATCGATCACAAGCTAAACAAAAGGTTCTTGCATCTTTAAACAAAGTAGGCCAATAAAAACCACATTCAAGAACTTTTAAAGCTGTCCTTTGGGTGCCAAAATGACCCCCACAAGCATATGTGTGACAAAAACTTAAAATTGAATGAAAATCTGATTCATGCACGCATCTCCTTATAATCTGATTTGGGCAATGTTTCCACAAGTATGGGTCATCCCAAACATAAAATCTAGCATCCTTTTTAAGTTTATCACGTTGGAATTTGTTTAGGGTGCTAGGAACTTGCCTAGATACCAAATAATTGACCAAATCGGCATACCAAGGGGTACTTACCTGAATGGACAAAAGTTGCTCATCCGAAAACGTTTCTAAAATGGGGATGGGCTCTTCCTCACGCACCATTCTACTTAGGTGGTCAGCCACCACGTTTTCACACCATTTCTTGTCCCTAATTTCAATATCGAACTCTTGAAGTAGGAGCATCCAACGAATGAGTCTTAGTTTGGCCTCTTTTTTGGTGAGAAGATACTTCAAGGCTGCATGGTCAATGAAAACAATTACTTTAGTGCCAAGTAGATATGATCTAAACTTATCTAATGCAAATACAACCGCCAAAAGTTCTTTTTCAGTTGTAGAATAATTCAATTGAGCATCATTTAAGGTGCGTGAAGCATAATAAATAACATGTGGCTGCTTGTTTTTCCTTTGGCCCAAAACAGCTCCAAGTGCATAATCCGATGCATCACACATTAGTTCGAAGGGAATGGACCAATCTGGTGGAGTTATAATTGGTGCCGTGGTGAGGAGTTTTTTGAGATGGTTGAATGCTTTCTCACACGCCTCGTTGAACTCGAAAGGCACTTCCTTTTGGAGGAGACGACATAGGGGCTGTGCAATCTTGGAAAAGTCCTTGATAAATCGTCGATAGAATCCTGCATGACCAAGAAAAGAACGAACCTCTCTCACCGAAGTAGGAGAGGGTAAGTAGCGTACAAGATCTATTTTAGACTTATCAACTTCAATTCCTTTTTCAGAGATTATATGACCCAAAACAATACCTTGTTTAACCATAAAATGGCATTTCTCCCAATTTAACACAAGGTTTGTTTCAACACATTGTTTCAAGATTAAAGTGAGATTATCCAAGCAATTATCAAATGAACTACCAAATACACTAAAATCATCCATGAATATTTCAATAATCCTTTCAACACAATCAGAAAAGATGCTAACCATACACCTTTGAAACGTGGCCGGAGCATTGCACAAACCGAATGGCATGCGTCGATATGCAAACGTTCCAAAGGGACAAGTAAAAGTGGTATTTTCTTGATCATCCGAGGCAATAACAATTTGATTATAACCAGAGTATCCATCAAGAAAACAATAAAAGGAATAACCTGCTAACCTTTCAAGCATTTGATCCAAGAACGGCAATGGGAAGTGATCCTTCCTTGTGGTGGCATTTATCTTCCTATAATGAATGCATACTCTCCAACCGGTTTGAATGCGAGTAGGTACAAGCTCATTCTCGGCATTTTCCACAACCGTCACACCGGATTTCTTAGGCACACATTGGATAGGTGAAACCCACTTAATATCCGAGATTGGATAGATGACTCCACAATCTAGAAGTTTGATTATCTCCTTTTTCACAACTTCCATCATCGGAGGGTTAAGACAGCGTTGAGCCTCTCTAATTGGTTTGGCCCCATCCTCAAGAAATATGTGATGCATGCATGTTGTAGGGCTTATACCTTTGATATTGGCCAATGTCCATCCTAGGGCAGATTTGAACTCTTTCAAAACTTGAACTAGTTTCTCCTCTTCTTGTGCCGTAAGGGATGAGGAGATGATGGCAGGTAGGGTCTCATTTTCTCCTAAGAAAATGTACTTCAAATGGCTTGGTAATGGTTTTAGTTCAAGGCTGGGTGCCTGAATTATGGACAGAAGCAACTTGTTAGTCGAAATAGGAATTGACTCACGATTAGGAAACTTACCATCATGCGTAGGCAACAACTCAAGGGCAGCAACCATCTCACTAACTTCCTCACTAGGGGGCACGACATGAAGTGCTTTAGGTGTGCCGTGGGTTAACATAGGTGCGACCTCCTTGTTGTTGCGTTCCATGCCTCTTGTAATGACTTTTTCAAGCGCATCATCATTCAAATCGTCAAGATATCCCTGCGCCAAAGAGTCAATTATATCAATAGAGAAACATGAATGGTCCTCACTAGGGTACTTAATAGAATCAAAAAGATTGAAATTAACAACTTCCCCATCAAATTCCATGGACAAAGTTCCATTAAACACGTCAATCTTGGTTCGGGCCGTTTTCATGAATGGCCTTCCAAGGAGGATGGGCAATGAAGTGGCATGATCCGATTCATTGATAGGAGCATATTCATGCGACTTAAATGGCTTGTTCTCGTGCATTTACGTTATGTTTCTCTAGTTATTTTAGTCCTTTATGCTTCTTTTGTGTGTTTTCAGGTTCTAAGGGCAAGGTATGCAAAAGGATGCCTTTTGGAGCCTTTTGGAGCAAATTAGAGATTGGAATGGATATCATATGCTTGGAGCCAAGAGGATGGACGAAATTAAAGACTTGAAGTAGGAAAGTTAAATCCTAAAAGACCTCATGTTTAAGCATCATTGAAGACTCCTACGCATTTTAGAACACAAAAACAACATTCCTTGCAACCTTAGGACATTGTCGTGTGTTTCCTTGTGTCTCCCTTCCTTGCCATGCAAGGAAGGGCTTTGTTCCCTATTTTAAACACTTAAAGCATTCATTTATCATATCATTCACTTATTATAAGCATTCACTTATCATATCATTCACTTATCAAACCATTCACTTATCACTTCCATTCACTTATCACTTATCACTTCCATTCACTTATCACTCACCACATATCATTCATTTATCACTTAACATATCATTCACTTATCATAATCATTCACTTATACACTTATCATAATCATTCACTTATTCTTTCATCATTCAACCACCAATTCAACACATGCATTTCAAACCTTTCAACACCCTTTAATCATCTCCCTTTAAGTTATGATTTTATTTCCTAACCCTACATGCATTATTTATTAGCATCTTCACATGCATTCACACACACTTCACACAAACAAACAACTCAAAACCGTGAGCTCCCATTCCCTTATGCCATTTTCAGATTTCCACCCACTAACCTAGTCATCAACACATGCATTCCCTTCACATTCACCCACATGCACTCCCACTCTTTAATCATATGCACTCCCATCATAATTCCACCACCAATTCAGCCACAAAACATTATCATTGCACCACATTCAACCACTCCACATCCTTCACCAAGAAACCATTCAACACACACATGCATCCTGAAATTCTTTGTCATGCAATCACATGCATTTCCCTTGACATTTTCAGCCATCACACTTCATCATTACACCACCATTCACTCTTTAACCCACACACACTTCACACAAACAACATTCACATGCATTCACATGCATTTCCAACACAAAACACACTCAAAACCGTGGCCACCTTTGCATTTCAGGATTCCCATTTGCATTTTCAGATTTCCAGCTTTCCCTTTTATTTTCCAGCTTTCATTCTTCATCATTGCAGCCATTCCACATGCAATTCTCCATCATTCCTCCACACAAACACCTTAAACAAATAGCCATATACATCTCCACTCCTCCTATAAATACCCTTGCATTCCCATCATTCAAAACATCTCATTCACAACACAACACCCCTCAAACACTTCCATTCTTTCCTTAGCCGTGAGTCCCCCCTCCCTACTAATCCAAACACCAACCATTTTTCCATTCCCCTTCCACTTCTCCACCACTCCTTTTCCATTCCACACTTCCATCCCCCAAACCAATTATCCCTAGACCTTATGCTACAATAAAGAGGAAGAGAAGAGGGCCTAAACGTTCGTACAATTCAAGTTTGAGTTGTTGGAATGTTTAGGCGTTTCTTTGATTTCAATGTTTAATTTCGATTCTCTTTGTTTTGTATGAGGAACTAAACCCCCCTTTAGCTAGGGGGGGATTCGAAATATATGTTTATGCTTGCATTTTGATTTGATTACTTCTAATTGCGTTTCATAAGTTGTGGATTCAATTTGTTTAACCGTTTGATTGATAACTTATTTATGTATGTTTATTAAGAATGCGCGCTTAATTTTCATGCATGAATATGACGCTAGAATATAAGTGAGTTTCACCTAATCGTTATGAACTTATATTCACAAGTAGTGAAGGTTGCTTATAAACAATCGCGTTAAACGAATTCTTGGCATAAGTTTCATGCAATCATAGTAACGAATGCCTCGTCAACACTTATAGTTTTCATGATGCTTAATGATTCTTGCTTGTTTCTCTATTATGCAATTCATGTAGGGAACTTGTGAGGAATGCTTTGGGTTGTCGTATGCAATCATCCAATTCATTAACTTAAGGAAAACTTGACGGTTAATTTAAGCGGACCTAATTAACCCGGGGTGTTGAGAATTCATGGTTTATTGAAATGCAATTGGAAATCATTTTATTATGCAAGTGTAACATGTATGGAGATGAACCCCTTAGCTAGCCATACCATCCATTCATTTCCGTCAATTTCATATTTACAATTTGTTTTCTTTACAATCTATCCATTTTAGTTTAAATTCGTCCAAAATCAATCCCCCCATATTTCGTTTAAGTCTTAGTCTTAATCTTTCTTATTTTTAGTTTTGAATTCTTCGAGTTTAGTATAGCATTTTAGTTTGTGTTTTTAAAAGCATTTTGAGTCTTTTGATTTGTTTTAATGTTTTAAAGTTTAGTTTTACATTCTTTGAGTCTAGTTTAGTGTTTTATATTATGTTTTTACGTTTTTAAGTCAAATCCAAGTGATTAACAATCCCTCCTAATCCCCGGTCCAGAACGATCCCTACTTGCACCTATACTACAATTGATAAAAAGAGGGTTTAATTTGTGTGCGTATAAATCTCGCATCAAATTTTGGCGCCGTTGCCGGGGATTAGCAACTTTGCTAATCCCTTAGTTCTTTTCTTTTTTTTTGGTTTAGTTGTTTTCGTTTTAGTTTCTAACTTAGTGTTGTTTTCTTTGTTTGTTGTTACTTTTGATTTTTGATTTAGTTCTCTTTCTTTTTAGGTACTAGAGAAGTAAGTTATGGATTTTGCTAGCATTCAAGCTCAATTGGCAAATCTTACTTCTAAATTGTCGCCGTATGCCGAAAGGACCACAATGCAGAGTGTCCCTACATTTGGTGCTTCATATAGGCAAGGATTTCAAGCCAATCAATGTCCACAAAGAGATTGGAGGGATCATTCAAACTCTATATGGTGGGAAGATCAACAAGTTCAACGTGAAGCATATTGGCAACCATATGAGGAGTTCTATTCAAGACCTATGCAGCCACCACAACTTCATATGCAATATGCTCAATTAAATTCAAGTTCGCCAGTAGATTATATTCAAATTCTTAATGAAATAAATTCTTTGGCGCAGGGGTCACAAAATCAAGCCAAGGAGGCTCAACAAGAAGCATATTGGCAACCATATGAGGAGTTCAATACAACACCTATGCAGCCACCACAACCTCCCCCACAACAATTCCAATCAAGTTCAAGTATGTCCATGGATAATGATAAAAATTTTCAATTACTAACCTCTTTGACGCAGGACGAACAAAATCAAGACAAGAAGTTGGGTAAATTGGACGAGCAATTTGGGCAGATTATGGAGTTCATGAAACAAATTCAAGAGCAAAGTGAACTTTCCAACTCAACTATTGAAAACTCGAAGGAAGATTTTGAAATCCATAATGCTATCACTTTGGGAAGTGCTATGGAGGTTGGAGCAGACCTAAAAATGTCCAAACATAGCCTAGAAGTGGATGAAGAGCTGCTAATTGAGGAGGAGGAAGAAGACATGCACACGGCAAGGGTAGAACAACCCTTGCCGCAGCCCCCTAAGCCCTCTAAACCACCCACCACCAGTAAGGACGTCCCAATTTCATGTTATTCTGATGTTATTCCACCCAATGTCCCTTTTCCTAGCAGGTTTTTGATTCCCAACCAAGAAGAGAGTAAAAAGGACATCGTGGAAGCCTTCCCAAAGGTGCAAAATGCTATTCAAATTCTTGGTGCAACACAGCAAGTTTTAGATGGTGTTGAATTCTTCAAAGGACTTTGTACACCAAGAAGAATGATTCAAGAGAAGGTAGTGGCTGGAGAAGATGTAGAAGGCATCAAAGAGGACAAATTTGAAACCACAATTCCCAAGGAAGTTGGATTTTATGACACGGGACAAGTCATAACTTTCGAAGGGGTGTTTATTCTGGAGTTCATTTTGGAGCACACAGGTAAGCCGCCTCCCCGAATTTCAATTTTCTTTTATACTAACATGTGGTTAATGATTCAGGCACCCAAAATGGAATTTAAACTATTACCGGATCATTTCAAGTATCACCGCCCATTCAAAGATAAATTCCATGCCGTTTGATTTTATTTATGTTAATAAAAAAAAAAAAAAAAAAAAAAAAATTTTTGAAAGAAAGATACTAAACATGGAGAAAGGTGGAGCTTCACAAAGGTTGTTTACGTGAAGCCCCACTACGAGGCGCAGAAGCGGAAGGCGCAGAAGCGGGAGGCATAGAAGCGGGAGGCATCGGAGCGGAAGCCATACGAGCGGGAGGCATCGGAGCTAGAGCATTCCAGGCCTCAATACTTGGCCAAGCGCTGGATGACCCAGGAAAAAGGTGCCTCTGGAGATAAGACGCAAGCCTTTGACGGTCACTGTGAATTCGACCCTCAGATTCTTGCAGCTCATCAAGCTTCCTCTTCATCCCCGACGAATAGTTATTTGCAAGCACATGCAAACTTCTATTCTGGTACTTAAGCTGCTGGATCTCTTGCTTAAGTCTTTCCACCTCTGCCATCAACGATTCCACCTGACGGGAGCGGGCAAGCAGGCGTAAGCCCATGTTGGACACAGAGCTCGCACACTGAACACTAAGTGCGAGGGACTCTTGAACGGCCAACTCATCGGACCGTCCTGACAGCAGCCTACTATCTTTTGGAGTGAGGAGGTTTTTAGCTACTATTGTAGCTGTTGTGGCGTCCTGCATCACAGAGTCTTCACCTGAAAGAGGACCGTTAGAAGATAAAAAAGAAGGGCGCCATACATTACCTTGACGGGGCGCAACCGGATCGCTGCTGAGACTCAAATCTAAGCTAAGGTTCGATGAGTTTGCCATTTTTTTTCAAAAGTGTTCAAAGAGAAGGGGTGGATGGAGTTAAAAATTTCACAAAGGGCCGGAGTCGAGTTTCAGGAATGGGAAATCTTCAGAGTGTGTATATTGGCGGTGATCGATAGCTCTATAAAATGCCAAGGCGACGCGTCCACCGATTCAAAGAGCCGGAATTTCCGGCGTAATTTAGGCGACGCGTTCTTGGCTTTTCAGAAGACGCGTTCAACTTTGGCAAAAGATTTCTGACAAAGCTGAAAACACGTGGAGGCCATCATCGCAACTACACATCTTTAGCCGACAAGCGCAAAGTTCGGCGACGCTTTCTCTGCTTTTCAGAAAACGCGTGCAGCTTTGTCAAAAGGAGCCGCATCTGCACTACCACGTGTCGTTCAGAAAGCGAAGGGGCGTCGTTCAGAAATCGAAGGGGCGCCTGCTCAGAAATCGAAGAGGCGTATTCAAAGATCGAAGAGGCGCCACTATTTAAAAAAGCCGGAATTGCGGGATCAAAACGTTTGTCGACAAGGGTAAAAAGTACCACCACTTGATATTATCTCTATATATGTCGACCTTCGTCTTTTATGGCAGGGCAAACCTGAAGAAAATGCCCAACTCTCCCTCACCTCTGAGGGCGCACTCCCAGCAAGGCCTTTCAAAATACTCAATTCTTTCTTCTTCCCCAAAGATGATACCAGATGCCTGGAGTACATATGACCCAGGAGGAAACGGCGGATTGAAGCATGTGCTGATTCATCCACCGCTTCTTCAAAGCAAAGGTATCTCATATCATCAAGGTCAAAAGCAAAAGTATCTCATATCATGCTCTTTCCCTGTCTTTTTCTTTGTCCTTGTTCTTACTCGCATGGCAAAGTAAAAGAAGCAATCAGCCGGCACTTGGAGTCAATCTTCCGATCTGGAGCCAACTGCCTGGAATCTATTCCTGATTGCTTACCTAGCGTTGCTCTCGAGTAGTCATCTTCAACGGTTGATACACTTCCGGAGAAGGGACCACTTCTGCAAAGGGGAGCGAGTAAGGCAAGTGAAAATGATACATTGAAGCATGTGGAGACAAACATAGGCTGAGTTATCCTCCAACCCTTTTCAATACGAATTGGAAAGATTGAACAAAGAAACAGACCAAAAGGGTAAGCTCAGACCTTCGGGGGAGACCAAAAGAACCATCCTGCTGCCCAGTTCAAGAAGTAGCACAAAGGAAAATCAACAATGGGCAGAAACCAGTTCAAGAGTAAGCCTGTGGAATCATCAAGATCAAGCCTCAATGCAATCAACAAAGAGAAGAGGGAATTTACACTCCATAACCAGATTTGCGTCCCTAAACTCTTCTCTTTGTTAATTACATTCTGCCATGTTTAGTATGTTTAGTTGTTGTTTGTGTGATTACTTATGTTTTGTGTGAATCTATGCTTAAAACATTGAGGACAATGTTTGATTTAAATGTGGGGGGGTAACTAATGTTGTTAATGCAAATTCGTGGGATTTTATCACCCATAACTTCAAATGTTGTTCCTTGCTGTTTTAAGGTGTTTTTAAGTTGTTTTAGAGTGTTTTAGTATGTTTTGTTTTTATAACTCCGAAAAGCACATAAAAATTTGAAAAATTGTTTTGAAAAGCCTAAAAAGAGTGTTTTGAGTCGTTTTTGTGAGTTTGTGTCTTAGGGTACCTTCCAACACAATGATAAGGATTTGGTTTGTAATTGCATGACTGTTAAAAAGAGTTATAAACATAGAGAAAAGTTTGATTTACTCTTGGTTTATGCTTAGTTATGGTTATAATGTATGACTTCACATGCAATCATAAAAGAAAAATTCGTTTTTGTAACATGCTTGAAGGAAGGAACTCAAACAAACGCTACAACCCTGTGAGACTCGAGCCATTACCTTCTTTGGAGAGTTATTTTCTGTGATTCTTTGTTTTCTAAAGTTGTTGAATGATCTCATTATTCCTTGCTTGGTTGCTACTTAGAATGCAATTGTATCATGATAGAACTAAATGCTAGAACTTATATCCGTTTCATTCAAAGCATGATATTGAGTTGCATAACATATATCAAGATGAAGTTGTGTAGTTGCCACCATAGCCAAATAGCCTTACTTCCCATATTTCGTATATATTGTAAGTCTTAACACCGTTGAGCCTCATTTAACCTATTTTTTGCTAACCATATCACCCCTTACCTAGCCTAGATTAGGACCATCCGTACCCTTGTTCTTAAAAGATAGTGAGCATGACTTAAATGAATTCCTTTTGAGTACATTTTGCAAGAAAATGAGTGTGGGGGAGTAAAAGTTTGTTCTTAAGTTTGTATGTTTTGAGAGTCAAAAGAAAAGAAGAAAAAAAAATTTGTGAAAAACATATGAAAAAGAAAAAAAGAGAAAAGAAAGAAAAAAAAAAAAAAAAAAAAAAAAAAAAAAAAAAGAGCTTGTTCCCCCTTGTTGTTCAAAAGTTGAGTTTTCATTCAAAAGTGAATTCTACGTTAATTCAAATGCTTTGCTCGCTATTTCTTTAAGAACCTTTGTTTTCCATATACCTTCTTTGTTAGCCAAACACCTTTAGCCCCGTTACACCCCTTTGACTTCTATCTTGATCGTTATGTGTTCAATAATGTGGAGTTTGAAATTGATATGAGCTTATGGAATCACTGGTTCTCATTCTAAGTAGTAGCATTCCATTCATGAGATCATATTCATGTCATTATCGTAAATCCAGAAAATGCTTTCCTTGTTATAACATATGTGAGTGTTCGTCTACATGTTTACATCAATCTTCTCACATATAACTAGTGTAGGGTGTGTAGTCAGAAAATCTGTGTGAAAAACGAGTGCATATCTTGTAAGGATTTGAGCAATTTCTCTAAGGCATGTTACTACATTCAAAACATGGTTTTAAATGCTTAATTGTGAACTAGTATATGGTGACTATGATTAAGAATGTACTTAAGTGTGAAGATGACTAAAATCTGTGGGAATGATGATTTTTAACGTGTCATGTGCATTGGAAATCCCTAAGACGGTTGTTGGAAGGTTTAGGTTGTGTTTTACTTGTTTTGTTTCGTTTGGTTTTGTTTTGTTTTTCTTTCTGTTTTGCTCGAGGACTAGCAAAAGATAAGTGTGGGGGTATTTGATAGGAGCATATTCATGCGACTTAAATGGCTTGTTCTCGTGCATTTACGTTATGTTTCTCTAGTTATTTTAGTCCTTTATGCTTCTTTTGTGTGTTTTCAGGTTCTAAGGGCAAGGTATGCAAAAGGATGCCTTTTGGAGCCTTTTGGAGCAAATTAGAGATTGGAATGGATATCATATGCTTGGAGCCAAGAGGATGGACGAAATTAAAGACTTGAAGTAGGAAAGTTAAATCCTAAAAGACCTCATGTTTAAGCATCATTGAAGACTCCTACGCATTTTAGAACACAAAAACAACATTCCTTGCAACCTTAGGACATTGTCGTGTGTTTCCTTGTGTCTCCCTTCCTTGCCATGCAAGGAAGGGCTTTGTTCCCTATTTTAAACACTTAAAGCATTCATTTATCATATCATTCACTTATTATAAGCATTCACTTATCATATCATTCACTTATCAAACCATTCACTTATCACTTCCATTCACTTATCACTTATCACTTCCATTCACTTATCACTCACCACATATCATTCATTTATCACTTAACATATCATTCATTTATCACTTAACATATCATACACTTATCATAATCATTCACTTATACACTTATCATAATCATTCACTTATTCTTTCATCATTCAACCACCAATTCAACACATGCATTTCAAACCTTTCAACACCCTTTAATCATCTCCCTTTAAGTTATGATTTTATTTCCTAACCCTACATGCATTATTTATTAGCATCTTCACATGCATTCACACACACTTCACACAAACAAACAACTCAAAACCGTGAGCTCCCATTCCCTTATGCCATTTTCAGATTTCCACCCACTAACCTAGTCATCAACACATGCATTCCCTTCACATTCACCCACATGCACTCCCACTCTTTAATCATATGCACTCCCATCATAATTCCACCACCAATTCAGCCACAAAACATTATCATTGCACCACATTCAACCACTCCACATCCTTCACCAAGAAACCATTCAACACACACATGCATCCTGAAATTCTTTGTCATGCAATCACATGCATTTCCCTTGACATTTTCAGCCATCACACTTCATCATTACACCACCATTCACTCTTTAACCCACACACACTTCACACAAACAACATTCACATGCATTCACATGCATTTCCAACACAAAACACACTCAAAACCGTGGCCACCTTTGCATTTCAGGATTCCCATTTGCATTTTCAGATTTCCAGCTTTCCCTTTTATTTTCCAGCTTTCATTCTTCATCATTGCAGCCATTCCACATGCAATTCTCCATCATTCCTCCACACAAACACCTTAAACAAATAGCCATATACATCTCCACTCCTCCTATAAATACCCTTGCATTCCCATCATTCAAAACATCTCATTCACAACACAACACCCCTCAAACACTTCCATTCTTTCCTTAGCCGTGAGTCCCCCCTCCCTACTAATCCAAACACCAACCATTTTTCCATTCCCCTTCCACTTCTCCACCACTCCTTTTCCATTCCACACTTCCATCCCCCAAACCAATTATCCCTAGACCTTATGCTACAATAAAGAGGAAGAGAAGAGGGCCTAAACGTTCGTACAATTCAAGTTTGAGTTGTTGGAATGTTTAGGCGTTTCTTTGATTTCAATGTTTAATTTCGATTCTCTTTGTTTTGTATGAGGAACTAAACCCCCCTTTAGCTAGGGGGGGATTCGAAATATATGTTTATGCTTGCATTTTGATTTGATTACTTCTAATTGCGTTTCATAAGTTGTGGATTCAATTTGTTTAACCGTTTGATTGATAACTTATTTATGTATGTTTATTAAGAATGCGCGCTTAATTTTCATGCATGAATATGACGCTAGAATATAAGTGAGTTTCACCTAATCGTTATGAACTTATATTCACAAGTAGTGAAGGTTGCTTATAAACAATCGCGTTAAACGAATTCTTGGCATAAGTTTCATGCAATCATAGTAACGAATGCCTCGTCAACACTTATAGTTTTCATGATGCTTAATGATTCTTGCTTGTTTCTCTATTATGCAATTCATGTAGGGAACTTGTGAGGAATGCTTTGGGTTGTCGTATGCAATCATCCAATTCATTAACTTAAGGAAAACTTGACGGTTAATTTAAGCGGACCTAATTAACCCGGGGTGTTGAGAATTCATGGTTTATTGAAATGCAATTGGAAATCATTTTATTATGCAAGTGTAACATGTATGGAGATGAACCCCTTAGCTAGCCATACCATCCATTCATTTCCGTCAATTTCATATTTACAATTTGTTTTCTTTACAATCTATCCATTTTAGTTTAAATTCGTCCAAAATCAATCCCCCCATATTTCGTTTAAGTCTTAGTCTTAATCTTTCTTATTTTTAGTTTTGAATTCTTCGAGTTTAGTATAGCATTTTAGTTTGTGTTTTTAAAAGCATTTTGAGTCTTTTGATTTGTTTTAATGTTTTAAAGTTTAGTTTTACATTCTTTGAGTCTAGTTTAGTGTTTTATATTATGTTTTTACGTTTTTAAGTCAAATCCAAGTGATTAACAATCCCTCCTAATCCCCGGTCCAGAACGATCCCTACTTGCACCTATACTACAATTGATAAAAAGAGGGTTTAATTTGTGTGCGTATAAATCTCGCATCATTTATCCATGTCGAGAACATAGAAATCCGCCGAGAAGATTAAATGATTAACATGCACTAAAAAATCTTCCAAAACTCCCTTTGGATAGGCGTTAGATCTATCGGCCAATTGTATGATTACACCATCATTTTTCAACACTCCTAAATTCATAGATGCATAAATTGAGTATGGCATAACATTTATAGAGGCACCTAAGTCTAGCATGGCAGATTCAAAGCGAATATTACCAATGACACAAGGAATTGTAAAACTACCTGGATCTTTGCATTTTGGGGGTAGTTTTCGTTGCAAGATGGCGGAGACATTTTCACCTACCTTGACAACCTCCTTAGTCGAAATCCTTTTCCTAGTGGTGCACAACTCCTTTAAAAACTTGGCATAGCGTGGAACTTGCTTGATTGCATCCAAAAGGGGTATGTTAACTTGAACTTTCCTAAATGTCTCAAGAATGTCTTTTTCAGCTTCCTCCTTCTTTGTTTGCATGAACCTACTAGGAAAAGGAACATTCGAAGGAAAAACATTAGTAGGAACTGAATTTGACATATTCTTACCTTTATTGGACAGATTGGATGGTTTAGGGTCACTAGAAACTTGCGGCAAAGGGAGTTCCACCCTTTCCGTGGGTTTGCTTGTTTCCCCCTCTTCAAAGTGCAGTTTTTCATCCTCTTTGTGACCTGTTTTTGATGAAGAACCTGCCCCAACTTCTTTTCCATTTCTCAACAATATGGCTTTTGCACTTTCGAACCCTCATTTTGGATTTGGAATGGTAGAACTAGGGAGTTGGCCTTGGTCTCGAAATTTCCCTACAAAATTTGCAATCTGCCCAATTTGTTTCTCCAAATGATCCACCCTTTTGTCATTGTTTTGCATTGCCTTGGCTTGATTTTCTTGCTCCTGAGACAAGTTAGTTAGTAATTTAAGAAGTGTCTCATTGTCTAAAGTGTTACCTGAACTTGTTTGGGCAGATTGTGGAGGTGCTTGTGTGGGTGTGTATGGCTTGTTGTAGAAGCCCGGGGGTTGTTGCCTAAAGCCTCCTTGTGATTGGGGTTGTTGTGGCTCCCTACACTTGAAGTTTGGGTGATCTCTCCAACCGGGATTGTAGGTGTTGGAATATGGATCGTTCCTTGGTTGATTTTGGCTTTGAAATCCAATTGCATTCGCGCTCTCCTATCCACCATTCTCAATAAGTTAAGGACACATGTCAGAAACATGTCCTTGGATAGAACATACTCCACACACCATTGGTCCTTGGATCTTCATACCTTCGGCCATCTGAGACACAATAGAAGTAAGATTAGCTAATTGAGATTGAATATCGGATGAAGAGCTTACCTCATTAACTTGTGGCCGTGGGTTATCCCTTTGTCCCATGCCTTCGTATTGTTGTGCATTCAATGCACAGTTTGCAATGAGTGTCTTGGCTGCCATGGGTGTTTTATCTACCAAAGCTCCTCCCGCCGAGGCATCTAGCATTTGACGTTCGATTGGTAGAAGGCCTTCATAGAAATATTGAAGGAGCAACTCTTCCTTCATTTGATGCTGTGGACAAGAAGCAACAATTAATTTAAAACGTTCATAATAAGTAGGAAAGGATTCACCTTGCTTTTGTTGTATACCACTTATTTGTTTCCTCAGGAGAATGATTCTTGAAGTGGGGAAAAATTTCTTTAAGAACGCTCGTTTCATACTTTCCCAAGATGTCACTGTCCCTGGTGCTAGCTCATATAACCAATCTTTAGCTTTGTCCATTAGAGAGAATGGAAAAGCCTTCATCTTTAAGATGCTACCATCGACATTGACAAGGGTCATGCTTGAACAAACCACTTCAAATTCCTTCAAGTGCTTGTTAGGGTCTTCCATGGATAGCCCATGGAACTTTGGGACGTGGTACAACAAGCTAGACTTCAATTCAAACTCCTCGGTCTTGCCTTGAGCTGCCACGGGATATTGAATACATAAAGGTGCGGCATTGTCCATTCCCGAAGCCGAAAGCTCCTTGATTGTTCGATTGTCGGCTGCCATGATGGGTACTTCCTCAAGAGTCTCTGCCGTGCCCCTTTCTTCCTCTTCTAAAACTTGTTCTTCAAGGTCAGGTTCAGGGCTAGATGGGTTAGACTCTTGCTGGTTCTTTTGGCTTCTCAAAGTCCTCTCAAAATCGTCGTCAAAGTCCAAAATATTCTTATCAACAAGTTGGGAACTTCGAGTCATAAACTAGTACCTAAAAACAATGAAACAAACAAATCAGTAACTAAGATAGTGATAGGAGCATATTTAGGCGACTTAGTTGGCTTGTTCTTGTGCATTTACGTTGTTATTTCTTAGTTCTTTAAGTCTTTTAAGCCATTTTCGTATGTTTTCAGGTTCTAAGGGCTAAAGGAGTAAAGAAGTGCATTTTGGAGCCTTTTGGAGCACTTTTGGGCTAAAGATGGATAGCTTATGCTTGGGGCCAAAGTGTTGGACGAAATTGAAGACCAAGTGAGCCTAGAATCAAGGGAAGAAGGAGGAATCAAGAATTGGAAACCAGTTTCCATTATAGGGAGTTTCTATTCTTGAAAGGTTTCCAATTGTGCAAGTTTCCAAATAATGTTGGTTGCCTAAATCACATGTTCTAGAAGCCCTAGACATGTCCTAAATTGTACCGCACCTTACCTTCCTTTTCTCTCCCAAAATCTGCAAGATTATGTCACAATCCCTTTCTTAAAAGTCTTAGCCGCACCTATACATTCCCTTTCACTCAAAATCTGCAAGTTTTGTACTTTCCCCTTCTTTTCCTCCCTTTGCCGCAAGACTTAGCCTTTTTCCCCTAATTCCTGATTTCAATTACCTATTCTAAAGGGATTTAACTTAATTCCTGATTCTTAGAATGGATTTGGGGAATTAAACACTTACTTATTTCCTATGTAAGCCTTGCCGTGCACCTCCCTTGACCTTTCCTCTTCCTTGCCGTGCAAGGGAGAGGGTTCTTTCCTATTTCATTGCATTAAAACACATTCCTTTTGTGTTTTATGCATTGCCGCAGCTTTTAGGTAGGTTCCTTTAAATTTCTGATTTGATTTCCTATTTCTAAAGGCTTTTGACTTAAATTCTGATTACCTAAATAACCTAGGGTTTTAATTCCTGAAATCCTATAATAAAACCTCCTTGTTGCAGCCACAAATTCATTCATTCATTCACCATTCACGCCAGAAATTGACCCCTTCTCTCTAACACATCCATACTTCACCATTCTCCATATTTTCTGCCCAAAACCAACCTTTGTCGTCCCCTACATCCATCCCAACCCTAAATCCATCATTCTACATCATCCATAATCCCCAAAACTCACCAAACCTCTTGTGCCACAGCGATTAGGAGAGGAAGGAGGCCTTGAACGTTTCATGCTCGCAGATTGGAGTGTTCTTAGGTGTACTTCGTTCTTATTTTCAATGTTTACTTTGTTATTACTTTCTGAGGTTGCTGTAATCATGAGTGGCTAAACCCCTAATTAGTTAGGGGAAAGTTTGAAGCCATGAACATGTTTGAGATATGAATTTATTTCTTCCAATTGTGATTTGTAAAGTTGTGATTGCAATTCAATTATCTGTTTTATTCAAAACTTGTTCTTGTATGTTGATTAAGGATGCATACTTAGTTTTCATGCATGAACTTGATGCTAGTTTATAAACAAGTTTCACCTAATCGTCACAAGTTTATAAACATGAATAGTGAAGGTTGCTAGTCACAACCGCGTTAATTGAATTCTTGGCAAGAGTATCATGCATTCATAGTTACAATTGCCTCGTCAACACTTATGATTTTCATAGAGCATAATGATCTCTCACTGTATCTCTTCTATGCATTCATGTTGAGGACCGTTGGAGAATGATTTGAATGGTCGCATGCATCATCCAATTCAATGACATAAGGAAATCTGAGGGTTAATTAGTGCATCACGGTTAACTTGGGGTGTTAAGCATCATAGTTAGTGAAAAGCAATTGGAAAATCGATTCATATACAAATATGTCATGTGTGGAGAATGGACCTCTAACTAATCCATCCATCATCTTGTTTCCAAAATTCGTTTTACAATCTGCCTAGTTTTATAACTTGTTTTGTTATTTCAATTTTCGTCAAATCAAAACCCCCCTTTACTTTCTTGTTCTATAGTGTTTAGAATCTGTTTAGTTTGTGTTTTAAAGTGTTTTGAATCAACCTATAATCTTAAATTCGTCCAAAATTGTGTTTAAGGTCAGAAACTGCCTAATTAGTGTTTTTAGGCAGTTTTGAGTCTTTTGAACTTGTTTCGAGTCCCTTGAGTCTTTGTGAACGTTTTTAACTTTGTTTTTATGTTTTTAAGTCAGTTTAGAGGTTTTAGCAAGCCCTCCTAATCCCCGGTCCAAAACGATCCCTACTTGCATCCTTACTACAATTTGACAACAAGAGGGTTAATTTGTGTGCTTAAACAAACGAAAAATAAATAAAAAGAAATAACGAGGGATTAGCAAAGTTGCTAATCCTCGGCAACGGCGCCAAACTTTGATGCGAAAATTACTTAACACACAAATTAAACCCTCTTGTTGACAATTGTAGTAGATATGTAAGTAGGGATCGTTCTTAAACCGGGGATTAGGAGGGATTGCTAAACACTCTAAACTGACTCAAAATCGTAAAAACAAAGTTTAAACACTAAACTAGACTCAAAGAATGCAAAACTAAACTATAAAACACCAAAACAAACCAAAAGACTCAAAACAGCAAACAAACACTCAAAACTGCCTTAAAAACACTTTCTGGGCAGTTTTGAACACTATACTCAAATCTGGACGAAATTAAGTTATCACTTGACTCAAAACACTTAAGAACATCAACTAAATTGATTTCTAACTAATCTAACACTTTAAATTAATGGGGGAATTGGTTTTGACGAAAATTAAGTAAATTACGACAAGGACAAAGAAAACAGATTCTTTAGACTAAATTAGGTGAATTGATGAATGATGGGCTAACTAGAGGGTTCTTCTCCACACATGACACACTTGCATTCAAAATGATTTCCAATTGCTTCTTTCAATAAATCATGAAACTCAATACCCCAAGTTAACCGTGAACAGCACTTTTTTAACTTTCAAGTTTTCCTTAAGTTATTGAATTGGATGGGAATGCGCATACAACAACTCAAAACATTCTCTAAAAGTCCCTTACGTGAAAAGCACAATAAAGGTACAATCAAAGAGCATTAAGTTTCATGAAAACTATAAGTATTGACGAGGCAATTGTTACTATGAAAAGCATGAAACTTTTGCCAAGAATTCACTTAACGCGATCGTCGATAAACGACCTCCACTACTAGCAAATATAAGGTTATAACTATTAGGTGAAATTCCCTTATATTTTAGCTTCAAATCCCTGCATGAAAAACTAAGTGGCCACCTTAATTAACACACAAGAATGAGTTATCAATCAAACAGTTAAGCAAATTGAATTCACAACTTATGAAATAACAATTGGATGCAATCAATTCATCTTGCAAGCATAATCATGGTATTGAATAGCCCCCTAGCCAAAAGGCTTAGTTCCTCATGTTCACAAAACAAAGGAAAACAGATTTATACATTGTAAATATAAGAAAGAGAACACCTAAATACTCCAACGATCCAATGTTGAATAGCTAGAATCTTCAAGCAATCTTCTTCCTCTCCTTTGCTACGGCACAAGAGGTTCTGGTGAGTTTAGGGGGTTATGGATGATGTAGAATGATGGATTTAGGTTTGGGATGGATGTAGGGGACGGCAAGGGTTAGTTTTGGGCAGAAATTATGGAGAATGGTGAAGTATGGATGTGTTAGAGGGATGGGATGATTTTCTGGCATGAATGGTGAATGAATCCCCCCTTGTGGCTGCAACAAGGATGTTTATTTATAGGATTTCAGGAGTTAAAACCCTAGGTTATTTAGGTAAACAGAAATTAAGTCAAAAGCTTCTAGAAATAGGAAATCAAATCAGAAATTTAAAGGAAACTAACTAAAAGTTGCGGCAATGGCATAAAACACAAAAGGAATGTGTTTTAATGCAAGGAAATAGGAAAGAACCATCTCCCTTGCACGGCAAGGAAGAGGAAAGGTCAAGGGAGGTGCGGATGTGATATAGGAAAGGTTTAAATGTCCTAAAACTAAAGGAAACAAGGTTCCCTTGCACGGCAAGGGATGATGAGAAAGGGGAAGTTGACATGGTGCACGGCAAGGGAAGGAAAAATGCAAGAGACTTTTGTTTTGTGTCCTAGAATGCATATGAAGTCTTCAAAGTGTTTGGGACATAAGGACAATTAGAATTTAGGAAATGTCAAACCAAGATAGGAAACCCTGGGCTTAACTTTCCTACTTCAAGTAGGAATCCTTGTGTGATTAGGAATCCTCATCCAACTAGGAATCCTCATGTGAGTGGGAAACCTCCTTCAATTTGGAAACCTTCTCATGATAGGAATCCTTGTCGACTTCAAGTCTTCAATTATGTCCAATCCTTGTGCTCCAAGCATGTGATGATCATTCCAAGCCCAATTTTGCTCCAAAAGGCACCACAATGCATCTTTTCACCAACTCCATCATATGAACCTGAAAACACACAAAAGAAGCATAAAGGACTAAAATAACTAAGGAAACACAACGTAAATGCACGAGAACAAGCCAATTAAGTCGTATAAATATGCTCCTATCACCTCTAAACACCCCAAAATCCATTCTACATCATCAAAACAACCCAGAAACCATCATCACCTAATCCTCCGCTAGCAAGGGAAATGAGACAGATTCACTCAATTGTTTGGCTCTTCATTCTGTGTTGTTAAACAATTTTAGGTGTATTCTATCTTTTATATCAATGTCTAATTCATGTAATCTTTGTTTTGCTTTGAGTATGATTGGCTAAATTCGTTTTGGCTAAGGGTGTATTCGAAACCATGATTATATATGTGAAATAAGTTGATTACTTCCAGTTATCATTGCATAAGTCGTGAATACAATTTGCTTAACTGTTTGATTTAGAACTTATTCCTGTATGTTGATTGAGAGTGCACGCTTAATTTGCATGCTTGAATCTGGTGCTAGGGTATAAGTTTGTTTCACCTAATCGTTATGAATTTATATTCGCAAGTAGTGAAGGTCGCTAGTCACGATCGTGTTGAGTAGATTCCTGGCAGGAGTATCATGCTTTTCATAGTTACAAATGCCTTGTTGATGTTTATGATTCCAAAGAACGTAATGATTCTAACTTGTGTCTTTATCATGCTGTTCATATAGCGAACTTGTTAGGAATAATTTGGTTACGATGCATATTCATCCAATTCAATGATTCTAGGGAAATCTGAAGGTTAATTTAAGCGGACCTAATTAACTTGGAGTGTCGAGGTTCATAACTTATTGAATTGATAACTAGAAATTGATTTACGTTGCATATATTTCATGTGTGGAGAAGAACCCCTTAGCTATTCCATAATCCATTGGTTCATCACAAATTGTCTAACAATCAGTTTTCCTTTACAATCTGTCCATTAAATTTAATTTCATCCAAACACAATCCCCCCCATATTTTGTTAAGTCTTAGTCTTTATAATCTGTCTTATTTTGTGTTTTTAAGTATTTTGAGTCACAAGCACTTTCAAATTCGTCCAAATCAAGTTTTAGTTTCTGTTTGAGTCAATTTGATTGTTTTAGGCAGTTTTGAGTGTTTCAAATCTGTTTTGAGTCATAGTAGTCTAGTTAGAGTCTTTAAGTTTAGTTTTTGTGTTTTTAAGTCAATTTATATTAGATTAGCACCCCTAGTTAATCCCCGGTTAGAACGATCCCTATTTACATCATTACTACAATTGTCACAAATAGGGTTTAATTTGTGTGTCACATTCGTAACGCATCATTGGACATGTAGGATTCTATAGGTGATTCATCAAGGACTTCTCAAAAATTTCCAACCCCCTTTGCCGACTTCTCCAAAAGGATGTGCCATTCAAGTTCGATGAGGAGTGTGAGAAGGCTTTCAAACACCTCAAGGAAATGCTCACTTCAGCCCCCATCATTGTTCCACCAGATTGGAGCCTTCCTTTTGAGCTTATGTGCGATGCCTCGGATTATACATTAGGAGCTATTTTACGCCAAAGGAAGAACAAGCAGCCACATGTCATCTATTATGCATCCCGGACCTTGAATGATGCCCAATTGAACTATTCCACAACGGAAAAAGAACTTCTTGTTGTTGTTTTTGCTTTAGATAAATTTCGTTCTTATTTACTTGGTACTAAAGTTATAATTTACACTGATCATGCAGCATTGAAGTACTTACTCACCAAGAAGGAGGCCAAACCAAGGCTTATTCGTTGGATGCTTCTACTTCAAGAGTTCGATATCGAAATCCGAGACAAGAAAGGAAGTGAAAACATGGTGGCTGACCACTTGAGCCACATGGTACATGAAGAAGAGGCCGTACCTATCCCAGAGACATTCCCAGATGAGCAGTTGATGTTCATCGAGGTAAGTGAGCCATGGTATGCCGATTTAGTGAATTATTTGGTGTCTAAACAAATTCCAAGCAACCTAAATAAACACCAATGTGATAAACTTAAAAGGGAGGCTCGGTTTTATGTGTGGGATGATCCTTATTTGTGGAAATATTGCACGGATCAAATCATTCGTTGGTGTGTGCATGAATCGGAGTATAATTCAATTTTAACGTTTTGTCACACTTATGCATGTGAAGGCCACTTTGGCACTCAAAGGACGGCACGTAAAGTACTTGAATGTGGTTTTTATTGGCCTACTATATTTAAGGATGCTAGAACTTTTTGCATAACATGTGATCGTTGCCAAAGAACAGGAAATATAGGTCCAAAAGACCAAATGCCGCAAACACCCATCTATGGTGTCGAAATTTTTGATGTTTGGGGTATTGATTTTATGGGTCATTTTCCTTCATCTCATGGTTTCCTTTATATTTTACTTGCGGTTGATTATGTGTCGAAATGGGTGAAAGCAAAAGCCACCCGTACTAATGATTCCAAAGTAGTTGCAGATTTTGTCAAAACTAACATATTTGCTAGATTTGGAATGCCAAGAGTTCTTATAAGTGATGGAGGGTCCCATTTTTGCAATCGAACAATTGAAGCTTTGCTCAAGAAATATAACGTCACACATAAGGTGGCAACACCTTATCATCCTCAAACAAGTGGGCAAGCCAAGGTTTCTAATCGGGAAATCAAGCAAATTTTGGAGAAGACCGTTGGGCCAAACTGGAAGGATTGGAGCTTGCATTTGAATGATGCATTGTGAGCATATCGTACGGCCTACAAAACGTCCCCATTTCGGCTCACCTATGGGAAATCATGTCACCTTCCCGTTGAGTTGGAGCACAAAGCACATTGGGTCGTCAAAAAGTTCAACATGGACATTGATGCCGCTGGAATCAATAGGAAGCTTCAATTGAACGAGCTTGAGGAGATAAGACATGAAGCATACGAGAATGCATTGATTTACAAGGAGAAGTCAAAGGTATTCCATGACAAGATGATTCGTAGCAAGACATTTGTTCTAGGGCAGAAAGTGCTACTCTTCAATTCCCGCCTTCGCTTGTTTCCAGGTAAGTTACGTTCTAAATGGATTGGTCCGTTTGTTGTTACTAATGTATTTCCTTATGGTGCGGTCCAAATTCAAAGCTTAAAGACCGGCCAAGAGTTCAAATTGAACGGACATCGTTTGAAGCCATACTACGAAAATTTTGAAGAGCATGTGGTGGATGGTGCAAGCTTCCATGCCGTGTAAATAAAGAAGAACTAGGAAGCTCCAACACTCCATAAACAGATTTGCGTTCCTAAACCCTACTCTTTATTGCTTTAACTTTGCCATGTTTGTCGTGTTTGTTAGTTGTGTGATGTGTTTGTTTGTTTGTGAGGCTATGCTTAAAACATTGAGGACAATGTTTGGTTTAAGTGTGGGGGGCTAAACAAAGTGTTTTTCATGCAAATTCGTGGGATTTTATCACCTATCATTTCTAAAGTTGTTTTTCACTGTTTTTAAGTGTTTTTAGTGTGTGTTGAAGTGTTTTTATGTGTCTTAAACAGAAAATCCGAAATTTTGAAAAAAAATCGAAAAAGAGTTTAAAAAACCCAAAAATAGTTGTTTTTAGAGTCGTTTTTGTTTTTGTGTTTGTTTGTGTCTTAGGGTACCTTCCAACACAATGATGAGGATTTGGTTTTTAATTGCATGACTATTAAAGAAAGTTACAAACATGGATGGAAGTTTCATATGCTCTTTGGTTTATGCTTGGTTATAGTTGACATTTACAAATTCACATGTAATCACAAGGGAAAAAAAAATCAGTTTTTGTAACATGCTTGAAGGAAGAAACTCAAACTAACACTACAACCCTGAGAAACTTGAGCCTAAACGTTCTTTGGAGAGTTATTAAATCTTGATATTTTTGTTTTCTAAAGTCGTTGCATGATCTCATCATTCCTTGCTTGGTTACTACTTAGAATGCGTTTCATCACTATAGTTGCAAATACTAGAACTCATGCCCATTTCATTCAAAGCATAAAATTGATTAGCATAACAAATAATAAGATGAAGTTGGTTAGTTTAAACCCAGAGCCAAAAAAGCCATAACCCTTGCATATGCATTGTAGGTTTCAAACCTTTCGAGCCTTATTTAGCATATTTATGCTACTTAGTTATGTTGTTTCCTTGCATTTAGTGAGTTAATTACTATTTATTTTAGTCTTTTAAGCTATTTTCGTATCTTTTTAGGTCCTAATGGCAAAACGAGCAAGAAAGGGCATTTTGAAGCTAAATGGAGCAGTTTTGGGCATGGATTGGATAGCTTAACCATGGAGCAATGTGGATGGAAGAAATTGAAGTCAAAGTGAAGCTAGGAAAGGCTAAAAATCTGGAGAAGAAGTCCAAATGCAAAGAAGATAAGGAAATAGCAAGAAATAAGGAACCTTATCCAACCTTATCTTATGCTATCCTAACCAACCTTATCCTTTCCTAACTCTAACATTATCCTATCTTATCCTATCCAAATCAGGTTGTGCCTTAAATCTAGCTAATTAGAAAGGATTAGATGTATATTTAAACACATAGAACAGATTCTAGAAACCTCATTCCTTTGTATGCCGCATAGACACCATTCCTTGTAGGTTTAGGAGTTGTAATCCTTCCTCTATACCTATGTGTGTGTCCTTGTCCATTTAGGTTTAGGAATTTGCCCTAAACACTCTTTCTAGAACACCTTAGCTTCCCCTTATACAAGTGTGCCACACCTATCCTTCTAGAACCCCCTAAAACCATGTTGTGCATTACCTATCCCATTCCCCTTTGGTTTCTTCCTAGACTTAACCCTTTTCCCATGGGATTGTGCAATCCTTTTCCTTCATTAATTGTGCATAATTAGCCTATAAATACAGCCCTATGCCGCACCATTCAAATCATCCATTCACTCATTCATTCATTCATACTTTCAGCCATCAAACACCACAATTCACCCTACATCACACTAGTGCCGCAAGCAAGGAAGGAAAGAGAGGAGGACTTGTGCAATCTGCCATCCAAGGGAGTGCCGTGCATACCATTGGAGTGTGGAAGCGTTTCTTGGTTATTTCTATCCTTAGTCTTAGTTTAATGTTTATATTAATTTGGTTTTCAATTATGATGAACATGAGGAACTAATTTCTTTTTAGTTGCAGGTGAATTTGAAGCCATGATTATATGTTTTATATGAATTGATTACATCTAATTATTGTTTCTTAAGGCATGAATGTGATTTGCTTATCTAAGTTATTAAAACTTGTTTATGTATGTGGGTTGCGGGCCGACACTTAATTTGGATGCATGAATTTGATGCTAGAATATAAGGGGGTTTCATGTAATAGTTATTCACTTATATTCACGAGTAGTGGAGGTTGCTAGTCACAATCGCGTTAAGTAAATCCTTGGTATGAGTCTCATGCGTTTTATAGTGATGAATGCCTTGTCAATGCTTATGGTTGTCACAAAACTTAATGACTTTTGATATGTATCTTATGTGTTTCATATAAAGAACTTGAAAAAGATAATTTGGTTGTAATGCATTTTCATTCAATTCAATGAAATAAGGAAAATTTGAGGATTAGTTGTGTGATGCAACTAATTTGGTGCGTTGTCATTCATTGTCTAAAGGAATAATAACTGGAAATTGGTTCATATGCATATATCATGTGTGGAGAAGGACCCTCTAACTAGCCTTTCACCCATTTAATTCACCTAAACTCGTTTTTGCAAAGTGTTTTCTATAAAGTTTTTGTTTTAAGTTTAAAATTCGTCAAAAATAATCCCCCTTTTATTATGTCTTATTATTTGAGTCAAAACCTGTTTTCTTTGAGTCTTTTGAGTCAAGTTAAGGTTTATTTTCGTCCAAAACACTTGTTGAGTCTAAAATTGAGTCTTTTTTTTATTGTTGGTTGCTGTTTGAAGTGTCTAAAGTTAGTTTTGAGTCTATAAAGTCTATTTTAGTGTTTTTGAGTCTTATTTGTATTGATTAGCATCCCTAGTTAATCTCTAGTCTAGAACGATCCCTACTTACATATCTACTACAATTGTCACAAATAGGGTTTAATTTGTGTGTCAAGTTAATTTTCACATCATTAAGTAAATGATAGGGCATATTTATGCTACTTAGTTATGTTGTTTCCTTGCATTTAGTTAATTAATTACTACTTATTATAGTCTTTTAAGCTATTTTCGTATGTTTGTAGGTCCTAATGGGAAAAGGAGCAAGAAAGTGCATTTTGGAGCCATTTGGAGCAGTTTTGGGCAGGGTTTAGGGTTTAGGGTTTGGAGCAGTTTTGCCGTGCCCTATTACCTTCCCCCACACTTATTTTCTGCAATATATTGATCAAAAGGAATCCATTCTAAGTCATGCTTCACTATCCTTTAAGAACAAGGGTATGGAAAGTCCTAATCTAGGCTAGGTAAGGATAATGGGGCTAACAAAGAAAATTGGCTTGAAAAGGCTCAAAAGGGATACTCCTACAATACATATGCAAAGGGATTAGGCTTTTTGGCTTTGGTTTAACTAAACAACTTCATGTTATTGTATGTTATGCAATCAATATCATGCTTTGAATGAAATGGGCATGAGTTCTAGTATTTGGAACTTATAATGACATACATTCCGAGTAGCAACCAAGCAAAGAATGATGAGATCATGCAACGACTTTAGAAAACAAGAAATCACAGATTATACTCTCCAAAGAACGTTATAGGCTCAAGTCTCTCAAGGATGTAGCATTAGTTTGAGTTCCTTCCTTCAAGCATGTTACAAAAACTGATTTTCTCTTTGTAATTACATGTGAATTCATAAGCTATAACCATAACCAAGCATAAACCAAAACATAAATCAACTTCCATCCATGCTTACAACATTCTTTAATAGTCATGCAATTAAAAACCAAATCCTCATCATTGTGTTGGAAGGTATCCTAAGACACAAACAAACATACAAAAACAACTTTAAAACAACTCTTTTCTGTTTTTGGGTTTTTCAAAACTGTTTTGCAATTTTTTTGTAAATTTTCGGATTTTCTGAACAAAAGACATGAAAACACTTCAAAACACTCTAAAAACACTTCAAAACAATGAGAAACAACATTATAAGTGATAGGTGATAAAATCCCACGAAAATCATGTAAAAACATGCAAAAACAACTTGTTTACCCCCCCCCCCCACACTTAAATCAAACATTGTCCTCAATGTTTCAAACAAAGACTCACATTCAAACAAACAACATAAACTAACTAACATGACAAAATAAAAATAATAAAGAAAGAGAGAGTTAGGAACGCAAATCTGATTGTTTGGAATAAATTGTTGGATTGCCTAAGTCCTCTCTATTGGAATGCATGGGTTGCCTCCGAAGAAGCGCTTGCTTTAACGTCTTGCAGCCGGATGAACTCTTTTCTTATCCTCACTTAGAGCCCACAGCATGGAGGGTGATGGCCTCCCCAACCTGCCCTTCAACACTTTCATAATATGGCTCAATGAATGGGAAGGGATAGTGATCCTCCCTGATGGTGGTGTTTTGGTTCCGAAAGTCCATTTAAATGCTCCCACCACCTTGAAATCGGTTGGGCACCTGCACCAAAGAAGGTAACAACCTATTAGTTGAAATGGGAATTGAAGTTGGGATTGAAGACTTGCAAACATGTTGTGGTGAAGGCTCAAAAATGGCAGCCCTATCAATAACATCACTATGGCTACTTTCGGCCATATTGGGTGGTTGTAGGGTAACCACTCCAAGTTCCTCTCCAATGGTGTTTGTGATACATCCTTCTTGATAGGTGTGGATCCTTGCGGCCCTAGATCCTTATGCATATCAATGGCAAAACAAGAATGACCATCAGTAGGATTCTTAATAGTCATAAACATTGAATTTAATTATATCACCACCAAACTCCATTGTTAGTGCTCCCTTGGCCACATCAATCTTTGTTTGGGCTATTTTCATGAACGGTCTTCCAAGTAGGAGTGGCAAGGGTGGAGAATGAACCGAGTCTTCCATTTCAAGCACATAAAAATCCGCCGGGAATATCAAGTTATTCACCTGCACTCAAACATCTTCCAAAACTCCCTTTGGATAGGCATTAGATCGATCGGCCAATTGAATAATCACACCATTATTTTTAAATTCACCAAGGTTCATGGATGCATAAATAGAGTATGGCATGACGTTAATTGAAGCTCCTAAGTCTAACATAGCATGTTCGAACTTAGTTTGGCCAATAATACAAGGAATTGTAAAGCTACCTGGAGCTTTGCACTTTGGTGGTAACTTTCTTTGTAAAACAGCGGAAACGTTTTCACTTACCCTCATTACCTCTTTATGTGAAGCCCTCTTCCTTTTAATGCATATTCCTTCAAGAATTTGGCGTATTTGGGCACTTGCTTTATGGCATCTAGGAGCGGGATATTAACTTGAACTTTCCTAAACGTCTCAAGAATGTCTTTCTCATGCTCCTCCTTCTTTGTTTGCAAAAATCTGTGAGGAAAATGAACATTGGGTGGAACGGGGTTACAATTAATCGAATTTGGACCCAACTTACCTTTGGTGGCCGAATGGGATGGAATGGATGAAGTTTGGTCCTTAAGTGCTTGCGGCAAAGGTGTTTGTATCCTTGCCGTGGGCATGCTTGCAGCCTCCTCTTCATGTTGCAACGTCTCTTCTTCATTAGGACTTGTTTTGGGTGGTGTGGATGTAGTGCCAACTTCTTTTCCACTCCTCAAAGTGATTGCTTTGGCAGATTCGAACCCTACCTTTGGATTGACAACAGTTGAGCTTGGGAGCTTGCCTTGGTCTCGGAATTGCCCTACAAACTCCGCAATCTGCCCAATTTTCTTTTCTAATTGGTCCACCCTTTTGTTTTGATTTTCTTGCCCCTGAGACAAATTGGTGAGTAACTTAAGAGTAACTTAAGAATTGTAGCATTATCTAAAGACGTACCTTGATGGTTTTGGGCAGATTGGGGTTGGTTTGAATCATGGCCGTAGGTCTTGGTGTAAAACCCCGGGGGTTGCTGCCTAAAGCCTCCTTGTTGGTGAGATTGTTGAGGCTCCCTCCACTTGAAGTTTGGATAGTCTCTCCAACCCGGATTGTATGTATTAGAATATGGATCATTCCTTGGCTGATTTTGGCTTGGAAATCCAATGGTGTCTGCACTCTCCCATCCCCCATTCTCAATCAATTGATGGCACTTTTTCGAAGGGTGTCCTTGGATAGAACATACGCCACATACATTTGGTCCTTGGATCTTCATTCCTTCGGCCATCTGAGACACAATGGAAGTAAGATTAGCTAATTGAGTTTGAATGTCGGATTGAGAACTTACCTCATGCACTTGTTGCCGTAGGGGGTCCCTTTGCCCAATTCCTTCATATTGTTGTGCATTGAGAGCCCGGTTCGCAATGAGGTTCTTGGCTGCCATGGGAGTTTTATCCACCAACGCACCTCCCGCCGAAGCATCAAGCATTTGCCTTTCAATGGGAAGAAGACCTTCATAGAAGTATTGAAGTAGAAGCTCCTCCTTCATTTGATGTTGAGGACACGATGCAACAAGGGCTTTAAAACGCTCATAGTACGTTGGAAAAGACTCCCCTTGACTTTGTTGGATTATGCTAATCTTCTTTCTCAAGAGAATGACCCTTGAAGTAGGAAAGAACTTTTCAAGAAACGCCCTCTTCATGCTCTCCCAAGAAGTGACCGTTCCGGGTGCTAACTCGTATAACCAATCCTTGACCTTCTCTAATAGTGAGAACGGGAAAGCCTTCATCTTCAAAATACTACTATCAATGTTGATTGGAGTCATGCTTGAACACACCACCTCGAACTCGTTCAAATGCTTGTTGGGATCCTCCATGGACAGTCCATGGAACTTCGAAATGTGGTGCAACAAACTTGACTTCAATTCAAATTCGTCGGTTTTGTCTTGAGCCGCCCTTGGGTATTGGATGCATAAGGGTACGACATTGTCCATTCCCAAAGCGGAAAGCTCCTTGATTGTACGGTAGTCCGCTGCCATGGTTTGGACCTCTTCTTCCTCCCTTGCCGTGGGCTCCTCTTCCTTCTCAAGATTAAAAACCGAACTAGAACTTGATGGGTGAAGTTCTGGGTTCTTCTTCTTCTTTCTCAAAGTGCGCTCAAAATCGTCGTCAAAATCCAAGATGTTTGCACTAATAGGTTGAGAACTACGAGTCATAAACTAGTACCTACAAACAAGAAAAGAAATAAGGTCAGTAGCTAAAACAAAAAAATATGAAAAAGAAACAACGAGGGATTAGCAAACTTTGCTAAGCCCCGGCAACGGCGCCAAAAATTTGATGTGATAAATAATAGCACTCAAATTAAACCCTCTTTTTGACAATTGTAGTATAGATATAAGTAGGGATCGTTCTAGGCCGGGGATTAGGAGGGATTGCTAATCTAATGAAAATCGACTCAAAGATGTAAAAATATGCTTTAGAACACTTAAACAACTCAAAAGACTCTTAACTAAACATGTATGACTTAAAACAAACTTCAAAGACTCAAAACTACTCAAAACAATAAAAAAAACTCAATTTTGGACTCTAGGACTCAATTTGGACGAAAATACAATTAGTTTTGACTCAAAAGACTCAAAAAGACACTTTTGGACAGATTTGGAACAAGTAAGTAAAGGGGATTTGATTTTGGACGAATTTAAAAGAAAAACAAGTAAATTAAAACTTTAAAAACAGATTTTGACGAAATTAAGAAAAACCAATGGATGATGGGATAGCCAAGGGATACTTCTCCACACATGATACATTCAAACATAAATTGATTTCCAGTTGCTTTTCCGATAAACCATGAACCTCAACACCCCAGATTAACCGTGACATCACTAATTAACCCTCAGATTTCCCTTAAGTTAGTGGATTGGATGACATCATACGTTAATCCAAAGCATTCTTTAAAAGTCCCCTACATGACATCATAATAGAGATACAATCAAAGATCATTACGTTCAATGGAAATCATAAGTATTGACAAAGCACTTGTAACTATGACATCATGATACTCATGCTAGGAATTTACTTAACATGATTGTGAAAACAACCTTAACTACTTGTGAATATAAGTTTGTGACGATTAAGTGAAACTCCCTTATATTCTAGCACCAAATTCAAGCATGCAAATTAAGTAGGCCTCCCTAATCGACATACAAGAATAAGTTATCCATCAAATGGTTAAGTAAATTGCATTCACAATTTATGAAATCACAACTGGAATTTATCAACTCATATTATAAACGTAATCATGGTTTCAAAGCATCCCTAGGCTAAAACGAGTTTAGCCTCTCATATTCATAACAAAACAAAGGAAAATAGAATTAAACATTGAAAACAAAAGATAGATTACACCTAAAAACGTTCCAACACTCCAACTCGAATGCACAAACGTCCAAGGCTTCGTCTTCCTTCTCCTCTTCCTTGCTAAGTCACGGCACAAGAGTCTAGGGTGGTTTTGTGGATGATTTTCTGGGTTTTGAATGGATTTAGGAAGGTAGGGTGGTGCGGCAAGGGTTATGGGTGGTGTATGGAGGCTTGGATGAAGGTTTGGAAGTAGGGGAATGGTGGAAAGTTGGATGGAAGGCTGCGGCAAAGATAAGTTTTCTGAGTTAATGAAGGCCCGTTGTATGGAAGGGTGATTTTCTTTTATAAGGGTGCGGCATAGGGGTTTTTTATAAGGAAGAAAGAATCCTAAGGCTTTATTACTTAGTTTAGGAAAGGAATTGATGCGAGATTTACTTGACACTCAAATTAAACCCTCGTTTGACAATTGTAGTAGAATGGATAAGTGAGGGATCGTTCTAGACCGGGGATTAGGAGGGCTTGCTAAAACCTTCTAAATTGACTTAAAAACATAAAAACTAAATTAAAATACTCTTAACAAGACTACTATGACTCAGAAAGGCTTTGAAAAACTCAAATTGTTTAAAACAATCAAATTGACTCAAATAGAAGCTAGAACTTGATTTAGACGAATTTGCAATTGTTTATGACTCCACAAGCTTAAAGATACAAAAATAAAACAAATACGAATGATTAAGACTTAACAAAATAGGGGGGGGGGAATTGTGGTTGGACGATATTAAATTAAAAAGACAGAATATAATTAAAGGCAAAATGTAAATATGAATGTGATAAAAAATATGGATGATGGAATAGCCAAGGGGTTCTTCTCCACACATGTTACACTTGCAAACAAAATTGATTCTCAGTTGGTCTTTTGATAAGTTGTGAAACTCAATGCTCCAAGTTAATTAGATCCGCTTAGATTAACTTTCAGATTTCCCTAAATTTGTTGGATTGAATGGAATACGCATTACAACCAAATTATTCTTAATCAAAGTCCCTAACTATGGAATACGCATGATAGAGACATTCAACAAAGATCATTAAGTTCAACGGAAATCATAAACATCGATGAGGCATTCGTTACTATGGAATACGCATGAAACTTATGCCAAGAATTCGTTTAACGCGATTATAAGCAACCTCCACTACTTGTGAATATAAGTTCATAGCGATTAGGTGAAATTCACTTATATTCTAGCGTCATATTTATGCATGAAAATTAAGCTTGCAATCTCAATGAACATACATAAATAAGTTATCAATCAAACAGTTAAACGAATTGAATCCACAACTTATGAAATTCCAACCAAACGTAATCAATTCAAATTGCAAATATAAACATAGTTTCGAATCACCCCCTAGCTAAAGGGGGTTTAGTTCCTCATAACATTGAAATCAAAGAAACACCTAAACATTCCAACAACTCAAACTTGAATTGTATGAACGTTTAGGCACTCTTCTCTTCTTCGTTGTTGTAGCACAAGGTCTAAGGTGAGCTTTGGGGATTATGTGAAGTGTTTTGGAGGGATGGGAAGTGGTTGGATAGTGGCTGCAATGAAGGAGAAAAACTGCACAGAAAATGGAAGGGGAATTGCGGCAATGGATGTGTATTTGTGTTGTGTGAAGTGTTGTGAATGGAAATATGAGATATGAATTGAATGAATGAATGCAAGGGTATTTATAGGAGTAGTGGAGGGAACATATGGCTGTTTGTTTAAGATGCAAGTGGCTAATTAATGATGGAAAAGTATGTGATTGAATTAAAGGATGCAAAGTGAATGAATCATGAATCATTGTGGATGAAAGGTGGAAGTGCATGTGTTGATGACTAGGTTAGTGGGTGGAAATCTGAAAATGGCATATAGGAATGGGAGCTCACGGTTTGAATGTGTAAAGTGTGTGTGAATGCATGTGAAGATGCAATAAATAATGCATGTAGGGTTAGGAAATAATGAAGAAATGCATGTGAGATGTTTGGAAAGGAAATGGGAACCCACGGCAATGAAGTTGTTTTGTGTTGTGAATTATGATGAATGCATGTGAGTTAAAGAGGGAGAATGTGGTGAAATGATGAAGTAGGAAGGTGGAAATGCATGTGAGATGTTTGGAAAGGAATAAAGAATGAATGGTGGAAATGTGAGTGAATGATGTGCATGTGTGAGAATGCATGTGGAATTAAGAGGAGTATGGAAGTGAAATAAATGAATGATATGTTAAGTGATAAGTGAATGATATGTGGTGAGTGATAAGTGAATGGTTTGATAAGTGATAAATGAATTAGTTTAAAGGGCTAGGGTTTAAGTACATAGAATGGGCCTAAAATAGGTTGGTTTGTATGGCATAATGTGTTTGATTGGGCTAGAGCCATTGTTTTGTGTCTTCAAGTGCATACAAGGCCTTCAAATTCGTCCATCCTCTTGGCTCCATGGATAAGCTATCCAATCCATGCCCAAAAATGCTCCAAATGGCCTCAAAATGCACTTTCTTGCTCCCTAGGCCCTTAGAACCTGAAAACACACAAAAGAAGCATAAAGGACTAAAATAACGAGAGAAACATAACGTAAATGCACGAGAACAAGCCATTTAAGTCGCATGAATATGCTCCTATCAAATACCCCCACACTTAGCTTTTGCTAGTCCTCGAGCAAAACAGAATAAAAACAAATAAACAAAACGACACTAAACACGTAAAACACAACCTAAACCTTCCAACAACCGTCTTAGGGATTTCCAATGCACATGACAAGTTAAAAATCATCATTCTCACAGATTTTAGTCATCTTCACATTTAAGTACATTCTTAATCATAGTCACCATATACTAGTTCACAATTAAGCATTTAAAACCATGTTTTGAATGTAGTAACATGCCTTAGAGAATTTGCTCAATTCCTTTCAAGATATGCACTCAATTTTTACTCAGATTTTCTAACTACACACCCTAATCTAGTCATATGTGAGAAGATTGATGTAAACATGAAAACGACACTCACATATATGTATCACAAAGAACGCAAATTCTGGAGTTAATAATCAAGTTTAGATATGATCTCATGAATGGAATGCTACTACTTAGACGCGAGAACCAGTGACACCATAAGCTCATACCAAGTTCAAACTCCACAAATTGAAATACACAACACTCAAGATAGAAGTCAAGGGTTGTAACGGGGCTTGGGGTATGTGGATAACAAAGAAGGGATATGGAAAACAAAGGTTCTTAAAGAAATAGTGAGCAAAGCATTTTAATCAACTTAGAATTCACTTTTGAATGAAAACTCAACTTTTGAACAAAAAGGGAGAATTTAGACAATTTACGCCCAGAATTGGTGTTTTGGAACCTTTCTTCAATCACTTATTCTTTTCTCTTTTTTTTTTTTTTTTTTTTTTTTTTTCTTTTGAATCTCAAAACAAAAACACTTAAACATTCTCTCCCCCACACTTATTTTCTTTCATAATGTAACTCAAAAGGAATTCAATTAAGTCATGCTCACTATCTTTTAAGAACAAGGGTAAGGACGGTCATATTCTAGGTTAGGTGAAGATAAAGTGGGTTAACAAAGAACATGGGTTAACATGGCTCAACGGGGGTAAAACTTACAACATATACGAAATATGGGAAGCGAGGCTATTTGGCTATGGTGGCAACTACACAACTTCATCTTGATATATGTTATGCAAATCAATAACATGCTTTGAATGAAATGGGCATGAGTTCTAGCATTTGGAACTATATGATGAAACGCCTTCTAAGTAGTAACCAAGCAAAGAATAATGAGATCATGCAACGATTTTAGAAAACAAGAAATCACAGATTATACTCTCCAAAGAACGTTATAGGCTCAAGTCTCTCAGGGTTGTAGCATTTGTTTGAGTTCCTTCCTTCAGGCATGTTACAAAAACTAAATTTTTTTTTTTTTTTTTTTTTTTATTGCATTTGAAGTTATACATTATAACCATAACCAAGCATATACCAAGAGTAAATCAAACTTTTCTCTATGTTAATAACTCTTTTTAACAGTCATGCAATTACAAACCAAATCCTTATCATTGTGTTGGAAGGTATCCTAAGACACAAACACACACACAAAAACAACTTTAAAACAACTCTTTTTGGGTTTTTCAAAACAATTTTTCAAATTTTTATGGGATTTTCGAATTTTTAAGACAAAACACACTAAAACAGTTTTAAAACAGTGAGAAACAACATGTGAAGTGATAGGTGATAAAATCCAACGAATTTGCATCAAATATACTTAGTTACCCCCCCACACTTAAATCAAACATTGTCCTCAATGTTTTAAGCATAGATTCACACAAAGCATAAGTAAATACACAAAAAGCACTTAAACATACTAAACATGGCATAATGTAATTAACAAAGAGAAGAGTTTAGAGACGCAAATCTGGTTATAGAGTGTAAATTCCATCTTCTCCTTGGTAATTGCATTGAGGCTTTTGATCTTTGTGATTCCACAGGCTTACTCTTGAACTGGTTTCTGCCCATCGTTGATTTTCCTTTGTGCTACTTCTTGAACTGGGCAGCAGGATGGTTCATTTGGTCTCCCCCGAAGGTCTGAGCATACCCTTTTGGTCTGTTTCTTTGTTCAATCTTTCCAATTCGTATTGAAAAGGGTTGGAGGATAACTCAGCCTATGTTTGTCTCCACATGCTTCAATGTATCATTTTCACTTGCCTTACTCGCTCCCCTTTGCAGAAGTGGTCCCTTCTCCGGAAGTGTATCAACCGTTGAAGATGACTACTCGAGAGCAACGCTAGGTAAGCAATCAGGAATAGATCCCAGGCAGTTGGCTCCAGATCGGAAGACTGACTCCAAGTGCCGGCTGATTGCTTTTTTTTACTTTGCCATGCGAGTAAGAACAAGGACAAAGAAAAAGACAGGGAAAGAGCATGATATGAGATACTTTTGCTTTTGACCTTGATGATATGAGATACCTTTGCTTTTGAAGAAGCGGTGAATGAATCAGCACATGTATTTGTTGTGCTGCTTCGTCCTGGGTCATATGTACTCCAGGCATCTGGTATCATCTTTGGGGAAGAAGAAAGAATTGAGTATTTCGAAAGGCTTTGCTGGGAGTGTGCCCTCAGAGGTGAGGGAGAGTTGGGCATTTTCTTCAGGTTTGCCCTGCCATAAAAGACGAAGGTCGACATATATAGAGATAATATCAAGTGGTGGTACTTTTTACCTTTGTCGACAAACGTTTTGATCCCGCAAATCCGGCTTTTTGAAATAATGGCGCCTCATCGATCTCTGAACACGCTTCTTCGATTTCTGAGCAGGCGCCCCTTCGATTTCTGAGCAGGCGCCCCTTCGCTTTCTGAACGACACGTGGTAGTGCAGATGCGGCTCCTTTTGACAAAGCTGCACGCGTCTTCTGAAAAGCAGAGAAAGCGTCGCCGAACTTTGCGCTTGTCGGCTAAAGAGGTGTAGTTGCGATGATGGCCTCCACGTGTTTCTGAAAAGCCGAGAAAGCGTCGCCTAAATTACGCCGGAAAATCTGGCTCTTTGAATCGGGGGACGCGTCGCCTTGGCTTTTTATAGAGCTATCAAACACCCCAACACACACACTCTGAAGAATTCCCATTCTTGAAAATCAACTCCGGCCCTTTGAAATTTAACTCCATCCCTTCTCTTTGAACACTTTTGAAAGAAAATGGCAAACTCATCGAACCTTAGCTTGGAATTGAGCCTTAGTAGTGATACGGGCGCACCGCGTCAAGGTAACGTATGGCGCCCTTCTTTCTTTTCTTCTAACGGTCCTCTCACAGGTGAAGACTCCGTGATGCAGGATGCCACAACAGCTACAATAGTAGCTAGGAACCTCCTCACTCCGAAAGATAGTAGGCTGCTGTTAGGACGGTCCGATGAGTTGGCCGTTCAAGAGTCCCTCGCACTTAGTGTTCAGTGTGCGAGTTCTGTGTCCAACATGGGCCAACGCCTGCTTGCCCGCTCCCGTCAGGTGGAATCATTGATGGCAGAGGTGGAAAGTCTCAAGCAGGAGATCCAGCAGCTGAAGTATGAGAATAGAAGTTTGCACGTGCTTGCAAACAACTATTCGACGGGCATGAAGAGGAAGCTTGATGAGCTGCAAGAGTCTGAAGGTCGGATTCACATGACCGTCAAAGGTTTTCGTCTTTCCTCCAGAGGCACCTTTTTCCTGGCTCATCCAGCGCTTGGCCAAGTATTGAGGCCTGGAATGCTCTATCTTCGATGCCTCCCGCTCCGATGCCTTCTGTTCCTACGCCTTCCGCTCCGATGCCTTCTGTTCCTACGCCTTCCGCTTCAAGAGTAAAGCCACGTAGTGGGGCCTCAAGCAAACAACCTTTGTGAAGCACCATCTTTCTTTGTTTAGCAGTGCCTATCAATAAATCAAACATTTTCTCAATGTTACAATCATAGACTCACACAATTAATAAACAAACAAACAATAACAACTAAACAACCTAACAAGGCAGAAACGAAATAGCAACAAAGAGAAGAGTTTTTTTTAGAAATCTGGATCTGGAGTGCTTTCTAAGTCTTCCTTTGTTGAATGCATGGGTTGCCTCCCAAGTAGCGCTAAGACACAAACAAACACCAAAATGACTCAAATGACTCTAAAAACACATATTTTTGGGTTTTTCAAAAGAATTTTTTATTATTATTTTTTTTTTATTTTTTTATTTTTTTTATTTTTTAATTTTCGGAGTTTTATACCAAGACACTATAAAACACACTAAAACACTCTAAAAACGCTTAAAACAGCAAGAAACAACATTCTAAGTGAAAGGTGAATAAATCCCACGAAATTCATGCAAATACAAATTGTTTACCCCCCCACACTTAAATCAAACTTTGTCCTCAATGTTTTAAGCAGAAAGTCACAACAGAGCAAGCAAATAAACAAATACGAGAAAGAAAGCAAAGTAAAGGCAGTAAAGAAAAAGAAAGGAATAAAAATAAGTCTCTTAAAGGGTTTTCCAAGTTCTTCTCTATTCGGATGCATGGGTTGCCTCCCACGAAGCGCTTTCTTTTACGTCTTGCAGCCGGACGGTACCTCCGTTTAAGCTTGACTAGGTTCCATGGCATGGAGGGGTACCTCCTCCACGACATGCTCCTCAAACATCTCGTAATAGGGCTTCAATCGATGCCCATTCACTTTGAATTCTTGCTGCGTCCTTGAACTTTTGATTTGCACTGCACCATGAGGGAAAACATTAGTAACAACAAACGGGCCAATCCATTTAGAACGCAACTTACCAGGAAACAAACGTAGGCGAGAGTTAAAAAGTAACACTTTCTGCCCAACTGTGAAGGTCTTGGTTCGAATCATTTTATCATGGAATGCTTTGGTCTTGGCTTTGTACATCCGGGCATTCTCATAGGCTTCATTCCGAATCTCCTCAAGTTCATTCAATTGGAGCTTCCTATGAACTCCCGCTGCATCTATGTCCATGTTGAAAATCTTCACGGCCCAATGTGCCTTGTGCTCTAACTCTACGGGCAAATGACATGGCTTACCATAGACGAGCCGAAAAGGTGACATCCCAATGGGTGTTTTGTATGCCGTACGATATGCCCACAGTGCATCATCTAAACGTAAGCTCCAATCCCTCCTTGTTGGTCCAACGGTCTTCTCCAAAATTTGTTTGATTTCTCGGTTAGACACCTCGGCTTGGCCATTTGTTTGAGGATGGTAAGGTGTGGAGACCTTATGGTTGACATGGTACTTTCTTAGCAACGCCTCAATGGTCCGATTGCAAAAGTGAGACCCTCCATCACTTATGATTACTCTCGGCATTCCAAACCTAGCAAAAATGTTAGTTTTCACGAAATCTGCAACCACCTTAGAATCGTTAGTACGGGTGGCTTTTGCTTCCACCCATTTAGAAACATAATCAACGGCTAGCAAGATATGAGTGAAACCATAAGATGGAGGGAAAGGGCCCATGAAATCAATGCCCCAAACATCAAAAATTTCAACATTAAAGACAGGGGTTTGCGGCATTTGGTCCTTGGTACCTATGTTACCCATTCGTTGGCAACGATCACAAGACATACAAAAGGTTCTAGCATCCCTAAATATAGTCGGCCAATAAAAACCACACTCTAGAACCTTGAGGGCAGTGCGTTGTGTGCCAAAATGACCACCACATGCATATGTGTGACAAAAGCTTAGAATTGAGTGAAATTCAGAATCATGCACACATCTACGTACAATTTGATCTGAGCAATACTTCCACAAATAAGGGTCATCCCAAACATAGAAACGTGCATCATTTTTAAGCTTATCACGTTGGTGCTTGTTTAGTTCATTTGGAATTTGTTTAGCCACCAAGTAATTCACTAAATCTGCATACCATGGTTCACTTACCTCAATGGATAGCAGCTGCTCATCGGGAAAAGTTTCAGGGATAGGTACGGCATGTTCATGCTCCTCGTGGATCATTCGGCTTAAATGGTCAGCCACTACATTATCGCTTCCTTTCTTATCCCGGATTTCAATATCAAATTCTTGAAGAAGAAGAATCCAACGGATAAGCCTCGGCTTTGCTTCCTTTTTCGTGAGCAAGTACCTCAAAGCTGCATGATCAGAATAAACGATTACTTTAGTACCAATTAAATATGAACGGAATTTATCTAAAGCAAAAACCACAGCTAGAAGTTCTTTTTCCGTCGTGGAGTAGTTCAATTGGGCATCATTGAGAGTCCGAGAGGCATAGTATATGACATGCGGCCGCTTGTCTCTTCTTTGTCCTAGAACAGCTCCTAATGCATAGTCGGATGCATCGCACATGAGCTCGAACGGAAGGCTCCAATCTGGAGGTACAATAATGGGGGCCGAGACTAGCTTCTCCTTGAGTTGGTTAAATGCCGAATTACACTCTTCATCAAACTTGAATGGCACATCTTTTTGAAGCAATCGGCAAAGAGGGTTGGACATCTTGGAGAAGTCCTTGATAAAACGCCTATAGAACCCTGCATGGCCAAGAAACGAACGTACCTCTCTAACCGAATTAGGAGAGGGTAAGTGATGTACAAGGTCTATTTTCGATTTATCTACTGCAATTCCTTTTTCTGAAACAATATGTCCTAAAACTATACCTTGTTTCACCATAAAGTGACATTTCTCCCAATTCAAGACAAGGTTAGTTTCAACACATCGTTTCAAAATTAAGGTCAGATTATCCAAGCAATTATCAAATGAACTCCCAAATACACTGAAATCATCCATGAAAACCTCAATGATCTTTTCAACAAAATCGGAAAATATACTTACCATACACCTTTGGAAAGTGGCCGGTGCGTTGCATAAGCCAAATGGCATGCGACGATAAGCAAATGTTCCAAAGGGACATGTGAATGTGGTCTTCTCTTGATCATCCGGGGCTATCACAATTTGGTTATATCCAGAGTATCCGTCAAGAAAACAGTAAAAAGCATGACCGGCTAACCTTTCGAGCATCTGGTCGATGAATGGCAAAGGAAAGTGATCTTTCCTAGTCATGGCATTTAGCTTCCGGTAATCGATACATACTCGCCATCCAGTCTGAATGCGTGTAGGCACGAGCTCATTCTCATCATTCTTGATAACAGTTACTCCGGACTTCTTGGGAACGACTTGAACTGGAGAGACCCAACGGCTATCGGAGATAGGGTAGATCACTCCGCAATCTAAAAGCTTGATTATTTCCTTCTTCACCACTTCCATCATCGGAGGGTTGAGACGGCGTTGAGCCTCTCGAGTTGGTTTAGCCCCCTCCTCAAGAAGTATACGGTGCATGCATGTGGTAGGGCTTATTCCTTTAATGTCGGCCAAAGTCCACCCTATGGCCGTTTTGTGTTCTCGCAGCACCCTCACAAGCTTCTCCTCCTCCATTGCCGTGAGACTTGATGAAATGATGACGGGCAATGTTTCGCCTTTACCCAAAAACACATACTTCAAATGGTCTGGCAACGGCTTAAGTTCAAGCGATGGTGCCTGAACAACAGAAGGTAGCATCTTAGTGGAAACTGAATTTGAAAGTGAGAGTGGAACCTTACCATATTGTTGTGGCAATGACTCAAGGGCTGCCACAACCTCAATTATTTCTTCACTAGAACCCATTGCAAAGAATTCCTCCTCCTTGCCGTGGCCTTGCATTGGCCCAAATCCTTCATTTTTGCGCTCTATGGCCTTAGTGATGGTTGTTTCCAGGGCGTCCTCGTTCAATTCTTCAAGGTATACCTGCGCCAAAGAATCGATAACATCAATGGAAAAACAAGAATGGTCATCAACGGGATATCTCATAGTTTCAGAAATATTAAAATCAATCACTTCCCCATCGAATTCCATTGTCAAGGTGCCTTTGTATACATCAATCTTCGTTCGGGCCGTCTTCATGAATGGCCTACCAAGGAGAATCGGCAAAGATGTAGAATGGGCTAAATCCTCCATGTCTAGGACGTAGAAATCAGCCGGAAAAATTAAATGGTTCACCTGCACAAGCACATCCTCCAAAACTCCTTTTGGATACGCGTTAGAACGATCAGCCAATTGTATAATTACACCATCTTGTTTTAATTCACCCAAATTCATAGATGCATAAATAGAATAAGGCATGACATTTATGGATGCACCTAAATCAAGCATGGCATGTTCAAAACGATTATGTCCAATTACACAAGGAATCGTGAAACTACCGGGGTCTTTGCATTTGGTAGGCAGTTTACGTTGCAAAACAGCGGACACATTCTCGCTTACCTTCACTACTTCTTTGTTTGCCCTTCTTCTCTTTGTATTGCATAGGTCCTTGAGGAATTTAGCATACTTTGGAACCTGTTTGATTGCATCGAGAAGCGGTATGTTCACTTGCACTTTCCGGAACGTTTCAAGAATGTCCTTCTCGCTTTCTTCCTTTTTTTCTTGCATGAACCTACGAGGAAAAGGTACATTGGGCAGATTAGGACGTGAAGTACATGAATTTGAACTTAAATTACCTGATTTGGCCGAGTTAGGGTGATCTGCCTCAGGTTGTGTCGTCTCTTCATCTACTTTCTGGGCAGATTTGGGATTGTTTGGCTCGGTCCCAACTTCTTTTCCACCCCTTAGGGTGATGGCCTTGGCGGATTCGAATCCTCCCTTTGGATTGACTGTGGTTGAGCTAGGAAGCTTTCCTTGCTCTCTAATCTGTCCAAGGAACTCAGAAATCTGCCCTATTTGTTTCTTCATATCCATCATCTCCTTCTCGTTATTTTCTATTCGGTTGTTTTGATTTTGCAACCCCTGCGAAATAGAGGTTAGTAATTGCATAGCTTGATTACTTTCCAAAGACGTACCTGAATGAGATGATGCCGAAGGTTGTTGGGATTGTTGGGGTGCATACGGCTTGGAATAAAAACCAGGGGGGTTTGGCCTAAATCCTCCATGTTGGGCAGCTTGTTGTGGCTCCCTCCATTTGAAGTTTGGATGGTCCCTCCATCCGGCATTGTAAGTGTTCGAGTATGGGTTGTTTTGATTTTGTCCTTGGAAACCAATTGCATTGGCAGATTCCCACCCACCATTCTCGATTAGTTGAGGGCACTTGTCGGATGGATGCCCTTGAATTGAGCACACGCCACAAACTTGGTGTTCTTGTGCTTTTGGACCAATCACAACCTGAGAAACAAGAGAAGTAAGATTAGCAAGTTGTGATTGAATTTCAGAAATAGCACTCACCTCATTTACACTTTGTTGCCGTGGGGCTTCCCTTTGGCCCACTCCTTCATATTGTTGAGCGTTGAGCGCTCGGTTGGCTATGAGAATCTTGGCATCCCTTGGTGTTTTGTCCACCAATGCTCCTCCCGCTGATGCATCAACCATTTGACGTTCGATAGGAAGGAGGCCCTCATAGAAATATTGAAGGAGAAGTTCCTCCTTCATTTGATGTTGGGGACATGAAGCTACAAGGCCCTTGAAGCGCTCATAATAAGCCGGGAATGTCTCACCATGATTCTGTTGAATACCACTAATTTTCTTCCGTAGGAGAATCACTCTCGAAGTAGGGAAGAATTTCTCCAAGAAAGCACGCTTCATACTCTCCCACGAAGTCACAGTTCCCGGGGCTAGTTCGTAGAGCCAATCTTTGGCCTTGTCCATAAGTGAAAATGGAAAGGCCTTCATCTTCAATATACTCTCATCCACATTGACGGGGGTCATGCTCGAACAAACCACCTCGAACTCCTTCAAGTGTTTGTTGGGGTCTTCCATAGACAAGCCATGGAACTTCGGAATATGGTGTAACAAACTGGATTTGAGTTCAAATTCCTCAGTCTTCCCCTCTGCAGCCGTGGGGTATTGGATACAAAGAGGCAATGCATTATCCAAACCCGAGGCCGAAAGCTCCTTGATGGTTCTATTATCTGCTGCCATGGCTTGTTCTTCTTCAAAAATCTGATCCGTGGGCTTTTCTTCTACACCTACTTCGTCTTCTTCAAGCCCAGGTTGTGGTGGAGGTTGTGGTGGCTCTTGTTGACTCCTCGTTCTCCTCAAAGTGCGTTCAAAATCACCGTCAAAGTCGGAGATGTTCTCTATAATAGGCCGAGAGCTACGAGTCATACACAGTACCTAAAAAAAACAAGGAAACAAACAAACGAAGAATCTGAAATAAGAATGCACGAAAAACAAAAAAAATATAAAAATAAAGACAAAGGATTAGCAAAGTTGCTAATCCCCGGCAACGGCGCCAAAATTTGATGCGAGATTTACTTGACACTCAAATTAAACCCTCGTTTGACAATTGTAGTAGAATGGATAAGTGAGGGATCGTTCTAGACCGGGGATTAGGAGGGCTTGCTAAAACCTTCTAAATTGACTTAAAAACATAAAAACTAAATTAAAATACTCTTAACAAGACTACTATGACTCAGAAAGGCTTTGAAAAACTCAAATTGTTTAAAACAATCAAATTGACTCAAATAGAAGCTAGAACTTGATTTAGACGAATTTGCAATTGTTTATGACTCCACAAGCTTAAAGATACAAAAATAAAACAAATACGAATGATTAAGACTTAACAAAATAGGGGGGGGGGGAATTGTGGTTGGACGATATTAAATGAAAAAGACAGAATATAATTAAAGGCAAAATGTAAATATGAATGTGATAAAAAATATGGATGATGGAATAGCCAAGGGGTTCTTCTCCACACATGTTACACTTGCAAACAAAATTGATTCTCAGTTGGTCTTTTGATAAGTTGTGAAACTCAATGCTCCAAGTTAATTAGATCCGCTTAGATTAACTTTCAGATTTCCCTAAATTTGTTGGATTGAATGGAATACGCATTACAACCAAATTATTCTTAATCAAAGTCCCTAACTATGGAATACGCATGATAGAGACATTCAACAAAGATCATTAAGTTCAACGGAAATCATAAACATCGATGAGGCATTCGTTACTATGGAATACGCATGAAACTTATGCCAAGAATTCGTTTAACGCGATTATAAGCAACCTCCACTACTTGTGAATATAAGTTCATAGCGATTAGGTGAAATTCACTTATATTCTAGCGTCATATTTATGCATGAAAATTAAGCTTGCAATCTCAATGAACATACATAAATAAGTTATCAATCAAACAGTTAAACGAATTGAATCCACAACTTATGAAATTCCAACCAAACGTAATCAATTCAAATTGCAAATATAAACATAGTTTCGAATCACCCCCTAGCTAAAGGGGGTTTAGTTCCTCATAACATTGAAATCAAAGAAACACCTAAACATTCCAACAACTCAAACTTGAATTGTATGAACGTTTAGGCACTCTTCTCTTCTTCGTTGTTGTAGCACAAGGTCTAAGGTGAGCTTTGGGGATTATGTGAAGTGTTTTGGAGGGATGGGAAGTGGTTGGATAGTGGCTGCAATGAAGGAGAAAAACTGCACAGAAAATGGAAGGGGAATTGCGGCAATGGATGTGTATTTGTGTTGTGTGAAGTGTTGTGAATGGAAATATGAGATATGAATTGAATGAATGAATGCAAGGGTATTTATAGGAGTAGTGGAGGGAACATATGGCTGTTTGTTTAAGATGCAAGTGGCTAATTAATGATGGAAAAGTATGTGATTGAATTAAAGGATGCAAAGTGAATGAATCATGAATCATTGTGGATGAAAGGTGGAAGTGCATGTGTTGATGACTAGGTTAGTGGGTGGAAATCTGAAAATGGCATATAGGAATGGGAGCTCACGGTTTGAATGTGTAAAGTGTGTGTGAATGCATGTGAAGATGCAATAAATAATGCATGTAGGGTTAGGAAATAATGAAGAAATGCATGTGAGATGTTTGGAAAGGAAATGGGAACCCACGACAATGAAGTTGTTTTGTGTTGTGAATTATGATGAATGCATGTGAGTTAAAGAGGGAGAATGTGGTGAAATGATGAAGTAGGAAGGTGGAAATGCATGTGAGATGTTTGGAAAGGAATAAAGAATGAATGGTGGAAATGTGAGTGAATGATGTGCATGTGTGAGAATGCATGTGGAATTAAGAGGAGTATGGAAGTGAAATAAATGAATGATATGTTAAGTGATAAGTGAATGATATGTGGTGAGTGATAAGTGAATGGTTTGATAAGTGATAAATGAATTAGTTTAAAGGGCTAGGGTTTAAGTACATAGAATGGGCCTAAAATAGGTTGGTTTGTATGGCATAATGTGTTTGATTGGGCTAGAGCCATTGTTTTGTGTCTTCAAGTGCATACAAGGCCTTCAAATTCGTCCATCCTCTTGGCTCCATGGATAAGCTATCCAATCCATGCCCAAAAATGCTCCAAATGGCCTCAAAATGCACTTTCTTGCTCCCTAGGCCCTTAGAACCTGAAAACACACAAAAGAAGCATAAAGGACTAAAATAACGAGAGAAACATAACGTAAATGCACGAGAACAAGCCATTTAAGTCGCATGAATATGCTCCTATCAGGAATTAACTCCAAATCTTTAAAGAAAAGGAAACACAAAGTCAAAATTTGAAGGAAAAGGGAAGGGGACCCGCGGCATTCAATTGTGATAAGGGGAATGTCATTTATTTCTGAAATTAGGCAAGGACTTTAGAATAGAAAAGGGTATGTGAGTTATGGCTGAGTTTGATATGAAAAAGGAATGTGTTTGAATGCTTTAGAATAGGAAAGAAGGCCCTCCCTTGCACGGCAAGGAAGGGAAACACTAAGGGGATACACGGCAAGGAATTTATGTTGCAAGGAAACTTTGTTTTGTGTCCTAGAATAGATAGAAGTCCTTAATGTTTCTGAAACATGGAGTCATTAAGGATTAGGAAAGGTTAAACCAAAATAGGAAACCTTCTTTGACTAGGATTCCTCATTTGATTAGGAATCCTCTTGTGATTAGGAATCCTAACTCTTTTAGGTCTTCAATTTCGTCCATTCCTTTTGCTCCAAGCATAAGCTATCCATTCCAAGTCCAATTTTGCTCCAAAATGCACCTTTTTGCTTCCTTAGCCATGGGAACCTAAAAACACACGAAAATGGCTTAAACTACTAAAAGAACTATGAATTAACAACATAAATGCACGAAAACAAGCTAAGTAAGTCGCCTAAATATGCTCCTATCAGGAGCATATTTATGCTACTTAGTTATGTTGTTTCCTTGCATTTAGTTAATTAATTACTACTTATTATAGTCTTTTAAGCTATTTTCATATGTTTGTAGGTCCTAATGGCAAAAGGAGCAAGAAAGTGCATTTTGGAGCCATTTGGAGCAGTTTTGGGCATCAATTGGATAGCTTATGAGTGGAGCAAGGTGGATGGACGAAATTGATGGGAAGAGAGGCTAGGAGTATGCTACAAATCTGGAGAAACAAGTTCAAATACAAAGAAGACAAGAAAAGAGCAAGAAATAAGGAACATTATCCAACCTTATCTTATCCTATCCTAACCAACCTTATCCTTTTGCAAATCAAACATTATCCTATCTTATCTTATGCAAATCAGGTTGTGCCCTAATTCTAGCTATTTAGAAGGGATTAATTATATATTTAGACACATAACTCAGATTCTAGAAGCCTAATCCCTTATGTGCCGCATATATGCCATTCCTTGGAGGTTTAGGAGTTGTAATCCCTATCCTACACCTATGTCGTGTGTCATTATCACTTAGGTCCAGAAATTTGTCTAAATACATTCTTTCTAGAAGCCTATTCCTGATCCTAATTGGTTGCCGCACCTTTCTAGTTTAATTCCCTTTGGTTTCTGATTGTTTTAACCCATTCCACTTGGGTTTTGGTTGTAGAATCATTTCTCAACTCCCTTTCTATGCCATGATAACCTGTATATATATTCCTTATGCGCCAATTTCAGAGGACACCACCATATATTTTGAGAAATTGAGAGTGAGTGCCGCAGGTCCCTTGGAGAAGTCTTGGAGATTTGTGCGTGCTTGTAAGGAAGGAAGAAAAAGGAGTCTTGGCCGTGTTTTGCATTCCAAGGGAGGTTCGAAGTTTGCCATTGGAGTCGCTGGGGACGTACCTGGTTCTTTCTATCTTTAGATTTGTTTCAATGTTGGTTTTAATGTTGTTTTCAATTATGATGAACATGTGGAACTAATTTCTTTTTAGTTAGAGGTGAATTAGAAGCCATGATTATATGTTTTATATGTATTATATGTATTGATTACATCTAGTTATTGTTTCTTAAGTCTTGAATGTGATTTGCTTATCTGAAAGTTAATTTATGCTTTTCATAGTTAACTTGGGGCGTTGTCATTCATAGTCTAAAGGAATAATAACTGGAAATTGGTTTGTATGCATATATCATGTGTGGAGAAGGACCCTCTAACTAGCCTTTCACCCATTTAATTCACCCAAATTCGTTTTTACAAAGTGTTTTTATGCAAAGTTTCTGTTTTAAGTTTTAAATTCGTCAAAAACAATCCCCCTTTCATTTAGTCTTGTTATTTGAGTCAAAATCTGTTTTCTTTTAGTCTTTTGAGTCAAGTTAAGTTTTATTTTCGTCAACATCACTTGTTAGGTTTAGAATTGAGTCTTTTTTATTGTTTGTTGTTGTTTTGAGTGTTTTAAGTTAGTTTAGAGTCTATAGAGTCCAGTTTACTTTTTTTGAGTCTTATTTGTGTTGATTAGCATCCCTAGTTGATGTGAAATATTCTAACACTCAAATTAAAACCCTATGATTGTAGTATGTGTAAGTAGGGATCGTTCTAGGCCGGGGATTAGAAGGGATGCTAATCTACTCAAATTAAACTCTAAAACACTAAACTAGACTCAAAAACAGAAAACTAGACTCTAACAACTCAAAACAAACTAAAAAGACTCAAAACAGCACAAACTAAGTTAAATTGACTCAAACTAGACTCTAAAGGGTGATTTGGACGAATTCGAACTTAACTTTGACTCAAAACACTTAAAAACATAATTTTGGACATATTCTAACTAAAAGACACAACCAAGTAAAGGGGGATTGGATTTTGGACGAAATTAAGGTAAAAACAAGCAGATTGTAAAGACTCTAAACAACTTGGACGAAATTGGGGAAAAATATGGGTGATAAGCTAGCTAGAGGTTCTTTCTCCACACATGACACACTTGCATACAAATTGATTTCCAGTTGCTTTTCCAATAAACCATGAATCTCAACACCCCAGATTAACCATGAACAGCAGTAATGAACCCTCAGATTTTCCTTGAGTCATTGAATTGGATGGAATACGCATTGGCAACCAAATTATTCTTCAATCTACATGAACAGCATAATAGAGATACAATCAAAGATCATTAAGCTTTGTGAAAATCATAAGCATTGACAAGGCATTCGTAACTATGAAAAACATGATACTCTTGCCAGGAATTTACCTATCATGATCGTGACTAGCAACCTCCACTACTTCTAAATATAAGTTCATAACAATTAGGCGAAACTCCCTTATATTTTAGCATCAAATTCATGCATGCAAACTAAGCGAGCCCTCTTAATCAACACACTAGAATAAGTTCTTAATCAAACAGTTAAGTAAATTGTATTCAAGATTTATGAAATCACAACTGAAAGTAATCAATTCACATTGCAAATATAATCATGGTTTCAAAGTCTCCTCTAGCTAAAACAAGTTTAGCTCCTCAGGTTCGCAAAACAAAGATAATTAAACTTACACATTAAAAACAAAGATAGAATACACCTAGAAACACTCCAGGTGGCTCCTCCTTACTTCCTTGCTGAGCACAATGGGGATTTGTGTGAATTTAGGCTCTTGAAGTGTGGTGGATGGTGTGGTGTGAAATTGTGGTTAAGGGTGGTGGTTTATGAGTGTTGCGGCATCATGTATTTATAGGATGAAGGGAATGCACGAAATTGGGCTGAAAAGGAGAGGAATTAGGACTCCAAATCACTAAAGAACAAGGACACTTTCAATCAGATTCAAAGGAGGACAAGGAATGGTCCTTGTGGCAGATTCTAGAACTTCTAGAATGGTACATGTGGCATAAACTTAGGGCACAAAAATAGGGCTTCTAGAACCTGATATTTAGGTGATTTAATGTGAAAATGAGTCCTCTTTGCAGCTAGAATTAAGGTAGGAAAAGATTAGGTTAGGATAAGATAAGATAAGGTTGGATAAGGTTTGGATAAGATAAGGTAATTTGGATAATGTTTCCTTCTTCATGGCTGATTCCTTATCCTCCAAGTCTTTGATTTAATTCTTCCAGATGTTAAGCACATTCCTAGCCTCTTTTGATCTTCAATTTCGTCCAGCCACCTTGCTCCAAGCATATGCAATCCATTCCAAGCCCAAAACTGCTCCAAATTGCACCAAATTGCACTTTCTTGCCAACTTTGTCATTTAAACTTACAAACACACGAAAATTGCTTAAAACACTATAATAAATAGAAACTAACTTACTAAATGCAAAGAAACAAGCTAACAAAGTCGCATAAATATGCTCCTATCAAATTCCCCCACACTTAGCTTTTGCTAGTCCCCGAGCAAAACAAAACAAACAAAACATAACCTGGACCTTCCAACATTTACCTTAGGGATTTCCAATGCAACATGACATGTTAAAAATCACTACTCACATAGATTTTAGCTATCCTTACTCTTGAGCATACACTTAACCGTAGTCACCACTTACTAGCTCGCATTTAATCAATTAAAACAACATTTTGAAGTAGTAACATGCCTTAGAGAATCCCTCAATTCCTTACTGGATATACTCTCTATTTTGACAAAGATTTTCTAACTACACTCCTTACACTAAGTATATGTGAGAAGATTGATGTAAACATGTAGACTAATACTCACATATGTATAATCAAAGAAGGCACTTTCTGGAATTATTAACATGTATATGATATGATCTCATGAATGGAATGCCACTACTTAGACGCGAGAACCAGGGATACCATATGCTCAAAAAATTTTAAACTCCACATATTAAAACACATAACAATCAAGATCAAAGTCAAAGGTTTGTAACGGGGATAAGGTATTGGCTAACAAAGAAAGGTAAGGATAAACAAAAGTTCTTAAAGCAATAGTAAGCAAAGTAATGAAATAAACACTTAGATTTCACTTTTGAATGCAGGAACCAACTTTAAACACCCAAGGGATATTCACACAATACTTAGGGCCAGATTCAAACTTTTGGACCATTTTTTCAACAACCAATACTTGTGAGTTCAATCTCACTTATTTCTCAACTCTTTTTCTTTCTTTTATCTACTTTTTCTTCTTATTTCTTTCTTTTTCACAGTTTTTTTTTTTTTTTTTTTTTTTTGCGAGCCCAATTCTTTCTTTCTTTGGTACACTAAACATACATCCTCATAGGTTTCCAACGAAAAACCCTCCCCCACACTTGTTTTTCTGCAAATTGTAGATCACAATGAATTCCCTCTAAGTCATGCTCCACTATTCTTTAAGAACAAGGGTGTGGATAGTCCTATTCTAGGCTAGGTAAGGATAATGTGGTTAACAAAGAAAATTAGGCTAACTAAGGCTCAAAGGGGTTAAACCTACAATACATATGCAAAGGGGTAAGGCTTTTTGGCTCTGGTTTAACTAAACAACTTCATCTTGTTATATATGTTATGCACTCAATTTTATGCTTTGAATGAAACGGGCATGAGTTCTAGTATTTGGAACTATAGTGATGAAAACGCATTCTAAGTAGCAACCAAGCAAAGAATAATGAGATCATGCAACGACTTTAGAAAACAAAAACATCAAGATTAATAACTCTCCAAACAAAGTTTAGGCTCAAGTCTCTCAGGGTTGTAGCGTTAGTTTGAGTTTCTTCCTTCAAGCATGCTACAAAAACTGACTTTTTTCCCTTTTGTGATTACATGTGAATTCGTAAACGACAACTACAACTAAGCATAAACCAAAGAGCATATCAAACTTCCATCCATGTTTGTAACTTTCTTTAATAGTCATGCAATTAAAAACCAAATCCTCATCATTGTCTTGGAAGGTACCCTAAGACACAAACAAACACACAAAAATGACTCTTTCTGGGATTTTTCAACATTCTTTATCGATTTTTTTTTTTTTTTTTTTTTTTTCAAATTTTCGGATTTTTGTTTAAGACACATAAAAACACTCCAAAACACACTAAAAACACTTAAAAACAGTGAGTAACAACTTTAGAAGTGATAGGTGATAAAATCCCACGAAAATTATGTAAAAAGTAGCTTGTTTACCCCCCCACACTTAAACAAAACATTGTCCTCAATGTTTTAAGCATAGACTTACAAACAAACAAACAAATAACACAACTAACAAACATGGCAATCATGGCAAAGTAAAAGCAATAAAGAGTAGGGTTTAGGAACGTAAATTTGCTTGTGGTGCCGAAGATTCCTAGGTCTTCTTTATTTGATTGCATGGGTTGCCTCCTAAGAAGCGCTTGCTTTAACGTCTTCCAGCCAGACGATACCTCCTTTTAAGCTCCCCTAGGTCCCATGGCATGGAATTGATCTTTGAATGGGAGGTGATACTTAAGATGATCTGGTAATGGTTTAAATTCTACAGTGGGTGCCTGAATCATTAACAACATATTAGTATAAAACAGAATTGAAATTCGGGGAGGTGGCTTACTTGTGTGCTCCGACATGAACTCAAGAATAAACACCCCTTCGAAAGTTGTAAGACTAGAAAATTCAGCCAGATTTGTTGTTTTGAGAGTTATGACTTGTCCCGTGTCATAAAATCCAACTTCTTTGGGAATTGTTGTCTCAAGTATATCCTCTTTAATGAATTCTAGACATTCCCCAGCTACATCTTGCTCTTGATTCTTTGGGAAGGTTTTGAAGATGCCTTTGATAGGAGCATATTCATGCGACTTAAATGGCTTGTTCTCGTACATTTACGTTATGTTTCTTTAGTTATTTTAGTTCTTTATGCTTCTTTTGTGTTTTTTCAGGTTCTAAGGGCTTAGGGAGCAAGAAAGTGCATTTTGAGGCCATTTGGAGCATTTTTGGGCATGGATTGGATAGCTTATCCATGGAGCCAAGAGGATGGACGAATTTGAAGGCCTTGTATGCTCTTTGGGGACATCAAACAAAGGGCCTAGCCCAATCAAACAAATCCTTTGAGCCATGGAAAACCTCTAGCCCAATCAAACATATTATGCCATGCAAACCAACCTATTTTAGGCCCATTCTATGTACTTAAACCCTAGCCCTTTAAACTAGCCCTATTATCACTTATCACTTTCATTCACTTATCACTTTCATTCACTTATCACTCACCACATATCATTCATTTATCACTTAACATATCATTCACTTATCACTTATCATACTCATAATCATCTACACATTTCAACCATTTAAACATATGCATTTCAACTCACATGCACATCCACCTCTTTCCACCTAATCCACATGCTTTCACAACCTAAAACACATGCACATGCACCACTAATCCCTTCACTTTCATGCCATCATTTCTTCCCCCCCCCCCAATGCCGTGCACTCCTTGAGCATTTCCAGTTTTTCCCCTTCTTTTTGTATTCACAAGTCACATGCATTCACTTCATCATTACACCACCACTCATTCTTTAAATCCACATGCACATTCAATCATTCATTCAAGCCCCCTTGTGCCATGTTTCCCCCTTTGTTCCCACCCATCACATGCATCATCATCAAACAAACTCTCAATGCCGTGGGTTCCCTTTGCTCCCCTTGTGCAATTCCAGTTTTCACATGTGTCCTAGCTGTTTTTCCATCATTCCTCCACACAAATGCTTAAACAAACATCCATATGTTCCCTCCACTACCCCTATAAATACCCTAGCATTCATTCATTCATGCACATCTCATATTTCCATTCACAACACTTCACACAACACAAACACAACCCTTGTGCCGCAAATCATTTCCATTTCTGTGCAGTTTTTCTCCTCCATTGCAGCCACTATCCAACCACTTCCCATCCCTCCAAAACACTTCACATAATCCCCAAAGCTCACCTTAGACCTTGTGCTACAACAACGAGGAAGAAAAGAGTGCTTAAACGTTCATACAATTCAAGTTTGAGTTGTTGGAATGTTTAGGTGTTTCTTTGATTTCAAAGTTTAAATTTAATTCTCTTTGTTTTGTACGTATGAGAATGGAAGATAAGAGTGCCTAAACGTTCATACAATTCAAGTTTGAGTTGTTGGAATGTTTAGGTGTTTCTTTGATTTCAAAGTTATGAGGAACTAAACCCCCTTTAGCTAGGGGGTGATTCGAAACTATGTTTATATTTGCAATTTGAATTGATTACGTTTGGTTGGAATTTCATAAGTTGTGGATTCAATTCGTTTAACTGTTTGATTGATAACTTATTTATGTATGTTCATTGAGATTGCAAGCTTAATTTTCATGCATAAATATGACGCTAGAATATAAGTGAATTTCACCTAATCGTTATGAACTTATATTCACAAGTAGTGGAGGTTCCTTATAAACAATCGCGTTAAACGAATTCTTGGCATAAGTTTCATGCGTATTCCATAGTAACGAATGCCTCGTCGATGTTTATGATTTCCGTTGAACTTAATGATCTTGGTTAAATGTCTCTATCATGCGTATTCCATAGTTAGGGACTTTGATTAAGAATAATTTGGTTGTAATGCGTATTCCATTCAATCCAACGAATCTAGGGAAATCTGAAAGTTAATTTAAGCGGACCTAATTAACTTGGAGCATTGAGTTTCATAATTTATCGAAAGACCAACTGAGAATCAATTTTGTTTGCAAGTGTAACATGTGTGGAGAAGAACCCCTTAGCTATTCCATCATCCATATTTTCATCACATTCATCTTTACTATCTGTTTTAAATTATAATCTGTCTGTTTAATTTAATCTCGTCCAACCACAATTCCCCCCTCTATTTTGTTAAGTTTTAATCATTTGATTTGTCTCATTTTATGTTTTTAAGTATTTGGAGTCTTTTGAACTTGTTTTGAGTCTTTTAGTTTGTCTTAGTGTTTTAAAAGTTAGTTTTATTTATTTGAGTCAAGTGTTTAGCATCCCTAGTTAATCCCCGGTTAGAACGATCCCTACTTACATCATTACTACAATTGTCACAAATAGGGTTTAGTTTGTGTGCGTATAAAAATCGCATCAAATTTTGGCGCCGTTGCCGGGGATTAGCAAAGTTGCTAGTCCCTTGTCTTTATTTTTATATTTTTTTTTTTTTCGTGCATTCTTATTTCAGATTCTTAGTTTGTTTGTTTCCTTGTTTTTTTAGGTACTGTGTATGACTCGTAGCTCTCGGCCTATTATAGAGAACATCTCCGACTTTGACGGTGATTTTGAACGCACTTTGAGGAGAACGAGGAGTCAACAAGAGCCACCACAACCTCCACCACAACCTGGGCTTGAAGAAGACGAAGTAGGTGTAGAAGAAAAGCCCACGGATCAGATTTTTGAAGAAGAACAAGCCATGGCAGCAGATAATAGAACCATCAAGGAGCTTTCGGCCTCGGGTTTGGATAATGCATTGCCTCTTTGTATCCAATACCCCACGGCTGCAGAGGGGAAGACTGAGGAATTTGAACTCAAATCCAGTTTGTTACACCATATTCCGAAGTTCCATGGTTTGTCTATGGAAGACCCCAACAAACACTTGAAGGAGTTCGAGGTGGTTTGTTCGAGCATGACCCCCGTCAATGTGGATGGGAGTATACTGAAGATGAAGGCCTTTCCATTTTCACTTATGGACAAGGCCAAAGATTGGCTCTACGAACTAGCCCCGGGAACTGTGACTTCGTGGGAGAGTATGAAGCGTGCTTTCTTGGAGAAATTCTTCCCTACTTCGAGAGTGATTCTCCTACGGAAGAAAATTAGTGGTATTCAACAGAATCATGGTGAGACATTCCCGGCTTATTATGAGTGCTTCAAGGGCCTTGTAGCTTCATGTCCCCAACATCAAATGATTGATGCATCAGCGGGAGGAGCATTGGTGGACAAAACACCAAGGGATGCCAAGATTCTCATAGCCAACCGAGCGCTCAACGCTCAACAATATGAAGGAGTGGGTCAAAGGGAAGCCCCACGACAACAAAGTGTAAATGAGGTGAGTGCTATTTCTGAAATTCAATCACAACTTGCTAATCTTACTTCTCTTGTTTCTCAGGTTGTGATTGGTCCAAAAGCACAAGAACACCAAGTTTGTGGCGTGTGCTCAATTCAAGGGCATCCATCCGACAAGTGCCCTCAACTAATCGAGAATGGTGGGTGGGAATCTGCCAATGCAATTGGTTTCCAAGGACAAAATCAAAACAACCCATACTCGAACACTTACAATGCCAAATGGAGGGACCATCCAAACTTCAAATGGAGGGAGCCACAACAAGCTGCCCAACAAGGAGGATTTAGGCTAAACCCCCCTGGTTTTTATTCCAAGCCGTATGCACCCCAACAACCCCAACAACCTTCGGCATCATCTCATTCAGGTACGTCCTTGGAAAGTGATCAAGCTATGCAATTACTAACCTCTATTTCGCAGGGGTTGCAAAATCAAAACAACCGGATAGCAAATAATGAGAAGAAGATGATGGATATGAAGAAACAAATAGGGCAGATTTCTGAGTTCCTTGGACAGATTAGAGAGCAAGGAAAGCTTCCTAGCTCAACCACAGTCAATCCAAAGGGAGGATTCGAATCCGCCAAGGCCATCACCCTAAGGGGTGGAAAAGAAGTTGGGACCGAGCCAAACAATCCCAAATCTGCCCAGAAAGTAGATGAAGAGACGACACAACCTGAGGAAGTGTCTAGCTCACCCACGGTAAGGGTGAAAAACCCAATGCCGCAGGCCCCCAATCACCCTAACTCGGCCAAATCAGGTAATTTAAGTTCAAATTCATGTACTTCACGTCCTAATCTGCCCAATGTACCTTTTCCTCGCAGGTTCATGCAAGAAAAAAAGGAAGAAAGCGAGAAGGACATTCTTGAAACGTTCCGGAAGGTGCAAGTGAACATACCGCTTCTCGATGCAATCAAACAGGTTCCAAAGTATGCTAAATTCCTCAAGGACCTATGCAATACAAAGAGAAGAAGGGCAAACAAAGAGGTAGTGAAGGTAAGCGAGAATGTGTCCGCTGTTTTGCAACGTAAACTGCCTACCAAGTGCAAAGACCCCGGTAGTTTCACGATTCCTTGTGTGATTGGACATAATCGTTTTGAACATGCCATGCTTGATTTAGGTGCATCCATAAATGTCATGCCTTATTCTATTTATGCATCTATGAATTTGGGTGAATTAAAACAAGATGGTGTAATTATACAATTGGGCGATCGTTCTAACGCGTATCCAAAAGGAGTTTTGGAAGATGTGCTTGTGCAGGTGAACCATTTAATTTTTCCGGCTGATTTCTACGTCCTAGACATGGAGGATTCAACCCATTCTACATCTTTGCCGATTCTCCTTGGTAGGCCATTCATGAAGACGGCCCGAACGAAGATTGATGTATACAAAGGCACCTTGACAATGGAATTCGATGGGGAAGTGATTGATTTTAATATTTCTGAAACTATGAGATATCCCGTTGATGACCATTCTTGTTTTTCCATTGATGTTATCGATTCGTTGGCGCAGGTATACCTTGAAGAATTGAACGAGGACGCCCTAGAAACAACCATCACTAAGGCCATAGAGTGCAAAAATGAAGGATTTGGGCCAATGCAAGGCCACGGCAAGGAGGAGGAATTCTTTACCATGGGTTCTAGTGAAGAAATAATTGAGGTTGTGGCAGCCCTTGAGTCATTGCCACAACAATATGGTAAGGTTCCACTCTCACTTTCAAATTCAGTTTCCACTAAGATGCTACCTTCTGTTGTTCAGGCACCATCGCTTGAACTTAAGCCGTTGCCGGACCATTTGAAGTATGTGTTTTTGGGAGAAGGCGAAACATTGCCCGTCATCATTTCATCAAGTCTCACGGCAATGGAGGAGGAGAAGCTTGTGATAGTGCTGCGAGAACACAAAACGGTCATAGGTGGACTTTGGCCGACATTAAAGGAATAAGCCCTACCACATGCATGCACCGTATACTTCTTGAGGAGGGGACTAAGCCATCCCGAGAGGCTCAACGCCGTCTCAACCCTCCGATGATGGAAGTGGTGAAGAAGGAAATAATCAAGCTTTTGGATTGCGGAGTGATCTACCCTATCTCCGATAGCCGTTGGGTCTCTCCAGTTCAAGTCGTTCCCAAGAAGTCCGGAGTAACTGTTATCAAGAATGATGAGAATGAGCTCGTACCTACACGCATTCAGACTGGATGGCGAGTATGTATCGATTACCGGAAGCTAAATGCCATGACTAGGAAAGATTACTTTCCTTTGCCATTCATCGACCAGATGCTCGAAAGGTTAGCCGGTCATGCCTTTTACTGTTTTCTTGATGGATACTCTGGATATAACCAAATTGTGATAGCCCCGGATGATCAAGAGAAGACCACATTCACATGTCCCTTTGGAACATTTGCTTATCGTCGCATGCCATTTGGCTTATGCAACGCACCGGCCACTTTCCAAAGGTGTATGGTAAGTATATTTTCCGATTTTGTTGAAAAGATCATTGAGGTTTTCATGGATGATTTCAGTGTGTTTGGGAGTTCATTTGATAATTGCTTGGATAATCTAACCTTAATTTTGAAACGATGTGTTGAAACTAACCTTGTCTTGAATTGGGAGAAATGTCACTTTATGGTGAAACAAGGTATAGTTTTAGGACATATTGTTTCAGAAAAAGGAATTGAAGTAGATAAATCGAAAATAGACCTTGTACGTCACTTACCCTCTCCTACTTCGGTTAGAGAGGTACGTTCGTTTCTTGGCCATGCAGGGTTCTATAGGCGTTTTATCAAGGACTTCTCCAAGATGTCCAACCCTCTTTGCCGATTGCTTCAAAAAGATGTGCCATTCAAGTTTGATGAAGAGTGTAATTCGGCATTTAACCAACTCAAGGAGAAGCTAGTCTCGGCCCCCATTATTGTACCTCCAGATTGGAGCCTTCCGTTCGAGCTCATGTGCGATGCATCCGACTATGCATTAGGAGCTGTTCTAGGACAAAGAAGAGACAAGCGGCCGCATGTGATATACTATGCCTCTCGGACTCTCAATGATGCCCAATTGAACTACTCCACAACGGAAAAAGAACTTCTAGCTGTGGTTTTTGCTTTAGATAAATTCCGTTCATATTTAATTGGTACTAAAGTAATCGTTTATTCTGATCATGCAGCTTTGAGGTACTTGATCACGAAAAAGGAAGCAAAGCCGAGGCTTATCCGTTGGATTCTTCTTCTTCAAGAATTTAATATTGAAATCCGGGATAAGAAAGGAAGCGAGAATGTAGTGGCTGACCATTTAAGCCGAATGATCCACGAGGAGCATGAACATGCCGTACCTATCCCTGAAACTTTTCCCGATGAGCAGCTGCTATCCATTGAGGTAAGTGAACCATGGTATGCAGATTTAGTGAATTACTTGGTGGCTAAACAAATTCCAAATGAACTAAACAAGCACCAACGTGATAAGCTTAAAAATGATGCACGTTTCTATGTTTGGGATGACCCTTATTTGTGGAAGTATTGCTCAGATCAAATTATACGTAGATGTGTGCATGATTCTGAATTTCACTCAATTCTAAGCTTTTGTCACACATATGCATGTGGTGGTCATTTTGGCACACAACGCACTACCCTCAAGGTTCTAGAGTGTGGTTTTTATTGGCCGACTATATTTAGGGATGCTAGAACCTTTTGTATGTCTTGTGATCGTTGCCAACGAATGGGTAACATAGGTACCAAGGACCAAATGCCGCAAACCCCTGTCTTTAATGTTGAAATTTTTGATGTTTGGGGCATTGATTTCATGGGCCCTTTCCCTCCATCTTATGGTTTCACTTATATCTTGCTAGCCGTTGATTATGTTTCTAAATGGGTGCAAGCAAAAGCCACCCGTACTAACGATTCTAAGGTGGTTGCAGATTTCGTGAAAACTAACATTTTTGCTAGGTTTGGAATGCCGAGAGTAATCATAAGTGATGGAGGGTCTCACTTTTGCAATCGGACCATTGAGGCGTTGCTAAGAAAGTACCATGTCAACCATAAGGTCTCCACACCTTACCATCCTCAAACAAATGGCCAAGCCGAGGTGTCTAACCGAGAAATCAAACAAATTTTGGAGAAGACCGTTGGACCAACAAGGAGGGATTGGAGCTTACGTTTAGATGATGCACTGTGGGCATATCGTACGGCATACAAAACACCCATTGGGATGTCACCTTTTCGGCTCGTCTATGGTAAGCCATGTCATTTGCCCGTAGAGTTAGAGCACAAGGCACATTGGGCCGTGAAGACTTTCAACATGGACATAGATGCAGCGGGAGTTCATAGGAAGCTCCAATTGAATGAACTTGAGGAGATTCGGAATGAAGCCTATGAGAATGCCCGGATGTACAAAGCCAAGACCAAAGCATTCCATGATAAAATGATTCGAACCAAGACCTTCACAGTTGGGCAGAAAGTGTTACTTTTCAACTCTCGCCTACGTTTGTTTCCTGGTAAGTTGCGTTCTAAATGGATTGGCCCGTTTGTTGTTACTAATGTTTTCCCTCATGGTGCAGTGCAAATCAAAAGTTCAAGGACGCAGCAAGAATTCAAAGTGAATGGGCATCGATTGAAGCCCTATTACGAGATGTTTGAGGAGCATGTCGTGGAGGAGGTACCCCTTCATGCCGTGGAACCTAGTCAAGCTTAAACGGAGGTACCGTCCGGCTGCAAGACGTAAAAGAAAGCGCTACTTGGGAGGCAACCCATGCATTCAACAAAGGAAGACTTAGAAAGCACTCCAAATCCAGATTCCTAAAAAACTCTTCTCTTTGTTGCTATTTTGTTTCTGCTTTGTTAGGTTGTTTAGTTGTTATTGTTTGTTTGTTTATTAATTGTGTGAGTCTATGATTGTAACATTGAGAAAATGTTTGATTTATTGATAGGCACTGCTAAACAAAGAAAGATGGTGCTTCACAAAGGTTGTTTGCTTGAGGCCCCACTACGTGGCTTTACTCTTGAAGCGGAAGGCGTAGGAACAGAAGGCATCGGAGCGGAAGGCGTAGGAGCAGAAGGCATCGGAGCGGGAAGCATCGAAGATAGAGCATTCCAGGCCTCAATACTTGGCCAAGCGCTGGATGAGCCAGGAAAAAGGTGCCTCTGGAGGAAAGACGAAAACCTTTGACGGTCACTGTGAATCCGACCTTCAGACTCTTGCAGCTCATCAAGCTTCCTCTTCATGCCCGTCGAATAGTTGTTTGCAAGCACGTGCAAACTTCTATTCTCATACTTCAGCTGCTGGATCTCCTGCTTGAGACTTTCCACCTCTGCCATCAATGATTCCACCTGACGGGAGCGGGCAAGCAGGCGTTGGCCCATGTTGGACACAGAACTCGCACACTGAACACTAAGTGCGAGGGACTCTTGAACGGCCAACTCATCGGACCGTCCTGACAGCCGCCTACTATCTTTCGGAGTGAGGAGGTTCCTAGCTACTATTGTAGCTGTTGTGGCGTCCTGCATCACGGAGTCTTCACCTGTGAGAGGACCGTTAGAAGAAAAGAAAGAAGGGCGCCATACGTTACCTTGACGCGGCGCGCCCGTATCACTGCTAAGGCTCAATTCCAAGCTAAGGTTCGATGAGTTTGCCATTTTTCAAAAGTGTTCAAAGAGAAGGGATGGAGTTAAATTTCAAAGGGCCGGAGTCGATTTTCAAGAATGGGAAATCTTCAGAGTGTGTTTGTTGTGGTGATCGATAGCTCAATAAAAAAGCCAAGGCGACGCGTCCACCAATTCAAAAAGCCGGAATTTCCGGCATAATTTAGGCGACGCTTTCTCGGCTTTTCAGAAGGCGCGTTCAACTTTGTCAAAAGATTTCTTCTTTTCAGACAACACGTGGAGGCCATCATCACAACTACACATCTTTAGCCGACAAGCGCAAAGTTCGGCGACGATTTCTCTGCTTTTCAGAAGGCGCGTTCAACTTTGTCAAAAGATTTCTTCTTTTCAGACAACACGTGGAGGCCATCATCACAACTACACATCTTTAGCCGACAAGCGCAAAGTTCGGCGACGATTTCTCTGCTTTTCAGAAGACGCGTGCAGCTTTGTCAAAAGGAGCCGCATCTGCACTACCACGTGTCGCTCAGAAATCGAAGGGGCGCCTGCTCAAAAATCGAAGAGGCGCCACTATTTCAAAAAGCCAGAGTTGCGGGATCAAAACGTTTGTCGACAAAGGTAAAAAGTACCACCACTTGCTATTATCTCTATATATGTCGACCTTCGTCTTTTATGGCAGGGCAAACCTGAAGAAAATGCCCAACTCTCCCTCACCTCTGAGAGTGCACTCCCAGCAAAGCCTTTCGAAATACTAAATTCTTTCTTCTTCCCCAAAGATGATACCAGATGTCTGGAGTACAGATGACCCAGGAGGAAACAACACAACAAATACATGTGCTGATTCATTCACCGCTTCTTCAAAAGCAAAGGTATCTCATATCATCAAGGTCAAAAGCAAAAGTATCTCATATCATGCTCTTTCCCTGTCTTTTTCTTTGTCCTTGTTCTTACTCGCATGGCAAAGTAAAACAAGCAATCAGCTGGCACTTGGAGTCAGTCTTCCGTTCTGGAGCCAACTGCCTGGAATCTATTCCTGATTGCTTACCTAGCGTTGCTCTCGAGTAGTCATCTTCAACGGTTGATACACTTCCGGAGAAGGGACCACTTCTGCAAAGGGGAGCGAGTAAGGCAAGTGAAAATGATACATTGAAGCATGTGGAGACAAACATAGGCTGAGTTATCCTCCAACCCTTTTCAATACGAATTGGAAAGATTGAACAAAGAAACAGATAAAAGGGATAAGCTCAGACCTTCGGGGGAGACCAAAAGAACCATCCTGCTGCCCAGTTCAAGAAGTAGCACAAAGGAAAATCAACGATGGGCAGAAACCAGTTCAAGAGTAAGCCTGTGGAATCACAAAGATCAAAAGCCTCAATGCAATTACCAAGGAGAAGATGGAATTTACACTCTATAACCAGATTTGCGTCTCTAAACTCTTCTCTTTGTTAATTACATTCTGCCATGTTTAGTATGTTTAAGTGGTTTTTGTGTATTTACTTATGCTTTGTGTGAATCTATGCTTAAAACATTGAGGACAATGTTTGATTTAAGTGTGGGGGGGGTAACTAAGTATGTTGATGCAAATTCATTGAATTTTATCACCCATAACTTCAAGTGTTGTTCCTTGCTGTTTTAAATGTTTTTAAGGTGTTTTTAAACTGTTTTAGCGTGTTTTGTTTTATAACTCCGAAAATCACATAAAAATTTGAAAAACATTTTTTTGAAAAGCCTAAAAAGAGTGTTTTGAGTTGTTTTTGTGTCTTAGGGTACCTTCCAACACAATGATAAGGATTTGGTTTATAATTGCATGACGGTTAAAAAGAGTTATAAACATAGAGAAAAGTTTGATTTACTCTTGGTATATGCTTGGTTATGGTTATAATGTATGACTTCACATGCAATCATAAAAGAAAAAAATTCGTTTTTGTAACATGCTTGAAGGAAGGAACTCAAACAAACGCTACAACCCTAAGAGACTTGAGCCTATAACGTTCTTTGGAGAGTATAATCTGTGATTTCTTGTTTTCTAAAGTCGTTGCATGATCTCATTATTCTTTGCTTGGTTACTACTTAGAAGCGTTTCATCATATAGTTCCAAATGCTAGAACTCATGCCCATTTCATTCAAAGCATGACATTGAATTGCATAACATATATCAAGATGAAGTTGTGTAGTTGCCACCATAGCCAAATAGCCTTACTTCCCATATTTCGTATATGTTGTAAGTTTTAACCCCGTTGAGCCTTGTTTAGCCCATGTTCTTTGTTAAACCATATCATCCTCACCTAGCCTAGATTAGGACCATCCGTACCCTTGTTCTTGAAGCATAGTAAGCATGACGGATAATGAATTCCTTTTGATTAATATGTTGCAGAAAATAAGTGTGGGGGAAGGGATTTTTTTTTTTGTGTGTATGTATGTGCCTAAGTCTTAAAGGAGGCACAGGAAAAAGAAAAAAAAAAAAATGTGAGAAAAGGAAGAAGAAAAGAAAGAAAAAGAGTGAAAATAAGTGAGAATGGACTCACAAGTGTGATTGTTGAAGAAAGGGCCCAAAAAAGTTGAATATGGCCCTAAGTTTTGTGACTTCCCCTTGGGTGTTCAAAGTTGACTTCTGCGTTCTAAAGGGAATTCTAAGTACCTAATTCAATACTTTGCTCACTATTGCTTTAAGAATGTTTGTTTATCCTTCACCTTTCATTGTTAGCCAATACCCTAGCCCCGTTACAACCCTTTGACTTCTATCTTGATTGTTATGTGTTTCAATTTGTGGAGTTTGAACTTGGCATAAGCTTATGGTGTCACTGGTTCTCGCTTCTAAGTAGTAGCATTCCATTCATGAGATCATACCTAAACATGCTTATTAACTCCAGAAATTGCTCTCTTTATGATACATATATGTGAGTGTTCGTTTTCATGTTTACATCAATCTTCTCACATATGACTAGATTAGGGTGTGTAGTTAGAAAATCTGAGTGAAAATCGAGTGCATATCTTGTAAGGAATTGAGCAAATTCTCTAAGGCATGTTACTACATTCAAAACATGGTTTTAAATGCTTAATTGTGAACTAGTATATGGTGACTATGATTAAGAATGTACTTAAGTATGAAGATGACTAAAATCTGTGGGAATGATGATTTTTAACGTGTCATGTGCATTGGAAATCCCTAAGACGGTTGTTGGAAGGTTTAGGTTGTGTTTTACGTGTTTAGTGTCGTTTTGTTTATTTGTTTTTATTCTGTTTTGCTCGAGGACTAGCAAAAGCTAAGTGTGGGGGTATTTGATAGGAGCATATTCATGCGACTTAAATGGCTTGTTCTCGTACATTTACGTTATGTTTCTTTAGTTATTTTAGTTCTTTATGCTTCTTTTGTGTGTTTTCAGGTTCTAAGGGCTTAGGGAGCAAGAAAGTGCATTTTGAGGCCATTTGGAGCATTTTTGGGCATGGATTGGATAGCTTATCCATGGAGCCAAGAGGATGGACGAATTTGAAGGCCTTGTATGCTCTTTGGGGACATCAAACAAAGGGCCTAGCCCAATCAAACAAATCCTTTGAGCCATGGAAAACCTCTAGCCCAATCAAACATATTATGCCATGCAAACCAACCTATTTTAGGCTCATTCTATGTACTTAAACCCTAGCCCTTTAAACTAGCCCTATTATCACTTATCACTTTCATTCACTTATCACTCACCACATATCATTCATTTATCACTTAACATATCATTCACTTATCACTTATCATACTCATAATCATCTACACATTTCAACCATTTAAACATATGCATTTCAACTCACATGCACATCCACCTCTTTCCACCTAATCCACATGCTTTCACAACCTAAAACACATGCACATGCACCACTAATCCCTTCACTTTCATGCCATCATTTCTTCCCCCCCCCCCAATGCCGTGCACTCCTTGAGCATTTCCAGTTTTTCCCCTTCTCTTTGTATTCACAAGTCACATGCATTCACTTCATCATTACACCACCACTCATTCTTTAAATCCACATGCACATTCAATCATTCATTCAAGCCCCCTTGTGCCATGTTTCCCCCTTTGTTCCCACCCATCACATGCATCATCATCAAACAAACTCTCAATGCCGTGGGTTCCCTTTGCTCCCCTTGTGCAATTCCAGTTTTCACATGTGTCCTAGCTGTTTTTCCATCATTCCTCCACACAAATGCTTAAACAAACAGCCATATGTTCCCTTCACTACCCCTATAAATACCCTAGCATTCATTCATTCATGCACATCTCATATTTCCATTCACAACACTTCACACAACACAAACACAACCCTTGTGCCGCAAATCATTTCCATTTCTGTGCAGTTTTTCTCCTCCATTGCAGCCACTATCCAACCACTTCCCATCCCTCCAAAACACTTCACATAATCCCCAAAGCTCACCTTAGACCTTGTGCTACAACAACGAGGAAGAAAAGAGTGCTTAAACGTTCATACAATTCAAGTTTGAGTTGTTGGAATGTTTAGGTGTTTCTTTGATTTCAAAGTTTAAATTTAATTCTCTTTGTTTTGTACGTATGAGAATGGAAGATAAGAGTGCCTAAACGTTCATACAATTCAAGTTTGAGTTGTTGGAATGTTTAGGTGTTTCTTTGATTTCAAAGTTATGAGGAACTAAACCCCCTTTAGCTAGGGGGTGATTCGAAACTATGTTTATATTTGCAATTTGAATTGATTACGTTTGGTTGGAATTTCATAAGTTGTGGATTCAATTCGTTTAACTGTTTGATTGATAACTTATTTATGTATGTTCATTGAGATTGCAAGCTTAATTTTCATGCATAAATATGACGCTAGAATATAAGTGAATTTCACCTAATCGTTATGAACTTATATTCACAAGTAGTGGAGGTTGCTTATAAACAATCGCGTTAAACGAATTCTTGGCATAAGTTTCATGCGTATTCCATAGTAACGAATGCCTCGTCGATGTTTATGATTTCCGTTGAACTTAATGATCTTGGTTAAATGTCTCTATCATGCGTATTCCATAGTTAGGGACTTTGATTAAGAATAATTTGGTTGTAATGCGTATTCCATTCAATCCAACGAATCTAGGGAAATCTGAAAGTTAATTTAAGCGGACCTAATTAACTTGGAGCATTGAGTTTCATAATTTATCGAAAGACCAACTGAGAATCAATTTTGTTTGCAAGTGTAACATGTGTGGAGAAGAACCCCTTAGCTATTCCATCATCCATATTTTCATCACATTCATCTTTACTATCTGTTTTAAATTATAATCTGTCCGTTTAATTTAATCTCGTCCAACCACAATTCCCCCCTCTATTTTGTTAAGTTTTAATCATTTGATTTGTCTCATTTTATGTTTTTAAGTATTTGGAGTCTTTTGAACTTGTTTTGAGTCTTTTAGTTTGTCTTAGTGTTTTAAAAGTTAGTTTTATTTATTTGAGTCAAGTGTTTAGCATCCCTAGTTAATCCCCGGTTAGAACGATCCCTACTTACATCATTACTACAATTGTCACAAATAGGGTTTAGTTTGTGTGCGTATAAAAATCGCATCAGCCTTTCTCACTTCTTCTTCCTTGGATTGCATGATCTTGCAAGGAATAGGGACATTTGGTGGAACGGGGTCAAGATGAATTGAATTTGGGCTTACCTTTGTTGTTGTGGACGGCATAAAGGGCATATGTGGCTGCGCTAAGGGTGTTAGGGTTAGGATAGACTGCGGCAAGGGTGGTTCTTCCCTTGCCGTGGCCTTGTTATCCTCCTCTTCTTTGAGCAGCAGCTGTTCATCCATATTTTGGCTTGGTTTGGATGTCTTGGGTTCATCTCCAACCTCCATGCCACTTTCCAAGGTGATAGCTTCAACAATTTCAACAGTTGAGTCAGATAGTTCACTTTGTTCTTGCATTTGCCCTATGAATTCCGCGATCTGTCCCATTTGATTCTTCAATTCGCTTATCACTTGGGCTTGATTTTTTAATTCATGCGTCAAAGAAGTTAGTACATCAAGAATTTGAGCACAATCTATTGACGAACCTGAATTCGGTTGGAATTGTTGCGGGGCAGACTATGGTGGCTGCATAGTCGTTGTATAGAACTCCTCATATGGCTACCAATATTCTCCTTGTTGAGCCTCCTTGGCTTCATTTTGTGAGCCTTGTGCCAAAGAAATTAATTCATCAAGAATTTGAGTACAATCTATTAACGAACCTGAGATTCCTACCACATAGAGTTTGAATGATCACTCCAATCTGAATTGTACATGTTGGACAACAAATAGTTCCTTGATTGATTATGATCTTGATAATCCCAGGTATTGACATCCTTCCAACCTCTTTGTGGACATTTATTTGCTCGATATTCTTGCCTATAAGAAGCAGTAAATGTAGGGACACTTTGCATTGTGGACCCTTTGGCATACTGATGTGAAATATTCTAACACTCAAATTAAACCCTATTTGTGACAATTGTAGTAGATATGTAAGTAGGGATCGTTCTAGACCGGGGATTAACTAGGGATGCTAATCTATATAAACAAGACTCAAAAACACTAAACTAGACTCTATAGACTCAAAACTAACTTTGGACACTTAAAGCAGCAACCAATAATCAAAAAGACTCAATTTTAGACTCAATAAGTGTTTTGGACGAAAATAGGACTTGACTCGACTCAAAAGACTCAAGGAAAACAAGTTTTGACTCAAATATGAAGACTAAGTGAAATGGGGATTGGTTTTTATGAATTTTAAACTTAAAACAAAAACTTTATAGAAAACACTTTTGAAAAACGAATTTAAGTAAAATAAATGGGTGAAAGGCTAGTTAGTTCCTCATGTTCGCAAAACAAAGATAATTAAATTTAAACATTGAACTAAGACTAAGGATAGAATACACCTAGAAACACTCCACACTCCAATGCCAGATTTCGAACCCTCCTTGGATGGCAGATTGCACAAGTCTTGTTCTCCTTCCTTCCTTGCTTGCGGCACAGGGTGGTGTAGGGTGAATTGTGGTGTTTGATGGCTGAAAGTATGAATGAATGAATGAGTGAATGGATGATTTAAAGGGTGCGGCATAGGGCTGTATATATAGGCTAATTATGCACACTTAGTGAAGGAAAAGGATTGCACAATCCCATGGAAAAAGGGTTAAGTCTAGGCAGAAACCAAAGGGGAATAGGATAGGTAATTTTCGCCAGAAATTAAGGGCTTCTAGAAACTAGGTATTTTTTGGCAGAATTTAGACTTCTAGAAGGGATAAAGGGTAGATTTCTGGACTTAAATGGATAAGGACTCATGGCATAGGTGTAGGAAAGGGATTACAACTCCTAAACCTCCAAGGAATGACCTATATGCGGCATACAAAGGGTTCATGCTTCTAGATTCTGAGTTTAAGTGTTTAAATGCATAACTAATCCCTCCTAAATAGCTATATTTAAGGCACATCCTGATTTGGATAGGATAAGATAGGATAATGTTAGAGTTAGGAAAGGATAAGGTTGGTTGGATAAGATAAGATAAGGTTGGATAAGGTTCCTTATTTCTTGCTATTTCCTTATCTTCTTTGCATTTGGACTCCTTTCTCCAGATTTTTAGCCTTTCCTAGCCCTTCTTGACTTCAATTTCGTCCATTGATGCGTTACGAACGTGACACACAAATTAAACCCTATTTGTGACAATTGTAGTAATGATGTAAGTAGGGATCGTTCTAACCGGGGATTAACTAGGGGTGCTAATCTAATATAGATTGACTTAAAAACACAAAAACTAAACTTGAAGACTCTAACAAGACTACTATGACTCAAAACAGATTTGAAACACTCAAAACTGCCTAAAACAATCAATTTGACTCAAACAGAAACTAAAACTTGAATTGGACGAATTTGGAAGTGCTTGTGACTCCAAATACTTAAAAACACAAAATAAGACAGATTTGAATGACTAAGACTCAACAAAATATGGGGGGATTGTGTTTGGACGAAATTAAACTTAATGGGCAGATTGTAAAGAAAACAGTTTGTATGATAAATTCGTGATGAATCAATGGATGAGGGGATAGCTAAGGGGTTCTTCTCCACACATGAAATATATGCAACGTAAATCAATTTCCAGTTAACAATTCAATAAGTTATGAACCTCGACACTCCAAGTTAAGTAGGTCCACTTAAATTAACCTTCAGATTTCCCTAGAATCATTGAATTGGATGAATATGCATCGCAACCAAATTATTCCTAACAAGTTCTCTATATGAACAACATGATAAAGACACAAGTTAGAATCATTACGTTCTTTGGAAATCATAAGCATCGACAAAGCATTTGTAACTATGGAAAGCATGATACTCCTACCAGGAATCTACTTAACACGATCATGACTAGTGACCTTCACTACTTGCGAATATAAACTCATAACCATTAGGTGAAACAAACTTATACCCTAGCACCAGATTCAAGCATGCAAATTAAGCGTGCACTCTCAATCAACATACAAGAATAAGTTCTAAATCAAACGGTTAAGCAAATTGTATTCACGACTTATGCAACGATAACTGGAAGTAATCAACTTATTTCACATTTATAATCATGGTTTCAAATACACCCTTAGCCAAAATGAATTTAGCCAATCATACTTAAAGAAAAACAAAGATTACATGAATTAGACATTGAAATATAAGACAGAATACACCTAAAATTGTTCAACAACTCAGAATGAAGAGCCAAATAATTGTGTGAAACTGTCTCCTTTCCCTTGCTTGCAGCAGATTGGATGGGATGATTTCTGGGCTGTTTTGATGATGTAGAATGGATTTTGGGGGGTGTAGAGGCATGGCAAGGGATGTAGGTTGAGTTTGGATGAGTGTTTGATGGTTGGAAGGTGGTAGAGAACTCGGCAAAGAGGGTGGAAGAAGGTGGAACAGCTGCTTGTATTTCTGGGCTCTAGAATGGTCTTTTTGGGATGAATCAATGTGTGTGGAATTGAATGGAAGAATTTCTGTGGTGAATGTTGAATGGCTGCCTAGGGTGTGTGTGTTAGGGGGTACGGCACACTATTAGATATATATATATATATATATATATATATAGCATGGCCGAAACCCTAGCAATCAGATTTAGGGTTAACCTAGCTGATACAAGTGTTTTTGGGCCCCTAAGTTGCGGCATGGGTTTGGGAATTAAGTCCTAGCCCAATCAATCTCAGATATGGACTTATACAATCCAAATCCAAGAGAAAAAGGGCCAAATAAACTCAGAATCCAATCAGAAATAGGTTTAAGAATTTTCGTCCAAAATTGGGCCTTCTAGAAACTGTCTTATGGCTGATTTTGGGTATTCTAGAAGGCATAAAAAGGGGGGAAAGGTGTGGCACCCTTTTAGGGTTAGATAGGGCTTCTAGAAATTAGGTTTTTAGGTCCACTTGTAGCTAGGATTAAGGGGGAACAAGATTAGGTTAGGATAAGATAGGATAAGGTTTGGATAAGATAAGGTTGGATAAGGTTTTGGATAATGTTTCCTCTTTTCTTGCACTTTCCTTATCTTCTTTGTCATGAACTTTCCTTTTCTGATTTGTAGCATGTTTCTAACCTCTTTTGACTCCAAATTCGTCCATCCACCTTGCTCCATATACAAGCTATCCATAATAAGCCCAAAACTACTCTAAAAGGCTCCAAAATGCATACTTTCGCCAAATACGTCTTATGAACCTGAAAACACACAAAAGAAGCTTAAAGAACTAAAATAACTAAGAACTAATAACATAAATGCACGAAAACAAGCAACTAAGTCGCATAAATATGCTCCTATCAAATTCCCCACACTTAGCTTTTGCTAGTCCTCGAGCAAAATGGAAAACAAAACAAAACCTAAACCTTCCAACAATGGTCTCAGGGATTCTTAATGTACATGACATATTCAAGATCATTACTCACATAGATTTTAGTCATCCTTTCGCTTAGGCATATACGTAATCATAATCACTACTTACTAGTTCTCATTTAATCAATTTAAAACAACATTTGAATGTAGTAACATGCCTTAGAGAATTCACTTAATTCCTTACAAGATACTCTCTTATTTTCACACAGAATTTCTGATTACACACCCTACACTAAGTATATGTGAGAAGATTGATGTAAATATGAAACTAAACACCCACATATGTTTATAACAAGGAAAGCACTTTTCTGGAATGTATATGAATATGATCTCATGAAAGGAATGCTACTAATTAGATGCGAGAACCAGGGACACCATATGCTTATATCAATTCCAAACTCCACATTATTGAAAACATAATGATCAAGATTGAAGCATAAGGGTTGTAACGGGTTAAGGGTGATTGGCTAACAATGAAAGGTAAGGATAACAAACGTTCTTTAAGCAATAGCAAGCAAGGTAATGAAATTTGACACTTAGAATCACTTATGATTGCAGAAACTCACTTAGACACACAAGGGGAAAATTCACACAACTCTTAGGGCCATATTCAACGTTTTGGACCCTTTCTTCAACTACCACAAACATGTGAGCTTATTTTCACTTATTTCATACTCTTTTTCTTTCTTTTCACAACTTTTTCTTTTCTTTTTCCTTTTTCCACGATTTATTTATTTATTTATTTTTTTGAACTCATGCCTTATTTCTTTTCGTGGCATATCAACACACACACACAAATTCCCCCACACTTGTTGTTTGCAAAATCGAAAGGATTCCCTCTAAGTCATGCTTACTATGCTTCAAGAACAAGGGTATGGGTGGTCCTAATCTAGGCTAGGTAGAGATGATATGGGTAAACAAAGAACAAAGGCTAACAATGGCTCAATGGGGGTTATGACCTACAATATATAGTGCATGGATTGGCTGTTTGGTTGATGGCTTCACTACACACTTCATCTTGATATATATTATGCAATCAATATCATGCTTTGAATGGAATGGATGCAAGTTCTAGCATTTGGAACTAAGTGATGAAACGCCTTCTAATTAGCAACCAAGCAAGAATAATGAGATCATGCAACGAGTTTGAAAACAAGAATCACATATTAATACTCTCCAAAGAATGTTTAAAGCTCAAGTCTCTCAGGGTTGTAATGTTATTCTAAGTTCCTTCCTTCAAGCATATTACAAAAACTTATTTTTTCTTTGGGATTAAACATGAATTCATAAACAACAACTATAACCAAGTATAAACCAAGAATATATCAAACTTCCATCCATGTTTATAACTCTCTTTCACAGCCATGCACATAAAAATCAAATCCTCATCATTGTGTTGGAAGGTATCCTAAGACACAAACACACAAAAACAAACACAAAACTGACTCAAATTGACTCTTTTTAGTTGTTTCAAACTGTTTTTTTGTTTTTTTCGGATTTTTCAAAGCAACACATAAAAAGACTCCAAAACATGTTAAAAACACTTAAAAACAGTGGGAAACAAGTTTAGACATGTTAGGTGGTAATACCCTACGAATTTCATGCAAAAATATCTCAAAACAGAATGTTACCCCCCCACACTTAAACTAAACATTGTCCTCAATGTTTTAGACTAAACTAACAGCAAAGGAACACACAAATAAACACATCACACATAACATAAAGTAAGCAACAAAGGAAAGGTTTTAGGGACGCAAATCTGAGTTTGGAGCGATTCCCAAGTTCTTCCTTTGTTGATTGCATGGGTTGCCTCCCAAGTAGCGCTTTCTTTTACGTCTTGCAGCCGGACGATGCCACATTGATCAACCTTCATGGGAACCCATGGCATAGTGGGTTGTCTCCTCCACATCATGTTCTACAAAGCTCTCGTAGTAAGGCTTCAAGCGATGCCCATTCACCTTGAACTCTTGACCTGTTTTGAAACTACGAACTTGGACTGCACCATGAGGAAAAACATTAGTAATAACAAAGGGTCCAATCCAACGTGAACGTAACTTACCCGGAAATAGACGAAGGCGAGAATTAAACAACAACAGTTTTTGTCCCACATAGAAGGACTTGGTGCGAATCATCTTGTCATGAAAGGCCTTTGTCTTTTCCTTGTAAAGTCGAGCATTCTCGTAAGCTTCATTCCGTATTTCCTCAGGTTCATTCAATTGAAGCTTACGATGAATTCCCGCCTCATCTACATCCATGTTGAACTTCCTCACGACCCAATGAGCCTTGTGCTCCAACTCCACAGGTAAGTGACATGGTTTGCCATACACAAGCCGGAAGGGGGACATTCCTATGGGTGTTTTATAGGCGGTCCTATAAGCCCACAATGCATCCTCTAACCTCAAGCTCCAATCTTTTCTTGTTGGCCCAACCGTCTTCTTAAGAATCTGTTTTATCTCTCAATTTGACACCTCGGCTTGCCCGCTTGTTTGAGGATGATAGGGTGTCGAAACCCTATGGGTAACGTTGTACTTCTTGAGCAGTGCCTCGATTGTGCGATTACAAAAGTGTGAACCTCCATCACTTATAATGACTCGAGGCATTCCGAACCTAGCAAAAATGTTAGACTTCACAAAATCTGCAACCACTTTGGAATCGTTAGTACGGGTGACTTTTGCTTCCACCCATTTGGAAACATAATCCACCGCCAACAAGATATAGAGCAAAACCATGTGAGGAAGGAAAAGGACCCATAAAATCAATTCCCCACACATCAAATATTTCAACAGAAAGTATAGGGTTCTGTGGCATTTGATGCTTAACACTTATATTACCCATTCGTTGACAACGATCACATGTAAGGCAGAATGTCCTAGCATCCCTAAAAATGGTTGGCCAATAAAACCCACATTCTAAGACTTTAAGGGCAGTGCGTTGGGTGCCAAAATGTCCCCCACATGCATATGAATGACAGAATGTTAAAATAGATTGAAACTCAGATTCATTCACACAACGTCGTACAATCTGATCAGGACAAAATTTCCAGAGGTATGGGTCATCCCAAACATAAAACCTAGCATCCTTTAAGCTTATCACGTTGATTCCTATTAAGTGTGCTAGGGGTATGTTTAGACACCAAAAAGTTCACCAAATCTGCATACCAAGGCTCACTTACCTAGATAGACATTAATTGCTCATCGGGGAAGGTTTCAGAAATTGGCAATGCTTCCTTATGCACCATTCGACTTAGGTGGTCAGCCACCACATTCTCCACGCCCTTCTTATCCCGAATCTCAATGTCAAACTCTTGTAGAAGCAACATCCATCGAATTGGTCTAGGCTTGGCCTCCTTTTTCGTGAGCAAGTACTTGAGAGCTGCATGATCAGTAAAAATAATAACTTTAGTACCAAGTAAGTATGATTGGAACTTATCTAATGCAAATACCACAGCAAGTAATTCTTTTTCAGTGGTTGAGTAATTTAATTGAGCATCATTTAGTGTCCTAGATGCATAATAAATAACATGAGGTTGTTTGTTCTTTCGCTGCCCCAAAACAGCACCAATCGCATAGTCCGAAGCATCACACATTAACTCGAATGGAAGGCTCCAATCTAGAGGTGTGATAATGGGAGCCGAAGTGAGAGCCTCCTTTAAGTGCTTGAATGCCGTGGAGCATGCATCATCAAACTCGAAAGCCACCTCTTTTTGAAGCAATCGGCATAGTGGCTGTGAAATCTTGGAGAAATCCTTTATGAAACGCCTATAAAAATCTTGGAGAGGGTAAGTGACGAAACAAGGTCTACCTTAGATTTATCCACTTCAATGCCTTTTTCAGAAATAATATGTCCTAGAACAATACCTTGCTTAACCATGAAGTGACATTTTTCCCAATTAAGCACAAGATTCATTTCAACACAACGTTTCAAAATTAAGCTCAAATTATTCAAACAATGATCGAATGAATTACCAAACACGCTAAAGTCATCCATGAATATCTCAATAATCTTCTCCACATAATCATAAAATATACTCACCATGCATCGTTGAAATGTCACAGGGGCATTGCACAAACCAAATGGCATGCGCCTATATGCAAAGGTGCCAAAGGGGCACGTGAAGGTTGTCTTCTCTTGGTCATCCGGAGCGATCACAATTTGGTTATATCCAGAATATCCATCAAGAAAGCAATAAAATTTATAACCGGCTAACCTTTCTAACATTTGGTCCAGGAATGGCAATGGAAAGTGATCCTTCCTTGTCATGGCATTTAACTTCCTGTAATCAATACAAACACGCCAACCGGTCACAACATGAGTGGGTACAAGCTCTTGTTCTTCATTCTTCACCACCGTGACTCCGGACTTCTTTGGAACAACCTGCACGGGTGACACCCAACGACTATCAGAAGTAGGATATATAACACCACAATCAAGCAATTTTATAACCTCCTTTTTTACTACTTCCAACATGGGTGGATTAAGGCGACGTTGAGCTTCACGAGATGGCTTGGCTCCTTCCTCCAAAAGGATGCGATGTATGCACATGGTGGGACTAATGCCTTTGATATCCGCCAAGGTCCATCCAATGGCAGATTTGTGCTTCTTCAACACCCTTATCAACTTGTCTTCTTCTTAGGCCGTGAGTGAGCTAGATATGATGACGGGTAGTGTCTGATCTTCTCCCAAGAAAACATGCTTCAAGTGACTAGGTAATGGCTTTAACTCAAGTGTAGGTGGCTGCACAATTGATGGAAGTAACTTGTTAGTCAAAACCGAATCTAAAATTGAGAGTGGACACTTACCAGATTGTGAGGGCAATGACTTGAGGGCAGCGACCATTTCTATCACTTCACCACAAGGGGGCACGACAATATGGTCAGATTGCATGCCGTGGGTTGCAAGGATTCCTCCACCTTCATTTCTTGCTCCTATGCCGTGCACTAAGGCTACCTCAAGTGCATCTTCGTTCATTTGATCCAAATGTACCTGTGCCAAAGAATCAACAATGTCAATAGCAAAACAAGAATGGTCCTCAATTGGATATTTAATGGTTTCAGAAAGATTAAAATTAATAATGTCCCCATCAAACTCCATGGTTAATGTTCCCGTAAAAACGTCTATCTTTGTTCTCGCTGTTTTCATGAATGGACGGCCTAGCAAGATTGGCAATGATGGAGCATGGCTCGAATCCTCCATTTCTAAGACATAAAAATCTGCAGGAAAGATAAGATGATTGACCTGCACTAAAACATCCTCAAGGACTCCCTTGGGATAAGCGTTAGAATGATCGGCCAATTGAATTATAACGCCATCTTGTTTTAACTCACCGTGGTTCATAGATGCATAAATGGAATATGGCATAACATTAATAGAAGCACCTAAATCTAACATGCATTGTTCAAATCTAGTGTGTCCAATTGTGCATGGGATAGTAAAGCTCCCTAGATCCTTACACTTTGGAGGTAACTTTCGTTGCAAAACCGTGAATACAATTTCACTTACTTTCACAAATTCTTTGCTTGAAATTCTTTTCCTAGTTGTGCATAACTCTTTTAAAAACTTTGCATACCTGGGCACTTGCTTAATAGCATCAAGTAAAGGAATGTTTACTTGGACTTTTCGAAACGTATCCAAAATGTCCTTTTCGCTTTCTTCCTTCTTGGATTGTGCAAATCTGCAAGGGAAAGGAACATTGGGTAGATTAGTGTTCGAAATCACAACATTTGGGACAACATTACCTGAGGTGGACGGATGGGAGTGCTTAGATGGCTGCGGCATGGGTATTGCTACCCTTGCCGTGGGGTAGGATTGCTCCTCTTCTTAAATTTGTATCTTCTCATCTTCCTTGTTTTGGGCAGTTTCATGTGTTTTGCTTCCCACTTCTTTTCCACTTCTTAGTGTGATAGCTTTTGCAGATTCGAAACCACCTTAGGATTGACCACCGTAGTGCTTGGTAACTTACCATTTTCACGAAATTGTCCCAAAAATTCGGCCATTTGGCCCATTTGCTTCTTTAGCTCATTAACCTCCTTTGCTTGGTTCTGCATTCCCTGCGCCATTATGGTTAGTAACTAATATGTTTTATCGTCATTCATAGACGTACCTGAGTTGGTTTGGGATGATTGTGCTTGAGGAGGTGGTTGTGGTGCCATTTGCCTTGGAAAGAAACCCGGGGGTTGTCGGAATCCACCTTGTTGGGCATATTGTGGTGCATCTCTCCATCTGAAATTGGGGTGGTCACGCCATCCCTGATTGTAAGTATTGGAGAAAGGATCACCTCTTGGTTGGTTTTGATTCCCATAACCCACGGCATTGGCAGATTCCCACCCTCCATTCTCAATTAATTGAGGGCATTGATCAGATTGGTGTCCTTGAATGGAGCATACACCACAGATTGTAGTTCCTTGCGTTTTGGGGCCTTCAACAAACTGCGATAACATAGACGTAAGGTTAGCCATTTGGGATTGTAACTCAGAAATAGAACATACCTCATTTACATGATGTGGTCGTAGGGTGTCTCTCTGCCCAACACCTTCATATTGTTGTGTATTGAGTGCTTGATTAGCAATGAGAGTTTTGGCATCCCTGGGTGTCTTGTCCACTAGAGCTCCTCCCGCAGATGCATCCAACATTTGCCGTTCAAGTGGTAAGAGACCTTCGTAAAAATATTGAAGAAGTAGCTCCTCCTTCATTTGGTGATGTGGACATGAAGCAACAAGAGTTTTAAAACGTTCATAATAAGTTGGAAAAGATTCACCTTGGCTTTGCTGAATTCCACTAATCTTCTTGCGAAGAAGAATGACTCGTGATGTCGGAAAGAACTTCTCTAAGAAGGCTCGCTTCGTACTCTCCCATGATGTGACAGGTCCGGGAGCCAACTCATACAACCAATCCTTGGCCTTCTCCAACAAAGAAAAAGGAAAAGCCTTCATCTTCAATATGTTGCTGTCCACGTTCACCGGTGTCATACTTGAGCATACAACTTCGAACTCCTTTAAATGCTTTTTGGGATCCTCCATTGATAGCCCATGGAACTTGGGTATATGATGCAGCAAACTAGACTTCAACTCAAACTCATCGGTCTTCTCAGGGGCTGCCCTAGGGTATTGGATGCAAAGAGGGGCTGCATTGGCCAAACCCGAGGTAGAAAGCTCCTTGATGGTTCGATTGTCTGCTGTCATGGTTGGTACTTCCTCTTCAAACCTTGTCGTGGCCTCCTCTTCAACCTCAACTTCTTGCTCTTCTAATTCAGGTTCGGGACTAGGAGGATTAGACTCTTGCAATTTCTTTTTCCTTCTCAAAGTCCTCTCGAATTCACCGTCAAAGTCGAAGATATGCTCACGAACAGGTTGTGAGCTACGGGTCATAAACTAGTACCTGCACACAAGAGCAAACAAGGTTAGTAACCAACTTAATAGACTCGGCACAAGTAAGGAAATAATGTGCCTATACACGGCACAAAAACAAAACACACACACACGGTGCAAAATTTAAAAACAAAACAGAAAACTAACAATTTAAACAAGACTCAAGACAAGGGATTAGCAACTTTGCTAATCCCTGGCAACGCCGCCAAAATTTTGATGCGTTACGAATGTGACACACAAATTAAACCCTATTTGTGACAATTGTAGTAATGATGTAAGTAGGGATCGTTCTAACCGGGGATTAACTAGGGATGCTAATCTAATATAGATTGACTTAAAAACACAAAAACTAAACTTGAAGACTCTAACAAGACTACTATGACTCAAAACAGATTTGAAACACTCAAAACTGCCTAAAACAATCAATTTGACTCAAACAGAAACTAAAACTTGAATTGGACGAATTTGGAAGTGCTTGTGACTCCAAATACTTAAAAACACAAAATAAGACAGATTTGAATGACTAAGACTCAACAAAATATGGGGGGATTGTGTTTGGACGAAATTAAACTTAATGGGCAGATTGTAAAGAAAACAGAGTGTAAGATAAATTCGTGATGAATCAATGGATGAGGGGATAGCTAAGTGGTTCTTCTCCACACATGAAATATATGCAACGTAAATCAATTTCCAGTTATCAATTAAATAAGTTATTGATGCGAAATATATAAGCACACAAATTAAAACCCTCTTTTGACAATTGTAGTATATGAATAAGTAGGGATCGTTCTTAACCGGGGATTAGGAGGGATTGCTAAATCACTTGAAAACTGACTCAAAAACGTAAAACAAAGGTTAAAACACTAAACTAGACTCAAAGAATGCAAAACTAAACACTTAAAACACTAACACAAACCAAAAGACTCAAAACAGCACCAAAACACTCAAAACTGCCTCAAAAACACAATCTGGGCAGTTTTGAGCACTTACACTATTTTGAACGAATTTGGGTAATAACTTGAATCAAAACACTTAGAAACACAAACTAAGACACTTTCTAACTAAATTGAACACTAAAGTAAAGGGGGATTTAGTTTTTGACGAAATTAAACAAAATGCACAGATTGTACTAAAACAGATTGTAAATACGAATTTGATGAAAATACGGATGGAATGCTAGCTAGAAGGTTCTTCTCCACACATGTCACACTTGCATACAAGATGATTTTCAGTTGGTCTTTCGATGAATCATGAAACTCAACACCTCGGGTTAATTAGGTTCGCTTAAATTAACCTTCAAGTTCTCCTTAAGTTAATGAATTGGATGGGACAGCGCATACACAATTCAAAACATTCTCCAAAAGTCATTTACGTGAAAAGCACAATAAAGATACAATCAAAGATCATTAAGCAACATGAAAACTATAAGTGTTGACGAGGCATTCGTTACTATGATGAGCATGAAACTAGTGCCAAGAATTCATTTAACGCGATCGTTTATAAGCGACCTCCACTACTTGTGAATATAAGTTTGTAACTATTAGGTGAAACTCACTTATATTCTAGCATCATATTCATGCATGAAAACTAAGCGTGCACTCTCAATAAACATACACAAATAAGTTATCAATCAAGCAGTTAAACAAATTGAATCCACAACTCATGAAATTCCAACCAAAGGTAATCAATTCATATTGCAAGCATAAACATGGTTTTGAATCACCCCTTAGCTAACTAGGGATTTAGCCTCTCATGTTCATAGAAAGAGAAACAAAATTGAAATTAAACATAAAGAACAAAAGATTGATTACACCTAGAACGCCCAACGAATCCACTTGAATTTCTACGCGTTTAAACTCCTCTTTCTTCTTCTCCTTGCTGCGGCAGAGATGTTTTTGGATGATTTGGGATGATTTTCTGGGTTGTAGATGGGTTTATGGGGATATGGTGGTGCGGCAAGGGGTGTGAGTGGTGGAGGAAGGTTGGGAATGGTGGCTGGACTAGTGGAGTGGCTGCGGCAGAGAAGGGTAATGGCTGGAATGGATGGGAAAGGCTGCGGATTGAAGGAGAAGGGGGATGGTGGCTGTGGCAAAGGGAGAGAATGTGGCTGAATATGAAAAGAATGAATGAATGAGAAGTGAGCTAGGGTGCGGCTTAGGGTTTAGTTTATATAGGGTTTCAAAAAGTAAAACCCTAGCTTATTTTTATTAACTAAAATTAAAACAAAGGCTGCTAGAATTAGGGAATTAAATCAGAAATTAAAAGGGGAGTGGCTGCAAGGTGCGGCTAGGGTTTAGTTTAGGAGAGGAGCATGTGTTTAATTGCCTACCCTAGGACAAAATTGCCCCCCTTGCACGGCAAGGGAAGGAAAGAAAGGGAGAGGCCACGGCAAAGGGGTTTAAGGGCCCTAGGACCTTTGTTCTGTGTCCTAAAGTGCCTACAAGGCCTTCAAAGTGGCTAGAAAATACGGACGTTTAAGATTAGGAAAGGTTACCAAAATGGGAAACCTAGGGTTAACTTTCCTACTTCAAGTAGGAATCCTTGTTGGAGTAGGAATCCTCGTTGGAGTAGGAATTCATCGTTGGAGTAGGAATTCATCGTTTCTTCAAGTCTTCAACTCATTCATTCCTCTTTTGCTCCAAAAGACTCCAATTTGCATCTTCTTGCACACTTTGGCCTTATAATTTGAAAATACACAAAAGTGACTTTAAACACTAAAATAACTAAGGAAACACAACATAAATGCACGAGAACAAGCTAATTAAGTCGCATGAATATTCTCCTATCAAATTCCCCCACATTTAACTTTTGCTAGTCCTCGAGCAAAACAAAACAACTAAAGAAAACAAGACGAAACAAAACAAACAGAACAAAACCTAAACCTTCCAACGTTTGCCTCAGGGATTTCCAATGAAATATGATATGTCAAAGATCATTACTCACATAGCTTTTAGTCTTCCTTCCCCTCGAGCACATACTTAATCATAGTCACCATTCACTAGTTCACATTTAATCAATTAAAACATATTTTGAATGTAGTAACATGCCTTAGACAATTCCCTCAATTCCTCACTAGTTATGCACTCAATTTTCACTCAGATTTTCTGACTACACACCCTACAATAGTTATATGTGAGAAGATTGATGTAAACATGAAAGACTAGTACTCACATATGTTATAACAAAGAACGCAATTTCTGGAGTAATTAAACATGTTTAGATATGATCTCATGAATGGAATGCTACTACTTAGATGCGAGAACCAGTGACACCATATACTCATACCAAATTCAAACTCCACAAATTGAAATGCACAACACTCAAGATAGAAGTCAAGGGTTGTAACGGGGCTTGGGGTATTGGCTAACAAGGAAAGATAGGGATAAACAAAAGTTCTTTAAGCAATAGCAAGCAAAGTAATGAAATTGAGACTTAGAATTCACTTGGAATGCAGAATTCAACTTTAAACACCCAAGGGAAAGTCACACAAAACTTAGGGCCATATTCAACTTTTTAGACCCTTTCTTCAACAACCAACACTTGTGAGTTCATTCTCACTTATTTTCAACTCCTTTTCTTTCTTTCTTTTTCTTCTTTTTCACATTTCTTTATTTTTTTCTTTTTTTCTAGCCGTGCCTATGGCACACAAACTCACATCAATAATCCTTCCCCCAAACTTAGTTTCTGCAACACCTTAATCAAAAAGGAATTCATTTTCAGTCATGCTTACTATGCTTCAAGAACAAGGGTATGGGTGATCCTAATCTAGGCTAGGTGAGGATAATATGGGTTAACAACGAACATGGGCTAACACGGCTCAATGGGGTTAAACTTAAACACAAAATGAGTGAAGGGCACACGGCTTATTTGGCTTTGATGGTGGTCACTACACAACTTCATCTTGAATACGTGTTATGGAAATCAATAACATGCTTTGAATGAAATGGGCATGAGTTCTAGCATTTGGAACTAAGTGATGAAACGCCTTCTAAGTAGTAACCAAGAAAAGAATAATGAGATCATGCAACGACTTTAGAAAATAATGATGCACAGATTATTACTCTCCAAATAACGTTTAGGCTCAAGTCTCATAGGGATGTAGCGTTAGTTTGAGTTCATTCCTTCAAGCATGTTACAAAAACTAATTTTCCTTTGTGATTACATGTGAATTCGTAAACTATAACTACAACCAAGCATAAACCAAAGAGTATATCAAACGTCCATCCATGTTTGTAACTTTCTTTAACCATTATGCAATTAAAAACCAAATCCTCATCATTGTGTTGGAAGGTAACCTACGACACAAACAAACACACAAAAACAACTCCTTTTGGATTTTTCAAAACAATTTTTCAAATTTTTATGGGATTTTCGGATTTTTAAGTCAACACACACTAAAACACTCTAAAATAGCTTAAAAACACTTAAAAACAGCAAGGAACAACATTGGAAGTTATGGGTGATAAAATCCCACGAATTTGCATCAACAACATTAGTTACCCCCCCCCCCCCCACACTTAAATCAAACATTGTCCTCAATGTTTCAAGCCTAAAATCACACTAAACAAAAACAAACACACAAACAGCAACTAAACACACTAAACATGGCAGAATGTAAATAACAAAGAGAAGAGGTTAGGGACGCAAATCTGGTTATGGAGTATAGATTCCATCTTCTCCTTGGTGATTGCATGGGTTGCCTCCCACGAAGCGCTTGCTTTAACGTTGTGCAGCCGGACGATGATGTGCTCATTCCCCATTGGAGGCCACGGCATGCAATGGGATCTCCTCCACAACATGCTCAACAAAGTTCTCATAGTAGGGTTTCAACACTTTCTGCCCGATTGAGAAGGTTTTGCCTCTAATCATCTTGTCATGGACGGCCTTGGTCTTCTCTTTGTAAATCCGGGCATTCTCATACGCCTCATGTCTAATCTCTTCAAGCTCGCTCAATTGTAGCTTCCTATGGTTTCCATCCGCGTCCACATCCATATTGAAGGTCTTGATCGCCCAATGTGCCTTGTGTTCAAGCTCCATGGGTAGATGGCATGGCTTGCCATAGACTAGCCAAAATGGGGACATACCAATGGGCGTTTTGTAAGCCGTTCGATAGGCCCACAGTGCATCCTCCAAACGCAAGCTCCAATCTTTTCTATTCGGCCCAACGGTCTTTTCCAGGATTTGCTTTATTTCTCGATTTGAAACTTCGGCTTGGCCACTTGTTTGGGGGTGATAAGGTGTGGAAACCTTATGCATCACGTTATACTTCTTGAGCAACGCCGCAATGGTGCAGTTGCAAAAATGAGATCCCCCATCGCTTATGAGCACTCGAGGCATCCCAAATCTAGAGAAAATGTTAGATTTTACAAAATCTGCAACAACTCTAGAATCGTTAGTTCGGGTGGCTTTTGCTTCCACCCACTTTGACACATAATCAACGGCAAGTAAAATGCAAGTATAACCAAATGACATAGGGAAAGGACCCATAAAATCAATACCCCAAACATCAAAGATTTCACCAACAAGGATTGGGGTTTGCGGCATTTGGTCTCTTTGGCCTAAACTTCCGGTCTTTTGACATCGATCACATGTTAATCAAAAAGCCCTAGCATCTCTAAACAATGTAGGCCAATAAAAACCACTTTCAAGAACATTAAACGCTGTGCGTTGTGTGCCAAAGTGTCCACCACATGCATATGTATGGCAAAAACTCAAAATAGAATTAAACTCAGATTCATGAACACAACGACGCACAATCTGATCCGGGCATATTTTCCACAAATAAGGGTCATCCCAAACATAAAAACGTGCATCCTTTTTTAGTCTATCACGTTGGGCCTTGCTTAAGGTGTTAGGAACTTGCTTAGACACCAAAAAATTGACCAAATCGGCATACCAAGGGGTACTTACCTCAACGGACAGAAGTTGTTCATCCGGAAACGTTTCTGAAATGGGGAGGGCCTCTTCTTCAAGCACCATTCGACTTAGGTGGTCAGCCACCACGTTTTCACATCCCTTCTTGTCTCTAATTTCAATGTCGAATTCTTGAAGTAGGAGCATCCAACGAATGAGCCTTGGTTTGGCCTCCTTTTTGGTGAAAAGATACTTCAAGGCTGCATGGTCAGTGAAAACAATTACTTTAGTACCGATGAGATATGATCTAAACTTATCTAATGCAAATACAATCGCCAAAAGTTCTTTTTCGGTTGTAGAATAATTCAACTGAGCATCATTTAAAGTGCGTGAAGCATAATAAATAACATGTGGCTATTTGTTTTTCCTTTGGCCCAAAACAGCTCCAAGGGCATAATTCGATGCATCACACATCAACTCAAAGGGAATGGACCAATCTGGTGGAGTGATGATTGGTGCCGTGGTGAGGAGATCCTTGAGGTGGTTGAATGCCGTGGAGCATGCATCATCAAACTCGAAAACCACCTCTTTTTGAAGCAATCGGCATAGTGGCTGCGCAATCTTGGAGAAATCCTTTATGAAACGCCTATAAAAACCTTCGTGACCAAGAAACGAACGAACCTCTCTAACCGAAGTTGGAGAGGGTAAGTGACGAACAAGGTCTACCTTAGATTTATCCACTTCAATGCCTTTTTCAGAAATAATATGTCCTAGAACAATACCTTGCTTAACCATGAAGTGACATTTTTCCCAATTAAGCACAAGATTTGTTTCAACACAACGTTTCAGAACTAAGGTCAGATTATTTAAACAATGATCAAAGGAATCACCAAACACACTAAAGTCATCCATGAATATTTCAATAATCCTCTCAACATAATCAGAAAATATGCTAACCATACACCTTTGAAACGTGGTAGGAGCATTTCACAAACCGAATGGCACGCGTCGATATGCAAACGTTCCAAAGGGACAAGTAAAAGTTGTCTTTTCTTGATCATCCGGGGCAATAACAATTTGATTATAATTAGAATATCCATCAAGAAAACAATAAAATACATGACCCGCTAACCTCTCAAGCATTTGATCTAGGAACGGCAATGGGAAGTGGTCCTTCCTTGTGGTGGCGTTTATCTTCCTATAATCAATGCATACACGCCAACCGGTTTGGATTCGGGTGGGCACAAGCTCATTCTCCGCATTCTCCACTACTGTCACTCCAGATTTCTTGGGAACACATTGGATAGGTGAAACCCAAAGGCTATCGGAGATGGGGTAAGTCACTCCACAATCAAGGAGTTTGATTATCTCCTTTTTCACTACTTCCATCATCGGAGGGTTGAGACGGCGTTGAGCCTCTCTAGTTGGTTTGGCCCCCTCCTCAAGAAATATGTGATGCATACATGTGGCGGGACTAATACCTTTGATATCGGCCAAGGTCCAACCTAGGGCAGATTTGTACTCCTTCAAAACACGCACTAGTTTCTCTTCTTCTTGTGCCGTGAGTGATGAAGAAATAATGGCAGGTAAGGTCTCATCTTCCCCCAAGAAAATGTACTTCAAATGGCTAGGTAGTGGTTTGAGATCAAGGGTAGGTGCCTGAACTATGGATGGAAGCGACTTGTTAGTTGAAATGGGAATTGACTCAAAGTTAGAAAACTTACCCTCGTGCTTAGGCAATGACTCAAGGACAGCAACCAACTCAATACATTCCTCACTAGGATGCACGACATGCAATGGAGTGTGTGTGCCGTGGGCTAGTAACTGTCCTCCTCCCTTGGTTTTGAGTTCCATGCTTCGTGTAATGACGTTTTCAAGTGCATCGGCGTTCAAATCTTCAAGGTATCCTTGCGCCAAAGAGTCAATTATATCAATGGAGAAACATGAATGATCCTCACTAGGATACTTAATAGAATCAGAAAGATTAAAATTAACAACTTCCCCATCAAATTCCATGAACAAGGTTCCATTAAACACATCGATTTTCGTCCGAGCCGTCTTCATGAATGGCCGTCCAAGGAGGATTGGCAACGAAGGGGCATGGTCAGATTCATCCATCTCGAGCACATAGAAGTCCGCCTAAAAGATTAAATGATTTACCTGCACTAACACATCTTCCAAAACTCCCTTTGGATAGGCATTAGATCTATCGGGCAATTGTATGATTACACCATCATTTTTCAATACTCCTAGGTTCATAGATGCATAAATTGAATATGGCATGACATTTATAGAAACACCTAGGTCTAGCATGGCAGATTCAAAATGAGTGTTACCTATGACATAAGGAATGGTAAAACTACCCAGATCTTTGCATTTGGGGGGTAGTTTGCATTGCAAGATGGCGGAGACATTTTCACCTACCTTTACCACCTCTTTGGTCGACATCCTCTTCCTAGTGGTGCAAAGCTCCTTTAAAAACTTGGCGAACCTCGGGACTTGCTTGATTGCATCCAAAAGGGGTATGTTAACTTGAACTTTCCGAAATGTCTCAAGGATGTCTTTCTCGGCCTCCTCTTTCTTTGTTTGCATGAACCTACTAGGAAAAGGCACATTCGAAGTAAAAACATTAGTAGGAACCGAATTTGACACATTCTTACCCTTTTTTGACAAATTGGACAATTTGGGGTCACTTAAAGCTTGCGGCAAAGGTGTTTCCACCTTTGCCGTGGGTTGGCTTGATTTCTCCTCTTCAATTCTCAGTTTTTCGTCCTCGTTAGGACCTAATGGTGATGGTGTAGGACCTGCCCCAACTTATTTTCCACTTCTCAAGAGTATGGCCTTTGCACTTTCGAAGCCTCCCTTTGGGTTTGGAATGGTAGAACTAGGAAGTTGGCCTTGATCACGAAACTTCCCTACAAAATCTACAATCTGCCCAATTTGTTTCTCCAATTGCTCCACCCTCTTGTCTTGGTTTTGCATGGCTTTGGCTTGATTTTCTTGCCCCTGAGACAAATTAGTTAGTAACTTAAGATGTGTATCATTGTTTAGGGACGTACCTGAAGCATTTGGGGCAGATTGTTGTGGAGCATGTGTGGGTGCGTATGGCTTAGTGAAGAACCCCGGGGGTTGTTGTCTAAAGCCTCCTTGTTGTGGTGGTTGTTGGGGCTCCCTCCACTTGAAGTTTGGGTGGTCTTTCCAACCTGGATTATAGGTGTTAGAACATGGGTCGTTCCTTGGTTGGTTTTGGCCTTGAAATCCAATTGCATTTGTGCTTCCCATCCACCATTTTCAATGAGTTGTGGGCACTTCTCAGAAGCATGTCCTTGGATAGAACACACTCCGCATACAATTGGTCCTTGCATCCTCATTCCTTCGGCCATCTGAGACACAATGGAAGTAAGATTAGCTAATTGTGAATGAATGTCGGGTGTGGAACTTACCTCATGCACTTGCTGCCGTGGGGGTCCTCTTTGGCCTACTCCTTCGTATTGTTGAGCGTTCAACGCTCGGTTAGCAATCAAGACCTTGGCCGCCATGGGTGTCTTGTCCACAAATGCTCCACCCGCCGAGGCATCGAGCATTTGACGTTCAATTGGTAGGAGCCCCTCGTAGAAGTATTGTAGAAGTAACTCCTCCTTCATCTGATGCTGTGGACAAGAAGCAACAAGGGATTTAAAACGTTCATAATATGTAGGAAAAGACTCACCTTCTTCTTGCTGAATTCCACTTATCCTTTTACGTAAAAGGATGATTCGAGAAGTTGGGAAAAACTTCTCCAAAAATGCCCTCTTCATACTCTCCCATGATGTGACGGTTCCGGGAGCTAATTCATACAACCAATCTTTGGCTTTGTCCATTAAAGAGAATGGAAAAGCCTTCATCTTCAAAATACTTCCATCAACGTTGACGGGAGTCATGCTTGAACACACCACCTCGAATTCTTTTAGATGCTTGTTCGGATCCTCCATGGACAACCCATGGTATTTTGGAATATGGTGGAGCAAACTTGACTTCAACTCGAACTCCTCGGTCTTACCTTGGGCAGGTGGGGGATATTGGATACAGAAAGGTGCGGCATTATCCAATCCCGAAGCGGAAAGCTCCTTGAGTGTCCGGTTGTCCATGGCCATGCCTTGTGGTTCTTCAAAAATACTTGTCGTGGCCTCCTCTTCCTCTTCTAGGACTTGTTCTTCGAGGTCAGGTTCCGGGCTTTGTGGATTTGATTCGTGTTGCTTTCTCTTTCGTCTCAAAGTCCTCTCAAAATCGCTGTCAAAGTCCAAGATATGCTCACGAATCGATTGAGAACTCCGAGTCATACACTAGTACCTAAAACAAGAAAAACAAAACAAGGTCAGAAACTTAAACAAACTAAAATAAACAGAAAATAACAATCCAAGGGATTAGCAAAGTTGCTAATCCCCGGCAACGGCGCCAAAAATTTGATGCGGAATATATAAGCACACAAATTAAAACCCTCTTTTGACAATTGTAGTATATGAATAAGTAGGGATCGTTCTTAACCGGGGATTAGGAGGGATTGCTAAATCACTTGAAAACTGACTCAAAAACGTAAAACAAAGGTTAAAACACTAAACTAGACTCAAAGAATGCAAAACTAAACACTTAAAACACTAACACAAACCAAAAGACTCAAAACAGCACCAAAACACTCAAAACTGCCTCAAAAACACAATCTGGGCAGTTTTGAGCACTTACACTATTTTGAACGAATTTGGGTAATAACTTGAATCAAAACACTTAGAAACACAAACTAAGACACTTTCTAACTAAATTGAACACTAAAGTAAAGGGGGATTTAGTTTTTGACGAAATTAAACAAAATGCACAGATTGTACTAAAACAGATTGTAAATACGAATTTGATGAAAATACGGATGGAATGCTAGCTAGAAGGTTCTTCTCCACACATGTCACACTTGCATACAAGATGATTTTCAGTTGGTCTTTCGATGAATCATGAAACTCAACACCTCGGGTTAATTAGGTTCGCTTAAATTAACCTTCAAGTTCTCCTTAAGTTAATGAATTGGATGGGACAGCGCATACACAATTCAAAACATTCTCCAAAAGTCCTTTACGTGAAAAGCACAATAAAGATACAATCAAAGATCATTAAGCAACATGAAAACTATAAGTGTTGACGAGGCATTCGTTACTATGATGAGCATGAAACTAGTGCCAAGAATTCATTTAACGCGATCGTTTATAAGCGACCTCCACTACTTGTGAATATAAGTTTGTAACTATTAGGTGAAACTCACTTATATTCTAGCATCATATTCATGCATGAAAAGTAAGCGTGCACTCTCAATAAACATACACAAATAAGTTATCAATCAAACAGTTAAACAAATTGAATCCACAACTCATGAAATTCCAACCAAAGTTAATCAATTCATATTGCAAGCATAAACATGGTTTTGAATCACCCCCTAGCTAACTAGGTATTTAGCCTCTCATGTTCACAGAAAGAGAAACAAAATTGAAATTAAACATAAAGAACAAAAGATTGATTACACCTAGAACGCCCAACGAATCCACTTGAATTTCTGCGCGTTTAAGCTTCTCTTTCTTCTTCTCCTTGCTGCGGCAGAGATGTTTTTGGATGATTTGGGATGATTTTCTGGGTTGTAGATGGGTTTATGGGGATATGGTGGTGCGGCAAGGGGTGTGAGTGGTGGAGGAAGGTTGGGAATGGTGGTTGGACTAGTGGAGTGGCTACAGCAGAGAAGGGTAATGGCTGGAATGGATGGGAAAGGTTGCGGATTGAAGGAGAAGGGGGATGGTAGCTGCGGCAAAGGGAGAGAATATGGCTGAATATGAAAAGAATGAATGAATGAGAAGTGAGCTAGGGTGCGGCTTAGGGTTTAGTTTATATAGGGTTTCAAAAAGTAAAACCCTAGCTTATTTTTATTAACTAAAATTAAAACAAAGGCTGCTAGAATTAGGGAATTAAATAAGAAATTAAAAGGGGAGTGGCTGCAAGGTGCGGCTAGGGTTTAGTTTAGGAGAGGAGCATGTGTTTAATTGCCTAAATGGGAAACCGAGGGTTAACTTTCCTACTTCTAGCAGGAATCCTTGTTGGAGTAGGAATCCTTGTTGGAGTAGGAATTCCTCGTTGGAGTACAAATTCATCGTTTCTTCAAGTCTTCAACTCATTCATTCCTCTTGTGCTCCAAAAGACTCCAATTTGCATCTTCTTGCACACTTTGGCCTTATAATCTAAAAATACACAAAAGTGACTTTAAACACTAAAATAACTAAGGAAACACAACATAAATGCATGAGAACAAGCTAATTAAGTCGCATGAATATGCTCCTATCAGTTATGAACCTCGACACTCCAAGTTAATTAGGTCCGCTTAAATTAACCTTCAGATTTCCCTAGAATCATTGAATTGGATGAATATGCATCGCAACCAAATTATTCCTAACAACTTCTCTATATGAACAGCATGATAAAGACACAAGTTAGAATCATTACGTTCTTTGGAAATCATAAGCATCGACAAAGCATTTGTAACTATGAAAAGCATGATACTCCTGCCAGGAATCTACTTAACACGATCGTGACTAGCGACCTTCAGTACTTGCGAAAATAAACTCATAACGATTAGGTAAAACAAACTTATACCCTAGCACCAAATTCAAGCATGCAAATTAAGTGTGCACTCTCAATCAACATACAAGAATAAGTTCTAAATCAAACGGTTAAGCAAATTGTATTCACGACTTATGCAACGATAACTGGAAGTAATCAACTTATTTCACATTTATAATCATGGTTTCAAATACACACTAAGCCAAAATGAATTTAGCCAATCATACTCAAAGCAAAACAAAGATTACATGAATTAGACATTGAAATATAAGATAGAATACACCTAAAATTGTTCAACAACTCAGAATGAAGAGCCAAACAATTGCGTGAAACTGTCTCCTTTCCCTTGCCTGCGGCAGATTGGATGGGATGATTTCTGGGCTGTTTTGATGATGTAGAATGGATTTTGGGGGGTGTAGAGGCACGGCAAGGGGTGTAGGTTGAGTGTGCATGAGTGTTTGATGGTTGGAAGGTGGTAGAGAACTCGGCAAAGAGGGTGGAAGAAGGTGGAACGGCTGCTTGTATTTCTGGGCTCTAGAATGGTCTTTTTGGGATGAATCGATGTGTGTGGAATTGAATGGATGAATTTCTGTGGTGAATGATGAATGGCTGCCTAGGGTGTGTGTGTTAGGGGGTGCGGCACACTAATAGATTTATATATATATATATATAGCATGGCCGAAACCCTAGCAATCAGATTTAGGGTTAACCTAGCTAATACAAGTGTTTTTGGGCCCCTAAGTTGCGGCATGGGTTTGGGAATTAAGTCCTAGCCCAATCAATCTCAGATATGGACTTATACAATCCAAATCCAAGAGAAAAAGGGCCAAATAAACTCAGAATCCAATTAGAAATAGGTTTAAGAATTTTCTTCCAAAATTGGGCGTTCTAGAAACTAAGTGTCTTATGGCTGATTTTGGGTATTCTAGAAAGCATAAAAAGGGGGGAAAGGTGTGGCTACCTTTTAGGGTCAGATAGGGCTTCTAGAAATTAGGTTTTTAGGTCCACTTGTAGCTAGGATTAAGGGGGAACAAGATTAGGTTAGGATAAGATAGGATAAGGTTTGGATAAAATAAGGTTGGATAAGGATTTGGATAATGTTTCCTCTTTTCTTGCACTTTCCTTATCTTCTTTGTCATGAACTTTCCTTTTCTGATTTGTAGCATGTTTCTAACCTCTTTTGACTCCAAATTCGTCCATCCACCTTGCTCCATATACAAGCTATCCATAATAAGCCCAAAACAGCTCTAAAAGGCTCCAAAATGCATCCCTTCGCCAAATACGTCTTATGAACCTGAAAACACACAAAAGAAGCTTAAAGAACTAAAATAACTAAGAACTAATAACATAAATGCACGAAAACAAGCAATAAGTCGCATAAATATGCTCCTATCATCCATCCTCTTTGCTCTGTGGTTAAGCTATCCAATCCATGCCCAAAACTGCTCCATTTAGCTTCAAAATGCCCTTTCTTGCTCCTTTTGCCATTAGGACCTAAAAACATACGAAAATAGCTTAAAAGACTAAAATAAATAGTAATTAACTCACTAAATGCAAGGAAACAACATAACTAAGTAGCATAAATATGCTTCTATCACATACTGTGACGACTGAGAATTAAGATTCGCTATTTGAGCTTGAAGATTAGCAATTGCCATGTCTTTCTTCTCTACTACTGATGTGAAAATTAACTTAACACACAAATTAACCTTCTTTTGACAATTGTAGCATATAAATAAGTAGGGATCGTTCTTACACCGGGGATTAGAAGTGATTGCCAAACACTTTAAACTGACTCAAATAAATAAAACTAACCTTTAAAACACTTAACTCAACTTAAAAAGACTCAAAACAAGTTCACAAGACTCAAAATAAGCTAAAAACACTCAAAACTGCCTAAAAACACAAACTGGGCAGTTTTGACTCTAAAAACAAACTTGGACGAAACTTGGTTCTAACTTGACTCAAAACTCTTAAAAACACAATCTAAAACATATTTGAACTAATTAGACACTCTAAAACACATGGGGATTTGGTTTTGGATGAAAATTAAACAAACAAAACAATAATTTAAACTAGGCAGATTTGGACGAATTTGATGGAATTAAGTGGATGGTGAGATAGCTAGGAGGTTTTTCTCCACACATGGCATACTTGCATACAACACAATCTCCAGTTGCTTATTCAATGAATTATGAACCTCAACACCCCAAGTTAATTAGGTACGCTTAAATTAACTCTCAGATTTCCCTTAGGTCATTGAATTGAATGGAATTAGCGCATTGCAATCAAATTATTCCTTAAAAGTTCTCTATATGAAAGCGCATAATAGAAAAACAATCAAAGATCATTAGAATCTATGGAAATCATAGGTGTTGACGAGGCATTCGTAACTATGAAAGTGCATGATACTTATGCCAAGAATTTACTTAACATAATTGTGACCAACAATCTTAACTACTCATGAATATAAGTTCCCAACGATTAGGTGAAGTTTCCTTATACCCTAGCATCATATTTATGCATGCAAATTAAGTGTGCAATCTCAATTCATATACATAAACAAGTTTTAATTAAAACAGATAAGTAAATTGAATTCACCATTCATGAAATCACAATTGAAAGTAATCAAATCATCATGCAAATATAGCCATGGTTTCGAAATTCCCCCTAGCCAAAAAGGGGATTAGTTCCTCATACTCACAAAACAAAGATTATTGAATTTAAACATTGAAATCATAAGAAAGATTACACCTAAACGTTTCAGCAATTCCAGGATGAATTTGATGCACGGCTAGGTCTCCTCTTCCTCCTCCTTGCTGCGGCACAAGGTGTGGGTGGTGGAATTGGGGGTTTTGAATGGTGTGTTCTTGTTTAGAGGGATGAAGGATGGCTGATTATGGTGGTAGGGGTGCGGCAGGTGTATGGAGGTGTATGGAGATTGAAGAATGGAGAATAAGGGTTGCGGCAATAGGGTTTCTGAATAGCATAAAGGGTGGTGCGAATTTGTGGCTGATTTTATGTTTATATAGTCCTAGGGTTAAGTAGATTAGGGTTACACTTAACAGATTTAGTGGATCAGGGCCCTAGGGTTCGGCTATAGATCATCAAATCCACTTAGAAGGGGGTTTGGCCCATTTAGTTTCATACAAGGCTTGTGTAACCCAAATCCAAAAGGAATTAGGCCCTAGAAATTAGAATCCAAAAGGGATAGGGCCTAGAAAGGTGCGGCACACATGGGGGAAAGGGTGAAATGACCTGCAAGGCAAGGCAAAGCCTTCTAGAAGGGTTTGATGCACCACCTTTGTAGGGTTTCTAGAAAGAATCAGTTTTGTGGCTGATTTGGGCCTTCTAGAAGAGGATGCTTCTAGAAATAGGTTCTAGAAATATCTATTTAGGTCCCCTTGCAACTAGGATTAAGACATGATAAGGTTAGGCTAGGATAAGATGAGATAAGGTTTGGATAATGTTTTGGATAATGTTGGATAAGGTTTTGGATAGGGTTTCCTCTTTTGGGCTACTTCCTTATCCACTTGGTCTTTAGCTTAGTTCCTTCCTCTTCTTATCATATTTCTAGCCTTTTGAATTCCGAATTCGTCCATCCATGTTGGCCCATATGCAAGCTATCCACATAGTGTCCAAAATTGCTCCAAAATGCACCAAAATGCACTTTCTTGGTTCTTTAACCCTTAGGACCTACAAACACACGAAATTGAGTTGAAATACGATATTAACTAGGAAATAATAGCACAAATGCACAAGAATAAGCTAGCTAAGTCGCCTAAATATGCTCGTATCAAATTCCCCCACACTTATCTTTTGCTAGTCCTCGAGCAAAAGAAGCAACAAAAAGTAACAAAACCAACAATCTAGACCTTCCAACGTTCGCCTCTGGGAATTCCAATGGAACATAACATGTCAAAGATCACCACTCACATAGATTTAAGCAATCCTTACCCTCGAGCATACTTAATCATAGTCACCATTCACTAGCTCGCATTTAATCAATTAAAACAACATTTTGAATGTAGTAACATGCCTTAGAGAATTCCCTCAATTCCTTACTAGATGTACTCTCAATTTTCACACAGATTTTATGACTACACTCCCTACACTAGGTATATGTGAGAAGATTGATGTAAACATATAGACGAACACTCACATATGTTATAACAAGAAAAACATTTTCTGGAATTATTAACATGTATATATATGATCTCATGAATGGAATGCCACTACTTAGACGCGAGAACCAGGGATACCATATGCTCATACCCATTTTAAACTCCACATATTGAAACACATAACAATCAAGATAGAAGTCAAAGGGTTGTAACGGGGCTAAGGTATTGGCTAACAATGAAAGGTAAAGGATAAACAAACATTCCTAAAGCAACAGTGAGCAAAGTATTGAATTAGGCACTTAGAATTCCCTTTAGAATGCAGAAGTCAACTTTGAACACCCAACGGGAAGTCACACAAAACTTAGGGCCATAAAAGCAAACACACCAAAACAGCTCAAAATGCACTAAAACAGCTCAAAATGCACTAAAAACACTTAAAAATAGTGAGAAACAACATTAGAAGTGATAGGTGATAGAATCCCACGAATTTTGCATAAAAACAATTGTTTACCCCCCCTCCCTCCCCCCCCCCCCCCCCCACACTTAAATCAAACATTGTCCTCAAGGTTTCACACAAAGACTCACATAAAAGCAAACAAATAATACGCAACTAAGCATGATAAAATAAACAGCAAGGAGAAGGGTTTAGAAACACAAATCTGGGTTTGGAGTGGAAGTTCCATCTTTTCCTTGTTGAATACATGGGTTGCCTCCTAAGAAGCGCTTGCTTTAACGTCTTCCAGCCAGACGAATACGCCATGCTAAGCTTCACTAGTAGTACCCATGGCATGGAGGGGTACTTCATCCACAACATGCTCCTCGAAATGCTCATAGTAGGGCTTTAATCGATGGCCATTCACCTTGAACTCTTGTCCTGTTTTCAAGCTTTGAACTTGGACTGCACCATAAGGAAATACATTAGTAATAACAAACGGGCCAACCCACTTAGAATGCAACTTACCAGGAAACAAGCGAAGGAGGGAATTAAAGAGTAGCACTTTCTGCCCAATGGAGAATGATTTTCCTCGAATCATCTTATCATGGAAAGGCTTTGTCTTCTCCTTGTAAATTCGAGCATTTTAATACGCCTCATTCCTAATCTCTTCAAGTTCATTCAATTGGAGCTTCCTATGAATTCCAGTGGCATCAATGTCCATGTTGAAGGTTTTGACGGCCCAATGCGCCTTGTGCTCCAATTCTACGGGAAGATGGCATGGCTTGCCATAAATGAGCCGAAATAGGGACTTGCCCAGGGGTGTCTTATATGCCGTGCGATATGCCCACAACGCATCCTCCAAACATACGCTCCAATCCTTCCTTGTTGGGCCAACGATCTTCTCTAGAATTTGCTTAATCTCCCTATTTGAAACCTCGGCTTGCCCATTAGTCTGAGGATGATAAGGTGTTGAAACCTTATACGTGACGTTGCTTGAGCAAAGCCTCAATGGTTCGATTGCAAAAGTGAGACCCTCCATCATTTATGATCACTCGTGGCATTCCAAACCTTGCAAATAGGTTAGTTCTAATGAAATCTGCAACCACTCGAGAATCATTAGTTCGGGTGGCTTTTGCTTCCACCCATTTCGACACATAATCCACAACAGGTAAGATATAAAGGAAACCATGTGAGGAAGGAAAAGAGCCCATAAAATCAATGCCCCAAACTTCAAAAATTTCAATAGGGAGTATAACATTTTGGTGCATTTGATCCTTTGCACTAATGTCACAAGACATACAAAAGGTTCTAGCATCCTTAAATAAAGTTGGCCAATAGAATCCACATTCTAATACCTTAAGGGCTGTGCATTGTTTCCCAAAGTGTCCCCCACATGCATAAGTGTGACAGAATGTTAAAATAGAATTCAATTCCATGTCATGCACACACTTACGTATAATCTGATCCGAGCAATATTTCCACAAGTATGGATCATCCCAAACATAAAACCTAGCCTCTTTTTTCAGTTTATCAAGTTGGTTTCTGTTTAGAGTGTTTGGAACTTGTTTAGTCACCAAATAATTCACCAAATCCGCATACCAAGGCTCACTTACCTTAATGGATAGCAATTGTTCGTCGGGGAAGGTTTCTGAAATAGGTAGCGGGTCCTGCTCATGTACCATACGGCTTAGGGGGTCAGCCACCACATTTTCACTTCCCTTTTTGTCCTTGATTTCAATGTCAAACTCTTGAAGAAGTAGCATCCATCGAATTAGCCATGGTTTGGCTTCCTTCTTGGTGAACAAGTACTTTAACGCTGCATGATCAGTGAAAATAATAACCTTACTACCAAGCAAATATGATCGAAATTTATCTAAAGCAAAGACAATGGCAAGAAGTTCTTTTTCAGTGGTCGAATAGTTTAATTGAGCGTCATTCAACGTCCGGGATGCGTAGTAGATAACATGCGGCTTTTTGTCCTTTCTTTGGCTAAAACAACCCCTAATGCATAGTCAGATGCATCACACGTGAGCTCAAATGGAAGGCTCCAATCCGGTGGCACAATGATGGGTGCCGTGGTTAGCAAGTCCTTGAGGAGTTGAAAAGCTGCCGTGCACTCCTTGGTGAAATCAAAAGGTGCATCTTTTTGTAGGAGACGGTATGGAGGTTGGGAGACCTTCGAGAAATCCTTGATGAACCTTCGATAAAAACCTGCATGTCCAAGGAACAAACGAACCTCTCTAACCCAAGTAGGAGAGGGTAAGTGGCGCACAAGATCTATCTTTGATTTGTCAACCTCAATACCTTTTTCAAAAATGATATGACCTAAAACTATGCCTTGTTTAACCATGAAATGACATTTTTCCCAATTTAGAACAAGGTTAGTTTCAATGCATCGTTTTAAAATCAAACTAAGATTATTCAAACAACCATCAAATGAAACACCAAAAACGCTGAAATCATCTATAAAAACCTCAATAATTTTCTCAACATAATTTGAAAATGTGCTCATCATGCATCATTGAAATGTGGCAGGTGCATTACATAAACCAAATGGCATGCGACGATAAGCAAATGTACCAAAGGGGCATGTGAAAGTGGTTTTCTCTTGATCTTCTGGAGCTATCACAATTTGATTATAACCTGAATATCCATCAAGAAAACAATAAAAAGCATAACCCGCTAACCTTTCAAGCATTTGATCAATGAATGGCAAGAGAAAATGATCCTTCCTTGTAGTGGCATTGAGCTTCCTATAATCAATACAAACCGTCCAACCTGTTTGGATTCGAGTAGGTACAAGCTCATTTTCGGCATTTTTCACCATAGTTACTCCGGATTTCTTTGGAACACATTGAACCGAAGACACCCAATGACTATCCGAAATTGGATAGATCACTCCACATTCCAAGAGTTTGATTATCTCCTTCTTCACAACTTCCATCATTGGAGGGTTGAGTCGGCGTTGAGCCTCTCGAGATGCTTTGGACCCTTCCTCTAAAAGTATACGATGCATGCACGTAGTCGGGCTTATTCCCTTGATGTCGGCCAAGGTCCAACCAATTGCAGTTTTGTACTCCTTTAACACCCTCACTAACTTACCTTCTTCTTGTGCCGTGAGTGAGGAGGATATAATGACGGGCAAGGTCTCTTGGTCTCCCAAGAACACATACTTCAAATGGCTTGGCAATGGTTTAAGTTCAAGGGAAGGTGGCTGCACAACTGAAGGAATGGGCTTATTAGTCGAAATTGGAATTGAAATTGGGTCCGAAAACTTACCAGATTGTAGTGGCAATGACTCAAGGGCAGCCACTATTCTCAATCATATCAACACTAGGGGGCATGGCATGGGGTTCTCCATGCATGTCGTGGGTAGTCAATGGCCCTAATTCCATGTCTTTGATTCCATTCCTCTTGTAATGACCAATTCAAGTGCATCATCATTCAATTGTTCAAAATGGTCCTGCGCCAACGAATCAATTACATCAATAGCAAAACATGAATGATCATCAATAGGGTACTTGATAGATTCAGAAAGATTGAAATTAATAACTTCCCCATCAAATTCCATTGTCAAAGTCCCATTAAACACATCAATCTTAATGCGGGCAGTTTTCATGAAGGGGCGGCCAAGAAGAATTGGCAACGAAGAGGAATGGTTTGATTCTTCCATTTCCAACACGTGGAAATCTGCCGGAAAGATTAAATGATTGACCTGCACTAAAACATCTTCCAAAACACCCTTTGGATAGGCATTAGATATATTGGCCAATTGAATAATCACACCATCATTTTTTAACTCACCTAGGTTCATAGATGCATAAATTGAGTAAGGCATAACATTAATAGATGTACCTAAGTCTAGCATGGCATGTTCAAAACGATTGTTGCCAATAACACAAGGAATTGTAAAACTACCCGGATCTTTGCATTTAGGGGGCAATTTACGTTGCAAGATGGCTGAGACATTTTCACTTACCTTTACAACCTTTTTGTTCGAAATTCTCTTCCTAGTAGTGCAAAGTTCTTTTAAAAACTTAGCATACCTTGGAACTTGCTTAATTGCATCCAAATGTGGTATATTGACTTGTACTTTTCTAAATGTCTCCAAAATGTCCTTTTAAGCCTCCTCCTTTTTTGTTTGCATGAATCTACAAGGAAATGGTACATTTGGAGGAATAACAATAGCAATAATCGAATTTGGAACCTTCTTACCCTTGGAAGCCGAATGGTGTAGTTTGGGTGGCTGCGGCATGGGTGGTGTTACCCTTGCCGTGGCTTGCTCTTGCTCCCCTCCTCGAATTGCAACTTTTCGTCCTCTGTTGGGGCTGATTTAGAGGGTTGTGAGGCCGTTCCAACTTGTCTTCCACTTCGCAACATGATTGCTTTGGCAGATTCGAATCCTCCTTTTGGGTTGACAACGGTTGAACTAGGCAACTTGCCTTGCTCTCTGAATTGGCCCATGAACTCCGCAATCTGCCCTACTTTCTTTTCTAATTCATCAACCTTTTTGTCCCTATTTTGCTTTCCCTGCGCCATAGAAGTTAGTAATTGAAAATTTTGGTCATTATCTATGGACGAATCTGATTTGGGTTGTGTAGGTTGTGCTTGGGGTGGTGTGGGTGCATACGGCCTTTGGTAGAATCCCAGAGGTTGCTGCCTAAATGTGCTTTGTTGTTGGGGTTGTTGTGGCTCCCTCCATTTGAAATTTAGATGATCTCTCCACCCGGGATTGTATGTGTTAGAGAAAGGATCACTCCTTGGTTGGTTTTGGTTCCCATAACCCAAGACATTGGCATATTCCCACCCCCCGTTCTCAATCAATTGAGGGCACTTGTCCATGAGATGTCCATTCATGGAGCATACGCCACAAACATCCACACTTTGTACCTTTGGTATTTCAACCACCTGCGAAAGAAGAGAAGTAAGATTAGCCATTTGATTTTGAAGTTCGAAAATAGCACTTACCTCATTAACTTGTTGCTGCCGTGGTATGTCTCTTTGACCAACGCCTTCGTTATGTTGAGCATTCAAAGCTCCGTTGGCAATGAGAGTCTTGGCGGCCATAGGTGTTTTGTCCACTAAAGCTCCACCCACTGAGGCATCTAGCATTTGACGTTCAATTGGTAGAAGCCGTTCGTAGAAATATTGAAGAAGAAGCTCCTCCTTCATTTGGTGTTGTGGACATGAAGCAACAAGAGTTTTAAAACGTTCATAATAAGTTGGAAATGATTCACCTTGATTTTGCTGAATGCCACTAATCCTTTTGCGTAAAAGAATGACACGAGAAGTTGGGAAAAACTTCTCCAAAAACGCCCTTTTCATACTCTCCCATGATGTGATAGTTCCGGGGGCTAGTTCATACAACCAATCTTTAGCCTTTTCCAAGAGAGAAAAGGGAAAAGCCTTCATCTTCAAAATGCTCCCATCAACATTCACCAGGGTCATACTTGAGCAAACAACCTCAAATTCCTTCAAGTGCTTATTAGAATCTTCCATGGACAACCCATGGAACTTAGGAATATGGTGCAATAAGCTAGACTTTAATTCGAACTCGTCGGTCTTATCTGGGGTTGCCCTTGGATATTGAATGCATAAAGGCATGGCATTATCTAATCCCGAAGCGGAAAGCTCCTTGATTGTTCGGTTGTCGACTGCCATAACTTGTTCTTCCTCAAAAACCCTTGCCGTGACCTCCTCTCCCACTTGTATTTCGTCCTCTTCAAGCTCAGGTGCAGGTTGAGGTGGTTGAGGCTCTTGTTGATTCTTCTTTCTTCTCAAGGCTCGCTCAAAATCGTCGTCAAAGTCTAAGATATGTGTGATAGGAGCATATTCATGCGACTTAAATGGCTTGTTCTCGTGCATTTACGTTATGTTTCTCTAGTTATTTTAGTCCTTTATGCTTCTTTTGTGTGTTTTCAGGTTCTAAGGGCCTAGGGAGCAAGAAAGTGCATTTTGAGGCCATTTGGAGCATTTTTGGGCATGGATTGGATAGCTTATCCATGGAGCCAAAAGGATGGACGAATTTGAAGGCCTTGTATTCACTTTGGACATAAAACAAAGGGCCTAGCCCATTCTCTCTTATTCTCTCCCTTATAGCCATGCAAAGAACCATCCATTCCATCAAAACCAATCCATCAATTCACATGCAAAACCACCATTAACACACATGCACCCAAACAAAGCCAACCTAGCTAACCCTACATGCATTCTTTATTCATTCTTCATCATTGCATTCATTCTCCAAACACTTTCATTAATTAAGACACATTTGCACATCCATTCATTCTTTCCCCAAAGCCGTGCATTCCCAATCCCTTTCCAACATTTCACATGCATTTCCACCTTGGTCATGCTTTCCCATTTCATTAATCATTCACTTTGCATTCATTCAATCAACCCACATGCACTTTAATTATTCAAACATGTAGCCACATAATCATTCACCCTATCCATTCTTTGTCACAAAACAATGTCACATACACTCATCATCACACAACCTAGCTAACCCTACATGCATTATTTATTAACTCTTCATCATGCATCAACATTTTAAATCATCAAAAAAATCAACCCATTGCCGTGCATAATTCCTCAACCATTTCAGCCACATTCTTCCACTTTGCCTTTCATCATTGCACCACAAATCAATCAACACATGCATTCCCTTCACATTCACCCACATGTCCATTTAATCATTCAATCTCATTCCATTGTAGATACCACAACACAAACACTCCATTCCTTCTCTAGCCGTGAGTTTCTCTCCATTTTCTGCACCATTTTCTCCACCACCATCTTTCCATATCCATCACTCCTCACTCCTCTACCATTTCCATAATCCCCCAAACCTCACCTTAGACCTTGTGCTACAACAACGAGGAAGAGAAGAGGACCTAAACGTTCATACAATTCAAGTTTGAGTTGTTGGAATGTTTAGGTGATTCTTTGATTTCAATGTTTCATTTTAATTCTCTTTGTTTTGTACGTATAAGGAATGGAAGAGAAGAGTGCCTAAACGTTCGTACAATTCAAGTTTGAGTTGTTGGAATGTTTAGGTGTTTCTTTGATTTCAACGTAATGAGGAACTAAAACCCCCTTTAGCTAGGGGGTGATTCGAAATAAATGTTTATGCTTGCATTATGATTTGATTACTTTTAATTACGTTTCATAAGTTGTGAATTCAATTTGTTTAACTATTTGATTGATATCCTATTTATGTATGTTTATTAAGAATGAACGCTTAATTTTCATGCATGAATATGACGCTAGAATATAAGTGAGTTTCACGTAATAGTTATGAACTTATATTCACAAGTAGTGGAGGTTGCTTATAAACAATCGCGTTAAACAAATTCTTGGCATAAGTTTCATGCAATCATAGTAACGAATGCCTCGTCAACACTTATAGTTTTCATGTTGCTTAATGATTCTTGCTTGTATCTCTATTATGCAATTCATGTAGGGAACTTGTGAGGAATGCTTTGGATTGTCGTATGCAATCATCCAATTCATTAACTTAAGGAAAACTTGACGGTTAATTTAAGCGGACCTAATTAACCCGGGGTGTTGAGAATTCATGGTTTATTGAAATGCAATTGGAAATCATTTTATTTTGCAAGTGTAACATGTATGGAGATGAACCCCTTAGCTAGCCATACCATCCATTCATTTCCGTCAATTTCATATTTACAATTTGTTTTCTTTACAATCTATCCATTTTAGTTTAAATTCGTCCAAAATCAATCCCCCCATATTTCGTTTAAGTCTTAGTCTTAATCTTTCTTATTTTTAGTTTTGAATTCTTCGAGTTTAGTATAGCATTTTAGTTTGTGTTTTTAAAAGCATTTTGAGTCTTTTGATTTGTTTTAGTGTTTTAAAGTTTAGTTTTACATTCTTTGAGTCTAGTTTAGTGTTTTATATTGTATTTTTATGTTTTTAAGTCAATTTAGAAGGTTTTAGCAAGCCCTCCTAATCCCCGGTCTAGAACGATCCCTCACTTATCCATTCTACTACAATTGTCAAACGAGGGTTTAATTTATGCGCGTATAATTCTCGCATCAAATTTTGGCGCCGTTGCCGGGGATTAGCAACTTTGCTAATCCCTTGGTTCTTTTCTTTTTTTTTGTTTAGTTGTTTTCGTTTTAGTTTCTAACTTAGTGTTGTTTTCTTTGTTTGTTGTTACTTTTGATTTTTGATTTAGTTCTCTTTCTTTGATTTTAGGTACTAGAGAAGTAAGATATGGATTTTGCTAGCATTCAAGCTCAATTGGCAAATCTTACTTCTAAATTGTCGCCGTATGCCGAAAGGACCACAATGCAGAGTGTCCCTACATTTGGTGCTTCATATAGGCAAGGATTTCAAGCCAATCAATGTCCACAAAGAGATTGGAGGGATCATTCAAACTCTATATGGTGGGAAGATCAACAAGTTCAACGTGAAGCATATTGGCAACCATATGAGGAGTTCTATTCAAGACCTATGCAGCCACCACAACTTCATATGCAATATGCTCAATTAAATTCAAGTTCGCCAGTAGATTATATTCAAATTCTTAATGAAATAAATTCTTTGGCGCAGGGGTCACAAAATCAAGCCAAGGAGGCTCAACAAGAAGCATATTGGCCACCATATGAGGAGTTCAATACAACACCTATGCAGCCACCACAACCTCCCCCACAACAATTCCAATCAAGTTCAAGTATGTCCATGGATAATGATAAAAATTTTCAATTACTAACCTCTTTGACGCAGGACGAACAAAATCAAGACAAGAAGTTGGGTAAATTGGACGAGCAATTTGGGCAGATTATGGAGTTCATGAAACAAATTCAAGAGCAAAGTGAACTTTCCAACTCAACTATTGAAAACTCGAAGGAAGATTTTGAAATCCATAATGCTATCACTTTGGGAAGTGCTATGGAGGTTGGAGCTGACCTAAAAATGTCCAAACATAGCCTAGAAGTGGATGAAGAGCTGCTAATTGAGGAGGAGGAAGAAGACATGCACACGGCAAGGGTAGAACAACTCTTGCCGCAGCCCCCTAAGCCCTCTAAACCACCCACCACCAGTAAGGACGTCCCAATTTCATGTTATTCTGATGTTATTCCACCCAATGTCCCTTTTCCTAGCAGGTTTTTGATTCCCAACCAAGAAGAGAGTAAAAAGGACATCGTGGAAGCCTTCCCAAAGGTGCAAAATGCTATTCAAATTCTTGGTGCAACACAGCAAGTTTTAGATGGTGTTGAATTCTTCAAAGGACTTTGTACACCAAGAAAAATGATTCAAGAGAAGGTAGTGGCTGGAGAAGATGTAGAAGGCATCAAAGAGGACAAATTTGAAACCACAATTCCCAAGGAAGTTGGATTTTATGACACGGGACAAGTCATAACTTTCGAAGGGGTGTTTATTCTGGAGTTCATTTTGGAGCACACAGGTAAGCCGCCTCCCCGAATTTCAATTTTCTTTTATACTAACATGTGGTTAATGATTCAGGCACCCAATCTGGAATTTAAACTATTACCGGATCATTTCAAGTATCACCGCCCATTCAAAGATAAATTCCATGCCGTTTGATTTTATTTATGTAAAAAAAAAAAAAAAAAAAAAAAAAAAAAAAAGAAAGAAAAAAAAAAAAAAAAAAAAAAGAAAGATACTAAACATAGAGAAAGGTGGAGCTTCACAAAGGTTGTTTGCGTGAAGCCCCACTACGAGGAGCAGAAGCGGAAGGCATAGAAGCGGGAGGCATCGGTGCAGAAGGCGTAGGAACAGAAGGCATCGGAGCAGAAGGCATCGGAGCGGGAGGCATCGAAGATAGAGCATTCCAGGCCTCAATACTTGGCCAAGCGCTGGATGAGCCAGGAAAAAGGTGCCTCTGGAGGAAAGACGAAAACCTTTGACGGTCACTGTGAATCCGACCTTCAGACTCTTGCAGCTCATCAAGCTTCCTCTTCATCCCCGACGAATAGTTATTTGCAAGCACATGCAAACTTCTATTCTCGTACTTAAGCTGCTGGATCTCTTGCTTAAGTCTTTCCACCTCTGCCATCAACGATTCCACCTGACGGGAGCGGGCAAGCAGGCGTAGGCCCATGTTGGACACAGAGCTCGCACACTGAACACTAAGTGCGAGGGACTCTTGAACGGCCAACTCATCGGACCGTCCTGACAGCAGCCTACTATCTTTTGGAGTGAGGAGGTTTTTAGCTACTATTGTAGCTGTTGTGGCGTCCTGCATCACAGAGTCTTCACCTGAAAGAGGACCGTTAGAAGATAAAAAAGAAGGGCGCCATACATTACCTTGACGGGGCGCAACCGGATCGCTGCTGAGACTCAAATCTAAGCTAAGGTTCGATGAGTTTGCCATTTTTTTCAAAAGTGTTCAAAGAGAAGGGGTGGATGGAGTTAAAAATTTCACAAAGGGCCGGAGTCGAGTTTCAGGAATGGGAAATCTTCAGAGTGTGTATGTTGGCGGTGATCGATAGCTCTATAAAATGCTAAGGCGACGCGTCCACTGATTCAAAGAGCCGGATTTTCCGGCGTAAGTTAGGCGACGCTCCCTCGGCTTTTCAGAAAACGCGTTCAACTTTGTCAAAAGATTTCTGACAAAGCTGAAAACACGTGGAGGCCATCATCGCAACTACACGTCTTTAGCCGACAAGCGCAAAGTTCGGCGACGCTTTCTCTGCTTTTCAGAAAACGCGTGCAGCTTTGTCAAAAGGAGCCGCATCTGCACTACCACGTGTCGTTCAGAAAGCGAAGGGGCGTCGTTCAGAAATCGAAGGGGCGCCTGCTCAGAAATCGAAGAGCCGAATTCAAAGATCGAAGAGGCACCACTATTTCAAAAAGCCGGAGTTGCGGGATCAAAACGTTTGTCGACAAAGGTAAAAAGTACCACCACTTGATATTATCTCTATATATGTCGACCTTCGTCTTTTATGGCAGGGAAAACCTGAAGAAAATGCCCAACTCTCCCTCACCTCTGAGGGCGCACTCCCAGCAAAGCCTTTCAAAATACTCAATTCTTTCTTCTTCCCCAAAGATGATACCAGATGCCTGGAGTACATATGACCCAGGAGGAAACGGCGGATTGAAGCATGTGCTGATTCATTCACCGCTTCTTCAAAGCAAAGGTATCTCATATCATCAAGGTCAAAAGCAAAAGTATCTCATATCATGCTCTTTCCCTGTCTTTTTCTTTGTCCTTGTTCTTACTCGCATGGCAAAGTAAAAGAAGCAATCAGCCGGCACTTGGAGTCAATCTTCCGATCTGGAGCCAACTGCCTGGAATCTATTCCTGATTGCTTACCTAGCGTTGCTCTCGAGTAGTCATCTTCAACGGTTGATACACTTCCGGAGAAGGGACCACTTCTGCAAAGGGGAGCGAGTAAGGCAAGTGAAAATGATACATTGAAGCATGTGGAGACAAACATAGGCTGAGTTATCCTCCAACCCTTTTCAATACGAATTGGAAAGATTGAACAAAGAAACAGATAAAAGGGATAAGCTCAGACCTTCGGGGGAGACCAAATGAACCATCATGCTGCCCAGTTCAAGAAGTAGCACAAAGGAAAATCAACGATGGGCAGAAACCAGTTCAAGAGTAAGCCTGTGGAATCACAAAGATCAAAAGCCTCAATGCAATTACCAAGGAGAAGATGGAATTTACACTCTATAACCAGATTTGCGTCTCTAAACTCTTCTCTTTGTTAATTACATTCTGCCATGTTTAGTATGTTTAAGTGCTTTTTGTGTATTTACTTATGCTTTGTGTGAATCTATGCTTAAAACATTGAGGACAATGTTTGATTTAAGTGTGGGGGGGGGTAGCTAAGTATGTTGATGCAAATTCGTTGAATTTTATCACCCATAACTTCAAGTGTTGTTCCTTGCTGTTTTAAATATTTTTAAGGTGCTTTTAAACTGTTTTAGCGTGTTTTGTTTTATAACTCCGAAAATCACATAAAAATTTGAAAAACATTTTTTTGAAAAGCCTAAAAAGAGTGTTTTGAGTTGTTTTTGTGTCTTAGGAAACCTTCCAACGTTATGATGAGGATTTGGTTTGTAATTGCATGACTGTTAAAAAGAGTTATAAACATGGATGAAAGTTTGATTTACTCTTGGTATATGTTTAGTTATGGTTATAATGTATGACTTCACATGCAATCATAAAAGAAAAATTCGTTTTTGTAACATGCTTGAAGGAAGGAACTCATAATAACGCTACATCCCTGTGAGACTCGAGCCATTACCTTCTTTGGAGAGTTATTTTCTGTGATTCTTTGTTTTCTAAAGTTGTTGCATGATCTCATTATTCCTTGCTTGATTGCTACTTAGAATGCAATTGTATCATGATAGAACTAAATGCTAGAACTTATATCCGTTTCATTCAAAGCATGTTATTGATTTGCATAACACATATTCAAGAAGAAGTTGTGTAGTGACCACCACCATAGCCAAATAGCCTTACTTCCCATACTTCGTATATGTTGTAAGTCTTAACCCCGTTGAGCCTTGTTTAGCCTTTATTCTTTGTTTACCCACATTTTCCTCACCTAGCCTAGTTTAGGACAATCCCCACCCTTGTTCTTAATAGATAGTGAGCATGACTTAATTGAATTCCTTTTGAGTTACATTATGAAAGAAAATAAGTGTGGGGGAGAGAATGTTTTGTTTTTAAGTGTTTATGTATGCTTTGAGAAGTCAAAAGAAAAGAAAAAAAAAAAAATAAAAAAAAAAAAAAAAAAAATTTGTGAAAAACATATGAAAAAGAAAAACAGAAAAGAAAAGAAAGAAAGGAAAAAGAGCTTGTTCCCCCTTGTTCAAAAGTTGAGTTTTCATTCAAAAGTGAATTCTACGTTAATTCAAATGCTTTGCTCGCTATTTCTTTAAGAACCTTTGTTTTCCATATCCCTTCTTTGTTAGCCAAACACCTTTAGCTCCGTTTCAACCCTTATGCTTCTCTCTTGAGTGTTATGTGTTTCAATTTGTGGAGTTTGGAATTGATATGAGCTTATGGAATCACTGGTTCTCATTCTAAGTAGTAGCATTCCATTCATGAGATCATATTCATGTCATTATCGTAAATCCAGAAAATGCTTTCCTTGTTATAACTTATGTGAGTGTTCGTCTACATGTTTACATCAATCTTCTCACATATGACTAGATTAGGGTGTGTAGTTAGAAAATCTGAGTGAAAATCGAGTGCATATCTTGTAAGGAATTGAGCAAATTCTCTAAGGCATGTTACTACATTCAAAACATGGTTTTAAATGCTTAATTGTGAACTAGTATATGGTGACTATGATTAAGAATGTACTTAAGTGTAAAGATGACTAAAATCTGTGGGAATGATGATTTTTAACGTGTCATGTGCATTGGAAATCCCTAAGACAGTTGTTGGAAGGTTTAGGTTGTGTTTTACTTGTTTTGTTTCGTTTGGTTTTGTTTTGTTTTTCTTTCTGTTTTGCTCGAGGACTAGCAAAAGATAAGTGTGGGGGTATTTGATAGGAGCATATTCATGCGACTTAAATGGCTTGTTCTCGTGCATTTACGTTATGTTTCTCTAGTTATTTTAGTCCTTTATGCTTCTTTTGTGTGTTTTCAGGTTCTAAGGGCCTAGGGAGCAAGAAAGTGCATTTTGAGGCCATTTGGAGCATTTTTGGGCATGGATTGGATAGCTTATCCATGGAGCCAAAAGGATGGACGAATTTGAAGGCCTTGTATTCACTTTGGACATAAAACAAAGGGCCTAGCCCATTCTCTCTTATTCTCTCCCTTATAGCCATGCAAAGAACCATCCATTCCATCAAAACCAATCCATCAATTCACATGCAAAACCACCATTAACACACATGCACCCAAACAAAGCCAACCTAGCTAACCCTACATGCATTCTTTATTCATTCTTCATCATTGCATTCATTCTCCAAACACTTTCATTAATTAAGACACATTTGCACATCCATTCATTCTTTCCCCAAAGCCGTGCATTCCCAATCCCTTTCCAACATTTCACATGCATTTCCACCTTGGTCATGCTTTCCCATTTCATTAATCATTCACTTTGCATTCATTCAATCAACCCACATGCACTTTAATTATTCAAACATGTAGCCACATAATCATTCACCCTATCCATTCTTTGTCACAAAACAATGTCACATACACTCATCATCACACAACCTAGCTAACCCTACATGCATTATTTATTAACTCTTCATCATGCATCAACATTTTAAATCATCAAAAAAATCAACCCATTGCCGTGCATAATTCCTCAACCATTTCAGCCACATTCTTCCACTTTGCCTTTCATCATTGCACCACAAATCAATCAACACATGCATTCCCTTCACATTCACCCACATGTCCATTTAATCATTCAATCTCATTCCATTGTAGATACCACAACACAAACACTCCATTCCTTCTCTAGCCGTGAGTTTCTCTCCATTTTCTGCACCATTTTCTCCACCACCATCTTTCCATATCCATCACTCCTCACTCCTCTACCATTTCCATAATCCCCCAAACCTCACCTTAGACCTTGTGCTACAACAACGAGGAAGAGAAGAGGACCTAAACGTTCATACAATTCAAGTTTGAGTTGTTGGAATGTTTAGGTGATTCTTTGATTTCAATGTTTCATTTTAATTCTCTTTGTTTTGTACGTATAAGGAATGGAAGAGAAGAGTGCCTAAACGTTCGTACAATTCAAGTTTGAGTTGTTGGAATGTTTAGGTGTTTCTTTGATTTCAACGTAATGAGGAACTAAAACCCCCTTTAGCTAGGGGGTGATTCGAAATAAATGTTTATGCTTGCATTATGATTTGATTACTTTTAATTACGTTTCATAAGTTGTGAATTCAATTTGTTTAACTATTTGATTGATATCCTATTTATGTATGTTTATTAAGAATGAACGCTTAATTTTCATGCATGAATATGACGCTAGAATATAAGTGAGTTTCACGTAATAGTTATGAACTTATATTCACAAGTAGTGGAGGTTGCTTATAAACAATCGCGTTAAACAAATTCTTGGCATAAGTTTCATGCAATCATAGTAACGAATGCCTCGTCAACACTTATAGTTTTCATGTTGCTTAATGATTCTTGCTTGTATCTCTATTATGCAATTCATGTAGGGAACTTGTGAGGAATGCTTTGGATTGTCGTATGCAATCATCCAATTCATTAACTTAAGGAAAACTTGACGGTTAATTTAAGCGGACCTAATTAACCCGGGGTGTTGAGAATTCATGGTTTATTGAAATGCAATTGGAAATCATTTTATTTTGCAAGTGTAACATGTATGGAGATGAACCCCTTAGCTAGCCATACCATCCATTCATTTCCGTCAATTTCATATTTACAATTTGTTTTCTTTACAATCTATCCATTTTAGTTTAAATTCGTCCAAAATCAATCCCCCCATATTTCGTTTAAGTCTTAGTCTTAATCTTTCTTATTTTTAGTTTTGAATTCTTCGAGTTTAGTATAGCATTTTAGTTTGTGTTTTTAAAAGCATTTTGAGTCTTTTGATTTGTTTTAGTGTTTTAAAGTTTAGTTTTACATTCTTTGAGTCTAGTTTAGTGTTTTATATTGTATTTTTATGTTTTTAAGTCAATTTAGAAGGTTTTAGCAAGCCCTCCTAATCCCCGGTCTAGAACGATCCCTCACTTATCCATTCTACTACAATTGTCAAACGAGGGTTTAATTTATGCGCGTATAATTCTCGCATCAATGTGCATGAACCGGTTGAGAACTCCGAGTCATAAACTAGTGCCTAAAACAAGAAAACAAACAAGTCAGAAACTAAAACCAATAACACACGAAAAAAAAACCAAAAAGAAATAACAAGGGATGAGCAAAGTTGCTAATCCCCGGCAACGACGCCAAAATTTGATGTGAAAATTAACTTAACACACAAATTAACCCTCTTTTGACAATTGCAGCATATAAATAAGTAGGGATAATTCTTACACCGGGGATTATGAGGGATTGCTAAACACTTTAAACTGACTCAAATAAATAAAACAAACCTTTAAAACACTTAACTTAGAAAGACTCAAAACAAGTTCACAAGACTCAAAATAAGCTAAAAACACAAACTAGGCAGTTTTGACTCTAAACACAAACTTGGACGAAATTTGGTTCGAACTTGACGCAAAACTCTTAAAAAAACAATCTAAAACATATTTGAACTAATTAGACACTCTAAAACACATGGGGATTTGGTTTTGGACGAAAATCAAACAAACAAAACAATAATTTAAACTAGGCAGATTTGGACAAATTTGATGTAATTAAGTGGATGGTGAGATAGCTAGGAGGTTTTTCTCCACACATGGCATACTTGCATACAACACAATCTCCAATTGCTTATTCAATGAATTATGAACCTCAACACCCCAAGTTAATTAGGTACGCTTAAATTAACTCTCAGATTTCCCTTAGGTCATTGAATTGAATGGAATTAGCGCATTGCAATCAAATTATTCCTGAAACGTTCTCTATATGAAAGAGCATAATAGAAAAACAATCAAAGACCATTAGGTTCTATGGAAATCATAGGTGTTGACGAGGCATTCATAACTATGAAAGCGCATGATACTTATGCCAAGAATTTACTTAACATAATTGTGACCAACAATCTTAACTACTCATGAATATAAGTTCCCAACGATTAGGTGAAGTTTCCTTATACCCTAGCATCAGATTTATGCATGCAAATTAAGTGTGCACTCTCAATTCATATACATAAACAAGTTTTAATTAAAACAGATAAGTAAATTGAATTCACCATTCATGAAATCACAATTGAAAGTAATCAAATCATCATGCAAATATAGCCATGGTTTCGAAATTCCCCCTAGCCAAAAAGGGGATTAGTTCCTCATACTCGCAAAACAAAGATTATTGAATTTAAACATTGAAATCATAAGAAAGATTACACCTAAACGTTTAAGCAATTCTAGGATGAATTTGATGCACGACTAGGGCTCCTATTCCTCTTCCTTGCTGCGGCACAAGGTGTGGGTGGTGGAATTGGGGGTTTTGAATGGTGTGTTCTTGTTTAGAGGGATGAAGGATGGCTGATTATGGTGGTAGGGGTGCGGCAGGTGTGTGGAGGTGTATGGAGGTTGAAGAATGGAGAATAAAGGTTGTGGCAATAGGGTTTCTGAATAGCATAAAGGGTGGTGTGAATTTGTGGCTGATTTTATGTTTATATAGTCCTAGGGTTAAGTAGATTAGGGTTACACTTAACAGATTTAGTGGATTAGGGCCCTAGGGTTCGACTATAGGTGATCAAATCCACTTAGGAGGGGGTTTGGCCCACTTAGTTTCATACAAGGCTTGTGTAACCCAAATCCAAAAGGAATTAGGCCCTAGAAATCAGAATCCAAAAGGGATAGGGCCTAGAAAGGTGCGGCACACATGGGGGAAAGGGTGGAAAAACTTGCAAGGCAAGGCAAAGCCTTCTAGAAGGGTTTGATGCGCCACCTTTGTAGGGTTTCTAGAAAGAATGAGTTTTGTGGCTGATTTGGGCCTTCTAGAAGAGGATGCTTCTAGAAATAGGTTCTAGAAATATCTATTTAGGTCCCCTTGCAACTAAGATTAAGACATGATAAGGTTAGGCTAGGATAAGATGAGATAAGGTTTGGATAATGTTTTGGATAATGTTGGATAAGGTTTTGGATAGGGTTTCCTCGTTTGAGCTACTTCCTTATCCACTTTGTCTTTAGCTTAGTTCCTTCCTCTTCTTATCACATTTCTAGCCTCTTGAAGTCCAAATTCGTCCATCCATGTTGGCCCATATGCAAGCTATCCACATGATGTGAAATATTCTAACACTCAAATTAAACCCTATTTGTGACAATTGTAGTAGATATGTAAGTAGGGATCGTTCTAGGCCGGGGATTAACTAGGGATGCTAATCAATATAAATAAGACTCAAAAACACTAAACTAGACTCTATAGACTCAAAACTAACTTTGGACACTTAAAACAGCAACCAATAATCAAAAAGACTCAATTTTAGACTCAATAAGTGTTTTGGATGAAAATAGGACTGGACTTGACTCAAAAGACTAAAAGAAAACAGGTTTTGACTCAAATATGGGGATTGTTTTTGGCGAATTTTAAACTTAAAACAAAAGCTTTATAGAAAACACTTTTGAAAAACGAATTTAAGTAAAATAAATGGGTAAAAGGCTAGTTAGAGGGTCCTTCTCCACACATGATATATGCATACAAACCAATTTCCAGTTATTATTCCTTTAGACTATGAATGACAACGCCCCAAATTAGTTGCATCGCACAACTAACCCTCAAGTTTTCCTTATTTCATTGAATTAGATGGAATACGCATCTAAACCAAATTATCTTTTTCAAGTTCTTTATATGAGACGCATAACAAAGATACATATCAAAAGTCATTAAGTTTTGTGAAAACTATAAGCATGGACAAGGCATTCATCACTATGAAACACGTGAGACTCATACCAAGGATTTACTTAACGCGATTGTGACTAGCAACCTCCACTACTTGTGAATATAAGTGAATAACTATTATGTGAAATCCCCTTATATTCTAGCATCAAATTCATGCATGCAAATTAAGTGTTAACCCCCAACCGACATACATAGACCAGTTTTAATAACTTAGATAAGCAAATCACATTCATGCCTTAAGAAATAATAATCGGACGTAATCAATTCATATAACATATAATCATGGCTTCGAATTCACCTCCAACTAAAAAGGAATTAGTTCCTCATGTTCGCAAAACAAAGATAATTAAATTTAAACATTGAACTAAGACAAAGGATAGAATACACCTAGAAACTCTCCACACTCCAATGACAGATTTCAAACCCTCCTTGGATGGCAGATTGCACAAGTCTTCTTCTCCTTCCTTCCTTGCTTGCGACACTAGGGTGGTGTAGGGTGAATGGTGGTGTTTGATGGCTGAAAGTATGAATGAATGAATGAGTGAATGGATGGATTAAATGGTGAGGCATTGGCTGTTTATATAGGCTAATTATGCACACTTAGTGAAGGACAAGGATTGCACAATCCCATGGAAAAAGGGTTAAGTCTTTGTAGAAACCAAAAGGGAAAGGGATAGGGAATTTTCGCCAGAAATTAAGGGCTTCTAGAAACTAGGTATTTTTTGGCAGAATTTAGACTTCTAGAAGGGGTAAAGGGTAGATTTATGGACCTAAATGGGTAAGGACTCATGATATAGGTGTAGAGGAAGGATTGCAACTCCTAAACCTGATTTGGATAGGATAGGATAGGATAATGTTAGAGTTAGGAAAGGATAAGGTTGGTTGGGATAAGATAAGGTTGGATAAGGTTCCTTATTTCTTGCTATTTCCTTATCTTCTTTCCATTAGGACTTCATCCACCAGATTTGTAGCCTTTCCTAGCCCTTCTTGACTTCAATTTCGTCCATCCTCTATGCTCCATAGTTAAGCTATCCAATCCATGCCCAAAACTGCTCCATTTAGCTTCAAAATGCCCTTTCTTGCTCCTTTTGCCATTAGGACCTAAAAACATACGAAAATAGCTTAAAAGACTAAAATAAATAGTAATTAACTCACTAAATGCAAGGAAACAACATAACTAAGTAGCATAAATATGCTTCCATCACCACATAATGTCCAAAATTGCTCCAAAATGTACCAAAATGCACTTTCTTGGTACTTTAACCCTTAGGACCTACAAACACACGAAATTGAGTTGAAATACGACATTAACTAGGAAATAATAGGACAAATGCACAAGAATAAGCTAGCTAAGTCACCTAAATATGCTCCTATCAAATTCCCCCACACTTATCTTTCGCTAGTCCTCGAGCAAAACAAGCAACAAAAAGTAACAAAAGGAACAATCTAGACCTTCCAACGTTCGCCTCTGGGATTTCCAATGGAACATAACATGTCAAAGATCACCACTCACATATATTTAAGCAATCCTTACCCTCGAGCATACTTAATCATAGTCACCATTCACTAGCTCGCATTTAATCAATTAAAACAACATTTTGAATGTAGTAACATGCCTTAGAGAATTCCCTCAATTCCTTACTAGATGTACTCTCAATTTTCACACAGATTTTTTGACTACACTCCCTACACTAGGTATATGTGAGAAGATTGATGTAAACATATAGACGAACACTCACATATGTTATAACAAGAAAAACATTTTTTGGAATTATTAACATGTATATATATGATCTCATGAATGGAATGCCACTACTTAGACGCGAGAACCAGGGATACCATATGCTCAGACCCATTTTAAACTCCACATATTGAAACACATAACAATCAAGATAGAAGTCAAAGGGTTGTAACGGGGCTAGGGTATTGGCTAACAACGAAAGGTAAAGTATCTCTTAGCTATCTAATCATCCATAGTTTTTCTCAATTTCGTCCAAATCTCTTTTAAGTCTTTTAATTACTTGTTTTTCTCTTAAATTCGTCCAAAACCAAATCCCCTTTACTTACTTGTTTCAAATCTCTCCTAAAGTGTGATTTTGAGTCTTTTGAGTCAAAACCAATTGTATTTTCGTCCAAGTCTTAGAGTCTAAATTGAGTCTTTTTTATTGTTTTGAGTTGTTTTGAGTCTTTTAGTTTGTTTTGAATCATACAAGTTTAGTTAAGAGTCTTTTGAGTTTGTTTAAGTGTTTTGAAGCATATTTTTATATATTTGAGTCAACTTCTATTAGATTAGCAATCCCTCCTAATCACCGGCCTAGAACGATCCCTACTTATATCTATACTACAATTGTCAAAAAGAGGGTTTAATTTGAGTGCTATCTTTTATCACATCAAATTTTTGGCGCCGTTGCCGGGGATTAGCAACTTTGCTAATCCCTCGTTGTTTCTTTTTGTTTCTTTTTCATATATCTTTGTTTTAGCTACTGACCTTGTTTCTTTTCTTTTTAGTAGGTACTAGTTTATGACTCGTAGTTCTCAACCTATTCGTGCAAACATCTTGGATTTTGACAATGATTTTGAGCGTACTTTGAGAAGAAAGAAGAAGGACTTAGAACATCACCCATCAAGTTCTAGTTCGGCTTCTAATCTTGAGGAGGAAGAGGAGCCCTGATAGGAGCATATTTATGCGACTTAAATGGCTTGTTCTCGTACATTTATGTTATGTTTCTTTAGTTATTTTAGTACTTTAAGCTATTTTCGTGTGTTTGTAGGTCCAAAGGGCTAAAGGAGCAAAAAGATGCATTTTGGAGACTTTTGGAGCACTTTTGGGCTAAGGACGGATAGCTTATGCTTGAAGCCAAAGTGTTGGACGAAATTGAAGACCTAATTGGAGCCAAAGTGTTGGAACCTTGTTCTCTTTAGTTTTAGGACATTTAAACCTTTCCTAATCCCAATCATGCCATGCATAACACACATCCATTCTAACACATTGTCATTGCACATGCATTTCCTTCATTAGTTAACCCACATGCACTTATCACTTATCATCACCACATATCATATCACTTAATCACTTATCACTTATCATCACCACTTAACCACTTATCATATCATAACCACATATCATATCACTTATCACTTATCACTTAACATATCATCCACCTACTTCACCTACAACATCCACCTACTTCACCTACAACATCCACTTCACCTACAACATCCACCTACTTCACCTACAACATCCACCTACTTCACCTACAACATCCACCTACTTCACCTACAACATCCACTTCACCTACAACATCCACCTACTTCACCTACAACATCCACCTACTTCACCTACAACATCCACCTACTTCACCTACAAATGACATAGCCATATGTTCCCTCCACTACTCCTATAAATACCCTTGCATTCATTCATTCATGGACATCTCATTTTCATACACAACACACCACAAACACTTCCATTCCCTCATTGCCGTGAGTCCCCCTTCCCCTACAAATCCAAACACCATCCTTCCATCTCCACAACTCCTCTTCCATTCCTCCACCACTCCCCAAACCATTCACACCATCAAACTATCCCTAGACCTTGTGCTACAACGAAGAGGAAGAGAAGAATGCCTAAACGTTCATACAATTCAAGTTTGAGTTGTTAGAATGTTTAGGTGCTTCTTTGATTTCTATGTTTAATTTCAATACTCTTTGTTTTGTACGAATGAGGCATGGAAGAGAAGAGGGCCTAAACGTTCATACAATTCAAGTTTGAGTTGTTGGAATGTTTAGGTGTTTCTTTGATTCTCTTTGTTTTGTACCATGAGGAACTAAACCCCCCTTGGCTAGGGGGGGATTCGAAATAAATGTTTATGCTTGCATTTTGATTTGATTACTTCTAATTACGTTTCATAAGTTGTGGATTCAATTTGTTTAACCGTTTGATTGATAACTTATTTATGTATGTTTATTGAGAGTGCACGCTTAATTTTCATGCATGAATATGACGCTAGAATATAAGTGAGTTTCACCTAATCGTTATGAACTTATATTCACAAGTAGTGGAGGTTGCTTATAAACAATCGCGTTAAATGAATTCTTGGCACGAGTTTCATGCTCATCATAGTAACGAATGCCTCGTCAACACTTATAGTTTTCATAATGCTTAATGATCTTTGATTGTATCTTTATTGTGTTGTTCACGTAAAGGACTTTTGGAGAATGTTGTGAATTGCGTTGCGCTAACCCATCCAATTCATTAACTTAAGGAAAACTTGACGGTTAATTTAAGCGGACCTAATTAACCCGGGGTGATGAGTTTCATAATTTATTGAAATGCAATTGGAAATCTTTTTATTATGCAAGTGTAACATATGTGGAGATGACCCCCTTAGCTATTCTATCATCCATTCATTCCATTTCATCAATTTCATATTTACATTCTGTTTTAATTTGTTCATTTAATTTAATTTCGTATAAACTTAAATCCCCCTTTACTTTAATGTCAATTTAGTTAGAAATCATTTTAGTTTGTGTTCTTAAAAGCATTTTGAGTCTTTGGTTTGTCTTAGTGTTTTAAAGTTTAGTTTTACATTCTTTGAGTCTAGTTTAGTGTTTATTATTACGTTTTTACGTTTTTGAGTCACATCCAAGTGATTAACAATCCCTCCTAATCCCCGGTCCAGAACGATCCCTACTTATACATATACTATAATTTGACGAAAAGAGGGTTTAATTTGTGTGCGTATAAATCACGCATCAAATTTTGGCGCCGTTGCCGGGGATTAGAAAATTTGCTAATCCCTTGGATTGGTTGTTTCTGTATTGTCTTTTAGATTTAGTTTTTTTTATTTGTGTTTTGTTTGTTAAGAACAAGATGGCACTTGATAATGCTTCTCTTTTGTCACAACTCATGGAAAGGTCCCAAATGCAAAGAGTTGATATATTTAATCTTCAATCAAGGAATAACGTGTTTTCCAATACTTACAATTCGGATTGGAGTGATCATTCAAACTCTATGTGGTGGGAACCTCAAAATGCTCAACAAGGAGGATATTGGCAGCCACCACAACCTCATATTCAATATGCCCAACCAAACTCAAGTTCGTCAATAGATTATAATCAAAAGCTTAATGAATTAATTTGTTTGGTGCAGGGCTCACAAATTCAAGACAATGAGGCTCAACAAGAAGGATATTGGCAGCCATATGAGGAGTTCTATTCAACGCCTATGCAGCCACCACAAAGGTTGGACCACTTGGATAAGCAAATTGGGCAGATCACGGAGTTCGTAGGACAGTTTCGAGACCAAGGCGAACTCCCTAGTTCAACCATTGCAAATCCGAAGGGAGAATTTGAAACTGCCAAGGAAATCATGTTGAGAAGTGACAAGGAGGTTGGAACGGACCCTCAACCATCAAAATCAAATCACAAGGAAGAGGAATACACCCAACCCACGGAAAGGGTGGAAACACCTTTACCGGAGGCACCTATTGCTCCTATGCCATCTAATACAGGTATGGTTGTTCCAAATTTCATTATTTTTAACCCTGTTCCAAGATTCATGACTTCCAAGGAAGAAGAAGGTGAAAAAGACATCTTGGAAGCCCTTCCAAAGGTGACAAGTAAGGAATGTCATGAATTCATCAAAGAGGACGTTCTTGAAACCACAAAATCCAAAGAAGTTAAATTTGATGACATTGGACAAGTCATAACCATCACTTGCAATCTGGCCAAATCCAATATCCCGGAAACTTTCAAAGGAGTGGTGTTTGTCATTGAGTTCTCATCGGACAAAACAAGTAAGTTTTTTTTTCCAAATTCCATTAGATTTTATACTAACTTGCTATTTTTTTTGAATCAGGCACCTACACTAGAATTCAAACCACTGCCGGTTCACTTCAAGTATCACCTTCCTTTCAAGGACCAATTCCATGCCGTTTGATTTTATTTATGTATGTTAAAAAAAAAAAAAAAAAAAAAAAAAAAAAAAAAAAAAAAAAAAAAGAAAGATACTAAACATGGAGAAAGGTGGAGCTTCACAAAGGTTGTTTGCGTGAAGCCCCACTACGAGGCGCAGAAGCGGAAGGCATAGAAGCGGGAGGCATAGAAGCGGGAGGCATCGGAGCGGAAGCCATCGGAGCGGGAGGCATCGGAGCTAGAGCATTCCAGGCCTCAATACTTGGCCAAGCGCTGGATGACCCAGGAAAAAGGTGCCTCTGGAGATAAGACGCAAGCCTTTGACGGTCACTGTGAATTCGACCCTCAGATTCTTGCAGCTCATCAAGCTTCCTCTTCATCCCCGACGAATAGTTATTTGCAAGCACATGCAAACTTCTATTCTCGTACTTAAGCTGCTGGATCTCTTGCTTAAGTCTTTCCACCTCTGCCATCAACGATTCCACTTGGCGGGACCGAGCAAGCAGGCGTTGGCCCATGTTGGACACAGAACTCGCACACTGAACACTAAGTGCGAGGGACTCTTGAACGGCCAACTCATCGGACCGTCCTGACAGCAGCCTACTATCTTTTGGAGTGAGGAGGTTTTTAGCTACTATTGTAGCTGTTGTGGCGTCCTGCATCACAGAGTCTTCACCTGAAAGAGGACCGTTAGAAGATAAAAAAGAAGGGCGCCATACATTACCTTGACGGGGCGCAACCGGATCGCTGCTGAGACTCAAATCTAAGCTAAGGTTCGATGAGTTTGCCATTTTTTTCAAAAGTGTTCAAAGAGAAGGGGTGGATGGAGTTAAAAATTTCACAAAGGGCCGGAGTCGAGTTTCAGGAATGGGAAATCTTCAGAGTGTGTATGTTGGCGGTGATCGATAGCTCTATAAAATGCCAAGGCGACGCGTCCACCGATTCAAAGAGCCGGATTTTCCGGCGTAAGTTAGGCGACGCTCCCTCGGCTTTTCAGAAAACGCGTTCAACTTTGTCAAAAGATTTCTGACAAAGCTGAAAACACGTGGAGGCCATCATCGCAACTACACGTCTTTAGCCGACAAGCGCAAAGTTCGGCGACGCTTTCTCTGCTTTTCAGAAAACGCGTGCAGCTTTGTCAAAAGGAGCCGCATCTGCACTACCACGTGTCGTTCAGAAAGAGAAGGGGCGTCGTTCAGAAATCGAAGGGGCGCCTGCTCAGAAATCGAAGAGGCGTATTCAAAGATTGAAGAGGCGCCACTATTTCAAAAAGCCGGAATTGCGGGATCAAAACGTTTGTCGACAAGGGTAAAAAGTACCACCACTTGATATTATCTCTATATATGTCGACCTTCGTCTTTTATGGCAGGGCAAACCTGAAGAAAATGCCCAACTCTCCCTCACCTCTGAGGGCGCACTCCCAGCAAAGCCTTTCAAAATACTCAATTCTTTCTTCTTCCCCAAAGATGATACCAGATGCCTGGAGTACATATGACCCAGGAGGAAACGGCGGATTGAAGCATGTGCTGATTCATTCACCGCTTCTTCAAAGCAAAGGTATCTCATATCATCAAGGTCAAAAGCAAAAGTATCTCATATCATGCTCTTTCCCTGTCTTTTTCTTTGTCCTTGTTCTTACTCGCATGGCAAAGTAAAAGAAGCAATCAACCGGCACTTGGAGTCAATCTTCCGATCTGGAGCCAACTGCCTGGAATCTATTCCTGATTGCTTACCTAGCGTTGCTCTCGAGTAGTCATCTTCAACGGTTGATACACTTCCGGAGAAGGGACCACTTCTGCAAAGGAGAGCGAGTAAGGCAAGTGAAAATGATACATTGAAGCATGTGGAGACAAACATAGGCTGAGTTATCCTCCAACCCTTTTCAATACGAATTGGAAAGATTGAACAAAGAAACAGACCAAAAGGGTAAGCTCAGACCTTCGGGGGAGACCAAAAGAACCATCCTGCTGCCCAGTTCAAGAAGTAGCACAAAGGAAAATCAATGATGGGCGGAAACCAGTTCGAGAGTAAGCCTGTGGAATCATCAAGATCAAGCCTCAATGCAATCAACAAAGAGAAGAGGGAATTTACACTCCATAACCAGATTTGCGTCCCTAAACTCTTCTCTTTGTTAATTACATTCTGCCATGTTTAGTATGTTTAGTTGTTGTTTGTGTGTTTACTTATGTTTTGTGTGAATCTATGCTTAAAACATTGAGGACAATGTTTGATTTAAGTGTGGGGGGGTAACTAAGTATATTTAATGCAAATTCGTGGGATTTTATCACCCATAACTTCAAATGTTGTTCCTTGCTGTTTTAAGGTGTTTTTTAAGTTGTTTTAGAGTGTTTTAGTGTGTTTTGTTTTATAATTCGAAAATCCCATAAAAATTTGAAAAATTGTTTTGAAAAACCCAAAAAGAGTTGTTTTAAGAGTCGTTTTTGTGTGTTTGTGTCTTAGGGTACCTTCCAACACAATGATAAGGATTTGGTTTATAATTGCATGACGGTTAGAAAGAGTTATAAACATAGAGAAAAGTTTGATTTACTCTTGGTATATGCTTGGTTATGGTTATAATGTATGACTTCACATGCAATCATAAAAGAAAAAAATTCGTTTTTGTAACATGCTTGAAGGAATGAACTCAAACAAACGCTACAACCCTGAGAGACTTGAGCCTATAACGTTCTTTGGAGAGTATAATCTGTGATTTCTTGTTTTCTAAAGTCGTTGCATGATCTCATTATTCTTTGCTTGGTTACTACTTAGAAGGCGTTTCATCATATAGTTCCAAATGCTAGAACTCATGCCCATTTCATTCAAAGCATGTTATTGATTTGCATAACACATATTCAAGAAGAAGTTGTGTAGTGACCACCACCATAGCCAAATAGCCTTACTTCCCATACTTCGTATATGTTGTAAGTTTTAACCCCGTTGAGCCTCGTTTTGCCTTTATTCCTTGTTTACCCACATCACCCCTTACCTAGCTTAGAGTAGGACTTTCCTATACCCTTGTTCTTAAAGTTTAGTGAGCATGACTTAAATGAATTCCTTTTGAGTTACATTATGCAAGAAAATGAGTGTGGGGGAGTAAAAGTTTGTTCTTACGTTTATATGTATGTTTTGAGATTCAAAAGAAAAAGAAGAAGAAAAGAAAAAAAACAAAAAAAAAAAAAAAAAAAAAAAGGAGTGAAAATAAGTAAGAATGAACTCACGAGCGTTGATGGTTGAAGAAAGGGTCCAAAAAGTTGAATATGGCCCTAAGTTTTGTGTGATTTTCCCTTGGGTGTTCAAAGTTGACTTCTGCGTTCTTAAGGGAATTCTAAGTGCCTAATTCAATACTTTGCTCACTATTGCTTTAAGAATGTTTGTTTATCCTTCACCTTTCATTGTTAGCCAATACCCTAGCCCCGTTACTACCCTTTGACTTCTATATTGAGTGTTATGTATTTCAATTGTGGAGTTTGAACTTGGTATGAGCTTATGGTGTCACTGGTTCTCGCGTCTAAGTAGTAGCATTCCATTCATGAGATCATATCTAAACATGCTTATTAACTCCAGAAAATGCTTTCCTTATTATAACATATGTGAGTGTTCGTCTACATGTTTACATCAATCTTCTCACATATACCTAGTGTAGGGTGTGTAGTCAGAAAATCTGTGTGAAAAACGAGAGTACATCTAGTAAGAAATTGAGGGAATTCTCTAAAGGCATGTTACTACATTTGAAATGTGTTTTAATTGCTTAATTGTGAACTAGTATGTGGTGACTATGATTAAGAATGTACTTAAGTGTAAAGATGGCTCAAATCTGTGAGAATAATGATTTTTAACTTGTCATGTGCATTGGAAGTCCCTGATACGATTGTTGGAAGGTGTAGGTTGTGTTTTGTTCTTTTTGTTTTGTTTTTCTGTTTTGCTCGAGGACTAGCAAAAGCTAAGTGTGGGGGTATTTGATAGGAGCATATTTATGCGACTTAAATGGCTTGTTCTCGTACATTTATGTTATGTTTCTTTAGTTATTTTAGTACTTTAAGCTATTTTCGTGTGTTTGTAGGTCCAAAGGGCTAAAGGAGCAAAAAGATGCATTTTGGAGACTTTTGGAGCACTTTTGGGCTAAGGACGGATAGCTTATGCTTGAAGCCAAAGTGTTGGACGAAATTGAAGACCTAATTGGAGCCAAAGTGTTGGAACCTTGTTCTCTTTAGTTTTAGGACATTTAAACCTTTCCTAATCCCAATCATGCCATGCATAACACACATCCATTCTAACACATTGTCATTGCACATGCATTTCCTTCATTAGTTAACCCACATGCACTTATCACTTATCATCACCACATATCATATCACTTAATCACTTATCACTTATCATCACCACTTAACCACTTATCATATCATAACCACATATCATATCACTTATCACTTATCACTTAACATATCATCCACCTACTTCACCTACAACATCCACCTACTTCACCTACAACATCCACTTCACCTACAACATCCACCTACTTCACCTACAACATCCACCTACTTCACCTACAACATCCACCTACTTCGCCTACAACATCCACTTCACCTACAACATCCACTTCACCTACAACATCCACCTACTTCACCTACAACATCCACCTACTTCACCTACAAATGACATAGCCATATGTTCCCTCCACTACTCCTATAAATACCCTTGCATTCATTCATTCATGGACATCTCATTTTCATACACAACACACCACAAACACTTCCATTCCCTCATTGCCGTGAGTCCCCCTTCCCCTACAAATCCAAACACCATCCTTCCATCTCCACAACTCCTCTTCCATTCCTCCACCACTCCCCAAACCATTCACACCATCAAACTATCCCTAGACCTTATGCTACAACGAAGAGGAAGAGAAGAATGCCTAAACGTTCATACAATTCAAGTTTGAGTTGTTAGAATGTTTAGGTGCTTCTTTGATTTCTATGTTTAATTTCAATACTCTTTGTTTTGTACGAATGAGGCATGGAAGAGAAGAGGGCCTAAACGTTCATACAATTCAAGTTTGAGTTGTTGGAATGTTTAGGTGTTTCTTTGATTCTCTTTGTTTTGTACCATGAGGAACTAAACCCCCCTTGGCTAGGGGGGGATTCGAAATAAATGTTTATGCTTGCATTTTGATTTGATTACTTCTAATTACGTTTCATAAGTTGTGGATTCAATTTGTTTAACCGTTTGATTGATAACTTATTTATGTATGTTTATTGAGAGTGCACGCTTAATTTTCATGCATGAATATGACGCTAGAATATAAGTGAGTTTCACCTAATCGTTATGAACTTATATTCACAAGTAGTGGAGGTTGCTTATAAACAATCGCGTTAAATGAATTCTTGGCACGAGTTTCATGCTCATCATAGTAACGAATGCCTCGTCAACACTTATAGTTTTCATAATGCTTAATGATCTTTGATTGTATCTTTATTGTGTTGTTCACGTAAAGGACTTTTGGAGAATGTTGTGAATTGCGTTGCGCTAACCCATCCAATTCATTAACTTAAGGAAAACTTGACGGTTAATTTAAGCGGACCTAATTAACCCGGGGTGATGAGTTTCATAATTTATTGAAATGCAATTGGAAATCTTTTTATTATGCAAGTGTAACATATGTGGAGATGACCCCCTTAGCTATTCTATCATCCATTCATTCCATTTCATCAATTTCATATTTACATTCTGTTTTAATTTGTTCATTTAATTTAATTTCGTATAAACTTAAATCCCCCTTTACTTTAATGTCAATTTAGTTAGAAATCATTTTAGTTTGTGTTCTTAAAAGCATTTTGAGTCTTTGGTTTGTCTTAGTGTTTTAAAGTTTAGTTTTACATTCTTTGAGTCTAGTTTAGTGTTTATTATTACGTTTTTACGTTTTTGAGTCACATCCAAGTGATTAACAATCCCTCCTAATCCCCGGTCCAGAACGATCCCTACTTATACATATACTATAATTTGACGAAAAGAGGGTTTAATTTGTGTGCGTATAAATCACGCATCCCAAGGCAAGGGAGGAAGAAGAGGTCCAAACCATGGTAGCAGACAACTGTACAATCAAGGAGTTTTCCGACTCGGGAATGGATAATGCCGCACCATTATGCATCCAATACCCAAGGGCGGCTCAAGATAAAACCGACGAATTTGAATTGAAGTTAAGTTTATTGCACCACATTCCAAAGCTCCATGGACTTCCATGGAGGATCCCTACAAACATTTAAGGAGTTCGAGGTGGTGTGTTCAAGCATGACTGCAATCAATGTTGATAGCAATATTTTGAAGATGAAGGCCTTTCCATTCTCACTATTGGAGAAGGCCAAAGATCGGTTATACAAGCTAACACCCGGAACGGTCACTTCTTGGGAGGGCATGAAGAGGGTGTTTCTTGAGAGGTTCTTTCCTACTTCAAGAGTCATTCTCTTGAGGAAGAAAATTAGCGGAATCCAACAAAGTCAAGATGAGTCTTTTCCGACGTACTATGAGCGTTTTAAAGCCCTTGTTGCATCATGTCCTCAACATCAAACGAAGGAGGAGCTTCTACTTCAATACTTCTATGAAGGCCTTCTTCCCATTGAAAGGCAAATGCTCGATGCCTCGGCGGGAGGTGCGTTGGTGGACAAAACTCCCATGGCAGCCAAGAACCTAATTGCAAACCGGGCTCCCAATGCACAACAATATGATGGGATTGGGCAAAGGGACCCCCCATGGCAACAAGTGCATGAGGTAAGTTCTCAATCCGACATTCAAACTCTATTAGCTAATCTTACTTCTATTGTGTCTCAGATGGCCGAAGGAATGAAGATACAAGGACCAATTGTGTGTGGCGTATGTTCTATCCAAGGACACCCTTCGGAAAAGCGCCCGCAACGGATTGAGAATGGGGGATGGGAAAGTGCAAATGCCATTGGATTTCCGAGCCAAAATCAGCCAAGGAATGATCCCTTTTCCAACACATACAATCCGGGTTGCAGAGACCATCCAAACTTCAAGTGGAGGGAGCCTCAACAACCTCAACAACAAGGAGTCTTTAGGTAACAACCCCCGGGGTTTTACACTAAACCCTACGGCACTAATCCAACCCAACCCCAATCTGCCCAAAACAATCAAGGTACGTCTTTGGACAATGCTACACTTCTTAAGTTACTTACCAATTTGTCTCAGGGGCAACAAAATCAAAACAAAGCATTGCAAAATCAAGAAAAAGCGATGCAAAACCAAGACAAAAGGGTGGACCACTTGGAGAAGCAAATTGGGCAGATTGTGGAGTTTGTAGGGCAATTCCAAGACCAAGGCAATCTTCCGAGCTCAACCATTATCAATCCAAAGGGAGGGTTTGAATCTGCCAAAGCAATCACCTTGAGAAATGGAAAAGAAGTTGGCACTACATCTAAACCATCCAAAACAGGTCCTAATGAAGATGAAAAGTTGCAATTGGAAGAGGAGGAGTCAAGCAAGCCTACGACAAGGGTAGAAACACCCTTGCCGCAAGCACTTAAGGACCCTAATGCATCCAACTCATCCAATTCGGCCACTGATAGGAGCATATTTATGCTACTTAGTTGTGTTGTTTCCTTACACTTAGTGAGTTAATTACTATGTATTTCAGTCTTTTAAAGTATTTTCGTGTGTTTTTAGGTCCTAATGGCAAAAGGAGCAAGAAAGTGCATTTTGAGGCTATTTGGAGCATTTTTGGGCATGGATTGGATAGCTTAATCATGTAGCAATGAGGATGGACGAAATTGAAGACTAGAAGAGCTAGGAAAGGCTACAAATCTGGTGGAAGAAGTTCTACTCCAATGAAGATAAGGAAGAAGCAAGAAACAAGGAACCTTATCCAACCTTATCCAACCTTATCTTATCCTATCCTAGAAACCCTATCCTATCCTATCTCTAACATTATCCTATTCTATCCTATCCAAATCAGATTGGGACCTAAACCTAGCTACTTAGGGAGAATCAATTACACATTTAAACACCTATTTCAGTTTCTAGAAGACTCATCCATACCATTGCCGCAAATCACCATTCCTTGTAGGTTTAGGAATCACAATCCTTTTCCTACTCCTATATCACATGTCCTAGGCCCTTTAGGATTAGGAAATCTGCCTTAAACACAGTTTCTAGAACACCTAATCCTATCCCTACATGTGTGCCGCACCTAGCCTTCTAGAACTCCCTAATTCCTAGCCGAAATTCCTATTCCCATTCCCATTTAATTTCTGCCTTGAGTTAACCTTTTTACAATGGGATTAGGCAATCCTTTTCCTTCACTAAGTGTGCCAAAATAGCCTATATAAACAGCCTTGCCGTGCCATTTAATCATCACCATCCCTTCACACAACATTCATACATCCCTTCAGAAATCAACCTTTGCCGTGACCTTGCAACCACCCATCCATCATTCCCCTACTTCCATACATCCATCCCAACCTCCATACACCACCATAACCCCTTGCCGCACCACCATATATACCTAAAACCATCCAAAATCCAGAAAATCGTCCACAAACTCACCATAGACCCTTGTGCCGTGACCTAGCAAGGAGGAGGAGAAGGAAGACCAAGCCTTGGGCGTTTGTACATTCAAGTTGGAGTGTTGGACGTGTCTAGGTGTAATCTATCTTTTATTTTCAATGTTTAAATCTATATTGCTTTGTTTTGTCATGAACATGAGAGGCTAAACTCGTTTTAGCCTAGGGATGCTTTGAAACCATGATTACAATTATAATATGATTTGATTAATTCCAGTTGTGATTTCATAAATTGCGAATGCAATTTACTTAACCGTTTGATGGATAACTTATTCTTGTATGTTTATTAGGGAGGCCTACTTAATTTGCATGCTTGGATTTGGGGCTAGAATATAAGGGTGTTTCACATAATCGTCACAAACTTGTATTCACAAGTAGTTAATGTTGTTTTCACAATCATGTTAAGTAAATTCCTAGCATGCGTATCATGATGTCATAGTTACAAGTGCTTTGTCAATACTTATGGTTTCCATTGAACGTAATGATCTTTAACCGTATCTCTATTATGATGTCATGTAGGGGACTTTTTGAAGAATGCTTTGGGTTGTCGTATGATGTCATCCAATCCACTAACTTAAGGGAAATCTGAGGGTTAATTAGTGATGTCACGGTTAATCTGGGGTGTTGGGGTTCATGGTTTATCGGAAAAGCAACTGGAAATCAATTTATGTTAGAAAGTATCATGTGTGGAGAAGTATCCCTTGGCTATCCCATCATCCATTAGTTTTTCTTATTTTCGTCCAAAAATCTGTTTTAAAGTTTTAAGTCACTTGTTTTCTTTTAAATTCGTTCAAAATCAAAACCCCCTTTCTTATATGTTCCAAATCTGTCCAAAAGAGTCTTTTTGAGTCTTTAGAGTCAAAACCAAGTGTATTTTCGTCCAAATTAAGTCATAGAGTCTAAATTGAGTCTTTTTGGTTGTTTTTGGTTGTTTTGAGTCTTTAAAGTTTGTTTTGAGTCATATAAGTTAGTAAGAGTCTTGTGAGTCTATTTAAAGTGTTTTAAAACATATTTTCACATCTTTGAGTCAATTTTCATTAGATTAGCAATCCCTCCTAATCCCCGGCCTAGAACGATCCCTACTTATATCTATACTACAATTGTCGAAAAGAGGGTTTAATTTGTGTGCTTATATATTTCGCATCAAATTTTTGGCGCCGTTGCCGGGGATTAGCAATTTTGCTAATCCCCCGTTGTTTCTTTTTGTTTCTTTGTATTTTCTTTTTGTTTTAGCTACTGACCTAATTTCTTTTCTTGTTTATAGGTACTAGTTTATGACTCGTAGTTCTCAACCCCTTAGTGCGAACATCTTGGATTTCAACGACGATTTTGAGCGCACTTTGAGGAAGAAGAAGAAGAACCCAGAATCTAGTACGGCTCCCAACCTTGAGGAGGAGGAAGAGCCAACGCCAAGGGAGGAAGAAGAACCCACGGCACAAGAGGAAGAAACCATGGCAGTGGACAACCGTACAATCAAGGAGCTTTCGGCTTCGGGAATGGCCAATGCTGCACCCTTGTGCATCCAATACCCAAGGGCGGCTCAAGACAAGACCGACGAATTTGAATTGAAGTCAAGCTTGTTGCACCACATTCCAAAATTCCATGGATTATCCATGGAAGATCCCAACAAGCATTTGAAGGAGTTCGAGGTAGTGTGTTCAAGCATGACTCCAGTTAACGTTGATGGTAGCATTTTGAAGATGAAGGCTTTCCCGTTCTCACTTTTGGAGAAGGCCAAAGATTGGTTATACGAGCTAGCACCCGGAACGGTCACCTCTTGGGAGAGCATGAAGAGGGCGTTTCTTGAAAAGTTCTTTCCTACTTCAAGAGTCATTCTCTTGAGAAAGAAGATTAGTGGAATTCAACAAAGTCAAGGGGAGTCTTTTCCAACATACTACGAGCGTTTTAAAACCCTTGTTGCACCATGTCCTCAACATCAAATGAAAGAGGAGCTTCTACTTCAATACTTCTATGAAGGTCTTCTTCCCATTGAAAGACAAATGCTTGATGCTTCGGCGGGAGGAGCGTTGGTGGATAAAACCCCTATGGCAGCCAAGAACCTTATTGCAAACCGGGCTCTCAATGCACAACAATACGAAGGAATTGGGCAAAGGGACCCCCCACGGCAACAAGTGAATGAGGTAAGTTCTCAATCCGACATTCAAACTCAATTAGCTAATCTTACTTCTCTTGTGTCTCAGATGGCCGAAGGAATGAAGATCCAAAGTCCAATTGTATGTGGCGTATGTTCTATTCAAGGTCATCCTTCAGAAAAGTGCCCTCAATTGATTGAGAATGGGGGATGGGAGAGTGCAAACGCCATTGGATTTCCAAGCCAAAATCAGCCAAGGAATGATCCATATTCCAATACATACAATCCGGGTTGGAGAGACCATCCAAATTTCAAGTGGAGGGAGCCTCAACAACCTTACCAACAAGGAGGCTTTAGGCAGCAACCCCCGGGGTTTTACACCAAACCCCACGGCCAAGACCAAAACCAACCCCAATCCGCCCAAAACCATCAAGGTACATCTTTAGATAATGCTACAATTCTTAAGTTACTTACTAGTTTGTCTCAGGGGCAAGAAAATCAAAACAAGGCAATGCAAAACCAAGACAAAAGGGTGGACCACTTAGAAAAGCAAATAGGGCAGATTGCGGAGTTTGTGGGACAATTCCGAGACCAAGGCAAGCTTCCAAGTTCAACCATTGTCAATCCAAAGGGAGGGTTCGAATCTGCCAAAGCAATTACTTTGAGGAGTGGAAAAGAAGTTGGCACTACATCCACACCACCCAAAACAAGTCCTAATGAAGATGAGACGTTGCAACATGAAGAGAAGGCTCCAAACATGCCCACGGCAAGGACACAACATCTATTGCCGCAAGCATCTAAGGACACTACTTCATCCAATACATCCCATTCAGCCACCAAAGGTAAGATAGGTTCAAATTTGATTAATTCTAACCCCGTTCCACCCAATGTTCCTTTTCCTCACAGATTTTTGCAAACAAAGAAGGAGGAGCATGAGAAGGACATTCTTGAGACATTTAGGAAAGTTCAAGTCAATATCCCGCTCCTAGATGCCATAAAGCAAGTGCCCAAATACGCTAAGTTCTTGAAAGAATTGTGCACTACAAGGAAGAGGCCATCACATAAAGAGGTAGTAAGGGTAAGTGAGAATGTTTCCGCTGTTTTACAAAGAAAATTACCACCAAAGTGCAAAGATCCAGGTAGCTTTACAATCCCTTGTATTATTGGTCAAACTAAGTTCGAACATGCTATGTTAGACTTAGGAGCTTCAATTAACGTCATGCCATACTCTATTTATGCTTCAATGAACCTTGGTGAATTGAAAAATGATGGTGTGATTATTCAATTAGCCGATAGATCTAATGCCTATCCAAAGGGAGTATTGGAAGATGTCTTAGTGCAGGTGAATAATTTGATCTTCCCGGCGGATTTCTATGTCCTTGAAATGGAGGAAACTACCCATGCTCCATCCTTGCCGATTCTTCTTGGGAGGCCATTCATGAAGACAGCACGAACTAAGATAGACGTGTTTAAAGGCACTTTAACAATGGAATTCGATGGGGAAGTGATTGATTTTAATATTTCTGAAACTATGAGATTTCCTAATGATGATCACTCATGTTTCTCTATTGATATTCTTGATTCTTTGGCGCAGGCACACCTTGATCAATTACATGGTGATGCACTTGAAACAGTCATTACAAATGGCATAGAATTGAAGGATCACATGGCTGCCACCATAGCAACCCACGGCACACAATTGAACACCCATGCCGTGGCCTTTGATGAAGATGTAATTGAGACCGTGGCAGCCCTAGAGTCATTGCCACGGCTCCAAGGTAAGCACCCTAGTCCAATTTCAATTCCAATTACGACTAATAAGTTGCTCCCTTCTATAGAACAACCACCTACACTTGAGCTCAAACCGTTGCCAAATCACTTGAAGTATGTGTTTTTGGGCGAGCAAGACACATTGCCCATCATTATAGCTTCATCACTCACAGCACAAGAGGAGGAGAAATTAGTGAGGGTTCTCAAAGAGCATAAGACGGCCATTGGGTGGACTTTGGCCGATATCAAGGGTATAAGTCCTACCACATGCATGCATCGAATTCTCATGGAAGAAGGCGCCAAACCATCAAGGGAAGCCCAACGTCGACTCAACCCACCAATGATGGAAGTAGTGAAGAAGGAAATCATCAAATTGCTTGATTGTGGCGTCATCTATCCCATCTCGGATATTTGTTGGGTTTCACCAGTCCAAGTGGTTCCCAAGAAGTCCGGAGTCACGGTGGTGAAGAATGAAGAAGATGAACTTGTGCCTACACGTATTCAAACCGGTTGGAGGGTGTGCATTGACTATAGGAAGCTAAATGCCGCAACAAGGAAAGATCACTTCCCTTTACCATTCATTGATCAAATGCTTGAAAGGTTAGCGGGTCATTCTTTTTATTGCTTTCTTGATGGTTACTCGGGATATAATCAAATTGTCATAGCACCGGATGATCAAGAAAAGACCACCTTTACTTGTCCATTTGGTACTTTTGCATATCGTCGTATGCCATTTGGTTTATGCAATGCACCCGCCACTTTCCAACGATGCATGGTAAGTATCTTCTCCGATTATGTTGAAAAGATAATTGAAGTATTTATGGACGATTTTAGTGTCTTTGGGGACTCATTTGATGATTGCTTGCATAATCTTACTTTAATCTTGCAAAGATGTACGGAAACTAACCTTGTTTTGAATTGGGAAAAATGTCATTTTATGGTTAAACAAGGCATAGTTTTGGGCCATATCATCTCTGAAAAAGGAATTGAAGTTGATAAGTCTAAAATAGATCTTGTACGCTACTTACCCTCTCCTACTAAGGTTAGAGAGGTTCGTTCTTTTCTTGGCCATGCAGGATTCTATAGGCGATTTATCAAGGATTTCTCCAAAATTGCACAACCCCTATGCCGTCTCCTACAAAAAGAAGTGGCGTTCGAGTTCAACGAGGAGTGTGAGAAGGCATTCAAGCTTCTCAAGGACAAGCTTACCACGACACCTATCATCCTTCCACCTGATTGGACGTTGCCTTTTGAGCTCATGTGTGATGCATCCGATTATGCAATAGGGGCTGTTTTGGGTCAAAGGAAGAACAAGCATTCCCACGCCATCTACTATGCTTCTAGGACCTTGAACGATGCTCAATTAAACTATTCTACCACTGAAAAAGAACTTCTTGCCGTTGTATTTGCTTTAGATAAGTTTCGTTCATATTTACTTGGCACTAAAGTGATTGTATTTTCTGACCATGCAGCTCTTAGGTACTTATTCACTAAAAAGGAGGCTAAACCACGGCTCATTAGATGGATGCTTCTTCTCCAAGAGTTTGATATTGAAATTCGAGACAAGAAAGGGAGTGAGAACGTAGTTGCTGACCATTTAAGTCGTTTGGTGTGCAATGAGGACTCCTTACCCATCCAAGAGACTTTCCCCGATGAACAATTGCTGTCCATTAAGGTATGTGAGCCTTGGTATGCCGATTTGGTCAATTTTTTGGTGTCAAAACGTGTTCCAAGTACCCTAGCAAGGCACCAACGTGATAAATTAAAGAAAGAGGCACGGTTTTATGTATGGGATGACCCATATTTGTGGAAGTTTTGTGCAGATCAGATTGTGCGTCGTTGTGTGCATGATTATGAGTTTAATTCGATTCTAACATTTTGTCATACTTATGCTTGTGGTGGACACTTTGGCACACAACGCACTGCCCTTAAAGTATTAGAATGTGGTTTTTATTGGCCAACAATCTTTAAAGATGCTAGAACATTTTGTTTAACTTGTGATCGTTGCCAACGAATGGGAAATATTGGTGCAAGGGACCAAATGCCGCAAACACCTATCTTTAACGTTGAAATTTTTGATGTTTGGGGCATTGATTTCATGGGTCCTTTCCCATCTTCGTTTGGCTTTACTTATATTTTGCTTGCGGTGGATTATGTCTCAAAATGGGTGGAAGCCAAAGCCACCCGTACTAATGATTCTAGAGTTGTTGCAGATTTTATAAAGACTAACATTTTTGCTAGATTTGGGATGCCTCGAGTGCTTATTAGTGATGGAGGCTCTCACTTTTGTAATCGTACCATTGAAGCACTACTCAAGAAGTATCAAGTCACACATAAGGTTTCAACACCTTACCATCCCCAAACCAATGGCCAAGCCGAGGTGTCCAATAGAGAAATCAAGCAAATCTTGGAGAAGACCGTTGGACCAACAAGAAAAGATTGGAGTGTGCGTTTGGAGGATGCTTTATGGGCCTATAGGACGGCATACAAGACACCAATAGGCATGTCCCCTTTTCGGCTAGTGTATGGCAAGCCATGTCATCTCCCCGTGGAATTAGAGCACAAGGCTCATTGGGCGATCAAGACATTCAATATGGACATAGATGCGGCTGGAATGCTTAGGAAGTTGCAATTGAATGAACTTGAGGAACTTAGGCGTGAAGCATATGAGAATGCGTGCATTTACAAGGAAAAGACCAAAGCTTTTCATGACAAGATGATCCGAAGCAAAACATTCTCCATAGGGCAAAAAGTTTTACTTTTTAATTCCCGCCTTCGTTTATTCCCTGGTAAGTTACGTTCTAAATGGATTGGACCTTTTGTTGTTACTAATGTTTTTTCACATGGCGCAGTTCAAATCCAAAGCTTGAGGAATGGTCAAGAATTCAAGGTGAACGGGCATCGTTTGAAGCCCTATTATGCAAATGTTGAAGGGCAAGTTGTGGAGGATATCACACTCCATGCCGTGGGCTCCAAATGAGGATAAGAAGAAGGTTCGTCCGGCTGCACGACGTTAAAGCAAGCGCTTCTTGGGAGGCAACCCATGCATTCAACGAGAGAGGATGTGGGCAATTCACCAATTCAAGCTACAAAATCAGATTTGCGTTCCTCAATCTCTATCTCTTTATTATTTTTATTTTGTCATGTTAGTTCGTTTATATTGTTTGTTTGGATGTGAGTCTTTGTGTGAAACATTGAGGACAATGTTTGATTTAAGTGTGGGGGGGTAAACAAAGTGTTTTTCATGCAAATTCGTGGGATTTTATCACCCATCATTTCTAATGTTGTTTCACACTGTTTTTAAGTGTTTTTAGAGTGTTTTGAAGTGTTTTTATGTCTTTTGGTCAGAAAATCCGAAAATTTACAAAACAATTACAAAATAGTTTTGAAAAACCCAAAAAGAGTTGTTTTTAAGTTGTTTTTGTGTGTTTGTTTGTGTCTTAGGTCACCTTCCAACACAATGATGAGGATTTGGTTTTTAATTGCATGACTATTAAAGAATGTTGTAAACATGGCTGGAAGTTGATTTATGCTTTGGTTTATGCTTGGTTATGGTTATAATTTATGAATTCACATGTAATTACAAAGATAAAATCAGTTTTTGTAACATGCTTGAAGGAAGAAACTCAAACTAACGCTACATCCTTGAGAGACTTGAGCCTATAACGTTCTTTGGAGAGTATAATCTATGATTTCTTGTTTTCTAAAGTCGTTGCATGATCTCATCATTCTTTGCTTGGTTGCTATTTAGAATGCATTTCATTATAGTTCCAAATACTAGAACTCATGCCCATTTCATTCAAAGCATGATATTGATTGCATAACATACAATAAGATGAAGTTGTTAGTCAAGCCAGAGCCAAAAAGCCTATCCCTTTTCATATGTATTGTAGGATTAACCCTCTTGAGCCTTTTCAAAACCTATTTTCGTTGTTAGCCACATTATCCTCACCTAGCCTAGAATAGGACTTTCCATACCTTGGTTCTTAAAGGATAGTGAAGCACGACTTAGAGAGAACTCCTTTGGTCAATATATGGTGGAAAACGAGTGTGGGGGAAGATGATAGGGCACGAAAAAGAAAAAAAAAAAAAAAAGAAGAAAAAGAAAGAGAAAAAAAAAGAAAAAAAAAAGAGAAGGAAAGAAGAGAAATTCGTAGAAAAATCAAAAGAAAATAGAAAAGTGTTCAAAAGAAAGAAAAGGAGTTGAAAAATAAGTGAGAATGAACTCATAAGTGTTGGTTGTTGAAGGAAGGGTCCAAAAGAGTGAATTTGACCCTAAATGTTGCATGAATCTTCCCTTGTGTTTAAAAGTTAGTTTTTTGCCATTAGAAGTGAGTTTAAGTGTCAATTTCATTACTTTGCTTACTATTGCTTTAAGAACGTTTGTTTATCCTTACCTTTCTTTGTTAGCCAATACCTTAGCCTCGTTACAACCCTCAACTTCTATCTTGATGTTATGTGTTCAATATGTGGAGTTTGAATTTGGTATGAGCATATGGAATCACTGGTTCTCGTTCTAAGTAGTAGCATTCCATTCATGAGATCATATTCATGTCATTGTCGTAAATCCAAAAAATGCTTTCTTTGATATAACATATGTGAGTATTAGTCTTCATATTTACATCAATCTTCTCACATATAACTAGTGTAGGGTGTGAAGTTAGAAAATCTGTGTGAAAATAGAGTGCATTCTAGTGAGGAATTGAGGGAATTTTCTAAGGCATGTTACTACATTCGAAACATTGTTTTAATTGATTATATGTGAACTAATAGGTAGTAACTATGATTAAGTGTTTGTTGAAGTATAAAGAAAGCTAAAAACCGTGGGGATGATGTTCTCTAATGTGTTATGTTTCATTGGAAATCCCTGAGGCAACGTTGGAAGGTTTAGAGTTATGTTTTGTTTCTTTTGTTTATTTGTTTTGCTCGAGGACTAGCAAAAGATAAGTGTGGGGGAATTTGATAGGAGCATATTTAGGCGACTTAACTAGCTTATTCTTGTGCATTTGTGCTATTATTTCTTAGTTAATGTCGTATTACAACTCAATTTCGTGTGTTTGTAGGTCCTATGGGTTAAAGTATCAAGAAAGTGCATTTTGGTGCATTTTGGAGCTATTTTGGACACTAGTTGGTGAGCTTGCATGTGGGCTAACATGGATGAACGAATTTGGACTTCAAGAAGTTGGAAATGTGATAAGAAGAGGAAGGAACTAAGCTAAGGACAAAGTGGATAAGGAAAGTGCAAGAAAAGAGGAAACATTATCCAAAACATTATCCAACCTTATCCAACCTTATCCAACATTATCCAATTATCCAAAACATTATCCAAACCTTATCTCATCTTATCCTATCCAAACCTTATCATGTCTTACTCCTAATTACATGGGGACTTAAATGGATCATTCTAGAACCTATTTCTAGAAGCATCCTAGTCTAGAAGGCCCAAATCTGCCACAAAACCTATTCTTTCTAGAAACCCTAGAAAAGTGGCGCCCAAACCTTTCTAGAAGGCTTTACCTTGCCTTGCAAGACAAGCTACCCTCTCCCCTAAATCAGCCGCACCTTCCTAGGCCCAATCCCTTTGGGATTCTGATTTCCAAGGCCTAATCCTTGTGGATTTGGGTATACAATTCGTTTTATAAAACTATGTGGGCCAAAAACCTCTTCCTAGGTGGATTTCACAACCCATGGCCGAATTCTAGGGCCCTAATCCACCAAATCTGCTAAGTAAACCCTAATCTAATAAACCCTAGGACTATGTAAACATATTTTCAGCCACAAATTCGTACCACCCCCTTATGCTATTCAGAAAACCTTGTGCCGCACCTCCATTCTCCATTCTACACATCCACACATCTCCCTACACATCCATACACCTCTGCCGCACCCTTCCCCACAATAATCAACCATCCTCCATCCCTCCAAACAAGAAAACACCATCCAAAACCACCAATTCCATCACCCAAACTTTGTGCCGCAGCAAGGAGGAGGAAGAGGAGCCAATCTGTGCATCGAATTCATCTTGGATCGCTGAGCAATTAGGTGTATTCTTTCTTATGATTTCAATGTTTAAATTCAATACTTTTTGTTGTGCAAGCATGAGGAACTAATTCCCTTTTGGCTAGGGGGGAAATTCGAAACCATGGTTATATTTGCATGATGATTTGATTACTTTCAGTTGTGATTTCATGAATGATGAATTCAATTTACTTATCTATTTTAATTAAAACTAGTTTATGTATATGAATTGAGAGTGCACGCTTGATTTGCATGCATAAACATGATGCTAGGATATGAGGGAACTTCACCTAATCGTTGGGAACTCATATCCATGAGTAGTTAAGATTGTTGGTCGCAATTATGTTAAGTAAATTCTTGGCATAAGTATCATGCGCTTTCATAGTTACGAATGCCTCGTCAACACCTATGATTTCCATAGAACCTAATGATCTTTGATTGCCTTTCTATTATGCGCTTTCATATAGAAAACTTTTAAGGAATAATTTGATTGCAATGCGCTAATTCCATTCAATTCAATGACCTAAGGGAAATCTGAGAGTTAATTTAAGCGTACCTAATTAATTTGGGGTGTTGAGGTTCATAAATTCATAGAATAAGCAACTGGAGATTATTTTGTATGCAAGTATGCCATGTGTGGAGAAAAACCTCCTAGCCATCTCACCATCCACTTAATTTTATCAAATTCGCCAGAATCTGCCTATTTCACATATTTGTTTTGTTTGTTTGATTTTCGTCAAAAACCAAATCCCCAATTGTCTTAGAGTGTCTAATTGGTCCAAATATGTTTTAGATTGTGTTTTTAAGAGTTTTGAGTCAAGTTAGAACCAATTTTCGTCCAAAATTGTGTTTAGGCTCAAAACTGCCCAGATTGTGTTTTTAAGGCAGTTTTGAGTGTTTTTAGCCTATTTTGAGTTTTGTGAACGTGTTTTGAGTCAAATTCGATTAATTCTAACCCCGTTCCACCCAATGTTCCTTTTCCTCACAGAGTTTTGCAAACCAAGAAGGAGGAGCATGAGAAAGACATTCTTGAGACGTTTAGGAAAGTTCAAGTCAATATCCCACTCCTAGATGACATCAAGCAAGTGCCCAAATATGCCAAATTCTTGAAGGAACTTTGCACTACAAGGAAGAGGGCTTCACATAAAGAGGTAGTTAGGGTAAGTGAAAATGTTTCTGCTGTTTTACAAAGAAAGTTGCCACCAAAGTGCAAAGATGCAGGTAGCTTTACAATTCCTTGTATTATTGGCCAAACTAAGTTTGAACATGCTATGTTAGACTTAGGAGCTTCAATTAACGTAATGTTATACTCTATTTATGCATCCATGAACCTTGGTGAATTGAAAAATGATGGTGTGATTATTCAATTGGCCGATAGATCTAATGCCTATCCAAAGGGCGTATTGGAAGATGTCTTAGTGCAGGTGAATAACTTGATCTTTCCGGTGGATTTCTACGTTCTTGAGATGGAAGAAACCACCCATGCTCCATCCTTGCCACTCCTTCTTGGGAGGCCATTCATGAAGACGGCCCGAACTAAGATCAACGTGTTTAAAGGCACTTTAACAATGGAATTTATGGGGAAGTGATTGATTTTAATATTTCTGAAACCATGAGATTTCCTAATGATGATCACTCATGTTTCTCTATTGATATTCTTGATTCTTTGGCGCAGGCACATCTTGATCAATTACATGAAGATGCACTTGAAACGGTCCTTACGAATGGCATAGAAGTGATGGATCAAGTGGCTGCCACCATAGCACCCCACAACACCAATCTGCACTACCATGTCGTGGCCTTTGATGATGAAGTGATTGAGACCGTGGTTTCCCTAGAGTCCTTGCCACGGCTTAATGGTAAGTCCCCTAGTCCAATGTCTATTCCAATTTCAACTAACAAGTTGCTTCCTTCTATAGAACAACCACTTACCCTTGAGCTTAAACCGTTGCCAAATCACTTGAAGTAGGTGTTCTTGAGTGAGCAAGACACATTGCCCGTCATTGTGGCATCATCACTCATGGCACAAGAAGAGGAGAAATTGGTGAGGGTTCTCAAAGAGTACAAGACGGCCATTGGGTGGACTTTGGCCGATATCAAGGGCATAAGCCCTACCACATGCATGCACCGAATTCTCATGGAAGAAGGAGCGAAATGATGTGATATATAATAGCACACAAATTAAACCCTCTTTTTGACAATTGTAATGATGTGATAAAAGATATGCACACAAATTAAAACCCTCTTTTGACAATTGTAGTATATGTATAAGTAGGGATCGTTCTAAACCGGGGATTAGGAGGGATTGCTAATTCACTTGAAAACTGACTCAATAACGTAAAACAAAGGTTAAAACACTAACTAGACTCAAAGAATGCAAAACTAAACACTAAAACACTAAAACAAACCAAAAGACTCAAAACAACAACAAAACACTCAAAACTGCCTTAAAAACACAATCTGGGCAGTTTTGAACACCTAACACTAATTTGGATGAATTTGGGTAATAACTTGAATCAAAACACTTAGAAACACAAACTATGACACTTTCTAACTAAATTGAAACACTAAAGTAAAGGGGGATTTAGTTTTGACTTAAAAGACTTAAAAAGACACTTTTGGACAAATTTAGAACAAGTAAGAAAGGGGGGTTTGAGTTTGGACGAATTTAAAAGAAAACAAGTAACTTAAAACTTGAAAACAGATTTTTGGACGAATTTAAGTAAAACCAATGGATGATGGACAAGCCAAGGGATACTTCTCCACACATGATACATTCGAACCTAAGTTGATTTCCAGTTGCTTTTCCGATAAACCATGAACCTCAATACCCCAGATTAACCGTGACATCACTAATTAACCCTCAGATTTCCCTTAAGTTATTGGATTGGATGACATCATACGACAACCCAAAGCATTCTTCAAAAGTCCCCTACATGACATCATAATAGAGATACAATCAAAGATCATTATGTTCAATGGAAATCATAAGTATTGACAAAGCACTCGTAACTATGACATCATGATACTCATGCTAGGAATTTACTTAACATGATTGTGAAAACAACCGTAACTACTTGTGAATATAAGTTTGTAACGATTATGTGAAACACCCTTATATTCTAGCACCAAATTCAAGCATGCAAATTAAGTAGGCCTCCCTAATCAACATACAAGAATAAGTTATCCATCAAACGGTTAAGTAAATTGCATTCACAATTTATGAAATCACAACTGGAATTTATCAACTCATATTATAAACGTAATCATGGCTTTAAAGCATCCCTAGGCTAAAACGAGTTTAGCCTCTCATGTTCATAACAAAACAAAGGAAATTAGAATTAAACATTGAAAACAAAAGATAGATTACACCTAAAACGTTCCAACACTCCAACTTGAATGCATAAACGTCCAAGGCTTCGTCTTCCTTCTCATTCTCCTTGCTAAGTCATGGCACAAGGTCTAAGGTGGTTTTTATGGATGATTTTCTGGGTTTTGGATGGATTTATGGAAGTATGGTGGTGCGGCAAGGCTTAGTGGTGGTGTATGGAAGTTGGTATGAATGTTTGGAAGTAGGGGAATGGTGGAACTTTTGATGGGAAGCTGCGGCAAAGGATGGGATTTTATGTGAATGGAGGCAGGTTGTGTGGAAGGGAGAGATTAGCCCTCTAAAGGTGCGGCACAAGGGTATTTATAAGGAAGAAAGAACCCTAAGGCTTTATTTCTTAGTTTAGGAAAGGAATTAACTCTAAATCTTTCAAGAATAGGAAACACAAAATCAGAAATTGAAGGGACTAGGAATGTGACTTGCGGCAAAGGTTTGTAAGAAAGGGAATGTCATTTATTTTCTGAAATTAGGCAAGGACTTAGGAATATAAAAGGGTATGTGAAGTATGGCTGAGTTTGGTATGAAAAAGGAAGGTGTTTAAGTAGTTAGAATAGGTAACAAGGCCCTTCCTTGCACAACAAGGAAGGGAAACATAAAGGGGACACACGACATGACTTAAGTTTGCAAGGGATGTTGTTTTGTGACCTAGAATAGGTAGGAGCCTTTGATATTGCTGAAATATGGAGTCCTTAAGGATTAGGAAAGATTAAACCAAAATAGGAAATCTTGGCTTCACTTTCCTACTTCAAGTAGGAAACCTTCTTTGACTAGGATTCCTCATTTGATTAGGAATCCTCTTGTGATTAGGAATCCTAACTCAATTAGGTCTTCAATTTCGTCCATTCCTTTTGCTCCAAACATAGGCTATCCATTCCAAGTCCAATTTTGCTCCAAAATGCTCCAAAATGCACCTTTTTGCTTCCTTAGCCATATGAACCTAAAAACACACGAAAATGCCTTAAACTACTAAAACAACTATGAATTAACAATATAAATGCACGAAAACAAGCTAAGTAAGTCGCCTAAATATGCTCCTATCATGTAGTATAGATATAAGTAGGGATCGTTCTAGGCCGGGGATTAGGAGGGATTGCTAATCTAATGAAAAATGACTCAAAGATACAAAAATATGCTTAAAAACACTTAAACAAACTCAAAGACTCTTAACTAAACCTATATGACTCAAAATAAACTCAAAAGACTCAAAACAACACAAAACAATAAAAAAGACTCAAACTAGACTCTAGGACTTACTTTGGACGAAAATTGAATTAGTTTTGACTCAAAACACTTAAAAACACACAATAGCTCAAATTCTACCCTAATTGACACTTAAAACAAAGGGGGGTTTTGGTTTTGACGAATTTGAATTAAAACAAAATAGAAACTAAACTAGACAAAGTTTTCAACGAATTTGGGGAATATGGATGGGTGATTAGCTAGCTAGGGGGTCCTTCTCCACACATGACACACTTGCATACAAATTGATTTCCAGTTGCTTTTCGATAAACCATGAATCTCAACACCCCAGATTAACCGTGACATCACTAATTAACCCTAAGATTTTCCTTAAGTTATTGGATTGGATGACATCATACGACAACCCAAAGCATTCTTCAAAAGTCTCCTACATGACATCATAATAGAGATACAATCAAAGATCATTACGTTCTATGAAAATCATAAGTATTGACAAAGCACTTGTAACTATGACATCATGATACTCATGCTAGGAATTTACTTAACATGATTGTGAAAACAACCTTAACTACTTGTGAATATAAGTTTGTAACGATTATGTGAAACTCCCTTATATTCTAGCCCCAAATTCATGCATGCAAACTAAGTGTGCACCCTTAATCAACAAACAAGAATACTCATCTATCAAACGGTTAAGTAAATTGCATTCACAATTTATGAAATCACAACTGGAATTAATCAATTCATATTGCAAATATAATCATGGTTTCGAAGTCTCCTCTAGCCAAAACCAAATTAGTTCCTCATGTTTACAATAGAACAAAGAGAATATAAATTAAACATTGAACACAAAGATTGAATACGCCTAGAAACGCTCCAACAATCCAAGCTTGAATGGCCAAAACGTCCAAGGTTTCTTCTCTCTTCTTTCTCCTTCTTTGTTGCGGCACAAGGGTGTTTGGGTATGAATTATGGTGATGGATGGATAGGTTGGATGGTGGTAGGGGGTTGATGATGGCTGAATGAATGGGGAGAATGAGAGATAATTCGTATGGATGTGTATGGCTCTCTAGAATCTCCCATAAGTGCGGCAGATTATGTATATATAGAGGGAGAAAGGTTAAGGAAATAAGTAATTAATTTGGGGAGGTTTTTAGTCCTCAAGGAAAAAAGGTAACAAATCAGAATTCTAAGAGGAAAAGGAAAGGAAAGTTGCGGCATTGACTAGAATAAAAGGGGAAATAAGATATATGGCAGATTTTGGAAGAAAATGGTAAGAAAGGTGCGGCATAGACTAGGATAGTGCAAGGAATCTGTGGTTTGTGTACTAAAATGCATAAGATACCTTCAAAGTTGCTGGAACTTAGGGATATTTAGGATTAGGAAAGGTCAAACAAAAATAGGAAACCTTGGTTTAACTTTCCTACTTCAAGTAGGAAACCTTCTTTGACTAGGAATCCTTCTTTGACTAAGAATCCTTCTTTGACTAGGAATCCTTCTTTGATTAGGAATCCTTCTTAGATTAGGAATCCTTCTTAGATTAGGAATCCTAACACCTTTAGGTCTTCAATTTCGTCCATTCCCTTTGCTCCAAGCATAAGCTATCCATTCCAAGCCCAATTTTGCTCCAAAATGCACCTTTTTGCTTCCTTAGCCATATGAACCTAAAAACACACGAAAATAGCTTAAACTACTAAAATAACTATGAACTAACAACATAAATGTACGAAAACAAGCTAACTAAGTCGCCTAAATATGCTCCTATCACCAAACCATCAAGGAAAGCACAACGCCGACTCAACCCACCAATGATGGAAGTCGTGAAGAAGGAAATCATCAAACTACTTGATTGTGGCGTCATCTATCCTATCTCGGATAGTTGTTGGGTTTCACCGGTCCAAGTAGTTCCAAAGAAGTCCGGAGTCACGGTCGTGAAGAATGAAGAGAATGAACTTGTGCCCACACGCATTCACACTGGTTGGAGAGTTTGCATTGACTATAGGAAGCTAAATGCCGCAACAAGGAAAGATCACTTCCCTTTGCCATTCATTGATCAAATGCTTGAAGATTAGCCGATCATTCCTTTTATTGCTTTCTTGATGGTTATTCGGGTTATAATCAAATTGTCATAGCATTGGATGACCAAGAAAATACCACCTTTACTTGTCCATTTGGTACTTTTGCATATCGTCGTATGCCATTTGGTTTATGCAATGCACCGGTCACTTTCCAACGATGCATGGTAAGTATATTCTCGGATTATGTTGAGAAAATTATTGAGGTGTTTATGGACGATTTTAGTGTGTTTGGGGACTCATTTGATGATTATTTGCATAATCTCACTCTTATCTTGAAAAGATGCATGGAAACTAACCTTGTTTTAAATTGGGCAAAGTGTCATTTTATGGTCAAACAAGGCATAGTTTTGGGTCATATCATCTCTGAAAAAGGAATTGAAGTTGATAAGTCTAAAATAGATCTTGTTCGTTACTTACCCTCTCCCACTTCGGTTAGAGAGGTTCGTTCTTTTCTTGGCCATGCAAGATTTTATAGGCGATTTATCAAGGATTTTTCCAAGATTGCAAAACCCCTATGCCGTCTCCTACAAAAAGAAGTGGCTTTTGAGTTCAACGAGGAGTGTGAGAAGGCATTCAAGCATGTCAAGGACATGTTTACCACGGCACCAATTATCATCCCACCTGATTGGACTTTGCCTTTTGAGCTAATGTGCGATGCATCCGATTATGCAATAAGGGCTGTTTTGGGCCAACGGAAGAACAAGCAACCACATGTCATATATTATGCTTCCCGGACCTTAAATGATGCTCAATTAAACTACTCTACCACTGAAAAAGAACTTCTTACCGTTGTATTTGCTTGGCACTAAAGTGATTGTATATTCTGACCATGCAGCTTTGAGGTACTTATTCACCAAAAAGGAGGCCAAACCAAGGCTAATTCGATGGATGCTTCTTCTCCAAGAGTTTGACATTGAAATTCGAGACAAGAAAGGGAGTGAGAACGTGGTTGCTGATCATCTAAGTCGTTTGGTGTGCAATAAGGACTCCGTACCCATCCAAGAGACATTCCGTGATAAGCAATTGCTGTCCATTAAGGTAAGTGAACCTTGGTATGCCAATTTGGTGAACTTTTTGGTGTCAAAACGTGTTCCAAACACTATAACCAAGCACCAGCGTGATAAACTTAAGAAGGAGACACGGTTTTATGTATGGGATGACCCATATTTGTGGAAATTTTGTGCGGATCAGATTGTTCGTCGTTGTGTGCATGATTGTGAATTTAATTCAATTCTAACCTTTTGTCACACTTATGCATGTGGTGGACATTTTGGCACACAACACACTATCCTTAAGGTGTTAGAATGTGGTTTTTATTGGCCTACAATCTTTAAAGATGCTAGAACTTTTTGTTCAACTTGTGATCGTTGTCAACGAATGGGAAATATAGGTGCAAGGGACCAAATGCCGCAAACACCCATCTTTAATGTTGAAATTTTTTATGTTTGGGGCATTGATTTCATGGGCCCTTTCCCTTCTTCGTTTGGTTTCACTTACATTTTGCTTACGGTTGATTATGTCTCAAAATGGGTGGAAGCTAAGGTCACCCATACTAATGATTCTAGAGTTGTTGTAGATTTTATCAAAACTAACATCTTTGCCAGATTTGGGATGCCTCGAGTTCTTATTAGTGATGGAGGGTCTCACTTTTGCAATCGTACCATCGAGGCATTGCTAAAAAAGTATCAAGTCATACATAAGGTTTCAACACCTTATCATCCTCAAACTAATGGCCAAGCCGAGGTGTCTAATAGAGAAATCAAGCAAATCTTGGAGAAGACCGTTGGGCCAACAAGAAAAGATTGGAGCTTGCGTTTGGAGGATGCATTGTAGGCTTGAAGCATATGAGAATGCTTGCATTTACAAGGCAAAGACCAAGGCTTTCCATGACAAGATGATCCGAAGCAAAACATTCTCCATAGGGCAAAAAGTTTTACTTTTTAATTCTCGCCTTCGTTTATTTCTCGGTAAGTTACGTTTTAAGTGGATTGGGCCCTTTGTTGTTACTAATGTTTTTCCATATGGCGCAGTTCAAATCCAAAGTTTGAGGAATGACCAAGAATTCAAGGTGAAAGGGCATCGTTTGAAGCCCTATTATGCAAATGTTGAAGGGCAGGTTGTGGAGGACATCATTCTCCATGCCATGGGGTCCAATTGAGGCTAAGGAGAATGTTCGTCCGGCTGTAAGACGTTAAAGCAAGCGCTTCTTGGGAGGCAACCCATGCATTCAACTAGAGAGGATTTGGGGAATTCAACAATTCATTCCACAAAATCAGATTTGCGTTCCTAACTCTCTCTCTTTATTGTTTTGATTTCGTCACGTTCATTAGTTTATGTTACTTGTTTGATTGTGAATCTTTGTTTGAAACATTGAGGACAATGTTTGATTTAAGTGTGGGGGGGGGGGGGGGGTAAACAAGTTGTTTTTGCATGATTTTCGTGGGATTTTATCACCTATCACTTAAAATGTTGTTTCTCACTGTTTTTAAGTGTTTTTAGTGTGTTTTGAAGTGTTTTCATGTGTTTGATTCAGAAAATCCGAAAATTTAAAAAAAAATTGCAAAACAGTTTTGAAAAACCCAAAGAGAGTTGTTTTAAAGTTGTTTTTGTGTGTTTGTTTGTGTCCTAGGGTACCTTCCAACACAATGATGAGGATTTGGTTTTTAATTGCATGACTATTAAAGAATGTTGTAAACATGGATGGAAGTTTGATTTATGCTTTGGCTTATGCTTGGTTATGGTTATAGTTTACGAATTCACATGTAATCACAAAGAGAAAATCAGTTTTTGTAACATACTTGAAGGAAGGAACTCAAACTAACGCTACATCCTTGAGAGACTTGAGCCTAAAACGTTTTTTGGAGAGTATAATCTGTGGTTTCTTGGTTTCTAAAGCCGTTGCATGATCTCATCATTCTTTGCTTGGTTGCTACTTGGAATGCATTTCATTATAGTTCCAAATACTAGAACTCATGCCCATTTCATTCAAAGCATGATATTGATTGCATAACATACAATAAGATGAAGTTGTTTAGTTAAGCCAAAACCAAAAAGCCTAACCCTTTTGCATTTGTGATGTAGGATTACCCCTTTTGAGCCTTTTCAAGCCTATTTTCTTTGTTAACCACACCATCCTCACCTAGCCTAGATTAGGACTTTCCATACCCTTGTTCTTAAAGGATAGTGAAGCATGACTTAGAATGAACTCCTTTTGATCAATTTATTGCAGAAAACAAGTGTGGGGGAAGGTAATAGGGCACGGCAAAGAAAAAAAAATTCGTGGAAAAAGAAAAAGAAAATAGAAAAGTGGTCAAAAGAAAGAAAAAGAGTTGAAAAATAAGTGAGAATGATCTCACAAGTGTTGGTTATTGAAGTAAGGGTCCAACAGTTCGAAATTTAACCCTAAATGTTGCATGAATCTTCCCTTGAGTTAAAAGTTAATTTCTGCCATCAAAAGTGAGTTTAAGTGTCAAATTCATTACTTTGCTTCCTATTGCTTTAAGAACCTTTGTTTATCCTTTGCCTTTCTTTGTTCACCAAATACCCTTAGCCACGTTACAACCCTCAACTTTTATCTTGATGTTATGTGTTCAATATGTGGAGTTTGAATTTGGTATGAGCATATGGAATCACTAGTTCTCATTCTAAATAGTAGCATTCCATTCATGAGATCATATACATGTCATTGTTGTAAATCCAGAAAATGCTTTCGTTGATATAACATATGTGAGTGTCAGTCTTCATATTTAAATCAATCTTCTCACATATACCTTGTGTAGGGTGTGTAGTTAGAAATTATGTGTGAAAATTGAGAGCATTCTAGTGAGGAATTGAGGGAATTCTCTAAGGCATGTTACTACATTCAAAACGTTGTTTTAATTGATTAAATGTGAACTAGTAAGTGGTAACTATGGTTAAGTGTTTGTTAAAGTGTAAAGAAAGTCAAAAACCATGGGAATGATGTTCTTTAATGTGTCATGTTCGTTGGAAATCCCTGAGGTACATGTTGGAAGGTTTAGAATGTGTTTTGTTTTGTTTGTGGTTTCTTTTGTTTTGTGTTGCTCGAGGACTAGCAAAAGCTAAGTGTGGGGGAATTTGATAGGAGCATATTTAGGCGACTTAGTTAGCCTATTTTTGTGCATTTATGTTGTTAGTTCGTAGTTATTTTAGTAGTTTAAGCTACTTTCATGTGTTTTTAGGTTCATATGGCTAAGGAAGCATAAAGGTGCATTTTGGAGCATTTTGGAGCAAAATTGGACTTGGAATGGATAGCATATGCTTGGAGCAAAAGGAATGGACGAAATTGAAGACCTAAAGGTGTTAGGATTCCTAATCACAGGAGGACTCCTAATCACAAAAGGATTCCTAATCAAAAGAGGAATCCTAGTCAAAGAAGGTTTCCTACTTGAAGTAGGAAAGTTAAGCCAAGGTTTCCTATTTTGGTTTAACCTTTCCTAATCCTTAAAGACTCCATGTTTCAACAACATTGAAGACTTCTATACATTCTAGGACATAAACCAAACTCTCCTTGCAACATAACAAGCCTTGCCGTGCACCCCATTGACTTTCCTTTCCTTGCCGTGCAAGGAGGTCCTTGTTTCCTACTCTAAGTCATTAAAACACATTCCCTTTTCACCTCAATCTCAGCCACACCTCACATACCTTTTCTATTCCAAAATCCTTGCCTAATTTCAGAATTAAACCACATTCCCTTTTTCCTATCCTTTGCCGCAAGTTTCCTTCTTTTTCCCTTTTAGTTTCTGACTTTATGACTCATTTTCCTAATGGATTTGGGGGCTAAATCCTTTCCTAAACTATGTAATAAACTCTAGGGATTCTTCCTCCCAAAAAAATACCAAGGCCGCACCTTTCATTGAACCCTAATCACTCTCACACACAATCTGCCATCATTCACAAAAAAATACCTTCTTTGCCGCAACCTTCCAACCATTCTTCCACCATTCATACACATTCATACCTTCATCCAAGCATCCATACACCATTCCCAACCTTTGCCGCACCACCCTACCATCCTAAATCCATTCAAAACCCAGAAATCTGTCCACAAATCACCCTAGACCTCTTGTGGCGCAACCTTGCAAGGAAGAAGAGAAGAAGAATAAGCCTTGGACATTTGTGCATTCAAGTTGGAGTGTTGAAGCCTTTTAGGTGTAATCTATCTTTTGTTTTCAATGTTTAATTCAATTTTCCATTGTTTTGTTGTGAACATGAGAGGCTAAACTCGTTTTAGCTAGGGGAGGCTTTGAAACCATGATTACGTTTATAATATGAGTTGATTAATTCCAGTTGTGATTTCATAAATTGTGAATGCAATTTACTTAACCGTTTGATGGATAACTTATTTTTGTATGTTGATTAGGGAGGCCTACTTAATTTGCATGCTTGAATTTGGTGCTAGAATATAAGGGAGTTTCACATAATCGTCACAAACTTATATTCACAAGTAGTTAAGGTTGTTTTCACAATCATGTTAAGTAAATTCCTAGCATGAGTATCATGATGTCATAGTCACAAGTGCTTTGTCAATACTTATGATTTTCATTGAACGTAATGATCTTTGATTGTATCTCTATTATGGTGTCATGTAGGGAACTTTTGAAGAATGCTTTGGGTTGTCGTATGATGTCATCCAATCCAATAACTTAAGAAAAATCTGAGGGTTAATTATTGATGTCACAGTTAATCTGGGATGTTGAGGTTCATGGTTTATCGGAAAAGCAACTGGAAATCAATTTATGTTTGAATGTATCATGTGTGGAAAAGTTTCCCTTAGCTATCTAATCATCCATAGTTTTTCTCAAATTCGTCCAAATCTCTTTTAAGTCTTTTAATTACTTGTTTTTCTCATAAATTCGTCCAAAACCAAATCCCCTTAATTACTTGTTTCAAATCGGTCCTAAAGTGTGATTTTGAGTCTTTTGAGTCAAAACCAATTCTATTTTCGTCCAAGTTAAGTCTTAGAGTCTAAATTGAGTCTTTTTGATTGTTTTGAGTTGTTTTAAGTCTTTTAAGTTTGTTTTGAATCATACAAGTTTAGTTAAGAGTCTTTTGAGTTTGTTTAAGTGTTTTGAAGCATATTTTTATATATTTGAGTCAATTTCTATTAGATTAGTGATAGGAGCATATTTAGGCGACTTATCTAGCTTATTCTTGTGCATTTGTGCTATTATTTCCTAGTTAATGTCGTATTACAACTCATTTTCGTGTGTTTGTAGGTCCTATGGGTTAAAGTACCAAGAAAGTGCATTTTGGTGCATTTTGGAGCAATTTTGGACACTATGTGGATAGCTTACATATGGCCCAACATGGATAGATGAATTTGGACTTCAAGAGGCTAGAAATGTGATAAGAAGAGGAAGGAACTAAGCTAAGGACAAAGTGGATAAGGAATCAGCTCAAAAGAGGAAACATTATCCAAAACCTTATCTAACCTTATCCAACATTATCCAAAACCTTATCTAACCTTATCCAACATTATCCAAAACATTATCCAAACCTTATCATGTCTTAATCCTAGTTGCAAGGGGACTTCAACAGATCATTCTAGAACCTATTGCTAGAAGCATCCTTTTCTAGAAGGCCCAAATTAGCCACAAAACCCATTCTTTCTAGAAACCCTACAAAGGTGGTGCATCAAACCCTTCTAGAAGGCCTTGCCTTCCCTTGCAAGCCATTCCCCCCTTTCTCTCACTTGTGCCGCACCTTCCTAGGCCTAATTCTCTTTGGATTCTGATTTCTAAGGCCTAATCCCTTTTGGATTTGGGTTACACAAGTCTATTATGAAACTAAGTGGGCCAAACCCCTTCCTAGGTGGATTTGATCACCCATAGCAGAACCCTAGGGCCCTAGTCCACTAAATCTGTTAATTGTAACCCTAATCTACTTAACCCTAGGACTATATAAACATAAAATCAGCCAAAATTTCGTACACCCCTTTATGCTATTCAGAACCCTTGTGCCGCAACCCTTATTCTCCATTCTTCAACCTCCATACACCTCCATACACTTCCATACATCTCTATACACATCTGCCGCTCCCCTACCACCATAATCAGCCATCCTCCATCCCTCTAAACAAGAGCACACCATCCAAAACCCCCAAATCCACCACACACACCTTGTGCCGCAGCAAGAAGGAGGAGGAGGAGCCCAAGCCGTGCATCAAATCCATCTTGGAATTGCTGAAACGTTTAGGTGTAATCTTTCTTATGATTTCAATGTTTAAATTCAATAATCTTTGTTGTGCAAGCATGAGGAACTAATCCCCTTTTGGCTAGGGGGGAATTTCGAAACCATGGTTATATTTGCATGATGATTTGATTACTTTCAGTTGTGATTTCATGAATGATGAATTCAATTTACTTATCTGTTTTAATTAAAACTTGTTTATGTATATGAATTGAGAGTGCACACTTAATTTGCATGCATAAATATGATGCTAGGGTATAAGGAAACTTCACCTAATCGTTGGGAACTTATATTCATGAGTAGTTAAGATTGTTGGTCACAATTATGTTAAGTAAATTCTTGGCATAAGTATCATGCGCTTTCATAGTTACGAATGCCTCGTCAACACCTATGATCTCCATAGAACCTAATGATCTTTGATTGTCTTTCTATTATGCGCTTTCATATAGAAAACTTTTAAGGAATAATTTGATTGCAATGCGCTAATTCCATTCAATTCAATGACCTAAGGGAAATCTGAGAGTTAATTTAAGCGTACCTAATTAACTTGGGGTGTTGAGGTTCATAATTCATTGAATAAGCAACTGAAGATTGTGTTGTATGCAAGTATGCCATGTGTGGAGAGAAACCTCCTAGCCATCTCACCATCCACTTAATTCTATCAAATTCGTCCAAATCTGCCTAGTTTACATTATTGTTTTGTTTGTTTGATTTTCGTCCAAAACCAAATCCCCAATTGTCTTAGAGTGTCTAATTGGTTCAAATATGTTTTAGATTGTGTTTTTAAGAGTTTTGAGTCAAAGTAGAACCAATTTTCGTCCAAGTTTGTGTTTAGGCTCAAAACTGCCCAGTTTGTGTTTTTAGGCAGTTTTGAGCGTTTTTAGGTTATTTTGAGTCTTGTGAACTTGTTTTGAGTTTTTTTTTAAGTGAGTTAAGTGTTTTAAAGGTTAGTTTTATTTATTTGAGTCAGTTTAAAGTGTTTAGCAATCCCTCCTAATCCCCGGTGTAAGAACGATCCCTACTTATTTATATGCTACAATTGTCAAAAGAGGGTTAATTTGTGTGTTGAGTTAATTTTCACATCAATTAACAATCCCTCCTAATCCCCGGCCTAGAACGATCCCTACTTATATCTATACTACAATTGTCAAAAAGAGGGTTTAATTTGAGTGCTATCGTTTATCACATCACTTTGGTTGACAAAACACCAATTGATGTGATAGGAGCATATTTATGCTACTTAGCTATGTTGTTTCCTTGCATTTAGTTAGTTAATTACTACTTATTATAGTCTTTTAAACTATTTTTGTATGTTTGTAGGTCCTAATGGAAAAAGGAGCAAGAAAGTGCATTTTGGAGCTATTTGGAGCAGTTTTGGGCATCAATTGGATAGCTTATAAGTGGAGCAAGGTGGATGGACGAAATTGAAGTCAAGAGAGGCTAGGAAATGCTACAAATCTGGAGAAACAAGTTCAAATACAAAGAAGATAAGGTAAGAGCAAGAAATAAGGAACATTATCCAACCTTATCTTATCCTATCCTAACCAACTTTATCCTTTCCTAAATCTATCATTATCCTATCTTATCTTATCCAAATCAGTTTGTGCCTTAATTCTAGCTATTTAGAAGGGATCAGTTATACATTTAAACACATAACTCAGATTCTAGAAGCCTAATCCTTTATGTGCTGCATATATGCCATTCCTCGATGGAATGGGAGTTGTAATCCCTCTCCTACAAAGGTGCCGCACCCCTTAGCCTAAGTTCTTCTAGAAATCTGCCATAAATACTCTTTCTAGAAGCCCTTATTTGCTCCTAAATGTATGCCGCACCCTTTCCATATTCTCTTTGGTTTTTTTATTTCTAGAAGGTCCAAAACCCTAGTCCTTTTCCCATTGGATTGTGCAATCCTTTTCCTTCAGAAATTGTGCAAGACCTAGCCTATTAATACAAGCCTTTGCCGCAGGTTTTAATCATCCATTCACTCATTCATTCATTCATTCATACATTCAGCCATGAAACACCATGATGCCAAGACTTCAATTGCCAACCGAGCCCACGGCAGCAACATGTGAATGAGGTAAGTCAAATATCTAAAATTCAATCTCAATTGGCTAATCTCACTATTCTTGTGTCACAGGTTGTTGAAAAACCCAAAGTACAAGAAAACACAATATGTGGCGTGTGCTCTATACAAGGACACCAATCTGAAAAATGCCCTCAATTGATTGAGAATGAAGGATGGGAAAGTGTCAATGACGTGGGCTATCAAGGCCAAAATCAGCCAAGGCATGATCCATACTCCAACACTTACAATCCGGGATGGCGAGATCACCCAAACATGAAATGGAGAAAGCCTCAACAAACCCAACAACAACGAGGATTTTGACAACCACCCCCTAGGATTTTTCAAAGGCCATATGCACCAATGCAATCTCAACCATCTCTGGTTCAACCAAGCTCAGGTACATCTTTGGATAATGATAAAGTTATTCAATTACTCACCATTTTGACGCAGGGAGTGCAAAATCAAGCAAAGGAAGTGGATGAATTGAAGAAGCAAATGGGGCAAGTAGTAGAGTTCATGGGGCAATTTAGAGAACAAGGCAAGCTGCCTAGTTCAACCATTGTGAATCCAAGGGAAGGATTTGAAACCGCTAAGGCTATTACATTAAAAAGTGGCAAAGAAGTTGGAATCGACCTACAACCATCCAAAAGAAGCCAAAAGGAGGATGAAAAGCTGCTACAAGAAGAGGAGGAACAAGGCCAAGCCATGGCAAGGGTAGAGCCACCCTTGCCGCAACCACCTAGAGATCCCAATTCATCCAATTCGTCCACCACAGGTAAGTTTGGTCCAAATTCACTTATTTCTAACCCTATTCCACCCAATGTACCTTTCCCTCGTAGATTTATGCAATCAAAGAAAGAAGAGAGTGACAAGGACATTCTTGAGACATTTAGGAAGGTGCAAGTCAATATTCGACTTCTTGATGCAATCAAACAAGTTCCAAAGTATGCCAAATTCTTGAAAGAACTTTGCACCACAAAGAAAAAGATTTCAAACAAGGAAGTGGTAAGGGTAAGTGAGAATGTTTCAGCGGTTTTACAAAGGAAATTGCCTCCTAAATGCAAAGATCCAGGTAGTTTCACAATCCCTTGTGTTATTGGAAATACTAAGTTTGAGCATGCCATGTTAGACTTAGGTGCATCCATTAATGTCATGACATACTCTACTTATTCAACTGTGAACTTAGGAAAGCTGAAAAATGATAGAGTTATTATTCAATTAGCCGATCGTTCTAATGCATATCCAAAAGGAGTTTTGGAAGATGTTTTGGTGCAGGTTAATAACTTAATCTTTTCGGCAGATTTTTATGTGCTTTACATGGAAGATTCAGCCGATTCCACATGTGATTATGTGCGATGCCTCAGATTATGCAATAGAAGCTGTTTTAGGCCAAAGGAAGAACAAGCAGCCACATGTGATTATGCATCCCGGACCTTGAATGATGCTCAATTGAACTACTCCACCACTGAAAAAGAACTTCTTACTGTTGTGTTTGCTTTAGATAAGTTTCCTTCTTATTTACTTGTGATAGGAGCATATTTAGGCGACTTAGCTAGCTTATTCTTATGCATTTATGCTATTATTTCCTAGTTAATGTCGTATTACAACTCAATTTTGTGTGTTTGTAGGTCCTATGGGTTAAAGTACCAAGGAAGTGCATTTTGGTGCAATTTGGAGCAATTTTGGACACTATGTAGATAGCTCGCATATGGGCCAACATGGATGGACGAATTTGGACTTCAAGAGGCTAGAAATGTGATAAGAAGAGGAAGGAACTAAGCTAAGGACAAAGTGGATAAGGAAGTAGCTCAAAAGAGGAAACCCTATCCAAAACCTTATCTAAAACCTTATCCAACATTATCCAAACCTTATCTCATCTTATCCTATCCAAACCTTATCATGTCTTAATCCTAGTTGCAAGGGGACCTAAATAGATAATTCTAGAACCTATTTCTAGAAGCATCCTCTTCTAGAAGGCCCAAATCAGCCACAAAACCCATTCTTTCTAGAAATCCTGCAAAGGTGGCGCATCAAACCCTTCTAGAAGGCCTTGCCTTGCCTTGCAAGCCATTCCACCCTTTCCCACACTTGTGCCGCACCTTCCTAGGCCTAATTCCCTTTGGATTCTGATTTCTAAGGCCTAATTCTTTTTGGATTTGGGTTACACAAGCCTTATAGGAAACTAAGTGGGCCAAACCCTCTCCTAGGTGGATTTGATCACCTATAGCCGAATTCTAGGGCCTTAGTCCACTAAATATGTTAAGTGTAACCCTAATCTACTTAACCCTAGGACTATATAAACATAAAATTAGCCAAAATTTCGGAGACCCCTTTATGCTATTCAGAACCCTTGTGTCGCAACCCCTATTCTCCATTCTCCAACCTCCATACACCTCCATACATCTCCATACACATCTGCCGCACCCCTACCACCATAATCAGCCATCCTCCATCCCTCTAAACAAGATCACACCATCCAAAACCCCCAAATCCACCACACACACCTTGTGCCGTAGCAAGGAGGAGGAGGAGGAGCCCAAGCCGTGCATCAAATCCATCTTGGAATTGCTGAAACGTTTAGGTGTAATCTTTCTTATGATTTCAATGTTTAAATTCAATAATCTTTGTTGTGCAAGCATGAGGAACTAATCCCCTTTTGGCTAGGGGGGAATTTCGAAACCATGGTTATATTTGCATGATGATTTGAGTACTTTCAGTTGTGATTTCATGAATGATGAATTCAATTTACTTATCTGTTTTAATTAAACTTGTTTCTGTATATGAATTGAGAGTGCACACTTAATTTGCATGCATAAATATGATGCTAGGGTATAAGGAAACTTCACCTAATCGTTGGGAACTTATATTCATGAGTAGTTAAGATTGTTGGTCACAATTATGTTAAGTAAATTCTTGGCATAAGTATCATGCGCTTTCATAGTTACGAATGCCTCGTCAACACCTATGATCTCCATAGAACCTAATGATCTTTGATTGTCTTTCTATTATGCGCTTTCATATAGAAAACTTTTAAGGAATAATTTGATTGCAATGCGTTAATTCCATTCAATTCAATGACCTAAGGGAAATCTGAGAGTTAATTTAAGCGTACCTAATTAACTTGGGGTGTTGAGGTTCATAATTCATTGAATAAGCAACTGAAGGTTGTGTTGTATGCAAGTATGCCATGTGGGGAGAAAAACCTCCTAGCCATCTCACCATCCACTTAATTCTATCAAATTCGTCCAAATCTGCCTAGTTTACATTATTGTTTTGTTTGTTTGATTTTCGTCCAAAACCAAATCCCCAATTGTCTTAGAGTGTCTAATTGGTTCAAATATGTTTTAGATTGTTTTTTTAAGAGTTTTGAGTCAAAATAGAACCAATTTTCGTCCAAGTTTGTGTTTAGGCTCAAAACTGCCCAGTTTGTGTTTTTAGGCAATTTTGAGCGTTTTTAGGTTATTTTGAGTCTTATGAACTTGTTTTGAGTCTTTTTAAGTGAGTTAAGTGTTTTAAAGGTTAGTTTTATTTATTTGAGTCAGTTTAAAGTGTTTAGCAATCCCTCCTAATCCCAGGTGTAAGAACGATCCCTACTTATTTATATGCTACAATTGTCAAAAGAGGGTTAATTTGTGTGTTGAGTTAATTTTCACATTAAATTTTGGCACCGTTGCCGGGGATTAGCAACTTTGCTAATCCCTTGTTATTTCTTTTTAGTTATTTTCGTGTGTTATTGGTTTGTTATTTATTTTAGTTTCTGACTTGTTTGTTTCTTGTTTTAGGCACTAGTTTATGACTCGGAGTTCTCAACCGGTTCATGCGCATATCTTAGAATTTGACGACGATTTTGAGCGAGCCTTGAGAAGAAAGAAGAATCAACAAGAGCCTCAACCACCTCAACCTGCACATGAGCTTGAAGAGGACGAAATACAAGTGGGAGAGGAGGCCACGACAAGGGTTTTTGAGGAAGAACAAGTTATGGCAGCCGACAACTGATAGGAGCATATTTATGCTACTTAGTTATGTTGTTTCCTTGCATTTAGTGAGTTAATTACTATTTATTTTAGTCTTTTAAGCTATTTTCGTATGTTTTTAGGTCCTAATGGCAAAAGGAGCAAGAAAGAGCATTTTGAAGCTAATTGGAGCATTTTTGGGCATGGATTGGATAGCTTAACCATGGAGCAAAGAGGATGGACGAAATTGAAGTCAAGAAGGGCTAGGAAAGGCTACAAATCTGGTGGATGAAGTCCTAATGCAATGAAGATAAGGAAATAGCAAGAAATAAGGAACCTTATCCAAATTTCCTTATCTTATCCAAACCTTATCCAACCTTATCTTATCCTATCCTAATCTTTTCCTACCTTAATTCTAACTTCAAAGAGGACTCCTTTTCACATTAAATCACCTAAATATCAAGTTCTAGAAGCCCTATTTTCGTGCATTAAGTTTGTGCCACATGTAACCCTTCTAGAAGTTCTAGAATCTGCCACAAGGACCATTCCTTGTCCTCCTTGGAATCTAATTGAAAGTATCCTTGTTCTTTGGTGATTTGGAGTCCTTATTCCTCTCCTTTTCAGCCCAAATTCGTGCCTCCCCTTCACCCTATAAATACTTGATGCCACAACACTAAAAAACCACCACCCTCTACCACAAATTCACACCACACCATCCACCACACCTCAAGAGCCTAAATTCACACAAATCCCCATTGTTGGCAGCAAGGAAGGAAGAAGGAGCCACCTGGAGTGTTTCTAGGTGTATTCTATCTTTGTTTTTAATGTTTAAGTTTAATTATCTTTGTTTTGCGAACATGTGGAACTAATTTCTTTTTAGTTAGAGGTGAATTCGAAGCCATGATGATATGTTTTACATGAATTGATTATATCCAGTTATTGTTTCTTGAGTCTTGAATGTGATTTGCTTATCTAAGTTATTAAAACTTGTTTATGTATGTGGGTTGGGGGTCGACACTTAATTTGCATGCATGAATTTGATGCTAGAGTATAAGGGGGTTTCACGTAAGAGTTATTCACTTATATTCACAAGTAGTGGAGGTTGCTAGTCACAATCGTGTTAAGTAAATCCTTGGTATGAGTCTCATGCGTTTCATAGTGATGAATGCCTTGTCAATGCTTATGATTTTCACAAAACTTAATGGCTTTTGATATCTGTCTTGATCATGCGTTTCATATAGGGAACTTGAGAAAGATAATTTGGTTTAGATGCGTATTCCATCTAATTCAATGAAATAAGGAAAATCTGATGGTTAGTTGTGCGATGCAACTAACTTGGGGTGTTGTCATTCATAGTCTAAAGGAATAATAATTGGAAATTGGTTCATATGCATATATCATGTGTGGAGAAGGACCCTCTAACTAGCCTTTCACCCATTTATTTCACTTAAATTCGTTTTTCCAAAGTATTTTCTACAAAGTTTTTGTTTTGAGTTTTAAAATTCGTCAAAAATAATCCCCCTTTCATTTAGTCTTGTTATTTGAGTCAAAATTTGTTTTCTTTGAGTCTTTTGAGTCAAGTTAAGGTTTATTTTCGTCCAAAACACTTGTTAGGTCTAAAATTGAGTCTTTTTTAGTGTTTGTTGTTGTTTTGAGTGTTTTATGTTAGTTTAGAGTCTATAGAGTCTATTTTAGTGTTTTTTTTAGTCTTAATTGTGTTGATTAGCATCCCTTCTAATCCCCGACCTAAAACGATCCCTACTATCATATACTACAATCATAGGGTTTTAATTTGAGTGTTAGAATATTTCACATCAACAACTGAACAATCAAGGAGCTTTCCGCTTCGGGATTGGATAATGCCATGCCTCTATGCATTCAATATCCAAGGGCAGCCCCAGACAAGACTGACGAGTTCGAACTCAAGTCCAGTTTATTGCACCATATTCCTAAGTTCCATGGGTTGTCCATGGAAGATCCTAATAAACACTTGAAGGAGTTCGAGGTTGTTTGCTCAAGTATGACCCCGGTGAATGTTGATGGGAGAATTTTGAAGATGAAGGCTTTTCCCTTTTCTCTCTTGGAAAAGGCTAAAGATTGGTTGTATGAACTAGCCCCCGGAACTGTCATATCATGGGAGAGTATGAAAAGGGCGTTTTTGGAGAAGTTTTTCCCAACTTCTCAAGTCATTCAGCAAAATCACGGTGAATCATTCCCAACTTATTATGAACGTTTTAAAACCCTTGTTGCTTTATGTCCACAACACCAAATGAAGGAGGAGCTTCTTCTTCAATATTTCTACGAAGGGCTTCCACCAATTGAACGTCAAATGCTAGACGCCTCAGCGAGTGGAGCTTTAGTGGACAAAACACCTATGGCCGCCAAGACTCTCATTGCCAACCGAGCTTTGAATGCTCAACAATACGAAGGCGTTGGTCAAAGAGACTTACCACGGCAGCAACAAGTTAATGAGGTAAGTGCCATTTCCGAACTTCAAAATCAAATGGCTAATCTTACTTCTCTTCTTTCGCAGGTGGTTGAAATACCAAAGGTACAAAGTGTGGTTGTTTGTGGCGTGTGCTCCATGAATGGACATCTCACGGACAAGTGCCCTCAATTGATTGAGAACGGAGGGTGGGAATCTGCCAATGCCGTGGGTTATGGGAGCCAAAACCAACCAAGGAGTGATCCTTTCTCTAACACATACAATCCCGGTTGGAGAGATCATCCAAATTTCAAATGGAGGGAGCCACAACAACCCCAACAACAAAGCACATTTAGGCAGCAACCTCTGGGATTTTACCAAAGGCCGTATGCACCCACACCACCCCAAGCACAACCTGCACAACCCAAATCAGGTTCGTCCATAGATAATGATCAAATCTTTCAATTACTAACTTCTATGGCGCAGGGAATGCAAAATAGGGACAAAAAGGTTGATGAATTAGAAAAGCAAGTAGGGCAGATTGCAGAGTTCATGGGCCAATTCAGAGAGCAAGGCAAGTTGCCTAGTTCAACCGTTGTCAACCCAAAAGGAGGATTCGAATCTGCCAAAGCAATCATGTTGCGAAGTGGAAAACAAGTTGGAACGGCCTCACAACCTCTAATTCAGCCCCAACAGAGGACGAAAAGTTGCAATTCGAGAGGGGGAGCAGGGGCAAGCCACGGCAAGGGTAACACCACCTATGCCGCAGCCACCCAAACTACACCATTTGGCTTCCAAGGGTAAGGAGGTTCCAAATTCGATTATTTCTAATGCTATTCCTCCAAATGTACCATTTCCTCGCAGATTCATGCAAACAAAGAAGGAGGAGGCTGAAAAGGACATTTTAGAGACATTTAGAAAAGTACAAGTCAATATACCACTTTTGGATGCACTTAAGCAAGTTCCAAGGTATACTAAGTTTTTAAAAGAACTTTGCACTACTAGGAAGAGAATTTCGAACAAAGAGGTTGTAAAGGTAAGTGAAAATGTCTCAGCCATCTTGCAACGTAAATTGCCACCTAAATGCAAAGATCCGGGTAGTTTTACAATTCCTTGTGTTATTGGCAATAATCGTTTTGAACATGCCATGCTAGACTTAGGTGCATCTATTAATGTTATGCCTTACTCAATTTATGCATCTATGAACCTCGGTGAGTTAAAAAATGACGGTGTGATTATTCAATTGGCCGATAGATCTAATGCCTATCCAAAGGGTGTTTTGGAAGATGTTTTATTGCAGGTTAATCATTTAATCTTTACGGCAGATTTCTACGTGCTGGAAATGGAAGAATCAAACCATTCCCCTTCGTTGCCAATTCTTCTTGGCCGCCCCTTTATGAAAACCGCCCGCACGAAGATTGATGTGTTTAATGGGACTTTAACAATGGAATTTGATGGGGAAGTGATTAATTTCAATCTTTCTGAATCTATCAAGTACCCTCTTGATGATCATTCATGTTTTGCTATTGATGTAATTGATTCGTTGGCGCAGGACCATTTTGAACAATTGAACGAAGATGCTCTTGAATTGGTCATTACAAGAGGAATGGAACTCAAAGACAAGGAAGTAGGGCCATTAACTACCCACAGCATGCATGGAGAATACCATGTCGTGGCCCCTAGTTTTGATATGATTGAGATAGTGGCTGCCCTTGAGTCATTGCCACTACAATCTGGTAAGTCCTCGGACCCAATTTCAATTCCAATTTTGACTAATAAGCCCATTCCTTCAGTTGTGCAGCCACCTTCCCTTGAACTTAAACCATTGCCGAGCCATTTAAAGTATGTGTTCTTGGGAAACCAAGAGACCTTGCCCGTCATTATATCCTCCTCACTCACGGCACAAGAAGAAGGTAAGTTAGTGAGGGTGTTAAAGGAGTACAAAACTGCAATTGGTTGGACCTTGGCCGACATCAAAGGAATAAGCCCGACCACGTGCATGCATCATATACTTTTGGAGGAGGGGTCCAAAGCATCTCGAGAGGCTCAACGCCGACTCAACCCTCCAATGATGGAAGTTGTGAAGAAGGAGATAATCAAGCTCTTGGATTATGGAGTGATCTATCCAATTTCAGATAGTAGGTGGGTGTCTCCAGTTCAATGTGTTACAAAGAAATCCGGAGTAACTATGGTGACAAATGCCGAAAATGAGCTTGTTCCTACTTGAATCCAAACAGGTTGGAGGGTTTGTATTGACTATAGAAAGCTCAATGCCACTACAAGGAAGGATCATTTTCCCTTGCCATTCATTGATCAAATGCTTGAAAGGTTAGCGGGTTATGCTTTTTATTGTTTTCTTGATGGATATTCAGGTTATAATCAAATTGTGATAGCTCCGGAAGATCAAGAGAAAACCACTTTCACATGCCCCTTTGGTGCATTTGCTTATTGTCGCATGCCATTTGGTTTATGTAATGCACCTGCCACATTTCAAAGATGCATGATGAGCATATTTTCAGATTATGTTGAGAAAATTATTGAGGTTTTTATGGATGACTCATTCGATGGTTGCTTGAATAATCTTAGTTTGATTTTAAAACGATGCATTGAAACTAACCTTGTGTTAAATTGGGAAAAATGTCATTTCATGGTTAAACAAGGCATAGTTTTAGGTCATATTATTTCTGAAAAAGGTATTGAGGTAGATAAGTCAAAGATAGATCTTGTGCGTCACTTACCCTCTCCTACTTTGGTTAGAGAGGTTCGTTCGTTCCTTGGACATGCAGGTTTTTATCGAAGGTTCATCAAGGATTTCTCGAAGGTCTCCCAACCTCTATGCCGCCTCCTACAAAAAGATGCACCTTTCGACTTCACCAAGGAGTGCACGGCAGCTTTCCAACTCCTTAAGGACATGCTAATGATAGGAGCATATTTATGTGACTTAGTTTGCTTGTTTTCGTGCATTTATGTTATTAGTTCTTAGTTATTTTAGTTCTTTAAGCTTCTTTTGTGTGTTTTCAGGTTCATGAGACGTATTTGGCGAAAGGATGCATTTTGGAGCCTTTTGGAGCACTTTTGGGCACAAATTGGATAGCTTATGCTTGGAGCAAAAGGAATGGACAAAATTGAAGAGTTGATGTCGCAAGGATTCCTACTACGACAAGGATTCCTACTACGACGAGAATTCCAATTACGAGAAGGTTTCCAAAGTGAAGGAGGTTTCCCACTCACATGAGGATTCCTAGTTGGACGAGGATTGCTAATCACACAAGGATTCCTACTTAAAGTAGGAAAGTTAAGCCAAAGTTTCCTATTTTGGTTGACCTTTCCTAAATCAAGAACGCTCTAAGTTTTAGCACTTAAGATGGTCCCGAGCACCCTTGGACAACAAACAAAGGTTCTTTGCAACTTTCCCTTCCTTGCCGTGCAAGGAAGGTTGTTTCCCTTTCTTTGTGTAAGTTCCCTATTTTTTTCATACGTGTTAGGACCTTTCCCTTATTCTAACACCTCTTGTTTTGTGCCTTACCTTTCCCTAAACTTTATGCCGTACCTCCCCTTGTGTTTCCAGATTTCAATTTCTTATTTCCTAGTTTAATTCACTTTCCTAGTTCTAAAACTTTCCCTAAAGTCCTAATTTCTGACTTCTTGCAAGGAATTGACTTTTCCTTCCTTCTTTTGCACCAATTTCGTACCTTACCTTAAATTCCCTTTCCTTGCTGTGCAAGGGGTTTAATTTCTGATTCCTTGCAAGGCAAGGACATTCCTTATTTGTTTAAATTCGTGCATCCCATTTTTCTGATTTTATTTGGACTTTATTCACTTACCTTTTCTATTTAGACTAGGAAATCTGAATCATAACTGAACTAGGTATGTTATTAATTTCCCAAAACACATATAATCAGCCCTTGGCCAAACCCTAAAGTATCATTGACCACCAAAACTCGTCCATTCACTCCCACACACATCCATTCATCCCAAAACATCATCAAACAACCCAGAAACACAACCAGCCACTCCACCTTCTTCCACCATCATTGCCGAGTTTCCCACCACCTTCCAACCATCAAACACTCATCCACACTCAACCTACATCGCTTGCCGTGCCTCTAAACACCCCAAAATCCATTCTACATCATCAAAACAACCCAGAAACCATCACCACCCAATCTGCCGCAAGCAAGGGAAAGGAGACAGATTCACTCAATTGTTTGGCTCTTCATTCTGAGTTGTTGAACAATTTTAGGTGTATTCTATCTTATATTTCAATGTCTAATTCATGTAATCTTTGTTTTGCTTTGAGTATGATTGGCTAAATTCGTTTTGGCTAAGGGTGTATTCAAAACCATGATTATATATGTGAAATAAGTTGATTACTTCCAGTTATCGTTGCATAAGTCGTGAATACAATTTGCTTAACCATTTGATTTAGAACTTATTCTTGTATGTTGATTGAGAGTGCACGCTTAATTTGCATGCTTGAATCTGGTGCTAGGGTATAAGTTTGTTTCACCTAATTGTTATGAATTTATATTCGCAAGTAGTGAAGGTCGCTAGTCATGATCGTGTTGAGTAGATTCCTGGCAGGAGTATCATGCTTTTCATAGTTACAAATGCCTTGTCGATGCTTATGATTTCGAAAGAACGTAATGATTCTAACTTGTGTCTTTATCATGTTGTTCATATAGAGAACTTGTTAGGAATAATTTGGTTGTGATGCATATTCATCCAATTCAATGATTATAGGGAAATCTAAAGGTTAATTTAAGCGGACCTAATTAACTTGGAGTGTCGAGGTTCATAACTTATTGAATTGATAACTGGAAATTGATTTACGTTGCATATATTTCATGTGTGGAGAAGAACCCCTTAGCTATTCCATAATCCATTGGTTCATCACAAATTGTCTTACAATTTGTTTTTCTTTACAATCTGTCCATTAAATTTAATTTCGTCCAAACACAATCCCCCCATATTTTGTTAAGTCTTAGTCATTATAATCTGCCTTATTTTGTGTTTTTAAGCATTTTGAGTCACAAGCACTTTCAAATTCGTCCAAATCAAGTTTTAGTTTTTGTTTGAGTCAATTTGATTGTTTTAGGCAGTTTTGAGTGTTTCAAATCTGTTTTGAGTCATAGTAGTCTAGTTAGAGTCTTTAAGTTTAGTTTTTGTGTTTTTAAGTCAATTTATATTAGATAAGCACCCCTAGTTAATCCCCGGTTAGAACGATCCCTACTTACATCATTACTACAATTGTCACTGTTGCGAAAATTTTACTTAACACACAAATTAACCCTCTTTTGACAATTGTAGCATATAGATAAGTAGGGATCGTTCTTACACTGGGGATTAGGAGGGATTGCTAAACACTCTAAACTGACTCAAATAAATAAAACTGACCTTTAAAACACTTAAACTCACTTAAAAAGACTCAAACACGTTCACAAGACTCAAAATAGGCTAAAAACACTCAAAACTGCCTTAAAAACACAATCTGGGCAGTTTTGAGCCTAAACACAAACTTGGACGAAAATTGGTTCTAACTTGACTCAAAACTCTTAAAAACACAATCTAAAACATATTTGGACCAATTAGACACTCTAAGACAATTGGGGATTTGGTTTTGGACGAAAATCAAACGAACAAAACAATAATGTAAAATAGGCAAATTTAGGCGAATTTGATAAAATTAAGTGGATGGTGAGATGGCTAGGAGGTTTTTCTCCACACATGGCATACTTGCATACAACACAATCTTCAGTTACTTATTCAATGAACTTATGAACCTCAACACCCCAAGTTAATTAGGTACGCTTAAATTAACTCTCAGATTTCCCTTAGGTCATTGAATTGAATGGAATGAGCGCATTGCAATCAAATTATTCCTTAAAAGTTTTCTATATGAAAGCGCATAATAGAAAGACAATCAAAGATCATTAGGTTCTATGGAAATCATAGGTGTTGACGAGGCATTCGTAACTATGAAAGCGCATGATACTTATGCCAAGAATTTACTTAACATAATTGCGACCAACAATCTTAACTACTCATGAATATCAGTTCCCAACGATTAGGTGAAGTTTCCTTATACCCTAGCATCATATTTATGCATGCAAATTAAGTGTGCACTCTCAATTCATATACATAAACAAGTTCTAATTAAAACAGATAAGTAAATTGAATTCATCATTCATGAAATCACAACTGAAAGTAATCAAATCATCATGCAATTATAACCATGGTTTCGAAATTCCCCCCTAGCCAAAAGGGGATTAGTTCCTCATGCTTGCACAACAAAAAGTATTGAATTTAAACATTGAAGTCATAAGAAAGATTACACCTAAACGCTCAGCAATTCCAAGATTGATTTGATGCACGGTTTGGCTCCTCCTCCTCCTCCTCCTTGCTGCGGCACAAGATGTGTGTGGTGGAATTGGGGGTTTTGGATGGTGTTTCCTTGTTTGGAGGGATGGAGGATGGTTGATTATTGTGGTAGGGGTGCGGCAGATGTGTATGGAGGTGTATGGAGGTTGAAGAATGGAGAATAGGGGTTGCGGCAAGGTGTTTTCTGTATAGCATAAGGGTCTCTGAATAGCATAAGGGGGGGTACGAATTTTTGGCTCAATTTATGTTTATATAGTCCTAGGGTTAAGTAGATTAGGGTTAGACTTAACAGATTTTATGGATTAGGGCCCTAGGGTTCCGCACAAGTAAGTTAAATCCACTTAGGAGAGGGTTTGGCCCAATTAGTTTCATAAAAGGATTTGTGTAACCCAAATCCACAAGGAATGAGGCCTAACTGTGACATCCCACATCGCCCAGGGGAGTGATCCTTATATGTATATTCCCATCCCTACCTAGCACGAGGCCTTTTGGGAGCTCACTGGCTTCGGGTTCCGTAGGAACTCCGAAATTAAGCGAGAAGGGGGCTAGAGCAATCCCATGATGGATGACCCGCTGGGAAGTTGCTCGTGAGTTCCCAAAAACAAAACCGTGAGGGAATGGTAAGCCCAAAACGGACAATATCGTGCTACGGTAGTGGAGTCGGGCCCAGGAAGCGATCCGCCCCGGACCGGGATGTGACAATTTGGTATCAGAGCCTAACCCTGGTTGCGTGTGTGCCGACAAGGACGTCGGGCCCCTAAGGGGGGTGGATTGTGACATCCCACATTGCACAGGGGAGTGATCCTTAAATGTATATTCTCATCCTACCTAGCACGAGGCCTTTTAGGAGCTCACTGGCTTCGGGTTCCGTAGGAACTCCGAAGTTAAGCGAGAAGGGGGCTAGAGCAATCCCATGATGGGTGACCCACTGGGAAGTTGCTCGTGAGTTCCCAAAAACAAAACCGTGAGGGAATGGTAAGCCCAAAGCGGACAATATCGTGCTACGGTGGTGGAGCGGGCCCGGGAAGTGGTCCGCCCCGGGCCGGGATGTGACAATTAAAGCGGACAATATCGTGCTACGGTGGTGGAGCGGGCCCGGGAAGTGTTCCGCCCCGGGCCGGGATGTGACAATTTAATTGTCACATCCCGGCCCGGGGGGGACCACTTCCTGGGCCCGCTCCACCACCGTAGCATGATATTGTCCGCTTTTGGGCTTACCATTCCCTCACGATTTTGTTTTTGGGAATTCACGAGCACTTCCCAGCGGGTCACCCATCATGGGATTGCTCTAGCCCCATTCTCGCTTAATTTCGGAGTTCCTACGGAACCCGAAGCCAGTGAGCTCCCAAAAGGCCTCGTGCTAGGTAGGGATGGGAATATACATACAAGGATCACTCCCCTGGGCGATGTGGGATGTCACAATCCACCCCCCTTAGGGGCCCGACGTCCTCGTCGGCACACACGCGACCAGGGTTAGGCTCTGATACCAAATTGTCACATCCCGGTCCGGGGCGGATCGCTTCCCGGGCCCGACTCCACTGCCGTAGCACGATATTGTCCGCTTTGGGCTTACCATTCCCTCACGGTTTTGTTTTTGGGAACTCACGAGCAACTTCCCAGCGGGTCACCCATCATGGGATTGCTCTAGCCCCCTTCTCGCTTAATTTCGGAGTTCCTACGGAACCCGAAGCCAGTGAGCTCCCAAAAGGCCTCGTGCTAGGTAGGGATGGGAATATACATACAAGGATCACTCCCCTGGGCGATGTGGGATGTCACAATCCACCCCCCTTAGGGGCCCGACGTCCTCGTCGGCACACACGCGACCAGGGTTAAGCTCTGATACCAAATTGTCACATCCCGGTCCGGGGCGGATCGCTTCCCGGGCCCGACTCCACTGCCGTAACACGATATTGTCCGCTTTGGGCTTACCATTCCCTCACGGTTTTGTTTTTGGGAACTCACGAGCAACTTCCCAGCGGGTCACCCATCATGGGATTGCTCTAGCCCCCTTCTCGCTTAATTTCGGAGTTCCTACGGAACCCGAAGCCAGTGAGCTCCCAAAAGGCCTCGTGCTAGGTAGGGATGGGAATATACATATAAGGATCACTCCCCTGGGCGATGTGGGATGTCACACTAACAAATCAGAATCCAAAAGGGAAAAGGTTTAGGAAATTCGTCCAAAATTAGGCCTTCTAGAAACTAGGTGTTTTGTGGCTGATTTTGGGTTTTCTAGAAGAAATAAAATGGGGAAGGGCGTGGCACCCTTTTAGAGTCAGATAAGGCTTCTAGAAATTAGGTTTTTAGGTCCACTTGCAGCTAGGATTAAGGTGGAACAAGATTAGGTTAGGATAAGATAGGATGAGATAAGGTTTTAGATAATGTTGGATAAGGTTTTAGATAAGGTTTTGGATAGGGTTTCCTCTTTTGATCTACTTCCTTATCCACTTTGTCTTGAGCTTAGTTCCTTCCTCTTCTCATCATATTTCTAGCCTCTTGAACTCCAAATTCGTCCATCCATGTTGGCCCATACATGTGTTATCCATTTAGTGCCCAAAACTGCTCCAAAATGCACCAAAATGCACTTTCTTGGTACCTTAAACCTTTCGACCTACAAACACACGAAAATGAGTTGAAATACTACATTAACTAAGAAATAATAACACAGATGCACAAGAATAAGCTAGCTAAGTCGCCTAAATATGCTCCTATCAGTCACAAATAGGGTTTAATTTGTGTGTCACATTCGTAACGCATCAGCTAACCACGACACCCATCATTGTGCCACCGGATTGGAGCCTTCCATTCGAGCTCATGTGTGATGCATCCGACTATGCGTTAGGGGCTGTTTTAGGCCAAAGGAAGGACAAGAAGCCGCATGTTATCTACTACGCATCCCAGACGTTGAATGACGCTCAATTAAACTATTCGACCACTGAAAAAGAACTTCTTGCCATTGTCTTTGCGTTAGATAAATTTCGATCATATTTGCTTGGTACTAAGGTTATTATTTTTACTGATCATGCAGCTTTAAAGTACTTGTTCACCAAGAAGGAAGCCAAACCACGGCTAATTCGATGGATGCTACTTCTTCAAGAGTTTGACATCGAAATCAAGGACAAAAAGGGAAGTGAAAATGTGGTGGCTGACCACCTAAGCTGTATGATACATGAGGATGAACCGTACCCTATTGCAGAAACCTTCCCCGACGAGCAATTGCTATCCATTAAGGTAAGTGAGCCTTGGTATGCGGATTTGGTGAATTATTTGTTGACTAAACAAGTTCCAAACACTCTAAACAGAAACCAACTTGATAAATTGAAAAAAGAGGCTAGGTTTTATGTTTGGGATGATCCATACTTGTGGAAATATTGCTCGGATCAAATTATACGTAAGTGCGTGCATGACATGGAATTCAATTCTATTTTAACATTCTGTCACACTTATGCATGTGGGGGACACTTTGGGACACAACGCACAACCATTAAGGTTTTAGAATGTGGATTATATTGGCCAACTCTATTTAAGGATGCCAGAACCTTTTGTATGTCTTGTGATCGTTGCCAAAGAATGGGTAACATTAGTGCAAAGGATCAAATGCCGCAAAATGTTATACTTCCTGTTGAAATTTTTGATGTTTGGGGGATTGATTTTATGAGTCCTTTCCCTTCCTCACGTGGTTTCCTTTATATCTTACTTGCTGTGGATTGATAGGAGCATGTGTAGGCAACTTAGTTAGCTTGTTTTCGTACATTTATGTTGTTAGTTCATAGTTATTTTAGTAGTTTAAGCCATTTTCGTGTGTTTTTAGGTTCATATGGCTAAGGAAGCAAAAAGGTGCATTTTGGAGCATTTTGGAGCAAAATTGGGCTTGGAATGGATAGCTTATGCTTGGAGCAAAAGGAATGGACGAAATTGAAGACCTAAAGGTGTTAGGATTCCTAATCAAAGAAGGATTCCTAATCTAAGAAGGATTCCTAATCAAAGAAGGATTCCTAATCAAAGAAGGATTCCTAGTCATAGAAGGATTCCTAGTCAAAGAAGGATTCCTACTTGAAGAAGGAAAGTTAAGCCAAGGTTTCCTATTTTGGTTTAACCTTTCCTAATCCTAAATATCCCTAAGTTCCAGCAACTTTGAAGGTATCTTATGCATTTTAGGACACAAACCAAAGATTCCTTGCACTATCCTAGTCTATGCCGCACCTTTCTTACCCTTTTCTTCCAAAATCTGCCATATATCTTCTTTCCCCTTTTATTCTAGTCAATGCCGCAACTTTCCTTTCCTTTTCCTCTTAGAATTCTGATTTGTTACCCTTTTTCCTTGAGGATTTGGAGCTAAAAACCTACCTTTCTCCCTCTATATATACATAATCTACCGCACTTATAGGAAGATTCTAGACAGCCATACACATCCATACGAATTTTCTCTCATTCTCCCCATTCATTCAGCCATCATCCACCCCCTACCACCATCCAACCTATCCATCCATCACCATAATTCATACCCAAACACCCTTGTGCCGCATCAAAGAAGGAGAAAGAAGAGAGGAGAAGCCTTGGACGTTTTGGCCATTCAAGCTTGGATTGTTAGAGTGTTTCTAGGTGTATTCAATCTTTGTTTTCAATGTTTAATTTATATTCTCTTTGTTCTGTTGTAAACATGAGGAACTAATTTTGTTTTGGCTAGAGGAGACTTTGAAACCATGATTATATTTGCAATATGAATTGATTAATTCCAGTTGTGATTTCATAAATTGTGAATGCAATTTACTTAACCGTTTGATGGATAACTTATTCTTGTTTGTTGATTAAGGGTGCACACTTAATTTGCATGCTTGAATTTGGTGCTAGAATATAAGGGAGTTTCACATAATCGTTACAAACTTATATTCACAAGTAGTTAAGGTTGTTTTCACAATCATGTTGAGTAAATTCCTAGCATGAGTATCATGATGTCATAGTTACAAGTGCTTTGTCAATGCTTATGATTTTCATAGAACGTAATGATCTTTGATTGTATCTCTATTATGATGTCATGTAGGGAGCTTTTGAAGAATGCTTTGGGTTGTCGTATGATGTCATCCAATCCAATAACTTAAGGAAAATCTGAGGGTTACTTAGTGATGTCACGGTTAATCTGGGGTGTTGAGGTTCATGATTTATCGAAAAACAACTGGAAATCAATTTGTATGCAAGTGTGTCATGTGTGGAGAAGGACCCTCTAGCTAGCTAATCACCCATCCATATCCCCAAATTCGTTCAAAACTTTGTCTAGTTTAGTTTCTGTTTTGTTTTAGTTCAAATTCGTCAAAACCAAAACCCCCCCTTTGTTTTAAGTGTCAATTAGGTTAGAATCTGAGCTAAAGTGTGTTTTTGAGTCAAAACCAAACCTATTTCCGTTCAAGTTGAGTCTTAGAGTCTAGTTTGAGTCTATTTGGTTGTTTTATGTTGTTTTGAGTCTTTTGAGTTTGTTTTGAGTCATATACGTTTAGTTAAGAGTCTTTGAGTTTATTTATGTGTTTTGAAGCATATTTTTATATCTTTGAGTCAATTTTCATTAGATTAGCAATCCCTCCTAATCCCCGGCCTAGAACGATCCCTACTTATATCTATACTACAATTGTCAAAAAGAGGGTTTAATTTGTGTGCTATTATATATCACATCATGGATTATGTGTCAAAATGGGTGGAAGCAAAAGCCACCCGAACTAATGATTCTCGAGTGGTTGCAGATTTCATTAGAACTAACCTATTTGCAAGGTTTGGAATGCCACGAGTGATCATAAGTGATGGAGGGTCTCACTTTTGCAATCGAACCATTGAGGCTTTGCTCAAGAAGTACAACGTCACGCATAAGGTTTCAACACCTTATCATCCTCAGACCAATGGGCAAGCCGAGGTTTCAAATAGGGAGATTAAGCAAATTCTAGAAAAAACCGGGGGTCCATCAAGGAAGGATTGGAGTGTACGGTTGGAGGATGCGTTGTGGGCATATCGCACGGCATATAAGACACCCCTGGGTATGTCCCCATTTCGGCTCATTTATGGCAAACCATGCCATCTTCCCGTGGAATTGGAGCACAAGGCGCATTGGGCTGTCAAAACATTCAACATGGACATGGATGCCGCTGGAATTCACAGGAAGCTCCAATTGAATGAATTAGAAGAAATTAGGAACGAGGCGTATGAAAACGCTCGAATTTACAAGGAGAAGACAAAGGCTTTCCATGATAAGATGATTAAAGGCAAATCATTCTCCATTGGGCAGAAAGTGCTACTCTTTAATTCTCGCCTTCACTTGTTTCCTGGTAAGTTACGTTCTAAATGGGTTGGCCCATTTGTAATTACTAATGTCTTTCCTTATGGTGTAGTCCAAGTTCAAAGCTTGAAAACAGGATAAGAGTTCAAGATGAATGGCCATCGGTTAAAGCCCTACTATGAGAATTTCGAGGAGCATGTTGTGGATGATGTACCCCTCCATGCCGTGGGGACTACTAATGAAGTTTAGCATGGCGTATTCGTCTGGCTGGAAGACGTTAAAGGAAGCGCTTCTTGGGAGGCAACCCATGTATTCGACAAGGATAAGATGGAACTTCCACTCCAAACCCAGATTTGCATCTCTAAACCCTTCTCCTTGCTGTTTATTTTATCATGCTTAGTTGTTTATTATTTGTTGCTTTTATGTGAGTCTTTGTGTGAAACATTGAGGACAATGTTTGATTTAAGTGTGGGGGGTGGGGGGGGGGGGTAAACAACTGTTTTTAAGTGTTTTTAGTGCATTTTGAGCTGTTTTGGTGTGTTTTGAAGTAAAAATCCGAAAATTTGAAAAAAAAATCGATATAAGTGTTTGAAAAAACCCAAAAAGAGTTGTTTTTTAGAGTCATTTTTGTTTTTGTGTTTGTTTGTGTCTTAAGGTACCTTCCAACACAATGATGAGGATTTGGTTTTTAATGCATGACTATTAAAGAGAGTTACAAACAAAGATGGAAGTTTGATTTGCTCTTTGGTTTATGCTTGGTTGTAGTTATAGTTTACGAATTCATATGTAATCACAAGGATAAAATCAGTTTTGTAACATGCTTGAAGGAAGGAACTCAATCAAACGCTACATCCCTGAGAGACTTGAGCTTAAACGTTTATTTGGAGAGTTATTAATCTGTGCATTCTTGTTTTCTAAAGTCGTTGCATGATCTCATTATTCTTTGTTTGGTTGCTATTTAGAATGCGTTTCATCACTAAAGTTCCAAATATTAGAACTCATACCCGTTTCATTCAAAGCATGAAATTGATTAGCATAACAAATAGCAAGATGAAGTTGTGTAGTAGTCACCACCATACCCAAATAGCCGAATCCACCCTTGTCAGTTGTATTGTAGGTTTAAACCCTTTTGAGCCTTATTTAACCTAATTTCTTTGTTAACCACATCACCCTTACCTAGCCTAGAATAGGACTTTCCATATCCTTGTTCTTGAAGTATAGTGGAGCATAACTTAAAAGGAATTCCTTTTGAGTGACATTTGTGCAAAAAACAAGTGTGGGGGAAGGGATTTTGTGAGTGTGTGTGTGCCAAAGTCTTAAAAGAGGCACGGGAAAAAGAAAGAAAAAAAAAATTTGTGAAAAAGAAGAAAAAAAAAAGAAAAGAAAGAAAATGAGTGAAAATAAGTGAGAATGAACTCACAAGTGTTGATGGTTGAAGAAAGGGTCCAAAAAGCTTGAATATGGCCCTAAGTTTTGTGTGACTTTCCCTTGGGTGTACAAAGTTGACTTCTGCATTCTAAAGGGAATTCTAAGTGCCTAATTCAATACTTTGCTCATTATTGCGTTAAGAATGTTTGTTTATCCTTCACCTTTCGTTGTTAGCCAATACCCTAGCCCCGTTACAACCTTTAGACATCTATCTTGATTGTTATGTGTTTCAATATGTGGAGTTTAAAATTGGTTTGAGCATATGGTATCCCTGGTAATCGTGTGTAAGTAGTGGCATTCCATTCATGAGATCATATACATGTCATTGTCATAATGCTTTCCTTGTTATAACATATGTGAGTGTTCGCCTACATGTTTACATCAATCTTCTCACATATACCTAGTGTAGGGAGTGTAGTCAGAAAATCTAAGTGAAAATAGAGAGTATATTCGGTGAGGAATTGAGGGGATTCTCTAAGGCATGTTACTACATTCAAAATGTTTTAATTGATGAAATGTGAGCTACTGAATGGTGACTATGATTAAGTATGCTCGAGGGTAAGGATTGCTTAAATCTCTGTGAATGGTGATCTTTGACATGTTATGGTTCATTGGAAATCCCTGAGGCAAACGTTGGAAGGTTTAGATTGTTTGTTTTGTTTCTTTTGTTTGTTCGTTTTGCTCGAGGACTAGCAAAAGATAAGTGTGGGGGAATTTGACAGGAGCATATTTAGGCGACTTAGCTAGCTTATTCTTGTGCATTTGTGCTATTATTTCCTAGTTAATGTCGTATTACAACTCAATTTCGTGTGTTTGTAGGTCCTATGGGTTAAAGTACCAAGGAAGTGCATTTTGGTGCAATTTGGAGCAATTTTGGACACTATGTGGATAGCTTGCATATGGGCCAACATGCATGGACGAATTTGGACTTCAAGTGGCTAGAAATGTGATAAGAAGAGGAAGGAACTAAGCTAAGGACAAAGTGGATAAGGAAGTAGCTCAAAAGAGGAAACCCTATCCAAAACCTTACCTAAAACCTTATCCAACATTATCCAAAAAATTATCCAAACCTTATCTCATCTTATCCTATCCAAACCTTATCATGTCTTAATCCTAGTTGCAAGGGGACCTAAATAGATAATTCTAGAACCTATTTCTAGAAGCATCCTCTTCTAGAAGGCCGAAATCAGCCACAAAACCCACTCTTTCTAGAAATCCTACAAAGGTGGCGCATCAAACCCTTCTAGAAGGCCTTGCCTTGCCTTGCAAGCCATTCCACCCCTTCCCTCACTTGTGCCGCACCTTCCTAGGCCTAATTCCCTTTGGATTCTGATTTCTAAGGCCTAATTTTTTTTGGATTTGGGTTACACAAGCCTTATAGGAAACTAAGTGGGCCAAACCCCCTCATAGGTGGATTTGATCACCTATAGCCGAATTCTAGGGCCCTAGTCCACTAAATCTGTTAAGTGTAACCCTAATCTACTTAACCCTAGGACTATATAAACATAAAATCAGCCAAAATTTCGGAGACCCCTTTATGCTATTCAGAACCCTTGTGCCGCAACCCCTATTCTCCATTCTCCAACCTCCATACACCTCCATACATCTCCATACACATCTGCCGCACCCCTACCACCATAATCAGCCATCCTCCATCCCTATAAACAAGAGCACACCATCCCAAACCCCCAAATCCACCACACACACCTTGTGCCGCAGCAAGGAGGAGGAGGAGGAGCCCAAGCCGTGCATCAAATCCATCTTGGAATTGCTGAAACGTTTAGGTGTAATCTTTCTTATGATTTCAATGTTTAAATTCAATAATCTTTGTTATGCAAGCATGAGGAACTAATCCCCTTTTGGCTAAGGGGGAATTTCGAAACCATGGTTATATTTGCATGATGATTTGATTACTTTCAATTGTGATTTCATGAATGATGAAGTCAATTTACTTATTTGTTTTAATTAAAACTTGTTTATGTATATGAATTGAGAGTGCACACTTAATTTGCATGCATAAATATGATGCTAGGGTATAAGGAAACTTCACCTAATCGTTGGGAACTTATATTCATGAGTAGTTAAGATTGTTGGTCACAATTATGTTAAGTAAATTCTTGGCATAAGTATCATGCGCTTTCATAGTTACGAATGCCTCGTCAACACCTATGATCTCCATAGAACCTAATGATCTTTGATTGGCTTTCTATTATGCACTTTTATATAGAAAACTTTTAAGGAATAATTTGATTGCAATGCGCTAATCCCATTCAATTCAATGACCTAAGGGAAATCTGAGAGTTAATTTAAGCGTACCTAATTAACTTGGGGTGTTGAGGTTCATAATTCGTTGAATAAGCAACTGAAGATTGTGTTGTATGCAGGTATGCCATGTGTGGAGAAAAACCTCCTAGCCATCTCACCATCCACTTAATTCTATCAAATTCGTCCAAATCTGCCTAGTTTACATTATTGTTTTGTTTGTTTGATTTTCGTCCAAAACCAAATCCCCAATTGTCTTAGAGTGTCTAATTGGTTCAAATATGTTTTAGATTGTGTTTTTAAGAGTTTTGAGTCAAAATAGAACCAATTTTCGTCCAAGTTTGTGTTTAGGCTCAAAACTGCCCAGTTTGTGTTTTTAGGTAGTTTTGAGCGTTTTTAGGTTATTTTGAGTCTTGTGAACTTGTTTTGGGTCTTTTTAAGTGAGTTAAGTGTTTTAAAGGTTGATTTTATTTATTTGAGTCAGTTAAAAGTGTTTAGCAATCCCTCCTAATCCCCGGTGTAAGAACGATCCCTACTTATTTATATGCTACAATTGTCAAAAAAGGGTTAATTTGTGTGTTGAGTTAATTTTCACATCAACTTGGCCTTAAAGTTATTGTTTATTCTGACCATGCAGCGTTGAAGTACTTACTCACAAAAAAAATGGCCAAACCAAGGCTAATTCGCTGGATGCTTCTCCTCCAAAAGTTCGATATTGAAATTAGAGACAAGAATGGAAGTGAAAACGTGGTGCCTGACCACTTGAGTCATTTGGTGCACAATGGGGAGTCTCTACTTATCCTAGAAGCATTCCCAGATGAGCAGCTACTGTCCATTAAGGTAAGTGAACCATGGTATGCCGACTTAGTGAATTTTTTGGTGTCTAAATAAGTTCCAAGCACCCTAAACAAGCACCAATGTGATAAACTCAAAAAGGATGCACAGTTTTATGTGTGGGATGACCCATACTTGTGGAAATATTACCCTGATCAAATTCTACGTAGGTGTGTGCATGAATCCGAATTTCATTCAATTTAAACTTTCTATCACGCTTATGCATGTGGGGGTGATTTTGGCACTCAAAGGACAACACTTAAGGTTTTTAAATGTGGATTTTATTGGCTTACTCTATTTAAGGATGCTAGAACCTTTTGCATAACATGTGATCGTTGCCAAAGAACAGGAAACATAGGTCAAAGAGACCAAATGCGGCAAACATCCATTCTCTCTGTCGAAATTTTTGATGTGTGGGGCATTGATTTTATGGGTCCTTTTCCTCCCTCACATGGTTTTCAATTATATTTTGCTTGCCGTTGATTATGTGTCGAAATGGGTGGAAGCAAAAGCCACTTGATAGGAGCATATTCATGCGACTTAAATGGCTTGTTCTCGTGCATTTACGTTATGTTTCTTTAGTTATTTTAGTCCTTTAAGCTATTTTCGTGTGTTTGTAGGTCCAAAGGGCTAAAGGAGCAAAAAGATGCATTTTGGAGACTTTTGGAGCACTTTTGGGCTAAGGATGGATAGCTTATGCTTGGCGCCAAAATGTTGGACGAAATTGAAGACCAAAGTGTTGGAACTTTGTTCCCTTTAGTTTTAGGACATTTAAACCTTCCAATTCCCTTATGCCGTGCATCTCCACCTTTCTCCCAAAACCATACACATGCATTCATTATTCATTCCCTCACATGCTCCCATTACTTATCACTTATCATATCATTCACCACTTATCATTCATCACTTATCATTCACCACTTATCATTCATCAAACACATGCATTCACATGTTTTCACAATCTGCCATCATTCCAACCAAAACCGTGCACATGCTATCACCATGCATTCACATGCACTTGTTCCTCTATCATTGCACCAACAACAACATTGCACATGCACTCCCTTTAATTAATTAACCCACATGCACCCTTTATTCTTTCATCATTCCAGCCACTCCACAATCCCATTCATCAACACATGCATCCACATGCATTCACCCTTTAAACCATTAAATCCACATGCCTTCCTATTCAATTAAATTAGCCACATGCATTCATCATCATAACCTAGCTGTCATTCCACTTCATTGCACATGCATCTTCAAATAAATCAGATTTCCATTATATTCACATGCATTCCATCCTTTAAAACATTGCACATGCACTCCCTTTAATTAATTAAGCCACATGCACTCCCATCCATTTCATCATTGCAGCCAACACATGCTTTCACATGCATTTTCAGATTGTCCCCTTGCACATGCAGCCACATTCCCTCCTAGCTGTCATGTTCCCCCCATTTCACCTATAAATAAGCATCCATTGCATTCATACTCATTCATTCATGATAGGAGCATATTCATGCGACTTAAATGGCTTGTTCTCGTGCATTTACGTTATGTTTCTTTAGTTATTTTAGTACTTTAAGCTATTTTCGTGTGTTTGTAGGTCCAAAGGGCTAAAGGAGCAAAAAGATGCATTTTGGAGATTTTTGGAGCACTTTTGGGCTAAGGATGGATAGCTTATGCTTGGAGCCAAAGTGTTGGACGAAATTGAAGACCTAATTGGAGCCAAAGTGTTGGAACCTTGTTCTCTTTAGTTTTAGGACATTTAAATCTTTCCTAATCCCAATCATGCCATGCATAACACACATCCATTCTAACACATTGTCATTGCACATGCATTTCCTTCATTAATTAACCCACATGCTCCCATTACTTATCATAACCACATATCATATCACTTATCACTTATCACTTATCATCATCACTTTATCATATCACTTATCACTTATCATAACCACTTATCACCTCATAACCACATATCATATCACTTATCACTTATCACTTATCATCATCACTTTAGCTTTAATTCACATGAACATTCACTCACCACAAACATTTCACATGCTTTCCTATTCAATTAAATCAGCCACATGCATTCATCATCATAACCTAGCTGTCATTCCACTTCATTGCACATGCATCTTCAAAGAAATCAGATTTCCATCATATTCACATGCATTCATCATCATAACCTAGCTGTCATTCCACTTCATTGCACATGCATCTTCAAAGAAATCAGATTTCCATCATATTCACATGCATTCCATCTTTTAATTTAATCACATGCACATTCACCTTGCTTTGCAGAAAATCCACTTCATAACACATGCATCTTGGCAGATTTCACATGCACTCATGCACATTCACCTTAATCATTCACATAGCTTTAATCCACATGCATTTCCACCTAGATTTCCACCTCACAACCACCAGAAATCAACCAAAAACGTGCATTCCCTTTCATTTCTGTCAAAACACATGCATTTCCACCCTTTAATCACATGCACAAACAGCCACATGCATCTCCCATCACCATTTCAGATTTCCACCAAGTTCCTAGCTGTCATGTTCCCCCCATTTCACCTATAAATACTCATTCATTCATTCTCATTCATACACAATCCATTCACCACAGAAATAAGGCCTTTGTGCCAGAAATTCACCCATTCCAAACACTCTTCCATACACTCATCCATTGCAGAAATGTAGACCATCAAACTCCCTTGTGCCGTGCTCTCCCTTACAATCCAAACACCATCCTTCCATTTCCACCACTCCTCTTCCATATCTCCACCACTCCCCAAACCATTCACACCATCAAACTCACCTTAGACCTTGTGCCACAACGAAGAGGAAGAGAAGAGTGCCTAAACGTTCATACAATTCAAGTTTGAGTTGTTGGAATGTTTAGGTGTTTCTTTGATTTCAATGTTTAATTTCAATGCTCTTTGTTTTGTACGAATGAGGAATGGATGATAAGAGGGCTTAAACGTTCATACAATTCAAGTTTGAGTTGTTGGAATGTTTAGGTGTTTCTTTGATTCTCTTTGTTTTGTACCATGAGGAACTAAACCCCCCTTGGTTAGGGGGTGATTCGAATATATGTTTATGCTTGCATTTTGATTTGATTACTTCTAATTGCGTTTCATAAGTTGTGATTCAATTTGTTTAACCGTTTTATTGATAACTTATTTATGTATGTTTATTGAGAGTGCACGCTTAATTTTCATGCATGAATATGACGCTAGAATATAAGTGAGTTTCACCTAATAGTTACGAACTTATATTCATAAGTAGTGGAGGTTGCTTATAAACAATCGCGTTAAACGAATTCTTGGCAAGAGTTTCATGCATTCATAGTAACGAATGCCTCGTCAACACTTATAATTTTCATAGAGCGTAATGATTCTTGCTTGTACCTCTTCTATGCATTCATGTTGAGGACTTGTGGGGAATGTTTTGAATTGTCGCATGCATCATCCAATTCAATAACGTTAGGAAGATTTGAAGGTTAATTAGTGCATCACGGTTAACTTGGGGTGTTGAGAATTCATGGTTTATTGAAATGCAATTGGAAATCATTTATTATGCAAGTATAACATGTATGGAGATGAACCCCTTGGCTAGCATCCATCCATTCATTCCATTTCATCACATTCATATATACTATCTGTCTTAATTCGAATCTGTACATTTTATTTAATTTCGTATAAAACTCAATCCCCCTTTACTTTATTGTCCAATTTAGTAGAACGTGTTTTAGTTTATGTTTATAAGTGTTTTGATTCATTTTGTTACATAATTTCGTCCAAATTCACCAAAGTGCTCAAAACTGCCCAGAAAGTGATTTTAAGGCAGTTTTGAGTGTTTTGGGTGATGTTTGAGTCTTTTGGTTTGTTTTAATGTTTTAAGTGTTTAGTTTTACATTCTTTGAGTTAGTTTATGTTTATAAGTGTTTTGATTCATTTTGTTACATAATTTCGTCCAAATTCACCAAAGTGCTCAAAACTGCCCAGAAAGTGATTTTAAGGCAGTTTTGAGTGTTTTGGGTGATGTTTGAGTCTTTTGGTTTGTTTTAGTGTTTTAAAGTTTAGTTTTGCATTCTTTGAGTCTAGTATAGTGTTTTATATTGTTATTTTACGTTTTTGAGTCAAATCCAAGTGGTTAACAATCCCTCCTAATCCCCGGTCCAGAACGATCCCTACTTGCACCTATACTACAATTTGACGAAAAGAGGGTTTAATTTGTGTGCGTATAAATCATGCATCAAATTTTGGCGCCGTTGCCGGGGATTAGAAAATTTGCTAATCCCTTGGATTGTTTTATTTTCGTTTGTTTTTATTTTATTCCAGATTCTTAATCTTGTTTTGTTTCTTGTTTTAGGTACTAGTTTATGACTCGGAGCTCTCATCCGATTCGTGAACATATCCTGGAGTGATTGGGTTCTTCGTCCGGCTGCAAGACGTAAAAGAAAGCGCTACTTGGGAGGCAACCCAATGCACTGAAAAAAAAAAAAAAAAAAAAAAAAAAAAATTTCATTTATTAGATAAAATACTAAACATGGAGAAAGGTGGTGCTTCACAAAGGTTGTTTACGTGAAGCCCCACTACGAGGCGTCGAAGCAGAAGGCTTTGAAGCAGAAGGCATTGGAGCGGAAGGCATTGGAGCGAAAAGCATCGGAGCGGAAGGCATTGGAGCGGAAGGCATCGAAGCTAGAGCATTCCAGGCCTCAATACTTGGCCAAACGCTGGATGATCCAGGAAAAAGGTGCCTCTGGAGGAAAAACGAAAACCTTTGACGGTCACTGTGAATCCGACCTTCAGACTCTTGCAGCTCATCAAGCTTCCTCTTCATGCCCGTCGAATAGTTGTTTGCAAGCACGTGCAAACTTCTATTCTCGTACTTAAGCTGCTGGATCTCCTGCTTGAGACTTTCCACCTCAGCCATCAATGATTCCACCTGACGGGAGCGGGTAAGCAGGCGTTGGCCCATGTTGGACACAGAACTCGCACACTGAACACTAAGTGCGAGGGACTCTTGAACGGCCAACTCATCGGACCGTCCTGACAGCAGCCTACTATCTTTTGGAGTGAGGAGGTTCCTAGCTACTATTGTAGCTGTTGTGGCGTCCTGCATCACGGAGTCTTCACCTGTAAGAAGACCGTTAGAAGATAAGAAAGAAGGGCGCCATACGTTACCTTGACGCGGCGCGCCCGTATCACTGCTAAGGCTCAATTCCAAGCTAAGGTTCGATGAGTTTGCCATTTTTCAAAAGTGTTCAAAGAGAAGGGATGAAGTTAAATTTCAAAGGGCCGGAGTCGATTTTCAAGAATGGGAAATCTTCAGAGTGTGTTTGTTGGCGGTGATTGATACCTCTATAAAAAGCCAAGGCGACGCGTCCACCGATTCAAAAAGCCGGAATTTCCGGCGTAATTTTGGCGACGCTTTCTCGGCTTTTCAGAAGACGTGTTCAACTTTGTCAAAAGATTTCTTCTTTTCAGACAACACGTGGAGGCCATCATCACAACTACACATCTTTAGCCGACAAGCGCAAAGTTCGGCGACGCTTTATCTGCTTTTCAGAAAACGCGTGCAGCTTTGTCAAAAGGAGCCGCATCCGCACTACTACGTGTCGTTCAGAAAGCAAAGGGGCGTCGTTCAGAAATCGAAGGGGTGCCTGCTCAGAAATCGAAGAGGCGTCGTTCAGATATCGAAGAGACATTTGTCGACAAGGGTAAAAGAACAGTACCACTACTTGATATTATCTCTATATATGTCGACCTTCGTCTTTTATGGCAAGGCAAACCTGAAGAAAATGCCCAACTCTCCCTCACCTCTGAGGGCGCACTCCCAGCAAAGCCTTTCGAAATACTCAATTCTTTCTTCTTCCCCAAAGATGATACCAGATGCCTGGAGTACAGATGACCCAGGAGGAAACGGCGGATTGAAGTATGCTGATTCATTCACTGCTTCTTCAAAAGCAAAGGTATCTCATATCATCAAGGTCAAAAGCAAAAGTATCTCATATCATGCTCTTTCCCTGTCTTTTTCTTTGTCCTTGTTCTTACTCGCATGGCAAAGTAAAAGAAGCAATCAGCCGGCACTTGGAGTCAGTCTTCCGATCTGGAGCCAACTGCCTGGAATTTATTCCTGATTGCTTACCTAGCGTTGCTCTCGAGTAGTCATCTTCAACGGTTGATACACTTCCGGAGAAGGGACCACTTCTGCAAAGGGGAGCGAGTAAGGCAAGTGAAAATGATACATTGAAGCATGTGGAGACAAACTTAGGCTGAGTTATCCTCCAACCCTTTTCAATACGAATTGGAAAGATTGAACAAAGAAACAGACTAAAGGAGTAAGCTCAGACCTTCGGGGGAGACCAAAAGAATCCTGCTGCCCAGATCAAGAGTAGCACAAAGGAAAATCAATGATGGGCGGAAACCAGTTCAAGAGTAAGCCTGTGGAGTCACTATGATCAAAGCCTCAATGCAATTACCAAGGAGAAGAGGGAATTTACACTCCATAACCAGATTTGCGTCCCTAAAACTCTTCTCTTTGTTAATTACATTCTGCCATGTTTAGTATGTTTAGTTGCTTTTTGTGTGTTTACTTATGTTTTGTGTGAATCTATGCTTAAAACATTGAGGACAATGTTTGATTTAAGTGTGGGGGGGTAACTAAGTATATTTGATGCAAATTCATGGGATTTTATCACCCATAACTTCAAATGTTGTTCCTTGCTGTTTTAAGATGTTTTTAAGTTGTTTTAGAGTGTTTTAGTTTGTTTTGTTTTTATAACTCCGAAAATCACATAAAAATTTGAAAAACGTGTTTTAAAAAGCCTAAAAAGAGTGTTTTGAGTCGTTTTTGTGTGTTTGTGTCTTAGTATACCTTCCAACACAATGATAAGGATTTGGTTTGTAATTGCATGACGGTTAAAAAGAGTTATTAACATAGAGAAAAGTTTGATTTACTCTTGGTATTTTTTTTGCTTGGTTATGGTTATAATGTATGACTTCACATGCAATCATAAAAGAAAAATTCGTTTTAGTAACATGCTTGAAGGAAGGAACTCAAACAAACGCTACAACCCTGTGAGACTCGAGCCATTACCTTCGTTGGAGAGTTATTTTCTGTGATTCTTTGTTTTCTAAAGTTGTTGCATGATCTCATTATTCCTTACTTGGTTGCTACTTAGAATGCAATCGTATCATGATAGAACTAAATGCTAGAACTTATATCCGTTTCATTCAAAGCATGACATTGAATTGCATAACATATATCAAGATGAAGTTGTGTAGTTGCCACCCTAACCAAATAGCCTTACTTCCCATATTTCGTATTTGTTATTAGTTTTAACCCCGTTGAACCTCGCTTAGCCTATTTTCTTTGCTAACCACATCACCCCTTACATAGCCTAGATTAGGACCATTCGTACCCTTGTTCTTGAAGCATAGTAAGCATGACGGATAATGAATTCCTTTTGATTAATATGTTGCAGAAAATAAGTGTGGGGGAAGGGATTTTTGTGTGTATGTATGTGCCTAAGTCTTAAAGGAGGCACGGGAAAAAGAAAAAAAAAATGTGAAAAAAAAAAAAAAGAAGAAGAAAAGAAAGAAAAAGAGTGAAAATAAGTGAGAATGGACTCACAAGTGTGATTGTTGAAGAAAGGGCCCAAAAAGTTTGAATATGGCCCTAAGTTTTGTGTGACTTTCCCTTGGGTGTTCAAAGTTGACTTCTGCGTTCTAAAGGGAATTCTAAGTGCCTAATTCAATACTTTGCTCACTATTGCTTAAAGAACGTTTGTTTTCCCTATCCTTTCATTGTTAGCCAACTCCCCAAGCCCCGTTACAACCTTTGACTTCTATCTTGATCGTTATGTGTTCAATAATGTGGAGTTTGGAATTGATATGAGCTTATGGAATCACTGGTTCTCGTTCTAAGTAGTAGCATTCAATTCATGAGATCATATTCATGTCATTGTCGTAAATCCAGAAAATGCTTTCTTTGATATAACATATGTGAGTGTTAGAATTCATATTTACATCAATCTTCTCACATATAACTTAGTGTAGGGAGTGTAGTCAGAAAATCTGTGTGAAAAACGAGTGCATATCTTGTAAGGATTTGAGCAAATTCTCTAAGGCATGTTACTACATTCAAAACATGGTTTTAAATGCTTAATTGTGAAATAATATGTGGTGACTATGATTAAGAATGTACTTAAGTGTGAAGATGACTAAAATCTATGGGACTAATGATTTTTAACTTGTCATGTGCATTGGAAATCCTTGAGACGATTGTTGGAAGGTTTAGGTTGTGTTTTTCTTGTTCAGTGTCGTTTTGTTTTTTATTTCTTTTGTTTTGTTTTGCTCGAGGACTAGCAAAAGATAAGTGTGGGGGTATTTGATAGGAGCATATTCATGCGACTTAAATGGCTTGTTCTCGTGCATTTACGTTATGTTTCTTTAGTTATTTTAGTACTTTAAGCTATTTTCGTGTGTTTGTAGGTCCAAAGGGCTAAAGGAGCAAAAAGATGCATTTTGGAGATTTTTGGAGCACTTTTGGGCTAAGGATGGATAGCTTATGCTTGGAGCCAAAGTGTTGGACGAAATTGAAGACCTAATTGGAGCCAAAGTGTTGGAACCTTGTTCTCTTTAGTTTTAGGACATTTAAACCTTTCCTAATCCCAATCATGCCATGCATAACACACATCCATTCTAACACATTGTCATTGCACATGCATTTCCTTCATTAATTAACCCACATGCTCCCATTACTTATCATAACCACATATCATATCACTTATCACTTATCACTTATCATCATCACTTTATCATATCACTTATCACTTATCATAACCACTTATCACATCATAACCACATATCATATCACTTATCACTTATCACTTATCATCATCACTTTAGCTTTAATTCACATGAACATTCACTCACCACAAACATTTCACATGCTTTCCTATTCAATTAAATCAGCCACATGCATTCATCATCATAACCTAGCTGTCATTCCACTTCATTGCACATGCATCTTCAAAGAAATCAGATTTCCATCATATTCACATGCATTCATCATCATAACCTAGCTGTCATTCCACTTCATTGCACATGCATCTTCAAAGAAATCAGATTTCCATCATATTCACATGCATTCCATCTTTTAATTTAATCACATGCACATTCACCTTGCTTTGCAGAAAATCCACTTCATAACACATGCATCTTGGCAGATTTCACATGCACTCATGCACATTCACCTTAATCATTCACATAGCTTTAATCCACATGCATTTCCACCTAGATTTCCACCTCACAACCACCAGAAATCAACCAAAAACGTGCATTCCCTTTCATTTCTGTCAAAACACATGCATTTCCACCCTTTAATCACATGCACAAACAGCCACATGCATCTCCCATCACCATTTCAGATTTCCACCAAGTTCCTAGCTGTCATGTTCCCCCCATTTCACCTATAAATACTCATTCATTCATTCTCATTCATACACAATCCATTCACCACAGAAATAAGGCCTTTGTGCCAGAAATTCACCCATTCCAAACACTCTTCCATACACTCATCCATTGCAGAAATGTAGACCATCAAACTCCCTTGTGCCGTGCTCTCCCTTACAATCCAAACACCATCCTTCCATTTCCACCACTCCTCTTCCATATCTCCACCACTCCCCAAACCATTCACACCATCAAACTCACCTTAGACCTTGTGCCACAACGAAGAGGAAGAGAAGAGTGCCTAAACGTTCATACAATTCAAGTTTGAGTTGTTGGAATGTTTAGGTGTTTCTTTGATTTCAATGTTTAATTTCAATGCTCTTTGTTTTGTACGAATGAGGAATGGATGATAAGAGGGCTTAAACGTTCATACAATTCAAGTTTGAGTTGTTGGAATGTTTAGGTGTTTCTTTGATTCTCTTTGTTTTGTACCATGAGGAACTAAACCCCCCTTGGTTAGGGGGTGATTCGAATATATGTTTATGCTTGCATTTTGATTTGATTACTTCTAATTGCGTTTCATAAGTTGTGATTCAATTTGTTTAACCGTTTTATTGATAACTTATTTATGTATGTTTATTGAGAGTGCACGCTTAATTTTCATGCATGAATATGACGCTAGAATATAAGTGAGTTTCACCTAATAGTTACGAACTTATATTCATAAGTAGTGGAGGTTGCTTATAAACAATCGCGTTAAACGAATTCTTGGCAAGAGTTTCATGCATTCATAGTAACGAATGCCTCGTCAACACTTATAATTTTCATAGAGCGTAATGATTCTTGCTTGTACCTCTTCTATGCATTCATGTTGAGGACTTGTGGGGAATGTTTTGAATTGTCGCATGCATCATCCAATTCAATAACGTTAGGAAGATTTGAAGGTTAATTAGTGCATCACGGTTAACTTGGGGTGTTGAGAATTCATGGTTTATTGAAATGCAATTGGAAATCATTTATTATGCAAGTATAACATGTATGGAGATGAACCCCTTGGCTAGCATCCATCCATTCATTCCATTTCATCACATTCATATATACTATCTGTCTTAATTCGAATCTGTACATTTTATTTAATTTCGTATAAAACTCAATCCCCCTTTACTTTATTGTCCAATTTAGTAGAACGTGTTTTAGTTTATGTTTATAAGTGTTTTGATTCATTTTGTTACATAATTTCGTCCAAATTCACCAAAGTGCTCAAAACTGCCCAGAAAGTGATTTTAAGGCAGTTTTGAGTGTTTTGGGTGATGTTTGAGTCTTTTGGTTTGTTTTAATGTTTTAAGTGTTTAGTTTTACATTCTTTGAGTTAGTTTATGTTTATAAGTGTTTTGATTCATTTTGTTACATAATTTCGTCCAAATTCACCAAAGTGCTCAAAACTGCCCAGAAAGTGATTTTAAGGCAGTTTTGAGTGTTTTGGGTGATGTTTGAGTCTTTTGGTTTGTCTTAGTGTTTTAAAGTTTAGTTTTGCATTCTTTGAGTCTAGTATAGTGTTTTATATTGTTATTTTACGTTTTTGAGTCAAATCCAAGTGGTTAACAATCCCTCCTAATCCCCGGTCCAGAACGATCCCTACTTGCACCTATACTACAATTTGACGAAAAGAGGGTTTAATTTGTGTGCGTATAAATCATGCATCAATTCACTCTTCCATATTCCAGAAATTCGTCAAAACCTCTCCACACCCTTGCAGCAGCCACCAAAACACTTTTCTCCTCCATTGCAGCCACTCCAACCACTCCCCAAACCATTCACACCAACAAACTATCCTTAGACCTTGTGCTACAACGAAGAGGAAGATAAGAGGGCCTAAACGTTCATACAATTCAAGTTTGAGTTGTTGGAATGTTTAGGTGTTTCTTTGATTTCAATGTTTAATTTCAATACTCTTTGTTTTGTACGAATGAGGAATGGAAGAGAAGAGAGCCTAAACGTTCATACAATTCAAGTTTGAGTTGTTGGAATGTTTAGGTGTTTCTTTGATTCCAATGTTTAAATTCAACTAAACCCCCCTTGGCTAGGGGGGGGGATTCGAAATATATGTTTATGCTTGCATTTTGATTTGATTACTTCTAATTGCGTTTCATAAGTTGTGGATTCAATTTGTTTTACCGTTTGATTGATAACTTATTTATGTATGTTTATTGAGAATGCGCGCTTAATTTTCATGCATGAATATGACGCTAGAATATAAGTGAGTTTCACCTAATCGTTATGAACTTATATTCACAAGTAGTGGAGGTTGCTTATAAACAATCGCGTTAAACGAATTCTTGGCATAAGTTTCATGCAATCCATAGTAACGAATGCCTCGTCAACACTTATAATTTTCATAGAGTGCAATGATTCTTGCTTGTATCTCTTCTATGCATTCATGTTGAGGACTTGTGGGGAATGTTTTGAATTGTTGTATGCGCTAACCCATCCAATTCAATAACGTTAGGATGATTTGAAGGTTAATTAGTGCATCACGGTTAACCCGGGGTGTTGAGTTTCATGGTTTATTGAAATGCAATTGGAAATCATTTTATTATGCCAGTATAACATGTATGGAGATGAACCCCTTAGCCATTCTATCATCCATTCATTCCATTCCATCAAATTCGTTTTACAATCTGTTTCGTTTATTAACTTGTTTTGTTATTTCAATTTTCGTATAAATCTAAATCCCCCTTTACTTTAATGTCCAATTTAGTTAGAAATCAATTTAGTTTGTGCTTTTAAGTGTTTTGATTCATTTTATTTCCCAATTTCGTCCAAATTCACCAAAGTGCTCAAAACTGCCCAGAAAGTGATTTTAAGGCAGTTTTGAGTGTTTTGGGTGATGTTTGAGTCTTTTGGTTTGTTTTAATGTTTTAAGTGTTTAGTTTTACATTCTTTGAGTTAGTTTAGTGTTTTATATTGTGTTTTTACGTTCTTGAGTCAAGTTATTACTTAATTTCGTCCAAATTTGTGTTTGTGCTCAAATCTGCCCAGAAAGTGGTTTTTAGGCAGATTTGAGTGTGTTTGTGTTGTTTTGAGTCTTTTGGTTTGTCTTAGTGTTTTAAAGTTTAGTTTTGCATTCTTTGAGTCTAGTATAGTGTTTCATATTGTTATTTTACGTTTTTGAGTCAAATCCAAGTGGTTAACAATCCCTCCTAATCCCCGGTCCAGAACGATCCCTACTTGCATACTTACTACAATTTGACAAAAAGAGGGTTTAATTTGTGTGCGTATAAATCACGCATCACCACTCGTACTAACGATTCTAAAGTGGTTGTAGATTTTGTTAAAACTAATATCTTTTCCAGATTTGGGATGCCTAGAGTGCTCATAAGTGATAGAGCTTCCCATTTTTGTAATCGAACCATTGAGGCGCTGCTCAAAATGTATAATGTCACACATAAGGTTTCAACACCTTATCATCCCAAAACAAGTGGCCAAGCCAAGGTTTCAAATAGAGAAGTCAAGCAGATTTTGGAGAAAACCGTTGGGCCAATAAGAAAGGATTGGAGCTTACGTTTGGATGATGCACTGTGGGCATATCGTACAGCCTACAAAACACCCATTGGAATGCCTCCATTTCGGCTTATCTATGGCAAACCATGCCATTTTCCTATGGAATTAGAGCATAAGGCGCATTGGGCTATCAAAACATTCAACATGGACATAGATGCGACTGGAATGCATAGGAAGCTTCAATTAAATGAACTTGAAGAGATTAGGCATGAATCTTATGAGAATGCTCGGATTTACAAGGAGAAAACAAAGGCATTCCATGACAAGATGATTCATAGCAAGACATTCTCAATTAGGCAGAAAGTGTTACTTTCCAACTCTAGCCTTCGATTGTTTCTTGGTAAGTTACGTTCTAAATGGATTGGTCCTTTTGTTGTTACTAATGTTTTTCCTTATGGTACAGTCCAACTTCAAAGTTTAAAGACAGGACAAGAATTCCAGGTGAATGGGCATCGTTTGAAGCCTTACTACGACCTTTTTTAGGAGCATGTGGTGGATGAAATACCCCTCCATGCCGTGGGCTCCAATGAAGCTTCAAAGGAGGTATCGTCCAGCTAGAAGACATTAAAGCAAGCGCTTCTTGGGAGGCAACCCATGCATTCAAATAAAGAAGACCGAGGAATCGCTTCACAACCAGATTTGTGTTCCTAAACCTTTCTCTTTATACTTTGCCATGATAGTTGTGTTTATTAGTTGTGTTGTTTGTTTGTTTGAGTGTGAGTCTTTGTTTGAAACATTGAGGACAATGTTTGGTTTAAGTGTGGGGGGGGGGGTGTAAACAAGCTGTTTTTGCATGATTTTCGTGGGATTTTATCACCTATCACTTCTTAAAGTTGTTACTCACTGTTTTTAAGTGTTTTTAGTGTGTTTTGAAGTGTTTTCATGGGTTTTGAACAGAAAATACGAAAATTAAAAAAAAAAATCGAACAAGTTTTGAAAAACCCAAAAAGAGTTGTTTTTGTGTGTTTGTTTGTGTCTTAGGGTACCTTCTAACACAATGATGAGGATTTGGTTTTTAATTGCATGATTGTTAAAGATAGTTACAAACATGGATGGAAGTTTGATTTGCTCTTTGGTTTATGCTTAGTTGTAGTTGTTGTTTACGAATTCACATGTAATCGCAAAAGAAAAAAAAAAAATCAGTTTTTGTAACATGCTTGAAGGAAGGAACTCAAACTAACGCTACAACCCTGAGAGACTTAAGCCTAAACTTTGTTTGGAGAGTTATTAATCTGTGAATTCTTGTTTTCTAAAGTTGTTGCATGATCTCATTATTTCTTTGCTTTGTTGCTACTTAGAATGCGTTTTCATCATTATAGTTCCAAATACAAGAACTCATGCCCGTTTCATTCAAAGCATGAAATTGATTGCATAACATACAATAAGATGAAGTTGTTTAGTTAAACCAGAGCCAAAAAGCCTTACCCTTTGCATATGTATCGTAGATTTAACCCCTTTGAGCCTTATTTAGCCTATTTTCTTTGTTAGCCACATTATCTTTACCTAGCCTAGAATAGGACTATCCATACCCTTGTTCTTAAAGAATAGTGAAGCATGACTTAGAAGGAATTCCTTTAGATCTACATTATGCAGAAAAACAAGTGTGGGGGAAGGTAAAAGGGCACGGAAAAAGAAGAAAAAAAATAAAAACGTGAAAAAAAAAAAAGAAAAGAAAAAATTGTGAAAAGAAAGAAAAATAGTTAAGAAATAAGTGAGAATGAACTCACAAGTTTTGGTTGTTGAAGAAAGGGTCCAAAAAGTTTGAGTTTGACCCTAAGTGTTGTGTGAATCTTCCCCTTGTGTTTAAAGCCAATTTTGGCATTCAAAAGTGAATTCTCATAGTCAATTTCATTACTTTGCTTACTATTGCTTTAAGAACCTTTGTTTATCCTTACCTTTCTTTGTTAGCCAAATACCTTAGCCCCATTACAACCCTTAGACTTCTATCTTGATTGTTATGTGTTTCAATATGTGGGGTTTGAAATTGGTATGAGCATATGGAATCCCTGGTTGTCGCTTCTAAGTAGTAGCATTCCATTCATGAGATCATATACATGTCATATTAATAATTCCAGAAATTGCTTTCTTTGTTATAACATATGTGAGTATTAGTCTACCTATTTACATCAATCTTCTCACATATACGTAGTATAAGGAGTGTAGTCAGAAAATCTATGTGATAATAGAGAGTATATCCGGTGAGGAATTGAGGGAATTCTCAAAGGCATGTTACTACTTTCAAAATGTTGTTTTAATTGATTAAATGAGAACTAGTGAGTGGTGACTGTGGTTAAGTGTTTGCTCAAGTGTAAAGAGAGCTAAAATCTGTGGGAGTAGTGATTTTTAATATGTCATGTTCATTGGAAGTCCCTGAGGCAAATGTTGGAAGGTCTAGAGTGTGTTTTGTTTGTTTTGTTTTGCTCGAGGACTAGCAAAAGATAAATGTGGGGAAATTTGATAAGAGCATATTTATGCAACTTAGTTAGCTTGTTTTCTTGCATTTATGTTGTTAGTTCCTAGTTATTTTAGTATTTTAAGCTATTTTCGTGTGTTTGTAGGTCCAAAGGGCTAAAGAGGCAAGAAAGTGCATTTTGGAGCAGTTTTGGGCTTGGAATGAATAGCACATGCATGGAGCAAGGTGGATGGACGAAATTGAAGTTCAAGAAAGGCTAGGAATATGCTAAAGAGATGGAAGAAATTAATTCAAGACTTGGAAGAAAAAGAATCAGCTACAAGGAAGGAAACATGAGCTTATTTTGACTTAGTCAATCCTAATCTTTTCCTACTTAATTTCCAGCTGTTAAGAAGGTTCCTAATTAATTTAGGACACTTAAATATAAGTTCTAGAAGCCTTAATCCTAATCTAAGAGGGATGCCGCACCTTTTCCCTTCCTTTCCCTTCCTTGCCGTGCAAGGTATCCCCTTTTCCCTTTCTTTCTAGGCTTGCCGCAGATTTCCATCCCTTTTCTTGCAAGATTTGGAGTCTTAAACCTTTCCCAATTTAATTCCCAGCCTTGCCGGAGCTTTTGAGGGATCCATTCACTACCAATTCATACTTTCAGCCATTCTTTCATACAATTCATCACTCAAACCTTCACCCACACCTTGTGCCACAGCAAAGGAGAAGAAGGAAGACCTTGGGACGTGTTTGCCATTCAAGATTGGATTGTTGGAGCGTTCTTAGGTGTAATCCATCTTTTGTTTTCAATGTTTAATTTAAGTTTTCTTTGTTTTGCTGTAAACATGAGGAACTAATTTCGTTTTGGCTAGAGGAGACTTCGAAACCATGATTATATTTGCAATATGAATTGATTACCTCCAATTGTGATTTCATAAATCATGAATGCAATTTACTTAATTGTTTGATTGATAACTTATTCTTGTATGTTGATTAAGGATGCACACTTAGTTTGCATGCATGAATTTGATGCTAGAATATAAGGGAGTTTCACATAATCGTTATGAACTTATATTCACAAGTAGTGGAGGTTACTGGTCACGATCGTGTTAAGTTGATAGGAGCATATTTAGGCAACTTGGTTAGCTTGTTTTCTTGCATTTATGTTGTTAGTTCATAGTTATTTTAGTATTTTGAGCTATTTTCGTGTGTTTGTAGGTCCAAATGGCTAAAGTAGCAAGAAAGTGCATTTTGGTGCATTTTGGAGCAGTTTTGGGATTGGAATGGATAGCATATGCTTGGAGCAAGGTGGATGGACGAAATTGAAGACCAAAGGAGGGTAGGAATGAATAAAGAGATGAAGAAATGAAAATGAAGAACAAAGAGTTCAGAATGGGAAACCAAAGCTTCTAAATTTGAAAGTTTCTATTCTTGGCTTAGTTAGAAGTTTCCTAATCCTACCTCACTTATGTTCTAGCCAAAAAAGGGTTCCAAAACATGTTAGGTTGCTAAATAACATGTTTCTAGAAATCCTAGAACCTGCCATAGAGGTGGCCGCACCTACCTATAGATCCCTTATTCCTTGCCGCACAAGGTAGCCTAAATCCTTACCTAATTTCAGCCTCAAAACACATTCCTATTCTATTCTAAGTCCTTGCCATACAAGGGGATTGTTTCTTCCCTATTTTGTGTCCCAAGATCACATTCCCTTTTAATCCTAATCTCTACCGCACCCTACATTCCTTTTCTCTCCTACTTTATGGCTTTAATCTTTCCTTCCTTTTTCTTGCTGCATGTCACCTTCCTATTACCTTTAATTTCTAATCTTACTTACTTATTTTGATTAGATTCTGACCCTTAATTCTCTTGGACAAAATAGCTAAGTCTCATTCATCTTCCCTAAGACCTTTACCAAGTTCTTGACCCTTATCACCCTTTGCTACACCCATACGCAGATATATTCACTCACATACACAACCAGCCATCATTCATCCTTCAAGACATCATCCCGCAACCTCATCACCTTCCATACACCATTCCGCACTTCTTCTTCTACCATATCTCCTTGCCATTCATCTATCTTTCACCTTAATACACTACAACCCACTTTTCACACCCTAAAACCTTTGTACCGCAGTATAGCAAGGAAGAAGGAGAGGAGAAGCAGCCTTGGACGTTTTTTCATTCAAGTTGGATTGTTGCAACATTTTTAGGTGTAATCTATCTTTTGTTTTCAATGTTTAATTTAAGTTTTCTTTGTTTTGCTGTGAACATGAGGGGCTAAACCCATTTTAGCTAGGGGAGGCTTTGAAACCATGATTATATTTGTGATATGAATTGATTAATTCCAGTTGTGATTTCATAAATTGTGAATGTAATTTACTTAACCGTTTGATTAACAACTTATTCTTGTATGTTGATTAAGGAGGCCTACTTAGTTTGCATGCTTGAATTTGATTTTAGAATATAAGGGAGTTCACATAATCGTTACTGATAGGAGCATATTTATGCTACTTAGTTATGTTGTTTCCTTGCATTTAGTTACTTAATTACTATCTATTTTAGTCTTTTAAGCTATTTTCGTATGTTTTTAGGTCTTAATGGCAAAAGGAGCAAGAAAGTGAATTTTGAGGCTATTTGGAGCAGTTTTGGGCATGGATTGGATAGCTTAACTATGGAGCAATGTGGATGGACAAAATTGAAGTCAAGAGATGCTAAGAAAAGCTAAAAATCTGGAGAAAGAATTCCAAATGCAAAGAAGATAAGGAAATAGCAAGAAATAAGGAACCTTATCCAACCTTATCTTATCCTATCCTAACCAACCTTATCCTTTCCTAACTCTAACATTATCCTATCTTACCCTATCCAAATCAGGTTAGGACTTAAATCTAGCTAATTAGAGGGGATTAGTTACACATTTAAACACCTATTTCAAGTTCTAGAAGCCCTATTTTCGTGCATTAAGTTTATGCCACCTGTAACCCTTCTAGAAGTTCTAGAATCTGCCACAAGGACCATTCCTTGTCCTCCTTGGAATCTGATTGAAAGTATCCTTGTTCTTTGGTGATTTGAAGTCCTAATTCCTCTCCTTTTCAGCCCAAATTCGTGCCTCCCCTTCACCCTATAAATACTTGATGCCACAACACTCAAAAACCACCACCCTCTACCACAAATTCACACCACACCATCCACCACACCTCAAGAGCCTAAATTCACACAAATCCCCATTGTTGGCAGCAAGGAAGGAAGAAGGAGCCACCTGGAGCGTTTCTAGGTGTATTCAATCTTTGTTTTCATTGTTTAATTTATATTCTCTTTGTTTTGTTGTAAACATGAGGAACTAATTTTGTTTTGGCTAGGGGAGATTTTGAAACCATGATTATATTTGCAATATGAATTGATTAATTCCAGTTGTGATTTCATAAATTGTGAATGCAATTTACTTAACCGTTTGATGGATAACTTATTCTTGTTTGTTGATTAAGGGTGCACACTTAGTTTGCATGCATGAATTTGGGGCTAGAATATAAGGGAGTTTCACATAATCGTTACAAACTTATATTCACAAGTAGTTAAGGTTGTTTTCACAATCATGTTAAGTAAATTCCTAGCATGAGTATCATGATGTCATAGTTACAAGTGCTTTGTCAATACTTATGATTTTCATAGAACATAATGATCTTTGATTGTATCTCTATTATGATGTCATGTAGGGGACTTTTGAAGAATGCGTTGGGTTGTCGTATGATGTCATCCAATCCAATAACTTAAGGAAAATCTGAGGGTTAATTAGTGATGTCACGGTTAATCTGGGGTGTTGAGGTTCATGGTTTATCGGAAAAGCAACTGGAAATCAATTTGTATGCAAGTGTGTCATGTGTGGAGAAGAATCCTCTAGCTATCTAATCATCCATCGTTTTTCCCAAATTCGTCCAAATCCTATTCAAGTCTTTTAGTTACTTGTTTTTATCTTAAATTCGTCAAAAACCCAATCCCCTTTATTTAGTTGTGTCAAATCTGTCCTAATTAGTGTTTTTGAGTGTTTTGAGTCAAAACCAAACCTATTTTCGTCCAAGCTGAGTCTTAGAGTCTTGTTTGAGTCTTTTTTATTGTTTTGTGTTGTTTTGAGTCTTTTAAGTTTGTTTTGAGTCATATAAGTTTAGTTAAGAGTCTTTTGAGTTTGTTTAAGTGTTTTGAAGCATATTTTTGTATCTTTGAGCTTTGAGTCAGTTTTCATTAGATTAGCAATCCCTCCTAATCCCCGGCCTAGAACGATCCCTACTTATATCTATACTACAATTGTCAAAAAGAGGGTTTTAATTTGAGTGTTAGAATATTTCACATCAGTTACAAACTTATATTCATAAGTAGTAAAGGTTGCTTATCACAATCATGTTAAGTTAAATTCTTGGCATGAGTATCATGATATCATAGTTACGAATGCCTTGTCAATGCTTATAATTTTCACGAAACTTAATGATCTTTGCTTGTATCTCTATTATGCAATTCATGTAGGGGACTTGGGAAGAATAATTTGGTTGCCGATGCGTTGTCCATCCAATTCAATGATTTAAGGAAAATCTAAGGGTTAATTAGTGATGTCACGGTTAATCTGGTGTGTTGAGGTTCATAGTTTATTGAGAAAGCAACTGGAAATCAATTTGGGTTCAAATGTATCATGTGTGGAAAAGAATCCTCTAGCTATTAGACCCATAGTTTTCCCCAAATTCATCCAAACTTTGTTTAAGTATTTAAGTTACTTGTTTTTACTTTAAATTCGTCAAAAACCCAATCCCCTTTACTTTGTTGCGTCAAATTAGCTAGAATATGTCCTATTGTGTGTTTTTAAGTGTTTTGAGTCAAAACTAATTCAATTTTCGTCCAAAGTAAGTCCTAGAGTCTAGTTCGAGTCTATTTGATTGTTTTGAGTCTTTTTAGTTTGTTTTGAGTCATATAAGTTTAGTTAAGAGTCTTTGAGTTTATTTAAGTGTTTTTAAGCCTAGTTTTGTATTCTTGAGTCAGTTTTTATTCGATTAGCAATCCCTCCTAATTCCCGGACTAGAACGATCCCTACTTACATCTTTATTACAATTGTCAATAAGAGGGTTTAATTTGAGTGCTATTATTTATCACATCAAATTTTTGGTGCTGCTGCCAGGGATTAGCAACTTTGCTAATCCCCCTTTGTTTCTTTTTGTTTTTTTTTTTTCATATGTTTTGTTGTAGTTGCTGACCTTGTTTTCTTTTCTTGTTTTTAGGTATTATGACTCGTAGCTCTCAACCTGTCCATACAAACACCTTGGACTTTGACGACGATTTTGAGCGAACTTTGAGAAGGAAGAGGAAGGAGCCAGAACTGAACCCACCGAGTTCTAGCTCAGAATTTGATTTTGATGAGGAAGAAGAAACCGCGGCAAGAGAGGAAGAAGAAGCACAAGTCATGGCAAGGGACAATCGAACAATCAAGGAGCTTTCAGCCACGGGAATGGACAATGTCGGACCCCTATGCATTTAATATCCTAGGGCAGCTCAAGATAAGACCGATGAGTTCGAATTGAAGTCTAGTTTGCTGCACCACATTCCAAAGTACCATGGGCTGTCCATGGAGGATCCAAACAAGCACTTAAAAGAGTTCGAAGTGGTGTGTTCAAGCATGACTCCAATCAATGTTGATAGCAATATTCTGAAGATGAAGGCCTTTCCATTCTCTCTTTTGGAAAAGGCTAAAGATTGGTTATACGAATTGGCACCTGGGACCGTCACTTCATGGGAAAGCATGAAAAGAACATTTTTAGAGAAATTCTTCTCTACTTCAAGAGTCATTCTTTTAAGGAAGAAGATTAGCGGAATCCAACAAAGCCAAGGAAAGTCTTTTCCAGCGTATTATGAACATTTCAAGGCCCTTGTCGCATCATATCTTCAAGACCCAATGAAAGAAGAGCTTCTACGTCAATATTTCTATGAAGGCCTTCTTCCAATTGAAAGGCAAATGCTTGATGCTTCAGCGAGAGGTGCATTGGTTGACAAAACCCTTATGGCAACAAAGACATTAATTTCAAACTGCGCTTTGAATGCACAACAATACGAAAGAATTGGGCAAAGGGAACCCCTACGGCAGCAAGTAAATGAGGTAAGTTCCACATTCGACATTCAATCTCAATTAGCTAATCTTACTTCTATTGTGTCTCAGATGGCCAAAGGAATGAGGATGCAAGGACCAAATGTATGTGGCGTGTGTTTTATCCAAGGACACTCCTCTGAAAAGTGCCCTCAATTGATAGAGAATGGGGGATGGGAAAGTGCAAATGCTATTGGATTTCCAAGCCAAAATTAGCCACAGAATGATCCATATTCCAACACATACAATCCGGGCTGGAGAGATCACCCAAATTTCAAGTGGAGGGAGCCTCAACAAACCCAACAACAAGGAGGATTTAGGCAGCAACCCTCGGGCATCTATACAAAGCCATTCGCACCAAATCAATCTCAAACACAACCTGCCCAAACAAATTCAGGTACGTCTTTGGATAATGATACGCTTATTAAGTTCCTTACCAATTTGTCTCAGGGGCAAGAAAATCAAAACAAAGCAATACAAAATCAAGACAAAAGGGTGGACCACTTGGAAAAGCAAATTGGGCAGATAGTGAAGTTCGTAGGACAATTTCGAGGCCAAGGCAAACTCCCTAGTTCAACCATTGTTAACCCAAAAGGAGGATTTGAATCTGCCAAAGCCATTGATAGGAGCATATTTAGGCGACTTACTTAGCTTGTTTTCGTGCATTTATATTGTTAATTCATAGTTGTTTTAGTAGTTTAAGCCATTTTCGTGTGTTTTTAGGTTCATATGGCTAAGGAAGCAAAAAGATGCATTTTGGAGCATTTTGGAGCAAAATTGGGTTTGGAATGGATAGCTTATGTTTGGAGCAAAAGGAATACACGAAATTCAAGACCTAATGAAGTTAGGATTCCTAATCACAAGAGGATTCCTAATCACAAGAGGATTCCTAATCAAATGAGGAATCCTAGTCAAAGAAGGTTTCCTACTTGAAGTAGGAAAGTTAAGCCAAGGTTTCTTATTTTGGTTTAATCTTTCCTAATCCTTAAAGACTCCATATTTCAGCAAGATCAACGGCTCCTACCTATTCTAGGTCACAAAAACAACATCCCTTGCAACCTTAGGACAATGCCGTGTGTTTCCTTGTGTCTCCCTTCCTTGCCGTGCAAGGAAGGGCCTTGTTCCCTATTTTAAATACTTAAACACCTTCCTTTTTCATACCAATCTCAGCCATAACTCACATACCCTTTTATATTCCTAAATCCTTGCCTAAATTCAGAAATAAAAGACATTCCCTTTCTCTCTAACCTTTGCCGCAAGTCATATTCCTATCCCTTTCAATTTCTGATTTTGTGTTTCCTATTCTTCAAAGATTTAGAATTAATTCCTTTTCTAAACCAAGTAATAAAGCCTTTAGGTCTTTTCTTCCTTATAAATACCCTTGTGCCGTACCCTTAGAAAGCTAATCCCCCCTTCTCCACAACCTGCCTTCATTCACAAACACATTAAGCCTTGCCGCAGCCTTCCATCCAAATTCCACCCATCCCTCGACTTCCAAACTTTCATCCAAACCACCCTACACCACCACTAAGCCTTGCCGCACCACCATACCTCCATAAACCCACCTTAGCACTTGTGCCGTGACCTAGCAAAGAAGAGGAGAAAGAAGACGAAGCCTTGGACGTTTATGCATTCGAGTTGAAGTGTTGGAACGCTTCTAGGTGTAATCTATCTTTTGTTTTCAATGTTTAATTCTAATTTCCTTTGTTTCGTTATGAACATGAGAGGCTAAACTCGTTTTAGCCTAGGGATGCTTTAAAGCCATGATTATATTTATAATATAAGTTGATAAATTCCAATTGTGATTTCATAAATTGTGAATGCAATTTACTTAACCGTTTGATGGATAACTTATTCATGTATTTTGATTAGGGAGGCCTACTTAATTCGCATGCTTGAATTTGGTGCTAGAATATAAAGGTGTTTCACATAATCGTTACAAACTTATATTCACAAGTAGTTACGGTTGTTTTCACAATCATGTTAAGTAAATTCCTAGCATGCGTATCATGATGTCATAGTTACAAGTGCTTTGTCAATACTTATGATTTCCATTGAACGTAATTATCTTTGATTGTATCTCTATTATGATGTCATGTAGGGGACTTTTGAAGAATGCTTTGGGTTGTCGTATGATGTCATCCAATCCAATAACTTAAGGGAAATCTGAGGGTTAATTAGTGATGTCACGGTTAATCTGGGGTATTGAGGTTCATGGTTTATCAGAAAAGCAACTGGAAATCAACTTATGTTTGAATGTATCATGTGTGGAGAAGTATCCCTTGGCTAGTTCATCATCCATTGGTTTTACTCAAATTCGTCCAAAAATCTGTTCTAAGTTTTAAGTTACTTGTTTTCTTTTAAATTCGTCCAAAATAAAATCCCCCTTTCTTGCTTATTCCAAATCTTTCCAAAAGTGTGTTTTAGAGTCTTCTGAGTCAACACAAATTGTATTTTAGTCCAAATTAGTGTTAAGTGTTCAAAACTGCCCAGATTGTGTTTTTAAGGCAGTTTTGAGTGTTTTGTTGCTGTTTTGAGTCTTTTGGTTTGTTTTAGTGTTCTAGTGTTTAGTTTTACATTCTTTGAGTCTAGTTTAGTGTTTTAACCTTTGTTTTACGTTTTTGAGTCAGTTTTCAAGTGTTTTAGCAACCCCTCCTAATCCCCGGTTTAGAACGATCCTTACTTATACATATACTACAATTGTCAAAAGAGGGTTTTAATTTGTGTGTTTATATAATTCGCATCAAATTTTTGGCGCCATTGCCGGGGATTAGCAAGTTTGCTAATCCCCCGTTGTTTCTTTTTGTTTTCTTTTTGTTTTAGCTACTGACCTTATTTCTCTTCTTGTTTGTAGGTACTAGTTTATGACTTGTAGTTCTCAAACCATTAGTGCAAACATCTTGGATTTCGACGACGATTCTGAGCGCACTTTGAGGAAGAAGAAGAAGAACCCAAAACTTCACCCAACAAGTTCTAGTTCAGCTTCCAATTTTGAGGAAGAAGGAGAACCCACGACAAGGGTGGAAGAAGAGGTCCACACGATGGCAGCGGACAACCGTACAATCAAGGAGCTTTCCGCTTCGGGAATGGACAATGCCGCACCCTTGTGCATCCAATACCCAAGGGCGACTCAAGACAAGACCGACGAATTTGAATTGAAGTCAAGTTTGTTGCACCACATTCCAAAGTTCCATGGACTGTCCATGGAGGATCCCAACAAGCATTTGAAGGAGTTCGAGGTGGTGTGTTCGAGCATGACTCCAATTAATGTTGATAGTAGTATTTTGAAGATGAAGGCTTTCCCGTTCTCACTTTTGGAGAAGGCCAAGGATTGGTTATACGAGTTAGCACCCGGAACGGTCACTTCTTGGGAGAGCATGAAGAGGGCGTTTCTTGAAAAGTTCTTTCCTACTTCAAGAGTCATTCTCTTGAGAAAGAAGATTAGCGGAATCCAACAAAGTCAAGGGGAGTCTTTTCCAACATACTACGAGCGTTTTAAAGCCCTTGTTGCATCATGTCCTCAACATCAAATGAAGGAGGAGCTTCTACTTCAATACTTCTATGAAGGTCTTTTTCCTATTGAAAGGCAAATGCTTGATGCTTCGGCGGGAGGTGCGTTGGTGGATAAAACTCCCATGGCAGCCAAGAATCTCATTGCAAACCGGGCTCTCAATGCACAACAATACGAAAGAATTGGGCAAAGGGACCCCCCAGGGCAACAAGTACATGAGGTAAGTTCTCAATCCGACATTCAAACTCAATTAACTAATCTTACTTCTCTTGTGTCTTAGATGGTCGAAGGAATGAAAATCCAAGGTCCAATTGTATGTGGCGTATGTTCTATTCAAGGTCATCCTTCGGAAAAGTGCCCTCAATTGATTGAGAATGGGGGATGGGAGAGTGCAAACGCCATTGGATTTCCAAGCCAAAATCAGTCAAGGAATGATCCATATTCCAATACATACAATCCGGGTTGGAGAGACCATCCTAACTTCAAGTGGAGGGAGCCTCAACAACCTTACCAACAAGGCGGCTTTAGGCAGCAACCCCCGGGGTTTTACACCAAAACCCACAGCCAAGAAGCATCACCATCCCAATCCGCCCAAAACCATCAAGGTACATCTTTAGATAATGCTACAATTCTTAAGTTACTTACTAGTTTGTCTCAGGGGCAAGAAAATCAAAACAAAGCAATGCAAAACCAAGACAAAAGGGTGGATCACTTAGAGAAGCAAATAGGGCAGATTGCGGAGTTTGTGGGACAATTCCGAGACCAAGGCAAGCTTCCAAGCTCAACCATTGTCAATCCAAAGGGAGGGTTCGAATCTGCCAAAGCAATCACTTTGAGGAGTGGAAAAGAAGTTGGCACCACATCCACACCACCCAAAACAAGTCCTAACGAAGAAGAAACATTGCAACATGAAGAGGAGGATGAAGGAAAGCCCACGGCAAGGACACAACTTCCATTGCCGCAGGCCCAAAGGGACCAAAACTCATCCATGCCATCCAGTTCGGCCACCAAAGGTAAGTTGGGTTCAAATTCGATTAATTCTAACCCCGTTCCACCCAATGTTCCTTTTCCTCACAGATTTTTGCAAACAAAGAAGGAGGAGCATGAGAAGGACATTCTTGAAACATTTAGGAAGGTTCAAGTCAATATCCCGCTCCTAGATGCCATAAAGCAAGTGCCCAAGTATGCTAAGTTCTTGAAGGAATTATGCACTACAAGGAAGAGGGCGTCACATAAAGAGGTAGTACGGGTAAGTGAAAACGTTTCCGCTGTTTTACAAAGGAAGTTACCACCAAAATGCAAAGATCCAGGTAGCTTTACAATTCCTTGTATTATTGGCCAAAATAAGTTCGAACATGCTATGTTAGACTTAGGAGCTTCAATTAACGTCATGCCATACTCTATTTATGCTTCAATGAACCTTGGTGAATTGAAAAATGATGGTGTGATTATTCAGTTGGCCGATAGATCTAATGCCTATCCAAAGGGCGTATTGGAAGATGTCTTAGTGCAGGTGAATAATTTGATCTTTCCGGCGGATTTCTACGTTCTTGAAATGGAAGAGACCACCCATGCTCCATCTTTGCCGATTCTTCTCGGGAGGCCCTTCATGAAGACGGCCCGAACAAAGATAGATGTGTTTAAGGGCACTTTAACAATGGAATTCGATAGGGAAGTGATTGATTTTAATATTTCTGAAATTATGAAATTTCCTAATGATGATCACTCTTGTTTCTCTATTGATATTCTTGATTCTTTGGCGCAGGTACACCTTGATCAATTACATGGAGATGCACTTGAAACGGTCATCACAAACGGCATAGAAGTGAATGATCATATGGTTGAGACCATAGCACCCCACGGCACACACTTGCAATCTTATGCCGTGGCCTTTGATGATGATGTAATTGAGACCGTGGCAGCCCTAGAGTCATTGCCACGGCTCCAAGGTAAGTCCCCTAGTCCAATTTCAATTCCAATTTCGACTAATAAGTTGCTTCCTTCTATAGAACAACCACCTACCCTTGAGCTCAAACCATTGCCAAATCACTTGAAGTATGTGTTCTTGGGCGAGCAAAACACATTGCCCGTCATTATAGCTTCATCACTCACGGCACAAGAGGAGGAGAAATTGGTGAGGGTTCTTAAAGAGCACAAGACGGCTATAGGGTGGACTTTGGCCGATATCAAGGGCATAAGTCCTACCACGTGCATGCATCGAATTCTCATGGAAGAAGGCGCTAAACCATCAAAGGAAGCCCAACGTCGACTCAACCCACTAATGATGGAAGTAATGAAGAAGGAAATCATCAAATTGCTTGATTGTGGCGTCATCTATCCTATCTCGGATAGTTGTTGGGTTTCGCCGGTCCAAGTGGTTCCCAAGAAGTCCGGAGTCACGGTGGTGAAGAATGAAGAAGATGAACTTGTGCCTACACGCATTCAAACTGGTTGGAGGGTGTGCATTGACTATAGGAAGCTAAATGCCGCAACAAGGAAATATCACTTCCCTTTGCCATTCATCGATCAAATGCTTGAAAGGTTAGCCGGTCATTCTTTTTATTGCTTTCTTGATGGTTATTCGGGTTATAATCAAATTGTCATAGCGCCGGATGATCAAGAAAAAACCACTTTTACTTGTCCATTTGGTACTTTTGCATATCGTCGTATGCCATTTGGTTTATGCAATGCACCGGCCACTTTCCAACGATGCATGGTAAGTATCTTCTCAGATTATGTTGAAAAGATAATTGAAGTATTTATGGACGATTTTAGTGTGTTTGGAGACTCATTTGATGATTGTTTGCATAATCTTACTTTAATCTTGAAAAGATGCATGGAAACTAACCTTGTTTTGAATTGGGAGAAATGTCATTTTATAGTTAAACAAGGTATAGTTTTGGGTCATATCATCTCTGAAAAAGGAATTGAAGTTGATAAGTCTAAAATAGATCTTGTACGTCACTTACCCTCTCCTACTTTGGTTAGAGAGGTTCGTTCTTTTCTTGGCCATGCAGGATTCTATAGGCGATTTATCAAGGATTTTTCTAAAATTGCACAACCACTATGCCATCTCCTACAAAAAGAAGTGGCGTTTGAATTCAACGAGGAGTGTGAGAAGGCATTCAAGCTTCTCAAGGACAAGCTAACCACGGCACCTATCATCCTTCCAAATGATTAGACGTTGCCTTTTGAGCTCATGTGCGATGCATCCGATTATGCAATGGGGGCTGTTTTGGGTCAAAGGAGGAATAAGCAATCCCACGCCATCTACTATGCTTCTAGGACCTTAAATGATGCTCAATTAAACTACTCTACCACTGAAAAAGAACTTCTTGCCATTGTGTTTGCTTTAGATAAGTTTTGTTCTTATTTACTTGGCACTAAAGTGATTGTATTTTCTGACCATGCAGCTCTTAGGTACTTATTCACTAAGAAGGAGGCTAAACCACGGCTCATTAGATGGATGCTTCTTCTCCAAGAGTTTGATATTGAAATTCGAGACAAGAAAGGGAGTGAGAACGTAGTTGCTGACCATTTAAGTCGTTTGGTGTGCAATGAGGACTTCTTATGCATCCAAGAGACTTTCCCTGATGAGCAATTGCCGTCCATTAAGGTATGTGAACCTTGGTATGCCGATTTGGTCAATTTTTTGGTGTCAAAACGTGTTCCAAGTACCCTAGCTAGGCACCAACGTGATAAGTTAAAGAAAGAGGCACGGTTTTATGTATGGGATGACCCCTATTTGTGGAAGTTTTGTGCAGATCAGATTGTGTGTCGTTGTGTGCATGATTGTGAGTTTAATTCGATTCTAACCTTTTGTCATACTTATGCTTGTCGTGGATATTTTGGCACACAACGCACTGCCCTTAAAGTGTTAGAATGTGGTTTTTATTGGGCAACAATCTTTAAAGATGCTAGAACATTTTGTTTAACTTGTGATCATTGCCAACGAATGGGAAATATAGGTGCAAGGGACCAAATGCCGCAAACACCCATCTTTAATGTTGAAATTTTTTATGTTTGGGGCATTGATTTCATGGGCCCTTTCCCATCTTCGTTTGGTTTTACTTATATTTTGCTTGCGGTGGATTATGTTTCCAAATGGGTGAAAGCCAAGGCCACCCGGACTAATGATTCTAGAGTTGTTGCAGATTTTATAAAGACTAACATTTTTGCTAGATTTGGGATGCCTCGAGTACTTATTAGTGATGGAGGGTCTCACTTTTGCAATCGTACCATTGAAGCACTACTCAATAAGTATCAAGTCACCCATAAGGTTTCAACACCTTACCATCCCCAAACCAATGGCCAAGTCGAGGTGTCCAATAGGGAAATCAAGCAAATCTTGGAGAAGACCGTTGGACCAACAAGAAAAGATTGGAGTGTGCATTTGGAGGATGCATTATGGGCATATAAAACGGCATACAAGACACCAATAGGCATGTCCCATTTTCGGCTAGTGTATGGAAAGCCTTGTCATCTCCCCGTGGAGTTAGAACACAAGGCTCATTGGGCAATCAAGACCTTCAATATGGATCTAGATGCGGCTGGAATGCATAGGAAGTTGCAATTGAATGAACTTGAGGAGCTTAGGCGTGAAGCATATGAGAATGCTTGCATTTACAAGGACAAGACCAAGGCTTTTCATGACAAGATGATCCGAAGCAAAACATTCTCCATAGGGCAAAAAGTTTTACTTTTTCATTCTCGCTTACGTTTATTTCCTGGTAAGTTACGTTCTAAGTGGATTGGACCTTTTGTTGTTACTAATGCTTTTCCATATGGCGCAGTTCAAATCCAAAGCTTGAGCAATGGCCAAGAATTCAAGGTGAATGGGCATCGTTTGAAGCCCTATTATGCAAATGTGGAAGGGCAGATTGTGGAGGACAATACCCTTCATGCCGTGGGCTCTAAGTGAGGCTAAGAAGCATGTTCGTCCGGTTGCACGACGTTAAAGCAAGCGCTTCTTGGGAGGCAACCCATGCATTCAACTAGAGAGGATTTGGGCAATTCACCAATTCATGCTACAAAATCAGATTTGCGTTCCTCAATCCCTATCTCTTCACTGTTTTTATTTCTTCATGTTAGTTAGTTTATATTGTTTGATTGATTGTGTGTTTTTGTTTGAAACATTGAGGACAATGTTTGATTTAAGTGTGGGGGGGGGGGGGTAAACAAGTGTTTTTGCATAATTTTACATGATTTTCGTGGGATTTTATCACCTATCACTTATAATGTTGTTTCTCACTGTTTTTAAGTGTTTTTAGAGTGTTTTGGAGTGTTTTAATGTCTTTTGATCAGAAAATCCGAAAATTTACAAAAATCTGTTCTAAGAGAGTTTTGAAAAACCCAAAAAGAGTTGTTTTAAAGTTGTTTTTGTGTGTTTGTTTGTGTCTTAGGTCACCTTCCAACACAATGATAAGGATTTGGTTTTAAATTACATGACTATTAAAGAATGTTGTAAACATGGCTGGAAGTTGATTTATGCTTTGGTTTATGCTTGGTTATGGTTATAGCTTATGAATTCACATGTAATTACAAAGAGAAAATCAGTTTTTGTAACATGCTTGAAGGAAGGAACTCAAACTAAAGCTACATCCTTGTGAGACTTGAGCCTATAACGTTCTTTGGAGAGTATAACTCTGTGATTTCTTGTTTTCTAAAGTCGTTGCATGATCTCATCATTCTTTGCTTGGTGGCTACTTGGAATGCATTTCATTATAGTTCCAAATACTAGAACTCATGCCCAATTCATTCAAAGCATGATATTGATTGCATAACATACAATAAGATGAAGTTGTTAGTCAAGCCAAAGCCAAAAAGCCTATCCCTTTTTACATGTATTGTAGGATTACCCCTTTTGAGCCTTTTCAAGCCTATTTTCTTTGTTAGCCACATTATCCTTACCTAGCCTAGATTAGGACTTCCCATACCCTTGTTCTTAAAGGATAGTGAAGCATGATTTAGAATGAACTCCTTTGATCAATATATTGCAGAAAATGAGTGTGGGGGAAGATAATAGGGCACGGCCAAAGAATGAAATAAAGAAAAAAAATTCGTGGAAAAATAGAAAGAAAATAGAAAAGGGTTGAAAAGAAAGAAAAAGAGTTGAAAAATAAGTGAGAATGATCTCACAAGTGTTGGTTATTGAAGGAAGGGTCCAAAAGAGTGAATTTGACCCTAATTGTTGCATGAATCTTCCCTTGTGTTCAAAAGTTGATTTCTGCCATTAAAAGTGAGTTTAAGTGTCAATTTCATTACTTTGCTTCCTATTGCTTTAAGAACCTTTGTTTATCATTTACCTTTCTTTGTTAACCAATACCCTTAACCCCGTTACAACCCTCAACTTCTATCTTGATGTTATGTGTTCAATATGTGGAGTTTGAATTTGGTATGAGCATATGGAATCACTGGTTCTCGTTCTAAGTAGTAGCATTCCATTCATGAGATCATATTCATGTCATTATCGTAAATCCAGAAAATGCCTTCTTTGATATAACATATGTGAGTGTTAGAATTCATATTTACATCAATCTTCTCACATATACCTAGTGTAGGGTGTGAAGTTAGAAAATCTGTGTGAAAATTGAGTGCATTCTAGTAAGGAATTGAGGGAATTCTCTAAGGCATGTTACTACATTCAAAATGTTGTTTTAATTGATTAAATGTGAACTAATAAGTGGTAACTATGATTAAGTGTTTGTTGAAGTATAAAGAAAGCTAAATGTCATGGGAATGATGTTCTATATTGTGTCATGTTCGTTTGAAATCCCTGAGATACATGTTGGAAGGTTAGAATGTGTTTTGGTTTGTTTTTAGTTTCTTTTGTTTTGTTTTGCTCGAGGACTAGCAAAAGCTAAGTGTGGGGGAATTTGATAGGAGCATATTTAGGCAACTTACTTAGCTTGTTTTCGTGCATTTATATTGTTAATTCATAGTTGTTTTAGTAGTTTAAGCCATTTTCGTGTGTTTTTAGGTTCATATGGCTAAGGAAGCAAAAAGATGCATTTTGGAGCATTTTGGAGCAAAATTGGGTTTGGAATGGATAGCTTATGTTTGGAGCAAAAGGAATAGACGAAATTGAAGACCTAATGAAGTTAGGATTCCTAATCACAAGAGGATTCCTAATCAAATGAGGAATCCTAGTCAAAGAAGGTTTCCTACTTGAAGTAGGAAAGTTAAGCCAAGGTTTCCTATTTTGGTTTAATCTTTCCTAATCCTTAAAGACTCCATATTGGGTAGATTGTAAACTAAACAGATTAGGCACTAAATTAGGTGAATTGAATGGGAAAAAGGTTAGTTAGAGGGTCCTTCTCCACACATGCACATATGTAACACAAATTGATTTTCAGATTTTATCCCTTTAAACCATGAATGACAATGCCCCAAATTAATTTTGAAAAGCACAAATTAACTTTCAGATTTTCCTAGTTTCATTGAATTGGATGGAATACGCATTGACAATCAAATTATTCTTATCAAATTCCCTACACGGAATGCATAATAGAGATAAAATCAAAGATCATTAAGCTTTTTGTAAACCCTAAGCATTGACTAGGCATTCGTAACTATGAATTGCATGATACTCTTGCCTAGAATTTACTTAATACAATCATGACTAGTGATTTTCACTACTTGTGAATATAAGTTCATAATGATTAGGTGAAATTCCCTAATATCCTAGCATCAAATTCATGCATGAAAACTAAGTATGCATCCTTAATCAACACACAAGAACAAGTTCTCAATAAATCAATTAAGTAAATCACATTCACAATTCAAGAAACAAAATCTGGAGGAAATCAATTCTTATAAAGCATAAGTCCATGGGGTAGGATTGCTCCTCTTCTTCAATTTGTATCTTCTCATCTTCCTTGTTTTGGGCAGGTTCATGTGCTTTGCTTCCCACTTCTTTTCCACTCCTTAGTGTGATAGCTTTTGCAGATTCGAAACCACCCTTAGGATTGACCACCGTAGTGCTTGGTAAATTACCATTTTCACGAAATTGTCCCAAAAATTTTGCCATTTGGCCCATTTGCTTCTTTAGCTCATTAACCTCCTTTGCTTGGTTCTGCATTCCCTGTGCCATTGTGGTTAATAAATGATATGTTTTATCGTCATTCATAGACGTACCTGAGTTGGTTTGGGATGATTGTGCTTGAGGAGGTGGTTGTGGTGCCATTGGCCTTGGAAAGAAACCCGGGGGTTGTCGGAATCCACTTTGTTAGGCAGGTTGTGGTGCATCTCTCCATCTGAAATTGGGGTGCTCACGCCATCCCTGATTGTATGTTGATGCAAAATATATAATCACACAAATTAAAACCCTCTTTTGACAATTGTAGTATATGAATAAGTAGGGATCGTTCTAAACCGGGGATTAGGAGGGATTGCTAAGTCACTTGGAAACTGACTCAAAAACGTAAAACAAAGGTTAAAACACTAAACTAGACTCAAAGAATGCAAAACTAAACAATAAAAACACTAAAACAAACCAAAAGACTCAAAACAGCCCCAAAACACTCAAAACTGCCTTAAAAACACTTTCTGGGCAGTTTTGAGCACTTTGACTAATTTGGACGAATTTGGGTAATAAATTGAATCAAAATACTTAGAAACACAAACTAAGACACTTTCTAACTAAATTGAACACTAAAGTAAAGGGGGATTGAGTTTTTGACGAAATTAAACAAAATGCACAGATTGCAATTAAAACAGAATGTAAATATGGATTTGATGAAAATATGGATGGAATGCTAGCTAGAAGGTTCTTCTCCACACATGTCACACTTGCATACAAGATGATTTTCAGTTGGTCTTTCGATGAATTATGAAACTCAACACTCCGGGTTAATTAGGTCCACTTAAATTAACCTTCAAGTTTTCCTTAAGTTAATGAATTGGATGGGACAATGCATACACAATTCAAAACATTCTCCAAAAGTCCTTTACGTGAAAAGCACAATAAAGATACATTCAAAACATTCGTTACTATGATGAGCATGAAACTAGTGCCAAGAATTCATTTAATGCGATTGTTTATAAGCAACCTCCACTACTTGTGAATATAAGTTTGTAACTATTAGGTGAAACTCACTTATATTCTAGCATCATATTCATGCATGAAAATTAAGCGTGCACTCTCAATAAACATACACAAATAAGTTATCAATCAAGCAGTTAAACGAATTGAATCCAAAACTCATGAAATTCCAACCAAAGGTAATCAATTCATATTGCAAGCATAAACATGGTTTCGAATCACCCCCTAGCTAACTAGGGGTTTAGCCTCTCATGTTCACAGAAAGAGAAACAAAATTGAAATTAAACATAAAGAACAAAAGATTGATTACACCTAAAACGCCCAAGGAATCCACTTGAATTTCTGCACGTTTAAGGTCCTCTTTCTTCTTCTCCTTGCTGCGGCAGAGATGGTGTAGGTGGTTTTTGGATGTTATTTTGGGTAGGGAATGGATTTAGGGAGGTGAAGGGTTGCGGCAAGGGGTGTTGGTGGTGTATGGAGGTGTGGAATGGTGTGGGTGATGTATGGGAAACTGCGGCAAGGGAGTGAATGTGGCTGAATGTGAGAGAATGAATCATGAATGAATGAAGAGAGACTAGGGTGGAATAAAGGGTACGGCTCAGATTAGAAGGCTTAGGGTTTTTGGATGGGAATTGCGGCTGAGATGATTTGGTGGCTGAAAACTAAAAAGAATGAATCAAAGAAGAGAATATATGGTGCGGCTAGGTGGTGGAAAACCTAGGGTTTCAGAAATTCAAACCCTAGTTTATTTTTATTAACTAAAATTAATTTAAAAGCTTCTAGAATTAGGAAATAAAATCAGAAATTAAAAGGGAATGGCTGCAAGGTGCGGCTAGGGTATTAAATTAGGTTAGGAGCATGTGTTTTAAGTGCAAACCTAGGACAAAACTACCCCCCCCTTGCACGGCAAGGGAAGGGGAGAAGAGAAAAGGGCACGGCAAGGGTGTTTAAGGGGCCTAGGGCCTTCGTTTTGTGTCCTAAAGTGCCTACAAGGCCTTCAAAGTGGCTAGAAAATACGGACGTTTAAGATTAGGAAAGGTTACCAAAACGGGAAACCTAGGGTTAACTTTCCTACTTCAAGTACGAATCCTTGTTTGAGTAGGAATCCTCGTTTTGGTAGGAATTCATCGTTGGAGTAGGAATTCATCGTTTCTTCAAGTCTTCAACTCATTCATTCCTCTTTTGCTCCAAAAGGCTCCCATTTGCATCTTCTTGCACACTTTGGCCTTATAATCTGAAAATACACAAAAGTGACTTTAAACACTAAAATCACTAAGGAAACACAACATAAATGCACGAGAACAAGCTAATTAAGTCGCATGAATATGCTCCTATCAAATTCCCCCACACTTAACTTTTGCTAGTCCTCGAGCAAAACAAAACAACTAAAGAATAAGACGAAACAAAACAAACAAAACAAAACCTAAACCTTCCAACGTTTGCCTCAGGGATTTCCAATGAAACATGACATGTCAAAGATCATTACTCACATAGCTTTTAGTCTTCCTTCCCCTCGAGCACATACTTAATCATAGTCACCATTCACTAGTTCGCATTTAATCACTTAAAACACATTTTGAATGTAGTAACATGCCTTAGAGAATTCCCTCAATTCCTCACTAGTTATGCACTCAATTTTCACTCAGATTTTCTGACTACACACCCTACAATAGTTATATGTGAGAAGATTGATGTAAACATGAAAGACTAGTACTCACATACGTTATAACAAAGAAAACAATTTCTGGAGTAATTAAACATGTTTAGATATGATCTCATGAATGGAATGCTACTACTTAGATTCGAGAACCAGTGACACCATATGCTCATAACAAATTCAAACTCCACTTAGATGCGAGAACCAGTGACACCATATGCTACTACTTAGATGCGAGAACCAGTGACACCATATGCTCAAGGGTTGTAACGGGGCTTGGGGTATTGGCTAACAAGGAAAGATAAGGATAAACAAAAGTTCTTTAAGCAATAGCAAGCAAAGTAATGAAATTAAGACTTAGAATTCACTTAGAATGCAGAATTCAACTTTTAGACATATCGGGAAGATTCAAGCAACTCTTAGGGCCTAATTCATTGTTTTGGGCCCTTACTTCAACAAACCATACTTTGGAACTCTTTTTCACCTCTTTTCAACTCTTTTTCAATTCTTTTTTCTTTTCTTTTCTTTTTTTTTTCTTTCCCAAATTTTTTTTTTTTTTTCCTTCTTCTAGCCGTGCCTATGGCACATAAACTCACATATATACTCCTTCCCCCACACTTATTTTCTACAACTCCTTCCCCCACACTTATTTAACCATCATGCAATTAAAAACCAAATCCTCATCATTGTGTTGGAAGATAACCTACAACACAAACAAACACACAAAAACAACTCTTTTTGGGTTTTTCAAAACAATTTTTCAAATTTTTATGGGTTTTTCGGATTTTTAAGTCAACACACACTAAAACACTCTAAAATAGCTTAAAAACACTTAAAAACAGCAAGGAACAACATTGGAAGTTATGGGTGATAAAATCCCACGAATTTGCATCAACAACATTAGTTACCCCCCCACACTTAAATCAAACATTGTCCTCAATGTTTCAAGCTTAAAATCACACCTAACAAAAACAAACCCACAAACAGCAACTAAACACACTAAACATGGCAGAATGTAAATAACAAAGAGAAGAGGTTAGGGACGCTAATCTGGTTATGGAGTGTAGATTCCATCTTCTCCTTGGTGATTGCATGGGTTGCCTCCCACGAAGCGCTTGCTTTAGCGTCTTGCAGCCGGATGATGGTGTGCTCATTCCCCATTGGAGCCCATGGCATGCAATGGGATCTCCTCCACAACATGCTCAACAAAGTTCTCGTAGTAGGGTTTCAATCTATGGCCATTCACCTTGAATTCTTGTCCAGTTTTCAAACTTTGTATTTGGACTGCACCATGCACAAAAACATTAGTGATAACAAATGGACCAACCCACTTAGAACGTAACTTACTGGGGAATAACCGAAGACGAGAATTGAATAACAACACTTTCTGCCCGATTGAGAAGGTTTTGCCTCTAATCATCTTGTCATGAACGGCCTTGGTCTTCCCCTTGTAAATCCGGGCATTCTCATACGCCTCATGCCGAATCTCTTCAAGCTCGCTCAATTGTAGCTTCCTATGGTTTCCAGCTGTGTCCACATTCATATTGAAGGTCTTGACCGCCCAATGTGCCTTGTGCTCAAGCTCCACGGGTAGATGGCATGGCTTGCCATAGACTAGCCGAAATGAGGACAGACCAATGGGTGTTTTGTAAGTCGTTCGATAGGCCCACAGTGCATCCTCCAAACGCAAGCTCCAATCTTTTCTATTCGGCCCAACGGTCTTTTCCAGGATTTGCTTTATTTCTCGATTTGAGACTTCGGCTTGGCCACTTGTTTGGGGGTGATAAGGTGTGGAAACCTTATGCATCACGTTGTACTTCTTGAGCAACGCCGCAATGGTGCGGTTGCAAAAATGAGATCCACCATCGCTTATGAGCACTCGAGGCATCCCAAATCTAGAGAAAATGTTAGATTTTACAAAATCTGCAACAACTCTAGAATCGTTAGTTCGGCTTAGCTTCCACCCACTTCGACACATAATCAACGGCAAGTAAAATGTAAGTATAACCAAACGACATAGGGAAATGACCCATAAAATCAATACCCCAAACATAAAAGATTTCAACAACAAGGATTGGGGTTTGCGGCATTTGGTCCCTTTGGCCTAAATTTCCGGTCTTTTGACATCGATCACATGTTAAACAAAAAACCCTAGCATCTCTAAACAATGTAGGCCAATAAAAACCACTTTCAAGAACCTTAAACGCAGTGCGTTGTGTGCCAAAGTGTCCACCACATGCACATGTATGGCAAAAACTCAAAATGGAATTAAATTTAGATTCATGAACACAACGACGCACTATCTGATCCGAGCATATTTTCCACAAATAAGGGTCGTCCCAAACATAAAAACGTGCATCCTTTTTTAATTTATCACGTTGAGCCTTGCTTAAGGTGTTAGGAACTTGCTTAGACACCAAAAAATTAACCAAATCGGCATACCAAGGGGTACTTACCTCAACGGACAGAAGTTGTTCATCCGGAAACGTTTCTAAAATGGGAAGGTCCTCTTCTTCACGCACCATTCGACTTAGGTGGTCAGCCACCACGTTTTCACATCCCTTCTTGTCCCTAATTTCAATGTCGAATTCTTGAAGTAGGAGCATCCAACGAATGAGCCTTGGTTTGGCCTCCTTTTTGGTGAGAAGATACTTCAAGGCTGCATGGTCAGTGAAAACAATTACTTTAGTACCGATGAGATATGATCTAAACTTATCTAATGCAAATACAACCGCCAAAAGTTCCTTTTCGGTTGTAGAATAATTCAATTGCGCATCATTTAAAGTGCGTGAAGCATAATAAATAACATGTGGCTGTTTGTTTTTCCTTTGGCCCAAAACAGCTCCAAGGGCATAATCCGATGCATCACACATCAACTCAAAAGGTATGGACCAATCTGGTGGAGTGATGATTGGTGCCGTGGTGAGGAGGTCCTTGAGATGGTTGAATGCTTTCTCACACGCCTCGTTAAACTCGAAAGAGACTTCCTTTTGAAGGAGACGGCATAATTGTTGTGCAATCTTGGAAAAGTCCTTGATAAATCGTCGATAGAATCCTGCATGACCAAGAAAAGAACGAACCTCTCTCGCCGAAGTAGGAGAGGGTAAGTAGCGTACAAGATCTATTTTAGACTTATCTACTTCAATTCCTTTTTCAAATATTATATGACCTAAAACAATACCTTGTTTAACCATAAAGTGACATTTCTCCCAATTTAACACAAGGTTAGTTTCAATGCATCGTTTTAAAATCAAACTAAGATTATTCAAACACCCATCAAATGAATTACCAAAAACGCTGAAATCATCCATAAAAACCTCAATAATTTTCTCAACATAATCTGAAAATATGCTCATCATGCATCTTTGAAATGTGGCAGGTGCATTACATAAACCAAATGGCATGCGACGATAAGCAAATGTACCAAAGGGGCATGTAAAAGTAGTCTTTTCTTGATCATCCGGGGCAATAACAATTTGATTGTAACCAGAATATCCATCAAGAAAACAATAAAATGAATGACTCGCTAACCTCTCAAGCATTTGATCTAGGAACGGCAATGGAAAGTGGTCCTTCCTCGTGGTGGCGTTTATCTTCCTATAATCAGTGCATACGCGCCAACCGGTTTGGATTCGAGTGGGCACAAGCTCATTCTCCGCATTCTCCACAACCGTCACTCCAGATTTCTTGGGAACACATTGGATAGGTGAAACCCAACGGCTATCGGAGATGGGGTAAATCACTCCACAATCAAGGAGTTTGATTATCTTCTTCTTCGCTACTTCCATCATCGGAGGGTTGAGACGGCGTTGAGCCTCTCTAGTTGGTTTGGCCCCCTCCTCAAGAAATATGTGATGCATACATGTGACAGGACTAATACCTTTGATATTGGCCAAAGTCCAACCTAGGGCAGATTTGAACTCCTTCAAAACACGCACTAGTTTCTCTTCTTCTTGTGCCGTGAGTGATGAAGAAATAATGGCCGGTAAAGTCTCCTCTTCCCCCAGGAAAATGTACTTCAAATGGCTTGGTAATGGTTTGAGATCAAGGAGAGGTGCCTGAACTATGGATGGAAGCAACTTGTTAGTCGAAATGGGAATTGACTCAAAGTTAGGAAACTTACCCTCGTGCTTAGGCAATGACTCAAGGGCAGCAACCAACTCCAGGAACTCCTCCCTAGGATGCACGGCATGCAATGGAATGTGTGTGCCGTGGGTTTTCAACAATCCCCCTCCATTGGTTTTGAGTTCCATGCTTCTTGTAATGACGTTTTCAAGCGCATCGGCGTTCAAATCTTCAAGGTATCCCTGCGCCAAAGAGTCAATTACATCAATGGAGAAACATGAATGATCCTCACTAGGATACTTAATAGAATCAGAAAGATTAAAATTAACAACTTCCCCATCAAATTCCATGGACAATGTTCCATTAAATACATCGATTTTCGTCCGAGCCGTCTTCATAAATGGCCGTCCAAGGAGGATTGGCAACGTAGGGGCATGGTCAGATTCATCCATCTCGAGCACATAGAAGTCCGCCGGAAAGATTAAATGATTTACCTGCACTAACACATCTTCCAAAACTCCCCTTGGATAAGCGTTAGATCTATCGGCCAATTGTATGATTACACCATCATTTTTCAATACTCCTAGGTTCATAGATGCATAAATTGAATATGGCATGACATTTATAGAAGCACCTAGGTCTAGCATGGCAGATTCAAAACGAGTATTACCTATCACACAAGGAATGGTAAAACTACCCGGATCTTTGCATTTAGCGGGTAGTTTGCGTTGCAAGATGGCGGAGACATTTTCACCCACCTTTACCACCTCTTTGGTCGACATCCTCTTCCTAGTGGTGCAAAGCTCCTTTAGAAACTTGGCGTACCTCAAGACTTGCTTGATTGCATCCAAAAGGGGTATGTTGACTTGAACTTTCCGAAATGTCTCAAGTATGTCCTTCTCGGCTTCTTCTTTCTTTGTTTGCATAAACCTACTAGGAAAAGGCACATTCGGAGGAAAAACATTAGTAGGAACCGAATTTGACACATTCTTACCCTTTTTGGCCGAATTGGACACTTTGGAATCACTTGAAGCTTGCGGCAAAGGTGTTTCCACCTTTGCCGTGGCTTGGCTTGATTCTTCCTCTTCAATTCTTAATTTTTCGTCCTCGTTAGGACCTGATGGTGATGGTGTAGGACCTGCCCCGACTTCCTTTCCACTTCTCAAGAGTATGGCCTTTGCACTTTCGAAGCCTCCCTTGGGGTTTGGAATGGTAGAACTAGGAAGTTAGCCTTGCTCACGAAACTTCCCTACAAAATCTGCAATCTGCCCAATTTGTTTCTCCAATTGCTCCACCCTCTTGTCTTGGTTTTGCATGGCTTTGGCTTGATTTTCTTGCCCCTGAGACAAATTAGTTAGTAACTTAAGAAGTGTATCATTGTCTAGGGTGTTACCTGAACTTGTTTGCAGATTGTGGAGGTGCTTGTGTGGGTGCGTATGGCTTGTTGTAGAAGCCCGGGGGTTGTTGCCTAAAGCCTCCTCGTAGTGGAGGTTGTTGGGGCTCCCTCCACTTGAAGTTCGGGTGGTCTCTCCAACATGGATTATAGGTGTTAAAATACGGATCGTTTATAAGTGTTGACGAGGCATTCGTTACTATGATGAGCATGAAACTAGTGCCAAGAATTCATTTAACGCGATTGTTTATAAGCAACCTCCACTACTTGTGAATATAAGTTTGTAACTATTAGGTGAAACTCACTTATATTCTAGCATCATATTCATGCATGAAAATTAAGCGTGCACTCTCAATAAACATACACAAATAAGTTATCAATCAAGCAGTTAAACGAATTGAATCCAAAACTCATGAAATTCCAACCAAAGGTAATCAATTCATATTGCAAGCATAAACATGGTTTCGAATCACCCCCTAGCTAACTAGGGGTTTAGCCTCTCATGTTCACAGAAAGAGAAACAAAATTGAAATTAAACATAAAGAACAAAAGATTGATTACACCTAAAACGCCCAAGGAATCCACTTGAATTTCTGCACGTTTAAGGTCCTCTTTCTTCTTCTCCTTGCTGCGGCAGAGATGGTGTAGGTGGTTTTTGGATGTTATTTTGGGTAGGGAATGGATTTAGGGAGGTGAAGGGTTGCGGCAAGGGGTGTTGGTGGTGTATGGAGGTGTGGAATGGTGTGGGTGATGTATGGGAAGCTGCGGCAAGGGAGTGAATGTGGCTGAATGTGAGAGAATGAATCATGAATGAATGAAGAGAGACTAGGGTGGAATAAAGGGTACGGCTCAGATTAGAAGGCTTAGGGTTTTTGGATGGGAATTGCAGCTGAGATGATTTTGTGGCTGAAAACTAAAAAGAATGAATCAAAGAAGAGAATATATGGTGCGGCTAGGTGGTGGAAAACCTAGGGTTTCAGAAATTCAAACCCTAGTTTATTTTTATTAACTAAAATTAATTTAAAAGCTTCTAGAATTAGGAAATAAAATCAGAAATTAAAAGGGAATGGCTGCAAGGTGCGGCTAGGGTATTAAATTAGGTTAGGAGCATGTGTTTTAAGTGCAAACCTAGGACAAAACTACCCCCCCCCTTGCACGGCAAGGGAAGGGGAGAAGAGAAAAGGGCACGGCAAGGGTGTTTAAGGGGCCTAGGGCCTTCGTTTTGTGTCCTAAAGTGCCTACAAGGCCTTCAAAGTGGCTAGAAAATACGGACGTTTAAGATTAGGAAAGGTTACCAAAACGGGAAACCTAGGGTTAACTTTCCTACTTCAAGTACGAATCCTTGTTTGAGTAGGAATCCTCGTTTTGGTAGGAATTCATCGTTTCTTTAAGTCTTCAACTCATTCATTCCTCTTTTGCTCCAAAAGGCTCCAATTTGCATCTTCTTGCACACTTTGGCCTTATAATCTGAAAATACACAAAAGTGACTTTAAACACTAAAATCACTAAGGAAACACAACATAAATGCACGAGAACAAGCTAATTAAGTCGCATGAATATGCTCCTATCATATGTATTGGAGAAAGGATCACCCCTTGGTTGGTTTTGATTCCCATAACCCACGACATTGGCAGATTCCCACCCTTCATTCTCAATTAATTGAGGGCATTGATCAGAATAGTGTCCTTGAATGGAGCATACACCACAGATTGTAGTTCCTTGCGTTTTGGGCCCTTCAACAAACTGCGATAACATAGACGTAAGGTTAGCCATTTGGGATTGTAACTCAAAAATAGAACTTACCTCATTTACATGATGTGGTCGTGGGGTGTCTCTCTACCCAACACCTTCATATTGTTGTGCGTTGAGTGCTCAATTAGCAATGAGAGTTTTGACATCCATGGGTGTCTTGTCCATTAGAGCTCCTCCCGCGGATGCATCCAACATTTGACGTTCAATTGGTAAGAGACCTTCGTAGAAATATTGAAGAAGAAGCTCCTCCTTCATTTGGTGTTGTGGATATGAAGCAACAAGGGTTTTAAAACGTTCATAATAAGTTGGAAAAGATTCACCTTGGCTTTGCTGAATTCCACTAATCTTCTTGCGAAGAAGAATGACTCGTGATGTCGGAAAGAACTTCTCTAGGAAAGCTCGCTTCATACTCTCCCATGATGTGACAGTTCCGGGAGCCAACTCATACAACCAATCCTTGGCCTTCTCCAACAAAGAAAAAGGAAAAGCCTTCATCTTCAATATGTTGCTGTCCACGTTCACCGGTGTCATACTTGAGCATACTACTTCGAACTCCTTTAAATGCTTATTGGGGTCTTCCATTGATAACCCATGGAACTTGGGTATATGATGTAGCAAACTGGACTTCAACTCAAATTCATCGGTCTTCTCAGGGGCTGCCCTAGGGTATTGGATGCAAAGAGGGGCTGCATTGTCCAAACCCGAGGCAGAAAGCTCCTTGATGGTTCGATTGTCCGCTTCCATGGTTGGTACTTCCTCTTCAAACCTTGTCGTGGGCTCCTCTTCAACCTCAACTTCTTGCTCTTCTAATTCAGGTTCGGGACTAGGAGGATTAGACTCTTGCAGTTTCCTTTTTCTTCTCAAAGTCCTCTCGAAATCATCGTCAAAGTTGAAGATATGCTCACGAACAGGTTGTGAGCTACGGGTCATAAACTAGTACCTGCACACAAGAGCAAACAAGATAAGTAACCAACTTAATAGACTCAGCACAAGTAAGAAAATAAGGTGCCTATACACGACACAAAAACAAAACACACACACACGGTGCAAAATTTAAAACAAAACAGAAAACTAAACAATTTAAACAAGACTCAAGACAAGGGATTAGCAACTTTGCTAATCCCCGGCAACGGCACCAAAATTTGATGCGTTACGAAGTGACACACAAATTAAACCCTATTTGTGACAATTGTAGTAATGATGTAAGTAGGGATCGTTTTAATCGGGGATTAACTAGGGGTGCTAATCTAATATAAATTGACTTAAAAACACAAAAACTAAACTTAAAGACTCTAATTAGACTACTATGACTCAAAACAGATTTGAAACACTTAAAACTGCCTAAAACAATCAAATTGACTCAAACAGAAACTAAAACTTGATTTGGACGAATTTGAAAGTGATTACGACTCAAAATACTTAAAAACACCAAATAAGACAAATTATAAAGACTAAGACTTAACAAAATATGGGGGGATTGTGTTTGGACGAAATTAAATTAAATGGACAGATTCTAAAGAAAACAGATTGTAAGACAATTTGTGATGAACCAATGGATGATGGAATAGCTAAGGGGTTCTTCTCCACACATGAAATATATGCAATGTAAATCAATTTCCAGTTATCAATTCAATAAGTTATGAACCTCGACACTCCAAGTTAATTAGGTCCGCTTAAATTAACCTTCAGATTTCCCTAAAATCATTGAATTGGATGAATATGCATCGCAACCAAATTATTCCTAACAAGTTCTCTATATGAACAGCATGATAAAGACACAAGTTAGAATCATTACGTTCTTTCGAAATCATAAGCATCGACAAGGCATTTGTAACTATGAAAAGCATGATACTCCTGCCAGGAATCTACTCAACACGATCGTGACTAGCGACCTTCACTACTTGCGAATATAAATTCATAACGATTAGGTGAAACAAATTTATACACTAGCACCAGATTCAAGCATGCAAATTAAGCGTGCACTCTCAATCAACATACAAGAATAAGTTCTAAATCAAACGGTTAAGCAAATTGTATTCACGACTTATGCAACGATAACTAGAAGTAATCAACTTATTTCACATATATAATCATGGTTTCGAATACATCCTTAGCCAAAATGAATTTAGCCAATCATACTCAAAGCAAAACAAAGATTACATGAATTAGACATTGAAATATAAGATAGAATACACCTAAAATTGTTCAACAACTCAGAATGAAGAGCCAAACAATTGAGTGAATCTGTCTCCTTTCCCTTGCTTGCGGCAGATTGGGTTGTGATGGTTTCTGGGTTGTTTTGATGATGTAGAATGGATTTTGGGGTGTTTAGAGGCACGGCAAGGGATGTAGGTTGAGTGTGGATGAGTGTTTGATGGTTGGAAGGTGATGGAGGACTCGGCAATGATGGTGGAAGAAGGTGGAGCGGCTGGTTGAGTGTCTGGGCTGTTTTGATGATGTTTTGGGATGAATGGATGTGTGTGGGAGTGAATGGACCAGTTTTAATGGTGAATTTTTCTCTAGGGTTCGTCCAAGGGGTGATTATATGTGTTTTGGGAAGTTAATAACATACCTAATTGAGTTATGATTTAGATTTCCTAGTCTAAATGGAAAAGGTAAGTGAATAAAGTCCAAATAAAATCAGAAAAAGGGGATGCACGAATTTAAACAGGTAAGGAATGTCCTTGCCTTGCAAGGAATCAGAAATTAAACCTCTTGCACAGCAAGGAAAGGGAATTTAAGGTAAGAAACGAAATTGGTGCAAAAGAAGGAAGGAAAAGTCAATTCCTTGCAAGAAATCAGAAATTAGGACTTTAGGGAAAGTTTTAGAACTAGGAAAGTGAATTAAACTAGGAAATAAGAAATTGAAATCAGGAAACACAAGGGAAGGGTGCGGCACATAGCTTAGGGAAAGGTAAGGCACAAAGCAAGAGGTATTAGAATAAGGGAAAGGTCCTAACACAAATGGAAAATAGGGAAGTTTACACAAAGAAAGGGAAACAACCTTCCTTGCATGGCAAAGAAGGGAAAGTTGCAAAGAACCTTTGTTTGTTGTCCAAGGGTGCTCGGGAGCCATCTTAGTTGCTAAAACTTAGAGCGTTCTTGATTTAGGAAAGGTCAACCAAAATAGGAAACTTTGGCTTAACTTTCCTACTTCAAGTAGGAATCCTTGTGTGATTAGGAATCCTCGTCCAACTAGGAATCCTCATGTGAGTGGGAAACCTCCTTCAATTTGGAAACCTTCTCGTAATTGGAATCCTCGTCGTAGTAGGAATCCTTGTGACATCAACTCTTCAATTTCGTCCATTCCTTTTGCTCCAAGCATAAGCTATCCAATTTGTGCCCAAAAGTGCTCCAAAAGGCTCCAAAATGCATCCTTTTGCCAAATACGTCTTATGAACCTGAAAACACACAAAAGAAGCTTAAAGAACTAAAATAACTAAGAACTAATAACATAAATGCACGAAAACAAGCAAACTAAGTCGCCTAAATATGCTCCTAACAATCCTTAATCAACACACAAGAACAAGTTCTCAATAAATCAATTAAGTAAATCACATTCACAATTCAAGAAACAAAATCTGGAGGAAATCAATTCATATAAAACATAAGTCCATGGCTTCGAATTCACCTCTAACTAAGAAAAACTTAGTTACACATGTTCATAACAATTGAAAAGCAAATTAAAATAAACATGGAAACGAAACGAGGGAAGAAAGAACTCCCAAAGTCTCCAATGGATGCAGATTCTTGCGGCACAAGGGTCTCCTTCTCCTATGGAAGCCATGGCACTCCTTCTTCTCCCTAGGGTTTGCGGCACAAGGTTATGTTTCTTAATGGATGGTGTATGGTGTGAATGAATGAATGAATTGAATGATGAATGGCTACATAGGGTGTGTAGGGGGGTGCGGCACCTTAAGTTATATATATATATATATATATAGCATGGCAAAAACCCTAGGAATCAGAATTAGGGTAAAACCTAGCAGATACAAGTGATTAGGGCCCCAAGGGGGCGGCGCATTGCTTGGAATTTAAGTCTTAGCCCAATTGATTTCTGATATGGACTTATAGAATCCAAATCCAAGAGGAAAAGGGCCAATTTAAATCAGAATCCCATCAGAAAAAGGTTTAGGAAATTCGTCCAAAATTGGGCCTTCTAGAAACTAAGTGTTTTGTAGCTGATTTTTGGTGTTCTAGAGGGCATAAAAGGGGGAAAGGTGCGGCACCCTTTTAGGGTCAGATAAGGCTTCTAGAAATTAGGTTTTTAGGTCCACTTGCAGCTAGGATTAAGGTGGAACAAGATTAGGTTAGGATAAGATAGGATAAGGTTTGGATAAGATAAGGTTGTTAGGATAAGTTTCCATATTTCTTGCTCTTTTCTTATCTTCTTTGTCTTGAACTTTCCTTTTCTGATTTGTAGCATGTTCCTAGCCTCTTTTCACTCCAAATTCGTCCATCCACCTTGCTCCATATACAAGCTATCCATAATAAGCCCAAAACTGCTCTTAAAGGCTCAAAATTGCCTTTTCTTGCCAACTTTGTCATTAGGACCTACAAACAAACGAAAATAGCTTAAAACACTATAATAAGTAGTAATTGGCTAACTAAATGCAAGGAAACAACATTACTAAGTAGCATAAATATGCTCCTATCAAAGATCCAGGTAGTTTCACAATCCCCTGTATTATTGGCTAAACCAAGTTTGAACATGCTATGCTTAGGAGCTTCAATTAACGTCATGCCATACTCTATTTATTCATCCATGAACCTAGGAGAGTTGAAAAATGATGGTGTGATTATTCAATTGGCCAATCGTTCTAATGCATATCCAAAGGGAGTTTTGGAAGATGTTTTGGTGCAGGTTAATAACTTGATCTTCCTAGCTGATTTCTATGTGCTTGAGAGGAAAGATACGACCCACTCCATATCTTTGCCGATCCTTCTTGGGAGAATGATAGGAGCATATTGAGGCGACTTAGCTAGCTTATTCTTGTCCATTTTTGCTATTATTTCTTAGTTAATGTCGTATTACAACTCATTTTCGTGTGTTTGTAGGTCCAAAGGGTTAAAGTACCAAGAAAGTGCATTTTGCTGCATTTTGGAGCAGTTTTGGGCACTATGTGGATAGCTTGCATATGGGCTAACATGGATGGACGAATTTGGAGTTCAAGAGGCTAGAAATATGATAAGAAGATGAAGAAATTAAACTCAAGACAAAGTGGATAAGGAATCAGCTCAAAAGAGGAAACATTATCCAAAACCTTATCTAACCTTATCTAACCTTATCCAACCTTATCCTATCTTATCCTAACCTAATCTTGTTCCACCTTAATCCTAGCTGCAAGTGAACCTAAAAACCTAATTTCTAGAAGCCTTACCTGACCCTAAAAGGGTGCCACACCCTTTCCCCTTTTATTTCTTCTAGAAAACCCAAAATCAGCCACAAAACACTTAGTTTCTAGAAGGCCCAATTTTGGACGAATTTCCCAAAATCTTTTTTCCTTTTGGATTCTGATTTGTTAGGCCTTAATCCTTGTGGATTTGGGTATACAAATCCTTTTATGAAACTAATTGGGCCAAACCTTCTCCTAAGTGGATTTAACTTGCTTGTGCCGAACCCTAGGGCCCTAATCCATAAAATCTGCTAAGTTGTAACCCTAATCTAATTAACCCTAGGACTATATATACATATTTTCAGCCACAAACCCACACCACCCCTTATGCTATACAAAAAAACCCTTGCCGCAACACCCTAGCCTCCATTCTCATCCTTCATCCACTCCATAGACCTCCATACACCACTTGCCGCACCCTACCACCATAATCAGCCATCATTCATCCTCTTAACCAAGAATACATCGTTCATAAGCCCCAAAACCTCCACCCACAACTTGTGCCGCAGCAAGGAAGAGGAAGGGAAGCCTAGCCGTGCATCAAATTCATCCTGGAATTGCTGAAACGTTTAGGTGTAATCTTTCTTGTGTTTTCAATGTTTAAATTCATGAATTTTTGCTTTGCGAGTATGAGGAACTAATCCCCTTTTTGGCTAGGGGGAATTTCGAAACCATGGCTATATTTGCATTATGATTTGATTACTTTCAGTTGTGATTTCATGAATGGTGAATTCAATTTGCTTATCTGTTTAAATTAAAACTTGTTTATGTATATGAATTGAGGGTGCACACTTAATTTGCATGCATAAATCTAATGCTAGGGTATAAGGAAACTTCAACTAATCGTTGGGAACTTATATTCATGAGTAGTTAAGATTGTTGGTCACAATCATGTTAAGTGAATTCTTGAAATAAGTATCATGCGCTTTCATAGTTACGATGCCTCGTCAACACTTATGATTTTCATAGAACCTAATGATCTTTGATTGTTTTTCTATTATGCGCTTTCATATAGAGAACTTTTGAAGAATAATTTGATTGCAATGCGCTAATTCCATTCAATTCAATGACCTAAGGGAAATCTGAGAGTTAATTTAAGCGTACCTAATAAACTTGGGGTGTTGAGGTTCATAATTCATTGAATAAGCAACTTGAGATTGTGTTGTATGCAAGTATGCCATGTGTGGAGAAAAACCTCTTAGCTATCTCACCATCCACTTAATTCAATCAATTTCGTCCAAATCTGCCTACTTTAATTTCTTGTTTTGTTTGTTTGATTTTCGTCCAAAACCAAATCCCCATTTGTTTTAGAGTGTCTAATTAGTTCAAATATGTTTTAGATTGTGTTTTTAAGAGTTTTGAGTCAAGTTAGAACCAAATTTCGTCCAATTTTGTGTTTAGACTCAAATCTGCCCTGTTTGTATTTTTTAGGCAGTTTTGAGTGTTTTTAGCTTATTTTGAGTCTTGTGAACTTGTTTTGAGTCTTTTAAGTTGAGTTAAGTGTTTTAAAGGTTAGTTTTATTTATTTGAGTCAGTTTAAAATGTTTAGCAATCCCTCCTAATCCCCGGTTTAAGAACGATCCCTACTTATTTATATGCTACAATTGTCAAAAGAGGGTTTATTTGTGTGTTAAGTTAATTTTCACATCAAAGACCATTCATGAAAACAGCCTGCACCAAGATCGATGTGTTCAAAGGGACTTTAACGATGGAATTTGATGGGGAAGTTATTGATTTTAATAATTCTGAAACTATGAGATATCCTAATGATGATCATTCATGCTTTTCTATTGATATCATTGATTCATTGGCGCAGGAACATCTCGAACAATTACATGAGGATGCACTTGAAATGGTCATTACAAGTGGAATAGGACTCAAAAACTAAATGGCAGCACCAATTCAAACCCATGGCACCAATCTGGAATTTCATGCCGTGCCCCTTTGTGATGATGTAATTGAAGTGGTGGCTGCCCTAGAGTCATTGCCACGCCAAAATGGTAAGTCCCAAACCCCAATTTCAATTCCCGTTCCAACTAATAAATGATGCGAAATATATAAGCACACAAATTAAAACCCTCTTTTGACAATTGTAGTATATGTATAAGTAGGGATCGATCTAAACCGGGGATTAGGAGGGATTGCTAAATCACTTGAAGACTGACTCAAAAACGTAAAACAAAGGTTAAAACACTAAACTAGACTCAAAGAATGCAAAACTAAACACTAAAACACTAAAACAAACCAAAAGACTCAAAACAGGACCAAAACACTCAAAACTGCCTGAAAAACACAATATGGGCAGTTTTGGGCACTTACACTAATTTGGACGAATTTGGGTGATAAATTGAATCAAAACACTTAGAAACACAAACTAAGACACTTTCTAACTAAATTGAAACACTAAAGTAAAGGGGGATTTAGTTTTAACGAAATTAAAACAAACAACACAGATTGTAATAAAACAGATCGTAAATACGAATTTGATGAAAAGATGGATGGAATGCTAGCTAGAAGGTTCTTCTCCACACATGGCACACTTGCATACAAGATGATTTTCAGTTGGTCTTTCGATGAATCATGAAACTCAACACCCCAGGTTAATTAGGTTCGCTTAAATTAATCTTCAAGTTCTCCTTAAGTTAATGAATTGGATGGGACCGCGCATACACAATTCAAAACATTCTCCAAAAGTCCTTTACGTGAAAAGCACAATAAAGATACAATCAAAGATCATTAAGCAACATGAAAACTATAAGTGTTGACAAGGCATTCGTTACTATGATGAGCATGAAACTAGTGCCAATAATTCATTTAACGCGATCATTTATAAGCGACCTCCACTACTTGTGAATATAAGATTGTAACTATTAGGTGAAACTCACTTATATTCTAGCATCATATTCATGCATGAAAACTAAGCGTGCACTCTCAATAAACATACACAAATAAGTTATCAATCAAGCAGTTAAACAAATTGAATCCACAACTCATGAAATTCCAACCGAAGGTAATCAATTTATATTGCAAGCATAAACATGGTTTTGAATCACCCCCTACTAGCTAACTAGGGATTTAGCCTCTCCTGTTCACAGAAAGAGAAACAAAATTGAAATTAAACATAGAGAACAAAAGATTGATTACACCTAAAACGCCCAACAATTCCACGTTGAATTTCTGCATGTCAAGCTCCTCTTTCTTCTTCTCCTTGCTGCGGCAGAGAGGGTTTAGGGGGTTTTTGGATGTTATTTTGGTTTGGGAATGGATTTAGGGAGGTGAAGGGTTGCGGCAAAGGGGTGTGAGTGGTGTAGGGAGGTTGGGAATGGTGGCTGTAATGGATAGGAGGCTACGGCAGGGATGTAGAAGGTTGATGGTGGCTGCGGATTGAAGGGAGAAGATGGAGGGGTGGCTGCGGCAGAAAGGGTTTTTGGCTGAATGATGAAAGAATGAATGAAAAAGCATCCCTAGGGTGCGGCTAGGCTTAGAATATATAGGGTTTCAGAAAATAAAACCCTAGCTTATTTTGGCTAATTAAAATTAAGTCAAAGGCTTCTAGAATTAGGAAATTAAATCAGAAATTAAAAGGGAATTGGCTGCAAGGTGCGGCTAGGGTTTTATTTAGGAAGGAGCATGTGTTTAAATGCATAAACTGGGACAAAAATGCCCCCCTGATAGGAGCATATTTGTGCTACTTAGTTATGTTGTTTCCTTGCATTTAGTTACTTAATTACTATCTATTTTAGTCTTTTAAGCTATTTTTGTATGTTTTTAGGTCCTAATGGCAAAAGGAGCAAGAAAGTGCATTTTGAGGCTATTTGGAGCAGTTTTGGGCATGGATTGGATAGCTTAACTATGGAGCAATGTGGATGGACGAAATTGAAGTCAAGAGATGCTAGGAAAGGCTAAAAATCTGGAGAAAGAAGTCCAAATGCAAAGAAGATAAGGAAAGAGCAAGAAAAAAGGAACCTTATCCAAATTTCCTTATCTTATCCAAACCTTATCCAACCTTATCTTATCTTATCCTATCCTAATTAAAACCCTCTTTTGACAATTGTAGTATATGTATAAGTAGGGATCGTTCTTAACCGGGGATTAGGAGGGATTGCTAAATCACTTGAAAACTGACTCAAAAACGTAAAACAAAGGTTAAAACACTAAACTAGACTCAAGGAATGCAAAACTAAACACTTAAAACTCTAAAACAAACCAAAAGACTCAAAACAGCACCAAAACACTCAAAACTGCCTTAAAAACACAATCTGGGCAGTTTTGAGAACTTACACAAATTTGGACGAAATTGGGTGATAAATTGAATCAAAACACTTAAAAACACAAACTAAGACACTTTCTAACTAAATTGGATACTTGTGAATATAAGTTTGTAACTATTAGGTGAAACTCACTTATATTCTAGCATCATATTCATGCATGAAAACTAAGCGTGCACTCTCAATAAACATACATGATGCGAGATTTATACGCACACAAATTAAACCCTCTTTTTGACAATTGTAGTATAAGTATAAGTAGGGATCGTTCTGGACCGGGGATTAGGAGGGATTGTTAATCTCTTGGAAACTGACTTAAAAACGTAAAAACAATATAAAACACTAAACTAGACTCAAGAAATGCGAAACTAAACGTTAAAACACTAAGACAAACCAAAAGACTCAAACACTTTAAAAACACAAACTAAAACACTATACTAAACTCGAAGAATTCAAAACTAAAAATAAGAAAGATTAAGACTAAGACTTAAACGAAATATGGGGGGATTGATTTTGGACGAATTTAAACTAAAATGGATAGATTGTAAAGAAAACAAATTGTAAATATGAAATTGACGGAAATGAATGGATGGTATGGCTAGCTAAGGGGTTCATCTCCATACATGTTACACTTGCATAATAAAATGATTTCCAATTGCATTTCAATAAACCATGAATTCTCAACACCCCGGGTTAATTAGGTTCGCTTAAATTAACCGTCAAGTTTTCCTTAAGTTAATGAATTGGATGATTGCATACGACAACCCAAAGCATTCCTCACAAGTTCCCTACATGAATTGCATAATAGAGAAACAAGCAAGAATCATTAAGCATCATGAAAACTATAAGTGTTGACGAGGCATTCGTTACTATGATTGCATGAAACTTATGCCAAGAATTCGTTTAACGCGATTGTTTATAAGCAACCTCCACTACTTGTGAATATAAGTTCATAACGATTAGGTGAAACTCACTTATATTCTAGCGTCATATTCATGCATGAAAATTAAGCGCGCATTCTTAATAAACATACATAAATAAGTTATCAATCAAATAGTTAAACAAATTGAATTCACAACTTATGAAACGCAATTAGAAGTAATCAAATCAAAATGCAAGCATAAACATTTATTTCGAATTACCCCCTAGCTAAAGGGGGATTAGTTCTTCATAACATTGAAATCAAAGAAACACCTAAACATTCCAACAACTCAAACTTGAATTGTATGAACGTTTAGGCACTCTTCTCTTCCATTCCTTATACGTACAAAACAAAGAGAATTAAAATGAAACATTGAAATCAAAGAATCACCTAAACATTCCAACAACTCAAACTTGAATTGTATGAACGTTTAGGTCCTCTTCTCTTCCTCGTTGTTGTAGCATAAGGTCTAAGGATAGTTGGTTTGGGGGAATGGAAGTGTGGAATGGAGTGAGGAGTGATGGAAATGGAAAGATGGTTGGTGTTTGGATTAGTAGGGAGGGGGGACTCACGGCTAAGGAAAGAATGGAAGTGTTTGAGGGGTGTTGTGTTGTGAATGAGATGTTCTTGAATGAATGAATGCAAGGGTATTTATAGGAGTAGTGGAGGGAACATATGGTTGTTTGTTTAAGATGCAAGTGGCTAATTAATGATGGAAAAGTATGTGATTTAAAGGATGCAAAGTGAATGAATCATGAATCATTGTGGATGAAAGGTGGAAGTGCATGTGTTGATGACTAGGTTAGTGGGTGGAAATCTGAAAATGGCATATAGGAAATAATGAAGATGCAATAAATAATGCATGTAAAGTGTGTGTGAATGCATGTGAAGATGCAATAAATAATGCATGTAGGGTTAGGAAATAATGAAGAAATGCATGTGAGATGTTTGGAAAGGAAATGGGAACCCACAACAATGAAGTTGTTTTGTGTTGTGAATTATGATGAATGCATGTGAGTTAAAGAGGGAGAATGTGGTGAAATGATGAAGTAGGAAGGTGGAAATGCATGTGAGATGTTTGGAAAGGAATAAAGAATGAATGGTGGAAATGTGAGTGAATGATGTGCATGTGTGAGAATGCATGTGGAATTAAGAGGAGTATGGAAGTGAAATAAATGAATGATATGTTAAGTGATAAGTGAATGATATGTGGTGAGTGATAAGTGAATGGTTTGATAAGTGATAAATGAATTAGTTTAAAGGGCTAGGGTTTAAGTACATAGAATGGGCCTAAAATAGGTTGGTTTGTATGGCATAATGTGTTTGATTGGGCTAGAGCCATTGTTTTGTGTCTTCAAGTGCATACAAGGCCTTCAAATTCGTCCATCCTCTTGGCTCCATGGATAAGCTATCCAATCCATGCCCAAAAATGCTCCAAATGGCCTCAAAATGCACTTTCTTGCTCCCTAGGCCCTTAGAACCTGAAAACACACAAAAGAAGCATAAAGGACTAAAATAACGAGAGAAACATAACGTAAATGCACGAGAACAAGCCATTTAAGTCGCATGAATATGCTCCTATCAAATACCCCCACACTTAGCTTTTGCTAGTCCTCGAGCAAAACAGAATAAAAACAAATAAACAAAACGACACTAAACACGTAAAACACAACCTAAACCTTCCAACAACCGTCTTAGGGATTTCCAATGCACATGACAAGTTAAAAATCATCATTCTCACAGATTTTAGTCATCTTCACATTTAAGTACATTCTTAATCATAGTCACCATATACTAGTTCACAATTAAGCATTTAAAACCATGTTTTGAATGTAGTAACATGCCTTAGAGAATTTGCTCAATTCCTTTCAAGATATGCACTCAATTTTTACTCAGATTTTCTAACTACACACCCTAATCTAGTCATATGTGAGAAGATTGATGTAAACATGAAAACGACACTCACATATATGTATCACAAAGAACGCAAATTCTGGAGTTAATAATCAAGTTTAGATATGATCTCATGAATGGAATGCTACTACTTAGACGCGAGAACCAGTGACACCATAAGCTCATACCAAGTTCAAACTCCACAAATTGAAATACACAACACTCAAGATAGAAGTCAAGGGTTGTAACGGGGCTTGGGGTATGTGGATAAAGAAGGGATATGGAAAACAAAGGTTCTTAAAGAAATAGTGAGCAAAGCATTTTAATCAACTTAGAATTCACTTTTGAATGAAAACTCAACTTTTGAACAAAAAGGGAGAATTTAGACAATTTACGCCCAGAATTGGTGTTTTGGAACCTTTCTTCAATCACTTATTCTTTTCTCTTTTTTTTTTTTTTTTTTTTTTTTTTCTTTTGAATCTCAAAACAAAAACACTTAAACATTCTCTCCCCCACACTTATTTTCTTTCATAATGTAACTCAAAAGGAATTCAATTAAGTCATGCTCACTATCTTTTAAGAACAAGGGTAAGGACGGTCATATTCTAGGTTAGGTGAAGATAAAGTGGGTTAACAAAGAACATGGGTTAACATGGCTCAACGGGGGTAAAACTTACAACATATACGAAATATGGGAAGCGAGGCTATTTGGCTATGGTGGCAACTACACAACTTCATCTTGATATATGTTATGCAAATCAATAACATGCTTTGAATGAAATGGGCATGAGTTCTAGCATTTGGAACTATATGATGAAACGCCTTCTAAGTAGTAACCAAGCAAAGAATAATGAGATCATGCAACGATTTTAGAAAACAAGAAATCACAGATTATACTCTCCAAAGAACGTTATAGGCTCAAGTCTCTCAGGGTTGTAGCATTTGTTTGAGTTCCTTCCTTCAGGCATGTTACAAAAACTAAATTTTCTTTTATGATTGCATGTGAAGTTATACATTATAACCATAACCAAGCATATACCAAGAGTAAATCAAACTTTTCTCTATGTTAATAACTCTTTTTAACAGTCATGCAATTACAAACCAAATCCTTATCATTGTGTTGGAAGGTATCCTAAGACACAAACACACACACAAAAACAACTTTAAAACAACTCTTTTTTGGGTTTTTCAAAACAATTTTTCAAATTTTTATGGGACTTTCGAATTTTTAAGACAAAACACACTAAAACAGTTTTAAAACAGTGAGACACAACATGTGAAGTGATAGGCGATAAAATCCAACGAATTTGCATCAAATATACTTAGTTACCCCCCCACACTTAAATCAAACATTGTCCTCAATGTTTTAAGCATAGATTCACACAAAGCATAAGTAAATACACAAAAAGCACTTAAACATACTAAACATGGCATAATGTAATTAACAAAGAGAAGAGTTTAGAGACGCAAATCTGGTTATAGAGTGTAAATTCCATCTTCTCCTTGGTAATTGCATTGAGGCTTTTGATCTTTGTGATTCCACAGGCTTACTCTTGAACTGGTTTCTGCCCATCGTTGATTTTCCTTTGTGCTACTTCTTGAACTGGGCAGCAGGATGGTTCATTTGGTCTCCCCCGAAGGTCTGAGCATACCCTTTTGGTCTGTTTCTTTGTTCAATCTTTCCAATTCGTATTGAAAAGGGTTGGAGGATAACTCAGCCTATGTTTGTCTCCACATGCTTCAATGTATCATTTTCACTTGCCTTACTCGCTCCCCTTTGCAGAAGTGGTCCCTTCTCCGGAAGTGTATCAACCGTTGAAGATGACTACTCGAGAGCAACGCTAGGTAAGCAATCAGGAATAGATTCTAGGCAGTTGGCTCCAGATCGGAAGATTGACTCCAAGTGCCGGCTGATTGCTTCTTTTACTTTGCCATGCGAGTAAGAACAAGGACAAAGAAAAAGACAGGGAAAGAGCATGATATGAGATACTTTTGCTTTTGACCTTGATGATATGAGATACCTTTGCTTTGAAGAAGCGGTGGATGAATCAGCACATGCTTCAATCCGCCGTTTCCTCCTGGGTCATATGTACTCCAGGCATCTGGTATCATCTTTGGGGAAGAAGAAAGAATTGAGTATTTTGAAAGGCCTTGCTGGGAGTGCGCCCTCAGAGGTGAGGGAGAGTTGGGCATTTTCTTCAGGTTTGCCCTGCCATAAAAGACGAAGGTCGACATATATAGAGATAATATCAAGTGGTGGTACTTTTTACCCTTGTCGACAAACGTTTTGATCCCGCAATTCCGGCTTTTTGAAATAGTGGCGCCTCTTCGATCTTTGAATACGCCTCTTCGATTTCTGAGCAGGCGCCCCTTCGATTTCTGAACGACGCCCCTTCGCTTTCTGAACGACACGTGGTAGTGCAGATGCGACTCCTTTTGACAAAGCTGCACGCGTCTTCTGAAAAGCAGAGAAAGCGTCGCCGAACTTTGCGCTTGTCGGCTAAAGATATGTAGTTGCGGTGATGGCCTCCACGTGTTGTCTGAAAAGAAGAAATCTTTTGACAAAGTTGAACGCGTCTTCTGAAAAGCAGAGAAAGCGTCGCCAAAATTACGCCGGAAATTCCGGCTTTTTGAATCGGTGGACGCGTCGCCTTGGCTTTTTTATTGAGCTATCGATCACCACAACAAACACACTCTGAAGATTTCCCATTCCTGAAACTCGACTCCGGCCCTTTGTGAAATTTTTAACTCCATCCACCCCTTCTCTTTGAACACTTTTTGAAAAAAATGGCAAACTCATCGAACCTTAGCTTAGATTTGAGTCTCAGCAGCGATCCGGTTGCGCCCCGTCAAGGTAATGTATGGCGCCCTTCTTTTTTATCTTCTAACGGTCCTCTTTCAGGTGAAGACTCTGTGATGCAGGACGCCACAACAGCTACAATAGTAGCTAAAAACCTCCTCACTCCAAAAGATAGTAGGCTGCTGTCAGGACGGTCCGATGAGTTGGCCGTTCAAGAGTCTCTCGCACTTAGTGTTCAGTGTGCGAGCTCTGTGTCCAACATGGGCCTACGCCTGCTTGCCCGCTCCCGTCAGGTGGAATCGTTGATGGCAGAGGTGGAAAGACTTAAGCAAGAGATCCAGCAGCTTAAGTACGAGAATAGAAGTTTGCATGTGCTTGCAAATAACTATTCGTCGGGGATGAAAAGGAAGCTTGATGAGCTGCAAGAATCTGAGGGTCGAATTCACAGTGACCGTCAAAGGTTTTCGTCTTTCCTCCAGAGGCACCTTTTTCCTGGCTCATCCAGCGCTTGGCCAAGTATTGAGGCCTGGAATGCTCTATCTTCGATGCCTCCCGCTCCGATGCCTTCTGTTCCTACGCCTTCCGCTTCTATGCCTCCCGCTTCTGCGCCTTCCGCTTCTGCGCCTCGTAGTGGGACTTCACGCAAACAACCTTTGTGAAGCTCCATCTTTCTCCATGTTTAGTATCTTTCTTTTTTTTTTTTTTTTTTTTTTTTTTTTTTTTTTTTTTTTATTAACATAAATAAAATCAAACGGCATAGAATTGGTCCTTGAATGGAAGGTGATAATTGAAGTGAACCGGCATTGGTTTGAATTCTAGTGTAGGTGCCTGATTCAAAAAAAATAGCAAGTTAGTATAAAATCTAATGGAATTTGGAAAAAAATACTTACTTGTTTTGTCCGACAAGAACTCAATGACAAATACCACTCCTTTGAAAGTTTCAGGGATATTGGACTTGGCCAGATTGCAAGTGATGGTTATTACTTGTCCAATGTCATCAAATTTAACTTCTTTGGATTTTGTGGTTTCAAGAACGTCCTCTTTGATGGATTCATGACATTCCCTACTTGTCACCTTTGGAAGGGCTTCCAAGATGTCTTTTTCACCTTCTTCTTCCTTGGAAGTCATGAATCTGCAAGGAATAGGGTTAAAAATAATGAAATTTGGAAGAACCATACCTGTATTAGATGGCATAGGAGCCTCCGGTAAAGGTGTTTCCACCCTTTCCGTGGGTTGGGTGTATTCCTCTTCCTTGTGATTTGATTTTGATGGTTGAGGGTCCGTTCCAACCTCCTTGTCACTTCTCAACATGATTTCCTTGGCAGTTTCAAATTCTCCCTTCTGATTTGCAATGGTTGAACTAGGGAGTTCGCCTTGGTCGCAAAATTGTCCTTCGAACTCCGCTATCTGCCCAATTTGCTTTTCCAGAGTAGTAAGTAATTGAAAAATCGTATCATTATCATTTGAATTACCTACATTCCTTTGGGCAGGTTGTGGTGGCTGCATAGGCGTTGAATAGAACTCCTCATACGGCTGCCAATATCCTTCTTGTTGAGCCTCATTGTCTTGATTTTGTAAGCCCTGCACCAAACAAATTAATTCATCAAGCTTTTGGTTATAATTTATTGACGAACTTAAATTTGGTTGGGCATATTGAATATGAGGTTGTGGTGGCTGCCAATATCCTCCTTGTTGAGCATTTTGAGGTTCCCACCACATAGAGTTTGAATGATCACTCCAATCCGAATTGTAAGTATTGGAAAACACGTTATTCCTTGATTGAAGATTAAATATATCAACTCTTTGCATTTGGGACCTTTCCATGAGTTGTGACAAAAGAGAAGCATTATCAAATGCCATCTTGTTCTTAACAAACAAAACACAAATAAAAAAAAAAAACTAAATCTAAAAGACAATACAGAAACAAACAATCCAAGGGATTAGCAAATTTTCTAATCCCCGGCAACGGCGCCAAAATTTGATGCGAGATTTATACGCACACAAATTAAACCCTCTTTTTGACAATTGTAGTATAAGTATAAGTAGGGATCGTTCTGGACCGGGGATTAGGAGGGATTGTTAATCTCTTGGAAACTGACTTAAAAACGTAAAAACAATATAAAACACTAAACTAGACTCAAGAAATGCGAAACTAAACGTTAAAACACTAAGACAAACCAAAAGACTCAAACACTTTAAAAACACAAACTAAAACACTATACTAAACTCGAAGAATTCAAAACTAAAAATAAGAAAGATTAAGACTAAGACTTAAACGAAATATGGGGGGATTGATTTTGGACGAATTTAAACTAAAATGGATAGATTGTAAAGAAAACAAATTGTAAATATGAAATTGACGGAAATGAATGGATGGTATGGCTAGCTAAGGGGTTCATCTCCATACATGTTACACTTGCATAATAAAATGATTTCCAATTGCATTTCAATAAACCATGAATTCTCAACACCCCGGGTTAATTAGGTTCGCTTAAATTAACCGTCAAGTTTTCCTTAAGTTAATGAATTGGATGATTGCATACGACAACCCAAAGCATTCCTCACAAGTTCCCTACATGAATTGCATAATAGAGAAACAAGCAAGAATCATTAAGCATCATGAAAACTATAAGTGTTGACGAGGCATTCGTTACTATGATTGCATGAAACTTATGCCAAGAATTCGTTTAACGCGATTGTTTATAAGCAACCTCCACTACTTGTGAATATAAGTTCATAACGATTAGGTGAAACTCACTTATATTCTAGCGTCATATTCATGCATGAAAATTAAGCGCGCATTCTTAATAAACATACATAAATAAGTTATCAATCAAATAGTTAAACAAATTGAATTCACAACTTATGAAACGCAATTAGAAGTAATCAAATCAAAATGCAAGCATAAACATTTATTTCGAATTACCCCCTAGCTAAAGGGGGATTAGTTCTTCATAACATTGAAATCAAAGAAACACCTAAACATTCCAACAACTCAAACTTGAATTGTATGAACGTTTAGGCACTCTTCTCTTCCATTCCTTATACGTACAAAACAAAGAGAATTAAAATGAAACATTGAAATCAAAGAATCACCTAAACATTCCAACAACTCAAACTTGAATTGTATGAACGTTTAGGTCCTCTTCTCTTCCTCGTTGTTGTAGCATAAGGTCTAAGGATAGTTGGTTTGGGGGAATGGAAGTGTGGAATGGAGTGAGGAGTGATGGAAATGGAAAGATGGTTGGTGTTTGGATTAGTAGGGAGGGGGGACTCACGGCTAAGGAAAGAATGGAAGTGTTTGAGGGGTGTTGTGTTGTGAATGAGATGTTCTTGAATGAATGAATGCAAGGGTATTTATAGGAGTAGTGGAGGGAACATATGGTTGTTTGTTTAAGATGCAAGTGGCTAATTAATGATGGAAAAGTATGTGATTTAAAGGATGCAAAGTGAATGAATCATGAATCATTGTGGATGAAAGGTGGAAGTGCATGTGTTGATGACTAGGTTAGTGGGTGGAAATCTGAAAATGGCATATAGGAAATAATGAAGATGCAATAAATAATGCATGTAAAGTGTGTGTGAATGCATGTGAAGATGCAATAAATAATGCATGTAGGGTTAGGAAATAATGAAGAAATGCATGTGAGATGTTTGGAAAGGAAATGGGAACCCACAACAATGAAGTTGTTTTGTGTTGTGAATTATGATGAATGCATGTGAGTTAAAGAGGGAGAATGTGGTGAAATGATGAAGTAGGAAGGTGGAAATGCATGTGAGATGTTTGGAAAGGAATAAAGAATGAATGGTGGAAATGTGAGTGAATGATGTGCATGTGTGAGAATGCATGTGGAATTAAGAGGAGTATGGAAGTGAAATAAATGAATGATATGTTAAGTGATAAGTGAATGATATGTGGTGAGTGATAAGTGAATGGTTTGATAAGTGATAAATGAATTAGTTTAAAGGGCTAGGGTTTAAGTACATAGAATGGGCCTAAAATAGGTTGGTTTGTATGGCATAATGTGTTTGATTGGGCTAGAGCCATTGTTTTGTGTCTTCAAGTGCATACAAGGCCTTCAAATTCGTCCATCCTCTTGGCTCCATGGATAAGCTATCCAATCCATGCCCAAAAATGCTCCAAATGGCCTCAAAATGCACTTTCTTGCTCCCTAGGCCCTTAGAACCTGAAAACACACAAAAGAAGCATAAAGGACTAAAATAACGAGAGAAACATAACGTAAATGCACGAGAACAAGCCATTTAAGTCGCATGAATATGCTCCTATCAATACACAAATAAGTTATCAATCAAGCAGTTAAATGAATTGAATCCACAACTCATGAAATTCCAACCAAAGGTAATCAATTTATATTGCAAGCATAAACATGGTTTTGAATCACCCCCTAGCTAACTAGGGATTTAGCCTCTCATGTTCACAGAAAGAGAAACAAAATTGAATTTAAACATAAAGAACAAAAGATTGATTACACCTAAAACGCCCAACGAATCCACTTTGAATTTCTGCACGTTTCAAGCTCCTCTTTCTCCTTTCTTCTTGCTGCGGCAGAGAAGGTTTTATGGGTTTTTGGATGATTTTCTGGGTTATAGATGGGTTTAGGGTGGTAAAGGGTTGCGGCAAGGGGTGTGGGTGGTGTATGGAAGTGTGGAATGGTGGGGGGAATGGATGGTGGTGTTGCGGCAGAGAGTGGAAGGTGGCTGCAATGGATGGTTGTTGCGGACTGAAGGTGGGAGAAGGGATGGTGGCTGCGGCAGAGATGTGTTTGTGGCTGAAAATATGAAGAATGAATGAATGAAAGAAGAAAAAGCTAGGGTGCGGCTTAGGGTTTAGTTTATATAGGGTTTTAGAAAATAAAACCCTAGCTTATTTTTATTAACTAAAATAAAATCAAAGGCTTCTAGAAAAAGGATATAAAATCAGAAATTAAAGAGGGAATGGCTGCAAGGTGCGGCTAGGGTTTTAAATTAGGAGAGGAGCATGTGTTTATTTGCCTAACCTAGGACAAAACTACCCCCCCTTGCACGGCAAGGGAAGGGAATTAGGGGAAAGGCACGGCAAAGAGGTTTAAGGGGGCTAGGGCCTTTGTTTTGTGTCCTAAAGTGCCTACAAGGCCTTCAAAGTGGCTAGAAAATACAGACGTTTAAGATTAGGAAAGGTTACCAAAACGGGAAACCTAGGGTTAACTTTCCTACTTAAAGTAGGAATCCTTGTTGAAGTAGGAATCCTCGTTGAAGTAGGAATTCATCGTTGAAGTAGGAATTCATCGTTGGAGTAGGAATTCATCGTTTCTTCAAGTCTTCAACTCATTCATTCCTCTTTTGCTCCAAAAGACTCCAATTTGCATCTTCTTGCACACTTTGGCTTTATAATCTGAAAATGCACAAACGTGACTTTAAACACTAAAATAACTAAGGAAACACAACATAAATGCACGAGAACAAGCTAATTAAGTTGCATGAATATGCTCCTTTCAGTATCTCTATTATGATGTCATGTAGGGGACTTTTGAAGAATGCTTTGGGTTGTCGTATGATGTCATCCAATCCAATAACTTAAGGAAAATCTGAGGGTTAATTAGTGATGTCACGGTTAATCTGGGGTGTTGAGGTTCATGGTTTATCGAAAAGCAACTGGAAATCAATTTGTATGCAAGTGTGTCATGTGTGGAGAAGAACCCTCTAGCTATCTAATCATCCATCGTTTTTCCCAAATTCGTCCAAATCCTATTCAAGTCTTTTAGTTACTTGTTTTTATCTTAAATTCGTCAAAAACCTAATCCCCTTTATTTAGTTGTGTCAAATTTGTCCTAATTAGTGTTTTTGAGTGTTTTGAGTCAAAACCAAACCTATTTTCGTCCAAGTTGAGTCTTAGAGTCTAGTTTGAGTCTTTTTTATTGTTTTGTGTTGTTTAGAGTCTTTTAAGTTTGTTTTGAGTCATATAAGTTTAGTTAACAGTCTTTTGAGTTTGTTTAAGTGTTTTGAAGCATATTTTTGTATCTTTGAGTTAGTTTTCATTAGATTAGCAATCCCTCCTAATCCCCGGCCTAGAATGATCCCTACTTATATCTATACTACAATTGTCAAAAAGAGGGTTTAATTTGTGTGCTATTATATATAGGGTTTCAGAAAATAAAACCCTAGCTTATTTTGGCTAATTAAAATTAAGTCAAAGGCTTTTAGAATTAGGAAATTAAATCAGAAATTAAAAGGGAATTGGCTGCAAGGTGCGGCTAGGGTTTTATTTAGGAAGGATCATGTGTTTAAATGCATAAACTAGGACAAAAATGCCCCCCCTTGCACGGTAAGGGAAGGGGAGAAGGGAAAACCCACGGCAAAGGTGTGAAAGTGGGCTAGGGCCTTTGTTTTGTGTCCTAAAGTGCATACAAGGCCTTCAAAGTGGCTAGAAAATACGGACGTTTAAGATTAGGAAAGGTTACCAAAATGGGAAACCTAGGGTTAACCTTCCTACTTCAAGTAGGAATCCTTGTTGGAGTAGGAATCCTTGTTGTTCTAGGAATCCTCATGTGAGTAGGACTCCATCTTCGATTAGGAATTCATATTTCTTCAAGTCTTCATCTCATTCATTCCTCTTTTGCTCCAAAAGACTCCAATTTGCATCTTCTTGCACCCTTTGGCTTTATAACCTGAAAACACACAAAAGTGACTTTAAACACTAAAATAACTAAGGAAACACAACATAAATGCACGAGAACAAGCCAATTAAGTCGCATGAATATGCTCCTATCAAATTCCCCCACACTTAGCTTTTGCTAGTCCTCGAGCAAAACAAAACAACTAAAGAAAACAAGACGAAACAAAACAAACAAAACATAACCTAAACCTTCCAACGTTTGCCTCAGGGATTTCCAATGAAACATGACATGTCAAAGATCATTACTCACATAGCTTTTAGTCTTCCTTCCCCTCGAGCACATACTTAATCATAGTCACCATTCACTAGTTCGCATTTAATCAATTAAAACACATTTTGAATGTAGTAACATGCCTTAGAGAATTCCCTCAATTCCTCACTAGTTATGCACTCAATTTTCACTCAGATTTTCTGACTACACACCCTACAATAGTTATATGTGAGAAGATTGATGTAAACATGAAAGACTAGTACTCACATATGATATAACAAAGACAGCAATTTCTGGAGTAATTAAACATGTTTAGATATGATCTCATGAATGGAATGCTACTACTTAGATGCGAGAACCAGTGACACCATATGCTCATACCAAATTCAAACTCCACAATTGAAATGCACAACACTCAAGATAGAGGTCAAGGGTTGTAACAGGGCTTGGGGTATTGGCTAACAAGGAAAGATAGGGATAAACAAAAGTTCTTTAAGCAATAGCAAGCAAATAATGAATTTAAGACTTAGAATTCACTTAGAATGCAGAAATCAACTTTTAGACAAATAGGGAGGATTCAAGCAACTCTTAGGGCCTAATTCATTGTTTTGGACCCTTACTTCAACAACCAATACTTTGGAACTCTTTTCACCTCTTTTCAACTCTTTTTCACTTCTTTTTTTTTTCTTTCTTTTTTTTTCTAAACCTTTTTTTTTTCTCTAGCCGTGCCTATGGCACATAAACTCACATCAATAATCCTTCCCCCACACTTATTTTCTGCAACACAATAATCAAAAGGAATTCATTTTCAGTCATGCTTACTATGCTTCAAGAACAAGGGTATGGATGGTCCTAATCTAGGCTAGGTGAGGATAATATGGGTTAACAAAGAACATGGGCTAACACGGCTCAATGGGGTTAAACTTAAACACAAAATGAGTTAAGGGCACACGGCTATTTGGCTTTGATGGTGGTCACTACACAACTTCATCTTGAATACGTGTTATGCAAATCAATAACATGCTTTGAATGAAATGGGCATGAGTTCTAGCATTTGGAACTAAGTGATGAGACGCCTTCTAAGTAGTAACCAAGCAAAGAATAATGAGATCATGCAACGACTTTAAAAAACAATGATGCACAAATTATTACTCTCCAAATAAACGTTTAGGCTCAAGTCTCACAGGGATGTAGCATTAGTTTGAGTTCATTCCTTCAAGCATGTTACAAAAACTAACTTTCCTTTGTGATTACATGTGAATTCGTAAACTATAACTACAACCAAGCATAAACCAAAGAGTATATCAAACGTCCATCCATGTTTGTAACTTTCTTTAACCATCATGCAATTAAAAACTAAATCCTCATCATTGTGTTGGAAGGTAACCTACGACACAAACAAACACACAAAAACAACTCTTTTTGGGTTTTTTCAAAACAATTTTTCAAATTTTTATGGGTTTTTCGGATCTTTAAGTCAACACACACTAAAACACTCTAAAATAGCTTAAAACACTTAAAAACAGCAAGGAACAACATTGGAAGTTATGGGTGATAAAATCCCACGAATTTGCATCAACAACATTAGTTACCCCCCCACACTTAAATCAAACATTGTCCTCAATGTTTCAAGCCTAAAATCACACCAAACAAAAGTAAACACACAAACAGCAACTAAACACACTAAGCATGGCAGAATGTAAATAACTAAGAGAAGAGGCTAGGGACGCAAATCTGGTTATGGAGTGTAAATGCCATCCTCTCCTTGGTGATTACATCGGTTGCCTCCCACGAAGCGCTTGCTTTAACGTCTTGCAGCCGGACGATGGTGTGCTTATTCCCCATTGGAGCCCACGGCATGCAATGGGATCTCCTCCACAACATGCTCAACAAAGTTCTCATAGTAGGGTTTCAACCTATGGCCATTCACCTTGAATTCTTGTCCAGTTTTCAAACTTTGTATTTGGACTGCACCATGAACAAAAACATTAGTTATAACAAATGGACCAACCCACTTAGAACGTAACTTACCGGGGAATAACCGAAGACGGGAATTGAATAACAACACTTTCTGCCCGATTGAGAAGGTTTTGCCTCTAATCATCTTGTCATGGACGGCCTTAGTCTTCTCTTTGTAAATCCGGGCATTCTCATACGCCTCATGCCTAATCTCTTCAAGCTCGCTCAATTGTAGCTTCCTATGATTTCCAGCCGTGTCCACATCCTTATTGAAGGTCTTGATCGCCCAATGTGCCTTGTGTTTAAGCTCCACGGGTAGATGGCATGGCTTGCCATAGACTAGCCGAAATGGGGACATACCAATGGGCGCTTTGTAAGCCGTTCGATACGCCCACAATGCATCCTCCAAACGCAAGCTCCAATCTTTTCTATTTGGCCCCACGGTCTTTTCCAGGATTTGCTTTATTTCTCGATTTGAAACTTCGGCTTGGCCACTGGTTTGGGGGTGATAAGGTGTGGAAACCTTATGCATCACGTTGTACTTCTTGAGCAACGCCGCAATGGTGCGGTTGCAAAAATGAGACCCACCATCGCTTATGAGCACTCGAGGCATCCCAAATCTAGAGAAAATGTTAGATTTTACAAAATCTGCAACAACTCTAGAATCGTTAGTTCGGGTGGCTTTAGCTTCCACCCACTTTGACACATAATCAACGGCAAGTAAAATGTAAGTATAACCAAAACACATAGGGAAAGGACCCATAAAATCAATACCCCAAACATCAAAGATTTCAACAACAAGGATTGGGGTTTGCGACATTTGGTCTCTTTGGCCTAAACTTCCTGTCTTTTGACATCGATCACATGTTAAGCAAAAACCACTTTCAAGAACTTTAAACGCTGTGCGTTGTGTGCCAAAGTGTCCACCACATGCATATGTATGGCAAAAACTCAAAATGGAATTAAATTCAGATTCATGAACACAACGACGCACAATCTGATCCGGGCAGATTTTCCACAAATAAGGGTCGTCCCAAACATAGAAACGTGCATCCTTTTTTAGTTTATCACGTTGGGCCTTGCTTAAGGTGTTAGGAACTTGCTTAGACACCATAAAATTGACCAAATCGGCATACCAAGGGGTACTTACCTCAACGGACAGAAGTTGTTCATCCGGAAACGTTTCTGAAATGGGAAGGTCCTCTTCTTCACGCACCATTCGACTTAGGTGGTCAGCCACCACGTTTTCACATCCCTTCTTGTCCCTAATTTCAATGTCGAATTCTTGAAGTAGGAGCATCCAACGAATGAGCCTTGGTTTGGCCTCCTTTTTGGTGAGAAGATACTTCAAGGCTGCGTGGTCAGTGAAAACAATTACTTTAGTACCAATTAGATATGATCTAAACTTATCTAACGCAAATACAACCGCCAAAAGTTCTTTTTCGGTTGTAGAATAATTTAATTGAGCATCATTTAAAGTGCGTGAAGCATAATAAATAACATGTGGCTGTTTGTTTTTCCTTTGGCCCAAAACAGCTCCAAGGGCATAATCCGATGCATCACACATCAACTCAAAGGGAATGGACCAATCTGGTGGAGTGATGATTGGTGGCGTGGTGAGAGCCTCCTTTAAGTGCTTGAATGCCGTGGAGCATGCATCATCAAACTCGAAAACCACCTCTTTTTGAAGCAATCGGCATAGTGGCTGCGCAATCTTGGAGAAATCCTTTATGAAACGCCTATAAAAACCTACGTGACCAAGAAACGAACGAACCTCTCTAACCGATGTTGGAGAAGGTAAGTGACGAACAAGGTCTACCTTAGATTTATCCACTTCAATGCCTTTTTCAGAAATAATATGTCCTAGAACAATACCTTGCTTAACCATGAAGTGACATTTTTCCCAATTAAGCACAAGATTTGTTTCAACACAACGTTTCAAAATTAAGGTCAGATTATTTAAACAATGATCAAAGGAATCACCAAACACACTAAAGTCATCCATGAATATTTCAATAATCCTCTCAACATAATCAGAAAATATGCTAACCATACACCTTTGAAACGTGGCAGGAGCATTGCACAAGCCGAATGGCATGCGTCAATATGCAAACGTTTCAAAGGGACAAGTAAAAGTGGTCTTTTCTTGATCATCCCGGGCAATAACAATTTGATTATAACCAGAATATCCATCAAGAAAACAATAAAATGAATGACCCGCTAACCTCTCAAGCATTTGATCTAGGAACGGCAATGGGAAGTGGTCCTTCCTTGTGGTGGCGTTTATCTTCCTATAATCAATGCATGCACGCCAACCGGTTTGGATTCGGGTGGGCACAAGCTCATTCTCTGCATTCTCCACAACCGTCACTCCAAATTTCTTGGGAACACATTGGATAGGTGAAACCCATCGGCTATCGGAGATGGGGTAGATCACTCCACAATCAAGGAGTTTGATTATCTCCTTCTTCACCACTTCCATCATCGGAGGGTTGAGACGGCGTTGAGCCTCTCTAGTTGGTTTGGCCCCCTCCTTAAGAAATATGTGATGCATACATGTTGTGGGACTAATACCTTTGATATAGGCCACGGTCCAACCTAGGGCAGATTTGTACTCCTTCAAAACACGCACTAGTTTCTCTTCTTCTTGTGCCGTGAGTGATGAAGAAATAATGGCAGGTAAGGTCTCCTCTTCCCCCAAGAAAATGTACTTCAAATGGCTAGGTAGTGGTTTGCGATCAAGGATAGGTGCCTGAATTATGGATGGAAGCAACTTGTTAGTCGAAATGGGAATTGACTCAAAGTTAGAAAACTTACCATCGTGCTTAGGCAATGACTCAAGGGCATCAACCAACTCAATGCATTCCTCACTAGGAGGCACGGCATGCAATGGAGTGTGTGTGCCATGGCCTAGCAACAGTCCCCCTCCCTTGGTTTTGAGTTCCATGCTTCGTGTAATGACATTTCCAAGTCCATCGGCGTTCAACTCTTCAAGGTATCCCTGCGCCAAAGAGTCAATTACATCAATGGAGAAACATGAATGATCCTCACTAGGATACTTAATAGAATCAGAAAGATTAAAATTAACAACTTCCCCATCAATTCCATGGACAAAGTTCCATTAAACACATCAATCTTCGTCCGAGCCGTCTTCATGAATGGCCGTCCAAGGAGGATTGGCAACGAAGGGGCATGGTCAGATTCATCCATCTCGAGCACATAGAAGTCCGCGCGGAAAGATTAAATAATTTACCTGCACTAACACATCTTCCAAAACTCCCTTTGGATAGGCATTAGATCTATCGGCCAATTGTATGATCACACCATCATTTTTCAATACTCCTAGGTTCATAGATGCATAAATTGAATATGGCATGACATTTATAGAGGCACCTAGGTCTAGCATGGCAGATTCAAAACGAGTGTTACCTATGACACAAGGAATGGTAAAACTACCCGGATCTTTGCATTTGGGGGGGTAGTTTGCGTTGCAAGATGGCGGAGACATTTTCACCTACCTTTACCACCTCTTTGGTCGACATCCTTTTCCTAGTGGTGCAAAGCTCCTTTAAAAACTTGGCGTACCTCGGGACTTGCTTGATTGCATCCAAAAAGGGTATGTTAACTTGAACTTTCCGAAATATCTCAAGGATGTCCTTCTCGGCTTCTTCTTTCTTTGTTTGCATGAACCTACTAGGAAAAGGCACATTCGAAGGAAAAACATTAGTAGGAACCGAATTTGACACATTCTTACCCTTTTTGGACAAATTGGACATTTTGGGGTCACTAAAAGCTTGCGGCAAAGGTGTTTCCACCTTTGCCGTGGGTTGGCTTGATTCCTCCTCTTCAATTCTCAGTTTTTCGTCCTCGTTGGGACCTGATGGTGATGGTGTAGGACCTGCCCCAACTTCTTTTCCACTTCTCAAGAGTATGGCCTTTGTACTTTCGAAGCCTCCCTTTGGGTTTGGAATGGTAGAACTAGGAAGTTGGCCTTGGTCACGAAATTTCCCTACAAAATCTGCAATCTGCCCAATTTGTTTCTCCAATTGATCCACCCTCTTGTCTTGATTTTGCATGGCTTTGGCTTGATTCTCTTGCCCCTGAGACAAATTAGTTAGTAACTTAAGAAGTGTATCATTGTCTAGGGATGTACCTGAAGCATTTGGGGCAGATTGTTGTGGAGCATGTGTGGGTGTGTATGGCTTAGTGAAGAACCCCGGGGGTTGTTGTCTAAAGCCTCCTTGTTGTGGTGGTTGTTGGGGCTCCCTCCACTTGAAATTTGGGTGGTCTCTCCAACCTGGATTATATGTGTTAGAATATGGATCGTTCCTTGGTTGGTTTTGGCCTTGAAATCCAATTGCATTTGCGCTTTCCCATCCACCATTTTCGATTAGTTATGGGCTGATAGGAGCCTATTTATGCTACTTAGTTTTGTTGTTTCCTTGCATTTAGTGAGTTAATTACTTTTTATTTTAGTCTTTTAAGCTATTTTCGTATGTTTTTAGGTCCTAATGGAAAAAGGAGCAAGAAAGGGCATTTTGGAGCTAAATGGAGCATTTTTGGGCATGGATTGGATAGCTTAACCATGGAGTAAAGAGGATGGACGAAATTGAAGTCAAGAAGGGCTAGGAAAGGCTACAAATCTGGTGGATGAAGTCCTAATCCAAAGAAGATAAGGAAATAGCAAGAAATAAGGAACCTTATCCAACCTTATCTTATCCCAACCAACCTTATCCTTTCCTAACTCTAACATTATCTTATCCTATCCTATCCAAATCAGGTTTAGGAGTTGCAATCCTTCCTCTACACCTATATCATGAGTCCTTATCCATGTAGGTCCAGAAATCTACCCTTTACCCCTTCTAGAAGTCTAAATTCTGCCAAAAAATACCTAGTTTCTAGAAGCCCTTAATTTATGGCGAAAATTCCCTATCCCTTTCCCTTTTGGTTTCTACAAAGACTTAACCCTTTTTCCATGGGATTGTGCAATCCTTGTCCTTCACTAAGTGTGCATAATTAGCCTATATAAACAGCCAATGCCTCACCATTTAATCCATCCATTCACTCATTCATTCATTCATACTTTCAGCCATTAAACACCACAACTCACCCTACACCACCCTAGTGCCGCAAGCAACGAAGGAAGGAGAAGAAGACTTGTGCAATCTGCCATCCAAGGAGGGTTCGAAATCTGCCATTGGAGTGTGGAGAGTTTCTAGGTGTATTCTATCCTTAGTCTTAGTTCAATGTTTAAATTTAATTATCTTTGTTTTGCGAACATGAGGAACTAACTTCTTTTTAGTTAGAGGTGAATTCGAAGCCATGATTATATGTTTTATATGAATTGATTACGTCCGGTTATTATTTCTTAAGGCATAAATGTGATTTGCTTATCTAAGTTATTAAAACTGGTTTAAGTATGTGGGTTGGGGGTTAACACTTAATTTGCATGCATGAATTTGATGCTAGAATATAAGGGGCTTTCTGATGCGAAAATAGTTAAGCACACAAATTAACCCACTTGTTGTCAAATTGTAGTAAGGATGCAAGTAGGGACCGTTCTGGACTAGGGATTAGGAGGGCTTGCTAAAACCTCTAAACTGACTTAAAAACATAAAAACAAAGTTCAAAACGTTCACAAAGACTCAAAGGACTCAAAACAGGTTCAAAAGACTCAAAACTGCCTAAAAACACTAACTAGGCAGTTTCTGACCTTAAACACAATTTTGGACGAATTTAAGATTATAGGGTGATTCAAAACACTTTAAAACACAAACTAAACAGATTCTAAACACTCTAGAACAAGAATGTAAAGGGGGGTTTTGATTTGACGAAAATTGAAATAACAAAACAAATTATAAAACTAGGCAGATTGTAAAACGAATTTGTGAAACAAGATGATGGATGGATTAGTTAGAGGTCCATTCTCCACACATGACATATTTGTATACGAATCGATTTTCCAAATGCTTTTCACTAACTATGTTGCTCAACACCCCAAGTTAACCGTGAACAACACTTTTTTTAACTTTCAAGTTTTCCTTAAGTTATTGAATTGGATGAGAATGCGCATACAACAACTCAAAACATTCTCTAAAAGTCCCTTACGTGAAAAGCACAATAAAGGTACAATCAAAGATCATTAAGTTCCATGAAAAGTATAAGTATTGACGAGGCAATTGTTACTATGAAAAGCATGAAACTTTTGCCAAGAATTCAATTAACGCGGTTGTGACTAGCAACCTTCACTACTCATGTTTATAAACTCGTAACGATTAGGTGAAACTTGTTTATAAACTAGCATCAAGTTCATGCATGAAAACTAAGTATGCATCCTTAATCAACATACAAGAACAAGTTTTTAATAAATAGATAATTGAATTGCAACCACAACCTAACAAATCACAATTGGAAGAAATCAATTCATATTTCAAACATGTTCATGGCTTCAAACTTTCCCCTAACTAATTAGGGGTTTAGCCACTCATGATTACAGCAAACTCAAAGATTAATAACAAAGTAAACATTGAAAACAAGAACGAAGTACACCTAAGAACGCTCCAATCTGCAAGCATGAAACGTTCAAGGCCTCCTTCCTCTCCTAATTGCTGCGGCACAAGGGTTTTTGGTGAGTTTTGGGGGTTATGGATGATGTAGAATGATGTGTTTAGGGTAGGGATGGATGTAGGGGACGGCAAGGGAAGTTTTGTGCAGAAAATATGGAGAATGATGAAGTATGGATGTGTTAGAGGGAAGGGATGAATTTCTGGCGTGAATGGTGAATGAATGAATGTTTCGTGGCTGCAACAAGGAGGTTTATTAATAGGATTTCAGGAATTAAAACCCTAGGTTATTTAGGTAGTCAGAATTTAAGTCAAAAGCTTTTAGAAATAGGAAATCAAATCAGAAAAGTGAAGGAAACTACCTAAAAGTTGCAGCAAAGGAATTAAACACAAAAGGAATGTGTTTAAATGCAATGAAATAAGAAAGAATCATCTCCCTTGCACGGCAAGGAAGAGGAAAGGTCAATGGAGGTGCACGGCAAGGCTTTTAAGAAATAGGTAAGTGTTTAATTCCCTAAATCAATTCTAAGAATCAGGAATTAAGTTAAATCCCTTTAGAATAGGTAATTGAAATCAGGAATGAGGGGAAAAAGGCTAAGTCTTGCGGCACAAGGGAGGAAAAGAAGGGAAAGTGCAAAACTTGCAAATTTTGAGTGAAAAGGAATGTATAGGTGCGGCTAAGACTTTTAAGAAAGGGGATTGTGACATATTCTTGCAGATTTTGGGAGAGAAAAGGAAGGTAAGGTGCGGCACAATTTAGGACATGTCTAGGGCTTCTAGAACATGTGATTTAGGCAACCAACATTATTTGGAAACTTGCACAATTGGAAACCTTTCAAGAATAGAAACTCCCCATAATGGAAACTGGTTTCCAATTCTTGATTCCTCCTTCTTCCTTCGATTCTAGGCTCACTTGATCTTCAATTTCGTCCAACACTTTGGCTCCAAGCATAAGCTATCCATCCTTAGCCCAAAAGTGCTCCAAAAGGCTCCAAAATGCACTTCTTTGCTCCTTTAGCCCTTAGAACCTGAAAACACACAAAAGAAGCATAAAGGACTAAAATAACTAAGGAAACACAACGTAAATGCACGAGAACAAGCCAATTAAGTCGCATAAATATGCTCCTATCAAATTCCCCCACACTTAGCTTTTGCTAGTCCTCGAGCAAAACAAACAAACTAAACAAAACGAAACGAAGCAAAACAAACAAACGACAATCTAAACCTTCCAACGTTGCCTCAGGGATTTCCAATGCACATGACATGTTAAAATTCATTATCCCCACAGATTTTGGTCCTCTTTACACTTGAGCACATTCTTAATCATAGTCACCACATACTAGTTCACAATTAAGCATTTAAAACCATGTTTTGAATGTAGTAACATGCCTTAGAGAATTTGCTCAATTCCTTACAAGATATGCACTCAATTTTCACTCAGATTTTCTAACTACACACCCTAATCTAGTTATATGTGAGAAGATTGATATAAACATGAAAACGAACACTCACATATATGTATCACAAAGAAAGCAATTTTTGGAGTTAATAAGCATGTTTAGATATGATCTCATGAATGGAATGCTACTACTTAGATGCGAGAACCAATGACACCATATGCTCATACCAAGTTCAAACTCCACAAATTGAAACACATAACACTCAAGATTGAAGTTAAGGGTTGTAATGGGGCTTGGGGTGTTTGGCTAACAAAGAAGGGATATGGAAAACAAAGGTTCTTAAAGAAATAGTGAGCAAAGCATTTGAATCAACTTAGAATTCACTTTTGAATGAAAACTCAATGTTTGAACAAAAAGGGAGAATTTAGACAATTTAGGGCCAGATTTGGTGTTTTGGACCCTTTCTTCAACATTCAACACTTCATCACTCATTCTTACATCTTTTCAAGCTCTTTTTCCTTTCTTTCTTTCTTTTCTTTTCTGTTTTGCTTTTTCATACGTTTTTCACAACTTTTTCTTTTCTTTTGAATCTCAAAACATACATATAAACTTAAGAACAAACATTCCCTCCCCCACACTCATTTTCTTGCGTAATGTAACTCAAAAGGAACTCATTTAAGTCATGCTCACTAACTTTTAAGAACAAGGGTGTGGACTGTCCTAAACTAGGCTAGGTGAGGAAAATGTGGTTTAACAAAGAATAAAGGCTAAACAAGGCTCAACGGGGTTAACTTAAACATAAAATGAGGTAGGATACACGGCAATTTGGCTCTGGTGGTGGTCACTACACAACTTCTTCTTGAATATGTGTTATGCAAATCAATAACATGCTTCGAATGAAATGGGCATGAGTTCTAGCATTTGGAACTATATGATGAAACGCCTTCTAAGTAATAACCAAGCAAAGAATAATGAGACCATGGAACGACTTTAGAAAACAATAATGCACAGATTTTAACTCTCCAAATAACGTTTAGGCTCAAGTCTCACAAGGTTGTAGCGTTTGTTTGAGTTCCTTCCTTCAAGCATGTTACAAAAACGAAATTTTCTTTTATGATTGCACGTGAAGTCATACATTATAACCATAACCAAGCATATACCAAGAGTAAATCAAACTTTTCTCCATGTTTATAACTCTTTTTAACAGTCATGCAATTACAAACCAAATCCTCATCATTGTGTTGGAAGGTACCCTAAGACACAAACACACAAAAACGACTCAAAACACTCTTTTTAGGCTTTTCAAAACATGTTTCTCAAATTTTTATGTGATTTTCAGAGTTATAAAACAAAACACACTAAAACACTCCAAAACAGCTTAAAAACCCTTTAAAAAAGCAAGGAACAACACTTGAAGTTATGGGTGATAAAATCCCACGAATTTGCATCAAATAAACTTAGTTACCCCCCCACACTTAAATCAAACATTGTCCTCAATGTTTTAAACATAAATTCACACAAAACACAAGTAAACACACAAACAGCAACTAAACAACATAACAGGGCAGATTAGAAACAACAACAAAGATAAGGGTTTGAGGAACGCAAATCTGGGATTTGGGAGATTCCTAGGGCTTCCTTTGTTGCATGGATGGGTTGCCTCCCACATAGCGCTTGCTTTAACGTCGTACAGCCAGACGAACACCTTCATCAAGCTTCAGAGGAGGCCACGGCATGCAAGGGAAGCTCTTCCATAACATGCTCTTCAACACTTTCATAATATGGCTCAATGAATGGGAGGGGGTAGTGATCCTCCCTGATGGTGGTGTTTTGGAGTCAAAAGTCTATGTAAATGTTCCCACCACCTTTAAATCGGTTGGGCACCTGCACCAAAGACGGTAACAACCTATTAATTGAAATGGGAATTGAAATTGGGATTGAAAACTTACAAACATATTGTGGTGAAGGCTCAAAATCAGTAGCCCTATCAACAATGTCACCATGGCTACTTTCAGCCATATTGGGTGGTTGTAGGGCAATCACTCCAAGTTCTTCTCCAATGGTGGTTCTTGATACATCCTTCGTGAAAAGTGGGGATTCTTTCGGCCCTATGTCCTTATGCACATCTATGACAAAACAAGAATGACTATCGTTAGGATTCTTAATAGAGTCATGAACATTGAATTGAATTATATCACCACCAAACTCCATTGTTAGTGCTCCCTTGGCCACATCAATCTTTGTTTGGGCTGTTTTCATGAACGGACGGCCTAGCAAGAGTAGCAATGATGGAGCATGGCTCGAATCCTCCATTTCTAAGACATAAAAATCTGCAGGAAAGATGAAATGATTGACCTGCACTAAAACATCCTCAAGGACTCCCTTGGGATAAACATTAGAACGATCGACCAATTGAATTATAACGCCATCTTGTTTTAACTCACCAAGGTTCATAGATGCATAAATGGAATATGGTATGACATTAATAGAAGCACCTAAGTCTAACATGCATTGTTCAAATTTAGTGTTTCCAATTATGCATGGGATAGTAAAGCTCCCTGGATCCTTACATTTTGGAGGTAACTTTCGTTGCAAAACCGCGGATACATTTTCACTTACTTTCACAACTTCTTTGTTTGAAATTCTTTTCCTAGTTGTGCATAACTCTTTTAAAAACTTCGCATACCTGGGCACTTGCTTAATGGCATCAAGTAAAGGAATGTTTACTTGGACCTTCCTAAACGTCTCAAGAATGTCTTTCTCCTGCTCCTCCTTCTTTGTTTGCAAAAATCTCTGAGGAAAAGGAACATTGGGTGGAACGGGGTTAGAATTAATCAAATTGGAACCCAACTTACCCTTGGTGGCCGAATTGGATGAGTTGAATGCATTAGGGTGCCTAGGTAGTTGCGGCAAGGGTGTTTGTACCCTTGCCGTGGGCTTGCTTGCATCCTCCTCTTCATGTTGCAGCTTCCCTTCGTCATTAGGACCTGTTTTTTATGGTTTAGGACCTGCCCCAACTTCTTTTCCACTTCTCAAGATGATTGCATTGGCCGTTTCGAACCCTCCCTTTGGGTTTGGAATGGTTAAGCTTGGGAGCTTGCCTTGGTCTCGGAATTGCCCTACAAACTCCGCAATCTGCCCAATTTGTTTCTCCAATTGATCCACCCTTTTGTCATTGTTTTGCATTGCCTTGGCTTGATTTTCTTGCCCCTGAGACAATTTAGTTAGTAATTTAAGAAGTGTGTCATTGTCTAAAGTGTTACCTGAACTTGTTTGGGCAGATTGTGGAGATGCTTGTGTGGGTGCGTATGGATTGTTGTAGAAGCCCGGGGGTTGTTGCCTAAAGCCTCCTTGTGATTGGGGTTGTTGTGGCTCCCTTCACTTGAAATTAGGGTGATCTCTCCACCCGGGGTTGTAGGTGTTGGAGTACGGATCATATTTGGGTTGGTTTTGGCCTTGGAAACCAATGGCATGGGCAGATTCCCATCCTCCATTCTCTATCAACTGAGGGCATGTCTCGGATGGATGCCCTTGCATTGAACACACGCCACACACTTGGTTTGCTTGTGGTTTTGACCCCTTGACAACCTGAGACACAAGAGAAGTAAGATTAGCCAATTGTGATTGAACGTCAGAAATTGCACTTACCTCATTTACACTTTGTTGCCGTGGCCCCTCTCTTTGTCCAACACCTTCATATTGTTGAGCATTGTGTGCTCGATTTGCAATTAGAGTTTTGGCATCCACCGGAGTCTTGTCCACTAATGCACCACCCGCCGAGGCATCTAGCATTTGACGTTCCATGGGAAGGAGTCCCTTGTAGAAATATTGAATGAGCAGCTCCTCCTTCATTTGATGTTGTGGACATGAAGCAACAAGTGATTTAAAACGTTCATAATAAGATGGAAACGACTCACCTTGATTTTGTTGGATGCCACTAATTCGTTTCCTCAAGAGAATGATCTTTGCAGTGGGAAAGAATTTCTCTAAGAATGCACGTTTCATACTTTCCCAAGAATTGACAGTTCCGGGGGCCAATTCAAACAACCAATCTTTGGCCTTGTCCATAAGTGAGAATGGAAAGGCTTTCATCTTCAAAATACTCCCATCCACATTGATGGGTGTCATACTTGAGCAAACTACTTCAAATTCCTTAAGATGTTTGTTAGGATCTTCCATGGACAGCCCATGGAATTTAGGAATATGATGTAATAAACTAGACTTAAGTTCAAATTCGTCCGTCTTACCTTGAGCTGCCGTGGGGTATTGTATGCATAAAGGAACGGCATTGTCCATACCTGAGGCAGAGAGCTCTTTGATGGTTCGATTGTCCATGGCCATGGTTTGTACTTCCTCCACAAACTGTGCCGTGGCCTCTCCTTCCTCACCTCCTTCGTCAAACTCAGATGTAAAGCTAGGAGACGGTGGGTTAGGGTTTTGTTGATTCTTTTGCTTCCTCAAGGTCCGCTCAAAATCGTCGTCAAAGTCAAGGATGTGCTCACGAACAGGTTTTGAACTCCTAGTCATAAACTAGGACCTGAAAACAATGAAACAAAAAAAAATCAGTAACTAAGATAGAAAACAAACGAAAAATAAATAAAAAGAAATAACGAGGGATTAGCAAAGTTGCTAATCCCCGGCAACGGCGCCAAAATTTGATGCGAAAATAGTTAAGCACACAAATTAACCCTCTTGTTGTCAAATTGTAGTAAGGATGCAAGTAGGGATCGTTCTGGACCGGGGATTAGGAGGGCTTGCTAAAACCTCTAAACTGACTTAAAAACATAAAAACAAAGTTCAAAACGTTCACAAAGACTCAAAGGACTCAAAACAGGTTCAAAAGACTCAAAATTGCCTAAAAACACTAACTAGGCAGTTTCTGACCTTAAACACAATTTTGGACGAATTTAAGATTATAGGGTGATTCAAAACACTTTAAAACACAAACTAAACAGATTCTAAACACTCTAGAACAAGAAAGTAAAGGGGGGTTTTGATTTGACGAAAATTGAAATAACAAAACAAATTATAAAACTAGGCAGATTGTAAAACGAATTTGTGAAACAAGATGATGGATGGATTAGTTAGAGGTCCATTCTCCACACATGACATATTTGTATACGAATCGATTTTCCAATTGCTTTTCACTAACTATGATGCTCAACACCCCAAGTTAATCGTGAACAACACTTTTTTTAACTTTCAAGTTTTCCTTAAGTTATTGAATTGGATGGGAATGCGCATACAACAACTCAAAACATTCTCTAAAAGTCCCTTACGTGAAAAGCACAATAAAGGTACAATCAAAGATCATTAAGTTCCATGAAAAGTATAAGTATTGACGAGGCAATTGTTACTATGAAAAGCATGAAACTTTTGCCAAGAATTCAATTAACGCGGTTGTGACTAGCAACCTTCACTACTCATGTTTATAAACTCGTAACGATTAGGTGAAACTTGTTTATAAACTAGCATCAAGTTCATGCATGAAAACTAAGTATGCATCCTTAATCAACATACAAGAACAAGTTTTTAATAAATAGATAATTGAATTGCAACCACAACCTAACAAATCACAATTGGAAGAAATCAATTCATATTTCAAACATGTTCATGGCTTCAAACTTTCCCCTAACTAATTAGGGGTTTAGCCACTCATGATTACAGCAAACTCAGAGATTAATAACAAAGTAAACATTGAAAACAAGAACGAAGTACACCTAAGAACGCTCCAATCTGCAAGCATGAAACGTTCAAGGCCTCCTTCCTCTCCTAATTGCTGCGGCACAAGGGTTTTTGGTGAGTTTTGGGGGTTATGGATGATGTAGAATGATGTGTTTAGGGTAGTGATGGATGTAGGGGACGGCAAGGGAAGTTTTGTGCAGAAAATATGGAGAATGATGAAGTATGGATGTGTTAGAGGGAAGGGATGAATTTCTGGCGTGAATGGTGAATGAATGAATGTTTCGTGGCTGCAACAAGGAGGTTTATTAATAGGATTTCAGGAATTAAAACCCTAGGTTATTTAGGTAATCAGAATTTAAGTCAAAAGCTTTTAGAAATAGGAAATCAAATCAGAAAAGTGAAGGAAACTACCTAAAAGTTGCAGCAAAGGAATTAAACACAAAAGGAATGTGTTTAAATGCAATGAAATAAGAAAGAATCATCTCCCTTGCACGGCAAGGAAGAGGAAAGGTCAATGGAGGTGCACGGCAAGGCTTTTAAGAAATAGGTAAGTGTTTAATTCCCTAAATCAATTCTAAGAATCAGGAATTAAGTTAAATCCCTTTAGAATAGGTAATTGAAATCAGGAATTAGGGGAAAAAGGCTAAGTCTTGCGGCACAAGGGAGACAAAGAAGGGAAAGTGCAAAACTTGCAAATTTTGAGTGAAAAGGAATGTATAGGTGCGGCTAAGACTTTTAAGAAAGGGGATTGTGACATATTCTTGCAGATTTTGGGAGAGAAAAGGAAGGTAAGGTGCGGCACAATTTAGGACATGTCTAGGGCTTCTAGAACATGTGATTTAGGCAACCAACATTATTTGGAAACTTGCACAATTGGAAACCTTTCAAGAATAGAAACTCCCCATAATGGAAACTGGTTTCCAATTCTTGATTCCTCCTTCTTCCTTCGATTCTAGGCTCACTTGATCTTCAATTTCGTCCAACACTTTGGCTCCAAGCATAAGCTATCCATCCTTAGCCCAAAAGTGCTCCAAAAGGCTCCAAAATGCACTTCTTTGCTCCTTTAGCCCTTAGAACCTGAAAACACACAAAAGAAGCATAAAGGACTAAAATAACTAAGGAAACACAACGTAAATGCACGAGAACAAGCCAATTAAGTCGCATAAATATGCTCCTATCAGTTTCACGTAACAGTTATTCACTTATATTCACGAGTAGTGGAGGTTGCTAGTCACATTCGCGTTAAGTAAATCCTTGGTATGAGTCTCAAGTGTTTCATAGTGATGAATGCCTTGTCAATGCTTATAGTTTTCACAAAACTTAATGACTTTTGATATGTATCTTTGTTATGCGTCTCATATAAAGAACTTGAAAAAGATAATTTGGTTTAGATGCGTATTCCATCTAATTCAATGAAATAAGGAAAACTTGAGGGTTAGTTGTGCAATGCAACTAATTTGGGGCGTTGTCATTCATAGTCTAAAGGAATAATAACTGAACATTGGTTTGTATGCATATATCATGTGTGGAGAAGGACCCTCTAACTAGCCTTCCACCCATTTATTTTACTTAAATTCGTTTTTCAAAAGTGTTTTCTACTAAGTTTTTGTTTTGAGTCTAAAATTCGTCAAAAACAATCCCAATGTTATTTAGTCTTCATATTTGAGTCAAAACTTGTTTTCCTTGAGTCTTTTGAGTCAAGTTGAGTCCTATTTTCGTCCAAAACCTTTATTGAGTCTAAAATTGCGTCTTTTTGAGTATTGGTTGCTGTTTTAAGTGTCTAAAGTTAGTTCTGAGTCTATAGAGTCTAGTTTAGTGTTTTTTTGAGTCTTATTTACATAGATTAGCATCCCTAGTTAATCCCCGGTCTAGAACGATCCCTACTTACATATCTACTACAATTGTCACAAATAGGGTTTAATTTGAGTGTCAAGTTAATTTTCACATCATGGGCACTTCTCAGAAGCATGTCCTTGGATAGAACACACTTCGCATACAATTGGTCCTTGCATCCTCATTCCTTCGGCCATCTGAGACACAATGGAAGTAAGATTAGCTAATTGTGAATGAATGTCGGGTGTGGAACTTACCTCATGAACTTGCTGCTGTGGGGGTCCTCTTTGGCCTACTCCTTCGTATTGTTGAGCGTTCAACGCTCGATTAGCAATTAAAACCTTGGCAGCCATGGGTGTCTTGTCCACCAATGCTCCACCCGCTGAGGCATTGAGCATTTGACGTTCAATTGGTAGGAGCCCCTCGTAGAAGTATTGTAGAAGTAACTCCTCCTTCATCTGATGCTGTGGACAAGAAGCAACAAATGATTTAAAACGTTCATAATATGTAGGAAAATATTCATCTTCATCTTGCTGAATTCCACTTATCCTTTTACGTAGAAGGATGATTCGAGAAGTTGGGAAAAACTTCTCCAGAAATGCCCTCTTCATACTCTCCCATGATGTGACCGTTCCGGGAGCAAGTTCATACAACCAATCTTTGGCTTTGTCCATTAAAGAGAATGGAAAAGCCTTCATCTTCAAAATACTTCCATCGACGTTGACAGGAGTCATGCTTGAACACACCACTTCGAATTCTTTCAGATGCTTGTTCGGATCCTCCATGGACAACCCATGGTATTTCGGAATATGGTGGAGCAAACTTGACTTCAACTCGAACTCTTCGGTATTCCCTTGGGCAGGCGGGGGATATTGGATACACAAAAGTGTGGCATTATCCAATCCCGAAGCGGAAAGCTCCTTGAGTGTCCGGTTGTCCACGGCCATGCCTTGTGGTTCTTCAAAAATCCTTGCCGTGGCCTATCTTTCCTCTTCTCAGACTTGTTCTTCAAGGGTAGGTTCCGGGCTTGGTGGATTTGATTCGTGTTGCTTCATTTTTCATCTCAAAGTCCTCTCGAAATCGCTGTCAAAGTCCAAGATATGCTCACGAATCGACTGAAAACTCCGAGTCATACACTAGTACCTAAAACAAGAAAAACAAAACAAGGTCAGAAACTTTAACAAATTAAAATAAACAGAAAGTAAACAATCCAAGGGATTAGCAAAGTTGCTAATCCCCGGCAACAGTGCCAAAAATTTGATGCGAAATATATAAGCACACAAATTAAAACCCTCTTTTGACAATTGTAGTATATGTATAAGTAGGGATCGTTCTAAACCGGGGATTAGGAGGGATTGCTAAATCACTTGAAGACTGACTCAAAAACGTAAAACAAAGGTTAAAACACTAAACTAGACTCAAAGAATGCAAAACTAAACACTAAAACACTAAAACAAACCAAAAGACTCAAAACAGGACCAAAACACTCAAAACTGCCTTAAAAACACAATCTGGGCAGTTTTGAGCACTTACACTAATTTGGACGAATTTGGGTGATAAATTGAATCAAAACACTTAGAAACACAAACTAAGACACTTTCTAACTAAATTGAAACACTAAAGTAAAGGGGGATTTAGTTTTCACGAAATTAAAACAAAGAACACAGATTGTAATAAAACAGATTGTAAATACGAATTTGATGAAAAGATGGATGGAATGCTAGCTAGAAGGTTCTTCTCCACACATGTCACACTTGCAGACAAGATGATTTTCAGTTGGTCTTTCGATGAATCATGAAACTCAACACCCCGGGTTAATGAATTGGATGGGACAGCGCATACACAATTCAAAACATTCTCCAAAAGTCCTTTACGTGAAAAGCACAATAAAGATACAATCAAAGATCATTAAGCAACATGAAAACTATAAGTGTTGACGAGGCATTCGTTACTATGATGAGCATGAAACTAGTGCCAAGAATTCATTTAACGCGATCATTTATAAGCGACCTCCACTACTTGTGAATATAAGATTGTAACTATTAGGTGAAACTCACTTATATTCTAGCATCATATTCATGCAAGAAAACTAAGCGTGCACTCTCAATAAACATACAAAAATAAGTTATCAATCAAGCAGTTAAACAAATTGAATCCACAACTCATGAAATTCCAACCGAAGGTAATCAATTTATATTGCAAGCATAAACATGGTTTTGAATCACCCCCTAACTAACTAGGGATTTAGCCTCTCATGTTCACAGAAAGAGAAACAAAATTGAAATTAAACATAGAGAACAAAAGATTGATTACACCTAAAACGCCCAACAATTCCACGTTGAATTTCTGCACGTCAAGCTCCTCTTTCTTCTTCTCCTTGCTGCGGCAGAGAAGGTTTAGGGTGTTTTTGGATGTTATTTTGGTTTGGGAATGGATTTAGGGAGGTGAAGGGTTGCGGCAAAGGGGTGTGAGTGGTGTAGGGAGGTTAGGAATGGTGGCTGGAATGGATGGGAGGCTACGGCAGGGATGTAGAAGGTTGATGGTGGCCGCGGATTGAAGGGAGAAGATGGAGGGGTGGCTGCGGTAGAGAGGGTTTTTGGCTGAATGATGAAAGAATGAATGAAAAAGCATCCCTATGGTGCGGCTAGGCTTAGAATATATAGGGTTTCAGAAAATAAAACCCTAGCTTATTTTGGCTAATTAAAATTAAGTCAAAGGCTTCTAGAATTAGGAAATTAAATCAGAAATTAAAAGGGAATTGGCTGCAAGGATCGGCTAGGGTTTTATTTAGGAAGGAGCATGTGTTTAAATGCATAAACTAGGACAAAAATGCCCCCCTTGCACGGCAAGGGAAGGGGAGAAGGGAAAACCCACGGGCAGATTTGACTCTAAACACAATTTTGGACGACTTTTAGTTTTAACTTGACTCAAAACACTTGAAAACACAATCTAAATCAGATCCTAACTAGTTAGGCACTCTAAAATAAAGGGGGATTTGGTTTTGGATGAAAATAAAGTAAACAAAACAAGAACTAAAACTGGGCAGATTTGCACGAATTTGGTGGAAATAGATGGATGATGGGCTAGCTCGGAGGTCTTTCTCCACACATGACATACTTGCATACAAAACAATCTCCAGTTGCTTTTTCAATGAACCATGAACCTCAACACCCGAAGTTAATTAGGTATGCTTAAATTAACCCTCAGATTTTCCTTAAGTCATTGAATGGAATGGAATTAGCGCATCGCAATCAAATTATTCCTCAAAAGTTCCCTCCATGAAAGCGCATACTAGACAAACAATCAAAGATCATTAAATTCTATGAAAATCATAAGTGTTGACAAGGCGTTCGTAACTATGAAAGCGCATGATACTTACGCCAAGAATATTTACTTAACATGATTGTGACTAACAACCTTTACTACTTATGAATATAAGTTCGCAACGATTAGGTGAAACTCCCTTATATCCTAGCATCAGATTTATGCATGCAAATTAAGTGTGCACTCTCAACCCACATACGCAAACAAGTTTTAATTCAAACAGATAAGTAAATTGAATTCACAATTCATGAATTCACAATTGGAAGTAATCAAATCATATTGCAAATATAGCCATGGTTTCGAAATTGCCCCTAGCTAAGAGGGGATTAGTTCCTCATACTCACAAAACAAAGATTATTGAATTTAAACATTGGAAACACAAGAAAGATTACACCTAAAATGTTCCAACAACTCCAATTCGAATGGCATGCACGTCTAAGGGCTCTCCTCCTTCTTCCTTGTTGTGGCACAAGGTGTGTTTGGTGGTTTTGGTGGTGATGAATGGTGTATTCTTGCTTAGGATGATGAATGATGGCTGATGAGGGTGAAAGGGTGCGGCAGTTTGTAGATGGAAGTGAATGGATTGAATGAATGACGTAGAATAGTGTCTAGGGCTTGCAGCAAGGGTTTTCTGAATGGCATGAGGGTTCTCCCGAATTTGTGGCTGAAAATATGATTATATAGGTTCGGCCAACCCTAGGGTTAATTAGATTAGGGTTACCACTTAGCAGATTTTTTATAGGAGCATATTTAGGCGACTTAGCTAGCTTATTCTTGTGCATTTGTGCTATTATTTCTTAGTTAATGTCGTATTTCAACTCATTTTCATGTGTTTGTAGGTCCAAAGGGTTAAAGTACCAAGAAAGTGCATTTTGGAGCAGTTTTGGGCACTAAGTGGATAACTTGTATATGGGCCAACATGGATGGACGAATTTGGAGTTCAGGAGGCTAGAAATATGATGAGAAGATGAAGGAACTGAACTCAAGACAATATGGATAAGGAACTAGCTCAAAAGAGGAAACATTATCCATAACCTTATCCAACCTTATCCAAAATATTATCCAAAGCCTTATCTCATCTTATCCTATCCTAACCTTATCATGTCTTAATCCTAGTTGCAAGGGGACCTAAATAGATATTTCTAGAACCTATTTCTAGAAGCATTCTCTTCTAGAAGCCCCAAATCAGCCACAAAGCTCATTCTTTCTAGAAACCCTACAAAGGTGGCGCCTAATCCCTTCTAGAAGGCCTTGCCTTGCCTTGCAAGCCATTCCATCCTTCCCTCCATGTGTGCCACACCTCTCTAGGCCCTATCCCTTTTGGATTCTGATTTCTAGGGCCTCATTCCTTATGGATTTGGGTTACACAAATCCTTGTATGCAACTAAGTGGGCCAAACCCCATCCTAGGTGGATTTAATCACCTATTGCCGAACCCTAGGGCCCTAATCCACTAAATCTGCTAAGTGTAACCCTAATCTAAGTAACCCTAGGACTATATAAACTTAAAATCAGCCACAAATTCGTACCACCCCTTATGCTATACAGAAAACACCTTGCCGCAACACCCTAGCCTCCATTGTTCATCCTCCATCCACTCCATACACCTCCATACACAACCTGCCGTACCCTACCATCATAATCAGCCATTATTCATCCTTCTAAACAAGAACACACCATTCGAAACCCCCAAAACCACCACCCACAACTTGTGCCGCAACAAGGAAAAAGGAAGGGAAGCCTAGCCGTGCATGCCATTCAACCTGGAATTTCTGGAACATTTAGGTGTAATCTTTCTTGTGTTTTCAATGTTTAATTTCAAGAATCTTTGCTTTGTGAGTATGAGGAACTAATCCCCTTTTGGCTTGGGGGAATTTCGAAACCATGGCTATATTTGCATTATGATTTGATTACTTCTAGTTGTGATTTCATGAATGGTGAATTCAATTTACTTATCTATTTGAATTAAAACTTGTTTATGTATATGAATTGAGAGTGTACGCTTAATTTGCATGCATAAATCTGATGCTAGGATATAAGGAAACTTCACCTAATCGTTGGGAACTTACATTCATAAGTAGTAAAGATTGTTGATCTCAATCATGTTAAGTAAATTCTTGGCATAAGTATCATGCGCTTTCATAGTTATGAATGCCTCGTCAACACTTATGATTTCCATAGAATCTAATGATCTTTGATTGTTTTTCTATTATGCGCTTTCATATAGAGAACTTTTGAGGAATAATTTGATTGCAATGCGCTAATTCCATTCAATTCAATTACCTAAGGGAAATCCAAGAGTTAATTTAAGCGTACCTAATTAACTTGGGCTGTTGAGGTTCATGATTCATTGAATAAGCAATTGGAGATTGTTTTGTATGCAAGTATGCCATGTGTGGAGAAAAACCTCCTAGCTAGCCCATCATCCACTTACATCACATTCGTCCTAATCTGTCTCGTTTTAAATTCTTGTTTTGTTGATTTTATTTTCGTCCAAAACCAAATCCCCATTTATTTTAGAGTGTCTAATTAGTTAGAATATGTTTTAGATTGTGCTTTCAAGTGTTTGAGTCAAGTTAGAATCAAATTTTCGTCCAATTTTGTGTTTAGAGTCAAATCTGCCTAGGTTGTGTTTTTTAGGCAGTTTTGAGTGTTTTCAGCTTATTGTGAGTCTTGTAAACTTGTTTTGAGTCTTTTGAGTTGAGTTAAGTGTTTAAAAGCTTTGTTTTATTTATTTGAGTCAGTTTAAAGTGTTTAGCAATCCCTCCTAATCCCCGGTTTAAGAACGATCCCTACTTATTTATATGCTACAACTCAGAAGAGGGTTAACTTGTGTGTTAAGTTAATATTCACATCAATTTTAAGGATTAGGGCCCTAGGGTGCGGCACAAGTGATTAAATCTACTAAAGAGAAGGTTTGACCCAATTAATTTCAGAAAAGGATTTGTATAACCCAAATCCACAAGGAATAAGGCCTAATAAATCAGAATCCACAAGGGAAAAGGGATAGAGGGGTGCACATATATTGGAGGGAAAGGAGAGTGGCTTGCAAGGCAAGGCAAGACATTCTAGAAGGGAATAAGCGCCACCTTTGTAGGTTTTCTAGAAGCAATGTGTTTTGTGGCTGATTTGGGACTTCTTGAAGAGAATCCTTCTAGAAATATATATTTAGGTCCCCTTGCAGCTAAGATTAAGGCATGATAAGGTTAGAATAGGATAAGATAAGGTTGGATAAGGTAAGATAAGGTTGGATAAGGTTTTGGATAATGTTTCCTCTTTTGAGCTGATTCCTTATCATCTTTGTCTTGAGTTTAATTTCTTCATCTTCTTATCAAATTCCTAGCCTTTTGAACTCCAAATTCGTCCATCCATCTTGGCCCATACATGTGCTATCCATTTAGTGCCCAAAACTGCTCCAAGATGCACCAAAATGCACTTTCTTGCTACTTTAATCCTTTGGACCTACAAACACACGAAAATGGCTTGAAATACTACATTAACTTAGAAATAACAACACAAATGCACAAGAACAAGCTAATTAAGTCGGATAAATATGCTCCTATCAAATTCCCCCACACTTAGCTTTTGCTAGTCCTCGAGCAAAACAAACAAACAAAAAAAACAAAACATACAATCTAAACCTTCCAACGTTTGCATTAGGGATTTCCAATGAAACATAACATGTCAAAGATCACCACTCACATAGATTTAAGAAATCCTTACCCTCGAGCATACTTAATCATAGTCACCATTCACTAGCACACATTTATTCAATTAAAACAACATTTTGAATGTAGTAACATGTTAGAGAATTCCCTCAATTCCTCACCGGATATACTCTCTATTTTCACTCAGATTTTCTGACTACACTCCCTACACTAGGTATATGTGAGAAGATTAATGTAAACATGTAGACGAGCCTACTCACATATGTTTTAAACGAAGGAAGCACTTTCTGGAATTATTAATGCATGTATATATATGATCTCATGAATAAAATGCTACTACTTAGAAGCGAGAACCAGGGATACCGTATGCTCAAACCAATTTTAAACTCCACATATTGAAACACATAACAATCAAGATCGAAGTAAAAGGGTTGTAACGGGGCAAAGGTATTGGCTAACAAAGAAAGGTAAGAGGAAACAAACGTTCTTAAAGCAATAGTGAGCAAAGTAATGAATTAGGCACTTAGAATTCACTTTAGAATGCAGAAAACTACCTTTTAAACACAAGGGAAGATTCATGCAACACCTAGGGTCAGATTCAACTTTTGGACCCCTTCTTCAACAATCAATACATGTGAGTTCATTCTCACTTATTCGCAACTCTTTTTCTTTCTTTGCTATACATTTTTTTTTCCGTGCCTCTTTTAAGACTTTGGCACACACACACACACACACACACACAAATCCCTTCCCCCACACTTGTTTTTTGCAATAATGTCACTCAAAAGGAATTCCTTCTAAGTCATGCTCCACTATACTTCAAGAACAAGGGTATGGAAAGTCCTATTCTAGGCTACGTAAGGGTGATGTGGTTAACAAAGAAAGTAGGCTAAACAAGGTTCAACAGGGTTTAAACCTACGGAACAAATGACAAGGGTGGATTTGGCTATTTGGCTATGATGGTGACTACTAAACAACTTCATCTTGCAAATGTGTTATGCAAATCAATGTCATGCTTTGAATAGAATAGGCATGAGTTCTAGTATTTGGATCTATAATGATGAAACGCATTCTAAGTAGCAACCAAGCAAAGAATAATGAGATCATGCAACGACTTTAGAAAACAAGAATGCACAGATTAATAACTCTCCAAATAAACGTTTAGGCTCAAGTCTCTCAGGGATGTAGCGTTAGTTTGAGTTCCTTCCTTCAAGCATGTTACAAAAAATGATTTTCTCTTTGTGATTACATGTGAATTCGTAAACTATAACTATAACCAAGCATAAACCAAAGAGTAAATCAAACTTCCATACATATTTGTAACTTTCTTTAATAGTTGATGTTAAATATTCTAACACGCAAATTAAAACCCTATGATTGTAGTATATGAAAGTAGGGATCGTTTTAGACCGGGGATTATAAGGGATGCTAATCAACACAATTAAGACTCAAAAACACTAAACTAGACTCTATAGACTCTAAACTAACTTAAAACACTCAAAACAGCGACAAACACTCAAAAAGACTCAATTTTAGACCTAACAAGTGTTTTGGACGAAAATAAACCTTAACTTGACTCAAAAGACTCAAAGAAAACAGATTTTGACTCAAATAACAAGACTAAATGAAAGGGGGATTGTTTTTGACGAATTTAAAACTTAAAACAAAAACTTTGTAGAAAATACTTTGGAAAACGAATTTAAGTGAAATAAATGGGTGAAAGGCTAGTTAGAGGGTCATTCTCCACACATGATATATGCATATGAACCAATTTCCAATTATTATTCCTTTAGACTATGAATGACAACGCCCCAAGTTAGTTGCATCGCACAACTAACCATCAGATTTTCCTTATTTCATTGAATTAGATGGAATACGCATCTAAACCAAATTATCTTTCTCAAGTTCCCTATATGAAACACATGATAGAGTTACATGTCAAAAGTCATTAAGTTCTATGAAAATCATAAGCATTGACAAGGCATTCGTCACTATGAAACGCATGAGACTTATACAAAGGATTTACTTAACGCGATTGTGACTAGCAACCTCCACTACTTGTTAATATAAGTGAATAACTATTATGTGAGACCCCCTTATACTCTAGCATCAAATTCATGCATGCAAATTAAGTGTTGACCCCCAACCCACATACATAAACAAGTTTTAATAACTTAGATAAGCAAATCACATTCAAGACTCAAGAAATAATAACTGGATATAATCAATTCATATAAAACATATAATGATGGCTTCGAATTCACCTCTAACTAAAAAGAAATTAGTTCCACATGTTCTCAAAACAAAGATAATTAAACTTAAACATTAAAAACAAAGATAGAATACACCTAGAAACACTCCAGGTGGCTCCTCCTTCCTTCCTTGCTGCCAACAATGGGGATTTGTGTGAATTTAGGCTCTTGAGGTGTGGTGCGAATTTGTGGTAGAGGGTGGTGGTTTTTGAGTGTTGTGGCATCATGTATTTATAGGGTGAAGGGGAGGCACAAAATTGGGCTGAAAAGGAGAGGAATTAGGACTTCAAATCACCAAAGAACAAGGACACCTTCAATCAGATTCCAAGGAGGACAAGGAATGGTCCTTGTGGCAGATTCTAGAACTTCTAGGAGGGTTAAATGTGGCATAAACTTAATGCACGAAAATAGGGCTTCTAGAACTTGATATTTAGGTGATTTAATGTGAAAAGGAGTCCTCTTTGATGTTGGAATTAAGGTAGGAAAAGATTAGGATAGGATAAGATAAGATAAGGTTTGGATAAGATAAGAAAATTTAGATAATATTCCTTCTTTGTAGCTGATTCCTTATCTTCAAAGTCTTCAATTTAATTCTTCTAGATCTTAATCACATTCCTAGCCTCTCTTAATCTTCAAATTCGTCCATCCACCTTGCTCCATGCATGTGTAATCCATTCCAAGCCCAAAACTGCTCAAAAATGCTCCAAATTGCACTTTCTTGCCAACTTTGTCAATTGAACCTAAAAACACACGAAAATAGCTTAAAACACTCTAACAATTAGAAATTAGCTATGTAAATGAAAGAATACAGCTAACTAAGTCGCCTAAATATGCTCCTATCAATAGTCATGCATTAAAAACCAAATCCTCATCATTGAGTTGGAAGATACCCTAAGACACAAACAAACACACAAAAACAACTCTTTTTGGCTTTTTCAAAACACTTTTTTCAATTGTTTACTTCAAAACACACCAAAACTGCTCAAAATGCACTAAAAACACTTACAAACAGTGAGAAACAACATTAGAAGTGATAGGTAATAGAATCCCACGAATTTGCATAAAAACAATTGTTTACCCCCGCATACTTAAATCAAACATTGTCCTTAATGTTTCACACGAAGACTCACACAAAAGCAAACAAACAACAAACAACTAAGCATGATAAAATAAAGCAGCAAAGAGAAGGGTTTAGAAACGCAAATCTGGGTTTGGAGTGGACGTTCCATCTTCTCCTTGTTGAATGCATGGGTTGCCTCCCAAGAAGTGATGTGAGATATAATAGCACTCAAATTAAACCCTCTTTTTGACAATTGTAGTATAGATATAAGTAGGGATCGTTCTAGGCCGGGGATTAGGAGGGATTGCTAATCTAATGAAAACTGACTCAAAGATACAAAAATATGCTTAAAAACACTTAAATAAACTCAAAGACTCTTAACTAAACTTATATGACTCAAAACAAACTCAAAAGACTCAAAACAACACAAAACAATGAAAAAGACTCAAACTAGACTCTAGGACTTACTTTGGAGGAAAATAGGTTTGGTTTTGACTCAAAATACTAAAAAATACTCAAAAACACTAATTAGGATAGATTCTAACCTAATTGACACTTAAAACAAATGGGGATTTTGGTTTTGATGAATTTGAATTAAAACAAAACAGAAACTAAACTAGACAAAGTTATGAACGAATTTAGGTATATGGATGGGTGATTAGCTAGCTAGAGGGTCCTTCTCCACACATGACACACTTGCATACAAATTGATTTCCAGTTGCTTTTCGATAAACCATGAACCTCAACACCCCAGATTAACCGTGACATCACTAATTAACCCTCAGATTTTCCTTAAGTTATTGGATTGGATGACATCATACGACAACCCAAAGCATTCTTCAAAAGTCCCCTACATGACATCATAATAGAGATACAATCAAAGATCATTACGTTCTATGAAAATCATAAGTATTGACAAAGCACTTGTAACTATGACATCATGATAGTCATGCTAGGAATTTACTTAACATGATTGTGAAAACAACCTTAACTACTTGTGAATATAAGTTTGTAACGATTATGTGAAACTCCCTTATATTCTAGCCCCAAATTCATGCATGCAAACTAAGTGTGCACCCTTAATCAACAAACAAGAATAAGTTATCCATCAAACGGTTAAGTAAATTGCATTCACAATTTATGAAATCACAACTGGAATTAATCAATTCATATTGCAAATATAATCATGGTTTCAAAATCTCCCCTAGCTAAAACAAGTTTAGCTCCTCATGTTTACAACAACACAAAGAGAATATAAATTAAACATTGAAAACAAAGATTGAATACACCTAGAAACGCTCCAACAATCCAAGCTTGAATGGCCAAAACGTCCAAGGCTTCTCCTCTCTTCTTTCCCCTTCTTTGTTGCGGCACAAGGGTGTTTGGGTACGAATTATGGTGATGGATGGATAGGTTGGATGGTGGTAGAGGGTGGATGATGGCTGAATGAATGGAGAGAATGAGGAATAATTCGTATGGATGTGTATGGCTGTCTAGAATCTCCAATATGTGCGGCAGATTGTGTTTTTATAGAGGAAGAAAGGTTAAGGCAATAAGTAATTAATTTGGGAAGGTTTTTAGCTCCAAATCCTCAAGGAAAAAGGGTAACAAATCAGAATCCCAATGGAAAAGGGAAGGAAAGTTGCGGCATTGACTAGAATAAAAGGGGAAAGAAGATATATGGCAGATTTTGGAAGAAAAGGGTAAGAAAGGTGCGGCATAGACTAGGACAGTGCAAGGAATCTTTGGTTTGTGTCCTAAAATGCATAAGATACCTTCAAAGTTGCTGGAACTTAGGGATATTTAGGATTAGGAAAGGTCAAAAAAATAGGAAACCTTGGCTTAACTTTCCTACTTCAAGTAGGAAACCTTCTTTGACTAGGAATCCTTCTTTGATTAGGAATCCTTCTTAGATTAAGAATCCTTCTTAGATTAGGAATCCTTCTTTGATTAGGAATCCTAACACCTTTAGGTCTTCAATTTCGTCCATTCCTTTTGCTCCAAGCATAAGCTATCCATTCCAAGCCCAATTTTTCTCCAAAATGCTCCAAAATGCACCTTTTTGCTTCCTTAGCCATATGAACCTAAAAACACACGAAAATAGCTTAAACTACTAAAATAACTATGAACTAACAACATAAATGTACGAAAACAAGCTAACTAAGTCGCCTAAATATGCTCGTATCAAATTCCCCCACACTTAGCTTTTGCTAGTCCTCGAGCAAAACAAAACAAAAGAAACAAAAAGAACACAACCAAAACAAACTCTAAACCTTCCAACAATTACCTTAGGGATTTCCAATGCACATGACATATCAAAGAACATCATTCCCACGGTTTCTAGCTTTCTTTACACTTTAGCAAACACTTAACCATAGTTACCACTTACTAGTTCACATTTAATCAATTAAAACAACATTTTGAATGTAGTAACATGCCTTAGAGAATTCCCTCAATTCCTCACAAGGATGCTCTCTATTTTCACACAGATTTTCTAACTACACTCCCTACACTAGGTATATGTGAGAAGATTGATTTAAATATGAAGACTAACACTCACATATGTTATATTAAAGAAAGCATTTTCTGGATTTACGACAATGACATGAATATGATCTCATGAATGGAATGCTATTACTTAGAACGAGAACCAGTGATTCCATATGCTCATACCAAATTCAAACTCCACATATTGAACACATAACATCAAGATAGAAGTTGAGGGTTGTAACGGGGCTAAGGGTAATGACTAACAAAGAAAGGTAAAGAAAAAACAAAGGTTCTTAAAGCAATAGGAAGCAAAGTAATGAAATTGACATTTAACTCACTTTTGATGGCAGAAATTTACTTTTAAACACAAGGGAAGATTCATGCAACATTTAGGGTCAAATTCAAACTTTTGGACCCTTTCTTCAACAACCAACACTTGTGAGATCATTCTCACCTATTTTTCAACTCTTTTTCTTTCTTTTCACCACTTTTCTATTTTCTTTTTATTTTTCCACGAATTTTTTTTTTCTTTATTTTCTTCTTTGCCGTGCCCTATTACCTTCCCCCACACTTATTTTCTGCAATATATTAATCGAAAGGAGTTCATTCTAAGTCGTGTTTCACTATCCTTTAAAAACAAGGGTATGGAAAGTCCTAATCTAGGCTAGGTAAGGATAATGTGGCTAACAAAGAAAATAGGCTTGAAAACGCTCGAAAGGGTTAATCCTACAATACATATGAAAAGAGATAGGCTTTTTGGCTTTGGCTTAACTAAACAACTTCATCTTATTGTATGTTATGCAATCAATATCATGCTTTGAATGAAATGGGCATGAGTTCTAGTATTTGGAACTATAATGATAAAATGCATTCTAAGTAGCAACCAAGCAAAGAATGATGAGATCATGCAACAACTTTAGAAAACAAGAAATCACATATTATACTCTCCAAAGAACGTTTTAGGCTCAAGTCTCTCAAGGATGTAGCTTTAGTTTGAGTTCCTTCCTTCAAGCATGTTACAAAAACTGATTTTTCTCTTTGTGTTACATGTGAATTCGTAAACTATAACCATAACCAAGCATAAACCACAGCATAAATCAAACTTCCATCCATGTTTACAACATTCTTTAATAGTCATGCAATTAAAAACCAAATCCTCATCATTGTGTTGGAAGGTACCCTAAGACACAAACAAACACACAAAAACAACTTTAAAACAACTCTTTTTTGGATTTTCTGAACAAAAGACATGAAAACACTTCAAAACACACTAAAAACACTTAAAAACAGTGAGAAACAACATTAGAAGTGATAGGTGATAAAATCCCACGAAAATCATGCAAAAACAACTTGTTTACCCCCCCACACTTAAATCAAACATTGTCCTCAATGTTTCAAACAAAGACTCATATTCAAACAAACAACATAAACTAACTAACATGACAAAATAAAAATAATAAAGAGATAGAGATTGAGGAACGCAAATCTGATTTTGTAGCATGAATTGGTGAATCGCCCAAATCCTCTCTAGTTGAATGCATGGGTTGCCTCCCAAGAAGCGCTTGCTTTAACGTCGTGCAGCCGGACGAACATTCTTCTTATCCTCACTTGGAGCCCACGGCATGGAATTGATCTTTGAATGGAAGGTGATACATGAAATGATCCGGTAATGGTTTAAATTCAAGATTGGGTGCCTGAATCATCAACAACATGTTAGTATAAAACGAAATTGAAATTGGAGGAGATGGCTTACCTATGTGCTCCAACAAGAACTCAAGGATAAACACATCTTCTTTGAACGTTTCAGGAATCTTGCACTTGGCCAGATTTGGTGTGAGGATTATTCCTTGTCCTGTGTCATAAAATTTAACTTCTTTGGGGTTGTTTGTCTTAAGAACATCCTCTTTGGTGAATTCTTGATATTCCCTACTTTGCACCTTTGGAAGGGCTTCCAAAATGTCTTTTTCACTTTCTTCTTCCTTGGAATTCATGAACCTGCAAGAAATAGGGACATTGGGTGGAATGGGGTTAGAAATAATTAAATTTGGAACAACATTACCTATGGTGGACGAATTGGGGTCTTGAGGTGGCTGCGGCAAGGGTGGAAATCCACCCTTGCCGTGGCTTTGTCCAACTCCTCTTCCTCAAATTGCAATCTTTCATCTTCCTTGTGATTTGATTTTGATGGTTGAGGGTCCGTTCCAACCTCCTTGCCACTTCTTAACATGATAGCATTGGTGGTTTCAAATCCTCCCTTCAGATTTACAATGGTTGAACTAGGGAGTTTGCCTTGGTCACAAAATTGTCCTACAAACTCCGTTATCTGCCCAATTTGCTTTTCCTAGAGGTCCAACCTTTTGTCTTGATTTTGCATCACTTTGTTTTGATTCTTTTGCCCCTGAGACAAAATTGTGAGTAACTTAGTAAGCATATCATTATAGAAAGATGTACCTGAATTTGTTTGGGCAGGTTGTGGTGGTTGCATAGGTGTTGTATAGAACTCCTCATATGGCTGCCAATATTCTCCTTGTTGAGCCTCCTTGGCTTGATTTTGTGAGCCCTGCACCAAAAAAATTAATTCATTAAGAATTTGATTATAATCTATTGACGAACCTGAGTTTGGTTGGGCATATTGAATATGAGGTGGTGGTGGCTGCATAGGTCTTGAATAGAACTTCTCATATGGCTGGCAATATCCTTCTTGTTGAACATGTTGAGGTTCCCACCACATAGAGTTTGAATGATCACTCCAATCCGAATTGTAAGTATTGGAAAACACGTCGTTCCTTGATTGATTATGATCAAATGTACCAACTCTTTGCATTTGGGACCTTTCCATGAGCTGTGACAAAAGAGAAGCATTATCAAGTGCCATGTTGTGCTTCTCTAGTACCTAAAATCAACAAAAGAAAACAAAACACAAATCAGAAACTAAAACTAAAATACATAACAGAAACAAAGGGAAACAACGGGGGATTAGCAAAGTTGCTAATCCCCGGCAACGGCGCCAAAAAATTGATTTGATATATAATAGCACTCAAATTAAACCCTCTTTTTGACAATTGTAGTATAGATATAAGTAGGGATCGTTCTAGGTCGGGGATTAGGAGGGATTGCTAATCTAATGAAAACTGACTCAAAGATACAAAAATATGCTTAAAAACACTTAAATAAACTCAAAGACTCTTAACTAAACTTATATGACTCAAAACAAACTCAAAAGACTCAAAACAACACAAAACAATGAAAAAGACTCAAACTAGACTCTATGATAGGAGCATATTTATGCAACTTAATTGGCTTGTTCTCATGCATTTACGTTGTGTTTTCTTAGTTCTTTAAGTCTTTTAAGCCATTTTCGTATGTTTTCAGGTTCTAAGGGCTAAAGGAGCAAAGAAGTGCATTTTGGAGTCTTTTGGAGCACTTTTGGGCTAAGGATGGATAGCTTATGCTTGGAGCCAAAGTGTTGGACGAAATTGAAGACCAAGTGAGCCTAGAATCGAAGGAAGAAGGAGGAATCAAGAATTGGAAACCAGTTTCCATTATTGGGAGTTTCCATTTGTGAAGGTGTCCATTTTTGAAGTTTCCAAATAATGTCGGTTGCCTAAATCACATGTTCTAGAAGCCCTAGACATGTCCTAAATTGTGCCGCACCTTACCTTCCTTTTCTCTCCCAAAATCTGCAAGATTATGTCACAATCCCTTTCTTAAAAGTCTTAGCCGCACCTATACATTCCCTTTCACTCAAAAACTGCAAGTTTAATTGCACTTTTCCCTTCTTTTCCTCCCTTTGCCGCAAGACTTAGCCCTTCTCCTTAATTCCTGATTTCAATTACCTATTCTAAAGGGATTTAACTTAATTCCTGATTCTTAGAATGGATTTGGGGAATTAAACACTTACTTATTTCCTATGCAAGCCTTGCCATGCAAGGGAGATAGTTCTTTCCTATTTCCTTGCATTAAAACACATTCCTATTGTGTTTTATGCCATTGCCGCACCTATTAACCATTTTCCTTTAATTTTCTGATTTGATTTCCTATTTCTAAAAGCTTTTGACTTAAATTCTGATTACCTAAATAACCTAGGGTTTTAATTCTCCTATTAATAAACCTCCTTGTTGCAGCCACAATGGATTCATTCATTCACCATTCACGCCAGAAAATCATCCCATCCCTTTAACACATCCATACTTCACCATTCTCCATATTTTTCTGCACAAAACTTCCCTTGCCGTCCCCTACATCCATCCCAACCCTAAATCCATCATTCTACATCATCAATAACCCTCTAAACTCACAATAACCCCTTGTGCCGCAACAATTAGGAGAGGAAGAAGGCCTTGGACGTTTCATGCTTGCAGATTGGGGCGTTCTTAGGTGTACTTCATTCTTGTTTTCAATGTTTACTTTGTTATTACTTTCTGAGTTTGCTGTAATCATGAGTGGCTAAACCCCTAATTAGTTAGGGGAAAGTTTGAAGCCATGAACATGTTTGAGATATGAATTGATTTCTTCCAATTGTGATTCGTTAAGTTGTGATTGCAATTCAATTATCTGTTTTATTCAAAACTTGTTCTTGTATGTTGATTAAGGATGCATACTTAGTTTTCATGCATGAACTCGATGCTAGTTTATAAATGAGTTTCACCTAATCGTCACAAGTTTATAAACATGAGTAGTGAAGGTTGCTAGTCACAACCGCGTTAATTGAATTCTTGGCAAGAGTATCATGCATTCATAGTTACAATTGCCTCGTCAACACTTACAATTGCCTCTTCTATGCATTCATGTTGAGGACCGTTGGAGAATAATTTGAATTGTCGCATGCATCATCCAATTCAATGACATAAGGAAATCTGAGGGTTAATTAGTGCATCACGGTTAACTTGGGGTGTTGAGCATCATAGTTAGTGAAAAGCAATTGGAAAATCGATTCATATACAAATGTGTCATGTGTGGAGAATGGACCTCTAACTAATCCATCCATCATCTTGTTTCCAAAAATTCGTTTTACAATCTGCCTAGTTTTATAACTTGTTTTGTTATTTCAATTTTCATCAAATCAAAACCCCCCTTTACTTTCTTGTTCTATAGTGTTTAGAATCTGTTTAGTTTGTGTTTTAAAGTGTTTTGAATCAACCTATAATCTTAAATTCGTCCAAAATTGTGTTTAGAGTCAGAAACTGCCTAGTTAGTGTTTTTAGGCAGTTTTGAGTCTTTTGAACTTGTTTCAAGTCCTTTGAGTCTTTGTGAACGTTTTTAACTTTGTTTTTTTATGTTTTTAAGTCAGTTTAGAGGTTTTAGCAAGCCCTCCTAATCCCCGGTCCAGAACGATCCCTACTTGCATCCTTACTACAATTTGACAACAAAAGGGTTAATTTGTGTGCTTAACTATTTTCGCACCACTCGAGGACTTACTTTGGACGAAAATAGGTTTGGTTTGACTCAAAATACTCAAAAACACTAATTAGGACAGATTCTAACCTAATCGACACTTAAAACAAAGGGGGGTTTTGGTTTTGACGAATTTGAATTAAAACAAAACAAAAACTAAACTAGACAAAGTTATGAACGAATTTGGGTATATGGATGGGTGATTAGCTAGCTAGAGGGTCCTTCTCCACACATGACACACTTGCATACAAATTGATTTCCAGTTGCTTTTCGATAAACCATGAACCTCAACACCCCAAATTAACCGTGACATCACTAACTAACCCTCAGATTTTCCTTAAGTTATTGGATTGGATGACATCATACAACAACCCAAAGCATTCTTCAAAAGTCCCCTACATGACATCATAATAGAGATACAATCAAAGATCATTACGTTCTATGAAAATCATAAGTATTGACAAAGCACTTGTAACTATGACATCATGATAGTCATGCTAGGAATTTACTTAACATGATTGTGAAAACAACCTTAACTACTTGTGAATATAAGTTTGTAACGATTATGTGAAACTCCCTTATATTCTAGCCCCAAATTCATGCATGCAAACTAAGTGTGCACCCTTAATCAACAAACAAGAATACTCATCTATCAAACGGTTAAGTAAATTGCATTCACAATTTATGAAATCACAATTGGAATTAATCAATTCATATTGCAAATATAATCATGGTTTCAAAGTCTCCCCTAGCTAAAACAAGTTTAGCTCCTCATGTTTACAACAAAACAAAGAGAATATAAATTAAACATTGAAAACAAAGATTGAATACACCAAGAAACGCTCCAACAATCCAAGCTTGAATGGCCAAAACGTCCAAGGCTTCTCCTCTCTTCTTTCTCCTTCTTTGTTGCGGCACAAGGGTGTTTGGGTACGAATTATGGTGATGGATGGATAGGTTGGATGGTGGTAGAGGGTGGATGATGGCTGAATGAATGGGGAGAATGAGGAATAATTTGTATGGATGTGTATGGCTGTCTAGAATCTCCAATATGTGCGGCAGATTGTGTTTTTATAGAGGAAGAAAGGTTAAGGCAATAAGTAATTAATTTGGGAAGGTTTTTAGCTCCAAATCCTCAAGGAAAAAGGGTAACAAATCAGAATCCCTTTGGAAAAGGGAAGGAAAGTTGCGGCATTGACTAGAATAAAAGGGGAAAGAAGATATATGGCAGATTTTGGAAGAAAAGGGTAAGAAAGGTGCGGCATAGACTAGGACAGTGCAAGGAATCTTTGGTTTGTGTCCTAAAATGCATAAGATACCTTCAAAGTTGTTGGAACTTAGGGATATTTAGGATTAGGAAAGGTCAAAAAAATAGGAAACCTTGGCTTAACTTTCCTACTTCAAGTAGGAAACCTTCTTAGATTAGGAATCCTTCTTTGATTAGGAATCCTAACACCTTTAGGTCTTCAATTTCGTCCATTCCTTTTGCTCCAAGCATAAGCTATCCATTCCAAGCCCAATTTTGCTCCAAAATGCACCTTTTTGCTTCCTTAGCCATATGAACCTAAAAACACACGAAAATAGCTTAAACTACTAAAATAACTATGAACTAACAACATAAATGTACGAAAACAAGCTAACTAAGTCACCTTTTTGCTTCAAGAAGCGCTTGCTTTACCGTCTTCCAACCGGACGATACCTCTTTTTAGGCTTCATTGGAGCCCATGGCATGGAGGGGTATATCCTCCACAACATGCTCCTCAAAGTGCTCATAGTTCGGCTCTATGAATGGAAGGAGATAGTGATCCTCCCTGATTGTGGTGTTTTGGTTCCTAAAGTCCATGTAAATACTCCCACCACCTTGAAATCGATTGGATACCTGCACCAAAGAAGGTAAGGACCTATTAGTTGAAATGGGAATTGGAATTAGGGTTGGAGACTTACAAACATATTGTGAGGGTGGCTCAAAAGTGGCAGCCCTATCAACAATGTCACTATGGCTACTCTTGGCCAGATTGGGTGGTTTTAGGGCAACCACTCCAATTCCCTCTTCAATGGTGGTTCTTGATGCATCTTTCTTGATAGGTGTGGATTGTTCCTGCCCCATATCCTTATTCACATCAATGGCAAAACAAGAACTAACATCATTAGGATTTTTAATAGTCATAAACATTGAATTTAATTATATCACCACCAAACTCCATTGTTAATGCTCTCTTGGCCACATCAATCTTTGTTTGGGCTGTTTTCATGAATGGTCTACCAAGTAGGAGTGACAAGGAATTGTAAAACTACCCGGATCTTTGCATTTAGGGGGCATTTTACATTGTAAGATGGCTGAGACATTTTCACTTACCTTGACAACCTCCTTGGTTGAAATTCTCTTCCTAGTGGTACAAAGTTCTTTTAAAAACTTGGCATACCTTGGAACTTGCTTAATTGCATCCAAAAGTGGTATATTGACTTGCACTTTTCTAAATTTCTCCAAAATGTCCTTTTCAGCCTCATTCTTCTTCGATTGCATGAATCTACGAGGAACGGGTACATTTAGGGGAATAACATTAGACATAATCGAATTTGGAACCTCCTTACCTTTGTAAGACGAATGGGAATGTTTGGGTGACTGCAGCATAGGTGGTGTTACCCTTGCCGTGGCTTGCTCTTGTTCCTCTTCCTCGAATTGCAACTTTTCGTCCTCAGTTGGGGCTGATTTAGATGGTTGTGAGGCCGTTCCAACTTGTTTTCCACTTCGCAACATGATTGCTTTTGCAAATTCGAATCCTCTTTTTGGGTTGACAGTGGTTGAGCTAGGCAACTTGCCTTGTTCTCTGAATTGGCCCATGAACTCCATAATCTGCCCTACTTGCTTCTCTAATTCATCAACCTTTTTGTCCCTATTTTGCATTCCCTGCGCCATAGACGTTAGTAATTGAAAAAATTGATCATTATCTATGGACGAACCTGATTTGGATTGGGCAGGTTGTGCTTGGGGTTGTGTGGGTGCATACGGCCTTTGGTAGAATCCCGGAGGTTGCTGCCTAAATGCGCTTTGTTGTTGGGGCTCCCTCCATTTGAAATTTGGATGATCTTTCCAACTGGGGTTGTACATATTAGAGAAAGGATCACTCCTTGGTTGGTTTTGGCTCCCATACCCCACGGCATTGGCAGATTCCCACCCTCCGTTCTCGATCAATTGAGGGTACTTATCCATGAGATGTCCATTCATTGAGCACACGCCACAAACAGCCACACTTTGTACCTTTGGTATTTCAACCACCTGCGAAAGAAGAGAAGTAAGATTAGCCATTTGATTTTGAAGTTCGAAATAACACTTACCTCATAACTTGTTGCTGTCGTGGTATGTCTCTTTGACCAACGCCTTCATATTGTTGAGCATTTAAAGCTCGGTTGGCAATGAGAGTCTTGGCAGCCATGGGCGTTTTGTCCACTAAAGCTCCTCCCGTTAAGGCGTCTAGCATTTGGCATTCAATTGGTAGAAATATTGAAGAAGAAGCTCCTCCTTCATTGGGTGTTGTGGACATGAAGCAACAAGAGTTTTAAAACGTTCATAATAAGTTGGAAATGATTCACCTTGGTTTTGTTGAATGCCACTAATCCTTTTGCGTAAAAGAATGACTCGAGGAGTTGGGAAAAACTTCTCCAAAAACGCTCGTTTCATACTCTCCCATGATGTAACAGTTCCGGGTGCTAGTTCATACAACCAATCTTTAGCCTTTTCCAAGAGAGAAAAAGGAAAAGCCTTCATCTTCAAAATGCTCCCATCAACATTCACCCGGGTCATGCTTGAGCAAACAACCTCAAACTCCTTCAAGTGTTTATTAGGATCTTCCATGGACAATCCATGGAACTTAGGAATATGGTGCAGCAAGCTAGACTTTAATTCGAACTCGTCGGTCTTATCTGGGGCTACCCTTGGATATTGAATGCATAGAGGCATGATTCCCCCTAGCTAAGAGGGGATTAATTCCTCATACTCACAAAACAAAGATTATTGAATTTAAACATTGGAAACACAAGAAAGATTACACCTAAAACGTTCCAGCAACTCCAATTCGAATGGCATGCACGTTTAAGGGCTCTCCTCCTTCTTCCTTATTGCGGCACAAGGTGTGGTTGGTGGTTTTGGGGGTGATGAATGGGGAATTCTTGCTTAGGATGATGAATGATGGCTGATGAGGGTGAAAGGGTGCGGCAATTTGTAGATGGAAGCGAATGGATTGAATGAATGATGTAGAATGGTGTCTAGGGCTTGCAGCAAGGGTTTTCTGAATGGCATGAGGGTTCTCTCGAATTTGTGGCTGAAAATATGAACATATAGGTTCGGCCAACCCTAGGGTTACAACTTAGCAGATTTTAAGGATTAGGGCCTTAGGGTGCGGCACAAGTGATTAAATCCACTAAAGAGAGGATTTGGCGCAATTAATTTCAGAAAAGGATTTGTATAACCCAAATCCACAAGGAATAAGGCCTAATAAATTAGAATCCACAAGGGAAAAGGGATAGAGGGTTGTGGCAGATATTGGAGGGAAAGGAGAGTGGCTTGCAAGGTAAGGCAAGGCATTCTAGAAGGGAATAGGCGTAACCTTTTGTAGGGTTTCTAGAAGCAATGTGTTTTGTGGCTGATTTGGGACTTCTAGAAAAGAATGCTTATTGAAATAGGTTATAGAAATATATATATATTTAGGTCCCCTTGCGGCTAAGATTAAGGCATGATAAGATTAGAATTGGATAAGATAAGGTTGGATAAGGTAAGATAAGGTTGGATAAGGTTTTGGATAATGTTTCCTCTTTTGAGCTGATTCCTTACCATCTTTGTCTTGAGTTTAATTTTTTCATCTTCTTATCAGATTTCTAGCCTTTTGAACTCCAAATTCGCCCATCCATCTTGGCCCATACATGTGTTATCCATTTAGTGCCCAAAATTGCTCCAAGATGCACCAAAATGCACTTTCTTGCTACTTTAACCCTTTGGACCTACAAACACACGAAAATAGCTTGAACTACTACATTAACTAAGAAATAACAACACAAATGCACAAGAACAAGCTAACAAAGTTACATAAATATGCTCCTATCAGAAGTCGTGAAGAAGGAGATTATCAAACTCCTTGATTGTGGCGTGATCTATCCCATCTCTGATAGTTGTTGGGTTTCACTGGTCCAAGTTGTTCCAAATAAGTCCGGAGTCACAGTGGTGAAGAATGAAGAGAATGAGCTTGTACCCACACGTATCCAAACAGGTTGGAGAGTTTGCATCGATTATAGGAAGCTCAACGCCACCACAAGGAAAGATCACTTCCCTTTGCCATTCATTGATCAAATGCTTGAAAGGTTAGCGAGTCATTCTTTTTATTGTTTTCTTGATGGCTATTCAGGATATAATCAAATTGTTATAGCTCCAGATGATCAAGAAAACACCACTTTTACTTGTCCATTTAGTATGTTTGCTTATCGTAGTATGCCATTTGGTTTGTGCAATGCACTAGCCACCTTTCAAAGATGCATGGTAAGTATATTTTCTGATTATGTTGAGAAGATTATTGAGGTATTCATGGATGATTTTAGTGTTTTTGGTGACTCGTTTGATGATTGTTTGCATAATCTCACTTTAATCTTGAAAAGATGCATTGAAACTAACCTTGTTTTAAATTGGGAAAAATTTCATTTCATGGTAAAACAAGGCATAGTTTTGGGTCACATAATCTCTGAAAAAGGAATTGAGGTTGATAAATCAAAAATAGATCTTGTACGTTACTTACCCTCTCCTACTTCGGTGAGAGAGGTTCATTCTTATCTTGGACATGCAGGATTCTATAGGCGATTTATCACGGATTTTTCCAAGATTGCACAACCCTTTTGCCGTCTCCTTCAAAAGGAAGTGTCATTCGAGTTCAATGAGGAGTGTGAGAAGGCATTCAACCACCTCAAAGGCTTGCTTACCTCTTAACCAGTCATAGTTCCACCAGATTGGAGCATACTTTTTGAGCTAATGTGTGATGCATCCGATTATGCAATAGGGGCTGTTTTAGGCCAAAGGAAGAACAAGCAATCACATGTCATCTATTATGCATCCCGAACCTTGAATGATGCTCAATTGAACTACTCTACAATTGAAAAAGAACTTCTTGTTGTTGTATTTGCTTTAGATAAGTTTTGTTCGTATTTACTTGGCACTAAAGTTGTTGTTTATTCTGACCATGCAGCTTTGAAGTACTTATTCCCCAAGAAGGAGGCCAAACCAAGGCTAATTTGTTGGATGCTCTTCCTCCAAGAGTTTGATATTGAAATTAGAGACAAGAAAGAGAGTGAAAACGTGGTGGCTGACCACTTGAGTCGTTTGGTGTGCAATGGGGAGTCTTTACCCATCCAAGAGACATTCCCTGATGAGCAATTGTTGTCCATTAAGGTAAGTGAGCGTTGGTATGCAAATTTGGTGAATTATTTGGTGACCAAACAAGTTCCAAACACCCTAACCAAACACCAACATGATAAACTCAAGAAGGATGCACGGTTTTATGTGTGGGATGACCCATATTTGTGTAAATATAGTTTTGATCAGATTCTTCGTAGGTGTGTGCATGATTGTGAGTTTAATTCAATTTTAACTTTTTGTCATACTTATGCATGTGGGGGTCATTTTGGCATACAACGTACATCCTTTAAGGTGTTAGAATGTGGATTTTATTGGCCTACAATCTTTAAAGATGCTAGAACTTTTTGTATGACTTGTGATCATTGTCAAAGAATGGGCAATATAGGTGCTAGGGATCAAATGCTGCAAACCCCTATGTTCAATGTTGAAATTGTTGATTTTTGGGGCATTGATTTCATGGGTCATTTTCCTTCTTCATATGGTTTCACTTATATTTTGCTTGCGGTTGATTATGTCTCAAAATGGGTGGAAGCAAAAGCCACCTGTACTAATGATTCTAGAGTGGTTGCAGATTTCATCAAAACTAACATCTTCTCTAGATTTGGAATGCCTAGTGTGCTCATAAGTGATGGAGGGTCTCATTTTTGTAATCGCACCATTGAGGTGCTGCTCAAGAAATATAATGTCACACATAAGGTTTCAACACCTTATCACCCTCAAACCAATGGCCAAGCCGAGGTTTCCAATAGAGAAATCAAGCAGATTTTGGAGAAGACCGTTGGGCCAACAAGAAAGGATTAGAGCTTGCATTTGAAGGATGCATTGTGGGCATATCTTACGGCCTACAAAACACCCATTGGGATGTCCCCCTTTTGGCTTGTCTATGGCAAACCCTACCATCTTCCCTTGGAATTAGAACACAAGGCACATTGGGCTATCAAAACATTCAACATGGACATAGATACGGCTGGAATTCATAGGAAGTTTCAATTGAATGAACTTGAAGAGATTAGGCTTGAAGCTTATGAGAATGCTTGCATTTACAAGGAGAAGACCAAGGCTTTCCATGACAAGATGATTCGTAGCAAAACATTCTCCATAAGGCAGAAAGTGTTACTTTTTAATTCTTGCCTTCATTTGTTTCCTGGTAAGTTACGTTCTAAATGGATTGGCCATTTTGTTATCACTAATGTTTTTCCATATGGTGCAGTTCAAATCCAAAGCTTAAGGAATGGCCAAGAATTCAAGGTGAATGGGCATCGGTTGAAGCCATATTATGAGAATGCCGTGGGTTCCACTAGAGCTTAAGAAGAGGTATCGTCCGGCTGGAAGACGTTAAAGCAAACGCTTCTTGGGAGGCAACCCATGCATTCAAATAAAGAGGCCTTAGGTAATCCAACAATCCACCTCCAGATTTGCGTTCCTAAACTCTTCTCCTTATTGCTTTTACTTTGCCATGATAGTTGTGTTTGTTAGTTTATGTTGTTTGTTTGAATGTGAGTCTTTGTTTTAAACATTGAGGACAATGTTTGATTTAAGTGTGGGGGGTAAACCAGCTGTTTTTGCATGATTTTCGTGGGATTTTATCATCTATCACTTCTAATGTTGTTTTTCACTGTTTTTAAGTGTTTTTAGTGTGTTTTGAAGTGTTTTTGTTTGTTTTGAGCAGAAAATACGAAAATTTGAACAAAAATTTGAAAAACAATTTTGAAAACCCAAAAAGAATTATTTTTGTGTGTTTGTTTGTGTCTTAGGGTACCTTCCAATTCAATGATGAGGATTTGGTTTTTAATTGCATGACTATTTAAGAAAGTGATGTGATAAAAGATAGCACACAAATTAAACCCTCTTTTTGACAATTGTAGTAAAGATATAAGTAGGGATCGTTCTAGGTCGGGGATTAGGAGGGATCGCTAATCTAATCAAAACTGACTCAAAGATACAAAAGTATGCTTAAAAACACTTAAACAAACACAAAGACTCTTCACTAAACTTATATGACTCAAAACAAACTCAAAAGACTCAAAACAACACAAAATAATAAAAAAGACTCAAACTAGACTCTGACTCAATTTGGACGAAAATAGAATTGGTTTTGACTCAAAATACTTAAAAACACTAATTAGGACAGATTTAACATAACTAAATAAATGGGATTGGGTTTTTGACGAATTTAAGAGAAAAACAAGTAACTAAAAGACTAAAGTAAACTTTGGACGAATTTGAGAAAAACTATGGATGATTAGATAGCTAGAGGATTCTTTTCCACACATGATACATTCAAACACAAATTGATTTCTAGTTGCTTTTCGATAAACCATGAACCTCAACACCCCAGATTAACCGTGACATCACTAATTAACCCTAAGATTTTCCTTTAGTTATTGGATTGAATGACATCATACGACAACCCAAAGCATTCTTTAAAAGTTCCCTACATGACATCATAATAGAGATACAATCAAAGATCATTACGTTCTATGAAAATCATAAGTATTGACAAAGCACTTGTAACTATGACATCATGATAGTCATGCTAGGAGTTCACTTAACATGATTGTGAAAACAGCCTTAACTATTCCTGAATATGAGTTTGCAACGATTATGTGAAACTCCCTTATATTCTAGCACCAAATTCAAGCATGCAAATTAAGTAGGCCTCCCTAATCAACATACAAGAATAAGTTATCCATCAAATAGTTAAGTAAATTGCATTCACAATTTATGAAATCACAACTGGAATTAATCAATTCATATCATAAACATAATCATGGTTTGAAAGCCTCCTGATGTGATAAAAGATAGCACTCAAATTAAACCCTCTTTTTGACAATTGTAGTATAGATATAAGTAGGGATCGTTCTAGGCCGGGGATTAGGAGGGATTGCTAATCTAATGAAAACTGACTCAAAGATGTGAAAATATGCTTTAAAACACTTAAATAAACTCAAAAGACTCTTAACTAACTTGTATGACTCAAAACACACTTTAAAGACTCAAAACAACCAAAAAGACTCAATTCAGACTCTAGGACTCAATTTGAACGAAAATACACTTAGTTTTGACTCAAAAGACTTAAAAAGACACTTTTGGACAGATTTAGAACAAGTAAGAAAGGGGGGTTTGAGTTTGGACGAATTTAAAAGAAAACAAATAACTTAAAACTTGAAAACAGATTTTGGACGAATTTAAGAAAAACCAATGGATGATGAACTAGCCAAGGGATACTTCTCCACACATGATACATTCAAACATAAGTTGATTTCCAGTTTCTTTTCCGATAAACCATGAACTCAATACCCCAGATTAACCGTGACATCATTAATTAACCCTCAGATTTCCCTTAAGTTATTGGATTGGATGACATCATACGACAACCCAAAGCATTCTTCAAAAGTCCCCTACATGACATCATGATAGAGATACAATCAAAGATCATTACGTTCAATGGAAATCATAAGTATTGACAAAGTACTTGTAACTATGACATCATGATACTCATGCTAGGAATTTACTTAACATGATTGTAAAAACAACCGTAACTACTTGTGAATATAAGTTTGTAACGATTATGTGAAACACCCTTATATTCTAGCACTAAATTTAAGCATGCAAATTAAGTAGGCCTCCCTAATCAACATACAAGAATAAGTTATCCATCAAACGGTTAAGTAAATTGCATTCACAATTTATGAAATCACAACTGGAATTTATCAACTCATATTGTAAACGTAATCATGGCTTTAAAGCATCCCTAGGCTAAAACGAGTTTAGCCTCTCATGTTCATAACAAAACAAAGGAAAAGAGAATTAAACATTGAAAATAAAAGATAGATTACACCTAAAAACGTTCCAACACTCCAACTTGAATGCATAAATGTCCAAGGCTTCGTCTTCCTTCTCCTTCTCCTTGCTAAGTCACGGCACAAACTGCTAGGGTGATTTTATGGATGATTTTCTGGGTTTTAGATGGGTTTATGGAAGTATGGTGGTGCGGCAAGGCTTAGTGGTGGTGTATGGAAGATTGGATGGATGTTTGGAAGTAGGGGAATGGTGGGAAGTTGAATGGGAAGCTGCAGCAAAGGATGGGATTTTCTGTGAATGGAGGCAGGTTGTGTGGAAGGGAGATTCCCCTTCTAAAGGTGCAGCATAAGGGTATTTATAAGGATGAAAAAACCCTAAGGCTTTATTTCTTAGTTTAGGAAAGGAATTAACTCTAATCTTTCAAGAATAGGAAACACAAAATCAGAAATTGAAGGGAATAGGAAGGTGACTTGCGGCAAAGGTTTGTAAGAAAGGGAATGTCATTTATTTTCTGAAATTAGGCAAGGACTTAGGAATATAAAAGGGTATGTGAGTTATGACTGAGTTTGGTATTGAAAAGGAAGGTGTTTAAGTAGTTAGAATAGGGAACAAGGCCCTTCCTTGCACGGCAAGGAAGGGAAACATAAGGGGAACACATGGCAATGACTTAAGGTTGCAAGGGACATTGTTTTGTGACCTAGAATAGGTAGGAGCCTTTGATATTGCGGAAATATGGAGTCTTTAAGGATTAGGAAGGATTAAACCAAAATAGGAAACCTTGGCTTAACTTTCTTACTTCAAGTAGGAAACCTTCTTTGACTAGGATTCCTCATTTGATTAGGAATCCTCTTGTGATTAGGAATCCTAACTCAATTAGGTCTTCAATTTCGTCCATTCCTTTTGCTCCAAACATAAGCTATCCATTCCAAGTCCAATTTTGCTCCAAAATGCACCTTTTTGCTTCCTTAGCCATATGAACCTAAAAACACACGAAAATGGCTTAAACTACTAAAACAACTATGAATTAACAACATAAATGCACGAAAAGAAGCTAAGTAAGTCGCCTAAATATGCTCCTATCACCTCCCCTAGCTAAAATGAGTTTAGCCTCTCATGTTCACAACAAAACAAAGGAAACTTGAATTAAACATTGAAAACAAAAGATAGATTACACCTAAAAACGTTCCAACACTCTAACTTGAATGCACAACGTCCAAGGCTTCTTCTTCTCCTCTTCTTCCTTGCAAAGTTGTGGCACAAGAGTCTAGGGCTGATTTTGGATGGATTTCTGGGTTAAGGATGGACGTAGGTTGGTATGGTGGTGCGGCAAAGGTTTAGGAATGGTGTATGGGTGTTTGGGTGAAGGTGTGGAAGTTTGGGAATGGGGGAAGAATGGTTGATGGGTGCGGCAAAGGCTGTTGGAGTAGATGAAAGATGGCAGATTGTATGAATGAGTGATTACGGTTGAATAAGGGTGCGGCATGATGCGAAAATTAACTTAACACACAAATTAACCCTCTTTTGACAATTGTAGTATATAAGTAAGTAGGGATCGTTCTTAAACTGGGGATTAGGAGGGATTGCTAAACACTTTAAACTGACTCAAATAACTAAAACTAAACTTTAAAACACTTAACTCAACTTAAAAGACTCAAAACAAGTTCACAAGACTCAAAATAAGCTAAAAACACTCAAAACTGCCTAAAAGCACAAACTGGGCAGATTTGACTCTGAACACAAATTTGGACGAATTTTGGTTCTAACTTGACTCAAAACACTTGAAAACACAATCTAAAACAGATTTTAACTAGTTAGACACTCTAAACTAAATGGTGATTTGGTTTTGGACGAAAAGAAAGTAAACAAAAACAAGACTTTAAACTAGGCAGAATTCACGAATTTGATGGAATTAAGTGGATGATGGGCTAGCTAGGAGGTCTTTCTCCACACATGACATACTTGCATACAAAACAATCTCTAGTTGCTTTTTCAATGAATCATTAACCTCAACACCCCAAGTTAATTAGGTACGCTTAAATTAACCTTCAGATTTTCCTTAAGCCTTTGACTTGAATGGAATTAGCACATTGCAACCAAATTATTCCTCAAAAGTTCTCTACATGAAAGCGCATAATAGAGAAACAATCAAAGATCATTAAATTCTACGAAAATCATAAGTGTTGATGAGGCACTCGTAACTATGAAAGCGCATGATACTTATGCCAAGAATTAACTTAACATGATTGTGACTAACAACCTTTACTACTTATGAATATAAGTTCACAACGATTAGGTGAAGCTTCCTTATATCCTAGCATTAGATTTATGCATGCAAATTAAGTGTGCACTCTCAACCCACATACACAAACAAGTTTTAATTCAAACAGATAAGTAAATTGGATTCTCAATTCATGAAATCACAACTGGAATTAATCAAATCATATTGCCAATTTAGCCATGGTTTCGAAATTTCCCCTAGCCAAAAGGGGATTAGTTCCTCATACTCACAAAGAAAAGATTCTTGAAATTAAACATTGAAAAACACAGGAAAGATTACACCTAAAACGGTCCAGCAATTCCAAGTCGAATGGCATGCACGGCTAGGGCTTTCCTTCTTCTTCCTTGCTGCGACACAAGATGTGGGTGATGGTTTTGGGGATTATGAATGATGTATTCTTGCTTGGGACGATGAATGATGGCTGGTTATGGTGAAAGGGTGCGGCAGATTGTGTATGGAGGTGCAGGGATTGAATGAATGATGGAGAATTAGGGTGGAAGGTTGCGGCAAGGGTTTTCTGAATAGCATAAAGGGTTCATACGAATTTGTGGCTGAAAATATGTTTATATAGTCCTAGGGTTAATTAGATTAGGGTTACACTTAGCAGATTTATTGGATTAGGGCCCTAGGGTTCGGCACAAGTGAGTTAAATCCACTTAGGAGAGGGTTTGGCCCAATTAGTTTCATAAAAGGATTTGTGCAACCCAAATCCACAAGTAATAAGGCCCTATAAATCAGAATCCAAAAGGAAAAAGGTTTAGGAAATTCGTCCAAAATTGGGCCTTCTAGAAATTAGGTGTTTTGTGGCTGATTTTGGGTTTTCTAGAAGAGATAAAAGGGGGAAAGGTGCAGCACCCTTTTAGGGTTAGATAAGGCTTCTAGAAATCATGTTTTTAGGTCCACTTGCAGCTAGGATTAAGGTGGAACAAGATTAGGTTAGGATAGGATAAGATAAGATAAGGTTTTGGATAATGTTGGATAAGGTTTTGGATAATGCTTCCTCTTTTGAGCTAATTCCTTATCCACTTTGTCTTGAGTTTAATTTCTTCATCTTCTTATCAGATTTCTAGCCTTTTGAACTCCAAATTCGTCCATCCATGTTGGCCCATATACAAGCTATCCATTTAGTGCCCAAAACTGCTCGAAAATGCACCAAAATGCACTTTCTTGATACTTTAACCCTTTGGACCTACAAACACACGAAAATGAGTTGAAATACTACATTAACTAAGAAATAATAACACAAATGCAAAAGAATAAGCTAGCTAAGTCGCCTAAATATGCTCCTATCAAATTCCCCGACACATAGCTTTTGCTAGTCCTCTAGCAAAACAAACAAACAAAAGAAACAAAACATATAATCTAAACCTTCCAACGTTGCCTCAGGGATTTCCAATGAAACATAACATGTCAAAGATCACCACTCACATAGATTTCAGCAATCCTTACCCTCGAGCATACTTAATCATAGTCACTATTCACTAGGAGCGGGATATTGACTTGAACCTTCCTAAACGTCTAAAGAATGTCTTTGTCATGCTCCTCTTTCTTGGTTTGCAAAAATCTGTGAGGAAAAGGAACATTAGGTGGAACGGGGTTAGAATTAATCGAATTTAAACCCAACTCAGCTTTGGTGGCCGAATTGGATGCATTGGATGCATTATGGTCCTTAGATGCTTGCGGCAAGGGTGTTTCTACCCTTGCCGTGGGCTTGCTTGACTCCTCATCCACCACTTGCAGCTTCCCCTCTTCATTAGGACCTGTTTTGGATGGTTTGGATGTAGTGCCAACTTCTTTTCCACTTCTCAAGGTGATGGCTTTGGCAGATTCGAAACCTCCCTTTGGATTGACAATGGTTGAGCTTGGGAGCTTGCCTTGGTCTCGGAATTGCCCTACAAACTCCGCAATCTGCCCAATTTGCTTCTCTAAGTGGTCCACCCTTTTGTGTTGGTTTTGCATGGCTTTGTTTTGATTCTCTTGCCCCTGAGATAAATTGGTAAGTAACTTAAGAAGTGTAGCATTGTTCAAAGACGTACCTTGATTGTTTTGGGCAGATTGAGATTGGTTTGGATTAGTGCCGTAGGGTTTAGTGTAGAACCCCGAGGGTTGTTGCCTAAAGCCCTCTTGTTGTTGAGGTTGTTGAGGTTCCCTCCACTTGAAGTTTGGATGGTCTCTCCAACCCAGATTGTATGTGTTGGAAAAGGGATCATTCCTTGGCTGATTTTGGCTTGGAAATCCAATGGCATTTGCACTCTGCCATCCCCCATTCTCAATCAGTTGAGGGCACTTTTCCGAAGGGTGTCCTTGGATAGAACATATGCCACATACGATTGGTCCTTGTGATAGAAGCATATTTAGGCGACTTAGCTTGCTTATTCTTGTGCATTTGTGTTATTATTTCTTAGTTAATGTAGTATTTCAACTCATTTTCGTGTGTTTGTAGGTCCAAAGGGTTAAGGTACCAAGAAAGTGCATTTTGGTGCATTTTGGAGCAGTTTTGGGCACTAAATGGGTAGAACATGTATGGGCCAAGATGGATGGACGAATTTGGAGTTCAAAAGGCTAGGAATCTGATAAGAATAGGGAGAAATTAAAGTCAAGACAAAGAGGATAAGGAATCAGCTCAAAAGAGGAAACATTATCCAAAACCTTATCTAACCTTATCCAACCTTATCCTATCTTATCCTAACCTAATCTTGTTCCACCTTAATCTTAGCTGCAAGTGGACCTAAAAACCTAATTTCTAGAAGCCTTATCTGACCCTAAAAGGGTGCTGCACCCTTCCCCCTTTTATCTCTTCTAGAAAACCCAAAATCAGCCACAAAACACCTAGTTTCTAGAAGGCCCAATTTTGGACGAATTTCCTAAACCTTTTTCCTTTTGGATTCTGATTTATTAGGCCTTATTCATTGTGGATTTAGGTTATATAAATCCTTTTATGAAACTAATTGGGCCAAACCTTCTCCTAAGTGGATTTAACTCACTTGTGCCGAACGCTAGGGCCCTAATCCATAAAATCTGCTAAGTGTAACCCTAATCTAATTAACCCTAGGACTATATAAACATATTTTCAGCCACAAATTCGTAACACCCCTAATGCTATACAGAAAACACCTTGCCGCAACCCCTATCATCCATTCTTCAACCTCCATACACCTCCATACACATCTGCCGCACCCCTACCACCATAATCAACCATCCTCCATCCCTCTAAACAAGAGCACACCATCCAAAACCCCCAAATCCACCACACATACCTTGTGCCGCAGCAAGGAGGAGGAAGAGGAGCCCAAGCCGTGCATCAAATCCATCTTGGAATTGCTAAAACGTTTAGGTGTAATCTTTCTTATGATTTCAATGTTTAAATTCAACAATCTTTGTTTTGCAAGCATGAGGAACTAATCCCCTTTTGGCTAGGAGGAATTTCGAAACCATGGTTATATTTGCATGATGATTTGATTACTTTCAATTGTGATTTCATGAATGGTGAATTCAATTTACTTATCTGTTTTAATTAAAACTTGTTTATGTATATGAATTGAGAGTGCACACTTAATTTGCAAGCATAAATATGATGCTAGGGTATAAGGAAACTTCACCTAATCGTTGGGAACTTATATTCATGAGTAGTTAAGATTGTTGGTCACAATTATGTTAAGTAAATTCTGGGCATAAGTATTATGCGCTTTCATAGTTACGAATGCCTCGTCAACACTTATGATTTCCATAGAACCTAATGATCTTTGATTGTTTTTCAATTATGCGCTTTCATATAGAGAACTTTTGGGGAATAATTTGATTGCAATGCGCTAATTCCATTCAATTCAATGACCTAAGGGAAATCTGAGAGTTAATTTAAGCGTACCTAATTAACTTGGGGTGTTGAGGTTCATAATTCATTGAATAAGCAATTGGAGATTGTGTTGTATGCAAGTATGCCATGTGTGGAGAAAAACCTCCTAGCCATCTCACCATCCACCTAATTCCATCAATTTCGTCCAAATCTGCCTAGTTTACATTATTGTTTTGTTTGTTTGATTTTCGTCCAAAACCAAATCCCCAATTGTCTTAGAGTGTCTAATTAGTTCAAATATGTTTTAGATTGTGTTTTTAAGAGTTTTGAGTCAAGTTAGAACCAATTTCGTCCAAGTTTGTGTTTAGACTCAAATCTGCCCAGTTTATGTGTTTTTAGGCAGTTTTGAGTGTTTTAGCTTATTTTGAGTCTTGTGTACTTGTTTTGAGTCTTTTTAAGTTGAGTTAAGTGTTTTAAAGGTTAGTTTTATTTATTTGAGTCAGTTTAAAGTGTTTAGCAATCCCTCCTAATCCCCGGTGTAAGAACGATCCCTACTTATTTATATGCTACAATTGTCAAAAGAGGGTTAATTTGTGTGTTAAGTTAATTTTCGCATCACCTTGTATCTTCATTCCTTCGGCTATCTTAGACACAATAGAAGTAAGATTAGCTAATTGAGTTTGAATATCGGATTGAGAACTTACCTCATGCATGATGCGAGATTTACTTGACACTCAAATTAAACCCTCGTTTGACAATTGTAGTAGAATGGATAAGTGAGGGATCGTTCTAGACCGGGGATTAGGAGGGCTTGCTAAAACCTTCTAAATTGACTTGAAAACATAAAAACTAAATTAAAATACTCTTAACAAGACTACTATGACTCAGAATGGCTTTGAAAAACTCAAATTGTCTAAAACAATCAAATTGACTCAAATAGAAGCTAGAACTTGATTTAGACGAATTTGCAAGTGTTTATGACTCCAAAAGCTTAAAGATACAAAAATAAAACAAATACGAATGATTAAGACTCAACGAAATATGGGGGAAATGTGTTTGGACGATATTAAAAAAAAGACAGAATATAATTAAAGGCAAAATGTAAATATGAATGTGATGAAAATATGGATGATGGAATAGCCAAGGGGTTCTTCTCCACACATGTTACACTTGCATACAAAATTGATTCTCAGTTGGTCTTTCAATAAGTTGTGAAACTCAATGCTCCAAGTTAATTAGATCCGCTTAGATTAACTTTCAGATTTCTCTAAATTCGTTGGATTGAATGAAATACGCATTACAACCAAATTATTCTTAATCAAAGTCCGTAACTATGGAATACGCATGATAGAGACATTCAACAAAGATCATTAAGTTCAATGAAAATTATAAGTGTTGACGAGGCATTCATTACTATGGAATACGCATGAAACTTATGCCAAGAATTCGTTTAACGCGATTCTTTATAAGCAACCTCCACTACTTGTGAATATAAGTTCGTAACGTTTAGGTGAAGCTCACTTATATTCTAGCGTCATATTCATGCATGAAAATTAAGCTTGCAATCTCAATGAACATACATAAATAAGTTATCAATCAAACAGTTAAACGAATTGAATCCACAACTTATGAAATTCCAACCAAAAGTAATCAATTCATATTGCAAATATAAACATAGTTTCGAATCACCCCCTAGCTAAAGGGGGTTTAGTTCCTCATAACTTTGAAATCAAAGAAACACCTAAACATTCCAACAACTCAAACTTGAATTGTATGAACGTTTAGGCACTCTTATCTTCCATTCTCATACGTACAAAACAAAGAGAATTAAATTTAAACTTTGAAATCAAAGAAACACCTAAACATTCCAACAACTCAAACTTGAATTGTATGAACGTTTAAGCACTCTTTTCTTCCTCGTTGTTGTAGCACAAGGTCTAAGGTGAGCTTTGGGGATTATGTGAAGTGTTTTGGAGGGATGGGAAGTGGTTGGATAGTGGCTGCAATGGAGGAGAAAAACTGCTCAGAAATGGAAGGGGATTTGCGGCACAAGGGTTGTGTTTGTGTTGTGTGAAGTGTATGAAATGAGATGTATGAGTGGGGAGTGAATGAATCATAATATGGCTAGTTTAAAGGGCTAGGGTTTAAGTACATAGAATGGGCCTAAAAATAGGTTGGTTTGCATGGCATAGAATGTTTGATTTGGGCTAGAGGTTTTCCATGGCTCAAAGGATTTGTTTGATTGGGCTAGGCCCTTTGTTTTATGTCCCCAAAGAGCATACAAGGCTTCAATTTCGTCCATCGTCTTTGCACCATGATTAAGGTATCCAATCCATGCCCAAAAGTGCCCCAAATAGCCTCAAAATGCACTTTCTTGCTCCCTAAGCCCTTAGAACCTGAAAACACACAAAAGAAGCATAAAGGACTAAAATAACTAAAGAAACATAACGTAAATGCACGAGAACAAGCCATTTAAGTCGCATGAATATGCTCCTATCAAACTCCCCCACACTTAGCTTTTGCTAGTCCTCGAGCAAAACAAAACAAAAGAAACCAAAAACAAAACGAAACGAACAAAACACAACCTACACCTTCCAACAATCGTATCAGGGACTTCCAATGCACATGACAAGTTAAAAATCATTATTCTCACAGATTTTAGCCATCTTTACACTTAAGTACATTTTTAATCATAGTCACCACATACTAGTTCACAATTAAGCATTTAAAACACATGTTTTGAATGTAGTAACATGCCTTAGAGAATTTGCTCAATTCCTTACAAGATATGCACTCGATTTTCACTCAGATTTTCTAACTACACACCCTAATCTAGTCATATGTGAGAAGATTGATGTAAACATGAAAACGAACACTCACATATATGTATCATAAAGAGAGCAATTTCTGGAGTTAATAAGCATGTTTAGGTATGATCTCATGAATGGAATGCTACTACTTAGAAGCGAGAACCAGTGACACCATAAGCTTATACCAAGTTCAAACTCCACAAATTGAAACACATAACAATCAAGATAGAAGTCAAAGGGTTGTAACGGGGCTAGGGTATTGGCTAACAATGAAAGGTGAAGGATAAACAAACATTCTTAAAGCAATAGTGAGCAAAGTATTGAATTAGGTACTTAGAATTCCCTTTAGAACGCAGAAGTCAACTTTGAACACCCAAGGGGAAGTCACAAAACTTAGGGCCATATTCAACTTTTTTGGGCCCTTTCTTCAACAATCACACTTGTGAGTCCATTCTCACTTATTTTCACTCTTTTTTTTTTTCCCGTGCCTCCTTTAAGACTTAGGCACATACATACACACAAAAAAAATCCCTTCCCCCACACTTATTTTCTGCAACATATTAATCAAAAGGAATTCATTATCCGTCATGCTTACTATGCTTCAAGAACAAGGGTACGGATGGTCCTAATCTAGGCTAGGTGAGGACGATATGGTTTAACAAAGAACATGGGCTAAACAAGGCTCAACGGGGTTAAAACTTACAACATATACGAAATATGGGAAGTAAGGCTATTTGGCTATGGTGGCAACTACACAACTTCATCTTGATATATGTTATGCAATTCAATGTCATGCTTTGAATGAAACGGATATAAGTTCTAGCATTTAGTTCTATCATGATACAATTGCATTCTAAGTAGCAACCAAGCAAGGAATAATGAGATCATGCAACAACTTTAGAAAACAAAGAATCACAGAATATAACTCTCCAAAGAAGGTAATGGCTCGAGTCTCAATGGGATGTAGCGTTATTATGAGTTCCTTCCTTCAAGCATGTTACAAAAACGAATTTTTTCTTTTATGATTGCATGTGAAGTCATACATTATAACCATAACTAAACATATACCAAGAGTAAATCAAACTTTCATCCATGTTTATAACTCTTTTTAACAGTCATGCAATTACAAACCAAATCCTCATCATAACGTTGGAAGGTTCCCTAAGACACAAAAACAACTCAAAACACTCTTTTTAGGCTTTTCAAAAAAAATGTTTTTCAAATTTTTATGTGATTTTTCGGAGTTTATAAAACAAAACACGCTAAAACAGTTTAAAAACACCTTAAAAACATTTAAAACAGCAAGGAATAACACTTGAAGTTACGGGTGATAAAATTCAACGAATTTGCATCAACATACTTAGTTACCCCCCCACACTTAAATCAAACATTGTCCTCAATGTTTTAAGCATAGATTCACACAAAGCATAAGTAAATACACAAAAAGCACTTAAACATACTAAACATGGCAGAATGTAATTAACAAAGAGAAGAGTTTAGAGACGCAAATCTGGTTATAGAGTGTAAATTCCATCTTCTCCTTGGTAATTGTATTGAGGCTTTTGATCTTTGTGATTCCACAGGCTTACTCTTGAACTGGTTTCTGCCCATCGTTGATTTTCCTTTGTGCTACTTCTTGAACTGGGCAGCAGGATGGTTCTTTTGGTCTCCCCCGAAGGTCTGAGCTTATCCCTTTTATCTGTTTCTTTGTTCAATCTTTCCAATTCGTATTGAAAAGGGTTGGAGGATACCTCAGCCTATGTTTGTCTCCACATGCTTCAATGTATCATTTTCACTTGCCTTACTCGCTCCCCTTTGCAGAAGTGGTCCCTTCTCCGGAAGTGTATCAACCGTTGAAGATGACTACTCGAGAGCAACGCTAGGTAAGCAATCAGGAATAGATTCCAGGCAGTTGGCTCCAGAACGGAAGACTGACTCCAAGTGCCGGCTGATTGCTTGTTTTACTTTGCCATGCGAGTAAGAACAAGGACAAAGAAAAAGACAGGGAAAGAGCATGATATGAGATACTTTTGCTTTTGACCTTGATGATATGAGATACCTTTGCTTTTGAAGAAGCGGTGAATGAATCAGCACATGTATTTGTTGTGCTGTTTCCTCCTGGGTCATCTGTACTCCAGACATCTGGTATCATCTTTGGGGAAGAAGAAAGAATTTAGTATTTCGAAAGGCTTTGCTGGGAGTGCACCCTCAGAGGTGAGGGAGAGTTGGGCATTTTCTTCAGGTTTGCCCTGCCATAAAAGACGAAGGTCGACATATATAGAGATAATAGCAAGTGGTGGTACTTTTTACCTTTGTCGACAAACGTTTTGATCCCGCAACTCTGGCTTTTTGAAATAGTGGCGCCTCTTCGATTTTTGAATACGCCTCTTCGATTTCTGAGCAGGCGCCCCTTCGATTTCTGAGTGACACGTGGTAGTGCAGATGCGGCTCCTTTTGACAAAGCTGCACGCGTCTTCTGAAAAGCAGAGAAAGCGTCGCCGAACTTTGCACTTGTCGGCTAAAGATGTGTAGTTGTGATGATGGCCTCCACGTGTTGTCTGAAAAGAAGAAATCTTTTGACAAAGTTGAACGCGCCTTCTGAAAAGCCGAGAAAGCGTCGCCTAAATTACGCCGGAAATTCTGGCTTTTTGAATTGGTGGACGCGTCGCCTTGGCTTTTTTATTGAGCTATCGATCACCACAACAAACACACTCTGAAGATTTCCCATTCTTGAAAATCAACTCCGGCCCTTTGAAATTTAACTCCATCATTTCTCTTTGAACACTTTTGAAAAATGGCAAACTCATCGAACCTTAGCTTGGAATTGAGCCTTAGCAGTGATACGGGCGCGCCGCGTCAAGGTAACGTATGGCGCCCTTCTTTCTTTTCTTCTAACGGTCCTCTCACAGGTGAAGACTCTGTGATGCAGGACGCCACAACAGCTACAATAGTAGCTAGGAACCTCCTCACTCCGAAAGATAGTAGGCTGCTGTCAGGACGGTCCGATGAGCTGGCCGTTCAAGAGTCCCTCGCACTTAGTGTTCAGTGTGCGAGTTCTGTGTCCAACATGGGCCAACGCCTGCTTGCCCGCTCCCGTCAGGTGGAATCATTGATGGCAGAGGTGGAAAGTCTCAAGCAGGAGATCCAGCAGCTGAAGTATGAGAATAGAAGTTTGCACGTGCTTGCAAACAACTATTCGACGGGCATGAAGAGGAAGCTTGATGAGCTGCAAGAGTCTGAAGGTCGGATTCACAGTGACCGTCAAAGGTTCTCGTCTTTCCTCCAGAGGCACCTTTTTCCTGGCTCATCCAGCGCTTGGCCAAGTATTGAGGCCTGGAATGCTCTATCTTCGATGCCTCCCGCTCCGATGCCTTCAGCTCCTATGCCTTCTGTTCCTACGCCTTCCGCTCCGATGCCTTCTGTTCCTACGCCTTCCGCTTCAAGAGTAAAGCCACGTAGTGGGGCCTCAAGCAAACACCCTTTGTGAAGCACCATCTTTCTTTGTTTAGCAGTGCCTATCAATAAATCAAACATTTTCTCAATGTTACAATCATAGACTCACACAATTAATAAACAAACAAACAATAACAACTAAACAACCTAACAAGGCAGAAACGAAATAGCAACAAAGAGAAGAGTTTTTTTAGGAATCTAGATTTGGAGTGCTTTCTAAGTCTTCCTTTGTTGGATGCATGGGTTGCCTCCCAAGTAGCGCTTTCTTTTACGTCTTGCAGCCGGACGGTACCTCCGTTTAAGCTTGACTAGGTTCCACGGCATGGAGGGGTACCTCCTCCACGACATGCTCCTCAAACATCTCGTAATAGGGCTTCAATCGATGCCCATTCACTTTGAATTCTTGCTGTGTCCTTGAACTTTTGATTTGCACTGCACCATGAGGGAAAACATTAGTAACAACAAACGGGCCAATCCATTTAGAACGCAACTTACCAGGAAACAAACGTAGGCGAGAGTTGAAAAGTAACACTTTCTGCCCAACTGTGAAGGTCTTGGTTCGAATCATTTTATCATGGAATGCTTTGGTCTTGGCTTTGTACATCCGGGCATTCTCATAGGCTTCATTCCGAATCTCCTCAAGTTCATTCAATTGGAGCTTCCTATGAACTCCCGCTGCATCTATGTCCATGTTGAAAATCTTCACGGCCCAATATGCCTTGTGCTCTAACTCTACGGGCAAATGACATGGCTTACCATAGACGAGCCGAAAAGGTGACATCCCAATGGGTGTTTTGTATGCCGTACGATATGCCCATAGTGCATCATCTAAACGTAAGCTCCAATCCCTCCTTGTTGGTCCAACGGTCTTCTCCAAAATTTGTTTGATTTCTCGGTTAGACACCTCGGCTTGGCCATTTGTTTGAGGATGGTAAGGTGTGGAGACCTTATGGTTGACATGGTACTTTCTTAGCAACGCCTCAATGGTCCGATTGCAAAAGTGAGACCCTCCATCACTTATGATTACTCTCGGCATTCCAAACCTAGCAAAAATGTTAGTTTTCACGAAATCTGCAACCACCTTAGAATCGTTAGTACGGGTGGCTTTTGCTTCCACCCATTTAGAAACATGATCAACGGCTAGCAAGATATAAGTGAAACCATAAGATGGAGGGAAAGGGCCCATGAAATCAATGCCCCAAACATCAAAAATTTCAACATTAAAGACAGGGGTTTGCGGCATTTGGTCCTTGGTACCTATGTTACCCATTCGTTGGCAATGATCACAAGACATACAAAAGGTTCTAGCATCCCTAAATATAGTCGGCCAATAAAAACCACACTCTAGAACCTTGAGGGCAGTGCGTTGTGTGCCAAAATGACCACCACATGCATATGTGTGACAAAAGCTTAGAATTGAGTGAAATTCAGAATTATGCACACATCTACGTACAATTTGATCTGAGCAATACTTCCACAAATAAGGGTCATCCCAAACATAGAAACGTGCATCATTTTTAAGCTTATCACGTTGGTGCTTGTTTAGTTTATTTGGAATTTGTTTAGCCACCAAGTAATTCACTAAATCTGCATACCATGGTTCACTTACCTCAATGGATAGCAGCTGCTCATCGGGAAAAGTTTCAGGGATAGGTACGGCATGTTCATGCTCCTCGTGGATCATTCGGCTTAAATGGTCAGCGACTACATTCTCGCTTCCTTTCTTATCCCGGATTTCAATATCAAATTCTTGAAGAAGAAGAATCCAACGGATAAGCCTCGGCTTTGCTTCCTTTTTCGTGAGCAAGTACCTCAAAGCTGCATGATCAGAATAAACGATTACTTTAGTACCAATTAAATATGAACGGAATTTATCTAAAGCAAAAACCACAGCTAGAAGTTCTTTTTCCGTCGTGGAGTAGTTCAATTGGGCATCATTGAGAGTCCGAGAGGCATAGTATATGACATGCGGCCGCTTGTCTCTTCTTTGTCCTAGAACAGCTCCTAATGCATAGTCGGATGCATCGCACATGAGCTCGAACGGAAGGCTCCAATCTGGAGGTACAATAATGGGGGCCGAGACTAGCTTCTCCTTGAGTTGGTTAAATGCCGAATTACACTCTTCATCAAACTTGAATGGCACATCTTTTTGAAGCAATCGGCAAAGAGGGTTGGACATCTTGGAGAAGTCCTTGATAAAACGCCTATAGAACCCTGCATGGCCAAGAAACGAACGTACCTCTCTAACCGAAGTAGGAGAGGGTAAGTGACGTACAAGGTCTATTTTCGATTTATCTACTTCAATTCCTTTTTCTGAAACAATATGTCCTAAAACTATACCTTGTTTCACCATAAAGTGACATTTCTCCCAATTCAAGACAAGGTTAGTTTCAACACATCGTTTCAAAATTAAGGTCAGATTATCCAAGCAATTATCAAATGAACTCCCAAATACACTGAAATCATCCATGAAAACCTCAATGATCTTTTCAACAAAATCGGAAAATATACTTACCATACACCTTTGGAAAGTGGCCGGTGCGTTGCATAAGCCAAATGGCATGCGACGATAAGCAAATGTTCCAAAGGGACATGTGAATGTGGTCTTCTCTTGATCATCCGGGGCTATCACAATTTGGTTATATCCAGAGTATCCATCAAGAAAACAGTAAAAAGCATGACCGGCTAACCTTTAGAGCATCTGGTCGATGAATGGCAAAGGAAAGTGATCTTTCCTAGTCATGGCATTTAGCTTCCGGTAATCGATACATACTCGCCATCCAGTCTGAATGCGTGTAGGCACGAGCTCATTCTCATCATTCTTGGTAACAGTTACTCCGGACTTCTTGGGAACGACTTGAACTGGAGAGACCCAACGGCTATCGGAGATAGGGTAGATCACTCCGCAATCCAAAAGCTTGATTATTTCCTTCTTCACCACTTCCATCATCGGAGGGTTGAGACGGCGTTGAGCCTCTCGAGTTGGTTTAGCCCCCTCCTCAAGAAGTATACGGTGCATGCATGTGGTAGGGCTTATTCCTTTAATGTCGGCCAAAGTCCACCCTATGGCCGTTTTGTGCTCTCGCAGCACCCTCACAAGCTTCTCCTCCTCCATTGCCGTGAGACTTGATGAAATGATGACGGGCAATGTTTCGCCTTTTCCCAAAAACACATACTTCAAATGGTCCGGCAACGGCTTAAGTTCAAGCGATGGTGCCTGAACAACAGAAGGTAGCATCTTAGTGGAAACTGAATTTGAAAGTGAGAGTGGAACCTTACCATATTGTTGTGGCAATGACTCAAGGGCTGCCACAACCTCAATTATTTCTTCACTAGAACCCATTGCAAAGAATTCCTCCTCCTTGCCGTGGCCTTGCATTGGCCCAAATTCTTCGTTTTTGCGCTCTATGGCCTTAGTGATGGTTGTTTCCAGGGCGTCCTCGTTCAATTCTTCAAGGTATACCTGCGCCAAAGAATCGATAACATCAATGGAAAAACAAGAATGGTCATCAACGGGATATCTCATAGTTTCAGAAATATTAAAATCAATCACTTCCCCATCGAATTCCATTGTCAAGGTGCCTTTGTATACATCAATCTTCGTTCGGGCCGTCTTCATGAATGGCCTACCAAGGAGAATCGGCAAAGATGTAGAATGGGCTGAATCCTCCATGTCTAGGACGTAGAAATCAGCCGGAAAAATTAAATGGTTCACCTGCACAAGCACATCTTCCAAAACTCCTTTTGGATACGCGTTAGAACGATCGGCCAATTGTATAATTACACCATCTTGTTTTAATTCACCTAAATTCATAGATGCATAAATAGAATAAGGCATGACATTTATGGATGCACCTAAATCAAGCATGGCATGTTCAAAACGATTATGTCCAATCACACAAGGAATCGTGAAACTACCGGGGTCTTTGCACTTGGTAGGCAGTTTACGTTGCAAAACAGCGGACACATTCTCGCTTACCTTCACTACCTCTTTGTTTGCCCTTCTTCTCTTTGTATTGCATAGGTCCTTGAGGAATTTAGCATACTTTGGAACCTGTTTGATTGCATCGAGAAGCGGTATGTTCACTTGCACCTTCCGGAACGTTTCAAGAATGTCCTTCTCGCTTTCTTCCTTTTTTTCTTGCATGAACCTGCGAGGAAAAGGTACATTGGGCAGATTAGGACGTGAAGTACATGAATTTGAACTTAAATTACCTGATTTGGCCGAGTTAGGGTGATATGCCTCAGGTTGTGTCGTCTCTTCATCTACTTTTTGGGCAGATTTGGGATTGTTTGGCTCGGTCCCAACTTCTTTTCCACCCCTTAGGGTGATGGCCTTGGCGGATTCGAATCCTCCCTTTGGATTGACTGTGGTTGAGCTAGGAAGCTTTCCTTGCTCTCTAATCTGTCCAAGGAACTCAGAAATCTGCCCCATTTGTTTCTTCATATCCGTCATCTCCTTCTCGTTATTTGCTATCCGGTTGTTTTGATTTTGCAACCCCTGCGAAATAGAGGTTAGTAATTGCATAGCTTGATCACTTTCCAAGGACGTACCTGAATGAGATGATGCCGAAGGTTGTTGGGGTTGTTGGGGTGCATACGGCTTGGAATAAAAACCAGGGGGGTTCGGCCTAAATCCTCCTTGTTGGGCAGCTTGTTGTGGCTCCCTCCATTTGAATTTTGGATGGTCCCTCCATCCGGCATTGTAAGTGTTCGAGTATGGGTTGTTCTGATTTTGTCCTTGGAAACCAATTGCATTGGCAGATTCCCACCCACCATTCTCGATTAGTTGAGGGCACTTGTCGGATGGATGACCTTGAATTGAGCACACGCCACAAACTTGGTGTTCTTGTGCTTTTGGACCAATCACAACCTGAGAAACAAGAGAAGTAAGATTAGCAAGTTGTGATTGAATTTCAGAAATAGCACTCACCTCATTTACACTTTGTTGTCGTGGGGCTTCCCTTTGACCCACTCCTTCATATTGTTGAGCGTTGAGCGCTCGGTTGGCTATGAGAATCTTGGCATCCCTTGGTGTTTTGTCCACCAATGCTCCTCCCGCTGATGCATCAAGCATTTGACGTTTGATAGGAAGGAGGCCCTCATAGAAATATTGAAGGAGAAGTTCCTCCTTCATTTGATGTTGAGGACATGAAGCTACAAGGCCCTTGAAGCGCTCATAATAAGCCGGGAATGTCTCACCATGATTCTGTTGAATACCACTAATTTTCTTCCGTAGGAGAATCACTCTCGAAGTAGGGAAGAATTTCTCCAAGAAAGCACGCTTCATACTCTCCCACGAAGTCACAGTTCCCGGGGCTAGTTCGTAGAGCCAATCTTTGGCCTTGTCCATAAGTGAAAATGGAAAGGCCTTCATCTTCAATATACTCCCATCCACATTGACGGGGGTCATGCTCGAACAAACCACCTCGAACTCCTTCAAGTGTTTGTTGGGGTCTTCCATAGACAAGCCATGGAACTTCGGAATATGGTGTAACAAACTGGATTTGAGTTCAAATTCCTCAGTCTTCCCCTCTGCAGCCGTGGGGTATTGGATACAAAGAGGCAATGCATTATCCAAACCCGAGGCCGAAAGCTCCTTGATGGTTCTATTATCTGCTGCCATGGCTTGTTCTTCTTCAAAAATCTGATCCGTGGGCTTTTCTTCTACACCTACTTCGTCTTCTTCAAGCCCAGGTTGTGGTGGCTCTTGTTGACTCCTCGTTCTCCTCAAAGTGCGTTCAAAATCACCGTCAAAGTCGGAGATGTTCTCTATAATAGGCCGAGATCTACGAGTCATACACAGTACCTAAAAAACAAGGAAACAAACAAACTAAGAATCTGAAATAAGAATGCACGAAAAACAAAAAAATATAAAAATAAAGACAAAGGATTAGCAAAGTTGCTAATCCCCGGCAACGGCGCCAAAATTTGATGCGAGATTTACTTGACACTCAAATTAAACCCTCGTTTGACAATTGTAGTAGAATGGATAAGTGAGGGATCGTTCTAGACCGGGGATTAGGAGGGCTTGCTAAAACCTTCTAAATTAACTTAAAAACATAAAAACTAAATTAAAATACTCTTAACAAGACTACTATGACTCAGAATGGCTTTGAAAAACTCAAATTGTCTAAAACAATCAAATTGACTCAAATAGAAGCTAGAACTTGATTTAGACGAATTTGCAAGTGTTTATGACTCCAAAAGCTTAAAGATACAAAAATAAAACAAATACGAATGATTAAGACTCAACGAAATATGGGGGAAATGTGTTTGGACGAGATTAAATTAAACGGACAGATTATAATTTAAAACAGATAGTAAAGATGAATGTGATGAAAATATGGATGATGGAATAGCTAAGGGGTTTTTTCTCCACACATGTTACACTTGCATACAAGATTGATTTTCGGTTGGTCTTTCGATAAATTATGAAACTCAATGCTCCAAGTTAATTAGGTCCGCTTAAATTAACTTTCAGATTTCCCTAGATTCGTTGGATTGAATGGAATACGCATTACAACCAAATTATTCTTAATCAAAGTCCCTAACTATGGAATACGCATGATAGAGACATTCAACAAAGATCATTAAGTTCAACGGAAATCATAAACATTGACGAGGCATTCGTTACTATGGAATACGCATGAAACTTATGCCAAGAATTCGTTTAACGCGATTGTTTATAAGCAACCTCCACTACTTGTGAATATAAGTTCATAACTATTAGGTGAAACTCACTTATATTCTAGCGTCATATTCATTCAAACGGTTAAACAAATTGAATCCACAACTTATGAAATTCCAACCAAAAGTAATCAATTCATATTGCAAGCCTAAACATGTATTTTGAATGACCCCCTAGCTAAAGGGGGGTTTAGTTCCTCATAACTTTGAAATCAAAGAAACACCTAAACATTCCAACAACTCAAACGTGAATTGTATGAACGTTTAGGCACTCTTCTCTTCCCTTCTCATACGTACAAAAAAAAGAGAATTAAATTTAAACTTTGAAATCAAAGAAACACCTAAACATTCCAACAACTCAAACTTGAATTGTATGAACGTTTAAGCACTCTTTTCTTCCTCGTTGTTGTAGCACAAGGTCTAAGGTGAGCTTAAGGGCTTTAGGTGTATGTGGAATGGAGTAGGGAGTGGTTGGAAATGAAGGGATATGCACGGCAAGAATGTGTTTGTTGCTTGGTGTTTGTAACTGAAATTGTGTATGGAAGAGTGAATGCATTTTGAGGAGTGTTGGATGCTTATTTATAGGTGAATGAAGGAAGGAAAGAGGGAATATTGCAGCTAGGAGGGAATGAATGATTATGGGTGCATGTGATTGGAATAATGAAGGGGGAATGTATGTAATAAAATAGCTAGGAAAAGTTGTGGAAAGCTGGAAATGGGAGTGGGAACTCACGGCAAGAATGTTTTCAGGATGCATGTGTGTGTAGGCCACGGCATGGATGTATGATTATATGTGTTAAATGATTTAAAGGGTGCATGTGTTGATTTGTGGTGCAATGATGAAGTGGGAAGGTGGAAATGCAAAGGAAAGTGAATGTACATGGGTGCATGTGTTGGTGGTTTTTGCATGTGAATTAAAGGGGGAAGGCATGTGCAATGAGTGGTGTTTTGTGATGCATGGTTGAATGATTAAATGGCTGAATTGGATTAAAGAATAAAGGGTGCATGAGTGAATGATTGAATGCATGTTGAATTGGTGCTAGAAATGAAGGTGTGATGCACGGATTAGAGAGGATGGGTGAGTGAAGTGTGTGTGAATGCATGTGAAGATGCTAATAAATAATGCATGTAGGGTTAGGAAATAAAATCATAACTTAAAGGGGAATGATTAAAGGGTGTTGAAAGGTTTTGCATGGCTTTGAAGTGATTGTGGATTGGGCTAGGGTTTAAGTACATGAAATGGACCCAACTTGCTCCCCCTTGCATGGCAAGGAATGGAGTTTGTGTTAAGCCCAAGGCAAGGTGAATGTAATTGGGTTAGGGCCATTGTTTTGTGTCTTCAAGTGCATACAAGGCCTTCAAATTCGTCCATCCTCTTGGCTCCATGGATAAGCTATCCAATCCATGCCCAAAAATGCTCCAAATGGCCTCAAAATGCACTTTCTTGCTCCCTAGGCCCTTAGAACCTGAAAACACACAAAAGAAGCATAAAGGACTAAAATAACGAGAGAAACATAACGTAAATGCACGAGAACAAGCCATTTAAGTCGCATGAATATGCTCCTATCAGGGTGCATACGGCTTGGAATAAAAACCAGGGGGGTTTGGCCTAAATCCTCCTTGTTGGGCAGCTTGTTGTGGCTCCCTCCATTTGAAGTTTGGATGGTCCCTCCATCCGGCATTGTAAGTGTTCGAGTATGGGTTGTTTTGATTTTGTCCTTGGAAACCAATTGCATTGGCAGATTCCCACCCACCATTCTCGATTAGTTGAGGGCACTTGTCGGATGGATGCCCTTGAATTGAGCACACGCCACAAACTTGGTGTTCTTGTGCTTTTGGACTAATCACAACCTGAGAAACAAGAGAAGTAAGATTAGCAAGTTGTGATTGAATTTCAGAAATAGCACTCACCTCATTTACACTTTGTTGTCGTGGGGCTTCCCTTTGACCCACTCCTTCATATTGTTGAGCGTTGAGCGCTCGGTTGGCTATGAGAATCTTGGCATCCCTTGGTGTTTTGTCCACCAATGCTCCTCCCGCTGATGCATCAAGCATTTGACGTTCGATAGGAAGCAGGCCCTCACAGAAATATTGAAGGAGAAGTTCCTCCTTCATTTGATGTTGAGGACATGAAGCTACAAGGCCCTTGAAGCGCTCATAATAAGCCGGGAATGTCTCACCATGATTCTGTTGAATACCACTAATTTTCTTCCGCAGGAGAATCACTCTCGAAGTAGGGAATAATTTCTCCAAGAAAGCACGCTTCATACTCTCCCACGAAGTCACAGTTCCCGGGGCTAGTTCGTAGAGCCAATCTTTGGCCTTATCCATAAGTGAAAATGGAAAGGCCTTCATCTTCAATATACTCCCATCCACATTGACGGGGGTCATGCTCGAACAAACCACCTCGAACTCCTTCAAGTGTTTGTTGGGGTCTTCCATTGACAAGCCATGGAACTTCGGAATATGGTGTAACAAACTGGATTTGAGTTCAAATTCCTCAGTCTTCCCCTCTGCAGCCGTGGGGTATTGGATACAAAGAGGCAATGCATTATCCAAACCCGAGGCCGAAAGCTCCTTGATGGTTCTATTATCTGCTGCCATGGCTTGTTCTTCTTCAAAAATCTGATCCGTGGGCTTTTCTTCTACACCTACTTCGTCTTCTTCAAGCCCAGGTTGTGGTGGCTCTTGTTGACTCCTCGTTCTCCTCAAAGTGCGTTCAAAATCACCGTCAAAGTCGGAGATGTTCTCTATAATAGGCCGAGAGCTACGAGTCATACACAGTACCTAAAAAAACAAGGAAACAAACAAACTAAGAATCTGAAATAAGAATGCACGAAAAACAAAAAAAAATATAAAAATAAAGACAAGGGATTAGCAAAGTTGCTAAATCCCCGGCAACGGCGCCAAAATTTGATGCGAGATTTACTTGACACTCAAATTAAACCCTCGTTTGACAATTGTAGTAGAATGGATAAGTGAGGGATCGTTCTAGACCGGGGATTATGAGGGCTTGCTAAAACCTTCTAAATTGACTTGAAAACATAAAAACTAAATTAAAATACTCTTAACAAGACTACTATGACTCAGAATGGCTTTGAAAAACTCAAATTGTCTAAAACAATCAAATTGACTCAAATAGAAGCTAGAACTTGATTTAGACGAATTTGCAAGTGTTTATGACTCCAAAAGCTTAAAGATACAAAAATAAAACAAATACGAATGATTAAGACTCAACGAAATATGGGGGAAATGTGTTTGGACGATATTAAAAAAAAGACAGAATATAATTAAAGGCAAAATGTAAATATGAATGTGATGAAAATATGGATGATGGAATAGCCAAGGGGTTCTTCTCCACACATGTTACACTTGCATACAAAATTGATTCTCAGTTGGTCTTTCGATAAGTTGTGAAACTCAATGCTCCAAGTTAATTAGATCCGCTTAGATTAACTTTCAGATTTCTCTAAATTCGTTGGATTGAATGGAATACGCATTACAACCAAATTATTCTTAATCAAAGTCCCTAACTATGGAATACGCATGATAGAGACATTCAACAAAGATCATTAAGTTCAATGAAAATTATAAGTGTTGACGAGGCATTCATTACTATGGAATACGCATGAAACTTATGCCAAGAATTCATTTAACGCGATTCTTTATAAGCAACCTCCACTACTTGTGAATATAAGTTCGTAACGTTTAGGTGAAGCTCACTTATATTCTAGCGTCATATTCATGCATGAAAATTAAGCTTGCAATCTCAATGAACATACATAAATAAGTTATCAATCAAACAGTTAAACGAATTGAATCCACAACTTATGAAATTCCAACCAAAAGTAATCAATTCATATTGCAAATATAAACATAGTTTCGAATCACCCCCTAGCTAAAGGGGGTTTAGTTCCTCATAACTTTGAAATCAAAGAAACACCTAAACATTCCAACAACTCAAACTTGAATTGTATGAACGTTTAGGCACTCTTATCTTCCATTCTCATACGTACAAAACAAAGAGAATTAAATTTAAACTTTGAAATCAAAGAAACACCTAAACATTCCAACAACTCAAACTTGAATTGTATGAACGTTTAAGCACTCTTTTCTTCCTCGTTGTTGTAGCACAAGGTCTAAGGTGAGCTTTGGGGATTATGTGAAGTGTTTTGGAGGGATGGGAAGTGGTTGGATAGTGGCTGCAATGGAGGAGAAAAACTACACAGAAATGGAAGGGGATTTGCGGCACAAGGGTTGTGTTTGTGTTGTGTGAAGTGTATGAAATGAGATGTATGAGTGGGGAGTGAATGAATCATAATATGGCTAGTTTAAAGGGCTAGGGTTTAAGTACATAGAATGGGCCTAAAAATAGGTTGGTTTGCATGGCATAGAATGTTTGATTTGGGCTAGAGGTTTTCCATGGCTCAAAGGATTTGTTTGATTGGGCTAGGCCCTTTGTTTTATGTCCCCAAAGAGCATACAAGGCTTCAATTTCGTCCATCCTCTTTGCACCATGATTAAGGTATCCAATCCATGCCCAAAAGTGCCCCAAATAGCCTCAAAATGCACTTTCTTGCTCCCTAAACCCTTAGAACCTGAAAACACACAAAAGAAGCATAAAGGACTAAAATAACTAAAGAAACATAACGTAAATGCACGAGAACAAGCCATTTAAGTCGCATGAATATGCTCCTATCAATGCACTTGTTGCTGTGGGGGGTCCCTTTGCCCAATTCCTTCATATTGTTGTGCATTGATAGCATGGTTTGCAATTAGGTTCTTGGCTGCCATGGGAGTTTTGTCCACCAACACACCTCCCGCCGAGACATCGAGCATTTGCCATTCAATTGGAAGAAGGCCTTCATAGAAGTATTGAAGTAGAAGCTCCTCCTTCATTTAATGTTGAGGACATGATGCAACAAGGGCTTTAAAACGCTCATAGTACGTCGGAAAAGGCTCCCCTTGACTTTGTTGGATTCCGCTAATCTTCTTCCTCAAGAGAAGGACTCTTGAAGTAGGAAAGAACTTCTCAAGAAACGCCCTCTTCATGCTCTCCCAAGAAGTGACCGTTCCGAGTGCTAGTTCGTATAACCAATCCTTGGCCTTCTCCAATAATGAGAATGGAAAGGCCTTCATCTTCAAAATATTGCTATCAACATTGATTGGAGTCATGCTTGAACACACCACCTCGAACTCCTTTAAATGCTTGTTGGGATCCTCCATCGACAGTCCATGTAACTTTCGAATGTGGTGCAATAAACTTGACTTCAATTCAAATTCATCGGTTTTATCTTGAGCCGCCCTTAGGTATTAGATGCATAAGGGTGCGGCATTGTCCATTCCCGAGGCGGAAAGCTCCTTGATTGTACGGTTGTTCGCTGCCATGGCTTGGACCTCTTCTTCCTCCCTTGCCGTGGGCTCCTCTTCCTCCTCAAAATTAGAAGCCGAACTAGAACTTGATTGGTGAAGTTCTGAGTCCTTCTTCTTCCTTCTCAAAGTGCGCTCAAAATTGTCGTCAAAATCCAAGATGTTTGCACGAATAGGTTGAGAACTACGAGTCATAAACTAGCACCTACAAACAACAAAAGAAACAAGGTCAGTAGCTGATAAGAGCATATTTATCCGACTTAGTTTGCTTGTTTTCGTACATTTATGTTATTAGTTCTTAGTTATTTAGTTCTTTAAGCTTCTTTTGTGTGTTTTCAGGTTCATAAGACGTATTTGGCGAAAGGATGCATTTTGGAGCCTTTTGGAGCACTTTTGGGCACAAATTGGATAACTTATGCTTGGAGCAAAAGGAATGGACGAAATTGAAGAGTTGATGTCGCAAGGATTCCTACTACGACAAGGATTCCTACTACGATGAGGATTCCAATTACGAGAAGGTTTCCAAATTGAAGGAGGTTTCCCACTCACATGAGGATTCCTAATCACACAAGGATTCCTACTTGAAGTAGGAAAGTTAAGCCAAAGTTTCCTATTTTGGTTGACCTTTCCTAAATCAAGAACTCTCTAAGTTTTAGCACTTAAGATGGCTCCTGAGCACCCTTGGACAACAAACAAAGGTTCTTTGCAAATTTTCCATTCCTTGTTGTGCAAAGAAGGTGTTTTCCCTTTCTTTGTGCAAACTTCCCTATTTTTCATATGTGTTAGGACCTTTCCCTTATTCTAACACCTCTTGTTTAATGCCTTACCTTTCCCTAAACCTTATGCCGCACCTCCCCTTATATTTCCTGATTTCAAACTTTTATTTCCTAGTTTAATTCACTTTCCTAGTTCTAAAACTTTCCCTAAAGTCCTAATTTCTGATTTCTTGCAAGGAATTGACTTTTCCGTCCTTCTTTTGCACCAATTTCGTTTCTTACCTTAAATCCCCTTTCCTTGCTGTGCAAGGGGTTTAATTTCTGATTCCTTGCAAGGCAAGGACATTCCTTATTTGTTTAAATTCGTGCATCCCCTTTTTCTGATTTTATTTGGACTTTATTCACTTACCTTTTCTATTTAGACTAGGAAATCTGAATCAAAACTTAATTAGGTATTTTATTAACTTCCTAAAACACATATCATCAGCCTTTGGCCGAACCCTAGAGTATCATTCACACAGAAATTCGTCCATGCACTCACACACACATCCATTCATCCCAAAACACCAATCTGCACTCCAGAAACACAACCAGCCGCACCACCTTCTTCCACCCTCTTTGCCGAGTTCTCCACCACCTTCCAACCATCAAACACTCATCCACACCCAACCTACACCCCTTGCCGTGCCTTTAACCACCCCAAAATCCATTCCACATCATCAAAACAGCCCAGAAACCACCACCATCCAAGCTGCCGCAAGCAAGGGAAAGGAGACATATTCACTCAATTGTTTGGCTCTTCATTCTGAGTTGTTGAACAATTTTAGGTGTATTCTCTCTTATATTTCAATGTCTAATTCATGTAATCTTTGTTTTACTTGGAGAATGATTGGCTAAATTCGTTTTGGCTAAGGGTGTATTCGAAACCATGATTATATATGTGAAATAAGTTGATTACTTCCAGTTATCGTTGCATAAGTCGTGAATACAATTTGCTTAACTGTTTGATTTAGAACTTATTCTTGTATGTTGATTGAGAGTGCACGCTTAATTTGCATGCTTGAATTTGGTGCTAGGATATAAGTTTGTTTCTCCTAATCGTTATGAATTTATATTCACAAGTAGTGAAGGTCGCTAGTCACGATCATGTTAAGTAGATTCCTGGCAAGAGTATCATGCTTTTCATAGTTACAAATGCCTTGTCGATGCTTATGATTTCCAAAGAACGTAATGATTCTAACTTGTATCTTTATCATGTTGTTCATATAGAGAACTTGTTAGGAATAATTTGTTTGCGATGCATATTCATCCAATTCAATGATTCTATGGAAATCTGAAGGTTAATTTAAGCGGACCTAATTAACTTGGAGTGTCGAGGTTCATAACTTATTGAATTGATAACTGGAAATTGATTTACATTGCATATATTTCATGTGTGGAGAAGAACCCCTTAGTTATTCCATCATCCATTGATTCATCACAATTTGTTTTACAATCTGTTTTCTTTACAATCTGTCCATTTAATTTAATTTCGTCCAAACACAATCCCCCCATATTTTGTTAAGTCTTAGTCATTACAATCTGCCTTATTTTGTGTTTTTAAGTATTTGGAGTCACAAACACCTTCAAATTCGTCCAAATCTGCCTTGTTTACATTCTTGTTTTGTTTGTTTGATTTTCGTCCAAAACCAAATCCCCAATTGTCTTAGAGTGTCTAATTGGTTCAATTATGTTTTAGATTGTGTTTTTAAGAGTTTTGAGTCAAGTTAGAACCAATTTTCGTCCAAGTTTGTGTTTAGGCTCAAAACTGCCCAGTTTGTGTTTTTAGGCAGTTTTGAGTGTTTTTAGCTTATTTTGAGTCTTGTGAACTTGTTTTGAGTTTTTTTTTAAGTGAGTTAAGTGTTTTAAAGGTTAGTTTTATTTATTTGAGTCAGTTTAAAGTGTTTAGCACCCCTAGTTAATCCCCGGTTAGAACGATCCCTACTTACATCGTTACTACAATTGTCACAAATAGGGTTTAATTTGTGTGTCACATTCGTAACGCATCAAATTTTGGCACCGTTGCCGGGGATTAGCAAAGTTGCTAATCCCTTGTCTTGAGTCTTGCTTAAATTGTTTAGTTTCTGTTTTGTTTTACATTTTGCACCGTGTGTGTGTGTTTTGTTTTTGTGCCGTGTATAGGCACCTTATTTTCTTACTTGTGCCGAGTCTATTAAGTTGGTTATCTTGTTTGCTCTTGTGTGCAGGTACTAGTTTATGACCCGTAGCTCACAACCTGTTCGTGAGCATATCTTCGACTTTGACGGCGATTTCGAGAGGACTTTGAGAAGAAAAAGGAAACTACAAGAGTCTAATCCTCCTAGTCCCGAACCTGAATTAGAAGAGCAAGAAGTTGAGGTTGAAGAGGAGGCCACGGCAAGGTTTGAAGATGAAGTACCAACCATGGCAGCGGACAATCGAACCATCAAGGAGCTTTCTGCCTCGGGTTTGGACAATGCAGCCCCTCTTTGCATCCAATACCCTAGGGCAGCCCCTGAGAAGACCGATGAATTTGAGTTGAAGTCCAGTTTGCTACATCATATACCCAAATTCCATGGGTTATCAATGGAAGACCCCAATAAGCATTTAAAGGAGTTTGAAGTAGTATGCTCAAGTATGACACCGATGAACGTGGACAGCAACATCTTGAAGATGAAGGCTTTTCCTTTTTCTTTGTTGGAGAAGGCCAAGGATTGGTTGTATGAGTTAGCTCCCGGAACTGTCACATCATGGGAGAGTATGAAGCGAGCCTTCTTAGAGAAGTTCTTTCCGACATCACGAGTCATTCTTCTTCGCAAGAGATTAGTGGAATTCAGCAAAGCCAAGGTGAATCTTTTCCAACTTATTATGAACGTTTTAAAACCCTTGTTGCTTCATGTCCACATCACCAAATGATGTGATATATAATAGCACACAAATTAAACCCTCTTTTTGACAATTGTAGTATAGATATAAGTAGGGATCGTTCTAGGCCAGGGATTAGGAGGGATTGCTAATCTGACTCAAAGATACAAAAATATGCTTAAAAACACTTCAATAAACTCAAAAGACTCTTAACTAAACTTATATGACTCAAAACAAACTTAAAAGACTCAAACCAACACAAAACAATCAAAAAGACTCAAACTAGACTCTAGGACTCAATTTGGACGAAAATAGAATTGGTTTTGGCTCAAAATACTCAAAAACACACAATAGCTCAGATTCTAACCTAATTGACACATAAAACAAAGGGGGGTTTTGGTTTTGACGAATTTGAATTAAAACAAAACAGAAACTAAACTAGACAAAGTTATGAACGAATTTGGGGAATATGGATGGGTGATTAGCTAGCTAGAGGGTTCTTCTCCACACATGACACACTTGCATACAAATTGATTTCCAGTTGCTTTTCGATAAACCATGAACCTCAACACCCCAGATTAACCGTGACATCACTAATTAACCCTCAGATTTTCCTTAAGTTATTGGATTGGATGACATCATACGACAACCCAAAGCATTCTTCAAAAGTCCCCTACATGACATCATAATAGAGATACAATCAAAGATCATTACGTTCTATGAAAATCATAAGTATTGACAAAGCACTTGTAACTATGACATCATGATACTCATGCTAGGAATTTACTTAACATGATTGTGAAAACAACCTTAACTACTTGTGAATATAAGTTTGTAACGATTATGTGAAACTCCCTTATATTCTAGCCCCAAATTCATGCATGCAAACTAAGTGTGCATTGATGCGAGATTTATACGCACACAAATTAAACCCTCTTTTTGTCAATTGTAGTATAAGTATAAGTAGGGATCGTTCTTAACCGGGGATTAGGAGGGATTGCAAATCACTTGGAAACTGACTCAAAAACGTAAAATAAAGTTTAAACACTAAACTAAACTCAAGGAATGCGAAGCTAAACGCTTAAAACACTAAAACAAACCAAAAGACTCAAACATCACCCAAAACACTCAAAACTGCCTTAAAAACACTTTCTGGGCAGTTTTGAGCACTTTGGTGAATTTGGACGAAATTGGGAAATAAATTTAATCAAAACTCTTAAAAACACAAACTAAGATACTTTCTAACTAAATTGGACAAATAAGTAAAGGGGGATTTAGATTTTTACGAAAGTAAACTAAATGTACAGATTGTAAATTAAAGCAAAATGTAAATGTGAATGTGTGATAGAAATGGAGAGATGGAGAGATGTGAATTGAATGGGGAGTGAATGAATGCTAGGGTATTTATAGGGGTAGTGGAGGGAACATATGGCTGTTTGTTTAAGCATTTGTGTGGAGGAATGATGGAAAAACAGCTAGGACACATGTGAAAACTGGAATTGCACAAGGGGAGCAAAGGGAACCCACGGCATGGATGGATTTGTGCATGTGTTGGCTGATTAAGATTGTGGAAATGCAAGGGAATGCACGGGTTAGGTTTGAAGAAAATGTGTGTGAATGGGGTAATTGAATGATTAAAGTGCATGTGGATTTAAAGAATGAGTGGTGGTGTAATGATGAAGTGAATGCATGTGACTTGTGAATACAAAGAGAAGGGGAAAAACTGGAAATGCTCAAGGAGTGCACGGCATTGGGGGGGGGGGGAAATGATGGCATGAAAGTGAAGGGATTAGTGGTGCATTGATAGGAGCATATTCATGCGACTTAAATGGCTTGTTCTCGTGCATTTACGTTATGTTTCTCTCGTTATTTTAGTCCTTTATGCTTCTTTTGTGTGTTTTCAGGTTCTAAGGGCCTAGGGAGCAAGAAAGTGCATTTTGAGGCCATTTGGAGCATTTTTGCGCATGGATTGGATAGCTTATCCATGGAGCCAAGAGGATGGACGAATTTGAAGGCCTTGTATGCACTTGAAGACACAAAACAATGGCTCTAGCCCAATCAAACACATTATGCCATACAAACCAACCTATTTTAGGCCCATTCTATGTACTTAAACCATAGCCTTTTAAACTAATTCATTTATCACTTATCAAACCATTCACTTATCACTCACCACATATCATTCACTTATCACTTAACATATCATTCATTTATTTCACTTCCATACTCCTCTTAATTCCACATGCATTCTCACACATGCACATCATTCACTCACATTTCCACCATTCATTCTTTATTCCTTTCCAAACATCTCACATGCATTCATCATAATTCACAACACAAAACAACTTCATTGCCGTGGGTTCCCCATTTCCTTTCCAAACATCTCACATGCATTTCTTCATTATTTCCTAACCCTACATGCATTATTTATTGCATCTTCACATGCATTCACACACACTTTACACATTCAAACCGTGAGCTCCCATTCCTATATGCCATTTTCAGATTTCCACCCACTAACCTAGTCATCAGCACATGCACTTCCACCTTTCATCCACAATGATTCATGATTCATTCACTTTGCATCCTTTAAATCACATACTTTTCCATCATTAATTAGCCACTTGCATCTTAAACAAACAACCATATGTTCCCTCCACTACTCCTATAAATACCCTTGCATTCATTCATTCAATTCATATCTCATATTTCCATTCACACACACTTCACACAACACAAATACCATTCCATTGCCGTGAGTCCCATTTCATTTTCTGCATATTTTCTCTTCATTCTTCCATCTCCAACCACTCCCTACTCCATTCCACATACACCTAAAGCCCTTAAGCTCACCTTAGACCTTGTGCTACAACAACGAGGAAGAAAAGAGTGCTTAAACGTTCATACAATTCAAGTTTGAGTTGTTGGAATGTTTAGGTGTTTCTTTGATTTCAAAGTTTAAATTTAATTCTCTTTGTTTTGTACGTATGAGAAGGGAAGAGAAGAGTGCCTAAACGTTCATACAATTCACATTTGAGTTGTTGGAATGTTTAGGTGTTTCTTTGATTTCAAAGTTATGAGGAACTAAACCCCCCCTTTAGCTAGGGGGTGATTCGAAACTATGTTTATATTTGCATTTTGAATTGATTACGTTTGGTTGGAATTTCATAAGTTGTGGATTCAATTCGTTTAACTGTTTGATTGATAACTTATTTATGTATGTTCATTGAGATTGCAAGCTTAATTTTCATGCATAAATATGACGCTAGAATATAAGTGAATTTCACCTAATCGTTATGAACTTATATTCACAAGTAGTAGAGGTTGCTTATAAACAATCGCGTTAAACGAATTCTTGGCATAAGTTTCATGCGTATTCCATAGTAACGAATGCCTCGTCGATGTTTATGATTTCCGTTGAACTTAATGATCTTGGTTAAATGTCTCTATCATGCGTATTCCATAGTTAGGGACTTTGATTAAGAATGATTTGGTTGTAATGCGTATTCCATTCAATCCAACGAATTTAGGGAAATCTGAAAGTTAATCTAAGCGGATCTAATTAACTTGGAGCATTGAGTTTCACAACTTATCGAAAGACCAACTGAGAGTCAATTTTGTTTGCAAGTGTAACATGTGTGGAGAAGAACCCCTTGGCTATTCCATCATCCATATTTTTATCACATTCATATTTACATTTTGCCTTTAATTATATTCTGTCTTTTTAATTTAATATCGTCCAACCACAATTCCCCCCCTATTTTGTTAAGTCTTAATCATTCGTATTTGTTTTATTTTTGTATCTTTAAGCTTTTGGATTCATAAACAATTGCAAATTCGTTTAAATCAAGTTCTAGCTTCTATTTGAGTCAATTTGATTGTTTTAGACAATTTGAGTTTTTCAAAGCCATTCTGAGTCATAGTAGTCTTGTTAAGAGTATTTTAATTTAGTTTTTATGTTTTTAAGTCAATTTAGAAGGTTTTAGCAAGCCCTCCTAATCCCCGGTCTAGAACGATCCCTCACTTATCCATTCTACTACAATTGTCAAACGAGGGTTTAATTTGAGTGTCAAGTAAATCTCGCATCAAATTTTGGCGCCGTTGCCGGGGATTAGCAACTTTGCTAATCCTTTGTCTTTATTTTTATATTTTTTTTTTTTTTTTGTTTTTCGTGCATTCTTATTTTAGATTCTTAGTTTGTTTGTTTCCTTGTTTTTTAGGTACTGTGTATGACTCGTCGCTCTCGACCTATTATAGAGAACATCTCCGACTTTGACGGTGATTTTGAACGCACTTTGAGGAGAACGAGGAGTCAACAAGAGCCACCACAACCTCCACCACAACCTGGGCTTGAAGAAGACGAAGTAGGTGTAGAAGAAAAGCCCACGGATCAGATTTTTGAAGAAGAACAAGCCATGGCAGCAGATAATAGAACCATCAAGGAGCTTTCGGCCTCAGGTTTGGATAATGCATTGCCTCTTTGTATCCAATACCCCACGGCTGCAGAGGGGAAGACTGAGGAATTTGAACTCAAATCCAGTTTGTTACACCATATTCCGAAGTTCCATGGCTTGTCTATGGAAGACCCCAACAAACACTTGAAGGAGTTCGAGGTGGTTTGTTCGAGCATGACCCCCGTCAATGTGGATGGGAGTATATTGAAGATGAAGGCCTTTCCATTTTCACTTATGGACAAGGCCAAAGATTGGCTCTACGAACTAGCCCCGGGAACTGTGACTTCGTGGGAGAGTATGAAGCGTGCTTTCTTGGAGAAATTCTTCCCTACTTCGAGAGTGATTCTCCTACGGAAGAAAATTAGTGGTATTCAACAGAATCATGGTGAGACATTCCCGGCTTATTATGAGCGCTTCAAGGGCCTTGTAGCTTCATGTCCTCAACATCAAATGAAGGAGGAACTTCTCCTTCAATATTTCTATGAGGGCCTCCTTCCTATCGAACGTCAAATGGTTGATGCGTCAGCGGGAGGAGCATTGGTGGACAAAACACCAAGGGATGCCAAGATTCTCATTGCCAACCGAGCGCTCAACGCTCAACAATATGAAGGAGTGGGCCAAAGGGAAGCCCCACGGCAACAAAGTGTAAATGAGGTGAGTGCTATTTCTGAAATTCAATCACAACTTGCTAATCTTACTTCTCTTGTTTCTCAGGTTGTGATTGGTCGAAAAGCACAAGAACACCAAGTTTGTGGCGTGTGCTCAATTCAAGGGCATCCATCCGACAAGTGCCCTCAACTAGTCGAGAATGGTGGGTGGGAATCTGCCAATGCAATTGGTTTCCAAGGACAAAATCAAAACAACCCATACTCGAACACTTACAATGCCGGATGGAGGGACCATCCAAACTTCAAATGGAGGGAGCCACAACAAGCTGCCCAACAAGGAGGATTTAGGCCAAACCCCCCTGGTTTTTATTCCAAGCCGTATGCACCCCAACAATCCCAACAACCTTCGGCATCATCTCATTCAGGTACGTCTTTGGAAAGTAATCAAGCTATGCAATTACTAACCTCTATTTCGCAGGGGTTGCAAAATCAAAACAACCGAATAGAAAATAACGAGAAGGAGATGATGGATATGAAGAAACAAATAGGGCAGATTTCTGAGTTCCTTGGACAGATTAGAGAGCAAGGAAAGCTTCCTAGCTCAACCACAGTCAATCCAAAGGGAGGATTCGAATCCGCCAAGGCCATCACCCTAAGGGGTGGAAAAGAAGTTGGGACCGAGCCAAACAATCCCAAATCTGCCCAGAAAGTAGATGAAGAGACGACACAACCTGAGGCAGATCACCCTAACTCGGCCAAATCAGGTAATTTAAGTTCAAATTCATGTACTTCACGTCCTAATCTGCCCAATGTACCTTTTCCTCGCAGGTTCATGCAAGAAAAAAAGGAAGAAAGCGAGAAGGACATTCTTGAAACGTTCCGGAAGGTGCAAGTGAACATACCACTTCTCGATGCAATCAAACAGGTTCCAAAGTATGCTAAATTCCTCAAGGACCTATGCAATACAAAGAGAAGAAGGGCAAACAAAGAGGTAGTGAAGGTAAGTGAGAATGTGTTCGCTGTTTTGCAACGTAAACTGCCTACCAAGTGCAAAGACCCCGGTAGTTTCACGATTCCTTGTGTAATTGGACATAATCGTTTTGAACATGCCATGCTTGATTTAGGTGCATCCATAAATGTCATGCCTTATTCTATTTATGCATCTATGAATTTGGGTGAATTAAAACAAGATGGTGTAATTATACAATTGGCTGATCGTTCTAACGCGTATCCAAAAGGAGTTTTGGAGGATGTGCTTGTGCAGGTGAACCATTTAATTTTTCCGGCTGATTTCTACGTCCTAGACATGGAGGATTCAGCCCATTCTACATCTTTGCCGATTCTCCTTGGTAGGCCATTCATGAAGACGGCCCGAACGAAGATTGATGTATACAAAGGCACCTTGACAATGGAATTCGATGGGGAAGTGATTGATTTTAATATTTCTGAAACTATGAGATATCCCGTTGATGACCATTCTTGTTTTTCCATTGATGTTATCGATTCTTTGGCGCAGGTATACCTTGAAGAATTGAACGAGGACGCCCTGGAAACAACCATCACTAAGGCCATAGAGCGCAAAAATGAAGGATTTGGGCCAATGCAAGGCCACGGCCAGGAGGAGGAATTCTTTGCAATGGGTTCTAGTGAAGAAATAATTGAGGTTGTGGCAGCCCTTGAGTCATTGCCACAACAATATGGTAAGGTTCCACTCTCACTTTCAAATTCAGTTTCCACTAAGATGCTACCTTCTGTTGTTCAGGCACCATCGCTTGAACTTAAGCCGTTGCCGGACCATTTGAAGTATGTGTTTTTGGGAAAAGGCGAAACATTGCCCGTCATCATTTCATCAAGTCTCACGGCAATGGAGGAGGAGAAGCTTGTGAGGGTGCTGCGAGAGCACAAAACGGCCATAGGGTGGACGTTGGCCGACATTAAAGGAATAAGCCCTACCACATGCATGCACCGTATACTTCTTGAGGAGGGGGCTAAACCAACTCGAGAGGCTCAACGCCGTCTCAACCCTCCGATGATGGAAGTGGTGAAGAAGGAAATAATCAAGCTTTTGGATTGCGGAGTGATCTACCCTATCTCCGATAGCCGTTGGGTCTCTCCAGTTCAAGTCGTTCCCAAGAAGTCCGGAGTAACTGTTATCAAGAATGATGAGAATGAGCTCGTGCCTACACGCATTCAGACTGGATGGCGGGTATGTATCGATTACCGGAAGCTAAATGCCATGACTAGGAAAGATCACTTTCCTTTGCCATTCATCGACCAGATGCTCGAAAGGTTAGCCGGTCATGCTTTTTACTGTTTTCTTGATGGATACTCTGGATATAACCAAATTGTGATAGCCCCGGATGATCAAGAGAAGACCACATTCACATGTCCCTTTGGAACATTTGCTTATCGTCGCATGCCATTTGGCTTATGCAACGCACCGGCCACTTTCCAAAGGTGTATGGTAAGTATATTTTCCGATTTTGTTGAAAAGATCATTGAGGTTTTCATGGATGATTTCAGTGTATTTGGGAGTTCATTTGATAATTGCTTGGATAATCTGACCTTAATTTTGAAACGATGTGTTGAAACTAACCTTGTCTTGAATTGGGAGAAATGTCACTTTATGGTGAAACAAGGTATAGTTTTAGGACATATTGTTTCAGAAAAAGGAATTGCAGTAGATAAATCGAAAATAGACCTTGTACGTCACTTACCCTCTCCTACTTCGGTTAGAGAGGTACGTTCGTTTCTTGGCCATGCAGGGTTCTATAGGCGTTTTATCAAGGACTTCTCCAAGATGTCTAACCCTCTTTGCCGATTGCTCCAAAAAGATGTGCCATTCAAGTTTGATGAAGAGTGTAATTTGGCATTTAACCAACTCAAGGAGAAGCTAGTCTCAGCCCCCATTATTGTACCTCCAGATTGGAGCCTTCCGTTCGAGCTCATGTGCGATGCATCCGACTATGCATTAGGAGCTGTTCTAGGACAAAGAAGAGACAAGCGGCCGCATGTCATATACTATGCCTCTCGGACTCTCAATGATGCCCAATTGAACTACTCCACGACGGAAAAAGAACTTCTAGCTGTGGTTTTTGCTTTAGATAAATTCCGTTCATATTTAATTGGTACTAAAGTAATCGTTTATTCTGATCATGCAGCTTTGAGGTACTTGCTCACGAAAAAGGAAGCAAAGCCGAGGCTTATCCGTTGGATTCTTCTTCTTCAAGAATTTGATATTGAAATCCGGGATAAGAAAGGAAGCGAGAATGTAGTGGCTGACCATTTAAGCCGAATGATCCACGAGGAGCATGAACATGCCGTGCCTATCCCTGAAACTTTTCCCGATGAGCAGCTGCTATCCATTGAGGTAAGTGAACCATGGTATGCAGATTTAGTGAATTACTTGGTGGCTAAACAAATTCCAAATGAACTAAACAAGCACCAACGTGATAAGCTTAAAAATGATGCACGTTTTTATGTTTGGGATGACCCTTATTTGTGGAAGTATTGCTCAGATCAAATTGTACGTAGATGTGTGCATAATTCTGAATTTCACTCAATTCTAAGCTTTTGTCACACATATGCATGTGGTGGTCATTTTGGCACACAACGCACTGCCCTCAAGGTTCTAGAGTGTGGTTTTTATTGGCCGACTATATTTAAGGATGCTAGAACCTTTTGTATGTCTTGTGATCGTTGCCAACGAATGGGTAACATAGGTACCAAGGACCAAATGCCGCAAACCCCTGTCTTTAATGTTGAAATTTTTTATGTTTGGGGCATTGATTTCATGGGCCCTTTCCCTCCATCTTATGGTTTCACTTATATCTTGCTAGCCGTTGATTATGTTTCTAAATGGGTGGAAGCAAAAGCCACCCGTACTAACGATTCTAAGGTGGTTGCAGATTTCGTGAAAACTAACATTTTTGCTAGGTTTGGAATGCCAAGAGTAATCATAAGTGATGGAGGGTCTCACTTTTGCAATCGGACCATTGAGGCGTTGCTAAGAAAGTACCATGTCAACCATAAGGTCTCCACACCTTACCATCCTCAAACAAATGGCCAAGCCGAGGTGTCTAACCGAGAAATCAAACAAATTTTGGAGAAGACCGTTGGACCAACAAGGAGGGATTGGAGCTTACGTTTAGATGATGCACTGTGGGCATATCGTACGGCATACAAAACACCCATTGGGATGTCACCTTTTCGGCTCGTCTATGGTAAGCCATGTCATTTGCCCGTAGAGTTAGAGCACAAGGCACATTGGGCCGTGAAGATTTTCAACATGGACATAGATGCAGCGGGAGTTCATAGGAAGCTCCAATTGAATGAACTTGAGGAGATTCGGAATGAAGCCTATGAGAATGCCCGGATGTACAAAGCCAAGACCAAAGCATTCCATGATAAAATGATTCGAACCAAGACCTTCACAGTTGGGCAGAAAGTGTTACTTTTCAACTCTCGCCTACGTTTGTTTCCTGGTAAGTTGCGTTCTAAATGGATTGGCCCGTTTGTTGTTACTAATGTTTTCCCTCATGGTGCAGTGCAAATCAAAAGTTTAAGGACGCAGCAAGAATTCAAAGTGAATGGGCATCGATTGAAGCCCTATTACGAGATGTTTGAGGAGCATGTCGTGGAGGAGGTACCCCTCCATGCCGTGGAACGTAGTCAAGCTTAAACGGAGGTACCGTCCGGCTGCAAGACGTAAAAGAAAGCGCTTCATGGGAGGCAACCCATGCATCCGAATAGAGAAGAACTTGGAAACCCCTTTAAGAGACTTATTTTTATTCCTTTCTTTTTCTTTACTGCCTTTACTTTGCTTTCTTTCTCGTATTTGTTTATTTGCTTGCTCTGTTGTGACTTTCTGCTTAAAACATTGAGGACAAAGTTTGATTTAAGTGTGGGGGGGTAAACAATTTGTATTTGCATGAATTTCGTGGGATTTATTCACCTATCACTTAGAATGTTGTTTCTTGCTGTTTTAAGCGTTTTTAGAGTGTTTTATAGTGTCTTGGTATAAAACTTCGAAAATTTGATAAAAATTAAAAAAACGAAAACTCTTCTCTTTGTTACTATTTCGTTTCTGCCTTGTTAGGTTGTTTAGTTGTTATTGTTTGTTTGTTTATTAATTGTGTGAGTCTATGATTGTAACATTGAGAAAATGTTTGATTTATTGATAGGCACTGCTAAACAAAGAAAGATGGTGCTTCACAAAGGTTGTTTGCTTGAGGCCCCACTACGTTACTCTTGAAGCGGAAGGCGTAGGAACAGAAGGCATCGGAGCGGAAGGCGTAGGAACAGAAGGCATAGGAGCAGAAGGCATCGGAGTGGGAGGCATCGAAGATAGAGCATTCCAGGCCTCAATACTTGGCCAAGCGCTGGATGAGCCAGGAAAAAGGTGCCTCTGGAGGAAAGACGAAAACCTTTGACGGTCACTGTGAATCCGACCTTCAGACTCTTGCAGCTCATCAAGCTTCCTCTTCATGCCCGACGAATAGTTATTTGCAAGCACATGCAAACTTCTATTCTCATACTTCAGCTGCTGGATCTCCTGCTTGAGACTTTCCACCTCTGCCATCAATGATTCCACCTGACGGGAGCGGGCAAGCAGGCGTTGGCCCATGTTGGACACAGAACTCGCACACTGAACACTAAGTGCGAGGGACTCTTGAACGGCCAACTCATCGGACCGTCCTGACAGCAGCCTACTATCTTTTGGAGTGAGGAGGTTCCTAGCTACTATTGTAGCTGTTGTGGCGTCCTGCATCACAGAGTCTTCACCTGAAAGAGGACCGTTAGAAGAAAAGAATGAAGGACGCCATACGTTACCTTGACGCGGCGCGCCCGTATCACTGCTAAGGCTCAATTCCAAGCTAAGGTTCGATGAGTTTGCCATTTTTTCAAAAGTGTTCAAAGAGAAGGGATGGAGTTAAATTTCAAAGGGCCGGAGTCGATTTTCAAGAATGGGAAATCTTCAGAGTGTGTTTGTGGCGGTGATCGATACCTCAATAAGAAGCCAAGGCGACGCGTCCACCGATTCAAAAAGCCGGAATTTCCGGCGTAATTTAGGCGACGCTTTCTCAGCTTTTCAGAAGACGTGTTCAACTTTGTCAAAAGAGTTCTTCTTTTCAGACAACACGTGGAGGCCATCATCGCAACTACACATCTTTAGCCGACAAGCGCAAAGTTCGGCGACACTTTCTCAGCTTTTCAGAAGACGCGTGCAGCTTTGTCAAAAGGAGCCGCATCTGCACTACCACGTGTCATTCAGCAAGCGAAGGGGCGTCGTTCAGAAATCGAAGGGGCGCCTGCTCAGAGATCGAAGAGGCGCCATTATTTCAAAAAGCTGGATTTGCGGGATCAAAACGTTTGTCGACAAAGGTAAAAAGTACCACCACTTGATATTATCTCTATATATGTCGACCTTCGTCTTTTATGGCAGGGTAAACCTGAAGAAAATGCCCAACTCTCTCTCACCTCTGAGGGCGCACTCCCAGCAAAGCCTTTCGAAATACTCAATTCTTTCTTCTTCCCCAAAGATGATACCAGATGCCTGGAGTACAGATGACCCAGGAGGAAGCAGCACAACAAATACATGTGCTGATTCATTCACCGCTTCTTCAAAAGCAAAGGTATCTCATATCATCAAGGTCAAAAGCAAAAGTATCTCATATCATGCTCTTTCCCTGTCTTTTTCTTTGTCCTTGTTCTTACTCGCATGGCAAAGTAAAAGAAGCAATCAGCCGACACTTGGAGTCAGTCTTCCGATCTGGAGCCAACTGCCTGGAATCTATTCCTGATTGTTTACCTAGCGTTGCTCTCGAGTAGTCATCTTCAACGGTTGATACACTTCCGGAGAAGGGACCACTTCTGCAAAGGGGAGCGAGTAAGGCAAGTGAAAATGATACATTGAAGCATGTGGAGACAAACATAGGCTGAGTTATCCTCCAACCCTTTTCAATACGAATTGGAAAGATTGAACAAAGAAACAGACCAAAGGGGTAAGCTCAGACCTTCGGGGGAGACCAAATGAACCATCATGCTGCCCGGTTCAAGAAGTAGCACAAAGGAAAATCAACGATGGGCGGAAACCAGTTCAAGAGTAAGCCTGTGGAATCACAAAGATCAAAGCCTCAATGCAATTACCAAGGAGAAGATGGAATTTACACTCTATAACCAGATTTGCGTCTCTAAACTCTTCTCTTTGTTAATTACATTATGCCATGTTTAGTATGTTTAAGTGCTTTTTGTGTATTTACTTATGCTTTGTGTGAATCTATGCTTAAAACATTGAGGACAATGTTTGATTTAAGTGTGGGGGGGTAACTAAGTATATTTGATGCAAATTCGTTGGATTTTATCACCTATCACTTCACATGTTGTTTCTCACTGTTTTAAAACTGTTTTAGTGTGTTTTGTCTTAAAAATTCGAAAATCCCATAAAAATTTGAAAAATTGTTTTGAAAAACCCAAAAAGAGTTGTTTTAAAGTTGTTTTTGTGTGTGTGTTTGTGTCTTAGGATACCTTCCAACACAATGATAAGGATTTGGTTTGTAATTGCATGACTGTTAAAAAGAGTTATTAACATAGAGAAAAGTTTGATTTACTCTTGGTATATGCTTGGTTATGGTTATAATGTATAACTTCACATGCAATCATAAAAGAAAATTTAGTTTTTGTAACATGCCTGAAGGAAGGAACTCAAACAAATGCTACAACCCTGAGAGACTTGAGCCTATAACGTTCTTTGGAGAGTATAATCTGTGATTTCTTGTTTTCTAAAATCGTTGCATGATCTCATTATTCTTTGCTTGGTTACTACTTAGAAGGCGTTTCATCATATAGTTCCAAATGCTAGAACTCATGCCCATTTCATTCAAAGCATGTTATTGATTTGCATAACATATATCAAGATGAAGTTGTGTAGTTGCCACCATAGCCAAATAGCCTCGCTTCCCATATTTCGTATATGTTGTAAGTTTTACCCCCGTTGAGCCATGTTAACCCATGTTCTTTGTTTACCCACTTTATCTTCACCTAACCTAGAATATGACCGTCCTTACCCTTGTTCTTAAAAGATAGTGAGCATGACTTAATTGAATTCCTTTTGAGTTACATTATGAAAGAAAATAAGTGTGGGGGAGAGAATGTTTAAGTGTTTTTGTTTTGAGATTCAAAAGAAAAAAAAAAAAAAAAAAAAAAAAAAAAAAAGAGAAAAGAATAAGTGATTGAAGAAAGGTTCCAAAACACCAATTCTGGGCGTAAATTGTCTAAATTCTCCCTTTTTGTTCAAAAGTTGAGTTTTCATTCAAAAGTGAATTCTAAGTTGATTAAAATGCTGTGCTCACTATTTCTTTAAGAACCTTTGTTTTCCATATCCCTTCTTTATCCACATACCCCAAGCCCCGTTACAACCCTTGACTTCTATCTTGAGTGTTGTGTATTTCAATTTGTGGAGTTTGAACTTGGTATGAGCTTATGGTGTCACTGGTTCTCGCGTCTAAGTAGTAGCATTCCATTCATGAGATCATATCTAAACTTGATTATTAACTCCAGAATTTGCGTTCTTTGTGATACATATATGTGAGTGTCGTTTTCATGTTTACATCAATCTTCTCACATATGACTAGATTAGGGTGTGTAGTTAGAAAATCTGAGTAAAAATTGAGTGCATATCTTGAAAGGAATTGAGCAAATTCTCTAAGGCATGTTACTACATTCAAAACATGGTTTTAAATGCTTAATTGTGAACTAGTATATGGTGACTATGATTAAGAATGTACTTAAATGTGAAGATGACTAAAATCTGTGAGAATGATGATTTTTAACTTGTCATGTGCATTGGAAATCCCTAAGACGGTTGTTGGAAGGTTTAGGTTGTGTTTTACGTGTTTAGTGTCGTTTTGTTTATTTGTTTTTATTCTGTTTTGCTCGAGGACTAGCAAAAGCTAAGTGTGGGGGTATTTGATAGGAGCATATTCATGCGACTTAAATGGCTTGTTCTCGTGCATTTACGTTATGTTTCTCTCGTTATTTTAGTCCTTTATGCTTCTTTTGTGTGTTTTCAGGTTCTAAGGGCCTAGGGAGCAAGAAAGTGCATTTTGAGGCCATTTGGAGCATTTTTGCGCATGGATTGGATAGCTTATCCATGGAGCCAAGAGGATGGACGAATTTGAAGGCCTTGTATGCACTTGAAGACACAAAACAATGGCTCTAGCCCAATCAAACACATTATGCCATACAAACCAACCTATTTTAGGCCCATTCTATGTACTTAAACCCTAGCCCTTTAAACTAATTCATTTATCACTTATCAAACCATTCACTTATCACTCACCACATATCATTCACTTATCACTTAACATATCATTCATTTATTTCACTTCCATACTCCTCTTAATTCCACATGCATTCTCACACATGCACATCATTCACTCACATTTCCACCATTCATTCTTTATTCCTTTCCAAACATCTCACATGCATTCATCATAATTCACAACACAAAACAACTTCATTGCCGTGGGTTCCCCATTTCCTTTCCAAACATCTCACATGCATTTCTTCATTATTTCCTAACCCTACATGCATTATTTATTGCATCTTCACATGCATTCACACACACTTTACACATTCAAACCGTGAGCTCCCATTCCTATATGCCATTTTCAGATTTCCACCCACTAACCTAGTCATCAACACATGCACTTCCACCTTTCATCCACAATGATTCATGATTCATTCACTTTGCATCCTTTAAATCACATACTTTTCCATCATTAATTAGCCACTTGCATCTTAAACAAACAACCATATGTTCCCTCCACTACTCCTATAAATACCCTTGCATTCATTCATTCAATTCATATCTCATATTTCCATTCACACACACTTCACACAACACAAATACCATTCCATTGCCGTGAGTCCCATTTCATTTTCTGCATATTTTCTCTTCATTCTTCCATCTCCAACCACTCCCTACTCCATTCCACATACACCTAAAGCCCTTAAGCTCACCTTAGACCTTGTGCTACAACAACGAGGAAGAAAAGAGTGCTTAAACGTTCATACAATTCAAGTTTGAGTTGTTGGAATGTTTAGGTGTTTCTTTGATTTCAAAGTTTAAATTTAATTCTCTTTGTTTTGTACGTATGAGAAGGGAAGAGAAGAGTGCCTAAACGTTCATACAATTCACATTTGAGTTGTTGGAATGTTTAGGTGTTTCTTTGATTTCAAAGTTATGAGGAACTAAACCCCCCCTTTAGCTAGGGGGTGATTCGAAACTATGTTTATATTTGCATTTTGAATTGATTACGTTTGGTTGGAATTTCATAAGTTGTGGATTCAATTCGTTTAACTGTTTGATTGATAACTTATTTATGTATGTTCATTGAGATTGCAAGCTTAATTTTCATGCATAAATATGACGCTAGAATATAAGTGAATTTCACCTAATCGTTATGAACTTATATTCACAAGTAGTAGAGGTTGCTTATAAACAATCGCGTTAAACGAATTCTTGGCATAAGTTTCATGCGTATTCCATAGTAACGAATGCCTCGTCGATGTTTATGATTTCCGTTGAACTTAATGATCTTGGTTAAATGTCTCTATCATGCGTATTCCATAGTTAGGGACTTTGATTAAGAATGATTTGGTTGTAATGCGTATTCCATTCAATCCAACGAATTTAGGGAAATCTGAAAGTTAATCTAAGCGGATCTAATTAACTTGGAGCATTGAGTTTCACAACTTATCGAAAGACCAACTGAGAGTCAATTTTGTTTGCAAGTGTAACATGTGTGGAGAAGAACCCCTTGGCTATTCCATCATCCATATTTTTATCACATTCATATTTACATTTTGCCTTTAATTATATTCTGTCTTTTTAATTTAATATCGTCCAACCACAATTCCCCCCCCTATTTTGTTAAGTCTTAATCATTCGTATTTGTTTTATTTTTGTATCTTTAAGCTTTTGGAGTCATAAACAATTGCAAATTCGTTTAAATCAAGTTCTAGCTTCTATTTGAGTCAATTTGATTGTTTTAGACAATTTGAGTTTTTCAAAGCCATTCTGAGTCATAGTAGTCTTGTTAAGAGTATTTTAATTTAGTTTTTATGTTTTTAAGTCAATTTAGAAGGTTTTAGCAAGCCCTCCTAATCCCCGGTCTAGAACGATCCCTCACTTATCCATTCTACTACAATTGTCAAACGAGGGTTTAATTTGAGTGTCAAGTAAATCTCGCATCATGCATGTGCATGTGTTTTAGGTTGTGAAAGCATGTGGATTAGGTGGAAAGAGGTGGATGTGCATGTGAGTTGAAATGCATATGTTTAAATGGTTGAAATGTGTAGATGATTATGAGTATGATAAGTGATAAGTGAATGATATGTTAAGTGATAAATGAATGATATGTGGTGAGTGATAAGTGAATGAAAGTGATAAGTGATAATAGGGCTAGTTTAAAGGGCTAGGGTTTAAGTACATAGAATGGGCCTAAAATAGGTTGGTTTGCATGGCATAATATGTTTGATTGGGCTAGAGGTTTTCCATGGCTCAAAGGATTTGTTTGATTGGGCTAGGCCCTTTGTTTGATGTCCCCAAAGAGCATACAAGGCTTCAATTTCGTCCATCCTCTTTGCTCCATGATTAAGCTATCCAATCCTTGCCCAAATGTGCCCCAAATAGCCTCAAAATGTACTTTCTTGCTCCCTAAGCCCTTAGAACCTGAAAACACACAAAAGAAGCATAAAGGACTAAAATAACTAGAGAAACATAACGTAAATGCACGAGAACAAGCCATTTAAGTCGCATGAATATGCTTCTATCAAACTCAAAATTTGATGCGAGAATTATACGCACACAAATTAAACCCTCTTTTCGTCAAATTGTAGTATATGTATAAGTAGGGATCGTTCTGGACCGGGGATTAGGAGGGATTGTTAATCACTTGGAAACTGACTCAAAAACGTAAAAACGTAATATAAAACACTAAACTAGACTCAAAGAATGCAAAACTAAACTTTAAAACACTAAAACAAACCAAAAGACTCAAACAGCACCCAAAACACTCAAAACTGCCTTAAAAACACTTTCTGGGCAGTTTTGAGCACTTTGGTGAATTTGGACGAATTTGTGAAACAAATTGAATCAAAACACTTATAAACACAAACTAATACACTTTCTAACTAAATTGGACAATAAAGTAAAGGGGGATTGAGTTTTGGACGAAATTAAACTAAATGCACAGATTCTAATTAAAACAGATTGTAAAAACGAAATTGATGAAATAGAATGATGAAAAACTAGTTAGAGGGTTCCTTATCCACACATGAACATAAGCATATAATTTGACTCCCAGTTATGACTTCAACAAACGATGAATGACAATGCTCCAAGTTAATTAGGTTCGCTTAAACTAACCTTCAGATTTCCCTAGATTCATTGGATTGAATGGAATACGCATTACAACCAAATTATTCCTTAATCAAAGTCCCTAACCATGGAATACGCATGATAGAGACATTCAACAAAGATCATTAAGTTCAACGGAAATCATGAACATCGACTAGGCATTCATAACTATGGAATACGCATGTTAATCCAGCCTAGGGTTTACTAAACACAATCGTGACTAGCGATCTTTACTACTCATGAATATAAGTTCATAACTGATAGGAGCATATTCATGCGACTTAAATAACTTGTTCTCGTGCATTTACGTTATGTTTCTCTCGTTATTTTAGTCCTTTATGCTTCTTTTGTGTGTTTTCAGGTTCTAAGGGCCTAGGGAGCAAGAAAGTGCATTTTGAGGCCATTTGGAGCATTTTTGGGCATGGATTGGATAGCTTATCCATGGAGCCAAGAGGATGGACGAATTTGAAGGCCTTGTATGCACTTGAAGACACAAAACAATGGCCCTAACCCAATCACATAACACCTTGCCATGGGCTTAACACAAACACCATTCCTTGCCATGCAAGGAGGAGCAATTTGGGTCCATTTCATGTACTTAAACTCTAGCCCAATCCACAATCACTTCAAAGCCATGCAAAACCTTTCAACACCCTTTAATCATCCCCCTTTAAGTTATGATTTTATTTCCTAACCCTACCTGCATTATTTATTAGCTCCCATTCCCTTATGCCATTTTCAGATTTCCACCCACTAACCTAGTCATCAACACATGCATTCACTTCATCATTACACCACCACTCATTCTTTAATCCACATGCACATTCAATCATTCACTCAAGCACCCTTGTGCCATGTTTCCCCCTTTGTTCCCACCCATCACATGCATCATCATCAAACAAACATTGCAACCACATGCACCTAAAACTAATCAATGCCGTGCACTTCCCTTGCATTTTCAGCCATCACACTTCATCATTGCAGCCACCATTCACCCTAATTGTCAATCACATACTTTCCCATTGTATAATACATCCACATGCATCTTTAACCAACAAACATTGCAGCCACAAACACTCAAACACAATCAATGCCGTGGGGTACATTACAATTCCAGAAATTCCAGCTTTCCAACCTAGCCACATTCACATGCATTCACTCATAATCATTCACCAAACTTGCAGCCACATTTCCACCTATTCCAAGCTGTCATGTTCCCTCTCATTTACCTATAAATAAGCATGCAACCTAGCCACAATTTTCATCTCATTTCATACACTTCACACAACACAAACACAACCCTTGTGCCGCAAATCCCCTTCCATTTCTGTGCAGTTTTTCTCCTCCATTGCAGCCACTATCCAACCACTTCCCATCCCTCCAAAACACTTCACATAATCCCCAAAGCTCACCTTAGACCTTGTGCTACAACAACGAAGAAGAGAAGAGTGCCTAAACGTTCATACAATTCAAGTTTGAGTTGTTGGAATGTTTAGGTGTTTCTTTGATTTCAATGTTTAAATTCAATTTTCTTTGTTTTGTAATGGAAGAGAAGAGTGCCTAAACGTTCATACAATTCAGTTTGAGTTGTTGGAATGTTTAGGTGTTTCTTTGATTTCAAAGTTATGAGGAACTAAACCCCCTTTAGCTAGGGGGTGATTCGAAACTATGTTTATATTTGCAATTTGAATTGATTACGTTTGGTTGGAATTTCATAAGTTGTGGATTCAATTCGTTTAACTGTTTGATTGATAACTTATTTATGTATGTTCATTGAGATTGCAAGCTTAATTTTCATGCATAAATATGACGCTAGAATATAAGTGAATTTCACCTAATCGTTATGAACTTATATTCACAAGTAGTGGAGGTTGCTTATAAACAATCGCGTTAAACGAATTCTTGGCATAAGTTTCATGCGTATTCCATAGTAACGAATGCCTCGTCGATGTTTATGATTTCCGTTGAACTTAATGATCTTTGTTGAATGTCTCTATCATGCGTATTCCATAGTTAGGGACTTTGATTAAGAATAATTTGGTTGTAATGCGTATTCCATTCAATCCAACGAATTTAGGGAAATCTGAAAGTTAATCTAAGCGGATCTAATTAACTTGGAGCATTGAGTTTCACAACTTATCGAAAGACCAACTGAGAATCAATTTTGTTTGCAAGTGTAACATGTGTGGAGAAGAACCCCTTGGCTATTCCATCATCCATATTTTCATCACATTCATATTTACATTTTGCCTTTAATTATATTCTGTCTTTTTAATTTAATATCGTCCAAACACATTTCCCCCATATTTCGTTGAGTCTTAATCGTTCGTATTTGTTTTATTTTTGTATCTTTAAGCTTTTGGAGTCATAAACACTTGCAAATTCGTCTAAATCAAGTTCTAGCTTCTATTTGAGTCAATTTGATTGTTTTAGACAATTTGAGTTTTTCAAAGCCATTCTGAGTCATAGTAGTCTTGTTAAGAGTATTTTAATTTAGTTTTTATGTTTTTAAGTCAATTTAGAAGGTTTTAGCAAGCCCTCCTAATCCCCGGTCTAGAACGATCCCTCACTTATCCATTCTACTACAATTGTCAAACGAGGGTTTAATTTGAGTGTCAAGTAAATCTCGCATCAAATTTTGGCGCCGTTGCCGGGGATTAGCAACTTTGCTAATCCTTTGTCTTTATTTTTGTATTTTTTTTGTTTTTCGTGCATTCTTATTTCAGATTCTTAGTTTGTTTGTTTCCTTGTTTTTTTTAGGTACTGTGTATGACTCGTAGCTCTCGGCCTATTATAGAGAACATCTCCGACTTTGACGGTGATTTTGAACGCACTTTGAGGAGAACGAGGAGTCAACAAGAGCCACCACAACCTGGGCTTGAAGAAGACGAAGTAGGTGTAGAAGAAAAGCCCACGGATCAGATTTTTGAAGAAGAACAAGCCATGGCAGCAGATAATAGAACCATCAAGGAGCTTTCAGCCTCGGGTTTGGATAATGCATTGCCTCTTTGTATCCAATACCCCACGGCTGCAGAGGGGAAGACTGAGGAATTTGAACTCAAATCCAGTTTGTTACACCATATTCCGAAGTTCCATGGCTTGTCTATGGAAGACCCCAACAAACACTTGAAGGAGTTCGAGGTGGTTTGTTCGATCATGACCCCCGTCAATGTGGATGGGAGTATATTGAAGATGAAGGCCTTTCCATTTTCACTTATGGACAAGGCCAAAGATTGGCTCTACGAACTAGCCCCGGGAACTGTGACTTCGTGGGAGAGTATGAAGCGTGCTTTCTTGGAGAAATTCTTCCCTACTTCGAGAGTGATTCTCCTCCGGAAGAAAATTAGTGGTATTCAACAGAATCATGGTGAGACATTCCCGGCTTATTATGAGCGCTTCAAGGGCCTTGTAGCTTCATGTCCTCAACATCAAATGAAGGAGGAACTTCTCCTTCAATATTTCTATGAGGGCCTCCTTCCTATCGAACGTCAAATGCTTGATGCATCAGCGGGAGGAGCATTGGTGGACAAAACACCAAGGGATGCCAAGATTCTCATAGCCAACCGAGCGCTCAACGCTCAACAATATGAAGGAGTGGGTCAAAGGGAAGCCCCACGACAACAAAGTGTAAATGAGGTGAGTGCTATTTCTGAAATTCAATCACAACTTGCTAATCTTACTTCTCTTGTTTCTCAGGTTGTGATTGGTCCAAAAGCACAAGAACACCAAGTTTGTGGCGTGTGCTCAATTCAAGGGCATCCATCCGACAAGTGCCCTCAACTAATCGAGAATGGTGGGTGGGAATCTGCCAATGCAATTGGTTTCCAAGGACAAAATCAAAACAACCCATACTCGAACACTTACAATGCCGGATGGAGGGACCATCCAAACTTCAAATGGAGGGAGCCACAACAAGCTGCCCAACAAGGAGGATTTAGGCCAAACCCCCCTGGTTTTTATTCCAAGCCGTATGCACCCCAACAACCCCAACAACCTTGGGCATCATCTCATTCAGGTACGTCCTTGGAAAGTGATCAAGCTATGCAATTACTAACCTCTATTTCGCAGGGGTTGCAAAATCAAAACAACAGGATAGCAAATAATGAGAAGGAGATGATGGATATGAAGAAACAAATAGGGCAGATTTCTGAGTTCCTTGGACAGATTAGAGAGCAAGGAAAGCTTCCTAGCTCAACCACAGTCAATCCAAAGGGAGGATTCGAATCCGCCAAGGCCATCACCCTAAGGGGTGGAAAAGAAGTTGGGATCGAGCCAAACAATCCCAAATCTGCCCAGAAAGTAGATGAAGAGACGACACAACCTGAGGAAGTGTCTAGCTCACCCACGGTAAGGGTGAAAAACCCAATGCCGCAGGACCCCAATCACCCTAACTCGGCCAAATTAGGTAATTTAAGTTCAAATTCATGTACTTCACGTCCAAATCTGCCCAATGTACCTTTTCCTCGCAGGTTCATGCAAGAAAAAAAGGAAGAAAGCGAGAAGGACATTCTTGAAACGTTCCGGAAAGTGCAAGTGAACATACCGCTTCTCGATGCAATCAAACAGGTTCCAAGTGCAAAGAGAAGAAGGGCAAACAAAGAGGTAGTGAAGGTAAGCGAGAATGTGTCCGCTGTTTTGCAACGTAAACTGCCTACCAAGTGCAAAGACCCCGGTAGTTTCACGATTCCTTGTGTGATTGGACATAATCGTTTTGAACATGCCATGCTTGATTTAGGTGCATCCATAAATGTCATGCCTTATTCTATTTATGCATCTATGAATTTGGGTGAATTAAAACAAGATGGTGTAATTATACAATTGGCTGATCGTTCTAACGCGTATCCAAAAGGAGTTTTGGAGGATGTGCTTGTGCAGGTGAACCATTTAATTTTTCCGGCTGATTTCTACGTCCTAGACATGGAGGATTCAGCCCATTCTACATCTTTGCCGATTCTCCTTGGTAGGCCATTCATGAAGACGGCCCGAACGAAGATTGATGTATACAAAGGCACCTTGACAATGGAATTCGATGGGGAAGTGATTGATTTTAATATTTCTGAAACTATGAGATATCCCGTTGATGACCATTCTTGTTTTTCCATTGATGTTATCGATTCTTTGGCGCAGGTATACCTTGAAGAATTGAACGAGGACGCCCTGGAAACAACCATCACTAAGGCCATAGAGCGCAAAAATGAAGGATTTGGGCCAATGCAAGGCCACGGCAAGGAGGAGGAATTCTTTGCAATGGGTTATAGTGAAGAAATAATTGAGGTTGTGGCAGCCCTTGAGTCATTGCCACAACAATATGGCAAGGTTCCACTCTCACTTTCAAATTCAGTTTCCACTAAGATGCTACCTTCTGTTGTTCAGGCACCATCGCTTGAACTTAAGCCGTTGCCGGACCATTTGAAGTATGTGTTTTTGGGAAAAGGCGAAACATTGCCCGTCATCATTTCATCAAGTCTCACGGCAATGGAGGAGGAGAAGCTTGTGAGGGTGCTGCGAGAGCACAAAACGGCCATAGGGTGGACTTTGGCCGACATTAAAGGAATAAGCCCTACCACATGCATGCACCGTATACTTCTTGAGGAGAGGGCTAAACCAACTCGAGAGGCTCAACGCCGTCTCAACCCTCCGATGATGGAAGTGGTGAAGAAGGAAATAATCAAGCTTTTGGATTGCGGAGTGATCTACCCTCTCTCCGATAGCCGTTGGGTCTCTCCAGTTCAAGTCGTTCCCAAGAAGTCCGGAGTAACTGTTATCAAGAATGATGAGAATGAGCTCGTGCCTACACGCATTCAGACTGGATGGCGAGTATGTATCGATTACCGGAAGCTAAATGCCATGACTAGGAAAGATCACTTTCCTTTGCCATTCATCGACCAGATGCTCCAAAGGTTAGCCGGTCATGCTTTTTACTGTTTTCTTGATGGATACTCTGGATATAACCAAATTGTGATAGCCCCGGATGATCAAGAGAAGACCACATTCACATGTCCCTTTGGAACATTTGCTTATCGTCGCATGCCATTTGGCTTATGCAACGCACCGGCCACTTTCCAAAGGTGTATGGTAAGTATATTTTCCGATTTTGTTGAAAAGATCATTGAGGTTTTCATGGATGATTTCAGTGTATTTGGGAGTTCATTTGATAATTGCTTGGATAATCTGACCTTAATTTTGAAACGATGTGTTGAAACTAACCTTGTCTTGAATTGGGAGAAATGTCACTTTATGGTGAAACAAGGTATAGTTTTAGGACATATTGTTTCAGAAAAAGGAATTGAAGTAGATAAATCGAAAATAGACCTTGTACGTCACTTACCCTCTCCTACTTCGGTTAGAGAGGTACGTTCGTTTCTTGGCCATGCAGGGTTCTATAGGCTTTTTATCAAGGACTTCTCCAAGATGTCCAACCCTCTTTGCCGATTGCTTCAAAAAGATGTGCCATTCAAGTTTGATGAAGAGTGTAATTCGGCATTTAACCAACTCAAGGAGAAGCTAGTCTCGGCCCCCATTATTGTACCTCCAGATTGGAGCCTTCCGTTCGAGCTCATGTGCGATGCATCCGACTATGCATTAGGAGCTGTTCTAGGACAAAGAAGAGACAAGCGGCCGCATGTCATATACTATGCCTCTCGGACTCTCAATGATGCCCAATTGAACTACTCCACGACGGAAAAAGAACTTCTAGCTGTGGTTTTTGCTTTAGATAAATTCCGTTCATATTTAATTGGTACTAAAGTAATCGTTTATTCTGATCATGCAGCTTTGAGGTACTTGCTCATGAAAAAGGAAGCAAAGCCGAGGCTTATCCGTTGGATTCTTCTTCTTCAAGAATTTGATATTGAAATCCGGGATAAGAAAGGAAGCGAGAATGTAGTGGCTGACCATTTAAGCCGAATGATCCACGAGGAGCATGAACATGCCGTACCTATCCCTGAAACTTTTCCCGATGAGCAGCTGCTTTCCATTGAGGTAAGTGAACCATGGTATGCAGATTTAGTGAATTACTTGGTGGCTAAACAATTTCCAAATGAACTAAACAAACACCAACGTGATAAGCTTAAAAATGATGCACGTTTCTATGTTTGGGATGACCCTTATTTGTGGAAGTATTGCTCAGATCAAATTGTACGTAGATGTGTGCATGATTCTGAATTTCACTCAATTCTAAGCTTTTGTCACACATATGCATGTGGTGGTCATTTTGGCACACAACGCACTGCCCTCAAGGTTCTAGAGTGTGGTTTTTATTGGCCGACTATATTTAGGGATGCTAGAACCTTTTGTATGTCTTGTGATCGTTGCCAACGAATGGGTAACATAGGTACCAAGGACCAAATACCGCAAACCCCTGTCTTTAATGTTGAAATTTTTGATGTTTGGGGCATTGATTTCATGGGCCCTTTCCCTCCATCTTATGGTTTCACTTATATCTTGCTAGCCGTTGATTATGTTTCTAAATGGGTGGAAGCAAAAGCCACCCGTACTAACGATTCTAAGGTGGTTGCAGATTTCGTGAAAACTAACATTTTTGCTAGGTTTGGAATGCCGAAAGTAATCATAAGTGATGGAGGGTCTCACTTTTGCAATCGGACCATTGAGGCGTTGCTAAGAAAGTACCATGTCAACCATAAGGTCTCCACACCTTACCATCCTCAAACAAATGGCCAAGCCGAGGTGTCTAACCGAGAAATCAAACAAATTTTGGAGAAGACCGTTGGACCAACAAGGAGGGATTGGAGCTTACGTTTAGATGATGCACTGTGGGCATATCGTACGGCATACAAAACACCCATTGGGATGTCACCTTTTCGGCTCGTCTATGGTAAGCCATGTCATTTGCTCGTAGAGTTAGAGCACAAGGCACATTGGGCCGTGAAGACTTTCAACATGGACATAGATGCAGCGGGAGTTCATAGGAAGCTCCAATTGAATGAACTTGAGGAGATTCGGAATGAAGCCCATGAGAATGCCCGGATGTACAAAGCCAAGACCAAAGCATTCCATGATAAAATGATTCGAACCAAGACCTTCACAGTTGGGCAGAAAGTGTTACTTTTCAACTCTCGCCTACGTTTGTTTCCTGGTAAGTTGCGTTCTAAATGGATTGGCCCGTTTGTTGTTACTAATGTTTTCCCTCATGGTGCAGTGCAAATCAAAAGTTCAAGGACGCAGCAAGAATTCAAAGTGAATGGGCATCGATTGAAGCCCTATTACGAGATGTTTGAGGAGCATGTCGTGGAGGAGGTACCCCTCCATGCCGTGGAACCTAGTCAAGCTTAAACGGAGGTACCGTCCGGCTGCAAGACGTAAAAGAAAGCGCTACTTGGGAGGCAACCCATGCATTCAACAAAGGAAGACTTAGAAAGCACTCCAAATCCAGATTCCTAAAAAAAAAAAAAAAAAAAAACTCTTCTCTTTGTTGCTATTTCGTTTCTGCCTTGTTAGGTTGTTTAGTTGTTATTGTTTGTTTGTTTATTAATTGTGTGAGTCTATGATTGTAACATTGAGAAAATGTTTGATTTATTGATAGGCACTGCTAAACAAAGAAAGATGGTGCTTCACAAAGGTTGTTTGCTTGAGGCCCCACTACGTGGCTTTACTCTTGAAGCGGAAGGCGTAGGAACAGAAGGCATCGGAGCGGAAGGCGTAGGAACAGAAGGCATAGGAGCAGAAGGCATAGGAGCAGAAGGCATCGGAGCGGGAGGCATCGAAGATAGAGCATTCCAGGCCTCAATACTTGGCCAAGCGCTGGATGAGCCAGGAAAAAGGTGCCTCTGGAGGAAAGACGAAAACCTTTGACGGTCACTGTGAATCCAAGCTAAGGTTCGATGAGTTTGCCATTTTTCAAAAGTGTTCAAGGAGAAGGGACGGAGTTAAATTTCAAAGGGCCGGAGTCGATTTTCAAGAATGGGAAATCTTCAGAGTGTGTTTGTTGTGGTGATCGATAGCTCAATAAAAAAGCCAAGGCGACGCGTCCACCAATTCAAAAAGCCGGAATTTCTGGCGTAATTTAGGCGACGCTTTCTCGGCTTTTCAGAAGGCGCGTTCAACTTTGTCAAAAGATTTCTTCTTTTCAGACAACACGTGGAGGCCATCATCACAACTACACATCTTTAGCCGACAAACGCAAAGTTCGGTGACGCTTTCTCTGCTTTTCAGAAGACGCGTGCAGCTTTGTCAAAAAGGAGCCGCATCTGCACTACCACGTGTCGCTCAGAAATCGAAGGGGCGCCTGCTCAGAAATCGAAGAGGTGTATTCAAAAATCGAAGAGGCGCCACTATTTCAAAAAGCCGGAGTTGCAGGATCAAAACGTTTGTCGACAAAGGTAAAAAGTACCACCACTTGCTATTATCTCTATATATGTCGACCTTCGTCTTTTATGGCAGGGCAAACCTGAAGAAAATGCCCAACTCTCCCTCACCTCTGAGGGCGCACTCCCAGCAAAGCCTTTCGAAATACTCAATTCTTTCTTCTTCCCCAAAGATGATACCAGATGTCTGGAGTACAGATGACCCAGGAGGAAACAGCACAACAAATACATGTGCTGATTCATTCACCGCTTCTTCAAAAGCAAAGGTATCTCATATCATCAAGGTCAAAAGCAAAAGTATCTCATATCATGCTCTTTCCCTGTCTTTTTCTTTGTCCTTGTTCTTACTCGCATGGCAAAGTAAAAGAAGCAATCAGCCGGCACTTGGAGTCAGTCTTCCGTTCTGGAGCCAACTGCCTGGAATCTATTCCTGATTGCTTACCTAGCGTTGCTCTCGAGTAGTCATCTTCAACGGTTGATACACTTCCGGAGAAGGGACCAAACATAGGCTGAGTTATCCTCCAACCCTTTTCATTACGAATTGGAAAGATTAAACAAAGAAACAGACCAAAGGGATAAGCTCAGACCTTCGGGGGAGACCAAAAGAACCATCCTGCTGCCCAGTTCAAGAAGTAGCACAAAGGAAAATCAACGATGGGCAGAAACCAGTTCAAGAGTAAGCCTGTGGAATCACAAAGATCAAAAGCCTCAATACAATTACCAAGGAGAAGATGGAATTTACACTCTATAACCAGATTTGCGTCTCTAAACTCTTCTCTTTGTTAATTACATTATGCCATGTTTAGTATGTTTAAGTGCTTTTTGTGTATTTACTTATGCTTTGTGTGAATCTATGCTTAAAACATTGAGGACAATGTTTGATTTAAGTGTGGGGGGGGGGTAACTAAGTATGTTGATGCAAATTCGTTGAATTTTATCACCCATAACTTCAAGTGTTGTTCCTTGCTGTTTTAAATGTTTTTAAGGTGTTTTTAAACTGTTTTAGCGTGTTTTGTTTTATAACTCCGAAAATCACATAAAAATTTGAAAAACATTTTTTTGAAAAGCCTAAAAAGAGTGTTTTGAGTTGTTTTTGTGTCTTAGGGAACCTTCCAACGTTATGATGAGGATTTGGTTTGTAATTGCATGACTGTTAAAAAGAGTTATAAACATGGAGAAAAGTTTGATTTACTCTTGGTATATGCTTAGTTATGGTTATAATGTATGACTTCACATGCAATCATAAAAGAAAAAAAAATTCGTTTTGGTAACATGCTTGAAGGAAGGAACTCAAACAAACGCTACAACCCTGAGAGACTTGAGCCTATAACGTTCTTTGGAGAGTATAATCTGTGATTTCTTGTTTTCTAAAGTCGTTGCATGATCTCATTATTCTTTGCTTGGTTACTACTTAGAAGGCGTTTCATCATATAGTTCCAAATGCTAGAACTCATGCCCATTTCATTCAAAGCATGTTATTGATTTGCATAACACATATTCAAGATGAAGTTGTGTAGTTGCCACCATAGCCAAATAGCCTCACTTCCCATATTTCGTATATGTTGTAAGTTGTACCCCCGTTGAGCCGTGTTAGCCCATGTTCTTTGTTAACCCACTTTTTCCTTACCTAGCCTAGTTTAGGACAATCCCCACCCTTGTTCTTAAAAGATAGTGAGCATGACTTAATTGAATTCCTTTTGAGTTACATTATGAAAGAAAATAAATGTGGGGGAGAGAATGTTTAACTGTTTATGTTTTGAGATTCAAAAGAAAAGAAAAAGAAAAAAAAAAAAAAGAAAAGAAAAAAAAAAAAAAAGAGAAAAGAATAAGTGATTGAAGAAAGGTTCCAAAACACCAATTCTGGGCGTAAATTGTCTAAATTCTCCCTTTTTGTTCAAAAGTTGAGTTTTCATTCAAAAGTGAATTCTAAGTTGATTCAAATGCTTTGCTCACTATTTCTTTAAGAACCTTTGTTTTCCATATCCCTTCTTTGTTATCCACATACCCCAAGCCCCGTTACAACCCTTGACTTCTATCTTGAGTGTTGTGTATTTCAATTTGTGGAGTTTGAACTTGGTATGAGCTTATGGTGTCACTGGTTCTCGCGTCTAAGTAGTAGCATTCCATTCATGAGATCATATCTAAACATGCTTATTAACTCCAGAAATTGCGTTCTTTGTGATACTTATATGTGAGTGTTCGTTTTCATGTTACATCAATCTTCTCACATATGACTAGATTAGGGTGTGTAGTTAGAAATTCTGAGTGAAAATTGAGTGCATATCTTGTAAGGAATTGAGCAAATTCTCTAAGGCATGTTACTACATTCAAAGCATGGTTTTAAATGCTTAATTGTGAACTAGTATATGGTGACTATGATTAAGAATGTACTTAAGTGTGAAGATGACTAAAATCTGTGAGAATGATGATTTTTAACATGTCATGTGCATTGGAAATCCCTAAGACGGTTGTTGGAAGGTTTAGGTTGGGTTTTACGTGTTTAGTGTCGTTTTGTTTATTTGTTTTTATTCTGTTTTGCTCGAGGACTAGCAAAAGCTAAGTGTGGGGGTATTTGATAGGAGCATATTCATGCGACTTAAATAACTTGTTCTCGTGCATTTACGTTATGTTTCTCTCGTTATTTTAGTCCTTTATGCTTCTTTTGTGTGTTTTCAGGTTCTAAGGGCCTAGGGAGCAAGAAAGTGCATTTTGAGGCCATTTGGAGCATTTTTGGGCATGGATTGGATAGCTTATCCATGGAGCCAAGAGGATGGACGAATTTGAAGGCCTTGTATGCACTTGAAGACACAAAACAATGGCCCTAACCCAATCACATAACACCTTGCCATGGGCTTAACACAAACACCATTCCTTGCCATGCAAGGAGGAGCAATTTGGGTCCATTTCATGTACTTAAACTCTAGCCCAATCCACAATCACTTCAAAGCCATGCAAAACCTTTCAACACCCTTTAATCATCCCCCTTTAAGTTATGATTTTATTTCCTAACCCTACCTGCATTATTTATTAGCTCTCATTCCCTTATGCCATTTTCAGATTTCCACCCACTAACCTAGTCATCAACACATGCATTCACTTCATCATTACACCACCACTCATTCTTTAATCCACATGCACATTCTATCATTCACTCAAGCACCCTTGTGCCATGTTTCCCCCTTTGTTCCCACCCATCACATGCATCATCATCAAACAAACATTGCAACCACATGCACCTAAAACTAATCAATGTCGTGCACTTCCCTTGCATTTTCAGCCATCACACTTCATCATTGCAGCCACCATTCACCCTAATTGTCAATCACATACTTTCCCATTGTATAATACATCCACATGCATCTTTAACCAACAAACATTGCAGCCACAAACACTCAAACACAATCAATGCCGTGGGGTACATTACAATTCCAGAAATTCCAGCTTTCCAACCTAACCACATTCACATGCATTCACTCATAATCATTCACCAAACTTGCAGCCACATTTCCACCTATTCCAAGCTGTCATGTTCCCTCTCATTTACCTATAAATAAGCATGCAACCTAGCCACAATTTTCATCTCATTTCATACACTTCACACAACACAAACACAACCCTTGTGCCGCAAATCCCCTTCCATTTCTGTGCAGTTTTTCTCCTCCATTGCAGCCACTATCCAACCACTTCCCATCCCTCCAAAACACTTCACATAATCCCCAAAGCTCACCTTAGACCTTGTGCTACAACAACGAAGAAGAGAAGAGTGCCTAAACGTTCATACAATTCAAGTTTGAGTTGTTGGAATGTTTAGGTGTTTCTTTGATTTCAATGTTTAAATTCAATTTTCTTTGTTTTGTAATGGAAGAGAAGAGTGCCTAAACGTTCATACAATTCAGTTTGAGTTGTTGGAATGTTTAGGTGTTTCTTTGATTTCAAAGTTATGAGGAACTAAACCCCCTTTAGCTAGGGGGTGATTCGAAACTATGTTTATATTTGCAATTTGAATTGATTACGTTTGGTTGGAATTTCATAAGTTGTGGATTCAATTCGTTTAACTGTTTGATTGATAACTTATTTATGTATGTTCATTGAGATTGCAAGCTTAATTTTCATGCATAAATATGACGCTAGAATATAAGTGAATTTCACCTAATCGTTATGAACTTATATTCACAAGTAGTGGAGGTTGCTTATAAACAATCGCGTTAAACGAATTCTTGGCATAAGTTTCATGCGTATTCCATAGTAACGAATGCCTCGTCGATGTTTATGATTTCCGTTGAACTTAATGATCTTTGTTGAATGTCTCTATCATGCGTATTCCATAGTTAGGGACTTTGATTAAGAATAATTTGGTTGTAATGCGTATTCCATTCAATCCAACGAATTTAGGGAAATCTGAAAGTTAATCTAAGCGGATCTAATTAACTTGGAGCATTGAGTTTCACAACTTATCGAAAGACCAACTGAGAATCAATTTTGTTTGCAAGTGTAACATGTGTGGAGAAGAACCCCTTGGCTATTCCATCATCCATATTTTCATCACATTCATATTTACATTTTGCCTTTAATTATATTCTGTCTTTTTAATTTAATATCGTCCAAACACATTTCCCCCATATTTCGTTGAGTCTTAATCATTCGTATTTGTTTTATTTTTGTATCTTTAAGCTTTTGGAGTCATAAACACTTGCAAATTCGTCTAAATCAAGTTCTAGCTTCTATTTAAGTCAATTTGATTGTTTTAGACAATTTGAGTTTTTCAAAGCCATTCTGAGTCATAGTAGTCTTGTTAAGAGTATTTTAATTTAGTTTTTATGTTTTTAAGTCAATTTAGAAGGTTTTAGCAAGCCCTCCTAATCCCCGGTCTAGAACGATCCCTCACTTATCCATTCTACTACAATTGTCAAACGAGGGTTTAATTTGAGTGTCAAGTAAATCTCGCATCAATAACGATTAGGTGAAATTCCCTTATATCCTAGCATCAAGTTTAGACATGAAAATTAAGTGTCGACCCTCAACCCACATACATAAACAAGTTCTTAATCAAAACAGAAAAGTAAACCACATCTAAAGTTCATGAATTCATAACTGGAGTAAATCAAATCATAACCAACATATGTAAATGGCTTCAAATTCACCTCTAACTAAAAAGAAATTAGTTCCACATGTTTAACATAATTGAACAAGAAGTTAAATTAAACATGAAAACAGAAACAAGAAAAGAAAGAACAAATTGATGGAAAGTTAGCTACGGGGTTCATCTCCACATATGTTATACTTGCATGATAAAACGATTTCCAATTGCATTTCAACAAATCATTAATTCTCAACGCTCCAAGTTAATTAGGTCCGCTTAAATTAACCTTCAAATCTTCCTAACGTTATTGAATTGGATGATTGCATACGACAACCCAAAACATTCCCCACAAGTCCCCTACATGATTGCATAATAGAGATACAAGCAAGAATCATTACGCTCTATGAAAATTATAAGTGTTGACGAGGCATTCGTTACTATGATTGCATGAAACTTATGCCAAGAATTTATTTAACGCGATTGTTTATAAGCAACCTCCACTACTTGTGAATATAAGTTCATAACTATTAGGTGAAACTCACTTATATTCTAGCGTCATATTCATGCATGAAAATTAAGCGTGCACTCTCAATAAACATACATAAATAGGTTATCAATAAAACAGTTAAACAAATTGAATTCACAACTTATGAAACGTAATTAGAAGTAATCAAATCAAAATGCAAGCATAAACATATATTTCGAATTACCCCCTAGCCAAGGGGGTTTTAGTTCCTCATGGTACAAAACAAAGAGAATCAAAGAAACACCTAAACATTCCAACAGCTCAAACTTGAATTGTATGAACGTTTAGGCCCTCTTATCTTCCATTCCTCATTCGTACAAAACAAAGAGTATTGAAATTAAACATTGAAATCAAAGAAACACTTAAACATTCCAACAACTCAAACTTGAATTGTATGAACGTTTAGGCACTCTTCTCTTCCTCTTCGTTGTAGCACAAGGTCTAAGGATAGTTTGATGGTGTGAATGGTTTGGGGAGTGGTGGAGGAATGGAAGAGGAGTGGTGGAAATGGAAGGATGGTGTTTGGATTGTAAGGGAGAGCACGGCAAGGGTGTTTGATGTCTACATTCTGAAATGGAAGAGTCAATGAGAATGAATGCAATGGATGCTTATTTATAGGTGAAATGGGGGGAACATGATAGCTAGGAGGGAATGTGGCTGCATGTTTGAATGATTAAAGGATGCATGTGGGTTGGAATTGCATGTGAAATGAATATGTGGCTGCATGTGCAAGGGGACAATCTGAAAATGCATGTGAAAGCATGTGTTGGCTGCAATGATGAAATGGATGGGAGTGCATGTGGCTTAATTAATTAAAGGGAGTGCATGTGCAATGTTTTAAAGGATGGAATGCATGTGAATTAAAGGTGAGTGAATGATTATGGAATGCAATCTGAAATGGGAGATGGAATGGAGGTGTTTTGCATGTGAATTAAAGAGTAAATGCATGTGAATTAAAGAGTGAATGCATGTGAATTAAAGGTGTTGTGTTAGGTGATGGGTGCATGTTAAGTGATAAGTGATAAGTGATAAGTGATAAGTGATGATGATATGATATGTGGTTATGATAAGTGATAAGTGATAAGTGATGATGATATGATATGTGGTTATGATAAGTGATAAGTGGTGATGATAAGTAATGATATGTGGGAGTGTGGCTGAAATGAAGGAGTGGAATGTTGGAATGTTATGCACGGCTAAGGAAATTGGAAAGGTTTAAATGTCCTAAAACTAAAGGGAACAAGGTTCCAACACTTTGGTCTTCAATTAGGTCTTCAATTTCGTCCAACACTTTGGCACAAAGCATAAGCTATCCATCCTTAGCCCAAAAGTGCTCCAAAAGTCTCCAAAATGCATCTTTTTGCTCCTTTAGCCCTTTGGACCTATAAACACACGAAAATAGCTTAAAGGACTAAAATAACTAAAGAAACATAACGTAAATGCACGAGAACAAGCCATTTAAGTCGCATGAATATGCTCCTATCAGTCTTTCGATAAATTATGAAACTCAACGCCCCGGGTCAATTAGGTCCGCTTAAATTAACCGTCAAGTTTTCCTTAAGTTAATGAATTGGATGGGTTTGCGCAACGCAATTCACAACATTCTCCAAGAGTCCTTTACGTGAACAGCACAATAAAGATACAATCAAAGATCATTAAGCATCATGAAAACTATAAGTGTTGACGAGGCATTCGTTACTATGGAATACGCATGAAACTTATGCCAAGAATTCGTTTAACGCGATTGTTTATAAGCAACCTCCACTACTTGTGAATATAAGTTCGTAACTATTAGGTGAAACTCACTTATATTCTAGCGTCATATTCATTCATGAAAATTAAGTGTGCACTCTCAATAAACATACATAAATAAGTTATCAATCAAACAGTTAAACGAATTGAATCCACAACTTATGAAATTCCAACCAAAGGTAATCAATTCAAAATGCAAGCATAAACATATATTTCGAATTCCCCCCTAGCCAAGGGGGTTTTAGTTCCTCATACGTACAAAACAAAGAGAATTGAAGAAACACCAACATTCCAACAACTCAAACTTGAATTGTATGAACGTTTAGGCCCTCTTCTCTTCCATTCCTCATTCGTACAAAACAAAGAGTATTGAAATTAAACATTGAAATCAAAGAAACACCTAAACATTCCAACAACTCAAACTTGAATTGTATGAACGTTTAGGCCCTCTTATCTTCCTCTTCGTTGTAGCACAAGGTCTAAGGATAGTTTGATGGTGTGAATGGTTTGGGGAGTGGTGAAAATGGAAGGGGGAGGCCACGGCCTTAAAGGATGGATTTGGTGTGGTGTTTGGATTATTAGGGAAGGCACGGCACAAGGGAATGGTTGGTGTTTGTGACTGAAATGTGTATGGAAGAGTGTGAATGAATGTTGTGTGAAGTGTGTATGGTTTTTATAGGGAGATGAATGGATGGGAGAGGGAACATGGTTTTTATAGGGAGATGAATGGATGGGAGAGGGAACATGACAGCTAGGTTTGGATGGGAGAGGGAACATGACAGCTAGGTTAAGTGAATGCATGTGCAAAACAACTAGGATGAATGCATGTGGATGTTTGGTGGCTGAAATGAATGTGAAAGCATGTGCTTTTATGGTTGAATGATTAAAGGGTGCATGTGGGTGAATGTGTGGCTGATTTGTGGTGCAATGATGAAGGAATAATCTGGAAATGCAAGGTGAAATGAAGTGGAATGACAATGGCATGTGGAATGGCTGGAAAGTGGAATGGGATGCACGGCAATGATGGTGATTTTCTGGAATGATGGCAGGTTGTGTTGGAATGGTGATTAGGGTGAATGTGCATGAGGGTGAAAATGCATGTGGGAATGCATGTGCACGGCAAGGAACTTTGTTTGTGTGCATGTGGCTGAAATTGGTACAATGATGAAAGGCAAAGTGCATGTGGCTGCAATGGATTAAAGAATGGGAGATGGCTGCAATAATGAAGTGAATGCATGTAAATGCAAAGGGGAAATGCACGGCTAAGGATTGAAATGATAAGTGTATGGTTATGATAAGTGATAAGTGAATGGTTATGATAAGTGATAAGTGAATGGTTAAGATAAGTGATAAGTGAATGGTTATGATAAGTGATAAGTGAATGGTTATGATAAGTGATAAGTGAATGGTTTTGATAAGTGATAAGTGAATGGTTTTGATAAGTGATAAGTGAATGGTTAAGATAAGTGCTAAGTGAATGGTTATGATAAGTGATAAGTGAATGGTTATGATAAGTGATAAGTGAATGGTTTGGTCTTCAATTTCGTCCATCTACTTGGCTTTAAGCATATGATATCCATTCCAATCTCTAATTTGCTCCAAAAGGCATCCTTTTGCATGCTTTGCCCTTAGAACCTGAAAACACACAAAAGAAGCATAAAGGACTAAAATAACTAAAGAAACATAACGTAAATGCACGAGAACAAGCCATTTAAGTCGCATGAATATGCTCCTATCATGCACCCTTAATCAACAAACAAGAATAAGTTATCCATCAAACGGTTAAGTAAATTGCATTCACAATTTATGAAATCACAACTGAAATTAATCAATTCATATTGCAAATATAATCATGGTTTCAAAGTCTCCTCTAGCTAAAACAAGTTTAGCTCCTCATGTTTAGAAAACAAAGATAATTAATCTTAAACATTAAAAACAAAGATAGAATACACCTAGAAACACTCCAGGTGGCTCCTCCTTCCTTCCTTGCTGCCAACAATGGGGATTTGTGTGAATTTAGGCTCTTGAGGTGTGGTGGATGGTGTGGTGTGAATTTGTGGTAGAGGGTGGTGGTTTTTTGAGTGTTGTGGCATCAAGTATTTATAGGGTGAAGGGGAGGCACGGATTTGGGCTGAAAAGGAGAGGAATTAGGACTTCAAATCACCAAAGAACAAGGATACTTTCAATTAGATTCCAAGGAGGACAAGGAATGGTCCTTGTGGCAGATTCTAGAACTTCTAGAAGGGTTACATGTGGCATAAACTTAATGCACGAAAATAGGGCTTCTAGAACTTGATATTTAGGTGATTTAATGTGAAAAGGAGTCCTCTTTGAAGTTGGAATTAAGGTAGGAAAAGATTAGGATAGGATAGGATAAGATAAGGTTGGATAAGGTTTGGATAAGATAAGGAAATTTGGATAAGGTTCCTTATTTCTTGCTCTTTCCTTATCTTCTTTGCATTTGGACTTCTTTCTCCAGATTTTTAGCCTTTCCTAGCATCTCTTGACTTCAATTTCGTCCATCCACATTGCTCCATAGTTAAGCTATCCAATCCATGCCCAAAACTGCTCCAAATAGCCTCAAAATGCACTTTCTTGCTCCTTTTGCCATTAGGACCTAAAAACATACGAAAATAGCTTAAAAGACTAAAATAGATAGTAATTAAGTAACTAAATGCAAGGAAACAACATAACTAAGTAGCATAAATATGCTCCTATCACCAAATGAAGGAGGAGCTTCTTCTTCAATATTTCTACGAAGGTCTCTTACCAATTGAACGTCAAATGTTGGATGCATCCGCGGGAGGAGCTTTAGTGGACAAGACACCCATGGATGCCAAAACTCTCATTGCTAATCGAGCACTCAACGCACAACAATATGAAGGTGTTGGGCAGAGAGACACCCCACGGCCACATCATGTAAATGAGGTAAGTTCTATTTCTGAGTTACAATCCCAAATGGCTAACCTTACGTCTATGTTATCGCAGTTTGTTGAAGGCCCCAAAGCGCAAGGAACTACAATCTGTGGTGTATGCTCCATTCAAGGACACCAATCTGATTAATGCCCTCAATTAATTGAGAATGGAGGGTGGGAATCTGCTAATGCCGTGGGTTATGGGAATCAAAACCAACCAAGGGGTGATCCTTTCTTTAATACATACAATCAAGGATGGTGTGACCACCCAAATTTCAGATGGAGAGATGCACCATAATCTGCCCAACAAGGTGGATTCCGACAACCCCCGGGTTTCTTTCCAAGGCCAATGGCACCACAACCACCTCCTCAAGCACAATCATCCCAAACCAACTCAGGTACGTCTATGAATGATGATAAAACATATCAATTATTAACCACAATGGCACAGGGAATGCAGAACCAAGCAAAGGAGGTTAATGAGCTAAAGAAGCAAATGGGCCAAATGGCCGAATTTTTGGGACAATTTCGTGAAAATGGTAAGTTACCAAGCACTACGGTGGTCAATCCCAAGGGTGGTTTCGAATCTGCAAAAGCTATCACCCTAAGAAGTGGAAAAGAAGTGGGAAGCAAAGCACATGAATCTGCCCAAAACAAGGAAGATGAGAAGATACAAATTGAAGAAGAGGAGCCCACGGCAAGGGTAGCACAACCCATGCCGCAGCCATCTAAGCTCTCCCATCCGTCCATCTCAGGTAATGTTGTCCCAAATGTTGTGATTTCGAACACTAATCTGCCCAATGTTCCTTTCCCTCGCAGATTTGCACAATCAAAGAAGGAAGAAAGCGAAAAGGACATTTTGGATACCTTTCGAAAAGTCCAAGTAAACATTCCTTTACTTGATGCTATTAAGCAAGTGCCCAGGTATGCAAAGTTTTTAAAAGAGTTATGCACAACTAGGAAAAGAATTTCAAACAAAGAAGTTGTGAAAGTAAGTGAAAATGTATCCGCGGTTTTGCAACGAAAGTTACCTCCAAAGTGTAAGGATCCAGGGAGCTTTACTATCCCATGCATAATTGGAAACACTAGATTTGAACAATGCATGTTAGATTTAGGTGCTTCTATTAATGTCATGCCATATTCCATTTATGCATCTATGAACCTTGGTGAGTTAAAACAAGATGGCGTTATAATTCAATTGGCCGATCGTTCTAACGCTTATCCCAAGGGAGTCCTTGAGGATGTTTTAGTGCAGGTCAATCATCTTATCTTTCCTGCGGATTTTTATGTCTTAGAAATGGAGGATTCGAGCCATGCTCCATCATTGCCAATCTTGCTAGGCCGTCCATTCATGAAAACAGCGAGAACAAAGATAGACGTGTTTACGGGAACATTGACCATGGAGTTTGATGGGGACATTATTAATTTTAATCTTTCTGAAACCATTAAATATCCAATTGAGGACCATTCTTGTTTTGCTATTGACATTGTTGATTCTTTGGCACAGGTGCATTTGGATCAAATGAACGAAGATGCACTTGAGGTGGCCTTAGTGCACGGCATAGGAGCAAGAAATGAGGGTGGGGAAATTCTTGCAACCCATAGCATGCAATCTGACCATATTGTCGTGCCCCCTTGTGGTGAAGTGACTGAAATGGTCGCTGCCCTCGAGTCATTGCCTTCACACTCTGGTGAGTCTCCACTCTCAATTTTAGATTCGGTTTTGACTAACAAGTTACTTCCATCAATTGTGCAGCCACCTACACTTGATTTAAAGCCTTTACCTAGTCACTTGAAGTATGTTTTCTTGGGAGAAGATCAGACACTACCCGTCATCATATCTAGCTCACTCACGGCCCAAGAAGAAGACAAGTTGATAAGGGTGTTAAAGGAGCACAAATCTGCCATTAGATGGACCTTGGCGGATATCAAAGGCATTAGTCCCACCACGTGCATGCATCGCATCCTTTTGGAGGAGGGAGCCAAGCCATCTCGTGAAGCTCAACGTCGCCTTAATCCACCCATGTTGGAAGTAGTAAAAAATGAGGTTATAAAATTGCTTGATTGTGGTGTTATATATCCTATTTTTGATAGTCGTTGGGTGTCACCCGTGCAGGTTGTTCCAAAGAAGTCCGGAGTCACGGTGGTGATGAAGAACAAGAGCTTGTACCCACTCGTATTGTGACCGGTTGGCGTGTTTGTATTGATTACAGGAAGTTAAATGCCATGACAAGGAAAGATCACTTTCCATTGCCATTCCTTGACCAAATGTTAGAAAGGCTAGCCGGTTATAAATTTTATTGCTTTCTTGATGGATATTTCGGATATAACCAAATTGTGATAGCTCCGGAGGACCAAGAGAAGACAACCTTCACGTGCCCCTTTGGCACCTTTGCATATAGGTGCATGCACTTTGGTTTGTGTAATGCCCCTGCGACATTTCAACGATGCATGGTGAGTATATTTTCTGATTATGTGGAGAAAATTATTGAGATATTCATGGATGACTTTAGCGTGTTTGGTAATTCATTCGATCATTGCTTGAATAATCTGACCTTAATTTTGAGACCTTGTGTTGAAACGAATCTTGTGCTTAATTGGGAAAAATGTCACTTCATGGTTAAGCAAGGTATTGTTCTAGGACATATTATTTCTGAAAAAGGCATTGAAGTAGATAAATCTAAGGTAGACCTTGTTCGTCACTTACCCTCTCCAACTTCGGTTAGAGAGGTTCGTTCGTTTCTTGCTCACGCAGGTTTTTATAGGCGTTTCATAAAGGATTTCTCCAAGATTGCGTAGCCACTATGCCGATTGCTTCAAAAAGAGGTGGTTTTCGAGTTTGATGAAGCATGTTCCACGGCATTCAAGCACTTAAAGGAGGCTCTCACTTCGGCTCCCATTATCACACCTCCAGATTGGAGCCTTCCATTCGAGTTGATGTGCGATGCTTCGGACTATGCAATTGGTGCTATTTTGGGGCAGCGAAAGAACAAACAACCTCATGTTATTTATTATGCATCTAGGACACTAAATGATGCTCAATTAAATTACTCAACCACTGAAAAAGAATTACTTGTTGTGGTATTTGCATTAGATAAGTTCCGATCCTACTTACTTGGTACTAAAGTTATTATTTTTACTGATCATGCAGCTCTCAAGTATTTGCTCACGAAAAAGGAGGCCAAGCCTAGACTAATTCGATGGATGTTGCTTCTACAAGAGTTTGACATTGAGATTCGGGATAAGAAGGGCGTGGAGAATGTGGTGGCTGACCACCTAAGTCGAATGGTGTATGAGGAAGCCTTGCCAATTTCTGAAACATTCCCCGATGGACAATTAATGTCTATCCAGGTAAGTGAGCCTTGGTATGCAGATTTGGTGAACTTTTTGGTGTCTAAACATATCCCTAGCACACTTAATAGGAATCAACGTGATAAGCTTAAAAAGGATGCTAGGTTTTATGTTTGGGATGACCCATACCTCTGGAAATTTTGTCCCGATCAGATTGTACGACGTTGTGTGAATGAATCTGAGTTTCAATCTATTTTAACATTTTGTCATTCATATGCATGTGGGGGACATTTTGGCACCCAACGCACTGCCCTTAAAGTCTTAGAATGTGGGTTTTATTGGCCAACCATTTTTAGGGATGCTAGGACATTTTGCCTTACATGTGATCGTTGTCAACGAATGGGTAATATAAGTGTTAAGGATCAAATGCCACAAAACCCTATACTTTCTGTTGAAATATTTGATGTGTGGGGAATTGATTTTATGGGTCCTTTTCCTTCATCACATGGTTTTCTCTATATCTTGTTGGCGGTGGATTATGTTTCCAAATGGGTGGAAGCAAAAGCCACCCGTACTAACGATTCCAAAGTGGTTGCAGATTTTGTGAAGTCTAACATTTTTGCTAGGTTCGGAATGCCTCGAGTCCTCATAAGTGATGGTGGTTCACATTTTTGTAATCGCACAATCGAGGCACTGCTCAAGAAATACAACGTTACACATAGGGTTTCGACACCCTATCATCCTCAAACAAACGGGTAAGCTGAGGTGTCGAATCGGGAGATAAAACAGATTCTTGAGAAGACGGTTGGGCCAACAAGAAAAGATTGGAGCTTGAGGTTAGAGGATGCATTGTGGGCTTATAGGACCGCCTACAAAACACCCGTAGGTATGTCCCCCAATCGGCTTGTTTATGGCAAACCATGTCACTTACCTGTGGAGTTGGAGCACAAGGCTCATTGGGCCGTGAGGAAGTTCAACATGGATGTAGATGAGGCGGGAATTCATCGTAAGCTTCAATTGAATGAACTTGAGGAGATACGGAATGAAGCTTATGAGAATGCTCGCATTTACAAGGAAAAGACGAAGGCCTTTCATGACAAGATGATTCGCACCAAGTCCTTCTCTGTTGGACAGAAAGTGTTGTTGTTTAATTCTCGTCTTCATCTATTTCCGGGTAAGTTACGTTCACGTTGGATTGGACCCTTTGTTATTACTAATGTTTTTCCTCATGGTGCAGTCCAAGTTCGTAGTTTCAAAACAGGTCAAGAGTTCAAGGTGAATGGGCATCGCTTGAAACCTTACTACGAGAGCTTTGTAGAACATGATGTGGAGGAGACAACCCACTATGCCGTGGGTTCCCATGAAGGTTGATCAATGTGGCATCGTCCGGCTGCAAGACGTAAAAGAAAGCGCTACTTGGGAGGCAACCCATGCAATCAACGAAGGAGGAACTTGGGAATCGCTCCAAACTCAGATTTGCGTCCCTAAACCTTTTCCTTTGTTGCTTACTTTATGTTATGTGTGATGTGTTTATTTGTGTGTTCCTTTGTTGTTAGTTTAGTCTAAAACATTGAGGACAATGTTTAGTTTAAGTGTGGGGGGGGGGGTAACATTCTATTTTGAGCTATTTTTGCATGAAATTCGTAGGGTATTACCACCTAACATGTCTAAACTTGTTTCCCACTATTTTAAGTGTTTTTAACATGTTTTGAAGTCTTTTTATGTGTTGCTTTGAAAAAATCAGAAAAACAGTTTGAAACAACTAAAAAGAGTCAGTTTGAGTCAGTTTTGTGTTTGTTTTTGTGTGTTTGTGTCTTAGGATACCTTCCAACACAATGATGAGGATTTGATTTTTATGTGCATGGCTGTGAAAAAGAGTTATAAACATGGATGGAAGTTTGATATATTCTTGGTTTATACTTGGTTATAGTTGTTGTTTATGAATTCATGTTTAATCCCAAAGAAAAAAAATAAGTTTTTGTAATATGCTTGAAGGAAGGAACTTAGAACAACATTACAACCCTGAGAGACTTAAGCTTTAAACATTCTTTGGAGAGTATTAATTTGTGATTCTTGTTTTCAAACTCGTTGCATGATCTCATTATTCTTGCTTGGTTGCTAATTAGAAGGCGTTTCATCACTTTGTTCCAAATGCTAGAATTTGCATCCATTCCATTCAAAGCATGATTGCATAATATATATCAAGATGAAGTGTGTAGTGAAGCCATCAACCAAACAGCCAACCCATGCACTATATATTGTAGGTCATACCCCCTTGAGCCATTGTTAGCCTTTGTTCTTTGTTTACCCATATCATCCCTACCTAGCCTAGATTAGGACCACCCATGCCCTTGTTCTTGAGGCATAGTAAGCATGACTTAGAGGGAATCCTTTCGATTATGCAAAACAACAAGTGTGGGGGAATTTGTGTGTGTGTGTTGATATGCCATGAAAAGAAATAAGGCATGAGTGAAAATAAAAAGAAAAAAAAATTCGTGGAAAAAGAAATAGAAAAGAAAAAGTTGTGAAAAGAAAGAAAAAGAGTATGAAATAAGTGAAAATAAGCTCACATGTTTGTGGTAGTTGAAGAAAGGGTCCAAAACGTTGAATATGGCCCTAAGAGTTGTGTGAATTTTCCCCTTGTGTGTCTAAGTGAGTTTCTGCAATCATGAGTGATTCTAAGTGTCAAATTTCATTACTTTGCTTGCTATTGCCTAAAGAACGTTTGTTATCCTTACCTTTCATTGTTAGCCAATCACCCTTACCCCGTTACAACCCTTATGCTTCAATCTTGATCATTATGTTTTCAATAATGTGGAGTTTGGAATTGATGTAAGCATATGGTGTCCCTGGTTCTCGCATCTAATTAGTAGCATTCCTTTCATGAGATCATATTCATATACATTCCAGAAAAGTGCTTTCCTTGTCATAAACATATGTGAGTGTTTAGTTGCATATTTACATCAATCTTCTCACATATACGTAGTGTAGGGTGTGTAATCAGAAATTATGTATGAAAATAAGAGAGTATCTTGTAAGGAATTTAGTGAATTCTCTAAGGCATGTTACTACATTCAAATGTTGTTTTAAATTGATTAAATGAGAACTAGTAAGTAGTGATTATGATTACATATGTGCCTAAGCGTAAGGATGACTAAAATCTATATGAGTAATGATCTTGAACAAGTCATGTGCATTGAGAATCCCTGAGACCATTGTTGGAAGGTTTAGGTTTTGTTTTATTTTTCCGTTTTGCTCGAGGACTAGCAAAAGCTAAGTGTGGGGGAATTTGATAGGAGCATATTTATCCGACTTAGTTTGCTTGTTTTCATACATTTATGTTATTAGTTCTTAGTTATTTTAGTTCTTTAAGCTTCTTTTGTGTGTTTTCAGGTTCATAAGACGTATTTGGCGAAAGGATGCATTTTGGAGCCTTTTGGAGCACTTTTGGGCACAAATTGGATAGCTTATGCTTGGAGCAAAAGGAATGGACGAAATTGAAGAGTTGATGTCGCAAGGATTCCTACTACAACAAGGATTCCTACTACGATGAGGATTCCAATTACGAGAAGGTTTCCAAATTGAAGGAGGTTTCCCACTCACATGAGGATTCCTAGTTGGACGAGGATTCCTAATCACACAAGGATTCCTACTTGAAGTAGGAAAGTTAAGCCAAAGTTTCCTATTTTGGTTGACCTTTCCTAAATCAAGAACGCTCTAAGTTTTAGCACTTAAGATGGCTCCCGAGCACCCTTAGACAACAAACAAAGGTTCTTTGCAAATTTTCCATTCCTTGCCGTGCAAAGAAGGTGTTTTCCCTTTCTTTGTGCAAACTTCCCTATTTTTCATATGTGTTAGGACCTTTCCCTTATTCTAACACCTCTTGTTTAATGCCTTACCTTTCCCTAAACCTTATGCCGCATCTCCCCTTATGTTTCCTGATTTCAAACTTTTATTTCCTAGTTTAATTCACTTTCCTAGTTCTAAAACTTTCCCTAAAGTCCTAATTTCTGATTTCTTGCAAGGAATTGACTTTTCCGTCCTTCTTTTGCACCAATTTCGTTTCTTACCTTAAATCCCCTTTCCTTGCTGTGCAAGGGGTTTAATTTCTGATTCCTTGCAAGGCAAGGACATTCCTTATTTGTTTAAATTCGTGCATCCCCTTTTTCTGATTTTATTTGGACTTTATTCACTTACCTTTTCTATTTAGACTAGGAAACCTGATTCAAAACTTAATCAGGTATGTTATTAACTTCCTAAAACACATATAATCAGCCTTTGCCCGAACCCTAGAGTATCATTCACACAGAAATTCGTCCATGCACTCACACACACATCCATTCATCCCAAAACACCAATCTGCACTCCAGAAACACAACCAGCCGCACCACCTTCTTCCACCCTCTTTGCCGAGTTCTCCACCACCTTCCAACCATCAAACACTCATCCACACCCAACCTACACCCCTTGCCGTGCCTTTAACCACCCCAAAATCCATTCTACATCATCAAAACAGCCCAGAAACCACCACCATCCAATCTGCCGCAAGCAAGGGAAAAGAGACAGATTCACTCAATTGTTTGGCTCTTCATTCTGAGTTGTTGAACAATTTTAGGTGTATTCTCTCTTATATTTCAATGTCTAATTCATGTAATCTTTGTTTTGCTTGGAGAATGATTGGCTAAATTCGTTTTGGCTAAGGGTGTATTCGAAACCATGATTATATATGTGAAATAAGTTGATTACTTCCAGTTATCGTTGCATAAGTCGTGAATACAATTTGCTTAACCGTTTGATTTAGAACTTATTCTTGTATGTTGATTGAGAGTGCACGCTTAATTTGCATGCTTGAATTTGGTGCTAGGATATAAGTTTGTTTCACCTAATCGTTATGAATTTATATTCACAAGTAGTGAAGGTCGCTAGTCACGATCATGTTAAGTAGATTCCTGGCAAGAGTATCATGCTTTTCATAGTTACAAATGCCTTGTGTATGCTTATGATTTCCAAAGAACGTAATGATTCTAACTTGTATCTTTATCATGCTGTTCATATAGAGAACTTGTTAGGAATAATTTGTTTGCGATGCATATTCATCCAATTCAATGATTCTAGGGAAATCTGAAGGTTAATTTAAGCGGACCTAATTAACTTGGAGTGTCGAGGTTCATAACTTATTGAATTGATAACTGGAAATTGATTTACGTTGCATAAATTTCATGTGTGGAGAAGAACCCCTTAGCTATTCCATCATCCATTGATTCATCACAATTTGTTTTACAATCTGTCCATTTAATTTAATTTCGTCCAAACACAATCCCCCCATATTTTGTTAAGTCTTAGTCATTACAATCTGCCTTATTTTGTGTTTTTAAGTATTTGGAGTCACAAACACCTTCAAATTCGTCCAAATCTGCCTTGTTTACATTCTTGTTTTGTTTGTTTGATTTTCGTCCAAAACCAAATCCCCAATTGTCTTAGAGTGTCTAATTGGTTCAATTATGTCTTAGATTGTGTTTTTAAGAGTTTTGAGTCAAGTTAGAACCAATTTTCGTCCAAGTTTGTGTTTAGGCTCAAAACTGCCCAGTTTGTGTTTTTAGGCAGTTTTGAGTGTTTTTAGCTTATTTTGAGTCTTGTGAACTTGTTTTGAGTTTTTTTTTTAAGTGAGTTAAGTGTTTTAAAGGTTAGTTTTATTTATTTGAGTCAGTTTAAAGTGTTTAGCACCCCTAGTTAATCCCCGGTTAGAACGATCCCTACTTACATCATTACTACAATTGTCACAAATAGGGTTTAATTTGTGTGTCACATTCGTAACGCATCAGTAGCTAAAACAAAGATATATGAGAAAGAAACAAAAAGAAACAACGGGGGATTAGCAAAGTTGCTAATCCCCGGCAACGGCGCCAAAAATTTGATGTGATAAATAATAGCACTCAAATTAAACCCTCTTTTTGACAATTGTAGTATAGTTATAAGTAGGGATCGTTCTAGACCGGGGATTAGGAGGGATTGCTAATCTAATGAAAACTGACTCAGAGATACAAAAATATGCTTAAAAACACTTAAACAAACTCAAAGACTCTTAACTAAACTTATATGACTCAAAACAAACTTAAAACACTCAAAACAACTCAAGACAATAAAAAAGACTCAATTTAGACTCTAGGACTTAGTTTGGACGAAAATAGAATTAGTTTTGACTCAAAAGACTCAAAAACACACTTTTGGACAGATTTAAGACAAGTAAGTAAAGGAGATTGGGCTTTGGACGAATTTAAGAGAAAAACAAGTAAACAAAAGACTTAAAAGAGATTTGAACGAATTTGGAAAAACCAATGGATGATTAGATAGCTAGGGAACACTTTTCCACACATGACATATTCAGACATAAATTGATTCCAGTTGCTTTTTCAATAAACCATGAACCTCAACACCCCAGATTAACCGTGACATCACTAATTAACCCTCAGATTTTCCTTAAGTTATTGGATTGGATGACATCATACGACAACCCAAAGCATTCTTCAAAAGTTCCCTACTTGACATCATAATAGAGACACAATCAAAGATCATTACGTTCAATGAAAATCATAAGTATTGACAAAGCACTCGTAACTATGAGATTGATGCGAAAATAGTTAAGCACACAAATTAACCCTCTTGTTGTCAAATTGTAGTAAGGATGCAAGTAGGGATCGTTCAGGACCGGGGATTAGGAGGGCTTGCTAAAACCTCTAAACTAACTTAAAAACATAAAAACAAAGTTAAAAACGTTCACAAAGACCCAAAGGACTCAAAACAGGTTCAAAAGACTCAAAACTGCCTAAAAACACTAAATAGGCAGTTTCTGACCTTAAACACAATTTTGGACGAATTTAAGGTTATGGTTTGATTCAAAACACTTTAAAACACAAACTAAACAGATTCTAAACACTCTAGAACAAGAAAGTAAAGGGGGGTTTTGATTTGACGAAAATTGAAATAACAAAACAAGTTATAAAACTAGGCAGATTGTAAAACGAATTTTGGAAACAAGATGATGGATGGATTAGTTAGAGGTCTATTCTCCACACCTGACACATTTATATATGAATCGATTTTCCAATTGCTTTTCATTAACTATGATGCTCAACACCCCAAGTTAGCCGTGGACAGCACTTTTCTAACTTTCAAGTTTTCCTTAAGTTATTGAATTGGATGGAAATGCGCATACAACAACTCAAAACATTCTCTAAAAGTCCCTTACGTGAAAAGCACAATAAAGGTACAATCAAAGATCATTAAGTTTAATGAAAACTATAAGTATTGACGAGGCAATTGTTACTATGAAAAGCATGAAACTCTTGCCAAGAATTCAATTAACGCGGTTGTGACTAGCAACCTTCACTACTCATGTTTATAAACTTGTGACGATTAGGTGAAACTCGTTTATAAACTAGCATCGAATTTATGCATGAAGACTAAGTATGCATCCCTAATCAACATACAAAAACAAGTTTATAATAAACAGATAATTGAATTGCAATCACAACTTAACAAATCACAATTGGAAGAAATCAATTCATATTTCAAACATGTTCATGGCTTCAAACTTTCCCCTAACTAATTAGGGGTTTAGCCACTCATGATTACAGCAAACTTAGAAAGTAATAGCAAAGTAAACATTGAAAACAAGAACGAAGTACACCTAAAACACTCCAATCTGCAAGCATGAAACGTTTTAGGCCTCCTTCCTTTCCTAGTTGCTGCGGCACAAGGGGTTATGGTGAGTTTTGGGGATTATGGATGATGTAGAATGATGTGTTTAGGATAGGGATGGATGTAGGGGACGGCAAGGGTTGTTTTTGGGCAGAAAGTATGAAGAATGGTGAAGTATGGATGTGTTAGAGGGAGGGGATGAATTTCTGGCGTGAATGGTGAATGAATGAATCCCTTGTGGCTGCAACAAGGAGGTTTATTAATAGGATTTCAGGAATTAAAACCCTAGGTTATTTAGGTAATCAGAAATTAAGTCAAAGACTCTAGAAATAGGAAAGAATCCTCCCCCTTGCACGGCAAGGAAGAGCAAGGGTCAAAGGAAGTGCACGGCAAGGCTTGCATGAAATAAGTAAGTGTTTAATTCCCTAAATCAATTCTAAGCATCAGGAATTAAGTTAAATCCCTTTAGAATAGGTAATTGAAATCAGGAATTAGGGGAAAAAGGCTAAGTCTTGCGGCACAAGGGAGGAAAAGAAGGGGAAAGTGCCACACTTGCAGATTTTGGGAGAGAAGAGGAAGGTAAGGTGCGGCACATGTCTAGGGCTTCTAGAACATGTGATTTAGGCAACCACATTATTTGGAAACTTGCATAATTGGAAACCTTTCAAGAATAGAAACTCCCCATAATGGAAACTAGTTTCCAATTCTTGATTCCTCCTTCTTCCTTCGATTCTAGGCTCACTTGGTCTTCAATTTCGTCCAATGCTTTGGCTCCAACCATAAGCTATCCATCCTTAGCCCAAAAGTGCTCCAAAAGGCTCCAAAATGCACTTCTTTGCTCCTTTAGCCCTTAGAACCTGAAAACATACGAAAATGGCTTAAAAGACTTAAAGAACTAAGAAATAACAACGTAAATGCACAAGAACAAGCCAACTAAGTCGCCTAAATATGCTCCTGTCAGACATCATGATACTCATGCTAGGAATTTACTTAACATGATTGTGAAAACAACCTTAACTACTTGTGAATATAAGTTTGTGACAATTATGTGAAACTCCCTTATATTCTAGCACCAAATTCAAGCATGCAAATTAAGTAGGCTTCCCTAATCAACATACAAGAATAAGTTATCCATCAAACGGTTAAGTAAATTGCATTCACAATTTATGAAATCACAACTGGACTTAATCAATTCATATCATAAACATAATCATGGTTTCAAAGCCTCCCCTAGTTAAAACGAGTTTAGCCTGTCATGTTCACAACAAAACAAAGGAAAATTAAGTTAAACATTGAAAACAAAAGATAGATTACACCTAAAAACGCTTCAACACTCCAACTTGAATGCACAAACGTCCAAGGCTTCTTCTTCTCTTCTTCTTCCTTGCAATGTTGCGACACAAGAGTCTAGGGGTGATTAGGGCTGAATGAAGGGTGCGGCTTAGGTATTTATTTGGGAGCAAGAATCCCTAGAGTTTATTACATAGTTTAGGAAAGGGTTTAGACCCCAAATCCATCAGGAAAAGGAGTCATAAAGTCTGAAATTAAAAGGGAAAAGGAAGGAACTTGCGGCAAAGGATAAGAAAAGGGAATGTGATTTAATTCTGAAATTAGGCAAGGATTTTGGGATAGAAAAGGTATGTGTGGTGTGGCTAAGATTGAGGTGAAAAGGGAATGTGTTTTAATGACTTAGAATAGGAAACAAGGACCTCCCTTGCACGGCAAGGAAGGGAAAGACAATGGGTTGCACGGCAAGGACACTTAAGATGCAAGGAAGGCTTGATTTGTGTCCTAAATTGCATAGGAGTCTTCAATGTTACTGAAACATAAGGTCTTTTAGGATTAGGAAAGGTTAAACCAAAATAGGAAACCTTGGCTTAACTTTCCTACTTCAAGTAGGAAACCTTCTTTGACTAGAAATCCTCTTGTGATTAGGAATCCTAACATCTTTAGGTCTTCAATTTCGTCCATTCCTTTTGCTCCAAGCATAAGTGATGTGAAAATTAACTTGACACACAAATTAAACCCTATTTTTGACAATTGTAGTAGATATGTAAGTAGGGATTGTTCTAGACCGGGGATTAACTAGGGATGCTAATCTATGTAAATAAGACTCAAAAACACTAAATTAGACTCTATGGACTCAAAACTAACTTTAGACACTTAAAACAGCAACCAATACTCAAAAAGACTCAATTTTAGACTCAATAAAGGTTTTGGACGAAAATAGGACTTGACTTGACTCAAAAGACTCAAGGAAAACAAGTTTTAACTCAAATATGAAGATTAAATATCATGGGGATTGTTTTTGACGAAAATAAAACTTAAAACAAAAACTTTATAGAAAACACTTTTGAAAAACGAATTTAGGTAAAATAAATGGGTAAAAGGCTAGTTAGAGGGTCCTTCTCCACACATGATATATGCATACGAACCAATGTCCAGTTATTACTTCTTTAGACTATGAATGACAACGCCCCAAATTAGTTGTATCGCACAACTAACCCTCAAGTTTTCCTTATTTCATTGAATTGAATGAAAACGCATTACAACCAAATTATCTTTTTCAAGTTCTTTAATTGAGATGCATAACAAAGATACATATCAAAAGTCATTAAGTTTTGTGAAAACTATAAGCGTTGACAAGGCATTCATCACTATGAAACTCATGAGACTCATACCAAGGATTTACTTAACGCGATTGTGACTAGCAACCTCCACTACTTTTGAATATAAGTGAATAACAATTACGTGAAACCCTCCTATATTCTAGCATCAAGTTTATGCATGGAAATTAAGTGTTAACCCCCAACCCACATACATAAACCAGTTTTAATAACTTAGATAAGCAAATCACATTCATGCCTTAAGAAATAATAACCGGACGTACTCAATTCATATAAAACATATAATCATGGCTTCAAATTCTCCTCTAACTAAAAAGAAGTTAGTTCCTCATGTTCGCAAAACAAAGATAATTAAATTTAAGCATTGAACTAAGACTAAGGATAGAAAGCACCAAGAAAAACGTTCCACACTCCAATGGCATGCACGACACTCCCTTGGATGGCAGATTGCACAATTCCTCCTTTCCTTGCTTCCTTGCTTGCGGCACTAGGGTGTTGTAGAATGGATTGTGGTGTTTGATGGATGAAAGTATGAATGAATGAATGTGTGAGTGGATGGATTAAATGGTGAGGCATTGCTGTTTATATAGGCTAATTATGCACTCTTAGTGAAGGACAAGGATTGCACAATCCCATGGAAAAAGGGTTAAGTCTTTGTAGAAACCAAAAGGGAAAGGGATAGGGAATTTTCGCCAGAAATTAAGGGCTTCTAGAAACTAGGTATTTTTTGGCAGAATTTAGACTTCTAGAAGGGGTAAAGGGTAGATTTCTGGACCTAAATGGATAAGGACTCATGATATAGGTGTAGAGGAAGGATTGCAACTCCTAAACCTACAAGGAATGGTCCACATGCGGCAAACAAATGGATAAGGCTTCTAGAAACTAAAATAGGTGTTCAAATATGTAATTAATCCCTTCTAATTAGCTAGGTTTAAGTTCTAACCTAATTTGGATAGGATAAGATAGGATAATGTTAGAGTTAGGGAAGGATAAGGTTTCTAGGATAGGATAAGATAAGGTTGAATAAGGTTCCTTGTTTCTTGCTTCTTCCTTATCTTCTTTGCATTAGGACTTCTTCCACCAGATTTGTAGCCTTTCCTAGCTCTTCTTGACTTCAATTTCGTCCATCCTCTTTACTCCATGGTTAAGCTATCCAATCCATGCCCAAAAATGCTCCAAATAGCCTCAAAATGCACTTTCTTGCTCCTTTTGCCATTAGGACCTAAAAACATACGAAAATAACTTAAAAGACTGAATTAAATAGTAATTAACTTCATAAATGCAAGGAAACAACACAACTAAGTAGCATAAATATGCTCCTATCAAATTCCCCCACACTTAGCTTTTGCTAGTCCTCGAGCAAAACGAAATAAACAAAACACAATCTAGACCTTCCAACATGTACCTCAGGGATTGATGCGAGATTTATACGCACACAAATTAAACCCTCTTTTTGTCGATTTGTAGTATAAGTATAAGTAGGGATCGTTCTGGACCGGGGATTAGGAGGGATTGCAAATCTCTTGGAAATTGACTCAAAAACGTAAAATAACAATATGAAATACTAACTTAGACTCAAAGAATGCAAAACTAAAAATAAGAAAGATTAAGACTAAGACTTAAACGAAATATGGGGGGATTGATTTTGGACGAATTTAAACTAAAATGGATAGATTGTAAAGAAAACAAATTGTAAATATGAAATTGACGGAAATGAATGGATGGTATGGCTAGCTAAGGGGTTCATCTCCATACATGTTACACTTGCATAATAAAATGGTTTCCAATTGCATTTCAATAAACCATGAATTCTCAACACCCCGGGTTAATTAGGTCCGCTTAAATTAACCGTCAAGTTTTCCTTAAGTTAATGAATTGGATGATTGCATACGACAACCCAAAGCATTCCTCACAAGTTCCCTACATGAATTGCATAATAGAGAAACAAGCAAGAATCATTAAGCATCATGAAAACTATAAGTGTTGACGAGGCATTCGTTACTATGATTGCATGAAACTTATGCCAAGAATTCGTTTAACACGATTGTTTATAAGCAACCTCCACTACTTGTGAATATAAGTTCATAACGATTAGGTGAAACTCACTTATATTCTAGCGTCATATTCATGCATGAAAATTAAGCGCGCATTCTTAATAAACATACATAAATAAGTTATCAATCAAACGGTTAAAGAAATTGAATCCACAACTTATGAAACGCAATTAGAAGTAATCAAATCAAAATGCAAGCATAAACATATATTTCGAATCCCCCCCTAGCTAAAGGGGGGTTTAGTTCCTCATACAAAACAAAGAGAATTGAAATTAAACATTGAAATCAAAGAAACGCCTAAACATTCCAACAACTCAAACTTGAATTGTATGAACGTTTAGGCCCTCTTCTCTTCCTCTTTATTGTAGCATAAGGTCTAGGGATAATTGGTTTGGGGGATGGAAGTGTGGAATGGAAAAGGAATTATGGAAATAGGTGAGGAGTGGTGGAGAAAATGGTGCAGAAAATGGAGAGAAACTCACGGCTAGAGAAGGAATGGAGTGTTTGTGTTGTGGTATCTACAATGGAATGAGATGTAGTGGGGAGTGAATGAATTTCTCAATGAATGCATGGGTTTTTATAGGGGGAATGGGAGAATATGTTGTTGATTGTTTAAGAGTGCATGTGGCTCTTATGATTGTTGTGCAATGATGAAAGGCAAAGTGCATGTGCAATGTTGGAGGATGAATGTGTGATGGTGTGATTGAATGATTTAAAGGGGCATGTGGGTGAATTAAAGGATGGAATGCATGTGAATTAGGTTGCAAAGAGAAGGAGAAAAGCTGGAAAATGGAATGGGATACATGGCAAGGTGTGTTTGGTGTTGGAAATGCATGTGTTTGCATGTGAATTAAAACTAGAGTGAATGATGATGAATGCATGTGGATTAAAGAGGTGTGAATGCATGTGAAGATGCTAATAAATAATGCATGTAGGGTTAGGAAATAAAATCATAACTTAAAGGGGAATGATTAAAGGGTGTTGAAAGGTTTTGCATGGCTTTGAAGTGATTGTGGATTGGGCTAGGGTTTAAGTACATGAAATGGACCCAAATTGCTCCCCCTTGCATGGCAAGGAATGGTGTTTGTGTTAAGCCCAAGGCAAGGTGAATGTAATTGGGTTAGGGCCATTGTTTTATGTCCTCAAGTGCTTACAAGGCCTTCAATTTCATCCAACACTTGGGCTCCAAGCATAAGCTATCCATCCTTAGCCCAATAGTGCTCCAAAACACTCCACAATGCATCCTTTCGTCAAACACGTCTTATTATCCTGAAAACACACAAAAGAAGCATAAAGGACTAAACTAACTAAAGAAACATAACGTAAATGTACGAGAACAAGCCATTTAAGTCGCATGAATATGCTCCTATCAGGGATTTCCAATGAACATGACACATTTAAAGAATACCACATTCATAGATTTTAGTTATCCCTACCCTCGAGCATATACTTAACCATAGTTATCACTCACTAGCTCGCATTTAATCAATTAAAACATGATTTTGAATGTAGTAACATGCCTTAGAGAATTCCCTCAATTCCTCACTGGATATACTCTCTATTTTCACACAGATTTCCTGACTACACTCCCTACAGTAGGTATATGTGAGAAGATTGATGTAAACATGTAAACTAATACTCACATATGTCATAACAAAGAAGGCAATTTCCGGAATTAGGAGGGATTAGTAGGGATCGTTCTAAACCGGGGATTAGGAGGGATTGCTAAATCACTTGAAGACTGACTACAAAAACGTAAAACAAAGGTTAAAACACTAAACTAGACTCAAAGAATGCAAAACTAAACACTAAAACACCAAAACAAACCAAAAGACTCAAAACAGCACCAAAACACTCAAAACTGCCTTAAAAACACAATATGGGCAGTTTTGAACACCTAACCTAATTTGGACAAATTTGGGTTATAACTTGAATCAAAACACTTAGAAACACAAACTAAGACACTTTCTAACTAAATTGAACACTAAAGTAAAGGGGGATTTAGTTTTTGACGAAATTAAAACAAAGAGCACAGATTGTAATTAAAACAGATTGTAAATACGAATTTGATGAAAATATGGATGGAATGCTAGCTAGAAGGTTCTTCTCCACACATGTCACATTTGCATACAAGATGATTTTCAGTTGGTCTTTCAATGAATCATGAAACTCAACACCCCGGGTTAATTAGGTTCGCTTAAATTAACCTTCAAGTTCTCCTTAAGTTAATGAATTGGATGGGACAGCGCATACACAATTCAAAACATTCTCCAAAAGTCCTTTACGTGAAAAGCACAATAAAGATACAATCAAAGATCATTAAGCAACATGAAAACTATAAGTGTTGACGAGGCATTCGTTACTATGATGAGCATGAAACTAGTGCCAAGAATTCATTTAACGCGATCGTTTATAAGCGACCTCCACTACTTGTGAATATAAGATTGTAACTATTAGGTGAAACTCACTTATATTCTAGCATCATATTCATGCATGAAAACTAAGCGTGCACTCTCAATAAACATACAAAAATAAGTTATCAATCAAGCAGTTAAACAAATTGAATCCACAACTCATGAAATTCCAACCGAAGGTAATCAATTTATATTGCAAGCATAAACATGGTTTTGAATCACCCCCTAGCTAACTAGGGATTTAGCCTCTCATGTTCACAGAAAGAGAAACAAAATTGAAATTAAACATAGAGAACAAAAGATTGATTACACCTAAAACGCCCAACAATTCCACGTTGAATTTCTGCACGTCAAGCTCCTCTTTCTTCTTCTCCTTGCTGCGGCAGAGAGGGTTTAGGGGGTTTTTGGATGTTATTTTGGTTTGGGAATGGATTTAGGGAGGTGAAGGGTTGCGGCAAGGGGTGTGAGTGGTGTAGGGAGGTTGGGAATGGTGGCTGGAATGGATGGGAGGCTACGGCAGGGATGTAGAAGGTTGATGGTGGCTGCGGATTGAAGGGAGAAGATGGAGGGGTGGCTGCGGCAGAGAGGGTTTTTTGCTGAATGAATGAAAAAGATCCCTAGGGTGCGGCTAGGCTTAGAATATATAGGGTTTCAGAAAATAAAACCCTAGCTTATTTTGGCTAATTAAAATTAAGTCAAAGGCTTCTAGAATTAGGAAATTAAATCAGAAATTAAAAGGGAATTGGCTGCAAGGTGCGGCTAGGGTTTTATTTAGGAATGAGCATGTGTTTAAATGCATAAACTAGGACAAAAATGTCCCCCCATTGCACGGCAAGGGAAGGGGAGAAGGGAAAACCCACGGCAAATGTGTGAAAGTGGGCTAGGGCCTTTGTTTTGTGTCCTAAAGTGCATACGAGGCCTTCAAAGTGGCTAGAAAATACGGACGTTTAAGATTAGGAAAGGTTACCAAAATGGGAAACCTAGGGTTAACTTTCCTACTTCAAGTAGGAATCCTTGTTGGAGTAGGAATCCTTGTTGTTCTAGGAATCCTCATGTGAGTAGGACTCCATCTTCGATTAGGAATTCATATTTCTTCAAGTCTTCATCTCATTCATTCCTCTTTTGCTCCAAAAGACTCCAATTTGCATCTTCTTGCACACTTTGGCTTTATAACCTGAAAACACACAAAAGTGACTTTAAACACTAAAATAACTAAGGAAACACAACATAAATGCACGAGAACAAGCCAATTAAGTCGCATGAATATGCCCCTATCAATTTGAAACAAGTAAGTAAAGGGGATTTGATTTTGGACGAATTTAAGAGAAAAACAAGTAAATAAAAGACTCAAAACAGATTTTGACGAATTTGGGAAAACCAATGGATGATTAGATAGCTAAGGGATACTTTTCCACACATGATACATTCAAACATAAATTGATTTCCAGTTGCTTTTTCGATAAACCATGAACCTCAACACCCCAGATTAACCGTGACATCACTAATTAACCCTAAGATTTTCCTTAAGTTATTGGATTGGATGACATCATACGACAACCCAAAGCATTATTCAAAAGTTCCCTACATGACATCATAATAGAGATACAATCAAAGATCATTACGTTCAATGAAAATCATAAGTATTGACAAAGCACTTGTAACTATGACATCATGATACTCATGCTAGGAATTTACTTAACATGATTGTGAAAACAACCTTAACTACTTGTAAATATAAGTTTGTGACGATTATGTGAAACACCCTTATATTCTAGCACCAAATTCAAGCATGCAAATTAAGTAGGCCTCCCTAATCAACATACAAGAATAAGTTATCCATCAAACGGTTAAGCAAATTGCATTCACAATTTATGAAATCACAACTAGAATTAATCAACTCATATTATAAACGTAATCATGGTTTCAAAGCCTTCCCTAGCTAAAACGAGTTTAGCCTCTCATGTTCACAACAAAACAATGGAAAATTAAATTAAACATTGGAAACAAAAGATAGATTACACCTAAAAACGCTTAAACACTCCAACGTGAATGCACAAACGTCCAAGGCTTCTTCTTCTTCTTCTTTTCCTTGCAAGGTTGCGGCACAAGAGGTTTAGGGTGGTTTGTGGATAGATTTCTGGTTTTTGAATGGATTTAGGATGGTAGGGTTGTGCGGCAAAGGGCTTGTTTCTGTGAATGATGGCAGGTTGTGTATCAGAGTGATTAGGGTTGAATGAAAGGTGCGGCCTTGGTATTTATGTGAGAGCAAGAATCCCTAGAGTTTATTACATAGTTTAGGAAAGGATTTTAGAATAGAAAAGGTATGTGAGGTGTGGCTGAGATTGAGGTGAAAAGGGAATGTGTTTTAATGACTTAGAATAGGAAACAAGGACCTCCCCTTGCACGGCAAGGCTTGTTATGTTGCAAGGAGAGTTTGGTTTATGTCCTAGAATGTATAGAAGTCTTCAATGTTGTTGAAACATGGAGTCTTTAAGGATTAGGAAAGGTTAAACCAAAATTGGAAACCTTGGCTTAACTTTCCTACTTCAAGTAGGAAACCTTCTTTGACTAGGAATCCTTCTTTGATTAGGAATCCTACTTTGATTAGGAATCCTTCTTTGATTAGGAATCCTTCTTTGATTAGGAATCCTAACATCTTTAAGTCTTCAATTTCGTCCATTCCTTTTGCTCCAAGCATATGCTATCCATTCCAAGCTAAATTTTGTTCTAAAATGCTCCAAAATGCACCTTTTTGCTTCCTTAGCCATATGAACCTAAAAACACACGAAAATAGCTTAAACTACTAAAATAACTACGAACTAACAACATACATGCATAAAAACAAACTAACTAAGTCGCCTAAATATGCTCCTATGAAATTCCCCCACACTTAGCTTTTGCTAGTCCTTGAGCAAAACAAAACAAAAGAAACCATAAACAAAACAAAACACATTCTAAACCTTCCAACATGTACCTCAGGGATTTCCAACGAACATGACACATTAAAGAACATCATTCCCACGGTTTTTGGCTTTCTTTACACTTTAACAAACACTTAACCATAGTTACCACTTACTAGTTGACATTTAATCAATTAAAACAATGTTTTGAATGTAGGAACATGCCTTAGAGAATTCCCTCAATTCCTCACTAGAATGCTCTCTATTTTCACACAGATTTTCTAACTACATACCCTACACTAGAGGTATATGTGAGAACATTGATTTAAATATGAAGACTAACACTCACATATGTTATAACAAAGAAAGCATTTTCTGGATTTACGACAATGGCATGTATATGATCTCATGAATGGAATGCTACTACTTAGAATGAGAACCAGTGATTCCATATGCTCATACCAAATTCAAACTCCACATATTGAACACATAACATCAAGATAGAAGTTGAGGGTTGTAACTTGGCTAATGGTATTGGGTAACAAAGAAAGGTAAAGGACAACAAAGGTTCTTGAAACAATAGGAAGCAAAGTAATGAAATTGACACTTCAACTCACTTTTGATGGCAGTAATTAACTTTTAAACACAAGGGAAGATTCATGCAACATTTAGGGTCAAATTCAAACTAGTGGACCCTTTCTTCAACAACCAACACTTGTGAGATCATTCTCACTTATTTTTCAGCTCTTTTTCTTTCCTTTCACCACTTTTCTATTTTCTTTTTATTTTTCCACGAATTTTCTCTTTATTTTCTTTCTTTGCTGTGCCTTTTTACATCCCCCCACACTTGTTTTCTGCAATAAGTTGATCAAAAGGAATTCATTCTAAGTCATGCTTCACTATCCTTTAAGAACACGGGTATGGAAAGTCCTAATCTAGGCTAGGTGAGGATAATGTGGTTAACAAAGAAAATAGGCTTGATAAGGCTCAAAAGGGGTAATCCTACAACACAAATGCAAAAGGATAAGGCTTTTTGGCTTTGGCTTAACTAAACAACTTCATCTTATTGTATGTTATGCAATCAATATCATGCTTTGAATGAAATGGGCATGAGTTCTAGTATTTGGAATTATAATGATGAAATGCATTCTTAGTAGCAACCAAGCAAAGAATGATGAGATCATACAACGACTTCAGAAAACAAGAAATCACAAATTTATACTCTCCAAAGAACGTTTTAGGCTTAAGTCTCTCAGGGATGTAGCGTTAGTTTGAGTTCCTTCTTTCAAGCATGTTACAAAGACTGATTTTTTTTTTTTCTTTGTGATTACATGTGAATTCGTAACCTATCACAATAACCAAGCATAAACCAAAGCTTAAATCAAACTTCCATCCATGTTTACAACATTCTTTAATAGTCATGCAATTAAAAACCAAATCCTCATCATTGTGTTGGAAGGTACCCTAAGACACAAACAAACACACAAAAACAACCTTAAAACAAATCTTTTTGGGTTTTTCAAAACTATTTTGCAAATTTTTTTGTAAATTTTCGTATTTTCTGATCCAAACACATGAAAACACTTCAAAACACACTAAAAACACTTAAAAACAGTGAGAAACAACATTAGAAGTGATAGGTGATAAAATCCCACGAAAATCATGCAAAAATAGTTTGTTTACCCCCCCCCACACTTAAATCAAACATTGTCCTCAATGTTTCAAACAAAGACTCACATTCAAACAAGTAACACAAACTAATGAACTTGACGAAATCAAAACAATAAAGAGGGAGAGTTAGGAACGTAAATCTGATTAGGTAGAATGAATTGTTGAATTGCCCAAATCCTCTCTAGTTGAATGCATGGGTTGCCTCCTAAGAAGCGCTTGCTTTAACGTCTTGCAGCCGGACGAACATTCTTCTTAGCCTCACTTGGACCCCACGGCATGGAGAGTGATGTCCTCCACAACCTGCCCTTCAACATTTGCATAATAGGGCTTCAAACGATGCCCATTCACCTTGAATTCTTGGCCATTCCTCAAGCTTTGGATTTGAACTGCGCCATATGGAAAAACATTAGTAACAACAAAGGGCCCAAGAACGTAACTTACCAGGAAATAAACGAAGGCGAGAATTAAAAAGTAAAACTTTTTGCCCTATGGAGAATGTTTTGCTTCGGATCATCTTGTCATGGAAAGCCTTGGTCTTTGCCTTGTAAATGCAAGCATTCTCATATGCTTCAAGCCTAATCTCCTCAAGTTCATTCAATTGCAACTTCCCATGCATTCCAGCCGCATCTATGTCCATGTTGAATGTCTTGATCGCCCAATAGGCCTTGTGTTCTAACTCCACAGGAAGATGGCATGGTTTGCCATAGACTAGCCGAAAAGGTGACATCCCTATGGGTGTTTTGTAAGCCGTTCGATAAGCCCACAATGCATCCTCCAAATGCAAGCTCCAATCTTTTCTTGTTGGCCCAACGGTCTTCTCCAAGATTTGCTTGATTTCTCTATTAGACACCTCGGCTTGGCCATTGGTTTGAGGATGATAAGGTGTTGAAACCTTATGTGTGACTTGATACTTCTTGAGCAATGCCTCGATGGTATGATTGCAAAACTGAGACCCTCCATCACTAATAAGAACTCGAGGCATCCCAAATCAAGCAAAGATGTTAGTTTTGATAAAATCTGCACCAACTCTAGAATCATTAGTACGAGTGGCCTTAGCTTTCACCCATTTTGAGACATAACCAACCGCAAGCAAAATCAATGCCCCAAACATCAAAAATTTCAACATTAAAGATGGGTGTTTGCGGCATTTGGTCCCTTGCACCTATATTTCCCATTCGTTGACAACGATCACAAGTTAAACAAAAAGTTCTAGCATCTTTAAAGATTGTAGGCCAATAAAAACCACATTCTAACACCTTAAGGGCAGTGCATTGTGTGCCAAAATGTCCACCACATGCATAAGTGTGACAAAAGGTTAGAATTGAATTAAATTCACAATCATGCACACAACGACGAACAATCTGATCCGCACAAAATTTCCACAAATATGGGTCATCCCATACATAAAACCGTGCCTCCTTCTTAAGTTTATTACGTTGGTGCTTAGCTATAGTGCTTGGAACACATTTTGACACCAAAAAGTTCACCAAATCGGCATACCAAGGTTCACTTACCTTAATGGACAACAATTGCTCATCGGGGAATGTCTCTTGGATGGGTAAGGAGTCCTCATTGCACACCAAACGACTTAGATGGTCAGCAACCACGTTCTGACTCCCTTTCTTGTCTCGAATTTCAATGTCAAACTCCTGGAGAAGAAGCATCTAATAGGAGCAGATTTATGCGACTTAGTTTGCTTGTTTTCGTGCATTTATGTTATTAGTTCTTAGTTATTTTAGTTGTTTAAGCTTCTTTTGTGTGTTTTCAAGTTCATAAGACGTATTTGGCAAAAGGATGCATTTTGGAGCCTTTTGGAGCACTTTTGGGCACAAATTGGATAGCTTATGCTTGGAGCAAAAGGAATGGACGAAATTGGAGAGTTGATGTCGCAAGGATTCCTACTACGGCAAGGATTCCTACTACGACAAGGATTCCTACTACGACGAGGATTCCAATTACGAGAAGGTTTCCCACTCGCATGAGGATTCCTAATCACACAAGGATTCCTACTTGAAGTAGGAAAGTTAAGCCAAAGTTTCCTATTTTGGTTGACCTTTCCTAAACCAAGAACGCTCTAAGTTTTAGCACTTAAGATGGCTCCCGAGCACCCTTGGACAACAAACAAAGGTTCTTTGCAACTTCCCCTTCCTTGCCGTGCAAGGAAGGTTGTTTCCCTTTCTTTGTGTAAACTTCCCTATTTTCCATATATGTTAGGACCTTTCCCTTATTCTAATACCTCTTGCTTTGTGTCTTACCTTTCCCTAAACTATGTGCCGCACCCTTCCCTTGTGTTTCCTGATTTCAATTTCCTATTTCCTAGTTTAATTCACTTTCCTAGTTCTAAAACTTTCCCTAAAGTCCTAATTTCTGATTTCTTGCAAGGAATGAACTTTTCCTTCCTTCATTTGCACCAATTTCGTATCTTACCTTAAATTCCCTTTCCTTGATGTGCAAGAGGTTTAATTTCTCATTCCTTGCAAGGCAAGATGCAAGGCAAAGACATTCCTTACTTGTTTTAAATTCGTGCATCCCCCTTTTCTGATTTTATTTGGACTTTATTCACTTACCTTTTCTATTTAGACTAGGAAATCTGAATCATAACTCAATTAGGTATGTTATTAACTTCCCAAAACACATATAATCAGCCCTTGGCCGAACCCTAGAGGGAATTGACCACCAAAACTCGTCCATTCACTCCCACACACATCCATTCATCCCAAAACATCATAAAAACAACCCAGAAACACAACCAGCCGCTCCACCTTCTTCCACCATCATTGCCGAGTCCTCCACCACCTCCCAACCATCAAACACTCATCCACACTCAACCTACATCCCTTGCCGTGCCTCTAAACACCCCAAAATCCATTCTACTTCATTAAAACAACCCAGAAACCATCACCACCCAATCTGCCACAAGCAAGGGAAAGGAGACAGATTCACTCAATTGTTTGGCTCTTCATTCTAAGTTGTTGAACAATTTTAGGTGTATTCTATCTTATATTTCAATGTCTAATTCATGTAATCTTTGTTTTGCTTTGAGTATGATTGGCTAAATTCGTTTAGGCTAAGGGTGTATTCGAAACCATGATTATATATGTGAAATAAGTTGACTACTTCCAGTTATCGTTGCATAAGTCGTGAATACAATTTGCTTAACCGTTTGATTTAGAACTTATTCTTGTATGTTGATTGAGAGTGCACGCTTAATTTGCATGCTTGAACCTGGTGCTAGGGTAAAAGTTTGTTTCACCTAATCATTATGAATTTATATTCACAAGTAGTGAAGGTCGCTAGTCACGATCGTGTTGAGTAGATTCCTGGCAGGAGAAGAACGCCTTAGCTATTCTATGTGTGGAGAAGAACCCCTTAGCTATTCCATGTGTGGAGAAGAACCCCTTAGCTATTCCATCATCCATTGGTTGATCACAAATTGTCTTACAATCTGTCCATTTAATTTAATTTCGTCCAAACACAATCCCCCCATATTTTGTTAAGTCTTAGTCTTTATAATCTGTCTTATTTTGTGTTTTTAAGTATTTTGAGTCACAAGCACTTTCAAATTCGTCCAAATCAAGTTTTAGTTTCTGTTTGAGTCAATTTGATTGTTTTAGGCAGTTTTGAGTGTTTCAAATCTGTTTGGAGTCATAGTAGTCTAGTTAGAGTCTTTAAGTTTAGTTTTTGTGTTTTTGAGTCAATTTATGTTAGATTAGCACCCCTAGTTAATCCCCGGTTAGAACGATCCCTACTTACATCATTACTACAATTGTCACAAATAGGGTTTAATTTGTGTGTCACATTCGTAACGCATCAGCATCCATCGAATGAGCCTTTGTTTGGCCTCCTTTTTAGTGAATAATTACTTCGAAGCTGCATGGTCAAAATATACAATCACTTTAGTCCCAAGTAAATATGAACAAAATTTATCTAAAGCAAACAGAATGGCAAGAACTTCTTTTTCAGTGGTAGATGATAGGAGCATATTTAGGCGACTTTGTTGGCTTGTTTTCGTGCATTTATGTTGTTAGTTCGTAGTTGTTTTAGTAGTTTAAGTCATTTTCGTGTGTTTTTAGGTTCCCATGGCTAAGGAAGCAAAAAGGTGCATTTTGGAGCAAAATTAGGCTTGGAATGGATAGCTTATGCTTGGAGCAAAAGGAATGGACGAAATTGAAGACCTAAAGGAATTAGGATTCCTAATCACAAGAGGATTCCTAATCAAATGAGGAATCCTAGTCAAAGAAGGTTTCCTACTTGAAGTAGGAAAGTTAAGCCAAGATTTCCTATTTTGGTTTAGCCTTTCCTAATCCTTAAAAACTCCATGTTTCAGCAATATCAAGGACTTCTACCTATTCTAGGACACAAAACAAAGTTTCGTTGCAACATAAATTCCATGTCGTGCATCCCTTGGTGTTTCCCTTCCTTGCCGTGCAAGGGAGGGCCTTCTTACCTACTCTAAAGCATTCAAACACATTCCTTTTTCATATCAAACTCAGCCATAACTCACATATCCTTTTCTATTCCAAAATCCTTGCCTAAATTCAGAAATAAAGAGCATTCCCTTTCTTGCACTCCTTTGCCGCAAGTTACTTCCTTTTCCCTTTAATTTCTGACTTTGTGTTTCCTATTCTTGAAGGATTTGGAGTTAATTCTTTTCATAAACTAAGCAATAAAGCCTTAGGATTCTTTCTTCCTTATAAAAACCCCTATGCCGCACCTTTATAAACCCTAATCACCCTTCCATACAACCTGCCTTCATTCACTCAGAAAACTCATCTTTGCCGCAACCTTCCATCCAACTTTCCACCATTCCCCTACTTCCAAACCTTCATCCAAACCTCCATACACCACCATCAACCCTTGCCACACCACCCTACCTTCCTAAATCCATCCAAAGCCCCGAAAATGATCCACAAAACCACCCTAGACTCTTGTACCGTGACTTAGCAAGGAAGAAGAGAAGGAAGACGAAGCCTTGGACGTTTATGCATTCGAGTTGGAGTGTTGGAACGTTTTTAGGTGTAATCTATCTTTTGTTTTCAATGTTTAATTCTATTTTCCTTTGTTTTGTTATGAACATGAGAGGCTAAACTCGTTTTAGCCTAGGGATGCTTTGAAACCATGATTACGTTTATAATATGAATTGATAAATTCCAGTTGTGATTTCATAAATTGTGAAAGCAATTTACTTAACCGTTTGATGGATAACTTATTCTTGTATGTCAATTAGGGAGGCCTACTTAATTTGCATGCTTGAATTTGGTGCTAGAATATAAGGGAGTTTCACATAATCGTCACAATCTTATATTCACAAGTAGTTAAGGTTGTTTTCACAATCATGTTAAGTAAATTCCTAGCATGAGTATCATGATGTCATAGTTACAAGTGCTTTGTCAATACTTATGATTTCCATTGAACATAATGATCTTTGATTGTATCTCTATTATGATGTCATGTAGGGGACTTTTGAAGAATGCTTTGGGTTGTCGTATGATGTCATCCAATCCACTAACTTAAGGGAAATCTGAGGGTTAATTAGTGATGTCACAGTTAATCTGGGGTGTTGAGGTTCATGGTTTATCGGAAAAGTAACTGGAAATCAATTTATGTTTGAATGTATCATGTGTGGAGAAGTATCCCTTGGCTATTCCATCATCCATTGGTTTTACTTAATTTCGTCAAAATCTGTTTTAAAGTTTTTAATTTACTTGTTTTTCTTTTAAATTCGTCCAAAATCAAATCCCCTTTTCTTACTTGTTCCAAATTTGTCCAAAAGTGTCTTTTTGAGTCTTTTGAGTCAAAACTAATTGTATTTTCGTCCAAATTGAGTCCTAGAGTCTAAATTGAGTCTTTTTGGTTGTTTTGAGTCTTTAAAGTTTGTTTTGAGTCATCCAAGTTTAGTTAAGAGTCTTTTGAGTTTGTTTAAGTGTTTTAAAGCGTATTTTTACATCTTTGAGTCGATTTTCATTAGATTAGCAATCCCTCCTAATCCCCGGCCTAGAACGATCCCTACTTATATCTATACTACAATTGTCAAAAAGATGGTTTAATTTGTGTGCTATTATATATCACATCAGTAGAGTAGTTGAATTGAGCATCATTCAATGTCCGGGATGCATAATATATGACATGAGGTTGCTTGTTCTTCCTTTGGCCCAAAACAGCCCCTATTGCATAATCGGATGCATCACACATTAGCTCAAAAGACAACGTCCAATCTGGTGGTATGATAATTGGTGCCGTGGAAAGCATGTCCTTGAGATGCTTGAATGCCTTCTCACACTCCTCGTTGAACTCAAAAGCCACTTCTTTTTGTAGGAGACGGCATAGGGGCTGTGCAATCTTGGAGAAATCTTTGATAAATCGCCGATAGAATCCTGCATGGCCAAGAAAAGAACGAACCTCTCTAACCGAAGTAGGAGAGGGCTTGAGCAATTTGCCATTCTTCCAATTCAACGACTAGGCGTATGGTCAGAATGAGCAAACTGGAGGATCTATTTTTTAGACTTATCAACTTCAATTCCTTTTTCGGAGATGATATGACCCAAAACTATGCTTTGTTTTTCCATAAAATGACATTTTTCCCAATTCAAAACAAGGTTAGTTTCCATACATCTTTTCAAAATTAAAGTGAGATTATGCAAACAATCATCAAATGAGTCCTCAAACACACTAAAATCGTCCATAAACACCTCAATTATTTTCTCAACATAATCCGAGAATATACTTACCATGCAACGTTGGAAAGTGGCAGGTGCATTGCATAAACCAAATGGCATACGATGATATGCAAAAGTACCAAATGGACAAGTAAAGGTGGTCTTTTCTTAATCATCCGGCGCTATGACAATTTGATTATAACCCGAATAACCATCAAGAAAGCAATAAAAGAATGACCGGCTAACCTTTCAAGCATTTGATCGATGAATGGCAAAGGGAAGTGATCTTTCCTTGTTGTGGCATTTAGCTTCCTATAGTCAATGCAAACTCTCCAACCGGTTTGAATGCATGTGGGCATAAGTTCATTCTCTTCATTCTCCACCACCGTGACTCCGGACTTCTTGGGAACTACTTGGACCGGTGAAACCCAACAACTATCCGAGACAGGATAGATGACACCACAATCAAGTAGTTTGATGATTTCCTTCTTTACGACTTCCATCATTGGTGGGTTGAGTCGGCGTTGTGCTTCCCTTGACGGTTTGGCTCCTTCTTCCATGAGAATTCGATGCATGCATGTGGTAGGGCTTATGCCCTTGATATCGGCCAAAGTCCACCCAATGGCCAAAGTCCACCCAATGATGCCACAATGACAGGCAATGTATCTTGCTCGCCCAAAAACACATACTTCAAGTGATTTGCCAACGGTTTAAGCTCAAGGGTAAGTGGTTGTTCTATAGAAGGAAGCAACTTGTTAGTTGAAATTGGAATGGACATTGGACTAGGGGACATACCATTGAGCCGTGGCAAGGACTCTAGGGCAGCCATGGTCTCAATCACTTCATCATCAAAGGCCACGGCATGGTAGTGCAGATTGGTGTCGTGGGGTGCTATGGTGGCAGCCACTTGATCCATCACTTCTATGCCATTCGTAAGGACCGTTTCAAGTGCATCTTCACGTAATTGATCAAGATGTGCCTGCACCAAAGAATCAAGAATATCAATAGAGAAACATGAGTGATCATCATTAGGAAATCTCATGGTTTCAGAAATATTAAAATCAATCACTTCCCCATCAAATTCCATTGTTAAAGTGCCTTTAAACACGTCGATCTTAGTTCAGGCCGTCTTCATGAATGGCCTCCCAAGATGGAGCGGCAAGGATGGAGCGTGGGTGGTTTCTTCCATCTCAAGAACGTAGAAATCTGCCAGAAAGATCAAGTTATTCACCTGCACTAAGACATCTTCCAATACTCCCTTTGGATAGGCATTAGATCTATCGGCCAATTGAATAATCACACCATCATTTTTTATTTCACCAAGGTTCATGGATGCATAAATAGAGTATGGTATGACGTTAATTGAAGCTCCTAAGTCTAACATAGCATGTTCGAACTTAGTTTGGCCAATAATACAAGGAATTGTAGAGCTACCTAGATCTTTGCACTTTGGTGGTAACTTTTTTTGTAAAACAGCGGAAACGTTTTCACTTACCCTCACTACCTTTTTATTTGAAGCCCTCTTCCTTGTGGTACAAAGTTCTTTCAAGAATTTGGCATATTTCGGCACTTGCTTTATGGCATCTAGGAGCGGGATATTGACTTGAACTTTCCTAAACGTCGAAAGAATGTCTTTCTCATGCTCCTCTTTCTTTGTTTGCAAAAATCTGTGAGGAAAAGGAACATTGGGTGGAACGGGGTTAGAATTAATCGAATTTGAACCTAACTTACCTCTAGTGGCCGAATTGGATGCATTGGATGCATTATGGTCCTTAGGTGCTTGCGGCAAGGGTGTTTCTACCCTTGTCGTGGGCTTGCTTGACTCCTCCTTTTCCAATTACAACTTTTTATCTTCATTAGGACCTATTTTGGATGGTGTGGATGTAGTGCCAACTTCTTTTCCACTCCTCAAGGTGATTGCTTTGGCAGATTTGAACCCTCCCTTTGGATTGACAATGGTTGAGCTTGGGAGCTTGCCTTGGTCTCTAAATTGTCCCACAAACTCCGCAATCTGCCCAATTTGCTTCTCTAAGTGGTCCACCCTTTTGTCTTGGTTTTGCATCGCTTTTTCTTGATTTTGCAATGCTTTGTTTTGATTCTCTTGCCCCTGAGACAAATTGGTAAGTAAGTTAAGAAGTGTAGCATTGTCCAAAGACGTACCTTGATTGTTTTGGGTAGATTGGGGTTAGGTTGGATTAGTGCTGTAGGGTTTGGTGTAAAACCCCGGGGGTTGTTGCCTAAAGCCTCCTTGTTGTTAAGGTTGTTGAGAATCAAAACAAAGCATTGCATGTGTTGTATGGTCTCTCCAACCCGGATTGTATGTGTTGGAAAAAGGATCATTCCTTGGCTGATTTTGGCTAGGAAATCCAATGGCATTTGCGCTCTCCCATCCCCCATTCTCAATTAATTGAGGGCACTTTTCCGAAAGGTGTCATTGGATAGAGCATACGCCACATACAAGTGGTCCTTGTATCTTCATTCCTTCGGCCATCTGAGACACAATAGAAGTAAGATTAGCTAATTGAGTTTGAATGTCGAATTGAAAACTCACCTCGTGCACTTGTTGCCGTGGGGGGTCCATTTGCCCAATCCCTTCATATTGTTGTGCATTGAGAGCCCGGTTTGCAATTAGGTTCTTGGCTACCATGGGAGTTTTGTCCACCAACGCACCTCCCGCCGAGGCATCGAGCATTTGCCTTTCAATGGGAAGAAGGCATTCGTAGAAGTATTGAAGTAGAAGCTCCTCCTTCATTTGATGTTGAGGACATGACGCAACAAGGGCTTTAAAATGCTCATAGTACGTCGGAAAAGACTCCCCTTGACTTTGTTGGATTCCACTAATTTTCTTCCTCAACAGAATGACTCTTGAAGTAGGAAAGAACTTCTCAAGAAACGCCCTCTTCATGCTCTCCCAAGAAGTGACCGTTCCGGGTGCTAGCTCGTATAACCAATCCTTGGCCTTCTCCAATAGTGAGAATGGAAAGGCCTTCATCTTCAAAATATTGCTATCAACATTGATTGGAGTCATGCTTGAACACACAACCTCGAACTCCTTTAAATGCTTGTTGGGATCCTCCATAGAAAGTCCATGGAACTTTGGAATGTGGTGCAATAAACTTGACTTCAATTCAAATTCATCAGTTTTATCTTGAGTCGCCCTTGGGTATTGGATGCATAATGGTGCGGCATTGTCCATTCCCGAGGCGGAAAGCTCCTTGATTGTACGGTTGTCCGCTGCCATAGTTTGGACCTCTTCTTCCTCCCTTGCCGTGGGCTCCTCTTCCTCCTCAAGATTAGAAGCCAAACAAAAACTTGATGGGGTGAAGTTCTGGGTCCTTCTTCTTCCTTCTCAAATTACGCTCAAAATCATCGTCAAAATCCAAGATGTTTGCACTAATAGGTTGAGAACAACGAGTCATAAACTAGTACCTACAAAAAGGAAAAGAAATAAGGTCAGTAGCTAAAACAAAAAGATATGAAAAAGAAACAAAAAGAAACAACGGGGGATTAGCAAAGTTGCTAATCCCTGGCAACAGCGCCAAAAATTTGATGTGATATATAATAGCACACAAATTAAACCCTCTTTTTGACAATTGTAGTATAGATATAAGTAGGGATCGTTCTAGGCCGGGGATTAGGAGGGATTGATAATCTAATGAAAACTGACTCAAATATACAAAAATATGCTTCCAAACACTTAAACAAACTCAAAAGACTCTTAACTAAACTTATATGACTCAAAACAAACTTAAAAGACTCAAAACAACACTTTAGACTCTAGGACTTAGTATGGACGAAAATAGAATTAGTTTTGACTCAAAAAACTCAAAAACACACTTTTGGACAGATTTGAAACAAGTAAGTAAAGGGGATTTGATTTTGGACAAATTTAAGAGAAAAACAAGTAAATAAAAGACTCAAAACAGATTTTGACAAATTTGGGTAAACCAATGGATGATTAGATAGCTAAGGGATACTTTTCCACACATGATACATTCAAACATAAATTGATTTCCAGTTGCGTTTTCGATAAACCATGAACCTCAACACCCTAGATTAACCGTGACATCACTAATTAACCCTCAGATTTTTCTTAAGTTATTGGATTGGATGACATCATACGACAACCCAAAGCATTCTTCAAAAGTTCCCTACATGACATCATAATAGAGATACAATCAAAGATCATTACATTCAATGAAAATCATAAGTATTGACAAAGCACTTGTAACTATGACATCATGATACTCATGCTAGGAATTTACTTAACATGATTGTGAAAACAACCTTAACTACTTGTGAATATAAGTTTGTCACGATTATGTGAAACTCCCTTATATTCTAGCACCAAATTCAAGCATGCAAATTAAGTAGGCCTCCCTAATCAACATACAAGAATAAGTTATCCATCAAATGGTTAAGTAAATTGCATTCACAATTTATGAAATCACAACTGGAATTAATCAACTCATATTATAAACGTAATCATGGTTTCAAAGCCTCCCCTAGCTAAAACGAGTTTAGCCTCTCATGTTCACAACAAAACAATGGAAAATTAAATTAAATATTGGAAACAAAAGATAGATTACACCTAAAAATGCTTCAACACTCCAACGTGAATGCACAAACGTCCAAGGCTTCTTCTTCTTCTTCTCTTCCTTGCAAGGTTGCGGCACAAGAGGTCTAGGGTGGTTTGTGGATAGATTTCTGGTTTTTGAATGGATTTAGGATGGTAGGGTGGTACGGCAAAGGGCTTGTTTCTGTGAATGATGGCAGGTTGTGTATCAGAGTGATTAGGGTTGAATGAAAGGTACGGCCTTGGTATTTATGTGAGAGCAAGAATCCCTAGAGTTTATTACATAGTTTAGGAAAGGATTTTAGGATAGAAAAGGTATGTGAGGTGTAGCTGAGATTGAGGTGAAAAGGGAATGTGTTTTAATGACTTAGAATAGGAAACAAGGACCTCCCTTGCACGGCAAGGAAGGGAAAGTCAATGGGGTGCACGGCAAGGCTTGTTATGTTGCAAGGAGATTTTGGTTTATGTCCTAGAATGTATAGAAGTCTTCAATGTTGCTAAAACATGGAGTCTTTAAGGATTAGGAAAGGTTAAACCAAAATAGGAAACCTTGGCTTAACTTTCCTACTTCAAGTAGGAAACCTTCTTTGACTAGGAATCCTTCTTTAATTAGGAATCCTACTTTGATTAGGAATCCTTCTTTGATTAGGAATCCTAACATCTTTAAGTCTTCAATTTCGTCCATTCCTTTTGCTTCAAGCATATGCTATCCATTCCATGCCCAATTTTGCTCCAAAATGCACCTTTTTGCTTCCTTAGCCATATGAACCTAAAAACACACGAAAATAGCTTAAACTACTAAAATAACTACGAACTAGCAACATAAATGCACAAAAACAAGCTAACTAAGTCGCCTCAATATGCTCCTATCATGCATCGTTGGAAAGTGGCCGGTGCATTGCATAAACCAAATGGCATACGACGATATCCAAAAGTACCATATGGACAAGTAAAGGTGGTCTTTTCTTGATCATCCGAAGCTATGACAATTTGATTATAACCCGAATAACCATCAAGGAAGCAATAAAACGAATGACCGGCTAACCTTTCAAGCATTTGATCAATGAATGGCAAAGGAATGTGATCTTTCCTTGTTGCGGCATTTAGCTTCCTATAGTCAATGCAAACTCTCTAACCGGTTTGAATGCATGTGGGCACAAGTTCATCCTCTTCATTCTTCACCACCGTGACTCCGGACTTCTTTGGAACTACTTGGACCGATGAAACCCGACAACTATCCGAGATAGGATAGATGACGCCACAATCAAATAGTTTGATGATTTCCTTCTTCACGACTTCCATCATTGGTGGGTTGAGTCGGCGTTGTGCTTCCCTTGATGGTTTGGCTCCTTTTTCCATGAGAATGCGGTGCATGCATGTGGTAGGGCTTATGCCCTTGATATCGGCCAAAGTCCACCCAATGGTTGTTTTGTGCTCTTTGAGAACCCTCATGATAGGAGCATATTTATGCTACTTAGTTATGTTGTTTCCTTGCATTTAGTTACTTAATTACTATCTATTTTAGTCTTTTAAGCTATTTTCGTATGTTTTAAGGTCCTAATGGCAAAAGGAGCAAGAAAGTGCATTTTGAGGCTATTTGGAGTAGTTTTGGGCATGGATTGGGTAGCTTAACTATGGAGCAATGTGGATGGACGAAATTGAAGTCAAGAGATGCTAGGAAAGGCTAAAAATCTGGAGAAAGAAGTCCAAATGCAAAGAAGATAAGGAAAGAGCAAGAAATAAGGAAACTTATCCAAATTTCCTTATCTTATGCAAACCTTATCCAACCTTATCTTATCTTATCCTATCCTAATCTTTTCCTACCTTAATTCCAACTTCAAAGAGGACTCCTTTTCACATTAAACCACCTAAATATGAAGTTCTAGAAGCCCTATTTTCGTGCATTAAGTTTATGCCACATGTAACCCTTCTAGAAGTTCTAGAATTTGCGACAAGGACCATTCCTTGTCCTCCTTGGAATCTGATTGAAAGTATCCTTGTTCTTTGCTGATTTGGAGTCCTAATTCCTCTCCTTTTCAGCCCAAATTCGTGCCTCCCCTTCACCCTATAAATACTTGATGCCACAACACTCAAAAACCACCACCCTCTACCCCAAATTCACACCACACCATCCACCACACCTTAAGAGCCTAAATTCACACAAATCGCCATTGTTGGCAGCAAGGAAGGAAGGAGGAACCACCTGAAGTGTTTCTAGGTGTATTCTATCTTTGTTTTTAATGTTTAAGTTTAATTATCTTTGTTTTGCGAACATGAGGAGCTAAACTTGTTTTAGAGAGAGGAGACTTTGAAACCATGATTATATTTGCAATATAAATTGATTACTTTCAGTTGTGATTTCTTAAATCGTGAATACAATTTACTTAACTGTTTGATTAAGAACTTATTCTTATGTGTTGATTAAGAGGGCCCGCTTAGTTTGCATGCATGAATTTGATGCTAAAATATAAGGGAGTTTCACCTAATTGTTATGCACTTATATTTATAAGTAGTGGAGGTTGCTAGTCACGATCGTGTTAAGTAAATTCCTGGCAGGAGTATCATGCTATTCATAGTTACGAATGCCTTGTCAAGGCTTATGATTTTCAAAAAGCTTAATGATCTTTGATTGTATCTCTATTATGCTGTTCATGTAGGGAACTATTGAAGAATGATTTGGTTGCCGATGCGTATTCCATCCAATTCAATGACTTAAGGAAAATCTGAGGGTTAATTAGTGCTGTTCACGGTTAATCTGGGGTGTTGAGGTTCATGGTTTATTGGAAAAGCAACTGGAAATCAATTTGTATGCAAGTGTGTCATGTGTGGAGAAGGACCCTCTAGCTAGCTTATCACCCATATTTTTCCCTAATTTCGTCCAATGTTGTTTAAGATTTTAAATCTGTTTTTTTTTACTTTAATTTCATCCAAAACAATCTCCCCTTTAATTAAGTGTGTTAGATTAGTTAGAAACGTGTTCAAATCTGTCCAATTTAGTGTTTTGAGTCTTAATAGTCTAAAATTCGTCCAAATAACTACATAGAGTCTGTTTCAAGTCTATTTAACTTAGTTTGTGTGCTTTGAGTCTTTTTAGTTTGTTTTGAGTCATATAAGTCTAGTTATGTGATGCGAAAATAGTTAAGCACACAAATTAACCCTCTTGTTGTCAAATTGTAGTAAGGATGCAAGTAGGGATCGTTCAGGACCGGGGATTAGGAGGGCTTGCTAAAACCTCTAAACTAACTTAAAAACATAAAAACAAAGTTAAAAACGTTCACAAAGACTCAAAGGACTCAAAACAGGTTCAAAAGACTCAAAACTGCCTAAAAACACTAAATAGGCAGTTTCTGACCTTAAACACAATTTTGGACGAATTTAAGGTTATGGTTCGAATCAAAACACTTTAAAACACAAACTAAACAAATTCTAAACACTCTAGAACAAGAAAGTAAAGGGGGGGGGGGTTTGATTTGACGAAAATTGAAATAACAAAACAAGTTATAAAACTAGGCAGATTGTAAAACGAATTTTGAAAACAAGATGATGGATGGATTAGTTAGAGGTCCATTCTCCACACATGACATATTTGTATATGAATCGATTCTCCAATTGCTTTTCATTAACTATGATGCTCAACACCCCAAGTTAACCGTGATGCACTAATTAACCCTCAGATTTCCTTATGTCATTGACATGGATGATGCATGCGACAATTCAAATCATTCTCCAACGGTCCTCAACATGAATGCATAGAAGAGATACAGTGAGAGATCATTATGCTCCATGAAAATCATAAGTGTTGACGAGGCAATTGTAACTATGAATGCATGAGACTCTTGCCAAGAATTCAATTAACGCGGTTGTGACTAGCAACCTTCACTACTCATGTTTATAAACTTGTGATGATTAGGTGAAACTCGTTTATAAACTAGCATCAAGTTCATGCATGAAAACTAAGTATGCATCCTTAATCAACATACAAGAACAAGTTTTTAATGAACAGATAATTGAATTGCAATCACAACTTAACAAATCACAATTGGAAGAAATCAATTCATAACTCAAACATGTTCATGGCTTCAAACTTTCCCCTAACTAATTAGGGGTTTAGCCACTCATGATTACAGCAAACTCAGAGATTAATAACAAAATAAACATTGAAAACCAGAACGAAGTACACCTAAGAACGCTCCAATCTGCGAGCATGAAACGTTCAAGGCCTCCTTCCTCTCCTAATTGCTGCGGCACAAGGGTTTTTGGTGAGTTTTGGGGGTTATGGATGATGTAGAATGATGTGTTTAGGGTAGGGATGGATGTAGGGGACGGCAAGGGTTGGTTTTGGGCAGAAAATATGGAGAATGGTGAAGTATGGATGTGTTAGAAGGATGGCAAGAATTTATGGCGTGAATGGTGAATGAATGAATCCGTTTTTGGCTACAACAAGGAGGTTTTATTATAAGATTTCAGGAATTAAAACCCTAGGTTATTTAGGTAATCAGAATTTAAGTCAAAAGCTTTTAGAAATAGGAAATCAAATCAGAAAAGTGAAGGAAACTACCTAAAACCCACGGCAAAGGGATTAAACACAAAAGGAATGTGTTTTAATGCAATAGAAGAGGAAAGAACCATCTCCCTTGCACGGCAAGGAAGAGGTAAGTTCTATGGAGGTGCACGGCAAGGCTTTTAAGAAATAGGTAAGTGTTTAATTCCCTAAATCAATTCTAAGAATCAGGAATTATGTTAAATCCCTTTAGAATAGGTAATTGAAATCAGGAATTAGGGGAAAAAGGCTAAGTCTTGCGGCACAAGGGAGGAAAAGAAGGGGAAAGTGCAAACTTGCAGATTTTGGGAGAAAAGGAATGTATAGGTGCGGCTAAGACTTTTAAGACAAGGATTGGGACATAATCTTGCAGATTTTGGGAGAGAAAAGGAAGGTAACTCACGGCACAATTTAGGACATGTCTAGGGCTTCTAGAACATGTAATTTAGGTAACCAACATTATTTGGAAACTTGTACAATTGGAAACCTTTCAAGAATAGAAACTCCCCATAATGGAAACTAGTTTCCAATTCTTGATTCCTCCTTCTTCCTTCGATTCTAGACTCACTTGGTCTTTGATTTCGTCCAACACTTTGGCTCCAAGCATAAGCTATCCATCCTTAGCCCAAAAAAGCTCCAAAAAGCTCCAAAATGCACTTCTTTGCTCCTTTAGCCCTTAGAACCTGAAAACATACGAAAATGACTTAAAAGACTTAAAGAACTAAGAAATAACAATGTAAATGCACAAGAACAAGCCAACTAAGTCGCCTAAATATGCTCCTATCATTATGTGTTTTTAAGTCAGTTTAGAGTAGATTAGCATCCCTTCTAATCCCCGGCCTAAAACGATCCCTACTTTCATATACTACAATCATAGGGTTTTAATTTGAGTGTTAGAATATTTCACATCACCTCACCAATTTCTCTTCTTCTTGTGCCGTGAGTGATGATGCCACAATGACGGGCAATGTGTCTTGCTCACCCAAAAACACATACTTCAAGTGGTTTGGTAACAGTTTAAGCTCAAGGGTAGGTGGTTGTTCTATAGAAGGAAGTAACTTGTTAGTTGAAATTGGAATTGATATTGGACTAGGGTACTTACCATTGAGCCGTGGCAAGGACTATCGGGCAGCCACGGTCTCAATCACCTCATCATCAAAGGGCACAGCATGATAGTGTAAGTTGGTACCGTGGGGTGCTATGGTGGCAGCCACTTAATCCGTCACTTCAATGCCATTTGTAAGGATTGTTTCAAGTGCATCTTCATGTAATTGATCAAGGTGTGCCTGCGCCAAAGAATCAAGAATATCAATAGAAAAACATGAGTGATCATCATTAGGAAATCTCATGGTTTCAGAAATATTAAAATCAATCACTTCCCCCATCAAATTCCATTGCTAAAGTGCCTTTAAACACGTCGATCTTAGTTCGGGCCATCTTCATGAATGGCCTCCCAAGATGGAGCGGCAAGGATGGAGCATGGGTGGTTTCTTCCATCTCAAGAACGTAGAAATCCGCCAGAAAGATCAAGTTATTCACCTGCACTAAGACATCTTCCAATACTCCCTTTGGACAGGCATTAGATCTATTGGCCAATTGAATAATCACACCATCATTTTTCAATTCGACAAGGTTCATGGATGCATAAATAGAGTATGGCATGATGTTAATTGAAGCTCCTAAGTCTAACATAGCATGTTCGAACTTAGTTTGGCCAATAATACAAGGAATTGTAAAGATACCTGGATCTTTGCACTTTGGTGGTAACTTTCTTTGTAAAACAGCGGAAACGTTTTCTCTTACCCTTACCACCTCTTTATGTGGAGTCCTCTTCCTTGTAGTGCAAAGTTCCTTCAAGAATTTGGCATATTTGCGCACTTGCTTGATGGCATCTAGGAGCGGGATATTGACTTGAACTTTCCTAAACATCTCAAGAATGTCTTTGTCATGCTCCTCTTTCTTGGTTTGCAAAAATCTGTGAGGAAAAGGAACATTGGGTGGAACGGGGTTAGAATTAATCAAATTTGAACCCAACTTACCTTTGGTGGTCGGATTGGATGCATTGGATGCATTATGGTCCCTAGATGCTTGCGGCAAGGGTGTTTCTACCCTTGCCGTGGGCTTGCTTGACTCCTCATCTTCCACTTGTAGCTTCCCCTCTTCATTAGGACCTGTTTTGGATGGTTTGGATGTAGTGCCTGATAGGAGCATATTTATGCTACTTAGTTATGTTGTTTCCTTACATTTAGTGAGCTAATTACTACTTATTATAGTGTTTTGAGCTATTTTCGTTTGTTTGTAGGTCCTAATGACAAACTTGGCAGAAAAAGGAAATTTTGAGCCTTTTAGAGCAGTTTTGGGCTTATTTTGGATAGCTTGTATATGGAGCAACATGGATGGACGAATTTGGAGTCAAAAGAGGTTAGAAACATGCTACAAATCAGAAAAGGAAAGTTCATGACTGATGCGTTACGAATGTGACACACAAATTAAACCCTATTTGTGACAATTGTAGTAATGATGTAAGTAGGGATCGTTCTAACCGGGGATTAACTAGGGGTGCTAATCTAATATAGATTGACTTAAAAACACAAAAACTAAACTTGAAGACTCTAACAAGACTACTATGACTCAAAACATATTTGAAACACTCAAAACTGCCTAAAACAATCAATTTGACTCAAACAGAAACTAAAACTTGAATTGGACGAATTTGGAAGTGCTTGTGACTCCAAATACTTAAAAACACAAAATAAGACAGATTTGAATGACTAAGACTCAACAAAATATTGGGGGATTGTGTTTGGACGAAATTAAACTTAATGGGCAGATTGTAAAGAAAACTGATTGTAAGATAAATTCGTGATGAATCAATGGATGAGGGGATAGCTAAGTGGTTCTTCTCCACACATGAAATATATGCAACGTAAATCAATTTCCAGTTATCAATTCAATAAGTTATGAACCTCGACACTCCAAGTTAATTAGGTCCGCTTAAATTAACCTTCAGATTTCCCTAGAATCATTGAATTGGATGAATATGCATCGCAACCAAATTATTCCTAACAAGTTCTCTCTATGAACAACATGATAAAGACACAAGTTAGAATCATTACGTTCTTTGGAAATCATAAGCATCGACAAAGCATTTGTAACTATGAAAAGCATGATACTCCTGCCAGGAATCTACTTAACACGATCGTGACTAGCGACCTTCACTACTTGCGAATATAAACTCATAACGATTAGGTGAAACAAACTTATACCCTAGCACCAGATTCAAGCATGCAAATTAAGCATGCACTCTCAATCAACATACAAGAATAAGTTCTAAATCAAATGGTTAAGCAAATTGTATTCACGACTTATGCAATGATAACTGGAAGTAATCAACTTATTTCACATATATAATCATGGTTTCAAATACACCCTTAGCCAAAACGAATTTAGCCAATCATACTCAAAGCAAAACAAAGATTACATGAATTAGACATTGAAATATAAGATAGAATACACCTAAAATTGTTCAACAACTCAGAATGAAGAGCCAAACAATTGCGTGAAACTATCTCCTTTCCCTTGCTTGCGGCAGATTGGATGGGATGATTTCTGGGTTGTTTTGATGATGTAGAATGGATTTTGGGGGGTGTAAAGGCACGGCAAGGGGTATAGGTTGAGTGTGGATGAGTGTTTGATGGTTGGAAGGTGGTGGAGAACTCGGCAAAGAGGGTGGAAGAAGGTGGAATGGCTGCTTGTATTTCTGGGCTCTAGAATGGTCTTTTTGGGATGAATCGATGTGTGTGGAATTGAATGGACGAATTTCTGTGGTGAATGATGAATGGCTGCCTAGGGTGTGTGTGTTAGGGGGTGCGGCACACTAATAGATATATATATATAGCATGGCCGAAACCCTAGCAATCAGATTTAGGGTTAACCTAGCTGATACAAGTGTTTTTGGGCCCCTAAGTTACGGCATGGGTTTGGGAATCAAGTCCTAGCCCAATCAATCTCAGATATGGACTTATACAATCCAAATCCAAGAGAAAAAGGGCCAAATAAACTCAGAATACAATCAGAAATAGGTTTAAGAATTTTCGTCCAAAATTGGGCCTTCTAGAAACTAAGTGTCTTATGGCTGATTTTGGGTATTCTAGAAGGCATAAAAAGGGGGGAAAGGTGTGGCACCCTTTTAGGGTCAGATAGGGCTTCTAGAAATTAGGTTTTTAGGTCCACTTGTAGCTAGGATTAAGGGGGAACAAGATTAGTTAGGATAAGATAGGATAAGGTTTGGATAAGATAAGGTTGGATAAGGTTTTGGATAATGTTTCCTCTTTTCTTGCACTTTCCTTATCTTCTTTGTCATGAACTTTCCTTTTCTGATTTGAAGCATGTTTCTAACCTCTTTTGACTCCAAATTCGTCCATCCACCTTGCTCCATATACAAGCTATCCATAATAAGCCCAAAACTGCTCTAAAAGGCTCCAAAATGCATCCTTTCGCCAAGTACGTCTTATGAACCTGAAAACACACAAAAGAAGCTTAAAGAACTAAAATAACTAAGAACTAATAACATAAATGCACGAAAACAAGCAACTCAGTCGTATAAATATGCTCCTATCAATGACAAAGAAGATAAGGAAAGCGCAAGAAAAGAGGAAACATTATCCAAAACCTTATCCAACCTTATCTTATCCAAACCTTATCCTATCTTATCCTAACCTAATCTTGTTCCACCTTAATCCTAGCTGCAAGTGGACCTAAAAACCTAATTTCTAGAAGCCCTATCTGACCCTAAAAGGGTGCTGATAGGAGCATATTTATGTCACTTAATTGGCTTGCTCTCGTGCATTTATGTTGTGTTTCCTTCGTTATTTTAGTGTTTAAAGTCACTTTTGTGTGTTTTCAGATTATAAAGCCAACTCTCTTCCTAAACCAAAATCACATCCAAAAACCCCCTAAAACCTCTCTGCCGCAGCAAGGAGAAGAAGAAAGAGAAGCTTGAAACGTGCAGAAATTCAAAGTGGAATCGTTGGGCGTTTTAGGTGTAATCAATCTTTTGTTCTCTATGTTTAATTTCAATTTTGTTTCTCTTTCTGTGAACATGAGAGGCTAAACCCCTAGTTAGCTAGGGGGGTGATTCAAAACCATGTTTATGCTTGCAAAATAAATTGATTACCTTCAGTTGGAATTTCATGAGTTGTGGATTCAATTTGTTTAACTGCTTGATTGATAACTTATTCGTGTATGTTTATTGAGAGTGCAGGCTTAGTTTTCATGCATGAATATGATGCTAGAATATAAGGGAGTTTCACCTAATAGTTACAAACTTATATTCACAAGTAGTGGAGGTCGCTTATAAACGATCGCGTTAAATGAATTCTTGGCACTAGTTTCATGCTCATCATAGTAACGAATGCCTCGTCAACACTTATAGTTTTCATGTTGCTTAATGATCTTTGATTGTATCTTTATTGTGCATTTCACGTAAAGGACTTTTGGAGAATGTTTTGAATTGTTGTATGCGCTGTCCCATCCAATTCATTAACTTAAGGAGAACTTGAAGGTTAATTTAAGCGAACCTAATTAACCCGGGGCGTTGAGTTTCATGATTCATCGAAAGACCAACTGAAAATCATCTTGTATGCAAGTGTGACATGTGTGGAGAAGAACCTTCTAGCTAGCATTCCATCCATATTTTCATCAAATTCGTTTTTACAATCTGTTTTTATTATAATCTGTTTCCTTTGTTTTAATTTCGTCAAAACTAAATCCCCCTTTACTTTAGTGGTTCAATTTAGTTAGAAAGTGTCTTAGTTTGTGTTTCTAAGTGTTTTGATTCAAGTTATCACCCAAATTCGTCCAAATTAGTGTAGGTGTTCAAAACTGCCCAGATTGTGTTTTTAAGGCAGTTTTGAGTGTTTTGTTGCTGTTTTGAGTGATAGGAGCATATTTATGCTACTTAGTTATGTTGTTTCCTTGCATTTAGTTACTTAATTACTATCTATTTTAGTCTTTTAAGCTATTTTCGTATGTTTTTAGGTCCTAATGGCAAAATGAGCAAGAAAGTGCATTTTGAGGCTATTTGGAGCAGTTTTGGGCATGGATTGGATAGCTTAACTATGGAGCAATGTGGATGGACGAAATTGAAGTCAAGAGGGCTAGGAAAGGCTACAAATCTGGAGAAAGAAGTCCAAATGCAAAGAAGATAAGGAAATAGCAAGAAATAAGGAACCTTATCCAACCTTATCTTATCCTATCCTAACCAACCTTATCCTTTCCTAACTCTAACATTATCTTATCTTATCCTATCCTAATCTTTTCCTACCTTAATTCCAACTTCAAAGGGGACACCTTTTCACATTAAATCACCTAAATATCAAGTTCCAGAAGACCTATTTTCGTGCATTAAGTTTATGCCACATGTAACCCTTCTAGAAGTTCTAGAATCTGCCACAAGGACCATTCCTTGTCCTCCTTGGAATCTGATTGAAAGTATCCTTGTTCTTTGGTGATTTGGAGTCCTAATTCCTCTCCTTTTCAGCCCAAATTCGTGCCTCCCCTTCACCCTATAAATACTTGATGCCACAACACTCAAAAACCACCACCCTCTACCACAAATTCACACCACACCATCCACCACACCTCAAGAGCCTAAATTCACACAAATCCCCATTGTTGGCAGCAAGGAAGGAAGGAGGAGCCACCTGGAGTGTTTCTAGGTGTATTCTATCTTTGTTTTTAATGTTTAAGATTAATTATCTTTGTTTTGTAAACATGAGGAGCTAAACTTGTTTTAGCTAGAGGAGACTTTGAAACCATGATTATATTTGCAATATGAATTGATTAATTTCAGTTGTGATTTCATAAATTGTGAATGCAATTTACTTAACTGTTTGATGGATAACTTATTCTTGTTTGTTGATTAAGGGTGCACACTTAATTTGCATGCTTGAATTTGGTGCTAGAATATAAGGGAGTTTCATATAATCGTTACAAACTTATATTCACAAGTAGTTAAGGTTGTTTTCACAATCATGTTAAGTAAATTCCTAGCATGAGTATCATGATGTCATAGTTACAAGTGCTTTGTCAATACTTATGATTTTCATAGAACGTAATGATCTTTGATTGTATCTCTATTATGATGTCATGTAGGGAACTTTTGAAGAATGCTTTGGGTTGTCGTATGATGTCATCCAATCCAATAACTAAAGGAAAATCTGAGGGTTAATTAGTGATGTCACGGTTAATCTAGGGTGTTGAGGTTCATGGTTTATCGAAAAAGCAACTGGAAATCAATTTGTTTTCAAATGTGTCATGTGTGGAAAAGAATCCTCTAGCTAGCTAATCACCCATCTATATACCCAAATTCGTTCATAACTTTGTCTAAGTTTAGTTTCTGTTTTGTTTTAATTCAAATTCGTCAAAACCAAAGCCCCCCTTTGTTTTAAGTGTCAATTAGGTTAGAATCTGAGCTATTGTGTGTTTTTGAGTATTTTGAGTCAAAACCAATTCTATTTTCGTCCAAATTGAGTCCTAGAGTCTAGTTTGAGTGTTTTTGATTGTTTTGTGTTGTTTTGAGTCTTTTAAGTTTGTTTTGAGTCATATAAGTTTAGTTAAGAGTCTTTTGAGTTTATTTAAGTGTTTTTAAGTTTAGTTTTATGTTTTTGAGTCAGTTTAGAGTAGATTAGCAATCCCTCCTAATCCCCGGCCTAGAACGATCCCTACTTATATCTATTCTACAATTGTCAAAAAGAGGGTTTAATTTGTGTGCTATTATATATCACATCATTGAGTCTTTTGGTTTGTTTTAGTGTTTTAGTGTTTAGTTTTGCATTCTTTGAGTCTAGTTTAGTGTTTTAACCTTTGTTTTACGTTTTTGAGTCAGTTTTCAAGTGATTTAGCAATCCCTCCTAATCCCCGGTTTAGAACGATCCCTACTTATACATATACTACAATTGTCAAAAGAGGGTTTTAATTTGTGTGCTTAATTATTTCGCATCAGGTGCCACACCTTCCCCCCCTTTTATGCCTTCTAGAACACCCAAAATCAGCCATAAGACACTTAGTTTCTAGAAGGCCCAATTTTGGACGAAAATTCTTAAACCTATTTCTGATTGGATTCTGATTTTTTTTGGCTCTTTTTCTCTTGGATTTGGATTGTATAAGTCCATATCTGAGATTGATTGGGCTAGGACTTAATTCCCAAACCCATGCCGCAACTTAGGGGCCCAAAAACACTTGTATCAGCTAGGTTAACCCTAAATCTGATTGCTAGGGTTTCGGCCATGCTATATATATATATTGATAGGAGCATATTCATGCGACTTAATTAGCTTGTTCTCGTGCATTTATGTTGTGTTTCCTTAGTTATTTTAAGTGTTTAAAGTCACTTTTGTGTATTTTCAGATTATAAAGCCAAAGTGTGCAAGAAGATGCAAATTGGAGTCTTTTGGAGCAAAAGAGGAATGAATGAGTTGAAGACTTGAAGAAACGAGAATTCCTACTCCAACGATGAATTCCTACTCCAACGAGGATTCCTACTTGAAGTAGGAAAGCTAACCCTAGGTTTCCCGTTTTGGTAACCTTTCATAATCTTAAACGTCCGTATTTTCTAGCCACTTTGAAGGCCTTGTAGGCACTTTAGGACACAAAACAAAGGCCCTAGCCGTACCTTGCAGCCACTCCCCTTTTAATTTCTGATTTAATTTCCTAATTCTAGCAGCCTTTAACTTAATTTTAGTTAATAAAAATAAGCTAGGGTTTTATTTTCTGAAACCCTATATATTCCACCACTTAGCCGCACCCTAGGGTGACTTTGGATTGATTCTTTTCATCTTACAGCCACAAACACTCTCTGCCGCAGCCACCCTTCCATCTTCTCCCTTTAATCCGTAGCCTCCCATCCATTCCAGCCATTTTCCCTTCTCTGCCGCAGCAATTCCCACCATTCTAGCCACCATTCAACCTTCCATACACCTTCCACAACCCTTGCCGCAACCCTTCACCACCCTAAATCTATTCCCAACCCAAAATAACATCCAAAAACCCCCTAAACCTTCTCTGCCGCAGCAAGGAGAAGAAGAAAGAGGAGCTTAAACGTGCAGAAATTCAAGTGGATTCGTTGGGCGTTCTAGGTGTAATCAATCTTTTGTTCTCTATGTTTAATTTCAATTTTGTTTCTCTTTCTATGAACATGAGAGGCTAAATCCCTATTTAGCTAGGGGGTGATTCAAAACCATGTTTATGCTTGCAATATAAATTGATTACCTTTGGTTGGAATTTCATGAGTTTTGGATTCAATTCGTTTAACTGCTTAATTGATAACTTATTTGTTTATGTTTATTGAGAGTGCACGCTTAGTTTTCATGCATGAATATGATGCTAGAATATAAGTGAGTTTCACCTAATAGTTTCAATCTTATATTCACAAGTAGTGGAGGTCGCTTATAAACGATCGCGTTAAATGAATTCTTGGCACTAGTTTCATGCTCATCATAGTAACGAATGCCTCGTCAACACTTATAGTTTTCATATTGCTTAATGATCTTTGATTGTATCTTTATTGTGCTTTTCACGTAAAGGACTTTTAGAGAATGTTTTGAATTGTGTATGCGCTGTCCCATCCAATTCATTAACTTAAGGAGAACTTGAAGGTTAATTTAAGCGAACCTAATTAACCCGGAGTGTTGAGTTTCATGATTCATCGAAAGACCAACTGAAAATCATCTTGTATGCAAGTGTGACATGTGTGGAGAAGAACCTTCTAGCTAGCATTCCATCCATATTTTCATCAAATTCATCTTTACAATCTGTTTTAATAACAATCTGTGCACTTTGTTTTAATTTCGTCAAAATTAAATCCCCCTTTACTTTAGTGTTCAATTTAGTTAGAAAGTGTCTTAGTTTGTGTTTCTAAGTGTTTTGATTCAATTTATCACCCAAACTCGTCCAAATTAGTGTAAGTGCTCAAAACTGCCCAGATTGTGTTTTTAAGGCAGTTTTGAGTGTTTTGGTGCTGTTTTGAGTCTTTTGGTTTGTTTTAGTGTTTTAAGTGTTTAGTTTTGCATTCTTTGAGTCTAGTTTAGTGTTTTAACCTTTGTTTTACGTGTTTGAGTCAGTTTTCAAGTGATTTAGCAATCCCTCCTAATCCCCGGCAACGGCGCCAAAAATTTGATGCGAAATATTTAAGCACACAAATTAAAACCCTCTAAGCCATACGCACGCACACATGCTCCACAACAATCTGCCCCAAGTGCTTCAGGTACATCCCTAGACAATGATACACTTCTTAAGTTACTAACTAATTTGTCTCAGGGGCAAGAAAATCAAGCCAAAGCCATACAAAACCAAGATAAGAGGGTGGATCAATTGGGGAAACAAATTGGGCAGATTGCAGATTTTTGATAGGAGCATATTTAGGCGACTTACTTAGCTTGTTTTCGTGCATTTATGTTGTTAATTCATAGTTGTTTTAGTATTTTAAGACATTTTCGTATGTTTTTAGGTTCTAATGGCAAAGGGAGCAAGAAAGTGCATTTTGAGGCTATTTGGAGCATTTTTGGGCATGGATTGGATAGCTTAAACATGGAGCAAAGAGGATGGACGAAATTGAAGACAAGAAGAGCTAGGAAAGGCTACAAATCTGGTGGAAGAAGTTCTATTCCGATGAAGATAAGGAAGAAGCAAGAAACAAGGAACCTTATCCAACCTTATCCAAACCTTATCTTATCCTATCCTGGAAACCTTATCCTATCCTAACTCTAACATTATCCTATTCTATCCTATCCAAATCAGATTGGGACTTAAACCTAGCTAATTAGGGGGAATCAATTACACATCTAAACACCTATTTCAGTTTCTAGAAGACTTATCCATACCAATGCCGCAAAACACCATTCCTTGTAGGTTTAGGAATCACAATCCTTTTCCTACTCTTATATCACATGTCCTAGGCCCTTTAGGATTAGGAATCTACCTTAAACACAGTTTCTAGAACACCTTATCCTGTCCCTACATGTGTGCCGCACCTAGCCTTCTAGAACTCCCTAAATCCTAGCCGAAATTCCTATTCCCAATCCCACTTGATTTCTGCCTTGAATTGACCCTTTTTCAATAGGATTAGGCAATCCTTTTCCTTCACTAAGTGTGCCAAACTAGCCTATATAAGCAGCCCTTGCCGCACCATTTAGTTCACCATCCCTTCACACAACATTCATACATTCCTTCAGAAATCAACCCTTTGCCGTGACCTTGCAACCACCCATCCATCATTCCCCTACTTCCACACCTCCATCCCAACCTCCATTCACCACCATCATCCCTTGCCGCACCACCATACATACCTAAATCCATCCAAAACCCAGAAAATCATCCACAAACCCATCATAGACCTTGGGCCGTGACTTAGCAAGGAAGAGGAGAAGGAAGACCAAGCTTTGGGCGTTTGTGCATTCGAGTTGGAGTGTTGGACGTTTCTAGGTGTAATCTACCTTTTATTTTAATGTTTAATTCTATGTTGCTTTGTTTTGTCATGAACATGAGAGGCTAAACTCGTTTTAGCCTAGGGATGCTTTGAAACCATGATTACGTTTATAATATGAGTTGATTAAGTCCAGTTGTGATTTCATAAATTGTGAACGCAATTTACTTAACCGTTTGATGGATAACTTATTCTTGTATGTTTATTAGGGAGGCCTACTTAATTTGCATGCTTGAATTTGGGGCTAGAATATAAGGGTGTTTCACATAATCGTCACAAACTTATATTCACAAGTAGTTAAGGTTGTTTTCACAATCATGTTAAGTAAATTCCTAGCATCCGTATCATGATGTCATAGTTACAAGTGCTTTGTCAATACTTATGATTTCCATTGAACGTAATGATCTTTGACTGTATCTCTATTATGATGTCATGTAGGGGACTTTTTGAAGAATGCTTTGGGTTGTCGTAAGATGTCATCCAATCCACTAACTTAAGGGAAATCTGAGGGTTAATTAGTGATGTCACGGTTAATCTGGGGTGTTGAGGTTCATGGTTTATCGGAAAAGCAACTGGAAATCAATTTATGTTTGAAAGTATCATGTGTGGAGAAGTATCCCTTGGCTATCCCATCATCCATTAGTTTTTCTTAAATTCGTCCAAAATTTGTTTTAAAGTTTTAAGTTACTTGTTTTCTTTTAAATTCGTCCAAAATCAAAACCCCTTTTCTTATTTGTTCCAAATCTGTCCAAAAGAGTCTTTTTAAGTCTTTAGAGTCAAAACCAAGTGTATTTTCGTCCAAATTAAGTCTTAGAGTCTAAATTGAGTCTTTTTGGTTGTTTTGAGTTGTTTTGAGTCTTTAAAGTTTGTTTTTGGTCATACAAGTTAGTAAGAGTCTTGTGAGTTTATTTAAAGTGTTTTAAAGCATATTTTCACATCTTTGAGTCAATTTTCATTAGATTAGCAATCCCTCCTAATCCCCGGCCTAGAACGATCCCTACTTATATCTATACTACAATTGTCAAAAAGAGGGTTTAATTTGAGTGCTATCTTTTATCACATCAATTTTGTAGGAAAGTTTCGTGCACAAGGCCAACTTCCTAGTTCTACCATTCCAAACCCAAAGGGAGGCTTCGAAAGTGCAAAGGCCATACTCTTGAGAAGTGGAAAAGAAGTCGGGGCAGGTCTTACACCATCACCATCAGGTCCGAACGAGGATGAAAAACTGAGAATTGAAGAGGAGGAAGCAAGCCAACCCACGGCAAAGGTGGAAACACCTTTGCCGCAAGCTTTAAGTGACCCCAAATTGTCCAATTTGTCCAAAAAGGGTAAGAATGTGTCAAATTCGGTTCCTACTAATGTTTTTCCTTCGAATGTGCCTTTTCCTAGTAGGTTCATGCAAACAAAGAAAGAAGAAGCCGAGAAAGACATCCTTGAGACATTTCGGAAAGTACAAGTTAACATACCCCTTTTGGATGCAATTAAGCAAGTCCCGAGGTACGCCAAGTTTTTAAAGGAGCTTTGCACCACTAGGAAGAGGATGTCGACCAAAGAGGTGGTAAAGGTAGGTGAAAATGTCTCCGCCATCTTGCAACGCAAACTACCCCCTAAATGCAAAGATCCGGGTAGTTTTACCATTCCTTGTGTCATAGGTAACACTCGTTTTGAATCTGCCATGCTAGACCTAGGTGCTTCTATAAATGTCATGCCATATTCAATTTATGCATCTATGAACCTAGGAGTATTGAAAAATGATGGTGTAATCATACAATTGGCCGATAGATCTAATGCCTATCCAAATGGAGTTTTGGAAGATGTGTTAGTGCAGGTAAATCAGTTAATCTTTCCGGCGGACTTCTATGTGCTCGAGATGGATGAATCTGACCATGCCCCTTCGTTGCCAATCCTCCTTGGACGGCCATTCATGAAGACGGCTCGGACGAAGATTGATGTGTTTAATGGAACTTTGTCCATGGAATTTGATGGGGAAGTTGTTAATTTTAGTCTTTCTGATTCTATTAAGTATCCTAGTGAGGATCATTCATGTTTCTCCATTGATATAATTGACTCTTTGGCGCAGGGATACCTTGAAGATTTGAACGCCGATGCACTCGAAAATGTCATTACACGAAGCATGGAACTCAAAACCAAGGGAGGGGGACAGTTGCTAGCCCACGACACACACATTCCATTGCATGCCGTGCATCCTAGTGAGGAATGTATCGAGTTGGTTGCTGCCCTTGAGTCATTGCCTAAGCACGAGGGTAAGTCTTCTAACTTTGAGTCAATTCCCATTTCGACTAACAAGTTGCTTCCATCCATAGTTCAGGCACCTACCCTTGATCTCAAACCACTACCTAGCCATTTGAAGTACATTTTCTTGGGGGAAGATGAGACCTTACCTGCCATTATTTCTTCATCACTCACGGCACAAGAAGAAGAGAAACTAGTGCGTGTTTTGAAGGAGTACAAATCTGCCCTAGGTTGGACCTTGGCCGATATCAAAGGTATTAGTCCCGCCACATGTATGCATCACATATTTCTTGAGGAGGGGGCCAAACCAACTAGAGAGGCTCAACGCCGTCTCAACCCTCCGATGATGGAAGTAGTGAAAAAGGAGATAATCAAACTCCTTGATTGTGGAGTGATTTACCCCATCTCCGATAGTCGTTGGGTTTCACCTATCCAATGTGTTCCCAAGAAATCTGGAGTGACGGTTGGGGAGAATGCGGAGAATGAGCTTGTGCCCACCCGAATCCAAACTGGTTGGCGTGTATGCATTGATTATCCAACGATGAATTCCTACTCCAACGAGGATTCCTACTTGAAGTAGGAAAGTTAACCCTAGGTTTCCCGTTTTGGTAACCTTTCCCAATCTTAAACGTCCGTATTTTCTAGCCACTTTGAAGGCCTTGTAGGTACTTTAGGACACAAAACAAAGGCCTTAGCCGTACCCTGCAGCCACTCCCCTTTTAATTTCTGATTTAATTTCCTAATTCTAGCAGCCTTTAACTTAATTTTAGTTAATAAAAATAAGCTAGAGTTTTATTTTCTGAAACCCTATATATTCCACCACTTAGCCGCACCCTAGGGTGACTTTGGATTGATTCTTTTCATCTTACAGCCACAAACACTCTCTGCCGCAGCCACCCTTCCATCTCCCTTCAATCTGTAGCCTCCCATCCATTCCAGCCATTTTCCTTTCTCTTCCACAGCAATTCCCACCATTCCAGCCACCATTCAACCTTCCATACACTTCCACAACCCTTGCCGCAACCCTTCACCACCCTAAATCTATTCCCAACCCAAAATAACATCCAAAAACCCCCTAAACCTTCTCTGCCGCAGCAAGGAGAAGAAGAAAGAGGAGCTTAAACGTGCAGAAATTCAAGTGGATTCGTTGGGCATTCTAGGTGTAATCAATCTTTTGTTCTCTATGTTTAATTTCAATTTTGTTTCTCTTTCTGTGAACATGAGAGGCTAAATCCCTAGTTAGCTAGGGGGTGATTCAAAACCATGTTTATGCTTGCAATATAAATTGATTACCTTTGGTTGGAATTTCATGAGTTTTGGATTCAATTCGTTTAACTGCTTGATTGATAACTTATTTGTTTATGTTTATTGAGAGTGCACGCTTAGTTTTCATGCATGAATATGATGCTAGAATATAAGTGAGTTTCACCTAATAGTTTCAATCTTATATTCACAAGTAGTGGAGGTCGCTTATAAACGATCGCGTTAAATGAATTCTTGGCACTAGTTTCATGCTCATCATAGTAACGAATGCCTCGTCAACACTTATAGTTTTCATATTGCTTAATGATCTTTGATTGTATCTTTATTGTGCTTTTCACGTAAAGGACTTTTGGAGAATGTTTTGAATTGTGTATGCGCTGTCCCATCCAATTCATTAACTTAAGGAGAACTTGAAGGTTAATTTAAGCGAACCTAATTAACCCGGGGTGTTGAGTTTCATGATTCATCGAAAGACCAACTGAAAATCATCTTGTATGCAAGTGTGACATGTGTGGAGAAGAACCTTCTAGCTAGCATTCCATCCATATTTTCATCAAATTCATCTTTACAATCTGTTTTAATAACAATCTGTGCACTTTGTTTTAATTTCATCAAAATTAAATCCCCCTTTACTTTAGTGTTCAATTTAGTTAGAAAGTGTCTTAGTTTGTGTTTCTAAGTGTTTTGATTCAATTTATCACCCAAATTCGTCCAAATTAGTGTAAGTGCTCAAAACTGCCCAGATTGTGTTTTTAAGGCAGTTTTGAGTGTTTTGGTGCTGTTTTGAGTCTTTTGGTTTGTTTTAGTGTTTTAAGTGTTTAGTTTTGCATTCTTTGAGTCTAGTTTAGTGTTTTAACCTTCGTTTTACGTTTTTGAGTTAGTTTTCAAGTGATTTAGCAATCCCTCCTAATCCCCAGTTAAGAACGATCCCTACTTATACATATACTACAATTATCAAAAGAGGGTTTTAATTTGTGTGCTTATATATTTCGCATCATTAACAAAGATTGTAAGCTTAACAAGGCTCAATGGGGTTAACTTAAACATATAATGAAGTAGGATACATGGCAATTTGGCTTTGGTGGTGGTCACTACACAACTTCTTCTTGAATATGTGTTATGCAAATCAATAACATGCTTCGAATGAAATGGGCATGAGTTCTAGCATTTGGAACTATATGATGAAACGCCTTCTAAGTAGTAACCAGGCAAAGAATAATGAGATCATGCAACGACTTTAGAAAACAATAATGCACAGATTTGAACTCTCCAAATAACGTTTAGGCTCAAGTCTCACAAGGTTGTAGCGTTTGTTTGAGTTCCTTCCTTCAAGCATGTTACAAAAACTAATTTTTCTTTTATGATTGCATGTGAAGTCATACATTATAACCATAACCAAGCATATACCAAGAGTAAATCAAACTTTTCTCCATGTTTATAACTTTTTTTAACAGTCATGCAATTAAAAACCAAATCCTCATCATTGTGTTGGAAGGTACCCTAAGACACAAACACACAAAAATGACTTAAAACACTCTTTTTAGGCTTTTCAAAACATGTTTTTCAAATTTTTATGTGATTTTCGGAGTTAAAAAACAAAACACACTAAAACACTCCAAAACAGCTTAAAAACACTTTAAAACAGCAAGGACCAACACTTGAAGTTATGGGTGATAAAATCCCACGAATTTGCATCAAATATACTTAGTTACCCCCCCCCCCTCCCCCACACTTAAATCAAACATTGTCCTCAATGTTTTAAACATAAATTCACACAAAACACAAGTAAACACACAAACAGCAACTAAACAACATAACATGGCAGATTAGAAACAACAACAAAGAGAAGGGTTTGAGGAATGCAAATCTGGAATTTGGGGGATTCCTAGGGCTTCCTTTGTTGAATGGATGGGTTGCCTCCCACATATTGCTTGCTTTAACGTCGTACAGCCGGACGAAGAACATCTTCACTCCAATTTGAAACCCACGGCATGCAAGGGAATCTCTTCCACAACATGCTCCACAAAGTTCTCATAGTATGGCTTCAATCTATGTCCGTTCACCTTGAATTCTTGCCCTGTTCTCAAACTCTTAATTTGGACTGCACCATGCACAAAAAGATTAGTAATAACAAAAGGACCAACCCACTTGGAATGTAACTTACCAGGGAAGAGACGAAGACGGGAGTTGAACAACAACACTTTCTGCCCTATTGTAAAAGTGTTGCCTTTAATCATCTTATCATGGAATGCCGTGGTCTTCTCTTTGTAAATTCTAGCATTCTCATAAGCTTCATGCCTTATTTCATCAAGTTCACATAATTGAAGCTTCCTATGAATTCCAGCTTGGTCCACATTCAAATTGAATGTTTTGATAGCCCAATGAGCTCTATGTTCTAATTCCACAGGGAGATGACATGGTTTACCATAAACAAGACGAAAAGAAGACATACCAATGGGAGTTTTGTACGCTGTTCTATATGCCCAAAGAGCATCATCCAAACGCAAGCTCCAATCTTTTCTATTTGGCCCAACGGTCTTCTCCAAAATCTGTTTGATCTTTCTATTGGACACCTCGGCTTGGCCATTGGTTTGGGGGTGGTAAGGTGTGGAAACCTTATGCGTCACATGGTACTTCTTGAGTAAGGCTTCAATGGTACGATTGCAAAAGTGAGACCCCCCATCACTGATTAGCACCCTAGGCATCCCAAATCTTGAAAAGATATTAGTTTTCACAAAATCTGCCACAACTTTAGAATCATTAGTTCGAGTGGCTTTCGCTTCCACCCACTTTGAAACATAATCAACTGCAAGTAATATGTAATTGAAACCAAAAGATGAGGGAAACGGACCCATAAAATCAATTCCCCACACATCAAAAATTTCAACAACAACAATGGGTACCTGCGGCAATTGATCTCTTTGGCCTATATTACCTGTCCTTTTGCATCGATCACAAGCTAAACAAAAGGTTCTTGCATCTTTAAACAAAGTAGGCCAATAAAAACCACATTCAAGAACTTTTAAAGCTGTCATTTGGGTGCCAAAATGACCCCCACAAGCATATGTGTGACAAAAACTTAAAATTGAATGAAAATCTGATTCATGCACACATCTCCTTATAATCTGATCTGGGCAATGTTTCCACAAGTATGGGTCATCCCAAACATAAAATCTAGCATCCTTTTTAAGTTTATCACGTTGGAATTTGTTTAGGGTGCTAGGAACTTGCCTAGATACCAAATAATTGACCAAATCGGCATACCAAGGGGTACTTACCTGAATGGACAGAAGTTGTTCATCCGGAAACGTTTCTAAAATGGGGATGGGCTCTTCCTCACGCACCATTCTACTTAGGTGGTCAGCCACCACGTTTTCACACCCTTTCTTATCCCTAATTTCAATATCGAACTCTTGAAGTAGGAGCATCCAACGAATGAGTTTTGGTTTGGCCTCCTTTTTGGTGAGAAGATACTTCAAGGCTGCATGGTCAGTGAAAACAATTACTTTAGTGCCAAGTAGATATGATCTAAACTTATCTAATGCAAATACAACCGCCAAAAGTTCTTTTTCAGTTGTAGAATAATTCAATTGAGCATCATTTAAGGTGCGTGAAGCATAATAAATAACATGTGGCTGCTTGTTTTTCCTTTGGCCCAAAACAGCTCCAAGTGCATAATCCGATGCATCACACATTAGTTCGAAGGGAATGGACCAATCTGGTGGAGTTATAATTGGTGCCGTGGTGAGGAGTTTTTTGAGATGGTTGAATGCTATCTCACACGCCTCGTTGAACTCGAAAGGCACTTCCTTTTGGAGGAGACGGCATAGGGGCTGTGCAATCTTGGAAAAGTCCTTGATAAATCGTCGATAGAATCCTGCATGACCAAGAAAAGAACGAACCTCTCTCACCGAAGTAGGAGAGGGTAAGTAGCGTACAAGATCTACTTTAGGCTTATCAACTTCAATTCCTTTTTTAGAGATTATATGACCCAAAACAATACCTTGTTTAACCATAAAATGGCATTTCTCCCAATTTAACACAAGGTTTGTTTCAACACATCGTTTCAAGATTAAAGTGAGATTATCCAAGCAATTATCAAATGAACTACCAAATACACTAAAATCATCCATGAATATTTTAATAATCCTTTCAACATAATCAGAAAAGATGCTAACCATACACCTTTGAAACATGGCTGGAGCATTGCAAAAACCGAATGGCATGCGTCGATATGCAAACGTTCCAAAGGGACAAGTAAAAGTGGTCTTTTCTTGATCATCCGGGGCAATAACAATTTGATTATAACCTGCTAACCTTTCAAGCATTTGATCCAAGAACGGCAATGGGAAGTGATCCTTCCTTGTGGTGGCATTTATCTTCCTATAATCAATGCATACTCTCCAACCGGTTTGAATGCGAGTAGGTACAAGCTCATTCTCGGCATTTTCCACAACCATCACACCGGATTTCTTAGGCACACATTGGATAGGTGAAACCCACTTACTATCCTAGATTGGATAGATGACTCCACAATCTAGAAGTTTGATTATCTCTTTTTTCACAACTTCCATCATCGGAGGGTTCAGACGGCGTTCAGCCTCTCTAGTTGGTTTGGCCCCCTCCTCAAGAAATATGTGATGCATGCATGTTGTAGGGCTTATACCTTTGATATCGGCCAATGTCCATCCTAGGGTAGATTTGAACTCTTTCAAAACTTGAACTAGTTTCTCCTCTTCTTGTGCCGTGAGGGATGAGGAGATGATGGCAGGTAGGGTCTCATTTTCTCCCAAGAAAATGTACTTCAAATGGCTTGGTAATGGTTTTAGTTCAAGGCTGGGTGCCTGAATTATGGACGGAAGCAACTTGTTAGTCGAAATAGGAATTGACTCACGATTAGGAAACTTACCATCATGCGTAGGCAACAACTCAAGGGCAGCAACCATCTCACTAACTTCCTCACTAGGGGGCACATCATGAAGTGCTTTAGGTGTGCCGTGGGTTAACATAGGTGCTACCTCCTTGTTGTTGCGTTCCATGCCTCTTGTAATGACTTTTTCAAGCGCATCATCATTCAAATCGTCAAGATATCCCTGCGCCAAAGAGTCAATTATATCAATAGAGAAACATGAATGGTCCTCACTAGGGTACTTAATAGAATAAAAAAGATTGAAATTAACAACTTCCCCATCAAATTCCATGGACAAAGTTCCATTAAACACATCAATCTTGGTCCGGGCCGTTTTCATGAATGGCCTTCCAAGGAGGATGGGCAATGAAGTGGCATGATCCGATTCATCCATGTCGAGAACATAGAAATCCGCCGGGAAGATTAAATGATTAACCTGCACTAAAACATCTTCCAAAACTCCCTTTGGATAGGCGTTAGATCTATCGGCCAATTGTATGATTACACCATCATTTTTCAACACTCCTAAATTCATAAATGCATAAATTCAGTATGGCATAACATTTATAGAGGCACCTAAGTCTAGCATGGCAGATTCAAAGCGAATATTACCAATGACACAAGGAATTGTAAAACTACCTGGATCTTTGCATTTTGGGGGTAGTTTTCGTTGCAAGATGGCGGAGACATTTTCACCTACCTTGACAACCTCCTTGGTTGAAATCCTCTTCCTAGTGGTGCACAACTCCTTTAAAAACTTGGCATAGTGTGGAACTTGCTTGATTGCATCCAAAAGGGGTATGTTAACTTGAACTTTCCTAAATGTCTCAAGAATGTCTTTTTCAGCTTCCTCCTTCTTTGTTTGCATGAACCTACTAGGAAAAGGAACATTCGAAGGAAAAACATTAGTAGGAACTGAATTTGACACATTCTTACCTTTATTGGACTGATTGGATGGTTTAGGGTCACTAGAAACTTGCGGCAAAGGGAGTTCCACCCTTGCCGTGGGTTTGCTTGTTTCCCCCCCTTCAAAGTGCAGTTTTTCATCCTCTTTGTGACCTGTTTTTGATGAAGAACCTGCCCCAACTTCTTTTCCACTTCTCAACAATATGGCTGTTGCACTTTCAAACCCTCCTTTTGGATTTGGAATGGTAGAACTAGGGAGTTGGCCTTGGTTTCGAAATTTCCCTACAAAATCTGCAATCTGCCCAATTTGTTTCTCCAAATGATCCACCCTTTTGTCATTGTTTTGCATTGCCTTGGCTTGATTTTCTTGCCCCTGAGACAAGTTAGTTAGTAATTTAAGAAGTGTATCATTGTCTAAAGTGTTACCTGAACTTGTTTGGGCAGATTGTGGAGGTGCTTGTGTGGGTGCGTATGGCTTGTTGTAGAAGCCCGGGGGTTGTTGCCTAAAGCCTCCTTGTGATTGGGGTTGTTGTGGCTCCCTCCACTTGAAGTTTGGGTGATCTCTCCAACCGGGATTGTAGGTGTTGGAATATGGATCGTTCCTTGGTTGATTTTGGCTTTAAAATCCAATTGCATTCGCGCTCTCTCATCCAACATTCTCAATAAGTTGAGGACACATGTCAGAAACATGTCCTTGGATAGAACATACTCCACACACCATTGGTCCTTGGATCTTCATACCTTCGGCCATCTGAGACACAATAGAAGTAAGATTAGCTAATTGAGATTGAATATCGGATGAAGAGCTTATCTCATTAACTTGTGGCTGTGGGTTATCCCTTTGTCCCATGCCTTCGTATTGTTGTGCATTCAATGCACAGTTTGCAATGAGTGTCTTGGCTGCCATGGGTGTTTTATCTACCAAAGCTCCTCCCGCCGAGGCATCTAGCATTTGACGTTCGATTGGTAGAAGGCCTTCATAGAAATATTGAAAGAGCAACTCTTCCTTCATTTGATGTTGTGGACAAGAAGCAACAAGTGATTTAAAACGTTCATAATAAGTAGGAAAGGATTCACCTTGCTTTTGTTGTATGCCACTTATTTGTTTCCTCAGGAGAATGATTCTTGAAGTGGGGAAAAATTTCTCCAAGAACGCTGGTTTCATACTTTCCCAAGATGTCACTGTCCCTGGTGCTAGCTCATATAACCAATCTTTAGCTTTGTCCATTAGAGAGAATGGAAAAGCCTTCATCTTTAAGATGCTACCATCGACATTGACAGGGGTCATGCTTGAACAAACCACTTCAAATTCCTTCAAGTGCTTGTTAGGGTCTTCCATGTACAGCCCATGGAACTTTGGGACGTGGTGCAATAAGCTAGACTTCAATTCAAACTCCTCAGTCTTGCCTTGAGCTGCCACGGGATATTGAATACATAAAGGTGCGGCATTGTCCATTCCCGAAGCCGAAAGCTCCTTGATTATTTGATTGTCGGCTGCCATGATGTGTACTTCCTCAAGAGTCTCTGTCGTCCCCTTTCTTCCTCTTCTAAAACTTGTTCTTCAAGGTCAGGTTCAGGGCTAGGTGGGTTAGACTCTTGCTGGTTCTTTTGTCTTCTCAAAGTCCTCTCAAAATCGTCGTCAAAGTCCAAAATATTCTTATGAACAAGTTGGGAACTTCGAGTCATAAACTAGTACCTAAAAACAATGAAACAAACAAATCAGTAACTAAGATAGAAAACAAACGAAAAATAAATAAAAAGAAATAACGAGGGATTAGCAAAGTTGCTAATCCCCGTCAACGGCGCCAAAATTTGATGCGAAAATTACTTAACACACAAATTAAACCCTCTTGTTGACAATTGTAGTAGATATGTAAGTAGGGATCGTTCTTAAACCGCGGATTAGGAGGGATTGCTAAACACTCTAAACTGACTTAAAATCGTAAAAACAAAGTTTAAACACTAAACTAGACTCAAAGAATGCAAAACTAAACTATAAAACACCAAAACAAACCAAAAGACTCAAAACAGCAAACACTCAAAACTGCCTTAAAACACTTTCTGGGCAGTTTTGAACACTATACTCAAATCTGGACGAAATTAAGTTATCACTTCACTCAAAACACTTAAGAACATCAACTAAATTGATTTCTAACTAATCTAACACTTTAAATTAATGGGGGAATTGGTTTTGACGAAAATTAAGTAAATTACGACAAGGACAAAGAAAACAGATTCTTTAGACTAAATTAGGTGAATTGATGAATGATGGGCTAACTAGAGGGTTCTTCTCCACACATGACACACTTGCATTCAAAATGATTTCCAATTGCTTCTTTCAATAAATCATGAAACTCAATACCCCAAGTTAACCGTGAACAACATTTTTTTAGTTTCAAGTTTTCCTTAAGTTATTGAATTGGATGGGAATGCGCATACAACAACTCAAAACATTCTCTAAAAGTCCCTTACGTGAAAAGCACAATAAAGGTACAATCAAAGATCATTAAGTTTCATGAAAACTATAAGTATTGACGAGGCAATTGTTACTATGAAAAGCATGAAACTTTTGCTAAGAATTCACTTAACGCGATCGTCGATAAACGACCTCCACTACTAGCAAATATAAGGTTATAACTATTAGGTGAAATTCCCTTATATTTTAGCTTCAAATCCCTGCATGAAAAACTAAGTGGCCACCTTAATCAACACACAAGAATGAGTTATCAATCAAACAGTTAAGCAAATTGAATTCACAACTTATGAAATAACAATTGGATGTAATCAATTCATCTTGCAAGCATAATCATGGTATTGAATAGCCCCTAGCCAAAAGGCTTAGTTCCTCTTGTTCACAAAACAAAGGTGATAGGAGCATATTTAGGCGACTTACTTAGCTTGTTTTCATGCATTTATGTTATTAATTCATAGTTGTTTTAGTATTTTAAGCCATTTTCGTATGTTTTTAGGTTCTAATGGCAAAGGGAGCAAGAAAGTGCATTTTGAGGCTATTTGGAGCATTTTTGGGCATGGATTGGATAGCTTAACCATGGAGCAAAGAGGATGGACGAAATTGAAGACAAGAAGAGCTAGGAAAGGCTACAAATCTGGTGGAAAAATTTCTATTCCAATGAAGATAAGGAAGAAGCAAGAAACAAGGAACCTTATCCAACCTTATCCAACCTTATCTTATCCTATCCTAGAAACCTTATCCTATCCTAACTCTAACATTATCCTATTCTATCCTATCCAAATCAGATTGGGACTTAAACCTAGCTAATTAGGGGGAATCAATTACACATCTAAACACCTATTTCAGTTTCTAGAAGACTTATCCATACCAATGCCGCAAGACACCATTCCTTGTAGGTTTAGGAATCACAATCCTTTTCCTACTCTTATATCACATGTCCTAGGCCCTTTAGGATTAGGAATCTGCCTTAAACACAGTTTCTAGAACACCTTATCCTATCCCTACATGTGTGCCGCACCTAGCCTTCTAGAACTCCCTAATTCCTAGCCGCACTACCTATTCCAAATCCCACTTGATTTCTACCTTGAGTTAACCCTTTTTCAATGGGATTATGCAATCCTTTTCCTTTACTAAGTGTGCCAAACTAGCCTATATAAACAGCCCTTGCCGCACCATTTAGAGCAACACCCTTCACACATCATTCATTCATTCATTCAGAGAACCATCCATTGCCGTGACCTTGCAACCACCCATCCATCATTCCCCTACTTCCACACCACCATCCCAACCTCCATACACCACCATACATACCTAAATCCATCCAAAACCCAGAAAATCATCCACAAACCCATCATAGACCTTGTGCCATGACTTATCAAGGAAGAGGAGAAGGAAGACCAAGCCTTGGGCGTTTGTGCATTCGAGTTGGAGTGTTGGACGTTTCTAGGTGTAATCTACCTTTTATTTTAATGTTTAAATCTATATTGCGTTGTTTTGTCATGAACATGAGAGGCTAAACTCGTTTTAGCCTAGGGATGCTTTGAAACCATGATTACGTTTATAATATGAGTTGATTAAGTCCAGTCGTGATTTCATAAATTGTGAACGCAATTTACTTAACCGTTTGATGGATAACTTATTCTTGTATGTTTATTAGGGAGGCCTACTTAATTTGCATGCTTAAATTTGGTGCTAGAATATAAGGGTGTTTCACATAATCGTCACAAACTTATATTCACAAGTAGTTAAGGTTGTTTTCACAATCATGTTAAGTAAATTCCTAGCATGCATATCATGATGTCATAGTTACAAGTGCTTTGTCAATACTTATGATTTCCATTGAACGTAATGATCTTTGACCGTATCTCTATTATGATGTCATGTAGGGGACTTTTGAAGAATGCTTTGGGTTGTCGTATGATGTCATCCAATCCACTAACTTAAGGGAAATCTGAGGGTTAATTAGTGATGTCACGGTTAATCTGGGGTGTTGAGGTTCATGGTTTATCGGAAAAGCAACTGGAAATCAATTTATGTTTGAAAGTATCATGTGTGGAGAAGTATCCCTTGGCTATCCCATCATCCATTAGTTTTTCTTAAATTCGTCCAAAATCTGTTTTAAAGTTTTAAGTTACTTGTTTTCTTTTAAATTCGTCCAAAATCAAAACCCCTTTTCTTACTTGTTCCAAATCTGTCCAAAAGAGTCTTTTTGAGTCTTTAGAGTCAAAACTAAGTGTATTTTCGTCCAAATTAAGTCCTAGAGTCTAAATTGAGTCTTTTTGGTTATTTTGAGTTGTTTTGAGTCTTTAAAGTTTGTTTTTGGTCATACAAGTTAGTAAGAGTCTTGTGAGTTTATTTAAAGTGTTTTAAAGCATATTTTCACATCTTTGAGTCAATTTTCATTAGATTAGCAATCCCTCCTAATCCCCGGCCTAGAACGATCCCTACTTATATCTATACTACAATTGTCAAAAAGAGGGTTTAATTTGAGTGCTATCTTTTATCACATCAAAAGGAAAACAGATTTATACATTGTAAATATAAGCAAGAGAACACCTAAATACTCCAACGATCCAATGTTGACTAGCTAGAATCTTCAAGCAATCTTCTTCCTCTCCTTTGCTACGGCACAAGAGGTTCTGGTGAGTTTAGGGGGTTATGGATGATGTAGAATGATGGATTTAGGTTTGGGATGGATGTAGGGGACGGCAAGGGTTAGTTTTGGGCAGAAATTATGGAGAATGGTGAAGTATGGATGTGTTAGAGGGATGGGATGATTTTCTGGCGTGAATGGTGAATGAATCCCCCCTTGTGGCTGCAACAAGGATGTTTATTTATAGGATTTCAGGAGTTAAAACCCTAGGTTATTTAGGTAAACAGAAATTAAGTCAAAAGCTTCTAGAAATAGGAAATCAAATCAGAAATTTAAAGGAAACTAACTAAAAGTTGCGGCAATGGCATAAAACACAAAAGGAATGTGTTTTAATGCAAGGAAATAGGAAAGAACCATCTCCCTTGCACGGCAAGGAAGAGGAAAGGTCAAGGGAGGTGCGGATGTGATATAGGAAATCAACATTGAATTTAATAGAGTCATAAACATTGAATTTAATTATATCACCACCAAACTCCATTGTTAGTGCTCCCTTGGCCACATCAATCTTTGTTTGGGCTGTTTTCAAGAACGGACGGCCTAGCAAGATTGGCAATGATGGAGCATGGCTCGAATCCTCCATTTCTAAGACATAAAAATCTGCAGGAAAGATGAGATGATTGACCTGCACTAAAACATCCTCAAGGACTCCCTTGGGATAAACATTAGAACGATCGGCCAATTGAATTATAACGCCATCTTGTTTTAACTCACCAAGGTTCATAGATGCATAAATGGAATATGGCATGACATTAATAGAAGCACCTAAATCTAACATGCATTGTTCAAATCTAGTGTTTCCAATTATGCATGGGATAGTAAAGCTCCTTGGATCCTTACATTTTGGAGGTAACTTTCGTTGCAAAACCGCGGATACATTTTCATTTACTTTCACAACTTCTTTGTTTGAAATTCTTTTCCTAGTTGTGCATAACCCTTTTAAAAACTTTGCATACCTGGGCACTTGCTTAATGGCATCAAGTAAACGAATGTTTACTTGGACCTTCCTAAACGTCTTAAGAATGTCTTTCTCCTGCTCCTCCTTCTTTGTTTGCAAAAATCTATGAGGAAAAGGAACATTGCGTGGAACGGGGTTAGAATTAATCAATTTTGAACCCAACTTACCTTTGGTGGCCGAATGGGATGAGTTGGATGCATTAGGGTGCCTAGATAGTTGCGGCAAGGGTGTTTGTACCCTTGTCGTGGGCTTGCTTGCATCCTCCTCTTCATGTTGCAGCTTCCCTTCGTCATTAGGACCTGTTTTGGATGGTTTAGGACCTGCCCCAACTTCTTTTCCACTTCTCAAGATGATTGCATTGGCCGTTTCGAACCCTCCCTTTGGGTTTGGAATGGTTGAGCTTAGGAGCTTGCCTTGGTCTCGGAATTGCCCTACAAACTCTGCAATCTGCCAAATCTGTTTCTCCAATTGATCCACCCTTTTTTCTTGATTTTGCATTGCTTTGGCTTGATTTTCTTGCCCCTGAGACAAATTAGTTAGTAACTGAAGAAGTGTATCATTGTCAAAGGATGTACCTGAAACATTTGGGGCAGATTGTTGTGGAGCATATGTGGGTGCGTATGGCTTAGTGAAGAACCCCGGGGGTTGTTGTCTAAAGCCTCCTTGTTGTGGTGGTTGTTGGGGCTCCCTCCACTTGAAGTTTGGGTGGTCTCTCCAACCTGGATTATAGGTGTTAGAATATGGATCGTGCCTTGGTTGGTTTTGGCCTTGAAATCCAATTGCATTTGCGCTCTCCCATCCACCATTTTCGACTAGTTGTGGGCACTTCTCTGAAGCATGTCCTTGGATAGAACACACTCCGCATACAATCGGTCCTTGCATCCTCATTCCTTCGGCCATCTGAGACACAATGGAAGTAAGATTAGCTAATTGTGAATGAATGTCGGGTGTGGAACTTACCTCATTAACTTGCTGCCGTGGGGGTCCTCTTTGGCCTACTCCTTCGTATTGTTGAGCATTTAACGCTCGGTTAGCAATCAAGACCTTGGCAGCCATGGGTGTCTTGTCCACCAATGCTCCACCCACCGAGGCATCGAGCATTTGACGTTCAATTGGTAGGAGCCCCTTGTAGAAGTATTGTAGAAGTAACTCCTCCTTCATCTGATGCTGTGGACAAGAAGCAACAAGGGATTTAAAACGTTCATAATACGTAGGAAAAGACTCACCTTCTTCTTGCTGAATTCCACTTATCCTTTTTTGTAAAAGGATGATTCGAGAAGTTAGGAAAAACTTCTCCAGAAATGCCCTCTTCATACTCTCCCATGATGTGACGGTTCCGGGAGCTAATTCATACAACCAATCTTTGGCTTTGTCCATTAAAGAGAATGGAAAAGCCTTCATCTTCAATATACTTCCATCGACGTTGACGGGAGTCATGCTTGAACACACCACCTCGAATTCTTTTAGATGCTTGTTCGGATCCTCCATGGACAACCCATGGTATTTTGGAATGTGGTGGAGCAAAACTTGACTTCAACTCGAACTCTTCAGTCTTACCTTGGGCAGGTGGGGGATATTGGATACACAAAGGTGCGGCATTATCCAATCCCGAAGCAGAAAGCTCCTTGAGTGTCCGGTTGTCCATGGCCATGCCTTGTGGTTCTTCAAAAACCCTTGTCGTGGCCTCCTCTTCCTCTTCTAGGGCTTGTTCTTCAAGGTCAGGTTCCGGGCTTGGTGGATTTGATTCGTGTTGCTTCCTCTTTCGTCTCAAAGTCCTCTCAAAATCGCTGTCAAAGTCTAAGATATGCTCACGAATCGGTTGAGAACTCCAAGTTATCAATCAAGCAGTTAAACAAATTGAATCCACAACTCATGAAATTCCAACCAAAGGTAATCAATTCATATTGCAAGCATAAACATGGTTTTGAATCACCCCCTAGCTAACTAGGGATTTAGCCTCTCATGTTCACAGAAAAAGAAACAAAATTGAAATTAAACATAAAGAACAAAAGATTGATTACACCTAGAACGCCCAACGAATCCACTTTGAATTTTTACACGTTTCAAGCTCCTCTTTCTTTCTTTCTTCTTGTTGCGGCAGAGAGGGTTTTAGGGTGAGTTTGGATGATTTTCTGGGTTGGGAATGGATTTATGGGGATATGGTGGTGCGGCAAGGAAGTGGGAAGGTGTATGGAGGTTGGGAATGGTGGCGGAAGGGTGGAGTGGTTGCGGCAACAAAGTTTTTTGGTTGATGGTGGCTGCGGCAACAAGGTTTTTGGGTTGATGGTAGCTGCGGATTGAAGGAAGAAGATGGAAGGGTGGTTGCGGCTGAAAAGGGTTTTTGTGGCTGAATTATGGAAGAATGAATGAATGAGAATATGATGCGGCTAGGGTTTAAAATATATATGGTTTTAGAAATTAAAACCCTAGCTTATTTTTATTAACTAAAATTAAATCAAAGGCTTCTAGAATTAGGAAATTAAATCAGAAATTTAAAAGGGAATTGATTAATAGGTGCGGCTAGGGTTTATTTGAAAGGGAAATAGGTTTAAGTTCATAAATTAAAGGGAAAGTGGCTGCAAGGTGCGGCTAGGGTTTAGTTTAGGAGAGGAGGATGTGTTTAATTGCATAGCCTAAGACAAAATTGCCCCCCCTTGCATGGCAAGGGAAGGTGAGCAAGGGAAACCCACGGCAAAAGGGGTTTAAGGGGCTAGGGCCTTTGTTTTGTGTCCTAAAGTGCCTACAAGGCCTTCAAAGTGGCTAGAAAATACGGACGTTTAAGATTAGGAAAGGTTACCAAAACGGGAAACCTAGGGTTAACTTTCCTACTTCAAGTAGGAATCCTTGTTGGAGTAGGAATCCATCGTTGGAGTAGGAATTCTCGTTTCTTCAAGTCTTCAACTCATTCATTCCTCTTTTGCTCCAAAAGACTCCAATTTGCATCTTCTTGCACACTTTGGCTTTATAATCTGAAAATACACAAAAGTGACTTTAAACACTTAAAATAACTAAGGAAACACAACATAAATGCACGAGAATAAGCTAATTAAGTCGCATGAATATGCTCCTATCAAATTCCCCCACACTTAGCTTTTGCTAGTCCTCGAGCAAAACAAAACAACTAAAGAAAACAAGACGAAACAAAACAAACAAAACAAACCCTAAACCTTCCAACGTTTGCCTCAGGGATTTCCAATTAACATGACATGTCAAAGATCATTACTCACATAGCTTTTAGTCTTCCTTCTCCTCAAGCACATACTTAATCATAGTCACCATTCACTAGTTCGCATTTAATCAATTAAAACACATTTTGAATGTAGTAACATGCCTGATAGGAGCATATTCATGCGACTTAAATGGCTTGTTCTCGTGCATTTACGTTATGTTTCTTTAGTTATTTTAGTACTTTAAAGCTATTTTCGTGTGTTTGTAGGTCCAAAGGGCTAAAGGAGCAAAAAGATGCATTTTGGAGACTTTTGGAGCACTTTTGGGCTAAGGATGGATAGCCTACGCTTGGAGCCAAAGTGTTGGACGAAATTGAAGACCTAATTGAAGACCAAAGTGTTGGAACCTTGTTCCCTTTAGTTTTAGGACATTTAAACCTTTCCTATATCCTTAGCCGTGCATAACATTCCAACATTCCACTTCTTCATTTCAGCCACACTCCCACATATCATTACATATCATTCACCACTTATCATTCACCACTTATCATATCATCCACTTATCATTCACCACTTATCATATCATCCACTTATTATATCATTCACTTATCATATCATTCACTTATCATATCATACACTTGTCATAACCATACACTTATCACTTATCACAACAACAACCTTGCACATGCACATTCATCCACATGCACCCATAATCATTCACTCATCTTTAATCCACATGCACTTATTCCACTTCATCATTACACCACATTCTCTCTCTTTAATCCACATGCATTCATCATCATTCACTCTAGTTTTAATTCCACATGCATTTCCAGCTTTGCACATGCATTCCCACATGCATTTCCACCCACATGCAACCATAATCATTCATACCTATCAGCCACATGCATTCACTCTTCATAAATCAGCCACATGCATTCAATCATTCACTCCACACTCATTGCACATGCATTCCCTTTCATTTCTGTCAAAGTACATGCATTCCCACCCTTTAATCACATGCATAAATCAGCCACATGCATCTCCCATCACCATTTCAGATTTCCACCAAGTTCCTAGATGTCATGTTCCCTCTCTTTCTCCCTATAAATACCATACACACTTCACACAACATTCATTCATTCGCATTCACTCTTCCATATTCCAGAAATTCGTCAAAACCTCTCCACACCCTTGCAGCAGCCACCAAAACACTTTTCTCCTCCATTGCAGCCACTCCAACCACTCCCCAAACCACTCACACCATCAAACTATCCTTAGACCTTGTGCTACAACGAAGAGGAAGATAAGAGGGCCTAAACGTTCATACAATTCAAGTTTGAGTTGTTGGAATGTTTAGGTGTTTCTTTGATTTCAATGTTTAATTTCAATACTCTTTGTTTTGTACGAATGAGGAATGGAAGAGAAGAGGGCCTAAACGTTCATACAATTCAAGTTTGAGTTGTTGGAATGTTTAGGTGTTTCTTTGATTCCAATGTTTAAATTCAACTAAACCCCCCTTGGCTAGGGGGGGATTCGAAATATATGTTTATGCTTGCATTTTGATTTGATTACTTCTAATTGCGTTTCATAAGTTGTGGATTCAATTTATTTAACTGTTTGATTGATAACTTATTTATGTATGTTTATTGAGAATGCACGCTGATAGGAGCATATTTATGCGACTTAAATGGCTTGTTCTCGTACATTTACGTTATGTTTCTTTAGTTATTTTAGTACTTTAAGCTATTTTCGTGTGTTTGTAGGTCCAAAGGGCTAAAGGAGCAAAAAGATGCATTTTGGAGACTTTTGGAGCACTTTTGGGCTAAGGACGGATAGCTTATGCTTGAAGCCAAAGTGTTGGACGAAATTGAAGACCTAATTGGAGCCAAAGTGTTGGAACCTTGTTCTCTTTAGTTTTAGGACATTTAAACCTTTCCTAATCCCAATCATGCCATGCATAACACACATCCATTCTAACACATTGTCATTGCACATGCATTTCCTTCATTAGTTAACCCACATGCACTTATCACTTATCATCACCACATATCATATCACTTAATCACTTATCACTTATCATCACCACTTAACCACTTATCATATCATAACCACATATCATATCACTTATCACTTATCACTTAACATATCATCCACCTACTTCACCTACAACATCCACCTACTTCACCTACTAATGCGAGATTTATACGCACACAAATTAAACCCTCTTTTTGTCGATTTGTAGTATAAGTATAAGTAGGGATCGTTCTGGACCGGGGATTAGGAGGGATTGCAAATCTCTTGGAAACTGACTCAAAAACGTAAAATAAAGTTTAAAACACTAAGACAAACCAAAAACTCAAAATGCTTTAAAAACACAAACTAAATTGAATTCTAACTAAAATGAACATTAAAGCAAAAGGGGGATTGAGGTTTTTACGAAAATTGAAATAACGAAACAAGTTAATAAACTAGACAGAATGTAAATATGAAATTTATGGATGAATGCTAGCTAAGGGGTTCATCTCCACACATGTTACACTTGCATACAAGATTGATTCTCAGTTGGTCTTTCGATAAATTATGAAACTCAACGCCCCAGGTTAATTAGGTCCGCTTAAATTAACCGTCAAGTTTTCCTTAAGTTAATGAATTGGATGGGTTAGCGCAACGCAATTCACCACATTCTCCAAAAGTCCTTTACGTGAACAGCACAATAAAGATACGATCAAAGATCATTAAGCATTATGAAAACTATAAGTGTTGACGAGGCATTCGTTACTATGATGAGCATGAAACTCGTGCCAAGAATTCGTTTAACGCGATTGTTTATAAGCAACCTCCACTACTTGTGAATATAAGTTCATAACGATTAGGTGAAATTCACTTATATTCTAGCGTCATATTTATGCATGAAAATTAAGCGCGCATTCTTAATAAACATTCATAAATAAATTATCAATCAAACGGTTAAACAAATTGAATTCAAAACTTATGAAATTCCAACGAAAGGTAATCAAATCAAAATGCAAGTATAAACATTTATTTCGAATCACCCCCTAGCTAAAGGGGGGTTTATTTCCTCATAACTTTGAAATTAAAGAAACACCTAAACATTCCAACAACTCAAACTTGAATTGTATGAACGTTTAGGCACTCTTCTCTTCCATTCCTTATACGTACAAAACAAAGAGAATTAAAATGAAACATTGAAATCAAAGAATCGCCTAAACATTCCAACAACTCACACTTGAATTGTATGAACGTTTAGGCCCTCTTATCTTCCTCGTTGTTGTAGCACAAGGTCTAAGGTGAGGTTTGGGGGATTATGGAAATGGATGAGGAGTGGTGTTTGGATTATAAGGGAATGGATGGGAAGCTCACGGCTAGGGAAGGGAGAATGTGTTTGTAATGTGTTGTGTATGAAAATGAGATGTCCATGAATGAATGAATGCAAGGGTATTTATAGGAGTAGTGGAGGGAACATATGGCTATGTCATTTGTAGGTGAAGTAGGTGGATGTTGTAGGTGAAGTAGGTGGATGTTGTAGGTGAAGTGGATGTTGTAGGTGAAGTAGGTGGATGTTGTAGGTGAAGTAGGTGGATGTTGTAGGTGAAGTAGGTGGATGTTGTAGGTGAAGTGGATGTTGTAGGTGAAGTAGGTGGATGATATGTTAAGTGATAAGTGATAAGTGATATGATATGTGGTTATGATATGATAAGTGGTTAAGTGGTGATGATAAGTGATAAGTGATTAAGTGATATGATATGTGGTGATGATAAGTGATAAGTGCATGTGGGTTAACTAATGAAGGAAATGCATGTGCAATGACAATGTGTTAGAATGGATGTGTGTTATGCATGGCATGATTGGGATTAGGAAAGGTTTAAATGTCCTAAAACTAAAGAGAACAAGGTTCCAACACTTTGGCTCCAATTAGGTCTTCAATTTCGTCCAACACTTTGGCTTCAAGCATAAGCTATCCGTCCTTAGCCCAAAAGTGCTCCAAAAGTCTCCAAAATGCATCTTTTTGCTCCTTTAGCCCTTTGGACCTACAAACACACGAAAATAGCTTAAAGTACTAAAATAACTAAAGAAACATAACGTAAATGCACGAGAACAAGCCATTTAAGTCGCATGAATATGCTCCTATCAAATACCCCCACACTTATCTTTTGCTAGTCCTCGAGCAAAACAGAAAGAAAAACAAAACAAAACCAAACGAAACAAAACAAGTAAAACACAACCTAAACCTTCCAACAACCGTCTTAGGGATTTCCAAAGCACATGACAAGTTAAAAATCATCATTCCCACAGATTTTTGCCATCATTACACTTAAGTACATTCTTAATCATAGTCACCACATACTAGTTCACAATTAAGCATTTAAAACACATTTCGAATGTAGTAACATGCCTTAGAGAAATTGCTCAAATCCTTGCAAGATATGCACTCGTTTTTCACACAGATTTTCTGACTACACACCCTACACTAGTTATATGTGAGAAGATTGATGTAAACATGTAGACGAACACTCACATATGTTATAACAAGGAAAGCATTTTCTGGATTTACGATAATGACATGAATATGATCTCATGAATGGAATGCTACTACTTAGAATGAGAACCAGTGATTCCATAAGCTCATATCAATTTCAAACTCCACATTATTGAACACATAACGATCAAGATAGAAGTCAAAGGGGTGTAACGGGGCTAAAGGTATTTGGCTAACAAAGAAGGTATATGGAAAACAAAGGTTCTTAAAGAAATAGCGAGCAAAGCATTTGAATTAACGTAGAATTCACTTTTGAATGAAAACTCAACTTTTGAACAACAAGGGGGAACAAGCTCTTTTTTTTTTTTTTTTCTTTCTTTCTTTTCTCTTCTTTTCTGTTTTTCTTTTTCATATGTTTTTCACAATTTTTTTTTTTTTCTTTTCTTTTGACTCTCAAAACAGACAAACTTAAGAACAAACTTTTACTCCCCCACACTCATTTTCTTGCAAAATGTACTCAAAAGGAATTCATTTAAGTCATGCTCACTATCTTTTAAGAACAAGGGTACGGATGGTCCTAATCTAGGCTAGGTAAGGGGTGATATGGTTAGCAAAGAAAATAGGTTAAACGAGGCTCAACGGTGTTAAGACTTACAATATATACGAAATATGGGAAGTAAGGCTATTTGGCTATGGTGGCAACTACACAACTTCATCTTGATATAAGTTCTAGCATTTAGTTCTATCATGATACAATTGCATTCTAAGTAGCAACCAAGCAAGGAATAATGAGATCATTCAACAACTTTAGAAAACAAAGAATCACAGAAAATAACTCTCCAAAGAAGGTAATGGCTCGAGTCTCACAGGGTTGTAGCATTTGTTTGAGTTCCTTCCTTCAAGCATGTTACAAAAACGAATTTTTCTTTTATGATTGCATGTGAAGTCATACATTATAACCATAACTAAGCATAAAACAAGAGTAAATCAAACTTTTCTCTATGTTTATAACTCTTTTTAACAGTCATGCAATTACAAACCAAATCCTTATCATTGTGTTGGAAGGTACCCTAAGACACAAACTCACAAAAACGACTCAAAACACTCTTTTTAGGCTTTTCAAAACAATTTTTCAAATTTTTATGTGCTTTTCGGAGTTATAAAAACAAAACATACTAAAACACTCTAAAACAACTTAAAAACACCTTAAAACAGCAAGGAACAACATTTGAAGTTATGGGTGATAAAATCCCACGAATTTGCATTAACAACATTAGTTACCCCCCCACACTTAAATCAAACATTGTCCTCAATGTTTTAAGCATAGATTCACACAAAACATAAGTAAACACACAAACAACAACTAAACATACTAAACATGGCAGAATGTAATTAACAAAGAGAAGAGTTTAGGGACGCAAATCTGGTTATGGAGTGTAAATTCCCTCTTCTCTTTGTTGATTGCATTGAGGCTTGATCTTGATGATTCCACAGGCTTACTCTCGAACTGGTTTCCGCCCATCATTGATTTTCCTTTGTGCTACTTCTTGAACTGGGCAGCAGGATGGTTCTTTTGGTCTCCCCCGAAGGTCTGAGCTTACCCTTTTGGTCTGTTTCTTTGTTCAATCTTTCCAATTCGTATTGAAAAGGGTTGGAGGATAACTCAGCCTATGTTTGTCTCCATATGCTTCAATGTATCATTTTCACTTGCCTTACTCGCTCTCCTTTGCAGAAGTGGTCTCTTCTCCGGAAGTGTATCAACCGTTGAAGATGACTACTCGAGAGCAACGCTAGGTAAGCAATCAGGAATAGATTCCAGGCAGTTGGCTCCAGATCGGAAGATTGACTCCAAGTGCCGGCTGATTGCTTCTTTTACTTTGCCATGCGAGTAAGAACAAGGACAAAGAAAAAGACAGGGAAAGAGCATGATATGAGATACTTTTACTTTTGACCTTGATGATATGAGATACCTTTACTTTGAAGAAGCGGTGAATGAATCAGCACATGCTTCAATCCGCCGTTTCCTCCTGGGTCATATGTACTCCAGGCATCTGGTATCATCTTTGGGGAAGAAGAAAGAATTGAGTATTTTGAAAGGCTTTGCTGGGAGTGCGCCCTCAGAGGTGAGGGAGAGTTGGGCATTTTCTTCAGGTTTGCCCTGCCATAAAAGACGAAGGTCGACATATATAGAGATAATATCAAGTGGTGGTACTTTTTACCCTTGTCGACAAACGTTTTGATCCCGCAATTCCGGCTTTTTGAAATAGTGGCGCCTCTTCGATCTTTGAATACGCCTCTTCGATTTCTGAGCAGGCGCCCCTTCGATTTCTGAACGACGCCCCTTCTCTTTCTGAACGACACGTGGTAGTGCAGATGCGGCTCCTTTTGACAAAGCTGCACGCGTTTTCTGAAAAGCAGAGAAAGCGTCGCCGAACTTTGCGCTTGTCGGCTAAAGACGTGTAGTTGCGATGATGGCCTCCACGTGTTTTCAGCTTTGTCAGAAATCTTTTGACAAAGTTGAACGCGTTTTCTGAAAAGCCGAGGGAGCGTCGCCTAACTTACGCCGGAAAATCCGGCTCTTTGAATCGGTGGACGCGTTGCCTTGGCATTTTATAGAGCTATCGATCACCGCCAACATACACACTCTGAAGATTTCCCATTCCTGAAACTCGACTCCGGCCCTTTGTGAAATTTTTAACTCCATCCACCCCTTCTCTTTGAACACTTTTGAAAAAAATGGCAAACTCATCGAACCTTAGCTTAGATTTGAGTCTCAGCAGCGATCCGGTTGCGCCCCGTCAAGGTAATGTATGGCGCCCTTCTTTTTTATCTTCTAACGGTCCTCTTTCAGGTGAAGACTCTGTGATGCAGGACGCCACAACAGCTACAATAGTAGCTAAAAACCTCCTCACTCCAAAAGATAGTAGGCTGCTGTCAGGACGGTCCGATGAGTTGGCCGTTCAAGAGTCCCTCGCACTTAGTGTTCAGTGTGCGAGCTCTGTGTCCAACATGGGCCTATCATGCTTTGAATGAAACGGATATAAGTCCTAGCTAAAGGGGGGTTTATTTCCTCATAACATTTATTTCCTTAAGTTAATGAATTGGATGGGTTAGCGCAACGCAATTCACCACATTCTCCAAAAGTCCTTTACGTGAACAGCACAATAAAGATACGATCAAAGATCATTAAGCATTATGAAAACTATAAGTTCTATTATGCAATTCAATGTCATGCTTTGAATGAAACGGATATAAGTTCTAGCATTTAGTTCTATCATGATACAATTGCATCTAAGTAGCAACCAAGCAAGGAATAATGAGATCATGCAACAACTTTAGAAAACAAAGAATCACAGAATATAACTCTCCAAAGAAGGTAATGGCTCGAGTCTCACAGGGATGTAGCGTTATTATGAGTTCCTTCCTTCAAGCATGTTACAAAAACGAATTTTTCTTTTATGATTGCATGTGAAGTCATACATTATAACTATAACTAAACATATACCAAGAGTAAATCAAACTTTCATCCATGTTTATAACTCTTTTTAACAGTCATGCAATTACAAACCAAATCCTCATCATAACGTTGGAAGGTTCCCTAAGACACAAAAACAACTCAAAACACTCTTTTTAGGCTTTTCAAAAAAATGTTTTTCAAATTTTTATGTGATTTTCGGAGTTATAAAACAAAACACGCTAAAACAGTTTAAAAACACCTTAAAAACATTTAAAACAGCAAGGAACAACACTTGAAGTTATGGGCGATAAAATTCAACGAATTTGCATCAACATACTTAGTTACCCCCCCACACTTAAATCAAACATTGTCCTCAATGTTTTAAGCATAGATTCACACAAAGCATAAGTAAATACACAAAAAGCACTTAAACATACTAAACATGGCAGAATGTAATTAACAAAGAGAAGAGTTTAGAGACGCAAATCTGGTTATAGAGTGTAAATTCCATCTTCTCCTTGGTAATTGCATTGAGGCTTTTGATCTTTGTGATTCCACAGGCTTACTCTTGAACTGGTTTCTGCCCATCGTTGATTTTCCTTTGTGCTACTTCTTGAACTGGGCAGCATGATGGTTCTTTTGGTCTTCCCCGAAGGTCTGAGCCTACCCCTTTGGTCTGTTTCTTTGTTCAATCTTTCCAATTCGTATTGAAAAGGGTTGGAGGATAACTCAGCCTATGTTTGTCTCCACATGCTTCAATGTATCATTTTCACTTGCCTTACTCGCTCCCCTTTGCAGAAGTGGTCCCTTCTCCGGAAGTGTATCAACCGTTGAAGATGACTACTCGAGAGCAACGCTAGGTAAGCAATCAGGAATAGGTTCCAGGCAGTTGGCTCCAGATCGGAAGACTGACTCCAAGTCCCGGCTGATTGCTTCTTTTACTTTGCCATGCGAGTAAGAACAAGGACAAAGAAAAAGACAGGGAAAGAGCATGATATGAGATACTTTTGCTTTTGACCTTGATGATATGAGATACCTTTGCTTTTGAAGAAGCGGTGCATGAATCAGCACATGTATTTCCCCCTGGGTCATCTTTACTCCAGGCATCTGGTATCATCTTTGGGGAAGAAGAAAAAATTGAGTATTTCGAAAGGCTTTGCTGGGAGTGCGCCCTCAGAGGTGAGGGAGAGTTGGGCATTTTCTTCAGGTTTGCCCTGCCATAAAAGACGAAGGTCGACATATATAGAGATAATATCAAGTGGTGGTACTTTTTACCCTTGTCGACAAACGTTTTGATCCCGCAATTCCGGCTTTTTGAAATAGTGGCGCCTCTTCGATCTTTGAATACGCCTCTTCGATTTCTGAGCAGGCGCCCCTTCGATTTCTGAACGACGTCCCTTTGCTTTCTGAACGACACGTGGTAGTGCAGATGCGGCTCCTTTTGACAAAGCTGCACGCGTCTTCTGAAAAGCAGAGAAAGCGTCGCCGAACTTTGCGCTTGTCGGCTAAAGATGTGTAGTTGCGATGATGGCCTCCACGTGTTTTCAGCTTTGTCAGAAATCTTTTGACAAAGTTGAACGCGTTTTCTGAAAAGCCGAGGGAGCGTCGCCTAACTTACGCCGGAAAATCCGGCTCTTTGAATCGGTGGACGCGTCGCCTTGGCTTTTTATAGAGCTATCGATCACCGCCAACATACACACTCTGAAGAACTTCCATTCTTGAAAATCGTCTCCGGCCCTTCGAAATTTAACTCCATCCACCCCTTCTCTTTGAACACTTTTGAAAAAAAATGGCAAACTCATCGAACCTTAGCTTAGATTTGAGTCTCAGCAGCGATCCGGTTGCGCCCCGTCAAGGTAATGTATGGCGCCCTTCTTTTTTATCTTCTAACGGTCCTCTTTCAGGTGAAGACTCTGTGATGCAGGACGCCACAACAGCTACAATAGTAGCTAAAAACCTCCTCACTCCAAAAGATAGTAGGCTGCTGTCAGGACGGTCCGATGAGTTGGCCGTTCAAGAGTCCCTCGCACTTAGTGTTCAGTGTGCGAGCTCTGTGTCCAACATGGGCCTACGCCTGCTTGCTCGGTCCCGCCAAGTGGAATCGTTGATGGCAGAGGTGGAAAGTCTTAAGCAGGAAATCAAACAGCTTAAGTACGAGAATAGAAGTTTGCATGTGCTTGCAAATAACTATTCGGCGGGCATGAAGAGGAAGCTTGATGAGCTGCAAGAATCTGAGGGTCGAATTCACAGTGACCGTCAAAGGCTTGCGTCTTATCTCCAGAGGCACATTTTTCCTGGGTCATCCAGCGCTTGGCCAAGTATTGAGGCCTGGAATGCTCTAGCTCCGATGCCTCCCGCTCCGATGCCTTCCGCTTCGATGCCTCTCGCTTCTATGCCTCCCGCTTCTGCGCCTCGTAGTGGGACTTCACGCAAACAACCTTTGTGAAGCTCCACCTTTCTCCATGTTTAGTATCTTTCTTTTTTTCTTTTTCTCTTTTTTTTTATTTTTTATTTTTATTTTTTTTTTTATTTATTTTTTTTTATTTTTTATTAACATAAATAAAATCAAACGGCATGGAATTGGTCCTTGAATGGAAGGTGATACTTGAAGTGAACCGGCATTGGTTTGAATTCTAGTGTAGGTGCCTGATTCAAAAAAAATAGCAAGTTAGTATAAAATCTAATGGAATTTGGAAAAAAATACTTACTTGTTTTGTCTGACAAGAACTCAATGACAAATACCACTCCTTTGAAAGTTTCAGGGATATTGGACTTGGCCAGATTGCAAGTGATGGTTATTACTTGTCCAATGTCATCAAATTTAACTTTTTTGGATTTTGTGGTTTCAAGAACGTCCTCTTTGATGGATTCATGACATTCCCTACTTGTCACCTTTGGAAGGGCTTCCAAGATGTCTTTTTCACCTTCTTCTTCCTTGGAAGTCATGAATCTGCAAGGAATAGGGTTAAACATAATGAAATTTGGAACAACCATACCTGTATTAGATGGCATAGGAGCAATAGGAGCCTCCGGTAAAGGTGTTTCCACCCTTTCCGTGGGTTAGGTGTATTCCTCTTCCTTGTGATTTGATTTTGATGGTTGAGGGTCCGTTCCAACCTCCTTGTCACTGCTCAACATGATTTCCTTGGCAGTTTCAAATTCTCCCTTCTGATTTGCAATGGTTGAACTAGGGAGTTCGCCTTGGTCGCAAAATTGTCCTTCGAACTCCGCTATCTGCCCAATTTGCTTTTCCAGAGTAGTAAGTATTTGAAAAATCGTATCATTATCATTTGAATTACCTACATTACTTTGGGCAGGTTGTGGTGGCTGCATAGGCGTTGAATAGAGCTCCTCATACGGCTGCCAATATCCTTCTTGTTGAGCCTCATTGTCTTGATTTTGTAAGCCCTGCACCAAACAAATTAATTCATCAAGCTTTTGATTATAATTTATTGACGAACATAAATTTGGTTGGGCATATTGAATATGAGGTTGTGGTGGCTGCCAATATCCTCCTTGTTGAGCATTTTGAGGTTCCCACCACATAGAGTTTGAATGATCACTCCAATCCGAATTGTAAGTATTGGAAAACACGTTATTCCTTGATTGAAGATTAAATATATCAACTCTTTGCATTTGGGACCTTTCCATGAGTTGTGACAAAAGAGAAGCATTATCAAGTGCCATCTTGTTCTTAACAAACAAAACACAAATAAAAAAAACTAAATCTAAAAGACAATACAGAAACAAACAATCCAAGGGATTAGCAAATTTTCTAATCCCCGGCAACGGCGCCAAAATTTGATGCGAGATTTATACGCACACAAATTAAACCCTCTTTTTGTCGATTTGTAGTATAAGTATAAGTAGGGATCGTTCTGGACCGGGGATTAGGAGGGATTGCAAATCTCTTGGAAACTGACTCAAAAACGTAAAATAAAGTTTAAAACACTAAGACAAACCAAAAACTCAAAATGCTTTAAAAACACAAACTAAATTGAATTCTAACTAAAATGAACATTAAAGCAAAAGGGGGATTGAGGTTTTTACGAAAATTGAAATAACGAAACAAGTTAATAAACTAGACAGAATGTAAATATGAAATTTATGGATGAATGCTAGCTAAGGGGTTCATCTCCATACATGTTACACTTGCATACAAGATTGATTCTCAGTTGGTCTTTCGATAAATTATGAAACTCAACGCCCCAGGTTAATTAGGTCCGCTTAAATTAACCGTCAAGTTTTCCTTAAGTTAATGAATTGGATGGGTTAGCGCAACCTAATTCACCACATTCTCCAAAAGTCCTTTACGTGAACAGCACAATAAAGATACGATCAAAGATCATTAAGCATTATGAAAACTATAAGTGTTGACGAGGCATTCGTTACTATGATGAGCATGAAACTCGTGCCAAGAATTCGTTTAACGCGATTGTTTATAAGCAACCTCCACTACTTGTGAAAATAAGTTCATAACGATTAGGTGAAATTCACTTATATTCTAGCGTCATATTTATGCATGAAAATTAAGCGCGCATTCTTAATAAACATTCATAAATAAATTATCAATCAAACGGTTAAACAAATTGAATTCAAAACTTATGAAATTCCAACGAAAGGTAATCAAATCAAAACGCAAGTATAAACATTTATTTCGAATCACCCCCTAGCTAAAGGGGGGTTTATTTCCTCATAACTTTGAAATTAAAGAAACACCTAAACATTCCAACAACTCAAACTTGAATTGTATGAACGTTTAGGCACTCTTCTCTTCCATTCCTTATACGTACAAAACAAAGAGAATTAAAATGAAACATTGAAATCAAAGAATCGCCTAAACATTCCAACAACTCACACTTGAATTGTATGAACGTTTAGGCCCTCTTATCTTCCTCGTTGTTGTAGCACAAGGTCTAAGGTGAGGTTTGGGGGATTATGGAAATGGATGAGGAGTGGTGTTTGGATTATAAGGGAATGGATGGGAAGCTCACGGCTAGGGAAGGGAGAATGTGTTTGTAATGTGTTGTGTATGAAAATGAGATGTCCATGAATGAATGAATGCAAGGGTATTTATAGGAGTAGTGGAGGGAACATATGGCTATGTCATTTGTAGGTGAAGTAGGTGGATGTTGTAGGTGAAGTAGGTGGATGTTGTAGGTGAAGTGGATGTTCAGAAGGCGCGTTCAACTTTGTCAAAAGATTTCTTCTTTTCAGACAACACGTGGAGGCCATCATCACAACTACACATCTTTAGCCGACAAGCGCAAAGTTCGGCGACGCTTTCTCTGCTTTTCAGAAGACGCGTGCAGCTTTGTCAAAAGGAGCCGCGTCGTTCAGAAATCGAAGGGGCGCCTGCTCAGAAATCGAAGAGGCGTGTTCAGAGATCGAAGAGGCGCCACTATTTCAAAAAGCCGGATTTGCGGGATCAAAACGTTTGTCGACAAAGGTAAAAAGTACCACCACATGATATTATCTCTATATATGTCGACCTTCGTCTTTTATGGCAGGGCAAACCTGAAGAAAATCGCACTCCCAGCAAGGCCTTTCGAAATACTCAATTCTTTCTTCTTCCCCAAAGATGATACCAGATGCCTGGAGTACAGATGACCCAGGAGGAAGCAGCACAACAAATACATGTGCTGATTCATTCACCGCTTCTTCAAAAGCAAAGGTATCTCATATCATCAAGGTCAAAAGCAAAAGTATCTCATATCATGCTCTTTCCCTGTCTTTTTCTTTGTCCTTGTTCTTACTCGCATGGCAAAGTAAAAGAAGCAATTAGCCGGCACTTGGAGTCAGTCTTCCGATCTGGAGCCAACTGCCTGGGATCTATTCCTGATTGCTTACCTAGCGTTGCTCTCGAGTAGTCATCTTCAACGGTTGATACACTTCCGGAGAAGGGACCACTTCTGCAAAGGGGAGCGAGTAAGGCAAGTGAAAATGATACATTGAAGCATGTGGAGACAAACATAGGCTGAGTTATCCTCCAACCCTTTTCAATACGAATTGGAAAGATTGAACAAAGAAACAGACCAAAGGGGTAAGCTCAGACCTTCGGGGAAGACCAAAAGAACCATCCTGCTGCCCAGTTCAAGAAGTAGCACAAAGGAAAATCAACGATGGGCAGAAACCAGTTCAAGAGTAAGCCTGTGGAATCACAAAGATCAAAAGCCTCAATGCAATTACCAAGGAGAAGATGGAATTTACACTCTATAACCAGATTTGCGTCTCTAAACTCTTCTCTTTGTTAATTACATTATGCCATGTTTAGTATGTTTAAGTGCTTTTTGTGTATTTACTTATGCTTTGTGTGAATCTATGCTTAAAACATTGAGGACAATGTTTGATTTAAGTGTGGGGGGGGGGGTAACTAATGTTGTTAATTTAAATTCGTGGGATTTTATCACCCATAACTTCAAATGTTGTTCCTTGCTGTTTTAAGGTGTTTTTAAGTTGTTTTAGAGTGTTTTAGTGTGTTTTGTTTTATAATTCGAAAATCCCATAAAAATTTGAAAAATTGTTTTGAAAAACCCAAAAAGAGTTGTTTTAAGAGTCGTTTTTGTGTGTTTTTGTCTTAGGGTACCTTCCAACACAATGATAAGGATTTGGTTTATAATTGCATGACGGTTAGAAAGAGTTATAAACATAGAGAAAAGTTTGATTTACTCTTGGTATATGCTTGGTTATGGTTATAATGTATGACTTCACATGCAATCATAAAAGAAAAAAATTCGTTTTTGTAACATGCTTGAAGGAAGGAACTCAAACAAACGCTACAACCCTGAGAGACTTGAGCCTATAACGTTCTTTGGAGAGTATAATCTGTGATTTCTTGTTTTCTAAAGTCGTTGCATGATCTCATTATTCTTTGCTTGGTTACTACTTAGAAGGCGTTTCATCATATAGTTCCAAATGCTAGAACTCATGCCCATTTCATTCAAAGCATGTTATTGAATTGCATAACACATATTCAAGAAGAAGTTGTGTAGTGACCACCACCATAGCCAAATAGCCTTACTTCCCATACTTCGTATATGTTGTAAGTTTTAACCCCGTTGAGCCTCGTTTTGCCTTTATTCCTTGTTTACCCACATCACCCCTTACCTAGCTTAGAGTAGGACTTTCCTATACCCTTGTTCTTAAAGTTTAGTGAGCATGACTTAAATGAATTCCTTTTGAGTTACATTATGCAAGAAAATGAGTGTGGGGGAGTAAAAGTTTGTTCTTACGTTTATATGTATGTTTTGAGATTCAAAAGAAAAAGAAGAAAAGAAAAAAAAAAAAAAAAAAAAAAAAAAAAGGGGAGTGAAAATAAGTAAGAATGAACTCACGAGCGTTAATGGTTGAAGAAAGGGTCCAAAAAGTTGAATATGGCCCTAAGTTTTGTGTGATTTTCCCTTGGGTGTTCAAAGTTGACTTCTGGGTTCTTAAGGGAATTCTAAGTGCCTAATTCAATACTTTGCTCACTATTGCTTTAAGAATGTTTGTTTATCCTTCACCTTTCATTGTTAGCCAATACCCTAGCCCCGTTACTACCCTTTGACTTCTATATTGAGTGTTATGTATTTCAATTGTGGAGTTTGAACTTGGTATGAGCTTATGGTGTCACTGGTTCTCGCGTCTAAGTAGTAGCATTCCATTCATGAGATCATATCTAAACATGCTTATTAACTCCAGAAAATGCTTTCCTTATTATAACATATGTGAGTGTTCGTCTACATGTTTACATCAATCTTCTCACATATACCTAGTGTAGGGTGTGTAGTCAGAAAATCTGTGTGAAAAACGAGAGTACATCTAGTAAGAAATTGAGGGAATTCTCTAAAGGCATGTTACTACATTTGAAATGTGTTTTAATTGCTTAATTGTGAACTAGTATGTGGTGACTATGATTAAGAATGTACTTAAGTGTAAAGATGGCTCAAATCTGTGAGAATAATGATTTTTAACTTGTCATGTGCATTGGAAGTCCCTGATACGATTGTTGGAAGGTGTAGGTTGTGTTTTGTTCTTTTTGTTTTGTTTTTCTGTTTTGCTCGAGGACTAGCAAAAGCTAAGTGTGGGGGTATTTGATAGGAGCATATTTATGCGACTTAAATGGCTTGTTCTCGTACATTTACGTTATGTTTCTTTAGTTATTTTAGTACTTTAAGCTATTTTCGTGTGTTTGTAGGTCCAAAGGGCTAAAGGAGCAAAAAGATGCATTTTGGAGACTTTTGGAGCACTTTTGGGCTAAGGACGGATAGCTTATGCTTGAAGCCAAAGTGTTGGACGAAATTGAAGACCTAATTGGAGCCAAAGTGTTGGAACCTTGTTCTCTTTAGTTTTAGGACATTTAAACCTTTCCTAATCCCAATCATGCCATGCATAACACACATCCATTCTAACACATTGTCATTGCACATGCATTTCCTTCATTAGTTAACCCACATGCACTTATCACTTATCATCACCACATATCATATCACTTAATCACTTATCACTTATCATCACCACTTAACCACTTATCATATCATAACCACATATCATATCACTTATCACTTATCACTTAACATATCATCCACCTACTTCACCTACAACATCCACCTACTTCACCTACAACATCCACTTCACCTACAACATCCACCTACTTCACCTACAACATCCACCTACTTCACCTACAAATGACATAGCCATATGTTCCCTCCACTACTCCTATAAATACCCTTGCATTCATTCATTCATGGACATCTCATTTTCATACACAACACACCACAAACACTTCCATCTTCTCCCTAGCCGTGAGTCTCTCCATTTTCTGCACCATTCCCTTCCCTTTCTCCTCCATTTCTTCCATTTCCATAATCCCCCAATCCATTCAACACACCAACAACATCCCTTAGTCCTTGTGCTCAAACGAAGACGAAGAGAAGAGGGCCTAAACGTTCATACAATTCAAGTTTGAGTTGTTGGAATGTTTAGGTGTTTCTTTGATTTCAAAGTTATGAGGAACTAAACACTTTTTGGCTAGGGGTGATTTCAATACCATGTTTATTTATGTGATATGAATTGATGAATTCCGGTTATGAACTCTTGATTCGTGAATGCAATTGGCTTAACTATTTGATGATTAACTTATTTGTGTTTGTTGATTGAGGGTCGACACTTAATTAGCATGCATGAATATGTGGCTAAAGTTTAAGAAGGTTTCACATAATCGTTACTAACTTATACTTGAAAGTAGTGAAGGTCGCTTGTCACGATCGCGTTAAGTTTAATTCTTAGCATGAGTAACATGATGTCATAGTTACAAATGCTTTGTCAATGCTTATGGTTTTCATTATTCTTAATGATCTTCGATTGTATCTCTATTATGATGACATGTAGGGAACTTTTGAGAATGTTTTGGGTTGTCGAATGATGTCATCCAATCCAATAATATAAGGAAAATCTAAGGGTTAACTAGTGATGTCACGGTTAATTTGGGGCATTGTCGTTCATAATTCAATGAAGGAATAACTGGAAATTGATTCATATGCATAAATATCATGTGTAGAGAAAGAACCCTTAGCTAGCTTCCCATCCATTCATTTCCGTCAAATCCATATTTACAATTTGTTTTGTTTCCAAGTATTCATTTTAGTTTAAATTCGTCCAAATCCAATTCCCCCCTATTTCGTTGAAGTCTTAGTCTTAATCTTTCTTATTTTTAGTTTTGCTTTCTTCGAGCATTAAATAGTGTTTTATATTGTGTTTTTATGTTTTTAAGTCAATTTAGAAGGTTTTAGCAAGCCCTCCTAATCCCCGGTCTAGAACGATCCCTCACTTATCCATTCTACTACAATTGTCAAACGAGGGTTTAATTTGAGTGTGCGTATAAATCTCGCATCACACGCTTAATTTTTATGCATGAATATGACGCTAGAATATAAGTGAGTTTCACCTAATAGTTACGAACTTATATTCACAAGTAGTGGAGGTTGCTTATAAACAATCGCGTTAAACAAATTCTTGGCATAAGTTTCATGCAATCATAGTAACGAATGCCTCGTCAACACTTATAATTTTCATAGAGCGTAATGATTCTTGCTTGTACCTCTTCTATGCATTCATGTTGAGGACTTGTGGGGAATGTTTTGAATTGTCGCATGCATCATCCAATTCAATAACGTTAGGAAGATTTGAAGGTTAATTAGTGCATCACGGTTAACTTGGGGTGTTGAGTATCATAGTTTATTGAAATGCAATTGGAAATCATTTTATTATGCAAGTATAACATGTATGGAGATGAACCCCTTAGCTAGGTTCCCATCCATTCAATTCCATCAAATTCATCTTTACATTCTGTCTAGTTTATTAACTTGTTTCGTTATTTCAATTCTCGTCAATTTAAAACCCCCCTTTACTTTCTTGTTCTTTAGTGTTTAGACTTTGTTTAGTTTATGTTTTAAAGTGTTTTGATTCAATTTATTTCCCAAAATTCGTCCAAATTCACCAAAGTGCTCAAAACTGCCCAGAAAGTGATTTTAAGGCTGTTTTGAGTGTTTTGGGTGATGTTTGAGTATTTTGGTTTGTTTTAGTGTTTTAAAGTTTAGTTTTGCATTCTTTGAGTCTAGTATAGTGTTTTATATTGTGTTTTTACGTTTGAATCAAACCATAATCTTAAATTCGTCCAACATTGGGTTTAAGGTCAGAAACTGCCTAGTTAGTGTTTTTAGGCAGTTTTGAGTCTTTTGAACTTGTTTTGAGTCTTTGTGAACGTTTTTAACTTTATTTTACGTTTTTGAGTCAGTTTCCAAGTGATTTGCAATCCCTCCTAATCCCCGGTTAAGAACGATCCCTACTTATACTTATACTACAATTGACAAAAAGAGGGTTTAATTTGTGTGCGTATAATTCTCGCATCAATGCCTTAGAGAATTCCCTCAATTCCTCACTAGTTATGCACTCAATTTTCACTCAGATTTTCTGACTACACACCCTACAATAGTTATATGTGAGAAAATTGATGTAAACATGAAAGACTAGTACTCACATACGTCATAACAAAGAAAGCAATTTCTGGAGTAATTAAACATGTTTAGATATGATCTCATGAATGGAATGCTACTAAGATGCGAGAGCCAGTGACACCATATGCTCATACCAAATTCAAACTCCACAATTGAAATGCACAACACTCAAGATAGAAGTCAAGGGTTGTAACGGGGCTTGGGGTATTGGCTAACAAGGAAAGATAGGGATAAACAAAAGTTCTTTAAGCAATAGTGAGCAAAATAACGAGTTAGGCACTTAGAATTCACTTGGAATGCAGAAATCAACTTTTAGACATAAAGGGAAGATTCAAACAACTCTTAGGCCTAATTCATTGTTTTGGACCCTTACTTCAACAAACAATACTTTGGAACTCTTTTCACTTCTTTTTCAACTCTTTTTCACTTTTTTTTTCTTTTTTTTCTTCTTTTTTTTTTTCTTTTCTAGCCGTGCCTGTGGCACATAAACTCACATCAATACTCCTTCCCCCACACTTATTTTCTGCAACACATTAATCAAAAGGAATTCATTTTCAGTCATGCTTACTATGCTTCAAGAACAAGGGTATGGGTGGTCCTAATCTAGGCTAGGTGAGGATAATATGGGTTAACAACGAACATGGGCTAACACGGCTCAATGGGGTTAAACTTAAACACAAAATGAGTGAAGGGCACACGGTTATTTGGCTTTGATGGTGGTCACTACACAACTTCATCTTGAATACGTGTTATGCAAATCAATAACATGCTTTGAATGAAATGGGCATGAGTTCTAGCATTTGGAACTAAGTGATGAAACGCCTTCTAAGTAGTAACCAAGCAATGAATAATGAGATCATGCAACGACTTTAGAAAACAATGATGCACATATTATTACTCTCCAAATAAACGTTTAGGCTCAAGTCTCACAGGGATGTAGCGTTAGTTTGAGTTCATTCCTTCAAGCATGTTACAAAAACTAATTTTCCTTTGTGATTACATGTGAATTCGTAAACTATAACTACAACCAAGCATAAACCAAAGAGTATATCAAACGTCCATCCATGTTTGTAACTTCTTTAACCATCATGCAATTAAAAACCAAATCCTCATCATTGTGTTGGAAGGTAACCTAGGACACAAACAAACACACAAAAACAACTCTTTTTGGGTTTTTCAAAACAATTTTTAAAATTTTTATGGGTTTTTCGGATTTTTAAGTCAACACACACTAAAACACTCTAAAATAGCTTAAAAACAGCAAGGAACAACATTGGAAATTATGGGTGATAAAATCCCACGAATTTGCATCAACAACATTAGTTACTCTCCCACACTTAAATCAAACATTGTCCTCAATGTTTCAAGCTTAAAATCACACCAAACAAAAGTAAACACACAAACAGCAACTAAACACACTAAGCATGGCAGAATGTAAATAACAAAGAGAAGAGGCTAGGGACGCAAATCTGGTTATGGAGTGTAAATGCCATCCTCTCCTTGGTGATTGCATGGGTTGCCTCCCACGAAGCGCTTGCTTTAACGTCTTGCAGCCGGACGATGGTATGCTTATGCCCCATTGGAGCCCACGGCATGCAATGGGATCTCCTCCACAACATGCTCTTCAACACTTTCATAATATGGCTCAATGAACGAGTTTAGCCTCTCATGTTCATAACGAAACAAAGGAAATTAGAATTAAACATTGAAAGCAAAAGATAGATTACACCTAGAAGCGTTCCAACACTTCAACTCGAATGCATAAACGTCCAAGGCTTCGTCTTCTTTCTCCTCTTCTTTGCTAGGTCACGGCACAAGTGCTAAGGTGGGTTTATGGAGGTATGGTGGTGCGGCAAGGCTTAGTGGTGGTGTAGGGTGGTTTGGACGAAAGTTTGGAAGTCGAGGGATGGGTGGAATTTGGATGGAAGGCTGCGGCAAGGCTTAATGTGTTTGTGAATGAAGGCAGGTTGTGGAGAAGGGGGGATTAGCTTTCTAAGGGTGCGGCACAAGGGTATTTATAAGGAAGAAAAGACCTAAAGGCTTTATTACTTGGTTTAGGAAAGGAATTAATTCTAAATCTTTGAAGAATAGGAAACACAAAATCAGAAATTGAAAGGGATAGGAATGTGACTTGCGGCAAAGGTTAGAGAGAAAGGGACTGTCTTTTATTTCTGAATTTAGGCAAGGATTTAGGAATATAAAAGGGTATGTGAGTTATGGCTGAGATTGGTATGAAAAAGGAAGGTGTTTAAGTATTTAAAATAGGGAACAAGGCCCTTCCTTGCACGGCAAGGAAGGGAGACACAAGGAAACACACAGCATTGTCCTAAGGTTGCAAGGGATGTTGTTTTTGTGACCTAGAATAGGTAGGAGCCTTTGATCTTGCTGAAATATGGAGTCTTTAAGGATTAGGAAAGATTAAACGAAAATAGGAAACCTTGGCTTAACTTTCCTACTTCAAGTAGGAAACCTTCTTTGACTAGGATTCCTCATTTGATTAGGAATCCTCTTGTGATTAGGAATCCTCTTGTGATTAGGAATCCTAACTTCATTAGGTCTTCAATTTCGTCTATTCCTTTTGCTCCAAATGATAGGAGCATATTTATGCTACTTAGTTATGTTGTTTCCTTTCATTTAGCGAGTTAATTACTATTTATTTTAGTCTTTTATGCTATTTTCGTATGTTTTTAGGTCCTAATGGCAAAAGGAGCAAGAAAGGGCATTGGTGAAGCTAAATGGAGCAGTTTTGGGCATGGATTGGATAGCTTAACCATGGAGCAAAGAGGATGGAAGAAATTGAAGTCAAAAAGGGCTAGGAAAGGCTACAAATCTGGAGAAAGAAGTCCAAATGCAAAGAAGATAAGGAAATAGCAAGAAATAAGGAACCTTATCCAACCTTATCTTATCCTATCCTAGCCAACCTTATCCTTTCCTAACTCTAACATTATCCTATCTTACTGATGCGATATTTATACGCACACAAACTAAACCCTATTTGTGACAATTGTAGTAATGATGTAAGTAGGGATCGTTCTAACCGGGGATTAACTAGGGATGCTAAACACTTGACTCAAATAAATAAAACTAACTTTTAAAATACTAAGACAAACTAAAAGACTCAAAACAAGTTCAAAAGACTCCAAATACTTAAAAACATAAAATAGGACAAATCAAATGATTAAGACTTAACAAAATAGGGGGGGGATTGTGGTTAGACGAGATTAAATTAAACGGACAGATTATGATTTAAAACAGATAGTAAAGATGAATGTGATGAAAATATGGATGATGGAATAGCTAAGGGGTTCTTCTCCACACATGTTACACTTGCATACAAGATTGATTTTCGGTTGGTCTTTCGATAAATTATGAAACTCAATGCTCCAAGTTAATTAGGTCCGCTTAAATTAACTTTCAGATTTCCCTAGATTCGTTGGATTGAATGGAATATGCATTACAACCAAATTATTCTTAATCAAAGTCCCTAACTATGGAATACGCTTGATAGAGACATTCAACAGATCGTTAAGTTCAATGAAAATTATAAGTGTTGACGAGGCATTCGTTACTATGGAATACGCATGAAACTTATGCCAAGAATTCGTTTAACGCGATTGTTTATAAGCAACCTCCACTACTTGTGAATATAAGTTCGTAACTATTAGGTGAAACTCACTTATATTCTAGCGTCATATTCATTCAAACGGTTAAACAAATTGAATCCACAACTTATGAAATTCCAACCAAAAGTAATCAATTCATATAGCAAGCATAAACATGTATTTTGAATCACCCCCTAGCTAAAGGGGGGTTTAGTTCCTCATAACTTTGAAATCAAAGAAACACCTAAACATTCCAACAACTCAAACTTGAATTGTATGAACGTTTAGGCACTCTTCTCTTCCATTACAAAACAAAGAAAATTGAATTTAAACATTGAAATCAAAGAAACACCTAAACATTCCAACAACTCAAACTTGAATTGTATGAACGTTTAGGCACTCTTCTCTTCCTCGTTGTTGTAGCACAAGGTCTAAGGTGAGCTTTGGGGATTATGTGAAGTGTTTTGGAGGGATGGGAAGTGGTTGGATAGTGGCTGCAATGGAGGAGAAAAACTGCACAGAAATGGAAAGATATGCACGGCTATGGATGTGTGTTTGTGTTGTGTGTTGTGTTGTGAATGGAATCCATCCATTGTGGCTGCAATGCATGCTTATTTATAGGCAAATGAGAGGGAACATGACAGCTAGGAATAGGTAGAAATGTGGCTGCAATTTTGGTGAATGATTATGAGTGAATGCATGTGAATGTGGCTAGGTTGGAAAGTTGGAATTGCATGTGGAGTGTGCTGAAAATGGGATGGGAAAGCCACGGCAATGAAGGGAGATTGATGATGAATTATGAAGAGTGAATGCATGTAGGGTTGATATGTTTGAATGATGATGAATGCATGTGAATTAATGATTAAAGAGTGAGGGTATGCATGTGGAATTGCAAGGGAGAAAGCTGGAACAAAGGTGGGTTATGCACGGCAAGGTGTTGTTGTTGAATGATTATGGATGAATGGTTTAATTAATGAAAGAATCAAGGGTGCATGTTTGAATGATTAAAGGGACATGTGGGGGTGGAAATGATGAAGGAAATGGTGGCTGCAATGATGAAGAAAAGCTGGAAATGTTAGGGGGGATGCACGGCAATGGGTGTTGTTTGTGTAAAGTGTGTGTGAATGGTGGTTTTGCATGGCTTTGATGGATTGTTTGATTGGGCTAGAGGTTTTGCATGGCTCAAAGGATTGTTTGATTGGGCTAGGCCCTTTGTTTTATGTCCTAAAGTGCACACAAGGCTTCAATTTCGTCCATCCTCTTGGCTCCATGGTTAAGCTATCCAATCCATGCCCAAAAATGCTCCAAATAGCCTCAAAATGCACTTTCTTGCTCCCTTTGCCATTAGGACCTAAAAACAAACGAAAATAGCTTAAACTACTAAAACAACTATGAATTAACAACATAAATGCACAAAAACAAGCTAAGTAAGTCGCCTAAATATGCTCCTATCAAATACCCCCACACTTAGCTTTTGCTAGTCCTCGAGCAAAACAGAAAAACAAAATAAAACGAAACGAAACAAACAAAACACAATCTTAAACCTTCCAACGTTGCCTCAGGGATTTCCAATGCACATGACATGTTAAAAATCATCATTCCCACAGATTTTGGTTATCTTTACACTTAAGTACATACTTAATCATAGTCACCACCTATTAGTCCACAATTAAGCATTTAAAACAATGTTTTGAATGTAGTAACATGCCTTAGAGAATTTGCTCAATTCCTTACAAGATATGCACTCAATTTTCACTCAGATTTTCTGACTACACACCCTAAACTAGTTATATGTGAGAAGATTGATGTAAATATAAAAACGAACACTCACATATATGTATTTCAAATGAAGCAATTCCTGGAGTTAATAAGCATGTTTAGATATGATCTCATGAATGGAATGCTACTACTTAGATGCGAGAACCAGTGACACCATATGCTCATACCAAGTTCAAAACTCCACAATTGAAATACATAACACTCAAGATAGAAGTCAAGGGTTGTAACGGGGCTTGGGGTAGTTGGCTAAAAATGAAAGGTAAGGATAACAAACGTTCTTTAAGCAATAGTGAGCAAAGTATTGAATTAGGCACTTAGAATTCCTTTTAGAATGCAGAAGTCAACTTTGATCACCCAAGAGGGAATTACACAAAACTTAGGGCCATATTCATCTTTTTTGGACCCTTTCTTCAACCATCAACGCTCGTGAGTTCATTCTCACTTATTTTCACTCCTTTTCTTCTTTTCTTCTTCTTTTTCTTTTGAATCTCAAAACATACATATAAACTTAAGAACAAACTTTTACTCCCCCACACTCATTTTCTTGCAGAATGTAACTCAAAAGGAATTCATTTAAGTCATGCTCACTATACTTCAAGAACAAGGGTATAGGAAAGTCCTACTCTAGGCTAGGTAAGGGGTGATGTGGTTAGCAAAGAAAATAGGCTAAACGAGGCTCAACGGGGTTAAAACTTACAATATATGTTATGCAACTACACAACTTACAATATATGTTATGCAACTACACAACTACACAACTACACAACTACACAACGGGGTTAAAACGAGGCTCAACGGGGTTAAAACTTAAATGGGAAGTAAGGCTATTTGGCTATGATGGCAACTACACAACTTCATCTTGATATATGTTATGCAATTCAATGTCATGCTTTGAATGAAACGGATATAAGTTCTAGCATTTAGTTCTATCATGATACAATTGCATTCTAAGTAGCAACCAAGCAAGGAATAATGAGATCATGCAACAACTTTAGAAACCACAGAATCACAGATTATAACTCTCCAAAGAAGGTAATAGCTCGAGTCTCACAGGGTTGTAGCGTTTGTTTGAGTTCCTTCCTTCAAGCATGTTACAGAAACGAATTTTTCTTTTATGATTGCATGTGAAGTCATACATTATAACCATAACTAAGCATATACCAAGAGTAAATCAAACTTTTCTCCATGTTTATAACTCTTTTTAACAGTCATGCAATTACAAACCAAATCCTCATCATAACGTTGGAAGGTACCCTAAGACACAAACACACAAAAACGACTCAAAACACTTTTTTTAGGCTTTTCAAAACATTTTTTTTCAAATTTTTATGTGATTTTCGGAGTTATAAAACAAAACACACTAAAACACTCTAAAACAATTTTAAAACACCTTAAAACAGCAAGGAACAACATTTGAAGTTAGGGGTGATAAAATCCCACGAATTTGCATTAACAACATTAGTTACCCCCCCACACTTAAATCAAACATTGTCCTCAATGTTTTAAGCATAGATTCACACAAAACATAAGTAAACACACAAAAAGCACTTAAACATACTAAACATGGCAAAATGTAATTAACAAAGAGAAGAGTTTAGGGACACAAATCTGGTTATAGAGTGTAAATTCCCTCTTCTCCTTGGTGATTGCATTGAGGCTTTGATCTTTGTGATTCCACAGGCTTACTCTTGAACTGGGCTGGATGATTTCTTTTGGTCTCCTCCACTTGTTGATTTTCCTTTGTGCTACTGGGCTGGAGGATTCTTTTGGTCTTCCCCGAAGGTCTGAGCTTACCCCTTTGGCCTGTTTCTTTGTTCAATCTTTCCAATTCGTATTGAAAAGGGTTGGAGGATAACTCAGCCTATGTTTGTCTCCACATGCTTCAATGTATCATTTTCACTTCCCTTACTCGCTCCCCTTTGCAGAAGTGGTCCCTTCTCCGGAAGTGTATCAACCGTTGAAGATGACTACTCGAGAGGAACGCTAGGTAAGCAATCAGGAATAGATTCCAGGCAGTTGGCTCCAGATTGGAAGACTGACTCCAAGTGCCGGCTGATTGCTTCTTTTACTTTGCCATGCGAGTAAGAACAAGGACAAAGAAAAAGACAGGGAAAGAGCATGATATGAGATACTTTTGCTTTTGACCTTGATGATATGAGATACCTTTGCTTTTGAAGAAGCGGTGAATGAATCAGCATACTTCAATCTGCCGTTTCCTCCTGGGTCATCTGTACTCCAGGCATCCGGTATCATCTTTGGGGAAGAAGAAAAAATTTAATATTTCAAAAGGCTTTGCTGGGAGTGCGCCCTCAGAGGTGAGGGAGAGTTGGGCATTTTCTTCAGGTTTTCCTTGCCATAAAAACGAAGGTCGACATATATAGAGATAATAACAAGTGGTGGTACTGTTCTTTTACCCTTGTTGACAAACGTTTTGATCCCGCAAATCCGGCTTTTTGAAATAGTGGCGCCTCTTCGATCTTTGAAGACGCCTCTTCGATTTCTGAGCAGGCGCCCCTTCGATTTCTGAACAACACCTCTTCGCTTTCTGAATGACACGTGGTAGTGCAGATGCGGCTCCTTTTGACAAAGCTGCACGCGTCTTCTGAAAAGCAGAGAAAGCGTCGCCGGACTTTGCGCTTGTCGGCTAAAGATGTGTAGTTGCGATGATGGCCTCCACATGTTTTCTGAAAAGAAGAAATCTTTTGACAAAGTTGAACACGTCTTCTGAAAAGCCGAGAAAGCGTCGCCTAAATTACGCCGGAAATTCTGACTTTTTGAATCGGTGGACGCGTCGCCTTGGCTTTTTATAGAGCTGTTGATCACCACAACAAACACACTCTGAAGATTTCCCATTCTTGAAAATCGACTCCGGACCTTTAAGAATTAACTCCATCCCTTCTCTTTGAACACTTTTGAAAAATGGCAAACCCATCGAACCTTAGCTTGGAATTGAGCCTTAGCAGTGATACGGGCGCGCCGCGTCAAGGTAACGTATGGCGCCCTTCTTTCTTATCTTCTAACGGTCTTCTTACAGGTGAAGACTCCGTGATGCAAGACGCCACAACAGCTACAATAGTAGCTAGGAACCTCCTTACTCCAAAAGATAGTAGGTTGCTGTCAGGACGGTCCGATGAGTCGGCCGTTCAAGAGTCCCTCGCACTTAGTGTTCAGTGTGCGAGTTCTGTGTCCAACATGGGCCAACGCCTGCTTGCCCGCTCCCGTCAGGTGGAATCATTGATGGCAGAGGTGGAAAGTCTCAAGCAGGAGATCCAGCAGCTTAAGTACGAGAATAGAAGTTTGCATGTGCTTGCAAATAACTATTCGGCGGGCATGAAGAGGAAGCTTGATGAGCTGCAAGAATCTGAAGGTCGGATTCAAAGTGACCGTCAAAAGCTTGCTACTTATCTCCAGAGGCACCTTTTTCCTGGGTCATCCAGCGCTTGGCCAAGTATTGAGGCCTGGAATGCTCTAGCTCCGATGCCTTCTGCTCCGATGCCTTCTGCCCCTATGCCTCCCGCTTCTATGCCTTCTGCTTCGACGCCTCGTAGTGGGGCTTCAAGTAAACGCCCTTTGTGAAGGTTTCATCTTTCTTCGTTTAGCAGTGCCTATCAATAAATCAAACATTTTCTGAATGTTACAATCATAGACTCACACAATTAATAAACAAACAAACAACAATAACTAAACAACCTAACAAGGCAGAAACGAAATAGCAACAAAGAGAAGAGTTTTTAGGAATCTGGAATTGGAGTGCTTTCTAAGTCTTCCTTTGTTGAATGCATGGGTTGCCTCCCAAGTAGCGCTTTCTTTTACGTCTTGCAGCCGGACGGTACCTCCGTTTAAGCTTGACTAGGTTCCACGGCATGGAGGGGTACCTCCTCCACGACATGCTCCTCAAACGTCTCGTAATAGGGCTTCAATCGATGCCCATTCACTTTGAATTCTTGCTGCGTCCTTGAACTTTTGATTTGTACTGCACCATGAGGGAAAACATTAGTGACAATAAAAGGACGAACCCATTTGGAACGCAACTTACCTGGAAACAACCGAAGGCGAGAATTGAACAACAACACTTTCTGCCCAATAGAGAACGTCTTGGCACAAATCATCTTGTCATGGAATGCCTTCGTTTTCTCCTTGTAAATCCGGGCATTCTCATATGCTTCATTTCGGATTTCATCAAGCTCACACAATTGAAGCTTCCTATGTAAACCTGCGGCATCAAGGTCCATATTGAATGTTTTGACGGCCCAATGTGCACGATGCTCTAATTCGACGGGAAGATGACATGGTTTCCCATAGATGAGCCGAAAAGGTGACATCCCAATGGGGGTTTTGTAGGCAGTGCGATACGCCCACAATGCATCGTTTAAGCGCAAACTCCAATCCTTCCTTGTAGACCCCACGGTCTTCTTAAGAATCTGCTTGATTTCCCTATTCGAAACCTCGGCTTGCCCGCTCGTTTGAGGATGATAAGGTGTGGCCACCTTATGCATGACATTGTATTTCTTGAGCAACGCCTCGATGGTTCGATTGCAAAAGTGGGAACCTCCATCACTGATTAGCACTCGTGGCATTCCAAACCTTGCAAAAATGTTAGTTTTCACAAAATCTGCAACCACTCGAGAATCATTAGTTCGGGTGGCTTTTGCTTCCACCCATTTCGACACATAGTCCACAGCAAGCAATATATAAAGAAACCCATGTGATGAAGGAAAGGGACCCATAAAATCAATACCCCAAACGTCAAAGATTTCAACACTAAAAATGGGGGTTTGCGGCATTTGTTGTTTAGGACCAATATTGCCCGTTCTTTGGCATCTATCACAAGACATGCAAAATTTTCTAGCATCCCTAAAGATGGTAGGCCAATAGAAACCACATTCTAACACCTTAAGTGCTGTTCTTTGAGTGCCAAAGTGTCCCCCACAAGCATAAGTGTGACAAAAGGTTAGAATAGCATTAAACTCAGAATCGTGCACACACCTACGTATAACTTGGTCAGGGCAATATTTCCATAAATACGAGTCATCCCACACATAAAACCGTGCCTCTTTCTTTAATTTATCACATTGGTGTTTAAGTAATTCACTAGGAACATGTTTAGACACTAAATAATTCACCAAATCAGCATACCAGGGTTCACTTACCTTGACAGACATCAATTGCTCATCTGGGAATGTCTCTATGATAGGCACGGCATCCTCCTCATGCACCATACGGCTCAAGTGGTCAGCCACCACGTTTTCACTTCCTTTCTTGTCCCGGATTTCGATATCGAATTCTTGGAGAAGAAGCATCCAACGAATGAGTCGTGGTTTGGCCTCTTTCTTGGTGAACAAATACTTCAATGCTGCATGGTCAGTATAAATAATAACTTTAGTACCAAGCAAATAAGAACGGAATTTATCTAAAGCAAATACAACAGCAAGAAGTTCTTTTTCAGTGGTAGAATAATTCAATTGTGCATCATTTAAAGTCCGAGAGGCATAATAGATAACATGCGGCCTCTTTTCCTTCCTTTGCCCCAAAACAGCTCCTAATGCGTAATCGGAAGCATCACACATAAGCTCAAAAGGAAGGCTCCAATCCGGTGGAACTATGATAGGGTCCGAAGTTAGCATTTCTTTGAGGTGATTGAACGCCTTCTCACACTCCTCGTTGAAGTTAAATGCCACATCTTTCTGGAGGAGACGGCAAAGAGGGTTTGAGATCTTGGAGAAGTCCTTGATAAATCGCCTATAAAATCCTGCATGACCAAGAAACGAACGAACCTCTCGAACCGAAGTAGGAGAGGGTAAGTAGCGCACAAGATCTATTTTCGATTTATCCACTTCAATTCCTCTTTCAGAAACAATATGCCCTAGAACTATGCCTTGTCTAACCATAAAGTGACATTTTTCCCAATTAAGCACAAGGTTAGTTTCTACACATCGTTTCAAAATTATTGTGAGATTTTCCAAACAACCATCAAATGAATCACCAAACACACTGAAATCATCCATAAATACCTCAATAATCTTTTCCACAAAATCTGAAAAGATACTTACCATACACCTTTGAAACGTGGCCGGAGCATTGCATAAACCAAAAGGCATGCGACGATAAGCAAAAGTACCAAAGGGGCACGTGAAAGTTGTCTTTTCTTGGTCATCTGGCGCTATGACAATCTGATTATATCCAGAATAACCATCAAGGAAACAATAAAAAGAATGACCGGCTAACCTTTCAAGCATTTGATCAATGAACGGCAAAGGGAAGTGATCCTTCCTTGTGGTGGCGTTGAGCTTCCTATAATCAATGCACACTCGCCAACCTGTTTGGATACGGGTTGGCACAAGCTCATTCTCGGCATTCTTCACCACTGTCACTCCGGACTTCTTTGGAACACATTGCACCGGTGACACCCAACGACTATCAGAGATCGGATAAATCACTCCACAATCAAGAAGTTTGATAATCTCCTTTTTCACAACTTCCATCATTGGAGGGTTGAGACGGCGCTGAGCCTCTCGAGTTGGTTTAGCCCCCTCCTCTAGAAGTATGCGATGCATGCACGTAGTCGGGCTAATTCCCCTAATATCGGCCAAAGTCCACCCAATGGTCGTCTTGTGCTCTTTCAACACTCGGATCAACTTCTCCTCCTCTATGGCGGTGAGTGATGAGGAGACAATGACGGGCAATGTCTCGTTGTCTCCCAGATAGACGTACTTTAAATGATCGGGCAACGGTTTAAGCTCAAGTACGGGTGCCTGAATCACTGAGGGTAACAACTTATTAGTGGAAACTGAAATTGAAATTGGGTTAGAAGGCTTACCATGGTGTTGAGGTAGTGACTCAAGGGCAGCCACTATCTCGGCCTCCTCCACACTTCTAGGCACGGCAAAACCAGATTTTTGCCCAATTCCTTGTGAAATTGTTGTTTCAAGTGTATCCCTCTCCAAACAATCGAGAAAATCCTGCGCCAAATCATCAATTATATCAATAGAAAAGCAAGAATGATCGTCCTTAGGAAATTTAATACTTTCAGAAAGATTGAAATCAATGACTTCCCCATCAAATTCCATCGTTAAAGTTCCTTTAAACACATCTATCTTGGTGCGGGCTGTTTTCATGAAGGGCCTCCCTAATAGAATCGGCAATGGGGTGGAATGGGGTGAATCCTCCATGTCAAGCACGTAGAAATCCGCTGGAAAAATCAAGTTACCAACCTGTACCAAAACATCTTCCAAAACACCCTTTGGATATGCATTAGAACGATCGGCTAATTGAATTATCACACCATCATTTTTAAGCTCACCTAAGTTCATAGATGCATAAATAGAGTATGGCATAACATTAATCAAAGCCCCTAAGTCTAACATGCATTGTTCAAACTTAGTATTACCCATAACGCACGGAATTGTAAAACTACCCGGATCTTTGCATTTAGGGGGTAATTTCCTTTGTAACACAGCAGAGACATTTTCACTTACTTGAACCACCTCTTTGTTTGAAATCCTTCTCCTTGTTGTACAAAGTTCTTTTAAAAACTTAGCATACCTCGGCACTTGCTTAATCGCATCAAGGAGCGGAATATTGACTTGAACTTTCCGAAAGGTCTCTAGAATGTCCTTCTCAGCTTCTTGATGCGTGATTTATGCGCACACAAATTAAACCCTCTTTTTGACGATTTGTAGTATAAGTGCAAGTAGGGATCGTTCTGGACCGGGGATTAGGAGGGATTGCAAATCTCTTGGAAACTGACTCAAAAACGTAAAATAAAGTTTAAAACACTAAACTAGACTCAAAGAATGCAAAATTAAAATTTAAAACACTAAGACAAACCAAAAACTCAAAATGCTTTAAAAACACAAACTAAATTGAATTCTAACTAAAATGAGCATTAAAGCAAAAGGGGGATTGAGGTTCTTACGAAAATTGAAATAACGAAACAAGTTAATAAACTAGACAGAATGTAAATATGAAGTTTATGGATGAATGCTAGCTAAGGGGTTCATCTCCATACATGTTACACTTGCATACAAGATTGATTCTCAGTTGGTCTTTCGATAAATTATGAAACTCAATGCTCCAAGTTAATTAGGTTCGCTTAAATTAACTTTCAGATTTCCCTAGATTCGTTGGATTGAATGGAATACGCATTACAACCAAATTATTCTTAATCAAAGTCCCTAACTATGGAATACGCATGATAGAGACATTCAACAAAGATCATTAAGTTCAACGGAAATCATAAACATCGACGAGGCATTCGTTACTATGGAATACGCATGAAACTTATGCCAAGAATTCGTTTAACGCGATTATGAGCAACCTCCACTACTTGTGAATATAAGTTCGTAACGTTTAGGTGAAACTCACTTATATTCTAGCGTCATATTCATGCATGAAAATTAAGCTTGCAATCTCAATGAACATACATAAATAAGTTATCAATCAAACAGTTAAACGAATTGAATCCACAACTTATGAAATTCCAACGAAAGTTAATCAATTCATATTGCAAATATAAACATAGTTTCGAATCACCCCCTAGCTAAAGGGGGGTTTATTTCCTCATAACTTTGAAATTAAAGAAACACCTAAACATTCCAACAACTCAAACTTGAATTGTATGAACGTTTAGGCACTCTTCTCTTCCATTCCTCATACGTACAAAACAAAGAGAATTGAATTTAAACTTTGAAATCAAAGAAACACCTAAACATTCCAACAACTCAAACTTGAATTGTATGAACGTTTAGGCCCTCTTATCTTCCTCGTTATTGTAGCACAAGGTCTAAGGTGAGGTTTGGGGGATTATGGAAATGGTAGAGGAGTGGTTTGGAGGGTTGGGAAGTGGTGGAAATGGAAAGATGGTTTTGGATTCTAAGGGGACTCACGGCAAAGAGAAGGAATGGAAGTGTTTGTGGTGTGTTGTGTATGAAATGAGATGTGAATTGAATGATGGGAATGCAAGGGCTTTTATAGGAGAATGAAGGTATAAATGGATGTTTGTTTAAGCATGCAAGTGGCTAATTAATGATGGACAAATAGCTAGGAAAACATGTGAAAGATGGAATTTGCATGTGAAGGTGTTGGAATGTGAATGAAGGCCACGGCATTGAAGGTTTTGGTGCATGTGTTGGCTGATTTGTTTGTTGGGAAAAGCTTGTGAAAGCATGTGAATGTTGTTTGTGTGAAGTGTGTGTGAATGCATGTGGATTAAAGAGTGAATGATGACTGAAATAATGATGGAAAATAGCTAGGAAAAGTATGGAATGCATGTGAAATGTAAAGGGAAAAGCTGGAAATGCTAGTGTGTTCTGAAAATGGGAATGAAAGCCACGGCAAAGGCTTGTGGATGAGTTGGAAAAGCATGTGTTGAATGATTTCTTGGTGAGGGATGTGGAGTGGTTGAATGTGGTGCAATGATAATGTTTTGTGGCTGAATTGGTGGTGGAATTATGATGGGAGTGCATGTGGAATGTAGGTGTGTAGGTGCTGAAAATGCATGTGAATGCATGCTGGAAATGGGAGTGAAATGCACGGTATTGGATTAGGGGGAGCATGTGCTTGTAGGGTTGATATGTTTGAAGATGCATGTGTTGAATTGGTGGTTGAATGATGAAAGAATAAGTGAATGATTATGATAAGTGATAAGTGAATGATATGTGGTGAGTGATAAGTGAATGGAAGTGATAAGTTAAGTGGTTATTGATATGTAGATGAATGAATGATATGATAAGTAATGAATGAATGATATGTGGTTATTGATATGTAGATGAATAAATGATATGATAAGTAATAAATATATGATATGTGGTGATGATAAGATGAGTGTATGATATGATAAGTGGTGAATGAAGGAGTGGAATGTTGGAATGTTATGCACGACTAAGGATATAGGAAAGGTTTAAATATCCTAAAACTAAAGGGAACAAGGTTCCGACACTTTGGTCTTCAATTAGGTTTTCAATTTCGTCCAACACTTTGGCTCCAAGCATAAGCTATCCATCCTTAGCCCAAAAGTGCTCCAAAATGCATCTTTTTGCTCCTTTAGCCCTTTCGACCTACAAACACACGAAAATAGCTTAAAGTACTAAAATAACTAAAGAAACATAACGTAAATGCACGAGAACAAGCCTTTTAAGTCGCATGAATATGCTCCTATCACTTCTTCCTTCTTCGATTGCCTAAACCTGCCAGGAAAGGGCACATTTAGTGGAATAGAACTAGAAAAAGTTGAATTGGGACTTACCTTGGTGGTTTGGAATGGTTTAGGAGGACTAGATGAATTCGGCAAGGTTTGGTCATCCTTGGCCGTGGGCTTTGCTCCCCGTGCTTCTTCTTGCAGCAACTTGTCCTCCTCGTCTTGACTTGATTTGGATGTATTTGAGTCCGTTCCAACCTGTTTACCACTTCTCAACATGATGGCCTTAGCGGTTTCAAATCCTCCCTTCGGGTTCATAACGGTTGAACTAGGCAATGTGCCTTGTTCTCTAATTTGCCCCATAAACTCGGCAATTTGACCCATTTGCTTCTCCAAATTATCCACCCGTTTGTCTTGGATTTGTCTCTCCTTATTTTGAGTTTGTACTTCCTACGTCAAAGTAGTCAGTAACTTAACAACTTGATCATTATCCAAAGACATACCTGAGGTTGTTGGGGCAGATTGCACTTGGTTTTGATTGGGGATGAATGGCTTTGTATAAAAGCCCGGTGGTTGCTGCCTAAATCCTCCTTGTTGTTGGGGTTGTTGAGGATCCCACCATTTGAAATTTGGATGGTCCCTCCAACCCTGATTGTAAGTATTAGAGTATAGATCATGGCGTGGTTGATTTTGGTTCCCAAAACCCACGGCATTGGCAGATTCCCAACCTCCATTCTCTATTAATTGAGGGCACGTCTCCGATGGATGCCCTTGCATTGAACACACGCCACACACTTGGTTTTCTTGTGGTTTTGACCCCTTGACAACCTGAGACACGAGAGAAGTAAGATTAGCCAATTGTGACTGAATATCAGAAATTGCACTTACCTCATTCACACTTTGTTGTCGTGGCCCCTCTCTTTGTCCAACACCTTCATATTGTTGAGCGTTGTGTGCTCGGTTGGCAATTAGAGCTTTGGCATCCATTAGAGTCTTGTCCACTAATGCACCACCCGCCGAAGCATCTAGCATTTGACGTTCCATGGGAAGGAGTCCCTCGTAGAAATATTGAATGAGCAGCTCCTCCTTCATTTGGTGCTGTGGACATGAAGCAACAAGTGATTTAAAACGTTCATAATAAGATGGGAATGACTCACCTTGATTTTGTTGAATGCCACTAATTCTTTTCCTCAAGAGAATGATCTTTGTAGTGGGAAAGAATTTCTCTAAGAATGCACGTTTCATACTTTCCCAAGAATTGACAGTTCCAGGAGACAATTCAAACAACCAATCTTTGGCTTTGTCCATAAGTGAGAATGGAAAGGCCTTCATCTTCAAAATACTCCCATCAACGTTGATGGGTGTCATACATGAGCAAACTACCTCAAATTCCTTAAGATGTTTGTTAGGATCTTCCATGGACAACCCATGGAATTTAGGAATATGATGTAATAAACTAGACTTAAGTTCAAATTCTTCTGTCTTACCTTCAGCTGCCGTAGGGTATTGTATGCATAAAGGAACGGCATTGCCCATACCTGAGGCAGAGAGCTCCTTGATGGTCCGATTGTCCACTGCCATGGTTGGTACTTCTTCTTTAAATTCAGGTTCGGGACTAGGAGGATTAGATGCTTGTGATTTCTTTTTCCTTCTCAAAGTCCTCTCGAAATCACCGTCAAAGTCGGAGATATGCTCACGAACAGGTTGTGAGCTACGGGTCATAAACTAGTACCTACACACAAGAGTAAACAAGATAAGTAATCAACTTAATAGACTTGGCAAAAAAAAAAAAAAAAAAAATTAAAACAAAACAGAAACTAAACAATTTAAACAAGACTCAAGATAAGGGATTAGCAAATTTGCCAATCCCCGGCAACGGCGCCAAAATTTGATGCGATATTTATACGCACACAAACTAAACCCTATTTGTGACAATTGTAGTAATGATGTAAGTAGGGATCGTTCTAAGCGGGGATTAACTAGGGATGCTAAACACTTGACTCAAATAAATAAAACTAACTTTTAAAATACTAAGACAAACTAAAAGACTCAAAACAAGTTCAAAAGACTCCAAATACTTAAAAACATAAAATAGGACAAATCAAATGATTAAGACTTAACAAAATAGGGGGGGGATTGTGGTTGGACGAGATTAAATTAAACGGACAGATTATGATTTAAAACAGATAGTAAAGATGAATGTGATGAAAATATGGATGATGGAATAGCTAAGGGGTTCTTCTCCACACATGTTACACTTGCATACAAGATTGATTTTCGGTTGGTCTTTCGATAAATTATGAAACTCAATGCTCCAAGTTAATTAGGTCCGCTTAAATTAACTTTCAGATTTCCCTAGATTCGTTGGATTGAATGGAATATGCATTACAACCAAATTATTCTTAATCAAAGTCCCTAACTATGGAAAACGCATGGTAGAGACATTCAACAAAGATCGTTAAGTTCAATGAAAATTATAAGTGTTGACGAGGCATTCGTTACTATGGAATACGCATGAAACTTATGCCAAGAATTCGTTTAACGCGATTGTTTATAAGCAACCTCCACTACTTGTGAATATAAGTTCGTAACTATTAGGTGAAACTCACTTATATTCTAGCGTCATATTCATTCAAACGGTTAAACAAATTGAATCCACAACTTATGAAATTCCAACCAAAAGTAATCAATTCATATAGCAAGCATAAACATGTATTTTGAATCACCCCCTAGCTAAAGGGGGGTTTAGTTCCTCATAACTTTGAAATCAAAGAAACACCTAAACATTCCAACAACTCAAACTTGAATTGTATGAACGTTTAGGCACTCTTCTCTTCCATTACAAAACAAAGAAAATTGAATTTAAACATTGAAATCAAAGAAACACCTAAACATTCCAACAACTCAAACTTGAATTGTATGAACGTTTAGGCACTCTTCTCTTCCTCGTTGTTGTAGCACAAGGTCTAAGGTGAGCTTTGGGGATTATGTGAAGTGTTTTGGAGGGATGGGAAGTGGTTGGATAGTGGCTGCAATGGAGGAGAAAACTGCACAGAAATGGAAAGATATGCACGGCTATGGATGTGTGTTTGTGTTGTGTGTTGTGTTGTGAATGGAATCCATCCATTGTGGCTGCAATGCATGCTTATTTATAGGTAAATGAGAGGGAACATGACAGCTAGGAATAGGTAGAAATGTGGCTGCAATTTTGGTGAATGATTATGAGTGAATGCATGTGAATGTGGCTAGGTTGGAAAGCTGGAATTGCATGTGGAGTGTGCTGAAAATGGGATGGGAAAGCCACGGCAATGAAGGGAGATTGATGATGAATTATGAAGAGTGAATGCATGTAGGGTTGATATGTTTGAATGATGATGAATGCATGTGATGCGAGATTTATACGCACACAAATTAAACCCTCTTTTTGTCGATTTGTAGTATAAGTATAAGTAGGGATCGTTCTGGACCGGGGATTAGGAGGGATTGCAAATCTCTTGGAAACTGACTCAAAAACGTAAAATAAAGTTTAAAACACTAAGACAAACCAAAAACTCAAAATGCTTTAAAAACACAAACTAAATTGAATTCTAACTAAAATGAACATTAAAGCAAAAGGGGGATTGAGGTTTTTACGAAAATTGAAATAACGAAACAAGTTAATAAACTAGACAGAATGTAAATATGAAATTTATGGATGAATGCTAGCTAAGGGGTTCATCTCCATACATGTTACACTTGCATACAAGATTGATTCTCAGTTGGTCTTTCGATAAATTATGAAACTCAACGCCCCGGGTTAATTAGGTCCGCTTAAATTAACCGTCAAGTTTTCCTTAAGTTAATGAATTGGATGGGTTAGCGCAACGCAATTCACCACATTCTCCAAAAGTCCTTTACGTGAACAGCACAATAAAGATACGATCAAAGATCATTAAGCATTATGAAAACTATAAGTGTTGACGAGGCATTCGTTACTATGATGAGCATGAAACTCGTGCCAAGAATTCGTTTAACGCGATTGTTTATAAGCAACCTCCACTACTTGTGAATATAAGTTCATAACGATTAGGTGAAATTCACTTATATTCTAGCGTCATATTTATGCATGAAAATTAAGCGCGCATTCTTAATAAACATTCATAAATAAATTATCAATCAAACGGTTAAACAAATTGAATTCAAAACTTATGAAATTCCAACGAAAGGTAATCAAATCAAAATGCAAGTATAAACATTTATTTCGAATCACCCCCTAGCTAAAGGGGGGTTTATTTCCTCATAACTTTGAAATTAAAGAAACACCTAAACATTCCAACAACTCAAACTTGAATTGTATGAACGTTTAGGCACTCTTCTCTTCCATTCCTTATACGTACAAAACAAAGAGAATTAAAATGAAACATTGAAATCAAAGAATCGCCTAAACATTCCAACAACTCAAACTTGAATTGTATGAACGTTTAGGTCCTCTTCTCTTCCTCGTTGTTGTAGCATATGGTTCTAAGGATAGTTGGTTTGGGGGAATGGAAGTGTGGAATGGAGTGAGGAGTGATGGAAATGGAAAGATGGTTTTTGGATTACAAGGGAACTCACGGCAAAGAGAAGGAATGGAAGTGTTTGTGGTGTGTTGTGTATGAAAATGAGATGTTTTTGAATGAATGAATGCAAGGGTATTTATAGGAGTAGTGGAGGGAACATATGGCTATGTCATTTGTAGGTGAAGTAGGTGGATGTTGTAGGTGAAGTGGATGTTGTAGGTGAAGTAGGTGGATGTTGTAGGTGAAGTAGGTGGATGATATGTTAAGTGATAAGTGATAAGTGATATGATATGTGGTTATGATATGATAAGTGGTTAAGTGGTGATGATAAGTGATAAGTGATTAAGTGATATGATATGTGGTGATGATAAGTGATAAGTGCATGTGGGTTAACTAATGAAGGAAATGCATGTGCAATGACAATGTGTTAGAATGGATGTGTGTTATGCATGGCATGATTGGGATTAGGAAAGGTTTAAATGTCCTAAAACTAAAGAGAACAAGGTTCCAACACTTTGGCTCCAATTAGGTCTTCAATTTCGTCCAACACTTTGGCTTCAAGCATAAGCTATCCGTCCTTAGCCCAAAAGTGCTCCAAAAGTCTCCAAAATGCATCTTTTTGCTCCTTTAGTCCTTTGGACCTACAAACACACGAAAATAGCTTAAAGTACTAAAATAACTAAAGAAACATAACGTAAATGCACGAGAACAAGCCATTTAAGTCGCATGAATATGCTCCTATGAAATACCCCCACACTTATCTTTTGCTAGTCCTCGAGCAAAACAGAAAGAAAAACAAAACAAAACCAAACGAAACAAAACAAGTAAAACACAACCTAAACCTTCCAACAACCGTCTTAGGGATTTCCAAAGCACATGACAAGTTAAAAATCATCATTCCCACAGATTTTTGCCATCATTACACTTAAGTACATTCTTAATCATAGTCACCACATACTAGTTCACAATTAAGCATTTAAAACACATTTCGAATGTAGTAACATGCCTTAGAGAAATTGCTCAAATCCTTACAAGATATGCACTCGTTTTTCACACAGATTTTCTGACTACACACCCTACACTAGTTATATGTGAGAAGATTGATGTAAACATGTAGACGAACACTCACATATGTTATAACAAGGAAAGCATTTTCTGGATTTACGATAATGACATGAATATGATCTCATGAATGGAATGCTACTACTTAGAATGAGAACCAGTGATTCCATAAGCTCATATCAATTTCAAACTCCACATTATTGAACACATAACGATCAAGATAGAAGTCAAAGGGGTGTAACGGGGCTAAAGGTATTTGGCTAACAAAGAAGGTATATGGAAAACAAAGGTTCTTAAAGAAATAGCGAGCAAAGCATTTGAATTAACGTAGAATTCACTTTTGAATGAAAACTCAACTTTTGAACAACAAGGGGGAACAAGCTCTTTTTTTTTTTTTTTTTCTTTCTTTCTTTTCTCTTCTTTTCTGTTTTTCTTTTTCACATGTTTTTCACAATTTTTTTTTTTTTTTCTTTTCTTTTGACTCTCAAAACATACAAACTTAAGAACAAACTTTTACTCCCCCACACTCATTTTCTTGCAAAATGTACTCAAAAGGAATTCATTTAAGTCATGCTCACTATCTTTTAAGAACAAGGGTACGGATGGTCCTAATCTAGGCTAGGTAAGGGGTGATATGGTTAGCAAAGAAAATAGGTTAAACGAGGCTCAACGGTGTTAAGACTTACAATATATACGAAATATGGGAAGTAAGGCTATTTGGCTATGGTGGCAACTACACAACTTCATCTTGATATATGTTATGCAACTCAATATCATGCTTTGAATGAAACGGATATAAGTTCTAGCATTTAGTTCTATCATGATACAATTGCATTCTAAGTAGCAACCAAGCAAGGAATAATGAGATCATTCAACAACTTTAGAAAACAAAGAATCACAGAAAATAACTCTCCAAAGAAGGTAATGGCTCGAGTCTCACAGGGTTGTAGCGTTTGTTTGAGTTCCTTCCTTCAAGCATGTTACAAAAACGAATTTTTCTTTTATGATTGCATGTGAAGTCATACATTATAACCATAACTAAGCATAAACCAAGAGTAAATCAAACTTTTCTCTATGTTTATAACTCTTTTTAACAGTCATGCAATTACAAACCAAATCCTTATCATTGTGTTGGAAGGTACCCTAAGACACAAACTCACAAAAACGACTCAAAACACTCTTTTTAGGCTTTTCAAAACAATTTTTCAAATTTTTATGTGCTTTTCGGAGTTATAAAAACAAAACATACTAAAACACTCTAAAACAACTTAAAAACACCTTAAAACAGCAAGGAACAACATTTGAAGTTATGGGTGATAAAATCCCACGAATTTGCATTAACAACATTAGTTACCCCCCCACACTTAAATCAAACATTGTCCTCAATGTTTTAAGCATAGATTCACACAAAACATAAGTAAACACACAAACAACAACTAAACATACTAAACATGGCAGAATGTAATTAACAAAGAGAAGAGTTTAGGGACGCAAATCTGGTTATGGAGTGTAAATTCCCTCTTCTCTTTATTGATTGCATTGAGGCTTGATCTTGATGATTCCACAGGCTTACTCTCGAACTGGTTTCCGCCCATCATTGATTTTCCTTTGTGCTACTTCTTGAACTGGGCAGCAGGATGGTTCTTTTGGTCTCCCCCGAAGGTTTGAGCTTACCCTTTTGGTCTGTTTCTTTGTTCAATCTTTCCAATTCGTATTGAAAAGGGTTGGAGGATAACTCAGCCTATGTTTGTCTCCACATGCTTCAATGTATCATTTTCACTTGCCTTACTCGCTCTCCTTTGCAGAAGTGGTCCCTTCTCCGGAAGTGTATCAACCGTTGAAGATGACTACTCGAGAGCAACGCTAGGTAAGCAATCAGGAATAGATTCCAGGCAGTTGGCTCCAGATCGGAAGATTGACTCCAAGTGCCGGCTGATTGCTTCTTTACTTTGCCATGCGAGTAAGAACAAGGACAAAGAAAAAGACAGGGAAAGAGCATGATATGAGATACTTTTGCTTTTGACCTTGATGATATGAGATACCTTTGCTTTGAAGAAGCGGTGAATGAATCAGCACATGCTTCAATCCGCCGTTTCCTCCTGGGTCATATGTACTCCAGGCATCTGGTATCATCTTTGGGGAAGAAGAAAGAATTGAGTATTGTGAAAGGCTTTGCTGGGAGTGCGCCCTCAGAGGTGAGGGAGAGTTGGGCATTTTCTTCAGGTTTGCCCTGCCATAAAAGACGAAGGTCGACATATATAGAGATAATATCAAGTGGTGGTACTTTTTACCCTTGTCGACAAACGTTTTGATCCCGCAATTCCGGCTTTTTGAAATAGTGGCGCCTCTTCGATCTTTGAATACGCCTCTTCGATTTCTGAGCAGGCGCCCCTTCGATTTCTGAACGACGCCCCTTCTCTTTCTGAACGACACGTGGTAGTGCAGATGCGGCTCCTTTTGACAAAGCTGCACGCGTTTTCTGAAAAGCAGAGAAAGCGTCGCCGAACTTTGCGCTTGTCGGCTAAAGACGTGTAGTTGCGATGATGGCCTCCACGTGTTTTCAGCTTTGTCAGAAATCTTTTGACAAAGTTGAACGCGTTTTCTGAAAAGCAGAGGGAGCGTCGCCTAACTTACGCCGGAAAATCCGGCTCTTTGAATCGGTGGACGCGTCGCCTTGGCATTTTATAGAGCTATCGATCACCGCCAACATACACACTCTGAAGATTTCCCATTCCTGAAACTCGACTCCGGCCCTTTTTGAAATTTTTAACTCCATCCACCCCTTCTCTTTGAACACTTTTGAAAAAAATGGCAAACTCATCGAACCTTAGCTTAGATTTGAGTCTCAGCAGCGATCCAGTTGCGCCCCGTCAAGGTAATGTATGGCGCCCTTCTTTTTTATCTTCTAACGGTCCTCTTTCAGGTGAAGACTCTGTGATGCAGGACGCCACAACAGCTACAATAGTAGCTAAAAACCTCCTCACTCCAAAAGATAGTAGGCTGCTGTCAGGACGGTCCGATGAGTTGGCCGTTCAAGAGTCCCTCGCACTTAGTGTTCAGTGTGCGAGCTCTGTGTCCAACATGGGCCTACGCCTGCTTGCTCGGTCCCGCCAAGTGGAATCGTTGATGGCAGAGGTGGAAAGTCTTAAGCAGGAAATCAAACAGCTTAAGTACGAGAATAGAAGTTTGCATGTGCTTGCAAATAACTATTCGGCGGGCATGAAGAGGAAGCTTGATGAGCTGCAAGAATCTGAGGGTCGAATTCACAGTGACCGTCAAAGGCTTGCGTCTTATCTCCAGAGGCACCTTTTTCCTGGGTCATCCAGCGCTTGGCCAAGTATTGAGGCCTGGAATGCTCTAGCTCCGATGCCTCCCGCTCCGATGCCTTCCGCTTTGATGCCTCCCGCTTCTATGCCTCCCGCTTCTGCGCCTTCCGCTTCTGCGCCTCGTAGTGGGACTTCACGCAAACAACCTTTGTGAAGCTCCACCTTTCTCGATGTTTAGTATCTTTCTTTTTTTCTTTTTCTCTTTTTTTTTTTTATTTTTTTTATTTTATTTTTTATTAACATAAATAAAATCAAACGGCATGGAATTGGTCCTTGAATGGAAGGTGATACTTGAAGTGAACCGGCATTGGTTTGAATTCTAGTGTAGGTGCCTGATTCAAAAAAAATAGCAAGTTAGTATAAAATCTAATGGAATTTGGAAAAAAATACTTACTTGTTTTGTCTGACAAGAACTCAATGACAAATACCACTCCTTTGAAAGTTTCAGGGATATTGGACTTGGCCAGATTGCAAGTGATGGTTATTACTTGTCCAATGTCATGAAATTTAACTTTTTTGGATTTTGTGGTTTCAAGAACGTCCTCTTTGATGGATTCATGACATTCCCTACTTGTCACCTTTGGAAGGGCTTCCAAGATGTCTTTTTCACCTTCTTCTTCCTTGGAAGTCATGAATCTGCAAGGAATAGGGTTAAAAATAATGAAATTTGGAACAACCATACCTGTATTAGATGGCATAGGAGCAATAGGAGCCTCCGGTAAAGGTGTTTCCACCCTTTCCGTGGGTTGGGTGTATTCCTCTTCCTTGTGATTTGATTTTGATGGTTGAGGGTCCGTTCCAACCTCCTTGTCACTGCTCAACATGATTTCCTTGGCAGTTTCAAATTCTCCCTTCTGATTTGCAATGGTTGAACTAGGGAGTTCGCCTTGGTCGCAAAATTGTCCTTCGAACTCCGCTATCTGCCCAATTTGCTTTTCCAGAGTAGTAAGTATTTGAAAAATCGTATCATTATCATTGAATTACCTACATTACTTTGGGCAGGTTGTGGTGGCTGCATAGGCGTTGAATAGAGCTCCTCATACGGCTGCCAATATCCTTCTTGTTGAGCCTCATTGTCTTGATTTTGTAAGCCCTGCACCAAAAAAATTAATTCATCAAGCTTTTGATTATAATTTATTGACGAACATAAATTTGGTTGGGCATATTGAATATGAGGTTGTGGTGGCTGCCAATATCCTCCTTGTTGAGCATTTTGAGGTTCCCACCACATAGAGTTTGAATGATCACTCCAATCCGAATTGTAAGTATTGGAAAACACGTTATTCCTTGATTGAAGATTAAATATATCAACTCTTTGCATTTGGGACCTTTCCATGAGTTGTGACAAAAGAGAAGCATTATCAAGTGCCATCTTGTTCTTAACAAACAAAACACAAATAAAAAAAACTAAATCTAAAAGACAATACAGAAACAAACAATCCAAGGGATTAGCAAATTTTCTAATCCCCGGCAACGGCGCCAAAATTTGATGCGAGATTTATACGCACACAAATTAAACCCTCTTTTTGTCGATTTGTAGTATAAGTATAAGTAGGGATCGTTCTGGACCGAGGATTAGGAGGGATTGCAAATCTCTTGGAAACTGACTCAAAAACGTAAAATAAAGTTTAAAACACTAAGACAAACCAAAAACTCAAAATGCTTTAAAAACACAAACTAAATTGAATTCTAACTAAAATGAACATTAAAGCAAAAGGGGGATTGAGGTTTTTACGAAATTTATGGATGAATGCTAGCTAAGGGGTTCATCTCCATACATGTTACACTTGCATACAAGATTGATTCTCAGTTGGTCTTTCGATAAATTATGAAACTCAACGCCCCGGGTTAATTAGGTCCGCTTAAATTAACCGTCAAGTTTTCCTTAAGTTAATGAATTGGATGGGTTAGCGCAACGCAATTCACCACATTCTCCAAAAGTCCTTTACGTGAACAGCACAATAAAGATACGATCAAAGATCATTAAGCATTATGAAAACTATAAGTGTTGACGAGGCATTCGTTACTATGATGAGCATGAAACTCGTGCCAAGAATTCGTTTAACGCGATTGTTTATAAGCAACCTCCACTACTTGTGAATATAAGTTCATAACGATTAGGTGAAATTCACTTATATTCTAGCGTCATATTTATGCATGAAAATTAAGCGCGCATTCTTAATAAACATTCATAAATAAATTATCAATCAAACGGTTAAACAAATTGAATTCAAAACTTATGAAATTCCAACGAAAGGTAATCAAATCAAAATGCAAGTATAAACATTTATTTCGAATCACCCCCTAGCTAAAGGGGGGTTTATTTCCTCATAACTTTGAAATTAAAGAAACACCTAAACATTCCAACAACTCAAACTTGAATTGTATGAACGTTTAGGCACTCTTCTCTTCCATTCCTTATACGTACAAAACAAAGAGAATTAAAATGAAACATTGAAATCAAAGAATCGCCTAAACATTCCAACAACTCAAACTTGAATTGTATGAACGTTTAGGTCCTCTTCTCTTCCTCGTTGTTGTAGCATATGGTTCTAAGGATAGTTGGTTTGGGGGAATGGAAGTGTGGAATGGAGTGAGGAGTGATGGAAATGGAAAGATGGTTTTTGGATTACAAGGGAACTCACGGCAAAGAGAAGGAATGGAAGTGTTTGTGGTGTGTTGTGTATGAAAATGAGATGTTTTTGAATGAATGAATGCAAAGGTATTTATAGGAGTAGTGGAGGGAACATATGGCTATGTCATTTGTAGGTGAAGTAGGTGGATGTTGTAGGTGAAGTAGGTGGATGTTGTAGGTGAAGTGGATGTTGTAGGTGAAGTAGGTGGATGTTGTAGGTGAAGTAGGTGGATGTTGTAGGTGGATGTTGTAGGTGAAGTAGGTGGATGTTGTAGGTGAAGTAGGTGGATGATATGTTAAGTGATAAGTGATAAGTGATATGATATGTGGTTATGATATGATAAGTGGTTAAGTGGTGATGATAAGTGATAAGTGATTAAGTGATATGATATGTGGTGATGATAAGTGATAAGTGCATGTGGGTTAACTAATGAAGGAAATGCATGTGCAATGACAATGTGTTAGAATGGATGTGTGTTATGCATGGCATGATTGGGATTAGGAAAGGTTTAAATGTCCTAAAACTAAAGAGAACAAGGTTCCAACACTTTGGCTCCAATTAGGTCTTCAATTTCGTCCAACACTTTGGCTTCAAGCATAAGCTATCCGTCCTTAGCCCAAAAGTGCTCCAAAAGTCTCCAAAATGCATCTTTTTGCTCCTTTAGCCCTTTGGACCTACAAACACACGAAAATAGCTTAAAGTACTAAAATAACTAAAGAAACATAACGTAAATGCACGAGAACAAGCCATTTAAGTCGCATGAATATGCTCCTATCAGCATGTGAATTAATGATTAAAGAGTGAGGGTATGCATGTGGAATTGCAAGGGAGAAAGCTGGAACAAAGGTGGGTTATGCACGGCAAGGTGTTGTTGTTGAATGATTATGGATGAATGGTTTAATAAATGAAAGAATCAAGGGTGCATGTTTGAATGATTAAAGGGACATGTGGGGGTGGAAATGATGAAGGAAATGGTGGCTGCAATGATGAAGAAAAGCTGGAAATGTTAGGGGGGATGCACGGCAATGGGTGTTGTTTGTGTAAAGTGTGTGTGAATGGTGGTTTTGCATGGCTTTGATGGATTGTTTGATTGGGCTAGAGGTTTTGCATGGCTCAAAGGATTGTTTGATTGGGCTAGGCCCTTTGTTTTATGTCCTAAAGTGCACACAAGGCTTCAATTTCGTCCATCCTCTTGGCTCCATGGTTAAGCTATCCAATCCATGCCCAAAAATGCTCCAAATAGCCTCAAAATGCACTTTCTTGCTCCCTTTGCCATTAGGACCTAAAAACAAACGAAAATAGCTTAAACTACTAAAACAACTATGAATTAACAACATAAATGCACGAAAACAAGCTAAGTAAGTCGCCTAAATATGCTCCTATCACTTACCCTATCCAAATCAGGTTAGGACTTAAATCTAGCTAATTAGAGGGGATTAGTTACACATTTAAACACCTATTTCAAGTTCTAGAAGCCCTATTTTCGTGCATTAAGTTTATGCCACATGTAGCCCTTCTAGAAGTTCTAGAATCTGCCACAAGGACCATTCCTTGTCCTCCTTGGAATCTGATTGAAAGTATCCTTGTTCTTTGGTGATTTGGAGTCCTAATTCCTCTCCTTTTCAGCCCAAATTCGTGCCTCCCCTTCACCCTATAAATACTTGATGCCACAACACTCAAAAACCACCACCCTCTACCACAAATTCACACCACACCATCCACCACACCTCAAGAGCCTAAATTCACACAAATCCCCATTGTTGGCAGGAAGGAAGGAAGGAGGAGCCACCTGGAGTGTTTCTAGGTGTTTTCTATCTTTGTTTTTAATGTTTAAGATTAATTATCTTTGTTTTGTAAACACGAGGAGCCAAACTTGTTTTAGCTAGAGGAGACTTTGAAACCATGATTATATTTGCAATATGAATTGATTAATTTCAGTTGTTATTTCATAAATTGTGAATGCAATTTACTTAACCGTTTGATGGATAACTTATTCTTGTTTGTTGATTAAGGGTGCACAGTTAGTTTGCATGCATGAATTTGGGGCTAGAATATAAGGGAGTTTCACATAATCGTTACAAACTTATATTCACAAGTAGTTAAGGTTGTTTTCACAATCATGTTAAGTAAATTCCTAGCATGAGTATCATGATGTCATAGTTACAAGTGCTTTGTCAATACTTATGATTTTCATAGAACGTAATGATCTTTGATTGTATCTCTATTATGATGTCATGTAGGGGACTTTTGAAGAATGCTTTGGGTTGTCGTATGATGTCATCCAATCCAATAACTTAAGGAAAATCTGAGGGTTAATTAGTGATGTCACGGTTAATCTGGGGTATTGAGGTTCATGGTTTATCGAAAAGCAACTGGAAATCAATTTGTGTTCAAATGTGTCATGTGTGGAAAAGAATCCTCTAGCTAGCTAATCACCCATCCATATTCCCTAAATTCGTTCATAACTTTGTCTAGTTTAGTTTCTATTTTGTTTTAATTCAAATTCGTCAAAACCAAAACCCCCCTTTGTTTTAAGTGTCAATTAGGTTAGAATATGAGCTATTGTGTGTTTTTAAGTGTTTTGAGTCAAAACTAATTCAATTTTCGTCCAAAGTAAGTCCTAGAGTCTAGTTTGAGTCTTTTTGATTGTTTTGTGTTGTTTTGAGTCTTTTGAGTTTGTTTTGAGTCATATAAGTTTAGTTAAGAGTCTTTTGAGTTTGTTTAAGTGTCTTGAAGCACATTTTTGTATCTTTGAGTAAGTTTTCATTAGATTAGCAATCCTTCCTAATCCCCGGCCTAGAACGATCCCTACTTATATCTATACTACAATTGTCAAAAAGAGGGTTTAATTTGTGTGCTATTATATATCACATCAAAATTTTTGGCGCCGTTGCCGGGGATTAGTAAAATTGCTAATCCCTCTGTTTGTTTGTTTATTTTTCTTTTGATATTTGATTTAGTTTTATTTCTTTGATTTCAGGTACTAGAATAGCAAGACATGGCAATTGCTAATCTTCAAGCTCAAATAGCGAATCTTACGTGTCAGTTATCACAGTATGCCGAAGGGTCCACAATGCAAAGTGTCCCTACATTTGGTGCTTCTTATAGGCAAGAATATCAAGCAAATCAATGTGCACAAAGAGATTGGAGTGATCATTCAAACTCTATGTGGTGGGAATTTCAACAAGTTGAACACAAAGAATATTGGCAGCCATATGAGGAGTTCTATTCAACACCTATGCAGCCACCACAATCTCATATACAATATGCCCAACCAAACTCAAGTTCATCAATAGATTATAATCAAATTCTTAAAGAATTAATTTCTTTGGTGCAGGGCTCACAAAATCAAGTCAAGGAGGCACAACAAGGAGAATATTGGCAGCCATATGAGGAGTTCTATACAACACCTATGCAGCCATGATGTGATATATAATAGCACACAAATTAAACCCTCTTTTTGACAATTGTAGTATAGATATAAGTAGGGATCGTTCTAGGCCGGGGATTAGGAGGGATTGCTAATCTAATGAAAACTGACTCAAGGATACAAAAATATGCTTAAAAACACTTAAATAAACTCAAAGACTCTTAACTAAACTTATATGACTCAAAACAAACTCAAAAGACTCAAAACAACACAAAACAATAAAAAAGACTCAAACTAGACTCTAAGACTCAACTTGGACGAAAATAGGTTTGGTTTTGACTCAAAACACTCAAAAACACTAATTAGGACAGATTTGACACAACTAAATAAAGGGGATTGGGTTTTTGACGAATTTAAGATAAAAACAAATAACTAAAAGACCTGAACAGGATTTGGACGAATTTGGAAAAACGATGGATGATTAGATAGCTAGAGGATTCTTCTCCACACATGACACACCTGCATACAAATTGATTTTCAGTTGCTTTTCCGATAAACCATGAACCTCAACACCCCAGATTAACCGTGACATCACTAATTAACCCTCAGATTCTTCTTAAGTTATTGGATTGGATGACATCATACGACAACCCAAAGATTCTTCAAAAGTCCCCTACATGACATCATAATAGAGATACAATCAAAGATCATTACGTTCTATGAAAATCATAAGTATTGACAAAGCACTTGTAACTATGACATCATGATAATCATGCTAGGAATTTACTTAACATGATTGTGAAAACAACCTTAACTACTTGTGAATATAAGTTTGTAACGATTATGTGAAACTCCCTTATATTCTAGCCCCAAATTCATGCATGCAAACTAACTGTGCACCCTTAATCAACAAACAAGAATAAGTTATCCATCAAACGGTTAAGTAAATTACATTCACAATTTATGAAATCACAACTGGAATTAATCAATTCATATTGCAAATATAATCATGGTTTCAAAGTCTCCCCTAGCCAAAACAAAATTAGTTCCTCATATTTACAACAAAACAAAGAGAATATAAATTAAACATTGAAAACAAAGATTGAATACACCTAGAAAAGCTCCAGGTGGCTCCTTCTTCCTTCCTTGCTGCCAACAATGAGGATTTGTGTGAATTTAGGCTCTTGAGGTGTGGTGGATGGTGTGGTGTGAATTTGTGGTAGAGGGTGGTGGTTTTTGAGTGTTGTGGCATCAAGTATTTATAGGGTGAAGGGGAGGCACGAATTTGGGCTGAAAAGGAGAGGAATTAGGACTCCAAATCACCAAAGAACAAGGATACTTTCAATTAGATTCCAAGGAGGACAAGGAATGGTCCTTGTGGCAGATTCTAGAACTTCTAGAAGGGTTACATGTGGCATAAACTTAATGCACGAAAATAGGGCTTCTAGAATTTGATATTTAGGTGATTTAATGTGAAAAGGAGTCCCCTTTGAAGTTGGAATTAAGGTAGGAAAAGATTAGGATAGGATAAGATAATGTTAGAGTTAGGAAAGGATAAGGTTGGTTAGGATAGGATAAGATAAGGTTGGATAAGGTTCCTTATTTCTTGCTATTTCCTTATCTTCTTTGCATTTGGACTTCTTTCTCCAGATTTGTAGCCTTTCCTAGCCCTTCTTGACTTCAATTTCGTCCATCCTCTTTGCTCCATTGTTAAGCTATCCAATCCATGCCTAAAACTGCTCCAAATAGCCTCAAAATGCACTTTCTTGCTCCTTTTGCCATTAGGACCTAAAAACATACGAAAATAGCTTAAAAGACTAAAATAGATAGTAATTAAGTAACTAAATGCAAGCCACCACAACCTGCCCAAACAAATTCAGGTACGTCTTTGTATAATGATACGCTTATTAAGTTACTCACCAATTTGTCTCAGGGGCAAGAAAATCAAAACAAAGCAATGCAAAATCAAGACAAAAGGTTGGACCACTTGGAAAAGCAAATTGGGCAGATAGCGGAGTTCGTAGGACAATTTCGAGACCAAGGCAAACTCCCTATTTCAACCATTGCAAATCCGAAGGGAGGATTAGAAATTGCCAAGGAAATCATCTTGAGAAGTAGCAAGGAGGTTGGAACAAACCCTAAACCATCAAAATCAAATTACAAGGAAGAGGAAAGATTGCAATTTGAGGAAGAGGAACACACCCAACCCATGGCAAGGGTGGAAACACCTTTGCCGCAGGCACCTATTGCTCCTACGCCATCCAATTCAGGTAAGGTTGTTCCAAATTTAATTATTTCTAACCCCGTTCCACCAAATGAACCTATTCCTTGCAGGATCATGCACTCCAAGGAAGAAGAGGGTGAGAAAGGCATATTCGAAACCTTTCCGAAGAATCAAGAGCAAGAAGTGGCTGGGGAATGTCTAGAATCCATCAAAGAGGATGTTCTTGAGGCAAACAACCCCAAAGAAGTTGAATTTTATGACATAGGACAAAGACTAATCCTCACACCAAATCTGGCCGAGTGCAAAGTCCCTAAAACGTTCAAAGAAGATGTGTTTATCCTTGAGTTCTTATTGGAGCACATAGGTAAGCCACCTCCTCCAATTTCATTTTTGTTTTATACTAATAGGTTGTTGATGATTCAGGCACCCAATCTTGAATTTAAACCATTACCAGATCATTTCAAGTATCACCTTCCATTCAAAGATCAATTCCATGCCATGGGACCTAGGGTAGCTTAAAAGGAGGTATCGTCCGGCTGGAAGACGTTAAAGCAAGCGCTTCTTGGGAGGCAACCCATGCATTTAAATAAAGAAGACCTAGGAATCTCCGGCTCCATAACCAGATTTGCGTTCCTAAACCCTACTCTTTATTGTTTTTATTTTGCCATGTTTGTCGTGTTTGTTAGTTGTGTTATTTGGTTGTTTGTTTGTGAGTCTATGCTTAAAACATTGAGGACAATGTTTGGTTTAAGTGTGGGGGGGGGGTAAACAAAGTGTTTTTCATGCAAATTCGTGGGATTTTATCACCCATCATTTCTAAAGTTGTTTTTTACTGTTTTTAAGTGTTTTTAGTGTATTTTGAAGTGTTTTTATGTGTCTTAAACAAAAAATCCGAAAATTTGAAAAAATCGAAAAAGAGTTTTAAAAAACCAAAAAGAGTTGTTTTTAGAGTCGTTTTTGTTTTTGTGTTTGTTTGTGTCTTAGGGTACCTTCCAACACAACGATGAGGATTTGGTTTTTAATCGCATGACTATTAAAGAAAGTTACAAACATGGATGGAAGTTTGATATGCTCTTTGGTTTATGCTTAGTTGTAGTTGACATTTACGAATTCACTTGTAATCACAAAGGAAAAAATCAGTTTTTGTAACATGCTTGAAGGAAGGAACTCAAACTAACGCTACAACCCTGAGAGACTTGAGCCTAAACATTCTTTGGAGAGTTATTAATCTTGATGTTTTTGTTTTCTAAAGTCGTTGCTTGATCTCATTATTCTTTGCTTGGTTGCTACTTAGAATGCGTTTCATCACTATAGTTCGAAATACTAGAACTCATGCCCATTTCATTCAAAGCATAAAATTGAGTGCATAACATAAAATAAGATGAAGTTGTTTAGTTAAAACGAGAGCCAAAAAGCCTTACCCTTTGCAGATGTATTGTATGTTAACCCCTTTGAGCCTTAGTTAGCCTAATTTTCTTTGTTAACCATATTATCCTTACCTAGCCTAGAATAGGACTATCTACCCTTGTTCTTAAAGTATAGTAAAGCATGACTTAGAGGGAATTCCTTTTGTTCTAAAAATTGCAGAAAAACAAGTGTGGGGGAAGGATTTTCGTGGGAATCTAGGGGGATGATTTATGTGCCAAAGAAAAGAATAGGGCATGAAAAAAAAAAAAAAAAAAAAAAAACGTGAAAAATAAGGAAAAGAAAGAAAAAGGAGTTGAAAATAAGTGAGAATGAACTCACAAGTGTTGATTGTTGAAGAAAAGATCCAAAAGTTTGAATTTGACCCTAAGTTTTATGTGAATCGTCCCTTGGTGTTCAAAGTTGATTTCTGCATTCAAAAGTGAATTCTAAGTGTTTATTTCATTACTTTGCTTACTATTGCTTTAAGAACTTTTGTTTATCCTTACCTTTCTTTGTTAGCCAATACCTTAGCCCCGTTACAACCCTTTGACTTCGATCTTGATTGTTATGTGTTTCAATATGTGGAGTTTAAAATTGGTTTGAGCATATGGTATCCCTGGTTCTCGCGTCTAAGTAGTGGCATTCCATTCATGAGATCATATACATGTTAATAATTCCAGAAAGTGCCTTCTTTGATTATACATATGTGAGTATTAGTCTACATGTTTACATCAATCTTCTCACATATACCTAGTGTAGGGAGTGTAGTCAGAAAATCTGTGTGAAAATAGAGAGTATATCCAGTGAGGAATTGAGGGAATTCTCTAAGGCATGTTACTACATTCAAAATCATGTTTTAATTGATTAAATGCGAGCTAGTGGGTGGTAACTATGATTAAGTATATGCTCGAGGGTAGGGATAACTAAAATCTATGTATGTGGTGTTCTTTAATGTGTTATGTTCATTGGAAATCCCTGAGGTACATGTTGGAAGGTCTAGATTGTGTTTTGTTTGTTTTGTTTATTTCGTTTTGCTTATTTCGTTTTGCTCGAGGACTAGCAAAAGCTAAGTGTGGGGGAATTTGATAGGAGCATATTTATGCTACTTAGTTATGTTGTTTCCTTTCATTTAGCAAGTTAATTACTATTTATTTTAGTCTTTTTTGCTATTTTCGTATGTTTTTAGGTCCTAATGGCAAAAGGAGCAAGAAAGGGCATTTTGAAGCTAAATGGAGCAGTTTTGGGCATGGATTGGATAGCTTAACCATGGAGCAAAGAGGATGGACGAAATTGAAGTCAAGAAGGGCTAGGAAAGGCTACAAATCTGGAGAAAGAAGTCCAAATGCAAAGAAGATAAGGAAGTTGCAAGAAATAAGGAACCTTATCCAACCTTATCTTATCCTATCCTAGCCAACCTTATCCTTTCCTAACTCTAACATTATCCTATCTTACCCTATCCAAATCAGGTTAGGACTTAAATCTAGCTAATTAGAGGGGATTAGTTACACATTTAAACACCTATTTCAAGTTCTAGAAGCCCTATTTTCGTGCATTAAGTTTATGCCACATGTAACCCTTCTAGAAGTTCTAGAATCTGCCACAAGGACCATTCCTTGTCCTCCTTGGAATCTAATTGAAAGTATCCTTGTTCTTTGGTGATTTGGAGTCCTAATTCCTCTCCTTTTCAGCCCAAATTCGTGCCTCCCCTTCACCCTATAAATACTTGATGCCACAACACTCAAAAACCACCACCCTCTACCACAAATTCACACCACACCATCCACCACACCTCAAGAGCCTAAATTCACACAAATCCCCATTGTTGGCAGCAAGGAAGGAAGGATGAGCCACCTGGAATGTTTCTAGATGTTTTCTATCTTTGTTTTTAATGTTTAAGATTAATTATCTTTGTTTTGTAAACATGAGGAGCTAAACTTGTTTTAGCTAGAAGAGACTTTGAAAACATGATTATATTTGCAATATGAATTGATTAATTTCAGTTGTTATTTCATAAATTGTGAATGCAATTTACTTAACCGTTTGATCGATAACTTATTCTTGTTTGTTGATTAAGGGTGCACACTTAGTTTGCATGCATGAATTTGGGGCTAGAATATAAGGGAGTTTCACATAATCGTTACAAACTTATATTCACAAGTAGTTAAGGTTGTTTTCACAATCATGTTAAGTAAATTCCTAGCATGAGTATCATGATGTCATAGTTACAAGTGCTTTGTCAATACTTATGATTTTCATAGAACGTAATGATCTTTGATTGTATCTCTATTATGATGTCATGTAGGGGACTTTTAAAGAATGCTTTGGGTTGTCGTATGATGTCATCCAATCCAATAACTTAAGGAAAATCTGAGGGTTAATTAGTGATGTCACGGTTAATCTGGGGTATTGAGGTTCATGGTTTATCGAAAAGCAACTGGAAATCAATTTGTGTTCAAATGTGTCATGTGTGGAAAAGAATCCTCTAGCTAGCTAATCACCCATCCATAATCCCTAAATTCGTTCATAACTTTGTCTAGTTTGGTTTTTGTTTTGTTTTAATTCAAATTCGTCAAAACCAAAACCCCCCTTTGTTTTAAGTGTCAATTAGGTTAGAATCTGAGCTATTGTGTGTTTTTAAGTGTTTTGAGTCAAAACTAATTCAATTTTCGTCCAAAGTAAGTCCTAGAGTCTAGTTTGAGTCTTTTTGATTGTTTTGTGTTGTTTTGAGTCTTTTGAGTTTGTTTTGAGTCATATAAGTTTAGTTAAGAGTCTTTTGAGTTTGTTTAAGTGTCTTGAAGCACATTTTTGTATCTTTGAGTCAGTTTTCATTAGATTAGCAATCCCTCCTAATCCCCGGCCTAGAACGATCCCTACTTATATCTATACTACAATTGTCAAAAAGAGGGTTTAATTTGTGTGCTATTATATATCACATCACCAAACATAAGCTATCCATTCCAAACCCAATTTTGCTCCAAAATGCTCCAAAATGAATCTTTTTGCTTCCTTAGCCATATGAACCTAAAAACACACGAAAATGGCTTAAACTACTAAAACAACTATGAATTAACAATATAAATGCACGAAAACAAGCTAAGTAAGTCGCCTAAATATGCTCCTATCAATTATGTTGAGAGGATTATTGAAATATTCATGGATGACTTTAGTGTGTTTGGTGATTCCTTTGATCATTGTTTAAATAATCTGACCTTAATTTTGAAACGTTGTGTTGAAACAAATCTTGTGCTTAATTGGGAAAAATGTCACTTCATGGTTAAGCAAGGTATTGTTCTAGGACATATTATTTCTGAAAAAGGCATTGAAGTGGATAAATCTAAGGTAGACCTTGTTCGTCACTTACCCTCTCCAACTTCGGTTAGAGAGGTTCGTTCGTTTCTTGGTCACACAGGTTTTTATAGGCGTTTCATAAAGGATTTCTCCAAGATTGCGCAGCCACTATGCCGATTGCTTCAAAAAGAGGTGGTTTTCGAGTTTGATGATGCATGCTCCACGGCATTCAAGCACTTAAAGGAGGCTCTCACCACGACACCAATCATCACTCCACCAGATTGGTCCATTCCCTTTGAGTTGATGTGTGATGCATCGGATTATGCCCTTGGACCTGTTTTGGGCCAAAGGAAAAACAAACAGCCACATGTTATTTATTATGCTTCACACACTTTAAATGATGCTCAATTGAATTATTCTACAACCGAAAAAGAACTTTTGGCGGTTGTATTTGCATTAGATAAGTTTAGATCATATCTAATTGGTACTAAAGTAATTGTTTTCACTGACCACGCAGCCTTGAAGTATCTTCTAACCAAGAAGGAGGCCAAACCAAGGCTCATTCGTTGGATGCTCCTACTTCAAGAATTCGACATTGAAATTAGGGACAAGAAGGGATGTGAAAACGTGGTGGCTGACCACCTAAGTCGAATGGTGCGTAAAGAAGAGGCCCTCCCCATTTCAAAAATGTTTCTGGATGAACAACTTTTGTCCGTTGAGGTAAGTACCCCTTGGTATGCCGATTTAGTCAATTTTTTGGTGTCTAAGCAAGTTCCTAACGCCTTAAGCAAGGCCCAACGTGATAAACTAAAAAAGGATGCACGTTTTTATGTTTGGGACGACCCTTATTTGTGGAAAATATGCCCGGATCAGATTGTGCGTCGTTGTGTTCATGAATCTGAGTTTAATTTTATTTTGAGTTTTTGCCATACATATGCATGTGGTGGACACTTTGGCACACAACGCACAGCGTTTAAGGTTCTTGAAAGTGGTTTTTATTGGCCTACATTGTTTAGAGAGGCTAGGGCTTTTTGCTTAATATGTGATCGATGTCAAAAGACCGGAAGTTTAGGCCAAAGAGACCAAATGCCGCAAACCCCAATCCTTGTTGTTGAAATCTTTGATGTTTGGGGTATTGATTTTATGGGTCCTTTCCCTATGTCTTTTGGTTTTACTTACATTTTACTTGCCGTTGATTATGTGTCAAAGTGGGTGGAAGCTAAAGCCACCCGAACTAACGATTCTAGAGTTGTTGCAGATTTTGTAAAATCTAACATTTTCTCTAGATTTGGAATGCCTCGAGTGCTCATAAGCGATGGTGGGTCTCATTTTTGCAACCGCACCATTGCGGCGTTGCTTAAGAAGTACAACGTGATGCATAAGGTTTCCACACCTTATCACCCCCAAACTAGTGGCCAAGCCGAAGTTTCAAATCGAGAAATAAAGCAAATCCTGGAAAACACCGTTGGGCCAAATAGAAAAGATTGGAGCTTGCGTTTGGTGGATGCATTGTGGGCGTATGATAGAAGCATATTTAGGCGACTTATTTAGCTTGTTTTCGTGCATTTATATTGTTAATTCATAGTTGTTTTAGTAGTTTAAGCCATTTTCGTGTGTTTTTAGGTTCATATGGCTAAGGAAGTAAAAAGATGCATTTTGGAGCATTTTGGAGCAAAATTGGGCTTGGAATGGATAGCTTATGTTTGGAGCAAAAGGAATGGACGAAATTGAAGGCCTAATGAAGTTAGGATTCCTAATCACAAGAGGATTCCTAATCACAAAAGGATTCCTAATCAAATGAGGAATCCTAGTCAAAGAAGGTTTCCTACTTGAAGTAGGAAAGTTAAGCCAAGGTTTCCTATTTTGGTTTAATCTTTCCTAAGCCTTAATGACTCCATATTTCAGCAATATCAAAGGATCCTACCTATTCTAGGTCACAAAACTAGCAACCTTAAGCCATGTCGTGTGTCCCTTTGTGTTTCCCTTCCTTGCCATGCAAGGAAGGGCCTTGTTTCCTGTTTTAAACCATTTAAACACATTCCTTTTTCATACCAAGCTCAGCCCTCAGCCATAACTCACATATCCTTTTCTATTCCAAAATTCTTGCCTAATTTCAGAAATAAAAAGCATTCATTTCTTACAAGCCCTTGCCGCAACTTTTAATTAAGTTTCCTTTAAATTTCTGATTTGATTTCCTATTTCTAGAAGCTTTTGACTTAATTTCTGTTTACCTAAATAACCTAGGGTTTTAATTCCTGAAATCCTATAAAGAAACATCCTTGTAGCAGCCACAAAGTTTCATTCATTCACCATTCACGCCAGAAAATCATCCCATCCCTCTAACACATCCATACTTCACCATTCTCCATATTTTCTGCCCAAAACCAACCCTTGCTGTCCCCTACATCCATCCCAAACCTAAATCCATCATTCTACATCATCCATAACCCCGTAAACTCACCAAAACCACTTGTACCGTGGCAAAGGAGAGGAAGAAGATTGCTTGAAGATTCTAGCTATTCAACATTGGATCGTTGGAGTATTTAGGTGTTCTCTTTCTTATATTTACAATGTATAAATCTGTTTTCCTTTGTTTTGTGAACATGAGGAACTAAGCCTTTTGGCTAGAGGGCTATTCAATACCATGATTATGCTTGCAAGATGAATTGATTACATCCAATTGTTATTTCATAAGTTGTGAATTCAATTTGCTTAACTGTTTGATTGATAACTCATTCTTGTGTGTTGATTAAGGTGGCCACTTAGTTTTTCATGCAGGGATTTGAAGCTAACCTTATCTTATCCAAACCTTATCCTATCTTATCCTAACCTAATCTTGTTCCACCTTAATCCTAGCTGCAAGTGGACCTAAAATCCTAATTTCTAGAAGCCCTATCTAACCCTAAAAGGGTGCCACACCTTCCCCCCCTTTTATGCCTTCTAGAACACCCAAAATCAGCCATAAGACACTTAGTTTCTAGAAGGCCCAATTTTGGACGAAAATTCTTAAACCTATTTCTGATTGGATTCTGATTTTATTTGGCTCTTTTTCACTTGGATTTGGATTGTATAAGTCCATATCTGAGATTGATTGGGCTAGGACTTAATTCCCAAACCCATGCCGCAACTTAGGGGCCCAAAAACACTTGTATCAGCTAGGTTAACCCTCAATCTGATTGCTAGGGTTTCGGCCATGCTATATATATATATATATATATATATATCTATTAGTGTGCCGCACCCCCTTAGACACCCTAGGCAGCCATTCAACATTGTATTCATTCATCCATTCACATCAGCCACCATTTATTCAGAAAATACACTTTGTGCCGCAAGTCCTAGGGAGAAGGAGTGTCGTGGCTTCCATAGGAGAAAGACCATCTTGTGCCGCAGGAAATCTACATCCATTGGAGACTTTCAGAGTTCTTTCGTCCCTTGTTTCCTTTCCATGTTTATTTTAATTTGCTTTTCAATTGTTATGAACATGTGTAACTAAGTTTTTCTTAGTTAGGGGTGAATTCGAAACCATGGCCATATGTTTTATATGAATTGATTTCCTCCAGATTTTGTTTCTTGAATTGTGGATGTGATTTACTTAATTGATTTATTGAGAACTTGTTCTTGTGTGTTGATTAAGGATGCATACTTAGTTTTCATACATGAATTTGATGCTAGGATATAAGGAAATTTCACCTAATCGTTATGACCTTATATTCAAAAGTAATGATCTTTGATTTTATCTCTATTATGCAGTTCATGTAGGGAATTTGATAAGAATAATTTGATTATTGATGCGTATTCCATCCAATTCAATGAAACTAGGAAAATCAGAAAGTTAATTTGTGCTTTTCACAATTAATTTGGGGCATTGTCATTCATGGTTTAAAGGGATCAAATCTGGTTACATATGTGCATGTGTGGAGAAGAACCCCCTAACTAGCCTTTTTCCCATTCAATTCACCTAGTTTAGTGCCTAATCTGTTTAGTTTACAATCTGTCCATTTTAATTAATTTCGTCCAAATCAATTTCCCATTTTATTAAGTGTGTTAGATTAGTTAGAAAAGTATTTGAATCTGTCCAAATTAGTGTTTTGAGTCTAAGTTAGTTAAATTTCGTCCAAATCACCCTTTAGAGTCTAGTTTGAGTCTATTTGAGTGTTTTGGGCTGTTTTGAGTCATATAGGTCTAGGTAAGTGTTTTAAAGTTTAATTTTGTGGTTCTAAGTCAGTTTAGAGTAGATTTGCATCCCTAGTTAATCCCCGGTTAGAACGATCCCTACTTGCATTTATGCTACAATTGTCACAAATAGGGTTTAATTTGTGTGTCAACATAATTTTCACATCAGTGCCAACTTCTTTTCCACTTATCAAGGTGATTGCTTTGGCAGATTCGAACCCTCCCTTTGGATTGACAATGGTTGACCTCGGGAGCTTGCCTTGGTCTCGGAATTGCCCTACAAACTCCGCAATCTGCCCAATTTGCTTCTCTAAGTGGTCCACCCTTTTGTCTCGGTTTTGCATGGCTTTGTTTTGATTCTCTTGCCCCTGAGACAAATTGGTAAGTACCTTAAGAAGTGTAGCATTGTCCAAAGACGTACCTTGATTGTTTTGAGCAGATTGGGATTGGTTTGGATTAGTGCCGTAGGGTTTAGTGTAGAACCCCGAAGGTTGTTGCCTAAAGCCCCCTTGTTGTTGAGGTTGTTGAGGTTCCCTCCACTTGAAGTTTGGACGGTCTCTCCAACCCGGATTGTATGTGTTGGAAAAGTGATCATTCCTTGGCTGATTTTGGCTTGGAAATCCAATGGCATTTGCACTCTCCCATCCCCCATTCTCAATCAGTTGAGGGCACTTTTCCGAAGGGTATCCTTGGATAGAACATACGCCACATACGATTGGTCCTTGTATCTTCATTCCTTCGGCCATCTGAGACACAATAAAAGTAAGATTAGCTAATTGAGTTTGAATGTCGGATTGAGAACTTACCTCATGCACTTGTTGCCATGGGAGGTCCCTTTGCCCAATTCCTTCATATTCCTTGTGCATTGAGAGCACGGTTTGCAATTAGGTTCTTGACTGCCATGGGAGTTTTGTCCACTGATGCGAGATTTATACGCACACAAATTAAACCCTCTTTTCGTCAAATTGTAGTATATGTATAAGTAGGGATCGTTCTGGACCGGGGATTAGGAGGGATTGTTAACCACTTGGATTTGACTCAAAAACGTAAAATAACAATATAAAACACTATACTAGACTCAAAGAATGCAAAACTAATCTTTAAAACACTAAGACAAACCAAAGACTCAAAATGCTTTTAAAAACACAAACTAAAATGATTTCTAACTAAATTGACATTAAAGTAAAGGGGGATTTAAGTTTATACGAAATTAAATTAAATGAACAAATTAAAACAGAATGTAAATATGGAATTGATGAAATGGAATGAATGGATGATAGAATAGCTAAGGGGTTCTTCTCCACACATGTTACACTTGCATACAAGATTGATTCTCAGTTGGTCTTTCGATAAATCATGAAACTCAATGCTCCAAGTTAATTAGGTCCGCTTAAATTAACTTTCAGATTTCCCTAGATTCATTGGATTGAATGGAATACGCATTACAACCAAATTATTCTTAATCAAAGTCCCTAACTATGGAATACGCATGATAGAGACATTCAACAAAGATCATTAAGTTCAACGGAAATCATAAACATCGACGAGGCATTCGTTACTATGGAATACGCATGAAACTTATGCCAAGAATTCGTTTAACGCGATTGTTTATAAGCAACCTCCACTACTTGTGAATATAAGTTCATTACGATTAGGTGAAATTCACTTATATTCTAGCGTCATATTTATGCATGAAAATTAAGCGCGCATTCTTAATAAACATTCATAAATAAGTTATCAATCAAACGGTTAAACAAATTGAATCCACAACTTATGAAATTTCAACCAAAAGTAATCAATTCATATTGCAAGTAATAAACATAGTTTCGAATCACCCCCTAGCTAAAGGGGGTTTTAGTTCCTCATTACGTTGAAATTAAAGAAACACCTAAACATTCCAACAACTCAAACTTGAATTGTATGAACGTTTAGGCACTCTTCTCTTCCATTCCTTATACGTACAAAACAAAGAGAATTAAAATGAAACATTGAAATCAAAGAATCACCTAAACATTCCAACAACTCAAACTTGAATTGTATGAACGTTTAGGTCCTCTTCTCTTCCTCGTTGTTGTAGCACAAGGTCTAAGGTGAGGTTTGGAGGATTATGGAAATGGTAGAGGAGTGGTGTTGTGAAGTGTTGGAATGGTGTTTGGATTGTAAGGGAGATACACAGCAACAATGGGTTTGTTGCTTGGTGTTTGTGACTGAAATCTGTATGGAAGAGTGAATGAAAATTGAGGAGTGTTGGATGCTTATTTATAGGTGAAATGGGGGGAACAAAAGAGGGAATATTGCAGCTAGGAGGGAATGAATGATTATGGGTGCATGTGTTTGGAATAATGAAGGGGGAATGTATGTAATAAAACAACTAGGAAAAGTTATGGAAAGCTGGAAATGGGAGTGGGAACTCACGGCATTGTTGGGTTGTTTATGGGAGAATAAATGTATGATAATGGCTAAATGATTAAAGGGAATGAATGGGAGTGACACTAGGTTGGTTATGCATGTGGAATGTGGCTGAATTGTTGGTGAAATGATGAATGGGAAAGCTGGAATTTCAAAGGGGGAGCCACGGCATTGAGTTGTTTTTTTGATGATTTAAAATGTTGATGCATGATGAAGAGTTAATAAATAATGCATGTAGGGTTAGCTAGGTTGTGTGATGATGAGTGTATGTGACATTGTTTTGTGACAAAGAATGGATAGGGTGAATGATTATGTGGCTACATGTTTGAATGATTAAAGTGCATGTGGGTTGATTGAATGAATGCAAAGTGAATGAATAATGAAATGGGAAAGCATGACCAAGGTGGAAATGCATGTGAAATGTTGGAAAGGGATTGGGAATGCACGGCTTTGGGGAAAGAATGAGTGGATGTGCAAATGTGTTTTAATTAATGAAAGTGTTTGGAGAATGAATGCAATGATGAAGAGTGAATAAAGAATGCATGTAGGGTTAGCTAGGTTGGCTTTGTTTGGGTGCATGTGTGTTAATGGTGGTTTTGCATGTGAATTGATGGATTGTTTTTGATGGAATGGATGGTTCTTTGCATGGCTATAAGGGAGAGAATAAGAGAGAATGGGCTAGGCCCTTTGTTTTATGTCCAAAGTGAATACAAGGCCTTCAAATTCGTCCATCCTTTTGGCTCCATGGATAAGCTATCCAATCCATGCCCAAAAATGCTCCAAATGGCCTCAAAATGCACTTTCTTGCTCCCTAGGCCCTTAGAACCTGAAAACACACAAAAGAAGCATAAAGGACTAAAATAACGAGAGAAACATAACGTAAATGCACGAGAACAAGCCATTTAAGTCGCATGAATATGCTCCTATCAAACTCCCCCACACTTATCTTTTGCTAGTCCTCGAGCAAAACAAAAAAAACAAAACAAGACCTAAACCTTCCAACAATCGTCTTAGGGATTTCCAATGCACCTGACACGTTAAAAATCATCATTCCCACAGATTTTGGTTATCTTTACACTTAAGTACATACTTAATCATAGTCACCACATACTAATTCACAATTAAGCATTTAAAACTATATTTTGAATGTAGTAACATGCCTTAGAGAATTTGCTCAATTCCTTACAAGATATGCACTCAGTTTTCACTCAGATTTTCTGACTACACACCCTAAACTAGTTATATGTGAGAAGATTGATGTAAACATAAAAACGAACACTCACATATATGTATTTCAAAGGAAGCAATTTCTGGAGTTAATAAGCATGTTTAGATATGATCTCATGAATGGAATGCTACTACTTAGACGCGAGAACCAGTGACACCATAAGCTCATATCAATTCCAAACTCCACATTTTGAAACACATAACACTCAAGATAGAAGTCAAAGGGTAGTAACGGGGCTAGGGTATTGGCTAACAATGAAAGGTGAAGGATAAACAAACATTCTTAAAGCAATAGTGAGCAAAGTATTTGAATTAGGCACTTAGAATTCCCTTAAGAACGCAGAAGTCAACTTTGAACACCCAAGGGAAAGTCACACAAAACTTAGGGCCATATTCAACTTTTTGGACCCTTTCTTCAACCATCAACGCTCGTGAGTTCATTCTTACTTATTTTCACTCCTTTTTTTTTTTTCTTTTCTTCTTCTTTTTCTTTTGAATCTCAAAACATACATATAAACGTAAGAACAAACTTTTACTCCCCCACACTCATTTTCTTGCATAATGTAACTCAAAAGGAATTCATTTAAGTCATGCTCACTATACTTTAAGAACAAGGGTATAGGAAAGTCCTACTCTAAGCTAGGTAAGGGATGATGTGGTTAGCAAAGAAAATAGGCTAAACGAGGCTCAACGGGGTTAAAACTAATAACAAATACGAAATATGGGAAGTAAGGCTATTTGGTTATGGTGGCAACTACACAACTTCATCTTGATATATGTTATGCAATTCAATGTCATGCTTTGAATGAAACGGATATAAGTTCTAGCATTTAGTTCTATCATGATACAATTGCATCTAAGTAGCAACCAAGCAAGGAATAATGAGATCATGCAACAACTTTAGAAAACAAAGAATCACAGAATATAACTCTCCAAAGAAGGTAATGGCTCGAGTCTCACAGGGATGTAGCGTTATTATGAGTTCCTTCCTTCAAGCATGTTACAAAAACGAATTTTTCTTTTATGATTGCATGTGAAGTCATACATTATAACTATAACTAAACATATACCAAGAGTAAATCAAACTTTCATCCATGTTTATAACTCTTTTTAACAGTCATGCAATTACAAACCAAATCCTCATCATAACGTTGGAAGGTTCCCTAAGACACAAAAACAACTCAAAACACTCTTTTTAGGCTTTTCAAAAAAATGTTTTTCAAATTTTTATGTGATTTTCGGAGTTATAAAACAAAACACGCTAAAACAGTTTAAAAACACCTTAAAAACATTTAAAACAGCAAGGAACAACACTTGAAGTTATGGGCGATAAAATTCAACGAATTTGCATCAACATACTTAGTTACCCCCCCACACTTAAATCAAACATTGTCCTCAATGTTTTAAGCATAGATTCACACAAAGCATAAGTAAATACACAAAAAGCACTTAAACATACTAAACATGGCAGAATGTAATTAACAAAGAGAAGAGTTTAGAGACGCAAATCTGGTTATAGAGTGTAAATTCCATCTTCTCCTTGGTAATTGCATTGAGGCTTTTGATCTTTGTGATTCCACAGGCTTACTCTTGAACTGGTTTCTGCCCATCGTTGATTTTCCTTTGTGCTACTTCTTGAACTGGGCAGCATGATGGTTCTTTTGGTCTTCCCCGAAGGTCTGAGCCTACCCCTTTGGTCTGTTTCTTTGTTCAATCTTTCCAATTCGTATTGAAAAGGGTTGGAGGATAACTCAGCCTATGTTTGTCTCCACATGCTTCAATGTATCATTTTCACTTGCCTTACTCGCTCCCCTTTGCAGAAGTGGTCCCTTCTCCGGAAGTGTATCAACCGTTGAAGATGACTACTCGAGAGCAACGCTAGGTAAGCAATCAGGAATAGGTTCCAGGCAGTTGGCTCCAGATCGGAAGACTGACTCCAAGTCCCGGCTGATTGCTTCTTTTACTTTGCCATGCGAGTAAGAACAAGGACAAAGAAAAAGACAGGGAAAGAGCATGATATGAGATACTTTTGCTTTTGACCTTGATGATATGAGATACCTTTGCTTTTGAAGAAGCGGTGCATGAATCAGCACATGTATTTCCCCCTGGGTCATCTTTACTCCAGGCATCTGGTATCATCTTTGGGGAAGAAGAAAAAATTGAGTATTTCGAAAGGCTTTGCTGGGAGTGCGCCCTCAGAGGTGAGGGAGAGTTGGGCATTTTCTTCAGGTTTGCCCTACCATAAAAGACGAAGGTCGACATATATAGAGATAATATCAAGTGGTGGTACTTTTTACCCTTGTCGACAAACGTTTTGATCCCGCAATTCCGGCTTTTTGAAATAGTGGCGCCTCTTCGATCTTTGAATACGCCTCTTCGATTTCTGAGCAGGCGCCCCTTCGATTTCTGAACGACGTCCCTTTGCTTTCTGAACGACACGTGGTAGTGCAGATGCGGCTCCTTTTGACAAAGCTGCACGCGTCTTCTGAAAAGCAGAGAAAGCGTCGCCGAACTTTGCGCTTGTCGGCTAAAGATGTGTAGTTGCGATGATGGCCTCCACGTGTTTTCAGCTTTGTCAGAAATCTTTTGACAAAGTTGAACGCGTTTTCTGAAAAGCCGAGGGAGCGTCGCCTAACTTACGCCGGAAAATCCGGCTCTTTGAATCGGTGGACGCGTCGCCTTGGCTTTTTATAGAGCTATCGATCACCGCCAACATACACACTCTGAAGAACTTCCATTCTTGAAAATCGTCTCCGGCCCTTCGAAATTTAACTCCATCCACCCCTTCTCTTTGAACACTTTTGAAAAAAAATGGCAAACTCATCGAACCTTAGCTTAGATTTGAGTCTCAGCAGCGATCCGGTTGCGCCCCGTCAAGGTAATGTATGGCGCCCTTCTTTTTTATCTTCTAACGGTCCTCTTTCAGGTGAAGACTCTGTGATGCAGGACGCCACAACAGCTACAATAGTAGCTAAAAACCTCCTCACTCCAAAAGATAGTAGGCTGCTGTCAGGACGGTCCGATGAGTTGGCCGTTCAAGAGTCCCTCGCACTTAGTGTTCAGTGTGCGAGCTCTGTGTCCAACATGGGCCTACGCCTGCTTGCTCGGTCCCGCCAAGTGGAATCGTTGATGGCAGAGGTGGAAAGTCTTAAGCAGGAAATCAAACAGCTTAAGTACGAGAATAGAAGTTTGCATGTGCTTGCAAATAACTATTCGGCGGGCATGAAGAGGAAGCTTGATGAGCTGCAAGAATCTGAGGGTCGAATTCACAGTGACCGTCAAAGGCTTGCGTCTTATCTCCAGAGGCACCTTTTTCCTGGGTCATCCAGCGCTTGGCCAAGTATTGAGGCCTGGAATGCTCTAGCTCCGATGCCTCCCGCTCCGATGGCTTCCGCTCTGATGCCTCCCGCTTCTATGCCTCCCGCTTCTGCGCCTCGTAGTGGGGCTTCACGTAAACAACCTTTGTGAAGCTCCACCTTTCTCCATGTTTAGTATCTTTCTTTTTTTTTTTTTTTTTTTTTATTAACATAAATAAAATCAAACGGCATGGAATTGGTCCTTGAATGGAAGGTGATACTTGAAGTGAACCGGCATTGGTTTGAATTCTAGTGTAAGTGCCTGATTCAAAAAAAATAGCAAGTTAGTATAAAATCTAATGGAATTTGGAAAAAAATACTTACTTGTTTTGTCCGACAAGAACTCAATGACAAATACCACTCCTTTGAAAGTTTCAGGGATATTGGACTTGGCCAGATTGCAAGTGATGGTTATTACTTGTCCAATGTCATCAAATTTAACTTCTTTGGATTTTGTGGTTTCAAGAATGTCCTCTTTGATGAATTCATGACATTCCCTACTTGTCACCTTTGGAAGGGCTTCCAAGATGTCTTTTTCGTCTTCTTCTTCCTTGGAAGTCATGAATCTTGGAACAGGGTTAAAAATAATGAAATTTGGAACAACCATACCTGTATTAGATGGCATAGGAGCAATAGGTGCCTCCGGTAAAGGTGTTTCCACCCTTGCCGTGGGTTGGGTGTATTCCTCTTCCTTGTGATTTGATTTTGATGGTTGAGGGTCCGTTCCAACCTCCTTGTCACTTCTCAACATGATTTCCTTGGCAGTTTCAAATTCTCCCTTCGGATTTGCAATGGTTGAACTAGGGAGTTCGCTTTGGTCGCAAAATTGTCCTTCGAACTCCGCTATCTGCCCAATTTGCTTTTCCAGAGTAGTAAGTAATTGAAAAATCGTATCATTATCATTTAAATTACCTACATTACTTTGGGCAGGTTGTGGTGGCTGCATAGGCGTTGAATAGAACTCCTCATACGGCTGCCAATATCCTTCTTGTTGAGCCTCATTGTCTTGATTTTGTGAGCCCTGCACCAAACAAATTAATTCATTAAGCTTTTGATTATAATCTATTGACGAACTTGAGTTTGGTTGGGCATATTGAATATGAGGTTGTGGTGGCTGCCAATATCCTCCTTGTTGAGCATTTTCAGGTTCCCACCACATAGAGTTTGAATGATCACTCCAATCCGAATTGTAAGTATTGGAAAACACGTTATTCCTTGATTGAAGATTAAATATATCAACTCTTTGCATTTGGGACCTTTCCATGAGTTGTGACAAAAGAGAAGCATTATCAAGTGCCATCTTGTTCTTAACAAACAAAACACAAATAAAAAAAAACTAAATCTAAAAGACAATACAGAAACAAACAATCCAAGGGATTAGCAAATTTTCTAATCCCCGGCAGCGGCGCCAAAATTTGATGCGAGATTTATACGCACACAAATTAAACCCTCTTTTCGTCAAATTGTAGTATATGTATAAGTAGGGATCGTTCTGGACCGGGGATTAGGAGGGATTGTTAACCACTTGGATTTGACTCAAAAACGTAAAATAACAATATAAAACACTATACTAGACTCAAAGAATGCAAAACTAATCTTTAAAACACTAAGACAAACCAAAGACTCAAAATGCTTTTAAAAACACAAACTAAAATGATTTCTAACTAAATTGACATTAAAGTAAAGGGGGATTTAAGTTTATACGAAATTAAATTAAATGAACAAATTAAAACAGAATGTAAATATGGAATTGATGAAATGGAATGAATGGATGATAGAATAGCTAAGGGGTTCTTCTCCACACATGTTACACTTGCATACAAGATTGATTCTCAGTTGGTCTTTCGATAAATCATGAAACTCAATGCTCCAAGTTAATTAGGTCCGCTTAAATTAACTTTCAGATTTCCCTAGATTCATTGGATTGAATGGAATACGCATTACAACCAAATTATTCTTAATCAAAGTCCCTAACTATGGAATACGCATGATAGAGACATTCAACAAAGATCATTAAGTTCAACGGAAATCATAAACATCGACGAGGCATTCGTTACTATGGAATACGCATGAAACTTATGCCAAGAATTCGTTTAACGCGATTGTTTATAAGCAACCTCCACTACTTGTGAATATAAGTTCATTACGATTAGGTGAAATTCACTTATATTCTAGCGTCATATTTATGCATGAAAATTAAGCGCGCATTCTTAATAAACATTCATAAATAAGTTATCAATCAAACGGTTAAACAAATTGAATCCACAACTTATGAAATTCCAACCAAAAGTAATCAATTCATATTGCAAGTAATAAACATAGTTTCGAATCACCCCCTAGCTAAAGGGGGTTTTAGTTCCTCATTACGTTGAAATTAAAGAAACACCTAAACATTCCAACAACTCAAACTTAAATTGTATGAACGTTTAGGCACTCTTCTCTTCCATTCCTTATACGTACAAAACAAAGAGAATTAAAATGAAACATTGAAATCAAAGAATCACCTAAACATTCCAACAACTCAAACTTGAATTGTATGAACGTTTAGGTCCTCTTCTCTTCCTCGTTGTTGTAGCACAAGGTCTAAGGTGAGGTTTGGAGGATTATGGAAATGGTAGAGGAGTGGTGTTGTGAAGTGTTGGAATGGTGTTTGGATTGTAAGGGAGATACACGGCAACAATGGGTTTGTTGCTTGGTGTTTGTGACTGAAATCTGTATGGAAGAGTGAATGAAAATTGAGGAGTGTTGGATGCTTATTTATAGGTGAAATGGGGGGAACAAAAGAGGGAATATTGCAGCTAGGAGGGAATGAATGATTATGGGTGCATGTGTTTGGAATAATGAAGGGGGAATGTATGTAATAAAACAACTAGGAAAAGTTATGGAAAGCTGGAAATGGGAGTGGGAACTCACGGCATTGTTGGGTTGTTTATGGGAGAATAAATGTATGATAATGGCTAAATGATTAAAGGGAATGAATGGGAGTGACACTAGGTTGGTTATGCATGTGGAATGTGGCTGAATTGTTGGTGAAATGATGAATGGGAAAGCTGGAATTTCAAAGGGGGAGCCACGGCATTGAGTTGTTTTTTTGATGATTTAAAATGTTGATGCATGATGAAGAGTTAATAAATAATGCATGTAGGGTTAGCTAGGTTGTGTGATGATGAGTGTATGTGACATTGTTTTGTGACAAAGAATGGATAGGGTGAATGATTATGTGGCTACATGTTTGAATGATTAAAGTGCATGTGGGTTGATTGAATGAATGCAAAGTGAATGAATAATGAAATGGGAAAGCATGACCAAGGTGGAAATGCATGTGAAATGTTGGAAAGGGATTGGGAATGCACGGCTTTGGGGAAAGAATGAGTGGATGTGCAAATGTGTTTTAATTAATGAAAGTGTTTGGAGAATGAATGCAATGATGAAGAGTGAATAAAGAATGCATGTAGGGTTAGCTAGGTTGGCTTTGTTTGGGTGCATGTGTGTTAATGGTGGTTTTGCATGTGAATTGATGGATTGTTTTTGATGGAATGGATGGTTCTTTGCATGGCTATAAGGGAGAGAATAAGAGAGAATGGGCTAGGCCCTTTGTTTTATGTCCAAAGTGAATACAAGGCCTTCAAATTCGTCCATCCTTTTGGCTCCATGGATAAGCTATCCAATCCATGCCCAAAAATGCTCCAAATGGCCTCAAAATGCACTTTCTTGCTCCCTAGGCCCTTAGAACCTGAAAACACACAAAAGAAGCATAAAGGACTAAAATAACGAGAGAAACATAACGTAAATGCACGAGAACAAGCCATTTAAGTCGCATGAATATGCTCCTATCATCCACCAACGCACCTCCCGCCGAGGCATCGAGCATTTGCCGTTCAATTGGAAGGAGGCCTTCATAGAAGTATTGAAGTAGAAGCTCCTCCTTCATTTGATGTTGAGGACATGATGCAACAAGGGCTTTAAAATGCTCATAGTACATCGGAAAAGACTCCCTTTGACTTTGTTGGATTCCGCTAATCTTCTTCCTCAAGAGAATGACTCTTGAAGTAGGAAAGAACTTCTCAAGAAACGCCCTCTTCATGCTCTCCCAAGAAGTGACCTTCCGGGTGCTATTTCGTATAACCAATCCTTGGCCTTCTCCAATAATGAGAATGGAAAGTCCTTCATCTTCAAAATATTGCTATCAACATTGATTGGAGTCATGCTCGAACACACCACCTCGAACTCCTTTAAATGCTTGTTGGGATCCTCCATGGACAGTCCATGGAACTTTGGAATGTGGTTCAATAAACTTGACTCCAATTCAAATTCATCGGTTTTATCTTGAGCTGCCCTTGGGTATTGGATGCATAATGGTGCGGCATTGTCCATTCCCAAGGCGGAAAGCTCCTTGATTGTACGGTTGTACGTTGCCATGGCTTGGACCTCTTCTTCCTCCCTTGCCGTGGGCTCCTCTTCCTCCTCAAAATTAGAAGCCGAACTAGAACTTGATTGGTGAAGTTCTGGGTCCTTCTTCTTCCTTCTCAAAGTGCGCTCAAAATCGTCGTCAAAATCCAAGATATTTGCACGAATAGGTTGAGAACTACGAGTCATAAACTAGTACCTACAAACAAGAAAAGAAACAAGGTCAGTAGCTAAAACAAAGATGTATGAAAAAGAAACAAAAAGAAACAACGGGGGATTAGCAAAGTTGCTAATCCCCGGCAACGGCGCCAAAAATTTGATGTGATAAATAATAGCACTCAAATTAAACCCTCATTTTGACAATTGTAGTATAGTTATAAGTAGGGATCGTTCTAGGCCGGGGATTAGGAAGGATTGCTAATCTAATGAAAACTGACTCAAAGATACAAAAATATGCTTAAAAACACTTAAACAAACTCAAAGACTCTTAACTAAACTTATATGACTCAAAACAAACTTAAAAGACTCAAAACAACTCAAGACAATCAAAAAGACTCAATTTAGATTCTAGGACTTAGTATGGACGAAAATAGAATTAGTTTCGACTCAAAAACACACTTTTGGAAAGATTTAAGACAAGTAAGTAAAGGAGATTGGGTTTTGGACGAATTTAAGAGAAAAACAAGTAAATAAAAGACTTAAAAGAGATTTGAACGAATTTGGAAAAACCAATGGATGATTAGATAGCTAGGGAACACTTTTCCACATATGACATATTCACACATAAATTGACTTTCAGTTCCTTTTTCAATACAAAAATAGCTTAAACTACTAAAATAACTATGAACTAACAACATTAATGCACGAAAACAAGCTAACTAAGTCACCTAAATATGCTCCTATCACACATGAGACTTATACCAAGGATTTACTTAACGCGATTGTGACAAGCAACCTCCACTACTCGTGAATATAAGTGAATAACTATTACGTGAAGCCCCCTTATATTCTAGCATCAAATTCATGCATGCAAATTAAGTGTCGACCCCCAACCCACATACATAAACAAGTTTTAATAACTTAAATAAGAAAATCACATTCATGCCTTAAGAAACAATAACTGGACGTAATCAATTCATATAAAACATATAATCATGGCTTCGAATTCACCTCCAACTAAAAAGAAATTAGTTTCTCATGTTCATCATAATTGAAAACCAAATTAACATAAACATTAAACTAAGACTAAGGATAGAAAGAACCAAGAAACGCTCCACACTCCAATGGCATGCACGGCACTCCCTTGGATGGCAGATTGCACAAGTCCTCCTCTCTTTCCTTCCTTGTTTGCGGCACTAGGGTGGTATAGGGTGAATTGTGGTGTTTGATGGCTGAAAGTATGAATGAATGAGTGAATGGATGAATTGAATGGTGCGGCATAGGGCTGTATTTATAGGCTAATTATTCACAATTTAGTGAAGGAAAAGGATTGCACAATCCCATGGGAAAAGGGTTAAGTCTAGGCAGAAACCAAAAGGGAATGGGATAGGTAGTGCACGACATAGTTTTAGGGGGTTCTAGAAGGATAGGTGTGGCACATTTGTAGGGGGGAAGATAATGTGTTCTAGAAAGAGTGTTTAGGGTAGATTCCTAAACCTAAAGGGACAAGAACACACGGCATAGGTATAGAGGAAGGATTGCAACTCCTAAACCGACAAGGAATGGCCTACATACGGCATACAAAGGGTTTATGCTTCTAGAATCTGACGTAGGTGTTTAAAGGTGTAACTAATCCCCTCTAATTAGCTAGATTTAAGTCCTAACCTGATTTGGATAGGATAGGATAATGTTAGAGTTAGGAAAGGATAAGGTTGGTTAGGATAGGATAAGATAAGGTTGGATAAGGTTCCTTATTTCTTGCTATTTCCTTATCTTCTTTGCACTTGGGCTGCTTTCTCCAGATTTTTAGCCTTTCCTAGCCCTTCTTGACTTCAATTTCGTCCATCCTCTTTGCTCCATGGTTAAGCTATCCAATCCATGCCCAAAAATGCTCTTTTTAGCTTCAAAATGCCCTTTCTTGCTCCTTTTGCCATTAGACCTAAAAACATACGAAAATAGCTTAAAAGACTAAAATAAATAGTAATTAACTCACTAAATGTGATGTTATAAATACTAACACTCAAATTAAACCCTCTTTTTGACAATTGTAGTATAGATATAAGTAGGGATCGTTCTAGACTGAGGATTAGGAGGGATTGCTAATCTAATGAAAACTGACTCAAGGATACAAAAAATATGCTTAAAAACACTTAAACAAACTCAAAGACTCTTAACTAAACTTATATGACTCAAAACAAACTTAAAAGACTCAAAACAACGCAAAACAATAAAAAAGATTCAATTTAGACTCTAAGACTTAATTTGGACGAAAATAGAATTGGTTTTGACTCAAAAGACTCAAAAACACACTTTAGGACAGATTTGAAACAAGTAAGTAAAGGGAATTGGGTTTTGGACGAATTTAAGACAAAAATAAGTAACTAAAAGACTTAAATGCAATTTGGACGAATTTGAGAAAAACAATGGAGGATTAGATAGCTAGACAATACTTTTCCACACATAATACATTCAAATACAAATTGATTTCAAGTTGCTTTTTCGATAAACCATGAACCTCAACACCCCATATTAACTGTGACATCACTAATTAACCCTCAGATTTTCCTTAAGTTATTGGATTGGATGACATCATACTACAACCCAAAGCATTCTTCAAAAGTTCCCTACATGACATCATAATAGACATACAATCAAAGATCATTACGTTCAATGAAAATCATAAGTATTGACAAAGCACTTGTAACTATGACAGCATGATACTTGATAGGAGCATATTTAGGCGACTTAGTTGGCTTGTTCTTGTGCATTTACGTTGTTATTTCTTAGTTCTTTAAGTCTTTTAAGCCATTTTCGTATATTTTCAGGTTCTAAGGGCTAAAAGAGCAAAAAAGTGCATTTTGGAGCCTTTTGGAGCACTCTTGGACTAAGGATGGATAGCTTATGCTTGGAGCCAAAGTGTTGGACGAAATTGAAGACCAAGTGAGCCTAGAATCGAAGGAAGAAGGAGGAATCAAGAATTGGAAACCAGTTTCCATTATGGGGAGTTTCTATTCTTGAAAGGTTTCCAATTGTGCAAGTTTCCAAATAATGTTGGTTGCCTAAATCACATGTTCTAGAAGCCCTAGACATGTCCTAAATTGTGCCGTGAGTTACCTTCCTTTTCTCTCCCAAAATCTGCAAGATTATGTCCCAATCCTTGTCTTAAAAGTCTTAGCCGCACCTATACATTCCTTTTCTCCCAAAATCTGCAAGTTTAATTGCACTTTCCCTTTCTTTTCCTCCCTTTGCCGCAAGACTTAGCCCTTTTCCCCTAATTCCTGATTTCAATTACCTATTCTAAAGGGATTTAACTTAATTCCTGATTCTTAGAATGGATTTGGGGAATTAAACACTCACTTATTTCCTATAAAAGCCTTGCCGTGCATCTCCCTTGACCTTTCCTCTTCCTTGCCGTGCAAGGGAGATGATTCTTTCCTATTTCATTGCATTAAAACACATTCCTTTTGTGTTTAATCCCTTTGCCGTGGGTTTTAGGTAGTTTCCTTCACTTTTCTGATTTGATTTCCTATTTCTAAAAGCTTTTGACTTAAATTCTGATTACCTAAATAACCTAGGGTTTTAATTCCTGAAATCCTATTAATAAACCTCCTTGTTGCAGCCACAAAAGATGGATTCATTCACCATTCACGCCAGAAATTCATCCCTTCCCTCTAACACATCCATACTTCACCATTCTCTATATTTTCTGCCCAAAACCAACCTTTGCCGTCCCCTACATCCATCCCAAACCTAAATCCATCATTCTACATCATCCATAACCCCTTAGACTCACCAAACCTCTTGTGCCGCAGCAATTAGGAGAGGAAGGAAGCCTTGAACGTTTCATGCTTGCAAATTGGAGTGTTCTTAGGTGTACTTCGTTCTTGTTTTCAATGTTTACTTTGTTATTAATCTCTGAGTTTGCTGTAATCATGAGTGGCTAAACCCCTAATTAGTTAGGGGAAAGTTTGAAGCCATGAACATGTTTGAATTATGAATTGATTTCTTCCAATTGTGATTTGTTAAGTTGTGATTGCAATTCAATTATCTGTTTATTAAAAACTTGTTCTTGTATGTTGATTAAGGATGCATACTTAGTTTTCATGCATGAACTCGATGCTAGTTTATAAATGAGTTTCACCTAATCGTCACAAGTTTATAAACATGAGTAGTGAAGGTTGCTAGTCACAACCGCGTTAATTGAATTCTTGGCAAGAGTATCATGCATTCATATTTACAATTGCCTCGTCAACACTTATGATTTTCATAGAGCATAATGATCTCTCACTGTATCTCTTCTATGCATTCATGTTGAGGACCATTGGAGAATAATTTGAATTGTCGCATGCATCATCCAATTTAATGACATAAGGAAATCTGAGGGTTAATTAGTGCATCACGGTTAACTTGGGGTGTTGAGCATCATAGTTAGTGAAAAGCAATTGGAAAGTCGATTCATATACAAATATGTCATGTGTGGAGAATGGACCTCTAACTAATCCATCCATCATCTTGTTTTCAAAATTCGTTTTACAATCTGCCTAGTTTTATAACTTGTTTTGTTATTTCAATTTTCGTCAAATCAAAACCCCCCTTTACTTTCTTGTTCTATAGTGTTTAGAATCTGTTTAGTTTGTGTTTTAAAGTGTTTTGAGTCAAACCATAACCTTAAATTCGTCCAAAATTGTGTTTAAGGTCAGAAACTGCCTAGTTAGTGTTTTTAGGCAGTTTTGAGTCTTTTGAACTTGTTTTGAGTCCTTTGAGTCTTTGTGAACGTTTTTAACTTTGTTTTTATGTTTTTGAGTCAGTTTAGAAGTTTTAGCAAGCCTTCCTAATCCCCGGTCCTGAACGATCCCTACTTGCATCCTTACTACAATTTGACAACAAGAGGGTTAATTTGTGTGTTAAGTAATTTTTGCATCAATACTCATGCTAGGAATTTACTTAACATGATTGTGAAAACAACCTTAACTACTTATGAATATAAGTTTGGGACGATTATGTGAAACTCCCTTATATTCTAGTACCAAATTCAAGCATGCAAATTAAGTAGGCCTCCCTAATCAACATACAAGAATAAGTTATCCATCAAATGGTTAAGTAAATTGCATTCACAATCTATGAAATCACAACTGGACTTAATCAATTCATATCATAAATATAATCATGGTTTCGAAGCCTCCCCTAGCTAAAACGAGTTTACCCTCTCATGTTCACAACAAAACAAAGGAAAATTGAATTAAACATTGAAAACAAAAGATAGATTACACCTAAAAACGTTCCAACACTCCAACTTGAATACACAAACGTCCAAGGCTTCTTCTTCTCTTCTTCTTCCTTGCAAAGTTGCGGCACAAGAGTCTAGGGGTGATTTTGGATGGATTTCTGGGTTGTCAATGGATTTAGGTTGGTAGGGTGGTGCGGTAAAGGTTGGGAATGGTGTATGAGTGTTTGGGTGAAGGTATGAAAGTGTATGAATGGTGGAAGAAAGGTTGAAAGCTGCAGCAAAGGTTGGGAGAAAGGATGAAGGATGGCAGATTGTGTGGGTGAATGATTAGGGTAGAGTGAGGGTGCAGCATGATAGGAGCATATTAAGGCGACTTACTTAGCTTGTTTTCATGCATTTATGTTATTAATTCATAGTTGTTTTAGTATTTTAAGCCATTTTCGTATGTTTTTAGGTTCTAATGGCAAAGGGAGCAAGAAAGTGCATTTTGAGGCTATTTGGAGCATTTTTGGGCATGGATTGGATAGCTTAACCATGGAGCAAAGAGGATGGACGAAATTGAAGACAAGAAGAGCTAGGAAAGGCTACAAATCTGGTGGAAGAAGTTTTATTCCAATGAAGATAAGGAAGTGATAGGAGCATATTCATGCGACTTAAATGGCTTGTTCTCGTGCATTTACGTTATGTTTCTCTAGTTATTTTAGTCCTTTATGCTTCTTTTGTGTGTTTTCAGGTTCTAAGGGCAAGGTATGCAAAAGGATGCCTTTTGGAGCCTTTTGGAGCAAATTAGAGATTGGAATGGATATCATATGCTTGGAGCCAAGAGGATGGACGAAATTAAAGACTTGAAGTAGGAAAGTTAAATCCTAAAAGACCTCATGTTTAAGCATCATTGAAGACTCCTACGCATTTTAGAACACAAAAACAACATTCCTTGCAACCTTAGGACATTGTCGTGTGTTTCCTTGTGTCTCCCTTCCTTGCCATGCAAGGAAGGGCTTTGTTCCCTATTTTAAACACTTAAAGCATTCATTTATCATATCATTCACTTATTATAAGCATTCACTTATCATATCATTCACTTATCAAACCATTCACTTATCACTTCCATTCACTTATCACTTATCACTTCCATTCACTTATCACTCACCACATATCATTCATTTATCACTTAACATATCATTCATTTATCACTTAACATATCATACACTTATCATAATCATTCACTTATACACTTATCATAATCATTCACTTATTCTTTCATCATTCAACCACCAATTCAACACATGCATTTCAAACCTTTCAACACCCTTTAATCATCTCCCTTTAAGTTATGATTTTATTTCCTAACCCTACATGCATTATTTATTAGCATCTTCACATGCATTCACACACACTTCACACAAACAAACAACTCAAAACCGTGAGCTCCCATTCCCTTATGCCATTTTCAGATTTCCACCCACTAACCTAGTCATCAACACATGCATTCCCTTCACATTCACCCACATGCACTCCCACTCTTTAATCATATGCACTCCCATCATAATTCCACCACCAATTCAGCCACAAAACATTATCATTGCACCACATTCAACCACTCCACATCCCTCACCAAGAAACCATTCAACACACACATGCATCCTGAAATTCTTTGCCATGCAATCACATGCATTTCCCTTGACATTTTCAGCCATCACACTTCATCATTACACCACCATTCACTCTTTAACCCACACACACTTCACACAAACAACATTCACATGCATTCACATGCATTTCCAACACAAAACACACTCAAAACCGTGGCCACCTTTGCATTTCAGGATTCCCATTTGCATTTTCAGATTTCCAGCTTTCCCTTTTATTTTCCAGCTTTCATTCTTCATCATTGCAGCCATTCCACATGCAATTCTCCATCATTCCTCCACACAAACACCTTAAACAAATAGCCATATACATCTCCACTCCTCCTATAAATACCCTTGCATTCCCATCATTCAAAAGATCTCATTCCATTGTAGATACCACAACACAAACACTCCATTCCTTCTCTAGCCGTGAGTTTCTCTCCATTTTCTGCACCATTTTCTCCACCACTCCTCACCTATTTCCATAATTCCCCACTCCATTCCACACTTCCATCCCCCAAACCAATTATCCCTAGACCTTATGCTACAATAAAGAGGAAGAGAAGAGGGCCTAAACGTTCATACAATTCAAGTTTGAGTTGTTGGAATGTTTAGGCGTTTCTTTGATTTCAATGTTTAATTTCAATTCTCTTTGTTTTGTATGAGGAACTAAACCCCCCTTTAGCTAGGGGGGGATTCGAAATATATGTTTATGCTTGCATTTTGATTTGATTACTTTTAATTACGTTTCATAAGTTGTGAATTCAATTTGTTTAACTATTTGATTGATATCCTATTTATGTATGTTTATTGAGAATGAACGCTTAATTTTCATGCATGAATATGACGCTAGAATATAAGTGAGTTTCACGTAATAGTTATGAACTTATATTCACAAGTAGTGGAGGTTGCTTATAAACAATCGCGTTAAACAAATTCTTTGCATAAGTTTCATGCAATCATAGTAACGAATGCCTCGTCAGCACTTATAGTTTTCATGATGCTTAATGATTCTTGCTTGTTTCTCTATTATGCAATTCATGTAGGGAACTTGTGAGGAATGCTTTGGGTTGTCGTATGCAATCATCCAATTCATTAACTTAAGGAAAACTTGACGGTTAATTTAAGCGGACCTAATTAACCCGGGGTGTTGAGAATTCATGGTTTGTTGAAATGCAATTGGAAATCATTTTATTATGCAAGTGTAACATGTATGGAGATGAACCCCTTAGCTAGCCATACCATCCATTCATTTCCGTCAATTTCATATTTACAATTTGTTTTCTTTACAATCTATCCATTTTAGTTTAAATTCGTCCAAAATCAATCCCCCCATATTTCGTTTAAGTCTTAATCTTAATCTTTCTTATTTTTAGTTTTGAATTCTTCGAGTTTAGTATAGTGTTTTAGTTTGTGTTTTTACGTTTTTAAGTCAAATCCAAGTGATTAACAATCCCTCCTAATCCCCGGTCCAGAACGATCCCTACTTACATACTTACTACAATTGATAAAAAGAGGGTTTAATTTGTGTGCGTATAATTCCCGCATCAAATTTTGGCGCCGTTGCCGGGGATTAGCAACTTTGCTAATCCCTTAGTTCTTTTCTTTTTTTTTGGTTTAGTTGTTTTCGTTTTAGTTTCTAACTTAGTGTTGTTTTCTTTGTTTGTTGTTACTTTTGATTTTTGATTTAGTTCTCTTTCTTTTTAGGTACTAGAGAAGTAAGATATGGATTTTGCTAGCATTCAAGCTCAATTGGCAAATCTTACTTCTAAATTGTCGCCGTATGCCGAAAGGACCACAATGCAGAGTGTCCCTACATTTGGTGCTTCATATAGGCAAGGATTTCAAGCCAATCAATGTCCACAAAGAGATTGGAGGGATCATTCAAACTCTATATGGTGGGAAGATCAACAAGTTCAACGTGAAGCATATTGGCAACCATATGAGGAGTTCTATTCAAGACCTATGCAGCCACCACAACTTCATATGCAATATGCTCAATTAAATTCAAGTTCGCCAATAGATTATATTCAAATTCTTAATGAAATAAATTCTTTGGCGCAGGGGTCACAAAATCATGCCAAGGAAGCTCAACAAGAAGCATATTGGCAACCATATGAGGAGTTCAATACAACACCTATGCAGCCACCACAACCTCCCCCACAACAATTCCAATCAAGTTCAAGTATGTCCATGGATAATGATAAAAATTTTCAATTACTAAACTCTTTGACGCAGGACGAACAAAATCAAGACAAGAAGTTGGGTAAATTGGACGAGCAATTTGGGCAGATTATGGAGTTCATGAAACAAATTCAAGAGCAAAGTGAACTTTCCAACTCAACTATTGAAAACTCGAAGGAAGATTTTGAAATCCATAATGCTATCACTTTGGGAAGTGCTATGGAGGTTGGAGCTGACCTAAAAATGTCCAAACATAGCCTAGAAGTGGATGAAGAGCTGCTAATTGAGGAGGAGGAAGAAGACATGCACACGGCAAGGGTAGAACAACCCTTGCCGCAGCCCCCTAAGCCCTCTAAACCACCCACCACCAGTAAGGACGTCCCAATTTCATGTTATTCTGATGTTATTCCACCCAATGTCCCTTTTCCTAGCAGGTTTTTGATTCCCAACCAAGAAGAGAGTAAAAAGGACATCGTGGAAGCCTTCCCAAAGGTGCAAAATGCTATTCAAATTCTTGGTGCAACACAACAAGTTTTAGATGGTGTTGAATTCTTCAAAGGACTTTGTACACCAAGAAGAATGATTCAAGAGAAGGTAGTGGCTGGAGAAGATGTAGAAGGCATCAAAGAGGACAAATTTGAAACCACAATTCCCAAGGAAGTTGGATTTTATGACACGGGACAAGTCATAACTTTCGAAGGGGTGTTTATTCTGGAGTTCATTTTGGAGCACACAGGTAAGCCGCCTCCCCGAATTTCAATTTTCTTTTATACTAACATGTGGTTAATGATTCAGGCACCCAAAATGGAATTTAAACTATTACCGGATCATTTCAAGTATCACCGCCCATTCAAAGATAAATTCCATGCCGTTTGATTTTATTTATGTTAATAAAAAAATAAAAAAAATAAAAAAAAAAAAAAAAAAAAAAAAAAATTGAAAGAAAGATACTAAACATGGAGAAAGGTGGAGCCTCACAAAGGTTGTTTACGTGAAGCCCCACTACGAGGCGCAGAAGCGGAAGGCGCAGAAGCGGGAGGCATAGAAGCGGGAGGCATCGGAGCGGAAGCCATCGGAGCGGGAGGCATCGGAGCTAGAGCATTCCAGGCCTCAATACTTGGCCAAGCGCTGGATGACCCAGGAAAAAGGTGCCTCTGGAGATAAGACGCAAGCCTTTGACGGTCACTGTGAATTCGACCCTCAGATTCTTGCAGCTCATCAAGCTTCCTCTTCATCCCCGACGAATAGTTATTTGCAAGCACATGCAAACTTCTATTCTCGTACTTAAGCTGCTGGATCTCTTGCTTAAGTCTTTCCACCTCTGCCATCAACGATTCCACCTGACGGGAGCGGGCAAGCAGGCGTAGGCCCATGTTGGACACAGAGCTCGCACACTGAACACTAAGTGCGAGGGACTCTTGAACGGCCAACTCATCGGACCGTCCTGACAGCAGCCTACTATCTTTTGGAGTGAGGAGGTTTTTAGCTACTATTGTAGCTGTTGTGGCGTCCTGCATCACAGAGTCTTCACCTGAAAGAGGACCGTTAGAAGATAAAAAAGAAGGGCGCCATACATTACCTTGACGGGGCGCAACCGGATCGCTGCTGAGACTCAAATCTAAGCTAAGGTTCGATGAGTTTGCCATTTTTTTCAAAAGTGTTCAAAGAGAAGGGGTGGATGGAGTTAAAAATTTCACAAAGGGCCGGAGTCGAGTTTCAGGAATGGGAAATCTTCAGAGTGTGTATATTGGCGGTGATCGATAGCTCTATAAAATGCCAAGGCGACGCGTCCACCGATTCAAAGAGCCGGAATTTCCGGCGTAATTTAGGCGACGCGTTCTTGGCTTTTCAGAAGACGCGTTCAACTTTGGCAAAAGATTTCTGACAAAGCTGAAAACACGTGGAGGCCATCATCGCAACTACACATCTTTAGCCGACAAGCGCAAAGTTCGGCGACGCTTTCTCTGCTTTTCAGAAAACGCGTGCAGCTTTGTCAAAAGGAGCCGCATCTGCACTACCACGTGTCGTTCAGAAAGCGAAGGGGCGTCGTTCAGAAATCGAAGGGGCGCCTGCTCAGAAATCGAAGAGGCGTATTCAAAGATCGAAGAGGCGCCACTATTTCAAAAAGCCGGAATTGCGGGATCAAAACGTTTGTCGACAAGGGTAAAAAGTACCACCACTTGATATTATCTCTATATATGTCGACCTTCGTCTTTTATGGCAGGGCAAACCTGAAGAAAATGCCCAACTCTCCCTCACCTCTGAGGGCGCACTCCCAGCAAAGCCTTTCAAAATACTCAATTCTTTCTTCTTCCCCAAAGATGATACCAGATGCCTGGAATACATATGACCCAGGAGGAAGCAGCACAACAAATACATGTGCTGATTCATTCACCGCTTCTTCAAAAGCAAAGGTATCTCATATCATCAAGGTCAAAAGCAAAAGTATCTCATATCATGCTCTTTCCCTGTCTTTTTCTTTGTCCTTGTTCTTACTCGCATGGCAAAGTAAAACAAGCAATCAGCCGGCACTTGGAGTCAGTCTTCCGTTCTGGAGCCAACTGCCTGGAATCTATTCCTGATTGCTTACCTAGCGTTGCTCTCGAGTAGTCATCTTCAACGGTTGATACACTTCCGGAGAAGGGACCACTTCTGCAAAAGGGAGCGAGTAAGGCAAGTGAAAATGATACATTGAAGCATGTGGAGACAAACATAGGCTGAGTTATCCTCCAGCCCTTTTCAATACGAATTGGAAAGATTGAACAAAGAAACAGATAAAAGGGATAAGCTCAGACCTTCGGGGGAGACCAAAAGAACCATCCTGCTGCCCAGTTCAAGAAGTAGCACAAAGGAAAATCAACGATGGGCAGAAACCAGTTCAAGAGTAAGCCTGTGGAATCACAAAGATCAAAAGCCTCAATGCAATTACCAAGGAGAAGATGGAATTTACACTCTATAACCAGATTTGCGTCTCTAAACTCTTCTCTTTGTTAAATTACATTCTGCCATGTTTAGTATGTTTAAGTGCTTTTTGTGTATTTACTTATGCTTTGTGTGAATCTATGGTTAAAACATTGAGGACAATGTTTGATTTAAGTGTGGGGGGGTAACTAAGTATGTTGATGCAAATTCGTTGAATTTTATCACCCATAACTTCAAGTGTTGTTCCTTGCTGTTTTAAATTGTTTTTAAGTTGTTTTAGAGTGTTTTAGTATGTTTTGTTTTTATAACTCCGAAAAGCACATAAAAATTTGAAAAATTGTTTTGAAAAGCCTAAAAAGAGTGTTTTGAGTCGTTTTTGTGAGTTTGTGTCTTAGGGTACCTTCCAACACAATGATAAGGATTTGGTTTGTAATTGCATGACTGTTAAAAAGAGTTATAAACATAGAGAAAAGTTTGATTTACTCTTGGTTTATGCTTAGTTATGGTTATAATGTATGACTTCACATGCAATCATAAAAGAAAAATTCGTTTTTGTAACATGCTTGAAGGAAGGAACTCAAACAAACGCTACAACCCTGTGAGACTCGAGCCATTACCTTCTTTGGAGAGTTATTTTCTGTGATTCTTTGTTTTCTAAAGTTGTTGAATGATCTCATTATTCCTTGCTTGGTTGCTACTTAGAATGCAATTGTATCATGATAGAACTAAATGCTAGAACTTATATCTGTTTCATTCAAAGCATGATATTGAGTTGCATAACATATATCAAGATGAAGTTGTGTAGTTGCCACCATAGCCAAATAGCCTTACTTCCCATATTTCGTATATATTGTAAGTCTTAACACCGTTGAGCCTCGTTTAACCTATTTTCTTTGCTAACCATATCACCCCTTACCTAGCCTAGATTAGGACCATCCGTACCCTTGTTCTTAAAAGATAGTGAGCATGACTTAAATGAATTCCTTTTGAGTACATTTTGCAAGAAAATGAGTGTGGGGGAGTAAAAGTTTGTTCTTAAGTTTGTATGTTTTGAGAGTCAAAAGAAAAGAAGAAAAAAAAATTTGTGAAAAACATATGAAAAAGAAAAAAAGAGAAAAGAAAGAAAGAAAAAAAAAAAAAAAAAAAAAAAAAAAAAAAAAAGAGCTTGTTCCCCCTTGTTGTTCAAAAGTTGAGTTTTCATTCAAAAGTGAATTCTACGTTAATTCAAATGCTTTGCTCGCTATTTCTTTAAGAACCTTTGTTTTCCATATACCTTCTTTGTTAGCCAAACACCTTTAGCCCCGTTACACCCCTTTGACTTCTATCTTGATCGTTATGTGTTCAATAATGTGGAGTTTGAAATTGATATGAGCTTATGGAATCACTGGTTCTCATTCTAAGTAGTAGCATTCCATTCATGAGATCATATTCATGTCATTATCGTAAATCCAGAAAATGCTTTCCTTGTTATAACATATGTGAGTGTTCGTCTACATGTTTACATCAATCTTCTCACATATAACTAGTGTAGGGTGTGTAGTCAGAAAATCTGTGTGAAAAACGAGTGCATATCTTGTAAGGATTTGAGCAATTTCTCTAAGGCATGTTACTACATTCAAAACATGGTTTTAAATGCTTAATTGTGAACTAGTATATGGTGACTATGATTAAGAATGTACTTAAGTGTGAAGATGACTAAAATCTGTGGGAATGATGATTTTTAACGTGTCATGTGCATTGGAAATCCCTAAGACGGTTGTTGGAAGGTTTAGGTTGTGTTTTACTTGTTTTGTTTCGTTTGGTTTTGTTTTGTTTTTCTTTCTGTTTTGCTCGAGGACTAGCAAAAGATAAGTGTGGGGGTATTTGATAGGAGCATATTCATGCGACTTAAATGGCTTGTTCTCGTGCATTTACGTTATGTTTCTCTAGTTATTTTAGTCCTTTATGCTTCTTTTGTGTGTTTTCAGGTTCTAAGGGCAAGGTATGCAAAAGGATGCCTTTTGGAGCCTTTTGGAGCAAATTAGAGATTGGAATGGATATCATATGCTTGGAGCCAAGAGGATGGACGAAATTAAAGACTTGAAGTAGGAAAGTTAAATCCTAAAAGACCTCATGTTTAAGCATCATTGAAGACTCCTACGCATTTTAGAACACAAAAACAACATTCCTTGCAACCTTAGGACATTGTCGTGTGTTTCCTTGTGTCTCCCTTCCTTGCCATGCAAGGAAGGGCTTTGTTCCCTATTTTAAACACTTAAAGCATTCATTTATCATATCATTCACTTATTATAAGCATTCACTTATCAAACCATTCACTTATCACTTCCATTCACTTATCACTTATCACTTCCATTCACTTATCACTCACCACATATCATTCATTTATCACTTAACATATCATTCATTTATCACTTAACATATCATACACTTATCATAATCATTCACTTATACACTTATCATAATCATTCACTTATTCTTTCATCATTCAACCACCAATTCAACACATGCATTTCAAACCTTTCAACACCCTTTAATCATCTCCCTTTAAGTTATGATTTTATTTCCTAACCCTACATGCATTATTTATTAGCATCTTCACATGCATTCACACACACTTCACACAAACAAACAACTCAAAACCGTGAGCTCCCATTCCCTTATGCCATTTTCAGATTTCCACCCACTAACCTAGTCATCAACACATGCATTCCCTTCACATTCACCCACATGCACTCCCACTCTTTAATCATATGCACTCCCATCATAATTCCACCACCAATTCAGCCACAAAACATTATCATTGCACCACATTCAACCACTCCACATCCCTCACCAAGAAACCATTCAACACACACATGCATCCTGAAATTCTTTGCCATGCAATCACATGCATTTCCCTTGACATTTTCAGCCATCACACTTCATCATTACACCACCATTCACTCTTTAACCCACACACACTTCACACAAACAACATTCACATGCATTCACATGCATTTCCAACACAAAACACACTCAAAACCGTGGCCACCTTTGCATTTCAGGATTCCCATTTGCATTTTCAGATTTCCAGCTTTCCCTTTTATTTTCCAGCTTTCATTCTTCATCATTGCAGCCATTCCACATGCAATTCTCCATCATTCCTCCACACAAACACCTTAAACAAATAGCCATATACATCTCCACTCCTCCTATAAATACCCTTGCATTCCCATCATTCAAAAGATCTCATTCCATTGTAGATACCACAACACAAACACTCCATTCCTTCTCTAGCCGTGAGTTTCTCTCCATTTTCTGCACCATTTTCTCCACCACTCCTCACCTATTTCCATAATTCCCCACTCCATTCCACACTTCCATCCCCCAAACCAATTATCCCTAGACCTTATGCTACAATAAAGAGGAAGAGAAGAGGGCCTAAACGTTCATACAATTCAAGTTTGAGTTGTTGGAATGTTTAGGCGTTTCTTTGATTTCAATGTTTAATTTCAATTCTCTTTGTTTTGTATGAGGAACTAAACCCCCCTTTAGCTAGGGGGGGATTCGAAATATATGTTTATGCTTGCATTTTGATTTGATTACTTTTAATTACGTTTCATAAGTTGTGAATTCAATTTGTTTAACTATTTGATTGATATCCTATTTATGTATGTTTATTGAGAATGAACGCTTAATTTTCATGCATGAATATGACGCTAGAATATAAGTGAGTTTCACGTAATAGTTATGAACTTATATTCACAAGTAGTGGAGGTTGCTTATAAACAATCGCGTTAAACAAATTCTTTGCATAAGTTTCATGCAATCATAGTAACGAATGCCTCGTCAGCACTTATAGTTTTCATGATGCTTAATGATTCTTGCTTGTTTCTCTATTATGCAATTCATGTAGGGAACTTGTGAGGAATGCTTTGGGTTGTCGTATGCAATCATCCAATTCATTAACTTAAGGAAAACTTGACGGTTAATTTAAGCGGACCTAATTAACCCGGGGTGTTGAGAATTCATGGTTTGTTGAAATGCAATTGGAAATCATTTTATTATGCAAGTGTAACATGTATGGAGATGAACCCCTTAGCTAGCCATACCATCCATTCATTTCCGTCAATTTCATATTTACAATTTGTTTTCTTTACAATCTATCCATTTTAGTTTAAATTCGTCCAAAATCAATCCCCCCATATTTCGTTTAAGTCTTAATCTTAATCTTTCTTATTTTTAGTTTTGAATTCTTCGAGTTTAGTATAGTGTTTTAGTTTGTGTTTTTACGTTTTTAAGTCAAATCCAAGTGATTAACAATCCCTCCTAATCCCCGGTCCAGAACGATCCCTACTTACATACTTACTACAATTGATAAAAAGAGGGTTTAATTTGAGTGTCAAGTAATTCTCGCATCAGGAAGAAGCAAGAAACAAGGAACCTTATCCAACCTTATCTTATCCTATCCTAGAAACCTTATCCTATCCTAACTCTAACATTATCCTATTCTATCCTATCCAAATCAGATTGGGACTTAAACCTAGCTAATTAGGGGGAATCAATTACACATCTAAACACCTATTTCAGTTTCTAGAAGACTTATCCATACCAATGCCGCAAGACACCATTCCTTGTAGGTTTAGGAATCACAATCCTTTTCCTACTCTTATATCACATGTCCTAGGCCCTTTAGGATTAAGAATCTGCCTTAAACACAGTTTCTAGAACACCTTATCCTATCCCTACATGTGTGCCGCACCTAGCCTTCTAGAACTGCCTAATTCCTAGCCGCACTACCTATTCCAAATCCCACTTGATTTCTGCCTTGAATTAACCCTTTTTCGATGGGATTAGGCAATCTTTTTCCTTCACTAAGTGTGCCAAACTAGCCTATATAAACAGCCCTTGCCGCACCATTTAGAGCACCACCCCTTCACACAACATTCATACATTCCTTCAGAAATCAACCCTTTGCCGTGACCTTGCAACCACCCATCCATCATTCCTCTACCTCCACACCTCCATCCCAACCTCCATACACCACCATCAACCTTTGCCGCACCACCATACATACCTAAACCCATCCAAAACCCAGAAAATCATCCACAAACCCATCATAGACCTTGTGCCGTGACTTAGCAAGGAAGAGGAGAAGGAAGACCAAGCCTTGGGCGTTTGTACATTCGAGTTGGAGTGTTGGACGTTTCTAGGTGTAATCTATCTTTTATTTTCAATGTTTAAATCTATATTGCTTTGTTTTATCATGAACATGAGAGGCTAAACTCGTTTTAGCCTAGGGATGCTTTGAAACCATGATTACATTTATAATATGAGTTGATTAAGTCCAGTTGTGATTCATAAGTCGTGAACGCAATTTGCTTAACCATTTGATGGATAACTTATTCTTGTACGTTTATTAGGGAGGCCTACTTAATTTGCATGCTTGAATTTGGGGCTAGAATATAAGAGTGTTTCACATAATCGTTACAAACTTATATTCACAAGTAGTTAAGGTTGTTTTCACAATCATGTTAAGTAAATTCCTAGCATGCGTATCATGATGTCATAGTTACAAGTGCTTTGTCAATACTTATGATTTCCATTGAACGTAATGATCTTTGACCGTATCTCTATTATGATGTCATGTAGGGGACTTTTGAAGAATGCTTTGGGTTGTCGTATGATGTCATCCAATCCACTAACTTAAGGGAAATCTGAGGGTTAATTAGTGATGACACAGTTAATCTGGGGTGTTGAGGTTCATGGTTTATCGAAAAAGCAACTGGAAATCAATTTATGTTTGAAAGTATCATGTGTGGAGAAGTATCCCTTGGCTATCCCATCATCCATTAGTTTTTCTTAAATTCGTCCAAAATCTGTTTTAAAGTTTTAAGTCACTTGTTTTCTTTTAAATTCGTCCAAAATCAAAACCCCTTTTCTTATTTGTTCCAAATCTGTCCAAAAGAGTCTTTTTGAGTCTTTAGAGTCAAAACCAAGTGTATTTTCGTCCAAATTAAGTCTTAGAGTCTAAATTGAGTCTTTTTGGTTGTTTTGAGTTGTTTTGAGTCTTTAAAGTTTGTTTTTGGTCATACAAGTTAGTAAGAGTCTTGTGAGTTTATTTAAAGTGTTTTAAAGCATATTTTCACATCTTTGAGTGAATTTTCATTAGATTAGCAATCCCTCCTAATCCCCGGCCTAGAACGATCCCTACTTATATCTATACTACAATTGTCAAAAAGAGGGTTTAATTTGAGTGCTATCTTTTATCACATCACAGCATTGGTATTTATTTGAGGGAAATAATCCGAAGTTTTATTACATAGTTTAGGAAAGGATTCAACCCCAAATCCATAAGAAAAAGGAGATATAAAATAAGAAAAATCCAAGAGAAAGGGGAAGGAAACTTGCGGCATAAATTGTATCAAAAGGGAATGTGATTTAATGCTGAATTTAGGCAAGGATTTGGGATAGAAAAGGTATGTAAGGTGTGGCTGAGAATGGGGTGAAAAGGAATGTGGTTTTATGACATAGAATAGGAAATAAGGACCTCCCTTGCACGGCAAGGAAGGGAAACTCTATGGAATGCACGGCAAGGGCAATTAGGTTGCAAGGAAGGCTTGGTTTGTGTCCTAAAATGCATGGGAGTCTTCAATGTTGCTGAAACATAAGGTCTTTTAGGATTAGGAAAGGTTAAACCAAAATAGGAAACCTTGGCTTAACTTTCCTACTTCAAGTAGGAAACCTTCTTTGACTAGGATTCTGGTGCGAAAATAGTTAAGCACACAAATTAACCCTCTTGTTGTCAAATTGTAGTAAGGATGCAAGTAGGGATCGTTCTGGACCGGGGATTAGGAGGGCTTGCTAAAACCTCTAAACTGACTTAAAAACATAAAAACAAAGTTAAAAACGTTCACAAAGACTCAAAGGACTCGAAACAAGTTCAAAAGACTCAAAACTGCCTAAAAACACTAACTAGGCAGCTTTTGACTCTAAACACAATTTTGGACGAATTTAAGATTATAGGTTGATTCAAAACACTTTAGAACACAAACTAAACAGATTCTAAACACTATAGAACAAGAAAGTAAAGGGGGGTTTTGATTTGACGAAAATTGAAATAACAAAACAAGTTATAAAACTAGGCAGATTGTAAAACGAATTTTTGGAAACAAGATGATGGATGGATTAGTTAGAGGTCCATTCTCCACACATGACACATTTGTATATGAATCGATTTTCCAATTGCTTTTCACTAACTATGATGCTCAACACCCCAAGTTAACCGTGATGCACTAATTAACCTTCAGATTTCCTTATGTCATTGAATTGGATGATGCATGCGACAATTCAAATTATTCTCCAACGGTCCTCAACATGAATGCATAGAAGAGATACAGTGAGAGATCATTATGTTCTATGAAAATCATAAGTGTTGACGAGGCAATTGTAACTATGAATGCATGATACTCTTGCCAAGAATTCAATTAACGCAGTTGTGACTAGCAACCTTCACTACTCATGTTTATAAACTTGTGACGATTAGGTGAAACTCGTTTATAAACTAGCATCGAGTTCATGCATGAAAACTAAGTATGCATCCTTAATCAACATACAAGAACAAGTTTTGAATAAAACAGATAATTGAATTACAATCACAACTTAACAAATCACAATTGGTAGAAATCAATTCATATCTCAAACATGTTCATGGCTTCAAACTTTCCCCTAACTAATTAGGGGTTTAGCCACTCATGATTACAGCAAACTCAGAAAGTAATAACAAAGTAAACATTGAAAACAAGAACGAAGTACACCTAAGAACGCTCCAATCTGCGAGCATGAAACGTTCAAGGCCTCCTTCCTCTCCTAATTGCTGCGGCACAAGAGGTTATTGTGAGTTTAGAGGGTTATGGATGATGTAGAATGATGGATTTAGGGTTGGGATGGATGTAGGGGACGACAAAGAGTTGGTTTTGGGCAGAAAATATGGAGAATGGTGAAGTATGGATGTGTTAGAGAGATGGGATGATTTTCTGGAGTGAATGGTGAATCCCTCAATATGACCCTCTAAACCCTTTTATTAAGGCACGGCAAGGCTTGCATAGGAAATAAGTAAGTGTTTAATTCCCCAAATCAATTCTAAGAATCAGGAATTAAGTTAAATCCCTTTAGAATAGGTAATTGAAATCAGGAATTAAGGAAAAGGGCTAAGTCTTGCGGCAAAGGGAGGAAAAGAAGGGGAAAGTGCAATTAAACTTTCAGATTTTGAGTGAAAGGGAATGTATAGGTGCGGCTAAGACTTTTAAGAAAGGGATCGTGACATAATCTTGCAGATTTTGGGAGAGAAAAGGAATTAAACTCACGGCAAGAAAAGAGGGAAAAAGAAATCAGGAATGTGCCTTTGACCAAGAATTAAAGGAAACAAGATTTGTGACTGATTTTGGGAAGAATGGGAAAGAATCTCACAGCAAGGAAAAGGGAAAGGATTTTAAGCCAGAAATTTGGAGAGGAAAGGAAGGTAAGGTGCGGCACAATTTAGGACATGTCTAGGGCTTCTAGAACATGTGATTTAGGCAACCAACATTATTTGGAAACTTCAAAAATGGACACCTTCACAAATGGAAACTCCCAATAATGGAAACTGGTTTCCAATTCTTGATTCCTCCTTCTTCCTTCGATTCTAGGCTCACTTGGTCTTCAATTTCGTCCAACACTTTGGCTCCAAGCATAAGCTATCCATCTTTAGCCCAAAAGTGCTCCAAAAGACTCCAAAATGCACTTCATTGCTCCTTTAGCCCTTAGAACCTGAAAACATACGAAAATGGCTTAAAAGACTTAAAGAACTAAGAAATAACAACGTAAATGCACAAGAACAAGCCAACTAAGTCGCCTAAATATGCTCCTATCAGATTCCTCTTTTGATTAGGAATCCTCTTGTGATTAGGAATCCTAACACCTTTAGGTCTTCAATTTCGTCCATTCCTTTTGCTCCAAGCATATGCTATCCATTCCAAGTCCAATTTTGCTCCAAAATGCTCCAAAATGCACCTTTATGCTTCCTTAGCCATATGAACCTAAAAACACACGAAAATAGCTTAAACTACTAAAATAACTACGAACTAAGAACATAAATGCAAGGAAACAACATAACCAAGTAGCATAAATATGCTCCTATCAAATTCCCCCACACTTAGCTTTTGCCAGTCCTTGAGCAAAACGAAATAAATGAAACAGACAAAACACAATCTAAACCTTCCAACAATTGCCTCAGGGATTTCCAATGCAACATGACATATTAAAGAACATCACATACATAGATTTTAGTTATCCCTACGCTCGAGCGTATACTTAACCATAATTACCACACACTAGCTCCCATTTAATCAATTAAAACATGATTTTGAATGTAGTAACATGCCTTAGAGAATCCTCTAATTTCTCACTGGATACACTCTATTTTCACACAAATTTTCTGACTACACTCCCTACACTTGGTATATGTGAGAAGATTGATGTAAATATGTAAACTAATACTCACATATGTCATAACAAAGAAGGCAATTTCCAGAATTATTAACATGTATATGATCTCATGAATGGAATGCCACTACTTAGACGCGAGAACCAGGGATACCATATGCTCAAACCAATTTTAAACTCCACATATTGAAACACATAACAATCAAGATTGAAGTCAAAGGGTTTGTAACGGGGCTAAGGTGTTGGCTAACAAAGAAAGGGAAGATAAACAAAAGTTCTTAAAGCAATAGTAAGCAAAATAATGATATAAACACTTAGAATTCACTTTTGAATGCAAAAATCAATTTTTAACACCAAGGGAATATTCACACAAAACTTAGGGCCATATTCAAACTTTTTGGACTCTTTCTTCAACATTCAACACTTGTGAGTTGATAGAAGTATATTTATGCTACTTAGTTATGTTGTTTCCTTGCATTTAGTGAGTTAATTACTATTTATTTTAGTCTTTTAAGCTATTTTCGTATGTTTTTAGGTCCTAATGGCAAAAGGAGCAAGAAAGGGCATTTTGGAGCTAAATGGAGCATTTTTGGGCATGGATTGGATAGCTTGATGCGAAAATAGTTAAACACACAAATTAACCCTATGGATGACAATTGTAGTAAATGAGCAAATAGGGATCGTTCTAGACCGGGGATTAACTAGGGATGCTAATCAATGTGAAATTGACTCAAAAGACTCAAAACAACACAAACACACTCAAATCTGCCTAAAAACCACTTTCTGGGCAGATTTGAGCACAAATTTGGACGAAATTAAGTAATAACTTGACTCAAGAACGTAAAAACACAATATAAAACACTAAACTAACTCAAAGAATGTAAAACTAAACACTTAAAACATTAAAACAAACCAAAAGACTCAAACATCACCCAAAACACTCAAAACTGCCTTAAAATCACTTTCTGGGCAGTTTTGAGCACTTTGGTGAATCTGGACGAAATTGGGAAATAAAATGAATCAAAACACTTAAAAGCACAAACTAAATTGATTTCTAACTAAATTGGACATTAAAGTAAAGGGGGATTAAGGTTTTGACGAAGTTAAATTAAATAAAACAAGTTAATAAACTAGGCAGATTGTATAAACGGATTTGAGAAACAAGATGATGGATGGATTAGTTAGAGGTCCATTCTCCACACATGACACATTTATATATGAATCGATTCTCCAATTGCTTTTCATTATCTATGATGCTCAACACCCCAAGTTAACCGTGATGCACTAATTAACTCTCAAATTTTCCTTATGTTATTGAATTGGATGATGCATGCGACAATTCAAATCATTCTCCAATGGTTCTCAACATGAATGCATAGAAGAGATACAATGAGAGATCATTATGCTCTATGAGAATTATAAGTGTTGACGAGGCAATTGTAACTATGAATGCATGATACTTTTGCCAAGAATTCAATTAACGCGGTTGTGACTAGCAACCTTCACTACTCATGTTTATAAACTTGTGCCGATTAGGTGAAACTCGTTTATAAACTAGCATCGAGTTTATGCATGAAGACTAAGTATGCATCCCTAATCAACATACAAAAACAAGTTTTTAATAAACATGATAATTGAATTACAATCACAACTTAACAAATCACAATTGGAAGAAATCAATTCATATTTCAAACATGTTCATGGCTTCAAACTTTCCCCTAACTAATTAGGGGTTTAGCCACTCATGATTACAACAAACTTAGAGAGTAATAACAAAGTAAACATTGAAAACAAGAATCGAAGTACACCTAAAAATTCCAACAACTCAATCTTGAATTGTATGAACGTTTAGGCCTCTTCTCCTCTAGTTGCTGCGGCACAAGGGGTTTTGGTGAGTTTTGGGGGTTATGGATGATGTAGAATGATGTGTTTAGGGTAGGGATGGATGTAGGGGAAGGTAAGGAGTGTTTTTTGGGCAGAAAATATGAAGAATGGTGAAGTATGGTAGTGCTAGAGAGAGAGGAGGAATTTCTGGCGTGAATGAATGTGTATGAGAGATGGTTTTCTGAAATGGAAGAGTGTGTTCTTTGTGGCTGCAATGCATGCTTATTTATAGGTGAAATGGGGGGAACATGATGACTAGGAATTAGGTGGAAAGCTGAAATGGTGATGGGAGATGCATGTGGCTGTTTGTGCATGTGATTAAAGGGTGGAAATGCATGTGCTTTGACAGAAATGAAAGGGAATGCACGGTTTTGGTTGATTTCTGGTGGTTGTGAGGTGGAAATCTAGGTGGAAATGCATGTGGATTAAAGCTATGTGAATGATTAAGGTGAATGTGCATGAGTGCATGTGAAATCTGCCAAGATGCATGTGTTATGAAGTGGATTTTCTGCAAAGGCAAGGTGAATGTGCATGTGATTAAATTAAAAGATGGAATGCATGTGAAAGGTTGGAGATTGAATGATTAAAGTGCATGTGGCTGATTTATGAAGGGGAAATGCAAAGGGGAAATCTGGAAATGGGATAGGAGCCATGGCATTGTGTGGTGTTTGTTTGAATGTTTGCAATGATGAAATGGATGGGAGTGGTTTGATGAATGAGTGGATGGAATGATGAAAGAATAAAGGGAATGATGAAAGGGGAACAAGTGCATGTTAGCCACGGCAAGGAATGCATTTTCTGAATGAATGAAGGCAGGTTATGTGGAAGGGCTTGAACAAAGGTAGAAGCATGGCACAAAGGTGAATGGGTGATGTGTGAATGTGGTTGAATGATTAAAGTGTAAATGATTAATGAATGGTTCTTTGTTGATGGTGGAAATCTGAAATGATGAAGTGGAATGTGCATGTGGCTGCAATGATGGTGTTTTGCACGGCAATGATGGAGAAAGAATGTGTGGATGCATGGTTGTGTTGGTGATGAATGTGAACTCTTTGTTCTTCATTTTCATTCCTTTGGTCTTCAATTTCGTCCATCTACTTGGCTTTAAGCATATGCAATCCATTCCAATCTCTAATTTGCTCCAAAAGGCTCCGAAAGGCATCCTTTTGCATCCTTAGCCATATGAACCTATAAACACACGAAAATGACTTTAAACACTAAATTAAGTAAGAAAACACAACATAAATGCATAAGAACTAGCTAACTAAGGCGCATAAATATGCTTCTATCATAGCTTAACCATGGAGCAAAGAGGATGGACGAAATTGAAGTCAAGAAGGGCTAGGAAAGGCTACAAATCTGGTGGATGAAGTCCTAATGCGAAGAAGATAAGGAAATAGCAAGAAATAAGGAACCTTATCCAACGTTATCTTATCCTATCCTAATGATAGGAGCATATTCATGCGACTTAATTAGCTTGTTCTCGTGCATTTATGTTGTGTTTCCTTAGTTATTTTAGTGTTTAAAGTCACTTTTGTGCATTTTCAAGTTATAAAGCCAAAGTGTGCAAGAAGATGCAAATTGGAGTCTTTTGGAGCAAAAGAGGAATGAATGAGTTGAAGACTTGAAGAAACGATGAATTCCTACTCCAACGATGAATTCCTACTTCAACGAGGATTCCTACTTCAACAAGGATTCCTACTTTAAGTAGGAAAGTTAACCCTAGGTTTCCCGTTTTGGTAACCTTTCCTAATCTTAAACGTCCGTATTTTCTAGCCACTTTGAAGGCCTTGTAGGCACTTTAGGACACAAAACAAAGGCCCTAGCCCCCTTAAACCTCTTTGCCGTGCCTTTCCCCTAATTCCCTTCCCTTGCCGTGCAAGGGGGGGTAGTTTTGTCCTAGGCTAGGCAAATAAACACATGCTCCTCTCCTAATTTAAAACCCTAGCCGCACCTTGCAGCCATTACCTCTTTAATTTCTGATTTTATTTCCTTTTTCTAGAAGCCTTTGATTTTATTTTAGTTAATAAAAATAAGCTAGGGTTTTATTTTCTAAAACCTTATATAAACTAAACCCTAAGCCGCACCCTAGCTCTCTCTTCTTTGGATTCATTCATTCTTGAGATTTTCAGCCACAAACACATCTCTGCCGCAGCCACCATCCCTTCTCCCACCTTCAGTCTGCAACAACCATCCATTGCAGCCACCTTCCACTCTCTGCCGCAGCACCACCATCCATTCCCCCCACCATTCCACACCTCCATACACCACCCACACCCCTTGCCGCAACCCTTTACCACCCTAAACCCATCTATAACCCAGAAAATCATCCAAAAACCCATAAAACCTTCTCTGCCGCAGCAAGAAGAAAGGAGAAAGAGGAGCTTGAAACGTGCAGAAATTCAAAGTGGATTCGTTGGGCATTTTAGGTGTAATCAATCTTTTGTTCTCTATGTTTAAATTCAATTTTGTTTCTCTTTCTGTGAACATGAGAGGCTAAATCCCTAGTTAGCTAGGGGGTGATTCAAAACCATGTTTATGCTTGCAATATAAATTGATTACCTTTGGTTGGAATTTCATGAGTTGTGGATTCAATTCGTTTAACTGCTTGATTGATAACTTATTTGTGTATGTTTATTAAGAGTGCATGCTTAGTTTTCATGCATGAATATGATGCTAGAATATAAGTGAGTTTCACCTAATAGTTACAAACTTATATTCACAAGTAGTGGAGGTTGCTTATAAACAATCGCGTTAAATGAATTCTTGGCACTAGTTTCATGCTCATCATAGTAACGAATGCCTCGTCAACACTTATAGTTTCATGTTGCTTAATGATCTTTGATTGTATCTTTATTGTGCTTTTCACGTAAAGGACTTTTGGAGAATGTTTTGAATTGTGTATGCGTTGTCCCATCCAATTCATTAACTTAAGGAAAACTTGAAGGTTAATTTAAGCGGACCTAATTAACCCGGAGTGTTGAGTTTCATGATTCATCGAAAGACCAACTGAAAATCATCTTGTATGCAAGTGTGACATGTGTGGAGAGGAACCTTCTAGCTAGCATTCCATCCATATTTTCATCAAATTCATCTTTACAATCTGTTTTAATTACAATCTGTGCATTTTATTTAATTTCGTCAAAAACTAAATCCCCCTTTACTTTAGTGTCCAACTTAGTTAGAAAGTGTCTTAGTTTGTGTTTCTAAGTGTTTTGTTTCAAGTTATTACCCAAATTCGTCCAAAATAGTGTAAGTGCTCAAAACTGCCCAGATAGTGTTTTTAAGGCAGTTTTGAGTGTTTTGGGGCTGTTTTGAGTCTTTTGGTTTGTTTTTGTGTTTTATTGTTTAGTTTTGCATTCTTTGAGTCTAGTTTAGTGTTTTAACTTGTGTTTTACGTTTTTGAGTCAGTTTTCAAGTGATTTAGCAATCCCTCCTAATCCCCAGTCTAGAACGATCCCTACTTATTCATATACTACAATTGTCAAAAGAGGGTTTTAATTTGTGTGCTTATATAATCCGCATCAAATTTTTGGCGCCGTTGCCGGGGATTAGCAACTTTGCTAATCCCTTGGATTGTTATTTTCGGTTTATTTTAGTTTGTTTAAGTTTCTGACCTTGTTTTGTTTTTCTTGTTTTAGGTACTAGTGTATGACTCGGAGTTCTCAATCGATTCGTGAGCATATCTTGGACTTTGACAGCAATTTTGAGAGGAATTTGAGACGAAAGAGAAAGCAACACGAATCAAATCCACAAAGCCCGAAACCTGACCTCGAAGAACAAGTCCTAGAAGAGGAAGAGGAGGCCACGACAAGGGTTTTTGAAAAACCACAAGGCATGGCCATGGACAACCGGACACTCAAGGAGCTTTCTGCTTCGGGATTGGATAATGCCGCACCTTTGTGTATCCAATATCCCCCGCCTGCCCAAGGGAAGACCGAAGAGTTCGAGTTGAAGTCAAGTTTGCTCCACCATATTCCGAAATATCATGGGTTGTCCATGGAGGATCCGAACAAGCATCTGAAGGAATTCGAGGTGGTGTGTTCAAGCATGACTCCCATCAACGTCGATGGAAGTATTTTGAAGATGAAGGCTTTTCCATTCTCTTTAATGGACAAAGCCAAAGATTGGTTGTACGAATTAGCTCCCGGAACCGTCACATCATGGGAGAGTATGAAGAGGGCATTTCTGGAGAAGTTTTTCCCAACTTCTCGAATCATCCTTTTACGTAAAAGGATAAGTGGAATTCAGAAGGTGAGTCTTTTCCTACGTATTATGAACGTTTTAAATCCCTTGTTGCTTCTTGTCCACAGCATCAGATGAAGGAGGAGTTACTTCTACAATACTTCTATGAGGGGCTCCTCCCAATTGAATGTCAAATGCTCGATGCCTCGGCGGGTGGAGCATTGGTGGACAAGACACCCATGGCTGCCAAGGTCTTGATTGCTAACCGAGCGTTGAACGCTCAACAATACGAAGGAGTAAGCCAAAGAGGACCCCCACGGCAGCAAGTGCATGATGTAAGTTCTACACCCGACATTCATTCACAATTAGCTAATCTTACTTCCATTGTGTCTCAGATGGCCGAAGGAATGAGGATGCAAGGACCAATTATATGCGGAGTGTGTTCTATCCAAGGACATGCTTCTGAGAAGTGCCCACAACTCATCGAAAATGGTGGATGGGAAAGCGCAAATACAATTGGATTTCAAGGCCAAAACCAACCAAGGAACGATCCGTATTCTAACACCTATAATCCAGGTTGGAAAGACCACCCGAACTTCAAGTGGAGGGAGCCCCAACAACCACCACAACAAGGAGGCTTTAGACAACAACCCCCGGGTTTCTTCACTAAGCCATACGCACCCACACATGCTCCACAACAATCTGCCCCAAATGCTTCAGGTACGTCCCTAGACAATGATACACTTCTTAAGTTACTAACTAATTTGTCTCAGGGGCAAGAGAATCAAGCCAAGGCAATGCAAAATCAGGAAAAAAGGGTGGATCAATTGGAGAAACAAATTGGGCAGATTGCAGAGTTTGTAGGGCAATTCCAAGACCAAGGCAAGCTCCCAAGCTCAACCATTCCAAACCCAAAGGGAGGGTTCGAAACGGCCAATGCAATTATCTTGAGAAGTGGAAAAGAAGTTGGGGCAGGTCCTAAACCATCCAAAACAGGTCCTAATGACGAAGGGAAGCTGCAACATGAAGAGGAGGATGCAAGCAAGCCCACGACAAGGGTACAAACACCCTTGCCGCAACTACCTAGGCACCCTAATGCATCCAAGTCATCCAATTCGGCCACCAAGGGTAAGTTGGGTTCAAATTCGATTAATTCTAACCCCATTCCACCCAATGTTCTTTTTCCTCAGTGATTTTTGCAAACAAAGAAGGAGGAGCAGGAGAAAGACATTCTTGAGACGTTTAGGAAGGTCCAAGTAAACATTCCTTTACTTGATGCCATTAAGCAAGTGCCCAGGTATGCAAAGTTTTTAAAAAAGTTATGCACAACTAGGAAAAGAATTTCAAACAAAGAAGTTGTGAAAGTAAGTGAAAATGTATCCGCGGTTTTGCAACGAAAGTTACCTCCAAAATATAAGGATCCAGGGAGCTTGACTATCCCATGCATAATTGGAAACACTAGATTTGAACAATGCATGTTAGATTTAGGTGCTTCTATTAATGTCATGCCATATTCCATTTATGCATCTATGAACCTTGGTGAGTTAAAACAAGATGGCGTTATAATTCAATTGGCCGATCGTTCTAATGTTTATCCCAAGGGAGTCCTTGAGGATGTTTTAGTGCAGGTCAATCATCTCATCTTTCCTGCAGATTTTTATGTCTTAGAAATGGAGGATTCGGGTCATTCTCCACCCTTGCCACTCCTACTTGGAAGACCGTTCATGAAAACGGCCCAAACCAAGATTGATGTGGCCAAAGGAGCACTAACAATGGAGTTTGGTGGTGATGTAATTAAATTCAATGTTTATGACTCGATTAAGAATCCTAACGATAGTCATTCTTGTTTTGTCATAGATGTGCATAAGGACATAGGGCCGAAAGGATCCACACTTATCACGAAGGATGTATCAAGAACCACCATTGGAGAAGAACTTGGAGTGATTGCCCTACAACCACCCAATATGGCCGAAAGTAGCCATGGTGACATTGTTGATAGGGCTGCCGATTTTGAGCCTTCACTACAATATGTTTGTAAGTCGTCAATCCCAATGTCAATTCCCATTTCAACTAATAGGTTGTTACCTTCTTTGGTGCAGGTGCCCAACCGATTTAAAGGTGGTGGGAACATTTACATGGACTTTCGGAACCACAACACCACCATCAGGGAGGATCACTATCCCCTCACATTCATTGAGCCATATGATGAAAGTGTTGAAGGGCAGGTTGTGGAGGACATCACCCTCCATGTCGTGGGTTCTAAGTAATGGGGAATGAGCATACCATCGTCCGGCTGCAAGACGTTAAAGCAAGCGTTTCGTGGGAGGCAACCCATGCAATCACCAAGGAGAGGATGGCATTTACACTCCATACCCAAATTTGCGTCCCTAACCTCTTCTCTTTGTTATTTACATTCTACCATGTTTAGTGTGTTTAGTTGCTGTTTGTGTGTTTGCTTTTGTTTGGTGTGATTTTAGGCTTGAAACATTGAGGACAATGTTTGATTTAAGTGTGGGGGGGTAACTAATGTTGTTGATGCAAATTCGTGGGATTTTATCACCCATAACTTCCAATGTTGTTCCTTGCTGTCTTTAAGTGTTTTTAAGCTATTTTAGAGTGTTTTAGTGTGTGTTGACTTAAAAATCCGAAAAACCCATAAAAATTTGAAAAATTGTCTTGAAAAACCCAAAAAGAGTTGTTTTTGTGTGTTTTGTTTGTGTCGTAGGTCACCTTCCAACACAATGATGAGGATTTGGTTTTTAATTGCATGATGGTTAAAGAAAGATACAAACATGGATGGACGTTTGATATACTCTTTGGTTTATGCTTGGTTGTAGTTATAGTTTACGAATTCACATGTAATCACAAAGGAAAATTAGTTTTTGTAACATGCTTGAAGGAATGAACTCAAACTAACGCTACATCCCTGTGAGACTTGAGCCTAAACGGTTATTTGGAGAGTAATAATCTGTGCATCATTGTCTTCTAAAGTCGTTGCATGATCTCATTATTCTTTGCTTGGTTACTACTTAAAAGGCGTTTCATCACTTAGTTCCAAATGCTAGAACTCATGCCCATTTCATTCAAAGCATGTTATTGATTTGCATAACACGTATTCAAGATGAAGTTGTGTAGTGACCACCATCAAAGCCAAATAGCCGTGTGCCCTTAACTCATTTTGTGTTTAAGTTTAACCCCATTGAGCCGTGTTAGCCCATGTTCGTTGTTAACCCATATTATCCTCACCTAGCCTAGATTAGGACCACCCATACCCTTGTTCTTGAAGCATAGTAAGCATGACTTAAAAATGAATTCCTTTTGATTAATGTGTTGCAGAAAATAAGTGTGGGGGAAGGAGTGTTGATGTGAGTTTTTGTGCCATAGGCACGGTTGAAAAAAAAAAAAAAAGAAAAAAAAAAAAGAAAAAGAAAAGTTGTGAAAAAAAGAAAGAAGAAAAAAAAAAAGAAAGAAAAGAGGTGAAAAAGAGTTCCAAAGTATGGTTTGTTGAAGTAAGGGCCCAAAACAATGAATTAGGCCCTAAGAGTTGTTTGAATCTCCCCTATTTGTCTAAAAGTTGATTTCTGCATTCTAAGTGAATTCTAAGTCTTAATTTCATTACTTTGTGATAGGAGCATATTTAGGCGACTTACTTAGCTTGTTTTCATGCATTTATGTTATTAATTCATAGTTGTTTTAGTATTTTAAGCCATTTTCGTATGTTTTTAGGTTCTAATGGCAAAGGGAGCAAGAAAGTGCATTTTGAGGCTATTTGGAGCATTTTTGGGCATGGATTGGATAGCTTAACCATGGAGCAAAGAGGATGGACGAAATTGAAGACAAGAAGAGCTAGGAAAGGCTACAAATCTGGTGGAAGAAGTTCTATTCCAATGACGATAAGGAAGAAGCAAGAAACAATGAACCTTATCCAACCTTATCTTATCCTATCCTAGAAACCTTATCCTATCCTAACTCTAACATTATCCTATTCTATCCTATCCAAATCAGATTGGGACTTAAACCTAGCTAATTAGGGGGAATCAATTACACATCTAAACACCTATTTCAGTTTCTAGAAGACTTATCCATACCAATGCCGCAAGACACCATTCCTTGTAGGTTTAGGAATCACAATCCTTTTCCTACTCTTATATCACATGTCCTAGGCCCTTTAGGATTAGGAATCTGCCTTAAACACAGTTTCTAGAACACCTTATCCTATCCCTACATGTGTGCCGCACCTAGCCTTCTAGAACTCCCTAATTCCTAGCCGCATTACCTATTCCAAATCCCACTTGATTTCTGCCTTGAGTTAACCCTTTTTCAATGGGATTATGCAATCCTTTTCCTTTACTAAGTGTGCCAAACTAGCCTATATAAACAGCCCTTGCCGCACCATTTAGAGCACCACCCCCTTCACACAACATTCATACATTCCTTCAGAAATCAACCCTTTGCCGTGACCTTGCAACCACCCATCCATCATTCCCCTACTTCCACACCACCATCCCAACCTCCATACACCACCATACATACCTAAATCCATCCAAAACCCAGAAAATCATCCACAAACCCATCATAGACCTTGTGCCGTGACTTAGCAAGGAAGAGGAGAAGGAAGACCAAGCCTTGGGCGTTTGTGCATTCGAGTTGGAGTGTTGGATGTTTCTAGGTGTAATCTATCTTTTATTTTCAATGTTTAAATCTATATTGCGTTGTTTTGTCATGAACATGAGAGGCTAAACTCGTTTTAGCCTAGGGATGCTTTGAAACCATGATTACATTTATAATATGAGTTGATTAAGTCCAGTTGTGATTTCATAAATTGTGAACGCAATTTACTTAACCGTTTGATGGATAACTTATTCTTGTATGTTTATTAGGGATGCCTACTTAATTTGCATGCTTGAATTTGGGGCTAGAATATAAGGGTGTTTCACATAATCGTCACAAACTTATATTCACAAGTAGTTAAGGTTGTTTTCACAATCATGTTAAGTAAATTCCTAGCATGCGTATCATGGTGTCATAGTTACAAGTGCTTTGTCAATACTTATGATTTCCATTGAACGTAATGATCTTTGACCGTATCTCTATTATGATGTCATTGATAGGAGCATATTTAGGCGACTTAGTTGGCTTGTTCTTGTGCATTTACGTTGTTATTTCTTAGTTCTTTAAGTCTTTTAAGCCATTTTCGTATGTTTTCAGGTTCTAAGGGCTAAAGGAGCAAAGAAGTGCATTTTGGAGCCTTTTGGAGCACTTTTGGGCTAAGGATGGATAGCTTATGCTTGGAGCCAAAGTGTTGGATGAAATTGAAGACCAAGTGAGCCTAGAATCGAAGGAAGAAGGAGGAATCAAGAATTGGAAACCAGTTTCCATTATGGGGAGTTTCTATTCTTGAAAGGTTTCCAATTGTGAAAGTTTCCAAATAATGTTGGTTGCCTAAATCACATGTTCTAGAAGCCCTAGACATGTCCTAAATTGTGCCGCACCTTACCTTCCTTTTCTCTCCCAAAATCTGCAAGATTATGTCACAATCCCTTTCTTAAAAGTCTTAGCCGCACCTATACATTCCCTTTCACTTAAAATCTGCAAGTTTAATTGCACTTTCCCCTTCTTTTCCTCCCTTTGCCGCAAGACTTAGCCTTTTCCCCTAATTCCTGATTTCAATTACCTATTCTAAAGGGATTTAACTTAATTCCTGATTCTTAGAATGGATTTGGGGAATTAAACACTTACTTATTTCCTATGCAAGCCTTGCCGTGCACCTCCCTTGACCTTTCCTCTTCCTTGCCGTGCAAGGGAGAGGGTTCTTTCCTATTTCATTGCATTAAAACACATTCCTTTTGTGTTTTATGCCATTGCCGCAACTTTTAGGTAGTTTCCTTTAAATTTCTGATTTGATTTCCTATTTCTAAAAGCTTTTGACTTAAATTCTGATTACCTAAATAACCTAGGGTTTAATTCCTGAAATCTTATAATAAAACCTCCTTGTTGTAGCCACAAAGGATTCATTCATTCACCATTCACGCCAGAAATTCATCCCTTCCCTCTAACACATCCATACTGCACCATTCTCCATATTTTCTGCCCAAAAACTTCCCTTGCCGTCCCCTACATCCATCCCAACCCTAAATCCATCATTCTACATCATCCATAATCCCCTAAACTCAATAACCTCTTGTGCCGTAGCAATTAGGAGAGGAAGGAGGCCTTGAACGTTTCATGCTCGCAGATTGGAGTGTTCTTAGGTGTACTTCGTTCTTGTTTTCAATGTTTACTTTGTTATTACTTTCTGAGTTTGCTGTAATCATGAGTGGCTAAACCCCTAATTAGTTAGGGGAAAGTTTGAAGCCATGAACATGTTTGAGATATGAATTGATTTCTTCCAATTGTGATTAGTTAAGTTGTGATTGCAATTCAATTATCTGTTTTATTCAAAACTTGTTCTTGTATGTTGATTAAGGATGCATACTTAGTTTTCATGCATGAACTTGATGCTAGTTTATAAACGAGTTTCACCTAATCGTCACAAGTTTATAAACATGAGTAGTGAAGGTTGCTAGTCACAACCGCGTTAATTGAATTCTTGGCAAGAGTATCATGCATTCATAGTTACAATTGCCTCATCAATACTTATAGTTTTCATGAAACTTAATGATCTTTGATTGTACCTTTATTGTGCTTTTCACGTAAGGGACTTTTAGAGAATGTTTTGAGTTGTTGTATGCGCATTCCCATCCAATTCAATAACTTAAGGAAAACTTGAAAGTTAAAAAAGTGCTGTTCACGGTTAACTTGGGGTGTTGAGCATCATAGTTAGTGAAAAGCAATTGGAAAATCGATTCATATACAAATATGTCATGTGTGGAGAATGGACCTCTAACTAATCCATCCATCATCTTGTTTCCAAAATTTGTTGTTTACAATCTGCCTAGTTCTATAACTTGTTTTGTTATTTCAATTTTCGTCAAATCAAAACCCCCCTTTACTTTCTTGTTCTATAGTGTTTAGAATCTGTTTAGTTTGTGTTTTAAAGTGTTTTGAATCAACCTATAATCTTAAATTCGTCCAAAATTGTGTTTAAGGTCAGAAACTGCCTAGTTAGTGTTTTTAGGCAGTTTTGAGTCTTTTGAACTTGTTTTGAGTCCTTTGAGTCTTTGTGAACGTTTTTAACCTTGTTTTTATGTTTTTAAGTCAGTTTAGAGGTTTTAGCAAGCCCTCCTAATCCCCGGTCCAGAACGATCCCTACTTGCATCCTTACTACAATTTGACAACAAGAGGGTTAATTTGTGTGCTTAACTATTTTCGCATCAGTCATGTAGGGGACTTTTTGAAGAATGCTTTGGGTTGTCGTATGATGTCATCCAATCCACTAACTTAAGGGAAATCTGAGGGTTAATTAGTGATGTCACGGTTAATCTGGGGTGTTGAGGTTCATGGTTTATCGGAAAAGCAACTGGAAATCAATTTATGTTCGAAAGTATCATGTGTGGAGAAGTATCCCTTGGCTATCCCATCATCCATTAGTTTTTCTTTTAAATTCGTCCAAAATCAAAACCCCTTTTCTTATTTGTTCCAAATCTGTCCAAAATAGTCTTTTTGAGTCTTTAGAGTCAAAACCAAGTGTATTTTCGTCCAAATTAAGTCTTAGAGTCTAAATTGAGTCTTTTTGGTTGTTTTGAGTTGTTTTGAGTCTTTAAAGTTTGTTTTTGGTCATACAAGTTAGTAAGAGTCTTGTGAGTTTATTTAAAGTGTTTTAAAGCATATTTTCACATCTTTGAGTCAAGTTTCATTAGATTAGCAATCCCTCCTAATCCCCGGCCTAGAACGATCCCTACTTATATCTATACTACAATTGTCAAAAAAAGAAGGTTTAATTTGAGTGTTAGAATATTTTACATCAAATTTTTGGCGCCGTTGCCGGGGATTAGCAAGTTTGCTAATCCCCCGTTGTTTCTTTTTGTTTTCTTTTTGTTTTAGCTACTGACCTAGTTTCTTTTCTTGTTTGTAGGTACTAGTTTATGACTCGTAGTTCTCAACCTATAAGTGCAAACATCTTGGATTTTGACGACGATTTTGAGCGCACTTTGAGGAAGAAGAAGAAGAACCCAGAACTTCACCCAACAAGTTCTAGTTCGGCTTCCAATCTTGAGAAGGAAGGAGAACCCACGGCAAGGGAGGAAGAAGAGGTCCGCACCATGGCAGCGGACAATCGTACAATCAAGGAGCTTTCTGCTTCGGGAATGGACAATGCCGCACCCTTGTGCATCCAATACCCAAGGGCGGCTCAAGACAAGACCGATGAATTTGAATTGAAGTCAAGTTTGTTGCACCACATTCCGAAGTTCCATGGACTGTCCATGGAGGATCCCAACAAGCATTTGAAAGAGTTCGAGGTGGTATGTTCGAGCATGACTCCAATCAACATTGATGGTAGTATTTTGAAGATGAAGGCTTTCCCGTTCTCACTATTGGAGAAGGCCAAAGATTGGTTATACGAGTTAGCACCCGGAACGGTCACTTCTTGGGAGAGCATGAAGAGGGCGTTTCTTGAAAAGTTCTTTCCTACTTCAAGAGTCATTCTCTTAAGAAAGAAGATTAGCGGAATTCAACAAAGTCAAGGGGAGTCTTTTCCAACATACTACGAGCGTTTTAAAACCCTTGTTGCATCATGTCCTCAACATCAAATGAAGGAGGAGCTTCTACTTCAATACTTCTACGAAGGTCTTCTTCCCATTGAAAGGCAAATGCTTGATGCTTCGGCGGGAGGAGCGTTGGTGGATAAAACCCTTATGGTAGCCAAGAACCTCATTGCGAACCGGGCTCTCAATGTACAACAATACAAAGGAATTGGGCAAAGGGACCCCCCACAGCAACAAGTGAATGAGGTAAGTTCTCAATCCGACATTCAAACTCAATTAGCTTATCTTACTTCTCTTGTGTCTCAGATGGCCGAAGGAATAAAGATCCAAGGTCCAATTGTATGTGGCGTATGTTCTATTCAAGGTCATCCTTCGGAAAAGTGCCCTCAATTGATTGAGAATGGGGGATGGGAGAGTGCAAACGCCATTGGATTTCCAAGCCAAAATCAGCCAAGGAATGATCCATATTCCAATACATACAATCCGGGTTGGAGAGACCATCCAAATTTCAAGTGGAGGGAGCCTCAACAACCTTACCAACAAGGAGGCTTTAGGCAGCAACCCCCGGGGTTTTACACCAAAACCCACGGCCAAGAAGCATCACAATCCCAATCCGCCCAAAACCATCAAGGTATGTCTTTGGACAATGATACAATTCTTAAGTTACTTACCAATTTGTCTCAGGGGCTAGAGAATCAAAACAAAGCATTGCAAAATCAAGAAAGGGCGCTGCAAAACCAAGACAAAAGGGTGGACCACTTAGAGAAACAAATAGGGCAGATTGCGGAGTTTGTGGGACAATTCCGAGACCAAGGCAAGCTTCCAAGTTCAACCATTGTCAATCCAAAGGGAGGGTTCGAATCTGCCAAAGCAATCACTTTGAGGAGTGGAAAAGAAGTTGGCACCACATCCACACCACCCAAAACAAGTCCTAATGAAGACGAGACATTGCAACATGAAGAGGAGGCTGCAAGCAAGCCCACGGCAAGGACACAATCCCCTTTGCCGCAAGCACCTAAGGACACTACTTCACCCAATGCATCCCATTCGGCCACCAAAGGTAAGTTGGGTTCAAATTCGATTAATTTTAACCCCGTTCCACAAAATGTGCCCTTTCCTAGCAGGTTTATGCAATCTAAGATAGAGGAGGATGAAAAAGACATCCTGGAGACGTTTAGGAAGGTGCATGTCAATATCCCGCTCCTAGATGCAATAAAGCAAATTCTGAAGTACGCTAAGTTTTTGAGGATGATTTGTACAACAAGGAAACGAATTCGGGAGAAGGAGGTGGTACATGTAAGTGAGAATGTCTCTGCAATGTTGCAAAGAAAGCTGCCACCTAAATGCAAAGATCCAGGTAGTTTCACTATCCCTTGTGTAATTGGTAATACAAGGTTCGAACATGCTATGCTAGATTTAGGTGCATCAATTAATGTCATGCCATACTCTGTTTATGCATCTATGAATCTAGGAGAGCTTAAAAATGATGGTGTTATTATTCAATTAGCCGATCGATCTAATGCATACCCGAGAGGAGTTTTGGAAGATGTTTTGGTGCAGGTAGGCCACTTGATTTTTCCTGCAGATTTCTATGTGCTTGACATGGAGGATTCAACCGACTCTCCACCATCGCCACTCTTACTTGGACGACCTTTCATGAAAACAGCCCATACCAAGATTGACGTGGCCAAGGGAGCCTTAACTATGGAGTTTGGTGGTGATACGATTAACTTTAAAGTTTCTGAATACATTGAGAATCCTAATGATGTTCGTTCTTGTTTTGCCATTGGTACAATTAAAAATATAGGGCAGGAACGTTCAACACCAATCAAGAAGGATGCGTCTAGAACCACCATCGAGGAAGGAATAAAAGGAGAGCACAAGAAGCACGCCACTACCCTACAAACACCCAATCTGGCCGTACTTAAAGATAAAATTGGCGAGATGGTGGCTGCCCTAAGGGCATTGCCACAACATCCTAGTAAGTCTCCAATCCCAATTCCAATTCCCATTTCAACTAATAGGTTGTTACCTTCTTTGGTGCAGGTTCCAAATCGATTTCATGGTGGTGGGAGCGTCTACATGGACTATAGGAACCAAAACACCACAATCAGGGACGATCATTATCCCCTCCCATTCATTGAGCCATACTATGAGAACTTTGAAGAGCATGTCGTGGATGGTGCAAGCTTCCATGCCGTGGGCTCCAAGTGAGGATAAGAAGAATGTTCGTCCGGCTGCACGACGTTAAAGCAAGCGCTTCTTGGGAGGCAACCCATGCATTCAACGAGAGAGGATGTGGGCAATTCACCAATTCAAGCTACAAAATCAGATTTGCGTTCCTCAATCTCTATCTCTTTATTATTTTTATTTTGTCATGTTAGTTCGTTTATATTGTTTGTTTGGATGTGAGTCTTTGTGTGAAACATTGAGGACAATGTTTGATTTAAGTGTGGGGGGGGGGGGGTAAACAAAGTGTTTTTCATGCAAATTCGTGGGATTTTATCACCCATCATTTCTAAAGTTGTTTCACACTGTTTTTAAGTGTTTTTAGAGTGTTTTGAAGTGTTTTTATGTCTTTTGATAAGAAAATCCGAAAATTTACAAAAAAATTACAAAATAGTTTTGAAAAACCCAAAAAGAGTTGGTTTTAAGTTGTTTTTGTGTGTTTGTTTGTCTTAGGTCACCTTCCAACACAATGATGAGGATTTGGTTTTTAATTGCATGACTATTAAAAGAATGTTGTAAACATGGCTGGAAGTTGATTTATGCTTTGGTTTATGCTTGGTTATGGTTATAATTTATGAATTCACATGTAATTACAAAGACAAAATCAGTTTTTGTAACATGCTTGAAGGAAGAAACTCAAACTAACGCTACATCCTTGAGAGACTTGAGCCTATAACGTTCTTTGGAGAGTATAATCTGTGATTTCTTGTTTTCTAAAGTCGTTGCATGATCTCATCATTCTTTGCTTGGTTGCTATTTAGAATGCATTTCATTATAGTTCCAAATACTAGAACTCATGCCCATTTCATTCAAAGCATGGTATTGATTGCATAACATACAATAAGATGAAGTTGTTAGTAAAGCCAGAGCCAAAAAGCCTATCCCTTTTCATATGTATTGTAGGATTAACCCTCTTGAGCCTTTTCAAAGCCTATTTTCGTTGTTAGCCACATTATCCTCACCTAGCCTAGAATAGGACTTTCCATACCTTGGTTCTTAAAGGATAGTGAAGCACGACTTAGAGTGAACTCCTTTGGTCAATATATGGCGGAAAACGAATGTGGGGAAAGATGATAGGGCACGAAAAAGAAAAAAAAAAAGAAAAAAAAAAGAGAGAAAGAAAAAAGAGAAAAAAAGAAGAAAAGAAGAGAAATTCGTAGAAAAATCAAAAGAAAATAGAAAAGTGTTCAAAAGAAAGAAAAGGAGTTGAAAAATAAGTGAGAATGAACTCACAAGTGTTGGTTGTTGAAGGAAGGGTCCAAAAGAGTGAATTTGACCCTAAATGTTGCATGAATCTTCCCTTGTGTTTAAAAGTTGGTTTTTGCCATTAGAAGTGAGTTTAAGTGTCAAATTCATTACTTTGCTTACTATTGCTTTAAGAACGTTTGTTTATCCTTACCTTTCTTTGTTAGCCAATACCTTAGCCTCGTTACAACCCTCAACTTCTATCTTGATGTTATGTGTTCAATATGTGGAGTTTGAATTTGGTATGAGCATATGGAATCACTGGTTCTCGTTCTAAGTAGTAGCATTCCATTCATGAGATCATATTCATGTCATTGTCGTAAATCCAGAAAATGCTTTCTTTGATATAACATATGTGAGTGTTAGTCTTCATATTTACATCAATCTTCTCACATATACCTAGTGTAGGGTGTGGAGTTAGAAAATCTATGTGAAAATAGAGTGCATTCTAGTGAGGAATTGAGGGAATTCTCTAAGGCATGTTACTACATTCAAAACATTGTTTTAATTGATTATATGTGAACTAATAAGTAGTAACTATGATTAAGTGTTTGTTGAAGTGTAAAGAAAGCTAAAAACCGTGGGAATGATGTTCATTAATGTGTCATGTTCGTTGGAAATCCCTGAGGTACATGTTGGAAGGTTTAGGATGTGTTTTGTTTGTTTTGGTTTATTTCGTTTTGCTCGAGGACTAGCAAAAGCTAAGTGTGGGGGAATTTGATAGGAGCATATTTAGGCGACTTACTTAGCTTGTTTTCATGCATTTATGTTATTAATTCATAGTTGTTTTAGTATTTTAAGCCATTTTCGTATGTTTTTAGGTTCTAATGCAAAGGGAGCAAGAAAGTGCATTTTGAGGCTATTTGGAGCATTTTTGGGCATGGATTGGATAGCTTAACCATGGAGCAAAGAGGATGGACGAAATTGAAGACAAGAAGAGCTAGGAAAGGCTACAAATCTGGTGGAAGAAGTTCTATTCCAATGAAGATAAGGAAGAAGCAAGAAACAAGGAACCTTATCCAACCTTATCTTATCCTATCCTAGAAACCTTATCCTATCCTAACTCTAACATTATCCTATTCTATCCTATCCAAATCAGATTGGGACTTAAACCTAGCTAATTAGGGGGAATCAATTACACATCTAAACACCTATTTCAGTTTCTAGAAGACTTATCCATACCAATGCCGCAAGACACCATTCCTTGTAGGTTTAGGAATCACAATCCTTTTCCTACTCTTATATCACATGTCCTAGGCCCTTTAGGATTAGGAATCTGCCTTAAACACAGTTTCTAGAACACCTTATCCTATCCCTACATGTGTGCCGCACCTAGCCTTCTAGAACTCCCTAATTCCTAGCCGCACTACCTATTCCAAATCCCACTTGATTTCTGCCTTGAGTTAACCCTTTTTCAATGGGATTATGCAATCCTTTTCCTTTACTAAGTGTGCCAAACTAGCCTATATAAACAGCCCTTGCCGCACCATTTAGAGCACCACCCTCTTCACACAACATTCATACATTCCTTCAGAAATCAACCCTTTGCCGTGACCTTGCAACCACCCATCCATCATTCCCCTACTTCCACACCACCATCCCAACCTCCATACACCACCATACATACCTAAATCCATCCAAAACCCAAAAAATCATCCGCAAACCCATCATAGACCTTGTGCCGTGACTTAGCAAGGAAGAGGAGAAGGAAGACCAAGCCTTGGGCGTTTGTGCATTCGAGTTGGAGTGTTGGACGTTTCTAGATGTAATCTATCTTTTATTTTCAATGTTTAAATCTATATTGCGTTGTTTTGTCATGAACATGAGAGGCTAAACTCGTTTTAGCCTAGGGATGCTTTGAAACCATGATTACATTTATAATATGAGTTGATTAAGTCCAGTTGTGATTTCATAAATTGTGAACGCAATTTACTTAACCGTTTGATGGATAACTTATTCTTGTATGTTTATTAGGGAGGCCTACTTAATTTGCATGCTTGAATTTGGGGCTAGAATATAAGGGTGTTTCACATAATCGTCACAAACTTATATTCACAAGTAGTTAAGGTTGTTTTCACAATCATGTTAAGTAAATTCCTAGCATGCGTATCATGGTGTCATAGTTACAAGTGCTTTGTCAATACTTATGATTTCCATTGTTTCCTTGCATTTAGTGAGTTAATTACTATTTATTTTAGTCTTTTAAGCTATTTTTGTATGTTTTTAGGTCCTAATGGAAAAAGGAGCAAGAAAGGGCATTTTGGAGCTAAATGGAGCATTTTTGGGCATGGATTGGATAGCTTAACCATGGAGCAAAGAGGATGGACGAAATTGAAGTCAAGAAGGGCTAGGAAAGGCTACAAATCTGGTGGATGAAGTCCTAATGCAAAGAAGATAAGGAAATAGCAAGAAATAAGGAACCTTATCCAACCTTATCTTATCCCAACCAACCTTATCCTTTCCTAACTCTAACATTATCCTATCCTATCCTATCCAAATCAGGTTTAGGAGTTGCAATCCTTCCTCTACACCTATATCATGAGTCCTTATCCATGTAGGTCCAGAAATCTACCCTTTACCCCTTCTAGAAGTCTAAATTCTGCCAAAAAATACCTAGTTTCTAGAAGCCCTTAATTTCTGGCGAAAATTCCCTATCCCTTTCCCTTTTGGTTTCTACAAAGACTTAACCCTTTTTCCATGGGATTGTGCAATCCTTGTCCTTCACTAAGTGTGCATAATTAGCCTATATAAACAGCCAATGCCTCACCATTTAATCCATCCACTCACTCATTCATTCATTCATACTTTCATCCATCAAACACCACAATCCATTCTACACCACCCTAGTGCCGCAAGCAAGGAAGCAAGGAGAGGAGGACTTGTGCAATCTGCCATCCAAGGAGGGTTCGAAATTTGCCATTGGAGTGTGGAGAGTTTCTAGGTGTATTCTATCCTTTGTCTTAGTTCAATGTAATGCGTTTTCATTCAATTCAATGAAATAAGGAAAACTTGAGGGTTAGTTGTGCGATGCAACTAATTTGGGGCATTGTCATTCATAGTCTAAAGGAATAATAAATGGACATTGGTTTGTATGCATATATCATGTGTGGAGAAGGACCCTCTAACTAGCCTTTTACCCATTTATTTTACTTAAATTCGTTTTTACAAAGTGTTTTCTACAAAGTTTTTGTTTTAAGTTTTATTTTCGTCAAAAACAATCCCCATTTCACTTAGTCTTCATATTTGAGTCAAAACTTGTTTTCCTTGAGTCTTTTGAGTCAAGTCAAGTCCTATTTTCGTCCAAACACTTATTGAGTCTAAAATTGAGTCTTTTTTTATTATTGGTTGCTGTTTTAAGTGTCCAAAGTTAGTTTTGAGTCTATAGAGTCTAGTTTAGTGTTTTTGAGTCTTATTTATATAGATTAGCATCACTAGTTAATCCCCGGTCTAGAACGATCCCTACTTACATATCTACTACAATTGTCACAAATAGGGTTTAATTTGTGTGTCAAGTTAATTTTCACATCATGAGTTTATTCTCACTTATTTTCAACTGCTTTTCTTTCTTTTCTTCTTCTTTTTCACGTTTTTTCTTCTTTTTTTTTTTTTTTTTTTTTTTTTTTTTTTTTTTTCGTGCCCCTCTTCTTCTTTCGGCACACTAACGCAAGTTTATAGGTCTCCAAACGAAAATCCCCTCCCCCACACTTGTTTTCTTGCAAACTGTAGCTCAAAAGGAATTTCCTCTAAGTCATGCTTTCCTATCCTTTAAGAACAAGGGTATGGATAGTCCTAATCTAGGCTGGGTAAGGATTATGTGGTTAACAAAGAAAATTAGGCAAACTAAGGCTCAAAGTGGTTAAACCTACAATATATATGCAAAAGGGTAAGGCTTTTTGGCTCTGGTTTAACTAAACAACTTCATCTTATTATTTGTTATGCTAATCAATTTTATGCTTTGAATGAAATAGGCATGAGTTCGAGTATTTGGAACTATAGTGATGAAACGCATTCTAAGTAGTAACCAAGCAAAGAATGATGAGATCATGCAATGTTACAAAAACTGATTTTTTTCCTTTGTGACTCAAGTCTCACAGGGTTGTAGCGTTAGTTTGAGTTTCTTCCTTCAAGCATGTTACAAAAACTGATTTTTTCCTTTGTGATTATGTGTGAATTCGTAAATGTCAACCATAACCAAGCATAAACCAAAGAATATATCCAACTTCCATCCATGTTTGTAACTTTCTTTAAAAGTCATGCAATTAAAAACCAAATCCTCATCATTGTGTTGGAAGGTACCCTAAGACACAAACAAACACAAAAACAAAAACGACTCTAAAAACAACTCTTTTTGGGTTTTTAAAACACTATTTTTTTTATTTTTTTTCAAATTTTCGGATTTTCTGTTTAAGACACATAAAAACACTTCAAAACAGTGAAAAACAACTTTAGAAATGATAGGTGATAAAATCCCACGAATTTTTCATGAAAAACACTTTATTTACCCCCCCCCCCCCACACTTAAACCAAACATTGTCCTCAATGTTTTAAGCATAGACTCACAAACAAACAACCAAATAACACAACTAACAAACACGACAAACATGGCAAAGTAAAAGCAATAAAGAGTAGGGTTTAGGAACGTAATTCTGGTTATGGAGTGTTGGAGCTTCCTAGTTCTTCTTTATTTGCATGGGTTGCCTCCCAAGAAGCGCTTGCTTTAACGTCTTCCAGCCGGACGATTCTTCCTCTTAAACTTCAATAGGGCCCAAGGCATGGAAGCTTGCACCATCCACGACATGCTCTTCAAAGTTTTCATAGTATGGCTTCAAACGATGTCCGTTTACTTTGAACTCTTGCCCGGTCTTTAAACTTTGAATTTGGACTGCACCATAAGGAAATACATTAGTAACAACAAACAAGCCAATCCATTTACAACGTAACTTACCTGGAAACAAGCGAAGGCGGGAATTGAAGATTAGCACTTTCTACCCTAGAACAAATGTCTTGCTACGAATCATCTTGTCATGGAATGCCTTTGACTTCTCCTTGTAAATCAAAGCGTTCTCGTACGCTTCATGCCTAATCTCCTCAAGCTCGTTCAATTGAAGCTTCCTATGGATTCCAGCGGCATCAAACTCCATGTTGAACGTTTTGACGGCCCAATGTGCTTTGTGCTCCAATTCAACGGGAAGATGACATGGTTTCCCATAGATGAGCCGAAATGGAGACATTCCAATTGGTGTTTTTTAGGCCGTACGATATGCCCACAATGCATCATTCAAACGCAAGCACCAATCCTTCCGGTTTGGCCCAACGGTCTTCTCCAAAATTTGCTTGATTTCCCGATTAGAAACCTCGGCTTGCCCACTTGTTTGAGGATGATAAGGCGTTGCCACCTTATGTGTGACGTTATATTTCTTGAGCAGAGCTTCAATGGTTCGATTGCAAAAATGGGACCCTCCATCATTTATAAGAACTCTTGGCATTCCAAATCTAGCAAATATGTTAATTTTGACAAAATCTGCAACCACTTTGGAATCATTAGTACGGGTGGCTGTTGCTTCCACCCATTTCGACACATAATCAACCGCAAGTAAAATATAAAGGAAACCATGAGATGAAGGAAAAAGACCCATAAAATCAATACCCCAAACATCAAACATTTCGACACCATAGATGGGTGTTTGCGACATTTGGTCTTTTGGACCCATATTTCTGGTTCTTTGGCAACGATCACATGTTATGCAAAAAGTTCTAGCATCCTTAAATATAGTAGGCCAATAAAAACCACATTCAAGTACTTTACGTGCCGTCCTTTGAGTGCCAAAGTGACCTCCACATGCATAAGTGTGACAAAACGTTAAAATTGAATTAAACTCTGATTCATGCACACACCTATGAATGATATGATCCGCGCAATATTTCCACAAATAAAGATCATCCCACACATAAAACCGAGCCTCCCTCTTAAGTTTATCATGTTGGTGTTTATTTAGGTTGCTTGGAATTTGTTTAGACACCAAATAATTCACTAAATCGGCATACCATGGCTCACTTACCCTGATGGACTTCAACGCTGCATGATCAGTGTAAATTGTAACTTTAGTACCAAGTAAATAGGAACGAAATTTATCTAAAGCAAAAACAACAGCAAGAAGTTCTTTTTCGTTGTGGAATAGTTCAATTGGGCATCATTCAAGGTCTGGGATGCATAATAGATGACATGTGGCTGCTTGTTCTTCCTTTGGCCTAAAGCAGCTCCTAATGCATAATCCGAGGCATTGCACATAAGCTCAAAAGGAAGGCTCCAATCTGGTGGAACAATGATGGGGGCCGAAGTGAGCTTCTCTTTTAAGTGTTTGAAGTCCTTCTCACACTCCTCATCGAACTTGAATGGTACATCCTTTTGGAGAAGTCGGCAAAGGGGGTTGGAAATCTTTGAAAAATCCTTGATGAATCGCCTATAGAATCCTGCATGTCTAAGAAAAGAACGAACCTTGAAGTAGGAGCGGGTAAGCAGCGTACAAGATCTATTTTTGATTTATCAACCTCAATCCCTTTGGGCGAAATTATATGCCCTAAAACTATGCCTTATTTTACCATGAAATGATATTTTTCCCAATTTAAAACAAGGTTAGTTTCAATGCATCGTTCTAAGATTAAAGTGAGATTATGTAAACAATCATCAAACGAATCCCCAAATACAATAAAATCATCCATGAAAACTTCAATTATTTTCTCCACAAAATCTGAAAATATACTTACCATGCATCTTTGAAAGGTGGCTGGTGCATTACTGATAGGAGCATGTTTATGCTACTTAGTTATGTTGTTTCCTTGCATTTAGCGAGTTAATTACTATCTATTTTAGTCTTTTAAACTATTTTCGTATGTTTTTAGGTCCTAAGGGCAAAAGGAGCACGAAAGTGCATTTTGAGGCTATTTGGAGCAGTTTTGGGCATGGATTGGATAGCTTAACTATGGAGCAATGTGGATGGTCGAAATTGAAGTCAAGAGATGCTAGGAAAGGCTAAAAATCTGGAGAAAGAAGTCCAAATGCAAAGAAGATAAGGAAAGAGCAAGAAATAAGGAACCTTATCCAAATTTCCTTATCTTATCCAAACCTTATCCAACCTTATCTCATCTTATCCTATCCTAATCTTTTCCTACCTTAATTCCAACTTCAAAGAGGACTCCTTTTCACATTAAATCACCTAAATATCAAGTTCTAGAAGCCCTATTTTCGTGCATTAAGTTTATGCCACATGTAACCCTTCTAGAAGTTCTAGAATTTGCCACAAGGACCATTCCTTGTCCTCCTTGGAATCTAATTGAAAGTATCCTTGTTCTTTGGTGATTTGGAGTCCTAATTCCTCTCCTTTTCAGCCCAAATTCGTGCCTCCCCTTCACCCTATAAATACTTGATGCCACAACACTCAAAAACCACCACCCTCTACCACAAATTCACACCACACCATCCACCACACCTCAAGAGCCTAAATTCACGCAAATCCCCATTGTTGGCAGCAAGGAAGGAAGGAGGAGCCACCTGGAGTGTTTCTAGGTGTATTCTATCTTTGTTTTTAATGTTTAAGTTTAATTATCTTTGTTTTACGAACATGAGGAACTAATTTATTTTTAGTTGGAGGTGAATTCGAAGCCATGATTATATGTTTTATATGAATTGATTACGTTCGGTTATTATTTCTTAAGGCATGAATGTGATTTGCTTATCTAAGTTATTAAAACTGGTCTATGTATGTGGGTTGGGGGTTAACACTTAATTTGCATGCATGAATTTGATGCTAGAATATAAGGGGGTTTCACATAATAGTTATTCACTTATATTCACAAGTAGTGGAGGTTGCTAGTCATAATCGCGTTAAGTAAATCCTTGGTATGAGTCTCATGTGTTTCATAGTGATGAATGCCTTGTCAATGCTTATAGTTTTCACAAAACTTAATGACTTTTGATATTATCTTTGTTATGTGTCTCATATAGGGAACTTGAGAAAGATAATTTGGTTTAGATGCGTATTCCATCTAATTCAATGAAATAAGGAAAATATGATGGGTAGTTGTGCGATGCAACTAACTTGGGGTGTTGTCATTCATAGTCTAAAGGAAAAATAACTAGAAATTGGTTTATATGCATATATCATGTGTGGAGAAGGACCCTCTAACTAGCCTTTCACCCATTTAATTTACCCAAATTAGTTCTTACAAAGTGTTTTCTACAAAGTTTTTGTTTTAAGTTTTAAATTCGTCAAAAACAATCCCCCTTTCATTTAGTCTTGTTATTTGAGTCAAAATCTGTTTTCTTTGAGTCTTTTGAGTCTAGTTAAGGTTTATTTTCGTCCAAAACACTTGTTAGGTATAAAATTGAGTCTTTTTGAGTGTTTGTCGCTGTTTTGAGTGTTTTAAGTTAGTTTAGAGTCTATAGAGTCTATTTTAGTGTTTTTTTGAGTCTTAATTGTGTTGATTAGCATCCCTTCTAATCCCCGGCCTAAAACGATCCCTACTTTCCTATACTACAATCATAGGGTTTTAATTTGAGTGTTAGAATATTTCACATCAATTACTGATGTGAAAATTAACTTGACACACAAATTAAACCCTGTTTGTGACAATTGTAGTAGATATGTAAGTAGGGATCGTTCTAGACCGGGGATTAACTAGGGATGCTAATCAATACAAATAAGACTCAAAAACACTAAACTAGACTCTATAGACTTAAAACTAACTTTAGACACTTAAAACAGCAACCAACAATAAAAAAGACTCAATTTTAGACTCAACAAGTGTTTTGGACGAAAATAGGACTTGACTTGACTCAAAAGACTCAAGGAAAACAGGTTTTGACTCAAATATGACGACTAAATTAAAAGGGAATTGTTTTTGATGAATTTGAAACTTAAAACAAAAACTTTATAGAAAACACTTTGGAAAAACGAATTTAAGTGAAATTAATGGGTGAAAGGCTAGTAAGTGGGTCCTTCTCCACGCATGATATATGCATACGAACCAATTTCCAGTTATTATTCCTTTAGACTATAAATGACTGATAGGAGCATATTTAGGCGACTTAGCTAGCTTATTCTTGTGCATTTGTGTTATTATTTCCTAGTTGAGGTAGTATTTCAACTCATTTTCGTGTGTTTGTAGGTCCATAGGGTTAAAGTACCAAGAAAGTGCATTTTGGTGCATTTTGGAACAGTTTTGGGCACTAAGTGGATAGCTTGTATATGGGCCAACATGGATGGACGAATTTGGAGTTCAAAAGGCTAGAAATTTGATGAGAAGATGAAGGAACTAAACTCAAGACAAAGTGGATAAGGAATTAGCTCAAAAAAGGAAACATTATCCAAAACCTTATCTTCTCTTATCCTATCCTAACCTTATCATGCCTTAATCCTAGCTGCAAGGGGACCTAAATAGATATTTCTAGAACCTATTTCTAGAAGCATTCTCTTCTATAAGTCCCAAATCAGCCATAAAGCACATTATTTCTAGAAACCCTACAAATGTGGCGCTTATTCCCTTCCAGAAGGCCTTGCCTTGCCTTGCAAGCCATTCCCTCTTTCCCTCCAATTTGTGCCGCACCCCTCTAGGCCTTATCCCTTTTGGATTCTGATAGGAGCATATTTATGCGACTTAATTGGCTTGTTCTCATGCATTTACGTTGTGTTTTCTTAGTTCTTTAAGTCTTTTAAGCCATTTTCGTATGTTTTCAGGTTCTCAGGGCTAAAGGAGCAAAGAAGTGCATTTTGGAGTCTTTTGGAGCACTTTTGGGCTAAAGATGGATAGCTTATGCTTGGAGCCAAAGTGTTGGACGAAATTGAAGACCAAGTGAGCCTAGAATCGAAGGAAGAAGGAGGAATCAAGAATTGGAAACCAGTTTCCATTATTCGGAGTTTCCATTTGTGAAGGTGTCCATTTTTGAAGTTTCCAAATAATGTTGGTTGCCTAAATCACATGTTCTAGAAGCCCTAGACATGTCCTAAATTGTGCCGCACCTTACCTTCCTTTTCTCTCCCAAAATCTATAAGATTATGTCACAATCCCTTTCTTAAAAGTCTTAGCCGCACCTATACATTCCCTTTAACTCAAAATCTGCAAGTTTAATTGCACTTTCCCCTCCTTTTCCTCCCTTTGCCGCAAGACTTAGCCCTTCTCCTTAATTCATGATTTCAATTACCTATTCTAAAGGGATTTAACTTAATTCCTGATTCTTAGAATGGATTTGGGGAATTAAACACTTACTTATTTCCTATACAAGCCTTGCCGTGCAAGGGAGATAGTTCTTTCCTATTTCCTTGCATTAAAACACATTCCTATTGTGTTTTATGCCATTGCCGCACCTATTAACCACTTTCCTTTAATTTTCTGATTTGATTTCCTATTTCTAGAAGCTTTTGACTTAATTTCTGTTTACCTAAATAACCTAGGGTTTTAATTCCTGAAATCCTATTAATAAACCTCCTTGTTGCAGCCACAAATTATTCATTCATTCACCATTCACGCCAGAAATTCATCCTTTCCCTCTAACACATCCATACTTCACCATTCTCCATATTTTCTGCCCAAAACCAACCTTTGCCGTCCCCTACATCCATCCCAACCCTAAATCCATCATTCTACATCATCCATAATCCCCTAAATTCACCAAACCTCTTGTGCCGCAGCAATTAGGAAAGGAATGAGGCCTTGAACGTTTCATGCTCGCAGATTGGAGTGTTCTTAGGTGTACTTCGTTCTTGTTTTCAATGTTTACTTTGTTATTACTTTCTGAGGTTGTGATGTGATATATAATAGCACTCAAATTAAACCCTCTTTTTGACAATTGTAGTATAGATATAAGTAGGGATCGTTCTAGGCCGGGGATTAGGAGGGATTGCTAATCTAATGAAAACTGACTCAAAGATACAAAAATATGCTTAAAAACACTTAAATAAACTCAAAGACTCTTAACTAAACTTATATGACTCAAAACAAACTCAAAAGAGTCAAAACAACACAAAACAATGAAAAAGACTCAAACTAGACTCTAGGACTTACTTTGGACGAAAATAGGTTTGGTTTTGACTCAAAATACTCAAAAACACTAATTAGGACAGATTCTAACCTAATTGACACTTAAAACAAAAGGGGGTTTTGGTTTTGACGAATTTGAATTAAAACAAAACAGAAACTAAACTAGACAAAGTTATGAACGAATTTGGGGAATATGGATGGGTGATTAGCTAGCTAGAGGGTCCTTCTCCACACATGACACACTTGCATACAAATTGATTTCCAGTTGCTTTTCGATAAACCATGAACCTCAACACCCCAGATTAACCGTGACATCACTAATTAACCCTCAGATTTTCCTTAAGTTATTGGATTGGATGACATCATACGACAACCCAAAGCATTCTTCAAAAGTCCCCTACATGACATCATAATAGAGATACAATCAAAGATCATTACGTTCTATGAAAATCATAAGTATTGACAAAGCACTTGTAACTATGACATCATGATACTCATGCTAGGAATTTACTTAACATGATTGTGAAAACAACCTTAACTACTTGTGAATATAAGTTTGTAACGATTATGTGAAACTCCCTTATATTCTAGCCCCAAATTCATGCATGCAAACTAAGTGTGCACCCTTAATCAACAAACAAGAATAAGTTATCCATCAAACGGTTAAGTAAATTGCATTCACAATTTATGAAATCACAACTGGAATTAATCAATTCATATTGCAAATATAATCATGGTTTCAAAGTCTCCTCTAGCCAAAACAAAATTAGCTCCTCATGTTTACAACAAAACAAAGAGAATATAAATTAAACATTGAAAACAAAGATTGAATACACCTAGAAACGCTCCAACAATCCAAGCTTGAATGGCCAAAACGTCCAAGGCTTCTCCTCTCTTCTTTCTCCTTCTTTGTTGCGGCACAAGGGTGTTTGGGTATGAATTATGGTGATGGATGGATAGGTTGGATGGTGGTAGGGGGTGGATGATGGCTGAATGAATGGAGAGAATGAGAGAAAATTCGTATGGATGTATATGGCTGTCTAGAATCTCCAATATGTGAGGCAGATTGTATTTATATAGAAGGAGAAAGGTTAAGGCAATAAGTTATTAATTTGGGAAGGTTTTAAGACTCCAAATCCTCCAAGAAAAGGGTAACAAATCAGAATTCTAAGAGGAAAAAGGAAGGAAAGTTGCGGCATTGACTAGAATAAAAGGGGAAAGAAGATATATGGCAGATTTTGGAAGAAAAGGGTAAGAAATATATACGGCAAGGACTAGGATAGTGCAAGGGATCTTTGGTTTGTGTCCTAAAATACATAAGGTACCTTCAAAGTTGCTGGAACTTAGGGATATTTAGGATTAGGAAAGGTTAAACCAAAATAGGAAACCTTGGCTTAACTTTCCTACCTCAAGTAGGAATCCTTCTTTGACTAGGAATCCTTCTTTGACTAGGAATCCTCTTGTGATTAGGAATCCTCTTTTGATTAGGAATCCTCTTGTGATTAGGAATCCTCACACCCTTAGGTCTTCAATTTCGTCCATTCCTTTTACTCCAAGCATATGCTATCCATTCCAAGCCCAATTTTGCTCCAAAATGCACCTTTTTGCTTCCTTAGCCATATGAACCTAAAAACACACGAAAATGGCTTAAACTACTAAAATAACTATGAACTAACAACATAAATGTACGAAAACAAGCTAAGTAAGTCTCCTAAATATGCTCCTATCAGGTTGCTGTAATCATGAGTGGCTAAACCCCTAATTAGTTAGGGGAAAGTTTGAAGCCATGAACATGTTTGAGATATGAATTGATTTCTTCCAATTGTGATTTGTTAAGTTGTGATTGCAATTCAATTATCTGTTTTATTCAAAACTTGTTCTTGTATGTTGATTAAGGATGCATAGTTTTTATGCATGAACTTGATGCTAGTTTATAAACAAGTTTCACCTAATCGTCACAAGTTTATAAACATGAGTAGTGAAGGTTGCTAGTCACAACCGCGTTAATTGAATTCTTGGCAAGAGTATCATGCATTCATAGTTACAATTGCCTCGTCAACACTTATGATTCTCATAGAGCATAATGATCTCTCACTGTATCTCTTCTATGCATTCATGTTGAGGACCGTTGGAGAATAATTTGAATTGTCGCATACATCATCCAATTCAATGACATAAGGAAATCTGAGGGTTAATTAGTGCATCACGGTTAACTTGGGGTGTTGAGCATCATAGTTAATGAAAAGCAATTGGAAAATCGATTCATATACAAATGTGTCATGTGTGGAGAATGGACCTCTAACTAATCCATCCATCATCTTGTTTCCAAAATTCGTTTTACAATCTGCCTAGTTTTATAACTTGTTTTGTTATTTCAATTTTCGTCAAATCAAAACCCCCCCTTTACTTTCTTGTTCTATAGTGTTTAGAATCTGTTTAGTTTGTGTTTTAAAGTGTTTTGAATCAAACCATAATCTTAAATTCGTCCAAAATTGTGTTTAAGGTCAGAAACTGCCTAGTTAGTGTTTTTAGGCAGTTTTGAGTCTTTTGAACATGTTTTGAGTCCTTTGAGTCTTTGTGAACGTTTTTAACTTTGTTTTTATGTTTTTAAGTCAGTTTAGAGGTTTTAGCAAGCCCTCCTAATCCCCGGTCCAGAATGATCCCTACTTGCATGATAGGAGCATATTCATGCGACTTAAATGGCTTGTTCTCGTGCATTTACGTTATGTTTCTTTAGTTATTTTAGTCCTTTATGCTTCTTTTGTGTGTTTTCAGGTTCTAAGGGCAAAGTATGCAAAAGGATGCCTTTTGGAGCCTTTTGGAGCAAATTAGAGATTGGAATGGATATCATATGCTTGGAGCCAAGAGGGTGGACGAAATTGAAGGATTCCTCCTCCATTGCAGCCACATGCACATTCAATCATTCACACCAAAACCTTGCACATGCTTTCCCATTTCATTATTCATTCACCTTGCAGCCACTCCACATGCATTTCTAGCTTTTCCTTTGTATTCCCCCTTTAATCAACACATGCATCCACTCACCAAGAAATCATTCATTCCACATGCACCCAAAACACCACCAGAAATCATCATTGCCGTGGGTACCTATCCCATTTCAGATTGTCATTCCACTTCATTGCACATGCATCTTCATAATTCAACACATGCATTCATTATTTATTTACTTTGCATCCTTTAATTTAATCACATGCACATTCAAACAAACACAATCATTCCAGCCATACCTTGCATTTTCAGATTGTTCCTCCATCATTGCACCACAATGCAGCCACATGCACTCGTTCCTCTAACATTTCAGCCACTTGCACTCCCATTCTCTCCCAAAACCGTGCACATGCCTTCTCCTTGCATTTCCAGCCATTCCACATGCTATTTCAGCCACATGCACTCATAATCATTCAACCAACATGTGCACATGCAACCTAGCTGTCATGTTCCCCCCCCCATTTCACCTATAAATACTCATTCATTCACACTCATTCATACACAATTCATTCACAACAGAAATTGGTCCCTTGGGGCCGTGCCCTTCACAAAGTCCATCCATTCCATTCATACACTTCATCCATTGCAGAAATGTAGACCATAAACCACCTTTGTGCCGTGAGTCTTCCCCTACAAATCCAAACACCATCCTTCCATTCCTCCACCACTACCCAAACCATTCACACCATCAAACTATCCCTAGACCTTGTGCTACAACGAAGAGGAAGAGAAGAGTGCCTAAACGTTCATACAATTCAAGTTTGAGTTGTTGGAATGTTTAGGTGTTTCTTTGATTTCAACGTTTAATTTCAATACTCTTTGTTTTGTACGAATGAGGAATGGAAGATAAGAGGGCCTAAACGTTCATACAATTCAAGTTTGAGTTGTTGGAATGTTTAGGTGTTTCTTTGATTCTCTTTGTTTTGTACCATGAGGAACTAAACCCCCCTTGGTTAGGGGGTGATTCGAATATATGTTTATGCTTGCATTTTGATTTGAATACTTCTAATTGCGTTTCATAAGTTGTGGATTCAATTTGTTTAACCGTTTGATTGATAACTTATTTATGTATGTTTATTGAGAATGCGCGCTTAATTTTCATGCATGAATATGACGCTAGAATATAAGTAAGTTTCACCTAATCGTTATGAACTTATATTCACAAGTAGTGGAGGTTGCTTATAAACAATCGCGTTAAACAAATTCTTGGCATAAGTTTCATGCAATCCATAGTAACGAATGCCTCGTCAACACTTATAATTTTCATAGAGCGTAATGATTCTTGCTTGTATCTCTTCTATGCATTCATGTTGAGGACTTGTGGGGAATGTTTTGAATTGTTGTATGCGCTAACCCATCCAATGCAATAACGTTAGGAAGATTTGAAGGTTAATTAGTGCATCACGGTTAACCCGGGGTGTTGAGTTTCATGGTTTATTGAAATGCAATTGGAAATCATTTTATTATGCAAGTATAACATGTATGGAGATGAATCCCTTAGCCATTCTATCATCCATTCCATCAAATTCGTTTTACAATCTGTTTAGTTTATTAACTTGTTTTGTTATTTCAATTCTAGTCAATTTAAAACCCCCCTTTACTTTCTTGTTCTTTAGTGTTTAGAATTTGTTTAGTTTATGTTTTAAAGTGTTTTGATTCATTTTATTTCCCAATTTCGTCCAAATTCACCAAAGTGCTCAAAACTGCCCAGAAAGTGATTTTAAGGCAGTTTTGAGTGTTTTGGGTGATGTTTGAGTCTTTTGGTTTGTTTTAATGTTTTAAGTGTTTAGTTTTACATTCTTTGAGTTAGTTTAGTGTTTTATATTGTGTTTTTACTTTCTTGAGTCAAGTTATTACTTAATTTCGTCCAAATTTGTGTTTGTGCTCAAATCTGCCCAGAAAGTGGTTTTTAGGCAGATTTGAGTGTGTTTGTGTTGTTTTGAGTCTTTTGGTTTGTCTTAGTGTTTTAAAGTTTAGTTTTGCATTCTTTGAGTCTAGTATAGTGTTTCATATTGTTATTTTACGTTTTTGAGTCAAATCCAAGTGGTTAACAATCCCTCCTAATCCCCGGTCCAGAACGATCCCTACTTGCACCTATACTACAATTCGACGAAAAGAGGGTTTAATTTGTGTGCGTATAAATCTCGCATCAAATTTTGGCGCCGTTGCCGGGGATTAGAAAATTTGCTAATCCCTTGGATTGTTTTATTTTCGTTTGTTTTTATTTTTCCAGATTCTTAATTTTGTTTTGTTTCTTGTTTTAGGTACTAGTTCATGACTCGGAGTTCTCATCCGATTCGTGAACATATCCTGGAGTGATTGGATTCTTCGTCCGGCTGCAAGATGTAAAAGAAAGCGCTACTTGGGAGGCAACCCAATGCACTGAAAAAAAAAAAAAAAATTTCATATATTAAAAAAAAAAATATACTAAACGTGGAGAAAGATGGTGCTTCACAAAGGTTGTTTACGTGAAGCCCCACTACGAGGCGTCGAAGCGGAAGGCATTGAAGCGGAAGGCATTGGAGCGGAAGGCATCGGAGCAGGAGGCATCGGACTGTGAATCCGACCTTCAGACTCTTGCAGCTCATCAAGCTTCCTCTTCATGCCCGTCGAATAGTTGTTGGCGAGCACGTGCAAACTTCTATTCTCGTACTTAAGCTGCTGGATCTCTTGCTTAAGACTTTCCACCTCTGCCATCAATGATTCCACTTGACGGGAGCGGGCAAGCAGGCGTTGGCCCATGTTGGACACAGAACTCGCACACTGAACACTAAGTGCGAGCGACTCTTGAACGGCCAACTCATCGGACCGTCCTGACAGCAGCCTACTATCTTTTGGAGTGAGGAGGTTCCTAGCTACTATTGCAGCTGTTGTGGCGTCCTGCATCATGGAGTCTTCACCTGAAAGAGGACCGTTAGAAGATAAGAAAGAAGGGCGCCATACGTTACCTTGACGCGGCGCGCCCGTATCACTGCTAAGGCTCAATTCTAAGCTAAGTTCCGATGAGTTTGCCATTTTTCAAAAGTGTTCAAAGAGAAGGGATGGAGTTAAATTTCAAAGGCCCGGAGTCGATTTTCAAGAATGGGAAATCTTCAGAGTGTGTTTGTTGTGGTGATCGATAGCTCAATAAAAAAGCCAAGGCGACGCGTCCACCAATTCAAAAAGCCGGAATTTCCGGCGTAATTTAGGCGACGCGTTCTCGGCTTTTTAGAAAACGCGTTCAACTTTGTCAAAAGATTTCTGACAAAGCTGAAAACACGTGGAGGCCATCATCGCAACTACACGTCTTTAGCCGACAAGCGCAAAGTTCGGCGACGCTTTCTCTGCTTTTCAGAAAACGCGTGCAGCTTTGTCAAAAGGAGCCGCATCTGCACTACCACGTGTCGTTCAGAAAGAGAAGGGGCGTCGTTCAGAAATCGAAGGGGCGTCGTTCAGAAATCGAAGGGGCGCCTGCTCAGAAATCGAAGAGGCGTCGTTCTGATATCGAAGAGACATTTGTCGACAAGGGTAAAAGAACAGTACCACCACTTGATATTATCTCTATATATGTCGACCTTCGTCTTTTATGGCAAGGCAAACCTGAAGAAAATGCCCAACTCTCCCTCACCTCTGAGGGCGCACTCCCAGCAAAGCCTTTCGAAATACTCAATTCTTTCTTCTTCCCCAAAGATGATACCAAATGCCTGGAGTACAGATGACCCAGGAGGAAACGGCGGATTGAAGTGTGCTGATTCATTCACCGCTTCTTCAAAAGCAAAGGTATCTCATATCATCAAGGTCAAAAGCAAAAGTATCTCATATCATGCTCTTTCCCTGTCTTTTTCTTTGTCCTTGTTCTTACTCGCATGGCAAAGTAAAAGAAGCAATCAGCCGGCACTTGGAGTCAGTCTTCCGATCTGGAGCCAACTGCCTGGACCCTATTCCTGATTGCTTACCTAGCGTTGCTCTCGAGTAGTCATCTTCAACGGTTGATACACTTCCGGAGAAGGGACCACTTCTGCAAAGGGGAGCGAGTAAGGCAAGTGAAAATGATACATTGAAGCATGTGGAGACAAACATAGGCTGAGTTATCCTCCAACCCTTTTCAATACGAATTGGAAAGATTGAACAAAGAAACAGACCAAAGGGGTAAGCTCAGACCTTCGGGGAAGACCAAAAGAATCCTCCAGCCCAGTAGCACAAAGGAAAATCAACAAGTGGAGGAGACCAAAAGAATCATGCAGCCCAGTTCAAGAGTATGCCTGTGGAGTCACTATGATCAAAGCCTCAATGCAATTACCAAGGAGAAGAGGGAATTTACACTCCATAACCAGATTTGCGTCCCTAAACTCTTCTCTTTGTTAATTACATTCTGCCATGTTTAGTATGTTTAAATTGTTTTTTTTTGTGTGTTTACTTATGTTTTGTGTGAATCTATGCTTAAAACATTGAGGACAATGTTTGATTTAAGTGTGGGGGGGTAACTAAGTATATTTAATGCAAATTCGTGGGATTTTATCACCCATTACTTCAAATGTTGTTCCTTGCTGTTTTAAGGTGTTTTTAAGTTGTTTTAGAGTGTTTTTAGTGTGTTTTGTTTTATAACTCCGAAAATCACATAAAAATTTGAAAAACATGTTCGAAAATCACATAAAAATTTGAAAAACATGTTTTAAAAAGCCTAAAAAGAGTGTTTTGAGTCATTTTTGTGTGTTTGTATCTTAGGGTACCTTCCAACACAATGATAAGGATTTGGTTTGTAATTGCATGACGGTTAAAAAGAGTTATAAACATAGAGAAAAGTTTGATTTACTCTTGGTATATGCTTGGATATGGTTATAATGTATGACTTCACATGCAATCATAAAAGAAAAATTCGTTTTTGTAACATGCTTGAAGGAAGGAACTCAAACAAACGCTACATCCCTGTGAGACTCGAGCCATTACTTTCTTTGGAGAGTTATTTTCTGTGATTCTTTGTTTTCTAAAGTTGTTGCATGATCTCATTATTTCTTACTTGGTTGCTACTTAGAATGCAATTGTATCATGATAGAACTAAATGCTAGAACTTATATCCGTTTCATTCAAAGCATGACATTGAGTTGCATAACATATATCAAGATGAAGTTGTGTAGTTGCCACCATAGCCAAATAGCCTTACTTCCCATATTTCGTATATATTAGTTTTAACCTCGTTGAGCCTCGTTTAGCCTATTTTCTTTGCTAACCACATCACCCCTTACTTAGCCTAGAGTAGGACTTTCCTATACCCTTGTTCTTGAAGTATAGTGAGCATGACTTAAATGAATTCCTTTTGATTAATATGTTGCAGAAAATAAGTGTGGGGGAAGGTATTTTTGTGTGTATGTATGTGCCTAAGTCTTAAAGGAGGCACGGGAAAAAGAAATAAAACATGTGAGAAAAAGAAGAAGAAAAGAAAGAAAAAGAGTGAAAATAAGTGAGAATGGACTCACAAGTGTGATTGTTGAAGAAAGGGCCCAAAAAGTTTGAATATGGCCCTAAGTTTTGTGTGACTTCCCCTTGGGTGTTCAAAGTTGACTTCTGCGTTCTAAAGGGAATTCTAAGTGCCTAATTCAATACTTTGCTCACTATTGCTTAAAGAACATTTGTTTTCCCTATCCTTTCTTTGTTAGCCAAACACCTTTAGCCCCGTTTCAACCCTTATGCTTCTATCTTGATCGTTATGTGTTCAATAATGTGGAGTTTGGAATTGATATGAGCTTATGGAATCACTGGTTCTCGTTCTAAGTAGTAGCATTCCATTCATGAGATCATATATATACATGTTAATAATTCCAGAAAATGCTTTCCTTGTTATAACATATGTGAGTGTTCGTCTACATGTTTACATCAATCTTCTCACATATACCTAGTGTAGGGTGTGTAGTCAGAAAATCTGTGTGAAAAACGAGTGCATATCTTGTAAGGATTTGAGCAAATTCTCTAAGGCATGTTACTACATTCAAAACATAGTTTTAAATGCTTAATTGTGAAATAATATGTGGTGACTATGAGTAAGAATGTACTTAAGTGTGAAGATGACAAAAATCTATGGGACTAATGATTTTTAACTTGTCATGTGCAATGGAAATCCGTGAGACGATTGTTGGAAGGTGTAGGTTGTGTTTTGTTCGTTTTGTCTAGTTTCGTGTTCTTTTGTTGTTTTGTTTTGCTCGAGGACTAGCAAAAGATAAGTGTGGGGGTATTTGATAGGAGCATATTCATGCGACTTAAATGGCTTGTTCTCGTGCATTTACGTTATGTTTCTTTAGTTATTTTAGTCCTTTATGCTTCTTTTGTGTGTTTTCAGGTTCTAAGGGCAAAGTATGCAAAAGGATGCCTTTTGGAGCCTTTTGGAGCAAATTAGAGATTGGAATGGATATCATATGCTTGGAGCCAAGAGGGTGGACGAAATTGAAGGATTCCTCCTCCATTGCAGCCACATGCACATTCAATCATTCACACCAAAACCTTGCACATGCTTTCCCATTTGATTCATTCACCTTGCAGCCACTCCACATGCATTTCTAGCTTTTCCTTTGTATTCCCCCTTTAATCAACACATGCATCCACTCACCAAGAAATCATTCATTCCACATGCACCCAAAACACCACCAGAAATCATCATTGCCGTGGGTACCTATCCCATTTCAGATTGTCATTCCACTTCATTGCACATGCATCTTCATAATTCAACACATGCATTCATTATTTATTTACTTTGCATCCTTTAATTTAATCACATGCACATTCAAACAAACACAATCATTCCAGCCATACCTTGCATTTTCAGATTGTTCCTCCATCATTGCACCACAATGCAGCCACATGCACTCGTTCCTCTAACATTTCAGCCACTTGCACTCCCATTCTCTCCCAAAACCGTGCACATGCCTTCTCCTTGCATTTCCAGCCATTCCACATGCTATTTCAGCCACATGCACTCATAATCATTCAACCAACATGTGCACATGCAACCTAGCTGTCATGTTCCCCCCCCATTTCACCTATAAATACTCATTCATTCACACTCATTCATACACAATTCATTCACAACAGAAATTGGTCCCTTGGGGCCGTGCCCTTCACAAAGTCCATCCATTCCATTCATACACTTCATCCATTGCAGAAATGTAGACCATAAACCACCTTTGTGCCGTGAGTCTTCCCCTACAAATCCAAACACCATCCTTCCATTCCTCCACCACTACCCAAACCATTCACACCATCAAACTATCCCTAGACCTTGTGCTACAACGAAGAGGAAGAGAAGAGTGCCTAAACGTTCATACAATTCAAGTTTGAGTTGTTGGAATGTTTAGGTGTTTCTTTGATTTCAACGTTTAATTTCAATACTCTTTGTTTTGTACGAATGAGGAATGGAAGATAAGAGGGCCTAAACGTTCATACAATTCAAGTTTGAGTTGTTGGAATGTTTAGGTGTTTCTTTGATTCTCTTTGTTTTGTACCATGAGGAACTAAACCCCCCTTGGTTAGGGGGTGATTCGAATATATGTTTATGCTTGCATTTTGATTTGAATACTTCTAATTGCGTTTCATAAGTTGTGGATTCAATTTGTTTAACCGTTTGATTGATAACTTATTTATGTATGTTTATTGAGAATGCGCGCTTAATTTTCATGCATGAATATGACGCTAGAATATAAGTAAGTTTCACCTAATCGTTATGAACTTATATTCACAAGTAGTGGAGGTTGCTTATAAACAATCGCGTTAAACAAATTCTTGGCATAAGTTTCATGCAATCCATAGTAACGAATGCCTCGTCAACACTTATAATTTTCATAGAGCGTAATGATTCTTGCTTGTATCTCTTCTATGCATTCATGTTGAGGACTTGTGGGGAATGTTTTGAATTGTTGTATGCGCTAACCCATCCAATGCAATAACGTTAGGAAGATTTGAAGGTTAATTAGTGCATCACGGTTAACCCGGGGTGCTGAGTTTCATGGTTTATTGAAATGCAATTGGAAATCATTTTATTATGCAAGTATAACATGTATGGAGATGAATCCCTTAGCCATTCTATCATCCATTCCATCAAATTCGTTTTACAATCTGTTTAGTTTATTAACTTGTTTTGTTATTTCAATTCTAGTCAATTTAAAACCCCCCTTTACTTTCTTGTTCTTTAGTGTTTAGAATTTGTTTAGTTTATGTTTTAAAGTGTTTTGATTCATTTTATTTCCCAATTTCGTCCAAATTCACCAAAGTGCTCAAAACTGCCCAGAAAGTGATTTTAAGGCAGTTTTGAGTGTTTTGGGTGATGTTTGAGTCTTTTGGTTTGTTTTAATGTTTTAAGTGTTTAGTTTTACATTCTTTGAGTTAGTTTAGTGTTTTATATTGTGTTTTTACTTTCTTGAGTCAAGTTATTACTTAATTTCGTCCAAATTTGTGTTTGTGCTCAAATCTGCCCAGAAAGTGGTTTTTAGGCAGATTTGAGTGTGTTTGTGTTGTTTTGAGTCTTTTGGTTTGTCTTAGTGTTTTAAAGTTTAGTTTTGCATTCTTTGAGTCTAGTATAGTGTTTCATATTGTTATTTTACGTTTTTGAGTCAAATCCAAGTGGTTAACAATCCCTCCTAATCCCCGGTCCAGAACGATCCCTACTTGCACCTATACTACAATTCGACGAAAAGAGAGTTTAATTTGTGTGCGTATAAATCTCGCATCATTGCATCCTTACTACAATTTGACAACAAGAGGGTTAATTTGTTTGCTTAACTATTTTCGCATCAGATTCAGATTTAAAGGGCCTCATTCCTTGTGGATTTGGGTTACACAAATCCTTTTATGAAACTAATTGGGCCAAACCCTCTCCTAAGTCGATTTAACTTACTTGTGCCGAACCCTAGGGCCCTAATCCATAAAATCTGTAATGTGATAAATAATAGCACTCAAATTAAACCCTCTTTTGGACAATTGTAGTATAGATATAAGTAGGGATCGTTCTAGGCCAGGGATTAGGAGGGATTGCTAATCTAATGAAAATCGACTCAAAGTTGTAAAAATATGCTTTAAAACACTTAATCAAACTCAAAAGACTCTTACTTAAACTTGTATGACTCAAAACAAACTTCAAAGACTCAAAACAACTCAAAACAATAAAAAAGACTCAATTTAGACTCTAGGACTCAATTTGGACGAAAATACAATTAGTTTTGACTCAAAAGACTCAAAAACACACTTTTGGACAGATTTGGAACAAGTAAGAAAAGGGGATTTGATTTTGGACGAATTTGAAACAATAACAAGTAAATTAAAAACTTAAAACAGATTTTGACGAATTTAAGAAAAACCCAAGGATGATGAAATAGCCAAGGGATACTTCTCCACACATGATACATTCAAACAGAAATTGATTTCCAGTTGCTTTTCCAATAAACCATGAACCTCAACACCCCAGATTAACCGTGACATCACTAATTAACCCTCAGATTTCCCTTAAGTTATTGGATTGGATGACATCATACGACAACCCAAAGCAATCTTCAAAAGTCCCCTACATGACATCATAATAGAGATACAATCAAAGATCATTACGTTCAATGGAAATCATAAGTATTGACAAAGCACTTGTAACTATGACATCATCATACTCATGCTAGGAATTTACTTAACATGATTGTGAAAACAACCTTAACTACTTGTGAATATAAGTTTGTGACGATTATGTGAAACTCCCTTATATTCTAGCACCAAATTCAAGCATGCAAATTAAGTAGGCCTCCCTAATCGACATATAAGAATAAGTTACCCATCAAACGGTTAAGTAAATTGCATTCACAATTTATGAAATCACAACTGGAATTTATCAACTCATATTATAAACGTAATCATGGTTTCAAAGCATCCCTAGGCTAAAACGAGTTTAGCCTCTCATGTTCATAACAAAACAAAGGAAAATAGAATTAAACATTGAAAACAAAAGATAGATTACACCTAAAAACATTCCAACACTCCAACTTGAATGCACAGACGTCCAAGGCTTCGTCTTTCTTCTCTTCTTGCTTGCTAAGTCACAGCACAAAAGTCTAAGGTGGTTTTGTGGAGGATTTTCTGGGTTTTGAATGGATTTAGGAGAGTAAGGTGGTGTAGCAAGGGTTAAGGAGGGTGTATGGAGGCTTGGATGAAGGTATGGAAGTAGGAGAATGGTGGAAAGCTTGATGGAAGGCTGCGGCAAAGGTTGGGTTTCTGTGTGAATGAAGGCAGGTTGTATGGAAGGGTGATTAGGGATTTATGAAAGGTGCGGCCTTAGTATATATATGGAAGAAAGAATCCTAAGGCTTTATTACTTAGTTTAGGAAAGGATGTAACTCCAAATCCCTAAGGAAAAGGAAACACAAAGTCAGAAATTAAAGGGAAAGGCATGTAACTTGCGGCAAAGGAGTGCAAGAAAGGGAATGTGCTTTATTTCTGAAATTAGGCAAAGATTTTGGAATAGAAAAGGTATGTAAGTTGTGGCTGAGTTTGAGATGAAAAGGGGATGTGTTTTAATGATTTAGAATAGGAAACAAGGCCCTCCCTTGCACGGCAAGGAAGGGAAACACTAAAGGGATACATGGCAAGGACTTTATGTTGCAAGGAAACTTTGTTTTGTGTCCTAGAATAGATAGAAGTCCTTAATGTTTCTGAAACATGGAGTCTTTAAGGATTAGGAAAGGTTAAACCAAAATAGGAAACCTTGGCTTAACTTTCCTACTTCAAGTAGGAAACCTTCTTTGACTAGGATTCCTCATTTGATTAGGAATCCTCTTGTGATTAGGAATCCTAACTCTTTTAGGTCTTCAATTTCGTCCATTCCTTTTGCTCCAAGCATAAGCTATCCATTCCAAGTCCAATTTTGCTCCAAAATGCACCTTTTTGCTTCCTTAGCCATGTGAACCTAAAAACACACGAAAATGGCTTAAACTACTAAAACAACTATGAACTAACAACATAAGTAAGTCGCCTAAATATGCTCCTATCAATCTGCTAAGTTGTAACCCTAATCTAATTAATCCTAGGACTATATATACATATTTTCAGCCACAAATTCGGATGAACCCCTTATGCCATTCAGAAATTCCTTGCCGCAAGCCTTAGCCTCCATTCTCCATCCTTCATTCACTCCATACACTTCCATACACAACCTGCCGCACCCTTTCACCACAACCAGCCATCATTCATCATCCCAAGCAAGAATACATCGTTCATAACCCCCAAAACCATCACCCACACCTTGTGCCGCAGCAAGGAAGAAGAAGGAAAGCCCTAACCGTGCATGCCATTCGACTTGGAATTTCTGGAACGTTTTAGGTGTAATCTTTCTTGTGCTTTTCAATGTTTAATTTCAAGAATCTTTGCTTTGCGAGTATGAGGAACGAATCCCCTTTTGGCTAGGGGGAATTTCGAAACCATGGCTATATTTGCATTATGATTTGATTACTTCCAGTTGTGATTTCATGAATTGTGAATTCAATTTACTTATCTATTTGAATTAAAACTTGTTTATGTATATGGATTGAGAGTGCACACTTAATTTGCATGCATAAATCTGATGCTAGGATATAAGGAAACTTCACCTAATCGTTGTGAACTTATATTCATAAGTAGTTAAGGTTGTTAGTCACAATCTTGATAAGTAAATTCTTGGCATAAGTATCATGCGCTTTCATAGTTACGAGTGCCTCGTCAACACTTATGATTTTCATAGAATTTAATGATCTTTGATTGTTTTTCTATTATGCGCTTTCATGTAGAGAACTTTTGAGGAATAATTTGATTGCAATGCGCTAATTCTTTTTAATTCAATGACCTAAGGAAAATCTGAGAGTTAATTTAAGCGTACCTAATTAACTTGGGGTGTTGAGGTTAATGATTCATTGAAAAAGCAACTGGAGATTGTTTTGTATGCAAGTATGTCATGTGTGAAGAAAGACCTCCCAGCTAGCCCATCATCCATCTAATTTCACCAAATTCATGCAAATCTGCATAGTTTAAAGTCTTGTTTTTGTTTACTTTATTTTCGTCCAAAACCAAATCCCCCTTTGTTTTAGAGTGTCTAATTAGTTAAAATCTGTTTTAGATTGTGTTTTCAAGTGTTTTGAGTCAAGTTAGAACCAAAATTCGTCCAAAATTGTGTTTAAAGTCAAATCTGCCCAGTTTGTGTTTTTAGGCAGTTTTGAGTGTTTTTAGCTTAGTTTGAGTCTTGTGAACTTGTTTTGAGTCTTTTAAGTTGAGTTAAGTGTTTTAAAGGTTAGTTTTATCTATTTGAGTCATTTTAAAGTGTTTAGCAATCCCTCCTAATCCCCTGTTTAAGAACGATCCCTACTTACTTATATACTACAATTGTCAAAAGAGGGTTAATTTGTGTGTTAAGTTAATTTTCGCATCAAATTTTGGCGCCGTTGCAGGGGATTAGCAACTTTGCTAATCTCTTGTTATTTCTTTTTGTTTATTTTCGTGTGTATTTGGTTCTACTTTCTGACCTTGTTTTGTTTTCTTGTTTTTAGGCACTAGTTTATGACTCGGAGTTCTCAACCGGTTCATGCACATATCTTAGACTTTGACGGCGATTTTGAGCAAACTTTGAGAAGGAAGAAGAATCAACAAGAGCCTCAACTTGCACCAAATTATGAAGAAGACGAAATACAAGTGGGAGAGGAGGCCACGGCTCAGATTTTTGAGGAAGAACAAGCTATGGCAGCCGACAATCGAACAATCAAGGAGCTTTTCGCTTCGGGATTGGACAATGCCGTGCCGCTATGCATTCAATATCCAAGGGCAGCCCCGGACAAGACCGACGAGTTCGAACTCAAGTCTAGCTTATTGCACCATATTCCTAAGTTCCATTGGTTGTCCATGGAAGATCCTAATAAGCACTTGAAGGAGTTTGAGGTTGTTTGCTCAATGAGAGGAGCATATTTACGATACTTAGTTATGTTGTTTCCTTGCATTTAGTGAGTTAATTACTATTTATTTTAGTCTTTTAAGCTATTTTCGTATGTTTTTAGGTCCTAATGGCAAAAGGAGCAAGAAAGGGCATTTTGAAGCTAAATGGAGCAATTTTGGGCATGGATTGGATAGCTTAACCATGGAGTAAAGAGGATGGACGAAATTGATGTCAAAAGGGCTAGGAAAGTCTAAAAATCTGGAGAAAGGAGTCCAAATGCAAAGAAGATAAGGAAATAGCAAGAAATAAGGAACCTTATCCAACCTTATCTTATCCTATCCTAACCAACCTTATCCTTTCCTAACTCTAACATTATCCTATCTTGTCCTATCTAAATCAGGTTGTGCCTTAAATATAGCTATTTAGGAGGGATTAGTTATGCATTTACCCTTTGTATGCCACATATAGGCGATTCCTTGGAGGTTTAGGAGTTGTAATCCCTTTCCTACACCTATGCCATGAGTCCCTATTCATTTAGATCCAGAAATCTGCCCTTTATCCCTTCTAGAAGTCTAAATTATGCCAAAAAATACCTAGTTTCTAGAAGCCCTTAATTTCTAGCGAAAATTTCCTATCCCATTCCCCTTTGGTTTCTGCCTAAACTTAACCCTTTTTCCATGGGATTGTGCAATCCTTTTCCTTCACTAAGTGTGCATAATTAGCCTATATATACAGCCCTATTGATGTGAGAATTTATAAGCACACAAATTAACCCTCTTTTTATCAATTGTAGTAAGTATGTAAGTAGGGATCGTTCTAGGCCGGGGATTAGGAGGGATTGCAAAATCACTTGAAAAGTGACTCAAATACGTAAAAACAAGTTTAAAACACTATACTAGACTCAAAGAATGCAAAACTAAACTTTAAAACACTAAGACAAACCAAAAGACTCAAAACAGCACCAAACACTCAAAACTGCCTTAAAAACACAATCTGGGCAGTTTTGAACACTAGACACAACTTTGGACGAAAATTGGTTTTACTTTGACCTAAGACACTTAAAAACACAAACTAAAGTGATTTCTAACTACTATGACTCAACAAAGTAAAGGGGGATTGGTTTTGGACGAATTTAAAAAAAAACAAACTTTTTAAATTAGAACAGATTGTAAAAACGAATTTGATGGAGTTGAATGGATGGGAAGCTAGCTAAGGGGTTCATCTCCACACATGTTATACTTGCATATAAAACGATTTCCAATTGCTTTTCAATAACCCATGAATTCTCAACGCCCCAGATTAACCGTGAATTGCACTAATTAACCCTCAGATTTTCCTAACGTTATTGAATTGGATGATTGCATACGACAACCCTAAGCATTCCCCACAAGTTCCCTACATGAATTGCATAATAGAGATACAAGCAAGAATCATTAAGTTCTTTGAAAACCATAAGCATTGACGAAGCACTCGTTACTATGAATTGCATGAAACTTATGCCAAGAATTTACTTAACGCAATTGAGATCATCAACTTTTACTACTTGTGAATATAATTCCATAACGATTAGGTGAAATTTCCTTGGTTGCGGTGATGGCCTCCACGTGTTGTCTGAAAAGAAGAAATCTTTTGACAAAGTTGAACGCGTCTTCTGAAAAGCCGAGAAAGCGTCGCCAAAATTACGCCGGAAATTCCGGCTTTTTGAATCGGTGGACGCGTCGCCTTGGCTTTTTTATTGAGCTATCGATCACCACAACAAACACACTCTGAAGATTTCCCATTCTTGAAGATCGACTCCGGCCCTTTGAAATTTAACTCCATCCCTTTTCTTTGAACACTTTTGAAAAATGGCAAACTCATCGAACCTTAGCTTGGAATTGAGCCTTAGCAGTGATACGGGCGCGCCGCGTCAAGGTAACGTATGGCGCCCTTCTTTCTTATCTTCTAACGGTCTTCTTACAGGTGAAGACTCCGTGATGCAGGACGCCACAACAGCTACAATAGTAGCTAGGAACCTCCTCACTCCAAAAGATAGTAGGCTGCTGTCAGGACGGTCCGATGAGTTGGCCGTTCAAGAGTCCCTCGCACTTAGTGTTCAGTGTGCGAGTTCTGTGTCCAACATGGGCCAACGCCTGCTTGCCCGCTCCCGTCAGGTGGAATCATTGATGGCAGAGGTGGAGAGTCTTAAGCAAGAGATCCAGCAGCTTAAGTACGAGAATAGAAGTTTGCATGTGCTTGCAAATAACTATTCGTCGGGCATGAAGAGAAAGCTTGATGAGCTGCAAGAATCTGAGGGTCGAATTCACAGTGACCGTCAAAGGCTTGCGGCTTGTCTCCAGAGGCACCTTTTTCCTGGGTCATCCAGCGCTTGGCCAAGTATTGAGGCCTGGAATGCTCTAGCTCCGATGGCTTCCGCTCCGATGCCTCCCGCTTCTGCGCCTTCCGCTCCTATGCCTTCCGCTTCTATTCCTTCTGCTTCGACGCCTCGTAGCGGGGCTTCACGTAAACATCCTCTGTGAAGGCTCCATCTTTCTCCATGTTTAGTATCTTTTTTTTTTTTTTTTTTTTTTTTTTTTTTTTTTTTACATAAATAAAATCAAACGGCATGGAATTTATCTTTGAATGGGCGGTGATACTTGAAATGATCCGGTAATAGTTTAAATTCCAGATTGGGTGCCTGAATTATTAACCACATGTTAGTATAAAAGAAAATTGAAATTCGGGGAGGCGGCTTACCTGTGTGCTCCAAAATGAACTCCAGAATAAACACCCCTTCGAAAGTTATGACTTGTCCCGTGTCATAAAATCCAACTTCCTCGGGAATTGTGGTTTCAAATATGTCCTCTTTGATGCCTTCTACATCTTCTCCAGCCACTACCTTCTCTTGAATCATTCTTCTTGGTGTACAAAGTCCTTTGAAGAATTCAACACCATCTAAAACTTGCTGTGTTGCACCAAGAATTGGAATAGCATTTTGCACCTTTGGGAAGGCTTCCACGATGTCCTTTTTACTCTCTTCTTGGTTGGGAATCAAAAACCTGCTAGGAAAAGGGACATTGGGTGGAATAACATCAGAATAACATGGAATTGGGACGTCCTTACTGGTGGTGGGTGGTTTAGAGGGCTTAGGGGGCTGCGGCAAGGGTTGTTCTACCCTTGCCGTGTGCATGTCTTCTTCCTCCTCCTCAATTAGCAGCTCTTCATCCACTTCTAGGCTATGTTTGGACATTTTTAGGTCAGCTCCAACCTCCATAGCACTTCCCAAAGTGATAGCATTATGGATTTCAAAATCTTCCTTCGAGTTTTCAATAGTTGAGTTGGAGAGTTCACTTTGCTCTTGAATTTGTTTCATGAACTCCATAATCTGCCCAAATTGCTCGTCCAATTTACCCAACTTCTTGTCTTGATTTTGTTTGTCCTGCGTCAAAGAGGTTAGTAATTGAAAATTTTTATCATTATCCATGGACATACTTGAACTTGATTGGAATTGTTGTGGGGGAGGTTGTGGTGGCTGCATAGGTGTTGTATTGAACTCCTCATATGGTTGCCAATATGCTTCTTGTTGAGCCTCCTTGGCTTGATTTTGTGACCCCTGCGCCAAAGAATTTATTTCATTAAGAATTTGATTATAATCTATTGGCGAACTTGAATTTAATTGAGCATATTGCATATGAAGTTGTGGTGGCTGCATAGGTCTTGAATAGAACTCCTCATATGGTTGCCAATATGCTTCACGTTGAACTTGTTGATCTTCCCACCATATAGAGTTTGAATGATCCCTCCAATCTCTTTGTGGACATTGATTGGCTTGAAATCCTTGCCTATATGAAGCACCAAATGTAGGGACACTCTGCATTGTGGTCCTTTCGGCATACGGCGACAATTTAGAAGTAAGATTTGCCAATTGAGCTTGAATGCTAGCAAAATCCATATCTTACTTCTCTAGTACCTAAAATCAAAGAAAGAGAACTAAATCAAATATCAAAAGTAACAACAAACAAAGAAAACAACACTAAGTTAGAAACTAAAACGAAAACAACTAAACCAAAAAAAAAGAAAAGAACCAAGGGATTAGCAAAGTTGCTAATCCCCGGCAACGGCGCCAAAATTTGATGCGATATTTATACGCACACAAACTAAACCCTCTTTTTGTCAAATTGTAGTATAGGTGCAAGTAGGGATCGTTCTGGACCGGGGATTAGGAGGGATTGTTAATCTCTTGGAAACTGACTTAAAAACGTAAAAACAATATAAAACACTAAACTAGACTCAAAGAATTCAAAAATACTTTAAAACATAAACTAAACAGATTCTAACAAGTTCAAAAGACTCAAAACTCTTAAAAACACAAACTAAATTGATTTCTAACTAATTTGACATTAAAGTAAAGGGGGATTTAGGTTTTGACAAAATTAAACTAAATGAACAAATTGCAATTAAAACAGAATGTAAATATGAATGTGAATAAAATATGGATGATGGAATAGCCAAGGGGTTCTTCTCCACACATGTTACACTTGCATACAAGATTGATTCTCAGTTGGTCTTTCGATAAATTATGAAACTCAATGCTCCAAGTTAATTAGGTCCGCTTAAATTAACTTTCAGATTTCCCTAGATTCGTTGGATTGAATGGAATACGCATTACAACCAAATTATTCTTAATCAAAGTCCCTAACTATGGAATACGCATGATAGAGACATTCAACAAAGATCATTAAGTTCAACGGAAATCATAAACATCGACGAGGCATTCGTTACTATGGAATACGCATGAAACTTATGCCAAGAATTCGTTTAACGCGATTGTTTATAAGCAATCTCCACTACTTGTGAATATAAGTTCATAACGATTAGGTGAAATTCACTTATATTCTAGCGTCATATTTATGCATGAAAATTAAGCGCGCATTCTTAATAAACATTCATAAATAAGTTATCAATCAAACGGTTAAACAAATTGAATCCACAACTTATGAAATTCCAACGAAAGTTAATCAATTCATATTGCAAATATAAACATAGTTTCGAATCACCCCCTAGCTAAAGGGGGGTTTAGTTCCTCATATCTTTGAAATCAAAGAAACACCTAAACATTCCAACAACTCAAACTTGAATTGTATGAACGTTTAGGCACTCTTCTCTTCCATTCCTCATACGTACAAAACAAAGAGAATTAAATTTAAACTTTGAAATCAAAGAAACACCTAAACATTCCAACAACTCACACTTGAATTGTATGAACGTTTAGGCCCTCTTATCTTCCTCGTTGTTGTAGCACAAGGTCTAAGGTGAGGTTTGGGGGATTATGGAAATGGATGAGGAGTGGTGTTTGGATTATAAGGGAATGGATGGGAAGCTCACGGCTAGGGAAGGGAGAATGTGTTTGTAATGTGTTGTGTATGAAATGAGATGTTCATGAATGAATGAATGCAAGGGTATTTATAGGAGTAGTGGAGGGAACATATGGCTATGTCATTTGTAGGTGAAGTAAGTGTGTGAGGTTGGTGAAGTAGGTGGATGTTGTAGGTGAAGTAGGTGGATGTTGTAGGTGAAGTGGATGTTGTAGGTGAAGTAGGTGGATGTTGTAGGTGAAGTAGGTGGATGATATGTTAAGTGATAAGTGATAAGTGATATGATATGTGGTTATGATATGATAAGTGGTTAAGTGGTGATGATAAGTGATAAGTGATTAAGTGATATGATATGTGGTGATGATAAGTGATAAGTGATTAAGTGATATGATATGTGGTGATGATAAGTGATAAGTGCATGTGGGTTAACTAATGAAGGAAATGCATGTGCAATGACAATGTGTTAGAATGGATGTGTGTTATGCATGGCATGATTGGGATTAGGAAAGGTTTAAATGTCCTAAAACTAAAGAGAACAAGGTTCCAACACTTTGGCTCCAATTAGGTCTTCAATTTCGTCCAACACTTTGGCTTCAAGCATAAGCTATCCGTCCTTAGCCCAAAAGTGCTCCAAAAGTCTCCAAAATGCATCTTTTTGCTCCTTTAGCCCTTTGGACCTACAAACACACGAAAATAGCTTAAAGTACTAAAATAACTAAAGAAACATAACGTAAATGTACGAGAACAAGCCATTTAAGTCGCATAAATATGCTCCTATCAAATACCCCCACACTTAGCTTTTGCTAGTCCTCGAGCAAAACAGAAAAACAAAACAAAAAGAACAAAACACAACCTACACCTTCCAACAATCGTATCAGGGACTTCCAATGCACATGACAAGTTAAAAATCATTATTCTCACAGATTTGAGCCATCTTTACACTTAAGTACATTCTTAATCATAGTCACCACATACTAGTTCACAATTAAGCATTTAAAACCATGTTTTGAATGTAGTAACATGCCTTAGAGAATTCCCTCAATTTCCTACTAGATGTACTCTCGTTTTTCACACAGATTTTCTGACTACACACCCTACACTAGGTATATGTGAGAAGATTGATGTAAACATGTAGACGAACACTCACATATGTTATAATAAGGAAAGCATTTTCTGGAGTTAATAAGCATGTTTAGATATGATCTCATGAATGGAATGCTACTACTTAGACGCGAGAACCAGTGACACCATAAGCCCATACCAAGTTCAAACTCCACAAATTGAAATACACAACACTCAAGATAGAAGTCAAGGGTTGTAACGGGGCTTGGGGTATGTGGATAACAAAGAAGGGATATGGAAAACAAAGGTTTTTAAAGAAATAGTGAGCAAAGCATTTGAATCAACTTAGAATTCACTTTTGAATGAAAACTCAACTTTTGAACAAAAAGGGAGAGTTTAGACAATTTACACCCAGAATTGGTGTTTTGGAACCTTTCTTCAATCACTTATTCTTTCTTCTTTTTTTTTTTTTTCTTTTCTCTTTTTTTTTTTTTTTTTTTTTTTTTTTTTTTTTTTTTTTCTTTTCTTTTGAATCTCAAAACATCAACACTTAAACATTCTCTCCCCCACACTTATTTTCTTTCATAATGTAACTCAAAAGGAATTCAATTAAGTCATGCTCACTATCTTTTAAGAACAAGGGTGGGGATTGTCCTAAACTAGGCTAGGTGAGGAAAATGTGGGTAAACAAAGAATAAAGGCTAAACAAGGCTCAACGGGGTTAAAACTTACAACATATACGAAGTATGGGAAGTAAGGCTATTTGGCTATGGTGGTGGTCACTACACAACTTCTTCTTGAATATGTGTTATGCAAATCAATAACATGCTTTGAATGAAATGGGCATGAGTTCTAGCATTTGGAACTATATGATGAAACGCCTTCTAAGTAGCAACCAAGCAAGGAATAATGAGATCATGCAACAACTTTAGAAAACAAAGAATCACAGAATATAACTCTCCAAAGAAGGTAATGGCTCGAGTCTCACAGGGATGTAGCGTTATTATGAGTTCCTTCCTTCAAGCATGTTACAAAAACGAATTTTTCTTTTATGATTGCATGTGAAGTCATACATTATAACCATAACTAAACATATACCACGAGTAAATCAAACTTTCATCCATGTTTATAACTCTTTTTAACAGTCATGCAATTACAAACCAAATCCTCATCATAACGTTGGAAGGTTCCCTAAGACACAAAAACAACTCAAAACACTCTTTTTAGGCTTTTCAAAAAAATGTTTTTCAAATTTTTATGTGATTTTCGGAGTTATAAAACAAAACACGCTAAAACAGTTTAAAAACACCTTAAAAACATTTAAAACAGCAAGGAACAACACTTGAAGTTATGGGTGATAAAATTCAACGAATTTGCATCAACATACTTAGTTACCCCCCCCACACTTAAATCAAACATTGTCCTCAATGTTTTAAGCATAGATTCACACAAAGCATAAGTAAATACACAAAAAGCACTTAAACATACTAAACATGGCAGAATGTAATTAACAAAGAGAAGAGTTTAGAGACGCAAATCTGGTTATAGAGTGTAAATTCCATCTTCTCCTTGGTAATTGCATTGAGGCTTTTGATCTTTGTGATTCCACAGGCTTACTCTTGAACTGGTTTCTGCCCATCGTTGATTTTCCTTTGTGCTACTTCTTGAACTGGGCAGCATGATGGTTCATTTGGTCTCCCCCGAAGGTCTGAGCTTACCCCTTTGGTCTGTTTCTTTGTTCAATCTTTCCAATTCGTATTGAAAAGGGTTGGAGGATAACTCAGCCTATGTTTGTCTCCACATGCTTCAATGTATCATTTTCACTTGCCTTACTCGCTCCCCTTTGCAGAAGTGGTCCCTTCTCCGGAAGTGTATCAACCGTTGAAGATGACTACTCGAGAGCAACGCTAGGTAAGCAATCAGGAATAGATTCCAGGCAGTTGGCTCCAGATCGGAAGACTGACTCCAAGTGCCGGCTGATTGCTTCTTTTACTTTGCCATGCGAGTAAGAACAAGGACAAAGAAAAAGACAGGGAAAGAGCATGATATGAGATACTTTTGCTTTTGATCTTGATGATATGAGATACCTTTGCTTTTGAAGAAACGGTGAATGAATCAGCACATGTATTTGTTGTGCTGCTTCCTCCTGGGTCATCTGTACTCCAGGCATCTGGTATCATCTTTGGGGAAGAAGAAAGAATTGAGTATTTTGAAAGGCTTTGCTGGGAGTGCGCCCTCAGAGGTGAGGGAGAGGTGGGCATTTTCTTCAGGTTTGCCCTGCCATAAAAGACGAAGGTCGACATATATAGAGATAATATCAAGTGGTGGTACTTTTTACCCTTGTCGACAAACGTTTTGATCCCGCAATTCCGGCTTTTTGAAATAGTGGCGCCTCTTCGATCTCTGAATACGCCTCTTCGATTTCTGAGCAGGAGCCCCTTCGATTTCTGAACGACGCCCCTTCACTTTCTGAACGACACGTGGTAGTGCAGATGCGGCTCCTTTTGACAAAGCTGCACGCGTCTTCTGAAAAGCAGAGACAGCGTCGCCGAACTTTGCGCTTGTCGGCTAAAGATATGTAGTTGCGGTGATGGCCTCCACGTGTTGTCTGAAAAGAAGAAATCTTTTGACAAAGTTGAACGCGTCTTCTGAAAAGCCGAGAAAGCGTCGCCAAAATTACGCCGGAAATTCCGGCTTTTTGAATCGGTGGACGCGTCGCCTTGGCTTTTTTATTGAGCTATCGATCACCACAACAAACACACTCTGAAGATTTCCCATTCTTGAAGATCGACTCCGGCCCTTTGAAATTTAACTCCATCCCTTTTCTTTGAACACTTTTGAAAAATGGCAAACTCATCGAACCTTAGCTTGGAATTGAGCCTTAGCAGTGATACGGGCGCGCCGCGTCAAGGTAACGTATGGCGCCCTTCTTTCTTATCTTCTAACGGTCTTCTTACAGGTGAAGACTCCGTGATGCAGGACGCCACAACAGCTACAATAGTAGCTAGGAACCTCCTCACTCCAAAAGATAGTAGGCTGCTGTCAGGACGGTCCGATGAGTTGGCCGTTCAAGAGTCCCTCGCACTTAGTGTTCAGTGTGCGAGTTCTGTGTCCAACATGGGCCAACGCCTGCTTGCCCGCTCCCGTCAGGTGGAATCATTGATGGCAGAGGTGGAGAGTCTTAAGCAAGAGATCCAGCAGCTTAAGTACGAGAATAGAAGTTTGCATGTGCTTGCAAATAACTATTCGTCGGGCATGAAGAGAAAGCTTGATGAGCTGCAAGAATCTGAGGGTCGAATTCACAGTGACCGTCAAAGGCTTGCGGCTTGTCTCCAGAGGCACCTTTTTCCTGGGTCATCCAGCGCTTGGCCAAGTATTGAGGCCTGGAATGCTCTAGCTCCGATGGCTTCCGCTCCGATGCCTCCCGCTTCTGCGCCTTCCGCTCCTATGCCTTCCGCTTCTATTCCTTCTGCTTCGACGCCTCGTAGCGGGGCTTCACGTAAACATCCTCTGTGAAGGCTCCATCTTTCTCCATGTTTAGTATCTTTTTTTTTTTTTTTTTTTTTTTTTTTTTTTTTTTTTTTACATAAATAAAATCAAACGGCATGGAATTTATCTTTGAATGGGCGGTGATACTTGAAATGATCCGGTAATAGTTTAAATTCCAGATTGGGTGCCTGAATTATTAACCACATGTTAGTATAAAAGAAAATTGAAATTCGGGGAGGCGGCTTACCTGTGTGCTCCAAAATGAACTCCAGAATAAACACCCCTTCGAAAGTTATGACTTGTCCCGTGTCATAAAATCCAACTTCCTCGGGAATTGTGGTTTCAAATATGTCCTCTTTGATGCCTTCTACATCTTCTCCAGCCACTACCTTCTCTTGAATCATTCTTCTTGGTGTACAAAGTCCTTTGAAGAATTCAACACCATCTAAAACTTGCTGTGTTGCACCAAGAATTGGAATAGCATTTTGCACCTTTGGGAAGGCTTCCACGATGTCCTTTTTACTCTCTTCTTGGTTGGGAATCAAAAACCTGCTAGGAAAAGGGACATTGGGTGGAATAACATCAGAATAACATGGAATTGGGACGTCCTTACTGGTGGTGGGTGGTTTAGAGGGCTTAGGGGGCTGCGGCAAGGGTTGTTCTACCCTTGCCGTGTGCATGTCTTCTTCCTCCTCCTCAATTAGCAGCTCTTCATCCACTTCTAGGCTATGTTTGGACATTTTTAGGTCAGCTCCAACCTCCATAGCACTTCCCAAAGTGATAGCATTATGGATTTCAAAATCTTCCTTCGAGTTTTCAATAGTTGAGTTGGAGAGTTCACTTTGCTCTTGAATTTGTTTCATGAACTCCATAATCTGCCCAAATTGCTCGTCCAATTTACCCAACTTCTTGTCTTGATTTTGTTTGTCCTGCGTCAAAGAGGTTAGTAATTGAAAATTTTTATCATTATCCATGGACATACTTGAACTTGATTGGAATTGTTGTGGGGGAGGTTGTGGTGGCTGCATAGGTGTTGTATTGAACTCCTCATATGGTTGCCAATATGCTTCTTGTTGAGCCTCCTTGGCTTGATTTTGTGACCCCTGCGCCAAAGAATTTATTTCATTAAGAATTTGATTATAATCTATTGGCGAACTTGAATTTAATTGAGCATATTGCATATGAAGTTGTGGTGGCTGCATAGGTCTTGAATAGAACTCCTCATATGGTTGCCAATATGCTTCACGTTGAACTTGTTGATCTTCCCACCATATAGAGTTTGAATGATCCCTCCAATCTCTTTGTGGACATTGATTGGCTTGAAATCCTTGCCTATATGAAGCACCAAATGTAGGGACACTCTGCATTGTGGTCCTTTCGGCATACGGCGACAATTTAGAAGTAAGATTTGCCAATTGAGCTTGAATGCTAGCAAAATCCATATCTTACTTCTCTAGTACCTAAAATCAAAGAAAGAGAACTAAATCAAATATCAAAAGTAACAACAAACAAAGAAAACAACACTAAGTTAGAAACTAAAACGAAAACAACTAAACCAAAAAAAAAGAAAAGAACCAAGGGATTAGCAAAGTTGCTAATCCCCGGCAACGGCGCCAAAATTTGATGCGATATTTATACGCACACAAACTAAACCCTCTTTTTGTCAAATTGTAGTATAGGTGCAAGTAGGGATCGTTCTGGACCGGGGATTAGGAGGGATTGTTAATCTCTTGGAAACTGACTTAAAAACGTAAAAACAATATAAAACACTAAACTAGACTCAAAGAATTCAAAAATACTTTAAAACATAAACTAAACAGATTCTAACAAGTTCAAAAGACTCAAAACTCTTAAAAACACAAACTAAATTGATTTCTAACTAATTTGACATTAAAGTAAAGGGGGATTTAGGTTTTGACAAAATTAAACTAAATGAACAAATTGCAATTAAAACAGAATGTAAATATGAATGTGAATAAAATATGGATGATGGAATAGCCAAGGGGTTCTTCTCCACACATGTTACACTTGCATACAAGATTGATTCTCAGTTGGTCTTTCGATAAATTATGAAACTCAATGCTCCAAGTTAATTAGGTCCGCTTAAATTAACTTTCAGATTTCCCTAGATTCGTTGGATTGAATGGAATACGCATTACAACCAAATTATTCTTAATCAAAGTCCCTAACTATGGAATACGCATGATAGAGACATTCAACAAAGATCATTAAGTTCAACGGAAATCATAAACATCGACGAGGCATTCGTTACTATGGAATACGCATGAAACTTATGCCAAGAATTCGTTTAACGCGATTGTTTATAAGCAATCTCCACTACTTGTGAATATAAGTTCATAACGATTAGGTGAAATTCACTTATATTCTAGCGTCATATTTATGCATGAAAATTAAGCGCGCATTCTTAATAAACATTCATAAATAAGTTATCAATCAAACGGTTAAACAAATTGAATCCACAACTTATGAAATTCCAACGAAAGTTAATCAATTCATATTGCAAATATAAACATAGTTTCGAATCACCCCCTAGCTAAAGGGGGGTTTAGTTCCTCATATCTTTGAAATCAAAGAAACACCTAAACATTCCAACAACTCAAACTTGAATTGTATGAACGTTTAGGCACTCTTCTCTTCCATTCCTCATACGTACAAAACAAAGAGAATTAAATTTAAACTTTGAAATCAAAGAAACACCTAAACATTCCAACAACTCACACTTGAATTGTATGAACGTTTAGGCCCTCTTATCTTCCTCGTTGTTGTAGCACAAGGTCTAAGGTGAGGTTTGGGGGATTATGGAAATGGATGAGGAGTGGTGTTTGGATTATAAGGGAATGGATGGGAAGCTCACGGCTAGGGAAGGGAGAATGTGTTTGTAATGTGTTGTGTATGAAATGAGATGTTCATGAATGAATGAATGCAAGGGTATTTATAGGAGTAGTGGAGGGAACATATGGCTATGTCATTTGTAGGTGAAGTAAGTGTGTGAGGTTGGTGAAGTAGGTGGATGTTGTAGGTGAAGTAGGTGGATGTTGTAGGTGAAGTAGGTGGATGTTGTAGGTGAAGTGGATGTTGTAGGTGAAGTAGGTGGATGTTGTAGGTGAAGTAGGTGGATGATATGTTAAGTGATAAGTGATAAGTGATATGATATGTGGTTATGATATGATAAGTGGTTAAGTGGTGATGATAAGTGATAAGTGATTAAGTGATATGATATGTGGTGATGATAAGTGATAAGTGATTAAGTGATATGATATGTGGTGATGATAAGTGATAAGTGCATGTGGGTTAACTAATGAAGGAAATGCATGTGCAATGACAATGTGTTAGAATGGATGTGTGTTATGCATGGCATGATTGGGATTAGGAAAGGTTTAAATGTCCTAAAACTAAAGAGAACAAGGTTCCAACACTTTGGCTCCAATTAGGTCTTCAATTTCGTCCAACACTTTGGCTTCAAGCATAAGCTATCCGTCCTTAGCCCAAAAGTGCTCCAAAAGTCTCCAAAATGCATCTTTTTGCTCCTTTAGCCCTTTGGACCTACAAACACACGAAAATAGCTTAAAGTACTAAAATAACTAAAGAAACATAACGTAAATGTACGAGAACAAGCCATTTAAGTCGCATAAATATGCTCCTATCAATTTTCAGCTTTCCACCAAGTTCCTAGCTGTCATATTCCCTCTTCTTCACCTATAAATAAGCATCCATTGCAGCCACAATTCACACACACTTCCATATTCAGAAAATCATCTCTCATACACATTCATTCACGCCAGAAATTCATTCCCTCTCTCTAACACTGCCATACTTCACCATTCTTCATATTTTCTGCCCAAAAACACTCCTTGCCTTCCCCTACATCCATCCCTACCCTAAACACATCATTCTACATCATCCATAACCCCCAAAACTCACCAAAACCCCTTGTGTTGCAGCAACTAGAGGAGAAGAGGCCTAAACGTTCATACAATTCAAGATTGAGTTGTTGGGATTTTTAGGTGTTCTTCGTTCTTGTTTTCAATGTTTACTTTGTTATTACTCTCTAAGTTTGTTGTAATCATGAGTGGCTAAACCCCTAATTAGTTAGGGGAAAGTTTGAAGCCATGGACATATGTTGGTTATGATTTGATTTACTCCAGTTATGAATTCATGAACTTTAGATGTGGTTTACTTTTCTGTTTTGATTAAGAACTTGTTTATGTATGTGGGTTGAGGGTCGACACTTAATTTGCATGCCTAAACTTGATGCTAGGATATAAGGGAATTTCACCTAATCGTTATGAACTTATATTCATGAGTAGTAAAAATCGCTAGTCACGATTGTGTTTAGTAACCCTAGGCTGGATTAACATGCGTATTCCATAGTTATGAATGCCTAGTCGATGTTTATGATTTCCGTTGAACTTAATGATCCTTGTTGAATGTCTCTATCATGCGTATTCCATAGTTAGGGACTTTGATTAGGAATAATTTGGTTGTAATGCGTATTCCATTCAATCCAATGAATCTAGGGAAATCTGAAAGTTAATTTAAGCGGACCTAATTAACTTGGAGCATTGTCATTCATCGTTTGTTGAAGTCATAACTGGGAATCAAATTATATGCATATGTTCATGTGTGGATAAGGAACCCTCTAACTAGTTTCTCATCATTCTATTTCATCAATTTCGTTTTTACAATCTGCCCTTAATTAGAATCTGTGCATTTAATTTAATTTCGTCAAAACCTTAATCCCCCTTTACTTTAGTGTCCAACTTAGTTAGAAAGTGTCTTAGTTTGTGTTTATAAGTGTTTTGATTCAATTTGTTACACAAATTCGTCCAAATTCACCAAAGTGTTCAAAACTGCCCAGAAAGTGTTTTTAAGGCAGTTTTGAGTGTTTTGGGTGATGTTTGAGTCTTTTAGTTTGTTTGAGTATTTTAAATTTTAGGTTTGCATTCATTAAGTCTAGTTTAGTGTTCTAAATATTGTTTTTACGTTTTTGAGTCAATTTCACATTGGTTAGCATCCCTAGTTAATCCCCGGTCTAGAACGATCCCTATTTGCTCATATACTACAATTGTCATCCATAGGGTTTAATTTGTGTGTCAAGTTAATTTTCATATCAGCATACGACAACCCTAAGCATTCCCCACAAGTTCCCTACATGAATTGCATAATAAAGATACAAGCAAGAATCATTAAGTTCTTTGAAAACCATAAGCATTGACGAAGCACTCGTTACTATGAATTGCATGAAACTTATGCCAAGAATTTACTTAACGCAATTGAGATCATCAACTTTTACTACTTGTGAATATAATTCCATAACGATTAGGTGAAATTTCCTTATATCCTAGCATCCAATTTATGCATGATAATTAAGCGTGCACTCTCAACCAACACACACAAATCAATGTAATTCACATAGATAAGTAAATTGAATTCACAACTTATGAAACGCAATTAGGAGTAATCAAATCATATCGCAAGCATAAACATGTATTTCGAATCCCCCCCTAGCCAGGGGGGGGGTTTAATTCCTCATACGCACAAAACAAAGAGAATTGAAATTAAACATTGAAATCAAAGGAAAAGAAACACCTAGAAATTCCAGCGACGCGAACTCGAATTGCATGAACTTTCGAGCTTCCTTCTCCTCCTCCTTGGTGCGGCAAAGGTCTAGGGACAGGTTTAGGGCCTTAGGTGTATGGATGCATGGTCATGGAGGGATGTAGTAGTGTTTAGGGGAAGGGGATGGTGCGGTGATAACTCACATATTGCATGCATTTATATCTTCCATATTTGGCGTCTTTGTGATGTTTTTGAATTAAACTGGTTGCATTTTACATTATTTGGTGTTAGTGTGCAGTCAAGTGTGTAATAGGATCAATTGGAAGGCAAATGAAGTAAAAACGCTTCTTTTGGTGGCTGAGCATTATTCCAAACGTGGAGAGGATTCTGGGGAGTTAATTTGGAGTCCAAATGAGGAATCTAGGACTAATTTGGCTGCTGGAATTTCAGGAAAAGATGTGGAAGGAAGGTGGTGCAGTTCGGCCATATTGGGTGGTTCTAAACAAGGCAAGAAGGTGTAAACCTGATTTGCAAATTGTGAAAACAAGGAAAAACGCTCAAAACACATGCCATATGTGGAAACACCATTTACATCAGATTTGAGCCATTTAACTCACCTTAAACACTTACCTTGTTTGTCATCCTCTCAGCCATATTTTAAAGTAGTGCAAACCTGATTTGGAGGTGGAAAATAAGGAAACAAAGTTCAAAACAAATGCCATTCTCAGAAATACCTTTAAATCAGATTCTAGCCTTTTATATCACCATCAACACTTACCTTTTATGCATCTTTTCAGCCCCTATTTAAACCAAGCGAATTAGGCACCAAGAACAACTTCTTCTTGGCTTCATTCCATTATTCCCACACCCTAGCCGCTCCACCTCTATCCATTTTCTCTCCCATTTGCAGAAACCATTCAACCCTAGCCTATCCACCTTCATTTACACCACACTTGGAGAGCCAACGCCGAAGGCCACCCTTAAGGGATTTCGACATCAGTTTTGCTTCAAGGGTTCCTTCTCCTTAATTTTATGTTCACTCATGTTGTATATTTTTATGTCAAACATCTTGTAAACATGAAGTGTAACTAATCTCTTTCTAGGGATTCGATGTAGCCCTGCAAGATTGCCATGTAGTTAAGTTAGAATGCTCAGTTGATCCATCTATTTCGTGTTTCATTCTCTGATTTAATTGTGACTTTGTGTGTTGATTTTAATATTTGATCACCATTTGAATTAACCACAGGTTGTTTAACCAAGATTAGAGCATACATCATGCATATTCTTGGTAGATATGTGAATGAATGAAGGGAATGTTTTGCAAACAACCTGCCGAGTGTTCCCTTTGGTTTTATGAAAGTTTCTTGTGCGTGACACATTCTTGATTAGGAACCGAAGTTGCACATCACAATTAGGTTCAAGATTAGGAACATTTGATCAAATCCACACATCATATGGTTGGTCATATCTAAGTGAAACAAACTCAAGAAATAGGTAGATGGCTGAGTATGAACTGACTTAACACACATGGACTTGGTTTAGCAATGGTGAAATCGAATCCCTAGCTTCATCTCCATTGGTGCTACCCCATTTTATTATTTGTTGAGTCATTTTCTTGTGTTTACTTCATTTTCTTATACTTTCAAGTTACAACAACAAATCTGTCTAAATTAATAAGTTTTATTCTCTAATAGGGTTCTTGCAGAACAAGTGGTTGTATAGGTCCAATTAGTCCCTGTGGATTCGACACCCTTACTTGTGCCATTATACTAAACATATTTTAGCACTAGGAAGGAACACAACAACAAAAAACTGGCGCCGTTGCCGGGGACTGATTTCAGTCCCTTATAATTGCTTGTTTTGGTTTTAAACCTTGTTTTTTTTTTATTTTAAGTAGATTTCTGATCTTTATTCAAACTTGTTTTATCTTGTTTCAGGTAGTATATGTCCAATACACTTGCTGAATTAGGCCAAAGAATTGAACGGTTAAAGGGCAACACTTTGGAAAGCTTTGTGCCAATAAGTTCCTCCATTGTCCGTGAAGAAGAGGAAGAGAATTTGTCTAGTTCAACAAGTGAAGGATCTGAGCACTTTAATTGGGAAAGAGAAGAAGAGATGGCGGGCAACCAAGATGATCTTCGAGCTTTGGAGGACTATGCTCAACCAATCATACCAAATTCACCTTCATGCATCTTGCTGCCCACAGAAGCTAGAAACTATGATCTTAAATCTTCACATTTCCATATGCTTCCTTCTTTTTATGGTTTACCTAATGAAGATCCTTTAGCTCATATTAAAGAATTTTACAATGTTGTGAGTGGTTTACCTTTGCAGGGAGTAAGTGAAGCAAATCTGAGGATGAGAGTGTTTCCTTACACCTTGAAAGATAGGGCCAAGGGTTGGTTGATGACTCTAGCACCTGGTTCCCTCACCACGTGGGATGCCGTGGCTAAGAAGTTTTTGGAGAAGTTCTTCTCCACTCAAAAGACAGCCACATTAAGGGGACAAATCTTCAACTTCAAACAAGATGATGGAGAACCTTTCAATGAGTGTTGGGAGCGTTTTAAAGGCCCTTTGCTATGATGCAAATTTCGTCCATGGGTTACCTCTTTATTTACAAATGCAAATTTTCTATGATGGACTAACCCAAACATGTCAATCAACGGTTGATAATGCAGCAGGTGGAGCTTTGAAGAAAAAGAATGCTCAAGAGTCATATAACATTTATGAGATGTTGGGATCCAATGCTCAACACAAAGATTTAAGGGGTAAGAGAGTTGGAGTATATGAAACAAGTTCTAATCATGATCTTTCTTTGCAGGTAGCTGATAGGAGCATATTTAAGCGACTTACTTAGCTTGTTTTCGTGCATTTATATTGTTAATTCATAGTTGTTTTAGTAGTTTAAGCCATTTTCGTGTGTTTTTAGGTTCATATGGCTAAGGAAGCAAAAAGATGCATTTTGGAGCATTTTGGAGCAAATTAGAGATTGGAATGGATATCATATGCTTGGAGCCAAGAGGATGGACGAAATTGAAGGATTCCTAATCCATTGCAGCCGCATGCACATTCAATCATTCACACCAAAACCTTGCACATGCTTTCCCATTTCATTAGTCATTCACTTTGCAGCCACCATTCACTCTTTAATCCACATGCATTCATCATCATTCACCACACCTTGCAGCCACATGTGATAGGAGCATATTCATGCGACTTAAATGGCTTGTTCTCGTGCATTTACGTTATGTTTCTTTAGTTATTTTAGTACTTTAAGCTATTTTCGTGTGTTTGTAGGTCGAAAGGGCTAAAGGAGCAAAAAGATGCATTTTGGAGACTTTTGGAGCACTTTTGGGCTAAGGATGGAAAGCTTATGCTTGGAGCCAAAGTGTTGGACGAAATTGAAAACCTAATTGAAGACCAAAGTGTTGGAACCTTGTTCCCTTTAGTTTTAGGATATTTAAACCTTTCCTATATCCTTAGTCGTGCATAACATTCCAACATTCCACTCCTTCATTCACCACTTATCATATCATACACTTATCTTATCATCACCACATATCATTCATTTATTACTTATCATATCATTCATTCATCTACATATCAATAACCACTTATCATTCATTTATTACTTATCATATCATTCATTCATCTACATATCAATAACCACTTATCTTATCACTCAACATATCATTCATTTATCACTCAACATATCATTCACTTATCATTCACTTACCACTCAACATATCACTCAACATATCATACACTTATCACTCATCACACTTCATCATTATACCACCATTCATTCTTTAAAACACATGCACATTCACACACACTTCACACAAACAACATTCACATGCAAACACAAGCTTTAACCAACAAACAAAACAGCCAACACATGCACCAAAACACCTTTGCCGTGGCCTTCACTCCCCCTTGCATTTTCAGCCATTCCACTTCATCATTACACCACCTTCTCCATCTTTAATCACATGCACCACCAATTCAACACATGCACTTGTTCCTCCATTAAATCAACCACATTCATCACCAAAGAACCCTTGTGCCGTGAGTTCCATTGCATTTCCAGCATCCTCACATGCATTCCCTTCACATTCACCCACATGCACATTCAATCATTCACTCATGCACCCTTTATTCTTCATCATTCAAGCCATGCCTTCACATTCATTTCCAAACAATAATCACTTCAAATCACATGCACAAACATGCATTTTCAGCACCATTACACTAGTCCATGCCGTGGCTCCCCCTTTGAAATTCCAGCTTTCCCATTTATCATTTCACCAACAATTTAGCCACATTCCACATGCATAACCAACCTAGTGTCACTCCCATTCATTCCCTTTAATCATTCAGCCACCATCATACATTTATTCTCTTCCCAAACACATGCACAACCTGCCATCATTCCAGAAAAACATCCCATGCCGTGGCCTTCATTCCCATTCCAACACCTTCACATGCAATTCCAGCTTTCACATGTTTTCCTAGCTATTTGTCCATCATTAATTAGCCACTTGCATGCTTAAACAAACAGCCATTTATACCTTCATTCTCCTATAAAAGCCCTTGCATTCCCATCATTCAAACACATCTCATTTCATACACAACACACCACAAACACTTCCATTCCTTCTCTTTGCCGTGAGTCCCCTTAGAATCCAAAACCATTTTTCCATTCCCCTTCCACTTCTCCACCACTCCTCTTCCATTCCACACTTCCATCCCCCAAACCAATTATCCCTAGACCTTATGCTACAATAAAGAGGAAGAGAAGAGGGCCTAAACGTTCATACAATTCAAGTTTGAGTTGTTGGAATGTTTAGGCGTTTCTTTGATTTCAATGTTTAATTTCAATTCTCTTTGTTTTGTATGAGGAACTAAACCCCCCTTTAGCTAGGGGGGATTCGAAATATATGTTTATGCTTGCATTTTGATTTGATTACTTCTAATTGCGTTTCATAAGTTGTGGATTCAATTTGTTTAACCGTTTGATTGATAACTTATTTATGTATGTTTATTAAGAATGCGCGCTTAATTTTCATGCATGAATATGACGCTAGAATATAAGTGAGTTTCACCTAATCGTTATGAACTTATATTCACAAGTAGTGGAGGTTGCTTATAAACAATCGCGTTAAACGAATTCTTGGCATAAGTTTCATGCAATCATAGTAACGAATGTCTCGTCAACACTTATAGTTTTCATGATGCTTAATGATTCTTGCTTGTATCTCTATTATGCAATTCATGTAGGGAACTTGTGAGGAATGCTTTGGGTTGTCGTATGCAATCATCCAATTCATTAACTTAAGGAAAACTTGACGGTTAATTTAAGCGGACCTAATTAACCCGGGGTGTTGAGAATTCATGGTTTATTGAAATGCAATTGGAAATCATTTTATTATGCAAGTGTAACATGTATGGAGATGAACCCCTTAGCTAGCTTCCCATCCATTCATTTCCGTCAAATCCATATTTACAATTTGTTTTCTTTACAATCTATCCATTTTAGTTTAAATTCGTCCAAAATCAATCCCCCCTATTTCGTTTAAGTCTTAGTCTTAATCTTTCTTATTTTTAGTTTTGCTTTCTTCGAGCATTAAATAGTGTTTTATATTGTATTTTTATGTTTTTAAGTCAATTTAGAAGGTTTTAGCCTATTTCGTTGAAGTCTTAGTCTTAATCTTTCTTATTTTTAGTTTTGCTTTCTTCGAGCATTAAATAGTGTTTTCTATTGTATTTTTATGTTTTTAAGTCAATTTAGAAGGTTTTAGCAAGCCCTCCTAATCCCCGGTCTAGAACGATCCCTCACTTATCCATTCTACTACAATTGTCAAACGAGGGTTTAATTTGAGTGTCAAGTAAATCACGCATCGTTCTAGACCGGGGATTAGGAGGGCTTGCTAAAACCTTCTAAATTGACTTAAAAACATAAAAATACAATATAAAACACTATTTAATGCTCGAAGAAAGCAAAACTAAAAATAAGAAAGATTAAGACTAAGACTTCAACGAAATAGGGGGAATTGGATTTGGACGAATTTAAACTAAAATGAATACTTGGAAACAAAACAAATTGTAAATATGGATTTGACGGAAATGAATGGATGGGAAGCTAGCTAAGGGGTTCATCTCCATACATGTTACACTTGCATAATAAAATGATTTCCAATTGCATTTCAATAAACCATGAATTCTCAACACCCCGGGTTAATTAGGTCCGCTTAAATTAACCGTCAAGTTTTCCTTAAGTTAATGAATTGGATGATTGCATACGACAACCCAAAGCATTCCTCACAAGTTCCCTACATGAATTGCATAATAGAGATACAAGCAAGAATCATTAAGCATCATGAAAACTATAAGTGTTGACGAGACATTCGTTACTATGATTGCATGAAACTTATGCCAAGAATTCGTTTAACGCGATTGTTTATAAGCAACCTCCACTACTTGTGAGAGGGCCTAAACGTTCATACAATTCAAGTTTGAGTTGTTGGAATGTTTAGGCGTTTCTTTGATTTCAATGTTTAATTTCAATTCTCTTTGTTTTGTATGAGGAACTAAACCCCCCTTTAGCTAGGGGGGATTCGAAATATATGTTTATGCTTGCATTTTGATTTGATTACTTCTAATTGCGTTTCATAAGTTGTGGATTCAATTTGTTTAACCGTTTGATTGATAACTTATTTATGTATGTTTATTAAGAATGCGCGCTTAATTTTCATGCATGAATATGACGCTAGAATATAAGTGAGTTTCACCTAATCGTTATGAACTTATATTCACAAGTAGTGGAGGTTGCTTATAAACAATCGCGTTAAACGAATTCTTGGCATAAGTTTCATGCAATCATAGTAACGAATGTCTCGTCAACACTTATAGTTTTCATGATGCTTAATGATTCTTGCTTGTATCTCTATTATGCAATTCATGTAGGGAACTTGTGAGGAATGCTTTGGGTTGTCGTATGCAATCATCCAATTCATTAACTTAAGGAAAACTTGACGGTTAATTTAAGCGGACCTAATTAACCCGGGGTGTTGAGAATTCATGGTTTATTGAAATGCAATTGGAAATCATTTTATTATGCAAGTGTAACATGTATGGAGATGAACCCCTTAGCTAGCTTCCCATCCATTCATTTCCGTCAAATCCATATTTACAATTTGTTTTGTTTCCAAGTATTCATTTTAGTTTAAATTCGTCCAAATCCAATTCCCCCTATTTCGTTGAAGTCTTAGTCTTAATCTTTCTTATTTTTAGTTTTGCTTTCTTCGAGCATTAAATAGTGTTTTATATTGTATTTTTATGTTTTTAAGTCAATTTAGAAGGTTTTAGCAAGCCCTCCTAATCCCCGGTCTAGAACGATCCCTCACTTATCCATTCTACTACAATTGTCAAACGAGGGTTTAATTTGAGTGTCAAGTAAATCACGCATCAAATTTTGGCGCCGTTGCCGGGGATTAGAAAATTTGCTAATCCCTTGGATTGTTTGTTTCTGTATTGTCTTGTAGATTTAGTTTTTTTTTTTTTATGTGTTTTGTTTGTTAAAGAACAACATGGCACTTGATAATGCTTCTCTTTTGTCACAACTCATGGAAAGGTCCCAAATGCAAAGAGTTGATATATTTAATCTTCAATCAAGGAATAACGTGTTTTCCAATACTTACAATTCGGATTGGAGTGATCATTCAAACTCTATGTGGTGGGAACCTCAAAATGCTCAACAAGGAGGATATTGGCAGCCACCACAACCTCATATTCAATATGCCCAACCAAATTTATGTTCGTCAATAAATTATAATCAAAAGCTTGATGAATTAATTTGTTTGGTGCAGGGCTTACAAAATCAAGACAATGAGGCTCAACAAGAAGGATATTGGCAGCCGTATGAGGAGTTCTATTCAACGCCTATGCAGCCACCACAACCTGCCCAAAGTAATGTAGGTAATTCAAATGATAATGATACGATTTTTCAATTACTTACTACTCTGGAAAAGCAAATTGGGCAGATAGCGGAGTTCGAAGGACAATTTTGCGACCAAGGCGAACTCCCTAGTTCAACCATTGCAAATCCGAAGGGAGAATTTGAAACTGCCAAGGAAATCATGTTGAGAAGTGACAAGGAGGTTGGAACAGACCCTCAACCATCAAAATCAAATCACAAGGAAGAGGAATACACCCAACCCACGGAAAGGGTGGAAACACCTTTACCGGAGGCACCTATTGCTCCTATGCCATCTAATACAGGTATGGTTGTTCCAAATTTCATTATTTTTAACCCCGTTCCAACAAGTATCCCTATTCCTTGCAGATTCATGACTTCCAAGGAAGAAGAAGGTGAAAAAGACATCTTGGAAGCCCTTCCAAAGGTGACAAGTAGGGAATGTCATGAATTCATCATAGAGGACGTTCTTGAAACCACAAAATCCAAAGAAGTTAAATTTGATGACATTGGACAAGTCATAGCCATCACTTGCAATCTGGCCAAGTCCAATATCCCTGAAACTTTCAAAGGAGTGGTGTTTGTCATTGAGTTCTTGTCAGACAAAACAAGTAAGTCATTTTTTAATTCCATTACATTTTATACTAACTTGCTGTTTTTTTTGAATCAGGCACCTACACTAGAATTCAAACCAATGCCGGTTCACTTCAAGTATCACCTTCCATTCAAGGACCAATTCCATGCCGTTTGATTTTATTTATGTTAATAAAAAAAATAAAAAAAATAAAAAAAAGAAAAAAAAAAAAAAAGAAAAAGAAAAAAAAGAAAGATACTAAACATGGAGAAAGGTGGAGCTTCACAAAGGTTGTTTGCGTGAAGTCCCACTACGAGGCGCAGAAGCGGAAGGCGCAGAAGCGGGAGGCATAGAAGCGGGAGGCATCGAAGCGGAAGGCATCGGAGCGGGAGGCATCGGAGCTAGAGCATTCCAGGCCTCAATACTTGGCCAAGCGCTGGATGACCCAGGAAAAAGGTGCCTCTGGAGATAAGACGCAAGCCTTTGACGGTCACTGTGAATTCGACCCTCAGATTCTTGCAGCTCATCAAGCTTCCTCTTCATCCCCGACGAATAGTTATTTGCAAGCACATGCAAACTTCTATTCTCGTACTTAAGCTGCTGGATCTCTTGCTTAAGTCTTTCCACCTCTGCCATCAACGATTCCACCTGACGGGAGCGGGCAAGCAGGCGTAGGCCCATGTTGGACACAGAGCTCGCACACTGAACACTAAGTGCGAGGGACTCTTGAACGGCCAACTCATCGGACCGTCCTGACAGCAGCCTACTATCTTTTGGAGTGAGGAGGTTTTTAGCTACTATTGTAGCTGTTGTGGCGTCCTGCATCACAGAGTCTTCACCTGAAAGAGGACCGTTAGAAGATAAAAAAGAAGGGCGCCATACATTACCTTGACGGGGCGCAACCGGATCGCTGCTGAGACTCAAATCTAAGCTAAGGTTCGATGAGTTTGCCATTTTTTTTCAAAAGTGTTCAAAGAGAAGGGATGGAGTTAAATTTCAAAGGGCCGGAGTCGATTTTCAAGAATGGGAAGTCTTCAGAGTGTGTTTGTTGTGGTGATCGATAGCTCAATAAAAATGCCAAGGCGACGCGTCCACCGATTCAAAGAGCCGGATTTTCCGGCGTAAGTTAGGCGACGCTCCCTCGGCTTTTCAGAAAACGCGTTCAACTTTGTCAAAAGATTTCTGACAAAGCTGAAAACACGTGGAGGCCATCATCGCAACTACACGTCTTTAGCCGACAAGCGCAAAGTTTGGCGACGCTTTCTCTGCTTTTCAGAAAACGCGTGCAGCTTTGTCAAAAGGAGCCGCATCTGCACTACCACGTGTCGTTCAGAAAGAGTAGGGGCGTCGTTCAGAAATCGAAGGGGCGTCTGTTCAGAAATCGAAGAGGCGTATTCAAAGATCGAAGAGGCGCCACTATTTCAAAAAGCCGGAATTGCGGGATCAAAACGTTTGTCGACAAGGGTAAAAAGTACCACCACTTGATATTATCTCTATATATGTCGACATTCGTCTTTTATGGCAGGGCAAACCTGAAGAAAATGCCCAACTCTCCCTCACCTCTGAGGGCGCACTCCCAGCAAAGCCTTTCAAAATACTCAATTCTTTCTTCTTCCCCAAAGATGATACCAGATGCCTGGAGTACATATGACCCAGGAGGAAACGGCGGATTGAAGCATGTGCTGATTCATTCACCGCTTCTTCAAAGCAAAGGTATCTCATATCATCAAGGTCAAAAGCAAAAGTATCTCATATCATGCTATTTCCCTGTCTTTTTCTTTGTCCTTGTTCTTACTCGCATGGCAAAGTAAAAGAAGCAATCAGCCGGCACTTGGAGTCAATCTTCCGATCTGGAGCCAACTGCCTGGAATCTATTCCTGATTGCTTACCTAGCGTTGCTCTCGAGTAGTCATCTTCAACGGTTGATACACTTCCAGAGAAGGGACCACTTCTGCAAAGGGGAGCGAGTAAGGCAAGTGAAAATGATACATTGAAGCATGTGGAGACAAACATAGGCTGAGTTATCCTCCAACCCTTTTCAATACGAATTGGAAAGATTGAACAAAGAAACAGACCAAAAGGGTAAGCTCAGACCTTCGGGGGAGACCAAAAGAACTATCTTGCTGCCCAGTTCAAGAAGTAGCACAAAGGAAAATCAATGATGGGCGGAAACCAGTTCGAGAGTAAGCCTGTGGAATCATCAAGATCAAGCCTCAATGCAATCAACAAAGAGAAGAGGGAATTTACACTCCATAACCAGATTTGCGTCCCTAAACTCTTCTCTTTGTTAATTACATTCTGCCATGTTTAGTATGTTTAGTTGTTGTTTGTGTGTTTACTTATGTTTTGTGTGAATCTATGCTTAAAACATTGAGGACAATGTTTGATTTAAGTGTGGGGGGGTAACTAATGTTGTTAATGCAAATTCGTGGGATTTTATCACCCATAACTTCAAATGTTGTTCCTTGCTGTTTTAAGGTGTTTTTAAGTTGTTTTAGAGTGTTTTAGTATGTTTTGTTTTTATAACTCCGAAAAGCACATAAAAATTTGAAAAATTGTTTTGAAAAGCCTAAAAAGAGTGTTTTGAGTCGTTTTTGTGAGTTTGTGTCTTAGGGTACCTTCCAACACAATGATAAGGATTTGGTTTGTAATTGCATGACTGTTAAAAAGAGTTATAAACATAGAGAAAAGTTTGATTTACTCTTGGTTTATGCTTAGTTATGGTTATAATGTATGACTTCACATGCAATCATAAAAGAAAAATTCGTTTTTGTAACATGCTTGAAGGAAGGAACTCAAACAAACGCTACAACCCTGTGAGACTCGAGCCATTACCTTCTTTGGAGAGTTATTTTCTGTGATTCTTTGTTTTCTAAAGATGTTGAATGATCTCATTATTCCTTGCTTGGTTGCTACTTAGAATGCAATTGTATCATGATAGAACTAAATGCTAGAACTTATATCCGTTTCATTCAAAGCATGATATTGAGTTGCATAACATATATCAAGATGAAGTTGTGTAGTTGCCACCATAGCCAAATAGCCTTACTTCCCATATTTCGTATATATTGTAAGTCTTAACACCGTTGAGCCTCGTTTAACCTATTTTCTTTGCTAACCATATCACCCCTTACCTAGCCTAGATTAGGACCATCCGTACCCTTGTTCTTAAAAGATAGTGAGCCTGACTTAAATGAATTCCTTTTGAGTACATTTTGCAAGAAAATGAGTGTGGGGGAGTAAAAGTTTGTTCTTAAGTTTGTATGTTTTGAGAGTCAAAAGAAAAGAAAAAAAAAATAAAAAATTGTGAAAAACATATGAAAAAGAAAAACAGAAAAGAAGAGAAAAGAAAGAAAGAAAAAAAAAAAAAAAAAAAGAGCTTGTTCCCCCTTGTTGTTCAAAAGTTGAGTTTTCATTCAAAAGTGAATTCTACGTTAATTCAAATGCTTTGCTCGCTATTTCTTTAAGAACCTTTGTTTTCCATATACCTTCTTTGTTAGCCAAACACCTTTAGCCCCGTTACACCCCTTTGACTTCTATCTTGATCGTTATGTGTTCAATAATGTGGAGTTTGAAATTGATATGAGCTTATGGAATCACTGGTTCTCATTCTAAGTAGTAGCATTCCATTCATGAGATCATATTCATGTCATTATCGTAAATCCAGAAAATGCTTTCCTTGTTATAACATATGTGAGTGTTCGTCTACATGTTTACATCAATCTTCTCACATATAACTAGTGTAGGGTGTGTAGTCAGAAAATCTGTGTGAAAAACGAGTGCATATCTTGTAAGGATTTGAGCAATTTCTCTAAGGCATGTTACTACATTCAAAACATGGTTTTAAATGCTTAATTGTGAACTAGTATATGGTGACTATGATTAAGAATGTACTTAAGTGTGAAGATGACTAAAATCTGTGGGAATGATGATTTTTAACGTGTCATGTGCATTGGAAATCCCTAAGACGGTTGTTGGAAGGTTTAGGTTGTGTTTTACTTGTTTTGTTTCGTTTGGTTTTGTTTTGTTTTTCTTTCTGTTTTGCTCGAGGACTAGCAAAAGATAAGTGTGGGGGTATTTGATAGGAGCATATTCATGCGACTTAAATGGCTTGTTCTCGTGCATTTACGTTATGTTTCTTTAGTTATTTTAGTACTTTAAGCTATTTTCGTGTGTTTGTAGGTCGAAAGGGCTAAAGGAGCAAAAAGATGCATTTTGGAGACTTTTGGAGCACTTTTGGGCTAAGGATGGAAAGCTTATGCTTGGAGCCAAAGTGTTGGACGAAATTGAAAACCTAATTGAAGACCAAAGTGTTGGAACCTTGTTCCCTTTAGTTTTAGGATATTTAAACCTTTCCTATATCCTTAGTCGTGCATAACATTCCAACATTCCACTCCTTCATTCACCACTTATCATATCATACACTTATCTTATCATCACCACATATCATTCATTTATTACTTATCATATCATTCATTCATCTACATATCAATAACCACTTATCATTCATTTATTACTTATCATATCATTCATTCATCTACATATCAATAACCACTTATCTTATCACTCAACATATCATTCATTTATCACTCAACATATCATTCACTTATCATTCACTTACCACTCAACATATCACTCAACATATCATACACTTATCACTCATCACACTTCATCATTATACCACCATTCATTCTTTAAAACACATGCACATTCACACACACTTCACACAAACAACATTCACATGCAAACACAAGCTTTAACCAACAAACAAAACAGCCAACACATGCACCAAAACACCTTTGCCGTGGCCTTCACTCCCCCTTGCATTTTCAGCCATTCCACTTCATCATTACACCACCTTCTCCATCTTTAATCACATGCACCACCAATTCAACACATGCACTTGTTCCTCCATTAAATCAACCACATTCATCACCAAAGAACCCTTGTGCCGTGAGTTCCATTGCATTTCCAGCATCCTCACATGCATTCCCTTCACATTCACCCACATGCACATTCAATCATTCACTCATGCACCCTTTATTCTTCATCATTCAAGCCATGCCTTCACATTCATTTCCAAACAATAATCACTTCAAATCACATGCACAAACATGCATTTTCAGCACCATTACACTAGTCCATGCCGTGGCTCCCCCTTTGAAATTCCAGCTTTCCCATTTATCATTTCACCAACAATTTAGCCACATTCCACATGCATAACCAACCTAGTGTCACTCCCATTCATTCCCTTTAATCATTCAGCCACCATCATACATTTATTCTCTTCCCAAACACATGCACAACCTGCCATCATTCCAGAAAAACATCCCATGCCGTGGCCTTCATTCCCATTCCAACACCTTCACATGCAATTCCAGCTTTCACATGTTTTCCTAGCTATTTGTCCATCATTAATTAGCCACTTGCATGCTTAAACAAACAGCCATTTATACCTTCATTCTCCTATAAAAGCCCTTGCATTCCCATCATTCAAACACATCTCATTTCATACACAACACACCACAAACACTTCCATTCCTTCTCTTTGCCGTGAGTCCCCTTAGAATCCAAAACCATTTTTCCATTCCCCTTCCACTTCTCCACCACTCCTCTTCCATTCCACACTTCCATCCCCCAAACCAATTATCCCTAGACCTTATGCTACAATAAAGAGGAAGAGAAGAGGGCCTAAACGTTCATACAATTCAAGTTTGAGTTGTTGGAATGTTTAGGCGTTTCTTTGATTTCAATGTTTAATTTCAATTCTCTTTGTTTTGTATGAGGAACTAAACCCCCCTTTAGCTAGGGGGGATTCGAAATATATGTTTATGCTTGCATTTTGATTTGATTACTTCTAATTGCGTTTCATAAGTTGTGGATTCAATTTGTTTAACCGTTTGATTGATAACTTATTTATGTATGTTTATTAAGAATGCGCGCTTAATTTTCATGCATGAATATGACGCTAGAATATAAGTGAGTTTCACCTAATCGTTATGAACTTATATTCACAAGTAGTGGAGGTTGCTTATAAACAATCGCGTTAAACGAATTCTTGGCATAAGTTTCATGCAATCATAGTAACGAATGTCTCGTCAACACTTATAGTTTTCATGATGCTTAATGATTCTTGCTTGTATCTCTATTATGCAATTCATGTAGGGAACTTGTGAGGAATGCTTTGGGTTGTCGTATGCAATCATCCAATTCATTAACTTAAGGAAAACTTGACGGTTAATTTAAGCGGACCTAATTAACCCGGGGTGTTGAGAATTCATGGTTTATTGAAATGCAATTGGAAATCATTTTATTATGCAAGTGTAACATGTATGGAGATGAACCCCTTAGCTAGCTTCCCATCCATTCATTTCCGTCAAATCCATATTTACAATTTGTTTTGTTTCCAAGTATTCATTTTAGTTTAAATTCGTCCAAATCCAATTCCCCCTATTTCGTTGAAGTCTTAGTCTTAATCTTTCTTATTTTTAGTTTTGCTTTCTTCGAGCATTAAATAGTGTTTTATATTGTATTTTTATGTTTTAAAGTCAATTTAGAAGGTTTTAGCAAGCCCTCCTAATCCCCGGTCTAGAACGATCCCTCACTTATCCATTCTACTACAATTGTCAAACGAGGGTTTAATTTGAGTGTCAAGTAAATCACGCATCAACATGCATTCCCCTTTTATATTTCCAACCCACATGCACTTCCCCCTTTAATCATTCAAACATGCACTCCCTTTAATCACATGCATAAATCAGCCACATGCATCTCCCATCACCATATCAGATTTCCATCATATTCACATGCATTCCATCCTTTAAAACATTGCACATGCACTCCCATCCATTTCATTATTGCAGCCAACACATGCTTTCACATGCATTTTCAGATTGTCCCCTTGCACATGCAGCCACATATTCATTGCACATGCAATTCCAACCCACATGCATCCTTTAATCATTCAAACATACAGCCACATTCCCTCCTAGCTGTCATGTTCCCCCCATTTCACCTATAAATAAGCATCCATTGCATTCATTCTCATTCACTCCTCCATTTCAGAATCCATTGTACATACCACAACACAAACCCTTCCATTTTCAGAATGTAGACCATCACAAACTGCCCTTGGTGCCGTGGCCTTGAGGCACCACTCCCTTACAATCCAAACACCATCATTCCATCTTCACCACTCCCCAAACCATTCACACCATCAAACTATCCTTAGACCTTGTGCTACAACGAAGAGGAAGAGAAGAGTGCCTAAACGTTCATACAATTCAAGTTTGAGTTGTTGGAATGTTTAGGTGTTTCTTTGATTTCAATGTTTAATTTCAATACTCTTTGTTTTGTACGAATGAGGAATGGAAGAGAAGAGGACCTAAACGTTCATACAATTCAAGTTTGAGTTGTTGGAATGTTTAGGTGTTTCTTTGATTCTCTTTGTTTTGTACCATGAGGAACTAAACCCCCCTTGGTTAGGGGGTAATTCGAAATATATGTTTATGCTTGCATTTTGATTTGATTACTTCTAATTGCGTTTCATAAGTTGTGGATTCAATTTGTTTAACTGTTTGATTGATAACTTATTTATGTATGTTTATTGAGAGTGCACGCTTAATTTTCATGCATGAATATGACGCTAGAATATAAGTGAGTTTCACCTAATAGTTACGAACTTATATTCACAAGAAGTGGAGGTTGCTTATAAACAATCGCGTTAAACGAATTCTTGGCATAAGTTTCATGCAATCATAGTAACGAATGCCCCGTCAACACTTATAATTTTCATAGAGCGTAATGATTCTTGCTTGTATCTCTATTATGCAATCATGTAGGGGACTTGTGGGGAATGTTTTGGGTTGTCGTATGCAATCATCCAATTCAATAACGTTAGGAAGATTTGAAGGTTAATTAGTGCATCACGGTTAACTTGGGGTGTTGAGAATTAATGATTTATTGAAATGCAATTGGAAATCGTTTTATTATGCAAGTATAACATGTATGGAGATGAACCCCTTAGCTAGCCTTCCATCCATATTTTCATCACATTCATCTTTACTATCTGTTTTTACTTACAATCTGTTCTTTTAGTTTAAATTCGTCAAAACCAATCCCCCATTTATTTTAAAGTGTTAGATTAGTTAGAATTACATTAACCATGTGTTTATAAGTGTTTTGTTTCATTTTGTTTCCCAAATTCGTCCAAATTCACCAAAGTGCTCAAAACTGCCCAGAAAGTGATTTTAAGGCAGTTTTGAGTGTTTTGGGTGATGTTTGAGTCTTTTCGTTTGTTTTAGTGTTTTAAAGTTTAGTTTTGCATTCTTTGAGTCTAGTATAGTGTTTCATATTGTTATTTTACGTTTTTGAGTCAAATCCAAGTGGTTAACAATCCCTCCTAATCCCCGGTCTAGAACGATCCCTACTTATACATATACTACAATTTGACGAAAAGAGGGTTTAATTTGTGTGCGTATAATTCTCGCATCAAATTTTGGCGCCGTTGCCGGGGATTAGAAAATTTGCTAATCCCTTGGATTGTTTTATTTTTGTTTGTTTTTATTCCAGATTCTTAATCTTGTTTTGTTTCTTGTTTTAGGTACTAGTTTATGACTCGGAGTTCTCATCCGATTCGTGAACATATCCTGGAGTGATTGGGTTCTTCGTCCGGCTGCAAGACGTAAAAGAAAGCGCTACTTGGGAGGCAACCCAATGCACTGAAAAAAAAAAAAAAACAAAAAGAATTTCATATATTAAAAAAAAATACTAAACATAGAGAAAGATGGTGCTTCACAAAGGTTGTTTACGTGAAGCCCCACTACGAGGTGTCGAAGCGGAAGGCATTGAAGCGGAAGGCATCGGAGCAGAAGGCATCGGAGCAGAAGGCATCGGAGCGGGAGGCATCGGAGCTAGAGCATTCCAGGCCTCAATACTTGGCCAAACGCTGGATGATCCAGGAAAAAGGTGCCTCTGGAGGAAAGACGAAAACCTTTGACGGTCACTTTGAATCCGACCTTCAGACTCTTGCAGCTCATCAAGCTTCCTCTTCATGCCCGTCGAATAGTTGTTTGCAAGCACGTGCAAACTTCTATTCTCGTACTTAAGCTGCTGGATCTCCTGCTTGAGACTTTCCACCTCTGACATCAATGATTCCACCTGACGGGAGTGGGCAAGCAGGCGTTGGCCCATGTTGGACACAGAACTCGCACACTGAACACTAAGTGCGAGGGACTCTTGAACGGCCAACTCATCGGACCGTCCTGACAGCAGCCTACTATCTTTTGGAGTGAGGAGGTTCCTAGCTACTATTGTAGCTGTTGTGGAGTCCTGCATCACGGAGTCTTCACCTGTGAGAGGACCGTTAGAAGATAAGAAAGAAGGGCGCCATACGTTACCTTGACGCGGCGCGCCCGTATCACTGCTGAGACTCAATTCTAAGCTAAGGTTCGATGGGTTTGCCATTTTTCAAAAGTGTTCAAAGAGATGGGGTGGATGGAGTTAATTCTCAAAGGACCGGAGTCGATTTTCAAGAATGGGAATTCTTCAGAGTGTGTTTGTTGTGGTGATCGATAGCTCTATAAAAAGCCAAGGCGACGCGTCCACTGATTCAAAAAGCCGGAATTTCCGGCGTAATTTAGGCGACGCTTTCTCGGCTTTTCAGAAGACGCGTTCAACTTTGTCAAAAGATTTCTTCTTTTCAGACAACACGTGGAGGCCATCATCGCAACTACACATCTTTAGCCGACAAGCGCAAAGTTCGGCGACGCTTTCTCTGCTTTTCAGAAAACGCGTGCAGCTTTGTCAAAAGGAGCCGCATCCGCACTACTACGTGTCGTTCAGAAAGCAAAGGGGCGTCGTTCAGAAATCGAAGGGGCGCCTGCTCAGAAATCGAAGGGGCGTCGTTCAGAAATCGAAGAGGCACCACTATTTCAAAAAGCCGGATTTGCGGGATCAAAACGTTTGTCGACAAGGGTAAAAGAACAATAGCATCACTTGATATTATCTCTATATATGTCGACCTTCGTCTTTTATGGCAAGGCAAACCTGAAGAAAAATGCCCAACTCTCCCTCACCTCTGAGGGCGCACTCCCAGCAAAGCCTCTTGAAATACTCAATTTTTTCTCCCCCAAAGAAGATACCAGAAACCTGGAGTACAAATGAGGCAGAAGGAAACGGTCGATCGAAGCATGTGGAGACAACCACAACAAATACATGTGCTGCTTCATTCGCCGTTTCTTCAAAAGCAAAGGTATCTCATATCATCAAGGTCTAAAGCAAAAGTATCTCATATCATGCTCTTTCCCTGTCCTTTTCTTTGTCCTTGTTCTTACTCGCATGGCAAAGTGAAAGAAGCAATCAACCGGCACTTGGAGTCAGTCTTCCGATCTGGATACGGTTGAGGATACGGTTAAGTTGTTAGCCCAAAATACCTTGCAATTCCAACAAACCACAAATAACACTCTCCAACAACATTCGGTGGCTTTAACCAAAATGGAGACACAATTGGGGCAGATTGCAGATGCTTTGAACCGAAGAGAGGTTGGAAAGTTTCCAAGCCAACCCGTGATACTTCAAAGGAACCAAGAGCAAGCCAAAGCAATTACTACACTTAGAAGTGGTAAGGTTATCAATAATAGAGTTGGCAATGAAGTTACTAATGAATTTGATCATGTGAATGCAAGGGTCACTCAAGGAGAAAATGAGAAAGCAAATGAGGAACCAAGCCATGCTACTCCCTCATTTGAAGCACCAAATCTTCACAAGGCCGAGAAACCTTACACTCCACCAATACCATTCCCTGGAAGACTTGCCAAGAGCAAGCAGGATAAGTCATTTAAGGAAATTTTTGATATTCTAAGTAAAGTGAATGTTAATTTACCTTTGCTTGATGTCATTAGGAACATGCCGGCTTATGGGAAGTTCTTCAAGGAGTTAAACAACTACAAAAGGAAGTATGGACCACATGAGAAGGTAGTGGTGTCCGAGAATGTAAGTGCTGTGTTGCAAAGAAAACTTCCACCAAAGCTCAAGGATCCAGGAAGTTTTTCTATCAACATCACCATAGGGGTGATGCAAAATATATAAGCACACAAATTAAACCCTCTTTTCGACAATTGTAGTATAGATATAAGTAGGGATCGTTCTAGGCCGGGGATTAGGAGGGATTGCTAATCTAATGAAAATTGACTCAAAGATGTGAAAATATGTTTTAAAACACTTTAAATAGACTCACAAGACTCTTACTAACTTATATGACTCAAAACAAACTTTAAAGACTCAAAACAACCAAAAACAACCACAAAGACTCAATTTAGACTCTATGACTTAATTTGGACGAAAATACACTTGGTTTTGACTCTAAAGACTCAAAAAGACTCTTTTGGACAGATTTGGAACAAATAAGAAAGGGGGTTTTGATTTTGGACGAATTTAAAAGAAAACAAGTGACTTAAAACTTTAAAACAGATTTTGGACGAAAATAAGAAAAACTAATGGATGATGGGATAGCCAAGGGATACTTCTCCACACATGATACTTTCTAACATAAATTGATTTCCAGTTGCTTTTCCGATAAACCATGAACCTCAACACCCCAGATTAACCGTGACATCACTAATTAACCCTCAGATTTCCCTTAAGTTAGTGGATTGGATGACATCATACGACAACCCAAAGCATTCTTCAAAAAGTCCCCTACATGACATCATAATAGAGATACGGTTAAAGATCATTACGTTCAATGGAAACCATAAGTATTGACAAAGCACTTGTAACTATGACATCATGATACGCATGCTAGGAATTTACTTAACATGATTGTGAAAACAACCTTAACTACTTGTGAATATAAGTTTGTGACGATTATGTGAAACACCCTTATATTCTAGCCCCAAATTCAAGCATGCAAATTAAGTAGGCCCTCCCTAATAAACAGACAAGAATAAGTTATCCATCAAACGGTTAAGTAAATTGCATTCACAATAACTGGAATTAATCAAATCATATTATAATTGTAATCATGGTTTCAAAGCATCCCTAGGCTAAAACGAGTTTAGCCTCTCATGTTCATGACAAAACAAAGCAATATAGATTTAAACATTGAAAATAAAAGATAGATTACACCTAGACACGTCCAACACTCCAACTTGAATGTACAAACGCCCAAGGCTTGGTCTTCCTTCTCCTTCTCCTTGCTAGGTCACGGCACAAGGGTCTATGGTGAGTTTGTGGACGATTTTCTGGATTTTGGATGGTTTTAGGTATATATGGTGGTGCGGCAAGGGGTTATGGTGGTGTATGGAGGTTGGGATGGATGTATGGGAGTAGGGGAATGATGGATGGGTGGTTGCAAGGTCACGGCAAGGGTTGATTTCTGAAGGGATGTATGAATGTTGTGTGAAGGGATGGTTGTTGTTGTGTGAAGGGTGGTGGTCATTAAATGGCACGGCAAGGCTGTTTATATAGGCTATTTTGGCACACTTAGTGAAGGAAAAGGATTGCCTAATCCCATTGTAAAAAGGTTAACTCAAGGCAGAAATTAAATGGGAATGGGAATAGGAATTTCGGCTAGGAATTAGGGAGTTCTAGAAGGCTAGGTGCGGCACACATGTAGGGATAGGATTAGGTGTTCTAGAAACTGTGTTTAAGGCAGATTTCCTAATCCTAAAGGGCCTAGGACATGTGATATAGGAGTAGGAAAAGGATTGTGATTCCTAAACCTACAAGGAATGGTGATTTGCGGCAATGGTATGGATGAGTCTTCTAGAAACTGAAATAGGTGTTTAAATGTGTAATTGATTCTCCCTAAGTAGCTAGGTTTAGGTCCCAATCTGATTTGGATAGGATAGAAAAGGATAATGTTAGAGATAGGATAGGATAGGGTTTCTAGGATAGGATAAGATAAGGTTGGATAAGGTTGGATAAGGTTCCTTGTTTCTTGCTTCTTCCTTATCTTCATTGGAGTAGAACTTCTTCCACCAGATTTGTAGCCTTTCCTAGCTCTTCTTGTCTTCAATTTCGTCCATCCTCTTTGCTCCATTGTTAAGCTATCCAATCCATGCCCAAAAATGCTCCAAATAGCCTCAAAATGCACTTTCTTGCTCCTTTTTCCATTAGGACCTAAAAACACACGAAAATACTTTAAAAGACTGAAATACATAGTAATTAACTCACTAAGTGTAAGGAAACAACACAACTAAGTAGCATAAATATGCTCCTATCAAGGGGACAAGAAAGTAGAGAAGGCAATGCTTGACTTGGGTGCTAGCATCAACTTAATGCCTTATTCCGTGTACCTTCAATTAGGTTTGGGGGATTTGAAGGCCACCACCATCTCATTACAACTTGCGGACAGATCCGTGAAATATCCAAGAGGTATAGTAGAGGATATTTTAGTTCAAATTGATAAACTAATCTTGCCTGCAGATTTTGTAGTGTTGGACATGGAAGAAGCTCCTATACATGACCGAGAGTTGCCTATTTTGCTTGGGAGACCTTTTATGGCCACGGCCAAGACCATCATTGATGTGCAAAATGGACTCCTCACTATGACAGTGCTAGGAGAGACCGTTCAATTCAAAGTGTTTGAGTCTCTTTCTCATCCTTCCTCATCTCTTGATTGTTATGCCATTGATGTGCTTGATTCGCTTATTTTCTCTAAGTTCTTGCAGGCACAATCTAGTGAACCATTACAATCTGTTTTGAGTCAATCTCAAGACGAGTTTGATGAAGAGGATGCACTCATGGAAGAGGTAGCTGCCTTGGAAGCATTGGCACCGTATCCTTTGAATGTTTCACCTCTTTTGGAGCCTTTAGAATCATCAATGTCACATCTAACCCCTTCCACTGTTAAGGCACCAAAACTTGAACTTAAACCACTTCCACCACATCTAAAATATGCATATCTAGCTGAATTTCAAACTCTTCCAGTTATTATAGCTTCTGACCTCACCCCAAATGAAGAAGATAAGCTAATTAGGGTGTTAAAAGAGTTCAAATCAGCTATTGGTTGGTCTATTGCAGATATCAAAGGAATAAGCCCTACCATGTGCATGCATAGGATTCTTTTGGAGGAAGGAGCAAAGCCAACCCGTGAACCACAAAGAAGACTCAATCCACACATGAAAGAAGTTATGAGGAATGAAGTGTTGAAGTTGTTAGATGTGGGGATCATATATCCCATTTCTGATAGCAAATGGGTGAGTGCTATTCAGGTAGTACCTAAGAAGGTGGGAATCACGGTGATGAAGAATGAAAACAAAGAGCTTGTGCCCATAAGGCCCACGGCTAGTTGGCGTGTTTGCACCGATTACAGGAAGTTGAATTCTAGTACTAGAAAAGATTACTTTCCTATGCCTTTCATAGATCAAATGCTTGAGAGATTGGCAGGTCACTCACACTATTGTTTTCTTGATGGTTACTCAGGTTACAATCAAATTGCAATTGCTCCGGAGGATCAAGAGAAAACTACCTTTACTTGCCCCTTTGGCACATTTGCATATAGGAGAATGCCTTTTGGACTTTGCAATGCTCCAGCAACATTCCAAAGATGCATGTTGGCAATCTTTTCCGACATGGTAGAAAGGTTCGTTGAAGTATTTATGGATGACTTTTCAGTGTTTGGTTCTTCTTTTGATGAATGTCTTAACCATCTCTCTTTAGTACTTCAAAGATGTCAGGAAACAAATGTGGTTCTCAATTGGGAAAAGTGCCAATTCATGGTGAAACAAGGAATTGTGTTGGGACATGTAATCTCTAGCAAAGGAATTGAGGTGGACAAAGCCAAAATTGACATCATCACCAATTTGGCAGCTCCCACAACCGTGAAGGGAGTGAGAAGTTTCTTGGGACATGCGGGTTTTTATCGTCGTTTCATTAAGAACTTTTCAATGATCACTCGTCCATTATGCAATCTGTTAGCTAAAGATGTTGTATTTCATTTTGATAAAGCTTGTATGGATGCATTCAATACTTTGAAACATGAATTAACCTCGGCCCCTATTATTATGGCACCAGATTGGTCGACACCTTTTGAATTAATGTGTGATGCTTCTAACTATGTTATTGGTGCTGTTTTAAGGCAAAGGGTGAACAAGCTCCCACATGTGATCTACTATGCAAGCCGGACTCTAAATGATGCTCAACTTAACTATTCCACAACTGAAAAGGAGTTGCTTGCTATTGTTTTTGCTTTAGAGAAGTTTCGGTCATATCTTGTGGGATCTAAAGTTATTGTGTTTTCTGATCATGCAGCCCTTAGGTACTTGTTGACAAAAAAGGATGCTAAACCACGCTTAATTAGATGGATACTCTTGCTACAAGAGTTTGACGTGGAAATTCGAGATAAGAAGGGAAGTGATAATGTTGTGGCTGATCATTTGTCACGGCTCAATGAAAACCATGGAGTTGGACAACCTTTGCCTCTAAATGAATCATTTCCAGATGAACAACTCCTTGTTATTCAAGAAAAAGAACCATGGTATGCTGATTTTGTTAATTATCTTGCTTGTGGTGTAATTAGAAATGATCTTTCTTTTCAGGAAAGAAAGAAGTTACTTGCCATGGTAAAGCACTACGTTTGGGACGAACCATATTTGTTTAAATATTGCCCTGACCAAATCATTAGGAAATGTGTCCCAGAGAGTGAGCAACAAAGCATTCTAACGTTCAGTCATACATTGGCATGTGGAGGACATTTTGGTGCCAAAAAGACATCTCTAAAGGTTTTACAATCTGGTTTCTTTTGGCCTACTTTATTCAAGGATGCTTTTGATTTTTGTTCTAAGTGTGATAGGTGCTAGAAAATGGGGAACATTAGCCGAAGAAATGAGATGCCATTGAACAACATTTTGGTGGTGGAGCTCTTTGATGTTTGGGGAATCGATTTCATGGGACCATTTCCATCCTCTTTTGGATACTTATACATATTAGTGGCAGTAGATTATGTATCCAAATGGGTTGAAGCCATTGCTACAAGAACTAATGATCATAAGGTTGTTTTGAATTTTCTTAAGGATGTGATTTTTTGTAGGTTTGGAACCCCAAGAGCTATTATTAGTGATGGTGGCAGCCATTTCTGCAACAAACCCTTTGAATCCTTGATGAAGAAGTACAACATCAACCACAAAGTGGCAACCCCGTACCATCCTCAAACCTCGGGACAAGTGGAGATTAGCAATAGGGAGATCAAGAACATTTTAATGAAGACCGTGAGCCCTACAAGGAAGGATTGGTCACTGAGGTTGAATGATGCACTATGGGCATATAGAACAGCATACAAGACCCCCATTGGCATGAGTCCTTATCGCCTTATGTTTGGGAAAGCTTGTCACTTGCCAATGGAGCTTGAACACCGTGCATATTAGGCCATCAAGAAATTCAACTTTGATTACAAGGATGCTGGAATAGCAAGGAAGCTCCAACTTAATAAGTTGGAAGAACTCAGAAATGAGGCATATGAGAATGCCAAAATCTACAAGGAACGGACTAAGCTCTATCATGACAAGGCCATCCTGCGGAAGGAGTTTCACCAAGGTATGAAAGTACTTTTGTATGACTCACGTTTGAGACTTTTTCCAGGTAAATTGAAGTCTAGATGGGTGGGACCATTCAAGGTGCTGCAAACATTTCCCCACGGAGCTGTGGAGATAGAGAACATGAAGAATGGCACCTCTTTTAAAGTCAATGGGCAGCGATTGAAACCATATTTGGAGAAAGTGGAGGAAGAGCAAATTTATCAAGTTGTAGATTTTCTTGAGTTTACAACACCGTAAACAAGCTACCATGTCTTGCCTAGACATTAAATAAAGCGCTTGCTAGGAGGCAACCTAGTGTGGTTTGTGTTCTTTCCTTATATTGTGTTTATGTTGTCACCATTCCATATTCTTTGCCTACTTGCATTGCATACAGTTTTAAGCATCGAGGACAATGCTTAGGTTAGGTTTGGGGGTGGAGGATGAAAGGTTTGTTTTTGTGTTAGTTTTGGTTAAGTGTGTTTTTGCTTACTAATACAAATGTATATGAGGGCTTTGTTTGCAAACAAACTATTGGGTTGCTATGAAAAAGTTTTGTATCTTGTTGTCATTTATAAAGCTGTAACTTTTGAAATTATGATGATAGAGGTACCATACTCAAATTCTGGAAGAAGAATAGTGGAGACTACCCTAGTGAGTTGTGTTGAGCCTAATTGCTTCTTTGAGAGGGTTTAAAGTGTTTCTACTCCTATCTTTTTCTTTCAATTCCACTTTAAATGATCTCATTACTTCTATTTTGATTGGATACTAAGAATTACTTTTTGCAGATACCATGTGTTTAGTATCATTCATGAATGAACTCAATGAGACGATGTTAGGCTATGCATGTTTTAACTACTAAAAGGCTTAAATCCTATCCCTTTGTGTGCTCCATTCACCCTTGTTGCAGCCAAACACTTTAGCCTAATTCTTTCATCACCCACACCATACTCTACCCATTTTAGCCCATTACAAGCCATACCTTATAGTTTGGGGGAATACCAAGGTGATAAAGATTAAAGGTAAATTGAGCTTTAGAACAAGATTGTGGCGTATATCGAGGTCACCTATGTTGAAGTTGTTTCTAAAAATAAAGTTATAGAAAAAAAAAAAAAAAAAAAAAAAAAAAGAAAAGAAAAGAAAAAAAAAAAAAAGAGTCAAAGTAGATACAAGTTCCAAATCTCCTCATTATAATGCATAGGTCCTGGACGCCAAAAACAAAGAAGAAAGAAGACAAATGCCAGTGAAGAGCATGATCCTCAAGGACACTTTGGTATGCCCCAAGCTCTAGTATTTCATATCACTTCTTTCGTAACCCATAACCTAAGCCTTACATTACAATCTTGAGAAAGACCTAGCTGATCATTGAGGATGTATTCATGGGTGATGGTAAGTGTGTGTGTTATCTATATTCTTAGCATTTGATTCATTTCATGAGATTTACTCAGAAATTGTGCTTTTCTTTCAGATTTCATATGTGAGAATTTTGACTCCCTTTACATAATTTCACTCATATATGTTTGTGGAGAGACTAAACCTTAGGATCTGAGTGAAAACTTGAGTGGAATTTGTGAGGAGTAGAGTTGAGGCGAATTCTATCTTAAGCATTTGGGTATGGTGACCTTGAAGTTGTAAGACATGGAGAAATATCTTTATACTTTACAGTTGATACGATTCTTTGAAGTGGCAAACTTTTGAGTTTGAATGTATGACAAGGCTTTCATTGGTTCTTATTAGTTTGTTTAAAGCATGTATTAACCAAATTGTTTGCAGATTTTGTAGATGTTTGTGGGTGTCATCACTGTAAACCCTCAGGAGACACAACTCCTCCAACTAGGGACACCTAGGGGTTCAAAGGCTTGTTGCACATGCTAAGTGCAATCGTTTGGCCAGCGAAAGTGGTTTAGTTAGATGTTAGTGTTTCGTGTGTTTTTAGTTTTAGGTTTGCTCGAGGACTAGCAAAAACCAGGTTTGGGGGTATTTGATAACTCACATATTGCATGCATTTATATCTTCCATATTTGGCGTCTTTGTGATGTTTTTGAATTAAACTGGTTGCATTTTACATTATTTGGTGTTAGTGTGCAGTCAAGTGTGTAATAGGATCAATTGGAAGGCAAATGAAGTAAAAACGCTTCTTTTGGTGGCTGAGCATTATTCCAAACGTGGAGAGGATTCTGGGGAGTTAATTTGGAGTCCAAATGAGGAATCTAGGACTAATTTGGCTGCTGGAATTTCAGGAAAAGATGTGGAAGGAAGGTGGTGCAGTTCGGCCATATTGGGTGGTTCTAAACAAGGCAAGAAGGTGTAAACCTGATTTGCAAATTGTGAAAAGGAGAAAGGTGGTGCAGTTCGGCCATATTGGGTGGTTCTAAGGAGAAAGGTGTTTGGTGGCTGCGGCAAGGGTGTGGAGAGGGTTGGACAAATTTCTGGAATGAATGAATGTGTATGAGAGGTGGTGATCTGATCTAGGGGTTAATATGAGTATATATAGGCACTTAAAACCCTAGTGTAATCAGATATGGACTTGAATAACCCAAATCCACAAGGAAATAGGCTTAGAAATCAGAAATAAAAAGGGATAATGCTTCCTAGGTGCGGCAGGTAAGGAGATGAGGTGATAAGGCTTCTAGAATGCCTTGCAAGGCAAGGGAAATCAGCTTTCTAGAAGGGATAGGTGCGGCACTAAAGGATAAGGCAGATTAGGGCTTCTAGAAACCCTCTAATGCAAGGAAAACTCACGGCAATGATGGATAAGGTTTCTAGAACAAGGATAAGGTATCCTAAATGGATAAAGTGCCCTAAATGGATAAGGACTCCTCATTGCACTTGGAAACTTTGCCTATTAGGATTAGGAACCCTTGTCTTCGTCATTCCTTCTTCATCTTGGACTCCTTTTCCTTCTTGGACTTGGAAAACTTCTTTGTTGCTTCACTTGAGACCATTTGGATTTTGACTTTCCTTTATCAAGTAGGAAACCTTAATTGAGTACGAATCTTCATTCTTCTAGGAATCCATCTTCAACTAGGAATCCCTCGTTGATTAGGAATCCTTCTTCAATTAAGAATCCTTTGTTGACTAGGATTTCATCTTTTAATTAGGCGCTTTCCTACTTCGACTAGGAAACCTAGTTCAAGTAAGAAACATCATCTTCAAATCTTCAATTTCGTCCATCCTCTTGGCTCCAAGCATATGATGTCCATTCCAAGCTCTAATTTGCTCCAAAAGGCTCCAAAATGCATCCTTTTGCATACTTTGCCCTTAAAACCTGAAAACACATAGAACTAGCTTAAAAGACTACTTTACTAAGGAAAAACACTATAAATGCACAAAAACAAGCTAAACTAAGGTGCGTAAATATGCTCCTATCACCTATGCCGCACCCTTTAAATCATCCATTGACTCATTCATTCATTCATTCATACTTTCAGCCATCAAACACCACAATTCACCCTACACCACCCTAGTGCCGCAAGCAAGGAAGGAAGGAGAACAAGGCTTGTGCAATCTGCCATCCAAGGAGGGTTCGAAATCTGCCATTGGAGTGTGCAGTGTTTCTAGGTGTATTCTATCCTTAGTTTTAGTTCAATGTTTATATTAATTTGGTTTTCAATTATAATGAACATGTGGAACTAATTTCTTTTTAATTAGAGGTGAATTCGAAGCCATGATTATATGTTTTATATGAATTGATTACGTCCGGTTATTATTTCTTAAGGCATGAATGTGATTTGCTTATCTAAGTTATTAAAACTGGTTTATGTATGTGGGTTGGGGGTTAACACTTAATTTACATGCATGAATTTGATGCTAGAGTATAAGGGGGTTCACGTAACAGTTATTCACTTATATTCACAAGGAGTGGAGGTTGCTAGTCACAATCGTGTTAAGTAAATCCTTGGTATGAGTCTCATGCGTTTCATAGTGATGAATGCTTTGTAAATGCTTACAGTTTTCACAAAACTTAATGACTTTTGATATGTATCTTTGTTATGTGTCTCATATAAAGAACTTGAAAAGATAATTTGATTGTAATGCGTTTCCATTCAATTCAATGAAATAAGTAAAACTTGAGGGTTAGTTGTGCGATGCAACTAATTTGGGGCGTTGTCATTCATAGTCTAAAGGAATAATAACTGGAAATTGGTTTGTATGCATATATCATGTGTGGAGAAGGACCCTCTAACTAGCCTTACACCCATTTATTTCACCTAAATTCGTTTTTCAAAAGTGTTTTCTATAGAGTTTTTCTTTTAAGTTTGAAATTCGTCAAAAACAATCCCCATTTCACTTAGTCTTCATATTTGAGTTAAAACTTGTTTCGCTTGAGTCTTTTGAGTCAAGTCAAGTCCTATTTTCGTCCAAAACACTAATTGAGTCTAAAATTCAATCTTTTTTATTATTGGTTGCTGTTTTAAGTGTCTAAAGTTAGTTTTGAGTCTATAGAGTCTAGTTTAGTGTTTTTGAGTCTTATGTGTATAGATTAGCATCCCTAGTTAATCCCCGGTCTAGAACGATCCCTACTTACATATCTAGTACAATTGTCACAAATAGGGTTTAATTTGTGTGTCAAGTTAATTTTCACATGACTCAAGTATGACCCCGGTGAATGTTGATGGGAGTATTTTGAAGATGAAGGATTTTCCCTTTTCCTTCTTGGAAAAGGCTAAAGATTGGTTGTACGAACTAGCCCCCGGAACTGTCACATCATGGGATTGTATGAAAAGGGCATTTTTGGAGAAGTTTTTCCCAACTTCTTGAGTCATTCTTTTAGGCAAAAGGATTAGTGGCATTCAGCAAAATCTAGGTGAATCATTTCCAACTTATTATGAACGTTTTAAAACTCTTGTTGCTTCATGTCCACAGCACCATATGAAAGAGGAGCTTCTTCTTCAATATTTCTATGAAGGGTTTCTACCAATTGAACGCCAAATGCTAGACGCCTCAGCGGGAGGAGCTTTAGTGGACAAAACACCCATGGCCAACAAGACTCTCATTGCCAACCGAGCTTTAAATGCTCAACAATATAAAGGCGTTGGTAAAAGGGACATACCACGGCAGTAACAAGTTAATGAGGTAAGTGCTATTTCCGAACTTCAAAATCAAATGGCTAATCTTACTTCCCTTCTTTCGTAGGTGGTTGAGATACCAAAGGTACAAAGTGTGGCTGTTTGTGGCGTGTGCTCCATGAATGGACATCTCACGGATAAGTGCCCACAATTGATCGAGAACGGAGGATGGGAATCTGCCAATGCTGTGGGTTATGGGAGCCAAAACCAACCAGGGAGTGATCCTTTCTCTAACACATACAATCCTGGTTGGAAAGATCATCCAAATTTCAAATGGAGGGAGCCCCAACAACCCCAATGATGTGAAAATTAACTTAAAACACAAATTAACCCTCTTTTGACAATTGTAGCATATAAATAAGTTGGGATCGTTCTTATACCGGGGATTAGGAGGGATTGCTAAACACATTAAATTGACTCAAATCAATAAAACTAACCTTTAAAACACTTAACTCACTTAAAAAGACTCAAAACAAGCTAAAAACACTCAAAACTGCCTAAAAACACAAACTGGGCAGATTTGACTTTAAACTCTTAAAAACGCAATCTAAAACATATTTGAACCAATTAGACACTCTAAGACAATTGGGGATTTGGTTTTGGACGAAAATCAAACAAAAAAAACAAGTAAACTAGGCAGATTTGGACGAAATAGATGGAATTAAGTGGATGGTGAGATGGCTAGGAGGTTTTTCTCCACACATGGCATACTTGCATACAACACAATCTCCAGTTGCTTATTCAATGAATTATGAACTTATGTGAAAATTATGTTGACACACAAATTAAACTCTATTTGTGACAATTGTAGTATATATGCAAGTAGGGATCGTTCTAACCAGGGATTAACTAGGGATGCTAATCTACTCTAAACTGACTTAAAAACACAAAATTAAACTTAAAAACACTTACCTAGGCCTATATGACTCAAAACAACTTAAAAAGACTCAAAACAACCCAAAACACTCAAATAGACTCGAATTAGACTCTAAAGGGTGATTTGGACGAAATTTAACTAACTTAGACTCAAAACACTAATTTGGACAGATTCAAACACTTTTCTAACTAATCTAACACACTTAATAAAATGGGGTATTGATTTGGACGAAATTAATTAAAATGGACAGATTGTAAATTAAACAGATTAGGCACTAAACTAGGTGAATTGAATGGGGAAAAAGGCTAGTTAGGGGGTTCTTCTCCACACATGCACATATGTAACATAAATTGATTTCCAGATTTTATCCCTTTTATACCATGAATGACAATGCCCCAAATTAATTGTGAAAAGCACAAATTAACTTTCAGATTTTCCTAGTTTCATTGAATTGGATGGAATACGCATCGACAATCAAATTATTCTTATCAAATTCCCTACATGAACTGCATAATAGAGATAAAATCAAAGATCATTAAGATTTTTGAAAAACCTAAGCATTGACTAGGCATTCGTAACTATGAATTGCAAGATACTCTTGCCTAGAATTTACTTAATACAATCATGACTAGTGATTTCTGATGTGATAAAAGATAGCACTCAAATTAAACCCTCTTTTTGACAATTGTAGTATAGATATAAGTAGGGATCTGATAGGAGCATATTTATGCTACTTAGTTATGTTGTTTCCTTGCATTTAGTTACTTAATTACTATCTATTTTAGTCTTTTAAGCTATTTTCGTATGTTTTTAGGTCCTAATGGCAAAAGGAGCAAGAAAGTGCATTTTGAGGCTATTTGGAGCAGTTTTGGGCATGGATTGGATAGCTTAACTATGGAGCAATGTGGATGGACGAAATTGAAGTCAAGAAGGGCTAGGAAAGTCTACAAATCTGGTGGATGAAGTCCTAATGCAATGAAGATAAGGAAATAGCAAGAAATAAGGAACCTTATCCAAATTTCCTTATCTTATCCAAACCTTATCCAACCTTATCTTATCCTATCCTAATCTTTTCCTACCTTAATTCCAACCTCAAAGAGGACTCATTTTCACATTAAATCATCTAAATATCAAGTTCTAGAAGCCCTATTTTCGTGCATTAAGTTTATGCCACATGTAACCCTTCTAGAAGTTCTAGAATCTGCCACAAGGACCATTCCTTGTCCTCCTTGGAATCTAATTGAAAGTATCCTTGTTCTTTGGTGATTTGGAGTCCTAATTCCTCTCCCTTTCAGCCCAAATTCCTGCCTCCCCTTCACCCTATAAATACTTGATGCCACTGATAGGAGCATATTTACGCACCTTAGTTTAGCTTGTTTTTGTGCATTTATAGTGTTTTTCCTTAGTCAAGTAGTCTTTTAAGCTAGTTCTATGTGTTTTCAGGTTTTAAGGGCAAAGTATGCAAAAGGATGCATTTTGGAGCCTTTTGGAGCAAATTAGAGCTTGGAATGGACATCATATGCTTGGAGCCAAGAGGATGGACGAAATTGAAGACTTGAAGATGATGATTGATAAGTCACATTTTGCATGCATCTATATCTTCCTTATTTTGCGTCTTTGTGATGTTTTGGATTAAACTAGTTGCGTTTTACATTGTTTTGTGTTAGTGTGCAGCCAAGTGTGTAATAAGATCAATTGGAAAGCAAATGAAGGAATGTGGTGCAATTCGACCACATTGGATGGTTCTAAACAGAAAGTGGTGCAATTCGACCACATTGGGTGATTCTAAACAAGGCAAAAACATGCATTCACATGCATGTCACAACCTTGGCCGTGTGTTCCCATATCATCCCATCATTTGATGCAATTCTAGCACCAAATCAGATTCCTCACAATCCCATTTCCATCACTTAATTCATTTCAGCCATTTTGACACCAACAAACACAAACATCCATTCCGTGCACTCCATTACATTTCTACACATCACCTTTGCATTTCCATCTCTTTCATGTCCATTCCGTGCACTTCCATACCCAATTCCAGATTATTCTAACAGTTTCAGATTGTCCACTCCCTTGTGGCAGACTTTGCACATGTATCTTGGATTAAATATCCATATACCTGCAGATTATGTCCATTCCTTGCATCCTTTATTCCAGAAATTCACTCATCCCTTTACCCATGCCGTGTGCCCATTTCACTTTTCCAGAATTTGTACAAACAATTCACTTTTGGCAGATCCCACTCACTTGTTGCAGCAAAGACACATGCATTTTGATTAAACAAAACGCATACTTGCAGATCTTGTCCATGCCATGCTTCCACTACCTCAGAAACCCATCATTCCATCACTTATGCACTGCCATCTGAGTTAAACAAAGGGTAGATCCAATCTGATTGTCTCTCCATCATTAACCTTATTCAGAAATTCACCAAGTGACACACTCACTCTCCCTCTCTCTCGGATTGCATTCCATTACACTCATTCTTCCCCTCCATACCATTGCATTCTACATTCTTTTCCTTTCACAGAAACTGTCCATTTTTCCTCTACCATCCGCAAGTTTTTTTTTTATGCATTTTCAATCCATTCCACACGCAAAAACCTCTCCCATTTCACTCCATTTTCTCTCCATTTCTGTCCTAAGGGCAGAAACCATCCAAACCAAACCAATCTATTTCATCCGCACCACATTTGGAGAAGCAACACCAAGGAACTCTTCAAGGACTTCAACATCAGTTTTGCTTCAAGGGTTCATTCTTATCAATTCTATGTTCATTCATGTTTTATACTTTTATGTCAAATCTTTTGTAGACATGAATTGTAACTAATCTTCCTCTAGGGATTCGATGTAACCTTGCAAAGTTTGCCATGTAATTAAGTTAGAATGCTCAGTTTGTCCATCTATTTCTTGTTTCATTTGCTGTTTTAATGGTGACTTAATGTATTGATTTTAATGTTTGATCATCATTTGAATTAATCACTAAGTTGTGTAGCCAAGATTAAAGCACACATCATGCATAATCTTGGTAGATATGTGAATGAATGAAGGGAGTGTTTAGCACACATCCTGCCGAGTTACTCCCTTTGGTTTTATGAAAGTTTCTTGTACATTACATAATCTTGATTATGAACCAAAGTTGCACATCACAATTAGGTTCATGATTAGAGACATTTGATCAAATCCACACATCATATGGTTGATCATATCCAAGTGAAACAAACTCAAGAAATAGGTAGATGAATGAGTATAAACTAACTTGACAAACATGAACTTAGTTGAGCAATGGTGAAACCGAATCCCTAGCTTCATTTCCATTGATACTATCTCATTCTATTAGTTGTTGATTCATTTAGTTGTGTTTACTTCTTTTATTTATGCTTTTAAGAAACAACAACAAATCTGCTCAATTTGATTAGTTTGGTTCATTTCATAGAAGTTCTTGCAAACAATTAATTACATAGGTCCAATTAGTCCCTGTGGATTCGACACCCTTACTTATGCCATTATACTAAATATATTCTAGCATTAGGAAGGAAATATTACATCAACAATGATTCCTACTTGAGCAAGGTTTCCTAGTTGAAGTAGGAAAGTCCCTAAATGGAAGATGGTTTCCTAGTTGAATTAGGATTCCTAGTTAAAATGGGTTTCCTAGTTGTATTAGGATTCCTAGAAGAATGAAGATTCCTACTCAAATAAGGTTTCCTACTTGATGAAGGAAAGTCAAAATCCAAATGGTCTCAAGTGAAGCAACAAAGAAGTTTTCCAAGACCAAGAAGGAAAAGGAGTCCAAGATGAAGAAGGAATGACAAAGACAAGGTTTCCTAATCCTAATAGGCAAAGTTTCCATGTGCAATGAGGAGTCCTTATCCATTTAGGGCACTTTATCCATTTAGGAAACCTTATCCTTGTTCTAGAACCCTTATCCATCCTTGTCGTGAGTTTTCCTTGCATTAGAGGGTTTCTAGAAGCCCTAATCTGCCCTATCCTTTAGTGCCGCACCTATCCCTTCTAGAAAGCTGATTTCCCTTGCCTTGCAAGGCATTCTAGAAGCCTTATCACCTCATCTCCTTACCTGCCGCACCTAGGAAGCATTATCCCGTTTTATTTCTAATTTCTAAGCCTATTTCCTTGTGGATTTGGGTTATTCAAGTCCATATCTGATTACCCTAGGTTTTAAGTGCCTATATATACTCATATTAACCCCTAGATCAGAATACCACCTCTCATACACATTCATTCATTCCAGAAATTCGTCCAACCCTCTCCACACCCTTGCCGCAGCCACTAAACACCTTTCTCCTTAGTTTTAAGTTTTGCCGCACCATCCCCTTCCCCTAAACACTACTACATCCCTCCATAACCATGCATCCATACACCTAAGGCCCTAAACCTGTCCCTAGACCTTTGCCGCACCAAGGAGGAGGAGAAGGAAGCTCGGAAGTTCATGCAATTCAAGTTCGCGTCGCTGGAATTCCTAGGTGTTTCTTTTCCTTTGATTTCAATGTTTAATTTCAATTCTCTTTGTTTTGTGCGTATGAGGAACTAAACCGCCCCTTGGCTAGGGGGGGGATTCGAAATACATGTTTATGCTTGCAATATGATTTGATTACTTCTAATTGCGTTTCATAAGTTGTGAATTCAATTTACTTATCTATGTGAATTACATTGATTTGTGTGTGTTGGTTGAAAGTGCACGCTTAATTATCATGCATAAATTGGATGCTAGGATATAAGGAAATTTCACCTAATCGTTATGGAATTATATTCACAAGTAGTAAAGGTTGATGATCTCAATCGTGTTAAGTAAATTCTTGGCATAAGTTTCATGCAATCATAGTAACAAGTGCTTCGTCAATGCTTATGGTTTTCATAGAACTTAATGATTCTTGCTTGTATCTCTATTATGCAATCATGTAGGGGACTGGTGGGGAATGTTTTGGGTTGTCGTATGCAATCATCCAATTCAATAACGTTAGGAAAATCTGAAGGTTAATTTAAGCGAACCTAATTAACTTGGGGCGTTGAGAATTCATGGGTTATTGAAAAGCAATTGGAAATCGTTTTATATGCAAGTATAACATGTGTGGAGATGAACCCCTTAGCTAGCTTCCCATCCATTCAACTCCATCAAATTCCATCGTCAACGTGCCATTATAGACGTCAATCTTCGTCCGAGCAGTTTTCATGAATGGCCTTCCGAGGAGGATGGGCAATGAAGGGGCATGGTCCGAGTCATCCATCTCAAGTACGTAGAAGTCCGCCGGGAAGATCAAATGATTAACTTGCACTAACACATCTTCCAAAACTCCCTTTGGATAGGCATTAGATCTATCGGCTCATTGTATGATCACACCATCGTTTTTCAACGCTCCTAGGTTCATAGATGCATAAATTGAATATGTGATAGGAGCATATTCATACGACTTAAATGGCTTGTTCTCGTGCATTTACGTTATGTTTCTTTAGTTATTATAGTACTTTAAGCTATTTTCGTGTGTTTGTAGGTCCAAAGGGCTAAAGGAGCAAAAAGATGCATTTTGGAGACTTTTGGAGCACTTTTGGGCTAAGGATGGATAGCTTATGCTTGGAGCCAAAGTGTTGGACGAAATTGAAGACCTAATTGAAGACCAAAGTGTTGGAACCTTGTTCCCTTTAGTTTTAGGACATTTAAACCTTTCCTAATCCCATTCATCAACACATGCATCCACATGCATTCACCCTTTAAACCATTAAATCCACATGCTTTCCTATTCAATTAAATCAGCCACATGCATTCATCATCATAACCTAGCTGTCATTCCACTTCATTGAACATGCATCTTCAAATAAATCAGCCATTCCACATGCATATTCAACCTAGCTGTCATTGCACATGCATTCACTCTTTAATTCACATGCATTTACTCTTTAATTCACATGCAAAACATCCCATTCCATCTCCCATTTCAGATTGCATTCCATAATCATTCACTCACCTTTAATCCACATGCATCTTCCATAAATCAAATCAGCCACATTCACCACCACATTCACTCACCACAAACATTCCACATGCATTCATCAACATATCTAGTTGTCACTCACATGCATTTCCTTCATCATTTCCAACCCACATGTCCCTTTAATCATTCAAACATACACCCATTCACCACCAGAAATCATCCTTGCCATGAGTTCCCATCAGATTTCCATCATATTCACATGCATTCCATCCTTTAAAACATTGCACATGCACTCCCTTTAATTAATTAAGCCACATGCACTCCCATCCATTTCATCATTGCAGCCAACACATGCTTTCACATGCATTTTCAGATTGTCCCCTTGCACATGCAGCCACTTATTCAAAGCACATGCATTTCCACCCTTTAATCACATGCATAAATCAGCCACATGCATCTCCCATCACCATTCCAGATTTCCACCACCCTCCTAGCTGTCATGTTCCCCCCATTTCACCTATAAATAACCCTTCATTGCAGCCACAAAGGGGGGGATCCATTCAACACAGAAATAAGGCCTTTGTGCCAGAAATTCATCCATTCCATAAACACTTCCATTCCATTGTACATACCACCAACACTTCCCCCTTTGTGCCGTGAGTTTCCCTTACAATCCAAACACCATCCTTCCATTTTCACCACTCCCCAAACCATTCACACCATCAAACTATCCTTAGACCTTGTGCTACAACGAAGAGGAAGAGAAGAGTGCCTAAACGTTCATACAATTCAAGTTTGAGTTGTTGGAATGTTTAGGTGTTTCTTTGATTTCAATGTTAATTTCAATACTCTTTGTTTTGTACGTATGAGGAATGGAAGAGAAGAGTGCCTAAACGTTCATACAATTCAAGTTTGAGTTGTTGGAATGTTTAGGTGTTTCTTTGATTTCAAAGTTATGAGGAAATTCGAAATATATGTTTATGCTTGCATTTTGATTTGATTACTTCTAATTGCGTTTCATAAGTTGCGATTCAATTTGTTTAACCGTTTGATTGATAACTTATTTATGTATGTTTATTGAGAGTGCACGCTTAATTTTCATGCATGAATATGACGCTGGAATATAAGTGAGTTTCACCTAATAGTTACGAACTTATATTCACAAGTAGTGGAGGTTGCTTATAAACAATCGCGTTAAACGAATTCTTGGCATAAGTTTCATGCGTATTCCATAGTAACGAATGACTCGTCAACACTTATAATTTTCATAGAGCGTAATGATTCTTGCTTGTATCTCTTCTATGCATTCATGTTGAGGACTTGTGGGGAATGTTTTGAATTGTTGTATGCGCTAACCCATCCAATTCAATAACGTTAGGAAGATTTGAAGGTTAATTAGTGCATCACGGTTAACCCGAGGTGTTGAGTTTCATGGTTTATTGAAATGCAATTGGAAATCATTTTATTATGCAAGTATAACATGTATGGAGATGAACCCCTTAGCCATTCTATCATCCATTCATTCCATTCCATCAAATTCGTTTTACAATCTGTTTAGTTTATTAACTTGTTTTGTTATTTCAATTCTCGTCAATTTAAAACCCCCCTTTACTTTCTTGTTCTTTAGTGTTTAGAATTTGTTTAGTTTATGTTTTAAAGTGTTTTGATTCAATTTTATTTCCCAATTTCGTCCAAATTCACCAAAGTGCTCAAAACTGCCCAGAAAGTGATTTTAAGGCAGTTTTGAGTGTTTTGGGTGATGTTTGAGTCTTTTGGTTTGTTTTAATGTTTTAAGTGTTTAGTTTTACATTCTTTGAGTTAGTTTAGTGTTTTATATTGTGTTTTTACGTTCTTGAGTCAAGTTATTACTTAATTTCGTCCAAATTTGTGTTTGTGCTCAAATCTGCCCAGAAAGTGGTTTTTAGGCAGATTTGAGTGTGTTTGTGTTGTTTTGAGTCTTTTGGTTTGTCTTAGTGTTTTCAAGTTTAGTTTTGCATTCTTTGAGTCTAGTATAGTGTTTCATATTGTTATTTTACGTTTTTGAGTCAAATCCAAGTGGTTAACAATCCCTCCTAATCCCCGGTCTAGAACGATCCCTACTTGCATCCTTACTACAATTTGACAAAAAGAGGGTTTAATTTGTGTGCGTATAAATCTCGCATCAATATGGCATGACATTTATAGATGCACCTAGGTCTAACATGGCAGATTCAAACCTAGAATTACCAATAACACACGGAATTGTAAAACTACCCGGATCTTTGCATTTTGGGGGCAGCTTGCGTTGTAAGATGGCTGAGACGTTTTCACCTACTTTGACCACCTCCTTGGTCGAAATCCTCCTCCTATTGGTGCAAAGTTCCTTCAAGAACTTGGCGTACCTCGGGACTTGCTTGATTGCATCCAAAAGGGGGATATTGACTTGAACTTTCCGAAACGTCTCCAAAATGTCCTTTTCCGCTTCTTCTTTCTTTGTTTGCTTAAACCTACTAGGAAAAGGAACATTCGCAGGAAATTCATTAGTAGGAACCGAACTTGACACGTTTTTACCTTTATTGGACGAATTGGACGACTTGGGATCACTTGGAACTTGCGGCACATTTGGTTCCACCTTGGCCGTGAGTGGCATTTGCTCCTCCTCTTCAATTCTCAACTCGTCCTCCTCGTTGGAACGTGATTTGGATGGTTTGAGGTCAGATCCGACTTGCTTTCCACTTCGCAAATGCATAGCTTTTGTAGATTCGAATCCACCTTTTGGATTGACCACCGTTGAGCTAGGCAACCTTCCTTGCTCACGAAATTGCCCCATGAACTCGGCAATCTGTCCCACTTGCTTCTCCAAGTTGTCCACCCTCTTGTCTTGGATTTGCCTCTCTTTGTTTTGAGTTTGGACTTCCTGCGTCAAAGTAGTAAGTAATTGAAAAATCTTATCATTATCACTTGAATTACCTACATTGCTTTGGGCAGGTTGTGCTTGGGCTTGTGGTGGTGCCAACGGTTTTTGATAGAAACCCGGGGGTTGTTGCCTAAATCCGCTTTGTTGTTGACCTTGTTGGGGGTCTCGCCATTTGAAATTCGGATGATCACGCCAACCGGGATTGTAAGTATTAGAGAACGGATCACCACGTGATTGGTATTGGTTGCCATATCCCACGACATTGAGTGTCTCCCACCCTCCATTCTCGATTAATTGTGGGCACTTGTCTGTAGGGTGTTCTTGCATGGAGCATACGCCACAAGAAGCTACGGTTTTGACTTTTGGACCTTCCACCACCTGAGAAAGCAACGTAGTAAGGTTAGCCATTTGATTTTGAAGTTCGGTTATGGCACTTACCTCATTGACTTGGTGTTGCCGTGGGGTACTCCTCTGTCCAACGCCTTCGTATTGTTGAGCGTTCAATGCTCGATTAGCAATCAAGGACTTTGCAGCCGTGGGGGTTGATGTGAGAATTATACGCACACAAATTAAACCCTCTTTTTATCAATTGTAGTGAAGAATGTAAGTAGGGATCGTTCTGGACCGGGGATTAGGAGGGATTGTTAATCACTTGGATTTGACTCACAAACATAAAAACACAATATAAAACACCAAACTAGACCCAAAGAATGCAAAACTAAAGTTTAAAACCCTAAGACAAACCGAAAGACTCAAAACTGCCTTAAAAACACAATCTGGGCAGTTTTGAGCACTTTGACTACTTTGGACGAAATTGGGTAATAAATTGATTCAAAACACTTAGAAACACAAACTAAGACACTTTCTAACTAAATTGGACACTAAAGTAAAGGGGGATTGACGTTTTGACGAATTTGAAAACAAAACTTAAAACTTTGTAAAACGAACAGATTTTTAAACGAATTTGGATTTAATGAATGGAATGAAGGCTAGCTAAGGGGTTCATCTCCACACATGCCATACTTGCACACAAAACGATTTCTAATTGCTTTTCAATGAACCATGAATTCTCAACGCCCCAGATTAACCGTGAATTGCACTAATTAACCCTCAGATTTTCCTAACATTATTGAATTGGATGATTGCATACGACAACCCAAAGCATTCCCCACAAGTTCCCTACATGAATTGCATAATAGAGATACAAGCAAGAATCATTAAGTTCTTTGAAAACCATAAGCATTGACGAAGCACTTGTTACTATGAATTGCATGAAACTTATGCCAAGAATTTACTTAACGCAATTGAGATCATCAACTTTTACTACTTGTGAACATAAGTTTGTAACGATTAGGTGAAACTTCCTTATATCCTAGCATTAGATTTACGCATGATAATTAAGCGTGCACTCTCAACCAACACACACAAATCAGTTTAATTCAAATAGATAAGTAAATTGAATTCACAACTTATGAAGCGCAATTAGAGGTAATCAAATCATATAGCAAGCATGTTCATGGTTTCGAATCCCCCCCTAGCCAAGGGGGGGTTTAGTTCCTCATACGTACAAGACAAAGAAAAGTAAATTTAAACATTGAAATCAAAGGAGAGAAAACACCTAAAAACTCCAGCAATTCGGACTTGAATTGTATGAACGTCCAAGCCCTCTTCTCCTCCTCTTTGTTGCGGCACAAGGTCTAAGGACAGGTTTTGGGTGGTATTTGTATGGAGGAATGGATGTGTGATGGTAGGGTAATGTTTAGGAGGGATGGGGAGTGCGGCAAGGGTAGATGGTGGTGTATGGAGGTTGGAATGGAGGTGTGAAGTTAGGGGGATTATGGATGGGTGGTTGTAAGGTCACGGCAAAGCTTGCTTTCTGAATGAATGTATGAATGTCGAGGAGTGAATGATGTGTGAAGGGGTGGTTGTGTTTAGGAGGGATGGGGATCTATTTATAGTGCAAAATCCCTTCTAAATCAGCAAGGAAAAAGGACTAAGTATTTGAAGATGACAAGGAAATCAAAACCCATCAGGAATAGGCCATCTAGAAGGTAGGAAACCCCAAAGGAAAAGGAATAGAGGCGCCAGATTTTTAGGGTTTGATGCGTGAATTATACGCACACAAATTAAACCCTCTTTTTATCAATTGTAGTATAGGTGCAAGTAGGGATCGTTCTGGACCGGGGATTAGGAGGGATTGTTAATCACTTGGATTTGACTCAAAAACATAAAAACAAAGTTAAAAACGTTCATAAAGACTCAAAGGACTCAAAACAAGTTCAAAAGACTCAAAACTGCCTAAAAACACTAACTAGGCAGTTTCTGACCTTAAACCCAATGTTGGACAAATTTAAGATTATGGCTTGATTCAAACGTAAAATAACAATATAAAACACTATACTAGACTCAAAGAATGCAAAACTAAACTTTAAAACACTAAAACAAACCAAAAGACTCAAAACAACACAAACACACTCAAATCTGCCTAAAAACCACTTTCTGGGCAGATTTGAGCACAAACACAAATTTGGACGAATTTGTGTAACAAAATGACTCAAAACTCTTATAAACACAAACTAAGACACTTTCTAACTAAATTAGACAATAAAGTAAAGGGGGATTTTAATTTGACGAAAATTGAAATAACGAAACAAGTTTAATAAACTAGACAGAATGTAAATATGAATGCGATGAAAATGAATGGATGAATGCTAGCTAGAAGGTTCTTCTCCACACATGTTACACTTGCATAATAAAATGATTTCCAATTGCATTTCAATAAACCATGAATTCTCAACACCCCAAGTTAACTGTGATGCACTAATTAACCTTCAAATCTTCCTAACGTTATTGAATTGGATGATTGCATACGACAACCCAAAACATTCCCCACAAGTCCCCTACATGATTGCATAATAGAGATACAAGCAAGAATCATTACGCTCTATGAAAATTATAAGTGTTGACGGGGCATTCGTTACTATGATTGCATGAAACTTATGCCAAGAATTCGTTTAACGCGATTGTTTATAAGCAACCTCCACTACTTGTGAATATAAGTTCATAACGATTAGGTGAAACTTACTTATATTCTAGCGTCATATTCATGCATGAAAATTAAGCGCGCATTCTCAATAAACATACATAAATAAGTTATCAATCAAACGGTTAAACAAATCACAACTTATGAAACGCAATTAGAAGTATTCAAATCAAAATGCAAGCATAAACATATATTCGAATCACCCCCTAACCAAGGGGGGTTTAATTCCTCATGGTACAAAACAAAGAGAATCAAAGAAACACCTAAACATTCCAACAACTCAAACTTGAATTGTATGAACGTTTAGGCACTCTTCTCTTCCATTCCTCATTCGTACAAAACAAAGAGTATTGAATTTAAACATTGAAATCAAAGAAACACCTAAACATTCCAACAACTCAAACTTGAATTGTATGAACGTTTAGGCACTCTTCTCTTCCTCTTCGTTGTAGCACAAGGTCTAAGGATAGTTTGATGGTGTGAATGGTTTGGGTAGTGGTGAAAATGGAAGGATGGTGTTTGGATTTGTAGGGAGACTCACGGCACAAAGGGGGAAGTGTTTGTGGTATGTACAATGGATTGGAAGTGTTTATGGAATGGATGAATTTCTGGCACAAAGGCCTTATTTCTGTGGTGAATGGATCCTCCTCCTTGTGGCTGCAATGAAGGGTTATTTATAGGTGAAATGGGGGGAACATGACAGCTAGGAGGGTGGTGGAAATCTGGAATGGTGATGGGAGATGCATGTGGCTGATTTATGCATGTGATTAAAGGGTGGAAATGCATGTGCTTTGAATAAGTGGCTGCATGTGCAAGGGGACAATCTGGAAATGCATGTGAAAGCATGTGTTGGCTGCAATGATGAAATGGATGGGAGTGCATGTGGCTTAATTAATTAAAGGGAGTGCATGTGCAATGTTTTAAAGGATGGAATGCATGTGAGTGACAACTAGATATGTTGATGAATGCATGTGGAATGTTTGTGGTGAGTGAATGTGGCTGATTTGATTTATGGAAGATGCATGTGGATTAAAGGTGAGTGAATGATTATGGAATGCAATCTGAAATGGGAGATGGAATGGAGGTGTTTTGCATGTGAATTAAAGAGTAAATGCATGTGAATTAAAGAGTGAATGCATGTGAATTAAAGGTGTTGTGTTAGGTGATGGGTGCATGTTAAGTGATAAGTGATAAGTGATGATGATAAGTGATAAGTGATAAGTGATGATGATATGATATGTGGTTATGATAAGTGATAAGTGATAAGTGATGATGATATGATATGTGGTTATGATAAGTGATAAGTGGTGATGATAAGTAATGATATGTGGGAGTGTGGCTGAAATGAAGGAGTGGAATGTTGGAATGTTATGCACGGCTAAGGAAATTGGAAAGGTTTAAATGTCCTAAAACTAAAGGGAACAAGGTTCCAACACTTTGGTCTTCAATTAGGTCTTCAATTTCGTCCAACACTTTGGCGCCAAGCATAAGCTATCCATCCTTAGCCCAAAAGTGCTCCAAAAGTCTCCAAAATGCATCTTTTTGCTCCTTTAGCCCTTTGGACCTACAAACACACGAAAATAGCTTAAAGGACTAAAATAACTAAAGAAACATAACGTAAATGCACGAGAACAAGCCATTTAAGTCGCATGAATATGCTCCTATCAGGGTTCTAGAAACAAAGTGTTTTGTGGCAGAAATTGGCACTTCTAGAAGGATTTGGGGCGCCACCTTTGTAGGAGATAAGATAAGGTTCCTAGAATCATGTTTTAAGGGCCAAATTTGTAGGGAAAAAGAGATAAGGGTGCGGCACCTTTGTAGGGATAATGTTAGGGCTTCTAGAAAGCCTAAAAACTAAGGGGATTTGGATAAAACCCACGGCAAAGATAGGATAGGGCATCTAAGGCTTCTAGAAACCCTCCAAGATAAGGTAAAGTGCATGGCATCCCTATAGGATTAGGATAAGGTGTCCTAAAGCGTTTAGGACTCCTCTTTGTGGCTGAAAACCTTGTGCATTAGGATTAGGAAAGCTAATCCTTCTTCATCTTGGAATTCTTCTCCTTCTTGGACTTGGAAAACTTCTTTGTTGCTGCAACTTGAGGCCATTGGGATTTATCTTTCCTACTTCAAGTAGGAAACCTTGCTCAAGTAGGAATCATCATCTTCAAGTCTTCAATTTCGTCCATCCTCTTGGCTCCAAGCATATGATATCCATTCCAAGCTCTAATTTGCTCCAAAAGGCTCCAAAATGCATCCTTTTGCATACTTTGCCCTTAAATCCTGAAAATACATAAAACTAGCTTAAAAGACTACTTTACTAAGGAAAAACACTATAAATGCACAAGAACAAGCTAAACTAAGGTGCATAAATATGCCCCTATCAGGGGTCTTGTCCACCAAGGCTCCTCCCGCTGAGGCATCTAGCATTTGACGTTCAATAGGTAGAAGTCTCTCGTAAAAGTATTGTAGAAGTAATTCCTCCTTCATTTGATGTTGTGGACATGAAGCAACAAGAGATTTAAAACGTTCATAATAAGTAGGAAAGGATTCACCTTCATCTTGTTGAATTCCACTTATCCTTTTTCGTAGGAGGATGACTCGAGAAGTCGGGAAAAACTTCTCCAAGTAAGCTCGTTTCATGCTCTCCCATGATGTGACAGTTCCGGGAGCCAATTCGTACAACCAATCTTTTGCTTTCTCTTGGAGAGAAAAGGGAAAGGCCTTCATCTTCAAGATGCTCTCATCCACGTTCACCGGAGTCATGCTTGAGCAAACGACTTCAAACTCCTTCAAGTGCTTGTTCGGATCTTCCATGGATAGCCCATGGTACTTCGGAATGTGATGTAACAGGCTTGACTTCAATTCGTACTCGGCAGTCTTGTCTTGAGCCGCCCTTGGGTATTGGATGCACAAGGGTGCGGCATTGGCCAACCCCGATGCGGAAAGCTCCTTGATTGTTCGGTTGTCCGCTGCCATGTCTACTTCACCCACTTGATAGAAGCATATTTAGGCGACTTACTTAGCTTGTTTTCGTGCATTTATATTGTTAATTCATAGTTGTTTTAGTCGTTTAAGCCATTTTCGTGTGTTTTTAGGTTCATATGGCTAAGGAAGCAAAAAGATGCATTTTGGAGCATTTTGGAGCAAAATTGGACTTGGAATGGATAGCTTATGTTTGGAGCAAAAGGAATGGACGAAATTGAAGGATTCCTAATCCATTGCAGCCACATGCATTCACATGCATAAATCAGCCACATGCATCTCCCATCACCATATCAGATTTCCATCATATTCACATGCATTCCATCCTTTAAAACATTGCACATGCACTCCCTTTAATTAATTAAGCCACATGCACTCCCATCCATTTCATCATTGCAGCCAACACATGCTTTCACATGCATTTTCAGATTGTCCCCTTGCACATGCAGCCACATATTCATTGCACATGCAATTTCAACCCACATGCATCCTTTAATCATTCAAACATGCAGCCACATTCCCTCCTAGCTGTCATGTTCCCCCCATTTCACCTATAAATAAGCATTCATTCTCATTCATTCTCATTCACTCTTCCATATTCCAGAAATTCGTCAAAACCTCTCCACACCCTTGCAGCAGCCACCAAAACACTTTTCTCCTCCATTGCAGCCACTCCAACCACTCCCCAAACCATTCACACCATCAAACTATCCTTAGACCTTGTGCTACAACGAAGAGGAAGATAAGAGGGCCTAAACGTTCATACAATTCAAGTTTGAGTTGTTGGAATGTTTAGGTGTTTCTTTGATTTCAATGCTTAATTTCAATACTCTTTGTTTTGTACGAATGAGGAATGGAAGAGAAGAGGGCCTAAACGTTCATACAATTCAAGTTTGAGTTGTTGGAATGTTTAGGTGTTTCTTTGATTCCAATGTTTAAATTCAACTAAACCCCCCCTTTGCTAGGGGGGGATTCGAAATAAATGTTTATGCTTGCATTTTGATTTGATTACTTCTAATTGCGTTTCATAAGTTGTGGATTCAATTTGTTTAACTATTTGATTGATAACTTATTTATGTATGTTTATTGAGAGTGCACACTTAATTTTCATGCATGAATTTGACGCTACAATATAAGTGAGTTTCACCTAATAGTTACAAACTTATATTCACAAGTAGTGGAGGTTGCTTATAAACAATCGCGTTAAACGAATTCTTGGCATAAGTTTCATGCAATCATAGTAACGAATGCCCCGTCAACACTTATAATTTTCATAGAGCGTAATGATTCTTGCTTGTATCTCTATTATGCAATCATGTAGGGAACTTGTGGGGAATGTTTTGGGTTGTCGTATGCAATCATCCAATTCAATAACGTTAGGAAGATTTGAAGGTTAATTAGTGCATCACGGTTAACTTGGGGTGTTGAGAATTAATGATTTATTGAAATGCAATTGGAAATCGTTTTATTATGCAAGTATAACATGTATGGAGATGAACCCCTTAGCTAGCCTTCATTCCATTCATTCTATCACATTCACATTTACATTTTGCTTTAATTTACAATCTGTACATTTTAGTTTAATTTCGTATAAACCTAAATCCCCCTTTACTTTAATGTCAAATTAGTTAGAAATACATTTAGTTTGTGTTTATAAGTGTTTTGTTTCATTTTGTTTCCCAAATTCGTCCAAAGTACTCAAGGTGCTCAAAACTGCCCAGAAAGTGTTTTTAAGGCAGTTTCGAGTGCTTTGGGTACTGTTTGAGTCTTTTGGTTTGTTTTAGTGTTTTAAAGTTTAGTTTTACATTCTTTGAGTCTACTGATACGTGAATTATACGCGCACAAATTAAACCCTCTTTTTGTCGATTTGTAGTATAAGTATAAGTAGGGATCGTTCTGGACCGGGGATTAGGAGGGATTGTTAATCTCTTGGAAACTGACTTAAAAACGTAAAAACAATATAAAACACTAAACTAGACTCAAGAAATGCGAAACTAAACGTTAAAACACTAAGACAAACCAAAAGACTCAAACACTTTAAAAACACAAACTAAAACACTATACTAAACTCGAAGAATTCAAAACTAAAAATAAGAAAGATTAAGACTAAGACTTAAACGAAATATGGGGGGATTGATTTTGGACGAATTTAAACTAAAATGGATAGATTGTAAAGAAAACAAATTGTAAATATGAAATTGACGGAAATGAATGGATGGTATGGCTAGCTAAGGGGTTCATCTCCATACATGTTACACTTGCATAATAAAATGATTTCCAATTGCATTTCAATAAACCATGAATTCTCAACGCCCCGGGTTAATTAGGTCCGCTTAAATTAACCGTCAAGTTTTCCTTAAGTTAATGAATTGGATGATTGCATACGACAATCCAAAGCATTCCTCACAAGTTCCCTACATGAATTGCATAATAGAGATACAAGCAAGAATCATTAAGCAATATGAAAACTATAAGTGTTGACGAGGCATTCGTTACTATGATTGCATGAAACTTATGCCAAGAATTTGTTTAACGCGATTGTTTATAAGCAACCTCCACTACTTGTGAATATAAGTTCATAACTATTACGTGAAACTCACTTATATTCTAGCGTCATATTCATGCATGAAAATTAAGCGTTCATTCTCAATAAACATACATAAATAGGATATCAATCAAATAGTTAAACAAATTGAATTCACAACTTATGAAACGTAATTAAAAGTAATCAAATCATATTGCAAGCATAAACATATATTTCGAATCACCCCCCTAGCTAGGGGGGGTTTAGTTCCTCATACAAAACAAAGAGAATTAAAATTAAACATTGAAATCAAAGAAACACCTAAACATTCCAACAACTCAAACTTGAATTGTATGAACGTTTAGGCCCTCTTCTCTTCCTCTTCGTTGTAGCACAAGGTCTAAAGATAGTTGGTTTGGGGGGATGGAAGTGTGGAATGGAGTGGGGAATTATGGAAATAGGTGAGGAGTGGTGGAGAAAATGGTGCAGAAAATGGAGAGAAACTCACGGCTAGAGAAGGAATGGAGTGTTTGTGTTGTGGTATCTATAATGGAATGAGATGATTTGAATGATGGGAATGCAAGGGTATTTATAGGAGGAGTGGAGATGTATATGGCTATTTGTTTAAGGTGTTTGTGTGGAGGAATGATGGAAAATTGCATGTGGAATGGCTGCAATGATGAAGAATGAAAGCTGGAAAATAAAAGGGAAAGCTGGAAATCTGAAAATGCAAATGGGAATCCTGAAATGCAAAGGTGGCCACGGTTTTGAGTGTGTTTTGTGTTGGAAATGCATGTGAATGCATGTGAATGTTGTTTGTGTGAAGTGTGTGTGGGTTAAAGAGTGAATGGTGGTGTAATGATGAAGTGTGATGGCTGAAAATGTCAAGGGAAATGCATGTGATGCATGCCAATGTTGTCTTTTGGTGCATGTGTGTGTTGAATGGTGTCCTTTAATTATGCACGGTTTAGGGCTGTTAAGGGGAGAGAAATGGGAGTGAATGTGGCTTAATGATGAAGTAGGAAGGTGGAAATGCATGTGAGATGTTTGGAAAGGAAATGGGAATGAAGGTCACGGCAAAGGTTGGAGAATTGATTATGGATGCATGTGTTGAATGATTTCTTGGTGAGGGATGTGGAGTGGTTGAATGTGGTGCAATGATAATGTTTTGTGGCTGAATTGGTGGTGGAATTATGATGGGAGTGCATATGATTAAAGAGTGGGAGTGCATGTGGGTGAATGTGAAGGGAATGCATGTGTTGATAACTAGGTTAGTGGGTGGAAATCTGAAAATGGCATAAGGGAATGGGAGCTCACGGTTTTGAGTTGTTTGTTTGTGTGAAGTGTGTGAGAATGCATGTGAAGATGCTAATAAATAATGCATGTAGGGTTAGGAAATAAAATCATAACTTAAAGGGAGATGATTAAAGGGTGTTGAAAGGTTTGAAATGCATGTGTTGAATTGGTGGTTGAATGATGAAAGAATAAGTGAATGATTATGATAAGTGATAAGTGAATGATTATGATAAGTGTATGATATGTTAAGTGATAAATGAATGATATGTTAAGTGATAAATGAATGATATGTGGTGATAAATGAATGATATGTGGTGAGTGATAAGTGAATGGAAGTGATAAGTGATAAGTGAATGGAAGTGATAAGTGATAAGTGTATGATATGTTGAGTGATAAGATAAGTGGTTATTGATATGTAGATGAATGAATGATATGATAAGTAATAAATATATGATATGTGGTGATGATAAGATAAGTGTATGATATGATAAGTGGTGAATGAAGGAGTGGAATGTTGGAATGTTATGCACGACTAAGGATATAGGAAAGGTTTAAATATCCTAAAACTAAAAGGAACAAGGTTCCAACACTTTGGTCTTCAATTAGGTTTTTAATTTCGTCCAACACTTTGGCTCCAAGCATAAGCTATCCATCCTTAGCCCAAAAGTGCTCCAAACGTCTCCAAAATGCATCTTTTTGCTCCTTTAGCCCTTTTGGCCTACAAACACACGAAAATAGCTTAAAGTACTAAAATAACTAAAGAAACATAACGTAAATGCACGAGAACAAGCCATTTAAGTCGCATGAATATGCTCCTATCAAATACCCCCACACTTATCTTTTGCTAGTCCTCGAGCAAAACAAAACAAAAGAAACTAGAAACAAAACAAAACGAACAAGTAAAACACAACCTAAACCTTCCAACAAACGTCTCAGGGATTTCCAAAACACATGACAAGTTAAAAATCATTATTCACACAGATTTTAGCCATCATTACACTTAAGTACATTCTTAATCATAGTCACCAAATACTAGTTCACAATTAAACATTTAAAACACATTTCGAATGCAGTAACATGCCTTTAGAGAAATTGCTCAAATCCTTACAAGATATGCACTCGTTTTTCACACAGATTTTCTGACTACACACCCTACACTAGTTATATGTGAGAAGATTGATGTAAACATGTAGACGAACACTCACATATGTTATAACAAGGAAAGCATTTTCTGGATTTACGATAATGACATGAATATGATCTCATGAATGGAATGCTACTACTTAGAATGAGAACCAGTGATTCCATAAGCTCATATCAATTTCAAACTCCACATTATTGAACACATAACGATCAAGATAGAAGTCAAAGGGGTGTAACGGGGCTAAAGGTGTTGGCTAACAATGAAAGGTGAAGGATAAACAAACATTCTTAAAGCAATAGTGAGCAAAGTATTGATTTAGGCACTTAGAATTCCCTTAAGAACGCAGAAGTCAACTTTGAACACCCAAGGGAAAGTCACACAAAACTTAGGGCCAAATTCAACTTTTTTGGACCCTTTCTTCAACCATCAACGCTCGTGAGTTCATTCTTACTTATTTTCACTCTTTTTTTTTTTTTTTTTTTTTTTTTTTTTTTTTTTTTCTTCTTCTTTTTCTTTTGAATCTCAAAACATACATATAAACGTAAGAACAAACTTTTACTCCCCCACACTCATTTTCTTGCATAATGTACTCAAAAGGAATTCATTTTAGTCATGCTCACTATCAATTAAGAACAAGGGTGTGGACTGTCCTACACTAGGCTAGGTGAGGATAATGTGGGTAAACAAAGAATAAAGGCTAAACAAGGCTCAACGGGGGTAAAACTTACAACATATACGAAATATGGGAAGTAAGGCTATTTGGCTATGGTGGCAACTACACAACTTCATCTTGATATATGTTATGCAATTCAATGTCATGCTTTGAATGAAACGGATATAAGTTCTAGCATTTAGTTCTATCATGATACAATTGCATTTTAAGTAGCAGCCAAGTAAGGAATAATGAGATCATGCAACAACTTTAGAAAACACAGAATCACAGATTATAACTCTCCAAAGAAGGTAATAGCTCGAGTCTCACAAGGTTGTAGCGTTTGTACGAGTTCCTTCCTTCAAGCATGTTACAAAAACCAATTTTTCTTTTATGATTGCATGTGAAGTCATACATTATAACCATAACTAAGCATATACCAAGAGTAAATCAAACTTTTCTCCATGTTTATAACTCTTTTTAACAGTCATGCAATTACAAACCAAATCCTTATCATTGTGTTGGAAGGTGACCTACGACACAAACACACAAAAACAACTTTAAAACAACTCTTTTTGGGTTTTTCAAGACAATTTTTCAAATTTTTATGGGATTTTCGAATTTTTTAGTCAAAACACACTAAAACAGTTTAAAAACATTTTTAAAACAGCAAGGAACAACACTTGAAGTTATGGGTGATAAAATTCAACGAATTTGCATCAACATACTTAGTTACCCCCCCACACTTAAATCAAACATTGTCCTCAATGTTTTAAGCATAGATTCACACAAAACATAAGTAAACACACAAACAACAACTAAACATACTAAACATGGCAGAATGTAATTAACAAAGAGAAGAGTTTAGAGACGCAAATCTGGTTATAGAGTGTAAATTCCATCTTCTCCTTGGTAATTGCATTGAGGCTTTTGATCTTTGTGATTCCACAGGCTTACTCTTGAACTGATTTCTGCCCATCGTTGATTTTCCTTTGTGCTACTTCTTGAACTGGGCAGCAGGATGGTTCTTTTGGTCTCCCCCGAAGGTCTGAGCATACCCTTTTGGTCTGTTTCTTTGTTCAATCTTTCCAATTCGTATTGAAAAGGGTTGGAGGATAACTCAGCCTATGTTTGTCTCCACATGCTTCAATGTATCATTTTCACTTGCCTTACTCGCTCCCCTTTGCAGAAGTGGTCCCTTCTCCGGAAGTGTATCAACCGTTGAAGATGGCTACTCGAGAGCAACGCTAGGTAAGCAATCAGGAATAGATTCCAGGCAGTTGGCTCCAGATCGGAAGATTGACTCCAAGTGCCGGCTGATTGCTTCTTTTACTTTGCCATGCGAGTAAGAACAAGGACAAAGAAAAAGACAGGGAAAGAGCATGATATGAGATACTTTTGCTTTTGACCTTGATGATATGAGATACCTTTGCTTTGAAGAAGCGGTGGATGAATCAGCACATGCTTCAATCCGCCGTTTCCTCCTGGGTCATATGTACTCCAGGCATCTGGTATCATCTTTGGGGAAGAAGAAAGAATTGAGTATTTTGAAAGGCCTTGCTGGGAGTGCGCCCTCAGAGGTGAGGGAGAGTTGGGCATTTTCTTCAGGTTTGCCCTGCCATAAAAGACGAAGGTCGACATATATAGAGATAATATCAAGTGGTGGTACTTTTTACCCTTGTCGACAAACGTTTTGATCCCGCAATTCCGGCTTTTTGAAATAGTGGCGCCTCTTCGATCTTTGAATACGCCTCTTCGATTTCTGAGCAGGCGCCCCTTCGATTTCTGAACGACGCCCCTTCGCTTTCTGAACGACACGTGGTAGTGCAGATGCGACTCCTTTTGACAAAGCTGCACGCGTCTTCTGAAAAGCAGAGAAAGCGTCGCCGAACTTTGCGCTTGTCGGCTAAAGATATGTAGTTGCGGTGATGGCCTCCACGTGTTGTCTGAAAAGAAGAAATCTTTTGACAAAGTTGAACGCGTCGCCAAAATTACGCCGGAAATTCCGGCTTTTTGAATCGGTGGACGCGTCGCCTTGGCTTTTTTATTGAGCTATCGATCACCACAACAAACACACTCTGAAGATTTCCCATTCCTGAAACTCGACTCCGGCCCTTTGTGAAATTTTTAACTCCATCCACCCCTTCTCTTTGAACACTTTTTGAAAAAAATGGCAAACTCATCGAACCTTAGCTTAGATTTGAGTCTCAGCAGCGATCCGGTTGCGCCCCGTCAAGGTAATGTATGGCGCCCTTCTTTTTTATCTTCTAACGGTCCTCTTTCAGGTGAAGACTCTGTGATGCAGGACGCCACAACAGCTACAATAGTAGCTAAAAACCTCCTCACTCCAAAAGATAGTAGGCTGCTGTCAGGACGGTCCGATGAGTTGGCCGTTCAAGAGTCTCTCGCACTTAGTGTTCAGTGTGCGAGCTCTGTGTCCAACATGGGCCTACGCCTGCTTGCCCGCTCTCGTCAGGTGGAATCGTTGATGGCAGAGGTGGAAAGTCTCAAGCAGGAGATCCAGCAGCTGAAGTATGAGAATAGAAGTTTGCACGTGCTTGCAAACAACTATTCGACGGGCATGAAGAGGAAGCTTGATGAGCTGCAAGAGTCTGAAGGTCGGATTCACAGTGACCGTCAAAGGTTTTCGTCTTTCCTCCAGAGGCACCTTTTTCCTGGCTCATCCAGCGCTTGGCCAAGTATTGAGGCCTGGAATGCTCTATCTTCGATGCCTCCCGCTCCGATGCCTTCTGCTCCGATGCCTTCTGTTCCTACACCTTCTGCACCGATGCCTCCCGCTTCTGTGCCTCCCGCTTCTGCGCCTCGTAGTGGGGCTTCACGCAAACAACCTTTGTGAAGCTCCACCTTTCTCTATGTTTAGTATCTTTCTTTTTTTTTTTTTTTTTTTTTTTTTTTTTTTACATAAATAAAATCAAACGGCATGGAATTTATCTTTGAATGGGCGGTGATACTTGAAATGATCCGGTAATAGTTTAAATTCCAGATTGGGTGCCTGAATCATTAACCACATGTTAGTATAAAAGAAAATTGAAATTCGGGGAGGCGGCTTACCTGTGTGCTCCAAAATGAACTCCAGAATAAACACCCCTTCGAAAGTTATGACTTGTCCCGTGTCATAAAATCCAACTTCCTTGGGAATTGTGGTTTCAAATATGTCCTCTTTGATGCCTTCTACATCAGCCACTACCTTTTCTTGAATCATTCTTCTTGGTGTACAAAGTCCTTTGAAGAATTCAACACCATCTAAAACTTGCTGTGTTGCACCAAGAATTTGAATAGCATTTTGCACCTTTGGGAAGGCTTCCACGATGTCCTTTTTACTCTCTTCTTGGTTGGGAATCAAAAACCTGCTAGGAAAAGGGACATTGGGTGGAATAACATCAGAATAACATGAAATTGGGACGTCTTTACTGGTGGTGGGTGGTTTAGAGGGCTTAGGGGGCTGCGGCAAGGGTTGTTCTACCCTTGCCGTGTGCATGTCTTCTTCCTCCTCCTCAATTAGCAGCTCTTCATCCACTTCTAGGCTATGTTTGGACATTTTTAGGTCAGCTCCAACCTCCATAGCACTTCCCAAAGTGATAGCATTATGGATTTCAAAATCTTCCTTCGAGTTTTCAATAGTTGAGTTGGAAAGTTCACTTTGCTCTTGAATTTGTTTCATGAACTCCATAATCTGCCCAAATTGCTCGTCCAATTTACCCAACTTCTTGTCTTGATTTTGTTCGTCCTGCGTCAAAGAGGTTAGTAATTGAAAATTTTTATCATTATCCATGGACATACTTGAACTTGATTGGAATTGTTGTGGGGGAGGTTGTGGTGGCTGCATAGGTGTTGTATTGAACTCCTCATATGGTTGCCAATATGCTTCTTGTTGAGCCTCCTTGGCTTGATTTTGTGACCCCTGCGCCAAAGAATTTATTTCATTAAGAATTTGAATATAATCTACTGGCGAACTTGAATTTAATTGAGCATATTGCATATGAAGTTGTGGTGGCTGCATAGGTCTTGAATAGAACTCCTCATATGGTTGCCAATATGCTTCACGTTGAACTTGTTGATCTTCCCACCACATAGAGTTTGAATGATCCCTCCAATCTCTTTGTGGACATTGATTGGCTTGAAATCCTTGCCTATATGAAGCACCAAATGTAGGGACACTCTGCATTGTGGTCCTTTCGGCATACGGTGACAATTGAGAAGTAAGATTTGCCAATTGAGCTTGAATGCTAGCAAAATCCATATCTTACTTCTCTAGTACCTAAAATCAAAGAAAGAGAACTAAATCAAATATCAAAAGTAACAACAAACAAAGAAACAACACTAAGTTAGAAACTAAAACGAAAACAACTAAACCAAAAAAAAAAGAAAAGAACCAAGGGATTAGCAAAGTTGCTAATCCCCGGCAACGGCGCCAAAATTTGATACGTGAATTATACGCGCACAAATTAAACCCTCTTTTTGTCGATTTGTAGTATAAGTATAAGTAGGGATCGTTCTGGACCGGGGATTAGGAGGGATTGTTAATCTCTTGGAAACTGACTTAAAAACGTAAAAACAATATAAAACACTAAACTAGACTCAAGAAATGCGAAACTAAACGTTAAAACACTAAGACAAACCAAAAGACTCAAACACTTTAAAAACACAAACTAAAACACTATACTAAACTCGAAGAATTCAAAACTAAAAATAAGAAAGATTAAGACTAAGACTTAAACGAAATATGGGGGGATTGATTTTGGACGAATTTAAACTAAAATGGATAGATTGTAAAGAAAACAAATTGTAAATATGAAATTGACGGAAATGAATGGATGGTATGGCTAGCTAAGGGGTTCATCTCCATACATGTTACACTTGCATAATAAAATGATTTCCAATTGCATTTCAATAAACCATGAATTCTCAACGCCCCGGGTTAATTAGGTCCGCTTAAATTAACCGTCAAGTTTTCCTTAAGTTAATGAATTGGATGATTGCATACGACAATCCAAAGCATTCCTCACAAGTTCCCTACATGAATTGCATAATAGAGATACAAGCAAGAATCATTAAGCAATATGAAAACTATAAGTGTTGACGAGGCATTCGTTACTATGATTGCATGAAACTTATGCCAAGAATTTGTTTAACGCGATTGTTTATAAGCAACCTCCACTACTTGTGAATATAAGTTCATAACTATTACGTGAAACTCACTTATATTCTAGCGTCATATTCATGCATGAAAATTAAGCGTTCATTCTCAATAAACATACATAAATAGGATATCAATCAAATAGTTAAACAAATTGAATTCACAACTTATGAAACGTAATTAAAAGTAATCAAATCATATTGCAAGCATAAACATATATTTCGAATCACCCCCCTAGCTAGGGGGGGTTTAGTTCCTCATACAAAACAAAGAGAATTAAAATTAAACATTGAAATCAAAGAAACACCTAAACATTCCAACAACTCAAACTTGAATTGTATGAACGTTTAGGCCCTCTTCTCTTCCTCTTCGTTGTAGCACAAGGTCTAAAGATAGTTGGTTTGGGGGGATGGAAGTGTGGAATGGAGTGGGGAATTATGGAAATAGGTGAGGAGTGGTGGAGAAAATGGTGCAGAAAATGGAGAGAAACTCACGGCTAGAGAAGGAATGGAGTGTTTGTGTTGTGGTATCTATAATGGAATGAGATGATTTGAATGATGGGAATGCAAGGGTATTTATAGGAGGAGTGGAGATGTATATGGCTATTTGTTTAAGGTGTTTGTGTGGAGGAATGATGGAAAATTGCATGTGGAATGGCTGCAATGATGAAGAATGAAAGCTGGAAAATAAAAGGGAAAGCTGGAAATCTGAAAATGCAAATGGGAATCCTGAAATGCAAAGGTGGCCACGGTTTTGAGTGTGTTTTGTGTTGGAAATGCATGTGAATGCATGTGAATGTTGTTTGTGTGAAGTGTGTGTGGGTTAAAGAGTGAATGGTGGTGTAATGATGAAGTGTGATGGCTGAAAATGTCAAGGGAAATGCATGTGATGCATGCCAATGTTGTCTTTTGGTGCATGTGTGTGTTGAATGGTGTCCTTTAATTATGCACGGTTTAGGGCTGTTAAGGGGAGAGAAATGGGAGTGAATGTGGCTTAATGATGAAGTAGGAAGGTGGAAATGCATGTGAGATGTTTGGAAAGGAAATGGGAATGAAGGTCACGGCAAAGGTTGGAGAATTGATTATGGATGCATGTGTTGAATGATTTCTTGGTGAGGGATGTGGAGTGGTTGAATGTGGTGCAATGATAATGTTTTGTGGCTGAATTGGTGGTGGAATTATGATGGGAGTGCATATGATTAAAGAGTGGGAGTGCATGTGGGTGAATGTGAAGGGAATGCATGTGTTGATAACTAGGTTAGTGGGTGGAAATCTGAAAATGGCATAAGGGAATGGGAGCTCACGGTTTTGAGTTGTTTGTTTGTGTGAAGTGTGTGAGAATGCATGTGAAGATGCTAATAAATAATGCATGTAGGGTTAGGAAATAAAATCATAACTTAAAGGGAGATGATTAAAGGGTGTTGAAAGGTTTGAAATGCATGTGTTGAATTGGTGGTTGAATGATGAAAGAATAAGTGAATGATTATGATAAGTGATAAGTGAATGATTATGATAAGTGTATGATATGTTAAGTGATAAATGAATGATATGTTAAGTGATAAATGAATGATATGTGGTGATAAATGAATGATATGTGGTGAGTGATAAGTGAATGGAAGTGATAAGTGATAAGTGAATGGAAGTGATAAGTGATAAGTGTATGATATGTTGAGTGATAAGATAAGTGGTTATTGATATGTAGATGAATGAATGATATGATAAGTAATAAATATATGATATGTGGTGATGATAAGATAAGTGTATGATATGATAAGTGGTGAATGAAGGAGTGGAATGTTGGAATGTTATGCACGACTAAGGATATAGGAAAGGTTTAAATATCCTAAAACTAAAAGGAACAAGGTTCCAACACTTTGGTCTTCAATTAGGTTTTTAATTTCGTCCAACACTTTGGCTCCAAGCATAAGCTATCCATCCTTAGCCCAAAAGTGCTCCAAACGTCTCCAAAATGCATCTTTTTGCTCCTTTAGCCCTTTTGGCCTACAAACACACGAAAATAGCTTAAAGTACTAAAATAACTAAAGAAACATAACGTAAATGCACGAGAACAAGCCATTTAAGTCGCATGAATATGCTCCTATCATCTACTTTAGTGTTTTATATTACGTTTTTACGTTTGTGATTCAATTTGTTACATAAATTCGTCCAAAGTACTCAAAGTGCTCAAAACTGCCCAGAAAGTGATTTTAAGGCAGTTTTGAGTGTTTTGGGTAATGTTTGAGTCTTTTGGTTTGTTTTAGTGTTTTAAAGTTTAGTTTTGCATTCCTTGAGTCTAGTATAGTGTTTCATATTGTTATTTTACGTTTTTGAGTCAAATCCAAGTGGTTAACAATCCCTCCTAATCCCCGGTCCAGAACGATCCCTACTTATACTTATACTACAATTGACAAAAAGAGGGTTTAATTTGTGTGCGTATAAATTCCCGCATCACCACTCTTGCCGTGGGTTCCTCTTCTTCAAATTCAGAAACGGACTCGAAACTTTTACCTGATTCGCTAGGTTCTGGGTTCTTTCTCTTTTGTCTCAACTCTCGCTCGAAATCGTCGTCAAAGTCCAAGATATGTTCACGAATCGGATGAGAACTCCGAGTCATAAACTAGTACCTAAAACAAGAAACAAAATAACATAAGAATCTGATCTAATAAGAAAAACGAAAATAACAATCCAAGGGATTAGCAAAGTTGCTAATCCCCGGCAACGGCGCCAAAATTTGATGTGATAATTTAAACCCTCTTTTTATCAAATTGTAGTGAAGAATGTAAGTAGGGATCGTTCTGGACCGGGGATTAGGAGGGATTGTTAATCACTTGGAAACTGACTCAAATACGTAAAAACAAGTTTAAAACACTATACTAGACTCAAAGAATGCAAAACAAAACTTTAAAACACCAAAACAAACCAAAAGACTCAAAACAGCACCAAAACACTCAAAACTGCATTAAAAACACAATCTGGGCAGTTTTGAACACTAGACACAACTTTGGACGAAAATTGGTTTTACTTTGACCTAAGACACTTAAAAACACAAACTAAAGTGATTTCTAACTACTATGACTCAACAAAGTAAAGGGGGATTGGTTTTGGACGAATTTAAAAACAAAACAAACTTTTTAAATTAGAACAGATTGTAAAAACGAATTTGATGGAGTTGAATGGATGGGAAGCTAGCTAAGGGGTTCATCTCCACACATGTTATACTTGCATAATAAACGATTTCCAATTGCTTTTCAATAACCCATGAATTCTCAACGCCCCAAGTTAATTAGGTTCGCTTAAATTAACCTTCAGATTTTCCTATCGTTATTGATGGGGAAGTTATTAATTTTAATCTTTCTGATTCTATGAAGTACCCTAGTGAGAATCATTCATGTTTTTCTATTGATGTAATTGACTCTTTGTCGCAGGACTATTTTGACAAATTGAACAACGATGCACTTGAATTGGTCATTGCACAAGGCATGGACAAGAAAAACATTGAAGCCACAACCATGGGAACCTACGGCATGCATGATCATTCTTTTGCCATGCCCCCTAATGATGAGGTCATTGAGATGGTGGCTGACCTCGAGTCATTGCCATCACAATCGGGTAAGTATTCGGACCCTATTTTAAGTTCAGTTTCGGCTAATAAAATGCTTCCCTCAGTTGTGCGCCACACTTGAACTTAAGCCGTTGCCTAGTCATTTGAAGTATGTTTTCTTGGGCGAGGATGACACGTTGCCCGTCATTATTTCATCCTCACTCACGGCACAAGAAGAGAGCAAATTGGTGCGAGTGCTTAAGGAGTACAAAACGGCAATTGGATGGACCTTGGCCGACATCAAGGGAATTAGCCCTACTACATGCATGCATCGCATACTTCTAGAGGAGGGGTCCAAAACATCCCGAGAGGCTCAACGCCGTCTCAACCCTCCGATGATGGAAGTTGTGAAGAAGGAGGTAATCAAGCTTTTGGATTGTGGAGTAATCTATCCAATCTCGGACAGTAAGTGGGTCTCACCCATTCAATGCGTTCCGAAGAAATCTGGAGTGACTGTGGTTGCAAATGCCGAGAATGAACTTGTTCCTCAACGCATTCAAACCGGTTGGAGGGTGTAAATCGATTATAGGAAGCTAAACGCCGCAACAAGGAAGGATCACTTCCCACTGCCGTTCATCGACCAAATGCTTGAGAGGTTAGCCGGTTATGCTTTCTATTGTTTTCTTGATGGTTATTCTGGTTATAATCAAATTTTCATAACACCCGAAGATCAAGAAAAAACCACTTTTACATGCCCCTTCGGTACTTTTGCATATCGTCGCATGCCTTTTGGTTTATGTAATGCACCTGCTACATTTCAACGATGTATGATGAGCATATTTTCTGATTATGTTGAGAAAATCATTGAAGTATTTATGGATGATTTTAGCGTGTTTGGTGATTCTTTTGATGGTTGCTTGCATAATCTTAGTTTAATCTTAAAACGTTGCGTTGAAACTAACCTTGTTCTTAATTGGGAAAAATGCCATTTCATGGTTAAACAAGGCATAGTTTTAGGTCATATAGTCTCTGAATACGGTATTGAGGTTGATAAGTCGAAAATAGATCTTGTACGTCACTTACCCTCTCCAACTTCGGTTAGAGAGGTTCGTTCTTTTCTTGGCCATGCAGGATTTTATCGTAGGTTTATCAAGGATTTCTCGAAGGTTGCACAACCTCTTTGCCGTCTCCTACAAAAAGACGTGACTTTTGAATTCACCAAGGAGTGCACGGCATCATTCAACCAACTTAAGGAATTGTTGACCACGGCACCCATCATTGTTCCACTGGATTGGAGTCTACCTTTCGAGCTCATGTGTGATGCGTCCGACAATGCTTTAGGAGCAGTTTTAGGACAAAGAAAGGACAAGAGGCCGCATGTCATCTATTACGCCTCACGGACATTGAACGATGCACAATTGAACTACTCCACTACGGAAAAAGAACTTCTTGCCGTTGTCTTTGCTTTAGATAAATTTCGATCATATCTAATTGGTACTAAAGTAATTATTTTCACTGATCATGCAGCTCTGAAGTACTTGCTCACTAAAAAGGAGGCCAAGCCACGGCTAATTCGATGGATGTTGCTACTTCAAGAGTTCGACATAGAGATTCGGGACAAAAAGGGAAGTGAAAACGTGGTGGCTGACCACCTAAGCCGAATGGTGCACAATGAAGAGGCCCTACCCATTGCCGAGACATTCCCCGATGAACAATTGCTGTCCATTAAGGTTAGTGCACCTTGGTATGCCGATATTGTTAATTTTTTGGTGTCAAAACGTATTCCAAGTGAGTTCACTAGGCACCAACGTGATAAACTTAGGCATGATGCACGGTTTTATGTGTGGGATGATCCGTACTTATGGAAATTTTGCCCCGATCAGATTATATGTCGTTGTGTGCATGATTCTGAATGTCATTCAATTTTGAGTTTTTGTCACACATATGCATGTGGAGGGCACTTTGGCACACAACGCACGGCCCTCAAAGTGTTACAATGTGGATTTTATTGGCCTAGTATTTTTAAGGATGCTAGAACGTTTTGCCTAACATGTGGTAAATGCCAAAGAATGGGTGGTATTAGTGCAAAGGACCAAATGCCTCAGGTTTCTATCTTAAATGTTGAAATTTTTGATGTTTGGGGTATTGATTTTATGGGTCCCTTCCCTTCATCGTATGGTTTCATGTATATTTTGCTTGCGGTTGATTATGTGTCAAAATGGGTGGAAGCCAAGGCCACCCGGACTAATGATTCTAAAGTGGTTGCAGATTTTATTAGAACTAACATTTTTGCAAGGTTTGGAATGCCACAAGTGATCATTAGTGATGGAGGGTCACACTTTTGCAATCGGACCATTGAAGCGTTATTGAGGAAATACCATGTCACATAAGGTTTCTACACCTTACCATCCTCAAACGAATGGCCAAGCCGAGGTTTCCAACCAAGAGATCAAGCAAATACTTGAGAAGACCGTTGGGCCAACAAGGAAGGATTGGAGCTTATGGTTAGATGATGCACTTTGGGCGTATCGTACGGCGTACAAAACCCCCATTGGGATGTCCCCCTTTCGACTTGTCTATGGCAAGGCGTGCCATCTTCCCGTGGAGTTGGAGCATAAAGCTCTTTGGGCCGTCAAGAAGTTCAACATGCACTTAGATGAAGCGGGAAGTACTAGGAAATTCCAATTGAATGAGCTTGATGAAATACGGCACGAGGCGTACGATAATGCAAGCATTTACAAGCAAAAGACCAAAGCTTTCCATGACAACATGATCCGTGGGAAATCATTCTCAATTGGGCAGAAAGTGCTATTGTTCAATTCCCGTTTACGTTTGTTTCCCGGTAAGTTACGTTCTAAGTAGATTGGACCATTTGTTATTACTAATGTTTTTGTTCATGGTGCAGTCCAAATCCAAAGCTTGAAAACAGGACAAGAATTCAAGGTGAACGGGCATCGTTTGAAGCCCTATTATGACACCTTTGTGGAGCATGCCGTGGATGACATACGCTTGGAAGCCGTGGGCCCTAGTAAGGAGTGAATGAGGTCTTCGTCCGGCTGTACGACGTTAAAGCAAGCGCTACTTGGGAGGCAACCCATGCATTCAACAAAGGAAGACCGAGAAAGCACTCCAATTCCAGATTTGCGTTCCTAAACTCTTCTCTTTGTTGTTGATTTTGTTTCTGCCATGTTAGGTTGTTAGATGTTGTTTTGTTTGTTTGTTTGTTATTTGTGTGAGTCTATGCTTGAAACATTGAGGACAATGTTTGATTTAAGTGTGGGGGGGGGGGGGGGGTGTAACCAAGGTGTTTTGATGCAAAGTCGTAGGGTTTTGTCACCCATAATTTCAAATGTTGTTGCTTGCTGTTTTTAGGTGTTTTTAGGCTGTTTTGGTGTGTTTTAGTATTTGTTGTTCTAAAAATCCGAAAATCCCAGAAAAAATTGAAAAAAATTGTTTTGAAAACCCAAAAAGAGTTGTTTTTAAGTTGTTTTTGTGTGTTTGTTTGTGTCTTAGGGTACCTTCCAACACAATGATGAGGATTCGGTTTGTAATTACATGACTGTTAAAGAGAATGATTAACATGGATGAAAGTTTGATTTACTCTTTGTTTATGCTTGGTTGTGGTTATAACTTATGACTTCACATGTAATCAAAAAGAAAAAAAAATTAGTTTTTGTAACATGCTTGAAGGAAGGAACTCAAACAAATGCTACAACCTTGTGAGACTTGAGCCTAAACGTTTATTTGGAGAGTTAAAATCTGTGCATTCTTGTTTTCTAAAGTCGTTGCATGATCTCATTATTCTTTGCTTGGTTACTACTTAGAAGGCGTTTCATCATTTAGTTCCAAATACTAGAACTCATGCCAATTTCATTCAAAACATGTTATTGAATTGCATAACACATATTCAAGATGAAGTTAGTAGTTACCACCATAGCCAAAAAACCATCATTCCATGCATGTGTTTTTGTAGGTTTAACCCCGTTGAGCCTCGTTTAGCCTATGTTGTTTGTTAACCCACATTATCCTCACCTAGCCTAGATTAGGATTATCCATACCCTTGTTCTTAGAACGTAGTTAAGCATGACTCATGATGAATTCCTTTGGATCATGGTATTGCAGAAAGCTAAGTGTGGGGGAAGGATTCTTGATATGGGTATGTGCCAAAACTCATATTGAGGCACGGGTTAGGAGAAAAGAAAAAAAAAAAAAAAAAAAAAAAAAAAAAAGAGAAAAATTCATGCAAAATAGAAAGAAAAAAAGAAAAAGTTGTGAAAAGTATGAAAAGGAGTTGGAAGAGCATAAAATGAGCTCTAAGTTGTTGGTTATTGAAGAAAGGGTCCAAAACGTTGCATTTGACCCTAAGTATGCATGTGTATTCCCCTTTGTGTTTAAAGTTATTTTCTGCACTCTAAAGTGAATTCTAAGTATCAAGTTCATTGCTTTGCTTACTATTGTTTAAAGAACGTTTGTTTTATCCTTTACCTTTCTTTGTTAGCCAATACCCCTAGCCCCGTTACAACCCTTGACTTTAATCTTGAGTGTTATGTGTTTCAATTTGTGGAGTTTAAAATTGGTACGAGCATATGGTGTCACTGGTTCTCGCATCTAAGTAGTAGCATTCCATTCATGAGATCATATTGATAAACATGCTTTTTAACTCCGAAAAAGTGCTTTCTTTGTCATACATATATGTGAGCATTCGTTTTCATATTTACATCTATCTTCTCACATATAACTAGTATAGGGTGTGTAGTCAGAAAATCTGTGTGAAAATTGAGTGCATATCTAGTAAGGAATTGAGGAAATTCTCTAAGGCATGTTACTACGTTCAGAATCATGTTCTAAGTGGTTATTTGTGAACTAATGAGTAGTGACTATGATTAAGTAAAGGCTTAAGCGTAAAGATGGCTAAAATCTGTGGGAATGATGATTTTTAACATGTCATGTGCATTGGAAATCCCTGAGGCGATTGTTGGAAGGTGTAGGTTGTGTTTTACTCGTTTTACTTCGTTTATTTACTTTGTTTCATTTTTTTTGCTCGAGGACTAGCAAAAACTAAGTGTGGGGGAATTTGATAGGAGCATATTTACGCACCTTAGTTTAGCTTGTTTTTGTGCATTTATAGTGTTTTTCCTTAGTAAAGTAGTCTTTTAAGCTAGTTCTATGTGTTTTCAGGTTTTAAGGGCAAAGTATGCAAAAGGATGCATTTTGGAGCCTTTTGGAGCAAATTAGAGCTTGGAATGGACATCATATGCTTGGAGCCAAGAGGATGGACGAAATTGAAGACTTGAAGATGATGATTCCTACTTGAGCAAGGTTTCCTAGTTGAAGTAGGAAAGTCCCTAAATGGAAGATGGTTTCCTAGTTGAATTAGGATTCCTAGTTAAAATGGGTTTCCTAGTTGAATTAGGATTCCTAGAAGAATGAAGATTCCTACTCAAATAAGGTTTCCTACTTGATGAAGGAAAGTCAAAATCCAAATGGTCTCAAGTGAAGCAACAAAGAAGTTTTCCAAGACCAAGAAGGAAAAGGAGTCCAAGATGAAGAAGGAATGACAAAGACAAGGTTTCCTAATCCTAATAGGCAAAGTTTCCATGTGCAATGAGGAGTCCTTATCCATTTAGGGCACTTTATCCATTTAGGAAACCTTATCCTTGTTCTAGAAACCTTATCCTTGTTCTAGAACCCTTATCCATCCTTGCCATGAGTTTTCCTTGCATTAGAGGGTTTCTAGGGTTTCTAGAAGCCCTAATCTACCCTATCCTTTAGTGCCGCACCTATTGATAGGAGCATATTTAGGCGACTTACTTAGCTTGTTTTCATGCATTTATATTGTTAATTCATAGTTGTTTTAGTAGTTTAAGCCATTTTCGTGTGTTTTTAGGTTCATATGGCTAAGGAAGCAAAAAGATGCATTTTGGAGCATTTTGGAGCAAATTAGAGATTGGAATGGATATCATATGCTTGGAGCCAAGAGGATGGACGAAATTGAAGGATTCCTAATCCATTGCAGCCACATGCACATTCAATCATTCACACCAAAACCTTGCACATGCTTTCCCATTTCATTATTCATTCACTTTGCAGCCACCATTCACTCTTTAATCCACATGCATTCATCATCATTCACCACACCTTGCAGCCACATGCATTCCCCTTTTATATTTCCAACCCACATGCACTTCCCCCTTTAATCATTCAAACATGCACTCCCTTTAATCACATGCATAAATCAGCCACATGCATCTCCCATCACCATATCAGATTTCCATCATATTCACATGCATTCCATCCTTTAAAACATTGCACATGCACTCCCATCCATTTCATCATTGCAGCCAACACATGCTTTCACATGCATTTTCAGATTGTCCCCTTGCACATGCAGCCACATATTCATTGCACATGCAATTCCAACCCACATGCATCCTTTAATCATTCAAACATGCAGCCACATTCCCTCCTAGCTGTCATGTTCCCCCCATTTCACCTATAAATAAGCATCCATTGCATTCATTCTCATTCACTCCTCCATTTCAGAAATTCATCCATTGTACATACCACAACACAAACCCTTCCATTTTCAGAATGTAGACCATCACAAACTGCCCTTGGTGCCGTGGCCTTGAGGCACTTCTCCCTTACAATCCAAACACCATCCTTCCATTTCCACCACTCCCCAAACCATTCACACCATCAAACTATCCCTAGACCTTGTGCTACAACGAAGAGGAAGAGAAGAGTGCCTAAACGTTCATACAATTCAAGTTTGAGTTGTTGGAATGTTTAGGTGTTTCTTTGATTTCAATGTTTAAATTCAATACTCTTTGTTTTGTACGAATGAGGAATGGAAGAGAAGAGTGCCTAAACGTTCATACAATTCAAGTTTGAGTTGTTGGAATGTTTAGGTGTTTCTTTGATTCTCTTTGTTTTGTACCATGAGGAATTAAACCCCCCTTGGTTAGGGGGTGATTCGAATATATGTTTATGCTTGCATTTTGATTTGAATACTTCTAATTGCGTTTCATAAGTTGTGGATTCAATTTGTTTAACCGTTTGATTGATAACTTATTTATGTATGTTTATTGAGAATGCGCGCTTAATTTTCATGCATGAATATGACGCTAGAATATAAGTAAGTTTCACCTAATCGTTATGAACTTATATTCACAAGTAGTGGAGGTTGCTTATAAACAATCGCGTTAAATGAATTCTTGGCATAAGTTTCATGCAATCCATAGTAACGAATGCCTCGTCAACACTTATAATTTTCATAGAGCGTAATGATTCTTGCTTGTATCTCTTCTATGCATTCATGTTGAGGACTTGTGGGGAATGTTTTGAATTGTTGTATGCGCTAACCCATCCAATTCAATAACGTTAGGAAGATTTGAAGGTTAATTAGTGCATCACGGTTAACCCGGGGTGTTGAGTTTCATGGTTTATTGAAATGCAATTGGAAATCATTTTATTATGCAAGTATAACATGTATGGAGATGAACCCCTTAGCCATTCTATCATCCATTCATTCCATTCCATCAAATTCGTTTTACAATCTGTTTCGTTTATTAACTTGTTTTGTTATTTCAATTTTCGTATAAATCTAAATCCCCCTTTACTTTAATGTCCAATTTAGTTAGAAATCAATTTAGTTTGTGCTTTTAAGTGTTTTGATTCATTTTATTTCCCAATTTCGTCCAAATTCACCAAAGTGCTCAAAACTGCCCAGAAAGTGATTTTAAGGCAGTTTTGAGTGTTTTGGGTGATGTTTGAGTCTTTTGGTTTGTTTTAATGTTCTAAGTGTTTAGTTTTACATTCTTTGAGTTAGTTTAGTGTTTTATATTATGTTTTTACGTTCTTGAGTCAAGTTATTACTTAATTTCGTCCAAATTTGTGTTTGTGCTCAAATCTGCCCAGAAAGTGGTTTTTAGGCAGATTTGAGTGTGTTTGTGTTGTTTTGAGTCTTTTGGTTTGTCTTAGTGTTTTAAAGTTTAGTTTTGCATTCTTTGAGTCTAGTATAGTGTTTCATATTGTTATTTTACGTTTTTGAGTCAAATCCAAGTGGTTAACAATCCCTCCTAATCCCCGGTCCAGAACGATCCCTACTTATACATATACTACAATTTGACGAAAAGAGGGTTTAATTTGTGTGCGTATAAATCTCGCATCACCTATCCCTTCTAGAAAGCTGATTTCCCTTGCCTTGCAAGGCATTCTAGAAGCCTTATCACCTCATCTCCTTACCTGCCGCACCTAGGAAGCATTATCCCTTTTTATTTCTGATTTCTAAGCCTATTTCCTTGTGGATTTGGGTTATTCAAGTCCATATCTGATTACCCTAGGTTTTAAGTGCCTATATATACTCATATTAACCCCTAGGTCAGAATACCACCTCTCATACACATTCATTCATTCCAGAAATTCGTCCAACCCTCTCCACACCCTTGCCGCAGCCACTAAACACCTTTCTCCTTAGTTTTAAGCTTTGTCGCACCATCCCCTTTCCCTAAACACTACTACATCCCTCCATAACCATGCATCCACACACCTAAGGCCCTAAACCTGTCCCTAGACCTTTGCCGCACCAAGGAGGAGGAGAAGGAAGCTCGGAAGTTCATGCAATTCCAGTTCGCGTCGCTGGAATTCCTAGGTGTTTCTTTTCCTTTGATTTCAATGTTTAATTTCAATTCTCTTTGTTTTGTGCGTATGAGGAACTAAACCCCCCCTTGGCTAGGGGGGGATTCGAAATACATGTTTATGCTTGCAATATGATTTGATTACTTCTAATTGCGTTTCATAAGTTGTGAATTCAATTTACTTATCTATGTGAATTACATTGATTTGTGTGTGTTGGTTGAGAGTGCACGCTTAATTATCATGCATAAATTGGATGCTAGGATATAAGGAAATTTCACCTAATCGTTATGGAATTATATTCACAAGTAGTAAAGGTTGATGATCTCAATCGCGTTAAGTAAATTCTTGGCATAAGTTTCATGCAATCATAGTAACAAGTGCTTCGTCAATGCTTATGGTTTTCATAGAACTTAATGATTCTTGCTTGTATCTCTATTATGCAATCATGTAGGGGACTGGTGGGGAATGTTTTGGGTTGTCGTATGCAATCATCCAATTCAATAACGTTAGGAAAATCTGAAGGTTAATTTAAGCGAACCTAATTAACTTGGGGCGTTGAGAATTCATGGGTTATTGAAAAGCAATTGGAAATCGTTTTATATGCAAGTATAACATGTGTGGAGATGAACCCCTTAGCTAGCTTCCCATCCATTTAACTCCATCAAATTCGTTTTTACAATCTGTTCTAATTTAAAAAGTTTGTTTTGTTTTTAAATTCGTCCAAAACCAATCCCCCTTTACTTTGTTGAGTCATAGTAATTAGAAATCACTTTAGTTTGTGTTTTTAAGTGTCTTAGGACAAAGTAAAACCAATTTTCGTCCAAAGTTGTGTCTAGTGTTCAAAACTACCCAGATTGTGTTTTTAAGGCAATTTTGAGTGTTTTGGTGCTGTTTTGAGTCTTTTGGTTTGTTTTGGTGTTTTAAAGTTTAGTTTTGCATTCTTTGAGTCTAATATAGTGTTTTAAACTTGTTTTTACGTATTTGAGTCAGTTTCCAAGTGATTAACAATCCCTCCTAATCCCCGGTCCAGAACGATCCCTACTTACATTCTTCACTACAATTGATAAAAAAGAGGGTTTAATTTGTGTGCTTATAAATTATCACATCAGCCACAACACTCAAAAATCACCACCCTCTACCACAAATTCACACCACACCATCCACCACACCTCAAGAGCCTAAATTCACACAAATCCCCATTGTTGGCAGCAAGGAAGGAAGGAGGAGCCACCTGGAGTGTTTCTAGGTGTATTCTATCTTTGTTTTTAATGTTTAATTTATATTCTCTTTGTTTTGTTGTAAACATGAGGAGCTAAACTTGTTTTAGCTAGGGGAGACTTTGAAACCATGATTATATTTGCAATATGAATTGATTAATTCCAGTTGTTATTTCATAAATTGTGAATGCAATTTACTTAACCGTTTGATGGATAACTTATTCTTGTTTGTTGATTAAGGGTGCACACTTAGTTTGCATGCATGAATTTGGGGCTAGAATATAAGGGAGTTTCACATAATCGTTACAAACTTATATTCACAAGTAGTTAAGGTTGTTTTCTGATAGGAGCATATTTATGCTACTTAGTTATGTTGTTTCCTTGCATTTAGTGAGTTAATTACTATTTATTTCAGTCTTTTAAGTTATTTTCGTATGTTTTTAGGTCCTAATGGCAAAAGGAGCAAGAAAGTGCATTTTGAGACTATTTGGAGCATTTTTGGGCATGGATTGGATAGCTTAACCATGGAGTAAAGAGGATGGACGAAATTGAAGTCAAGAAGGGCTAGGAAAGACTACAAATCTGGTGGAAGAAGTCCTAATGCAATCAAGATAAGGAAGAAGCAAGAAACAAGGAACCTTATCCAACCTTGTCTTATCCTATCCTAGAAACCTTATCCTATCCTAACTCTAACATTATCCTATTCTATCCTATCCAAATCAGGTTAGGACTTAAATCTAGCTAATTAGAGGGGATTAATTACACATTTAAACACCTATTTCAGTTTCTAGAAGCCTTATCCATTTGTTTGCCGCATGTGGACCATTCCTTGTAGGTTTAGGAGTTGCAATCCTTCCTCTACACCTATATCATGAGTCCTTATCCATTTAGGTCCAGAAATCTACCCTTTACCCCTTCTAGAAGTCTAAATTCTGCCAAAAAATACCTAGTTTCTAGAAGCCCTTAATTTCTGGCGAAAATTCCCTATCCCTTTCCCTTTTGGTTTCTACAAAGACTTAACCCTTTTTCCATGGGATTGTGCAATCCTTGTCCTTCACTAAGTGTGCATAATTAGCCTATATAAACAGCCAATGCCTCACCATTTAATCCATCCACTCACTCATTCATTCATTCATACTTTCATCCATCAAACACCACAATCCATTCTACACCACCCTAGTGCCGCAAGCAAGGAAGCAAGGAGAGGAGGACTTGTGCAATCTGCCATCCAAGGAGGGTTCGAAATCTGCCATTGGAGTGTGGAGAGTTTCTAGGTGTATTCTATCCTTAGTCTTAGTTCAATGTTTAAATTTAATTATCTTTGTTTTGCGAACATGAGGAACTAACTTCTTTTTAGTTAGAGGAGAAATTGAAGCCATGATTATATGTTTTATATGAATTGATTACGTCCGGTTATTATTTCTTAAGGCATGAATGTGATTTGCTTATCTAAGTTATTAAAACTGGTTTATGTATGTGGGTTGGGGGTTAACACTTAATTTGCATGCATAAACTTGATGCTAGAGTATAGGGGGGTTTCACGTAATTGTTATTCACTTATATTCAAAAGTAGTGGAGGTTGCTAGTCACAATCGCGTTAAGTAAATCCTTGGTATGAGTCTCATGTGTTTCATAGTGATGAATGCCTTGTCAATGCTTATAGTTTTCACAAAACTTAATGACTTTTGATATGTATCTTTGTTATGCGTCTCATATAAAGAACTTGAAAAAGATAATTTGGTTTAGATGCGTATTCCATCTAATTCAATGAAATAAGGAAAACTTGAGGGTTAGTTGTGCGATGCAACTAATTTGGGGCGTTGTCATTCATAGTCTAAAGGAGTAATAACTGGACATTGGTTCGTATGCATATATCATGTGTGGAGAAGGATCCTCTAACTAGCCTTCCACCCATTTATTTTACCTAAATTCATTTTTCAAAAGTGTTTTCTATAAAGTTTTTGTTTTGAGTCTAAAATTCGTCAAAAACAATCCCCATGTTATTTAGTCTTCATATTTGAGTCAAAACTTGTTTTCCTTGAGTCTTTTGAGTCTAGTCAAGTCCTATTTTCGTCCAAAACCTTTATTGAGTCTAAAAGTGAGTCTTTTTGAGTATTGGTTGCTGTTTTAAGTGTCTAAAGTTAGTTTTGAGTCCATAGAGTCTAGTTTAGTGTTTTTGAGTCTTATTTACATAGATTAGCATCCCTAGTTAATCCCCGGTCTAGAACGATCCCTACTTACATCTCTACTACAATTGTCACAAATAGGGTTTAATTTGTGTGTCAAGTTAATTTTCACATCATTTTCACAATCATGTTAAGTAAATTCCTAGCATGAGTATCATGATGTCATAGTTACAAGTGCTTTGTCAATACTTATGATTTTCATAGAACGTAATGATCTTTGATTGTATCTCTATTATGATGTCATGTAGGGGACTTATGAAGAATGCTTTGGGTTGTCGTATGATGTCATCCAATCCAATAACTTAAGGAAAATCTGAGGGTTAATTAGTGATGTCACGGTTAATCTGGGGTGTTGAGGTTCATGGTTTATCGAAAAGCAACTGGAAATCAATTTGTATGCAAGTGTGTCATGTGTGGAGAAGAACCCTCTAGCTAGCTAATCACCCATCCATATTCCCCAAATTCGTTCATAACTTTGTCTAGTTTAGTTTCTGTTTTGTTGTAATTCAAATTTGTCAAAACCAAAACCCCCCTTTGTTTTAAGTGTCAATTAGGTTAGAATCTGAGCTATTGTGTGTTTTTAAGTGTTTTGAGTCAAAACTAATTCAATTTTCGTCCAAAGTAAGTCCTAGAGTTAGTTTGAGTCTTTTTGATTGTTTTGTGTTGTTTTGAGTCTTTTGAGTTTGTTTTGAGTCATATAAGTTTAGTTAAGAGTCTTTGAGTTTGTTTAAGTGTTTTTAAGCATATTTTTGTATCTTTGAGTAAGTTTTCATTAGATTAGCAATCCCTCCTAATCCCCGCCCTAGAACGATCCCTACTTATATCTATACTACAATTGTCAAAAAGAGGGTTTTAATTTGTGTGCTATTATATATCACATCAAATTTTTGGCGTCGTTGCCGGGGATTAATAAAATTGCTAATCCCTCTGTTTGTTTGTTTATTTTTCTTTTGATATTTGATTTAGTTTTATTTCTTTGATTTCAGGTACTAGAGAAGCAAGACATGGCAATTGCTAATCTTCAAGCTCAAATAGCGAATCTTACGCGTCAGGTATCACAGTATGCCGAAGGGTCCACAATGCAAAGTGTCCCTACATTTGATGCTTCTTGTAGGCAAGAATATCAAGCAAATCAATGTGCACAAAGAGATTGGAGTGATCATTCAAACTCTATGTGGTGGGAATTTCAACAAGTTGAACACAAAGGATATTGGCAGCCATATGAGGAGTTCTATTCAACGCCTATGCAGCCACCACAACCTCATATACAATATGCCTAACCAAACTTAGGTTCGTCAATAGATTATAATCAAATTCTTAATCAATTAATTTCTTTGGTGCAAGGCTCACAAAATCAAGTCAAGGAGGCTCAACCAGGAGAATATTGGCAGCCATATGAGGAGTTCTATACAACACCTATGCAGCCACCACAACCTGCCCAAACAAATTCAGGTACGTCTTTGTATAATAATACGCTTATTAAGTTACTCACCAATTTGTCTCAGGGGCAAGAAAATCAAAACAAAGCAATGCAAAATCAAGACAAAAGGTTGGACCACTTGGAAACGCAAATTGGGCAGATAGCGGAGTTCATAGGATAATTTCAAGACCAAGGCAAACTCCCTAGTTCAACCATTGCAAATTCGAAGGGAGGATTTGAAACTGCAAAGGACATCATCTTGAAAAGTGGCAAGGAGGTTGGAACAGACCCTAAACCATCAAAATCAAATTACAAGGAAGATGAAAGATTGCAATTTAAGGAAGAGGAACACACCCAACCCACGGAAAGGGTGGAAACACCTTTGCCGCAAGCACCTATTGCTCCTACGCCATCCAATTCAAGTAAGGTTGTTCCAAATTTAATTATTTCTAACCCCGTTCCACCAAATGTCCCTATTCCTTGCAGGATCATGCACTCCAAGGAAGAAGAGGGTGAGAAAGGCATCTTCGAAACCTTTCCGAAGAATCAAGAGCAAGAAGTGGCTGGGTGATAGGAGCATATTTAGGCGACTTAACTAGCTTATTCTTATGCATTTGTGCTATTATTTCTTAGTTAATGTCGTATTACAACTCAATTTCGTGTGTTTGTAGGTCCTATGGGTTAAAGTATCAAGAAAGTGCATTTTGGTGCATTTTGGAGCTATTTTGGACACTAGGTGGTGAGCTTGCATGTGGGCTAGCATGATGGACGAATTTGGACTTCAAGAAGGTGGAAATGTGATAAGAAGAGGAAGGAACTAAGCTTTGGACAAAGTGGATAAGGAAAGTGCAAGAAAAGAGGAAACCTTATCCAAAACATTATCTAAACATTATCCAATTATCCAAAACATTATCCAAACCTTATCTCATCTTATCTTATCCAAACCTTATCATGTCTTACTCCTAATTACATGGGGACCTAAATGGATCATTCTAGAACCTATTTCTAGAAGCATCCTAGTCTAGAAGGGCCAAATCTGCCACAAAACCTATTCTTTCTAGAAACCCTAGAAAAGTGGCGCCCAAACCTTTCTAGAAGGCTTTACCTTGCCTTGCAAGGCAAGCTACCCTCTCCCCTAAATCAGCCGCACCTTCCTAGGCCCAATCCCTTTGGGATTCTGAATTCCAAGGCCTAATCCTTGTGGATTTGGGTATACAAATCAGTTTATAGAACTATGTGGGCCAAAACCTTCTCCTAGGTGGATTTGACAACCCATGGCCGAATTCTAGGGCCCTAATCCACCAAATCTGCTAAGTAAACCCTAATCTAATAAACCCTAGGACTATATAAACATATTTTCAGCCACAAATTCGTACCACCCCCTTATGCTATTCAGAAACCCTTGTGCCGCACCTCCATTCTCCATTCTTGACCTCCATAGACCTCCCTCCACATCCATACATCTCTGCCGCACCCTTCCCCACCATAATCAACCATCCTCCATCCCTCCAAACAAGAAAACACCACCCAAAACCACAAATCCCATCACCCAAACTTTGTGCCGCAGCAAGGAGGAGGAAGAGGAGCCAATCTGTGCATCGAATCCATCTTGGAATTGCTAAGCATTTAGGTGTATTCTTTCTTATGATTTCAATGTTTAAATTCAATACTTTTTGTTGTGCAAGCATGAGGAACTAATCCCCCCTTTGGCTAGGGGGGAATTTCGAAACCATGGTTATATTTGCTTGATGATTTGATTACTTTTAGTTGTGATTTCATGAATGATGAATTCAATTTGCTTATCTGTTTTAATTAAAACTTGCTTATGTATATGAATTGAGAGTGCACGCTTAATTTGCATGCATAAACATGATGCTAGGGTATGAGGGAACTTCACCTAATCGTTGGGAACTTATATTCATGAGTAGTTGATGCGAGATTTATACGCACACAAATTAAACCCTCTTTTCGTCAAATTGTAGTATAGGTGCAAGTAGGGATCGTTCTAGACCGGGGATTAGGAGGGATTGTTAATCACTTGGATTTGACTCAAAAACATAAAAACAAAGTTAAAAACGTTCACAAAGACTCAAAGGACTCAAAACAACACAAACACACTCAAATCTGCCTAAAAACCACTTTCTGGGCAGATTTGAGCACAAACACAAATTTGGACGAATTTGTGTAACAAAATGACTCAAGAACATAAAAACACAATATAAAACACTAAACTAACTCAAAGAATGTAAAACTAAACACTTAAAACATTAAAACAAACCAAAAGACTCAAACATCACCCAAAACACTCAAAACTGCCTTAAAATCACTTTCTGGGCAGTTTTGAGCACTTTGGTGAATTTGGACGAAATTATGTAACAAAATGAATCAAAACACTTATAAACATAAACTAAAACACTTTCTACTAAATTGGACAATAAAGTAAAGGGGGATTGAGTTTTATACGAAATTAAATAAAATGTACAGATTCGAATTAAGACAGATAGTATATATGAATGTGATGAAATGGAATGAATGGATGGATGCTAGCCAAGGGGTTCATCTCCATACATGTTATACTTGCATAATAAATGATTTCCAATTGCATTTCAATAAACCATGAATTCTCAACACCCCAAGTTAACCGTGATGCACTAATTAACCTTCAAATCTTCCTAACGTTATTGAATTGGATGATGCATGCGACAATTCAAAACATTCCCCACAAGTCCTCAACATGAATGCATAGAAGAGGTACAAGCAAGAATCATTACGCTCTATGAAAATTATAAGTGTTGACGAGGCATTCGTTACTATGAATGCATGAAACTCTTGCCAAGAATTCGTTTAACGCGATTGTTTATAAGCAACCTCCACTACTTATGAATATAAGTTCGTAACTATTAGGTGAAACTCACTTATATTCTAGCGTCATATTCATGCATGAAAATTAAGCGTGCACTCTCAATAAACATACATAAATAAGTTATCAATAAAACGGTTAAACAAATTGAATCACAACTTATGAAACGCAATTAGAAGTAATCAAATCAAAATGCAAGCATAAACATATATTCGAATCACCCCCCAACCAAGGGGGAGTTTTAGTTCCTCATGGTACAAAACAAAGAGAATCAAAGAAACACCTAAACATTCCAACAACTCAAACTTGAATTGTATGAACGTTTAGGCCCTCTTATCATCCATTCCTCATTCGTACAAAACAAAGAGCATTGAAATTAAACATTGAAATCAAAGAAACACCTAAACATTCCAACAACTCAAACTTGAATTGTATGAACGTTTAGGCACTCTTCTCTTCCTCTTCGTTGTAGCACAAGGTCTAAGGATAGTTTGGTGGTGTAAATGGTTTGGGGAGTGGTGGAGGAATGGAAGGATGGTGTTTGGATTTGTAGGGAAAACTCACGGCACAAAGGGGGTGGTTTGATGGTCTACATTTCTGCAATGGATGAGTTTATGGAAGAGTGTTTGGAATGGGTGAATTTCTGGCACAAAGGCCTTATTTCTGTGGTGAATGGATTGTGTCTGAATGAGAATGAATGAATGAGTATTTATAGGTGAAATGGGGGGAACATGACAGCTAGGAACTTGGTGGAAATCTGAAATGGTGATGGGAGATGCATGTGGCTGTTTGTGCATGTGATTAAAGGGTGGAAATGCATGTGTTTTGACAGAAATGAAAGGGAATGCACGTTTTTGGTTGATTTCTGGTGGTTGTGAGGTGGAAATCTAGGTGGAAATGCATGTGGATTAAAGCTATGTGAATGATTAAGGTGAATGTGCATGAGTGCATGTGAAATCTGCCAAGATGCATGTGTTATGAAGTGGATTTTCTGCAAATGCAAGGTGAATGTGCATGTGATTAAATTAAAAGATGGAATGCATGTGAATGACAGCTAGATATGTTGATGAATGCATGTGACTTGTTTGTGGTGAGTGAATGCATGTGCAAAGCTTTTTGGGAGAAAGGTGGATGAATGTACATGTGACTTAGGTTGTGAAATCTGATGGAATGATGAAGTGGCTGAAATGATGAAAGAATGAGGGTATGCACGGCACAAGGGAAGTGTTGGGTGATGGATGCATGTGGGTTAATTAATTAAGTGTATGATATGATAAGTGATTGATAAGATAAGTGAATGATATGATAAGTGGTTGATAAGATAAGTGGTGAATGATATGTGGTGAATGATAAGTGATAAGTGATAAGTGATGATGATAAGTGGTTATGATAAGTGATAAGTGGTGATGATAAGTAATGGAAGCATGTGAGGGAATGAATAATGAATGCATGTGATAAGGGAATTGGAAAGGTTTAAATGTCCTAAAACTAAAGGGAACAAGGTTCCAACACTTTGGTCTTCAATTTCGTCCAACATTTTGGCGCCAAGCATAAGCTATCCATCCTTAGCCCAAAAGTGCTCCAAAAGTCTCCAAAATGCATCTTTTTGCTCCTTTAGCCCTTTGGACCTACAAACACACGAAAATAGCTTAAAGGACTAAAATAACTAAAGAAACATAACGTAAATGCACGAGAACAAGCCATTTAAGTCGCATGAATATGCTCCTATCAGTAGTTAAGATTGTTGGTCACAATTATGATAAGTGAATTCTTGGCATAAGTATCATGCGCTTTCATAGTTACGAATGCCTCGTCAACACCTATGATTTCCATAGAACCTAATGATCTTTGATTGTCTTTCTATCATGCGCTTTCATATAGAAAACTTTTAAGGAATAATTTGATTGCAATGCGCTAATTCCATTCAATTCAATGACCTAAGGAAATTCTGAGAGTTAATTTAAGCGTACCTAATTAACTTGGGGTGTTGAGGTTCATAAATTCATCGAATAAGCAACTGGAGATTATTTTGTATGCAAGTATGCCATGTGTGGAGAAAAACCTCCTAGCCATCTCACCATCCATTGAATTCCACCAATTTCGTCAAAATCTGCCTAGTTTACATATTTGTTTTGTTTTGTTTATTTTTGTCCAAAACCAAATCCCCGTTTATTCTAGAGTGTCTAATTGGTCCAAATATGTTTTAGATTGTGTTTTTAAGAGTTTTGAGTCAAGTTAGAACCAATTTTCGTCCAAGTTTGTGTTTAGGCTCAAAACTGCCCAGATTGTGTTTTTAAGGCAGTTTTGAGTGTTTTTAGCCTATTTTGAGTCTTGTGAACGTGTTTGAGTTTTTTTAAGTGAGTTTAAGTGTTTTAAAGGTCAGTTTTATTTATTTGAGTCAGTTTAGAGTGTTTAGCAAGCCCTCCTATTCCCCCAATTCCTTACTAGATGTACTCTCAATTTTCACACAGATTTTCTAACTACACTCCCTACACTAGGTATATGTGAGAAGATTGATGTAAACATGTAGACGAACACTCACATATGTTATAACAAGGAAAGCACTTTCTGGAATTATTAACATGTATATATATATGATCTCATGAATGGAACGCTACTACTTAGACGCGAGAACCAGGGATACCATATGCTCAAACCAATTTTAAACTCCACATATTGAAACACATAACAATCAAGATAGAAGTCAAAGGGTTGTAACGAGGCTAGGGTATTGGCTAACAACGAAAGGTAAAGGATAACAAACATTCTTAAAGCAATAGTGAGCAAGGTATTGAATTAGGCACTTAGAATTCCCTTTAGAACGCGGAAGTCAACTTTGATCACCCAAGGGGGAAGTCACACAAAAATTAGGGCCATATTCAACTTTTTAGACCCTTTCTTCAACAATCTCACTTGTGAGTTCATTCTCACTTATTTTCATTCATTTTCTTCCTTTTCTTCTTCTTTTTCTTCTTTTTCACAAATTTTTTTTTCTTTTTTTTCGTTTTTTTTTCTTTCCTTTTCTTGTGCCCCTTTTAAGACTTTGGCACACACATACTCACAAAATCCCTTCCCCCACACTCGTTTTCTGCACAAATGTCACTCAAAAGGAATTCCTTCTACATTGTGCTCCACTATACTTTAAGAACAAAGGTATGGGAAGTCCTATTCTAGGCTAGGTAAGGATGATGTGGTTAACAAGAAAATAGGCTAAATAAGGCTCAAAGGGGTTTAAACCTACAATACAAGTGACAAGGGTGGATTCGGCTATTTGGCTATGGTGGTGACTACTACACCACTTCATCTTGTTATTTGTTATGCTAATCAATTTCATGCTTTGAATAAAACGGGTATGAGTTCTAGTATTTGGAACTATAGTGATGAAACGCATTCTAAGTAGCAACCAAGCAAAGAATAATGAGATCATGCAACGACTTTAGAAAACAAGAATGCACAGATTAATAACTCTTCAAATAAACGTTTAGGCTCAAGTCTCTCAGGGATGTAGCGTTTGTTTGAGTTCCTTCCTTCAAGCATGTTACAAAAACTGATTTTATCCTTTGTGATTACATGTGAATTCATAAACTATAACTACAACCAAGCACAAACCAAGGAGCAATTCAAACTTCCATCATTGTTTGTAACTCTCTTTAACAGTCATGCATTAAAAACCAAATCCTCATCATTGTGTTGGAAGGTACCCTAAGACACAAACAAACACACAAAAACAACTCTTTTTGGCTTTTTCAAAACACTTTTTTCGATTTTTTTCAAATTTTCGGATTTTTACTTCAACACACACCAAAACAGCTAAAAACGCACTAAAAACACTTAAAAACAGTGAGAAACAACATTAGAAGTGATAGGTGATAGAATCCCACGAATTTTGCATAAAAACACGTGTTTACCCCCCCACACTTAAATGAAACATTGTCCTCAATGTTTCACACAAAGACTCACATAAAAGCAAACAAATAATAAGCAACTAAGCATGATAAAATAAACAGCAAGGAGAAGGGTTTAGAAACGCAAATCTGGGTTTGGAATGGAAGTTCCATCTTCTCCTTGTCGAATACATGGGTTGCCTCCCAAGAAGCGCTTGCTTTAACGTCTTCCAGCCGGACGAATATGCCGTGTTAAGCTTCACTAGTAGTACCCACAGCATGGAGGGATCTGTCCTCCACGGCATGCTTCCCAAAGTGTTCATAGCATGGCTCAATGAATGAGAGGGGATAGTGATCCTCCCGGATTGTGGTGTTTTGGTTCCTAAAGTCCATGTAAATGCTCCCACCACCTTGAAATCGATTGGGTACCTGCACCAAAGAAGGTAACACCCTATTAGTTGAAATGGGAATTGGAGACTTACAAACATATTGTGATGGAGGCTCAAAAGTGGCAGCCATATCAACAAAGTCACTATGGCTACTCTCGGCCAGATTGGATGGTTTTAGGGCAACCACTCCAATTCCCTCTTCAATGGTGGTTCTTGATGCATCCTTCTTGATAGGTGTGGATTGTTCCTGCCCTATATCCTTATGCACATCAATGGCAAAACAAGAACGAACATCATTAGGCTTCTTAATAGAGTCATAAACATTGAATTTAATTATATCACCACCAAACTCCATTGTTAATACTCCCTTGGCCACATCAATCTTCGTTTGAGCTGTTTTCATGAATGGTCTTCCAAGTAGGAGTGGCAAGGGTAGAGAATGAACCGAGTCTTCCATTTCAAGTACATAAAAATCAGCCGGAAAGATTAAATCATTAACCTGCACTAAAACATCTTCCAAAACACCCTTTGGATAGGCATTAGATCTATCGGCCAATTGAATAATCACACCATCATTTTTTAACTCACCTAGGTTCATAGATGCATAAATTGAGTAAGGCATAACATTAATAGATGCACCTAAGTCTAGCATGGCATGTTCAAACCGATTATTGCCAATAACACAAGGAATTGTAAAACTACCCGGATCTTTGCATTTAGGGGGCAATTTACGTTGCAAGATGGCTGAGACATTCTCACTTACCTTTACAACCTCTTTGTTTGAAATTCTCTTCCTAGTAGTACAAAGTTCTTTTAAAAACTTAGCATACCTCGGAACTTGTTTAATTGCATCCAAAAGTGGTATATTGACTTGTACTTTCCTAAATGTCTCCAAGATGTCCTTTTCAGCTTCCTCCTTCTTTGTTTGCATGAATCTACGAGGAAAGGGTGCATTTGGAGGAATAACATTAGAAATAAACGAATTTGGAACCTCCTTACCCTTGGAAACCGAGTGGTGTACTTTGGGTGGCTGCGGCATGGTGTCTCCCATCCTTGCCGTGGCTTGCTCATGCTCCCCCTCTTCAAATTGCAACTTTTCGTCCTCCATTGGGGCTGAATTAGAGGGTTGTGAAGCCGTTCCAACTTGTTTTCCACTTCGCAACATGATTGCTTTCGCAGATTTGAATCCTCCTTTCGGGTTGACCACTGTTGAGCTAGGCAACCTTCCTTGCTCACGAAATTGCCCCATGAATTCGGCAATCTGTCCCACTTGCTTCTCCAAGTTGTCCACCCTCTTGTCTTGGATTTGCCTCTCTTTGTTTTGAGTTTGGACTTCCTGCGTCAAAGTAGTAAGTAATTGAAAAATCTTATCATTTTCACTTGAATTACCTACATTGCTTTGGGCAGGTTGTGCTTGGGCTTGTGGTGGTGCCAACGGCTTTTGATAGAAACTCGGGGGTTGTTGCCTAAATCCGCTTTGTTGTTGACCTTGTTGGGGGTCTCGCCATTTGAAATTCGGATGATCACGCCAACCGGGATTGTAAGTATTAGAGAACGGATCACCACGTGATTGGTATTGGTTGCCATATCCCACGGCATTGAGTGTCTCCCACCCTCCATTCTCGATTAATTGTGGGCACTTGTCTGTAGGGTGTTCTTGCATGGAGCACACGCCACAAGAAGCTACGGTTTTGACTTTTGGACCTTCCACCACCTGAGAAAGCAACGTAGTAAGGTTAGCCATTTGATTTTGAAGTTCGGTTATGGCACTTACCTCATTGACTTGGTGTTGTCGTGGGGTACTCCTCTGTCCAACGCCTTCGTATTGTTGAGCGTTCAATGCTCGATTAGCAATCAAGGACTTTGCAGCCGTGGGGGTCTTGTCCACCAATGCTCCTCCCGCTGAGGCATCTAGCATTTGACGTTCAATAGGTAGAAGTCCCTCGTAAAAGTATTGTAGAAGTAGTTCCTCTTTCATTTGATGCTGTGGACATGAAGCAACAAGAGATTTAAAGCGTTCATAATAAGTAGGAAAGGATTCACCTTCATCTTGTTAGATTCCACTTATCCTTTTTCGTAGGAGGATGACTCGAGAAGTTGGGAAAAACTTCTCCAAGTAAGCTCGTTTCATGCTCTCCCATGATGTGACCGTTCCGGGAGCCAACTCGTACAACCAATCTTTCGCTTTCTCTTGGAGAGAAAAGGGAAAGGCCTTCATCTTCAAGATGCTCTCATCCACGTTCACCGGAGTCATGCTTGAGCAAACGACTTCAAACTCCTTCAAGTGCTTGTTCGGATCTTCCATGGACAGCCCATGGTACTTCGGAATGTGATGTAACAGGCTTGACTTCAATTCGAACTCAGCAGTCTTGTCTTGAGCCGCCCTTGGGTATTGGATGCACAAGGGTGCGGCATTGGCCAATCCCGAAGCGGAAAGCTCCTTGATTGTTCGGTTGTCCGCTGCCATGTCTTCCACTTCCTCTTCAAATTCAGAAACGGACTCGGAACTTGCACTTGATTCACTAGGTTCCGGGTTCTTCCTCTTACGTCTCAACTCACGCTCAAAATCGTCGTCAAAGTTTAAAATATGTTCGTGAACCGGATTAGAACTCCGAGTCATAAACAAGTACCTAAAACAAGAAACAAAATAACATAAGAATCTGATCTAATAAGAAAAACGAAAATAACAATCCAAGGGATTAGCACTGGGGAATGTCTAGAATTCATCAAAGAGGATGTTCTTGAGGCAAACAACCCCAAAGAAGTTGAATTTTATGACATAGGACAAGGACTAATCCTCACACCAAATCTGGCCGAGTGCAAAGTCCCTAAAACGTTCAAAGAAGATGTGTTTATCCTTGAGTTCTTATTGGAGCACATAGGTAAGCCACCTCCTCCAATTTCAATTTTGTTTTATACTAACAGGTTGTTGATGATTCAGACACCCAATCTTGAATTTAAACCATTACCGGATCATTTCAAGTATCACCTTCCATTCAAAGATCAATTCCATGCCGTGGGCTCCAATAAAGTTTAAAGAGAGGTCTCGTCCGGCTAGAAGACGTTAAAGCAAGCGCTTCTTGGGAGGCAACCCATGCATTCAAATAAAGAATACCTAGGAATCTCCGGCTCCATAACCAGATTTGCGTTCCTAAACCCTACTCTTTATTGCTTTTATTTTGCCATGTTTGTCGTGTTTGTTAGTTGTGTTATTTGGTTGTTTGTTTGTGAGTTTATGCTTAAAACATTGAGGACAATGTTTGGTTTAAGTGTGGGGGGTAAACAAAGTGTTTTTCATGCAAATTCGTGGGATTTTATCACCCATCATTTCTAAAGTTGCTTTTCACTGTTTTTAAGTGTTTTTAGTGTATTTTGAAGTGTTTTCATGTGTCTTAAACAAAAAATCCGAAAATTTGAAAAAAAATCGAAAAAGAGTGTTTTAAAAACCCAAAAAGAGTTGTTTTTAGAGTCGTTTTTGTTTTTATGTTTGTTTGTGTCTTAGGATACCTTCCAACACAATGATGAGGATTTGGTTTTTAATTGCATGACTGTTGAAGAAAGTTACAAACATGAATGGAAGTTTGATATACTCTTTGGTTTATGCTTAGTTGTAGTTGACATTTACGAATTCACATGTAATCACAAAGGAAAAAAATCAGTTTTTGTAACATGCTTGAAGGAAGAAACTCAAACTAATGCTACAACCCTGAGAGACTTGAGCCTAAACATTCTTTGGAGAGTTATTAATCTTGATGTTTTTGTTTTCTAAAGTCGTTGCTTGATCTCATCATTCTTTGCTTGGTTACTACTTAGAATGCGTTTTATCACTATAGTTCCAAATACTAGAACTCATGCCCATTTCATTCAAAGCATAAAATTGAGTGCATAACATAAAACAAGATGAAGTTGTTTAGTGAAAACGAGAGCCAAAAAGCCTTACCCTTTGCATATGTATTGTATGTTAACCCCTTTGAGCCTTAGTTAGCCTAATTTTCTTTGTTAACCATATTATCCTTACCTAGCCTAGAATAGGACTATCCATACCCTTGTTCTTAAAGTATAGTAAAGCATGACTTAGGGGGAATTCCTTTTGTTCTACAATTTGCAGAAAAACAAGTGTGGGGGAAGGATTTTCGTGGGAATCTAGGGGGATGGATGATTTATGTGCCAAAGAAAAGAATAGGGCACGAAAAAAAAAAAATAAAGAAAAAAAACGTGAAAAAGAAGGAAAAGAAAGAAAAAGGAGTTGAAAATAAGTGAGAATGAACTCACAAGTGTTGATTGTTGAAGAAAGGGTCCAAAAGTTTGAATTTGACCCTGAGTTTTATTTCCCTTGGTGTTCAAAGTTGATTTCTGCATTCAAAAGTGAATTCTAAGTGTTTATTTCATTACTTTGCTTACTATTGCTTTAAGAACTTTTGTTTATCCTTACCTTTCTTTGTTAGCCAATACCTTAGCCCCGTTACAACCCTTTGACTTCGATCTTGATTGTTATGTGTTTCAATATGTGGAGTTTAAAATTGGTTTGAGCATATGGTATCCCTGTGATAGGAGCATATTTATGCTACTTAGTTGTGTTGTTTCCTTACACTTAGTGAGTTAATTACTATGTATTTCAGTCTTTTAAAGTATTTTCGTGTGTTTTTAGGTCCTAATGGCAAAAGGAGCAAGAAAGTGCATTTTGAGGCTATTTGGAGCATTTTTGGGCATGGATTGGATAGCTTAATCATGTAGCAATGAGGATGGACGAAATTGAAGACTAGAAGAGCTAGGAAAGGCTACAAATCTGGTGGAAGAAGTTCTACTCCAATGAAGATAAGGAAGAATGATGCGAAAATTAACTTAACACACAAATTAACCCTCTTTTGACAATTGTAGCATATAAATAAGTAGGGATCGTTCTAAACCGGGGATTAGGAGGGATTGCTAAATCACTTGGAAACTGACTCAAAAACGTAAAACAAAGGTTAAAACACTAAACTAGACTCAAAGAATGCAAAGCTAAACAATAAAAACACTAAAACAAACCAAAAGACTCAAAACAGCCCCAAAATACTCAAAACTGCCTTAAAAACACTTTCTGGGCAGTTTTGAGCACTTTCACTAATTTGGACGAATTTGGGTAACAACTTGAATCAAAACACTCAAAAACACAATCTAAAACATATTCTAACTAATTAGACACTCTAAGACACTTGGGGATTTGGTTTTTGACGAAAATCAAACAAACAAAACAAATATGTAAAATAGGCAGATTCTGACGAAATTGGTGAAATTAAGTGGATGGTGAGATGGCTAGGAGGTTTTTCTCCACACATGGCATACTTGCATACAAAATAATCTCCAGTTGCTTATTCGATGAATTTATGAACCTCACACCCCAAGTTAATTAGGTACGCTTAAATTAACTCTCAGATTTCCCTTAGGTCATTGAATTGAATGGAATTAGCGCATTGCAATCAAATTATTCCTTAAAAGTTTTCTATATGAAAGCGCATGATAGAAAGACAATCAAAGATCATTAGGTTCTATGGAAATCATAGGTGTTGACGAGGCATTCGTAACTATGAAAGCGCATGATACTTATGCCAAGAATTTACTTAACATAATTGCGACCAACAATCTTAACTACTCATGGATGTGAGTTCCCAACGATTAGGTGAAGTTCCCTCATATCCTAGCATCATGTTTATGCATGCAAATCAAGCGTGCACTCTCAATTCATATACATAATCAAGTTTTAATTAAAATAGATAAGTAAATTGAATTCATCATTCATGAAATCACAACTGAAAGTAATCAAATCATCATGCAAATATAACCATGGTTTCGAAATTCCCCCCTAGCCAAAGGGGGGATTAGTTCCTCATGCTTGCACAACAAAAAGTATTGAATTTAAACATGGAAATCATAAGAAAGAATACACCTAAATGCTCAGCAATTCCAAGATGGATTCGATGCACAGATTGGCTCCTCTTCCTCCTCCTTGCTGCGGCACAAAGTTAGGGTGATGGAATTGGTGGTTTTGGATGGTGTTTTCTAGTTTGGAGGGATGGAGGATGGTTGATTATGGTGGGAAGGGTGCGGCAGAGATGTATGGATGTGTAGGGAGGTCTATGGAGGCTTAGAATGGAGAATGGAGGTGCGGCACAAGGGTTTCTGAATAGCATAAGGGGTGGTACGAATTTGTGGCTGAAAATATGTTTATATAGTCCTAGGGTTTATTAGATTAGGGTTTACTTAGCAGATTTGGTGGATTAGGGCCTAGAATTCGGCCATGGGTTGTCAAATCCACCTAGGAAGAGGTTTTGGCCCACATAGTTCTATAAACTGATTTGTATACCCAAATCTACAAGGATTAGGCCTTGGAATTCAGAATCCCAAAGGGATTGGGCCTAGGAAGGTGCGGCTGATTTAGGGGAGAGGGTAGCTTGCCTTGCAAGGCAAGGTAAAGCCTTCTAGAAAGGTTTGGGCGCCACTTTTCTAGGGTTTCTAGAAAGAATAGGTTTTGTGGCAGATTTGGCCCTTCTAGACTAGGATGCTTCTAGAAATAGGTTCTAGAATGATCCATTTAGGTCCCCATGTAATTAGGAGTAAGACATGATAAGGTTTGGATAAGATAAGATGAGATCAGGTTTGGATAATGTTTTAGATAATTGGATAATGTTGGATAAGGTTGGATAATGTTTAGATAATGTTTTGGATAAGGTTTCCTCTTTTCTTGCACTTTCCTTATCCACTTTGTCCAAAGCTTAGTTCCTTCCTCTTCTTATCACATTTCCACCTTCTTGAAGTCCAAATTCGTCCATCCATGTTAGCCCACATGCAAGCTCACCACCTAGTGTCCAAAATAGCTCCAAAATGCACCAAAATGCACTTTCTTGATACTTTAACCCATAGGACCTACAAACACACGAAATTGAGTTGTAATACGACATTAACTAAGAAATAATAGCACAAATGCACAAGAATAAGCTAGTTAAGTCGCCTAAAAATGCTCCTATCAAATTCCCCCACACTTATCTTTTGCTAGTCCTCGAGCAAAACAAATAAACAAAAGAAACAAAACATATAATCTAAACCTTCCAACGTTCGTCTCAGGGATTTCCAATGAAACATGACATGCCAAAGATCACCACTCACATAGATTTAAGCAATCCTTCCCCTCGAGCATACTTAATCATAGTCACAATTCACTAGCTCGCATTTAATCAATTAAAACAACATTTTGAATGTAGTAACATGCCTTAGAGAATTTCCTCAATTCCTCACCGGATATACTCTTTGTTTTCACTCAGATTTTCTGACTACACTCCCTACACTAGGTATATGTGAGAAGATTGATGTAAACATGTAGATGAACACTCACATATGTTAGAACAAGAAAAGCATTTTCTGGAATTATTAACATGCATGTATATGATCTCATGAATGGAATGCTACTACCTAGACACGAGAACCAGGGATACCATATGCTCAAACCAATTCTAAACTCCACATATTGAAATACATAACAATCAAGATAGAAGTCTAAGGGTTGTAACGGGGCTAAGGTATTGGTTAACAAGGAAAGGTAGAGGAAACAAACATTCTTAAAGCAATAGTGAGCAAAGTAATGAATTAGGCACTTAGAATTCCCTTTAGAATGCAGAAGTCAACTTTGAATACTCAAGGGGAAGTCACACAAAACTTAGGGCCATATTCAAACTTTTTGGACCCTTTCTTCAACAATCAACACTTGTGAGTTCTTTCTCACTTCTTTTCATTCCTTTTCTTCTTCTTTTCTTCTTCTTTTTCTTCTTTGTCACAAATTTTTTTTTCTTTTCGTTTTTTTTTTTTTTTCTTTCTTTTCTCGTGCCCCTTTTAAGACTTTGGCACACACACACTCACAAAATCCCTTCCCCCACACTCGTTTTCTGCACAAATGTCACTCAAAAGGAATTCCTTCTACATTATGCTCCACTATACTTTAAGAACAAAGGTATGGGAAGTCCTATTCTAGGCTAGGTAAGGATGATGTGGTTAACAAGAAAATAGGCTAAATAAGGCTCAAAGGGGTTTAAACCTACAATACAAGTGACAAGGGTGGATTCGGCTATTTGGCTATGGTGGTGACTACTACACAACTTCATCTTGTTATTTGTTATGCTAATCAATTTCATGCTTTGAATAAAACGGGTATGAGTTCTAGTATTTGGAACTATAGTGATGAAACGCATTCTAAGTAGCAACCAAGCAAAGAATAATGAGATCATGCAACGACTTTAGAAAACAAGAATGCACAGATTAATAACTCTCCAAATAAACGTTTAGGCTCAAGTCTCTCAGGGATGTAGCGTTTGTTTGAGTTCCTACCTTCAAGCATGTTACAAAAACTGATTTTATCCTTTGTGATTACATATGAATTCGTAAACTATAACTACAACCAAGCATAAACCAAAGAGCAAATCAAACTTCCATCATTGTTTGTAACTCTCTTTAACAGTCATGCATTAAAAACCAAATCCTCATCATTGTGTTGGAAGGTACCCTAAGACACAAACAAACACACAAAAACAACTCTTTTTGGCTTTTTCAAAACACTTTTTTCAATTTTTTTCAAATTTTCGGATTTTTACTTCAACACACACCAAAATAGCTCAAAATGCATTAAAAACACCTAAAAACAGTGAAAAACAACATTAGAAGTGATAGGTGATAGAATCCCACGAATTTTGCATAAAAACACTTGTTTACCCCCCCACACTTAAATCAAACATTGTCCTCAATGTTTCACACAAAGACTCACATAAAAGCAAACAAATAATAAGCAACTAAGCATGAGAAAATAAACAGCAAGGAGAAGGGTTTAGAAACGCAAATCTGGGTTTGGAATGGAAGTTCCATCTTCTCCTTGTCGAATACATGGGTTGCCTCCCAAGAAGCGCTTGCTTTAACGTCTTCCAGCCAGACGAATACGCCATGCTAAGCTTCACTAGTAGTACCCACGGCATGGAGGGTTACATCATCCACCACATGCTCCTCGAAGTTCTCGTAGTAGGGCTTTAATCGATGGCCATTCACCGTGAACTCTTGTCCTGTTTTCAAGCTTTGAACTTGGACTGCACCATAAGGAAAAACATTAGTAATAACAAACGGGCCAACCCACTTAGAACGCAACTTACCAGGAAACAAGCGAAGGCGGGAATTAAAGAGTAGCACTTTCTGCCCAATGGAGAATGATTTGCCTCGAATCATCTTATCATGAAAAGCCTTTGTCTTTTCCTTGTAAATTCGAGCGTTGTCATACGCCTCGTTCCTAATCTCTTCTAATTCATTCAATTGGAGCTTCCTGTGAAGTCCAGCCGCATCAATGTCCATGTTGAATGTCTTGATGGCCCAATGCGCCTTGTGCTCCAATTCCACGGGGAGATGGCATGGTTTGCCATAAATGAGCCGAAATGGGGACATGCCCAGGGGGGTCTTGTAAGCCGTGCGATATGCCCACAACGCATCCTCCAATCGTACACTCCAATCCTTCCTTGTAGGGCCCACGGTTTTTTCTAGAATCTGCTTAATCTCCCTATTTGAAACCTCAGCTTGCCCATTGGTCTGAGGATGATAAGGTGTTGAAACCTTATGCGTGACGTTGTACTTCTTGAGCAAAGCCTCAATGGTTCGATTGCAAAAGTGAGATCCTCCATCACTTATGATCACTCGTGGCATTCCAAACCTTGCAAATAGGTTAGTTCTAATGAAATCTGCAACCACTCGAGAATCATTAGTTCGGGTGGCTTTTGCTTCCACCCATTTCGATACATAATCCACAGCAAGTAAGATATACAAGAAACCATGTGAGGAAGGAAAAGGACCCATAAAATCAATACCCCAAACATCAAAAATTTCAACCGGGAGAATAACATTTTGCGGCATTTGATCCTTTGCACTAATGTTGCCCATTCTTTGGCAACGATCACAAGACATACAAAAGTTTCTAGCATCCTTAAATAAAGTTGGTCAATAGAATCCACATTCTAAAACCTTAAGGGCTGTGCGTTGTGTCCCAAAGTGTCCCCCACATGCATAAGTGTGACAAAATGTTAAAATAGAAGTGAATTCCATGTCATGCACACACTTACGTATAATCTGATCCGAGCAATATTTCCATAAGTATGGATCATCCCAAACATAAAACCTAGCGTCTTTTTTCAATTTATCACGTTGGTTTCTATTTAAAGTGTTAGGAACTTGTTTAGTCACCAAATAATTTACCAAATCCGCATACCAAGGCTCACTTACCTTAATGGATAACAATTGCTCGTCGGGGAATGTTTCTACAATAGGGTACGGCTCCTCCTCATGTATCATACGGCTTAGGTGGTCAGCCACCACATTTTCACTTCCTTTTTTGTCCTTGATTTCGATGTCAAACTCTTGAAGAAGTAGCATCCATCGAATTAGCCGTGGTTTGGCTTCCTTCTTCGTGAACAAGTACTTTAAAGCTGCATGATCAGTGAAAATAATAACCTTAGTACCAAGTAAATATGATCGAAATTTATCTAAAGCAAAGACAATGGCAAGAAGTTCTTTTTCAGTAGTTGAATAGTTCAATTGAGCGTCATTCAACGTCCGAGATGCGTAGTAGATGACATGCGGCTTCTTGTCCTTCCTTTGGCCTAAAACAGCCCCTAACGCATAGTCGGATGCATCACACATTAGCTCGAACGGAAGACTCCAATCTGGTGGCACAATGATGGGTGCCGTGGTTAGCATGTCCTTGAGGAGTTGGAAAGCTGCCGTGCATTCCTTGGTGAAGTCGAAAGGTGCATCTTTTTGTAGGAGGCGGCATAAAGGTTGGGAGATCTTCGAGAAATCCTTGATGAACCTCCTATAAAAACCTGCATGTCCAAGGAACGAACGAACCTCTCTAACCGAAGTAGGAGAGGGTAAGTGACGCACAAGATCTATTTTTGACTTATCTACCTCAATACCTTTTTCAGAAATAATATGACCTAAAACTATGCCTTGTTTAACCATGAAATGACATTTCTCCCAATTTAACACAAGGTTAGTTTCAATGCATCGTTTTAAAATCAAACTAAGATTATTCAAACAACCATCAAATGAATCACCAAAAACGCTGAAATCATCCATAAAAACTTCAATAATTTTCTCAACGTAATCTGAAAATATGCTCATCATGCATCTTTGAAATGTGGCAGGTGCATTACATAAACCAAATGGCATACGACGATAAGCAAATGTACCAAAAGGGCATGTGAAAGTGGTTTTTTCTTGATCTTCTGGAGCTATCACAATTTGATTATAACCTGAATACCCATCAAGAAAACAATAAAACGCATAACCCGCTAACCTTTCAAGCATTTGATCAATGAATGGCAAGGGAAAATGATCTTTCCTTGTCGTGGCATTGAGCTTCCTATAGTCAATACAAACCCTCCAACCTGTTTGGATTCGCGTAGGAACAAGCTCATTTTCGGCATTTGTCACCACAGTTACTCCGGATTTCTTTGGAACACATTGCACCGGAGACACCCACCGACTGTCTGAAATTGGATAGATCACTCCACAATCCAAGAGCTTGATTATCTCCTTCTTCACAACTTCCATCATTGGAGGGTTTAGTCGGCGTTGAGCCTCTCGAGATGCTTTGGTCCCCTCCTCCAAAAGTATACGATGCATGCACGTGGTTGGGCTTATTCCCTTGATGTCGGCCAACGTCCAACCAATCGCAGTTTTGTACTCCTTTAACACCCTCACTAACTTACCTTCTTCTTGTGCCGTGAGTGAGGAGGATATGATGACGGGCAAGGTCTCTTGGTCTCCCAAGAAAACATACTTCAAATGGCTTGGCAATGGTTTAAGTTCAAGGGAAGGTGGCTGCACAACTGAAGGAATGGGCTTATTAGTCGAAATTGGAATTGAAATTAGGTCCGAAGACTTACCAGATTGTAGTGGCAATGACTCAAGGGCAGCCACTATCTCAACCATGTCAACACTAGGGGGCACGGCATGGTGCTCACCATGCATGCCGTGGGTATGCAATTGCCCTACTTCCTTGTCTTTAAGTTCCATTCCTCTTGTAATGACCAATTCAAGTGCATCTTCGTTCAATTGTTCAAAATGGTCCTGCGCCAACGAATCAATTACATCAATAGCAAAACATGAATGATCATCAAGAGGGTACTTAATAGATTCAGAAAGATTGAAATTAATAACTTCCCCATCAAATTCCATTGTCAAAGTCCCATTAAACACATCAATCTTCGTGCGGGCTGTTTTCATAAATGGGCGGCCAAGAAGAATTGGCAATGACGGGGCATGGTTTGATTCTTCCATTTCCAACACGTAGAAATCCGCCGGAAAGATTAGATGATTAACCTGCACTAAAACATCTTCCAAAACACCCTTTGGATAGGCATTAGATCTATCGGCCAATTGAATAATCACACCATCATTTTTTAACTCACCTAGGTTCATAGATGCATAAATGGAGTAAGGCATAACATTAATAGATGCACCTAAGTCTAGCATAGCATGTTCAAACCGATTATTGCCAATAACACAAGGAATCGTAAAACTACCCGGATCTTTGCATTTAGGGGGCAATTTACGTTGCAAGATGGCTGAGACATTCTCACTTACCTTTACAACCTCTTTGTTCGAAATTTTCTTCCTAGTAGTGCAAAGTTCTTTTAAAAACTTAGCATACCTTGGAACTTGCTTAATTGCATCCAAAAGTGGTATATTGACTTGTACTTTCCTAAATGTCTCCAAGATGTCCTTTTCTGCTTCCTCCTTCTTTGTTTGCATGAATCTACGAGGAAAGGGTGCATTTGGAGGAATAACATTAGAAATAATCGAATTTGGAACCTCCTTACCCTTGGAAGCCGAGTGGTGTACTTTGGGTGGCTGCGGCATGGTGTCTCCCACCCTTGCCGTGGCTTGCTCATGCTCCCCCTCTTCAAATTGCAACTTTTCGTCCTCCATTGGGGCTGAATTAGAGGGTTGTGAAGCCGTTCCAACTTGTTTTCCAATTCGCAACATGATTGCTTTTGCAGATTCGAATCCTCCTTTCGGGTTGACCACTGTTGAGCTAGGCAACCTTCCTTGCTCACGAAATTGCCCCATGAATTCGGCAATCTGTCCCACTTGCTTCTCCAAGTTGTCCACCCTCTTGTCTTGGATTTGCCTCTCTTTGTTTTGAGTTTGGACTTCCTGCGTCAAAGTAGTAAGTAATTGAAAAATCTTATCATTTTCACTTGAATTACCTACATTGCTTTGGGCAGGTTGTGCTTGGGCTTGTGGTGGTGCCAACGGCTTTTGATAGAAACCCGGGGGTTGTTGCCTAAATCCGCTTTGTTGTTGACCTTGTTGGGGGTCTCGCCATTTGAAATTCGGATGATCACGCCAACCGGGATTGTAAGTATTAGAGAACGGATCACCACGTGATTGGTATTGGTTGCCATATCCCACGGCATTGAGTGTCTCCCACCCTCCATTCTCGATTAATTGTGGGCACTTGTCTGTAGGGTGTTCTTGCATGGAGCATACGCCACAAGAAGCTACGGTTTTGACTTTTGGACCTTCCACCACCTGAGAAAGCAACGTAGTAAGGTTAGCCATTTGATTTTGAAGTTCGTTTATGGCACTTACCTCATTGACTTGGTGTTGCCGTGGGGTACTCCTCTGTCCAACGCCTTCGTATTGTTGAGCGTTCAATGCTCGATTAGCAATCAAGGACTTTGCAGCCGTGGGGGTCTTGTCCACCAATGCTCCTCCCGCTGAGGCATCTAGCATTTGACGTACAATAGGTAGAAATCCCTCGTAAAAGTATTGTAGAAGTAGTTCCTCCTTCATTTGATGCTGTGGACATGAAGCAACAAGAGATTTAAAACGTTCATAATAAGTAGGAAAGGATTCACCTTCATCTTGTTGGATTCCACTTATCCTTTTTCGTAGGAGGATGACTCGAGAAGTTGGGAAAAACTTCTCCAAGTAAGCTCGTTTCATGCTCTCCCATGATGTGACCGTTCCGGGAGCCAACTCGTACAACCAATCTTTCGCTTTCTCTTGGAGAGAAAAGGGAAAGGCCTTCATCTTCAAGATGCTCTCATCCACGTTCACCGGAGTCATGCTTGAGCAAACGACTTCAAACTCCTTCAAGTGCTTGTTCGGATCTTCCATGGACAGCCCATGGTACTTCGGAATGTGATGTAACAGGCTTGACTTCAATTCGAACTCAGCAGTCTTGTCTTGAGCCGCCCTTGGGTATTGGATGCACAAGGGTGCGGCATTGGCCAATCCCGAAGCGGAAAGCTCCTTGATTGTTCGGTTGTCCGCTGCCATGTCTTCCACTTCCTCTTCAAATTCAGAAACGGACTCGGAACTTGCACTTGATTCACTAGGTTCCGGGTTCTTCCTCTTACGTCTCAACTCACGCTCAAAATCGTCGTCAAAGTCTAAAATATGTTCGTGAACCGGATTAGAACTCCGAGTCATAAACAAGTACCTAAAACAAGAAACAAAATAACATAAGAATTTGATCTAATAAGAAAAACGAAAATAACAATCCAAGGGATTAGCAAAGTTTGCTAATCCCCGGCAACGGCGCCAAAATTTGATGCGAAAATTAACTTAACACACAAATTAACCCTCTTTTGACAATTGTAGCATATAAATAAGTAGGGATCGTTCTAAACCGGGGATTAGGAGGGATTGCTAAATCACTTGGAAACTGACTCAAAAACGTAAAACAAAGGTTAAAACACTAAACTAGACTCAAAGAATGCAAAGCTAAACAATAAAAACACTAAAACAAACCAAAAGACTCAAAACAGCCCCAAAATACTCAAAACTGCCTTAAAAACACTTTCTGGGCAGTTTTGAGCACTTTCACTAATTTGGACGAATTTGGGTAACAACTTGAATCAAAACACTCAAAAACACAATCTAAAACATATTCTAACTAATTAGACACTCTAAGACACTTGGGGATTTGGTTTTTGACGAAAATCAAACAAACAAAACAAATATGTAAAATAGGCAGATTCTGACGAAATTGGTGAAATTAAGTGGATGGTGAGATGGCTAGGAGGTTTTTCTCCACACATGGCATACTTGCATACAAAATAATCTCCAGTTGCTTATTCGATGAATTTATGAACCTCAACACCCCAAGTTAATTAGGTACGCTTAAATTAACTCTCAGATTTCCCTTAGGTCATTGAATTGAATGGAATTAGCGCATTGCAATCAAATTATTCCTTAAAAGTTTTCTATATGAAAGCGCATGATAGAAAGACAATCAAAGATCATTAGGTTCTATGGAAATCATAGGTGTTGACGAGGCATTCGTAACTATGAAAGCGCATGATACTTATGCCAAGAATTTACTTAACATAATTGCGACCAACAATCTTAACTACTCATGGATGTGAGTTCCCAACGATTAGGTGAAGTTCCCTCATATCCTAGCATCATGTTTATGCATGCAAATCAAGCGTGCACTCTCAATTCATATACATAATCAAGTTTTAATTAAAATAGATAAGTAAATTGAATTCATCATTCATGAAATCACAACTGAAAGTAATCAAATCATCATGCAAATATAACCATGGTTTCGAAATTCCCCCCTAGCCAAAGGGGGGATTAGTTCCTCATGCTTGCACAACAAAAAGTATTGAATTTAAACATGGAAATCATAAGAAAGAATACACCTAAATGCTCAGCAATTCCAAGATGGATTCGATGCACAGATTGGCTCCTCTTCCTCCTCCTTGCTGCGGCACAAAGTTAGGGTGATGGAATTGGTGGTTTTGGATGGTGTTTTCTAGTTTGGAGGGATGGAGGATGGTTGATTATGGTGGGAAGGGTGCGGCAGAGATGTATGGATGTGTAGGGAGGTCTATGGAGGCTTAGAATGGAGAATGGAGGTGCGGCACAAGGGTTTCTGAATAGCATAAGGGGTGGTACGAATTTGTGGCTGAAAATATGTTTATATAGTCCTAGGGTTTATTAGATTAGGGTTTACTTAGCAGATTTGGTGGATTAGGGCCTAGAATTCGGCCATGGGTTGTCAAATCCACCTAGGAAGAGGTTTTGGCCCACATAGTTCTATAAACTGATTTGTATACCCAAATCTACAAGGATTAGGCCTTGGAATTCAGAATCCCAAAGGGATTGGGCCTAGGAAGGTGCGGCTGATTTAGGGGAGAGGGTAGCTTGCCTTGCAAGGCAAGGTAAAGCCTTCTAGAAAGGTTTGGGCGCCACTTTTCTAGGGTTTCTAGAAAGAATAGGTTTTGTGGCAGATTTGGCCCTTCTAGACTAGGATGCTTCTAGAAATAGGTTCTAGAATGATCCATTTAGGTCCCCATGTAATTAGGAGTAAGACATGATAAGGTTTGGATAAGATAAGATGAGATAAGGTTTGGATAATGTTTTAGATAATTGGATAATGTTGGATAAGGTTGGATAATGTTTAGATAATGTTTTGGATAAGGTTTCCTCTTTTCTTGCACTTTCCTTATCCACTTTGTCCAAAGCTTAGTTCCTTCCTCTTCTTATCACATTTCCACCTTCTTGAAGTCCAAATTCGTCCATCCATGTTAGCCCACATGCAAGCTCACCACCTAGTGTCCAAAATAGCTCCAAAATGCACCAAAATGCACTTTCTTGATACTTTAACCCATAGGACCTACAAACACACGAAATTGAGTTGTAATACGACATTAACTAAGAAATAATAGCACAAATGCACAAGAATAAGCTAGTTAAGTCGCCTAAAAATGCTCCTATCAAAGAAGCAAGAAACAAGGAACCTTATCCAACCTTATCCAACCTTATCTTATCCTATCCTAGAAACCCTATCCTATCCTATCTCTAACATTATCCTATTCTATCCTATCCAAATCAGATTGGGACCTAAACCTAGCTACTTAGGGAGAATCAATTACACATTTAAACACCTATTTCAGTTTCTAGAAGACTCATCCATACCATTGCCGCAAATCACCATTCCTTGTAGGTTTAGGAATCACAATCCTTTTCCTACTCCTATATCACATGTCCTAGGCCCTTTAGGATTAGGAAATCTGCCTTAAACACAGTTTCTAGAACACCTAATCCTATCCCTACATGTGTGCCGCACCTAGCCTTCTAGAACTCCCTAATTCCTAGCCGAAATTCCTATTCCCATTCCCATTTAATTTCTGCCTTGAGTTAACCTTTTTACAATGGGATTAGGCAATCCTTTTCCTTCACTAAGTGTGCCAAAATAGCCTATATAAACAGCCTTGCCGTGCCATTTAATGATCACCATCCCTTCACACCACATTCATAAATCCCTTCAGAAATCAACCCTTGCCGTGACCTTGCAACCACCCATCCATCATTCCCCTACTTCCATACATCCATCCCAACCTCTATACACCACCATAACCCCTTGCCGCACCACCATATATACCTAAAACCATCCAAAATCCAGAAAATCGTCCACAAACTCACCATAGACCTTTGTGCCGTGACCTAGCAAGGAGAAGGAGAAGGAAGACCAACCCTTGGGCGTGTGTACATTCAAGTTGGAGTGTTGGACGTGTCTAGGTGTAATCTATCTTTTATTTTCAATGTTTAAATCTATATTGCTTTGTTTTGTCATGAACATGAGAGGCTAAACTCGTTTTAGCCTAGGGATGCTTTGAAACCATGATTACAATTATAATATGATTTGATTAATTCCAGTTGTGATTTCATAAATTGCGAATGCAATTTACTTAACCATTTGATGGATAACTTGTTCTTGTATGTTTATTAGGGAGGCCTACTTAATTTGCATGCTTGAATTTGGGGCTAGAATATAAGGGTGTTTCACATAATCGTCACAAACTTATATTCACAAGTAGTTAAGGTTGTTTTCACAATCATGTTAAGTAAATTCCTAGCATGCGTATCATGATGTCATAGTTACAAGTGCTTTGTCAATACTTATGGTTTCCATTGAACGTAATGATCTTTAACCGTATCTCTATTATGATGTCATGTAGGGGACTTTTTGAAGAATGCTTTGGGTTGTCGTATGATGTCATCCAATCCACTAACTTAAGGGAAATCTGAGGGTTAATTAGTGATGTCACGGTTAATCTGGGGTGTTGAGGTTCATGGTTTATCGGAAAAGCAACTGGAAATCAATTATTGTTAGAAAGTATCATGTGTGGAGAAGTATCCCTTGGCTATCCCATCATCCATTAGTTTTTCTTATTTTCGTCCAAAATCTGTTTTAAAGTTTTAAGTCACTTGTTTTCTTTTAAATTCGTCCAAAATCAAAACCCCCTTTCTTATTTGTTCCAAATCTGTCCAAAAGAGTCTTTTTGAGTCTTTAGAGTCAAAACCAAGTGTATTTTCGTCCAAATTAAGTCATAGAGTCTAAATTGAGTCTTTTTGGTTGTTCTTGGTTGTTTTGAGTCTTTAAAGTTTGTTTTGAGTCATATAAGTTAGTAAGAGTCTTGTGAGTCTATTTAAAGTGTTTTAAAACATATTTTCACATCTTTGAGTCAATTTTCATTAGATTAGCAATCCCTCCTAATCCCCGGCCTAGAACGATCCCTACTTATATCTATACTACAATTGTCGAAAAGAGGGTTTAATTTGTGTGCTTATATATTTCGCATCAAATTTTTGGCGCCGTTGCCGGGGATTAGCAACTTTGCTAATCCCTTGGTTCTTTTCTTTTTGGTTTAGTTGTTTCCGTTTTAGTTTCTAACTTAGTGTTGTTTTCTTTGTTTGTTGTTACTTTTGATATTTGATTTATTTCTCTTTCTTTGATTTTAGGTACTAGAGAAGTAAGATATGGATTTTGCTAGCATTCAAGCTCAATTGGCAAATCTTACTTCTCAATTGTCGCCGTATGCCGAACGGACCACAATGCAGAGTGTCCCTACATTTGGTGCTTCATATAGGCAAGGATTTCAAGCCAATCAATGTCTACAAAGAGATTGGAAGGATCATTCAAACTCTATGTGGTGGGAAGCTCAACAAGTTCAACGTGAAGCATATTGGCAGCCATATGAGGAGTTCTATTCAAGACCTATGCAGCCACCTCAACTTCATATGCAATATGCTCAATCAAATTCAAGTTCGTCAATAGATTATAATCAAATTCTTAATGAATTAAATTCTTTGGTGCAGGGGTCACAAAATCAAGCCAAGGAGGCTCAACAAGAAGCATATTGGCAACCATATGAGGAGTTCTATACAACACCTATGCAGCAACCACAACCTCCCCCACAACAATTCCAATCAAGTTCAAGTATGTCCATGGATAATGATAAAAATTTTCAATTACTAACCTCTTTGACGCAGGACGGACAAAATCAAGACAAGAAGTTGGGTAAATTGGAGGAGCACATTGGGCAGATTATGGAGTTCATGAAACAAATTCAAGAGCAAAGTGAACTCTCCAACTCAACTATTGAAAACTCGAAGGAAGATTTTGAAATCCATAACGCTATCACTTTGGGAAGTGCTATGGAGGTTGGAGCTGACCTAATAATGTCCAAACATAGCCTAGAAGTGGATGAGGAGCTGCTAATTGAGGAGGAGGAAGAAGACATGCACACGGCAAGGGTAGAACAACCCTTGCCGCAGCCCCCTAAGCCCTCTAAATCACCCACCACAAGTAAGGACGTCCCAATTCCATGTTATTCTGATGTTATTCCACCCAATGTCCCTTTTCCTAGCAGGTTTTTGATTCCCAACCAAGAAGAGAGTAAAAAGGACATCGTGGAAGCCTTCCCAAAGGTGCAAAATGCTATTCCAATTCTTGGTGCAACACATCAAGTTTTAGATGGTGTTGAATTCTTCAAAGGACTTTGTACACCAAGAAGAATGATTCAAGAGAAGGTAGTGGCTGGAGAAGATGTAGAAGGCATCAAAGAGGACATATTTGAAACCACAAAACCCAAAGAAGTTGAATTTGATGACATTGGACAAGTCATAACCATCACATGCAATCTGGCCAAGTCCAATATCCCTGAAACTTTCAAAGGAGTGGTGTTTGTCATTGAGTTCTTGTCGGACAAAACAAGTAAGTCATCTTCTCCAAATTCCATTACATTTTATACTAACTGGCTAATTTTGATGAATCAGGCACCTACACTAGAATTCAAACCAATGCCGGTTCACTTCAAGTATCACCTTCCATTCAAGGATCCATTCTATGCCGTGGGCTCCAAATGAGGATAAGAAGAAGGTTCGTCCGGCTGCACGACGTTAAAGAAAGCGCTTCTTGGGAGGCAACCCATGCATTCAACGAGAGAGGATGTGGGCAATTCACCAATTCAAGCTACAAAATCAGATTTGCGTTCCTCAATCTCTATCTCTTTATTATTTTTATTTTGTCATGTTAGTTCGTTTATATTGTTTGTTTGGATGTGAGTCTTTGTGTGAAACATTGAGGACAATGTTTGATTTAAGTGTGGGGGGCTAAACAAAGTGTTTTTCATGCAAATTCGTGGGATTTTATCACCCATCATTTCTAAAGTTGTTTCACACTGTTTTTAAGTGTTTTTAGAGTGTTTTGAAGTGTTTTTATGTCTTTTGGTCAGAAAATCCGAAAATTTACAAAAAAAATTACAAAATAGTTTTGAAAAACCCAAAAAGAGTTGTTTTTAAGTTGTTTTTGTGTGTTTGTTTGTGTCTTAGGTCACCTTCCAACACAATGATGAGGATTTGGTTTTTAATTGCATGACTATTAAAGAATGTTGTAAACATGGCTGGAAGTTGATTTATGCTTTGGTTTATGCTTGGTTATGGTTATAATTTATGAATTCACATGTAATTACAAAGATAAAATCAGTTTTTGTAACATGCTTGAAGGAAGAAACTCAAAACTAACGCTACATCCTTGAGAGACTTGAGCCTATAAACGTTCTTTGGAGAGTATAATCTGTGATTTCTTGTTTTCTAAAGTCGTTGCATGATCTCATCATTCTTTACTTGGTTGCTATTTAGAATGCATTTCATTATAGTTCCAAATACTAGAACTCATGCCCATTTCATTCAAAGCATGGTATTGATTGCATAACATACAATAAGATGAAGTTGTTAGTCAAGCCAGAGCCAAAAAGCTTATCCCTTTTCATATGTATTGTAGGGTTAACCCTCTTGAGCCTTTTCAAAGCCTATTTTCGTTTTTAGCCACATTATCCTCACCTAGCCTAGAATAGGACTTTCCATACCTTGGTTTTTAAAGGATAGTGAAGCACGACTTAGAGTGAACTCCTTTAGTCAATTCATGGCAGAAAACGAGTGTGGGGGAAGATGATAGGGCACGAAAAAAAAAAAAAAAAAAAAAAAAAAAAAAAAAAGAGAAAGAGAAAAAAAAAAGAGAAAAAAAGAGAAGGAAAGAAGAGAAATTCGTAGAAAAATCAAAAGAAAATAGAAAAGTGTTCAAAAGAAAGAAAAGGAGTTGAAAAATAAGTGAGAATGAACTCACAAGTGTTGGTTGTTGAAGGAAGGGTCCAAAAGAGTGAATTTGACCCTAAATGTTGCATGAATCTTCCATTGTGTTTAAAAGTTAGTTTTTTTGCCATTAGAAGTGAGTTTAAGTGTCAATTTCATTACTTTGCTTACTATTGCTTTAAGAACGTTTGTTTATCCTTACCTTTCTTTGTTAGCCAATACCTTAGCCTCGTTACAACCCTCAACTTCTATCTTGATGTTATGTGTTCAATATGTGGAGTTTGAATTTGGTATGAGCATATGGAATCACTGGTTCTCGTTCTAAGTAGTAGCATTCCATTCATGAGATCATATTCATGTCATTGTCGTAAATCCAGAAAATGCTTTCTTTGATATAACATATGTGAGTATTAGTCTTCATATTTACATCAATCTTCTCACATATTACTAGTGTAGGGTGTGAAGTTAGAAAATCTGTGTGAAAATAGAGTGCATTCTAGTGAGGAATTGAGGGAATTCTCTAAGGCATGTTACTACATTCGAAACATTGTTTTAATTGATTATATGTGAACTAATAGGTAGTAACTATGATTAAGTGTTTATTGAGGTATAAAGAAAGCTAAAAACCGTGGGGATGATGTTCTCTAATGTGTCATGTTCGTTGGGAACCCTGAGATACATGTTGGAAGGTTTAGAATGTGTTTTGTTTTGTTTTTGATTTATTTCGTTTTGCTTGAGGACTAGCAAAAGCTAAGTGTGGGGGAATTTGATAGGAGCATATTTATGCTACTTAGTTGTGTTGTTTCCTTACACTTAGTGAGTTAATTACTATGTATTTCAGTCTTTTAAAGTATTTTCGTGTGTTTTTAGGTCCTAATGGCAAAAGGAGCAAGAAAGTGCATTTTGAGGCTATTTGGAGCATTTTTGGGCATGGATTCTCAGTTGGTCTTTCGATAAGTTGTGAAACTCAATGCTCCAAGTTAATTAGATCCGCTTAGATTAACTTTCAGATTTCCTTAAATTCGTTGGATTGAATGGAATACGCATTACAACCAAATTGTTCTTAATCAAAGTCCCTAACTATGGAATACGCATGATAGAGACATTTAACCAAGATCATTAAGTTCAACGGAAATCATAAACATCGACGAGGCATTCGTTACCATGGAATACGCATGAAACTTATGCCAAGAATTCGTTTAACGCGATTGTTTATAAGCAACCTCTACTACTTGTGAATATAAGTTCATAACGATTAGGTGAAATTCACTTATATTCTAGCGTCATATTTATGCATGAAAATTAAGCTTGCAATCTCAATGAACATACATAAATAAGTTATCAATCAAACAGTTAAACGAATTGAATCCACAACTTATGAAATTCCAACCAAACGTAATCAATTCAAAATGCAAATATAAACATAGTTTCGAATCACCCCCTAGCTAAAGGGGGTTTAGTTCCTCATAACTTTGAAATCAAAGAAACACCTAAACATTCCAACAACTCAAACGTGAATTATATGAACGTTTAGGCACTCTTCTCTTCCCTTCTCATACGTACAAAACAAAGAGAATTAAATTTAAACTTTGAAATCAAAGAAACACCTAAACATTCCAACAACTCAAACTTGAATTGTATGAACGTTTAAGCACTCTTTTCTTCCTCGTTGTTGTAGCACAAAGTCTAAGGTGAGCTTAAGGGCTTTAGGTGTATGTGGAATGGAGTAGGGAGTGGTTGGAGATGGAAGAATGAAGAGAAAATATGCAGAAAATGAAGTGGGATTCACGGCAATGGAATGGTATTTGTTGTGTGAAGTGTTGTGAATGGAAATATGAGATATGAATTGAATGGGGAGTGAAAGAATGAATGCTAGGGTATTTATAGGGGTAGTGGAGGGAACATATGGCTGTTTGTTTAAGCATTTGTGTGGAGGAATGATGGAAAAACAGCTAGGACACATGTGAAAACTGGAATTGCACAAGGGGAGCAAAGGGAACCCACGGCATGGATGGATTTGCATGTGTTTGGGAAGTTTTCTTGCTCATTTTCTGGATGCAATGATGAAGAGTTTAATAATTAATGCATGTAGGTGGTTGAAATGATGAAGAATGAGTGGTGGATGTGTGAATGATTGAATGTGCATGTGGGTGAATGTGAAGGGAATGCATGTGAGGATGCTGGAAATGCAATGGAACTCACGGCACAAAGGTTCTTTGGTGATGAATGTGGTTGATTTAATGGAGGAACAAGTGCATGTGTTGAATTGGTGGTGCATGTGATTAAAGATGGAGAAGGTGGTGTAATGATGAAGTAGGAAGGTGGAAATGCATGTGAGATGTTTGGAAAGGAATAAAGAATGAATGGTGGAAATGTGAGTGAATGATGTGCATGTGTGAGAATGCATGTGGAATTAAGAGGAGTATGGAAGTGAAATAAATGAATGATATGTTAAGTGATAAGTGAATGATATGTGGTGAGTGATAAGTGAATGGTTTGATAAGTGATAAATGAACTAGTTTAAAGGGCTAGGGTTTAAGTACATAGAATGGGCCTAAAATAGGTTGGTTTGTATGGCATAATGTGATTGTGGATTGGGCTAGAGTTTAAGTACATGAAATGGACCCAAATTGCTCCTCCTTGCATGGCAAGGAATGGTGTTTGTGTTAAGCCCATGGCAAGGTGTTATGTGATTGGGTTAGGGCCATTGTTTTGTGTCTTCAAGTGCATACAAGGCCTTCAAATTCGTCCATCCTCTTGGCTTCATGGATAAGCTATCCAATCCATGCCCAAAAATGCTCCAAATGGCCTCAAAATGCACTTTCATGCTCCCTAGGCCCTTAGAACCTGAAAACACACAAAAGAAGCATAAAGGACTAAAATAACGAGAGAAACATAACGTAAATGCATGAGAACAAGCCATTTAAGTCGCATGAATATGCTCCTATCAAATACCCCCACACTTAGCTTTTGCTAGTCCTCGAGCAAAACAGAATAAAAACAAATAAACAAAACGACACTAAACACGTAAAACACAACCTAAACCTTCCAACAACCGTCTTAGGGATTTCCAATGACATGTTAAAAATCATCATTCTCACAGATTTTAGTCATCTTCACACTTAAGTACATTCTTAATCATAGTCACCATATACTAGTTCACAATTAAGCATTTAAAACCATGTTTTGAATGTAGTAACATGCCTTAGAGAATTTGCTCAATTCCTTACAAGATATGCACTCGATTTTCACTCAGAATTTCTAACTACACACCCTAATCTAGTCATATGTGAGAAGATTGATGTAACATGAAAACGAACACTCACATATAAGTATCACAAAGAACGCAATTTCTGGAGTTAATAAGCATGTTTAGATATGATCTCATGAATGGAATGCTACTACTTAGACGCGAGAACCAGTGACACCATAAGCTCATACCAAGTTCAAACTCCACAAATTGAAATACACAACACTCAAGATAGAAGTCAAGGGTTGTAACGGGGCTTGGGGTATGTGGATAACAAAGAAGGGATATGGAAAACAAAGGTTCTTAAAGAAATAGTGAGCAAAGCATTTGAATCAACTTAGAATTCACTTTTGAATGAAAACTCAACTTTTGAACAAAAAGGGAGAATTTAGACAATTTACGCCCAGAATTGGTGTTTCAATCACTTATTCTTTTTTTTTTTTTTTTTTTTTTTTTTTTTCTTTTCTTTTCTTTTTCTTTTCTTTTGAATCTCAAAACATAAACACTTAAACATTCTCTCCCCCACACTTATTTTCTTTCATAATGTAACTCAAAAGGAATTCAATTAAGTCATGCTCACTATCTTTTAAGAACAAGGGTGGGGATTGTCCTAAACTAGGCTAGGTGAGGAAAAAGTGGGTTAACAAAGAGCATGGGCTAACACGGCTCAACGGGGGTACAACTTACAACATATACGAAATATGGGAAGTGAGGCTATTTGGCTATGGTGGCAACTACACAACTTCATCTTGAATATGTGTTATGCAAATCAATAACATGCTTTGAATGAAATGGGCATGAGTTCTAGCATTTGGAACTATATGATGAAACGCCTTCTAAGTAGTAACCAAGCAAAGAATAATGAGATCATGCAACGACTTTAGAAAACAAGAAATCACAGATTATACTCTCCAAAGAACGTTATAGGCTCAAGTCTCTCAGGGTTGTAGCGTTTGTTTGAGTTCCTTCCTTCAAGCATGTTACAAAAACGAATTTTTTTTTTCTTTTATGATTGCATGTGAAGTCATACATTATAACCATAACCAAGCATATACCAAGAGTAAATCAAACTTTTCTCTATGTTTATAACTCTTTCTAACCGTCATGCAATTATAAACCAAATCCTTAACATTGTGTTGGAAGGTACCCTAAGACACAAATTCACAAAAACGACTCAAAACACTCTTTTTAGGCTTTTCAAAACAATTTTTCAAATTTTTATGTGCTTTTCAGAGTTATAAAAACAAAACATACTAAAACACTCTAAAACAACTTAAAAACACCATTCCACATACACCTAAAGCCCTTAAGCTCACCTTAGACTTTGTGCTACAACAACGAGGAAGAAAAGAGTGCTTAAACGTTCATACAATTCAAGTTTGAGTTGTTGGAATGTTTAGGTGTTTCTTTGATTTCAAAGTTTAAATTTAATTCTCTTTGTTTTGTACGTATGAGAAGGGAAGAGAAGAGTGCCTAAACGTTCATACAATTCACGTTTGAGTTGTTGGAATGTTTAGGTGTTTCTTTGATTTCAAAGTTATGAGGAACTAAACCCCCTTTAGATAGGGGGTGATTCGAAACTATGTTTATATTTGCATTTTGAATTGATTACGTTTGGTTGGAATTTCATAAGTTGTGGATTCAATTCGTTTAACTGTTTGATTGATAACTTATTTATGTATGTTCATTGAGATTGCAAGCTTAATTTTCATGCATAAATATGACGCTAGAATATAAGTGAATTTCACCTAATCGTTATGAACTTATATTCACAAGTAGTAGAGGTTGCTTATAAACAATCGCGTTAAACGAATTCTTGGCATAAGTTTCATGCGTATTCCATGGTAACGAATGCCTCGTCGATGTTTATGATTTCCGTTGAACTTAATGATCTTGGTTAAATGTCTCTATCATGCGTATTCCATAGTTAGGGACTTTGATTAAGAACAATTTGGTTGTAATGCGTATTCCATTCAATCCAACGAATTTAAGGAAATCTGAAAGTTAATCTAAGCGGATCTAATTAACTTGGAGCATTGAGTTTCACAACTTATCGAAAGACCAACTGAGAATCAATTTTGTTTGCAAGTGTAACATGTGTGGAGAAGAACCCCTTGGCTATTCCATCATCCATATTTTTATCACATTCATATTTACATTCTGCCTTTAATTATATTCTGTCTTTTTAATTTAATATCGTCCAACCACAATTCCTACCCCCCCTATTTTGTTAAGTCTTAATCATTCGTAGTTGTTTTATTTTTGTATCTTTAAGCTTGTGGAGTCATAAACAATTGCAAATTCGTCTAAATCAAGTTCTAGCTTCTATTTGAGTCAATTTGATTGTTTTAGACAATTTGAGTTTTTCAAAGCCATTCTGAGTCATAGTAGTCTTGTTAAGAGTATTTTAATTTAGTTTTTATAAGTCAATTTAGAAGGTTTTAGCAAGCCCTCCTAATCCCCGGTCTAGAACGATCCCTCACTTATCCATTCTACTACAATTGTCAAACGAGGGTTTAATTTGAGTGTCAAGTAAATCTCGCATCAAATTTTGGCGCCGTTGCCGGGGATTAGCAACTTTGCTAATCCTTTGTCTTTATTTTTATATTTTTTTGTTTTTCGTGCATTCTTATTTCAGATTCTTAGTTTGTTTGTTTCCTTGTTTTTTTTAGGTACTGTGTATGACTCGTAGCTCTCGGCCTATTATAGAGAACATCTCCGACTTTGACGGTGATTTTGAACGCACTTTGAGGAGAACGAGGAGTCAACAAGAGCCACCACAACCTCCACCACAACCTGGGCTTGAAGAAGACGAAGTAGGTGTAGAAGAAAAGCCCACGGATCAGATTTTTGAAGAAGAACAAGCCATGGCAGCAGATAATAGAACCATCAAGGAGCTTTCGGCCTCGGGTTTGGATAATGCATTGCCTCTTTGTATCCAATACCCCACGGCTGCAGAAGGGAAGACTGAGGAATTTGAACTCAAATCCAGTTTGTTACACCATATTCCGAAGTTCCATGGCTTGTCTATGGAAGACCCCAACAAACACTTGAAGGAGTTCGAGGTGGTTTGTTCGAGCATGACCCCCGTCAATGTGGATGGGAGTATATTGAAGATGAAGGCCTTTCCATTTTCACTTATGGACAAGGCCAAAGACTGGCTCTACGAACTAGCCCCGGGAACTGTGACTTCGTGGGAGAGTATGAAGCGTGCTTTCTTGGAGAAATTCTTCCCTACTTCGAGAGTGATTCTCCTACGGAAGAAAATTAGTGGTATTCAACAGAATCATGGTGAGACATTCCCGGCTTATTATGAGCGCTTCAAGGGCCTTGTAGCTTCATGTCCCCAACATCAAATGAAGGAGGAACTTCTCCTTCAATATTTCTATGAGGGCCTCCTTCCTATCGAACGTCAAATGGTTGATGCATCAGCGGGAGGAGCATTGGTGGACAAAACACCAAGGGATGCCAAGATTCTCATAGCCAACCGAGCCCTCAACGCTCAACAATATGAAGGAGTGGGCCAAAGGGAAGCCCCACGACAACAAAGTGTAAATGAGGTGAGTGCTATTTCTGAAATTCAATCACAACTTGCTAATCTTACTTCTCTTGTTTCTCAGGTTGTGATTGGTCCAAAAGCACAAGAACACCAAGTTTGTGGCGTGTGCTCAATTCAAGGGCATCCATCCGACAAGTGCCCTCAACTAATCGAGAATGGTGGGTGGGAATCTGCCAATGCAATTGGTTTCCAAGGACAAAATCAAAACAACCCATACTCGAACACTTACAATGCCGGATGGAGGGGACCATCCAAACTTCAAATGGAGGGAGCCACAACAAGCTGCCCAACAAGGAGGATTTAGGCCAAACCCCCCTGGTTTTTATTCCAAGCCGTATGCACCCCAACAATCCCAACAACCTTCGGCATCATCTCATTCAGGTACGTCTTTGGAAAGTAATCAAGCTATGCAATTACTAACCTCTATTTCGCAGGGGTTGCAAAATCAAAACAACCGAATAGAAAATAACGAGAAGGAGATGATGGATATGAAGAAACAAATAGGGCATATTTCTGAGTTCCTTGGACAGATTAGAGAGCAAGGAAAGCTTCCTAGCTCAACCACAGTCAATCCAAAGGGAGGATTCGAATCCGCCAAGGCCATCACCCTAAGGGGTGGAAAAGAAGTTGGGACCGAGCCAAACAATCCCAAATCTGCCCAGAAAGTAGATGAAGAGACGACACAACCTGAGGCAGATCACCCTAACTCGGCCAAATCAGGTAATTTAAGTTCAAATTCATGTACTTCACGTCCTAATCTGCCCAATGTACCTTTTCCTCGCAGGTTCATGCAAGAAAAAAAGGAAGAAAGCGAGAAGGACATTCTTGAAACGTTCCGGAAAGTGCAAGTGAACATACCGCTTCTCGATGCAATCAAACAGGTTCCAAAGTATGCTAAATTCCTCAAGGACCTATGCAATACAAAGAGAAGAAGGGCAAACAAAGAAGTAGTGAATGTAAGCGAGAATGTGTCCGCTGTTTTGCAACGTAAACTGCCTACCAAGTGCAAAGACCCCGGTAGTTTCACGATTCCTTGTGTAATTGGACATAATCGTTTTGAACATGCCATGCTTGATTTAGGTGCATCCATAAATGTCATGCCTTATTCTATTTATGCATCTATGAATTTGGGTGAATTAAAACAAGATGGTGTAATTATACAATTGGCTGATCGTTCTAACGCGTATCCAAAAGGAGTTTTGGAGGATGTGCTTGTGCAGGTGAACCATTTAATTTTTCCGGCTGATTTCTACGTCCTAGACATGGAGGATTCAGCCCATTCTACATCTTTGCCGATTCTCCTTGGTAGGCCATTCATGAAGACGGCCCGAACGAAGATTGATGTATACAAAGGCACCTTGACAATGGAATTCGATGGGGAAGTGATTGATTTTAATATTTCTGAAACTATGAGATATCCCGTTGATGACCATTCTTGTTTTTCCATTGATGTTATCGATTCTTTGGCACAGGTATACCTTGAAGAATTGAACGAGGACGCCCTGGAAACAACCATCACTAAGGCCATAGAGCGCAAAAATGAAGGATTTGGGCCAATGCAAGGCCACGGCAAGGAGGAGGAATTCTTTGCAATAGGTTCTAGTGAAGAAATAATTGAGGTTGTGGCAGCCCTTGAGTCATTGCCACAACAATATGGTAAGGTTCCACTCTCACTTTCAAATTCAGTTTCCACTAAGATGCTACCTTCTGTTGTTCAGGCACCATCGCTTGAACTTAAGCCGTTGCCAGACCATTTGAAGTATGTGTTTTTGGGAAAAGGCGAAACATTGCCCGTCATCATTTCATCAAGTCTCACGGCAATGGAGGAGGAGAAGCTTGTGAGGGTGCTGCGAGAACACAAAACGGCCATAGGGTGGACTTTGGCCGACATTAAAGGAATAAGCCCTACCACATGCATGCACCGTATACTTCTTGAGGAGGGGGCTAAACCAACTCGAGAGGCTCAACGCCGTCTCAACCCTCCGATGATGGAAGTGGTGAAGAAGGAAATAATCAAGCTTTTAGATTGCGGAGTGATCTACCCTATCTCCGATAGCCGTTGGGTCTCTCCAGTTCAAGTCGTTCCCAAGAAGTCCGGAGTAATTGTTATCAAGAATGATGAGAATGAGCTCGTGCCTACACGCATTCAGACTGGATGGCGGGTATGTATCGATTACCGGAAGCTAAATGCCATGACTAGGAAAGATCACTTTCCTTTGCCATTCATCGACCAGATGCTCGAAAGGTTAGCCGGTCATGCTTTTTACTGTTTTCTTGATGGATACTCTGGATATAACCAAATTGTGATAGCCCCGGATGATCAAGAGAAGACCACATTCACATGTCCCTTTGGAACATTTGCTTATCGTCGCATGCCATTTGGCTTATGCAACGCACTGGCCACTTTCCAAAGGTGTATGGTAAGTATATTTTCCGATTTTGTTGAAAAGATCATTGAGGTTTTCATGGATGATTTCAGTGTATTTGGGAGTTCATTTGATAATTGCTTGGATAATCTGACCTTAATTTTGAAACGATGTGTTGAAACTAACCTTGTCTTGAATTGGGAGAAATGTCACTTTATGGTGAAACAAGGTATAGTTTTAGGACATATTGTTTCAGAAAAAGGAATTGCAGTAGATAAATCGAAAATAGACCTTGTACGTCACTTACCCTCTCCTACTTCGGTTAGAGAGGTACGTTCGTTTCTTGGCCATGCAGGGTTCTATAGGCGTTTTATCAAGGACTTCTCCAAGATGTCCAACCCTCTTTGCCGATTGCTTCAAAAAGATGTGCCATTCAAGTTTGATGAAGAGTGTAATTCGGCATTTAACCAACTCAAGGAGAAGCTAGTCTCGGCCCCCATTATTGTACCTCCAGATTGGAGCCTTCCGTTCGAGCTCATGTGCGATGCATCCGACTATGCATTAGGAGCTGTTCTAGGACAAAGAAGAGACAAGCGGCCGCATGTCATATACTATGCCTCTCGGACTCTCAATGATGCCCAATTGAACTACTCCACGACGGAAAAAGAACTTCTAGCTGTGGTTTTTGCTTTAGATAAATTCCGTTCATATTTAATTGGTACTAAAGTAATCGTTTATTCTGATCATGCAGCTTTGAGGTACTTGCTCACGAAAAAGGAAGCAAAGCCGAGGCTTATCCGTTGGATTCTTCTTCTTCAAGAATTTGATATTGAAATCCGGGATAAGAAAGGAAGCGAGAATGTAGTGGCTGACCATTTAAGCCGAATGATCCACGAGGAGCATGAACATGCCGTGCCTATCCCTGAAACTTTTCCCGATGAGCAGCTGCTATCCATTGAGGTAAGTGAACCATGGTATGCAGATTTAGTGAATTACTTGGTGGCTAAAAAAATTCCAAATGAACTAAACAAGCACCAACGTGATAAGCTTAAAAATGATGCACGTTTCTATGTTTGGGATGACCCTTATTTGTGGAAGTATTGCTCAGATCAAATTGTACGTAGATGTGTGCATGATTCTGAATTTCACTCTATTCTAAGCTTTTGTCACACATATGCATGTGGTGGTCATTTTGGCACACAACGCACTGCCCTCAAGGTTCTAGAATGTGGTTTTTATTGGCCGACTATATTTAGGGATGCTAGAACCTTTTGTATGTCTTGTGATCGTTGCCAACGAATGGGTAACATAGGTACCAAGGACCAAATGACGCAAACCCCTGTCTTTAATGTTGAAATTTTTGATGTTTGGGGCATTGATTTCATGGGCCCTTTTCCTCCATCTTATGGTTTCACTTATATCTTGCTAGCCGTTGATTATGTTTCTAAATGGGTGGAAGCAAAAGCCACCCGTACTAACGATTCTAAGGTGGTTGCAGATTTCGTGAAAACTAACATTTTTGCTAGGTTTGGAATGCCGAGAGTAATCATAAGTGATGGAGGGTCTCACTTTTGCAATCGGACCATTGAGGCGTTGCTAAGAAAGTACCATGTCAACCATAAGGTCTCCACACCTTACCATCCTCAAACAAATGGCCAAGCCGAGGTGTCTAACCGAGAAATCAAACAAATTTTGGAGAAGACCGTTGGACCAACAAGGAGGGATTGGAGCTTACGTTTAGATGATGCACTGTGGGCATATCGTACGGCATACAAAACACCCATTGGGATGTCACCTTTTCGGCTCGTCTATGGTAAGCCATGTCATTTGCCCGTAGAGTTAGAGCACAAGGCACATTGGGTCGTGAAGATTTTCAACATGGACATAGATGCAGCGGGAGTTCATAGGAAGCTCCAATTGAATGAACTTGAGGAGATTCGGAATGAAGCCTATGAGAATGCCCGGATGTACAAAGCCAAGACCAAAGCATTCCATGATAAAATGATTCGAACCAAGGCCTTCGCAGTTGGGCAGAAAGTGTTACTTTTCAACTCTCGCCTACGTTTGTTTCCTGGTAAGTTGCGTTCTAAATGGATTGGCCCGTTTGTTGTTACTAATGTTTTCCCTCATGGTGCAGTGCAAATCAAAAGTTCAAAGACGCAGCAAGAATTCAAAGTGAATGGGCATCGATTGAAGCCCTATTACGAGATGTTTGAGGAGCATGTCGTGGAGGAGGTACCCCTCCATGTCGTGGAACCTAGTCAAGCTTAAACGGAGGTACCGTCCGGCTGCAAGACGTAAAAGAAAGCGCTTCGTGGGAGGCAACCCATGCATCCGAATAGAGAAGAACTTGGAAAACCCTTTAAGAGACTTATTTTTATTCCTTTCTTTTTCTTTACTGCCTTTACTTTGCTTTCTTTCTCGTATTTGTTTATTTGCTTGCTCTGTTGTGACTTTCTGCTTAAAACATTGAGGACAAAGTTTGATTTAAGTGTGGGGGGGTAAACAATTTGTATTTGCATAAATTTCGTGGGATTTATTCACCTATCACTTAGAATGTTGTTTCTTGCTGTTTTAAGCGTTTTTAGAGTGTTTTAGTGTGTTTTATAGTGTCTTGGTATAAAACTCCGAAAATTAAAAAAAAAATAATAATAATAAAAAATAAAAAAATAAAAAAATAAAAAAAAATTCTTTTGAAAAACCCAAAAATATGTGTTTTTAGAGTCATTTGAGTCATTTTGGTGTTTGTTTGTGTCTTAGCGCTACTTGGGAGGCAACCCATGCATTCAACAAAGGAAGACTTAGAAAGCACTCCAGATCCAGATTTCTAAAAAAAAAAAACTCTTCTCTTTGTTGCTATTTCGTTTCTGCCTTGTTAGGTTGTTTAGTTGTTATTGTTTGTTTGTTTATTAATTATGTGAGTCTATGATTGTAACATTGAGAAAATGTTTGATTTATTGATAGGCACTGCTAAACAAAGAAAGATGGTGCTTCACAAAGGTTGTTTGCTTGAGGCCCCACTACGTGGCTTTACTCTTGAAGCGGAAGGCGTAGGAACAGAAGGCATCGGAGCGGAAGGCGTAGGAACAGAAGGCATCGGAGCGGGAGGCATCGAAGATAGAGCATTCCAGGCCTCAATACTTGGCCAAGCGCTGGATGAGCCAGGAAAAAGGTGCCTCTGGAGGAAAGACGAAAACCTTTGACGGTCACTGTGAATCCGACCTTCAGACTCTTGCAGCTCATCAAGCTTCCTCTTCATGCCCGTCGAATAGTTGTTTGCAAGCACGTGCAAACTTCTATTCTCATACTTCAGCTGCTGGATCTCCTGCTTGAGACTTTCCACCTCTGCCATCAATGATTCCACCTGACGGGAACGGGCAAGCAGGCGTTGGCCCATGTTGGACACAGAACTCGCACACTGAACACTAAGTGCGAGGGACTCTTGAACGGCCAACTCATCGGACCGTCCTGACAGCAGCCTACTATCTTTCGGAGTGAGGAGGTTCCTAGCTACTATTGTAGCTGTTGTGGCGTCCTGCATCACGGAGTCTTCACCTGTGAGAGGACCGTTAGAAGAAAAGAAAGAAGGGCGCCATACGTTACCTTGACGCGGCACGCTCGCATCACTGCTAAGGCTCAATTCCAAGCTAAGGTTCGATGAGTTTGCCATTTTTCAAAAGTGTTCAAGGAGAAGGGATGGAGTTAAATTTCAAAGGGCCGGAGTCGATTTTCAAGAATGGGAAATCTTCAGAGTGTGTTTGTTGTGGTGATCGATAGCTCAATAAAAAAGCCAAGGCGACGCGTCCACCAATTCAAAAAGCCGGAATTTTCGGCGTAATTTAGGCGACGCTTTCTCGGCTTTTCAGAAGGCACGTTCAACTTTGTCAAAAGATTTCTTCTTTTCAGACAACACGTGGAGGCCATCATCACAACTACACATCTTTAGCCGACAAGCGCAAAGTTCGGCGACGCTTTCTCTGCTTTTCAGAAGACGCGTGCAGCTTTGTCAAAAGGAGCCGCATCTGCACTACCACGTGTCGTTCAGCAAGCGAGGGGGCGTCGTTCAGAAATCGAAGGGGCGCCTGCTCAGAAATCGAAGAGGCGTGTTCAGAGATCGAAGAGGCGCCATTATTTCAAAAAGCCGGATTTGCGGGATCAAAACGTTTGTCGACAAAGGTAAAAAGTACCACCACTTGATATTATCTCTATATATGTCGACCTTCGTCTTTTATGGCAGGGCAAACCTGAAGAAAATGCCCAACTCTCTCTCACCTCTGAGGGCGCACTCCCAGCAAAACCTTTCGAAATACTCAATTCTTTCTTCTTCCCCAAAGATGATACCAGATGCCTGGAGTACAGATGACCCAGGAGGAATCAGCACAACAAATACATGTGCTGATTCATTCACCGCTTCTTCAAAAGCAAAGGTATCTCATATCATCAAGGTCAAAAGCAAAAGTATCTCATATCATGCTCTTTCCCTGTCTTTTTCTTTGTCCTTGTTCTTACTCGCATGGCAAAGTAAAACAAGCAATCAGCCGGCACTTGGAGTCAGTCTTCCGTTCTGGAGCCAACTGCCTGGAATCTATTCCTGATTGCTTACCTAGCGTTGCTCTCGAGTAGTCATCTTCAACGGTTGATACACTTCCGGAGAAGGGACCACTTCTGCAAAGGGGAGCGAGTAAGGCAAGTGCAAATGATACATTGAAGCATGTGGAGACAAACATAGGCTGAGTTATCCTCCAACCCTTTTCAATACGAATTGGAAAGATTGAACAAAGAAACAGATAAAAGGGAAAAGCTCAGACCTTCGGGGAAGACCAAAAGAATCCTCCAGCCCAGTAGCACAAAGGAAAATCAATGATGGGCGGAAACCAGTTCAAGAGTAAGCCTGTGGAATCACAAAGATCAAAGCCTCAATGCAATTACCAAGGAGAAGATGGAATTTGCACTCTATAACTAGATTTGCGTCTCTAAACTCTTCTCTTTGTTAAATACATTCTGCCATGTTTAGTATGTTTAGTTGTTGTTTGTGTGTTTACTTATGTTTTGTATGAATCTATGCTTAAAACATTGAGGACAATGTTTGATTTAAGTGTGGGGGGGTAACTAATGTTGTTAATGCAAATTCGTGGGATTTTATCACCCATAACTTCAAATGTTGTTCCTTGCTGTTTTAAGCAGAAAGTCACAACAGAGCAAGCAAATAAACAAATACGAGAAAGAAAGCAAAGTAAAGGCAGTAAAGAAAAAGAAAGGAATAAAAATAAGTCTCTTAAAGGGTTTTCCAAGTTCTTCTCTATTCGGATGCATGGGTTGCCTCCCACGAAGCGCTTTCTTTTACGTCTTGCAGCCGGACGGTACCTCCGTTTAAGCTTGACTAGGTTCCACGGCATGGAGGGGTACCTCCTCCACGACATGCTCCTCAAACATCTCGTAATAGGGCTTCAATCGATGCCCATTCACTTTGAATTCTTGCTGCGTCTTTGAACTTTTGATTTGCACTGCACCATGAGGGAAAACATTAGTAACAACAAACGGGCCAATCCATTTAGAACGCAACTTACCAGGAAACAAACGTAGGCGAGAGTTGAAAAGTAATACTTTCTGCCCAACTGCGAAGGCCTTGGTTCGAATCATTTTATCATGGAATGCTTTGGTCTTGGCTTTGTACATCCGGGCATTCTCATAGGCTTCATTCCGAATCTCCTCAAGTTCATTCAATTGGAGCTTCCTATGAACTCCCGCTGCATCTATGTCCATGTTGAAAATCTTCACGGCCCAATGTGCCTTGTGCTCTAACTCTACGGGCAAATGACATGGCTTACCATAGACGAGCCGAAAAGGTGACATCCCAATGGGTGTTTTGTATGCCGTACGATATGCCCACAGTGCATCATCTAAACGTAAGCTCCAATCCCTCCTTGTTGGTCCAACGGTCTTCTCCAAAATTTGTTTGATTTCTCGGTTAGACACCTCGGCTTGGCCATTTGTTTGAGGATGGTAAGGTGTGGAGACCTTATGGTTGACATGGTACTTTCTTAGCAACGCCTCAATGGTCCGATTGCAAAAGTGAGACCCTCCATCACTTATGATTACTCTCGGCATTCCAAACCTAGCAAAAATGTTAGTTTTCACGAAATCTGCAACCACCTTAGAATCGTTAGTACGGGTGGCTTTTGCTTCCACCCATTTAGAAACATAATCAACGGCTAGCAAGATATAAGTGAAACCATAAGATGGAGGAAAAGGGCCCATGAAATCAATGCCCCAAACATCAAAAATTTCAACATTAAAGACAGGGGTTTGCGTCATTTGGTCCTTGGTACCTATGTTACCCATTCGTTGGCAACGATCACAAAACATACAAAAGGTTCTAGCATCCCTAAATATAGTCGGCCAATAAAAACCACATTCTAGAACCTTGAGGGCAGTGCGTTGTGTGCCAAAATGACCACCACATGCATATGTGTGACAAAAGCTTAGAATAGAGTGAAATTCAGAATCATGCACACATCTACGTACAATTTGATCTGAGCAATACTTCCACAAATAAGGGTCATCCCAAACATAGAAACGTGCATCATTTTTAAGCTTATCACGTTGGTGCTTGTTTAGTTCATTTGGAATTTGTTTAGCCACCAAGTAATTCACTAAATCTGCATACCATGGTTCACTTACCTCAATGGATAGCAGCTGCTCATCGGGAAAAGTTTCAGGGATAGGCACGGCATGTTCATGCTCCTCGTGGATCATTCGGCTTAAATGGTCAGCCACTACATTCTCGCTTCCTTTCTTATCCCGGATTTCAATATCAAATTCTTGAAGAAGAAGAATCCAACGGATAAGCCTCGGCTTTGCTTCCTTTTTCGTGAGCAAGTACCTCAAAGCTGCATGATCAGAATAAACGATTACTTTAGTACCAATTAAATATGAACGGAATTTATCCAAAGCAAAAACCACAGCTAGAAGTTCTTTTTCCGTCGTGGAGTAGTTCAATTGGGCATCATTGAGAGTCCGAGAGGCATAGTATATGACATGCGGCCGCTTGTCTCTTCTTTGTCCTAGAACAGCTCCTAATGCATAGTCGGATGCATCGCACATGAGCTCGAACGGAAGGCTCCAATCTGGAGGTACAATAATGGGGGCCGAGACTAGCTTCTCCTTGAGTTGGTTAAATGCCGAATTACACTCTTCATCAAACTTGAATGGCACATCTTTTTGAAGCAATCGGCAAAGAGGGTTGGACATCTTGGAGAAGTCCTTGATAAAACGCCTATAGAACCCTGCATGGCCAAGAAACGAACGTACCTCTCTAACCGAAGTAGGAGAGGGTAAGTGACGTACAAGGTCTATTTTCGATTTATCTACTGCAATTCCTTTTTCTGAAACAATATGTCCTAAAACTATACCTTGTTTCACCATAAAGTGACATTTCTCCCAATTCAAGACAAGGTTAGTTTCAACACATCGTTTCAAAATTAAGGTCAGATTATCCAAGCAATTATCAAATGAACTCCCAAATATGATAAGTCATATTTTGCATGCATGTATAGCTTTCTTATTTGGCGTTTTTGTATTGTTTTTGGATTAAACTAGTTGCATTTTACATTATTTGGTGTTAGTGTGCAGCCAAGTGTGAATTTGGATCAAAGGGAAAGCAAATGAAGTAAAAACATTCCAGAAATGATGTGAAGTGTTAAGAGATGTAATTCAGCCATTTTGGGTGATTCTAAACAAAGCAAAAACATGGATGTCACCTATGTGGTTCCAACATCAAAACATGCATTCACATGCATGTCACAACCTTAGCCGTGTGTTCCCATATCATCCCATCAGATTATACACTTCTAAACACCAAACATGCAATCACATGCATGATAACATCCATTCCGTGCAGATTCCATGTTTTAACACCCAAAACATCCCTCACATGCATGTCCACAACCTGACCCGTGCATTCCATTTCCCTTCTTCACTTCTCTTTGCAGAAATTCACATGCATGGTGATTAAACAAGTAACTCCTTGCAGCCACCATTTCAGAAATCAAACCCATCCCTTTGTCCATGCCGTGAGCTTTCTGCCATTCCCAGAGTTTTATAACCAATTTGCAGATTCCACTCCCTTGCTTGCAGACATTCCACATGTGTTTGGATTAAATAAACCACTTACTTGCAGAGCATGTCCATGCTTTGCAGGTAGCATGCCAGAAATCCACTAAAACAACCATTTCATGCGATCCCAACTCTAATGCCCATACCGTGCACATTAATACTCTCTGCAGCACCCCTTTCACATGGACCATGTCAGATTTTCACATGCATTCCAATTGTTTTCCCATCATCAATCATATTCAGAAATTAATTAAGGGGAATCACTCATCTCTCTCTCGGATCCAATTTCCATTACACACTCAATTGGCTCCATTTTTCTGTCTTCCATCTCAGAAACACAATCATTTCCATCACTTAAGCTCTGCCATCTGAGTTAAAAAAAGCCAAGATCCAATCTGATTGTCTCCCCATCATTAGACTCATTCAGAAATGCACCAAGACTTAGGGATTTGCTCTCTCAGATTCATGGGATCACACACACTCTATTTGCTCTAATTTCTGTCCATCATTCACTCTCATTCCCCCTCTCCATTCCATTGCATTCGACACTCTCACACTTTCACAGAAACTGTCCATTTCTCTCCATTTATGCACCACTCACAGAAACCATTGATGCGAAATAATTAAGCACACAAATTAAAACCCTCTTGTGACAATTGTAGTAAAGATGCAAGTAGGGATCGTTCTAGACCGGGGATTAGGAGGGATTGCTAAACACTTGGAAACTGACTTAAAAACTCAAAAACAAAGTTTCAAACACTAAACTCGACTCAAAGAATGCAAAACTAAAAGTTAAAACACTTAAACAAACCTAAAACCCAAAACAGCAACTAGAAGACTCAAAACTGCCTAAAAACCACTTTCTGGGCAGTTTTGAGCACCTACACTAATTTGGACGAAATTGGGTGAAAACTTGAATCTAAATACTTAGAAACATAAATCAAAACGCTTTCTAACTAATCTAAGACTTCAAATTAAAGGGGGATTTGTTTTGGACGAAAATTTAACATAAAACAGAAACTTTAAACTAAACAGATTGTAGAATGTTTTTGGATAAAAAGGATGGATAAAAAGCTAGTTAGGAGGTTCTTCTCCACACATGTCACACTTGCAAACAAAACGATTTTCAGTTGTTCTTCCAATAAATTATAAATACTCAACGCCCCAGATTAACCGTGAATTGCACTAATTAACCCTCAGTTTTTCCACAAGTTATTAAGTTGGATGATTGCATACGACAACTCAAAACATTCCCTACAAGTTCCCTACATGAATTGCATAATAGAGATACAAGCAAGAATCATTAAGTTCTATGAAAAACATAAGCATTGACGAAGCATTCGTTACTATGAATTGCATGAAACTTATGCTAAGAATTCATTCAACGCGATCGTTTTCAAGCGACCTTCACTACTTGTGATTATAAGATTGTAACTATTAGGTGAAACTCCCTCATAATCTAGCATCATATTCATGCATGAAAACTAAGCGTGCACTCTCAATCAACATACACAAATAAGGTAACAATCAAATAGATGAACGAATTTAATCCACAACTTATGAAATAACAACTGAATGTAATCAAATCATATTGCAAGCATGTACATGGTTTCGAATTCCCCCCTAACCAAGGGGGTTTAGTTCCTCATACTCACAACACAAAGAATATCAAAATTAAACATGGAATTCAACGGAAAGACAACACCTAAAACGTTCCAGCAATCCTCAATAGAATGGCATGAACGTCCCAAGCTTTTTCTCCTCCTCTTGTCTGCGGCACAAGAACTAGGACAGGTTCTAGGGGTTATTTAGATGGATGAGTAGGTAAGGAATGATATGGTAGTGTTTAGGGGACATGGGGGTTGCGGCAAAGTGTGAAAATATGGCAGATTGGTGGAGGAAGGCTGCGGCAAGGGGGCTGAATATATTTTGACGAATTTCTGAGTTGTGGTGAGGGTTGTGTGTGCGGCAAGGTGGTAAAACATATATATATATAGGCAGCCAAACCCTAAAGAAATCAGGTTAGACAAATGGGCTAGGGTTTGGGTGCGGCAAGGGTTGGAAATCCACCAGAAAATAGGGTTTCTAGAACATTAGGTGCGGCATGGGCTTAGGGTAGATGGATTAGGGTTTAACTTGGCAGAAATTAAATGATTAGGCCCTAGGGTGCGGCTGATTAAGTGGGCTAGGATTAGGGTTTAGGTGCGGCATGGGCTTAGGGTTTTGGTCATCTAAAAGCCCAAAGCCAAGAATAGAAACTCACGAAAATGGAAACCTCCAAGAATAGAAACTTCCAACTTTAGAAACTTTGGTTGCCAATTCCGACTTCTTTGCTCTTCACTTTCATTTCTTCATTTCTTAAGCTCCTTTGACCTTCAACCTCGTCCATTCCATGTGCTCCATTTACATACACCACATTCCAGCTCAATTTTGCTCCAAAAGCTCCAAATTGCATCATTTCATGTAATATGTCCTTTAAACCTGAAAACACATGAAAGTAGCTTAAAAGACTACTTTAACGAAGAAAACATAACAAAAATGCATAAGAACTAGCTAACTAAGGCGCATAAATATGCTCCTATCAAATTCCCCCACACTTAGCTTTTGCTAGTCCTCGAGCAAAACAAAACAACTAAAGTAAACAAGACGAAACAAAACAAACAAAACATAACCTAAACCTTCCAACGTTTGCCTCAGGGATTTCCAATGCACATGACATGTTAAAGATCGTTATCCCCACAGATTTGAGTCCTCTTTACACAAGCACATACTTAATTAAAGCCACTACTCACTTGTTCACAAGTAATCAATTAAAACAATGCTTTGAATGTAGTAACATGCCTTAGAGAATTCCCTCAATTCCTTACAAGATATACACTCTATTTTCACTCAGATTTTCTAACTCCACACCCTATACTAGTCATATGTGAGAAGATTGATGTAGATATGAAAACGAATGCTCACATATATGTTTCACAACGAATGCAATTTCTAGAGTTAAGAAGCATGTTTAGATATGATCTCATGAATGGAATGCTACTACTTAGATGCGAGAACCAGTGACACCATATGCTCATACCAAATCCAAACTCCACAAATTGACACACATAACACTCAAGATAGAAGTTAAGGGTTGTAATGGGGCTTGGGGTGTTGGTTAACAAGGAGAGGATAGGGAAAACAAACGTTCTTCAAGCAATAGTAAGCAAAGCAATGAAATTGAGACTTAGAATTCACTTAGATTGCAGAAATTAACTTTAAAACACAAGGGAAAGATTTAGACAACTCCTTAGGGCCGAATTCATTGTTTTGGACCCTTACTTCAACAAACAATACTTTGGAACTCTTTTTCTCAACTTTTCAACTTTTTCTTTTTTTTTCTTTTTTCTTTTTTTTTTTTTTTTTTCTTTTCTTTCTTTTGCCGTGCCTCATTCAAGACTTTGGCACACCCATATATCAAGAATCCTTCCCCCACACTTGTTTTCTACAATGCAATGATCAAAAGGAATTCATCTTTGAGTTATGCTTTTACTATGCTTCAAGAACAAAGGTATGGGTGGTCCTACTCTAAGCTAGGTGAGGATAATTGTGGGTTAACAAAGAAAGTAGGCTACACAAGGCTCAACGGGGTTAAATCCTACAAACAAATGAAATAGGGAAATATGGCAATTTGGCTATGGTGGTCACTACTAACTTCATCTTGAATATGTGTTATGCAATTCAATAACATGTTTTGAATGAAATTGGCATGAGTTCTAGTATTTGGAACTAAATGATGAAACGCCTTCTAAGTAGCAACCAAGCAACGAATAATGAGATCATGCAACGACTTTAGAAAACAAAGAATGCACAGATTTTAACTCTCCAAATAAACGTTTAGGTTCAAGTCTCACAAGGTTGTAGCGTTAATTTGAGTTCCTTCCTTCAAGCATGTTACAAAAACTGATTTTTTTTTCTTTTATGATTGCATGTGAATTCATAAGTTATAACCACAACCAAGCATAAACATAGAGTAAATCAAACTTTCATCCATGTTAATCACTCTCTTTAACAGCCATGTATTTAAAAACCAAATCCTCATCATTGTGTTGGAAGGTACCCTAAGACACAAACAAACACACAAAAATAACTCTTTTTTGGGTTTTTTTAAAACAAATTTTTCAAATTTTTCTTTGATTTTCGGATTTTTACTTCAAAACATACTAAAACACACCAAAACTGCTTAAAAACACTTAAAAACAGCAAAGAACAAGTTTTGAAATAATGGGTGATAAAATCCCACGAATTTGCATGAAAAACACTTAGTTACCCCCCCACACTTAAATCAAACATTGTCCTCAATGTTTTAAGCATAGAATCACACAAAGAAACACACAAACAGCAAGTAAAACAACTAAATAGGCAGATTAGAAAGAATCAACAAAGAGAAGGGTTTAGGAACGCAAATCTGGAATTGGAGTGCTTTCTAGGTCTTCCTTTGTTGAATGCATGGGTTGCCTCCCAAGTAGCGCTTGCTTTAACGTCGTACAGCCGGACGAAGACCTCATTCACTCCTTACTAAGGCCCACGGCTTCCAAGGGTATGTCATCCACGGCATGCTCCACAAAGGTGTCATAATAGGGCTTCAAACGATGCCCGTTCACCTTGAATTCGTGTCCCGTTTTCAAGCTTTGGATTTGGACTGCACCATGAACAAAAACATTAGTAATAACAAATGGTCCAATCCACTTAGAACGTAACTTACCGGGAAACAAACGTAAACGGGAATTGAACAATAGCACTTTCTGCCCAATTGAGAATGATTTCCCACGGATCATGTTGTCATGGAAGGCTTTGGTCTTTTGCTTGTAAATGCTTGCATTATCATATGCCTCGTGCCGTATTTCATCAAGCTCATTCAATTGGAATTTCCTAAGACTTCCCGCTTCATCTAAGTGCATGTTGAACTTCTTGACGGCCCAAAGAGCTTTATGCTCCAACTCCACGGGAAGATGGCACGCCTTGCCATAGACAAGTCGAAAGGGGGACATCCCAATGGGGGTTTTGTACGCCGTACGATACGCCCACAGTGCATCATCTAACCGTAAGCTCCAATCCTTCCTTGTTGGCCCAACGGTCTTCTCAAGTATTTGCTTGATCTCTCGGTTGGAAACCTCGGCTTGGCCATTCGTTTGAGGATGGTAAGGTGTAGAAACCTTATGGGTGACATGGTATTTCCTCAATAACGCTTCAATGGTCCGATTGCAAAAGTGTGACCCTCCATCACTAATGATCACTCGTGGCATTCCAAACCTTGCAAAAATGTTAGTTCTAATAAAATCTGCAACCACTTTAGAATCATTAGTCCGGGTGGCCTTGGCTTCCACCCATTTTGACACATAATCAACCGCAAGCAAAATATACATGAAACCATACGATGAAGGGAAGGGACCCATAAAATCAATACCCCAAACATCAAAAATTTCAACATTTAGGATAGAAACCTGCGGCATTTGGTCCTTTGCACTAATTCCACCCATTCTTTGGCATTTATCACATGTTAAGCAAAACGTTCTAGCATCCTTAAAAATACTTGGCCAATAAAATCCACATTGTAACACTTTGAGGGCCGTGCGTTGTGTGCCAAAGTGCCCTCCACATGCATATGTATGACAAAAACTCAAAATTGAATGACATTCAGAATCATGCACACAACGACGTATAATCTGATCGGGACAAAATTTCCATAAGTATGGATCATCCCACACATAAAACCGTGCATCATGCCTAAGTTTGTCACGTTGGTGCCTATTGAACTCACTTGGAATACGTTTTGACACCAAAAAATTAACTATATCAGCATACCACGGTGTACTAACCTTTATGGACAGCAATTGTTCATCGGGGAATGTCTCTGCAATGGGTAGGGACTCCTCATTATGCACCATGCGGCTTAGGTGGTCAGCCACCACATTCTCCACGCCCTTCTTATCCCGAATCTCAATGTCAAACTCTTGTAGAAGCAACAGCCATCGAATTAGTCTAGGCTTGGCCTCTTTTTTTTTTGTGAGCAAATACTTGAGAGCTGCATGATCAGTAAAAATAATGACTTTAGTTCCAAGTAAGTATGAACGAAACTTATCTAATGCAAATACCACAGCAAGTAATTCTTTTTCAGTTGTTGAGTAATTTAATTGAGCATCATTTAATGTTCTAGAAGCATAATAAATAGCATGAGGTTGTTTGTCCTTTCGCTGCCCCAAAACAGCACCAATCGCATAGTCCGAAGCATCGCACATCAACTCGAATGGAAGGCTCCAATCTGGAGGTGTGATAATGGGCGCCGAAGTGAGAGCCTCCTTGAGGTGCTTGAATGCCGTGGAGCATGCATCATCAAACTCAAACGCCACCTCTTTTTGCAGCAATCGGCATAGTGGCTGTGCAATCTTCGAGAAATCCTTTATGAACCGCCTATAAAAACCTGCGTGACCAAGAAACGAACGAACCTCTCTAACCGAAGTTGGAGAGGGTAAGTGACGAACAAGGTCTACCTTAGATTTATCTACTTCAATGCCTTTTTCAGAAATAATATGTCCTAGAACAATACCTTGTTTAACCATGAAGTGACATTTTTCCCAATTAAGCACAAGATTTGTTTCAACACAACGGTTCAAAATCAAACTAAGATTACTCAAACAATCATCAAATGAATTACCAAACACACTGAAATCATCCATAAAAACCTCAATAATTTTCTCAACATAATCTGAAAATATGCTCATCATGCATCTTTGAAATGTAGCAGGTGCATTACATAACCCAAATGGCATGCGACGATAAGCAAATGTACCAAAAGGGCATGTAAAAGTAGTCTTTTCTTGATCATCCGGGGCAATAACAATTTGATTATAACCAGAATATCCATCAAGAAAACAATAAAATGAATGACCCGCTAACCTTTCCAACATTTGATCTAGGAACGGCAATGGGAAGTGGTCCTTCCTCGTGGTGGCGTTTATCTTCCTATAATCAGTGCATACGCGCCAACCGGTTTGGACTCGAGTGGGCACTAGCTCATTCTCTGCGTTCTCCACAACCGTCACTCCAGATTTCTTCGGCACGCATTGGATAGGCGAAACCCACTTACTATCCGAGATAGGATAGATAACTCCACAATCTAACAGCTTGATTATCTCCTTCTTCACAACTTCCATCATCGGAGGGTTAAGACGGCGTTGAGCCTCTCTAGTTGGTTTGGCCCCCTCCTCAAGAAATATATGATGCATGCATGTGGCGGGACTAATACCTTTGATATCGGCCAATGTCCAACCTAGGGCAGATTTGAATTCCTTCAAAACACGCACTAGTTTCTCCTCTTCTTGTGCCGTGAGTGATGAAGAAATGATGGCCGGTAATGTCTCCTTTTCCCCCAAGAAAATGTACTTCAAATGGCCCGGTAATGGTTTGAGATCAAGGGTAGGTGCCTGAACTATAGATGGAAGCAATTTGTTAGTCGAAATGGGAATGGACTCACGGTTAGTATACTTACCATCAAGCTTAGGTGAGGACTCAAGGGCAGCCACAACTTCAAGTAATTCCTCACTAGGGGGCACGGCATGGGATGACTCTTGTATGCCGTGGGCATGCATGCAATCTGCCCCCTTTGTTTTGAGTTCCATGCCTCGTGTAATGACTTTTTCAAGCGCATCGTCATTCAAATCGTCGAGATATCCCTGCGCCAAAGAGTCAATTATATCAATAGAAAAGCATGAATGGTCCTCACTAGGGTATTTAATGGAATCAGAAAGATTAAAATTAACAACTTCCCCATCGAATTCCATGGACAAAGTTCCACTATACACGTCAATCTTCGTCCGAGCCGTCTTCATGAATGGCCTTCCAAGTAGAATGGGCAGCAAAGGAGCATGGTCCGATTCATCCATTTCGAGGACATAGAAATCCGCCGGGAAGACCAAATGATTAACCTGCACAAGAACATCTTCCAAAACTCCCTTTGGATAGGCGTTAGATCTATCGGCCAATTGTATTATTACCCCATCATTTTTCAATGCTCCTAAGTTCATAGATGCATAAATGGAATATGGCATAACATTTATAGAAGCACCTAAATCAAGCATGGCAGATTCAAATCTAGTATTCCCAATGACACAAGGAATGGTAAAGCTACCTGGATCCTTGCATTTGGGAGGTAGTTTGCGTTGCAAGATGGCGGACACATTTTCACCTACCTTTACCACTTCCATAGTCGACATCCTCTTCCTAGTGGTACACAACTCCTTCAAGAACTTAGCATACCTCGGAACTTGCTTGATTGCATCTAACAAAGGTATGTTGACTTGAACTTTGCGAAACGTCTCGAGAATGTCCTTTTCCGCTTCCTCTTTTTTTGTTTGCTTAAATCTACTAGGAAAAGGAACATTCAAAGGAAAAGCATTAGTAGGAACTGAACTTGACACGTTTTTACCTTTATTGGGTGAATTGGACGATTTAGGATCACTTGAAACTTGCGGCACATTTGGTTCCACCTTGGCCGTGAGTGGCCTTTGCTCCTCCTCTTCAATTCTCAACTCATCCTCCTCGTTGGAACGTGAATTGGATGGTTTGAGGTCAGATCCGACTTGCTTTCCACTTCGCAAATGCATAGCTTTTGCAGATTCGAATCCACCTTTCGGATTGACCACCGTTGAGCTAGGCAACCTTCCTTGCTCACGAAATTGCCCCATGAACTCGGCAATCTGTCCCACTTGCTTCTCCAAGTTGTCCACCCTCTTGTCTTGGATTTGCCTCTCTTTGTTTTGAGTTTGGACTTCCTGCGTCAAAGTAGTAAGTAATTGAAAAATCTTATCATTATCACTTGAATTACCTACATTGCTTTGGGCAGGTTGTGCTTGGGCTTGTGGTGGTGCCAACGGTTTTTGATAGAAACCCGGGGGTTGTTGCCTAAATCCGCTTTGTTGTTGACCTTGTTGGGGGTCTCGCCATTTGAAATTCGGATGATCACGCCAACCGGGATTGTAAGTATTAGAGAACGGATCACCACGTGATTGGTATTGGTTGCCATATCCCACGGCATTGAGTGTCTCCCACCCTCCATTCTCTATTAATTGTGGGCACTTGTCCGTAGGGTGTCCTTGCATGGAGCATACGCCACAAGAAGCTACGGTTTTAACTTTTGGACCTTCCACCACCTGAGAAATCAACGTAGTAAGGTTAGCCATTTGATTTTGAAGTTCGGTTATGGCACTTACCTCATTGACTTGGTGTTGCCGTGGGGTACTCCTCTGTCCAACGCCTTCGTATTGTTGAGCGTTCAATGCTCGGTTAGCGATCAAGACCTTGGCATCCCTGGGCGTCTTGTCCACCAATGCTCCACCCGCCGAAGCATCAAGCATTTGACGTTCTAGAGGTAGGAGACCCTCGTAGAAATATTGCAAGAGCAACTCCTCCTTCATCTGATGCTGTGGACAAGAAGCAACAAGTGATTTAAATCGTTCATAATACGTAGGAAAAGACTCACCTTCTTCTTGCTGGATTCCGCTTATCTTTTTGCGTAGGAGGATGATACGAGAAGTTGGAAAGAACTTCTCCAAGTACGCTCTCTTCATACTCTCCCAAGAAGTGACAGTGCCGGGAGCTAACTCATATAACCAATCTTTGGCTTTATCCATCAAAGAGAATGGAAAAGCCTTCATCTTCAAGATATTTCCGTCAACAGTGACGGGAGTCATACTAGAGCAAACTACTTCAAATTCTTTCAAATGTTTGTTAGGATCTTCCATGGACAAGCCATGGTATTTAGGAATATGATGAAGCAAACTTGACTTTAATTCAAACTCATCCGTCTTACCTTGGGCAGCCGTGGGGTATTGAATGCACAAGGGTGCGGCATTACCCAATCCCGAAGCTGCAAGCTCCTTGAGTGTACGGTTGTCCACCGCCATGCCTTGGACTTCTTCAAATATCCCTGCCGTGGCTTCCTCCTCCTCTTCTTCAAATTCAGAGACGGACTCGGAACTTGCACTTGATTCACTAGGTTCCGGGTTCTTCCTCTTCCGTCTCAACTCACGCTCAAAATCGTCGTCAAAGTCTAAAATATGTTCGTGAACCGGATTAGAACTCCGAGTCATAAACAAGTACCTGAAACAAGGAAAACAAAACTAGGTCAGAGACTTAACAAAAATAAAGTAAACAGAAAATAACAATCCAAGGGATTAGCAAAGTTGCTAATCCCCGGCAACGGCGCCAAAAATTTGATGCGAAATAATTAAGCACACAAATTAAAACCCTCTTGTGACAATTGTAGTAAAGATGCAAGTAGGGATCGTTCTAGACCGGGGATTAGGAGGGATTGCTAAACACTTGGAAACTGACTTAAAAACTCAAAAACAAAGTTTCAAACACTAAACTCGACTCAAAGAATGCAAAACTAAAAGTTAAAACACTTAAACAAACCTAAAACCCAAAACAGCAACTAGAAGACTCAAAACTGCCTAAAAACCACTTTCTGGGCAGTTTTGAGCACCTACACTAATTTGGACGAAATTGGGTGAAAACTTGAATCTAAATACTTAGAAACATAAATCAAAACGCTTTCTAACTAATCTAAGACTTCAAATTAAAGGGGGATTTGTTTTGGACGAAAATTTAACATAAAACAGAAACTTTAAACTAAACAGATTGTAGAATGTTTTTGGATAAAAAGGATGGATAAAAGGCTAGTTAGGAGGTTCTTCTCCACACATGTCACACTTGCAAACAAAACGATTTTCAGTTGTTCTTCCAATAAATTATAAATACTCAACGCCCCAGATTAACCGTGAATTGCACTAATTAACCCTCAGTTTTTCCACAAGTTATTAAGTTGGATGATTGCATACGACAACTCAAAACATTCCCTACAAGTTCCCTACATGAATTGCATAATAGAGATACAAGCAAGAATCATTAAGTTCTATGAAAAACATAAGCATTGACGAAGCATTCGTTACTATGAATTGCATGAAACTTATGCTAAGAATTCATTCAACGCGATCGTTTTCAAGCGACCTTCACTACTTGTGATTATAAGATTGTAACTATTAGGTGAAACTCCCTCATAATCTAGCATCATATTCATGCATGAAAACTAAGCGTGCACTCTCAATCAACATACACAAATAAGGTAACAATCAAATAGATGAACGAATTTAATCCACAACTTATGAAATAACAACTGAATGTAATCAAATCATATTGCAAGCATGTACATGGTTTCGAATTCCCCCCTAACCAAGGGGGTTTAGTTCCTCATACTCACAACACAAAGAATATCAAAATTAAACATGGAATTCAACGGAAAGACAACACCTAAAACGTTCCAGCAATCCTCAATAGAATGGCATGAACGTCCCAAGCTTTTTCTCCTCCTCTTGTCTGCGGCACAAGAACTAGGACAGGTTCTAGGGGTTATTTAGATGGATGAGTAGGTAAGGAATGATATGGTAGTGTTTAGGGGACATGGGGGTTGCGGCAAAGTGTGAAAATATGGCAGATTGGTGGAGGAAGGCTGCGGCAAGGGGGCTGAATATATTTTGACGAATTTCTGAGTTGTGGTGAGGGTTGTGTGTGCGGCAAAGTGTGAAAATATGGCAGATTGGTGGAGGAAGGCTGCGGCAAGGGGGCTGAATATATTTTGACGAATTTCTGAGTTGTGGTGAGGGTTGTGTGTGCGGCAAGGTGGTAAAACATATATATATATAGGCAGCCAAACCCTAAAGAAATCAGGTTAGACAAATGGGCTAGGGTTTGGGTGCGGCAAGGGTTGGAAATCCACCAGAAAATAGGGTTTCTAGAACATTAGGTGCGGCATGGGCTTAGGGTAGATGGATTAGGGTTTAACTTGGCAGAAATTAAATGATTAGGCCCTAGGGTGCGGCTGATTAAGTGGGCTAGGATTAGGGTTTAGGTGCGGCATGGGCTTAGGGTTTTGGTCATCTAAAAGCCCAAAGCCAAGAATAGAAACTCACGAAAATGGAAACCTCCAAGAATAGAAACTTCCAACTTTAGAAACTTTGGTTGCCAATTCCGACTTCTTTGCTCTTCACTTTCATTTCTTCATTTCTTAAGCTCCTTTGACCTTCAACCTCGTCCATTCCATGTGCTCCATTTACATACACCACATTCCAGCTCAATTTTGCTCCAAAAGCTCCAAATTGCATCATTTCATGTAATATGTCCTTTAAACCTGAAAACACATGAAAGTAGCTTAAAAGACTACTTTAACGAAGAAAACATAACAAAAATGCATAAGAACTAGCTAACTAAGGCGCATAAATATGCTCCTATCAACCATTCGACATTAGTTTCTCCACCCTCATTTACAATCACATTTGGGAGCTCCAACACCGAAGGCACTCTTCAAGGAATTCAATATCAGTTTTGCTTCAAGGGTTCCTTCTACTTCATTCTATGTTCATTCATGTTGTGTATGTTTATGTTAAATCTTGTGTAAACATGAATTGTAACTAATCCTCCTCTAGGGATTCGATGTAACCTTGCAAAGTTTGCCATGTAATTAAGTTAGAATGCTCATTTTGTCCATCTATTTCTTGTTTCATTTTCTGTTTTAATGGTGACTTAGTATGTTGATTTTAATGTTTGATCATCATTTGAATTAATCACTAAGTTGTGTAGCCAAGATTAAAAGCACACATCATGCATAATCTTGGTAGATATGTGAATGAATGAAGGGAATGTTTAGCACACATCCTGCCGAATTACTCCCTTTGGTTTTATGAAAGTTTCTTGTACATTACATAATCTTGATTATGAACCAAAGTTGCACATGACAATTAGGTTCATGATTAGAGACATTTGATCAAATCCACACATCATATGGTTGATCATATCCAAGTGAAACAAACTCAAGAAATAGGTAGATGGATGAGTATAAACTAACTTGACAAACATGGATTTAATTGAGCAATGGTGAAATCGAATCCCTAGTTTCATTTCCATTGATACTATCTCGTTATATTGGTTGTTGATTCATTTAGTTGTGTTTACTTCTTTTATTTATGCTTTTAAGTAACAACAACAAATCTGCTCAATTTGATTAGTTTGATTCATTTCTTAGATTTCTTGCAAACAAGTAGTTACATAGGTCCAATTAGTCCCTGTGGATTCGACACCCTTGCTTATGCCATTATACTAAATATATTCTGCCATTAAGAAAGGAATTATACATCAACAAAAATGGCGCCGTTGCCGGGGACTGATTTCAGTCCCTTGTAATTGCTTGTTTGCTTGTTTGCTATTTTGATTAGTGTCAAGGTTCATAACTTGTCGATTTGATAATTGGAAGTTGATTTAAGTTGCATACATTTCAGGTGTGGAAAAGAATCCCTTAGCCATTCCATTATCCATTGGTTTACATCAACTTGCTTTACAATCTGCTTTTGTTATAATCTGACCATTTAATTGCATTTCGTCCAAATACAATTTCCTCCATATTTTGTTAGGTTTTAGGCTTAGAATCTGTCTTATCTTGTGTTTTGAAGCATTTTGAGTCAAGCTCAAACCTAATTTTCGTCCAAAATTGAGTTTAGTGTCAAAACTGCCCAGTTTGTGTTTTTAGGCAGTTTTGAGAGTTTTTAGCTTGTTTTGAGTCTTGTCAATCTGTTTTGAATCCTTTGAGTCTTTGTTTTGTCCAAATTAGTTAGAAAGTGTTTTGAATTATGTTTATAAGTGTTTTGATTCAAGTTTCCATCCAATTTCGTCCAAATTAGTGTAGGTGCTCAAAACTGCCCAGAAAGTGGTTTTTAGGCAATTTTGAGTCTTCTAGTTGCTGTTTTGGGTTTTAGGATTGTTTAAGTGTTCTAAGCGTTTAGTTCCACATCCCTTGAGTCCTTTCAAACGTTTTTAAGTTTATCTTTGTTCATTTCATTGTTGTTTGCTAGTAGATTTTCATTCACACTTGTGTTATTTTATTTAAGGTAGTTTATGTCAAATAGACTTGTTGAGTTAGGCCAAAGAATTGAACGGTTGAAGGGCCACACTTTGGAAAACTTTGTGCCATCAAGTTCATCCCTAATCAGTGAGGAAGAGGAAAGGACTTCACCTAGTTCAACAAGTAAAGGATCTGAGCAATTTGATTGGGAAAGAGAGGAAGAGATGGCGGGCAACCAAGATGAACTTAGAGCTTTGGAGGACTTTGCTCAACCAATCATACCAAATTCACCTTCATGCATCTTGCTGCCCACAGAAGCAAGATGAACTTGAGAGTTTTTGGATTGTTTTATTTTCGTTTGTTCTTTTTATTCCAGATTCTTAATCTTGTTTTGTTTCTTGTTTTAGGTACTAGTTTATGACTCGGAGTTTTCATCCGATTCGTGAACATATCCTGGAGTGATTGGGTTCTTCGTCCGGCTGCAAGACGTAAAAGAAAGCGCTACTTGGGAGGCAACCCAATGCACTGAATAAACAAAGCATGTTCAAAAAAAAAAAAAAAAAAAAATTTATTTATTAAAAAAAAGATACTAAACATGGAGAAAGGTGGAGCTTCACAAAGGTTGTTTACGTGAAGCCCCACTACGAGGCGCAGAAGCGGAAGGCATAGAAGCAGAAGGCATCGAAGCGGGAGGCATCGGAGCGGAAGCCATCGGAACGGGAGGCATCGGAGCTAGAGCATTCCAGGCCTCAATACTTGGCCAAGCGCTGGATGACCCAGGAAAAAGGTGCCTCTGGAGATAAGCCGCAAGCCTTTGACGGTCACTTTGGATTCGACCCTCAGATTCATGCAGCTCATCAAGCTTCCTTTTCATCCCCGACGAATAGTTATTTGCAAGCACATGCAAACTTCTATTCTCGTACTTAAGCTGCTGGATCTCTTGCTTAAGTCTTTCCACCTCTGCCATCAATGATTCCACCTGACGGGACCGAGCAAGCAGGCGTTGGCCCATGTTGGACACAGAACTCGCACACTAAACACTAAGTGCGAGGGACTCTTGAACGGCCAACTCATCGGACCGTCCTGACAGCAGCCTACTATCTTTTGGAGTGAGGAGGTTCTTAGCTACTATTGTAGCTGTTGTGGCGTCCTGCATCACGGAGTCTTCACCTGTAAGAAGACCGTTAGAAGATAAGAAAGAAGGGCGCCATACGTTACCTTGACGCGGCGCGCCCGTATCACTGCTAAGGCTCAATTCCAAGCTAAGGTTCGATGAGTTTGCCATTTTTCTAAAGTGTTCAAAGAGAAGGGATGGAGTTAAATTTCAAAGGCCCGGAGTCGATTTTCAAGAATGGGAAAACTTCAGAGTGTGTTTGTTGTGGTGATTGATAGCTCAATAAAAAAGCCAAAGCGACGCGTCCACCGATTCAAAAAGCCGGAATTTCCGGCGTAATTTAGGCGACGCTCCCTCAGCTTTTCAGAAAACGCGTTCAACTTTGTCAAAAGATTTCTGACAAAGCTGAAAACACGTGGAGGCCATCATCGCAACTACACATCTTTAGCCGACAAGCGCAAAGTTCGGCGACGCTTTCTCTGCTTTTCAGAAAACGCGTGCAGCTTTGTCAAAAGGAGCCGCATCCGCACTACTACGTGTCGTTCAGAAAGCAAAAGGGCGTCGTTCAGAAATCGAAGGGGCGCCTGCTCAGAAATCGAAGAGACGTCTTCAAAGATCGAGGAGGTGCCACTATTTCAAAAAGCCAGATTTGTGGGATCAAAACGTTTGTCGACAAGGGTAAAAGAAGAGTACCACCACTTGATATTATCTCTATATATGTCGACCTTCGTCTTTTATGGCAAGGAAAACCTGAAGAAAATGCCCAACTCTCCCTCACCTCTGAGGGCGCACTCCCAGCAAATCCTTTCGAAATACTCAATTCTTTCTTCTTCCCCAAAGATGATACCAGATGCCTGGAGTACATATGACCCAGGAGGAAACAGCACAACAAATACATGTGCTGAATCATTCACCGCTTCTTCAAAAGCAAAGGTATCTCATATCATAAAGGTCAAAAGCAAAAGTATCTCATATCATGCTCTTTCCCTGTCTTTTTCTTTGTCCTTGTTCTTACTCGCATGGCAAAGTAAAAGAAGCAATCAGCCGGCACTTGGAGTCAATCTTCCGATCTGGAGCCAACTGCCTGGAATCTATTCTTGATTGCTTACCTAGCGTTGCTCTCGAGTAGTCATCTTCAACGGTTGATACACTTCCGGAGAAGGGACCACTTCTGCAAAGGGGAGCGAATAAGGCAAGTGAAAATGATACATTGAAGCATGTGGAGACAAACATAGGCTGAGTTATCCTCCAACCCTTTTCAATACGAATTGGAAAGATTGAACAAAGAAACAGACCAAAAGGGTAAGCTCAGACCTTCGGGGAAGACCAAATGAATCCTGCTGCCCAGTTCAACAGTAGCACAAAGGAAAATCAATGATGGGCGGAAACCAGTTCAAGAGTAAGCTTGTGGAGTCACTATGATCAAAGCCTCAATGCAATTACCAAGGAGAAGAGGGAATTTACACTCCATAACCAGATTTGCGTCCCTAAACTCTTCTCTTTGTTAATTACATTCTGCCATGTTTAGTATGTTTAAATTGCTTTTTGTGTGTTTACTTATGTTTTGTGTGAATCTATGCTTAAAACATTGAGGACAATGTTTGATTTAGGTTTGGGGGTATTGGGTAACTAAAGTGTTTTGATGCAAATTCGTAGGGTTTTATCCACCATAACTTCTAATGTTGTTCCTTGCTGTTTTAAGGTGTTTTTTTTTTAAGTTGTTTTAGAGTGTTTTAGTGTGTTTTGTTTTATAATTCGAAAATCCCATAAAAATTTGAAAAATTGTTTTGAAAAACCCAAAAAGAGTTGTTTTTAAGGTTGTTTTGTGTTTGTGCCTATTTGAGGTGTTAGTGTTGGTTAAGAATGTTTTTGCATGCTAATACGAATGTATATGAGGATTATGTTTGAAAACAAACGATTGGGTTGCTATGGAAAAGAGTTGCATCTTGTTGTCATTTATAAGGCTATAACTCTTGAAATTATGATGATAGAGGTACCATACTCAAATTCTGGAAGAAGAATAGTGGAGACTACCCTAGTGAGTTATTTTGAGCCTATTTGCTTCTTTGAGAGGGTTTAAAGTGTTTCTACTCCTATCTCTTTCTTTCAATTTCACTTTAAATGATCTCATTACTTCTATTTTGATTGGATACTAAGAATTACTCTCTTTGCAGATACCATGTGTTTAGTATCATTCGTGAATGAACTCAATGAGATGATGTTAGGCTATGCATGTTTAACTACTAAAAGGCTTAAATCCTACCCATTTGTGTGTTCCATTCACCCTCGTTGCAGCCAAACACTTTAGCCCAATTCTTTCATCACCCACACCACATTCTAGCCCATTACAAGCCATACCTTATAGTTTGGGGAATACCAAGGTGATGAAGACTAAAAGTAAATTGAGTTATAAAGCAAGATTGTGGCGTGTACCGAGGGCACCTATGTTGAAAATGTTTCTAAAAAAAAAAAAGAGAAAAAAAAAGAAAAAAAAAAAAGAGTATCAAAGTGGATACAAATTCCAAATCGCCTAATTATAAAGCATACGGCCTGGACGCCAAAAACAAAAGAAGACAAATGCCAGTGAAGAGCCTCAAAGACACTTTGGTATGCCCCAAACTCTAGCATTTCATATCAAGTCTTTCATAACCTATACCCTAAGCCTTGCATTACAACCTTGAGAAAGACCTAGCTGATCATTGAGGATGTATTCATGGGTGATGGTAAGTGTGTGTGTTATCTATATTCTTAGTATTTGATTCATTTCATGAGATCTACTCAGAAATTGTGCTTTCATTTCGAAATTCATATGTGAGACTTTTGATTCCCTTTACATAATTTCGCTCATATATGCTTGTGGTGAGACTAAAACCTTAGGGTCTGAGTAAGAACTTGAGTGGATTCTGTGAGGAGTAGAGTTGAGGCGAATTCTATCTTAAGCATTTGGGTATGGTGACCTTGAAGTTGTAAGACATGGAGAAATATCTTTATATGTTACAATTGATTCGATTCTTTGAAGTGGAAAACTTTTGAGTTTGAATATATGACAAAATCTTCATTAGTTCTTATTAGTTTGTTTAAAGCATGTTTTAACCAAGTTGTTTGCAGATTTTGTAAATGTTTGTGGGTGTCATCACTGTAAACCCTCAGGAGACACAACTCCTCCAACTAGGGACACCTAGGGGTTCAAAGGCTTGTTGCACATGCTCAGTGCAATCGTTTGGCCAGCGAAAGTGGTTTAGTTAGATGTTTGTGTTTTGTGTGTTTTAGTTTTAAGTTTGCTCGAGGACTAGCAAAAACCAGGTTTGGGGGTATTTGATAAGTCATATTTTGCATGCATGTATAGCTTTCTTATTTGGCGTTTTTGTATTGTTTTTGGATTAAACTAGTTGCATTTTACATTATTTGGTGTTAGTGTGCAGCCAAGTGTGAATTTGGATCAAAGGGAAAGCAAATGAAGTAAAAACATTCCAGAAATGATGTGAAGTGTTAAGAGATGTAATTCAGCCATTTTGGGTGATTCTAAACAAAGCAAAAACATGGATGTCACCTATGTGGTTCCAACATCAAAACATGCATTCACATGCATGTCACAACCTTAGCCGTGTGTTCCCATATCATCCCATCAGATTATACACTTCTAAACACCAAACATGCAATCACATGCATGATAACATCCATTCCGTGCAGATTCCATGTTTTAACACCCAAAACATCCCTCACATGCATGTCCACAACCTGACCCGTGCATTCCATTTCCCTTCTTCACTTCTCTTTGCAGAAATTCACATGCATGGTGATTAAACAAGTAACTCCTTGCAGCCACCATTTCAGAAATCAAATCCATCCCTTTGTCCATGCCGTGAGCTTTCTGCCATTCCCAGAGTTTTATAACCAATTTGCAGATTCCACTCCCTTGCTTGCAGACATTCCACATGTGTTTGGATTAAATAAACCACTTACTTGCAGAGCATGTCCATGCTTTGCAGGTAGCATGCCAGAAATCCACTAAAACAACCATTTCATGCGATCCCAACTCTAATGCCCATACCGTGCACATTAATACTCTCTGCAACACCCCTTTCACATGGACCATGTCAGATTTTCACATGCATTCCAATTGTCTTCCCATCATCAATCATATTCAGAAATTAATTAAGGGGAATCACTCATCTCTCTCTCGGATCCAATTTCCATTACACACTCAATTGGCTCCATTTTTCTGTCTTCCATCTCAGAAACACAATCATTTCCATCACTTAAGCTCTGCCATCTGAGTTAAAAAAAGCCAAGATCCAATCTGATTGTCTCCCCATCATTAGACTCATTCAGAAATGCACCAAGACTTAGGGATTTGCTCTCTCAGATTCATGGGATCACACACACTCTATTTGCTCTAATTTCTGTCCATCATTCACTCTCATTCCCCCTCTCCATTCCATTGCATTCGACACTCTCACACTTTCACAGAAACTGTCCATTTCTCTCCATTTATGCACCACTCACAGAAACCATTCGACATTAGTTTCTCCACCCTCATTTACAATCACATTTGGGAGCTCCAACACCGAAGGCACTCTTCAAGGAATTCAATATCAGTTTTGCTTCAAGGGTTCCTTCTACTTCATTCTATGTTCATTCATGTTGTGTATGTTTATGTTAAATCTTGTGTAAACATGAATTGTAACTAATCCTCCTCTAGGGATTCGATGTAACCTTGCAAAGTTTGCCATGTAATTAAGTTAGAATGCTCATTTTGTCCATCTATTTCTTGTTTCATTTTCTGTTTTAATGGTGACTTAGTATGTTGATTTTAATGTTTGATCATCATTTGAATTAATCACTAAGTTGTGTAGCCAAGATTAAAAGCACACATCATGCATAATCTTGGTAGATATGTGAATAAATGAAGGGAGTGTTTAGCACACATCCTGCCGAATTACTCCCTTTGGTTTTATGAAAGTTTCTTGTACATTACATAATCTTGATTATGAACCAAAGTTGCACATCACAATTAGGTTCATGATTAGAGACATTTGATCAAATCCACACATCATATGGTTGATCATATCCAAGTGAAACAAACTCAAGAAATAGGTAGATGGATGAGTATAAACTAACTTGACAAACATGGATTTAATTGAGCAATGGTGAAATCGAATCCCTAGTTTCATTTCCATTGATACTATCTCGTTATATTGGTTGTTGATTCATTTAGTTGTGTTTACTTCTTTTATTTATGCTTTTAAGTAACAACAACAAATCTGCTCAATTTGATTAGTTTGATTCATTTCTTAGATTTCTTGCAAACAAGTAGTTACATAGGTCCAATTAGTCCCTGTGGATTCGACACCCTTGCTTATGCCATTATACTAAATATATTCTGCCATTAAGAAAGGAATTATACATCAACAAAATACACTGAAATCATCCATGAAAACCTCAATGATCTTTTCAACAAAATCGGAAAATATACTTACCATACACCTTTGGAAAGTGGCCGGTGCGTTGCATAAGCCAAATGGCATGCGACGATAAGCAAATGTTCCAAAGGGACAAGTGAATGTGGTCTTCTCTTGATCATCCGGGGCTATCACAATTTGGTTATATCCAGAGTATCCATCAAGAAAACAGTAAAAAGCATGACCGGCTAACCTTTCGAGCATCTGGTCGATGAATGGCAAAGGAAAGTGATCTTTCCTAGTCATGGCATTTAGCTTCCGGTAATCGATACATACCCGCCATCCAGTCTGAATGCGTGTAGGCACGAGCTCATTCTCATCATTCTTGATAACAGTTACTCCGGACTTCTTGGGAACGACTTGAACTGGAGAGACCCAACGGCTATCGGAGATAGGGTAGATCACTCCGCAATCTAAAAGCTTGATTATTTCCTTCTTCACCACTTCCATCATCGGAGGGTTGAGACGGCGTTGAGCCTCTCGAGTTGGTTTAGCCCCCTCCTCAAGAAGTATACTGTGCATGCAAGTGGTAGGGCTTATTCCTTTAATGTCGGCCAAAGTCCACCCTATGGCCGTTTTGTGTTCTCGCAGCACCCTCACAAGCTGTTACACTTGCAAACAAAATTGATTCTCAGTTGGTCTTTCGATAAGTTGTGAAACTCAATGCTCCAAGTTAATTAGATCCGCTTAGATTAACTTTCAGATTTCCTTAAATTCGTTGGATTGAATGGAATACGCATTACAACCAAATTGTTCTTAATCAAAGTCCCTAACTATGGAATACGCATGATAGAGACATTTAACCAAGATCATTAAGTTCAACGGAAATCATAAACATCGACGAGGCATTCGTTACCATGGAATACGCATGAAACTTATGCCAAGAATTCGTTTAACGCGATTGTTTATAAGCAACCTCTACTACATGTGAATATAAGTTCATAACGATTAGGTGAAATTCACTTATATTCTAGCGTCATATTTATGCATGAAAATTAAGCTTGCAATCTCAATGAACATACATAAATAAGTTATCAATCAAACAGTTAAACGAATTGAATCCACAACTTATGAAATTCCAACCAAACGTAATCAATTCAAAATGCAAATATAAACATAGTTTCGAATCACCCCCTAGCTAAAGGGGGTTTAGTTCCTCATAACTTTGAAATCAAAGAAACACCTAAACATTCCAACAACTCAAACGTGAATTGTATGAACGTTTAGGCACTCTTCTCTTCCCTTCTCATACGTACAAAACAAAGAGAATTAAATTTAAACTTTGAAATCAAAGAAACACCTAAACATTCCAACAACTCAAACTTGAATTGTATGAACGTTTAAGCACTCTTTTCTTCCTCGTTGTTGTAGCACAAAGTCTAAGGTGAGCTTAAGGGCTTTAGGTGTATGTGGAATGGAGTAGGGAGTGGTTGGAGATGGAAGAATGAAGAGAAAATATGCAGAAAATGAAGTGGGATTCACGGCAATGGAATGGTATTTGTGTTGTGTGAAGTGTTGTGAATGGAAATATGAGATATGAATTGAATGGGGAGTGAATGAATGAATGCTAGGGTATTTATAGGGGTAGTGGAGGGAACATATGGCTGTTTGTTTAAGCATTTGTGTGGAGGAATGATGGAAAAACAGCTAGGACACATGTGAAAACTGGAATTGCACAAGGGGAGCAAAGGGAACCCACGGCATGGATGGATTTGCATGTGTTTGGGAAGTTTTCTTGCTCATTTTCTGGATGCAATGATGAAGAGTTTAATAATTAATGCATGTAGGTGGTTGAAATGATGAAGAATGAGTGGTGGATGTGTGAATGATTGAATGTGCATGTGGGTGAATGTGAAGGGAATGCATGTGAGGATGCTGGAAATGCAATGGAACTCACGGCACAAAGGTTCTTTGGTGATGAATGTGGTTGATTTAATGGAGGAACAAGTGCATGTGTTGAATTGGTGGTGCATGTGATTAAAGATGGAGAAGGTGGTGTAATGATGAAGTAGGAAGGTGGAAATGCATGTGAGATGTTTGGAAAGGAATAAAGAATGAATGGTGGAAATGTGAGTGAATGATGTGCATGTGTGAGAATGCATGTGGAATTAAGAGGAGTATGGAAGTGAAATAAATGAATGATATGTTAAGTGATAAGTGAATGATATGTGGTGAGTGATAAGTGAATGGTTTGATAAGTGATAAATGAACTAGTTTAAAGGGCTAGGGTTTAAGTACATAGAATGGGCCTAAAATAGGTTGGTTTGTATGGCATAATGTGATTGTGGATTGGGCTAGAGTTTAAGTACATGAAATGGACCCAAATTGCTCCTCCTTGCATGGCAAGGAATGGTGTTTGTGTTAAGCCCATGGCAAGGTGTTATGTGATTGGGTTAGGGCCATTGTTTTGTGTCTTCAAGTGCATACAAGGCCTTCAAATTCGTCCATCCTCTTGGCTCCATGGATAAGCTATCCAATCCATGCCCAAAAATGCTCCAAATGGCCTCAAAATGCACTTTCATGCTCCCTAGGCCCTTAGAACCTGAAAACACACAAAAGAAGCATAAAGGACTAAAATAACGAGAGAAACATAACGTAAATGCACGAGAACAAGCCATTTAAGTCGCATGAATATGCTCCTATCATCTACTCCAATGAAGATAAGGAAGAAGCAAGAAACAAGGAACCTTATCCAACCTTATCCAACCTTATCTTATCCTATCCTAGAAACCCTATCCTATCCTATCTCTAACATTATCCTATTCTATCCTATCCAAATCAGATTGGGACCTAAACCTAGCTACTTAGGGAGAATCAATTACACATTTAAACACCTATTTCAGTTTCTAGAAGACTCATCCATACCATTGCCGCAAATCACCATTCCTTGTAGGTTTAGGAATCACAATCCTTTTCCTACTCCTATATCACATGTCCTAGGCCCTTTAGGATTAGGAAATCTGCCTTAAACACAGTTTCTAGAACACCTAATCCTATCCCTACATGTGTGCCGCACCTAGCCTTCTAGAACTCCCTAATTCCTAGCCGAAATTCCTATTCCCATTCCCATTTAATTTCTGCCTTGAGTTAACCTTTTTACAATGGGATTAGGCAATCCTTTTCCTTCACTAAGTGTGCCAAAATAGCCTATATAAACAGCCTTGCCGTGCCATTTAATGATCACCATCCCTTCACACCACATTCATAAATCCCTTCAGAAATCAACCCTTGTCGTGACCTTGCAACCACCCATCCATCATTCCCCTACTTCCATACATCCATCCCAACCTCTATACACCACCATAACCCCTTGCCGCACCACCATATATACCTAAAACCATCCAAAATCCAGAAAATCGTCCACAAACTCACCATAGACCTTTGTGCCGTGACCTAGCAAGGAGAAGGAGAAGGAAGACCAACCCTTGGGCGTGTGTACATTCAAGTTGGAGTGTTGGACGTGTCTAGGTGTAATCTATCTTTTATTTTCAATGTTTAAATCTATATTGCTTTGTTTTGTCATGAACATGAGAGGCTAAACTCGTTTTAGCCTAGGGATGCTTTGAAACCATGATTACAATTATAATATGATTTGATTAATTCCAGTTGTGATTTCATAAATTGCGAATGCAATTTACTTAACCGTTTGATGGATAACTTGTTCTTGTATGTTTATTAGGGAGGCCTACTTAATTTGCATGCTTGAATTTGGGGCTAGAATATAAGGGTGTTTCACATAATCGTCACAAACTTATATTCACAAGTAGTTAAGGTTGTTTTCACAATCATGTTAAGTAAATTCCTAGCATGCGTATCATGATGTCATAGTTACAAGTGCTTTGTCAATACTTATGGTTTCCATTGAACGTAATGATCTTTAACCGTATCTCTATTATGATGTCATGTAGGGGACTTTTTGAAGAATGCTTTGGGTTGTCGTATGATGTCATCCAATCCACTAACTTAAGGGAAATCTGAGGGTTAATTAGTGATGTCACGGTTAATCTGGGGTGTTGAGGTTCATGGTTTATCGGAAAAGCAACTGGAAATCAATTATTGTTAGAAAGTATCATGTGTGGAGAAGTATCCCTTGGCTATCCCATCATCCATTAGTTTTTCTTATTTTCGTCCAAAATCTGTTTTAAAGTTTTAAGTCACTTGTTTTCTTTTAAATTCGTCCAAAATCAAAACCCCCTTTCTTATTTGTTCCAAATCTGTCCAAAAGAGTCTTTTTGAGTCTTTAGAGTCAAAACCAAGTGTATTTTCGTCCAAATTAAGTCATAGAGTCTAAATTGAGTCTTTTTGGTTGTTCTTGGTTGTTTTGAGTCTTTAAAGTTTGTTTTGAGTCATATAAGTTAGTAAGAGTCTTGTGAGTCTATTTAAAGTGTTTTAAAACATATTTTCACATCTTTGAGTCAATTTTCATTAGATTAGCAATCCCTCCTAATCCCCGGCCTAGAACGATCCCTACTTATATCTATACTACAATTGTCGAAAAGAGGGTTTAATTTGTGTGCTTATATATTTCGCATCACCCTGGTTCTCGCGTCTAAGTAGTGGCATTCCATTCATGAGATCATATACATGTTAATAATTCCAGAAAGTGCCTTCTTTGATTATACATATGTGAATATTAGTCTACATGCTTACATCAATCTTCTCACATATACCTAGTGTAGGGAGTGTAGTCAGAAAATCTGTGTGAAAATAGAGTGTGTCCAGTGAGGAATTGGGGGATTCTCTAAGGCATGTTACTACATTCAAAATCATGTTTTAATTGATTAAATGGGAGCTAGTGTGTGGTAACTATGGTTAAGTATACGATCAAGGGTAGGGATAACTAAAATCTATGTATGTGGCGTTCTTTAATATGTCATGTTGCATTGGAAATCCCCGAGGTACATGTTGGAAGGTCTAGATTGTGTTTTGTTCATTTCGTTTTGCTCGAGGACTAGCAAAAGCTAAGTGTGGGGGAATTTGATAGGAGCATATTTATGCTACTTAGTTATGTTGTTTCCTTGCGTTTAGTTACTTAATTACTATCTATTTTAGTCTTTTAAGCTATTTTCGTATGTTTTTAGGTCCTAATGGCAAAAGGAGCAAGAAAGTGCATTTTGAGGCTATTTGGGGCAGTTTTGGGCATGGATTGGATAGCTTAACTATGGAGCAATGTGGATGGACGAAATTGAAGTCAAGAAGGGCTAGGAAAGTCTACAAATCTGGTGGATGAAGTCCTAATGCAATGAAGATAAGGAAATAGCAAGAAATAAGGAACCTTATCCAAATTTCCTTATCTTATCCAAACCTTATCCAACCTTATCTTATCCTATCCTAATCTTTTCCTACCTTAATTCCAACTTCAAAGAGGACTCCTTTTCACATTAAATCATCTAAATATCAAGTTCTAGAAGCCCTATTTTCGTGCATTAAGTTTATGCCACATGTAACCCTTCTAGAAGTTCTAGAATCTGCCACAAGGACCATTCCTTGTCCTCCTTGGAATCTAATTGAAAGTATCCTTGTTCTTTGGTGATTTGGAGTCCTAATTCCTCTCCTTTTCAGCCCAAATTCCTGCCTCCCCTTCACCCTATAAATACTTGATGCCACAACACTCAAAAATCACCACCCTCTACCACAAATTCACACCACACCATCCACCACACCTCAAGAGCCTAAATTCACACAAATCCCCATTGTTGGCAGCAAGGAAGGAAGGAGGAGCCACCTGGAGTGTTTCTAGGTGTATTCTATCTTTGTTTTTAATGTTTAATTTATATTCTCTTTGTTTTGTTGTAAACATGAGGAGCTAAACTTGTTTTAGCTAGGGGAGACTTTGAAACCATGATTATATTTGCAATATGAATTGATTAATTCCAGTTGTTATTTCATAAATTGTGAATGCAATTTACTTAACCGTTTGATGGATAACTTATTCTTGTTTGTTGATTAAGGGTGCACACTTAGTTTGCATGCATGAATTTGGGGCTAGAATATAAGGGAGTTTCACATAATCGTTACAAACTTATATTCACAAGTAGTTAAGGTTGTTTTCACAATCATGTTAAGTAAATTCCTAGCATGAGTATCATGATGTCATAGTTACAAGTGCTTTGTCAATACTTATGATTTTCATAGAACGTAATGATCTTTGATTGTATCTCTATTATGATGTCATGTAAGGGACTTTTGAAGAATGCTTTGGGTTGTCGTATGATGTCATCCAATCCAATAACTTAAGGAAAATCTGAGGGTTAATTAGTGATGTCACGGTTAATCTGGGGTGTTGAGGTTCATGGTTTATCGAAAAGCAACTGGAAATCAATTTGTATGCAAGTGTGTCATGTGTGGAGAAGAACCCTCTAGCTAGCTAATCACCCATTGATAAGTCACATTTTGCATACATTTATATCTTCCTTATTTGGCTTCTTTGTGATTGTTTTGGATTAAACTAGTTGCATTTTACATTATTTGGTGTTAGTGTGCAGCCAAGTGTGAATTTGGATCAATGGGAAGGCAAAATCATTGAAGTCAGCTATGTGGTTCCAACACCAAAACATGCATTCACATGCATGTCACAACCTTGGCCGTGTGTTCCCATATCATCCCATCATTTTATGCACTTCTAGCACCAAATCAGATTCCACACAATCATGCCGTGCACTCCCATGTGATTGCTGATAGGAGCATATTTAGGCGACTTACTTAGCTTGTTTTCGTGCATTTATATTGTTAATTCATAGTTGTTTTTGGCGTTTAAGCCATTTTCGTGTGTTTTTAGGTTCATGTGGCTAAGGAAGCAAAAAGATGCATTTTGGAGCAAAATTGGACTTGGAAGGGATAACTTATACTTGGAGCAAAAGGAATGGACGAAATTGAAGAGTTGATGTCACAAGGATTCCTACTTGAAGTAGCCACACACCTTCCACATTTCAGCCACATGCACTTGTTCCTCCATCATTGCACCAACAACAACATTGCACATGCACTCCCTTTAATTAATTAACCCACATGCACCCTTTATTCTTTCATCATTCCAGCCACTCCACATCCCTCACCAAGAAATCATTCAACACATGCATCCATAATCATTTCTCCACACCAAAACCGTGCACATGCATTCCCCTTGTGCAATTCCATCATTCCACACCTCCATGGCAGCCACCAACCAACCTAGCTGTCATGTTTCCCCTTTAATCATTCAAACATTCACCCACATGCATTTCTAACCCACATGCACCCTAGATTCTAATCAGCCATTCACATTTAATCATTCATTCCCATCAGATTTCTAGCATATTCACATGCATTCATTCTAGCTGTCATGTTTCCCCTTTCATCATTCCCTCACATTCTTTAAATCAGCCAACACATGCATCCACCTTTCTCCCATCAGATTTCCAACATTGCACATGCATTTCCACCCTTTAATCACATGCATAAATCAGCCACATGCATCTCCCATCATGATAGGAGCATATTTATGCAACTTAATTGGCTTGTTCTCATGCATTTACGTTGTGTTTCTTTAGTTATTTTAGTCCTTTATGCCATTTTCGTGTGTTTCTAGGTTCATATGGCTAAGGAAGCAAAAAGAAGCAATTTGGAGCATTCTAGAGCATTTTTGGGCCAAGATTGGATAGTGCAAGCATGGAGGCATGAGGATGGACGAATTTGAAGGCTTGAATTCAGTTAGGGAGCTGCAAGGGGGCCTAAAAACCTTATTTCTAGAAGGCTTTATCTATTCACACATGGTGCCTAATTCCTACCTTGTCCTAGCCGTCCTACCTTGTCTCCTAGCCGTCCTACCTTGTCTCCTAGCCGTCCTACCTTGTCACTAGCCGTCCTACCTTGTCTCCTAGCCGTCCTAGCTTGTCTCCTAGTCGTCCTAGCTTGTCTCCTAGCCATCCTAGCTTGTCACTAGCCGTCCTAGCTTGTCTCCTAGCCGTCCTAGCTTGTCACTAGCCGTCCTAGCTTGTCTCCTAGCCGTCCTACCTTGTCTCCTAGCCGTCCTAGCTTGTCACTAGCCGTCCTACCTTGTCCAAGCTACACACATATATCCTTTAAGTGTTTCATGTATAGAATTTCTGGTACAAAAAACCTTTTGGTTTCAACTAAGTTCAAAACCTTTCCTAGCCCTATAAATAAGGCTTTGCAGCAAGGCACTAAGGGAATCACTCATTCACCCAATTTTCGTCCATTCATCTATCCACACCACTCTACACATCCTAAAATCCTAGAAACACAATTCTAGCCAAACACTACACCTTGCCGTGCCTATCCTCCATCCAATTCCATAATCCCTGATCCTAAAACACATCCCAACCATCCCATCCACCTTTGTGCCGTAGCAAGGAGAAAGAAGGAAAGACTCTTGGATGCTCAAGCTTCGTCGTTGGTGCATTCTAGGTGTAATTCGTTTTATGATTTCAATGTTTAATTTATTTTCCTTTCATTTTGCTATGAACATGAGTGGCTAAACCCCTATTGGTTAGGGGTGATTTCGAAGCCATAACTATGTGTGCAAGTTGATTTGATAAATTCCAGTTTTGAGTTCTTGAATCGTGAATGCAATTGGCTTAACTGTGCGAGTAATAACGTATTTGTGTTTGTTAATTAGGGGTCGACACTTAATTGGCTTGCATGAATATGATGCTAGAATATAAGTTTGTTTCACATAATTGTCACACACTTATATTCACAAGTAGTGAAGGTTGCTAGTCACAATCGCGTTAAGTTCAATTCCTAGCATAAGTGTCATGATGTCATAGTCACAAGTGCTTTGTCAATGCTTATAGTTTTCATTGAACGTAATGATCTTTGATTGTATCTTTATTATGATGTCATGTAAGGAACTTTTGAAGAATACTTTGGGTTGTCGTATGATGTCATCCAATTCAATAACACAAGGAAAACTTGAGAATTAACTAGTGATGTCACGGTTAATTTGGGGCATTGTCATTCATAATTCTATGAAGGAATAACTGGAAATCGAGTCATTTGCATACTTGTCATGTGTGGAGAAAGAACCCCTAACTAGTTCATCATCCATTAAAAACCCCAAAAAAAACGTTTCAAAATCAGTTTTACTTTGCAATCTGTTTTCTCAACTTTAATTTCGTCCAAATCAAATCCCCCTTTACTTTGAAGTCTCAATTTAGTTAGAAATTGTTTTGGTTCATGTTTTTAAGTGTTTTGAGTCAAGTTTTCAACCAATTTCGTCCAGATTAGTGTAGGTGCTCAAAACTGCCCAGAAAGTGGTTTTTAGGCAGTTTTGAGTCTTCTAGTTGCTGTTTTGAGTTTTTGTTTTGTTTTAGTGTTTTAACTTTGGTTTTTCATTCTTTGAGTCCAAATTAGTGTTTTTAACTTTGTTTTGGAGTTCTTAGGTCAGTTTTCAAGAGTTTAGCAATCCCTCCTAATCCCCGGTTTTGAACGATCCCTACTTACATACTTTGCTACAATTGTCAGAAGAGGGTTTAATTTGTGTGCTTAATATATTTCGCATTACATCACCATTCCAGATTTCCACCAAGTTCCTAGCTGTCATGTTCCCCCCATTTCACCTATAAATGATCCATTCACCACAGAAATAAGGCCTTTGTGCCAGAAATTCATCCATTCCATAAACACTTCCATTCCATTGTACATACCACCAACACTTCCCCCTTTGTGCCGTGAGTTTCCCTTACAATCCAAACACCATCCTTCCATTTTCACCACTCCCCAAACCATTCACACCATCAAACTCACCTTAGACCTTGTGCTACAACGAAGAGGAAGAGAAGAGTGCCTAAACGTTCATACAATTCAAGTTTGAGTTGTTGGAATGTTTAGGTGTTTCTTTGATTTCAATGTTAATTTCAATACTCTTTGTTTTGTACGTATGAGGAATGGAAGAGAAGAGTGCCTAAACGTTCATACAATTCAAGTTTGAGTTGTTGGAATGTTTAGGTGTTTCTTTGATTTCAAAGTTATGAGGAAATTCGAAATATATGTTTATGCTTGCATTTTGATTTGATTACTTCTAATTGCGTTTCATAAGTTGTGATTCAATTTGTTTAACCGTTTGATTGATAACTTATTTATGTATGTTTATTGAGAGTGCACGCTTAATTTTCATGCATGAATATGACGCTAGAATATAAGTGAGTTTCACCTAATAGTTACGAACTTATATTCACAAGTAGTGGAGGTTGCTTATAAACAATCGCGTTAAACGAATTCTTGGCATAAGTTTCATGCGTATTCCATAGTAACGAATGCCTCGTCAACACTTATAATTTTCATAGAGCGTAATGATTCTTGCTTGTATCTCTATTATGCAATCATGTAGGGGACTTGTGGGGAATGTTTTGAATTGTTGTATGCGCTAACCCATCCAATTCAATAACGTTAGGAAGATTTGAAGGTTAATTAGTGCATCACGGTTAACTTGGGGTGTTGAGAATTCATGGTTTATTGAAATGCAATTGGAAATCATTTTATTATGCAAGTGTAACATGTGTGGAGAAGAACCTTCTAGCTAGCATTCATCCATTCATTTTCATCGCATTCATATTTACATTCTGTCTAGTTTATTAAACTTGTTTCGTTATTTCAATTTTCGTCAAATTAAAATCCCCCTTTACTTTATTGTCTAATTTAGTTAGAAAGTGTCTTAGTTTGTGTTTATAAGAGTTTTGAGTCATTTTGTTACACAAATTCGTCCAAATTTGTGTTTGTGCTCAAATCTGCCCAGAAAGTGGTTTTTAGGCAGATTTGAGTGTGTTTGTGTTGTTTTGAGTCTTTTGGTTTGTTTTAGTGTTTTAAAGTTTAGTTTTGCATTCTTTGAGTCTAGTATAGTGTTTTATATTGTTATTTTACGTTTGAATCAAGCCATAATCTTAAATTCGTCCAACATTGGGTTTAAGGTCAGAAACTGCCTAGTTAGTGTTTTTAGGCAGTTTTGAGTCTTTTGAACTTGTTTTGAGTCCTTTGAGTCTTTGTGAACGTTTTTAACTTTGTTTTTATGTTTTTGAGTCAAATCCAAGTGATTAACAATCCCTCCTAATCCCCGGTCCAGAACGATCCCTACTTACATCATTACTACAATTGTCGAAAAGAGGGTTTAATTTGTGCGCGTATAATTCCCGCATCAATTGCAAGTCAGATTATGCATCCCATTACCTTTCTCCATTTCATCTTTGCAGAAATCCACATGCATCTTGATTAAATATACCACATACCTGCAGATCATGTCCATTCCTTGCATCCTTTATTCCAGAAATTCACTCATTCCATCATTCCATGCCGTGTGCTTTCTTCACCTTTCCAGAATTTGTACAAACAATTCACCTTTGCAGATTCCACTCACTTGTTGCAGCAAGGACACATGCATTTTGATTAAACAAACCACACACTTGCAAACCCTGTCCATGCCGTGCGACCAACACCTCAGAAACCCATTCAATTCCAGCTCATTTGATGCTATTCCATCTCACTTGTGCAGATTGAGATCCAATCTGAATGTTGGAGCCACATTCCCTTCTATAAAACAAGTCACACTTCACACATCAAGGGGTTCGGCATTCATTCCATTTTTATTCACCCATAGCCGCTCCATTTCACCCTATTCTCTGTCCATTCTCTGCCCATTTGTTCTCCCCTTTGCAGAAAACATACCAAGCGGATCTAATTCAGTTGCATCATACTTGGAGAACCAACCCCGAAGGCCACTCCTCAAGGACTTCAAAATCAGTTTTGCTTCAAGGGTTTATTCTTCTTAATTCCATGTTCACTCATGTTATTTATTTTTATGTCAAATCTTTGTAAACATGAAGTGTAACTAATCCTCCTCTAGGGATTCGATGTAACCTTGCAAAGTTTGCCATGTAATTAAGTTAGAATGCTCAGTTTGTCCATCTATTTCTTGTTTCATTCTCTGATTTATTTGTGACGTTGTGAGTTGATTTTAATGTTTGATCACCATTTGAATTAATCACAAAGTTGTGTAGCCAAGATTAAAACACACATCATGCATAATCTTGGTAGATATGTGAATGAATGAAGGGAATGTTTAGCAAACATCCTGCCGAGTTATTCCCTTTGGTTTTATGAAAGTTTCTTATGCATTACATACTCTTGATTATGAACCAAAGTTGCACATCACAATTAGGTTCATGATTATAGACATTTGATCAAATCCACACATCATATGGTTGATCATGCCCAAGTGAAACAAACTCAAGAAATAGGTAGATGAATGAGTACAAACTAGCTTAACAAACATGGACTTAGTTGAGCAATGGTGAAACCGAATCCCTAGTTTCATTTCCTTTGGAACCATCTCATTGTGTTAGTTATTGATTCATTTACTTGTGTTTACTTCATTTCTTTATGCTTTCAAGTAACACCAACAAATCTGCTTCATTTGATTAGTTTGATTCATTTCATAGAGTTCTTGCAAAACAAGTAATTACATAGGTCCAATTAGTCCCTGTGGATTCGACACCCTTGCTTGTGCCATTATACTAAATATATTCTAGCATTAGGAAGGAAATATACATCAACAAAAATGGCGCCGTTGCCGGGGACTGATTTCAGTCCCTTGTAATTGCTTGTTTGCTTGTTTGCTATTTTGATTAGTGTCAAGGTTCATAACTTGTCGAATTGATAACTGGAAGTTGGTTTAAGTTGCATATATTTCGTGAGTAGAGAGGAATCCCTTAGCCATTCCATTATCCATTGGTTTACATCAATTTGCTTTACAATATGTTTTCTTTACAATATGTCCATTTAATTAAATTTCGTCCAAATACAATTTCCCTCCCATATTTTGTTAAGTCTTAAGCTTAGAATCTGTCTTATCTTGTGTTTTGAAGCATTTTGAGTCAAGCCCAAACCTAATTTTCGTCCAAAGTTGAGTTTAGTGTCAAAACTGCCCAGTTTGTGTTTTTAGGCAGTTTTGAGAGTTTTTAGCTTGTTTTGAGTCTTGTGAATTTGTTTTGAGTCCTTTGAGTCCTTTCAAACGTTTTTAAGTTTATTTTTGTTCATTTCATTGTTGTTTGCTAGTAGATTTTCATTCACACTTGTGTTATTTTATTTTAGGTAGTATATGTCAAATAGACTTGTTGAGTTAGGCCAAAGAATTGAACAGTTGAAGGGCCACACTTTGGACAACTTTGTGCCATCAAGTTCATCCATTATCCGTGAGGAAGAGGAAGGGAATTCACCTAGTTCAACAAGTAAAGAATCTGAGCAATTTAATTGGGAAGGAGAAGAGGAGATGGCGGGCAATGAAGATGAGCTTCGAGCTTTGGAGGACTTTGCTCAACCAATCATACCAAATTCACCTTCATGCATCTTGCTGCCCACAGAAGCTAGAAACTATGATCTCAAATCTTCACATTTCCATATGTTTCCTTCATTTTATGGCTTACCTAATGAAGACTGATGTGAAAATTAGCTTAACACACAAATTAACCCTCTTTTGACAATTGTAGCATATAAATAAGTAGGGAACGTTCTAAACCGGGGATTAGGAGGGATTGCTAAATCACTTGGAAACTGACTCAAAAACGTAAAACAAAGGTTAAAACACTAAACTAGACTCAAAGAATGCAAAACTAAACAATAAAAACACTAAAACAAACCAAAAGACTCAAAACAGCCCCAAAACACTCAAAACTGCCTTAAAAACACTTTCTGGGCAGTTTTGAGCACTTTCACTAGTTTGGACGAATTTGGGTAACAACTTGAATCAAAACACTTAAAAACACAATCTAAAACATATTCTAACTAATTAGACACTCTAAGACACTTGGGGATTTGGTTTTTGACGAAAATCAAACAAACAAAACAAATATGTAAAATAGGCAGATTCTGACGAAATTGGTGGAATTAAATGGATGGTGAGATGGCTAGGAGGTTTTTCTCCACACATGGCATACTTGAATACAAAATAATCTCCAGTTGCTTATTCGATGAATTTATGAACCTCAACACCCCAAGTTAATTAGGTACGCTTAAATTAACTCTCAGATTTCCCTAAGGTCATTGAATTGAATGGAATTAGCGCATTGCAATCAAATTATTCCTTAAAAATTTTCTATATGAAAGCGCATGATAGAAAGACAATCAAAGATCATTAGGTTCTATGGAAATCATAGGTGTTGACGAGGCATTCGTAACTATGAAAGCGCATGATACTTATGCCAAGAATTCACTCATCATAATTGTGACCAACAATCTTAACTACTCATGGATATAAGTTCCCAACGATTAGGTGAAGTTCCCTCATATCCTAGCATCATGTTTATGCATGCAAATCAAGCGTGCACTCTCAATTCAAATACATAAGCAAGTTTTAATTAAAATAGATAAGTAAATTGAATTCATCATTCATGAAATCACAACTGAAAGTAATCAAATCATCATGCAAATATAACCATGGTTTCGAATTTCCCCCCTAGCCAAAGGGGGGATTAGTTCCTCATGCTTGCACAACAAAAAGTATTGAATTTAAACATTGAAATCATAAGAAAGAATACACCTAATTGCTCAGCGATCCAAGATGAATTCGATGCACAGATTGGCTCCTCTTCCTCCTCCTTGCTGCGGCACAAAGTGTGGGTGCTGGAATTGGGGGTTTTAGATGGTGTTTTCTAGTTTGGAGGGATGGAGGATGGTTGATTATGGTGGGGAAGGGTGCGGCAGAGATGTATGGATGTGGAGGGAGGTCTATGGAGGCTTAGAATGGAGAATGGAGGTGCGGCACAAGGGTTTCTGAATAGCATAAGGGGGTCGTACGAATTTGTGGCTGAAAATATGTTTATATAGTCCTAGGGTTTATTAGATTAGGGTTTACTTAGCAGATTTGGTGAATTAGGGCCCTAGAATTCGGCCATGGGTTGTCAAATCCACCTAGGAAGAGGTTTTTGGCCCACATAGTTTTATAAAACGAATTGTATACCCAAATCCACAAGGATTAGGCCTTGGAAATCAGAATCCCAAAGGGATTGGGCCTAGGAAGGTGCGGCTGATTTAGGGGAGAGGGTAGCTTGGCTTGCAAGGCAAGGTAAAGCCTTCTAGAAAGCTTTGGGGCGCCACTTTTCTAGGGTTTCTAGAAAGAGTAGGTTTTGTGGCAGATTTGGGCCTTCTAGAATAGAATGCTTCTAGAAATAGGTTCTAGAATGATCCATTTAAGTCCCCATGTAATTAGGAGTAAGACATGATAAGGTTTGGATAGGATAAGATGAGATAAGGTTTGGATAATGTTTTGGATAATTGGATAATGTTGGATAAGGTTGGATAATGTTTTGGATAATGTTTCCTCTTTTCTTGCACTTTCCTTATCCACTTTGTCCTTAGCTTAGTTCCTTCCTCTTCTTATCACATTTCCACCTTCTTGAAGTCCAAATTCGTCCATCCATGTTAGCCCACATGCAAGCTCACCACCTAGTGTCCAAAATAGCTCCAAAATGCACCAAAATGCACTTTCTTGATACTTTAACCCATAGGACCTACAAACACACGAAATTGAGTTGTAATACGACATTAACTAAGAAATAATAGCACGAATGCACAAGAATAAGCTAGTTAAGTCGCCTAAATATGCTCCTATCAAATTCCCCCACACTTATCTTTTGCTAGTCCTCGAGCAAAACAAATAAACAAAAGAAACAAAACATAACTCTAAACCTTCCCAACGTTGCCTCAGGGATTTCCACTGAAACATAACATGTTAAAGATCACTACTCACATAGATTTAAGCAATCCTTACCCTCGAGCATACTTAATCATAGTCACCATTCACTAGCTCGCATTTAATCAATTAAAACAACATTTTGAATGTAGTAACATGCCTTAGAGAATTCCCTCAATTCCTTACTAGATGTACTCTCAATTTTCACACAGATTTTCTAACTACACTCCCTACACTAGGTATATGTGAGAAGATTGATGTAAACATGTAGACGAACACTCACATATGTTATAACAAGGAAAGCACTTTCTAGAATTATTAACAATGACATGTATATGATCTCATGAATGGAACGCTACTACTTAGACGCGAGAACCAGGGATACCATATGCTCAAACCAATTTTAAACTCCACATATTGAAACACATAACAATCAAGATAGAAGTCAAAGGGTTGTAACGAGGCTAGGGTATTAGCTAACAACGAAAGGTGAAGGATAAACAAACATTCTTAAAGCAATAGTGAGAAAAATATTGAATTAGGCACTTAGAATTCCCTTTAGAACGCAGAAGTCAACTTTGAACACCCAAGGGGAAGTCACACAAAACTTAGGGCCATATTCAACTTTTTGGACCCTTTCTTCAACAATCTCACTTGTGAGTTCATTCTCACTTATTTTCATTCCTTTTCTTCCTTTTCTTCTTCTTTTTCTTCTTTTTCACAAATTTTTTGTTCTCTTTTCGTTTTTTTTTTTCTCTTTCTTTTTTTTCTTGTGCCCCTTTTAAGACTTTGGCACACCCACACTGACAAAATCCCTTCCCCCACACTTGTTTTCTGCACAAATGTCACTCAATAGGAATTCCTTCTAAGTTATGCTCCACTATACTTTAAGAACAAAGGTATGGAAAGTCCTATTCTAGGCTAGGTAAGGATGATGTGGTTAACAAGAAAATAGGCTAAATAAGGCTCAAAGGGGTTTAAACCTACAATACAAATGACAATGGTGGATTCGGCTATTTGGCTATGGTGGTGACTACTACACAACTTCATCTTGTTATTTGTTATGCTAATCAATTTCATCCTTTGAATGAAACGGGTATGAGTTCTAGTATTTGGAACTATAGTGATGAAACGCATTCTAAGTAGCAACCAAGCAAAGAATAATGAGATCATGCAACGACTTTAGAAAACAAGAATGCACAGATTAATAACTCTCCAAATAAACGTTTAGGCTCAAATCTCTCAGGGATGTAGCGTTTGTTTGAGTTCCTTCCTTCAAGCATGTTACAAAACTGATTTTATCCTTTATGATTATGATAGGAGCATATTTAGGCGACTTACTTAGCTTGTTTTCGTGCATTTATATTGTTAATTCATAGTTGTTTTAGTTGTTTAAGCCATTTTCGTGTGTTTTTAGGTTCATATGGCTAAGGAAGCAAAAAGATGCATTTTGGAGCATTTTGGAGCAAAATTGGACTTGGAATGGATAGCTTATGTTTGGAGCAAAAGGAAGGGCTTTGTGACCTGATTTGCAAGCTGTGAAAACAAGAAAAAAAACGCTCAAAACACATGCCATATGTGGAAATACCATTTACATCAGATTTGAGCCATTTAACTTACCTTAAATACTTACCTTGTTTGTCATCCTCTCAGCCATATTTTAAAGTAATGAAAACCTGATTTGGAGGTGGAAAATGAGGAAACAAAGTTCAAAACAAATGCCATTCTCTTTGAATCAGATTCTAGCCTTTTATACACACTTAATTCCAGCCACTCCACATGCATTTCCAACCCACATGCACCTTTAATCATTCAACCATGCAGCCACACATTCACCCACATGCATTTCCACCCACATGCTCTCCCAATTCATCATTGCAGCCACATATCCATCCCACTTCATCATTTCAGTCACCAAAACACCCACATGCATTCCTAATCACCCTTCCACACAACTTGCCTTCATTCATTCAGAAAATACATCCCTTGCCGTGGCCTTTCCACCATTCCACACCATCATTTCAGCACATGCACTTCCCCCTTTCTTTAATCCATTGCAGCCACATGCAATTCCCACTCCAGATTTTCAGCCATCCCAATTCATCATTGCACATCAACATATTTCAGCACACTCTACATGCATTTCCACAATCACATTCACTTCATCATTGCACCACAAATCAGCCACACATTCACCCACATGCACCCTTTCATTTCTGTCAAAGCACATGCACTCCCACCCTTTAATCACATGCACAAATCAGCCACATGCATCTCCCATCACCATTTCAGATTTCCACCAAGTTCCTAGCTGTCATGTTCCCCCCATTTCACCTATAAATAAGCATCCATTGCATTCATTCTCATTCACTCTTCCATATTCAGAAAACCATCTCATATACACATCCATTCACGCCAGAAATTCATGCTCTCTCTCTAACACAGCCATACTTCACCATTCTTCATATTTTCTGCCCAAAAACACTCCTTGCCTTCCCCTACATCCATCCCTACCCTAAACACATCATTCTACATCATCCATAACCCCCAAAACTCACCAAAACCCCTTGTGCTGCAGCAACTAAAGGAGAAGAGGCCTAAACGTTCATACAATTCAAGATTGAGTTGTTGGGATTTTTAGGTGTTCTTCGTTCTTGTTTTCAATGTTTACCTTGTTATTACTATCTAAGTTTGTTGTAATCATGAGTGGCTAAACCCCTAATTAGTTAGGGGAAAATTTGAAGCCATGAACATGTTTGAAATATGAATTGATTTCTTCCAATTGTGATTTGTTAAGTTATGATTGCAATTCAATTATCATGTTTATTAAAAACTTGTTTTTGTATGTTGATTAGGGATGCATACTTAGTCTTCATGCATAAACTCGATGCTAGTTTATAAACGAGTTTCACCTAATCGTCACAAGTTTATAAACATGAGTAGTGAAGGTTGTTAGTCACAACCGCGTTAATTGAATTCTTGGCAAGAGTATCATGCATTCATAGTTACAATTGCCTCGTCAACACTGATAGGAGCATATTTAGGCGACTTAACTAGCTTATTCTTGTGCATTTGTGCTATTATTTCTTAGTTAATGTCGTATTACAACTCAATTTCGTGTGTTTGTAGGTCCTATGGGTTAAAGTATCAAGAAAGTGCATTTTGGTGCATTTTGGAGCTATTTTGGACACTAGGTGGTGAGCTTGCATGTGGGCTAACATGGATGGACGAATTTGGACTTCAAGAAGTTGGAAATGTGATAAGAAGAGGAAGGAACTAAGCTAGGAACAAAGTGGATAAGGTCCTATGGGTTAAAGTATCAAGAAAGTGCATTTTGGTGCATTTTGGAGCTATTTTGGACACTATGTGGATAGCTTGTATATGGGCTAACATGGATGGACGAATTTGGAGTTCAAGAGGCTAGAAATATGATAAGAAGATGAAGAAATTACACTCAAGACAAAGTGGATAAGGAATCAGCTCAAAAGAGGAAACATTATCCAAAACCTTATCTAACCTTATCCAACCTTATCCTATCTTATCCTAATCTAATCTTGTTCCACCTTAATCCTAGCTTCAAGTGGACCTAAAAACCTAATTTCTAGAAGCCTTATCTGACCCTAAAAGGGTGCCACACCCTTACCCCTTTTATTTCTTCTAGAAAACCCAAAATCAGCCACAAAACACTTAGTTTCTAGAAGGCCCAATTTTGGACGAATTTCCTAAACCTTTTTCCTTTTGGATTCTGATTTGTTTGGCCTCAATCCTTGTGGATTTGGGTATACAATTCGTTTTATAAAACTATGTGGGCCAAAAACCCTCTCCTAAGTGGATTTAACTTACTTGTGCCAAACCCTAGGGCCCTAATCCATAAAATCTGCTAAGTGTAACCCTAATCTAATTAACCCTAGGACTATATAAACATATTTTCAGCCATAAATTCGTACCACCCCCTTATGCTATTCAGAAACCCTTGTGCCGCACCTCCATTCTCCATTCTAAGCCTCCATAGACCTCCCTACACATCCATACATCTCTGCCGCACCCTTCCCACCATAATCAACCATCCTCCATCCCTCCAAACTAGAAAACACCACCCAAAACCACCAATTCCATCACCCAAACTTTGTGCCGCAGCAAGGAGGAGGAAGAGGAGCCAATCTGTGCATCGAATCCATCTTGGAATTGCTGAGCATTTAGGTGTATTCTTTCTTATGATTTCAATGTTTAAATTCAATACTTTTTGTTGTGCAAGCATGAGGAACTAATCTCCCCTTTGGCTAGGGGGGAATTTCGAAACCATGGTTATATTTGCATGATGATTTGATTACTTTCAGTTGTGATTTCATGAATGATGAATTCAATTTACTTATCTATTTTAATTAAAACTTGCTTATGTATATGAATTGAGAGTGCACGCTTGATTTGCATGCATAAACATGATGCTAGGATATGAGGGAACTTCACCTAATCGTTGGGAACTCACATCCATGAGTAGTTAAGATTGTTGGTCGCAATTATGTTAAGTAAATTCTTGGTATAAGTATCATGCGCTTTCATAGTTACGAATGCCTCGTCAACACCTATGATTTCCATAGAACCTAATGATCTTTGATTGTCTTTCTATCATGCGCTTTCATATAGAAAACTTTTAAGGAATAATTTGATTGCAATGCGCTAATTCCATTCAATTCAATGACCTAAGGGAAATCTGAGAGTTAATTTAAGCGTACCTAATTAACTTGGGGTGTTGAGGTTCATAAATTCATCGAATAAGCAACTGGAGATTATTTTGTATGCAAGTATGCCATGTGTGGAGAAAAACCTCCTAGCCATCTCACCATCCACTTAATTTCACCAATTTCGTCAGAATCTGCCTATTTTACATATTTGTTTTGTTTGTTTGATTTTCGTCAAAAACCAAATCCCCAAGTGTCTTAGAGTGTCTAATTAGTTAGAATATGTTTTAGATTGTGTTTTTGAGTGTTTTGATTCAAGTTGTTACCCAAATTCGTCCAAATTAGTGAAAGTGCTCAAAACTGCCCAGGAAGTGTTTTTAAGGCAGTTTTGAGTGTTTTGGGGCTGTTTTGAGTCTTTGGGTTTGTTTTAGTGTTTTTATTGTTTAGCTTTGCATTCTTTGAGTCTAGTTTAGTGTTTTAACCTTTGTTTTACGTTTTTGAGTCAGTTTCCAAGTGATTTAGCAATCCCTCCTAATCCCCGGTTTAGAACGATCCCTACTTATTTATATGCTACAATTGTCAAAAGAGGGTTAATTTGTGTGTTAAGTTAATTTTCGCATCAAATTTTGGCGCCGTTGCCGGGGATTAGCAAAGTTTGCTAATCCCTTGGATTGTTATTTTCGTTTTTCTTATTAGATCAGATTCTTATGTTATTTTGTTTCTTGTTTTAGGTACTTGTTTATGACTCGGAGTTCTAATCCGGTTCACGAACATATTTTAGACTTTGACGACGATTTTGAGCGTGAGTTGAGACGTAAGAGGAAGAACCCGGAACCTAGTGAATCAAGTGCAAGTTCCGAGTCCGTTTCTGAATTTGAAGAGGAAGTGGAAGACATGGCAGCGGACAACCGAACAATCAAGGAGCTTTCCGCTTCGGGATTGGCCAATGCCGCACCCTTGTGCATCCAATACCCAAGGGCGGCTCAAGACAAGACTGCTGAGTTCGAATTGAAGTCAAGCCTGTTACATCACATTCCGAAGTACCATGGGCTGTCCATGGAAGATCCGAACAAGCACTTGAAGGAGTTTGAAGTCGTTTGCTCAAGCATGACTCCGGTGAACGTGGATGAGAGCATCTTGAAGATGAAGGCCTTTCCCTTTTCTCTCCAAGAGAAAGCGAAAGATTGGTTGTACGAGTTGGCTCCCGGAACGGTCACATCATGGGAGAGCATGAAACGAGCTTACTTGGAGAAGTTTTTCCCAACTTCTCGAGTCACACTCCTACGAAAAAGGATAAGTGGAATCCAACAAGATGAAGGTGAATCCTTTCCTACTTATTATGAACGTTTTAAATCTCTTGTTGCTTCATGTCCACAGCATCAAATGAAGGAGGAACTACTTCTACAATACTTTTACGAGGGACTTCTACCTATTGAACGTCAAATGCTAGATGCCTCAGCGGGAGGAGCATTGGTGGACAAGACCCCCACGGCTGCAAAGTCCTTGATTGCTAATCGAGCATTGAACGCTCAACAATACGAAGGCGTTGGACAGAGGAGTACCCCACGGCAACACCAAGTCAATGAGGTAAGTGCCATAACCGAACTTCAAAATCAAATGGCTAACCTTACTACGTTGCTTTCTCAGGTGGTGGAAGGTCCAAAAGTCAAAACCGTAGCTTTTTGTGGCGTATGCTCCATGCAAGAACACCCTACAGACAAGTGCCCACAATTAATCAAGAATGGAGGGTGGGAGACACTCAATGCCGTGGGATATGGCAACCAATACCAATCACGTGGTGAACCGTTCTCTAATACTTACAATCCCGGTTGGCGTGATCATCCGAATTTCAAATGGCGAGACCCCCAACAAGGTCAACAACAAAGCGGATTTAGGCAACAACCCCCGGGTTTCTATCAAAAGCCGTTGGCACCACCACAAGCCCAAGCACAACCTGCCCAAAGCAATGTAGGTAATTCAAGTGAAAATGATAAGATTTTTCAATTACTTACTACTTTGACGCAGGAAGTCCAAACTCAAAACAAAGAGAGGCAAATCCAAGACAAGAGGGTGGACAACTTGGAGAAGCAAGTGGGACAGATTGTCGAATTCATGGGGCAATTTTGTGAGCAAGGAAGGTTGCCTAGCTCAACAATGGTCAACCCGAAAGGAGGATTCGAATCTGCGAAAGCAATCATGTTGCGAAGTGGAAAACAAGTTGGAACGGCTTCACAACCCTCTAATTCAGCCCCAATGGAGGACGAAAAGTTGCAATTTGAAGAGGGGGAGCATGAGCAAGCCACGGCAAGGGTGGGAGATGATAGAAGCATATTTAGGCGACTTACTTAGCTTGTTTTCGTGCATTTATATTGTTAATTCATAGTTGTTTTAGTCGTTTAAGCCATTTTCGTGTGTTTTTAGGTTCATATGGCTAATGAAGCAAAAAGATGCATTTTGGAGCATTTTGGAGCAAAATTGGACTTGGAATGGATAGCTTATGTTTGGAGCAAAAGGAATGGACGAAATTGAAGGATTCCTAATCCATTGCAGCCACATGCATTCACATGCATAAATCAGCCACATGCATCTCCCATCACCATATCAGATTTCCATCATATTCACATGCATTCCATCCTTTAAAACATTGCACATGCACTCCCTTTAATTAATTAAGCCACATGCACTCCCATCCATTTCATCATTGCAGCCAACACATGCTTTCACATGCATTTTCAGATTGTCCCCTTGCACATGCAGCCACATATTCATTGCACATGCAATTCCAACCCACATGCATCCTTTAATCATTCAAACATGCAGCCACATTCCCTCCTAGCTGTCATGTTCCCCCCATTTCACCTATAAATAAGCATTCATTCTCATTGATTCTCATTCACTCTTCCATATTCCAGAAATTCGTCAAAACCTCTCCACACCCTTGCAGCAGCCACCAAAACACTTTTCTCCTCCATTGCAGCCACTCCAACCACTCCCCAAAACCATTCACACCATCAAACTATCCTTAGACCTTGTGCTACAACGAAGAGGAAGATAAGAGGGCCTAAACGTTCATACAATTCAAGTTTGAGTTGTTGGAATGTTTAGGTGTTTCTTTGATTTCAATGTTTAATTTCAATACTCTTTGTTTTGTACGAATGAGGAATGGAAGAGAAGAGGGCCTAAACGTTCATACAATTCAAGTTTGAGTTGTTGGAATGTTTAGGTGTTTCTTTGATTCCAATGTTTAAATTCAACTAAACCCCCCTTGGCTAGGGGGGGATTCGAAATATATGTTTATGCTTGCATTTTGATTTGATTACTTCTAATTGGGTTTCATAAGTTGTGGATTCAATTTGTTTAACCGTTTGATTGATAACTTATTTATGTATGTTTATTGAGAATGCGCGCTTAATTTTCATGCATGAATATGACGCTAGAATATAAGTGAGTTTCACCTAATAGTTACGAACTTATATTCGCAAGTAGTGGAGGTTGCTTATAAACAATCGCGTTAAACAAATTCTTGGCATAAGTTTCATGCAATCATAGTAACGAATGCCTCGTCAATACTTATAATTTTCATAGAGCGTAATGATTCTTGCTTGTACCTCTTCTATGCATTCATGTTGAGGACTTGTGGGGAATGTTTTGAATTGTCGCATGCATCATCCAATTCAATAACGTTAGGAAGATTTGAAGGTTAATTAGTGCATCACGGTTAACTTGGGGTGTTGAGTATCATAGTTTATTGAAATGCAATTGAAAATCATTTTATTATGCAAGTATAACATGTATGGAGATGAACCCCTTAGCTAGGTTCCCATCCATTCAATTCCATCAAATTCATCTTTACATTCTGTCTAGTTTATTAACTTGTTTCGTTATTTCAATTCTCGTCAATTTAAAACCCCCCTTTACTTTCTTGTTCTTTAGTGTTTAGACTTTGTTTAGTTTATGTTTTAAAGTGTTTTGATTCAATTTATTTCCCAAAATTCGTCCAAATTCACCAAAGTGCTCAAAACTGCCCAGAAAGTGATTTTAAGGCAGTTTTGAGTGTTTTGGGTGATGTTTGAGTCTTTTGGTTTGTTTTAATGTTTTAAATGTTTAGTTTTACATTCTTTGAGTTAGTTTAGTGTTTTATATTGTGTTTTTACGTTCTTGAGTCAAGTTATTACTTAATTTCGTCCAAATTTGTGTTTGTGCTCAAATCTGCCCAGAAAGTGGTTTTTAGGCAGATTTGAGTGTGTTTGTGTTGTTTTGAGTCTTTTGGTTTGTCTTAGTGTTTTAAAGTTTAGCTTTGCATTCTTTGAGTCTAGTATAGTGTTTCATATTGTTATTTTACGTTTTTGAGTCAAATCCAAGTGGTTAACAATCCCTCCTAATCCCCGGTCTAGAACGATCCCTACTTATACTTATACTACAATTGTCAAAAAGAGGGTTTAATTTGTGTGCGTATAATTGGCGCCGTTGCCGGGGATTAGCAAATTTGCTAATCTCTTGGATTGTTTGTTTCTGTTATGTATTTTAGTTTTAGTTTTTGATTTGTGTTTTGTTTGTTGAATTCAAATACTAGAGAAGAACAACATGGCACTTGATAATGCTTCTCTTTTGTCACAGCTCATGGAAAGGTCCCAAATGCAAAGTGTTGATATATTTGATCTTCAATCAAGGAATAACGTGTTTTCCAATACTTACAGTTCAGATTGGAGTGATCATTCAAACTCTATGTGGTGGGAACCTCAACATGTTCAAGAAGAAGGATATTGGCAGCCATATGAGGAGTTCTATTCAAGACCTATACACCCACCACAACCTCATATTCAATATGCCCAACCAAATTTAAGTTCGTCAATAGATTATAATCAAAAGCTTAACGAATTAATTTGTTTGGTGCAGGGCTCACAAAATCAAGACAATGAGGCTCGACAAGAAGACAAAAGGTTGGACCACTTGGACAAGCAAATTGGGCAGATAGCGGAGTTCGTAGGACAATTTTGCGACCAAGGCAAACTCCCTAGTTCAACCATTGTAAATCCGAAGGGAGGATTTGAAGCACCTTTGTCAGAAGCACTTATTGCTCCTACGCCATCTAATTCAAGTAAGGTTGTTCCAATTAGTTCTAACCCCATTCCAACAAATATCCCTATTCCTTGCAGGTTCATGAATTCCAAGGAAGAAGAAAGTGAAAAAGACATCTTGGAAGCCCTTCCAAAGGTGCAAAGTAGGGAATGTCATGAATTCATCAAAGAGGACGTTCTTGAAACCACAAAATCCAAAGAAGTTAAATTTGATGACATTGGACAAGTCATAACCATCACTTGCAATCTGGCCAAGTCCAATATCCCTGAAACTTTCAAAGGAGTGGTGTTTGTCATTGAGTTCTTATCGGACAAAACAAGTAAGTTTTTTTTTCCAAATTCCATTACATTTTATACTAACTTGCTGTTTTTTATGAATCAGGCACCTACACTAGAATTCAAACCAATGCCGGTTCACTTCAAGTATCACCTTCCATTCAAGGACCAATTCCATGCCGTTTGATTTTATTTATGTAAAACAAAAAAAAAAAAAAAAAAAAAAAAAAAAAAAAAAATCTTTTATTAAAAAAGGATACTAAACATGGAGAAAGGTGGAGCTTCACAAAGGTTGTTTACGTGAAGCCCCACTACGAGGCGCAGAAGCAGAAGGCATAGAAGCAGAAGGCATAGAAGCGGGAGGCATAGAAGCGGGAGGCATCGGAGCGGAAGCCATCGGAGCGGGAGGCATCGGAGCTAGAGCATTCCAGGCCTCAATACTTGGCCAAGCGCTGGATGAGCCAGGAAAAAGGTGCCTCTGGAGGAAAGACGAAAACCTTTGACGGTCACTGTGAATCCGACCTTCAGACTCTTGCAGCTCATCAAGCTTCCTCTTCATGCCCGTCGAATAATTGTTTGCAAGCACATGCAAACTTCTATTCTCGTACTTAAGCTGCTGGATCTCTTGCTTAAGACTTTCCACTTCTGCCATCAATGATTCCACCTGACGGGAGCGGGCAAGCAGGCGTTGGCCCATGTTGGACACAGAACTCGCACACTGAACACTAAGTGCGAGGGACTCTTGAACGGCCAACTCATCGGACCGTCCTGACAGCAGCCTACTATCTTTTGGAGTGAGGAGGTTCCTAGCTACTATTGTAGCTATTGTGGCGTCCTGCATCACGGAGTCTTCACCTGTAAGAAGACCGTTAGAAGATAAGAAAGAAGGGCGCCATACGTTACCTTGACGCGGCGCGCCCGTATCACTGCTAAGGCTCAATTCCAAGCTAAGGTTCGATGAGTTTGCCATTTTTCAAAGGTGTTCAAAGATAAGGGTTAATGGAGTAAATTTTCAAAGGGTTGGAGTCGATTTTCAAGAATGGGAATTCTTCAGAGTGTGTTTGTTGTGGTGATCGATAGCTCTATAAGAAGCCAAGGCGACGCGTCCACCAATTCAAAAAAACCGGAATTTCCGGCGTAATTTAGGCGACGCGTTCTCGGCTTTTCAGAAAACGCGTTCAACTTTGTCAAAAGATTTCTGACAAAGCTGAAAACACGTGGAGGCCATCATCGCAACTACACGTCTTTAGCCGACAAGCGCAATGTTCGGCGACGCTTTCTCTGCTTTTCAGAAAACGCGTGCAGCTTTGTCAAAAGGAGCCGCATCCGCACTACCACGTGTCGTTCAGAACGCAAAGGGGCGTCGTTCAGAAATCGAAGGGGCGCCTGCTCAGAAATCGAAGAGGCGTCGTTCTGATATCGAAGAGACATTTGTCGACAAGGGTAAAAGAATAGTACCACCATTTGATATTATCTCTATATATGTCGACCTTCGTCTTTTATGGCAAGGCAAACCTGAAGAACCATGCCCAACTCTCTCTCACCTCTGAGGGCGCACTCCCAGCAAAGCCTTTCGAAATACTCAATTCTTTCTTCTTCCCCAAAGATGATACCAGATGCCTGGAGTACAGATGACCCAGGAGGAAACGGCGGATTGAAGTATGCTGATTCATTCACCGCTTCTTCAAAAGCAAAGGTATCTCATATCATCAAGGTCAAAAGCAAAAGTATCTCATATCATGCTCTTTCCCTGTCTTTTTCTTTGTCCTTGTTCTTACTCGCATGGCAAAGTAAAAGAAGCAATCAGCCGGCACTTGGAATCAGTCTTCCGATCTGGAGCCAACTGCCTGGAATCTATTCCTGATTGCTTACCTAGCGTTGCTCTCGAGTAGTCATCTTCAACGGTTGATACACTTCCAGAGAAGGGACCACTTCTGCAAAGGGGAGCGAGTAAGGCAAGTGAAAATGATACATTGAAGCATGTGGAGACAAACTTAGGCTGAGTTATCCTCCAACCCTTTTCAATACGAATTGGAAAGATTGAACAAAGAAACAGACCAAAGGGGTAAGCTCAGACCTTCGGGGAAGACCAAAAGAATCCTCCAGCCCAGTAGCACAAAGGAAAATCAACAAGTGGAGGAGACCAAAAGAATCCTACTGCCCAGTTCAACAGTAGCACAAAGGAAAATCAATGATGGGCGGAAACCAGTTCAAGAGTAAGCCTGTGGAGTCACTATGATCAAAGCCTCAATGCAATTACCAAGGAGAAGAGGGAATTTACACTCCATAACCAGATTTGCGTTCCTGAACTCTTCTCTTTGTTAATTACATTCTGCCATGTTTAGTATGTTTAAATGCTTTTTGTGTGTTTACTTATGCTTTGTTTAAATCTATGCTTAAAACATTGAGGACAATGTTTGATTTAAGTGTGGGGGGGGGTAACTAATGTTGTTAATGCAAATTCGTGGGATTTTATCACACATTACTTCAAATGTTGTTCCTTGCTGTTTTAAGATGTTTTTAAGTTGTTTTAGAGTGTTTTTAGTGTGTTTTGTTTTATAACTCCGAAAATCACATAAAAATTTGAAAAACATGTTTTGAAAAGCCTAAAAAGAGTGTTTTGAGTCGTTTTTGTGTGTTTGTGTCTTAGGGTACCTTCCAACACAATGATAAGGATTTGGTTTGTAATTGCATGACGGTTAAAAAGAGTTATAAACATAGAGAAAAGTTTGATTTACTCTTGGTATATGCTTGGTTATGGTTATAATGTATGACTTCACATGCAATCATAAAAGAAAAATTCGTTTTTGTAACATGCTTGAAGGAAGGAACTCAAACAAACGCTACAACCCTGTGAAACTCGAGCCATTACCTTCTTTGGAGAGTTATAATCTGTGATTCTTTGTTTTCTAAAGTTGTTGCATGATCTCATTATTCCTTGCTTGGTTGCTACTTAGAATGCAATTGTCTCATGATAGAACTAAATGCTAGAACTTATATCCGTTTCATTCAAAGCATGATATTGAATTGCATAACATATATCAAGATGAAGTTATGTAGTTGCCACCATAGCCAAATAGCCTTACTTCCCGTATTTCGTATATGTTGTAAGTTTTACCCCCGTTGAGCCTTGTTTAGCCTTTATTCTTTGTTTACCCACATTATCCTCACCTAGCCTAGTGTAGGACAGTCCACACCCTTGTTCTTAAATGATAGTGAGCATGACTAAAATGAATTCCTTTTGAGTACATTATGAAAGAAAATGAGTGTGGGGGAGAGAATGTTTTGTTCTTAACTGTTTATGTATGTTTTGAGAGGCAAAAGAAAAGAAAAAATTGTGAAAAACATATGAAAAAAAAGAAAAACAGAAAAGAAAAGAAAGAAAGAAAGAAAATGGAAAAAAGAGCTTGTTCCCCCTTGTTGTTCAAAAGTTGAGTTTTCATTCAAAAGTGAATTCTAAGTTAATTCAAATGCTTTGCTCGCTATCTCTTTAAGAACCTTTGTTTTCCATATCCCTTCTTTGTTAGCCAAACACCTTTAGCCCCGTTTCAACCCTTATGCTTCTATCTTGATCGTTATGTGTTCAATAATGTGGAGTTTGGAATTGATATGAGCTTATGGAATCACTGGTTCTCATCCTAAGTAGTAGTATTCCATTCATGAGATCATATTCATGTCATTATCATAAATCCAGAAAATGCTTTCCTTGTTATAACATATGTGAGTGTTCGTCTACATGTTTACATCAATCTTCTCACATATACCTAGTGTAGGGAGTGTAGTCAGAAAATCTGTGTGAAAAACGAGAGTACATCTAGTGAGGAATTGAGGGAATTCTCTAAAGGCATGTTACTACATTCAAATCATGGTTTTAAATGCTTAATTGTGAACTAGTATGTGGTGACTATGAGTAAGAATGTACTTAAGTGTAAAGATGGCTAAAATCTGTGGGAATAATGATTTTTAACTTGTCATGTGCATTGGAAATCCCTGAGACGATTGTTGGAAGGTATAGGTTGTGTTTTGTTTTTGGTTTCTTTTGTTTTGTTTTGCTCGAGGACTAGCAAAAGCTAAGTGTGGGGGAATTTGATAGAAGCATATTTAGGCGACTTACTTAGCTTGTTTTCGTGCATTTATATTGTTAATTCATAGTTGTTTTAGTCGTTTAAGCCATTTTCGTGTGTTTTTAGGTTCATATGGCTAATGAAGCAAAAAGATGCATTTTGGAGCATTTTGGAGCAAAATTGGACTTGGAATGGATAGCTTATGTTTGGAGCAAAAGGAATGGACGAAATTGAAGGATTCCTAATCCATTGCAGCCACATGCATTCACATGCATAAATCAGCCACATGCATCTCCCATCACCATATCAGATTTCCATCATATTCACATGCATTCCATCCTTTAAAACATTGCACATGCACTCCCTTTAATTAATTAAGCCACATGCACTCCCATCCATTTCATCATTGCAGCCAACACATGCTTTCACATGCATTTTCAGATTGTCCCCTTGCACATGCAGCCACATATTCATTGCACATGCAATTCCAACCCACATGCATCCTTTAATCATTCAAACATGCAGCCACATTCCCTCCTAGCTGTCATGTTCCCCCCATTTCACCTATAAATAAGCATTCATTCTCATTGATTCTCATTCACTCTTCCATATTCCAGAAATTCGTCAAAACCTCTCCACACCCTTGCAGCAGCCACCAAAACACTTTTCTCCTCCATTGCAGCCACTCCAACCACTCCCCAAAACCATTCACACCATCAAACTATCCTTAGACCTTGTGCTACAACGAAGAGGAAGATAAGAGGGCCTAAACGTTCATACAATTCAAGTTTGAGTTGTTGGAATGTTTAGGTGTTTCTTTGATTTCAATGTTTAATTTCAATACTCTTTGTTTTGTACGAATGAGGAATGGAAGAGAAGAGGGCCTAAACGTTCATACAATTCAAGTTTGAGTTGTTGGAATGTTTAGGTGTTTCTTTGATTCCAATGTTTAAATTCAACTAAACCCCCCTTGGCTAGGGGGGGATTCGAAATATATGTTTATGCTTGCATTTTGATTTGATTACTTCTAATTGGGTTTCATAAGTTGTGGATTCAATTTGTTTAACCGTTTGATTGATAACTTATTTATGTATGTTTATTGAGAATGCGCGCTTAATTTTCATGCATGAATATGACGCTAGAATATAAGTGAGTTTCACCTAATAGTTACGAACTTATATTCGCAAGTAGTGGAGGTTGCTTATAAACAATCGCGTTAAACAAATTCTTGGCATAAGTTTCATGCAATCATAGTAACGAATGCCTCGTCAATACTTATAATTTTCATAGAGCGTAATGATTCTTGCTTGTACCTCTTCTATGCATTCATGTTGAGGACTTGTGGGGAATGTTTTGAATTGTCGCATGCATCATCCAATTCAATAACGTTAGGAAGATTTGAAGGTTAATTAGTGCATCACGGTTAACTTGGGGTGTTGAGTATCATAGTTTATTGAAATGCAATTGAAAATCATTTTATTATGCAAGTATAACATGTATGGAGATGAACCCCTTAGCTAGGTTCCCATCCATTCAATTCCATCAAATTCATCTTTACATTCTGTCTAGTTTATTAACTTGTTTCGTTATTTCAATTCTCGTCAATTTAAAACCCCCCTTTACTTTCTTGTTCTTTAGTGTTTAGACTTTGTTTAGTTTATGTTTTAAAGTGTTTTGATTCAATTTATTTCCCAAAATTCGTCCAAATTCACCAAAGTGCTCAAAACTGCCCAGAAAGTGATTTTAAGGCAGTTTTGAGTGTTTTGGGTGATGTTTGAGTCTTTTGGTTTGTTTTAATGTTTTAAATGTTTAGTTTTACATTCTTTGAGTTAGTTTAGTGTTTTATATTGTGTTTTTACGTTCTTGAGTCAAGTTATTACTTAATTTCGTCCAAATTTGTGTTTGTGCTCAAATCTGCCCAGAAAGTGGTTTTTAGGCAGATTTGAGTGTGTTTGTGTTGTTTTGAGTCTTTTGGTTTGTCTTAGTGTTTTAAAGTTTAGCTTTGCATTCTTTGAGTCTAGTATAGTGTTTCATATTGTTATTTTACGTTTTTGAGTCAAATCCAAGTGGTTAACAATCCCTCCTAATCCCCGGTCTAGAACGATCCCTACTTATACTTATACTACAATTGTCAAAAAGAGGGTTTAATTTGTGTGCGTATAATTGGCGCCGTTGCCGGGGATTAGCAAATTTGCTAATCTCTTGGATTGTTTGTTTCTGTTATGTATTTTAGTTTTAGTTTTTGATTTGTGTTTTGTTTGTTGAATTCAAATACTAGAGAAGAACAACATGGCACTTGATAATGCTTCTCTTTTGTCACAGCTCATGGAAAGGTCCCAAATGCAAAGTGTTGATATATTTGATCTTCAATCAAGGAATAACGTGTTTTCCAATACTTACAGTTCAGATTGGAGTGATCATTCAAACTCTATGTGGTGGGAACCTCAACATGTTCAAGAAGAAGGATATTGGCAGCCATATGAGGAGTTCTATTCAAGACCTATACACCCACCACAACCTCATATTCAATATGCCCAACCAAATTTAAGTTCGTCAATAGATTATAATCAAAAGCTTAACGAATTAATTTGTTTGGTGCAGGGCTCACAAAATCAAGACAATGAGGCTCGACAAGAAGACAAAAGGTTGGACCACTTGGACAAGCAAATTGGGCAGATAGCGGAGTTCGTAGGACAATTTTGCGACCAAGGCAAACTCCCTAGTTCAACCATTGTAAATCCGAAGGGAGGATTTGAAGCACCTTTGTCAGAAGCACTTATTGCTCCTACGCCATCTAATTCAAGTAAGGTTGTTCCAATTAGTTCTAACCCCATTCCAACAAATATCCCTATTCCTTGCAGGTTCATGAATTCCAAGGAAGAAGAAAGTGAAAAAGACATCTTGGAAGCCCTTCCAAAGGTGCAAAGTAGGGAATGTCATGAATTCATCAAAGAGGACGTTCTTGAAACCACAAAATCCAAAGAAGTTAAATTTGATGACATTGGACAAGTCATAACCATCACTTGCAATCTGGCCAAGTCCAATATCCCTGAAACTTTCAAAGGAGTGGTGTTTGTCATTGAGTTCTTATCGGACAAAACAAGTAAGTTTTTTTTTCCAAATTCCATTACATTTTATACTAACTTGCTGTTTTTTATGAATCAGGCACCTACACTAGAATTCAAACCAATGCCGGTTCACTTCAAGTATCACCTTCCATTCAAGGACCAATTCCATGCCGTTTGATTTTATTTATGTAAAACAAAAAAAAAAAAAAAAAAAAAAAAAAAAAAAAAAAATCTTTTATTAAAAAAGGATACTAAACATGGAGAAAGGTGGAGCTTCACAAAGGTTGTTTACGTGAAGCCCCACTACGAGGCGCAGAAGCAGAAGGCATAGAAGCAGAAGGCATAGAAGCGGGAGGCATAGAAGCGGGAGGCATCGGAGCGGAAGCCATCGGAGCGGGAGGCATCGGAGCTAGAGCATTCCAGGCCTCAATACTTGGCCAAGCGCTGGATGAGCCAGGAAAAAGGTGCCTCTGGAGGAAAGACGAAAACCTTTGACGGTCACTGTGAATCCGACCTTCAGACTCTTGCAGCTCATCAAGCTTCCTCTTCATGCCCGTCGAATAATTGTTTGCAAGCACATGCAAACTTCTATTCTCGTACTTAAGCTGCTGGATCTCTTGCTTAAGACTTTCCACTTCTGCCATCAATGATTCCACCTGACGGGAGCGGGCAAGCAGGCGTTGGCCCATGTTGGACACAGAACTCGCACACTGAACACTAAGTGCGAGGGACTCTTGAACGGCCAACTCATCGGACCGTCCTGACAGCAGCCTACTATCTTTTGGAGTGAGGAGGTTCCTAGCTACTATTGTAGCTATTGTGGCGTCCTGCATCACGGAGTCTTCACCTGTAAGAAGACCGTTAGAAGATAAGAAAGAAGGGCGCCATACGTTACCTTGACGCGGCGCGCCCGTATCACTGCTAAGGCTCAATTCCAAGCTAAGGTTCGATGAGTTTGCCATTTTTCAAAGGTGTTCAAAGATAAGGGTTAATGGAGTAAATTTTCAAAGGGTTGGAGTCGATTTTCAAGAATGGGAATTCTTCAGAGTGTGTTTGTTGTGGTGATCGATAGCTCTATAAGAAGCCAAGGCGACGCGTCCACCAATTCAAAAAAACCGGAATTTCCGGCGTAATTTAGGCGACGCGTTCTCGGCTTTTCAGAAAACGCGTTCAACTTTGTCAAAAGATTTCTGACAAAGCTGAAAACACGTGGAGGCCATCATCGCAACTACACGTCTTTAGCCGACAAGCGCAATGTTCGGCGACGCTTTCTCTGCTTTTCAGAAAACGCGTGCAGCTTTGTCAAAAGGAGCCGCATCCGCACTACCACGTGTCGTTCAGAACGCAAAGGGGCGTCGTTCAGAAATCGAAGGGGCGCCTGCTCAGAAATCGAAGAGGCGTCGTTCTGATATCGAAGAGACATTTGTCGACAAGGGTAAAAGAATAGTACCACCATTTGATATTATCTCTATATATGTCGACCTTCGTCTTTTATGGCAAGGCAAACCTGAAGAACCATGCCCAACTCTCTCTCACCTCTGAGGGCGCACTCCCAGCAAAGCCTTTCGAAATACTCAATTCTTTCTTCTTCCCCAAAGATGATACCAGATGCCTGGAGTACAGATGACCCAGGAGGAAACGGCGGATTGAAGTATGCTGATTCATTCACCGCTTCTTCAAAAGCAAAGGTATCTCATATCATCAAGGTCAAAAGCAAAAGTATCTCATATCATGCTCTTTCCCTGTCTTTTTCTTTGTCCTTGTTCTTACTCGCATGGCAAAGTAAAAGAAGCAATCAGCCGGCACTTGGAATCAGTCTTCCGATCTGGAGCCAACTGCCTGGAATCTATTCCTGATTGCTTACCTAGCGTTGCTCTCGAGTAGTCATCTTCAACGGTTGATACACTTCCAGAGAAGGGACCACTTCTGCAAAGGGGAGCGAGTAAGGCAAGTGAAAATGATACATTGAAGCATGTGGAGACAAACTTAGGCTGAGTTATCCTCCAACCCTTTTCAATACGAATTGGAAAGATTGAACAAAGAAACAGACCAAAGGGGTAAGCTCAGACCTTCGGGGAAGACCAAAAGAATCCTCCAGCCCAGTAGCACAAAGGAAAATCAACAAGTGGAGGAGACCAAAAGAATCCTACTGCCCAGTTCAACAGTAGCACAAAGGAAAATCAATGATGGGCGGAAACCAGTTCAAGAGTAAGCCTGTGGAGTCACTATGATCAAAGCCTCAATGCAATTACCAAGGAGAAGAGGGAATTTACACTCCATAACCAGATTTGCGTTCCTGAACTCTTCTCTTTGTTAATTACATTCTGCCATGTTTAGTATGTTTAAATGCTTTTTGTGTGTTTACTTATGCTTTGTTTAAATCTATGCTTAAAACATTGAGGACAATGTTTGATTTAAGTGTGGGGGGGGTAACTAATGTTGTTAATGCAAATTCGTGGGATTTTATCACACATTACTTCAAATGTTGTTCCTTGCTGTTTTAAGATGTTTTTAAGTTGTTTTAGAGTGTTTTTAGTGTGTTTTGTTTTATAACTCCGAAAATCACATAAAAATTTGAAAAACATGTTTTGAAAAGCCTAAAAAGAGTGTTTTGAGTCGTTTTTGTGTGTTTGTGTCTTAGGGTACCTTCCAACACAATGATAAGGATTTGGTTTGTAATTGCATGACGGTTAAAAAGAGTTATAAACATAGAGAAAAGTTTGATTTACTCTTGGTATATGCTTGGTTATGGTTATAATGTATGACTTCACATGCAATCATAAAAGAAAAATTCGTTTTTGTAACATGCTTGAAGGAAGGAACTCAAACAAACGCTACAACCCTGTGAAACTCGAGCCATTACCTTCTTTGGAGAGTTATAATCTGTGATTCTTTGTTTTCTAAAGTTGTTGCATGATCTCATTATTCCTTGCTTGGTTGCTACTTAGAATGCAATTGTCTCATGATAGAACTAAATGCTAGAACTTATATCCGTTTCATTCAAAGCATGATATTGAATTGCATAACATATATCAAGATGAAGTTATGTAGTTGCCACCATAGCCAAATAGCCTTACTTCCCGTATTTCGTATATGTTGTAAGTTTTACCCCCGTTGAGCCTTGTTTAGCCTTTATTCTTTGTTTACCCACATTATCCTCACCTAGCCTAGTGTAGGACAGTCCACACCCTTGTTCTTAAATGATAGTGAGCATGACTAAAATGAATTCCTTTTGAGTACATTATGAAAGAAAATGAGTGTGGGGGAGAGAATGTTTTGTTCTTAACTGTTTATGTATGTTTTGAGAGGCAAAAGAAAAGAAAAAATTGTGAAAAACATATGAAAAAAAAGAAAAACAGAAAAGAAAAGAAAGAAAGAAAGAAAATGGAAAAAAGAGCTTGTTCCCCCTTGTTGTTCAAAAGTTGAGTTTTCATTCAAAAGTGAATTCTAAGTTAATTCAAATGCTTTGCTCGCTATCTCTTTAAGAACCTTTGTTTTCCATATCCCTTCTTTGTTAGCCAAACACCTTTAGCCCCGTTTCAACCCTTATGCTTCTATCTTGATCGTTATGTGTTCAATAATGTGGAGTTTGGAATTGATATGAGCTTATGGAATCACTGGTTCTCATCCTAAGTAGTAGTATTCCATTCATGAGATCATATTCATGTCATTATCATAAATCCAGAAAATGCTTTCCTTGTTATAACATATGTGAGTGTTCGTCTACATGTTTACATCAATCTTCTCACATATACCTAGTGTAGGGAGTGTAGTCAGAAAATCTGTGTGAAAAACGAGAGTACATCTAGTGAGGAATTGAGGGAATTCTCTAAAGGCATGTTACTACATTCAAATCATGGTTTTAAATGCTTAATTGTGAACTAGTATGTGGTGACTATGAGTAAGAATGTACTTAAGTGTAAAGATGGCTAAAATCTGTGGGAATAATGATTTTTAACTTGTCATGTGCATTGGAAATCCCTGAGACGATTGTTGGAAGGTATAGGTTGTGTTTTGTTTTTGGTTTCTTTTGTTTTGTTTTGCTCGAGGACTAGCAAAAGCTAAGTGTGGGGGAATTTGATAGAAGCATATTTAGGCGACTTACTTAGCTTGTTTTCGTGCATTTATATTGTTAATTCATAGTTGTTTTAGTCGTTTAAGCCATTTTCGTGTGTTTTTAGGTTCATATGGCTAATGAAGCAAAAAGATGCATTTTGGAGCATTTTGGAGCAAAATTGGACTTGGAATGGATAGCTTATGTTTGGAGCAAAAGGAATGGACGAAATTGAAGGATTCCTAATCCATTGCAGCCACATGCATTCACATGCATAAATCAGCCACATGCATCTCCCATCACCATATCAGATTTCCATCATATTCACATGCATTCCATCCTTTAAAACATTGCACATGCACTCCCTTTAATTAATTAAGCCACATGCACTCCCATCCATTTCATCATTGCAGCCAACACATGCTTTCACATGCATTTTCAGATTGTCCCCTTGCACATGCAGCCACATATTCATTGCACATGCAATTCCAACCCACATGCATCCTTTAATCATTCAAACATGCAGCCACATTCCCTCCTAGCTGTCATGTTCCCCCCATTTCACCTATAAATAAGCATTCATTCTCATTGATTCTCATTCACTCTTCCATATTCCAGAAATTCGTCAAAACCTCTCCACACCCTTGCAGCAGCCACCAAAACACTTTTCTCCTCCATTGCAGCCACTCCAACCACTCCCCAAAACCATTCACACCATCAAACTATCCTTAGACCTTGTGCTACAACGAAGAGGAAGATAAGAGGGCCTAAACGTTCATACAATTCAAGTTTGAGTTGTTGGAATGTTTAGGTGTTTCTTTGATTTCAATGTTTAATTTCAATACTCTTTGTTTTGTACGAATGAGGAATGGAAGAGAAGAGGGCCTAAACGTTCATACAATTCAAGTTTGAGTTGTTGGAATGTTTAGGTGTTTCTTTGATTCCAATGTTTAAATTCAACTAAACCCCCCTTGGCTAGGGGGGGATTCGAAATATATGTTTATGCTTGCATTTTGATTTGATTACTTCTAATTGGGTTTCATAAGTTGTGGATTCAATTTGTTTAACCGTTTGATTGATAACTTATTTATGTATGTTTATTGAGAATGCGCGCTTAATTTTCATGCATGAATATGACGCTAGAATATAAGTGAGTTTCACCTAATAGTTACGAACTTATATTCGCAAGTAGTGGAGGTTGCTTATAAACAATCGCGTTAAACAAATTCTTGGCATAAGTTTCATGCAATCATAGTAACGAATGCCTCGTCAATACTTATAATTTTCATAGAGCGTAATGATTCTTGCTTGTACCTCTTCTATGCATTCATGTTGAGGACTTGTGGGGAATGTTTTGAATTGTCGCATGCATCATCCAATTCAATAACGTTAGGAAGATTTGAAGGTTAATTAGTGCATCACGGTTAACTTGGGGTGTTGAGTATCATAGTTTATTGAAATGCAATTGAAAATCATTTTATTATGCAAGTATAACATGTATGGAGATGAACCCCTTAGCTAGGTTCCCATCCATTCAATTCCATCAAATTCATCTTTACATTCTGTCTAGTTTATTAACTTGTTTCGTTATTTCAATTCTCGTCAATTTAAAACCCCCCTTTACTTTCTTGTTCTTTAGTGTTTAGACTTTGTTTAGTTTATGTTTTAAAGTGTTTTGATTCAATTTATTTCCCAAAATTCGTCCAAATTCACCAAAGTGCTCAAAACTGCCCAGAAAGTGATTTTAAGGCAGTTTTGAGTGTTTTGGGTGATGTTTGAGTCTTTTGGTTTGTTTTAATGTTTTAAATGTTTAGTTTTACATTCTTTGAGTTAGTTTAGTGTTTTATATTGTGTTTTTACGTTCTTGAGTCAAGTTATTACTTAATTTCGTCCAAATTTGTGTTTGTGCTCAAATCTGCCCAGAAAGTGGTTTTTAGGCAGATTTGAGTGTGTTTGTGTTGTTTTGAGTCTTTTGGTTTGTCTTAGTGTTTTAAAGTTTAGCTTTGCATTCTTTGAGTCTAGTATAGTGTTTCATATTGTTATTTTACGTTTTTGAGTCAAATCCAAGTGGTTAACAATCCCTCCTAATCCCCGGTCTAGAACGATCCCTACTTATACTTATACTACAATTGTCAAAAAGAGGGTTTAATTTGTGTGCGTATAAATCTCGCATCAGGAGACACCATGCCGCAGCCACCCAAAGTACACCACTCGGCTTCTAAAGGTAAGGATGTTCCAAATTCGGTTATTTCTAATGTTATTCCTCCAAATGCACCCTTTCCTCGTAGATTCATGCAAACAAAGAAGGAGGAAGCTGAAAAGGACATCTTGGAGACATTTAGGAAAGTACAAGTCAATATACCACTTTTGGATGCAATTAAGCAAGTTCCAAGGTATGCTAAGTTTTTAAAAGAACTTTGCACTACTAGGAAGAAAATTTCGAACAAAGAGGTTGTAAAGGTAAGTGAAAATGTCTCAGCCATCTTGCAACGTAAATTGCCCCCTAAATGCAAAGATCCGGGTAGTTTTACAATTCCTTGTGTTATTGGCAATAATCGTTTTGAACATGCCATGCTAGACTTAGGTGCATCTATTAATGTTATGCCTTACTCAATTTATGCATCTATGAACCTAGGTGAGTTAAAAAATGATGGTGTGGTTATTCAATTGGCCGATAGATCTAATGCCTATCCAAAGGGTGTTTTGGAAGATGTTTTAGTGCAGGTTAATGATTTAATCTTTCCGGCTGATTTTTATGTACTTGAAATGGAAGACTCGGTTCATTCTCCACCCTTGCCACTCCTACTTGGAAGACCATTCATGAAAACAGCTCAAACGAAGATTGATGTGGCCAAGGGAGTATTAACAATGGAGTTTGGTGGTGATATAATTAAATTCAATGTTTATGACTCTATTAAGAAGCCTAATGATGTTCGTTCTTGTTTTGCCATTGATGTGCATAAGGATATAGGGCAGGAACAATCCACACCTATCAAGAAGGATGCATCAAGAACCACCATTGAAGAGGGAATTGGAGTGGTTGCCCTAAAACCATCCAATCTGGCCGAGAGTAGCCATAGTGACTTTGTTGATATGGCTGCCACTTTAGAGCCTCCATCACAATATGTTTGTAAGTCTCCAACCCCAATTCCAATTCTCATGTCAACTAATACGGTGTTACATTCTTTGGTGCAGGTACCCAATCGATTTCAAGGTGGTGGGAGCATTTACATGGACTTTAGGAACCAAAACACCACAATCCGGGAGGATCACTATCCCCTCCCTTTCATTGAGCCATGCTACGAACACTTTGGGAAGCATGCCGTGGAGGACAGATCCCTCCATGCCGTGGGTACTACTAGTGAAGCTTAACACGGCGTATTCGTCCGGCTGGAAGACGTTAAAGCAAGCGCTTCTTGGGAGGCAACCCATGTATTCGACAAGGAGAAGATGGAACTTCCATTCCAAACCCAGATTTGCGTTTCTAAACCCTTCTCCTTGCTGTTTATTTTATCATGCTTAGTTGCTTATTATTTGTTTGCTTTTATGTGAGTCTTTGTGTGAAACATTGAGGACAATGTTTGATTTAAGTGTGGGGGGGTAAACAAGTGTTTTTATGCAAAATTCGTGGGATTCTATCACCTATCACTTCTAATGTTGTTTCTCACTATTTTTAGGTGTTTTTAATGCATTTTGAGCTATTTTGGTGTGTGTTGAAGTAAAAATCCGAAAATTTGAAAAAAATTGAAAAAAAGTGTTTTGAAAAAGCCAAAAAGAGTTGTTTTTGTGTGTTTGTTTGTGTCTTAGGGTACCTTCCAACACAATGATGAGGATTTGGTTTTTAATGCATGACTGTTAAAGAGAGTTACAAACAATGATGGAAGTTTGATTTGCTCTTTGGTTTATGCTTGGTTGTAGTTATAGTTTACGAATTCACATGTAATCACAAAGGATAAAATCAGTTTTTGTAACATGCTTGAAGGAAGGAACTCAAACAAACGCTACATCCCTGAGAGACTTGAGCCTAAACGTTTATTTGGAGAGTTATTAATCTGTGCATTCTTGTTTTCTAAAAGTTGTTGCATGATCTCATTATTCTTTGCTTGGTTGCTACTTAGAATGCGTTTCATCACTATAGTTCCAAATACTAGAACTCATACCCGTTTTATTCAAAGCATGAAATTGATTAGCATAACAAATAACAAGATGAAGTGGTGTAGTAGTCACCACCATAGCCAAATAGCCGAATCCACCCTTGTCACTTGTATTGTAGGTTTAAACCCCTTTGAGCCTTATTTAGCCTATTTTCTTGTTAACCACATCATCCTTACCTAGCCTAGAATAGGACTTCCCATACCTTTGTTCTTAAAGTATAGTGGAGCATAATGTAGAAGGAATTCCTTTTGAGTGACATTTGTGCAGAAAACGAGTGTGGGGGAAGGGATTTTGTGAGTGTGTGTGTGCCAAAGTCTTAAAAGGGGCACGAGAAAAGAAAGAAAAAACAAAAAACGAAAAGAAAAAAAAAATTGTGAAAAAGAAGAAAAAAGGAGAAGAAAAGAAAGAAAAAGAGTGAAAATAAGTGAGAATGAACTCACAAGTGTTGATTGTTGAAGAAAGGGTCCAAAAAGTTTGAATATGGCCCTAAGTTTTGTGTGATTCCCCCTTGGGTGATCAAAGTTGACTTCTGCGTTATAAAGGGAATTCTAAGTGCCTAATTCAATACTTTGCTCACTATTGCTTTAAGAATGTTTGTTTCCTCTACCTTTCCTTGTTAACCAATACCTTAGCCCCGTTACAACCCTTAGACTTCTATCTTGATTGTTATGTATTTCAATATGTGGAGTTTAGAATTGGTTTGAGCATATGGTATCCCTGGTTCTCGTGTCTAGGTAGTAGCATTCCATTCATGAGATCATATACATACATGATAATAATTCCAGAAAATGCTTTTCTTGTTCTAACATATGTGAGTGTTCGTCTACATGTTTACATCAATCTTCTCACATATACCTAGTGTAGGGAGTGTAGTCAGAAAATCTGAGTGAAAACAGAGAGTATATCCGATGAGGAATTGAGGAAATTCGCTAAGGCATGTTACTACATTCAAAATGTTGTTTTAATTGATTAAAATGCGAGCTAGTGAATTGTGACTATGATTAAGTATGCTCGAGGGTAAGGATTGCTTAAATCTATGTGAGTGGTGATCTTTGACATGTCATGTTTCATTGGAAATCCCTGAGGCGAACGTTGGAAGGTTTAGAGTTATGTTTTGTTTCTTTTGTTTAGTTGTTTTGCTTGAGGACTAGTGATAGGAGCATATTCATGCGACTTAAATGGCTTGTTCTCGTGCATTTACGTTATGTTTCTCTAGTTATTTTAGTCCTTTATGCTTCTTTTGTGTGTTTTCAGGTTCTAAGGGCAAGGTATGCAAAAGGATGCCTTTTGGAGCCTTTTGGAGCAAATTAGAGATTGGAATGGATATCATATGCTTGGAGCCAAGAGGATGGACGAAATTAAAGACTTGAAGTAGGAAAGTTAAATCCTAAAAGACCTCATGTTTAAGCATCATTGAAGACTCCTACGCATTTTAGAACACAAAAACAACATTCCTTGCAACCTTAGGACATTGTCGTGTGTTTCCTTGTGTCTCCCTTCCTTGCCATGCAAGGAAGGGCTTTGTTCCCTATTTTTAACACTTAAAGCATTCATTTATCATATCATTCACTTATCACTTCCATTCACTTATCACTTATCACTTCCATTCACTTATCACTTATCACTTCCATTCACTTATCACTTATCACTTCCATTCACTTATCACTTATCACTTCCATTCACTTATCACTCACCACATATCATTCATTTATCACTTAACATATCATTCATTTATCACTTAACATATCATACACTTATCATAATCATTCACTTATCACTTATCATAATCATTCACTTATTCTTTCATCATTCAACCACCAATTCAACACATGCATTTCAAACCTTTCAACACCCTTTAATCATCTCCCTTTAAGTTATGATTTTATTTCCTAACCCTACATGCATTATTTATTAGCATCTTCACATGCATTCACACACACTTCACACAAACAAACAACTCAAAACCGTGAGCTCCCATTCCCTTATGCCATTTTCAGATTTCCACCCACTAACCTAGTCATCAACACATGCATTCCCTTCACATTCACCCACATGCACTCCCACTCTTTAATCATATGCACTCCCATCATAATTCCACCACCAATTCAGCCACAAAACATTATCATTACACCACATTCAACCACTCCACATCCCTCACCAAGAAATCATTCAACACATGCATCCATAATCAATTCTTTGCCATGCAATCACATGCATTTCCCTTGACATTTTCAGCCATCACACTTCATCATTACACCACCATTCACTCTTTAACCCACACACACTTCACACAAACAACATTCACATGCATTCACATGCATTTCCAACACAAAACACAATCAAAACCGTGGCCACCTTTGCATTTCAGGATTCCCATTTGCATTTTCAGATTTCCAGCTTTCCCTTTTATTTTCCAGCTTTCATTCTTCATCATTGCAGCCATTCCACATGCAATTCTCCATCATTCCTCCACACAAACACCTTAAACAAATAGCTATATACATCTCCACTCCTCCTATAAATACCCTTGCATTCATTCATTCAAAGAACATCTCATTCACAACACAACAACAAACACAAAAACAGCAACCTTGTTGCCGTGGGTTCTCTTCATTTCCAGCATCATTCCCTTCTATTTCCACCACTTCCCAACCCTCCAAACCACTCCTCTACCATTTCCATAATCCCCCAAACCTCACCTTAGACCTTGTGCTACAATAACGAGGAAGATAAGAGGGCCTAAACGTTCATACAATTCAAGTTTGAGTTGTTGGAATGTTTAGGTGTTTCTTTGATTTCAAAGTTTAAATTCAATTCTCTTTGTTTTGTACGTATGAGGAATGGAAGAGAAGAGTGCCTAAACGTTCATACAATTCAAGTTTGAGTTGTTGGAATGTTTAGGTGTTTCTTTAATTTCAAAGTTATGAGGAAATAAACCCCCCTTTAGCTAGGGGGTGATTCGAAACTATGTTTATATTTGCAGTATGAATTGATTAACTTTCGTTGGAATTTCATAAGTTGTGGATTCAATTTGTTTAACTGTTTGATTGATAACTTATTTATGTATGTTCATTGAGATTGCAAGCTTAATTTTCATGCATGAATATGACGCTAGAATATAAGTGAGTTTCACCTAAACGTTACGAACTTATATTCACAAGTAGTGGAGGTTGCTCATAAACAATCGCGTTAAACGAATTCTTGGCATAAGTTTCATGCGTATTCCATAGTAACGAATGCCTCGTCGATGTTTATGATTTCCGTTGAACTTAATGATCTTTGTTGAATGTCTCTATCATGCGTATTCCATAGTTAGGGACTTTGATTAAGAATAATTTGGTTGTAATGCGTATTCCATTCAATCCAACGAATCTAGGGAAATCTGAAAGTTAATTTAAGCGAACCTAATTAACTTGGAGCATTGAGTTTCATAATTTATCGAAAGACCAACTGAGAATCAATCTTGTATGCAAGTGTAACATGTATGGAGATGAACCCCTTAGCTAGCATTCATCCATAAATTTCATATTTACATTCTGTCTGTTTATTAACTTGTTTCGTTATTTCAATTTTCGTAAAAACCTCAATCCCCCTTTTGCTTTAATGTTCATTTTAGTTAGAATTCAATTTAGTTTGTGTTTTTAAAGCATTTTGAGTTTTTGGTTTGTCTTAGTGTTTTAAACCTTAATTTTGCATTCTTTGAGTCTAGTTTAGTGTTTTAAACTTTATTTTACGTTTTTGAGTCAGTTTCCAAGAGTTTTGCAATCCCTCCTAATCCCCGGTCCAGAACGATCCCTACTTGCACCTATACTACAATTTGACAAAAAGAGGGTTTAATTTGTGTGCGTATAATTCCCGCATCAACTAGCAAAAGATAAGTGTGGGGGAATTTGATAGGAGCATATTTAGGCGACTTAACTAGCTTATTCTTGTGCATTTGTGCTATTATTTCTTAGTTAATGTCGTATTACAACTCAATTTCGTGTGTTTGTAGGTCCTATGGGTTAAAGTATCAAGAAAGTGCATTTTGGTGCATTTTGGAGCTATTTTGGACACTAGGTGGTGAGCTTGCATGTGGGCTAACATGGATGGACGAATTTGGACTTCAAGAAGTTGGAAATGTGATAAGAAGAGGAAGGAACTAAGCTAGGAACAAAGTGGATAAGGTCCTATGGGTTAAAGTATCAAGAAAGTGCATTTTGGTGCATTTTGGAGCTATTTTGGACACTATGTGGATAGCTTGTATATGGGCTAACATGGATGGACGAATTTGGAGTTCAAGAGGCTAGAAATATGATAAGAAGATGAAGAAATTACACTCAAGACAAAGTGGATAAGGAATCAGCTCAAAAGAGGAAACATTATCCAAAACCTTATCTAACCTTATCCAACCTTATCCTATCTTATCCTAATCTAATCTTGTTCCACCTTAATCCTAGCTTCAAGTGGACCTAAAAACCTAATTTCTAGAAGCCTTATCTGACCCTAAAAGGGTGCCACACCCTTACCCCTTTTATTTCTTCTAGAAAACCCAAAATCAGCCACAAAACACTTAGTTTCTAGAAGGCCCAATTTTGGACGAATTTCCTAAACCTTTTTCCTTTTGGATTCTGATTTGTTTGGCCTCAATCCTTGTGGATTTGGGTATACAATTCGTTTTATAAAACTATGTGGGCCAAAAACCCTCTCCTAAGTGGATTTAACTTACTTGTGCCAAACCCTAGGGCCCTAATCCATAAAATCTGCTAAGTGTAACCCTAATCTAATTAACCCTAGGACTATATAAACATATTTTCAGCCATAAATTCGTACCACCCCCTTATGCTATTCAGAAACCCTTGTGCCGCACCTCCATTCTCCATTCTAAGCCTCCATAGACCTCCCTACACATCCATACATCTCTGCCGCACCCTTCCCACCATAATCAACCATCCTCCATCCCTCCAAACTAGAAAACACCACCCAAAACCACCAATTCCATCACCCAAACTTTGTGCCGCAGCAAGGAGGAGGAAGAGGAGCCAATCTGTGCATCGAATCCATCTTGGAATTGCTGAGCATTTAGGTGTATTCTTTCTTATGATTTCAATGTTTAAATTCAATACTTTTTGTTGTGCAAGCATGAGGAACTAATCTCCCCTTTGGCTAGGGGGGAATTTCGAAACCATGGTTATATTTGCATGATGATTTGATTACTTTCAGTTGTGATTTCATGAATGATGAATTCAATTTACTTATCTATTTTAATTAAAACTTGCTTATGTATATGAATTGAGAGTGCACGCTTGATTTGCATGCATAAACATGATGCTAGGATATGAGGGAACTTCACCTAATCGTTGGGAACTCACATCCATGAGTAGTTAAGATTGTTGGTCGCAATTATGTTAAGTAAATTCTTGGTATAAGTATCATGCGCTTTCATAGTTACGAATGCCTCGTCAACACCTATGATTTCCATAGAACCTAATGATCTTTGATTGTCTTTCTATCATGCGCTTTCATATAGAAAACTTTTAAGGAATAATTTGATTGCAATGCGCTAATTCCATTCAATTCAATGACCTAAGGGAAATCTGAGAGTTAATTTAAGCGTACCTAATTAACTTGGGGTGTTGAGGTTCATAAATTCATCGAATAAGCAACTGGAGATTATTTTGTATGCAAGTATGCCATGTGTGGAGAAAAACCTCCTAGCCATCTCACCATCCACTTAATTTCACCAATTTCGTCAGAATCTGCCTATTTTACATATTTGTTTTGTTTGTTTGATTTTCGTCAAAAACCAAATCCCCAAGTGTCTTAGAGTGTCTAATTAGTTAGAATATGTTTTAGATTGTGTTTTTGAGTGTTTTGATTCAAGTTGTTACCCAAATTCGTCCAAATTAGTGAAAGTGCTCAAAACTGCCCAGGAAGTGTTTTTAAGGCAGTTTTGAGTGTTTTGGGGCTGTTTTGAGTCTTTGGGTTTGTTTTAGTGTTTTTATTGTTTAGCTTTGCATTCTTTGAGTCTAGTTTAGTGTTTTAACCTTTGTTTTACGTTTTTGAGTCAGTTTCCAAGTGATTTAGCAATCCCTCCTAATCCCCGGTTTAGAACGATCCCTACTTATTTATATGCTACAATTGTCAAAAGAGGGTTAATTTGTGTGTTAAGTTAATTTTCGCATCAAACACTTATAATTCTCATAGAGCATAATGATCTCTCATTGTATCTCTTCTATGCATTCATGTTGAGAACCATTGGAGAATGATTTGAATTGTCGCATGCATCATCCAATTCAATAACATAAGGAAAATTTGAGAGTTAATTAGTGCATCACGGTTAACTTGGGGTGTTGAGCATCATAGATAATGAAAAGCAATTGGAGAATCGATTCATATATAAATGTGTCATGTGTGGAGAATGGACCTCTAACTAATCCATCCATCATCTTGTTTCTCAAATCCGTTTATACAATCTGCCTAGTTTATTAACTTGTTTTATTTAATTTAATTTCGTCAAAACCTTAATCCCCCTTTACTTTAGTGTCCAACTTAGTTAGAAAGTGTCTTAGTTTGTGTTTTTAAGTGTTTTGATTCAATTTGTTACACAAATTCGTCCAAATTCACCAAAGTGTCCAAAACTGCCCAGAAAGTGTTTTTAAGGCAGTTTTGAGTGTTTTGGGTGATGTTTGAGTCTTTTGGTTTGTTTTAGTGTTTTAAAGTTTAGTTTTGCATTCTTTGAGTCTAGTAAGTGTTTTATATTGTGTTCTTACGTTTTTGAGTCAATTTCACATTGATTAGCATCCCTAGTTAATCCCCGGTCTAGAACGATCCCTATTTGCTCATTTACTACAATTGTCATCCATAGGGTTTAATTTGTGTGTTTAATTATTTTCGCATCAAATTTTGGCGCCGTTGCCGGGGATTAGCAAAATTGCTAATCCCTTGTGTTTTTGCCGTATGTTTTTAGTGTAATTTACCTAGTTTTCTTATTTTGTTTTGTTTTCTTGGTTTAGGTACTAGTGCATGACGCGGAGTTCTCAAACTGTGCATGCACATATCTTGGACTTTAACGACGATTTTGAACGTGATTTGAGAAGAAAGAGGAGGCATCCCGAACCTAGTGAACCTAGTTCAAGTTCAGAGGCCGAATCTGAGTTTGAAAGTGTGGAAGAAGAAGTTATGGCAGCGGACAATCGGACCATTAAAGAGCTTTCGGCCTCGGGGTTGACCAATGCCGCACCATTATGCATTCAATACCCCGCGGCTGCCCAAGGCAAGACCGATGAATTCGAGTTGAAGTCAAGCTTGTTGCACCACATTCCGAAATACCATGGGCTTTCCATGGAAGATCCCAACAAGCATCTCAAGGAGTTCGAGGTTGTTTGTTCGAGCATGACACCCATAAATGTCGATGGGAACATTTTAATGATGAAAGCTTTTCCATTCTCTCTTGTGGAAAAGTGATGCGTGAATTATACGCACACAAATTAAACCCTCTTTTCGTCAAATTGTAGTATATGTATAAGTAGGGATCGTTCTAGACCGGGGATTAGGAGGGATTGTTAACCACTTGGATTTGACTCAAAAACGTAAAATAACAATATGAAACACTATACTAGACTCAAAGAATGCAAAGCTAAACTTTAAAACACTAAGACAAACCAAAAGACTCAAAACAACACAAACACACTCAAATCTGCCTAAAAACCACTTTCTGGGCAGATTTGAGCACAAACACAAATTTGGACGAAATTAAGTAATAACTTGACTCAAGAACGTAAAAACACAATATAAAACACTAAACTAACTCAAAGAATGTAAAACTAAACACTTAAAACATTAAAACAAACCAAAAGACTCAAACATCACCCAAAACACTCAAAACTGCCTTAAAATCACTTTCTGGGCAGATTTGAGCACTTTGGTGAATTTGGACGAAATTATGTAACAAAATGAATCAAAACACTTATAAACATAAACTAAAACACTTTCTACTAAATTGGACAATAAAGTAAAGGGGGATTGAGTTTTATACGAAATTAAATAAGATGTACAGATTCGAATTAAGATAGATAGTATATATGAATGTGATGAAATGGAATGAATGGATGGATGTTAGCCAAGGGGTTCATCTCCATACATGTTATACTTGCATAATAAATGATTTCCAATTGCATTTCAATAAACCATGAATTCTCAACACCCCAAGTTAACCGTGATGCACTAATTAACCTTCAAATCTTCCTAACGTTATTGAATTGGATGATGCATGCGACAATTCAAAACATTCCCCACAAGTCCTCAACATGAATGCATAGAAGAGGTACAAGCAAGAATCATTACGCTCTATGAAAATTATAAGTGTTGACGAGGCATTCGTTACTATGAATGCATGAAACTCTTGCCAAGAATTCGTTTAACGCGATTGTTTATAAGCAACCTCCACTACTTATGAATATAAGTTCGTAACTATTAGGTGAAACTCACTTATATTCTAGCGTCATATTCATGCATGAAAATTAAGCGTGCACTCTCAATAAACATACATAAATAAGTTATCAATAAAACGGTTAAACAAATTGAATCACAACTTATGAAACGCAATTAGAAGTAATCAAATCAAAATGCAAGCATAAACATATATTCGAATCACCCCCCAACCAAGGGGGAGTTTAGTTCCTTATGATACAAAACAAAGAGAATCAAAGAAACACCTAAACATTCCAACAACTCAAACTTGAATTGTATGAACGTTTAGGCACTCTTCTCTTCCATGCCTCATTCGTACAAAACAAAGAGTATGGAAATTAAACATAGAAATCAAAGAAACACCTAAACATTCCAACAACTCAAACTTGAATTGTATGAACGTTTAGGCACTCTTATCTTCCTCTTCGTTGTAGCACAAGGTCTAAGGATAGTTTGATGGTGTGAATGGTTTGGGTAGTGGTGGAGGAATGGAAGGATGGTGTTTGGATTTGTAGGGGAAACTCACGGCACAAAGGGGGTGGTTTGATGGTCTACATTTCTGCAATGGATGAGTTTATGGAAGAGTGTTTGGAATGGGTGAATTTCTGGCACAAAGGCCTTATTTCTGTGGTGAATGGATTGTGTATGAATGAGAATGAATGAATGAGTATTTATAGGTGAAATGGGGGGAACATGACAGCTAGGAACTTGGTGGAAATCTGAAATGGTGATGGGAGATGCATGTGGCTGTTTGTGCATGTGATTAAAGGGTGGAAATGCATGTGTTTTGACAGAAATGAAAGGGAATGCACGTTTTTGGTTGATTTCTGGTGGTTGTGAGGTGGAAATCTAGGTGGAAATGCATGTGGATTAAAGCTATGTGAATGATTAAGGTGAATGTGCATGAGTGCATGTGAAATCTGCCAAGATGCATGTGTTATGAAGTGGATTTTCTGCAAAGCAAGGTGAATGTGCATGTGATTAAATTAAAAGATGGAATGCATGTGAATATGATGGAAATCTGATTTCTTTGAAGATGCATGTGCAATGAAGTGGAATGACAGCTAGGTTATGATGATGAATGCATGTGAATATGATGGAAATCTGATTTCTTTGAAGATGCATGTGCAATGAAGTGGAATGACAGCTAGGTTATGATGATGAATGCATGTGGCTGATTTAATTGAATAGGAAAGCATGTGAAATGTTTGTGGTGAGTGAATGTTCATGTGAATTAAAGCTAAAGTGATGATGATAAGTGATAAGTGATAAGTGATATGATATGTGGTTATGATGTGATAAGTGGTTATGATAAGTGATAAGTGATATGATAAAGTGATGATGATAAGTGATAAGTGATAAGTGATATGATATGTGGTTATGATAAGTAATGGGAGCATGTGGGTTAATTAATGAAGGAAATGCATGTGCAATGACAAGGTGTTAGAATGGATGTGTGTTATGCATGGCATGATTGGGATTAGGAAAGGTTTAAATGTCCTAAAACTAAAGAGAACAAGGTTCCAACACTTTGGCTCCAATTAGGTCTTCAATTTCGTCCAACACTTTGGCTCCAAGCATAAGCTATCCATCCTTAGCCCAAAAGTGCTCCAAAAATCTCCAAAATGTATCTTTTTGCTCCTTTAGCCCTTTGGACCTACAAACACACGAAAATAGCTTAAAGTACTAAAATAACTAAAGAAACATAACGTAAATGCACGAGAACAAGCCATTTAAGTCGCATGAATATGCTCCTATCAAAAAGGCTAAGGATTGGCTTTATGAATTGGCACCCGGGACCGTTACTTCTTGGGAGAGCATGAAGAGAGCATTCTTGGAGAAGTTCTTCCCTACTTCAAGAGTCATTCTCTTGAGGAAGAAAATTAGCGGAATCCAACAAAGTCAAGGAGAATCTTTTCCGGCATACTACGAGCGTTTTAAAGCCCTTGTTGCATCGTGTCCTCAACATCAAATGAAGGAGGAGCTTCTCCTTCAATATTTCTATGAGGGCCTTCTTCCCATTGAAAGGCAAATGCTCGATGCTTCAGCGGGAGGTGCATTGGTGGACAAAACTCCTATGTCGGCCAAGACCCTAATTGCAAACCGTGCTCTAAATGCACAACAATATGAAGGACTTGGGCAAAGGGACCCCCCACGGCAACACTTGAATGAGGTAAGTTCTCAATCCGATATTCAATCTCAGATAGCTAATCTTACTTCTATTGTGTCTCAGATGGCCGAAGGAATGAAGATACAAGGACCGATTGTATGTGGTGTATGTTCTATCCAAGGACACCCTTCGGAAAAATGCCCTCAATTGATTGAGAATGGGGGATGGGAGAGTGCAAATGCCATTGGATTTCCGAGCCACAATCAACCAAGAAATGATCCATATTCCAACACATACAATCCGGGTTGGAGAGACCATCCAAACTTCAAGTGGAGGGAACCTCAACAACCTCAACAACAAGGAGGCTTTAGACAACAACCCCCGGGGTTCTACACCAAGCCATTCGGCCCCAATCCAAACCAAGCACAACCTGCCCAAAACAATCAAGGTACGTCGTTGGGCAATGAAACACTTCTTAAATTACTTACCAATTTGTCTCAGGGGCAAGAGGATCAAACCAAAGCCATGCAAAACCAAGACAAAAGGGTGGATCACTTGGAGAAACAAATTGGGCAGATTGCGGAATTTGTAGGACAATTCCGAGACAAAGGCAAGCTCCCTAGCTCAACCATTGTCAATCCAAGGGGAGGGTGCGAATCTGCCATGGCAATCATGTTGAGAAGTGGTAAGGAGGTCGGAACCACCTCAAGGCCATCCAAAACAAGTCAAGAAGAGGACATGTTGCCGCAGCCTCCTATTGTGCCAAAACCGTCCAACACGCCTAAGGTAAGTCCAAATTCGACTTTGTCAAGTTCTCTTCCACTAAACGTGCCCTTTCCTGACAGGTTTAGGCAAACAAAGAAGGAGGAGCATGAGAAGGACATTCTTGAGACGTTTAGGAAAGTTCAAGTCAATATCCCGCTCCTAGATGCCATAAAGCAAGTGCCCAAATACGCTAAGTTCTTGAAGGAATTGTTCACTACAAGGAAGAGGGCGTCACATAAAGAGGTAGTAAGGGTAAGTGAGAACGTTTCCGCTGTTCTACAAAGAAAGTTACCACCAAAGTGCAAAGATCCAGGTAGCTTTACAATCCCTTGTATTATTGGTCAAACTAAGTTCGAACATGCTATGTTAGACTTAGGAGCTTCAATTAACGTCATGCCATACTCTATTTATGCTTCAATGAACCTTGGCGAATTGAAAAATGATGGTGTGGTTATTCAGTTGGCCGATAGATCTAATGCCTATCCAAAGGGCGTATTGGAAGATGTCTTAGTGCAGGTGAATGATTTGATCTTCCCGGCGGATTTCTATGTCCTTGAAATGGAGGAAACCACCCATGCTCCATCCTTGCCGATTCTTCTTGGGAGGCCATTCATGAAGACGGCCCGAACTAAGATAGACGTGTTTAAAGGCACTTTAACAATGGAATTCGATGGGGAAGTGATTGATTTTAATATTTCTGAAACTATGAGATTTCCTAATGATGATCACTCATGTTTCTCTATTGATATTCTTGATTCTTTGGCGCAGGCACACCTTGATCAATTACATGGCGATGCACTTGAAACAGTCATTACAAATGGCATCGAAATGAAGGATCACATGGATGTCACCATAACAAACCACGGCACACAATTGAACACCCATGCCGTGGCCTTTGATGAAGATGTAATTGAGACCGTGGCAGCCCTAGAGTCATTGCCACGGCTCCAAGGTAAGTTCCCTAGTTCAATTTCAATCCCAATTTCGACTGATAAGGTGCTTCCTTCTATAGAACAACCACCTACACTCGAGCTCAAACCGTTGCCAAATCACTTGAAGTATGTGTTTTTGGGCGAGCAAGACACATTGCCCGTCATTATAGCTTCATCACTCACGGCACAAGAGGAGGAGAAGTTGGTGAGGGTTCTCAAAGAGCACAAGACGGCAATAGGCTGGACTTTGGCCGACATCAAGGGTATAAGTCCTACCACGTGCATGCATCGAATTCTCATGGAAGAAGGCGCCAAACCATCAAGGGAAGCCCAACGTCGACTCAACCCACCAATGATGGAAGTAGTGAAGAAGGAAATCATCAAATTGCTTGATTGTGGCGTCATCTATCCCATCTCGGATAGTTGTTGGGTTTCACCGGTCCAAGTGGTTCCCAAGAAGTCCGGAGTCACGGTGGTGAAAAATGAAGAAGATGAACTTGTGCCTACACGCATTCAAACCGGTTGGAGGGTGTGCATTGACTATAGGAAGCTAAATGCAGCAACAAGGAAAGATCACTTCCCTTTGCCATTCATCGATCAAATGCTTGAAAGGTTAGCCGGTCATTCTTTTTATTGCTTTCTTGATGGTTATTCGGGATATAATCAAATTGTCATAGCGCCGGATGATCAAGAAAAGACCACCTTTACTTGTCCATTTGGTACTTTTGCATATCGTCGTATGCCATTTGGTTTATGCAATGCACCGGCCACTTTCCAACGATGCATGGTAAGTATCTTCTCTGATTATGTTGAAAAGATAATTGAAGTATTTATGGACGATTTTAGTGTGTTTGGAGACTCATTTGATGCTTGTTTGCATAATCTCACTTTAATCTTGAAAAGATGCATGGAAACTAACCTTGTTTTGAATTGGGAAAAATGTCATTTTATGGTTAAACAAGGTATAGTTTTGGGTCATATCATCTCTGAAAAAGGAATTGAAGTTGATAAGTCTAAAATAGATCTTGTACGTCACTTACCCTCTCCTACTTCGGTTAGAGAGGTCCGTTCTTTTCTTGGCCATGCAGGATTCTATAGGCGATTTATCAAGGATTTTTCTAAGATTGCACAACCACTATGCCGTCTCCTACAAAAAGAAGTGGCGTTTGAATTCACTAAGGAGTGCACGGCATCATTCAACCAACTCAAGGAGTTGTTGACCACGGCACCCATTATTGTTCCCCCGGATTGGAGCCTCCCGTTCGAGCTTATGTGTGATGCGTCCGACTATGCTTTAGGAGCAGTTGTAGGACAAAGAAAGGACAAGAGGCCGCATGTCATCTACTACGCCTCACGGACGTTGAATGATGCTCAACTTAATTATTCCACAACCGAAAAAGAACTCTTGGCTATTGTATTTGCATTAGATAAGTTTAGATCATATCTTCTTGGTACTAAAGTAATTGTTTTCACTGACCATGCAGCCTTGAAGTATCTTCTCACCAAAAAAGAGGCTAAGCCAAGACTCATTCGTTGGATGCTCCTACTTCAAGAGTTCGATCTTGAAATCCGAGACAAGAAAGGGTGTGAAAACGTGGTGGCTGACCACCTAAGTAGAATGGTGCGTGAGGAAGAGTCCACCCCCATTTTAGAAACGTTTCCGGATGAGCAACTTTTGTCCATTGAGGTAAGAACCCCTTGGTATGCCGATTTGGTAAATTTCTTGGTGTCTAAGCAAGTTCCTAGTACCCTAAACAAGTTCCAACGTGATAAACTTGTTCATGATGCACGTTTTTATGTTTGGGATGATCCATATTTATGGAAATTCTGCCCAGATCAGATTGTGCGTAGATGTGTGCCCGAATCTGAATTTAATTCCATTCTTACATTCTGCCATACTTATGCATGTGGGGGACATTTTGGCACCCAAAGGACAGCCCTAAAGGTGTTACAATCTGGATTTTATTGGCCTAATCTCTTTAAAGACGCTAAAATGTTTTGTTTAACATGCGATAAGTGTCAAAGAACAGGTAACATAGGGCCTAAGGACCAAATGCCGCAACAATCTCTCTCCTTTGTGGAAATTTTTGATGTTTGGGGTATTGATTTCATGGGCCCCTTCCCTCCATCTTTTGGTTTCACTTATATCTTGCTAGCTGTCGATTATGTTTCCAAATGGGTGGAAGCCAAAGCCACCCGTACTAACGATTCTAAGGTTGTTGCAGATTTTGTGAAATCTAATATTTTTGCTAGGTTTGGGATGCCACGAGTTTTAATAAGTGATGGGGGTTCTCACTTTTGTAACCGCACCATTGAAGCTTTGCTCAAGAAGTACAACGTTACTCATAAGGTTTCCACACCTTATCACCCTCAAACTAATGGGCAAGCGGAGGTTTCAAATAGGGAGATCAAACAAGTCCTAGAGAAAACCGTGGGACCCTCAAGAAGAGATTGGAGTTTGCGCTTGGACGATGCATTATGGGCCTATCGTACGGCTTACAAAACTCCCCTTGGCATGTCACCTTTTCGGCTTATATATGGTAAGCCATGTCATTTGCCCGTTGAGTTAGAGCACAAGGCACATTGGGCTGTGAAAACCTTCAATTTGGACATAGACGCTGCTGGAGTTCATAGGAAGCTCCAATTAGATGAACTTGAGGAGATTAGGAACGAGGCTTACGAGAATGCTCGCATCTACAAGGACAAAACAAAGGCTTATCATGATAAGATGCTTCGTACCAAAACGTTCTCCAAGGGGCAGAAAGTGTTGCTTTTTGATTCAAGACTTCGGTTATTCCCTGGTAAGTTACGTTCCAAATGGATTGGACCTCTTGTTGTTACAAATGTTTTTCCTCATGGTGCAGTCCAAGTCCGAAGCTTAAAAAGTGGCCACGAGTTCAAGGTGAACGGACATAGATTGAAGCCATACTATGAGAACTTTGTGGAGCATGTTGTGGAAGAACTTCCCTTGGGTACCGTGGGCTCCAATCTGGAGTGATTTGGGTTCTTCGTCCGGCTGTACGACGTTAAAGCAAGCGCTACTTGGGAGGCAACCCATGCATTTAACAAAAGAAGACCTAGAATGCACTCCAATTCCAGATTTGCGTTCCTAAACTCTTCTCTTTGTTGCTATTTCGTTTCTGCCATGTTAGGTTGTTTAGTTGCTTTTTGTGTGTTTACTTATGATTTGTGTGAATCTAAGCTTAAAACATTGAGGACAATGTTTGATTTAAGTGTGGGGGGGTAACTAAGTTTATTTAATGCAAATTCGTGGGATTTTATCACCCATTACTTAAAATGTTGTTCCTTGCTGTTTTAAGGTGTTTTTAAGTTGTTTTAGAGTGTTTTAGTATGTTTTGTTTTTATAACTCCGAAAATCACATAAAAATTTGAAAAATGATAGGAGCATATTTAGGCGACTTAACTACCTTATTCTTGTGCATTTGTGTTATTATTTCTTAGTTAATGTCGTATTACAACTCAATTTCGTGTGTTTGTAGGTCCTATGGGTCAAAGTATCATGAAAGTGCATTTTGGTGCATTTTGGAGCTATTTTGGACACTATGGGGATAGCTTGCATATGGGCTAACATGGATGGACGAATTTGAACTTCAAGAGGCTAGATATGTGATAAGAAGAGGAAGGAACTAAGCTAAGGACAAAGTGGATAAGGAAGGAGCTCAAAAGAGGAAACCTTATCCAAAACATTATCTAAACATTATCCAATTATCCAAAACATTATCCAAACCTTATCTCATCTTATCTTATCCAAACCTTATCATGTCTTAATCCTAATTGCATGGGGACCTAAATGGATAATTCTAGAACCTATTTCTAGAAGCATCCTATTCTAGAAGGCCCAAAATCTGCCACAAAACCTATTCTTTCTATAAGCCCTAGAAAAGTGGCGCCCCAATCCATTCTAGAAGGCTTTGGCTTGCCTTGCAAGCCAAGCAACCCTCTCCCCTAAATCAGCCGCACCTTCCTAGGCCCAATCCCTTTGGGATTCTGATTTCCAAGGCCTAATCCTTGTGGATTTGGGTATACAATTCGTTTTATAAAACTATGTGGGCCAATTCCTAGGTGGATTTGACAACCCATGGCCGAATTCTAGGGCCCTAATTCACCAAATCTGCTAAGTAAACCCTAATCTAATAAACCCTAGGACTATATAAACATATTTTCAGCCACAAATTCGTAGACCCCTTATGCTAGACAGAAAACCCTTGTGCCGCACCTCCATTCTCCATTCTAAGCCTCCATAGACCTCCCTACACATCCATACATCTCTGCCGCACCCTTCCCCACCATAATCAACCATCCTCCATCCCTCCAAACTAGAAAACACCATCCAAAACCACCAATTCCATCACCCACACTTTGTGCCGCAACAAGGAGGAGGAAGAGGAGCCAATCTGTGCATCAAATCCATCTTGGAATTGCTGAACGTATAGGTGTATTCTTTCTTATGATTTCAATGTTTAAATTCAATACTTTTTGTTGTGCAAGCATGAGGAACTAATCCCCCCTTTGGCTAGGGGGGAAATTCGAAACCATGGTTGTATTTGCATGATGATTTGATTACTTTCAGTTGTGATTTCATGAATGATGAATTCAATTTACTTATCTATTTTAATTAAAACTTGCTTATGTATATGAATTGAGAGTGCACGCTTGATTTGCATGCATAAACATGATGCTAGGGTATGAGGGAACTTCACCTAATCGTTGGGAACTTATATTCATGAGTAGTTAAGATTGTTGGTCACAATTATGATAAGTGAATTCTTGGCATAAGTATCATGCGCTTTCATAGTTACGAATGCCTCGTCAACACCTATGATTTCCATGGAACCTAATGATCTTTGATTGTCTTTCTATCATGCGCTTTCATATAGAAAACCTTTAAGGAATAATTTGATTGCAATGCGCTAATTCCATTCAATTCAATGACCTAAGGGAAATCTGAGAGTTGATTTAAGCGTACCTAATTAACTTGGGGTGTTGAGGTTCATAAATTCATCGAATAAGCAACTGGAGATTATTTTGTATGCAAGTATGCCATGTGTGGAGAAAAACCTCCTAGCCATCTCACCATCCACTTAATTTCACCAATTTCGTCAGAATCTGCCTATTTTACATATTTGTTTTGTTTGTTTGATTTTCGTCAAAAACCAAATCCCCAAGTGTCTTAGAGTGTCTAATTAGTTAGAATATGTTTTAGATTGTGTTTTTGAGTGTTTTGATTCAAGTTGTTACCCAAATTCGTCCAAATTAGTGAAAGTGCTCAAAACTGCCCAGAAAGTGTTTTTAAGGCAGTTTTGAGTGTTTTGGGGCTGTTTTGAGTCTTTGGGTTTGTTTTAGTGTTTTTATTGTTTAGCTTTGCATTCTTTGAGTCTAGTTTAGTGTTTTAACCTTTGTTTTACGTTTTTGAGTCAGTTTCCAAGTGATTTCGCAAAATCTCCTAATCCCCGGTTTAGAACGATCCCTACTTATTTATATGCTACAATTGTCAAAAGAGGGTTAATTTGTGTGTTAAGCTAATTTTCGCATCAAATTTTGGCGCCGTTGCCGGGGATTAGCAACTTTGCTAATCCCTTGGTTCTTTTCTTTTTGGTTTAGTTGTTTTCGTTTTAGTTTCTAACTTAGTGTTGTTTTCTTTGTTTGTTGTTACTTTTGATATTTGATTTGGTTCTCTTTCTTTGATTTTAGGTACTAGGGAAGTAAGATATGGATTTTGCTAGCATTCAAGCTCAATTGGCAAATCTTACTTCTCAATTGTCGCCGTATGCCGAAAGGACCACAATGCAGAGTGTCCCTACATTTGGTGCTTCATATAGGCAAGGATTTCAAGCCAATCAATGTCCACAAAGAGATTGGAGGGATCATTCAAACTCTATGTGGTGGGAAGCTCAACAAGTTCAACGTGAAGCATATTGGCAGCCATATGAGGAGTTCTATTCAAGACCTATGCAGCCACCACAACTTCATATGCAATATGCTCAATTAAATTCAAGTTCGTCAATAGATTATAATCAAATTCTTAATGAATTAAATTCTTTGGTGCAGGGGTCACAAAATCAAGCCAAGGAGGCTCAACAAGAAGCATATTGGCAACCATATGAGGAGTTCTATTCAACACCTATGCAGCCACCACAACCTCCCCCACAACAATTCCAATCAAGTTCAAGTATGTCCATGGATAATGATAAAAATTTTCAATTACTAACCTCTTTGACGCAGGACGAACAAAATCAAGACAAGAAGTTGGGTAAATTGGAGGAGCAAATTGGGCAGATTATGGAGTTCATGAAACAAATTCAAGAGCAAAGTGAACTCTCCAACTCAACTATTGAAAACTCGAAGGAAGATTTTGAAATCCATAATGCTATCACTTTGGGAAGTGCTATGGAGGTTGGAGCTGACCTAAAAATGTCCAAACATAGCCTAGAAGTGGATGAGGAGCTGCTAATTGAGGAGGAGGAAGAAGACATGCACACGGCAAGGGTAGAACAACCCTTGCCGCAGCCCCCTATGTCCTCTAAATCACCCACCACAAGTAAGGACGTCCTAATTCCATGTGATTCTGATGTTATTCCACCCAATGTCCCTTTTCCTAGCAGGTTTTTGATTCCCAACCAAGAAGAGAGTAAAAAGGACATCGTGGAAGCCTTCCCAAAGGTGCAAAATGCTATTCCAATTCTTGGTGCAACACAGCAAGTTTTAGATGGTGTTGAATTCTTCAAAGGACTTTGTACACCAAGACGAATGATTCAAGAGAAGGTAGTGGCTGGAGAAGATGTAGAAGGCATCAAAAAGGACATATTTGAAACCACAAAACCCAAAGAAGTTGAATTTGATGACATTGGACAAGTCATAACCATCACATGCAATCTGGCCAAGTCCAATATCCCTGAAATTTTCAAAGGAGTGGTGTTTGTCATTGAGTTCTTGTCGGACAAAACAAGTAAGTCATCTTCTTCAAATTCCAGTACATTTTATACTAACTTGCTGATTTTGATGAATCAGGCACCTACACTAGAATTCAAACCAATGCCGGTTCACTTCAAGTATCACCTTCCATTCAAGGATCAATTCCATGCCGTGGGACCTAGGGAAGTTTGAAGGGAAGCATCGTCCGGCTGCAAGACGTTAAAGCAAGTGCTACTTGGGAGGCAACCCATGCAATCAACAAAGGAAGAACTTGGGAATCGCTCCACATCAGATTTGCGTCCCTAACCCCTTTCCTTTGTTGCTTACTTTATGTTATGTGTAATGTGTTTAATTGTGCTTAAAACATTGAGGACAATGTTTAGTTTAAGTGTGGGGGGGTAACATTATGTTTTGAGATATTTTTGCATGAAATTCGTAGGGTATTACCACCTAACATATCTAAACTTGTTTCCCACTGTTTTTAAGTGTTTTTAAGCTATTTTAGAGTGTTTTAGAGTGTGTTGACTTAAAAATCCGAAAATACCATAAAATTTTGAAAAATTGTTTTGAAAAACCCAAAAAGAGTTGTTTTTGTGTGTTTGTTTGTGTCGTAGGTCACCTTCCAACACAATTGGGTTTTTCAAAACAATTTTTCAAATTTTTATAAATTTTCGGATTTTCTGACCAAAAGACATAAAAACACTTCAAAACACTCTAAAAACACTTAAAACAGTGTGAAACAACATTAGAAATGATGGGTGATAAAATCCCACGAATTTGCATGAAAAACACTTTGTTTACCCCCCCACACTTAAATCAAACATTGTCCTCAATGTTTCACACAAAGACTCACATCCAAACAAACAATATAAACGAACTAACATGACAAAATAAAAATAATAAAGAGATAGAGATTGAGGAACACAAATCTGATTTTGTAGCTTGAATTGGTGAATTGCCCACATCCTCTGTCGTTGAATGCATGGGTTGCCTCCCAAGAAGCGCTTGCTTTAACGTCATGCAGCCGGACGAACCTTCTTCTTATCCTCATTTGGAGCCCACGGCATAGAATGGATCCTTGAATGGAAGGTGATACTTGAAGTGAACCGGCATTGGTTTGAATTCTAGTGTAGGTGCCTGATTCATCAAAATCAGCCAGTTAGTATAAAATGTAATGGAATTTGGAGAAGATGACTTACTTGTTTTGTCCGACAAGAACTCAATGACAAACACCACTCCTTTGAAAGTTTCAGGGATATTGGACTTGACCAGATTGCATGTGATGGTTATGACTTGTCCAATGTCATCAAATTCAACTTCTTTGGGTTTTGTGGTTTCAAATATGTCCTCTTTGATGCCTTCTACATCTTCTCCAGCCACTACCTTCTCTTGAATCATTCTTCTTGGTGTACAAAGTCCTTTGAAGAATTCAACACCATCTAAAACTTGCTGTGTTGCACCAAGAATTGGAATAGCATTTTGCACCTTTGGGAAGGCTTCCACGATGTCCTTTTTACTCTCTTCTTGGTTGGGAATCAAAAACCTGCTAGGAAAAGGGACATTGGGTGGAATAACATCAGAATAACATGGAATTGGGACGTCCTTACTTGTGGTGGGTGATTTAGAGGGCTTAGGGGGCTGCGGCAAGGGTTGTTCTACCCTTGCCGTGTGCATGTCTTCTTCCTTCTCCTCAATTGGCAGCTCCTCATCCACTTCTAGGCTATGTTTGGACATTATTAGGTCAGCTCCAACCTCCATAGCACTTCCCAAAGTGATAGCATTATGGATTTCAAAATCTTCCTTCGAGTTTTCAATAGTTGAGTTGGAGAGTTCACTTTGCTCTTGAATTTGTTGCATGAACTCCATAATCTGCCCAATTTGCTCCTCCAATTTACCCAACTTCTTGTCTTGATTTTGTCCGTCCTGCGTCAAAGAGGTTAGTAATTGAAAATTTTTATCATTATCCATGGACATACCTGAACTTGATTGGAATTGTTTTGGGGGAGGTTGTGGTTGCTGCATAGGTGTTGTATAGAACTCCTCATATGGTTGCCAATATGCTTCTTGTTGAGCCTCCTTGGCTTGATTTTGTGACCCCTGCACCAAAGAATTTAATTCATTAAGAATTTGATTATAATCTATTGACGAACTTGAATTTGATTGAGCATATTGCATATGAAGTTGAGGTGGCTGCATAGGTCTTGAATAGAACTCCTCATATGGCTGCCAATATGCTTCACGTTGAACTTGTTGAGCTTCCCACCACATAGAGTTTGAATGATCCCTCCAATCTCTTTGTGGACATTGATTGGCTTGAAATCCTTGCTTATATGAAGCACCAAATGTAGGGACACTTTGCATTGTGGTCCTTTCGGCATACGGCGACAATTGAGAAGTAAGATTTGCCAATTGAGCTTGAATGCTAGCAAAATCCATATCTTACTTCTCTAGTACCTAAAATCAAAGAAAGAGAACTAAATCAAATATCAAAAGTAACAACAAACAAAGAAAACAACACTAAGTTAGAAACTAAAACGAAAACAACTAAACCAGAAAGAAAAGAACCATGGGATTAGCAAAGTTGCTAATCCCCGGCAACGGCGCCACAATTTGATGTGAAAATTAGCTTAACACACAAATTAACCCTCTTTTGACAATTGTAGCATATAAATAAGTAGGGATCGTTCTAAACCGGGGATTAGGAGGGATTGCTAAATCACTTGGAAACTGACTCAAAAACGTAAAACAAAGGTTAAAACACTAAACTAGACTCAAAGAATGCAAAACTAAACAATAAAAACACTAAAACAAACCAAAGGACTCAAAACAGCCCCAAAACACTCAAAACTGCCTTAAAAACACTTTCTGGGCAGTTTTGAGCACTTTCACTAGTTTGGACGAATTTGGGTAACAACTTGAATCAAAACACTTAAAAACACAATCTAAAACATATTCTAACTAATTAGACACTCTAAGACACTTGGGGATTTGGTTTTTGACGAAAATCAAACAAACAAAACAAATATGTAAAATAGGCAGATTCTGACGAAATTGGTGGAATTAAATGGATGGTGAGATGGCTAGGAGGTTTTTCTCCACACATGGCATACTTGAATACAAAATAATCTCCAGTTGCTTATTCGATGAATTTATGAACCTCAACACCCCAAGTTAATTAGGTACGCTTAAATTAACTCTCAGATTTCCCTTAGGTCATTGAATTGAATGGAATTAGCGCATTGCAATCAAATTATTCCTTAAAAGTTTTCTATATGAAAGCGCATGATAGAAAGACAATCAAAGATCATTAGGTTCTATGGAAATCATAGGTGTTGACGAGGCATTCGTAACTATGAAAGCGCATGATACTTATGCCAAGAATTCACTCATCATAATTGTGACCAACAATCTTAACTACTCATGGATATAAGTTCCCAACGATTAGGTGAAGTTCCCTCATATCCTAGCATCATGTTTATGCATGCAAATCAAGCGTGCACTCTCAATTCAAATACATAAGCAAGTTTTAATTAAAATAGATAAGTAAATTGAATTCATCATTCATGAAATCACAACTGAAAGTAATCAAATCATCATGCAAATATAACCATGGTTTCGAATTTCCCCCCTAGCCAAAGGGGGGATTAGTTCCTCATGCTTGCACAACAAAAAGTATTGAATTTAAACATTGAAATCATAAGAAAGAATACACCTAATTGCTCAGCGATCCAAGATGAATTCGATGCACAGATTGGCTCCTCTTCCTCCTCCTTGCTGCGGCACAAAGTGTGGGTGCTGGAATTGGGGGTTTTAGATGGTGTTTTCTAGTTTGGAGGGATGGAGGATGGTTGATTATGGTGGGGAAGGGTGCGGCAGAGATGTATGGATGTGGAGGGAGGTCTATGGAGGCTTAGAATGGAGAATGGAGGTGCGGCACAAGGGTTTCTGAATAGCATAAGGGGGTCGTACGAATTTGTGGCTGAAAATATGTTTATATAGTCCTAGGGTTTATTAGATTAGGGTTTACGTAGCAGATTTGGTGAATTAGGGCCCTAGAATTCGGCCATGGGTTGTCAAATCCACCTAGGAAGAGGTTTTTGGCCCACATAGTTTTATAAAACGAATTGTATACCCAAATCCACAAGGATTAGGCCTTGGAAATCAGAATCCCAAAGGGATTGGGCCTAGGAAGGTGCGGCTGATTTAGGGGAGAGGGTAGCTTGGCTTGCAAGGCAAGGTAAAGCCTTCTAGAAAGCTTTGGGGCGCCACTTTTCTAGGGTTTCTAGAAAGAGTAGGTTTTGTGGCAGATTTGGGCCTTCTAGAATAGAATGCTTCTAGAAATAGATTCTAGAATGATCCATTTAAGTCCCCATGTAATTAGGAGTAAGACATGATAAGGTTTGGATAGGATAAGATGAGATAAGGTTTGGATAATGTTTTGGATAATTGGATAATGTTGGATAAGGTTGGATAATGTTTTGGATAATGTTTGCTCTTTTCTTGCACTTTCCTTATCCACTTTGTCCTTAGCTTAGTTCCTTCCTCTTCTTATCACATTTCCACCTTCTTGAAGTCCAAATTCGTCCATCCATGTTAGCCCACATGCAAGCTCACCACCTAGTGTCCAAAATAGCTCCAAAATGCACTTTCTTGATACTTTAACCCATAGGACCTACAAACACACGAAATTGAGTTGTAATACGACATTAACTAAGAAATAATAGCACGAATGCACAAGAATAAGCTAGTTAAGTCGCCTAAATATGCTCCTATCAAAGACCCTTTAGCTCATATTAAAGAGTTTTACAATGTTGTGAGTGGTTTATCTTTGCAGGGAGTAAGTGAAGCAAATTTGAGGATGAGAGTGTTTCCTTACACCTTGAAAGATAGGGCCAAGAGTTGGTTGATGACTCTAACACCAGGTTCCCTCACTACATGGGATGCCGTGGCTAAGAAGTTCTTGGAGAAGTTCTTTTCCACTCAAAAGACAGCCACATTAAGTGGACAAATCTTCAACTTCAAACAAGATGATGGAGAACCTTTCAATGAGTGTTGGGAGCGTTCTAAAGGCCTCTTGATACAATGTCCACACCATGGGTTACCTTTTCACTTACAAATGCAAATTTTCTATGATGGACTAACCCAAACTTGTCAATCAACTGTTGATAATGCAGCAGGTGGAGCATTGAAGAAAAAGAATGCTCAAGAGTCATATAACATTTATGAGATGTTGGGGTCTAATGCTCAACACAAAGATTTAAGGGGTAAGAAAATTGGAGTCTATGAAGCAAGTTCTAATCATGAGCTTTTGTTGCAGGTAGCTAACCTAGAAAGGAAGCTTGAATCCGTGCTCAACATGGTGCCAAAAGCAAATGAAGTGTGTGCCATTTGCAACTTCCAAACCACCCTACTCATCAATGTCCATCTAAGGAGGCTTATCCCGAGTATGTTCAAGAGCAAGTGAACCTCATGAATTCTTACAATCAAAGACCAAGGAATGATATGTATTCCAATACATATAACCCGAGTTGGAGAGATCATCCCAACCTTTCCTGGAAGAACAACAATCAATTCCAAACTTTCCAACCAAAACCTGCCACTACCCTTGAGGATACGGTTAAGTTGTTAGCCCAAAATACTTTGCAATTCCAACATTCCACAAATAGCACTCTCCAACAACATTCAGCAGCCCTAACCAAAATGGAGACACAATTGGGGCAGATTGCAGATGCCTTGAACCAAAGAGAGGTTGGGAAGTTTCCAAGCCAACCCGTGATACTCCAAAGGAACCAAGAGCAAGCCAAAGCAATCACTACACTTAGAAGTGGTAAGGCTATTGATAATAGAGTTGGCAATGAAGTTACTAATGAATATGATCATGTGAATGCAGGTGTTACTCAAGGAGACAATGAGAAACCAAATGAGGAACCAAGCCATGCTACTTCCTCATTTGAAGCACCAAATCTTCACAAGGCCGAGAAACCATACACTCCACCAATACCATTCCCTGGAAGACTTGCCAAGAGCAAGCAGGATAAGTCATTTAAAGAGATTTTTGATATACTAAGCAAAGTGAATGTTAACTTACCTTTGCTTGATGTCATTCGGAACATGCCGGCATATGGGAAGTTCTTTAAGGAGTTAAACAGCTACAAAAGGAAGTATGGACCACATGAGAAGGTTGTGGTGTCTGAGAATGTGAGTGCAGTTTTGCAAAGAAAACTTCCACCAAAGCTCAAGGATCCAGGAAGTTTCTCTATCAACATCACCATAGGGGACAAGAAAGTAGAGAAGGCAATGCTTGATTTGGGTGCTAGCATCAACTTAATGCCTTATTCAGTGTACCTTCAACTAGGTTTGGGAGATTTGAAAGCCACCACCATTTCATTACAACTTGCAGACAGATCCGTGAAATATCCAAGAGGTATAGTAGAAGATATTCTAGTTCAAGTTGATAAACTAATCTTGCCTGCAGATTTTGTAGTGTTGGACATGGAAGAAGCTCCTATACATGATCGTGAGTTGCCTATATTACTTGGGAGACCTTTCATGGCCACGGCCAAAACCATCATTGATGTGCAAAATGGACTCCTCACTATGACAGTGTTAGGAGAGACAGTTCAATTCAAAGTGTTTGAATCTCTTTCTCATCCTTCGTCATCTCTTGATTGTTATGCCATTGATGTGCTTGATTCACTTGTATTCTCTAAGTTCTTGCAGGCACAATCGAATGACCCATTACAAACTGTTTTGAGTCAATCTCAAGATGAGTTTGATGAAGAAGATGCACTCATGGAAGAAGTAGCTGCCTTGGAAGCATTAACATTGTATCCTTTGAATGTTTCACCTCTTTTAGAGCCTTTAGAATCATCAATGTCACATCTAACTCCTTCCACTGTTAAGGCACCAAAACTTGAACTTAAACCACTTCCACCACATCTAAAATATGCATATCTAGCTGAATTTGAAACTCTTCCAGTTATCATAGCTTCTGACCTCACCCCAAATGAAGAAGATAAACTAATTAGGGTGTTAAAAGAGTTCAAATTGGTTTTTGGTTGGTCTATTGCAGATATCAAGGGAATAAGCCCTACCATGTGCATGCATAGGATCCTTTTGGAGGAAGGGGCAAAGTCAACCCGTGAGCCACTGATAGGAGCATATTTAGGCGACTTACTTAGCTTGTTTTCGTGCATTTATGTTGTTAATTCATAGTTGTTTTAGTAGTTTAAGCTATTTTCGTTTGTTTTTAGGTCCTAATGATGCGAGAATTATACGCACACAAATTAAACCCTCTTTTTGTCAATTGTAGTATAAGTATAAGTAGGGATCGTTCTGGACCGGGGATTAGGAGGGATTGTTAATCACTTGGATTTGACTCAAAAACGTAAAAACACAATATAAAACACTAAACTAGACTCAAAGAATGCAAAACTAAACTTTAAAACACTCAAACAAACTAAAAGACTCAAAACAGCACAAACACACTCAAATCTGCCTAAAAACCACTTTCTGGGCAGTTTTGAGTATAAACACAAATTTGGACGAAATTAAGTTGTAACTTGACTCAAGACTCTTAAAAACACAAACTAAATTGATTTCTAACTAATTTGACATTAAAGTAAAGGGGGATTTAGGTTTATACGAAATTAAATTAAATGAACAAATTGCAATTAAAACAGAATGTAAATATGAATATGATGAAAGTATGGATGAATGCTAGCTAAGGGGTTCATCTCCACACATGTTACACTTGCATAATAAAATGATTTCCAATTGCATTTCAATAAACCATGAATTCTCAATGCTCCAAGTTAATTAGGTCCGCTTAAATTAACTTTCAAATCTTCCTAACGTTATTGAATTGGATGATTGCATACGACAACCCAAAACATTGCCCACAAGTCCCCTACATGATTGCATAATAGAGATACAAGCAAGAATCATTACGCTCTATGAAAATTATAAGTGTTGACGAGGCATTCGTTACTATGGAATACGCATGAAACTTATGCCAAGAATTCGTTTAACGCGATTGTTTATAAGCAACCTCCACTACTTGTGAATATAAGTTCGTAACTATTAGGTGAAACTCACTTATATTCTAGCGTCATATTCATGCATGAAAATTAAGTGTGCACTCTCAATAAACATACATAAATAAGTTATCAATCAAACAGTTAAACGAATTGAATCCACAACTTATGAAACGCAATTAGAAGTAATCAAATCAAAATGCAAGCATAAACATATATTTCGAATTCCCCCCTAGCCAAGGGGGGTTTAGTTGAATTTAAACATTGGAATCAAAGAAACACCTAAACATTCCAACAACTCAAACTTGAATTGTATGAACGTTTAGGCCCTCTTATCTTCCTCTTCGTTGTAGCACAAGGTCTAAGGATAGTTTGATGGTGTGAATGGTTTGGGGAGTGGTTGGAGTGGCTGCAATGGAGGAGAAAAGTGTTTTGGTGGCTGCTGCAAGGGTGTGGAGAGGTTTTGACGAATTTCTGGAATATGGAAGAGTGAATGAGAATGAATGCAATGGATGCTTATTTATAGGTGAAATGGGGGGAACATGACAGCTAGGAGGGAATGTGGCTGCATGTTTGAATGATTAAAGGATGCATGTGGGTTGGAATTGCATGTGCAATGAATATGTGGCTGCATGTGCAAGGGGACAATCTGAAAATGCATGTGAAAGCATGTGTTGGCTGCAATGATGAAATGGATGGGAGTGCATGTGGCTTAATTAATTAAAGGGAGTGCATGTGCAATGTTTTAAAGGATGGAATGCATGTGAATATGATGGAAATCTGATATGGTGATGGGAGATGCATGTGGCTGATTTATGCATGTGATTAAAGGGAGTGCATGTTTGAATGATTAAAGGGACATGTGGGGGTGGAAATGATGAATGAAATGCATGTGAATGACAGCTAGATATGTTGATGAATGCATGTGACTTGTTTGTGGTGAGTGAATGATTATGGGTGCATGTGGATGAATGTGTATGTGCAAGGTTGTTGTTGTGATAAGTGATAAGTGTATGATATGATAAGTGGTGAATGATAAGTGGTGAATGATATGTAATGATATGTGGGAGTGTGGCTGAAATGAAGGAGTGGAATGTTGGAATGTTATGCACGGCTAAGGATATAGGAAAGGTTTAAATGTCCTAAAACTAAAGGGAACAAGGTTCCAACACTTTGGTCTTCAATTAGGTCTTCAATTTCGTCCAACACTTTGGCTCCAAGCATAAGCTATCCATCCTAAGCCCAAAAGTGCTCCAAAAGTCTCCAAAATACATCTTTTTGCTCCTTTAGCCCTTTGGACCTACAAACACACGAAAATAGCTTAAAGTACTAAAATAACTAAAGAAACATAACGTAAATGCACGAGAACAAGCCATTTAAGTCGCATGAATATGCTCCTATCACCTAATGGCAAAGGGAGCAAGAAAGTGCATTTTGAGGCTATTTGGAGCATTTTTGGGCATGGATTGGATAGCTTAACCATGGAGCCAAGAGGATGGACGAAATTGAAGGCCACTTATGCACTTTAGGACATAAAACAAAGGGCCTAGCCCAATCAAACAAAGCCTTAGAACCAGAAATTCCCATACACACACCAACACACCCTAGTTGTCATTCCACATGCATATACACCCTAGTTGTCATTCCACATGCATATTCAACCTAGCTGTCATTCCACTTCATTGCACATGCATCTTCAAATAAATCAGCCTTTCCAACCTAATTCACATGCATTCCATCCTTTAATTCACCCACATGCACTCATAATCATTCACACCTTGCATTCACATGCATTTCCAACCTAATCACTCACCCACACAATCTGCAATCATTCAAACAAACACCATCATTGCCGTGAGTTCCCATCAGATTTCCATCATATTCACATGCATTCCATCCTTTAAAACATTGCACATGCACTCCCTTTAATTAATTAAGCCACATGCACTCCCATCCATTTCATCATTGCAGCCAACCCACATGCATCCTTTAATCATTCAACCATGCAGCCACATTCCCTCCTAGCTGTCATGTTCCCCCCCATTTCACCTATAAATAAGCATACACTCATTCATTCTCATTCATACAGATTTCTGTCACACACTTCCATTCCATTGTACATACCACAACACAAACCCTTCCATTTTCAGAATGTAGACCATCACAAACTGCCCTTGGTGCCGTGGCCTTGAGGCACCACTCCCTTACAATCCAAACACCATCCTTCCATTTCCACCACTCTTCTTCCATTCCTCCACCACTCCCCAAACCATTCACACCATCAAACTATCCTTAGACCTTGTGCTACAACGAAGAGGAAGAGAAGAGTGCCTAAACGTTCATACAATTCAAGTTTGAGTTGTTGGAATGTTTAGGTGTTTCTTTGATTTCAATGTTTAATTTCAATACTCTTTGTTTTGTACGAATGAGGAATGGAAGAGAAGAGGGCCTAAACGTTCATACAATTCAAGTTTGAGTTGTTGGAATGTTTAGGTGTTTCTTTGATTCTCTTTGTTTTGTACCATGAGGAACTAAACCCCCCTTTGCTAGGGGGGATTCGAAATAAATGTTTATGCTTGCATTTTGATTTGATTACTTCTAATTGCGTTTCATAAGTTGTGGATTCAATTCGTTTAACTGTTTGATTGATAACTTATTTATGTATGTTTATTGAGAGTGCACACTTAATTTTCATGCATGAATTTTACGCTAGAATATAAGTGAGTTTCACCTAATAGTTACGAACTTATATTCACAAGTAGTGGAGGTTAAACGAATTTTTGGCATAAGTTTCATGCGTATTCCATAGTAACGAATGCCTCGTCAACACTTATAATTTTCATAGAGCGTAATGATTCTTGCTTGTATCTCTATTATGCAATCATGTAGGGGACTTGTGGGGAATGTTTTGAATTGTTGTATGCGCTAACCCATCCAATTCAATAACGTTAGGAAGATTTGAAGGTTAATTAGTGCATCACGGTTAACTTGGGGTGTTGAGAATTCATGGTTTATTGAAATGCAATTGGAAATCATTTTATTATGCAAGTATAACATGTATGGAGATGAACCCCTTAGCTAGGTTCCCATCCATTCAATTCCATCAAATTCATCTTCACATTCTGTCTAGTTTATTAACTTCTTTCGTTATTTCAATTCTCGTCAATTTAAAACCCCCTTTACTTTCTTGTTCTTTAGTGTTTAGACTTTGTTTAGTTTATGTTTTAAAGTGTTTTGATTCAATTTATTTCCCAAAATTCGTCCAAATTCACCAAAGTGCTCAAAACTGCCCAGAAAGTGATTTTAAGGCTGTTTTGAGTGTTTTGGGTGATGTTTGAGTCTTTTGGTTTGTTTTAGTGTTTTAAAGTTTAGTTTTGCATTCTTTGAGTCTAGTATAGTGTTTTATATTGTGTTTTTACGTTTGAATCAAACCATAATCTTAAATTCGTCCAACATTGGGTTTAAGGTCAAAAAACTGCCTAGTTAGTGTTTTTAGGCAGTTTTGAGTCTTTTGAACTTGTTTTGAGTCCTTTGAGTCTTTGTGAACGTTTTTAACTTTATTTTACGTTTTTGAGTCAGTTTCCAAGTGATTTGCAATCCCTCCTAATCCCCGGTTAAGAACGATCCTGATAGGAGCATATTCATGCGACTTAAATGGCTTGTTCTCGTGCATTTACGTTATGTTTCTTTAGTTATTTTAGTCCTTTATGCTTCTTTTGTGTGTTTTCAGGTTCTAAGGGCAAAGTATGCAAAAGGATGCCTTTTGGAGCCTTTTGGAGCAAATTAGAGATTGGAATGGATATCATATGCTTGGAGCCAAGAGGATGGACGAAATTGAAGGATTCCTCCTCCATTGCAGCCACATGCACATTCAATCATTCACACCAAAACCTTGCACATGCTTTCCCATTTCATTATTCATTCACCTTGCAGCCACTCCACATGCATTTCTAGCTTTTCCTTTGCATTCCCCCTTTAATCAACACATGCATCCACTCACCAAGAAATCATTCATTCCACATGCACCCAAAACACCACCAGAAATCATCATTGCCATTGTTCCTCCATCATTGCACCACAATGCAGCCACATGCACTTGTTCCTCTAACATTTCAGCCACTTGCACTCCCATTCTCTCCCAAAACCGTGCACATGCCTTCTCCTTGCATTTCCAGCCATTCCACATGCTATTTCAGCCACATGCACTCATAATCATTCAACCAACATGTGCACATGCAACCTAGCTGTCATGTTCCCCCCATTTCACCTATAAATACTCATTCATTCACACTCATTCATATACAATTCATTTCACAACAGAAATTGGTCCCTTGGGGCCGTGCCCTTCACCACTCCCCTTCCATTCCTCCACCACTCCTCTTCCATTCCTCCACCACTCCCCAAACCATTCACACCATCAAACTATCCCTAGACCTTGTGCTACAACGAAGAGGAAGAGAAGAGTGCCTAAACGTTCATACAATTCAAGTTTGAGTTGTTGGAATGTTTAGGTGTTTCTTTGATTTCAATGTTTAATTTCAATGCTCTTTGTTTTGTACGAATGAGGAATGGAAGATAAGAGGGCCTAAACGTTCATACAATTCAAGCTTGAGTTGTTGGAATGTTTAGGTGTTTCTTTGATTCTCTTTGTTTTGTACCATGAGGAACTAAACCCCCCTTGGTTAGGGGGTGATTCGAATATATGTTTATGCTTGCATTTTGATTTGAATACTTCTAATTGCGTTTCATAAGTTGTGGATTCAATTTGTTTAACCGTTTGATTGATAACTTATTTATGTATGTTTATTGAGAATGCGCGCTTAATTTTCATGCATGAATATGACGCTAGAATATAAGTAAGTTTCACCTAATCGTTATTGATGCAAGATTTATACGCACACAAATTAACCCTCTTTTTATCATTTGTAGTATAGGTGCAAGTAGGGATCGTTCTGGACCGGGGATTAGGAGGGATTGTTAATCACTTGGATTTGACTCAAAAACATAGAAACAAAGTTAAAAACGTTCACAAAGACTCAAAGGACTCAAAACAAGTTCAAAAGACTCAAAACTACACAAACACACTCAAATCTGCCTAAAAACCACTTTCTGGGCAGATTTGAGCACAAACACAAATTTGGACGAATTTGTGTAACAACTTGACTCAAGAACGTAAAAACACAATATAAAACACTAAACTAACTCAAAGAATGTAAAACTAAATGCTTGAAACACTAAAACAAACCAAAAGACTCAAACATCACCCAAAACACTCAAAACTGCCTTAAAATCACTTTCTGGGCAGTTTTGAGCACTTTGGTGAATTTGGACGAAATTGGGAAATAAAATGAATCAAAACACTCATAAACACAAACTAAATTGATTTCTAACTAATTTGAACATTAAAGTAAAGGGGGAATTAGATTTGACGAAATTAAATAAAATACACATATTGTAATTAAAACAGATTGTAAAGATGAATTTGATGAAAATATGGATGGAATTGAAATGAATGAATGCTAGCTAAGGGGTTCATCTTCACATATGTTACACTTGTATAATAAAATGATTTCCAATTGCGTTTCAATAAATCATTAATTCTCAACACCCCAAGTTAACCGTGATGCACTAATTAACCTTCAAATCTTCCTAACGTTATTGAATTGGATGGGTTAGCGCATACAACAATTCAAAACATTCCCCACAAGTCCCCTACATGATTGCATAATAGAGATACAAGCAAGAATCATTACGCTCTATGAAAATTATAAGTATTGACGAGGCAATTGTAACTATGAATGCATGATACTCTTGCCAAGAATTCATTTAACGCGATTGTTTATAAGCAACCTCCACTACTTGTGAATATAAGTTCGTAACTATTAGGTGAAACTCACTTATATTCTAGCATCATATTCATGCATGAAAATTAAGTGTGCACTCTTAATAAACATACATAAATAAGTTATCAATCAAATAGTTAAACAAATTGAATCACAACTTATGAAACGAAATTAGAAGTAATCAAATCAAAACGCAAGCAAAAACATATATTTCAAATTACCCCCTAGCCAAGGGGGGTTTAGTTCCTTATGATACAAAACAAAGAGAATCAAAGAAACACCTAAACATTCCAACAACTCAAACTTGAATTGTATGAACGTTTAGGCACTCTTCTCTTCCATGCCTCATTCGTACAAAACATAGAGTATTGAAATTAAACATAGAAATCAAAGAAACACCTAAACATTCCAACAACTCAAACTTGAATTGTATGAACGTTTAGGCACTCTTATCTTCCTCTTCGTTGTAGCACAAGGTCTAGGGATAGTTTGATGGTGTGAATGGTTTGGGTAGTGGTGAAGGAATGGAAGGATGGTGTTTGGATTTGTAGGGGAAGGCACGGCACAATGGTGGTTTGATGTCTACATTTCTGCAATGGATGAGTGTTTGAATGGAATGGATGGACTTTGTGAAGGGCACGGCCCCAAGGGACCAATTTCTGTTGTGAAATGAATTGTGAATGAATGAATGAGTATTTATAGGTGAAATGGGGGGAACATGACAGCTAGGAACTTGGTGGAAATCTGAAATGGTGATGGGAGATGCATGTGGCTGTTTGTGCATGTGATTAAAGGGTGGAAATGCATGTGCTTTGACAGAAATGAAAGGGAATGCACGGTTTTGGTTGATTTCTGGTGGTTGTGAGGTGGAAATCTAGGTGGAAATGCATGTGGATTAAAGCTATGTGAATGATTAAGGTGAATGTGCATGAGTGCATGTGAAATCTGCCAAGATGCATGTGTTATGAAGTGGATTTTCTGCAAAGGCAAGGTGAATGTGCATGTAATTAAATTAAAAGATGGAATGCATGTGAAATGCAAGGTAGAATGATGATGAATGCATGTGAATATGTTGGAAATCTGAAGAGTAATGCACGGCAAAGGTTGGAGATTGAATGTGTGTTGGTGTGATTGAATGATTAAAGTGCATGTGGCTGATTTATGAAGGGGAAATCTGGAAATGGGATAGGAGCCACGGCATTGTGTGGTGTTTGTTTGAATGTTTGCAATGATGAAATGGATGGGAGTGGTTTGATGAATGAGTGGATGGAATGATGAAAGAATAAAGGGAATGATGAAAGGGGAACAAGTGCATGTGGATGCATGGTGATAGCATGTGCACGGTTTTAGGGAGAAAGGTGTGAATGTGTGGCTGATTTGTGGAATAGGTATGCATGTGCAATGTTTGTGGTGAGTGAATGTGCATGTGAATTAAAGCTAAAGTGATGATGATAAGTGATAAGTGATAAGTGATATGATATGTGGTTATGATGTGATAAGTGGTTATGATAAGTAATGGGAGCATGTGGGTTAATTAATGAAGGAAATGCATGTGCAATGACAATGTGTTAGAATGGATGTGTGTTATGCATGGCATGATTGGGATTAGGAAAGGTTTAAATGTCCTAAAACTAAAGGAAACAAGGTTCCAACACTTTGGTCTTCAATTAGGTCTTCAATTTTCGTCCAACACTTTGGCTCCAAGCATAAGCTATCCATCCTTAGCCCAAAAGTGCTCCAAAAGTCTCCAAAATGCATCTTTTTGCTCCTTTAGCCCTTTAGACCTACAAACACACGAAAATAGCTTAAAGTACTAAAATAACTAAAGAAACATAACGTAAATGCACGAGAACAAGCCATTTAAGTCGCATGAATATGCTCCTATCAGTTATGAACTTATATTCACAAGTAGTGGAGGTTGCTTATAAACAATCGCGTTAAACAAATTCTTGGCATAAGTTTCATGCAATCCATAGTAACGAATGCCTCGTCAACACTTATAATTTTCATAGAGCGTAATGATTCTTGCTTGTATCTCTTCTATGCATTCATGTTGAGAACTTGTGGGGAATGTTTTGAATTGTTGTATGCGCTAACCCATCCAATTCAATAACGTTAGGAAGATTTGAAGGTTAATTAGTGCATCACGGTTAACCCGGGGTGTTGAGTTTCATGGTTTATTGAAATGCAATTGGAAATCATTTTATTATGCAAGTATAACATGTATGGAGATGAACCCCTTAGCCATTCTATCATCCATTCATTCCATTCCATCAAATTCGTTTTACAATCTGTTTAGTTTATTAACTTGTTTTGTTATTTCAATTCTCGTCAATTTAAAACCCCCCTTTACTTTCTTGTTCTTTAGTGTTTAGAATTTGTTTAGTTTATGTTTTAAAGTGTTTTGATTCAATTTTATTTCCCAATTTCGTCCAAATTCACCAAAGTGCTCAAAACTGCCCAGAAAGTGATTTTAAGGCAGTTTTGAGTGTTTTGGGTGATGTTTGAGTCTTTTGGTTTGTTTTAATGTTTTAAGTGTTTAGTTTTACATTCTTTGAGTTAGACCTGGTTTGGTACTGAGGTGATTCTGAAAAAAGCTACTATAAAAAAAAGCTGGGAGCTATTTTTGTGTTTGGTAAACACTCAGCTTCAGCTTTTTTTCACAGTTTTGGATGAAAAAAAGCCAAAAACAAGAAGCTGCAAAACCTAGCTTTGAAAAACCGGCTTTTTTTCACATCTGTTTTACATAAAAGTTTACCAAACACTCTAATACTGCTTTTTTTTTTTTCAAAAGCACTTTTACAAAAAAGTTTACCAAACACTCTGCTGCTTTATTTCACAGCTGCTTATTCTCATAGCACAGCAGAAGCAGCTTTTTTTCAAAGCACAGCAATACCAAACCAGCCCTTAGTTTAGTGTTTTATATTGTGTTTTTACGTTCTTGAGTCAAGTTATTACTTAATTTCGTCCAAATTTGTGTTTGTGCTCAAATCTGCCCAGAAAGTGGTTTTTAGGCAGATTTGAGTGTGTTGTGTTGTTTTGAGTCTTTTGGTTTGTCTTAGTGTTTTAAAGTTTAGTTTTGCATTCTTTGAGTCTAGTATAGTGTTTCATATTGTTATTTTACGTTTTTGAGTCAAATCCAAGTGGTTAACAATCCCTCCTAATCCCCGGTCTAGAACGATCCCTACTTATACATATACTACAATTTGACGAAAAGAGGGTTTAATTTGTGTGCGTATAAATCTCACATCAGATCCCTACTTATACTTATACTACAATTGACAAAAAAAGGGTTTAATTTGTGTGCGTATAAATCTCGCATCAGCCACAAAGAAGACTCAATCCACACATGAAGGAGGTTGTTAGGAATGAGGTGTTGAAATTGTTAGATGTGGGGATCATATATCCCATTTCTGATAGCAAATGGGTGAGTGCTATTCAGGTGGTGCCTAAAAAGGTGGGAATCACTGTGGTGAGGAATGAAAACAATGAGCTTGTGCCCACAAAGCCCACGGCCAGTTGGCGTGTTTGCACCGATTACAGGAAGTTGAATTCTAGCACTAGAAAAGATTACTTTCCTATGCCTTTCATAGATCAAATGCTTGAGAGATTGGCAGGTTACTCACATTATTGTTTTCTGGATGAATACTCAGGTTACAATCAAATTGCAATCGCTCCGGAGGATCAAGAGAAAACAACCTTTACTTGCCCCTTTGGCACATTTGCATACAGGAGAATGCCTTTTGGACTTTGCAATGCTCCAGCAACATTCCAAAGATGCATGTTGGCCATCTTTTCTGACATGGTAGAAAGGTTCATTGAGGTATTTATGGATGATTTCTCAGTGTTTGGTTCCTCTTTTGATGAATGTCTTAACCATCTCTCCTTAGTACTTCAAAGATGTCAGGAAACAAATTTGGTTCTCAATTGGGAAAAGTGCCAATTTATGGTGAAACAAGGAATTGTGTTGGGACATGTAATCTCTAGCAAATGAATGGAGGTGGACAAAGCCAAAATTGACGTCATCACCAATATGGTAGGCCCCACCACTGTGAAGGGAGTAAGAAGTTTTTTGGGCCATGCGGGTTTTTATCGTCGTTTCATTAAGAACTTTTCAATGATCACTCGTCCATTATGCAATCTGTTAGCTAAAGATGTTGTATTTCATTTTGATAAGGCTTGTATGGATGCATTCAATACCTTGAAATATGAACTAACCTCGGCCCCTATTATTATGGCACCAGATTGGTCATTACCTTTTGAATTAATGTGTGATGCCTCTGACTATGCTATTGGTGCAGTTTTAGGGCAAAGGGTGAACAAGCGTCCACATGTGATCTACTATGCAAGCAGGACTCTGCATGATGCCCAACTTAACTATTCCACAACTGAGAAGGAGTTGCTTGCTGTTGTTTTTGCCTTAGAAAAGTTTAGGTCATATCTTGTGGGATCTAAAGTTATTGTGTTTTCTGATCATGCAGCCCTTAGGTACTTGATGACAAAGAAGGATGCTAAACCACGCTTGATTAGATGGATACTCTTACTACAAGAGTTTGACTTGGAAATTCGAGATAAGAAGGGCAGTGATAATGTTGTGGCTGACCATTTGTCCAGGCTTAATGAAAACCATGGAGTTGGAAAACCTTTGCCCCTAAATGAATCATTTCCAGATGAACAACTCCTTGTTGTTCAAGAACAAGAACCATGGTATGCGGATTTTGTTAATTATCTTGCTTGTGGTATAATGAGAAATGACCTTTCTTTTCAGGAAAGAAAGAAGTTCCTTGCCATGGTAAAACACTACGTTTGGGACGAACCATATTTGTTTAAATATTGCCCTGATCAAATCATTAGGAGGTGTGTCCCAGAGAGTGAGCAACAAAGCATCCTAACATTTAGCCACACATTGGCATGTGGAGGCCATTTTGGTGCCAAAAAGACATCTCTAAAGGTTTTACAATCTGGTTTCTTTTGGCCTACTTTATTCAAAGATGCTTTTGATTTTTGTTCTAAGTGTGATAGGTGCCAGAAAATGGGGAACATTAGCCGAAGAAATGAGATGCCATTGAACAACATATTGGTGGTGGAACTCTTTGATGTTTGGGGAATCGATTTCATGGGACCATTTCCATCCTCTTTTGGCTACTTATACATATTAGTGGCAGTGGATTACGTATCCAAATGGGTTGAAGCCATTGCTACAAGAACTAATGATCATAAGGTTGTGTTGAATTTTCTTAAAGATGTGATTTTTGGTAGGTTTGGAACCCCAAGAGCTATTATTAGTGATGGTGGCAGCCATTTCTGCAACAAACCTTTTGAATCTTTAATGAAGAAATACAACATCAACCACAAAGTGGCAACCCCGTACCATCCTCAAACCTCAGGACAAGTGGAGATTAGCAATAGGGAGATCAAGAACATTTTGATGAAGACTGTGAGCCCTACAAGGAAGGATTGGTCATTGAGGTTAAATGATTGATAGGAGCATATTCATGCGACTTAAATGGCTTGTTCTCGTGCATTTACGTTATGTTTCTTTAGTTATTTTAGTACTTTAAGCTATTTTCGTGTGTTTGTAGGTCCAAAGGGCTAAAGGAGCAAAAAGATGCATTTTGGAGACTTTTGGAGCACTTTTGGGCTAAGGATGGATAGCTTATGCTTGGAGCCAAAGTGTTGGACGAAATTGAAGACCTAATTGAAGACCAAAGTGTTGGAACCTTGTTCCCTTTAGTTTTAGGACATTTAAACCTTTCATAATCCCATTCATCAACACATGCATCCACATGCATTCACCCTTTAAACCATTAAATCCACATGCTTTCCTATTCAATTAAATCAGCCACATGCATTCATCATCATAACCTAGCTGTCATTCCACTTCATTGCACATGCATTCACTCTTTAATTCACATGCATTTACTCTTTAATTCACATGCAAAACATCCCATTCCATCTCCCATTTCAGATTGCATTCCATAATCATTCACTCACCTTTAATCCACATGCATCTTCCATAAATCAAATCAGCCACATTCACCACCACATTCACTCACCACAAACATTCCACATGCATTCATCAACATATCTAGTTGTCACTCACATGCATTTCCTTCATCATTTCCAACCCACATGTCCCTTTAATCATTCAAACATACACCCATTCACCACCAGAAATCATCCTTGCCATGAGTTCCCATCAGATTTCCATCATATTCACATGCATTCCATCCTTTAAAACATTGCACATGCACTCCCTTTAATTAATTAAGCCACATGCACTCCCATCCATTTCATCATTGCAGCCAACACATGCTTTCACATGCATTTTCAGATTGTCCCCTTGCACATGCAGCCACTTATTCAAAGCACATGCATTTCCACCCTTTAATCACATGCATAAATCAGCCACATGCATCTCCCATCACCATTCCAGATTTCCACCACCCTCCTAGCTGTCATGTTCCCCCCATTTCACCTATAAATAACCCTTCATTGGAGCCACGAAGAGGGGGATCCATTCACCACAGAAATAAGGCCTTTGAGCCAGAAATTCACCCATTCCAAACACTCTTCCATAAACTCATCCATTGCAGAAATGTAGACCATCAAACCACCCCCTTTGTGCCGTGAGTCTCCCCTACAAATCCAAACAACATCCTTCCATTTCCACCACTCCCCAAACCATTCACACCATCAAACTATCCCTAGACCTTGTGCTACAACGAAGAGGAAGAGAAGAGTGCCTAAACGTTCATACAATTCAAGTTTGAGTTGTTGGAATGTTTAGGTGTTTCTTTGATTTCAATGTTTAAATTCAATATTCTTTGTTTTGTACGAATGAGGAATGGAAGAGAAGAGTGCCTAAACGTTCATACAATTCAAGTTTGAGTTGTTGGAATGTTTAGGTGTTTCTTTGATTCTCTTTGTTTTGTACCATGAGGAACTAAACCCCCCTTTGGTTAGGGGGTGATTCGAATATATGTTTATGCTTGCATTTTGATTTGAATACTTCTAATTGCGTTTCATAAGTTGTGGATTCAATTCGTTTAACTGTTTGATTGATAACTTATTTATGTATGTTCATTGAGAGTGCACACTTAATTTTCATGCATGAATATGACGCTAGAATATAAGTGAGTTTCACCTAATCGTTATGAACTTATATTCACAAGTAGTGGAGGTTGCTTATAAACAATCGCGTTAAATGAATTCTTGGCATAAGTTTCATGCAATCCATAGTAACGAATGCCTCGTCAACACTTATAATTTTCATAGAGCGTAATGATTCTTGCTTGTATCTCTTCTATGCATTCATGTTGAGGACTTGTGGGGAATGTTTTGAATTGTTGTATGCGCTAACCCATCCAATTCAATAACGTTAGGAAGATTTGAAGGTTAATTAGTGCATCACGGTTAACCCGGGGTGTTGAGTTTCATGGTTTATTGAAATGCAATTGGAAATCATTTTATTATGCAAGTATAACATGTATGGAGATGAACCCCTTAGCCATTCTATCATCCATTCATTCCATTCCATCAAATTTGTTTTACAATCTGTTTCGTTTATTAACTTGTTTTGTTATTTCAATTTTCGTATAAATCTAAATCCCCCTTTACTTTAATGTCCAATTTAGTTAGAAATCAATTTAGTTTGTGCTTTTAAGTGTTTTGATTCATTTTATTTCCCAATTTCGTCCAAATTCACCAAAGTGCTCAAAACTGCCCAGAAAGTGATTTTAAGGCAGTTTTGAGTGTTTTGGGTGATGTTTGAGTCTTTTGGTTTGTTTTAATGTTCTAAGTGTTTAGTTTTACATTCTTTGAGTTAGTTTAGTGTTTTATATTGTGTGTTTACGTTCTTGAGTCAAGTTATTACTTAATTTCGTCCAAATTTGTGTTTGTGCTCAAATCTGCCCAGAAAGTGGTTTTTAGGCAGATTTGAGTCTGTTTGTGTTGTTTTGAGTCTTTTGGTTTGTCTTAGTGTTTTAAAGTTTAGTTTTGCATTCTTTGAGTCTAGTATAGTGTTTCATATTGTTATTTTACGTTTTTGAGTCAAATCCAAGTGGTTAACAATCCCTCCTAATCCCCGGTCCAGAACGATCCCTACTTATACATATACTACAATTTGACGAAAACAGGGTTTAATTTGTGTGCGTATAAATCTCGCATCAATGATGCACTATGGGCATATAGAACAGCATACAAGACCCCCATTGGCATGAGTCCTTATCGCCTTGTATTTGGGAAAGCTTGTCATTTGCCAATGGAGCTTGAACACCGTGCATATTGGGCCATCAAGAAGTTCAACTTTGATTACAAGGATGCTGGAGTAGCAAGGAAACTCCAACTTAATGAGTTGGAAGAACTCAGAAATGAAGCATATCAGAATGTGATAGGAGCATATTTAGGCGACTTACTTAGCTTGTTTTCGTGCCTTTATATTGTTAATTCATAGTTGTTTTAGTAGTTTAAGCCATTTTCGTGTGTTTTTAGGTTCATATGGCTAAGGAAGCAAAAAGATGCATTTTGGAGCATTTTGGAGCAAATTAGAGATTGGAATGGATATCATATGCTTGGAGCCAAGAGGATGGACGAAATTGAAGGATTCCTAATCCATTGCAGCCACTTGCACATTCAATCATTCACACCAAAACCTTGCACATGCTTTCCCATTTCATTATTCATTTACTTTGCAGCCACCATTCACTCTTTAATCCACATGCATTCATCATCATTCACCACACCTTGCAGCCACATGCACTTCCCCCTTTAATCATTCAAACATGCACTCCCTTTAATCACATGCATAAATCAGCCACATGCATCTCCCATCACCATATCAGATTTCCATCATATTCACATACATTCCATCCTTTAAAACATTGCACATGCACTCCCTTTAATTAATTAAGCCACATGCACTCCCATCCATTTCATCATTGCAGCCAACACATGCTTTCACATGCATTTTCAGATTGTCCCCTTGCACATGCAGCCACATATTCATTGCACATGCAATTCTAACCCACATGCATCCTTTAATCATTCAAACATGCAGCCACATTCCCTCCTAGCTGTCATGTTCCCCCCATTTCACCTATAAATAAGCATCCATTGCATTCATTCTCATTCACTCCTCCATTTCAGAAATTCATCCATTGTACATACGACAACACAAACCCTTCCATTTTCAGAATGTAGACCATCACAAACTGCCCTTGGTGCCGTGGCCTTGAGGCACCACTCCCTTACAATCCAAACACCATCCTTCCATCTTCACCACTCCCCAAACCATTCACACCATCAAACTATCCTTAGACCTTGTGCTACAACGAAGAGGAAGAGAAGAGTGCCTAAACGTTCATACAATTCAAGTTTGAGTTGTTGGAATGTTTAGGTGTTTCTTTGATTTCAATGTTTAATTTCAATACTCTTTGTTTTGTACGAATGAGGAATGGAAGAGAAGAGGACCTAAACGTTCATACAATTCAAGTTTGAGTTGTTGGAATGTTTAGGTGTTTCTTTGATTCTCTTTGTTTTGTACCATGAGGAACTAAACCCCCCTTTGGTTAGGGGGTGATTCGAATATATGTTTATGCTTGCATTTTGATTTGAATACTTCTAATTGCGTTTCATAAGTTGTGGATTCAATTCGTTTAACTGTTTGATTGATAACTTATTTATGTATGTTCATTGAGAGTGCACACTTAATTTTCATGCATGAATATGACGCTAGAATATAAGTGAGTTTCACCTAATCGTTATGAACTTATATTCACAAGTAGTGGAGGTTGCTTATAAACAATCGCGTTAAATGAATTCTTGGCATAAGTTTCATGCAATCCATAGTAACGAATGCCTCGTCAACACTTATAATTTTCATAGAGCGTAATGATTCTTGCTTGTATCTCTTCTATGCATTCATGTTGAGGACTTGTGGGGAATGTTTTGAATTGTTGTATGCGCTAACCCATCCAATTCAATAACGTTAGGAAGATTTGAAGGTTAATTAGTGCATCACGGTTAACCCGGGGTGTTGAGTTTCATGGTTTATTGAAATGCAATTGGAAATCATTTTATTATGCAAGTATAACATGTATGGAGATGAACCCCTTAGCCATTCTATCATCCATTCATTCCATTCCATCAAATTCGTTTTACAATCTGTTTCGTTTATTAACTTGTTTTGTTATTTCAATTTTCGTATAAATCTAAATCCCCCTTTACTTTAATGTCCAATTTAGTTAGAAATCAATTTAGTTTGTGCTTTTAAGTGTTTTGATTCATTTTATTTCCCAATTTCGTCCAAATTCACCAAAGTGCTCAAAACTGCCCAGAAAGTGATTTTAAGGCAGTTTTGAGTGTTTTGGGTGATGTTTGAGTCTTTTGGTTTGTTTTAATGTTCTAAGTGTTTAGTTTTACATTCTTTGAGTTAGTTTAGTGTTTTATATTGTGTTTTTACGTTCTTGAGTCAAGTTATTACTTAATTTCGTCCAAATTTGTGTTTGTGCTCAAATCTGCCCAGAAAGTGGTTTTTAGGCAGATTTGAGTGTGTTTGTGTTGTTTTGAGTCTTTTGGTTTGTCTTAGTGTTTTAAAGTTTAGTTTTGCATTCTTTGAGTCTAGTATAGTGTTTCATATTGTTATTTTACGTTTTTGAGTCAAATCCAAGTGGTTAACAATCCCTCCTAATCCCCGGTCCAGAACGATCCCTACTTATACATATACTACAATTTGACGAAAAGAGGGTTTAATTTGTGTGCGTATAAATCTCGCATCAGAATGCCAAAATCTACAAGGAACGGACTAAGCTCTATCATGACAAGGCCATCCTAAGGAAGGAGTTTCACCAAGGTATGAAAGTACTTTTGTTTGACTCACGTTTGAGACTTTTTCCAGGAAAATTGAAGTCTAGGTGGGTGGGACCATTTAAGGTGCTACAAACATTTCCCCACGGAGCTGTGGAGATAGAGAACATGAAGAATGGCACCTCTTTTAAAGTCAACGGGCAGCGATTGAAACCATACTTGGATAAAGTGGAGGAAGAGCAAGTGTATCAAGTTGTAGATTTTCTTGAGTTTACCACACCATGAACAAACCACCATGTCTCGCCTAGACATTAAATAAAGCGCTTGCTAGGAGGCAACCTAGTGTGGTTTGTGTTCTTTCTTTATGTTGTGATTATTTTGTTACCATTCCATATTCTTTGCCTACTTGCATTGCATACAATTTTAAACATCGAGGACAATGTTTAGGTTAGGTTTGGGGGTGGGATGGAAGGTTTGTTTTGTGTTTGTGTTCGTTTGAGGTGTTAGTTTTGGTTAAGAGTGTTTTTGCATGCTAATACGAATGTATATGAGGACTATGTTTGAAAACAAACGGTTGGGTTGCTATGGAAAAGAGTTGCATCTTGTTGTCATTTATAAAGCTATAACTCTTGAAATTATGATGATAGAGGTACCATACTCAAATTCTGGAAGAAGAATAGTGGAGACTACCCTAGTGAGTTATTTTGAGCCTAATTGCTTCTTTGAGAGGGTTTAAAGTGTTTCTACTCCTATCTTTTTCTTTCAATTTCACTTTAAATGATCTCATTACTTCTATTTTGATTGGATACTAAGAATTACTCTCTTTGCAGATACCATGTGTTTAGTATCATTCATGAATGAACTCAATGAGACGATGTTAGGCTATGCATGTTTAACTACTAAAAGGCTTAAATCCCATCCCTTTGTGTGCTCCATTCACCCTTGTTGCAGCCAAACACGCTAGCCCAATTCTTTCAGCACCCACACCATACTCTACCCATTCTAGCCCATTACAAGCCATACCTTATAGTTTGGGGAATACCAAGGTGATGAAGACTAAAGGTAAATTGAGCTTAGAACAAGATTGTGGCATGTACCGAGGGCACCTATGTTGAAGATGCTTCTAAAAAAAAAAGTTATAAAAAAAAAAGAAGAGAATTAAAATGGATACAAGTTCCAAATCTCCTCATTATAAGACATAGGGTCTGGATGCCAAAAACAAAGAAGAAAGAAAACAAATGCAAGTGAAGAGCATGATCCTCAAGAACACTTTGGTATGCCCCAAGCTCTAGTATTTCATATCACTTCTCTCGTAACCTATAACCTAAGCCTTACATTACAATCTTGAGAAAGACCTAGCTGATCATTGAGGATGTATTCATGGGTGATGGTAAGTGTGTGTGTTATCTATATTCTTAGCATTTCATTCATTTCATGAGATCTACTCAGAAATTGTGCTTCCATTCCAGATTTCATATGTGAGAATTTTGATTCCCTTTACATAATTTCACTCATATATGGTTGTGGAGAGATTGAACCTTAGGATCTGAGTGAAAAATTTGAGTGAAATCTGTGAGGAGTAGAGTTGAGGCGAATTCTATCTGAAGCATTTGGGTATGGTGACCTTGAAGTTGTAAGACATGGAGAAATATCTTTATACGTTACAATTGATACGATTCTTTGAAGTGGCAATCTTTTGAGTTGAATGAATGACAAAATCTTCATTGGTTCTTATTAGTTTGTTTAAAGCATGTTTTAACCAAGTTGTTTGCAGATTTTGTAAATGTTTGTGGGTGTCATCACTGTAAACCCTCAGGAGACACAACTCCTCCAACTAGGGACACCTAGGGGTTCAAAGGCTTGTTGCACATGCTCAGTGCAATCGTTTAGCCAGCGAAAGTGGTTTAGTTAGATGTTTGAGTTTTGTGTGTTTTAGTTTTAAGTTTGCTCGAGGACTAGCAAAAACCAGGTTTGGGGGTATTTGATAAGTCACATTTTGCATACATTTATATCTTCCTTATTTGGCTTCTTTGTGATTGTTTTGGATTAAACTAGTTGCATTTTACATTATTTGGTGTTAGTGTGCAGCCAAGTGTGAATTTGGATCAATGGGAAGGCAAAATCATTGAAGTCAGCTATGTGGTTCCAACACCAAAACATGCATTCACATGCATGTCACAACCTTGGCCGTGTGTTCCCATATCATCCCATCATTTTATGCACTTCTAGCACCAAATCAGATTCCACACAATCATGCCGTGCACTCCCATGTGATTGCAAGTCAGATTATGCATCCCATTACCTTTCTCCATTTCATCTTTGCAGAAATCCACATGCATCTTGATTAAATATACCACATACCTGCAGATCATGTCCATTCCTTGCATCCTTTATTCCAGAAATTCACTCATTCCATCATTCCATGCCGTGTGCTTTCTTCACCTTTCCAGAATTTGTACAAACAATTCACCTTTGCAGATTCCACTCACTTGTTGCAGCAAGGACACATGCATTTTGATTAAACAAACCACACACTTGCAGACCCTGTCCATGCCGTGCGACCAACACCTCAGAAACCCATTCAATTCCAGCTCATTTGATGCTATTCCATCTCACTTGTGCAGATTGAGATCCAATCTGAATGTTGGAGCCACATTCCCTTCTATAAAACAAGTCACACTTCACACATCAAGGGGTTCGGCATTCATTCCATTTTTATTCACCCATAGCCGCTCCATTTCACCCTATTCTCTGTCCATTCTCTGCCCATTTGTTCTCCCCTTTGCAGAAAACATACCAAGCGGATCTAATTCAGTTGCATCATACTTGGAGAACCAACCCCGAAGGCCACTCCTCAAGGACTTCAAAATCAGTTTTGCTTCAAGGGTTTATTCTTCTTAATTCCATGTTCACTCATGTTATTTATTTTTATGTCAAATCTTTGTAAACATGAAGTGTAACTAATCCTCCTCTAGGGATTCGATGTAACCTTGCAAAGTTTGCCATGTAATTAAGTTAGAATGCTCAGTTTGTCCATCTATTTCTTGTTTCATTCTCTGATTTATTTGTGACGTTGTGAGTTGATTTTAATGTTTGATCACCATTTGAATTAATCACAAAGTTGTGTAGCCAAGATTAAAACACACATCATGCATAATCTTGGTAGATATGTGAATGAATGAAGGGAATGTTTAGCAAACATCCTGCCGAGTTATTCCCTTTGGTTTTATGAAAGTTTCTTATGCATTACATACTCTTGATTATGAACCAAAGTTGCACATCACAATTAGGTTCATGATTATAGACATTTGATCAAATCCACACATCATATGGTTGATCATGCCCAAGTGAAACAAACTCAAGAAATAGGTAGATGAATGAGTACAAACTAGCTTAACAAACATGGACTTAGTTGAGCAATGGTGAAACCGAATCCCTAGTTTCATTTCCTTTGGAACCATCTCATTGTGTTAGTTATTGATTCATTTACTTGTGTTTACTTCATTTCTTTATGCTTTCAAGTAACACCAACAAATCTGCTTCATTTGATTAGTTTGATTCATTTCATAGAGTTCTTGCAAAACAAGTAATTACATAGGTCCAATTAGTCCCTGTGGATTCGACACCCTTGCTTGTGCCATTATACTAAATATATTCTAGCATTAGGAAGGAAATATACATCAACACCCATCCATATTCCCCAAATTCGTTCATAACTTTGTCTAGTTTAGTTTCTGTTTTGTTTTAATTCAAATTCGTCAAAACCAAAACCCCCCTTTGTTTTAAGTGTCAATTAGGTTAGAATCTGAGCTATTGTGTGTTTTTAAGTGTTTTGAGTCAAAACTAATTCAATTTTCGTCCAAAGTAAGTCCTAGAGTCTAGTTTGAGTCTTTTGAGTTTGTTTTGAGTCATATAAGTTTAGTTAAGAGTCTTTGAGTTTGTTTAAGTGTTTTTAAGCATATTTTTGTATCTTTGAGTCAATTTTCATTAGATTAGCAATCCCTCCTAATCCCCGGCCTAGAACGATCCCTACTTATATCTATACTACAATTGTCAAAAAGAGGGTTTTAATTTGAGTGTTAGAATATTTCACATCAAGATCGTTCTAGGCCGGGGATTAGGAGGGATTGCTAATCTAATGAAAATCGACTCAAAGATATAAAAATATGCTTTAAAACACTTAAACAAACGCAAAAGACTCTTAACTAAACTTGTATGACTCAAAACAAACTTAAAAGACTCAAAACAACTCAAAACAATAAAAAAGACTCAATTTCGACTCTAGGACTCAATTTGGACGAAAATACAATTAGTTTTGACTCAAAAGACTCAAAAACACACTTTTGGACAGATTTGGAACAAGTAAGTAAAGGGGATTTGATTTTGGACGAATTTGAAAGAAAAACAAGTAAATTAAAAACTTAAAACAGATTTTGACGAAATTAAGAAAAACCAATGGATGATGGAATAGCCAAGGGATACTTCTCCACTGTTGTGATATATAATAGCACACAAATTAAACCCTCTTTTTGACAATTGTAGTATAGATATAAGTAGGGATCGTTCTAGGCCAGGGATTAGGAGGGATTGCTAATCTAATGAAAACTGACTCAAAGATACAAAAATATGCTTCAAAACACTTAAACAAACTCAAAAGACTCTTAACTAAACTTATATGACTCAAAACAAACTTAAAAGACTCTAAACAACACAAAACAATCAAAACGACTCAAACTAGACTCTAAGACTCAACTTGGACGAAAATAGGCTTGGTTTTGACTCAAAACACTCAAAAACACTAATTAGGACAGATTTGACACAACTAAATAAAGGGGATTGGGTTTTTGACGAATTTAAGATAAAAACAAGTAACTAAAACACTTAAATAGGATTTGGACGAATTTGGGAAAAACGATGGATGATTAGATAGCTAGAGGGTCCTTTTCCACACATGACACACTTGCATACAAATTGATTTCCAGTTGCTTTTTCGATAAACCATGAACCTCAACACCCCAGATTAACAGTGACATCACTAATTAACCCTCAGATTTTCCTTTAGTTATTGGCTTGGATGACATCCTACGACAACCCAAAGCATTCTTCAAAAGTCCCCTACATGACATCATAATAGAGATACAATCAAAGATCATTACGTTCTATGAAAATCATAAGTATTGACAAAGCACTTGTAACTATGACATCATGATACTCATGCTAGGAATTTACTTAACATGATTGTGAAAACAACCTTAACTACTTGTGAATATAAGTTTGTAACGATTATGTGAAACTCCCTTATATTCTAGCCCCAAATTCATGCATGCAAACTAAGTGTGCACCCTTGATCAACAAACAAGAATAAGTTATCCATCAAACGGTTAAGTAAATTGCATTCACAATTTATGAAATCACAACTGGAATTAATGATAAGAGCATATTCATGCGACTTACTTAGCTTATTTTCGTGCATCTATGTTGTTAATTCATAGTTGTTTTAGTAGTTTAAGCCATTTTCGTGTGTTTTTAGGTTCATATGGCTAAGGAAGCAAAAAGATGCATTTTGGAGCATTTTGGAGCAAAATTGGGCTTGGATTGGATTGCATTTGCTTGGAGCCAAAGTGTTGGACGAATTTGAAGGCCTTGTATGCACTTTGGACATAAAACAAAGGGCCTAGCCCAATCAAACAATCCTTTGAGCCATGCAAAACCTCTAGCCCAATCAACAACCCTTAGCCACATGCATTCACATGCATCACAACCCCAAAATCATCAAGAAACACCATTCACACACACATGCACTTACTCTTTCATCATTGCACCACCATTCACACACACATGCACTTAATCCTTCATCATTACACCACCTTCTCCATCTTTATTCCACATGCATTCATCATAATTCACCCTAGCTACCACCATTCACACACACATGCACTTACTCTTTCATCATTGCACCACCATTCACACACACATGCACTTACTCTTTCATCATTGCACCACCAATTCAACACATGCATTTCCACCTTCCTACTTCATCATTTCATCCACATGCACTCTCAATCATAACAACCACATTCACTCTTAAACAATCACCCACATATTCTCCCATTCCCCCTATAAAAACCCATGCATTCATACACAAAAATCATCTCATTTTCATACACAACACACCACAAACACATCCCTTTCTCTCTTAGCCGTGAGTCTCCCTTAGAATCCAAAAACCATCTGTCCATTTCCACCACTCCTCTACCATTTCCATAATCCCCCAAACCTCACCTTAGACCTTGTGCTACAACAACGAGGAAGATAAGAGGGCCTAAACATTCATACAATTCAAGTTTGAGTTGTTGGAATGTTTAGGTGTTTCTTTGATTTCAAAGTTTAAATTCAATTCTCTTTGTTTTGTACGTATGAGGAATGGAAGAGAAGAGTGCCTAAACGTTCATACAATTCAAGTTTGAGTTGTTGGAATGTTTAGGTGTTTCTTTGATTTCAAAGTTATGAGGAACTAAACCCCCTTTAGCTAGGGGGTAATTCGAAATAAATGTTTATGCTTGCATTTTGATTTGATTACTTCTAATTGCGTTTCATAAGTTGTGAATTCAATTTGTTTAACCGTTTGATTGATAACTTATTTATGTATGTTTATTGAGAGTGCACGCTTAATTTTCATGCATGAATATGACGCTAGAATATAAGTGAGTTTCACCTAATCGTTATGAACTTATATTCACAAGTAGTGGAGGTTGCTTATAAACAATCGCGTTAAATGAATTCTTGGCACGAGTTTCATGCAATCATAGTAACGAATGCCTCGTCAACACTTATAATCTTCATAGAGCGTAATGATTCTTGCTTGTATCTCTATTATGCAATCATGTAGGGGACTTGTGGGGAATGTTTTGGGTTGTCGTATGCAATCATCCAATTCAATAACGTTAGGAAGATTTGAAGGTTAATTTAAGCGGACCTAATTAACCCGGGGTGATGAGTTTCATAATTTATTGAAATGCAATTGGAAATCTTTTTATTATGCAAGTGTAACATATGTGGAGATGACCCCCTTAGCTAGCATTCATCCATTCTATTTCATCAATTTCATATTTACATTCTGTTTTAATTTGTTCATTTAATTTAATTTCGTATAAACTTAAATCCCCCTTTACTTTAATGTCAATTTAGTTAGAAATCATTTTAGTTTGTGTTTTTAAAAGCATTTTGAGTCTTTGGTTTGTCTTAGTGTTTTAAAGTTTAGTTTTACATTCTTTGAGTCTAGTTTAGTGTTTTATATTGTGTTTTTACGTTTTTGAGTCAAATCCAAGTGATTAACAATCCCTCCTAATCCCCGGTCCAGAACGATCCCTACTTATACATATACTACAATTTGACAAAAAGAGGGTTTAATTTGTGCGCGTATAATTCTCGCATCTCATTCACAACACAACACCCCTCAAACACTTCCATTCTTTCCTTAGCCGTGAGTCCCCCCTCCCTACTAATCCAAACACCAACCATTTTTCCATTCCCCTTCCACTTCTCCACCACTCCTTTTCCATTCCACACTTCCATCCCCCAAACCAATTATCCCTAGACCTTATGCTACAATAAAGAGGAAGAGAAGAGGGCCTAAACGTTCGTACAATTCAAGTTTGAGTTGTTGGAATGTTTAGGCGTTTCTTTGATTTCAATGTTTAATTTCGATTCTCTTTGTTTTGTATGAGGAACTAAACCCCCCTTTAGCTAGGGGGGGATTCGAAATATATGTTTATGCTTGCATTTTGATTTGATTACTTCTAATTGCGTTTCATAAGTTGTGGATTCAATTTGTTTAACCGTTTGATTGATAACTTATTTATGTATGTTTATTAAGAATGCGCGCTTAATTTTCATGCATGAATATGACGCTAGAATATAAGTGAGTTTCACCTAATCGTTATGAACTTATATTCACAAGTAGTGAAGGTTGCTTATAAACAATCGCGTTAAACGAATTCTTGGCATAAGTTTCATGCAATCATAGTAACGAATGCCTCGTCAACACTTATAGTTTTCATGATGCTTAATGATTCTTGCTTGTTTCTCTATTATGCAATTCATGTAGGGAACTTGTGAGGAATGCTTTGGGTTGTCGTATGCAATCATCCAATTCATTAACTTAAGGAAAACTTGACGGTTAATTTAAGCGGACCTAATTAACCCGGGGTGTTGAGAATTCATGGTTTATTGAAATGCAATTGGAAATCTTTTTATTATGCAAGTGTAACATGTATGGAGATGAACCCCTTAGCTATTCTATCATCCATTCATTCCATTTCATCAATTCCATATTTACATTCTGTTTTAATTTGTTCATTTAATTTAATTTCGTATAAACTTAAATCCCCCTTTACTTTAATGTCAATTTAGTTAGAAATCATTTTAGTTTGTGTTTTTTAAAGCATTTTGAGTTTTTGGTTTGTCTTAGTGTTTTAAACTTTAATTTTGCACTCTTAAACAATCACCCACATATTCTCCCATTCCCCCTATAAAAACCCATGCATTCATACACAAAAATCATCTCATTTTCATACACAACACACCACAAACACATCCCTTTCTCTCTTAGCCGTGAGTCTCCCTTAGAATCCAAAAACCATCTTTCCATTTCCACCACTCCTCTACCATTTCCATAATCCCCCAAACCTCACCTTAGACCTTGTGCTACAACAACGAGGAAGATAAGAGGGCCTAAACATTCATACAATTCAAGTTTGAGTTGTTGGAATGTTTAGGTGTTTCTTTGATTTCAAAGTTTAAATTCAATTCTCTTTGTTTTGTACGTATGAGGAATGGAAGAGAAGAGTGCCTAAACGTTCATACAATTCAAGTTTGAGTTGTTGGAATGTTTAGGTGTTTCTTTGATTTCAAAGTTATGAGGAACTAAACCCCCTTTAGCTAGGGGGTAATTCGAAATAAATGTTTATGCTTGCATTTTGATTTGATTACTTCTAATTGCGTTTCATAAGTTGTGAATTCAATTTGTTTAACCGTTTGATTGATAACTTATTTATGTATGTTTATTGAGAGTGCACGCTTAATTTTCATGCATGAATATGACGCTAGAATATAAGTGAGTTTCACCTAATCGTTATGAACTTATATTCACAAGTAGTGGAGGTTGCTTATAAACAATCGCGTTAAATGAATTCTTGGCACGAGTTTCATGCAATCATAGTAACGAATGCCTCGTCAACACTTATAATCTTCATAGAGCGTAATGATTCTTGCTTGTATCTCTATTATGCAATCATGTAGGGGACTTGTGGGGAATGTTTTGGGTTGTCGTATGCAATCATCCAATTCAATAACGTTAGGAAGATTTGAAGGTTAATTTAAGCGGACCTAATTAACCCGGGGTGTGATGCGAGATTTACTTGACACTCAAATTAAACCCTCGTTTGACAATTGTAGTAGAATGGATAAGTGAGGGATCGTTCTAGACCGGGGATTAGGAGGGCTTGCTAAAACCTTCTAAATTGACTTAAAAACATAAAAACTAAATTAAAATACTCTTAACAAGACTACTATGACTCAGAATGGCTTTGAAAAACTCAAATTGTCTAAAACAATCAAATTGACTCAAATAGAAGCTAGAACTTGATTTAGACGAATTTGCAAATGTTTATGACTCCAAAAGCTTAAAGTTACAAAAATAAAACAAATACGAATGATTAAAACTTAACAAAATAGAGGGGGGGAATTGTGTTTGGACGATATTAAATTAAAAAGACAGAATATAATTAAAGGCAAAATGTAAATATGAATGTGATGAAAATATGGATGATGGAATAGCCAAGGGGTTCTTCTCCACACATGTTACACTTGCAAACAAAATTGATTCTCAGTTGGTCTTTCGATAAGTTGTGAAACTCAATGCTCCAAGTTAATTAGATCCGCTTAGATTAACTTTCAGATTTCCCTAAATTCGTTGGATTGAATGGAATACGCATTACAACCAAATTATTCTTAATCAAAGTCCCTAACTATGGAATACGCATGATAGAGACATTTAACCAAGATCATTAAGTTCAACGGAAATCATAAACATCGACGAGGCATTCGTTACTATGGAATACGCATGAAACTTATGCCAAGAATTCGTTTAACGAGATTGTTTATAAGCAACCTCTACTACTTGTGAATATAAGTTCATAACGATTAGGTGAAATTCACTTATATTCTAGCGTCATATTTATGCATGAAAATTAAGCTTGCAATCTCAATGAACATACATAAATAAGTTATCAATCAAACAGTTAAACGAATTGAATCCACAACTTATGAAATTCCAACCAAACGTAATCAATTCAAAATGCAAATATAAACATAGTTTCGAATCACCCCCTAGCTAAAGGGGGGTTTAGTTCCTCATAACTTTGAAATCAAAGAAACACTTAAACATTCCAACAACTCAAACGTGAATTGTATGAACGTTTAGGCACTCTTCTCTTCCCTTCTCATACGTACAAAACAAAGAGAATTAAATTTAAACTTTGAAATCAAAGAAACACCTAAACATTCCAACAACTCAAACTTGAATTGTATGAACGTTTAAGCACTCTTTTCTTCCTCGTTGTTGTAGCACAAGGTCTAAGGTGAGCTTAAGGGCTTTAGGTGTATGTGGAATGGAGTAGGGAGTGGTTGGAGATGGAAGAATGAAGAGAAAATATGCAGAAAATGAAATGGGACTCACGGCAATGGAATGGTATTTGTGTTGTGTGAAGTGTTGTGAATAGAAATATGAGATATGAATTGAATGGGTGCAAGGGTATTTATAGGAGTAGTGGAGGGAACATATGGTTGTTTGTTTAAGATGCAAGTGGCTAATTAATGATGGAAAAGTATGTGATTTAAAGGATGCAAAGTGAATGAATCATGAATCATTGTGGATGAAAGGTGGAAGTGCATGTGTTGATGACTAGGTTAGTGGGTGGAAATATGAAAATGGCATATAGGAATGGGAGCTCACGGTTTGAATGTGTAAAGTGTGTGTGAATGCATGTGAAGATGCAATAAATAATGCATGTAGGGTTAGGAAATAATGAAGAAATGCATGTGAGTTAAAGAAGGAGAATGTGGTGAAATGATGAAGTAGGAAGGTGGAAATGCATGTGAGATGTTTGGAAAGGAATAAAGAATGAATGGTGGAAATGTGAGTGAATGATGTGCATGTGTGAGAATGCATGTGGAATTAAGAGGAGTATGGAAGTGAAATAAATGAATGATATGTTAAGTGATAAGTGAATGATATGTGGTGAGTGATAAGTGAATGGTTTGATAAGTGATCAATGAATTAGTTTAAAAGGGCTAGGGTTTAAGTACATAGAATGGGCCTAAAATAGGTTGGTTTGTATGGCATAATGTGTTTGATTGGGCTAGAGCCATTGTTTTGTGTCTTCAAGTGCATACAAGGCCTTCAAATTCGTCCATCCTCTTGGCTCCATGGATAAGCTATCCAATCCATGCCCAAAAATGCTCCAAATGGCCTCAAAATGCACTTTCTTGCTCCCTAGGCCCTTAGAACCTGAAAACACACAAAAGAAGCATAAAGGACTAAAATAACGAGAGAAACATAACGTAAATGCACGAGAACAAGCCATTTAAGTCGCATGAATATGCTCCTATCAAATACCCCCACACTTAGCTTTTGCTAGTCCTCGAGCAAAACAGAATAAAAACAAATAAACAAAACGACACTAAACACGTAAAACACAACCTAAACCTTCCAACAACCGTCTTAGGGATTTCCAATGCACATGACAAGTTAAAAATCATCATTCTCACAGATTTTAGTCATCTTCACATTTAAGTACATTCTTAATCATAGTCACCATATACTAGTTCACAATTAAGCATTTAAAACCATGTTTTGAATGTAGTAACATGCCTTAGAGAATTTGCTCAATTCCGTTCAAGATATGCACTCAATTTTTACTCAGATTTTCTAACTACACACCCTAATCTAGTCATATGTGAGAAGATTGATGTAAACATGAAAACGACACTCACATATATGTATCACAAAGAACGCAAATTCTGGAGTTAATAATCAAGTTTAGATATGATCTCATGAATGGAATGCTACTACTTAGACGCGAGAACCAGTGACACCATAAGCTCATACCAAGTTCAAACTCCACAAATTGAAATACACAACACTCAAGATAGAAGTCAAGGGTTGTAACGGGGCTTGGGGTATGTGGATAAAGAAGGGATATGGAAAACAAAGGTTCTTAAAGAAATAGTGAGCAAAGCATTTTAATCAACTTAGAATTCACTTTTGAATGAAAACTCAACTTTTGAACAAAAAGGGAGAATTTAGACAATTTACGCCCAGAATTGGTGTTTTGGAACCTTTCTTCAATCACTTATTCTTTTCTCTTTTTTTTTTCTTTTTTTTTTTTTTTTTTTTTTTTTTTTTTTTCTTTTGAATCTCAAAACAAAAACACTTAAACATTCTCTCCCCCACACTTATTTTCTTTCATAATGTAACTCAAAAGGAATTCAATTAAGTCATGCTCACTATCTTTTAAGAACAAGGGTAAGGACGGTCATATTCTAGGTTAGGTGAAGATAAAGTGGGTAAACAAAGAACATGGGTTAACATGGCTCAACGGGGGTAAAACTTACAACATATACGAAATATGGGAAGCGAGGCTATTTGGCTATGGTGGCAACTACACAACTTCATCTTGATATATGTTATGCAAATCAATAACATGCTTTGAATGAAATGGGCATGAGTTCTAGCATTTGGAACTATATGATGAAACGCCTTCTAAGTAGTAACCAAGCAAAGAATAATGAGATCATGCAACGATTTTAGAAAACAAGAAATCACAGATTATACTCTCCAAAGAACGTTATAGGCTCAAGTCTCTCAGGGTTGTAGCATTTGTTTGAGTTCCTTCCTTCAGGCATGTTACAAAAACTAAATTTTCTTTTATGATTGCATGTGAAGTTATACATTATAACCATAACCAAGCATATACCAAGAGTAAATCAAACTTTTCTCTATGTTAATAACTCTTTTTAACAGTCATGCAATTACAAACCAAATCCTTATCATTGTGTTGGAAGGTATCCTAAGACACAAACACACACACAAAAACAACTTTAAAACAACTCTTTTTGGGTTTTTCAAAACAATTTTTCAAATTTTTATGGGATTTTCGAATTTTTAAGACAAAACACACTAAAACAGTTTTAAAACAGTGAGAAACAACATGTGAAGTGATAGGTGATAAAATCCAACGAATTTGCATCAAATATACTTAGTTACCCCCCCACACTTAAATCAAACATTGTCCTCAATGTTTTAAGCATAGATTCACACAAAGCATAAGTAAATACACAAAAAGCACTTAAACATACTAAACATGGCATAATGTAATTAACAAAGAGAAGAGTTTAGAGACGCAAATCTGGTTATAGAGTGTAAATTCCATCTTCTCCTTGGTAATTGCATTGAGGCTTTGATCTTTGTGATTCCACAGGCTTACTCTTGAACTGGTTTCCGCCCATCGTTGATTTTCCTTTGTGCTACTTCTTGAACCGGGCAGCATGATGGTTCATTTGGTCTCCCCCGAAGGTCTGAGCTTACCCCTTTGGTCTGTTTCTTTGTTCAATCTTTCCAATTCGTATTGAAAAGGGTTGGAGGATAACTCAGCCTATGTTTGTCTCCACATGCTTCAATGTATCATTTTCACTTGCCTTACTCGCTCCCCTTTGCAGAAGTGGTCCCTTCTCCGGAAGTGTATCAACCGTTGAAGATGACTACTCGAGAGCAACGCTAGGTAAACAATCAGGAATAGATTCCAGGCAGTTGGCTCCAGATCGGAAGACTGACTCCAAGTGTCGGCTGATTGCTTCTTTTACTTTGCCATGCGAGTAAGAACAAGGACAAAGAAAAAGACAGGGAAAGAGCATGATATGAGATACTTTTGCTTTTGACCTTGATGATATGAGATACCTTTGCTTTTGAAGAAGCGGTGAATGAATCAGCACATGTATTTGTTGTGCTGCTTCCTCCTGGGTCATCTGTACTCCAGGCATCTGGTATCATCTTTGGGGAAGAAGAAAGAATTGAGTATTTCGAAAGGCTTTGCTGGGAGTGCGCCCTCAGAGGTGAGAGAGAGTTGGGCATTTTCTTCAGGTTTACCCTGCCATAAAAGACGAAGGTCGACATATATAGAGATAATATCAAGTGGTGGTACTTTTTACCTTTGTCGACAAACGTTTTGATCCCGCAAATCCGGCTTTTTGAAATAATGGCGCCTCTTCGATCTCTGAGCAGGCGCCCCTTCGATTTCTGAACGACGCCCCTTCGCTTGCTGAATGACACGTGGTAGTGCAGATGCGGCTCCTTTTGACAAAGCTGCACGCGTCTTCTGAAAAGCTGAGAAAGTGTCGCCGAACTTTGCGCTTGTCGGCTAAAGATGTGTAGTTGCGATGATGGCCTCCACGTGTTGTCTGAAAAGAAGAACTCTTTTGACAAAGTTGAACACGTCTTCTGAAAAGCTGAGAAAGCGTCGCCTAAATTACGCCGGAAATTCCGGCTTTTTGAATCGGTGGACGCGTCGCCTTGGCTTCTTATTGAGGTATCGATCACCGCCACAAACACACTCTGAAGATTTCCCATTCTTGAAAATCGACTCCGGCCCTTTGAAATTTAACTCCATCCCTTCTCTTTGAACACTTTTGAAAAAATGGCAAACTCATCGAACCTTAGCTTGGAATTGAGCCTTAGCAGTGATACGGGCGCGCCGCGTCAAGGTAACGTATGGCGTCCTTCATTCTTTTCTTCTAACGGTCCTCTTTCAGGTGAAGACTCTGTGATGCAGGACGCCACAACAGCTACAATAGTAGCTAGGAACCTCCTCACTCCAAAAGATAGTAGGCTGCTGTCAGGACGGTCCGATGAGTTGGCCGTTCAAGAGTCCCTCGCACTTAGTGTTCAGTGTGCGAGTTCTGTGTCCAACATGGGCCAACGCCTGCTTGCCCGCTCCCGTCAGGTGGAATCATTGATGGCAGAGGTGGAAAGTCTCAAGCAGGAGATCCAGCAGCTGAAGTATGAGAATAGAAGTTTGCATGTGCTTGCAAATAACTATTCGTCGGGCATGAAGAGGAAGCTTGATGAGCTGCAAGAGTCTGAAGGTCGGATTCACAGTGACCGTCAAAGGTTTTCGTCTTTCCTCCAGAGGCACCTTTTTCCTGGCTCATCCAGCGCTTGGCCAAGTATTGAGGCCTGGAATGCTCTATCTTCGATGCCTCCCACTCCGATGCCTTCTGCTCCTATGCCTTCTGTTCCTACGCCTTCCGCTCCGATGCCTTCTGTTCCTACGCCTTCCGCTTCAAGAGTAAAGCCACGTAGTGGGGCCTCAAGCAAACAACCTTTGTGAAGCACCATCTTTCTTTGTTTAGCAGTGCCTATCAATAAATCAAACATTTTCTCAATGTTACAATCATAGACTCACACAATTAATAAACAAACAAACAATAACAACTAAACAACCTAACAAGGCAGAAACGAAATAGTAACAAAGAGAAGAGTTTTCGTTTTTTTAATTTTTATCAAATTTTCGAAGTTTTATACCAAGACACTATAAAACACTCTAAAAACGCTTAAAACAGCAAGAAACAACATTCTAAGTGATAGGTGAATAAATCCCACGAAATTCATGCAAATACAAATTGTTTACCCCCCCACACTTAAATCAAACTTTGTCCTCAATGTTTTAAGCAGAAAGTCACAACAGAGCAAGCAAATAAACAAATACGAGAAAGAAAGCAAAGTAAAGGCAGTAAAGAAAAAGAAAGGAATAAAAATAAGTCTCTTAAAGGGGTTTCCAAGTTCTTCTCTATTCGGATGCATGGGTTGCCTCCCAGGAAGCGCTTTCTTTTACGTCTTGCAGCCGGACGGTACCTCCGTTTAAGCTTGACTAGGTTCCACGGCATGGAGGGGTACCTCCTCCACGACATGCTCCTCAAACATCTCGTAATAGGGCTTCAATCGATGCCCATTCACTTTGAATTCTTGCTGCGTCCTTAAACTTTTGATTTGCACTGCACCATGAGGGAAAACATTAGTAACAACAAACGGGCCAATCCATTTAGAACGCAACTTACCAGGAAACAAACGTAGGCGAGAGTTGAAAAGTAACACTTTCTGCCCAACTGTGAAGGTCTTGGTTCGAATCATTTTATCATGGAATGCTTTGGTCTTGGCTTTGTACATCCGGGCATTCTCATAGGCTTCATTCCGAATCTCCTCAAGTTCATTCAATTGGAGCTTCCTATGAACTCCCGCTGCATCTATGTCCATGTTGAAAATCTTCACGGCCCAATGTGCCTTGTGCTCTAACTCTACGGGCAAATGACATGGCTTACCATAGACGAGCCGAAAAGGTGACATCCCAATGGGTGTTTTGTATGCCGTACGATATGCCCACAGTGCATCATCTAAACGTAAGCTCCAATCCCTCCTTGTTGGTCCAACGGTCTTCTCCAAAATTTGTTTGATTTCTCGGTTAGACACCTCGGCTTGGCCATTTGTTTGAGGATGGTAAGGTGTGGAGACCTTATGGTTGACATGGTACTTTCTTAGCAACGCCTCAATGGTCCGATTGCAAAAGTGAGACCCTCCATCACTTATGATTACTCTCGGCATTCCAAACCTAGCAAAAATGTTAGTTTTCACGAAATCTGCAACCACCTTAGAATCGTTAGTACGGGTGGCTTTTGCTTCCACCCATTTAGAAACATAATCAACGGCAAGCAAGATATAAGTGAAACCATAAGATGGAGGGAAAGGGCCCATGAAATCAATGCCCCAAACATCAAAAATTTCAACATTAAAGACAGGGGTTTGCGGCATTTGGTCCTTGGTACCTATGTTACCCATTCGTTGGCAACGATCACAAGACATACAAAAGGTTCTAGCATCCCTAAATATAGTCGGCCAATAAAAACCACACTCTAAAACCTTGAGGGCAGTGCGTTGTGTGCCAAAATGACCACCACATGCATATGTGTGACAAAAGCTTAGAATTGAGTGAAATTCAGAATCATGCACACATCTACGTATAATTTGATCTGAGCAATACTTCCACAAATAAGGGTCATCCCAAACATAGAAACGTGCATCATTTTTAAGCTTATCACGTTGGTGCTTGTTTAGTTCATTTGGAATTTGTTTAGCCACCAAGTAATTCACTAAATCTGCATACCATGGTTCACTTACCTCAATGGAAAGTAGCTGCTCATCGGGAAAAGTTTCAGGGATAGGTATGGCATGTTCATGCTCCTCGTGGATCATTCGGCTTAAATGCTCAGCCACTACATTCTCGCTTCCTTTCTTATCCCGGATTTCAATATCAAATTCTTGAAGAAGAAGAATCCAACGGATAAGCCTCGGCTTTGCTTCCTTTTTCGTGAGCAAGTACCTCAAAGCTGCATGATCAGAATAAACGATTACTTTAGTACCAATTAAATATGAACGAAATTTATCTAAAGCAAAAACCACAGCTAGAAGTTCTTTTTCCGTCGTGGAGTAGTTCAATTGGGCATCATTGAGAGTCCGAGAGGCATAGTATATGACATGCGGCCGCTTGTCTCTTCTTTGTCCTAGAACAGCTCCTAATGCATAGTCGGATGCATCGCACATGAGCTCGAACGGGAGGCTCCAATCTGGAGGTACAATAATGGGGGCCGAGACTAGCTTCTCCTTGAGTTGGTTAAATGCCGAATTACACTCTTCATCAAACTTGAATGGCACATCTTTTTGAAGCAATCGGCAAAGAGGGTTGGACATCTTGGAGAAGTCCTTGATAAAACGCCTATAGAACCCTGCATGGCCAAGAAACGAACGTACCTCTCTAACCGAAGTAGGAGAGGGTAAGTGACGTACAAGGTCTATTTTCGATTTATCTACTTCAATTCCTTTTTCTGAAACAATATGTCCTAAAACTATACCTTGTTTCACCATAAAGTGACATTTCTCCCAATTCAAGACAAGGTTAGTTTCAACACATCGTTTCAAAATTAAGGTCAGACTATCCAAGCAATTATCAAATGAACTCCCAAATACACTGAAATCATCCATGAAAACCTCAATGATCTTTTCAACAAAATCGGAAAATATACTTACCATACACCTTTGGAAAGTGGCCGGTGCGTTGCATAAGCCAAATGGCATGCGACGATAGGCAAATGTTCCAAAGGGACATGTGAATGTGGTCTTCTCTTGATCATCCGGGGCTATCACAATTTGGTTATATCCAGAGTATCCATCAAGAAAACAGTAAAAAGCATGACCGGCTAACCTTTCGAGCATCTGGTCGATGAATGGCAAAGGAAAGTGATCTTTCCTAGTCATGGCATTTAGCTTCCGGTAATCGATACATACTCGCCATCCAGTCTGAATGCGTGTAGGCACGAGCTCATTCTCATCATTCTTGATAACAGTTACTCCGGACTTCTTGGGAACGACTTGAACTGGAGAGACCCAACGGCTATCGGAGATAGGGTAGATCACTTCGCAATCCAAAAGCTTGATTATTTCCTTCTTCACCACTTCCATCATTGGAGGGTTGAGACGGCGTTGAGCCTCTCGAGTTGGTTTAGCCCCCTCCTCAAGAAGTATACGGTGCATGCATGTGGTAGGGCTTATTCCTTTAATGTCGGCCAAAGTCCACCCTATGGCCATTTTGTGCTCTCGCAGCACCCTCACAAGCTTCTCCTCCTCCATTGCTGTGAGACTTGATGAAATGATGACGGGCAATGTTTCGCCTTCTCCCAAAAACACATACTTCAAATGGTCCGGCAACGGCTTAAGTTCAAGCGATGGTGCCTGAACAACAGAAGGTAGCATCTTAGTGGAAACTGAATTTGAAAGTGAGAGTGGAACCGTACCATATTGTTGTGGCAATGACTCAAGGGCTGCCACAACCTCAATTATTTCTTCACTAGAACCCATTGCAAAGAATTCCTCCTCCTTGCCGTGGCCTTGCATTGGCCCAAATCCTTCATTTTTGCGCTCTATGGCCTTAGTGATGGTTGTTTCCAGGGCGTCCTCGTTCAATTCTTCAAGGTATACCTGCGCCAAAGAATCGATAACATCAATGGAAAAACAAGAATGGTCATCAACGGGATATCTCATAGTTTCAGAAATATTAAAATCAATCACTTCCCCATCGAATTCCATTGTCAAGGTGCCTTTGTATACATCAATCTTCGTTCGGGCCGTCTTCATGAATGGCCTACCAAGGAGAATCGGCAAAGATGTAGAATGGGCTGAATCCTCTGAGTTTCATAATTTATTGAAATGCAATTGGAAATCTTTTTATTATGCAAGTGTAACATATGTGGAGATGACCCCCTTAGCTAGCATTCATCCATTCTATTTCATCAATTTCATATTTACATTCTGTTTTAATTTGTTCATTTAATTTAATTTCGTATAAACTTAAATCCCCCTTTACTTTAATGTCAATTTAGTTAGAAATCATTTTAGTTTGTGTTTTTAAAAGCATTTTGAGTCTTTGGTTTGTCTTAGTGTTTTAAAGTTTAGTTTTACATTCTTTGAGTCTAGTTTAGTGTTTTATATTGTGTTTTTACGTTTTTGAGTCAAATCCAAGTGATTAACAATCCCTCCTAATCCCCGGTCCAGAACGATCCCTACTTATACATATACTACAATTTGACAAAAAGAGGGTTTAATTTGTGCGCGTATAATTCTCGCATCTCATTCACAACACAACACCCCTCAAACACTTCCATTCTTTCCTTAGCCGTGAGTCCCCCCTCCCTACTAATCCAAACACCAACCATTTTTCCATTCCCCTTCCACTTCTCCACCACTCCTTTTCCATTCCACACTTCCATCCCCCAAACCAATTATCCCTAGACCTTATGCTACAATAAAGAGGAAGAGAAGAGGGCCTAAACGTTCGTACAATTCAAGTTTGAGTTGTTGGAATGTTTAGGCGTTTCTTTGATTTCAATGTTTAATTTCGATTCTCTTTGTTTTGTATGAGGAACTAAACCCCCCTTTAGCTAGGGGGGGATTCGAAATATATGTTTATGCTTGCATTTTGATTTGATTACTTCTAATTGCGTTTCATAAGTTGTGGATTCAATTTGTTTAACCGTTTGATTGATAACTTATTTATGTATGTTTATTAAGAATGCGCGCTTAATTTTCATGCATGAATATGACGCTAGAATATAAGTGAGTTTCACCTAATCGTTATGAACTTATATTCACAAGTAGTGAAGGTTGCTTATAAACAATCGCGTTAAACGAATTCTTGGCATAAGTTTCATGCAATCATAGTAACGAATGCCTCGTCAACACTTATAGTTTTCATGATGCTTAATGATTCTTGCTTGTTTCTCTATTATGCAATTCATGTAGGGAACTTGTGAGGAATGCTTTGGGTTGTCGTATGCAATCATCCAATTCATTAACTTAAGGAAAACTTGACGGTTAATTTAAGCGGACCTAATTAACCCGGGGTGTTGAGAATTCATGGTTTATTGAAATGCAATTGGAAATCTTTTTATTATGCAAGTGTAACATGTATGGAGATGAACCCCTTAGCTATTCTATCATCCATTCATTCCATTTCATCAATTCCATATTTACATTCTGTTTTAATTTGTTCATTTAATTTAATTTCGTATAAACTTAAATCCCCCTTTACTTTAATGTCAATTTAGTTAGAAATCATTTTAGTTTGTGTTTTTTAAAGCATTTTGAGTTTTTGGTTCGTCTTAGTGTTTTAAACTTTAATTTTGCACTCTTAAACAATCACCCACATATTCTCCCATTCCCCCTATAAAAACCCATGCATTCATACACAAAAATCATCTCATTTTCATACACAACACACCACAAACACATCCCTTTCTCTCTTAGCCGTGAGTCTCCCTTAGAATCCAAAAACCATCTTTCCATTTCCACCACTCCTCTACCATTTCCATAATCCCCCAAACCTCACCTTAGACCTTGTGCTACAACAACGAGGAAGATAAGAGGGCCTAAACATTCATACAATTCAAGTTTGAGTTGTTGGAATGTTTAGGTGTTTCTTTGATTTCAAAGTTTAAATTCAATTCTCTTTGTTTTGTACGTATGAGGAATGGAAGAGAAGAGTGCCTAAACGTTCATACAATTCAAGTTTGAGTTGTTGGAATGTTTAGGTGTTTCTTTGATTTCAAAGTTATGAGGAACTAAACCCCCTTTAGCTAGGGGGTAATTCGAAATAAATGTTTATGCTTGCATTTTGATTTGATTACTTCTAATTGCGTTTCATAAGTTGTGAATTCAATTTGTTTAACCGTTTGATTGATAACTTATTTATGTATGTTTATTGAGAGTGCACGCTTAATTTTCATGCATGAATATGACGCTAGAATATAAGTGAGTTTCACCTAATCGTTATGAACTTATATTCACAAGTAGTGGAGGTTGCTTATAAACAATCGCGTTAAATGAATTCTTGGCACGAGTTTCATGCAATCATAGTAACGAATGCCTCGTCAACACTTATAATCTTCATAGAGCGTAATGATTCTTGCTTGTATCTCTATTATGCAATCATGTAGGGGACTTGTGGGGAATGTTTTGGGTTGTCGTATGCAATCATCCAATTCAATAACGTTAGGAAGATTTGAAGGTTAATTTAAGCGGACCTAATTAAACACACAAATTAAACCCTATGGATGACAATTGTAGTAAATGAGCAAATAGGGATCGTTCTAGACCGGGGATTAACTAGGGATGCTAATCAATGTGAAATTGACTCAAAAACGTAAGAACACAATATAAAACACTTACTAGACTCAAAGAATGCAAAACTAAACACTTAGAACATTAAAACAAACCAAAAGACTCAAACATCACCCAAAACACTCAAAACTGCCTTAAAATCACTTTCTGGGCAGTTTTGAGCACTTTGGTGAATTTGGACGAATTTGTGTAACAAATTGAATCAAAACACTTAAAAACACAAACTAAGACACTTTCTAACTAAGTTGGACACTAAAGTAAAGGGGGATTAAGGTTTTGACGAAATTAAATTAAATAAAACAAGTTAATAAACTAGGCAGATTGTATAAACGGATTTGAGAAACAAGATGATGGATGGATTAGTTAGAGGTCCATTCTCCACACATGACACATTTATATATGAATCGATTCTCCAATTGCTTTTCATTATCTATGATGCTCAACACCCCAAGTTAACCGTGATGCACTAATTAACTCTCAAATTTTCCTTATGTTATTGAATTGGATGATGCATGCGACAATTCAAATCATTCTCCAATGGTTCTCAACATGAATGCATAGAAGAGATACAATGAGAGATCATTATGCTCTATGAGAATTATAAGTGTTGACGAGGCAATTGTAACTATGAATGCATGATACTCTTGCCAAGAATTCAATTAACGCGGTTGTGACTAACAACCTTCACTACTCATGTTTATAAACTTGTGACGATTAGGTGAAACTCGTTTATAAACTAGCATCGAGTTTATGCATGAAGACTAAGTATGCATCCCTAATCAACATACAAAAACAAGTTTTTAATAAACATGATAATTGAATTGCAATCATAACTTAACAAATCACAATTGGAAGAAATCAATTCATATTTCAAACATGTTCATGGCTTCAAATTTTCCCCTAACTAATTAGGGGTTTAGCCACTCATGATTACAACAAACTTAGATAGTAATAACAAGGTAAACATTGAAAACAAGAATGAAGAACACCTAAAAATCCCAACAACTCAATCTTGAATTGTATGAACGTTTAGGCCTCTTCTCCTTTAGTTGCTGCAGCACAAGGGGTTTTGGTGAGTTTTGGGGGTTATGGATGATGTAGAATGATGTGTTTAGGGTAGGGATGGATGTAGGGGAAGGCAAGGAGTGTTTTTGGGCAGAAAATATGAAGAATGGTGAAGTATGGCTGTGTTAGAGAGAGAGCATGAATTTCTGGCGTGAATGGATGTGTATATGAGATGGTTTTCTGAATATGGAAGAGTGAATGAGAATGAATGCAATGGATGCTTATTTATAGGTGAAATGGGGGGAACATGACAGCTAGGAACTTGGTGGAAATCTGAAATGGTGATGGGAGATGCATGTGGCTGATTTGTGCATGTGATTAAAGGGTGGGAGTGCATGTGCTTTGACAGAAATGAAAGGGTGCATGTGGGTGAATGTGTGGCTGATTTGTGGTGCAATGATGAAGTGAATGTGATTGTGGAAATGCATGTGGAGTGTGCTGAAATATGTTGATGTGCAATGATGAATTGGGATGGCTGAAAATCTGGAGTGGGAATTGCATGTGGCTGCAATGGATTAAAGAAAGGGGGAAGTGCATGTGCTGAAATGATGGTGTGGAATGGTGGAAAGCCATGGCAAGGGATGTATTTTCTGAATGAATGAAGGCAAGTTGTGTGGAAGGGTGATTAGGAATGCATGTGGGTGTTTTGGTGACTGAAATGATGAAGTGGGATGGATATGTGGCTGCAATGATGAATTGGGAGAGCATGTGGGTGGAAATGCATGTGGGTGAATGTGTGGCTGCATGGTTGAATGATTAAAGGTGCATGTGGGTTGGAAATGCATGTGGAGTGGTTGGAATGAAGTGTGTATAAAAGGCTAGAATCTGATTCAAAGAGAATGGCATTTGTTTTGAACTTTGTTTCCTCATTTTCCACCTCCAAATCAGGTTTTCATTACTTTAAAATATGGCTGAGAGGATGACAAACAAGGTAAGTATTTAAGGTAAGTTAAATGGCTCAAATCTGATGTAAATGGTATTTCCACATATGGCATGTGTTTTGAGCGTTTTTTTTCTTGTTTTCACAGCTTGCAAATCAGGTCACAAAGCCCTTCCTTTTGCTCCAAACATAAGCTATCCATTCCAAGTCCAATTTTGCTCCAAAATGCTCCAAAATGCATCTTTTTGCTTCCTTAGCCATATGAACCTAAAAACACACGAAAATGGCTTAAACAACTAAAACAACTATGAATTAACAATATAAATGCACGAAAACAAGCTAAGTAAGTCGCCTAAATATGCTCCTATCAAATTCCCCCACACTTAGCTTTTGCTAGTCCTCGAGCAAAACAAAACAAAAGAAACCAAAAACAAAACAAAACACAATCTAAACCTTCCAACATGTATCTCAGGGATTTCAAACGAACATGACACAATATAGAACATCATTCCCACAACATTTAGCTTTCTTTACACTTCAACAAACACTTAATCATAGTTACCATTCACTAGTTCGCATTTAATCAATTAAAACACATTTGGAATGTAGTAACATGCCTTAGAGAATTTCCTCAATTCCTTACTAGAATGCACTCTATTTTCACACAGATTTTCTAACTTCACACCCTACACTAGGTATATGTGAGAAGATTGATGTAAATATGAATTCTAACACTCACATATGTTATATCAAAGAAAGCATTTTCTGGATTTACGACAATGACATGAATATGATCTCATGAATGGAATGCTACTACTTAGAACGAGAACCAGTGATTCCATATGCTCATACCAAATTCAAACTCCACATATTGAATACATAACATCAAGATAGAAGTTGAGGGTTGTAACGGGGCTAAGGGTAATGGCTAACAAGGAAAAGCAAAGGACAAACAAAGGTTCTTAAAGCAATAGGAAGCAAAGTAATGAGATTGACACTTAAACTCACTTTTAATGGCAGAAATCAACTTTTAAACACAAGGGAAGATTCATGCACAATTAGGGTCAAATTCACTCTTTTGGACCCTTCCTTCAATAACCAACACTTGTGAGATCATTCTTACTTCTTTTTCAACTCTTTTTCTTTCTTTTCACCACTTTTTTTTTTTTTTTTTTCTTTTATTTTCTTCTTTGCCGTGCCCTATTATCTTCCCCCACAATCGTTTTCTGCAATATATTGATCAAAAGGAGTTCATTCTAAGTCATGCTTCACTATCCTTTAAGAACAAGGGTATGGAAAGTCCTAATCTAAGCTAGGTGAGGATAATGTGGTTTAACAAAGAAAATAAGCTTGAAAAGGCTCAAAAGGGGTAATCCTACAATACATGTGAAAAGGGATAGGCTTTTTGGCTTTGGCTTGACTAACAACTTCATCTTATTGTATGTTATGCAATCAATATCCTGTTTTGAATGAATTGGGCATGAGTTCTAGTATTTGGAACTATAATGAAATGCATTCCAAGTAGCAACCAAGCAAAGAATGATGAGATCATGCAACGACTTTTAGAAAACAAGAAATCACAGATTTATACTCTCCAAAGAACGTTATAGGCTCAAGTCTCACAAGGATGTAGCTTTAGTTTAAGTTCCTTCGTTCAAGCATGTTACAAAAAAAAAAAAAAAACAGATTTTCTCTTTGTAATTACATGTGAATTCATAAGCTATAACCATAACCAAGCATAAACCAAAGCATAAATCATCTTCCAGCCATGTTTACAACATTCTATAATAGTCATGTAATTTAAAACCAAATCCTCATCATTGTGTTGGAAGGTACCCTAAAACACAAACACACAAAAACGACTCAAAACACTCTTTTTAGGCTTTTTAAAACATGTTTTTCAAATTTTTATGTGATTTTCGGAGTTATAAAAACAAAACATACTAAAACACTCTAAAACAACTTAAAAACACCTTAAAACAGCAAGGAACAACATTTTAAGTAATGGGTGATAAAATCCCACGAATTTGCATTAAATAAACTTAGTTACCCCCCCCCCCCCCCCACACTTAAATCAAACATTGTCCTCAATGTTTTAAGCTTAGATTCACACAAATCATAAGTAAACACACAAAAAGCAACTAAACAACCTAACATGGCAGAAACGAAATAGCAACAAAGAGAAGAGTTTAGGAACGCAAATCTGGAATTGGAGTGCATTCTAGGTCTTCTTTTGTTAAATGCATGGGTTGCCTCCCAAGTAGCGCTTGCTTTAACGTCGTACAGCCGGACGAAGAACCCAAATCACTCCAGATTGGAGCCCACGGCACCCAAGGGAAGTTCTTCCACAACATGCTCCACAAAGTTCTCATAGTATGGCTTCAATCTATGTCCGTTCACCTTGAACTCGTGGCCACTTTTTAAGCTTTGGACTTGGACTGCACCATGAGGAAAAACATTAGTAACAACAAGAGGTCCAATCCATTTGGAACGTAACTTACCAGGGAATAACCGAAGTCTTGAATCAAAAAGCAACACTTTCTGCCCCTTGGAGAACGTTTTGGTACGAAGCATCTTATCATGATAAGCCTTCGTTTTGTCCTTGTAGATGCGAGCATTCTCGTAAGCCTCGTTCCTAATCTCCTCAAGTTCATCTAATTGGAGCTTCCTATGAACTCCAGCAGCGTCTATGTCCAAATTGAAGGTTTTCACAGCCCAATGTGCCTTGTGCTCTAACTCAACGGGCAAATGACATGGCTTACCATATATAAGCCGAAAAGGTGACATGCCAAGGGGAGTTTTGTAAGCCGTACGATAGGCCCACAATGCATCGTCCAAGCGCAAACTCCAATCTTTTCTTGAGGGTCCCACGGTTTTCTCTAGGACTTGTTTGATCTCCCTATTTGAAACCTCCGCTTGCCCATTAGTTTGAGGGTGATAAGGTGTGGAAACCTTATGAGTAACGTTGTACTTCTTGAACAAAGCTTCAATGGTGCGGTTACGAAAGTGAGAACCCCCATCACTTATTAAAACTCGTGGCATCCCAAACCTAGCAAAAATATTAGATTTCACAAAATCTGCAACAACCTTAGAATCGTTAGTACGGGTGGCTTTGGCTTCCACCCATTTGGAAACATAATCGACAGCTAGCAAGATATAAGTGAAACCAAAAGATGGAGGGAAGGGGCCCATGAAATCAATACCCCAAACATCAAAAATTTCCACAAAGGAGAGAGATTGTTGCGGCATTTGGTCCTTAGGCCCTATGTTACCTGTTCTTTGACACTTATCGCATGTTAAACAAAACATTTTAGCGTCTTTAAAGAGATTAGGCCAATAAAATCCAGATTGTAACACCTTTAGGGCTGTCCTTTGGGTGCCAAAATGTCCCCCACATGCATAAGTATGGCAGAATGTAAGAATGGAATTAAATTCAGATTCGGGCACACATCTACGCACAATCTGATCTGGGCAGAATTTCCATAAATATGGATCATCCCAAACATAAAAACGTGCATCATGAACAAGTTTATCACGTTGGAACTTGTTTAGGGTACTAGGAACTTGCTTAGACACCAAGAAATTTACCAAATCGGCATACCAAGGGGTTCTTACCTCAATGGACAAAAGTTGCTCATCCGGAAACGTTTCTAAAATGGGGGTGGACTCTTCCTCACGCACCATTCTACTTAGGTGGTCAGCCACCACGTTTTCACACCCTTTCTTGTCTCGGATTTCAAGATCGAACTCTTGAAGTAGGAGCATCCAACGAATGAGTCTTGGCTTAGCCTCCTTTTTGGTGAGAAGATACTTCAAGGCTGCATGGTCAGTGAAAACAATTACTTTAGTACCAAGAAGATATGATCTAAACTTATCTAATGCAAATACAATAGCCAAGAGTTCTTTTTCGGTTGTGGAATAATTAAGTTGAGCATCATTCAACGTCCGTGAGGCGTAGTAGATGACATGCGGCCTCTTGTCCTTTCTTTGTCCTACAACTGCTCCTAAAGCATAGTCGGACGCATCACACATAAGCTCGAACGGGAGGCTCCAATCCGGGGGAACAATAATGGGTGCCGTGGTCAACAACTCCTTGAGTTGGTTGAATGATGCCGTGCACTCCTTAGTGAATTCAAACGCCACTTCTTTTTGTAGGAGACGGCATAGTGGTTGTGCAATCTTAGAAAAATCCTTGATAAATCGCCTATAGAATCCTGCATGGCCAAGAAAAGAACGGACCTCTCTAACCGAAGTAGGAGAGGGTAAGTGACGTACAAGATCTATTTTAGACTTATCAACTTCAATTCCTTTTTCAGAGATGATATGACCCAAAACTATACCTTGTTTAACCATAAAATGACATTTTTCCCAATTCAAAACAAGGTTAGTTTCCATGCATCTTTTCAAGATTAAAGTGAGATTATGCAAACAAGCATCAAATGAGTCTCCAAACACACTAAAATCGTCCATAAATACTTCAATTATCTTTTCAACATAATCAGAGAAGATACTTACCATGCATCGTTGGAAAGTGGCCGGTGCATTGCATAAACCAAATGGCATACGACGATATGCAAAAGTACCAAATGGACAAGTAAAGGTGGTCTTTTCTTGATCATCCGGCGCTATGACAATTTGATTATATCCCGAATAACCATCAAGAAAGCAATAAAAAGAATGACCGGCTAACCTTTCAAGCATTTGATCGATGAATGGCAAAGGGAAGTGATCTTTCCTTGTTGCCGCATTTAGCTTCCTATAGTCAATGCACACCCTCCAACCGGTTTGAATGCGTGTAGGCACAAGTTCATCTTCTTCATTTTTCACCACCGTGACTCCGGACTTCTTGGGAACCACTTGGACCGGTGAAACCCAACAACTATCCGAGATGGGATAGATGACGCCACAATCAAGCAATTTGATGATTTCCTTCTTCACTACTTCCATCATTGGTGGGTTGAGTCGACGTTGGGCTTCCCTTGATGGTTTGGCGCCTTCTTCCATGAGAATTCGATGCATGCACGTGGTAGGACTTATACCCTTGATGTCGGCCAAAGTCCACCCTATTGCCGTCTTGTGCTCTTTGAGAACCCTCACCAACTTCTCCTCCTCTTGTGCCGTGAGTGATGAAGCTATAATGACGGGCAATGTGTCTTGCTCGCCCAAAAACACATACTTCAAGTGATTTGGCAACGGTTTGAGCTCGAGTGTAGGTGGTTGTTCTATAGAAGGAAGCAACTTATCAGTCGAAATTGGGATTGAAATTGAACTAGGGAACTTACCTTGGAGCCGTGGCAATGACTCTAGGGCTGCCACGGTCTCAATTACATCTTCATCAAAGGCCACGGCATGGGTGTTCAATTGTGTGCCGTGGTTTGTTATGGTGACATCCATGTGATCCTTCATTTCGATGCCATTTGTAATGACTGTTTCAAGTGCATCGCCATGTAATTGATCAAGGTGTGCCTGCGCCAAAGAATCAAGAATATCAATAGAGAAACATGAGTGATCATTATTAGGAAATCTCATAGTTTCAGAAATATTAAAATCAATCACTTCCCCATCGAATTCCATTGTTAAAGTGCCTTTAAACACGTCTATCTTAGTTCGGGCCGTCTTCATGAATGGCCTCCCAAGAAGAATCGGCAAGGATGGAGCATGGGTGGTTTCCTCCATTTCAAGGACATAGAAATCCGCCGGGAAGATCAAATCATTTACCTGCACTAAGACATCTTCCAATACGCCCTTTGGATAGGCATTAGATCTATCGGCCAACTGAATAACCACACCATCATTTTTCAATTCGCCAAGGTTCATTGAAGCATAAATAGAGTATGGCATGACGTTAATTGAAGCTCCTAAGTCTAACATAGCATGTTCGAACTTAGTTTGACCAATAATACAAGGGATTGTAAAGCTACCTGGATCTTTGCACTTTGGTGGTAACTTTCTTTGTAGAACAGCGGAAACGTTCTCACTTACCCTTACTACCTCTTTATGTGACGCCCTCTTCCTTGTAGTGCACAATTCCTTCAAGAACTTAGCGTATTTGGGCACTTGCTTTATGGCATCTAGGAGCGGGATATTGACTTGAACTTTCCTAAACGTCTCAAGAATGTCCTTCTCATGCTCCTCCTTCTTTGTTTGCCTAAACCTGCCAGGAAAGGGCACGTTTAGTGGAATAGAACTTGACAAAGTCGAATTTGGACTTACCTTAGGCGTGTTGGACGGTTTTGGCACAATAGGAGGCTGCGGCAACATGTCCTCTTCTTGACTTGTTTTGGATGGCCTTGAGGTGGTTCCGACCTCCTTACCACTTCTCAACATGATTGCCTTGGCAGATTCGCACCCTCCCCTTGGATTGACAATGGTTGAGCTAGGGAGCTTGCCTTTGTCTCGGAATTGTCCTACAAATTCCGCAATCTGCCCAATTTGTTTCTCCAAGTGATCCACCCTTTTGTCTTGGTTTTGCATGGCTTTGGTTTGATCCTCTTGCCCCTGAGACAAATTGGTAAGTAATTTAAGAAGTGTTTCATTGCCCAACGACATACCTTGATTGTTTTGGGCAGGTTGTGCTTGGTTTGGATTGGGGCCGAATGGCTTGGTGTAGAACCCCGGGGGTTGTTGTCTAAAGCCTCCTTGTTGTTGAGGTTGTTGAGGTTCCCTCCACTTGAAGTTTGGATGGTCTCTCCAACCCGGATTGTATGTGTTGGAATATGGATCATTCCTTGGTTGATTGTGGCTCGGAAATCCAATGGCATTTGCACTCTCCCATCCCCCATTCTCAATCAATTGAGGGCATTTTTCCGAAGGGTGTCCTTGGATAGAACATACACCACATACAATCGGTCCTTGTATCTTCATTCCTTCGGCCATCTGAGACACAATAGAAGTAAGATTTGCTATCTGAGATTGAATATCGGATTGAGAACTTACCTCATTCAAGTGTTGCCGTGGGGGGTCCCTTTGCCCAAGTCCTTCATATTATTGTGCATTTAGAGCACGGTTTGCAATTAGGGTCTTGGCCGACATAGGAGTTTTGTCCACCAATGCACCTCCCGCCGAAGCATCGAGCATTTGCCTTTCAATGGGAAGAAGGCCCTCATAGAAATATTGAAGGAGAAGCTCCTCCTTCATTTGATGTTGAGGACACGATGCAACAAGGGCTTTAAAACGCTCGTAGTATGCCGGAAAAGATTCTCCTTGACTTTGTTGGATTCCGCTAATTTTCTTCCTCAAGAGAATGACTCTTGAAGTAGGGAAGAACTTCTCCAAGAATGCTCTCTTCATGCTCTCCCAAGAAGTAACGGTCCCGGGTGCCAATTCATAAAGCCAATCCTTAGCCTTTTCCACAAGAGAGAATGGAAAAGCTTTCATCATTAGAATGTTCCCATCGACATTTATGGGTGTCATGCTTGAACAAACAACCTCGAACTCCTTGAGATACTTGTTGGGATCTTCCATGGAAAGCCCATGGTATTTCGGAATGTGGTGCAACAAGCTTGACTTCAACTCGAATTCATCGGTCTTGCCTTGGGCAGCCGCGGGGTATTGAATGCATAATGGTGCGGCATTGCTCAACCCCGAGGCCGAAAGCTCTTTAATGGTCCGATTGTCCGCTGCCATAACTTCGTCTTCCACACTTTCAAACTCAGATTCGGCCTCTGAACTTGAACTAGGTTCACTAGGTTCGGGATGCCTCCTCTTTCTTCTCAAATCACGTTCAAAATCGTCGTTAAAGTCCAAGATATGTGCATGCACAGTTTGAGAACTCCGCGTCATGCACTAGTACCTAAACCAAGAAAACAAAACAAAATAAGAAAATTAGGTAAATTACACTAAAAACATACGGCAAAAACACAAGGGATTAGCAATTTTGCTAATCCCCGGCAACGGCGCCAAAATTTGATGCTTGTTTGCATAATCTCACTTTAATCTTGAAAAGATGCATGGAAACTAACCTTGTTTTGAATTGGGAAAAATGTCATTTTATGGTTAAACAAGGTATAGTTTTGGGTCATATCATCTCTGAAAAAGGAATTGAAGTTGATAAGTCTAAAATAGATCTTGTACGTCACTTACCCTCTCCTACTTCGGTTAGAGAGGTCCGTTCTTTTCTTGGCCATGCAGGATTCTATAGGCGATTTATCAAGGATTTTTCTAAGATTGCACAACCACTATGCCGTCTCCTACAAAAAGAAGTGGCGTTTGAATTCACTAAGGAGTGCACGGCATCATTCAACCAACTCAAGGAGTTGTTGACCACGGCACCCATTATTGTTCCCCCGGATTGGAGCCTCCCGTTCGAGCTTATGTGTGATGCGTCCGACTATGCTTTAGGAGCAGTTGTAGGACAAAGAAAGGACAAGAGGCCGCATGTCATCTACTACGCCTCACGGACGTTGAATGATGCTCAACTTAATTATTCCACAACCGAAAAAGAACTCTTGGCTATTGTATTTGCATTAGATAAGTTTAGATCATATCTTCTTGGTACTAAAGTAATTGTTTTCACTGACCATGCAGCCTTGAAGTATCTTCTCACCAAAAAGGAGGCTAAGCCAAGACTCATTCGTTGGATGCTCCTACTTCAAGAGTTCGATCTTGAAATCCGAGACAAGAAAGGGTGTGAAAACGTGCATCATGAACAAGTTTATCACGTTGGAACTTGTTTAGGGTACTAGGAACTTGCTTAGACACCAAGAAATTTACCAAATCGGCATACCAAGGGGTTCTTACCTCAATGGACAAAAGTTGCTCATCCGGAAACGTTCCTAAAATGGGGGTGGACTCTTCCTCACGCACCATTCTTTTGTCAAATTGTAGTATATGTATAAGTAGGGATCGTTCTGGACCGGGGATTAGGAGGGATTGTTAATCACTTGGATTTGACTCAAAAACGTAAAAACACAATATAAAACACTAAACTAGACTCAAAGAATGTAAAACTAAACTTTAAAACACTAAGACAAACCAAAGACTCAAAATGCTTTTAAAAACACAAACTAAAATGATTTCTAACTAAATTGACATTAAAGTAAAGGGGGATTTAAGTTTATACGAAATTAAATTAAATGAACAAATTAAAACAGAATGTAAATATGAAATTGATGAAATAGAATGGATGAATGCTAGCTAAGGGGGTCATCTCCACATATGTTACACTTGCATAATAAAAAGATTTCCAATTGCATTTCAATAAGTTGTGAATTCAATTTGTTTAACCGTTTGATTGATAACTTATTTATGTATGTTTATTGAGAGTGCACGCTTAATTTTCATGCATGAATATGACGCTAGAATATAAGTGAGTTTCACCTAATCGTTATGAACTTATATTCACAAGTAGTGGAGGTTGCTTATAAACAATCGCGTTAAATGAATTCTTGGCACGAGTTTCATGCAATCATAGTAACGAATGCCTCGTCAACACTTATAATCTTCATAGAGCGTAATGATTCTTGCTTGTATCTCTATTATGCAATCATGTAGGGGACTTGTGGGGAATGTTTTGGGTTGTCGTATGCAATCATCCAATTCAATAACGTTAGGAAGATTTGAAGGTTAATTTAAGCGGACCTAATTAACCCGGGGTGATGAGTTTCATAAGTTTATACGAAATTAAATTAAATGAACAAATTAAAACAGAATGTAAATATGAAATTGATGAAATAGAATGGATGAATGCTAGCTAAGGGGGTCATCTCCACATATGTTACACTTGCATAATAAAAAGATTTCCAATTGCATTTCAATAAATTATGAAACTCATCACCCCGGGTTAATTAGGTCCGCTTAAATTAACCTTCAAATCTTCCTAACGTTATTGAATTGGATGATTGCATACGACAACCCAAAACATTCCCCACAAGTCCCCTACATGATTGCATAATAGAGATACAAGCAAGAATCATTACGCTCTATGAAGATTATAAGTGTTGACGAGGCATTCGTTACTATGATTGCATGAAACTCGTGCCAAGAATTCATTTAACGCGATTGTTTATAAGCAACCTCCACTACTTGTGAATATAAGTTCATAACGATTAGGTGAAACTCACTTATATTCTAGCGTCATATTCATGCATGAAAATTAAGCGTGCACTCTCAATAAACATACATAAATAAGTTATCAATCAAACGGTTAAACAAATTGAATTCACAACTTATGAAACGCAATTAGAAGTAATCAAATCAAAATGCAAGCATAAACATTTATTTCGAATTACCCCCTAGCTAAAGGGGGTTTAGTTCCTCATAACTTTGAAATCAAAGAAACACCTAAACATTCCAACAACTCAAACTTGAATTGTATGAACGTTTAGGCACTCTTCTCTTCCATTCCTCATACGTACAAAACAAAGAGAATTGAATTTAAACTTTGAAATCAAAGAAACACCTAAACATTCCATCAACTCAAACTTGAATTGTATGAATGTTTAGGCCCTCTTATCTTCCTCGTTGTTGTAGCACAAGGTCTAAGGTGAGGTTTGGGGGATTATGGAAATGGTAGAGGAGTGGTGGAAATGGAAAGATGGTTTTTGGATTCTAAGGGAGACTCACGGCTAAGAGAGAAAGGGATGTGTTTGTGGTGTGTTGTGTATGAAAATGAGATGATTTTTGTGTATGAATGCATGGGTTTTTATAGGGGGAATGGGAGAATATGTGGGTGATTGTTTAAGAGTGAATGTGGTTGTTATGATTGAGAGTGCATGTGGATGAAATGATGAAGTAGGAAGGTGGAAATGCATGTGTTGAATTGGTGGTGCAATGATGAAAGAGTAAGTGCATGTGTGTGTGAATGGTGGTGCAATGATGAAAGAGTAAGTGCATGTGTGTGTGAATGGTGGTAGCTAGGGTGAATTATGATGAATGCATGTGGAATAAAGATGGAGAAGGTGGTGTAATGATGAAGGATTAAGTGCATGTGTGTGTGAATGGTGGTGCAATGATGAAAGAGTAAGTGCATGTGTGTGTGAATGGTGTTTCTTGATGATTTTGGGGTTGTGATGCATGTGAATGCATGTGGCTAAGGGTTGTTGATTGGGCTAGAGGTTTTGCATGGCTCAAAGGATTGTTTGATTGGGCTAGGCCCTTTGTTTTATGTCCAAAGTGCATACAAGGCCTTCAAATTCGTCCAACACTTTGGCTCCAAGCAAATGCAATCCAATCCAAGCCCAATTTTGCTCCAAAATGCTCCAAAATGCATCTTTTTGCTTCCTTAGCCATATGAACCTAAAAACACACGAAAATGGCTTAAACTACTAAAACAACTATGAATTAACAACATAGATGCACGAAAACAAGCTAAGTAAGTCGCATGAATATGCTCTTATCAAATACCCCCACACTTAGCTTTTGCTAGTCCTCGAGCAAAACAAAACAACAAAAGAAACCAAAAACAAAACAAAACGAACAAGTAAAACACAACCTAAACCTTCCAACAAACGTCTCAGGGATTTCCAATGCACATGACAAGTTAAAAATCATTATTCCCACAGTTTTTAGCCATCTTTACACTTAAGTACATTCTTACTCATAGTCACCACATACTAGTTCACAATTAAGCATTTAAAACCATGTTTTGAATGTAGTAACATGCCTTAGAGAATTCCCTCAATTCCTTACTAGAATGCACTCTATTTTCACATAGATTTTCTGACTACACATCCTACACTAGTTATATGTGAGAAGATTGATGTAAACATGTAGACGAACACTCACATATGTTATAACAAGGAAAGCATTTTCTGGATTTACGATAACGACATGAATATGATCTCATGAATGGAATGCTACTACTTAGAATGAGAACCAGTGATTCCATAAGCTCATATCAATTCCAAACTCCACATTATTGAACACATAACGATCAAGATAGAAGTCAAAGGGGTGTAACGGGGCTAAAGGTGTTTGGCTAACAAAGAAGGTATATGGAAAACAAAGGTTCTTTTGGTCTCCCCCGAAGGTCTGAGCTTATCCCTTTTATCTGTTTCTTTGTTCAATCTGTGCAGGAGTGGTCCCTTCTCTGGAAGTGTATCAACCGTTGAAGATGACTACTCGAGAGCAACGCTAGGTAAGCAATCAGGAATAGGTTCCAGGCAGTTGGCTCCAGATCGGAAGACTGACTCCAAGTGCCGGCTGATTGCTTCTTTTACTTTGCCATGCGAGTAAGAACAAGGACAAAGAAAAAGACAGGGAAAAAGCATGATATGAGATACTTTTGCTTTTGACCTTGATGATATGAGATACCTTTGCTTTTGAAGAAGCGGTGAATGAATCAGCGTATTTCAATCTGCCGTTTCCTCCTGGGTCATCTGTACTCCAGGCATCTGGTATCATCTTTGGGGAAGAAGAAAGAATTGAGTATTTCGAAAGGCTTTGCTGGGAGTGCTCCCTCAGAGGTGAGGAAGAGTTGGGCATTTTCTTCAGGTTTTACCTTGCCAAAAACAAAATGAAGGTCGACATATATAGAGATAATAGCAAGTGGTGGTACTTTTTACCCTTGTCGACAAACGTTTTGATCCCGCAAATCCGTCTTTTTGAAATAGTGGCGCCTCTTCGATCTTTGAATACGCCTCTTCGATTTCTGAGCAGGCGCCCCTTCGATTTCTGAACGACGCCCCTTCGCTTTCTGAATGACACGTGGTAGTGCAGATGCGGCTCCTTTTGACAAAGCTGCACGCGTTTTCAGAAAAGCAGAGAAAGCGTCGCCGAACTTTGCGCTTGTCGGCTAAAGAGGTGTAGTTGCGATGATGGCCTCCACGTGCGTCTTCTGAAAAGCCGAGAAAGCGTCGCCTAAATTACGCCGGAAATTCCGGCTTTTTGAATTGGTGGACGCGTCGCCTTGGCTTTTTTATTGAGCTATTGATCACCACAACAAACACACTCTGAAGAAAATCGACTCCGGCCCTTTGAAATTTAACTCCATCCCTTCTCTTTGAACACTTTTGAAAAATGGCAAACTCATCGAAGCTTAGCTTGGAATTGAGCCTTAGCAGTGATACGGGCGCGCCGCGTCAAGGTAACGTATGGCGCCCTTCTTTCTTTTCTTCTAACGGTCCTCTCACAGGTGAAAACTCCGTGATGCAGGACGCCACAACAGCTACAATAGTAGCTAGGAACCTCCTCACTCCGAAAGATAGTAGGCTGCTGTCAGGACGGTCCGATGAGTTGGCCGTTCAAGAGTCCCTCGCACTTAGTGTTCAGTGTGCGAGTTCTGTGTCCAACATGGGCCAACGCCTGCTTGCCCGCTCCCGTCAGGTGGAATCATTGATGGCAGAGGTGGAAAGTCTCAAGCAGGAGATCCAGCAGCTGAAGTATGAGAATAGAAGTTTGCACGTGCTTGCAAACAACTATTCGACGGGCATGAAGAGGAAGCTTGATGAGTTGCAAGAGTCTGAAGGTCGGATTCACAGTGACCGTCAAAGGTTCTCGTCTTTCCTCCAGAGGCACCTTTTTCCTGGCTCATCCAGCGCTTGGCCAAGTATTGAGGCCTGGAATGCTCTATCTTCGATGCCTCCCGTTCCGATGCCTTCTGCTCCTATGCCTTCTGTTCCTACGCCTTCCGCTCCGATGCCTTCTGTTCCTACGCCTTCCGCTTCTGCGCCTCGTAGTGGGGCTTCACGCAAACAACCTTTGTGAAGCTCCACCTTTCTCCATGTTTAGTATCTTTCTTTTTTTTTTTTTTTTTTTTTTTTTTTTTTTTTTATTTTATTTTATTTTTTTATTATTAACATAAATAAAATCAAACGGCATGGAATTGGTCCTTGAATGGAAGGTGATACTTGAAGTGAACCGGCATTGGTTTGAATTCTAGTGTAGGTGCCTGATTCAAAAAAAATAGCAAGTTAGTATAAAATCTAATGGAATTTGGAATTAAAAACTTACTTGTTTTGTCCGATAAGAACTCAATGACAAACACCACTCCTTTGAAAGTTTCAGGGATATTGGACTTGGCCAGATTGCAAGTGATGGTTATGACTTGTCCAATGTCATCAAATTCAACTTCTTTGGGCATTGTTGTCTCAAGTATATCCTCTTTGATGAATTCATGAAATTCCCTACTTTGCACCTTTGGAAGGTCTTCCAAGATGTCTTTTTCACTTTCTTCTTCCTTGGAATTCATGAACCTGCAAGGAATAGGGATATTAGGTGGAATGGGGTTAGAACTAATTGGAACAACCTTACTTGAATTAGATGGCGTAGGAGCAATAAGTGCTTCCGGCAAAGGTGCTTCAAATTCTCCTTTCGGATTTACAATGGTTGAACTAGGGAGTTTGCCTTGGTCGCAAAATTGTCCTACGAACTCCGCTATCTGCCCAATTTGCTTTTCCAAGTGGTCCAACCTTTTGTCTTCTTGTCGAGCCTCATTGTCTTGATTTTGTGAGCCCTGCACCAAACAAATTAATTCGTTAAGCTTTTGATTATAATCTATTGACGAACTTAAATTTGGTTGGGCATATTGAATATGAGGTTGTGGTGGCTGCCAATATCCTCCTTGTTGAGCATTTTGAGGTTCCCACCACATAGAGTTTGATTGATCACTCCAATCCGAATTGTAAGTATTGGAAAACACGTTATTCCTTGATTGAAGATTAAATATATCAACTCTTTGCATTTGGGACCTTTCCATGAGTTGTGACAAAAGAGAAGTATTATCAAGTGCCATCAAGTACTTGAATTCAACAAACAAAACACAAATAAAAAAAAACTAAATCTAAAATATATAACAGAAACAAACAATCCAAGGGATTAGCAAATTTTCTAATCCCCGGTCCAGAACGATCCCTACTTATACATATACTACAATTTGACAAAAAGAGGGTTTAATTTGTGCGCGTATAATTCTCGCATCAAATTTTGGCGCCGTTGCCGGAAGCACTTATTGCTCCTACGCCATCTAATTCAAGTAAGGTTGTTCCAATTAGTTCTAACCCCATTCCACCTAATATCCCTATTCCTTGCAGGTTCATGAATTCCAAGGAAGAAGAAAGTGAAAAAGACATCTTGGAAGACCTTCCAAAGGTGCAAAGTAGGGAATTTCATGAATTCATCAAAGAGGATATACTTGAGCAAAAGGAAGGGCTTTGTGACCTGATTTGCAAGCTGTGAAAACAAGAAAAAAAACGCTCAAAACACATGCCATATGTGGAAATACCATTTACATCAGATTTGAGCCATTTAACTTACCTTAAATACTTACCTTGTTTGTCATCCTCTCAGCCATATTTTAAAGTAATGAAAACCTGATTTGGAGGTGGAAAATGAGGAAACAAAGTTCAAAACAAATGCCATTCTCTTTGAATCAGATTCTAGCCTTTTATACACACTTCATTCCAACCACTCCACATGCATTTCCAACCCACATGCACCTTTAATCATTCAACCATGCAGCCACACATTCACCCACATGCATTTCCACCCACATGCTCTCCCAATTCATCATTGCAGCCACATATCCATCCCACTTCATCATTTCAGTCACCAAAACACCCACATGCATTCCTAATCACCCTTCCACACAACTTGCCTTCATTCATTCAGAAAATACATCCCTTGCCATGGCTTTCCACCATTCCACACCATCATTTCAGCACATGCACTTCCCCCTTTCTTTAATCCATTGCAGCCACATGCAATTCCCACTCCAGATTTTCAGCCATCCCAATTCATCATTGCACATCAACATATTTCAGCACACTCCACATGCATTTCCACAATCACATTCACTTCATCATTGCACCACAAATCAGCCACACATTCACCCACATGCACCCTTTCATTTCTGTCAAAGCACATGCACTCCCACCCTTTAATCACATGCACAAATCAGCCACATGCATCTCCCATCACCATTTCAGATTTCCACCAAGTTCCTAGCTGTCATGTTCCCCCCATTTCACCTATAAATAAGCATCCATTGCATTCATTCTCATTCACTCTTCCATATTCAGAAAACCATCTCATATACACATCCATTCACGCCAGAAATTCATGCTCTCTCTCTAACACAGCCATACTTCACCATTCTTCATATTTTCTGCCCAAAAACACTCCTTGCCTTCCCCTACATCCATCCCTACCCTAAACACATCATTCTACATCATCCATAACCCCCAAAACTCACCAAAACCCCTTGTGCTGCAGCAACTAAAGGAGAAGAGGCCTAAACGTTCATACAATTCAAGATTGAGTTGTTGGGATTTTTAGGTGTTCTTCATTCTTGTTTTCAATGTTTACCTTGTTATTACTATCTAAGTTTGTTGTAATCATGAGTGGCTAAACCCTTAATTAGTTAGGGGAAAATTTGAAGCCATGAACATGTTTGAAATATGAATTGATTTCTTCCAATTGTGATTTGTTAAGTTATGATTGCAATTCAATTATCATGTTTATTAAAAACTTGTTTTTGTATGTTGATTAGGGATGCATACTTAGTCTTCATGCATAAACTCGATGCTAGTTTATAAACGAGTTTCACCTAATCGTCACAAGTTTATAAACATGAGTAGTGAAGGTTGTTAGTCACAACCGCGTTAATTGAATTCTTGGCAAGAGTATCATGCATTCATAGTTACAATTGCCTCGTCAACACTTATAATTCTCATAGAGCATAATGATCTCTCATTGTATCTCTTCTATGCATTCATGTTGAGAACCATTGGAGAATGATTTGAATTGTCGCATGCATCATCCAATTCAATAACATAAGGAAAATTTGAGAGTTAATTAGTGCATCACGGTTAACTTGGGGTGTTGAGCATCATAGATAATGAAAAGCAATTGGAGAATCGATTCATATATAAATGTGTCATGTGTGGAGAATGGACCTCTAACTAATCCATCCATCATCTTGTTTCTCAAATCCGTTTATACAATCTGCCTAGTTTATTAACTTGTTTTATTTAATTTAATTTCGTCAAAACCTTAATCCCCCTTTACTTTAGTGTCCAACTTAGTTAGAAAGTGTCTTAGTTTGTGTTTTTAAGTGTTTTGATTCAATTTGTTACACAAATTCGTCCAAATTCACCAAAGTGCTCAAAACTGCCCAGAAAGTGATTTTAAGGCAGTTTTGAGTGTTTTGGGTGATGTTTGAGTCTTTTGGTTTGTTTTAATGTTCTAAGTGTTTAGTTTTGCATTCTTTGAGTCTAGTAAGTGTTTTATATTGTGTTCTTACGTTTTTGAGTCAATTTCACATTGATTAGCATCCCTAGTTAATCCCCGGTCTAGAACGATCCCTATTTGCTCATTTACTACAATTGTCATCCATAGGGTTTAATTTGTGTGTTTAACTATTTTCGCATCAAATTTTGGCGCCGTTGCCGGGGATCGAACCCGGGTCACCCGCGTGACAGGCGGGAATACTTACCACTATACTACAACGACAATTGTAGCACAAGGTCTAAGGTGAGGTTTGGGGGATTATGGAAATGGTAGAGGAGTGGTGGAAATGGAAAGATGGTTTTTGGATTCTAAGGGAGACTCACGGCTAAGAGAGAAAGGGATGTGTTTGTGGTGTGTTGTGTATGAAAATGAGATGATTTTTGTGTATGAATGCATGGGTTTTTATAGGGGGAATGGGAGAATATGTGGGTGATTGTTTAAGAGTGAATGTGGTTGTTATGATTGAGAGTGCATGTGGATGAAATGATGAAGTAGGAAGGTGGAAATGCATGTGTTGAATTGGTGGTGCAATGATGAAAGAGTAAGTGCATGTGTGTGTGAATGGTGGTGCAATGATGAAAGAGTAAGTGCATGTGTGTGTGAATGGTGGTAGCTAGGGTGAATTATGATGAATGCATGTGGAATAAAGATGGAGAAGGTGGTGTAATGATGAAGGATTAAGTGCATGTGTGTGTGAATGGTGGTGCAATGATGAAAGAGTAAGTGCATGTGTGTGTGAATGGTGTTTCTTGATGATTTTGGGGTTGTGATGCATGTGAATGCATGTGGCTAAGGGTTGTTGATTGGGCTAGAGGTTTTGCATGGCTCAAAGGATTGTTTGATTGGGCTAGGCCCTTTGTTTTATGTCCAAAGTGCATACAAGGCCTTCAAATTCGTCCAACACTTTGGCTCCAAGCAAATGCAACGATGGGCAGAAACCAGTTCAAGAGTAAGCCTGTGGAATCACCAAGATAAAGCCTCAATGCAATTACCAAGGAGAAGATGGAATTTACACTCTATAACCAGATTTGCGTCTCTAAACTCTTCTCTTTGTTAATTACATTCTGCCCTGTTTAGTATGTTTAAGTGCTTTTTGTGTATTTACTTATGCTTTGTGTAAATCTATGCTTAAAACATTGAGGACAATGTTTGATTTAAGTGTGGGGGGTAACTAAGTATGTTGATGCAAATTCGTTGAATTTTATCACCCATAACTTCAAGTGTTGTTCCTTGCTGTTTTAAATGTTTTTAAGGTGTTTTTAAACTGTTTTAGTGTGTTTTGTTTTATAACTCCGAAAATCACATAAAAATTTGAAAAACATTTTTTTGAAAAGCCTAAAAAGAGTGTTTTGAGTTGTTTTTGTGTCTTAGGGTACCTTCCAACACAATGATAAGGATTTGGTTTGTAATTGCATGACTGTTAAAGAGAGTTATTAACATGGAGAAAAGTTTGATTTACTCTTGGTATATGCTTGGTTATGGTTATAATGTATGACTTCACATGCAATCATAAAAGAAAAATTCGTTTTTGTAACATGCTTGAAGGAAGGAACTCAAACAAACGCTACAACCCTGTGAGACTCGAGCCATTACCTTCTTTGGAGAGTTATTTTCTGTGATTCTTTGTTTTCTAAAGTTGTTGCATGATCTCATTATTCCTTGCTTGGTTGCTACTTAGAATGCAAGTGTATCATGATAGAACTAAATGCTAGAACTTATATCCGTTTCATTCAAAGCATGACATTGAATTGCATAACATATATCAAGATGAAGTTGTGTAGTTGCCACCATAGCCAAATAGCCTTACTTCCCATATTTCGTATATATTGTAAGTCTTAACCCCGTTGAGCCTCGTTTAACCTATTTTCTTTGCTAACCACATCACCCCTTACCTAGCCTAGATTAGGACCATCCGTACCCTTGTTCTTAAAAGATAGTGAGCATGACTTAAATGAATTCCTTTTGAGTACATTATGAAAGAAAATGAGTGTGGGGGAGAGAATGTTTTGTTCTTAAGCGTTTATGTATGTTTTGAGAGTCAAAAGAAAAGAAAAAAAAAATTGTGAAAAACATATGAAAAAGAAAAAAAAAAACAGAAAAGAAAAGAAAGAAAGGAAAAAGAACTTGTTCCCCCTTGTTGTTCAAAAGTTGAGTTTTCATTCAAAAGTGAATTCTACGTTAATTCAAATGCTTTGCTCGCTATTTCTTTAAGAACCTTTGTTTTCCATATACCTTCTTTGTTAGCCAAACACCTTTAGCCCCGTTACACCCCTTTGACTTCTATCTTGATCGTTATGTGTTCAATAATGTGGAGTTTGGAATTGATATGAGCTTATGGAATCACTGGTTCTCATTCTAAGTATTAGCATTCCATTCATGAGATCATATTCATGTCGTTATCGTAAATCCAGAAAATGCTTTCCTTGTTATAACATATGTGAGTGTTCGTCTACATGTTTACATCAATCTTCTCACATATAACTAGTGTAGGATGTGTAGTCAGAAAATCTATGTGAAAATAGAGTGCATTCTAGTAAGGAATTGAGGGAATTCTCTAAGGCATGTTACTACATTCAAAACATGGTTTTAAATGCTTAATTGTGAACTAGTATGTGGTGACTATGAGTAAGAATGTACTTAAGTGTAAAGATGGCTAAAAACTGTGGGAATAATGATTTTTAACTTGTCATGTGCATTGGAAATCCCTGAGACGTTTGTTGGAAGGTTTAGGTTGTGTTTTACTTGTTCGTTTTGTTTTGTTTTTGGTTTCTTTTGTTGTTTTGTTTTGCTCGAGGACTAGCAAAAGCTAAGTGTGGGGGTATTTGATAAGAGCATATTCATGCGACTTACTTAGCTTGTTTTCGTGCATCTATGTTGTTAATTCATAGTTGTTTTAGTAGTTTAAGCCATTTTCGTGTGTTTTTAGGTTCATATGGCTAAGGAAGCAAAAAGATGCATTTTGGAGCATTTTGGAGCAAAATTGGGCTTGGATTGGATTGCATTTTCTTGGAGCCAAAGTGTTGGACGAATTTGAAGGCCTTGTATGCACTTTGGACATAAAACAAAGGGCCTAGCCCAATCAAACAATCCTTTGAGCCATGCAAAACCTCTAGCCCAATCAACAACCCTTAGCCACATGCATTCACATGCATCACAACCCCAAAATCATCAAGAAACACCATTCACACACACATGCACTTACTCTTTCATCATTGCACCACCATTCACACACACATGCACTTAATCCTTCATCATTACACCACCTTCTCCATCTTTATTCCACATGCATTCATCATAATTCACCCTAGCTACCACCATTCACACACACATGCACTTACTCTTTCATCATTGCACCACCATTCACACACACATGCACTTACTCTTTCATCATTGCACCACCAATTCAACACATGCATTTCCACCTTCCTACTTCATCATTTCATCCACATGCACTCTCAATCATAACAACCACATTCACTCTTAAACAATCACCCACATATTCTCCCATTCCCCCTATAAAAACCCATGCATTCATACACAAAAATCATCTCATTTTCATACACAACACACCACAAACACATCCCTTTCTCTCTTAGCCGTGAGTCTCCCTTAGAATCCAAAAACCATCTTTCCATTTCCACCACTCCTCTACCATTTCCATAATCCCCCAAACCTCACCTTAGACCTTGTGCTACAACAACGAGGAAGATAAGAGGGCCTAAACATTCATACAATTCAAGTTTGAGTTGATGGAATGTTTAGGTGTTTCTTTGATTTCAAAGTTTAAATTCAATTCTCTTTGTTTTGTACGTATGAGGAATGGAAGAGAAGAGTGCCTAAACGTTCATACAATTCAAGTTTGAGTTGTTGGAATGTTTAGGTGTTTCTTTGATTTCAAAGTTATGAGGAACTAAACCCCCTTTAGCTAGGGGGTAATTCGAAATAAATGTTTATGCTTGCATTTTGATTTGATTACTTCTAATTGCGTTTCATAAGTTGTGAATTCAATTTGTTTAACCGTTTGATTGATAACTTATTTATGTATGTTTATTGAGAGTGCACGCTTAATTTTCATGCATGAATATGACGCTAGAATATAAGTGAGTTTCACCTAATCGTTATGAACTTATATTCACAAGTAGTGGAGGTTGCTTATAAACAATCGCGTTAAATGAATTCTTGGCACGAGTTTCATGCAATCATAGTAACGAATGCCTCGTCAACACTTATAATCTTCATAGAGCGTAATGATTCTTGCTTGTATCTCTATTATGCAATCATGTAGGGGACTTGTGGGGAATGTTTTGGGTTGTCGTATGCAATCATCCAATTCAATAACGTTAGGAAGATTTGAAGGTTAATTTAAGCGGACCTAATTAACCCGGGGTGATGAGTTTCATAATTTATTGAAATGCAATTGGAAATCTTTTTATTATGCAAGTGTAACATATGTGGAGATGACCCCCTTAGCTAGCATTCATCCATTCTATTTCATCAATTTCATATTTACATTCTGTTTTAATTTGTTCATTTAATTTAATTTCGTATAAACTTAAATCCCCCTTTACTTTAATGTCAATTTAGTTAGAAATCATTTTAGTTTGTGTTTTTAAAAGCATTTTGAGTCTTTGGTTTGTCTTAGTGTTTTAAAGTTTAGTTTTACATTCTTTGAGTCTAGTTTAGTGTTTTATATTGTGTTTTTACGTTTTTGAGTCAAATCCAAGTGATTAACAATCCCTCCTAATCCCCGGTCCAGAACGATCCCTACTTATACATATACTACAATTTGACAAAAAGAGGGTTTAATTTGTGCGCGTATAATTCTCGCATCAATTAATCAATTCATATTGCAAATATAATCATGGTTTTGATGCGAAAATTAGTTAAGCACACAAATTAACCCTCTTGTTGTCAAATTGTAGTAAGGATGCAAGTAGGGATCGTTCTGGACCGGGGATTAGGAGGGCTTGCTAAAACCTCTAAACTGACTTAAAAACATAAAAACAAGGTTAAAAACGTTCACAAAGACTCAAAGGACTCAAAACAAGTTCAAAAGACTCAAAACTGCCTAAAAACACTAACTAGGCAGTTTCTGACCTTAAACGCAATTTTGGACGAATTTAAGATTCTAGGTTGAATTAAAACACTTTAAAACACAAACTAAACAGATTCTAAACACTATAGAACAAGAAAGTAAAGGGGGGTTTTGATTTGAGGAAAATTGAAATAACAAAACAAGTTATAAAACTAGGCAGATTGTAAAACGAATTTTGAAAACAAGATGATGGATGGATTAGTTAGAGGTCCATTCTCCACACATGACATATTTGTATATGAATCGATTTTCCAATTGCTTTTCACTAACTATGATGCTCAACACCCCAAGTTAACCGTGAACAGCACTTTTTTAACTTTCAAGTTTTCCTTAAGTTATTGAATTGGATGGGAATGCGCATACAACAACTCAAAACATTCTCTAAAAGTCCCTTACGTGAAAAGCACAATAAAGGTACAATCAAAGATCATTAAGTTTCATGAAAACTATAAGTATTGACGAGGCAATTGTTACTATGAAAAGCATGAAACTCTTGCCAAGAATTCAATTAACGCGGTTGTGACTAGCAACCTTCACTACTCATGTTTATAAACTCGTAACGATTAGGTGAAACTCATTTATAAACTAGCATCGAGTTCATGCATGAAAACTAAGTATGCATCCTTAATCAACATACAAGAACAAGTTTTGAATAAAACAGATAATTGAATTGCAATCACAACTTAACGAATCACAATTGGAAGAAATCAATTCATATCTCAAACATGTTCATGGCTTCAAACTTTCCCCTAACTAATTAGGGGTTTAGCCACTCATGATTACAGCAACCAAAGAAAGTAATAACAAAGTAAACATTGAAAATAAGAACGAAGTACACCTAAGAACACTCCAAGCTGCGAGCATGAAATGTTCAAGGCCTCCTTCCTCTCCTAATTGCTGCAGCACAAGGGTTTTTTGTGAGTTTTGGGGGTTATGGATGATGTAGAACGATGGAATTAGGTTTGGGATGGATGTAGGGGACGGCAAGGGAAGTTTTTGGGCAGAAAATATGGAGAATGGTGAAGTATGGATGTGTTAGAGGGAAGGGATGAATTTCTGGCGTGAATGGTGAATGAATGAATGTTTTGTGGCTGCAACAAGGAGGTTTATTAATAGGATTTCAGGAATTAAAACCCTAGGTTATTTAGGTAATCAGAAATTAAGTCAAAAGCTCTTTGAAATAGGAAATCAAATCAGAAATTTAAGGGAAAGTTGTGAATAGGTGCGGCAAGGGAATAAAACACAAAAGGAATGTGTTTTAATGCAAGGAAATAGGAAAGAACTATCTCCCTTGCACGGCAAGGGTTTGTAAGGAAAGGGATGCTTTTTATTTCTGGAATTAGGCAAGAATTTTGGTATAGAAAGGGTATGTGAGTTATGGCTGAGCTAGGTATGAAAGAGGAATGTGTTTAAATGGTTTAAAATAGGGAACAAGGCCTCTCCTTGCACGGCAAGGAAGAGGAAAGGTCAAGGGAAGTGCACGGCAAGGCTTTTAAGAAAAGGATTGTGACATAATCTTGCAGATTTTGGGAGAGAAAAGGAAGGTAACTCACGGCACAATTCTAGACATGTCTAGGGCTTCTAGAACATGTGATTTAGGCAACCAACATTATTTGGAAACTTGCACAATTGGAAACCTTTCAAGAATAGAAACTCCCCATAATGGAAACTGGTTTCCAAATCTTGATTCCTCCCTCTTCCTTCGATTCTAGGCTCACTTGGTCTTCAATTTCGTCCAACACTTTGGCTCCAAGCACAAGCTATCCATCCTTAGCCCAAAAATGCTCCAAAAGGCTCCAAAATGCACTTCTTTGCTCCTTTAGCCCTTAGAACCTGAAAACATACGAAAATGGCTTAAAAGACTTAAATAACAACGTAAATGCACAAGAACAAGCCAACTAAGTCGCCTAAATACGCTCCTATCAGGTTTCAAAGTCTCCCCTAGCCAAAACAAAATTAGTTCCTCATGTTTACAACAAAACAAAGAGAATATAAATTAAACATTGAAAACAAAGATTGAATACACCTAGAAACGCTCCAGGTGGCTCCTTCTTCCTTCCTTGCTGCCAACAATGGGGATTTGTGTGAATTTAGGCTCTTAAGGTGTGGTGGATGGTGTGGTGTGAATTTGTGGTAGAGGATGGTGGTTTTTGAGTGTTGTGGCATCATGTATTTATAGGGTGAAGGGAAGGCACGAATTTGGGCTGAAAAGGAGAGGAATTAGGACTCCAAATCACCAAAGAACAAGGATACTTTCAATCAGATTCCAAGGTGGACAAGGAATGGTCCTTGTGGCAGATTCTAGAACTTCTAGAAGGGTTACATGTGGAATAAACTTAATGCACGAAAATAGGGCTTCTAGAACTTGATATTTAGGTGATTTAATGTGAAAAGGAGTCCTCTTTGAAGTTGGAATTAAGGTAGGAAATGATTAGGATAGGATAAGATAAGATAATGTTAGAGTTAGGAAAGGATAAGGTTGGTTAGGATAGGATAAGATAAGGTTGGATAAGATTCCTTATTTCTTGTTATTTCCTTATCTTCTTTGCATTTGGACTTCTTTCTCCAGATTTGTAGCCTTTCCTAGCCCTTCTTGACTTCAATTCCGTCCATCCTCTTTGCTCCATTGTTAAGCTATCCAATCCATGCCCAAAACTGCTCCAAATAGCCTCAAAATGCACTTTTTTGCTCCTTTTGCCATTAGGACCTAAAAACATACGAAAATAGCTTAAAAGACTAAAATAGATAGTAATTAAGTAACTAAATGCAAGGAAACAACATAACTAAGTAGCATAAATATGCTCCTATCATCCACACATGATACATTCAAACATAAATTGATTTCCAGTTGCTTTTCCGATAAACCATGAACCTCAACACCCTAGATTAACCGTGACATCACTAATTAACCCTCAGATTTCCCTTAAGTTAGTGGATTGGATGACATCATACGACAACCCAAAGCATTCTTCAAAAGTCCCCTACTCATCATCATAATAGAGATACAATCAAGGATCATTACATTCAATGGAAATCATAAGTATTGACAAAGCACTTGTAACTATGACATCATTATACTCATGCTAGGAATTTACTTAACATAATTGTGAAAACAACCTTAACTACTTGTGAATATAAGTTTGTGACGATTATGTGAAACTCCTTTATATTCTAGCACCAAATTCAAGCATGCAAATTAAGTAGGCCTCCCTAATCGACACACAAGAATAAGTTATCCATCAAACAGTTAAGTAAATTGCATTCACAATTTATGAAATCACAACTGGAATTTATCAATTCATATTATAAACGTAATTGATAGGAGCATATTTATGCGACTTAATTGGCTTGTTCTCGTGCATTTATGTTGTGTTTCTTTAGTTTTTTTAGTGTTTAAAGCCACTTTTGTGTGTTTTCAGATTATAAAGCCAAAGTGTGCAAGAAGATGCAAATTGGAGTCTTTTGGAGCAAAAGAGGAATGAATGAGTTGAAGACTTGAAGAAATATGAATTCCTAATCGAAGATGGAGTCCTACTCACATGAGGATTCCTAGAACAACAAGGATTCCTACTTGAAGTAGGAAAGTTAACCCTAGGTTTCCCATTTTGGTAACCTTTCCTAATCTTAAACGTCCGTATTTTCCAGCCACTTTGAAGGCCTTGTATGCACTTTAGGACACAAAACAAAGGCCCTAGACCCCTTAGGGACCTTTGTAATGGGTTTCCCCTTCTCCCCATCCCTTGACGTGCAAGGGGGGGGGCAATTATGTCCTATTTTATGCACTTAAACACATGTCCCTTTCTAAATAAAACCCTAGCCGCACATTGCAGCCAATTCCCTTTTAATTTCTTATTTAATTTCCTAATTCTAGAAGCCTTTGACTTAATTTTAGTTAACCAAAATAAGCTAGGGTTTTAATTTTTGAAACCCTATATATTCTAAGCCTAGCCGCACCCTAGCTCGATTGAATTAATCATTCAGCCACTTCTCACTCCCTTGCCGCAGCCGCCATCACCCTAATACCTTCAATCCGCCACTTTTCCATCGATTCCAGCAACCTCCCATCTCTGCCGCAACCATTCCTCTACTCCAGCCACCATTCTACACCTCTATACACCACCCACACCCCTTGCCGCACCACCATATCATCCTAACTCCCTTCCTAAACCAAAATCACATCCAAAAACCCCCAAAAACCTCTCTACCGCAGCAAGGAGAAGAAGAAAGAGGAGCTTGACGTGCAGAAATTCAAAGCGGAATTGTTGGGTGTTTTAGGTGTAATCAATCTTTTATTCTCTATGTTTAATTTCAATTTTGTTTCTCTTTCTGTGAACATGAGAGGCTAAATCCCTAGTTAGCTAGGGGGTGATTCAAAACCATGTTTATGCTTGCAATATAAATTGATTACCTTCAGTTGGAATTTCATGAGTTGTGGATTCAATTTGTTTAACTACTTGATTGATAACTTATTTGTGTATGTTTATTGAGAGTGCACGCTTAGTTTTCATGCATGAATATGATGCTAGAATATAAGTGAGTTTCACCTAATAGTTACAAACTTATATTCACAAGTAGTGGAGGTCGCTTATAAACGATCGCGTTAAATGAATTCTTGGCACTAGTTTCATGCTCATCATAGTAACGAATGCCTCGTCAACACTTATAGTTTTCATGTTGCTTAATGATCTTCGATTGTATCTTTATTGTGCTTGTCACGTAAAGGACTTTTGGAGAATGTTTTGAATTGTTGTATGCGATGTCCCATCCAATTCATTAACTTAAGGAGAACTTGAAGGTTAATTTAAGCGAACCTAATTAACCTGGGGTGTTGAGTTTCATGATTCATCGAAAGACCAACTGAAAATCATCTTGTATGCAAGTGTAACATGTGTGGAGAAGAACCTTCTAGCTAGCATTCCATCCATATTTTCATCAAATTCGTATTTACAATCTGTTTTAATTACAATCTGTGCTCTTTGTTTTAATTTTGTCAAAACTAAATCCCCCTTTACTTTAGTGTTCAATTTAGTTAGAAAGTGTCTTAGTTTGTGTTTCTAAGTGTTTTGATTCAAGTTATAACCCAAATTCGTCCAAATTAGGTTAGGTGTTCAAAACTGCCCAGATTGTGTTTTTAAGGCAGTTTTGAGTGTTTTGTTGCTGTTTTGAGTCTTTTGGTTTGTTTTAGTGTTTTAGTGGTTAGTTTTGCATTCTTTGAGTCTAGTTTAGTGTTTTTAACCTTTGTTTTACGTTTTTGAGTTAGTTTTCAAGTGATTTAGCAATCCCTCCTAATCCCCGGTTTAGAACGATCCCTACTTATACATATACTACAATTGTCAAAAGAGGGTTTTAATTTGTGTGCTTATATATTTCGCATCAGTAATCATGGTTTCAAAGCATCCCTAAGCTAAAGCGAGTTTAGCCTCTCATGTTCATAACAAAACAAAGGAAAATAGAATTAAACATTGAAAACAAAAGATAGATTACACCTAAAAACGTTCCAATACTCCACTCGAATGCACAAACGTCCAAGGCTTCGTCTTCCTTCTCTTCTTCCTTGCTAATTCACGGCACAAGAGTCTAGGGTGGTTTTGTGGATGATTTTCTGGGTTTTGAATGGATTTAGGAAGGTAGGGTGGTGCGGCAAGGGTTAAGGGAAGTATGGAGGTTTGGATGAAGGTATGGAAGTAAGAGAATGGTGGAAAGCTTGATGGAAGGCTGCGGCAAAGGTTGGTTTTCTGAGTGAATGAAGGCAGGTTGTGTGGAGGGGTGATTAGGGTTCTATAAGGGTGAGGCATAGGGTTTTATATGGAAGAAAGAATCCTAAGGCTTTATTACTTAGTTTAGGAAAGGAATTAACTCCAAATCCTTAAAGAATAGGAAACACAAAGTCAGAAATTAAAGGGAAAGGGAAGTAACTTGCGGCAAAGGAGTCCCAGAAAGGGAATGTGCTTTATTTCTCAAATTAGGCAAGGATTTTTCAATAGAAAAAGGGATGTGAGTTATGGCTGAGTTTGATATGAAAAAGGAATGTGTTTTAATGCTTTAGAATAGGAAAGAAGGCCCTCCCTTGCACGGCAAGGAAGGGGAGCACTAAGGGATGCTGATGCGAAAATAGTTAAGCACACAAATTAACCCTCTTGTTGTCAAATTGTAGTGAGGATGCAAGTAGGGATCGTTCTGGACCGGGGATTAGGAGGGCTTGCTAAAACCTCTAAACTGACTTAAAAACATGAAAACAAAGTTAAAAACGTTCACAAAGACTCAAAAGACTCGAAACAAGTTCAAAAGACTCAAAACTGCCTAAAAACACTAACTAGGCAGTTTCTGACTCTAAACACAATTTTGGACGAATTTAAGATTATAGGTTGATTCAAAACACTTTAAAACACAAACTAAACAGATTCTAAACACTATAGAACAAGAAAGTAAAGGGGGGTTTTGATTTGACGAAAATTAAAATAACAAAACAAGTTATAAAACTAGGTAGATTGTAAAACGAATTTTTGGAAACAAGATGATGGATGGATTAGTTAGAGGTCCATTCTCCACACATGACACATTTGTATATGAATTGATTTTCCAATTGCTTTTCATTAACTATGATGCTCAACACCCCAAGTTAACCGTGATGCACTAATTAACCCTCAGACTTCCTTATGTCATTGAATTGGATGATGCATGCGACAATTCAAATTATTCTCCAACGGTCCTCAACATGAATGCATAGAAGAGATACAGTGAGAGATCATTATGCTCTATGAAAATCATAAGTGTTGACGAGGCAATTGTAACTATGAATGCATGATACTCTTGCCAAGAATTCAATTAACGCGGTTGTGACTAGCAACCTTCACTACTCATGTTTATAAACTTGTGACGCTTAGGTGAAACTCGTTTATAAACTAGCATCAAGTTCATGCATGAAAACTAAGTAGGCATCCTTAATCAACATACAAAAACAAGTTTTGAATAAAACAGATAATTGAATTGCAATCACAACTTAACAAATCACAATTGGAAGAAATCAATTCATATTTCAAACATGTTCATGGCTTCAAACTTTCCCCTAACTAATTAGAGTTTTAGCCACTCATGATTACAGCAAACTCAGAAAGTAATAACAAAGTAAACATTGAAAACAAGAACGAAATACACTTAAGAACGCTCCAATCTGCGAGCATGAAACGTTCAAGGCCTTCTTCCTCTCCTAATTGCTGCGGCACAAGAGGTTATTGTGAGTTTAGGGGGTTATGGATGATGTAGAATGATGGATTTAGGTTTGGGATGGATGTAGGGGACGGCAAGGGTTGGTTTTGGGCAGAAAATATGGAGAATGGTGAAGTATGGATGTGTTAGAGGGAAGGGATGAATTTCTGGCGTGAATGGTGAATGAATGAATACTATGTGGCTGCAACAAGGAGGTTTATTAATAGGATTTCAGGAATTAAAACCCTAGGTTATTTAGGTAATCAGAATTTAAGTCAAAAGCTTTTAGAAATAGGAAATCAAATCAGAAATTCAAAGGAAACTACCTAAAAGTTGCGGCAATGGCATAAAACACAAAAGGAATGTGTTTTAATGCAATGAAATAGGAACGAACCATCTCCCTTGCACGGCAAGGAAGAGGAAAGGTCAAGGGAGGTGCACGGCAAGGCTTGCATAGGAAATAAGTAAGTGTTTAATTCCCCAAATCCATTCTAAGAATCAGGAATTAAGTTAAATCCCTTTAGAATAGGTAATTGAAATCAGGAATTAGGGGAAAAGGCTAAGTCTTGCGGCAAAGGGAGGAAACGAAGGGGAAAGTGCAATTAAACTTGCAGATTTTGAGTGAAAGGGAATTTATAGGTGTGGCTAAGACTTTTAAGAAAGGGATTGTGACATAATCTTGCAGATTTTGGGAGAGAAAAGGAAGGTAAGGTGCGGCACAATTTAGGACATGTCTAGGGCTTCTAGAACATGTGATTTAGGCAACCAACATTATTTAGAAACTTGCACAATTGGAAACCTTCACAAATGGAAACTCCCAATAATGGAAACTGGTTTCCAATTCTTGATACCTCCTTCTTCCTTCGATTCTAGGCTCACTTGGTCTTCACTTTCGTCTAACACTTTGGCTCCAAGCATAAGCTATCCATCTTTAGCCCAAAAGTGCTCCAAAAGACTCCAAAATGCACTTCTTTGCTCCTTTAGCCCTTAGAACCTGAGAACATACGAAAATGGCTTAAAAGACTTAAAGAACTAAGAAATAACAACGTAAATGCACAAGAACAAGCCAACTAAGTCGCCTAAATATGCTCCTATCAAATTCCCCCACACTTAGCTTTTGCTAGTCCTCGAGCAAAACAAAACAAACAAAGAACATGAAATGAGACAAAACGAGCAAAACACAACCTAAACCTTCCAACATTTGCCTCAGGGATTTCCAATGCACATGAGATGTTAAAAATCATCATTCCCACAGATTTTGGTCATCTTTACACTTGAGCACATACTTAATCACCGTCACCACTTACTAGTTCACAATTGATCGATTAAAACAACATTTTGAATGTAGTAACATGCCTTAGAGAATTCCCTCAAGTCCTTACTAGATATGCACTCAATTTTCACTCAGATTTTCTAACTACACTCCCTATACTAGTTATATGTGAGAAGATTAATGTAGATATGAAAACTAATACTCAAATATGTTTTAACAAAGAAAGCACTTTTCTAGAGTTATAAGTGAATGTATGAATATGATCTCATGAGAGGAATGCTACTACTTAGATGCAAGAACCATTGACACCATATGCTCATATCAATTCCAAACTCCACATTATTGAACACATAACGATCAAGATTGAAGCATAAGGGTTGAAACGGGGCTAAAGGTGTTTGGCTAACAAAGAAGGGATATGGAAAACAAAGGTTCTTAAAGAAATAGTGAGCAAAGCATTTGAATCAACTTAGAATTCACTTTTGAATGATAACTCAACTTTTGAACAAAAAGGGGAAATTTAGACAATTTAGGGCCAGATTTGGTATTTTGGACCGTTTCTTCAACATTCAATACTTAATCACTCATTCTTACATCTTTTCAAGCTCTTTTTCCTTTCTTTCTTTCTTTCTTTTCTTTTGAATCTCAAAACATACATATAAACTTAAGAGCAAACATTCCCTCCCCCACACTCATTTTCTTGCATAATGTAACTCAAAAGGAATTCATTTAAGTCATGCTCACTATCTTTTAAGAACAAGGGTGTGGACTGTCCTAAACTAGGCTAGGTGAGGATAATGTGGGTTAACAAAGAATAAAGGCTAAACAAGGCTCAACGGGGTTAAAGCTTACAAAATATACGAAATATGGGAAGTAAGGCTATTTGGCTATGGTGGCAACTACACAACTTCATCTTGATATATGTTATGCAATTCAATGTCATGCTTTGAATGAAATGGGTATAAGTTCTAGCATTTAGTTCTATCATGATACAATTGCATTCTAAGTAGCAACCAAGCAAGGAATACTGAGATCATGCAACAACTTTAGAAAACAAAGAATCACAGATTATAACTCTCCAAACAAGGTAATGGCTCGAGTCTCACAGGGATGTAGCATTATTATGAGTTCCTTCCTTCAAGCATGTTACAAAAACTGATTTTTCCTTTATGATTGCATGTGAATTCATAAATTATAACCACAACCAAGCATAACCCAAAGAGTAAATCAAACTTTCATCCATGTTTATAACTCTCTTTAACAGCCATGTAATTACAAACCGAATCCTCATCATTGTGTTGGAAGGTACCCTAAGACACAAACACACAAAAACGACTCAAAACACTCTTTTTAGGCTTTTCAAAACATGTTTTTCAAATTTTTATGTGATTTTCGGAGTTATAAAACAAAACACACTAAAACACTCCAAAACAGCTTAAAAACACTTTAAAACAGCAAGGAACAACACTTGAAGTTATGGGTGATAAAATCCCACAAATTTGCATCAAATATACTTAGTTACCCCCCCCCCCCCACACTTAAATCAAACATTGTCCTCAATGTTTCAAGCATAAAGTCACACAAAACACAAGTAAACACACAAACATCAACTAAACAACATTGATAGGAGCATATTTATGCTACTTAGTTATGTTGTTTCCTTGCATTTATGAAGTTAATTACTATTTATTTCAGTCTTTTAAGTTATTTTCGTATGTTTTTAGGTCCTAATGGCAAAAGGAGCAAGAAAGTGCATTTTGAGGCTATTTGGAGCATTTTTGGGCATGGATTGGATAGCTTAACCATGGAGCAAAGAGGATGGACGAAATTGAAGTCAAGAAGGGCTAGGAAAGGCTACAAATCTGGTGGAGGAAGTCCAAATGCAAAGAGGATAAGGAAGAAGCAAGAAACAGGGAACCTTATCCAACCTTATCCAACCTTATCCTATCCTAACTCCAACATTATCCTATTCTATCCTATCCAAATCAGGTTAGGAGTTAAACCTAGCTAATTAGAGGGAATTAAGTACACATTTAAACACCTAAATCAGTTTCTAGAAGCCTTATCCACTCAAATGCCGCAAGAACACCATTCCTTGTAGGTTTAGGAATTGCAATCCTTTTCCTACACAAATATCATGTATCCTTGGCCCTTTAGGTTTTGGAATCTGCCCTAAACCATCCCTTCTAGAAACCTTATCTCATCCCTCTAAACATGCCGCACCAAAACCTTCTAGAATCCCTAAATTCTAGCCAAAATCCCTATTCCAATTCCCATTTGATTTCTGCCTTGAATTAACCCTTTTTCAATGGGATTGTGCAATCCTTTTCCTTCACTAAGTGTGCCTAATTAAGCCTATATAAACAGCCCTATGCCGCACCATTCATTCATTCACTCACACATTCATTCATTCATACTTTCATCCATAAAACACCACAATCCATTCTACACCACCCTAGTGCCGCAAGTAAGGAAGCAAGGAGAGGAGGACTTGTGCAATCTGCCATCCAAGGAGGGTTCGAAACCTGCCATTGGAGTGTGGAGAGTTTCTAGGTGAATTCTATCCTTAGTCTTAGTTCAATGTTTAAATTTAATTATCTTTGTTTTGCGAACATGAGGAACTAACTTCTTTTTAGTTAGAGGAGAATTTGAAGCCATGATTATATGTTTTATATGAATTGATTACGTCCAGTTATTATTTCTTAAGGCATGAATGTGATTTGCTTATCTAAGTTATTAAAACTGGTTTATTGATAGGAGCATATTCATGCGACTTAATTAGCTTGTTCTCGTGCATTTAAGTTATTAAAACAGCCCATACCAAGATTGACATGGCCAGGGGAGCCTTAACTATGGAGTTTGGTGGTGATACGATTAACTTTAAAGTTTCTGAATCCATTGAGAATACTAATGATGTTCGTTCTTGTTTTGCCATTGGTACAATTAAAAATATAGGGCAGGAACGTTCAACACCAATCAAGAAGGATGCGTCTAGAACCACCATCGAGGAAGGAATTGAAGGAGAGCACAAGGAAGGCAAATGCTCGATGCTTCGGCGGGAGGTGCATTGGTGGACAAAACTCCTATGTCAGCCAAGACCCTAATTGCAAACCGTGCTCTAAATGCACAACAATATGAAGGACTTGGGCAAAGGGACCCCCCACGGCAACACTTGAATGAGGTAAGTTCTCAATCCGATATTCAATCTCAGATAGCTAATCTTACTTCTATTGTGTCTCAGATGGCCGAAGGAATGAAGATACAAGGACCGATTGTATGTGGTGTATGTTCTATCCAAGGACACCCTTCGGAAAAATGCCCTCAATTGATTGAGAATGGGGGATGGGAGAGTGCAAATGCCATTGGATTTCCGAGCCACAATCAACCAAGGAATGATCCATATTCCAACACATACAATCCGGGTTGGAGAGACCATCCAAACTTCAAGTGGAGGGAACCTCAACAACCTCAACAACAAGGAGGCTTTAGACAACAACCCCCGGGGTTCTACACCAAGCCATTCGGCCCCAATCCAAACCAAGCACAACCTGCCCAAAACAATCAAGGTACGTCGTTGGGCAATGAAACACTTCTTAAATTACTTACCAATTTGTCTCAGGGGCAAGAGGATCAAACCAAAGCCATGCAAAACCAAGACAAAAGGGTGGATCACTTGGAGAAACAAATTGGGCAGATTGCGGAATTTGTAGGACAATTCCGAGACAAAGGCAAGCTCCCTAGCTCAACCGTTGTCAATCCAAGGGGAGGGTGCGAATCTGCCAAGGCAATCATGTTGAGAAGTGGTAAGGAGGTCGGAACCACCTCAAGGCCATCCAAAACAAGTCAAGAAGAGGACATGTTGCTGCAAGAAGAGGAGGAACAAGCAAAGAAGGCCACGGCAAGGGTGAAAGAAACTTTGCCGCAGCCCCCTATTGTGCCAAAACCGTCCAACACGCCTAAGGTAAGTCCAAATTCGACTTTGTCAAGTTCTATTCCACTAAACGTGCCTTTTCCTCACAGATTTTTGCAAACAAAGAAGGAGGAGCATGAGAAGGACATTCTTGAGACGTTTAGGAAAGTTCAAGTCAATATCCCGCTCCTAGATGCCATAAAGCAAGTGCCCAAATACGCTAAGTTCTTAAAGGAATTGTGCACTACAAGGAAGAGGGCGTCACATAAAGAGGTAGTAAGGGTAAGTGAGAACGTTTCCGCTGTTTTACAAAGAAAGTTACCACCAAAGTGCAAAGATCCAGGTAGCTTTACAATCCCTTGTATTATTGGTCAAACTAAGTTCGAACATGCTATGTTAGACTTAGGAGCTTCAATTAACGTCATGCCATACTCTATTTATGCTTCAATGAACCTTGGTGACTTGAAAAATGATGGTGTGATTATTCAGTTGGCCGATAGATCTAATGCCTATCCAAAGGGCGTATTGGAAGATGTCTTAGTGCAGGTGAATAATTTGATCTTCCCGGCGGATTTCTATGTCCTTGAAATGGAGGAAACCACCCATGCTCCATCCTTGCCGATTCTTCTTGGGAGGCCATTCATGAAGACAGCCCGAACTAAGATAGACGTGTTTAAAGGCACTTTAACAATGGAATTCGATGGGGAAGTGATTGATTTTAATATTTCTGAAACTATGAGATTTCCTAAAGATGATCACTCATGTTTCTCTATTGATATTCTTGATTCTTTGGCGCAGGCACACCTTGATCAATTACATGGCGATGCACTTGAAATGGTCATTACAAATGGCATGGAAACGAAGGGTCACATGAATGGCACCATAGCAACCCACGGCATACAAATGAACAATTATGCCGTGGCCTTTGATGAAGATGTAATAGAGACCGTGGCAGCCCTAGAGTCATTGCCACGGCTCCAAGGTAAGTCCCCTAGTCCAATTTCCATTCCAATTTCAACTAATAAGTTGCTTTCTTCTATAGAACAACCACCTACCCTTGAGCTCAAACCGTTGCCAAATCACTTGAAGTATGTGTTTTTGGGAGAGCAAGACACATTGCCCGTCATTATAGCTTCATCACTCACGGAACAAGAGGAGGAGAAGTTGGTGAGGGTTCTCAAAGAGCACAAAACAGCCATTGGGTGGACTTTGGCCGATATCAAGGGCATAAGCCCTACCACGTGCATGCATCGAATTCTCATGGAAGAAGGCGCCAAACCATCAAGGGAAGCCCAACGTCGACTCAACCCACCAATGATGGAAGTAGTGAAGAAGGAAATCATCAAGTTACTAGATTGTGGCGTCATCTATCCCATCTCGGATAGTTGTTGGGTTTCACCGGTCCAAGTGGTTCCCAAAAAGTCCGGAGTCACTGTGGTGAAGAATGAAGAAGATGAACTTGTGCCTACACGCATTCAAACCGGTTGGAGGGTGTGCATTGACTATAGGAAGCTAAATGCCGCAACAAGGAAAGATCACTTCCTTTACCATTCATTGATCAAATGCTTGAAAGGTTAGCCGGTCATTCTTTTTATTGCTTTCTTGATGGTTATTCGGGTTACAATCAAATTGTCATAGCGCCGGATGATCAAGAAAAGACCACCTTTACTTGTCCATTTGGTACTTTTGCATATCGTCGTATGCCATTTGGTTTATGCAATGCACCGGCCACTTTCCAACGATGCATGGTAAGTATCTTCTCTGATTATGTTGAAAAGATAATTGAAGTATTTATGGACGATTTTAGTGTGTTTGGAGACTCATTTGATGCTTGTTTGCATAATCTCACTTTAATCTTGAAAAGATGCATGGAAACTAACCTTGTTTTGAATTGGGAAAAATGTCATTTTATGGTTAAACAAGGTATAGTTTTGGGTCATATCATCTCTGAAAAAGGAATTGAAGTTGATAAGTCTAAAATAGATCTTATACGTCACTTACCCTCTCCTACTTCGGTTAGAGAGGTCCGTTCTTTTCTTGGCCATGCAGGATTCTATAGACGATTTATCAAGGATTTTTCTAAAATTGCACAACCACTATGCCGTCTCCTACAAAAAGAAGTGGCGTTTGAATTCACTAAGGAGTGCACGGCATCATTCAACCAACTCAAGGAGTTGTTGACCACGGCACCCATTATTGTTCCCCCGGATTGGAGCCTCCCGTTCGAGCTTATGTGTGATGCGTCCGACTATGCTTTAGGAGCAGTTGTAGGACAAAGAAAGGACAAGAGGCCGCATGTCATCTACTACGCCTCACGGACGTTGAATGATGCTCAACTTAATTATTCCACAACCGAAAAAGAACTCTTGGCTATTGTATTTGCATTAGATAAGTTTAGATCATATCTTCTTGGTACTAAAGTAATTGTTTTCACTGACCATGCAGCCTTGAAGTATCTTCTCACCAAAAAGGAGGCTAAGCCAAGACTCATTCGTTGGATGCTCCTACTTCAAGAGTTCGATCTTGAAATCCGAGACAAGAAAGGGTGTGAAAACGTGGTGGCTGACCACCTAAGTAGAATGGTGCGTGAGGAAGAGTCCACCCCCATTTTAGAAACGTTTCCGGACGAGCAACTTCTGTCCATTGAGGTAAGAACCCCTTGGTATGCCGATTTGGTTAATTTCTTGGTGTCTAAGCAAGTTCCTAGTACCCTAAACAAGTTCCAACGTGATAAACTTGTTCATGATGCACGTTTTTATGTTTGGGATGATCCATATTTATGGAAATTCTGCCCAGATCAGATTGTGCGTAGATGTGTGCCCGAATCTGAATTTAATTCCATTCTTACATTCTGCCATACTTATGCATGTGGGGGACATTTTGGCACCCAAAGGACAGCCCTAAAGGTGTTACAATCTGGATTTTATTGGCCTACTCTCTTTAAAGATGCTAAAATGTTTTGTTTAACATGCGATAAGTGTTAAAGAACAGGTAACATAGGGCCTAAGGACCAAATGCCGCAACAATCTCTCTCCTTTGTGGAAATTTTTGATGTTTGGGGTATTGATTTCATGGGCCCCTTCCCTCCATCTTTTGGTTTCACTTATATCTTGCTAGCTGTCGATTATGTTTCCAAATGGGTGGAAGCCAAAGCCACCCGTACTAACGATTCTAAGGTTGTTGCAGATTTTGTGAAATCTAATATTTTTGCTAGGTTTGGGATGCCACGAGTTTTAATTAGTGATGGGGGTTCTCACTTTCGTAACCGCACCATTGAAGCTTTGCTCAAGAAGTACAACGTTACTCATAAGGTTTCCACACCTTATCACCCTCAAACTAATGGGCAAGCGGAGGTTTCAAATAGGGAGATCAAACAAGTCCTAGAGAAAACCGTGGGACCCTCAAGAAGAGATTGGAGTTTGCGCTTGGACGATGCATTGTGGGCCTATCGTACGGCATACAAAACTCCCCTTGGCATGTCACCTTTTCGGCTTATATATGGTAAGCCATGTCATTTGCCCGTTGAGTTAGAGCACAAGGCACATTGGGTTGTGAAAACCTTCAATTTGGACATAGACGCTGCTGGAGTTCATAGGAAGCTCCAATTAGATGAACTTGAGGAGATTAGGAACGAGGCTTACGAGAATGCTCGCATCTACAAGGACAAGACGAAGGCTTATCATGATAAGATGCTTCGTACCAAAACGTTCTCCAAGGGGCAGAAAGTGTTGCTTTTTGATTCAAGACTTCCGTTATTCCCTGGTAAGTTACGTTCTAAATGGATTGGACCTCTTGTTGTTACTAATGTTTTTCCTCATGGTGCAGTCCAAGTCCAAAGCTTAAAAAGTGGCCACGAGTTCAAGGTGAACGGAAATAGATTGAAGCCATACTATGAGAACTTTGTGGAGCATGTTGTGGAAGAGCTTCCCTTGGGTGCCGTGGGCTACAATCTGGAGTGATTGGGTTCTTCGTCCGGCTGTACGACGTTAAAGCAAGCGCTACTTGGGAGGCAACCCATGCATTCAACAAAGGAAGACCTAGAAAGCACTCCAATTCCAGATTTGCGTTCCTAAACTCTTCTCTTTGTTGCTACTTCGTTTCTGCCATGTTAGGTTGTTTAGTTGTTGTTTTGTTTGTTTGTTTGTTAATTGTGTGAGTCTATGCTTGAAACATTGAGGACAATGTTTGATTTAAGTGTGGGGAGGTAACTAAGTTTATTTGATGCAAATTCGTGGGATTTTATCACCCATAACTTCAAATGTTGTTCCTGATAGGAGCATATTCATGCGACTTAAATGGCTTGTTCTCGTGCATTTACGTTATGTTTCTTTAGTTATTTTAGTCCTTTATGCTTCTTTTGTGTGTTTTCAGGTTCTAAGGGCAAAGTATGCAAAAGGATGCCTTTTGGAGCAAATTAGAGATTGGAATGGATATCATATGCTTGGAGCCAAGAGGATGGACGAAATTGAAGGATTCCTCCTCCATTGCAGCCACATGCACATTCAATCATTCACACCAAAACCTTGCACATGCTTTCCCATTTCATTATTCGTTCACCTTGCAGCCACTCTACATGCATTTCTAGCTTTTCCTTTGCATACCCCCTTTAATCAACACATGCATCCACTCACCAAGAAATCATTCATTCCACATGCACCCAAAACACCACCAGAAATCATCATTGCCGTGGGTACCTATCCCATTTCAGATTGTCATTCCACTTCATTGCACATGCATCTTCATAATTCAACACATGCATTCATTATTTATTTACTTTGCATCCTTTAATTTAATCACATGCACATTCAAACAAACACAATCATTCCAGCCATACCTTGCATTTTCAGATTGTTCCTCCATCATTGCACCACAATGCAGCCACATGCACTTGTTCCTCTAACATTTCAGCCACTTGCACTCCCATTCTCTCCCAAAACCGTGCACATGCCTTCTCCTTGCATTTCCAGCCATTCCACATGCTATTTCAGCCACATGCACTCATAATCATTCAACCAACATGTGCACATGCAACCTAGCTGTCATGTTCCTCCCATTTCACCTATAAATACTCATTCATACACAATTCATTTCACAACAGAAATTGGTCCCTTGGGGCCGTGCCCTTCACAAGTCCATCCATTCCATTCATAAACACTCATCCATTGCAGAAATGTAGACCATCAAACTCCCTTGTGCCGTGCTCTCCCTTAGAATCCAAACACCATCCTTCCATATTCCACCACTCCTCTTCCATTCCTCCACCACTCCTGATAGGAGCATATTCATGCGACTTAAATGGCTTGTTCTCGTGCATTTACGTTATGTTTCTTTAGTTATTTTAGTCCTTTAAGCTATTTTCGTGTGTTTGTAGGTCCAAAGGGCTAAAGGAGCAAAAAGATGCATTTTGGAGACTTTTGGAGCACTTTTGGGCTAAGGATGGATAGCTTATGCTTGGCGCCAAAATGTTGGACGAAATTGAAGACCAAAGTGTTGGAACCTTGTTCCCTTTAGTTTTAGGACATTTAAACCTTTCCAATTCCCTTATCACATGCATTCATTATTCATTCCCTCACATGCTTCCATTACTTATCATCACCACTTATCACTTATCATAACCACTTATCATCATCACCTATCACTTATCACTTATCACTTATCACATATCATTCACCACATATCATTCACCACTTATCTTATCAACCACTTATCATATCATTCACTTATCTTATCAATCACTTATCATATCATACACTTAATTAATTAACCCACATGCATCCATCACCCAATACTTCCCTTGTGCCGTGCATACCCTCATTCTTTCATCATTTCAGCCACTTCATCATTCCATCAGATTTCACAACCTAAGTCACATGTGCATTCATCCACCTTTCTCCCAAAAAGCTTTGCACATGCATTCACTCACCACAAACAAGTCACATGCATTCATCAACATATCTAGCTGTCATTCACATGCATTCCATCTTTTAATTTAATCACATGCACATTCACCTTGCATTTGCAGAAAATCCACTTCATAACACATGCATCTTGGCAGATTTCACATGCACTCATGCACATTCACCTTAATCATTCACATAGCTTTAGTCCACATGCATTTCCACCTAGATTTTTACCTCACAACCACCAGAAATCAACCAAAACCGTGCATTCCCTTTCATTTCTGTCAAAGCACATGCATTTCCACCCTTTAATCACATGCACAAACAGCCACATGCATCTCCCATCACCATTTCAGATTTCCACCAAGTTCCTAGCTGTCATGTTCCCCCCATTTCACCTATAAATACTCATTCATTCATTCTCATTCATACACAATCCATTCACCACAGAAATAAGGCCTTTGTGCCAGAAATTCACCCATTCCATAAACTCATCCATTGCAGAAATGTAGACCATCAAACCACCCCCTTTGTGCCGTGAGTCTTCCCTACAAATCCAAACACCATCCTTCCATTCCTCCACCACTCCCCAAACCATTCACACCATCAAACTATCCTTAGACCTTGTGCTACAACGAAGAGGAAGAGAAGAGTGCCTAAACGTTCATACAATTCAAGTTTGAGTTGTTGGAATGTTTAGGTGTTTCTTTGATTTCAATGTTTAATTTCAATGCTCTTTGTTTTGTACGAATGAGGAATGGATGATAAGAGGGCCTAAACGTTCATACAATTCAAGTTTGAGTTGTTGGAATGTTTAGGTGTTTCTTTGATTCTCTTTGTTTTGTACCATGAGGAACTAAACTCCCCCTTGGTTGGGGGGTGATTCGAATATATGTTTATGCTTGCATTTTGATTTGATTACTTCTAATTGCGTTTCATAAGTTGTGATTCAATTTGTTTAACCGTTTTATTGATAACTTATTTATGTATGTTTATTGAGAGTGCACGCTTAATTTTCATGCATGAATATGACGCTAGAATATAAGTGAGTTTCACCTAATAGTTACGAACTTATATTCATAAGTAGTGGAGGTTGCTTATAAACAATCGCGTTAAACGAATTCTTGGCAAGAGTTTCATGCATTCATAGTAACGAATGCCTCGTCAACACTTATAATTTTCATAGAGCGTAATGATTCTTGCTTGTACCTCTTCTATGCATTCATGTTGAGGACTTGTGGGGAATGTTTTGAATTGTCGCATGCATCATCCAATTCAATAACGTTAGGAAGATTTGAAGGTTAATTAGTGCATCACGGTTAACTTGGGGTGTTGAGAATTCATGGTTTATTGAAATGCAATTGGAAATCATTTTATTATGCAAGTATAACATGTATGGAGATGAACCCCTTGGCTAGCATCCATCCATTCATTCCATTTCATCACATTCATATATACTATCTGTCTTAATTCGAATCTGTACATTTTATTTAATTTCGTATAAAACTCAATCCCCCTTTACTTTATTGTCCAATTTAGTAGAAAGTGTTTTAGTTTATGTTTATAAGTGTTTTGATTCATTTTGTTACATAATTTCGTCCAAATTCACCAAAGTGCTCAAAACTGCCCAGAAAGTGATTTTAAGGCAGTTTTGAGTGTTTTGGGTGATGTTTGAGTCTTTTGGTTTGTCTTAGTGTTTTAAAGTTTAGTTTTGCATTCTTTGAGTCTAGTATAGTGTTTCATATTGTTATTTTACGTTTTTGAGTCAAATCCAAGTGGTTAACAATCCCTCCTAATCCCCGGTCCAGAACGATCCCTACTTATACATATACTACAATTTGACGAAAAGAGGGTTTAATTTATGCGCGTATAATTCTCGCATCAACTCCCCAAACCATTCACACCATCAAACTATCCCTAGACCTTGTGCTACAACGACGAGGAAGAGAAGAGTGCCTAAACGTTCATACAATTCAAGTTTGAGTTGTTGGAATGTTTAGGTGTTTCTTTGATTTCAATGTTTAATTTCAATGCTCTTTGTTTTGTACGAATGAGGAATGGAAGATAAGAGGGCCTAAACGTTCATACAATTCAAGTTTGAGTTGTTGGAATGTTTAGGAGTTTCTTTGATTCTCTTTGTTTTGTACCATGAGGAACTAAACCCCCCTTGGTTAGGGGGTGATTCGAATATATGTTTATGCTTGCATTTTGATTTGAATACTTCTAATTGCGTTTCATAAGTTGTGGATTCAATTTGTTTAACCGTTTGATTGATAACTTATTTATGTATGTTTATTGAGAATGCGCGCTTAATTTTCATGCATGAATATGACGCTAGAATATAAGTAAGTTTCACCTAATCGTTATGAACTTATATTCACAAGTAGTGGAGGTTGCTTATAAACAATCGCGTTAAACAAATTCTTGGCATAAGTTTCATGCAATCCATAGTAACGAATGCCTCGTCAACACTTATAATTTTCATAGAGCGTAATGATTCTTGCTTGTATCTCTTCTATGCATTCATGTTGAGGACTTGTGGGGAATGTTTTGAATTGTTGTATGCGCTAACCCATCCAATTCAATAACGTTAGGAAGATTTGAAGGTTAATTAGTGCATCACGGTTAACCCGGGGTGTTGAGTTTCATGGTTTATTGAAATGCAATTGGAAATCATTTTATTATGCAAGTATAACATGTATGGAGATGAACCCCTTAGCCATTCTATCATCCATTCATTCCATTCCATCAAATTCGTTTTACAATCTGTTTAGTTTATTAACTTGTTTTGTTATTTCAATTCTCGTCAATTTAAAACCCCCCCTTTACTTTCTTGTTCTTTAGTGTTTAGAATTTGTTTAGTTTATGTTTTAAAGTGTTTTGATTCAATTTTATTTCCCAATTTCGTCCAAATTCACCAAAGTGCTCAAAACTGCCCAGAAAGTGATTTTAAGGCAGTTTTGAGTGTTTTGGGTGATGTTTGAGTCTTTTGGTTTGTTTTAATGTTTTAAGTGTTTAGTTTTACATTCTTTGAGTTAGTTTAGTGTTTTATATTGTGTTTTTACTTTCTTGAGTCAAGTTATTACTTAATTTCGTCCAAATTTGTGTTTGTGCTCAAATCTGCCCAGAAAGTGGTTTTTAGGCAGATTTGAGTGTGTTTGTGTTGTTTTGAGTCTTTTGGTTTGTCTTAGTGTTTTAAAGTTTAGTTTTGCATTCTTTGAGTCTAGTATAGTGTTTCATATTGTTATTTTACGTTTTTGAGTCAAATCCAAGTGGTTAACAATCCCTCCTAATCCCCGGTCCAGAACGATCCCTACTTGCACCTATACTACAATTGATAAAAAGAGGGTTTAATTTGTGTGCGTATAAATCTCGCATCAGTTCCTTGCTGTTTTAAGGTGTTTTTAAGTGTTTTTAGAGTGTTTTGAAGTGTTTTCATGCCTTTTGTTCAGAAAATCCGAAAATTTAAAAAAAAATTACAAAACAGTTTTGAAAAACCCAAAAAGAGTTGTTTTAAAGTTGTTTTTGTATGTTTGTTTGTGTCTTAGGTCACCTTCCAACACAATGATGAGGATTTGGTTTTTAATGTCATGACTATTAAAGAATGTTGTAAACATGGCTGGAAGTTGATTTATGCTTTGGTTTATGCTTGGTTATGGTTATAGCTTATGAATTCACATGTAATTACAAAGAGAAAATCAGTTTTTGTAACATGCTTGAAGGAAGAAACTCAAACTAAAGCTACATCCTTGAGAGACTTGAGCCTATAACGTTCTTTGGAGAGTATAATCTGTGATTTTTTGTTTTCTTAAGTCGATGCATGATCTCATTATTCTTTGCTTGGCTGCTACTTGGAATGCATGTCATTATAGTTCCAAATACTAGAACTCATGCCCATTTCATTCAAAGCATGATATTGATTGCATAACATACAATAAGATGAAGTTGTTAGTCAAGCCAAAGCCAAAAAGCCTATCCCTTTTCACATGTATTGTAGGATTACCCCTTTTTGAGCCTTTTCAAGCTTATTTTCTTTGTTAGCCACATTATCCTTACCTAGCCTAGATTAGGACTTTCCATACCCTTGTTCTTAAAGGATAGTGAAGCATGACTTAGAATGAACTCCTTTTGATCAATATATTGCAGAAAATAAGTGTGGGGGGAAGATAATAGGGCACGGCCAAAGAATGAAATAAAGAAAAAAAAAGAAAAAAGAAAAAAATTCGTGGAAAAATAAAAAAGAAAATAGAAAAGTGTTGAAAAGAAAGAAAAAGAGTTGAAAAATAAGTGAGAATGATCTCACAAGTATTGGTTATTGAAGGAAGGGTCCAAAAGAGTGAATTTGACCCTAGTTGTTGCATGAATCTTCCCTTGTGTTTAAAAGTTGATTTCTGCCATTTAAAGTGAGTTTAAGTGTCAATTTCATTACTTCGCTTCCTATTACTTTAAGAACCTTTGTTTTGCTTTACCTTTCTTTGTTAAACCATTACCCTTAGCCCCGTTACAACCCTCAACTTCTATCTTGATGTTATGTGTTCAATTTGTGGAGTTTGAATTTGGTATGAGCATATGGAATCACTGGTTCTCATTCTAAGTAGTAGCATTTCATTCATGAGATCATATTCATGTCATTGTCATAAATCCAGAAAATGCTTTCTTTGATATAACATATGTGAGTGTTAGAATTCATATTTTCATCAATCTCCTCACATATATCTAGTGTAGGGTGTGGAGTTAGAGAATCTGTGTGAAAATTGAGTGCATTCTAGTAAGGAATTGAGGGAATTCTCTAAGGCATGTTACTACATTCAAAATGTTGTTTTAATTGATTAAATGTGAAATAATAAGTGGTAACTATGATTAAGTGTTTGTTGAAGTGTAAAGTAAGCTAAATGTCGTGGGAATGATGTTCTATATTGTGTCATGTTCGTTTGAAATCCCTGAGATACATGTGGGAAGGTTTAGAATGTGTTTTGGTTTGTTTTTAGTTTCTTTCGTTTTGTTTTGCTCGAGGACTAGCAAAAGCTAAGTGTGGGGGAATTTGATAGGAGCATATTCATGCGACTTAAATGGCTTGTTCTCGTGCATTTACGTTATGTTTCTTTAGTTATTTTAGTCCTTTATGCCATTTTCGTGTGTTTCTAGGTTCATATGGCTAAGGAAGCAAAAAGGTGCATTTTGGAGCATTTTGGAGCAAAATTGGGCTTGGAATGGATAGCTTATGTTTGGAGCCAAGGTGTTGGACGAAATTGAGGCACTTTAGGACACAAAACAATGGCCCTAGCCCAATTAGATAACCTTGCCATGGCTTATCCCTTCTCCCCTTCCCTTGCCATGCAAACCACCCTATTTTAGGCCCATTCTATGTACTTAAACCTTAGCCCTTTAACCTTGCAGCCATATCCCCTCTTTTATCCACATGCATTCATAATCATTCATAATCATTCACCACCAATTCAGCCACATGCACTTGTTCTTTCATCATTGCACCACCATCCTTTACCATTGCAGCCACATGCACTTCCCCCTTTACCATTGCAGCCACATGCACTTCCCCCTTCATCATTTCAGCCACCAAACACCCACATGCACTCCCACTCCAGATTTTCAGCCATCCCAATTCATCATTGCACATCAACACATTCTATCATTTCCACATGCATTCCCCTTACAATTTCAGCCACTCCACATGCATTTCCAGCTTTCCACCAAGTTCCTAGCTGTCATGTTCCCTCTTTTCACCTATAAATAAGCATCCATTGCAGCCACAAATCACTAACTCTTCCATATTCAGAAAACCATCTCATATACACATTCATTCACGCTAGAAATTCATTCCCTCTCTCTAACACTGCCATACTTCACCATTCTTCATATTTTCTGCCCAAAAACACTCCTTGCCTTCCCCTACATCCATCCCTACCCTAAACACATCATTCTACATCATCCATAACCCCCAAAACTCACCAAAACCCCTTGTGCCGCAACAACAAAGAGGAGGAGAAGAGGCCTAAACGTTCATACAATTCAAGTTTGAGTTGTTGGAATTTTTAGGTGTACTTCCTTTCCTTGATTTCAATGTTTACTTTGTTATTACTCTCTAAGTTTGTTGTAATCATGAGTGGCTAAACCCCTAATTAGTTAGGGGAAAGTTTGAAGCCATGAACATGTTTGAAATATGAATTGATTTCTTCCAATTGTGATTTGTTAAGTTGTGATTGTAATTCAATTATCATGTTTATTAAAAACTTGTTTTTGTATGTTGATTAGGGATGCATACTTAGTCTTCATGCATAAACTCGATGCTAGTTTATAAACGAGTTTCACCTAATCGTCACAAGTTTATAAACATGAGTAGTGAAGGTTGCTAGTCACAACCGCGTTAATTGAATTCTTGGCAAGAGTATCATGCATTCATAGTTACAATTGCCTCATCAACACTTATAATTTTCATAGAGCATCATGATCTCTCATTGTATCTCTTCTATGCATTCATGTTGAGAACCATTGGAGAATGATTTGAATTGTCGCATGCGTCATCCAATTCAATAACATAAGGAAAATTTGAGAGTTAATTAGTGCATCACGGTTAACTTGGGGTGTTGAGCATCATAGTTAATGAAAAGCAATTGGAGAATCGATTCATATACAAATGTGTCATGTGTGGAGAATGGACCTCTAACTAATCCATCCATTATCTTGTTTTTAAGAAATTCGTTTTTACAATCTGCCTAGTTTGTTATCTTGTTTCGTTATTTCAAATCTCATCAAGACAAAATCCCCCTTTACTTTAGTGTCCAATTTAGTTAGAAAGTGTCTTAGTTTGTGTTTATAAGTGTTTTGATTCAATTTATTACACAAATTCGTCCAAATTCACCAAAGTGCTCAAAACTGCCCAGAAAGTGTTTTTAATGCAGTTTTGAGTGTTTTGGGTGATGTTTGAGCCTTTTGGTTTGTTTTAGTGTTTTAGGCGTTTAGTTTCGCATTCTTTGAGTCTAGTTGAGTGTTTTAAACTTTATTTTACGTTTTTAAGTCAGTTTCCAAGTGATTTGCAATCCCTCCTAATCCCCGGTTAAGAACGATCCCTACTTACATACTTACTACAATTGATAAAAAGAGGGTATAATTTGTGTGCGTATAAATCTCGCATCAGGTGGCTGCCCTAGGGGCATTGCCACAACATCCTAGTAAGTCTCCAATCCCAATTCCAATTCCCATTTCAACTAATAGGTTGTTACCTTCTTTGGTGCAGGTTCCAAATCGATTTCAAGGTGGTGGGAGCGTCTACATGGACTATAGGAACCAAAACATCACGATCAGGGAGGATCACTATCCCCTCCCATTCATTGAGCCATACTATGAGAACTTTGAAGAGCATGTCGTGGATGGTGCAAGCTTCCATGCCGTGGGCCCAAATGAAGCTTAAGAGGAAGGATCGTCCGGCTGGAAGACATTAAAGCAAGTGCTTCTTGGGAGGCAACCCATGCAAATAAAGAAGAACTAGGAAGCTCAATGATAGGAGCATATTCATGCGACTTAAATGGCTTGTTCTCGTGCATTTACGTTATGTTTCTCTAGTTATTTTAGTCCTTTATGCTTCTTTTGTGTGTTTTCAGGTTCTAAGGGCAAGGTATGCAAAAGGATGCCTTTTGGAGCCTTTTGGAGCAAATTAGAGATTGGAATGGATATCATATGCTTGGAGCCAAGAGGATGGACGAAATTAAAGACTTGAAGTAGGAAAGTTAAATCCTAAAAGACCTCATGTTTAAGCATCATTGAAGACTCCTACGCATTTTAGAACACAAAAACAACATTCCTTGCAACCTTAGGACATTGTCGTGTGTTTCCTTGTGTCTCCCTTCCTTGCCATGCAAGGAAGGGCTTTGTTCCCTATTTTAAACACTTAAAGCATTCACTTATCATATCATTCACTTATCATATCATTCACTTATTATAAGCATTCACTTATCATATCATTCACTTATCAAACCATTCACTTATCACTTCCATTCACTTATCACTTATCACTTCCATTCACTTATCACTCACCACATATCATTCATTTATCACTTAACATATCATTCATTTATCACTTAATACATCATTCACTTATCACTTATCATACTCATAATCATCTACACATTTCAACCATTTAAACATATGCATTTCAACTCACATGCATCATCATCATGCAACCAACCTTGCCACATGCTTTCCAAGCTTTCCCCCTTCATCATTAAGCCACATTCACTCCCATTTCTCTCCCCTTAACAGCCCTAAACCGTGCATAATTAAAGGACACCATTCAACACACACATGCACCAAAAGACAACATTGGCATGCATCACATGCATTTCCAACACTTCCCCCTTTGTGCCATGCCTTCCCTTCCACTTTCCAACCACATTCTTTCAATTCCCACTTCATCATTACACCACCTAAGCCACATGCACTCCCATTCTTTAATTCAGCCACTTAATCATTCAACCACAAAACAATCACACAACACACCAACACACATGCATCCTGAAATTCTTTTCCGTGCAATCACATGCATTTCCCTTGACATTTTCAGCCATCACACTTCATCATTACACCACCATTCACTCTTTAACCCACACACACTTCACACAAACAACATTCACATGCATTTCCAACACAAAACACACTCAAAACCGTGGCCACCTTTGCATTTCAGCATTCCCATTTGCATTTTCAGATTTCCAGCTTTCCAACCTAGCCACATTCACATGCATTCACTCATAATCATTCACCAAACTTGCAGCCACATTTCCACCCACCTCCTAGCTGTCATGTTCCCTCCATTACTCCTATAAATACCCTCGCATTCATTCATTCAAGGATCATTCATTCACACCTCAAGTCATTCATTTCATTCATTCACACTTCAATCAATTCTTCCATCTCAGAAATGTAGACATCACACCACTTGTGCCGTGCCCTCCCTTACAATCCAAACACCATCCTTCCATCTCCACCACTCCTCTTCCATTCCTCCACCACTCCCCAAACCATTCACACCATCAAACTATCCTTAGACCTTGTGCTACAACGAAGAGGAAGAGAAGAGTGCCTAAACGTTCATACAATTCAAGTATGAGTTGTTGGAATGTTTAGGTGTTTCTTTGATTTCTATGTTTAATTTCAATACTCTTTGTTTTGTACGAATGAGGCATGGAAGAGAAGAGTGCCTAAACGTTCATACAATTCAAGTATGAGTTGTTGGAATGTTTAGGTGTTTCTTTGATTCTCTTTGTTTTGTATCATGAGGAACTAAACCCCCCTTGGATAGGGGGGGATTTGAAATATATGTTTATGCTTGCGTTTTGATTTGATTACTTCTAATTGCGTTCCATAAGTTGTGGATTCAATTTGTTTAACTATTTGATTGATAACTTATTTATGTATGTTTATTGAGAGTGCACACTTAATTTTCATGCATGAATTTGACGCTAGAATATAAGTGAGTTTCACCTAATAGTTACGAACTTATATTCACAAGTAGTGGAGGTTGCTTATAAACAATCGCGTTAAACGAATTCTTGGCATAAGTTTCATGCGTATTCCATAGTAACGAATGCCTCGTCAACACTTATAGTTTTCATAGAGCGTAATGATTCTTGCTTGTATCTCTATTATGCAATCATGTAGGGGACTTGTGGGGAATGTTTTGAATTGTTGTATGCGCTAACCCATCCAATTCAATAACGTTAGGAAGATTTGAAGGTTAATTAGTGCATCACGGTTAACTTGGGGTGTTGAGAATTCATGGTTTATTGAAATGCAATTGTAAATCATTTTATTATGCAAGTGTAACATGTGTGGAGAAGAACCTTCTAGCTAGCATTCATCCATTCATTTTCATCGCATTCATATTTACATTCTGTCTAGTTTATTAAACTTGTTTCGTTATTTCAATTTTCGTCAAATTAAAATCCCCCTTTACTTTATTGTCTAATTTAGTTAGAAATCAATTTAGTTTGTGTTTTTAAAGCATTTTGAGTCATTTTGTTACACAAATTCGTCCAAATTTGTGTTTGTGCTCAAATCTGCCCAGAAAGTGGTTTTTAGGCAGATTTGAGTGTGTTTGTGTTGTTTTGAGTCTTTTGGTTTGTTTTAGTGTTTTAAAGTTTAGTTTTGCATTCTTTGAGTCTAGTATAGTGTTTTATATTGTTATTTTACGTTTGAATCAAGCCATAATCTTAAATTCGTCCAACATTGGGTTTAAGGTCAGAAACTGCCTAGTTAGTGTTTTTAGGCAGTTTTGAGTCTTTTGAACTTGTTTTGAGTCCTTTGAGTCTTTGTGAACGTTTTTAACTTTGTTTTTATGTTTTTGAGTCAAATCCAAGTGATTAACAATCCCTCCTAATCCCCGGTCCAGAACGATCCCTACTTGCACCTATTCATTTTATTTCCCAATTTCGTCCAAATTCACCAAAGTGCTCAAAACTGCCCAGAAAGTGATTTTAAGGCAGTTTTGAGTGTTTTGGGTGATGTTTGAGTCTTTTGGTTTGTTTTAGTGTTTCAAGCATTTAGTTTTACATTCTTTGAGTTAGTTTAGTGTTTTATATTGTGTTTTTACGTTCTTGAGTCAAGTTGTTACACAAATTCGTCCAAATTTGTGTTTGTGCTCAAATCTGCCCAGAAAGTGGTTTTTAGGCAGATTTGAGTGTGTTTGTGTAGTTTTGAGTCTTTTGAACTTGTTTTGAGTCCTTTGAGTCTTTGTGAACGTTTTTAACTTTGTTTCTATGTTTTTGAGTCAAATCCAAGTGATTAACAATCCCTCCTAATCCCCGGTCCAGAACGATCCCTACTTGCACCTATACTACAAATGATAAAAAGAGGGTTAATTTGTGTGCGTATAAATCTCGCATCAAATTTTGGCGCCGTTGCCGGGGATTAGAAAATTTGCTAATCCCTTGGATTGTTTTATTTTCGTTTGTTCTTTTTATTTTATTCCAGATTCTTAATCTTGTTTTTTTTCTTGTTTTAGGTACTAGTTTATGACTCGGAGTTCTCATCCGATTCGTGAACATATTCTGGAGTGATTGGGTTCTTCGTCCGGCTGCAAGACGTAAAAGAAAGCGCTACTTGGGAGGCAACCCAATGCACTGAGAAAAAAAAAAAAAAATTTTTTTTTCATATATTAAAAAAAATATATATACTAAACATGGAGAAAGATGGTGCTTCACAAAGGTTGTTTACGTGAAGCCCCACTACGAGGCGTCGAAGCGGAAGGCATTGAAGCGGAAGGCATTGAAGCGGAAGGCATCGGAGCGGAAGGCATCGGAGCGGAAGGCATCGGAGCGGGAGGCATCGGAGCTAGAGCATTCCAGGCCTCAATACTTGGCCAAGCGCTGGATGAGCCAGGAAAAAGGTGCCTCTGGAGGAAAGACGAAAACCTTTGACGGTCACTGTGAATCCGACCTTCAGACTCTTGCAGCTCATCAAGCTTCCTCTTCATGCCCGTCGAATAGTTGTTGGCAAGCACGTGCAAACTTCTATTCTCGTACTTAAGCTGCTGGATCTCTTGCTTAAGACTCTCCACCTCTGCCATCAATGATTCCACCTGACGGGAGCGGGCAAGCAGGCGTTGGTCCATGTTGGACACAGAACTCGCACACTGAACACTAAGTGCGAGCGACTCTTGAACGGCCAACTCATCGGACCGTCCTGACAGCAGCCTACTATCTTTTGGAGTGAGGAGGTTCCTACCTACTATTGTAGCTGTTGTGGCGTCCTGCATCACGGAGTCTTCACCTGAAAGAGGACCGTTAGAAGATAAGAAAGAAGGGCGCCATACGTTACCTTGACGCGGCGCGCCCGTATCACTGCTAAGGCTCAATTCCAAGCTAAGGTTCGATGAGTTTGCCATTTTTCAAAAGTGTTCAAAGAGAAGGGATGGAGTTAAATTTCAAAGGCCCGGAGTCGATTTTCAAGAATGGGAAATCTTCAGAGTGTGTTTGTTGTGGTGATCGATAGCTCAATAAAAAAGCCAAGGCGACGCGTCCACCAATTCAAAAAGCCGGAATTTCCGGCGTAATTTAGGCGACGCTTTCTCGGCTTTTCAGAAGACGCGTTCAACTTTGTCAAAAGATTTCTTCTTTTCAGACAACACGTGGAGGCCATCATCGCAACTACACATCTTTAGCCGACAAGCGCAAAGTTCGGCGACGCTTTCTCTGCTTTTCAGAAAACGCGTGCAGCTTTGTCAAAAGGAGCCGCATCCGCACTACCACGTGTCGTTCAGAAAGCAAAGGGGCGTCGTTCAGAAATCGAAGGGGCGCCTGCTCAGAAATCGAAGAGGCGTCGTTCTGATATCGAAGAGACATTTGTCGACAAGGGTAAAAGAATAGTACCACCATTTGATATTATCTCTATATATGTCGACCTTCGTCTTTTATGGCAAGGCAAACCTGAAGAACCATGCCCAACTCTCTCTCACCTCTGAGGGCGCACTCCCAGCAAAGCCTTTCGAAATACTCAATTCTTTCTTCTTCCCCAAAGATGATACCAGATGCCTGGAGTACAGATGACCCAGGAGGAAACGGCAGATTGAAGTATGCTGATTCATTCACCGCTTCTTCAAAAGCAAAGGTATCTCATATCATCAAGGTCAAAAGCAAAAGTATCTCATATCATGCTCTTTCCCTGTCTTTTTCTTTGTCCTTGTTCTTACTCGCATGGCAAAGTAAAAGAAGCAATCAGCCGGCACTTGGAGTCAGTCTTCCGATCTGGAGCCAACTGCCTGGAATCTATTCCTAATTGCTTACCTAGCGTTGCTCTCGAGTAGTCATCTTCAACGGTTGATACACTTCCAAAGAAGGGACCACTTCTGCAAAGGGGAGCGAGTAAGGCAAGTGAAAATGATACATTGAAGCATGTGGAGACAAACTTAGGCTGAGTTATCCTCCAACTCTTTTCAATACGAATTGGAAAGATTGAACAAAGAAACAGACCAAAGGGGTAAGCTCAGACCTTCGGGGAAGACCAAAAGAATCCTCCAGCCCAGTAGCACAAAGGAAAATCAACAAGTGGAGGAGACCAAAAGAATCCTGCTGCCCAGTTCAATAGTAGCACAAAGGAAAATCAATGATGGGCGGAAACCAGTTCAAGAGTAAGCCTGTGGAGTCACTATGATCAAAGCCTCAATGCAATTACCAAGGAGAAGAGGGAATTTACACTCCATAACCAGATTTGCGTCCCTAAACTCTTCTCTTTGTTGATTACATTCTGCCATGTTTAGTATGTTTAGTTGTTTTTTGTGTGTTTACTTATGTTTTGTGTGAATCTATGCTTAAAACATTGAGGACAATGTTTGATTTAAGTGTGGGGGGGTAACTAATGTTGTTAATGCAAATTCGTGGGATTTTATCACCCATAACTTCAAATGTTGTTCCTTGCTGTTTTAAGGTGTTTTTAAATTGTTTTAGAGTGTTTTAGTGTGTTTTGTTTTATAACTCCGAAAATCACATAAAAATTTGAAAAAAAATGTTTTGAAAAGCCTAAAAAGAGTGTTTTGAGTCGTTTTTGTGTGTTTGTGTCTTACGGTACCTTCCAACACAATGATAAGGATTTGGTTTATAATTGCATGACGGTTAAAAAGAGTTATTAACATAGAGAAAAGTTTGATTTACTCTTGGTATATGCTTGGTTATGGTTATAATGTATGACTTCACATGCAATCGTAAAAGAAAAAATTCGTTTTTGTAACATGCTTGAAGGAAGGAACTCAAACAAACGCTACAACCCTGTGAGACTCGAGCCATTACCTTCTTTGGAGAGTTATTTTCTGTGATTCTTTGTTTTCTAAAGTTGTTGCATGATCTCATTATTCCTTGCTTGGTTGCTACTTAGAATGAAATTGTATCATGATAGAACTAAATGCTAGAACTTATATCCGTTTCATTCAAAGCATGACATTGAAATTCATAACATATATCAAGATGAAGTTGTGTAGTTGCCACCATAACCAAATAGCCTTACTTCCCATATTTCGTATTTATTGTAAGTTTTAACCCCGTTGAGCCTCGTTTAGCCTTTATTCTTTGTTAACCCACATCAACCCTTACCTAGCCTAGAGTAGGACTTTCCTATACCCTTGTTCTTAAAGTATAGTGAGCATGACTTAAATGAATTCCTTTTGAGTACATTATGCAAGAAAATGAGTGTGGGGGAGTAAAAGTTTGTTCTTACGTTTATATGTATGTTTTGAGATTCAAAAGAAAAAGAAGAAGAAAAGAAAAAAAAAATGAGTGAAAATAAGTAAGAATGAACTCACGAGCGTTGATGGTTGAAGAAAGGGTCCAAAAAGTTGAATATGGCCCTAAGTTTTGTGTGACTTTCCCTTGGGTGTTCAAAGTTGATTTTTGCGTTCTAAAAGGAATTCTAAGTGCCTAATTCAAATACTTTGCTCACTATTGCTTTAAGAACTTTTGTTTATCCCTATCCTTCTTTGTTAGCCACACACCCCAAGCCCCGTTACAACCCTTTGACTTCTATCTTGAGTGTTATGTGTTTCAAAATGTGGAGTTTGGAATTGATATGAGCTTATGGAATCACTGGTTCTCATTCTAAGTAGTAGCATTCCATTCATGAGATCATATTCATGTCATTATCGTAAATCCAGAAAATGCTTTCTTTGATATAACATATGTGAGTGTTAGAATTCATATTTACATCAATCTTCTCACATATAACTAGTGTAGGGTGTGTAGTCAGAAAATCTGTGTGAAAAACGAGTGCATATCTTGTAAGGATTTGAGCAAATTCTCTAAGGCATGTTACTTCATTCAAAACATGGTTTTAAATGCTTAATTATGAAATAGTATGTGGTGACTATGATTAAGAATGTATTCAAGTGTGAAGATGACTAAAATCTATGGGACTAATGATTTTTAACTTGTCATGTGCATTGGAAATCCGTGAGACGATTGTTGGAAGGTTTAGGTTGTGTTTTTCTTGTTTAGTGTCGTTTTGTTTTTGGTTTCTTTTGTTTTGTTTTGCTCGAGGACTAGCAAAAGATAAGTGTGGGGGTATTTGATAGGAGCATATTCATGCGACTTAAATGGCTTGTTCTCGTGCATTTACGTTATGTTTCTTTAGTTATTTTAGTACTTTAAGCTATTTTCGTGTGTTTGTAGGTCTAAAGGGCTAAAGGAGCAAAAAGATGCATTTTGGAGACTTTTGGAGCACTTTTGGGCTAAGGATGGATAGCTTATGCTTGGAGCCAAAGTGTTGGACGAAAATTGAAGACCTAATTGAAGACCAAAGTGTTGGAACCTTGTTTCCTTTAGTTTTAGGACATTTAAACCTTTCCTAATCCCAATCATGCCATGCATAACACACATCCATTCTAACACATTGTCATTGCACATGCATTTCCTTCATTAATTAACCCACATGCTCCCATTACTTATCATAACCACTTATCACATCATAACCACATATCATATCACTTATCACTTATCACTTATCATCATCACTTTAGCTTTAATTCACATGCACATTCACTCACCACAAACATTGCACATGCATACCTATTCCACAAATCAGCCACACATTCACACCTTTCTCCCTAAAACCGTGCACATGCTATCACCATGCATCCACATGCACTTGTTCCCCTTTCATCATTCCATCCACTCATTCATCAAACCACTCCCATCCATTTCATCATTGCAAACATTCAAACAAACACCACACAATGCCGTGGCTCCTATCCCATTTCCAGATTTCCCCTTTGCATTTCCCCTTCATAAATCAGCCACATGCACTTTAATCATTCAATCACACCAACACACATTCAATCTCCAACCTTTGCCGTGCATTACTCTTCAGATTTCCAACATATTCACATGCATTCATCATCATTCTACCTTGCATTTCACATGCATTCCATCTTTTAATTTAATTACATGCACATTCACCTTGCCTTTGCAGAAAATCCACTTCATAACACATGCATCTTGGCAGATTTCACATGCACTCATGCACATTCACCTTAATCATTCACATAGCTTTAATCCACATGCATTTCCACCTAGATTTCCACCTCACAACCACCAGAAATCAACCAAAACCGTGCATTCCCTTTCATTTCTGTCAAAGCACATGCATTTCCACCCTTTAATCACATGCACAAACAGCCACATGCATCTCCCATCACCATTTCAGATTTCCACCAAGTTCCTAGCTGTCATGTTCCCCCCATTTCACCTATAAATACTCATTCATTCATTCACAATTCATTTCACAACAGAAATTGGTCCCTTGGGGCCGTGCCCTTCACAAAGTCCATCCATTCCATTCAAACACTCATCCATTGCAGAAATGTAGACATCAAACCACCATTGTGCCGTGCCTTCCCCTACAAATCCAAACACCATCCTTCCATTCCTTCACCACTACCCAAACCATTCACACCATCAAACTATCCCTAGACCTTGTGCTACAACGAAGAGGAAGATAAGAGTGCCTAAACGTTCATACAATTCAAGTTTGAGTTGTTGGAATGTTTAGGTGTTTCTTTGATTTCTATGTTTAATTTCAATACTCTATGTTTTGTACGAATGAGGCATGGAAGAGAAGAGTGCCTAAACGTTCATACAATTCAAGTTTGAGTTGTTGGAATGTTTAGGTGTTTATTTGATTCTCTTTGTTTTGTATCATAAGGAACTAAACCCCCCTTGGCTAGGGGGTAATTTGAAATATATGTTTATGCTTGCGTTTTGATTTGATTACTTCTAATTTCGTTTCATAAGTTGTGATTCAATTTGTTTAACTATTTGATTGATAACTTATTTATGTATGTTTATTAAGAGTGCACACTTAATTTTCATGCATGAATATGATGCTAGAATATAAGTGAGTTTCACCTAATAGTTACGAACTTATATTCACAAGTAGTGGAGGTTGCTTATAAACAATCGCGTTAAATGAATTCTTGGCAAGAGTATCATGCATTCATAGTTACAATTGCCTCGTCAATACTTATAATTTTCATAGAGCGTAATGATTCTTGCTTGTATCTCTATTATGCAATCATGTAGGGGACTTGTGGGGAATGTTTTGAATTGTTGTATGCGCTAACCCATCCAATTCAATAACGTTAGGAAGATTTGAAGGTTAATTAGTGCATCACGGTTAACTTGGGGTGTTGAGAATTAATGATTTATTGAAACGCAATTGGAAATCATTTTATTATACAAGTGTAACATATGTGAAGATGAAGCTAAGTGTGGGGGAATTTGATAGGAGCATATTTATGCTACTTAGTTATGTTGTTTCCTTGCATTTATGAAGTTAATTACTATTTATTTCAGTCTTTTAAGTTATTTTCGTATGTTTTTAGGTCCTAATGGCAAAAGGAGCAAGAAAGTGCATTTTGAGGCTATTTGGAGCATTTTTGGGCATGGATTGGATAGCTTAACCATGGAGTAAAGAGGATGGACGAAATTGAAGTCAAGAAGAGCTAGGAAATGCTACAAATCTGGTGGAAGAAGTCCTAATGCAATGAAGATAAGGAAGAAGCAAGAAACAAGGAACCTTATCCAACCTTATCCAACCTTATCTTATCCTATCCTAACTCCAACATTATCCTATTCTATCCTATCCAAATCAGGTTAGGACTTACACCTAGCTAATTAGAGGGAATTAAGTACACATTTAAATACCTAAATCAGTTTCTAGAAGCCTTATCCACTCAAATGCCGCAAGAACACCATTCCTTGTAGGTTTAGGAATTGCAATCCTTCTCCTACACAAATATCATGTATCCTCGGCCCTTTAGGTTTAGGAATCTGCCCTAAACCACCCCTTCTAGAAGTCTAAATTCTGCCAAAAAATACCTAGTTTCTAGAAGCCCTTAATTTCTGGCGAAAATTCCCTATCCCTTTCCCTTTTGGTTTCTACAAAGACTTAACCCTTTTTCCATGGGATTGTGCAATCCTTGTCCTTCACTAAGTGTGCATAATTAGCCTATATAAACAGCCAATGCCTCACCATTTAATCCATCCACTCACACATTCATTCATTCATACTTTCATCCATCAAACACCACAATCCATTCTACACCACCCTAGTGCCGCAAGCAAGGAAGCAAGGAGAGGAGGACTTGTGCAATCTGCCATCCAAGGAGGGTTCGAAATCTGCCATTGGAGTGTGGAGAGTTTCTAGGTGTATTCTATCCTTAGTCTTAGTTCAATGTTTAAATTTAATTATCTTTGTTTTGCGAACATGAGGAACTAACTTCTTTTTAGTTAGAGGAGAATTTGAAGCCATGATTATATGTTTTATATGAATTGATTACGTCCGGTTATTATTTCTTAAGGCATGAATGTGATTTGCTTATCTAAGTTATTAAAACTGGTTTATGTATGTGGGTTGGGGGTTAATACTTAATTTGCATGCATAAACTTGATGCTAGAGTATAGGGGGGTTTCACGTAATTGTTATTCACTTATATTCAAAAGTAGTGGAGGTTGCTAGTCACAATCCCGTTAAGTAAATCCTTGGTATGAGTCTCATGTGTTTCATAGTGATGAATGCCTTGTCAATGCTTATAGTTTTCACAAAACTTAATGACTTTTGATATGTATCTTTGTTATGCGTCTCATATAAAGAACTTGAAAAAGATAATTTGGTTTAGATGCGTATTCCATCTAATTCAATGAAATAAGGAAAACTTGAGGGTTAGTTGTGCGATGCAACTAATTTGGGGCGTTGTCATTCATAGTCTAAAGGAATAATAACTGGACATTGGTTTGTATGCATATATCATGTGTGGAGAAGGACCCTCTAACTAGCCTTTTACCCATTTATTTTACCTAAATTCGTTTTTCAAAAGTGTTTTCTACTAAGTTTTTGTTTTGAGTCTAAAATTCGTCAAAAACAATCCCCATGTTATTTAGTCTTCATATTTGAGTCAAAACTTGTTTTCCTTGAGTCTTTTGAGTCTAGTCAAGTCCTATTTTCGTCCAAAACCTTTATTGAGTCTAAAAGTGAGTCTTTTTGAGTATTGGTTGCTGTTTTAAGTGTCTAAAGTTAGTTTTGAGTCCATAGAGTCTAGTTTAGTGTTTTTGAGTCTTATTTACATAGATTAGCATCCCTAGTTAATCCCCGGTCTAGAACGATCCCTACTTACATCTCTACTACAATGTCACAAATAGGGTTTAATTTGTGTGTCAAGTTAATTTTCACATCAGATTCCGAATCTGAAATTGAAGAAGAAGAAAGCATGGCGGCGGACAATAGAACAATCAAAGAACTTTCGGCCTCGGGACTAGACAATGCCGTACCTTTGTGCATTCAATATCCTATGGCTGCCCAAGGCAAGACCGATGAGTTCGAATTGAAGTCTAGCTTGTTGCATCACATTCCCAAATACCATGGGTTGTCCATGGAAGATCCAAACAAGCATCTTAAGGAGTTTGAAGTGGTATGTTCGAGTATGACACCCATTAATGTCGATGGAAACATTTTGAAGATGAAGGCCTTTCCATTCTCTCTTCTAGAAAAGGCTAAAGATTGGCTATACGAATTGGCACCCGGAACCGTCACTTCTTGGGAAAGCATGAAGCGGGCATTCTTAGAGAAATTCTTCCCAACTTCACGAGTGATTCTTTTGAGGAAGAAAATAAGTGGCATTCAACAAAGCCACGGGGAGTCTTTTCCAGCATATTATGAGCGTTTCAAAGCCCTTGTTGCATCTTGCCCACAACATCAAATGAAGGAAGAACTTTTAATTCAATATTTCTACGAGGGGCTTCTTCCAATAGAGAGACAAATGCTAGATGCCTCGGCGGGAGGCGCTTTGGTTGACAAAACACCCATGGCGGCCAAGGTTTTAATTGCAAATAGAGCGTTGAATGCACAACAATATGAAGGTGTTGGTCAAAGAGACACCCCACGGCATCAAGTGAATGAGGTAAGTTCCCAATCCGACATTCAATCTCAATTAGCTAATCTTACTTCTATTATGTCTCAGATGGCCGAAGGAATGAGGATACAAGGACCAAGTGTATGTGGCGTATGTTCTATCCAAGGACATCATTCGGACATGTGCCCTCAATTGATTGAGAATGGGGGATGGGAAAGTGCAAATGCCATTGGATTTCCAAGCCAAAATCAGCCAAGGAATGATCCATATTCCAACACATACAATCCGGGTTGGAGAGACCATCCAAACTTCAAGTGGAGGGAGCCTCAACAATCATTGTTCTAGGGGCTGTTTTAATGTGTGATGCATCTGATTATGCTCTAGGGGCTGTTTTAGGACAAAGGAAAGACAAGAGGCCGCATGTCATCTACTATGCCTCACGGACGTTGAATGATGCCCAACTAAATTATTCCACAACCGAAAAAGAACTTTTGGCTATTATATTTGCATTAGATAAGTTTAGATCATATCTTCTTGGTACTAAAGTAATTGTTTTCACTGACCATGCAGCCTTGAAGTATCTTCTCACCAAAAAGGAGGCCAAGCCAAGACTCATTCGTTGGATGCTCCTACTTCAAAAGTTCGATCTTGAAATTCGAGACAAGAAAGGATGTGAAAACGTGGTGGCTGACCACCTTAGCCGAATGATGGGTAAAGAAGAGTCCATTCCCATCTCAGAAACATTCCCGGATGAGCAACTTCTGTCCATTGAGGTAAGAACCCCTTGGTATGCCGATTTGGTCAATTTCTTGGTGTCTAAGCAAGTTCCTAGTACCCTAAACAAGTTCCAACGTGATAAACTTGTTCATGATGCACGTTTTTATGTTTGGGATGATCCATATTTGTTGAAATTCTGCCCAGATCAGATTGTGCGTAGATGTGTGCATGAATCTGAGTTTAATTCCATTCTTACATTCTGCCATACTTATGCATGTGGGGGACATTTTGGCACCAAAAGGACAGCCCTAAAGGTGTTACAATCTGGATTTTACTGGCCTAATCTCTTTAAAGATGCTAAAATGTTTTGTTTAACATGTGATAAGTGTCAAAGAACAGGTAACATAGGGCCTAAGGACCAAATGCCGCAACAATCTCTCTCTTTTGTGGAAATTTTTGATGTTTAGGGTATCGATTTCATGGGCCCCTTTCCTCCATCTTTTGGTTTCACTTACATCTTGCTAGCTGTCGATTATGTTTCCAAATGGGTGGAAGCCAAAGCCACCCGTACTAACGATTCTAAGGTTGTTGCAGATTTTGTGAAATCTAATATTTTTGCTAGGTTTGGGATGCCACGAGTTTTAATCAATGATGGGGGTTCTCACTTTTGTAACCGCACCATTGAAGCTTTGCTCAAGAAGTATAACGTTACGCATAAGGTTTCAACACCTTATCACCCTCAAACTAATGGGCAAGCTGAGGTTTCAAATAGGGAAATCAAACAAGTCCTAGAGAAAACCGTGGGACCCTCAAGAAGAGATTGGAGTTTGCGCTTGGACGATGCATTGTGGGCCTATCGCACGGCTTACAAAACTCCCCTTGGCATGTCACCTTTTCGGCTTATCTATGGTAAGCTATGTCATTTGCCCGTTGAGTTAGAGCACAACGCACATTGGGCTGTGAAAACCTTCAATATGGACATAGACGCTGCGGGAGTTCATAGGAAGCTCCAGTTAGATGAACTTGAGGAGATTAGGAACGAGGCTTACGAGAATGCTCGCATCTACAAAGACAAGACGAAGGCTTATCATGATAAGATGCTTCGTACCAAAACGTTCTCCAAGGGGCAGAAAGTGTTGCTTTTTGATTCAAGACTTCGGTTATTCCCTGGTAAGTTACGTTCTAAATGGATTGGACCTCTTGTTGTTACTAATGTTTTTCCTCATGGTGCAGTCCAAGTCCAAAGCTTAAAAAGAAGCCAAGAATTCAAGGTGAACGGACATAGATTGAAGCCCTACTATGAGAACTTGGTGGAGCATGTTGTGGAAGAGATTGCCTTGCATGCCGTGGCTTCCAAATTGGAGTGAAGATATTCTTCGTCCTGCTGTACGACATTAAAGCAAGCGCTAGGTGGGAGGCAACCCATCCATTCAACAAAGGAAGCCCTAGGAATCTCCCAAATTCCAGATTTGCGTTCCTCAAACCCTTCTCTTTGTTGTTGTTTCTAATCTGCCATGTTATGTTGTTTAGTTGCTGTTTGTGTGTTTACTTGTGTTTTGTGTGAATTTATGTTTAAAACATTGAGGACAATGTTTGATTTAAGTGTGATTTAAGTGTTTTGTGTAACTAAGTTTATTTGATGCAAATTCGTGGGATTTTATCACCCATAACTTCAAGTGTTGTTCCTTGCTGTTTTAAAGTGTTTTTAAGCTGTTTTGGAGTGTTGATGCGAGAATTATACGCACACAAATTAAACCCTCTTTTTGTCAATTGTAGTATATGTATAAGTAGGGATCGTTCTGGACCGGGGATTAGGAGGGATTGTTAATCACTTGGATTTGACTCAAAAACGTAAAAACACAATATAAAACACTAAACTAGACTCAAAGAATGTAAAACTAAACTTTAAAACACTAAAACAAACCAAAAGACTCAAAACAGCCTTAAAAACACTTTCTGGGCAGTTTTGAGCACCTTGAGTACTTTGGACGAATTTGGGAAATAAATTGATTCAAAACACTTAGAAACACAAACTAAATGTATTTCTAACTAATCTAACACTTTAAAAGAAATGGGGGAAAGGTTTTGACGAATTTAAAATTAAAACAGAAACTTAGAATTAAAACAGATTCTAAAAATGAAATGGATGAAATAAAATGATGAGAAACTAGTTAGAGGGTTCCTTATCCACACATGAACATGAGCATATAATTTGACTCCCAGTTATGACTTCAACGAACGATGAATGACAATGCTCCAAGTTAATTAGGTTCGCTTAAACTAACTTTCAGATTTCCCTACATTCATTGGATTGAATGGGATACGCATTACAACCAAATTATTCCTAATCAAAGTCCCTAGCCATGGAATACGCATGATAGAGACATTCAACAAGGATCATTAAGTTCAATGGAAACATAAACATCGACTAGGCATTCATAACTATGGAATACGCATGTTAATCCAGCCTAGGGTTTACTAAACACAATCGTGACTAGCGATTTTTACTACTCATGAATATAAGTTCATAACGATTAGGTGAAATTCCCTTATATCCTAGCATCAAGTTTAGGCATGCAAATTAAGTGTCGACCCTCAACCCACATACATAAACAAGTTCTTAATCAAAACAGAAAAGTAAACCACATCTAAAGTTCGTGAATTCATAACTGGAGTAAATCAAATCATAACCAACATATGTAAATGGCTTCAAATTCGCCTCTAACTAAAAAAAGAAATTAGTTCCACATGTTTAACATAATTGAACAACAAGTTAAATTAAACATGAAAACATAAACAAGTCAATAAACTAGACAGAAAGTAAATATGAAATTGAAATAGAATGAATGGAATTGAAATGGATGAATGCTAGCTAAGGGGTTCATCTCCACACATGTTACACTTGCATAATAAAATGATTTCCAATTGCATTTCAATAAACCATGAAACTCAACACCCTGGGTTAATTAGGTCCGCTTAAATTAACCGTCAAGTTCTCCTTAAGTTAATGAATTGGATGGGTTAGCGCAACGCAATCCACAACATTCTCCAAAAGTCCTTTACGTGAACAGCATAATAAAGATACAATCAAAGATCATTAAGCATCATGAAAATTATAAGTATTGACGAGGCATTCATTACTATGGAATACGCATGAAACTTATGCCAAGAATTCGTTTAACGCAATTGTTTATAAGCAACCTCCACTACTTGTGAATATAAGTTCATAACGATTAGGTGAAACTCACTTATATTCTAGCGTCATATTCATGCATGAAAATTAAGCGCGCATTCTCAATAAACATACATAAATAAGTTATCAATCAAACGGTTAAACAAATTGAATCCACAACTTATGAAACGCAATTAGAAGTAATCAAATCAAAATGCAAGCATAAACATATATTCAAATCACCCCCTAGCTAAAGGGGAGTTTAGTTCCTCATACGTACAAAACAAAGAGAATCAAAGAAACACCTAAACATTCCAACAACTCAAACTTGAATTGTATGAACGTTTAGGCCCTCTTCTCTTCCATTCCTCATTCGTACAAAACAAAGAGTGTTGAAATTAAACATTGAAATCAAAGAAACACCTCAACATTCCAACAACTCAAACTTGAATTGTATGAACGTTTAGGCACTCTTCTCTTCCTCTTCATTGTAGCACAAGGTCTAAGGATAGTTTGATGGTGTGAATGGTTTGGGTAGTGGTGAAAATGGAAGGATGGTGTTTGGATTGTAAGGGAGAGCACGGCAAGGTGTTGTGGTTTGATGTCTACATTCTGAAAATGGAAGAGTTTGTGACTGAAATGTGTATGAATGAGTGTGTATGCAATGGATGCTTATTTATAGGTGAAATGGGGGGAACATGACAGCTAGGAGGGAATGTGGCTGCATGTTTGAATGATTAAAGGATGCATGTGGGTTGGAATTGCATGTGCAATGAATATGTGGCTGCATGTGCAAGGGGACAATCTGAAAATGCATGTGAAAGCATGTGTTGGCTGCAATGATGAAATGGATGGGAGTGCATGTGGCTTAATTAATTAAAGGGAGTGCATGTGCAATGTTTTAAAGGATGGAATGCATGTGAATATGATGGAAATCTGATGGGAACTCACGGCAATGATAGTGTTTGTTTGAATGATTGCAGATTGTGTGGGTGAGTGATTAGGTTGGAAATGCATGTGAATGCAAGGTGTGAATGATTATGAGTGCATGTGGGTGAATTAAAGGATGGAATGCATGTGAATTAGGTTGGAAAGGCTGATTTATTTGAAGATGCATGTGCAATGAAGTGGAATGACAGCTAGGTTGAATATGCATGTGGAATGACAACTAGGGTGTGTTGGTGTGTGTATGGGAATTTCTGGTTCTAAGGCTTTGTTTGATTGGGCTAGGCCCTTTGTTTTATGTCCTAAAGTGCATAAGTGGCCTTCAATTTCGTCCATCCTCTTGGCTCCATGGTTAAGCTATCCAATCCATGCCCAAAAATGCTCCAAATAGCCTCAAAATGCACTTTCTTGCTCCCTTTGCCATTAGGACCTAAAAACAAATGAAAATAGCTTAAACTACTAAAACAACTATGAATTAACAACATAAATGCACGAAAACAAGCTAAGTAAGTCGCCTAAATATGCTCCTATCAAGTGTTTTAGTGTGTTTTGTTTTATAACTCCGAAAATCACATAAAAATTTGAACAACATGTTTTGAAAAGCCTAAAAAGAGTGTTTTGAGTCGTTTTTGTGTGTTTGCGTCTTAGGGTACCTTCCAACACAATGATGAGGATTTAGTTTGTAATTGCATGACTGTTAAAAAGAGTTATAAACATGGAGAGAAGTTTGATTTACTCTTGGTATATGCTTGGTTATGGTTATAATATATGACTTCACATGCAATCATAAAAGAAAAATTCGTTTTTGTAACATGCTTGAAGGAAGGAACTCAAACAAACGCTACAACCTTGTGAGACTTGAGCCTACACGTTATTTGGAGAGTTAAAATTTGTGCATTATTGTTTTCTAAAGTCGTTGCATGGTCTCATTATTCTTTGCTTGGTTACTACTTAGAAGGCGTTTCATCATATAGTTCCAAATGCTAGAACTCATGCCCATTTCATTCGAAGCATGTTATTGATTTACATAACACAAATTCAAGAAGAAGTTGTGTAGTGACCACCACCAAAGCCAAATTGCCGTGTATCCTACTTCATTATATGTTTAAGTTAACCCCGTTGAGCCTTGTTTAGCCTTTATTCTTTGTTAACCCACATTATCCTCACCTAGCCTAGTTTAAGATAGTCCACACCCTTGTTCTTAAAAGATAGTGAGCATGACTTAAATGAATTCCTTTTGAGTTACATTATGCAAGAAAATGAGTGTGGGGGAGGGAATGTTTGTTCTTAAGTTTATATGTATGTTTTGAGATTCAAAAGAAAAGAAAAAGTTGTGAAAAACGTATGAAAAAGAAAAACAGAAAAGAAAAGAAAGAAAGAAAGGAAAAAGAGCTTGAAAAGATGTAAGAATGAGTGATTAAGTGTTGAATGTTGAAGAAAGGGTCCAAAACACCAAATCTGGCCCTAAATTGTCTAAATTTTCCCTTGTTGTTCAAACGTTGAGTTTTCATTCAAAAGTGAATTCTAAGTTGATTCAAATGCTTTGCTCACTATTTCTTTAAGAACCTTTGTTTTCCATATCCCTTCTTTGTTAGCCAAACACCCCAAGCCCCATTACAACCCGTGACTTCAATCTTGAGTGTTTGATAGGAGCATATTTAGGCGACTTACTTAGCTTGTTTTCGTGCATTTATATTGTTAATTCATAGTTGTTTTAGTAGTTTAAGCCATTTTCGTGTGTTTTTAGGTTCATATGGCTAAGGAAGCAAAAAGATGCATTTTGGAGCATTTTGGAGCAAAATTGGACTTGGAATGGATAGCTTATGTTTGGAGCAAAAGGAATGGATGAAATTGAAGGATTCCTAATCCATTGCAGCCACATGTGCCCATAATCATTCACACCTTGCAGCCACATGCATTCACTCTTCATAAATCAGCCACATGCACATTCAATCATTCACACCAAAACCTTGCACATGCTTTCCCATTTCATTATTCATTCACTTTGCACCACCAATTCAGCCACATGCACTTATTCCTTCATTATTTCACCCACATGCTCTCCCATTTCAGATTGCATTCCATTCATTCCACCCTTTAATCACATGCATAAATCAGCCACATGCATCTCCCATCACTATTTCAGATTTCCACCCACCTCCTAGCTGTCATGTTCCCTCTTATTTACCTATAAATAAGCATGCATTTCAGCCACAATTCATTCACACTCATTCATACACACTCATTCACACACTCATTCATACACATTTCATTCACTCTTCCATTTCAGAATGTAGACATCAAACACCCTTGCCGTGCTCTCCCTTACAATCCAAACACCATCCTTCCATTTTCACCACTCCCCAAACCATTCACACCATCAAACTCACCTTAGACCTTGTGCCACAACGAAGAGGAAGAGAAGAGTACCTAAACGTTCATACAATTCAAGTTTGAGTTGTTGGAATGTTTAGGTGTTTCTTTGATTTCAATGTTTAATTTCAATACTCTTTGTTTTGTACGTATGAGGAATGGAAGAGAAGAGTGCCTAAACGTTCATACAATTCAAGTTTGAGTTGTTGGAATGTTTAGGTGTTTCTTTGATTTCAAAGTTATGAGGAAATTCGAAATATATGTTTATGCTTGCATTTTGATTTGATTACTTCTAATTGCGTTTCATAAGTTGTGCTTCAATTTGTTTAACCGTTTGATTGATAACTTATTTATGTATGTTTATTGAGAGTGCACGCTTAATTTTCATGCATGAATATGACGCTAGAATATAAGTGAGTTTCACCTAATAGTTACGAACTTATATTCACAAGTAGTGGAGGTTGCTTATAAACAATCGCGTTAAACGAATTCTTGGCATAAGTTTCATGCGTATTCCATAGTAACAAATGCCTCGTCAACACTTATAATTTTCATAGAGCGTAATGATTCTTGCTTGTATCTCTATTATGCAATCATGTAGGGGACTTGTGGGGAATGTTTTGAATTGTTGTATGCGCTAACCCATCCAATTCAATAACGTTAGGAAGATTTGAAAGTTAATTTAAGCGGACCTAATTAACTTGGAGCATTGAGAATTCATGGTTTATTGAAATGCAATTGGAAATCATTTTATTATGCAAGTGTAACATGTGTGGAGAAGAACCTTTTAGCTAGCATTCATCCATTCATTTTCATCGCATTCATATTTACATTCTGTCTAGTTTATTAAACTTGTTTCGTTATTTCAATTTTCGTCAAATTAAAATCCCCCTTTACTTTATTGTCTAATTTAGTTAGAAAGTGTCTTAGTTTGTGTTTATAAGAGTTTTGAGTCATTTTGTTACACAAATTCGTCCAGATTTGTGTTTGTGCTCAAATCTGCCCAGAAAGTGGTTTTTAGGCAGATTTGAGTGTGTTTGTGTTGTTTTGAGTCTTTTGGTTTGTTTTAGTGTTTTAAAGTTTAGTTTTGCATTCTTTGAGTCTAGTATAGTGTTTTATATTGTTATTTTATGTTTGAATCAAGCCATAATCTTAAATTCGTCCAACATTGGGTTTAAGGTCAGAAACTGCCTAGTTAGTGTTTTTAGGCAGTTTTGAGTCTTTTGAACTTGTTTTGAGTCCTTTGAGTCTTTGTGAACGTTTTTAACTTTGTTTTTATGTTTTTGAGTCAAATCCAAGTGATTAACAATCCCTCCTAATCCCCGGTCCAGAACGATCCCTACTTATACTTATACTACAATTTGACGAAAAGAGGGTTTAATTTGTGTGCGTATAATTCACGCATCAGTGTTATGTGTTTCAATTTGTGGAGTTTGAACTTGGTATGAGCATATGGTGTCACTGGTTCTCGCATCTAAGTAGTAGCATTCCATTCATGAGATCATATCTAAACATGCTTATTAACTCCAGAAATTGCTTTCTTTGTGATACATATATGTGAGTGTTCGTTTTCATGTTTACATCAATCTTCTCACATATAACTAGATTAGGGTGTGTAGTTAGAAAATCTGAGTGAAAATTGAGTGCATATCTTGTAAGGAATTGGGCAAATTCTCTAAGGCATGTTACTACATTCAAAACATGGTTTTAAATGCTTAATTGTGAACTAGTATGTGGTGACTATGATTAAGAATGTACTTAAGTGTGAAGATGACTAAAATCTGTGGAGATAATGAATTTTAACATGTCATGTGCATTGGAAATCCCTGAGGCAAATGTTGGAAGGTTTAGGTTGTGTTATGTTCGTTTTGTCTCGTTTCGTGTTCCTTTATTTGTTTTGTTTTGCTCGAGGACTAGCAAAAGCTAAGTGTGGGGGAATTTGATAGGAGCATATTTAGGCGACTTAGTTGGCTTGTTCTTGTGCATTTAAGTCTTTTAAGCCATTTTCGTATGTTTTCAGGTTCTAAGGGCTAAAGGAGCAAAGAAGTGCATTTTGGAGTCTTTTGGAGCACTTTTGGGCTAAAGATGGATAGCTTATGCTTGGAGTCATAGTGTTGGACGAAATTGAAGACCAAGTGAACCTAGAATCGAAGGAAGAAGGAGGAATCAAGAATTGGAAACCAGTTTCCATTATGAGGAGTTTCTATTTTTGAAAGGTTTCCAATTGTGCAAGTTTCTAAATAATGTTGGTTGCCTAAATCACATGTTCTAGAAGCCCTAGACATGTCCTAAATTGTGCCGCACCTTACCTTCCTTTTCTCTCCCAAAATCTGCAAGATTATGTCACAATCCCTTTTTTAAAAGTCTTAGCCGCACCTATACATTCCCTTTCACTCAAAATCTGCAAGTTTTGCACTTTCCCCTTCTTTTCCTCCCTTTGCCGCAAGACTTAGCCTTTTCCCCTAATTCCTGATTTCAATTACCTATTCTAAAGGGATTTAACTTAATTCCTGATTCTTAGAATTGATTTGGGGAATTAAACACTTACTTATTTCCTATGCAAGCCTTGTCGTGCACCTCCCTTGACCTTTCCTCTTCCTTGCCGTGCAAGGGAGATGGTTCTTTCCTATTTCTAAAAGCTTTTGACTTAAATTCTGATTACCTAAATAACCTAGGGTTTTAATTCCTGAAATCCTATTAATAAACCTCCTTGTTGCAGCCACAAATTATTCATTCATTCACCATTCACGCCAGAAATTCAACCCTTCCCTCTAACACATCAATACTTCACCATTCTCCATATTTTCTGCCCAAAACCAACCTTTGCCGTCCCCTACATCCATCCCAACCCTAAATCCATCATTCTACATCATCCATAATCCCCTAAACTCACCAAACCTCTTGTGCCGCAGCAATTAGGAGAGGAAGGAGGCCTTGAACGTTTCATGCTCGCAGATTGGAGCGTTCTTAGGTGTACTTCGTTATTGTTTTCAATGTTTACTTTGTTATTACTTTCTGAGTTTGCTGTAATCATGAGTGGCTAAACCCCTAATTAGTTAGGGGAAAGTTTGAAGCCATGAACATGTTTGAGATATGAATTGATTTCTTCCAATTGTGATTTGTTAAGTTGTGATTGCAATTCAATTATCTGTTTTATTGAAAACTTGTTCTTGTATGTTGATTAAGGATGCATACTTAGTTTTCATGCATGAACTCATTGCTAGTTTATAAACGAGTTTCACCTAATCGTCACAAGTTTATAAACATGAGTAGTGAAGGTTGCTAGTCACAACCGCGTTAATTGAATTCTTGGCAAGAGTATCATGCATTCATAGTTACAATTGCCTCGTCAACACTTATGATTTTCATAGAGCATAATGATCTCTCACTGTATCTCTTCTATGCATTCATGTTGAGGACCGTTGGAGAATAATTTGAATTGTCGCATGCATCATCCAATTCAATGACATAAGGAAATCTGAGGGTTAATTAGTGCATCACGGTTAACTTGGGGTGTTGAGCATCATAGTTAGTGAAAAGCAATTGGAAAATCAATTCATATACAAATGTGTCATGTGTGGAGAATGGACCTCTAACTAATCCATCCATCATCTTGTTTCCAAAAATTCGTTTTACAATCTGCCTAGTTTTATAACTTGTTTTGTTATTTCAATTTTCGTCAAATCAAAACCCCCCCTTTACTTTCTTGTTCTATAGTGTTTAGAATCTGTTTAGTTTGTGTTTTAAAGTGTTTTGAATCAACCTATAATCTTAAATTCGTGCAAAATTGTGTTTAGAGTAAGAAACTGCCTAGTTAGTGTTTTTAGGCAGTTTTGAGTCTTTTGAACTTGTTTCGAGTCCTTTGAGTCTTTGTGAACGTTTTTAACTTTGTTTGTATGTTTTTAAGTCAGTTTAGAGGTTTTAGCAAGCTCTCCTAATCCCCGGTCCAGAACGATCCCTACTTGCATCCTTACTACAATTTGACAACAAGAGGGTTAATTTGTGTGCTTAACTATTTACGCATCAGAATGGAAAGGCCTTCATCTTCAAAATACTCCCATCCACGTTGATGGGTGTCATACTTGAGCAAACTACTTCAAATTCCTTAAGATGTTTGTTAGGATCTTCCATGGATAGCCCATGGAATTTAGGAATATGATGTAATAAACTAGACTTAAGTTCAAATTCTTCCGTCTTACCTTGAGCTGCCGCGGGGTATTGTATGCATAAAGGAACGGCATTGCCCATACCTGAGGCAAAGAGCTCTTTGATCGTTCGATTGTCCACGGCCATGGTTTGTACTTCCACCACAACCTGTGCCGTGGCCTCTCCATCCTCACCTCCTTCGTCAAACTCGGAAGTAGAGTTAGAAGACGGTGGGTTAGGGTTTTGTTGATTCTTTTGCTTCCTCAAGGTCCGCTCAAAATCGTCGTCAAAGTCAAGGATGTGCTTACTAACAAGTTTTGAACTCCTAGTCATAAACTAGGACCTAGAAACAAGAACATGAATAAGGTCAGTAACTAAAACGAAAATATGTGAAAAAGAAATAAAAGAATTAACGAGGGATTAGCAAAGTTGCTAATCCCCGGCAACGGCGCCAAAATTTGATGCGAAAATAGTTAAGCACACAAATTAACCCTCTTGTTGTCAAATTGTAGTAAGGATGCAAGTAGGGATCGTTCTGGACCGGGGATTAGGAGGGCTTGCTAAAACCTCTAAACTGACTTAAAAACATGAAAACAAAGTTAAAAACGTTCACAAAGACTCAAAAGACTCGAAACAAGTTCAAAAGACTCAAAACTGCCTAAAAACACTAACTAGGCAGTTTCTGACTCTAAACACAATTTTGGACGAATTTAAGATTATAGGTTGATTCAAAACACTTTAAAACACAAACTAAACAGATTCTAAACACTATAGAACAAGAAAGTAAAGGTGGGTTTTGATTTGACGAAAATTGAAATAACAAAACAAGTTATAAAACTAGGCAGATTGTAAAACGAATTTTTGGAAACAAGATGATGGATGGATTAGTTAGAGGTCCATTCTCCACACATGACACATTTGTATATGAATCAATTTTCCGATTGCTTTTCATTAACTATGATGCTCAACACCCCAAGTTAACCGTGATGCACTAATTAACCCTCAGACTTCCTTATGTCATTGAATTGGATGATGCATGCGACAATTCAAATTATTCTCCAACGGTCCTCAACATGAATGCATAGAAGAGATACAGTGAGAGATCATTATGCTCTATGAAAATCATAAGTGTTGACGAGGCAATTGTAACTATGAATGCATGATACTCTTGCCAAGAATTCAATTAACGCGGTTGTGACTAGCAACCTTCACTACTCATGTTTATAAACTTGTGACGATTAGGTGAAACTCGTTTATAAACTAGCATCAAGTTCATGCATGAAAACTAAGTATGCATCCTTAATCAACATACAAAAACAAGTTTTGAATAAAACAGATAATTGAATTGCAATCACAACTTAACAAATCACAATTGGAAGAAATCAATTCATATTTCAAACATGTTCATGGCTTCAAACTTTCCCCTAACTAATTAGGGGTTTAGCCACTTATGATTACAGCAAACTCAGAAAGTAATAACAAAGTAAACATTGAAAACAAGAACGAAGTACACCTAAGAACGCTCCAATCTGCGAGCATGAAACGTTCAAGGCCTCCTTCCTCTCCTAATTGCTGCGGCACAAGAGGTTATTGTGAGTTTAGGGAGTTATGGATGATGTAGAATGATGGATTTAGGTTTGGGATGGATGTAGGGGATGGCAAGGGTTGGTTTTGGGCAGAAACTATAGAGAATGGTGAAGTATGGATGTGTTAGAGGGAAGGGATGAATTTCTGGCGTGAATGGTGAATGAATGAATACTTTGTGGCTGCAACAAGGAGGTTTATTAATAGGATTTCAGGAATTAAAACCCTAGGTTATTTAGGTAATCAGAATTTAAGTCAAAAGCTTTTAGAAATAGGAAATCAAATCAGAAATTCAAAGGAAACTACCTAAAAGTTGCGGCAATGGCATAAAACACAAAAGGAATGTGTTTTAATGCAATGAAATAGGAAAGAACCATCTCCCTTGCATGGCAAGGAAGAGGTGATAGGTGCATATTTATGCACCTTAGTTTAGCTTGTTCTTGTGCATTTATAGTGTTTTTCCTTAGTAAAGTAGTCTTTTAAGCTAGTTTTATGTATTTTCAGGATTTAAGGGCAAAGTATGCAAAAGGATGCATTTTGGAGCCTTTTGGAGCAAATTAGAGCTTGGAATGGATATCATATGCTTGGAGCCAAGAGGATGGACGAAATTGAAGACTTGAAGATGATGATTCCTACTTGAGCAAGGTTTCCTACTTGAAGTAGGAAAGTTAAATCCCAATGGCCTCAAGTTGCAGCAACAAAGAAGCTTTCCAAGTCCAAGAAGGAGAAGAATTCCAAGATGAAGAAGGATTAGCTTTCCTAATCCTAATACACAAGGTTTTCAGCCCCAAAGAGGAGTCCTAAACACTTTAGGACACCTTATCCTAATCCTATAGGGATGCCATGCACTTTACCTTATCTTGGAGGGTTTCTAGAAGCCCTAGATGCCCTATCCTATCTTTGCCGTGGGTTTTATCCAAATCCCCTTAGTTTTTAGGCTTTCTAGAAGCCCTAACATTATCCCTACAAAGGTGCCGCACCCTTATCTCTTTTTCCCTACAAATTTGGCCCTTAAAACATGATTCTAGGAACCTTATCTTATCTCCTACAAAAGTGGCGCCCCAAATCCTTCTAGAAGTGCTAATTTCTGCCCTATCCTTTAGTGCCGCACCTATCCCTTCTAGAAAGCTGATTTCCCTTGCCTTGCAAGGCATTCTAGAAGCCTTATCACCTTATCTCCTTACCTGCCGCACCTAGGAAGCATTATCCCTTTCTATTTCTGATTTCTAAGCCTATTTCCTTGTGGATTTGGGTTATTCAAGTCCATATCTGATTACCCTAGGGTTTTAAGTGCCTATATATACTTATATTAACCCCTAGATCAGACCACCACCTCTCATACACATTCATTAATTCCAGAAATTCGTCCAACCTGATAGGAGCATATTCATGCGACTTAAATGGCTTGTTCTCGTGCATTTACGTTATGTTTCTTTAGTTATTTTAGTCCTTTATGCTTCTTTTGTGTGTTTTCAGGTTCTAAGGGCAAAGTATGCAAAAGGATGCCTTTTGGAGCCTTTTGGAGCAAATTAGAGATTGGAATGGATATCATATGCTTGGAGCCAAGAGGATGGACGAAATTGAAGGATTCCTCCTCCATTGCAGCCACATGCATGATGCGAGATTTATACGCACACAAATTAACCCTCTTTTTATCATTTGTAGTATAGGTGCAAGTAGGGATCGTTCTGGACCGGGGATTAGGAGGGATTGTTAATCACTTGGATTTGACTCAAAAACATAAAAACAAAGTTAAAAAAGTTCACAAAGACTCAAAGGACTCAAAACAAGTTCAAAAGACTCAAAACTGCCTAAAAACACTAACTAGGCAGTTTCTGACCTTAAACCCAATGTTGGACGAATTTAAGTAATAACTTGACTCAAGAACGTAAAAACACAATATAAAACACTAAACTAACTCAAAGAATGTAGAACTAAATGCTTGAAACACTAAAACAAACCAAAAGACTCAAACATCACCCAAAACACTCAAAACTGCCTTAAAATCACTTTCTGGGCAGTTTTGAGCACTTTGGTGAATTTGGACGAAATTGGGAAATAAAATGAATCAAAACACTCATAAACACAAACTAAATTGATTTCTAACTAATTTGAACATTAAAGTAAAGGGGGAATTAGATTTGACGAAATTAAATAAAATACACATATTGTAATTAAAACAGATTGTAAAGATGAATTTGATGAAAATATGGATGGAATTGAAATGAATGAATGCTAGCTAAGGGGTTCATCTTCACATATGTTACACTTGTATAATAAAATGATTTCCAATTGCGTTTCAATAAATCATTAATTCTCAACACCCCAAGTTAACCGTGATGCACTAATTAACCTTCAAATCTTCCTAACGTTATTGAATTGGATGGGTTAGCGCATACAACAATTCAAAACATTCCCCACAAGTCCCCTACATGATTGCATAATAGAGATACAAGCAAGAATCATTACGCTCTATGAAAATTATAAGTATTGACGAGGCAATTGTAACTATGAATGCATGATACTCTTGCCAAGAATTCATTTAACGCGATTGTTTATAAGCAACCTCCACTACTTGTGAATATAAGTTCGTAACTATTAGGTGAAACTCACTTATATTCTAGCGTCATACTCATGCATGAAAATTAAGTGTGCACTCTTAATAAACATACATAAATAAGTTATCAATCAAATAGTTAAACAAATTGAATCCACAACTTATGAAACGCAATTAGAAGTAATCAAATCAAAACGCAAGCATAAACATATATTTCAAATTACCCCCTAGCCAAGGGGGGTTTAGTTCCTTATGATACAAAACAAAGAGAATCAAAGAAACACCTAAACATTCCAACAACTCAAACTTGAATTGTATGAACGTTTAGGCAATCTTCTCTTCCATGCCTCATTCGTACAAAACATAGAGTATTGAAATTAAACATAGAAATCAAAGAAACACCTAAACATTCCAACAACTCAAACTTGAATTGTATGAACGTTTAGGCACTCTTATCTTCCTCTTCGTTGTAGCACAAGGTCTAGGGATAGTTTGATGGTGTGAATGGTTTGGGGAGTGGTGAAAATGGAAGGATGGTGTTTGGATTGTAAGGGAAACTCACGGCACAAAGGAGTTTGATGGTCTACATTTCTGCAATGGATGAGGGAATATGGAAGAGTGAATGACAGAAATCTGTATGAATGAGTATGAATGAGAATGAATGAGAATGAATGCTTATTTATAGGTGAAATGGGGGGAACACGACAGCTAGGTTATGATGATGAATGCATGTGCAAAGTTGGTTGAATGATTATGAGTGCATGTGGCTGAAATAGCATGTGGAATGGCTGGAAATGCAAGGAGAATGCATGTGCACGGTTTTGGGAGAGAATGGGAGTGCAAGTGGTGATAGGAGCATATTCATGCGACTTAAATGGCTTGTTCTCGTGCATTTACGTTATGTTTCTTTAGTTATTTTAGTACTTTAAGCTATTTTCGTGTGTTTGTAGGTCCAAAGGGCTAAAGGAGCAAAAAGATGCATTTTGGAGACTTTTGGAGCACTTTTGGGCTAAGGATGGATAGCTTATGCTTGGAGCCAAAGTGTTGGACGAAATTGAAGACCTAATTGAAGACCAAAGTGTTGGAACCTTGTTCCCTTGAGTTTTAGGACATTTAAACCTTTCCTAATCCCATTCATCAACACATGCATCCACATGCATTCACCCTTTAAACCATTAAATCCACATGCTTTCCTATTCAATTAAATCAGCCACATGCATTCATCATCATAACCTAGCTGTCATTCCACTTCATTGCACATGCATCTTCAAATAAATCAGCCATTCCACATGCATATTCAACCTAGCTGTCATTGCACATGCATTCACTCTTTAATTCACATGCATTTACTCTTTAATTCACATGCAAAACATCCCATTCCATCTCCCATTTCAGATTGCATTCCATAATCATTCACTCACCTTTAATCCACATGCATCTTCCATAAATCAAATCAGCCACATTCACCACCACATTCACTCACCACAAACATTCCACATGCATTCATCAACATATCTAGTTGTCACTCACATGCATTTCCTTCATCATTTCCAACCCACATGTCCCTTTAATCATTCAAACATACACCCATTCACCACCAGAAATCATCCTTGCCATGAGTTCCCATCAGATTTCCATCATATTCACATGCATTCCATCCTTTAAAACATTGCACATGCACTCCCTTTAATTAATTAAGCCACATGCACTCCCATCCATTTCATCATTGCAGCCAACACATGCTTTCACATGCATTTTCAGATTGTCCCCTTGCACATGCAGCCACTTATTCAAAGCACATGCATCTCCCATCACCATTCCAGATTTCCACCACCCTCCTAGCTGTCATGTTCCCCCCATTTCACCTATAAATAACCCTTCATTGCAGCCAAAAAGGGGGGGATCCATTCACCACAGAAATAAGGCCTTTGTGCCAGAAATTCATCCATTCCATAAACACTTCCATTCCATTGTACATACCACCAACACTTCCCCCTTTGTGCCGTGAGTTTCCCTTACAATCCAAACACCATCCTTCCATTTTCACCACTCCCCAAACCATTCACACCATCAATCTATCCTTAGACCTTGTGCTACAACGAAGAGGAAGAGAAGAGTGCCTAAACGTTCATACAATTCAAGTTTGAGTTGTTGGAATGTTTAGGTGTTTCTTTGATTTCAATGTTAATTTCAATACTCTTTGTTTTGTACGTATGAGGAATGGAAGAGAAGAGTGCCTAAACGTTCATACAATTCAAGTTTGAGTTGTTGGAATGTTTAGGTGTTTCTTTGATTTCAAAGTTATGAGGAAATTCGAAATATATGTTTATGCTTGCATTTTGATTTGATTACTTCTAATTGCGTTTCATAAGTTGTGATTCAATTTGTTTAACCGTTTGATTGATAACTTATTTATGTATGTTTATTGAGAGTGCACGCTTAATTTTCATGCATGAATATGACGCTAGAATATAAGTGAGTTTCACCTAATAGGTACGAACTTATATTCACAAGTAGTGGAGGTTGCTTATAAACAATCGCGTTAAACGAATTCTTGGCATAAGTTTCATGCGTATTCCATAGTAACGAATGCCTCGTCAACACTTATAATTTTCATAGAGCGTAATGATTCTTGCTTGTATCTCTATTATGCAATCATGTAGGGGACTTGTGGGGAATGTTTTGAATTGTTGTATGCGCTAACCCATCCAATTCAATAACGTTAGGAAGATTTGAAGGTTAATTAGTGCATCACGGTTAACTTGGGGTGTTGAGAATTCATAGTTTATTGAAATGCAATTGGAAATCATTTTATTATGCAAGTATAACATGTATGGAGATAAACCCCTTAGCTAGGTTCCCATCCATTCCATTCCATCAAATTCGTTTTACAATCTGTTTAGTTTATTAACTTGTTTTGTTATTTCAATTTTCGTATAAATCTAAATCCCCCTTTACTTTATTGTCCAATTTAGTTAGAAAGTGTCTTAATTTGTGCTTATAAGAGTTTTGAGTCATTTTGTTACACAATTTCGTCCAAATTCACCAAAGTGCTCAAAACTGCCCAGAAAGTGTTTTTAAGGCAGTTTTGAGTGTTTTGGGTGATGTTTGAGTCTTTTGGTTTGTTTTAGTGTTTTAAAGTGTAGTTTTGCATTCTTTGAGTCTAGTATAGTGTTTCATATTGTTATTTTACGTTTTTGAGTCAAATCCAAGTGGTTAACAATCCCTCCTAATCCCCGGTCTAGAACGATCCCTACTTGCACCTATACTACAATTTGACGAAAAGAGGGTTTAATTTGTGTGCGTATAAATCTCGCATCAAATTTTGGCGCCGTTGCCGGGGATTAGAAAATTTGCTAATCCCTTGGATTGTTTTATTTTCGTTTGTTTTTATTTTATTCCAGTTTCTTAATGTTGTTTTGTTTCTTGTTCTAGGTACTAGTTTATGACTCGGAGTTCTCATCCGATTCGTGAACATATCCTGGAGTGATTGGGTTCTTCGTCCGGCTGCAAGACGTAAAAGAAAGCGCTACTTGGGAGGCAACCCAATGCACCGAATAAAACAAAGCATGTTCAAAAAAAAAAACAAAAAAATAAAAAAATAAAAAAACATGGCAGAACGATGGAGGCTTCACAAAGGTTGTTTACTTAAAGACCCACTACGTGGCAAAACTCTTGAAGCGGAAGGCATCGGGACGGAAGGCATCGGTGCAGAAGATATAGGAGCGGAAGGCATCGGAGCTGGAGGCATCGAAGATAGAGCATTCGAGGCCTCAATAATTGGCCAAACGCTAGATGATCCAGGAAAAAGGTGCCTCTGGAGGAAAGACGAAAACCTTTGACGGTCACTTTGAATCCGACCTTCAGACTCTTGCAGTTCATCAAGCTTCCTCTTCATGCCCGTCGAATAGTTGTTGGCAAGCACGTGTAAACTTCTATTCTCATGCTTAAGCAGTTTGATCTCCTGCTTAAGACTTTCCACCTCTGCCATTAATGATTCCACCTGACGGGAGCGGGCAAGCAGGCGTTGGCCCATGTTGGACACAGAGCTCGCACACTGAACACTAAGTGCGAGGGACTCTTGAACGGCCAACTCATCGGACCGTCCTGACAGCAGCCTACTATCTTTTGGAGTGAGGAGGTTCCTAGCTACTATTGTAGCTGTTGTGGCGTCCTGCATCACGGAGTCTTCACCTGTGAGAGGTCCGTTAGAAGATAAGAAAGAAGGGCGCCATACGTTACCTTGACGCGGCGCGCCCGTATCACTGCTAAGGCTCAATTCCAAGCTAAGGTTCGATGAGTTTGCCATTTTTCAAAAGTGTTCAAAGAGAAGGGATGGAGTTAAATTTCAAAGGCCCGGAGTCGATTTTCAAGAATGGGAAATCTTCAGAGTGTGTTTGTTGTGGTGATCGATAGCTCAATAAAAAAACCAAGGCGACGCGTCCACCAATTCAAAAAGCCGGAATTTCCGGCGTAATTTAGGCAACGCTTTCTCGGCTTTTCAGAAGACGCGTTCAACTTTGTCAAAAGATTTCTTCTTTTCAGACAACACGTGGAGGCCATCACCGCAACTACACATCTTTAGCCGACAAGCGCAAAGTTCGGCGATGCTTTCTCTGCTTTTCAGAAAACGCGTGCAGCTTTGTCAAAAGGAGCCGCATCCGCACTACTACGTGTCGTTCAGAAAGCAAAGGGGCGTCGTTCAGAAATCGAAGGGGCGCCTGCTCAGAAATCGAAGAGGCGTCGTTCAGATATCGAAGAGACATTTGTCGACAAGGGTAAAAGAACAATACCATCACTTGATATTATCTCTATATATGTCGACCTTCGTCTTTTATGGCAAGGCAAACTTGAAGAAAAATGCCCAACTCTCCCTCACCTCTGAGGGCGCACTCCCAGCAAAGCCTCTTGAAATACTCAATTTTTTCTCCCCCAAAGAAGATACCAGAAACCTGGAGTACAAATGAGGCAGAAGGAAACGGTCGGTCGAAGCATGCGGAGACAACCACAACAAATACATGTGCTGCTTCATTCGCCGTTTCTTCAAAAGCAAAGGTATCTCATATCATCAAGGTCTAAAGCAAAAGTATCTCATATCATCCTCTTTCCCTGTCTTTTTCTTTGTCCTTGTTCTTACTCGCATGGCAAAGTGAAAGAAGCAATCAGCCGGCTGATAAGAGCTTATTTAGGCGACTTACTTTGCTTATTCTCGTGCATTTACGTTGTGTTTCTTTAGTTATTTTAGTCCTTTGTGCTTCTTTTGTGTGTTTTCAGGATAATAAGACGTGTTTGACGAAAGGATACATTGTGGAGTGTTTTGGAGCACTATTGGGCTAAGGATGGATAACTTATACTTGGAGCCCAAGTGTTGGATGAAATTGAAGGCCTTGTATGCACTTGAAGACACAAAACAATGGCCCTAACCCAATCACATAACACCTTGCCATGGGCTTAACACAAACACCATTCCTTGCCATGCAAGGAGGAGCAATTTGGGTCCATTTCATGTACTTAAACTCTAGCCCAATCCACAATCACTTCAAAGCCATGCAAAACCTTTCAACACCCTTTAATCATCCCCCTTTAAGTTATGATTTTATTTCCTAACCCTACATGCATTATTTATTAGCATCTTCACATGCATTCACACACACTTTACACATTCAAACACTAGCCAAAACCGTGAGCTCCCATTCCTTTATGCCATTTTCAGATTTCCACCCACTAACCTAGTCATCAACACATGCATTTCCACCTTTCATCCACAATGATTCATGATTCATTCACTTTGCATCCTTTAATTCAATCACATACTTTCCCATTGTATAATACATCCACATGCATCTTTAACCAACAAACATTACAACCACATGCACTCCCATTCACTCAATGCCGTGGCTTCCCTTTGCACCCACATGCATCCTTTATTCTTCATCATTCCAACCATGCACATTTAATCATTCATTTCATCCCTATGCCGTGCACATTCCCTAACATTTCCAGCTTTTCTTCATCATTATTCACTCTTCATTCACATGCATTCACATGCATTTTCAACACACTACACAACACAAAGACCCATCTTGAAAATCAATGCCGTGGCCTACTCACAATTCCAGCATCTTCACATGTCTTTCTAGCTTTCCCTTTCATTTCCACCACTCATTCTTCATCATTTCAGCCACCTACATGCATTAATTATTAAACTCTTCATCATTGCATCCAGAAAATGAGCAAGAAAGCTTCCCAAACACATGCATACACACACCATTTCCAGCACATGCATGCTTAAACAAATAGCCATATGTTCCCTCCACTACTCCTATAAATACCCTTGCATTCATTCATTCAAGGATCATCTCATTCACAACACAACACTCCTCAAACACTTCCATTCTTTCCTTAGCCGTGAGTCCCCCCTCCCTACTAATCCAAACACCAACCATTTTTCCATTCCCCTTCCACTTCTCCACCACTCCTTTTCCATTCCACACTTCCATCCCTCAAACCAATTATCCCTAGACCTTATGCTACAATAGAGAGGAAGAGAAGAGGGCCTAAACGTTCATACAATTCAAGTTTGAGTTGTTGGAATGTTTAGGCGTTTCTTTGATTTCAATGTTTAATTTCAATTCTCTTTGTTTTGTATGAAGAACTAAACCCCCCTTTAGCTAGGGGGTGATTCGAAATTATGTTTATGTTTGTAATATGATTTGATTACTTTTAATTACGTTTCATAAATTGTGAATTCAATTTGTTTAACTGTTTGATTGATAACCTATTTATGTATGTTTATTAAGAATGAACGCTTAATTTTCATGAATGAATTTGACGCTAGAATATAAGTGAGTTTCACGTAATAGTTATGAACTTATATTCACAAGTAGTGGAGGTTGCTTATAAACAATCGCGTTAAACAAATTCTTGGCATAAGTTTCATGCAATCATAGTAACGAATGCCTCGTCAACACTTATAGTTTTCATGATGCTTAATGATTCTTGCTTGTATCTCTATTATGCAATTCATGTAGGGAACTTGTGAGGAATGCTTTGGGTTGTCGTATGCAATCATCCAATTCATTAACTTAAGGAAAACTTGACGGTTAATTTAAGCGGACCTAATTAACCCGGGGTGTTGAGAATTCATGGTTTATTGAAATGCAATTGGAAATCATTTTATTATGCAAGTGTAACATGTATGGAGATGAACCCCTTAGCTAGCCATACCATCCATTCATTTCCGTCAATTTCATATTTACAATTTGTTTTCTTTACAATCTATCCATTTTAGTTTAAATTCGTCCAAAATCAATCCCCCCATATTTCGTTTAAGTCTTAGTCTTAATCTTTCTTATTTTTAGTTTTGAATCTTCGAGTTTAGTATAGCATTTTAGTTTGTGTTTTTAAAAGCATTTTGAGTCTTCTGATTTGTTTTAGTGTTTTAAAGTTTAGTTTTACATTCTTTGAGTCTAGTTTAGTGTTTTATATTGTGTTTTTACGTTTTTAAATCAAATCCAAGTGATTAACAATCCCTCCTAATCCCCGGTCCAGAACGATCCCTACTATTACACTTCAGTACAATTGACAAAAAGAGGGTTTAATTTGTGTGCGTATAAATCACGCATCAAATTTTGGCGCCGTTGCCGGGGATTAGCAACTTTGCTAATCCCTTGGTTCTTTTCTTTTTGGTTTAGTTGTTTTCGTTTTAGTTTCTAACTTAGTGTTGTTTTCTTTGTTTGTTGTTACTTTTGATATTTGATTTAGTTTTCTTTCTTTGATTTTAGGTACTAGAGAAGTAAGAAATGGATTTTGCTAGCATTCAAGCTCAATTGGCAAATCTTACTTCTCAATTGTCACCGTATGCCGAAAGGACCACAATGCAGAGTGTCCCTACATTTGGTGCTCCATTTAGGCAAGGATTTCAAGCCAATCAATGTCCACAAAGAGATTGGAGGGATCATTCAAACTCTATGTGGTGGGAAGATCAACAAGTTCAACGTGAAGCATATTGGCAACCATATGAGGAATTCTATTCAAGACCTATGCAGCCACCACAACTTCATATGCAATATGCTCAATTAAATTCAAGTTCGCCATTAGATTATAATCAAATTCTTAATGAATTAAATTCTTTGGCGCAGGGGTCACAAAATCAAGCCAAGGAGGCTCAACAAGAAGCATATTGGCAACCATATGAGGAGTTCAATACAACACCTATGCAGCCACCACAACCTCCCCCACAACAATTCCAATCAAGTTCAAGTATGTCCATGAATAATGATAAAAATTTTCAATTACTAACCTCTTTGACGCAGGACGAACAAAATCAAGACAAGAAGTTGGGTAAATTGGACGAGCAATTTGGGCAGATTATGGAGTTCATGAAACAAATTCAAGAGCAAAGTGAACTCTCCAACTCAACTATTGAAAACTTGAAGGAAGATTTTGAAATCCATAATGCTATCACTTTGGGAAGTGCTATGGAGGTTGGAGCTGACCTAAAAATGTCCAAACATAGCCTAGAAGTGGATGAGGAGCTGCTAATTGAGGAGGAGGAAGAAGACATGCACACGGCAAGGGTAGAACAACCCTTGCCGCAGCCCCCTAAGCCCTCTAAACCACCCACCACAAGTAAGGACGTCCCAATTCCATGTTATTCTAATGTTATTCCACCCAATGTCCCTTTTCCTAGCAGGTTTTTGATTCCCAACCAAGAAGAGAGTAAAAAGGACATCGTGGAAGCCTTCCCAAAGGTGCAAAATGCTATTCCAATTCTTGGTGCAACACAGCAAGTTTTAGATGGTGTTGAATTTTCCAAAGGACTTTGTACACCAAGAAGAATGATTCAAGAGAAGGTAGTGGCTGGAGAAGATGTAGAAGGCATCAAAGAGGACATAATTGAAACCACAATTCCCAAGGAAGTTGGATTTTATGACACGGGACAAGTCATAACTTTCGAAGGGGTGTTTATTCTGGAGTTCATTTTGGAGCACACAGGTAAGCCGCCTCCTCGAATTTCAATTTTCTTTTATACTAACATGTGGTTAATGATTCAGGCACCCAATCTGGAATTTAAACTATTACCGGATCATTTCAAGTATCACCGCCCATTCAAAGATAAATTCCATGCCGTTTGATTTTATTTATGTTAATAAAAAAAAAAAAAAAAAAAAAAAAGTTGTGATACTAAACATGGAGAAAGATGGAGCCTTCACAGAGGATGTTTACGTGAAGCCCCACTACGAGGCGTCGAAGCAGAAGGAATAGAAGCGGAAGGCATAGGAGCAGAAGGCATGGAAGCAGGAGGCATAGAAGCGGAAGGCATCGGAGCGGAAGGCATCGGAGCTAGAGCATTCCAGGCCTCAATACTTGGCCAAACGCTGGATGACCCAGGAGAAAGGTGCCTCTGGAGATAAGACGCAAGCCTTTGACGGTCATTGTGAATTCGACCCTCAGATTCTTGCAGCTCGTCAAGCTTCCTCTTCATGCCCGCCGAATAGTTATTTGCAAGCACATGCAAACTTCTATTCTCGTACTTAAGCTGTTTGATTTCCTGCTTAAGACTTTCCACCTCTGCCATCAACGATTCCACCTGACGGGAGCGGGCCAGCAGGCGTAGGCCCATGTTGGACACAGAGCTCGCACACTGAACACTAAGTGCGAGGGACTCTTGAACGGCCAACTCATCGGACCGTCCTGACAGCAGCCTACTATCTTTTGGAGTGAGGAGGTTCCTAGCTACTATTGTAGCTGTTGTGGCGTCCTGCATCACAGAGTCTTCACCTGAAAGAGGACCGGTAGAAGATAAAAAAGAAGGGCGCCATACATTACCTTGACGGGGCGCAACCGGATCGCTGCTGAGACTCAAATCTAAGCTAAGGTTCGATGAGTTTGCCATTTTTTTCAAAAGTGTTCAAAGAAAGGGGTGGATGGAGTTAAATTTCGAAGGGCCGGAGACGATTTTCAAGAAAGGGAGATCTTCAGAGTGTGTATGTTGGCGGTGATCGATAGCTCTATAAAAAGCCAAGGCGACGCGTCCACCGATTCAAAGAGCCGGATTTTTCGGCGTAAGTTAGGCGACGCTCCCTCGGCTTTTCAGAAAACGCGTTCAACTTTGTCAAAAGATTTCTGACAAAGCTGAAAACACGTGGAGACCATCATCGCAACTACACATCTTTAGCCGACAAGCGCAAAGTTCGGCGACGCTTTCTCTGCTTTTCAGAAGACGCGTGCAGCTTTGTCAAAAGGAGCCGCATCTGCACTACCACGTGTCGTTCAGAAAGCGAAGGGGCGTCGTTCAGAAATCGAAGGGGCGCCTGCTCAGAAATCGAAGAGGCGTATTCAAAGATCGAAGAGGCGCCACTATTTCAAAAAGCCGGAATTGCGGGATCAAAACGTTTGTCGACAGGGGTAAAAAGTACCACCACTTGATATTATCTCTATATATGTCGACCTTCGTCTTTTATGGCAGGGCAAACCTGAAGAAAATGCCCAACTCTCCCTCACCTCTGAGGGCGCACTCCCAGCAAAGCCTTTCGAAATACTCAATTTATTCTTCTTCCCCAAAGATGATACCAGATGCCTGGAGTAAAGATGACCCAGGAGGAAATACATGTGCTGATTCATGCACCGCTTCTTCAAAAGCAAAGGTATCTCATATCATCAAGGTCAAAAGCAAAATTATCTCATATCATGCTCTTTCCCTGTCTTTTTCTTTGTCCTTGTTCTTACTCGCATGGCAAAGTAAAAGAAGCAATCAGCCGGCACTTGGAGTCAGTCTTCCGATCTGGAGCCAACTGCCTGGAACCTATTCCTGATTGCTTACCTAGCGTTGCTCTCGAGTAGTCATCTTCAACGGTTGATACACTTTCGGAGAAGGGACCACTTCTGCAAAGGGGAGCGAGTAAGGCAAGTGAAAATGATACATTGAAGCATGTGGAGACAAACATAGGCTGAGTTATCCTCCAACCCTTTTCAATACGAATTGGAAAGATTGAACAAAGAAACAGATAAAAGGGATAAGCTCAGACCTTGGGGGGAGACCAAAAGAACCATCATGCTGCCCAGTTCAAGAAGTAGCACAAAGGAAAATCAACGATGGGCAGAAACCAGTTCAAGAGTAAGCCTGTGGAATCACAAAGATCAAAAGCCTCAATGCAATTACCAAGGAGAAGATGGAATTTACACTCTATAACCAGATTTGCGTCTCTAAACTCTTCTCTTTGTTAATTACATTCTGCCATGTTTAGTATGTTTAAGTGATTTTTGTGTATTTACTTATGCTTTGTGTGAATCTATGCTTAAAACATTGAGGACAATGTTTGATTTAAGTGTGGGGGGGTAACTAAGTATGTTGATGCAAATTCGTTGAATTTTATCACCCATAACTTCAAGTGTTGTTCCTTGCGGTTTTAAATGTTTTTAAGGTGTTTTTAAACTGTTTTAGCGTGTTTTGTTTTATAACTCCGAAAATCACATAAAAATTTGAAAAACATTTTTTTGAAAAGCCTAAAAAGAGTGTTTTGAGTTGTTTTTGTGTCTTAGGGAACCTTCCAACGTTATGATGAGGATTTGGTTTGTAATTGCATGACTGTTAAAAAGAGTTATAAACATGGATGAAAGTTTGATTTACTCTTGGTATATGTTTAGTTATGGTTATAATGTATGACTTCACATGCAATCATAAAAGAAAAATTCGTTTTTGTAACATGCTTGAAGGAAGGAACTCATAATAACGCTACATCCCTGTGAGACTCGAGCCATTACCTTCTTTGGAGAGTTATATTCTGTGATTCTTTGTTTTCTAAAGTTGTTGCATGATCTCATTATTCCTTGTTTGGTTGCTACTTAGAATGCAATTGTATCATGATAGAACTAAATGCTAGAACTTATATCCGTTTCATTCAAAGCATGACATTGAATTGCATAACATATATATCAAGATGAAGTTGTGTAGTTGCCACCATAGCCAAATAGCCTTACTTCCCATATTTCGTATATGTTGTAAGTTTTAACCCCGTTGAGCCTTGTTTAGCCCATGTTCTTTGTTAACCCATATCATCCTCACCTAGCCTAGATTAGGACCATCCGTACCCTTGTTCTTGAAGCATAGTAAGCATGACGGATAATGAATTCCTTTTGATTAATATGTTGCAGAAAATAAGTGTGGGGGAAGGGATTTTTTTTTTTTTTTTTTTTTGTGTGTATGTATGTGCCTAAGTCTTAAAGGAGGCACGGGAAAAAGAAAAAAAAATGTGAGAAAAAGAAGAAGAAAAGAGAGAAAAAGAGTGAAAATAAGTGAGAATGGACTCACAAGTGTGATTGTTGAAGAAAGGGCCCAAAAAAAAAAGTTGAATATGGCCCTAAGTTTTGTGACTTCCCCTTGGGTGTTCAAAGTTGACTTCTGCGTTCTAAAGGGAATTCTAAGTACCTAATTCAATACTTTGCTCACTATTGCTTTAAGAATGTTTGTTTATCCTTCACCTTTCATTGTTAGCCAATACCCTAGCCCCGTTACAACCCTTTGACTTCTATCTTGATTGTTATGTGTTTCAATTTGTGGAGTTTGAACTTGGTATAAGCTTATCGTGTCACTGGTTCTCGTTTCTAAGTAGTAGCATTCCATTCATGAGATCATACCTAAACATGCTTATTAACTCCAGAAATTGCTCTCTTTATGATACATATATGTGAGTGTTCGTTTTCATGTTTACATCAATCTTCTCACATATAACTAGTGTAGGGTGTGAAGTTAGAAAATCTGTGTGAAAAACGAGAGTACATCTAGTAAGGAATTGAGGGAATTCTCTAAGGCATGTTACTACATTCAAAACATGGTTTTAAATGCTTAATTGTGAACTAGTATGTGGTGACTATGATTAAAAATGTACTTAAGTGTAAAGATGGCTAAAATCTGTGGGAATAATGATTTTTAACTTGTCATGTGCATTGGAAATCCCTGAGGCAACGTTGGAAGGTTTAAGATTGTGTTTTACTTGTTTAGTTTGGTTTTGTTTTGTTTTTCTTTCGGTTTTGCTCGAGGACTAGCAAAAGATAAGTGTGGGGGTATTTGATAGGAGCTTGTTTAGGCGACTTACTTTGCTTATTCTCGTGCATTTACGTTGTGTTTCTTTAGTTATTTTAGTCCTTTGTGCTTCTTTTGTGTGTTTTCAGGATAATATGACGTGTTTGACGAAAGGATGCATTGTGGAGTGTTTTGGAGCACTATTGGGCTAAGGATGGATAGCTTATACTTGGAGCCCAAGTGTTGGATGAAATTGAAGGCCTTGTATGCACTTGAAGACACAAAACAATGGCCCTAACCCAATCACATAACACCTTGCCATGGGCTTAACACAAACACCATTCCTTGCCATGCAAGGAGGAGCAATTTGGGTCCATTTCATGTACTTAAACTCTAGCCCAATTGATGCGTGATTTATACGCACACAAATTTTACCCTCTTTTTGACAATTGTAGTATAGGTGCAAGTAGGGATCGTTCTGGACCGGGGATTAGGAGGGATTGTTAACCACTTGGATTTGACTCAAAAACGTAAAATAACAATATGAAACACTATACTAGACTCAAAGAATGCAAAACTAAACTTTAAAACACTAAGACAAACCAAAAGACTCAAAACAACACAAACACACTCAAATCTGCCTAAAAACCACTTTCTGGGCAGATTTGAGCAAAACCACAAATTTGGACGAATTTAAGTAATAAATTGACTCAAGAACGTAAAAACACAATATAAAACACTAAACTAACTCAAAGAATGTAAAACTAAACACTTAAAACATTAAAACAAACCAAAAGACTCAAACATCACCCAAAACACTCAAAACTGCCTTAAAATCACTTTCTGGGCAGTTTTGAGCACTTTGGTGAATTTGGACGAAATTATGTAACAAAATGAATCAAAACACTTATAAACATAAACTAAAACACTTTCTACTAAATTGGACAATAAAGTAAAGGGGGATTGAGTTTTATACGAAATTAAATAAAATGTACAGATTCGAATTAAGACAGATAGTATATATGAATGTGATGAAATGGAATGAATGGATGGATGCTAGCCAAGGGGTTCATCTCCATACATGTTATACTTGCATACTAAATGATTTCCAATTGCATTTCAATAAACCATGAATTCTCAACACCCCAAGTTAACCGTGATGCACTAATTAACCTTCAAATCTTCCTAACGTTATTGAATTGGATGATGCATGCGACAATTCAAAACATTCCCCACAAGTCCTCAACATGAATGCATAGAAGAGGTACAAGCAAGAATCATTACGCTCTATGAAAATTATAAGTGTTGACGAGGCATTCGTTACTATGAATGCATGAAACTCTTGCCAAGAATTCGTTTAACGCGATTGTTTATAAGCAACCTCCACTACTTATGAATATAAGTTCGTAACTATTAGGTGAAACTCACTTATATTCTAGCGTCATATTCATGCATGAAAATTAAGCGTGCACTCTCAATAAACATACATAAATAAGTTATCAATAAAACGGTTAAACAAATTGAATCACAACTTATGAAACGCAATTAGAAGTAATCAAATCAAAATGCAAGCATAAACATATATTTCAAATTACCCCCTAGCCAAGGGGGGTTTAGTTCCTTATGATACAAAACAAAGAGAATCAAAGAAACACCTAAACATTCCAACAACTCAAACTTGAATTGTATGAACGTTTAGGCACTCTTCCCTTCCATGCCTCATTCGTACAAAACAAAGAGTATTGAAATTAAACATAGAAATCAAAGAAACACCTAAACATTCCAACAACTCAAACTTGAATTGTATGAACGTTTAGGCACTCTTCTCTTCCTCTTCGTTGTAGCACAAGGTCTAGGGATAGTTTGATGGTGTGAATGGTTTGGGGAGTGGTGGAGGAATGGAAGAGGAGTGGTGGAATATGGAAGGATGGTGTTTGGATTAATAGGGAAAGCATGGCACAAGGGAGTTTGATGGTCTACATTTCTGCAATGGATGAGTTTGTGACTGAAATTGTCTATGAATGAGTGTGAATGAGAATGAATGCAATGGATGCTTATTTATAGATGAAATGGGGGGAACATGACAGCTAGGAAAGCATGTGAAAGCTAGAATTGCATGTGTGTGCATGTGAAATCTGCCAAGATGCATGTGGCTGCAAGGTGTGGTTAATGATGATGAATGCATGTGAAAGGAAGTGGATTTTCTGATGGGAACTCATGGCACAAAGGGGAATGAATGTGTGATGGTGTGATTGAATGATTAAAGTGCATGTGGGTGGAAATGCATGTGCAATGGCTGATTGTGGTGCAATGATAATGTCTTGTGGCTGAAATGATGAAATGGATGGGAGTGCATGTGGCTTGGGTGCATGTGCAATGTTTTAAAGGATGGAATGCATGTGAATATGATGGAAATCTGATATGGTGATGGGAGATGCATGTGGCTGATTTATGCATGTGAATGCATGTGGCTGCAATGGATTAGGAATCCTTCAATTTCGTCCATTCCTTTTGCTCCAAACATAAGCTATCCATTCCAAGTCCAATTTTGCTCCAAAATGCTCCAAAATGCATCTTTTTGCTTCCTTAGCCATATGAACCTAAAAACACACGAAAATGGCTTAAACGACTAAAACAACTATGAATTAACAATATAAATGCACGAAAACAAGCTAAGTAAGTCGCCTAAATATGCTTCTATCAAATTCCCCCACACTTAGCTTTTGCTAGTCCTCGAGCAAAACAAAACAAAAGAAACCGAAAACAAAACACAACCTATACCTTCCAACAATCGTCTCAGGGATTTCCAATGCACATGACAAGTTAAAAATCATTATTCCCACATATTTTAGCCATCTTTACACTTAAGTACATTCTTAATCATAGTCACCACATACTATTTCACAATTAAGCATTTAAAACCATGTTTTGAATGTAGTAACATGCCTTAGAGAATTTGCTCAAATCCTTACAAGAATGCACTCTATTTTCACACAGATTTTCTGACTACACACCCTACACTAGTTATATGTGAGAAGATTGATGTAAATATGAATTCTAACACTCACATATGTTATATCAAAGAAAGCATTTTCTGGATTTACGATAATGACATGAATATGATCTCATGAATGGAATGCTACTACTTAGAATGAGAACCAGTGATTCCATAAGCTCATATCAATTCCAAACTCCACATATTGAATACATAACATCAAGATAGAAGTTGAGGGTTGTAACGGGGCTAAGGGTAATGGTTTAACAAAGAAAGGTAAAGTAAAACAAAGGTTCTTAAAGTAATAGGAAGCGAAGTATTGAAATTGACACTTAAACTCACTTTTAATGGCAGAAATCAACTTTTAAACACAAGGGAAGATTCATGCAACAACTAGGGTCAAATTCACTCTTTTGGACCCTTCCTTCAATAACCAATGCTTGTGATATCATTCTCACTTATTTTTCAACTCTTTTTTTTTTTTTTTTTTTTTTTTCTTTATTTCATTCTTTGGCCGTGCCCTATTATCTTCCCCGACACTTATTTTCTGCAGTATATTGATCAAAAGGAGTTCATTCTAAGTCATGCTTCACTATCCTTTAAGAACAAGGGGTTAACAAAGAAAATAAGCTTGAAAAGGCTCAAAAGGGGTAATCCTACAATACATGTGAAAAGGGATAGGCTTTTTGGCTTTGGCTTGACTAACAACTTCATCTTATTGTATGTTATGCAATCAATATCATGCTTTGAATGAAACGGATATAAGTTCTAGCATTTAGTTCTATCATGATACAATTGCATTCTAAGTAGCAACCAAGCAAGGAATAATGAGATCATACAACAACTTTAGAAAACAAAGAATCACAGAAAATAACTCTCCAAAGAAAGTAATGGCTCGAATCTCACAGGGATGTAGCGTTTGTTTGAGTTCCTTCCTTCAAGCATGTTACAAAAACGAATTTTTCTTTTATGATTGCATGTGAAGTCATACATTATAACCATAACCAAGTATATACCAAGAGTAAATCAAACTTTTCTCTATGTTTATAACTCTTTTTAACCGTCATGCAATTACAAACCAAATCCTTATCATTGTGTTGGAAGGTACCCTAAGACACAAACACACAAAAACGACTCAAAACACTCTTTTTAGGCTTTTTAAAACATGTTTTTCAAATTTTTATGTGATTTTCGGAGTTATAAAAACAAAACATACTAAAACACTCTAAAACAACTTAAAAACACCTTAAAACAGCAAGGAACAACATTTGAAGTTATGGGTGATAAAATCCCACGAATTTGTATCAAAAACAGCTTCTTTACCCCCCCACACTTAAATCAAACATTGTCCTCAATGTTTTAAGCATAGATTCACACAAAACATAAGTAAACACACAAAAAACAATTTAAACATACTAAACATGGCAGAATGTAATTAACAAAGAGAAGAGTTTAGGGACGCAAATCTGGTTATGGAGTGAAATTCCATCTTCTCTTTGTTGATTGCATTGAGGCTTGATCTTGATGATTCCACAGGCTTACTCTCGAACTGGTTTCCGCCCATCATTGATTTTCCTTTGTGCTACTGTTGAACTGGGCAGCAGGATTCTTTTGGTCTCCTCCACTTGTTGATTTTCCTTTGTGCTACTGGGCTGGAGGATTCTTTTGGTCTTCCCCGAAGGTCTGAGCTTACCCCTTTGGTCTGTTTCTTTGTTCAATCTTTCCAATTCGTATTGAAAAGGGTTGGAGGATAACTCAGCCTAAGTTTGTCTCCACATGCTTCAATGTATCATTTTCACTTGCCTTACTCGCTCCCCTTTGCAGAAGTGGTCCCTTCTCTGGAAGTGTATCAACCGTTGAAGATGACTACTCGAGAGCAACGCTAGGTAAGCAATCAGGAATAGATTCCAGGCAGTTGGCTCCAGATCGGAAGACTGACTCCAAGTGCCGGCTGATTGCTTCTTTTACTTTGCCATGCGAGTAAGAACAAGGACAAAGAAAAAGACAGGGAAAGAGCATGATATGAGATACTTTTGCTTTTGACCTTGATGATATGAGATACCTTTGCTTTTGAAGAAGCGGTGAATGAATCAGCATACTTCAATCCGCCGTTTCCTCCTGGGTCATCTGTACTCCAAGCATCTAAAATCATCTTTGGGGAAGAAGAAAGAATTGAGTATTTCGAAAGGCTTTGCTGGGAGTGCGCCCTCAGAGGTGAGAGAGAGTTGGGCATGGTTCTTCAGGTTTGCCTTGCCATAAAAGACGAAGGTCGACATATATAGAGATAATATCAAATGGTGGTACTATTCTTTTACCCTTGTCGACAAATGTCTCTTCGATATCAGAACGACGCCTCTTCGATTTCTGAGCAGGCACCCCTTCGATTTCTGAACGACGCCCCTTTGCTTTCTGAACGACACGTGGTAGTGCGGATGCGGCTCCTTTTGACAAAGCTGCACTCGTTTTCTGAAAAGCAGAGAAAGCGTCGCCGAACTTTGCGCTTGTCGGCTAAAGACGTGTAGTTGCGATGATGGCCTCCACGTGTTTTCAGCTTTGTCAGAAATCTTTTGACAAAGTTGAACGCGTTTTCTGAAAAGCCAAGAAAGCGTCGCCTAAATTTCGCCGGAAATTCCGGCTTTTTGAATCGGAGGACGCGTCGCCTTGGCTTCTTATAGAGGTATCGATCACCGCCAACAAACACACTCTGAAGACTTTCCATTCTTGAAAATCGACTCCGGCCCTTTGAAATTTAACTCCATCCCTTCTCTTTGAACACTTTTGAAAAATGGCAAACTCATCGAACCTTAGCTTGGAATTGAGCCTTAGCAGTGATACGGGCGCGCCGCGTCAAGGTAACGTATGGCGCCCTTCTTTCTTATCTTCTAACGGTCTTCTTACAGGTGAAGACTCCGTGATGCAGGACGCCACAACAGCTACAATAGTAGCTAGGAACCTCCTCACTCCAAAAGATAGTAGGCTGCTGTCAGGACGGTCCGATGAGTTGGCCGTTCAAGAGTCCCTCGCACTTAGTGTTCAGTGTGCGAGTTCTGTGTCCAACATGGGCCAACGCCTGCTTGCCCGCTCCCGTCAGGTGGAATCATTGATGGCAGAGGTGGAAAGTCTTAAGCAGGAGATCCAGCAGCTTAAGTACGAGAATAGAAGTTTGCATGTGCTTGCAAATAACTATTCGTCGGGCATGAAGAGGAAGCTTGATGAACTGCAAGAGTCTGAAGGTCGGATTCAAAGTGACCGTCAAAGGTTTTCGTCTTTCCTCCAGAGGCACCTTTTTCCTGGATCATCCAGCGCTTGGCCAAGTATTGAGGCCTGGAATGCTCTAGCTCCGATGCCTTCCGCTCCGATGCCTCCCGCTCCGATGGCTTCCGCTTCTATGCCTCCTGCTTCTATGCCTTCCGCTCCGATGCCTCGTAGTGGGGCTTCACGTAAACAACCTTTGTGAAGCTCCATCTTTCTCCATGTTTAGTATCTTTATTTAATATATAAATTTTTTTTTTTTTTTTTTTTTTTTTTTTTTAAACATGCTTTGTTTATTCAGTGCATTGGGTTGCCTCCTAAGTAGCGCTTTCTTTTACGTCTTGCAGCCGGACGAAGAACCCAATCACTCCAGGATATGTTCACAAATCGGATGAGAACTCCGAGTCATGAACTAGTACCTAAAACAAGAAACAAAACAAAATTAAGAATCTGGAAAAATAAAAACAAACAAAAATAAAACAATCCAAGGGATTAGCAAATTTTCTAATCCCCGGCAACGGCGCCAAAATTTGATGCGTGATTTATACGCACACAAATTTTACCCTCTTTTTGACAATTGTAGTATAGGTGCAAGTAGGGATCGTTCTGGACCGGGGATTAGGAGGGATTGTTAACCACTTGGATTTGACTCAAAAACGTAAAATAACAATATGAAACACTATACTAGACTCAAAGAATGCAAAACTAAACTTTAAAACACTAAGACAAACCAAAAGACTCAAAACAACACAAACACACTCAAATCTGCCTAAAAACCACTTTCTGGGCAGATTTGAGCAAAACCACAAATTTGGACGAATTTAAGTAATAAATTGACTCAAGAACGTAAAAACACAATATAAAACACTAAACTAACTCAAAGAATGTAAAACTAAACACTTAAAACATTAAAACAAACCAAAAGACTCAAACATCACCCAAAACACTCAAAACTGCCTTAAAATCACTTTCTGGGCAGTTTTGAGCACTTTGGTGAATTTGGACGAAATTATGTAACAAAATGAATCAAAACACTTATAAACATAAACTAAAACACTTTCTACTAAATTGGACAATAAAGTAAAGGGGGATTGAGTTTTATACGAAATTAAATAAAATGTACAGATTCGAATTAAGACAGATAGTATATATGAATGTGATGAAATGGAATGAATGGATGGATGCTAGCCAAGGGGTTCATCTCCATACATGTTATACTTGCATACTAAATGATTTCCAATTGCATTTCAATAAACCATGAATTCTCAACACCCCAAGTTAACCGTGATGCACTAATTAACCTTCAAATCTTCCTAACGTTATTGAATTGGATGATGCATGCGACAATTCAAAACATTCCCCACAAGTCCTCAACATGAATGCATAGAAGAGGTACAAGCAAGAATCATTACGCTCTATGAAAATTATAAGTGTTGACGAGGCATTCGTTACTATGAATGCATGAAACTCTTGCCAAGAATTCGTTTAACGCGATTGTTTATAAGCAACCTCCACTACTTATGAATATAAGTTCGTAACTATTAGGTGAAACTCACTTATATTCTAGCGTCATATTCATGCATGAAAATTAAGCGTGCACTCTCAATAAACATACATAAATAAGTTATCAATAAAACGGTTAAACAAATTGAATCACAACTTATGAAACGCAATTAGAAGTAATCAAATCAAAATGCAAGCATAAACATATATTTCAAATTACCCCCTAGCCAAGGGGGGTTTAGTTCCTTATGATACAAAACAAAGAGAATCAAAGAAACACCTAAACATTCCAACAACTCAAACTTGAATTGTATGAACGTTTAGGCACTCTTCCCTTCCATGCCTCATTCGTACAAAACAAAGAGTATTGAAATTAAACATAGAAATCAAAGAAACACCTAAACATTCCAACAACTCAAACTTGAATTGTATGAACGTTTAGGCACTCTTCTCTTCCTCTTCGTTGTAGCACAAGGTCTAGGGATAGTTTGATGGTGTGAATGGTTTGGGGAGTGGTGGAGGAATGGAAGAGGAGTGGTGGAATATGGAAGGATGGTGTTTGGATTAATAGGGAAAGCATGGCACAAGGGAGTTTGATGGTCTACATTTCTGCAATGGATGAGTTTGTGACTGAAATTGTCTATGAATGAGTGTGAATGAGAATGAATGCAATGGATGCTTATTTATAGATGAAATGGGGGGAACATGACAGCTAGGAAAGCATGTGAAAGCTAGAATTGCATGTGTGTGCATGTGAAATCTGCCAAGATGCATGTGGCTGCAAGGTGTGGTTAATGATGATGAATGCATGTGAAAGGAAGTGGATTTTCTGATGGGAACTCATGGCACAAAGGGGAATGAATGTGTGATGGTGTGATTGAATGATTAAAGTGCATGTGGGTGGAAATGCATGTGCAATGGCTGATTGTGGTGCAATGATAATGTCTTGTGGCTGAAATGATGAAATGGATGGGAGTGCATGTGGCTTGGGTGCATGTGCAATGTTTTAAAGGATGGAATGCATGTGAATATGATGGAAATCTGATATGGTGATGGGAGATGCATGTGGCTGATTTATGCATGTGAATGCATGTGGCTGCAATGGATTAGGAATCCTTCAATTTCGTCCATTCCTTTTGCTCCAAACATAAGCTATCCATTCCAAGTCCAATTTTGCTCCAAAATGCTCCAAAATGCATCTTTTTGCTTCCTTAGCCATATGAACCTAAAAACACACGAAAATGGCTTAAACGACTAAAACAACTATGAATTAACAATATAAATGCACGAAAACAAGCTAAGTAAGTCGCCTAAATATGCTTCTATCACCAATCCACAATCACTTCAAAGCCATGCAAAACCTTTCAACACCCTTTAATCATCCCCCTTTAAGTTATGATTTTATTTCCTAACCCTACATGCATTATTTATTAGCATCTTCACATGCATTCACACACACTTTACACATTCAAACACTAGCCAAAACCGTGAGCTCCCATTCCTTTATGCCATTTTCAGATTTCCACCCACTAACCTAGTCATCAACACATGCACTTCCACCTTTCATCCACAATGATTCATGATTCATTCACTTTGCATCCTTTAATTCAATCACATACTTTCCCATTGTATAATACATCCACATGCATCTTTAACCAACAAACATTACAACCACATGCACTCCCATTCACTCAATGCCGTGGCTTCCCTTTGCACCCACATGCATCCTTTATTCTTCATCATTCCAACCATGCACATTTAATCATTCATTTCATCCCTATGCCGTGCACATTCCCTAACATTTCCAGCTTTTCTTCATCATTATTCACTCTTCATTCACATGCATTCACATGCATTTTCAACACACTACACAACACAAAGACCCATCTTGAAAATCAATGCCGTGGCCTACTCACAATTCCAGCATCTTCACATGTCTTTCTAGCTTTCCCTTTCATTTCCACCACTCATTCTTCATCATTTCAGCCACCTACATGCATTAATTATTAAACTCTTCATCATTGCATCCAGAAAATGAGCAAGAAAGCTTCCCAAACACATGCATACACACACCATTTCCAGCACATGCATGCTTAAACAAACAGCCATATGTTCCCTCCACTACTCCTATAAATACCCTTGCATTCATTCATTCAAGGATCATCTCATTCACAACACAACACTCCTCAAACACTTCCATTCTTTCCTTAGCCGTGAGTCCCCCCTCCCTACTAATCCAAACACCAACCATTTTTCCATTCCCCTTCCACTTCTCCACCACTCCTTTTCCATTCCACACTTCCATCCCCCAAACCAATTATCCCTAGACCTTATGCTACAATAAAGAGGAAGAGAAGAGGGCCTAAACGTTCATACAATTCAAGTTTGAGTTGTTGGAATGTTTAGGCGTTTCTTTGATTTCAATGTTTAATTTCAATTCTCTTTGTTTTGTATAAGGAACTAAACCCCCCTTTAGCTAGGGGGTGATTCAAAATTATGTTTATGTTTGTAATATGATTTGATTACTTTTAATTACGTTTCATAAATTGTGAATTCAATTTGTTTAACTGTTTGATTGATAACCTATTTATGTATGTTTATTAAGAATGAACGCTTAATTTTCATGAATGAATTTGACGCTAGAATATAAGTGAGTTTCACGTAATAGTTATGAACTTATATTCACAAGTAGTGGAGGTTGCTTATAAACAATCGCGTTAAACAAATTCTTGGCATAAGTTTCATGCAATCATAGTAACGAATGCCTCGTCAACACTTATAGTTTTCATGATGCTTAATGATTCTTGCTTGTATCTCTATTATGCAATTCATGTAGGGAACTTGTGAGGAATGCTTTGGGTTGTCGTATGCAATCATCCAATTCATTAACTTAAGGAAAACTTGACGGTTAATTTAAGCGGACCTAATTAACCCGGGGTGTTGAGAATTCATGGTTTATTGAAATGCAATTGGAAATCATTTTATTATGCAAGCGTAACATGTATGGAGATGAACCCCTTAGCTAGCCATACCATCCATTCATTTCCGTCAATTTCATATTTACAATTTGTTTTCTTTACAATCTATCCATTTTAGTTTAAATTCGTCCAAAATCAATCCCCCCATATTTCGTTTAAGTCTTAGTCTTAATCTTTCTTATTTTTAGTTTTGAATTCTTCGAGTTTAGTATAGCATTTTAGTTTGTGTTTTTAAAAGCATTTTGAGTCTTTTGATTTGTTTTAGTGTTTTAAAGTTTAGTTTTACATTCTTTGAGTCTAGTTTAGTGTTTTATATTGTGTTTTTACGTTTTTAAATCAAATCCAAGTGATTAACAATCCCTCCTAATCCCCGGTCCAGAACGATCCCTACTATTACACTTCACTACAATTGACAAAAAGAGGGTTTAATTTGTGTGCGTATAAATCACGCATCACCGGCACTTGGAGTCAGTCTTCCGAGTTGGAGCCAACTGCCTGGAATCTATTCCTGATTGCTTACCTAGCGTTGCTCTCAAGTAGTCATCTTCAACGGTTGATACACTTCCGTAGAAGGGACCACTTCTGCAAAGGGGAGCGAGTAAGGCAAGTGAAAATGATACATTGAAGCATGTGGAGACAAACATAGGCTGAGTTATCCTCCAACCCTTTTCAATACGAATTGGAAAGATTGAACAAAGAAACAGACCAAAGGGGTAAGCTCAGACCTTCGGGGAAGACCAAAAGAATCCTCCAGCCCAGTAGCACAAAGGAAAATCAACAAGTGGAGGAGACCAAAAGAATCATGCAGCCCAGTTCAAGAGTATGCCTGTGGAATCACCAAGATCAATGCCTCAATGCAATCACCAAGGAGAAGAGGGAATTTACACTCCATAACCAGATTTGCGTCCCTAAACTCTTCTCTTTGTTAATTACATTCTGCCATGTTTAGTATGTTTAAATGCTTTTTGTGTGTGTACTTATGTTTTGTGTGAATCTATGCTTAAAACATTGAGGACAATGTTTGATTTAAGTGTGGGGGGGGGGGGGGGGTAACTAAAGTGTTTTGATGCAAATTCGTAGGGTTTTATCCACCATAACTTCTAATGTTGTTCCTTGCTGTTTTAAGGTGTTTTTAAGTTGTTTTAGTGTGTTTTGTTTTTATAACTCCGAAAATCACATAAAAATTTGAAAAACATGTTTTAAAAAGCCTAAAAAGAGTGTTTTGAGTCGTTTTTGTGTGTTTGTGTCTTAGGGTACCTTCCAACAATTGACAAGGATTTGGTTTGTAATTACGTGACGGCTAAAAAGAGTTATAAACATAGAGAAAAGGTTGATTTACTCTTGGTATATGCTTGGTTATGGTTATAATGTATGACTTCACATGCAATCATAAAAGAAAAATTCGTTTTTGTAACATGCTTGAAGGAAGAAACTCAAACAAACGCTACATCCCTGTGAGACTCGAGCCATTACTTTCTTTGGAGAGTTATTTTCTGTGATTCTTTGTTTTCTAAAGTTGTTGCATGATCTCATTATTCCTTGCTTGGTTGCTACTTAGAATGCAATTGTATCATGATAGAACTAAATGCTAGAACTAATGTCCGTTTCATTCAAAGCATGATATTGATTGCATAACATACAATAAGATGAAGTTGTTAGTCAAGCCAAAGCCAAAAAGCCTATCCCTTTTCACATGTATTGTAGGATTACCCCTTTTGAGCCTTTTCAAGCTTATTTTCTTTGTTAACCCCTTGTTCTTAAAGGATAGTGAAGCATGACTTAGAATGAACTCCTTTTGATCAAAATACTGCAGAAAATAAGTGTGGGGGAAGATAATAGGGCACGGCCAAAGAATGAAATAAAGAAAAAAAAAAATTGTTGAAAAGAAAGAAAAGAAAAAAAAAAGAGTTGAAAAATAAGTGAGAATGATCTCACAAGCATTGGTTATTGAAGGAAGGGTCCAAAAGAGTGAATTTGACCCTAGTTGTTGCATGAATCTTCCCTTGTGTTTAAAAGTTGATTTCTGCCATTAAAAGTGAGTTTAAGTGTCAATTTCATTACTTCGCTTCCTATTACTTTAAGAACCTTTGTTTTACTTTACCTTTCTTTGTTAAACCATTACCCTTAGCCCCGTTACAACCCTCAACTTCTATCTTGATGTTATGTATTCAATATGTGGAGTTTGGAATTGATATGAGCTTATGGAATCCCTGGTTCTCATTCTAAGTAGTAGCATTCCATTCATGAGATCATATTCATGTCATTATCGTAAATCCAGAAAATGCTTTCTTTGTTATAACATATGTGAGATGCTAGTCTTTCATGTTTACATCAATCTCTCACATATAACTAGTGTAGGGTGTGTAGTCAGAAAATCTGTGTGAAAATAGAGTGCATTCTAGTAAGGAATTGAGGAAATTCTCTAAGGCATGTTACTACATTCGAAATGTGTTTTAAATGCTTAATTGTGAACTAGTATGTGGTGACTATGATTAAGAATGTACTTAAGTGTAAAGATGGCTAAAATCTGTGGGAATAATGATTTTTAACTTGTCATGTGCATTGGAAATCCGTGAGACGATTGTTGGAAGGTGTAGGTTGTGTTTTGTTCGTTTTGTCTAGTTTCGTGTTCTTTTGTTGTTTTGTTTTGCTCGAGGACTATGATGTGAAATTTTACTTAACACACAAATTAACCCTCTTTTGACAATTGTAGCATATAAATAAGTAGGGATCGTTCTAAACCGGGGATTAGGAGGGATTGCTAAATCACTTGGAAACTGACTCAAAAACGTAAAACAAAGGTTAAAACACTAAACTAGACTCAAAGAATGCAAAACTAAACAATAAAAACACTAAAACAAACTAAAAGACTCAAAACAGCCCCAAAACACTCAAAACTGCCTTAAAAACACTTTCTGGGCAGTTTTGAGCACTTTCACTAATTTGGACGAAATTGGGTAATAACTTGAATCAAAACACTTAAAAACACAATCTAAAACATATTTGGACCAATTAGACACTCTAAGACACTTGGGGATTTGGTTTTTGACGAAAATCAAACAAACAAAACAAATATGTAAAATAGGCAGATTCTGACGAAATTGGTGGAATTAAATGGATGGTGAGATGGCTAGGAGGTTTTTCTCCACACATGGCATATTTGCATACAAAATAATCTCCAGTTGCTTATTCGATGAATTTATGAACCTCAACACCCCAAGTTAATTAGGTACGCTTAAATTAACTCTCAGATTTCCCTTAGGTCATTGAATTGAATGGAATTAGCGCATTGCAATCAAATTATTCCTTAAAAGTTTTCCATATGAAAGCGCATAATAGAAAGACAATCAAAGATCATTAGGTTCTATGGAAATCATAGGTGTTGACGAGGCATTCGTAACTATGAAAGCGCATGATACTTATGCCAAGAATTTACTTAACATAATTGCGACCAACAATCTTAACTACTCATGGATGTGAGTTCCCAACGATTAGGTGAAGTTCCCTCATATCCTAGCATCATGTTTATGCATGCAAATCAAGCGTGCACTCTCAATTCATATACATAAGCAAGTTTTAATTAAAATAGATAAGTAAATTGAATTCATCATTCATGAAATCACAACTGAAAGTAATCAAATCATCATGCAAATATAACCATGGTTTCGAAATTCCCCCCTAGCCAAAGGGGGGATTAGTTCCTCATGCTTGCACAACAAAAAGTATTGAATTTAAACATGGAAATCATAAGAAAGAATACACCTAAATGCTCAGCAATTCCAAGATGGATTCGATGCACAGATTGGCTCCTCTTCCTCCTCCTTGCTGCGGCACAAAGTTAGGGTGATGGAATTGGTGGTTTTGGATGGTGTTTTCTAGTTTGGAGGGATGGAGGATGGTTGATTATGGTGGGAAGGGTGCGGCAGAGATGTATGGATGTGTAGGGAGGTCTATGGAGGCTTAGAATGGAGAATGGAGGTGCGGCACAAGGGTTTCTGAATAGCATAAGGGGGTGGTACGAATTTGTGGCTGAAAATATGTTTATATAGTCCTAGGGTTTATTAGATTAGGGTTTACTTAGCAGATTTGGTGGATTAGGGCCCTAGAATTCGGCCATGGTGATTCAAATCCACTTAGGAGAAGGTTTTGGCCCACATAGTTCTATAAACTGATTTGTATACCCAATTCCACAAGGATTAGGCCTTGGAATTCAGAATCCCAAAGGGATTGGGGCCTAGGAAGGTGCGGCTGATTTAGGGGAGAGGGTAGCTTGCCTTGCAAGGCAAGGTAAAGCCTTCTAGAAAGGTTTGGGCGCCACTTTTCTAGGGTTTCTAGAAAGAATAGGTTTTGTGGCAGATTTGGCCCTTCTAGACTAGGATGCTTCTAGAAATAGGTTCTAGAATGATCCATTTAGGTCCCCATGTAATTAGGAGTAAGACATGATTAGGTTTGGATAAGATAAGATGAGATAAGGTTTGGATAATGTTTTGGATAATTGGATAATGTTGGATAAGGTTGGATAATGTTTTGGATAAGGTTTCCTCTTTTCTTGCACTTTCCTTATCCACTTTGTCCAAAGCTTAGTTCCTTCCTCTTCTTATCACATTTCCACCTTCTTGAAGTCCAAATTCGTCCATCCATGTTAGCCCACATGCAAGCTCACCACCTAGTGTCCAAAATAGCTCCAAAATGCACCAAAATGCACTTTCTTGATACTTTAACCCATAGGACCTACAAACACACGAAATTGAGTTGTAATACGACATTAACTAAGAAATAATAGCACAAATGCACAAGAATAAGCTAGTTAAGTCGCCTAAATATGCTCCTATCAAATTCCCCCACACTTATCTTTTGCTAGTCCTCGAGCAAAACAAATAAACAAAAGAAACAAAACATAACTCTAAACCTTCCAACGTTGCCTCAGGGATTTCCAATGAAACATAACATGTTAAAGGTCACTACTCACATAGATTTAAGCAATCCTTACCCTCGAGCATACTTAATCATAGTCACCATTCACTAGCTCGCATTTAATCAATTAAAACAACATTTTGAATGTAGTAACATGCCTTAGAGAATTCCCTCAATTCCTTACTAGATGTACTCTCAATTTTCACACAGATTTTCTAACTACACTCCCTACACTAGGTATATGTGAGAAGATTGATGTAAACATGTAGACGAACACTCACATATGTTATAACAAGGAAAGCACTTTCTAGAATTATTAACAATGACATGTATATGATCTCATGAATGGAACGCTACTACTTAGACGCGAGAACCAGGGATACCATATGCTCAAACCAATTTTAAACTCCACATATTGAAACACATAACAATCAAGATAGAAGTCAAAGGGTTGTAACGAGGCTAGGGTATTGGCTAACAACGAAAGGTGAAGGATAAACAAACATTCTTAAAGCAATAGTGAGCAAAATATTGAATTAGGCACTTAGAATTCCTTTTAGAACGCAGAAGTCAACTTTGAACACCCAAGGGGAAGTCACACAAAACTTAGGGCCATATTCAAACTTTTTGGACCCTTTCTTCAACAATCAACACTTATGAGTTCTTTCTCACTTCTTTTCTTTATTTTCTTCTTTTTCACGATTTTTTTTTTCTTTCTTTTTTTTTTTTCTCTTTTTTCTTTCTTTTTGCCGTGCCCCTTTTAAGACTTTGGCACACACACACTCACAAAATCCTTTCCCCCACACTTGTTTTCTGCACAAATGTCACTCAATAGGAATTCCTTCTAAGTTATGCTCCACTATACTTTAAGAACAAAGGTATGGAAAGTCCTATTCTAGGCTAGGTAAGGATGATGTGGTTAACAAGAAAATAGGCTAAATAAGGCTCAAAGGGGTTTAATCCTACAATACAAATGACAATGGTGGATTCGGCTGTTTGGCTATGGTGGTGACTACTACACAACTTCATCTTGTTATTTGTTATGCTAATCAATTTCATGCTTTGAATGAAACGGGTATGAGTTCTAGTATTTGGAACTATAGTGATGAAACGCATTCTAAGTAGCAACCAAGCAAAGAATAATGAGATCATGCAACGACTTTAGAAAACAAGAATGCACAGATTAATAACTCTCCAAATAAACGTTTAGGCTCAAGTCTCTCAGGGATGTAGCCGTTAGTTTGAGTTCATTCCTTCAAGCATGTTACAAAAACTGATTTTATCCTTTATGATTACATGTGAATTCGTAAACTATAACTACAACCAAGCATAAACCAAAGAGCAATTCACACGTCCATCATTGTTTGTAACTTTCTTTAACAATCATGCATTAAAAACCAAATCCTCATCATTGTGTTGGAAGGTACCCTAAGACACAAACAAACACACAAAAACAACTCTTTTTGGCTTTTTCAAAACACTTTTCTCAATTTTTTTCAAATTTTCGGATTTTTACTTCAACACACACCAAAACAGCTCAAAATGCATTAAAAACACCTAAAAACAGTGAAAAACAACATTAGAAGTGATAGGTGATAGAATCCCACGAATTTTGCATAAAAACACTTGTTTACCCCCCCACACTTAAATCAAACATTGTCCTCAATGTTTCACACAAAGACTCACATAAAAGCAAACAAATAATAAGCAACTAAGCATGAGAAAATAAACAGCAAGGAGAAGGGTTTAGAAACGCAAATCTGGGTTTGGAATGGAAGTTCCATCTTCTCCTTGTCGAATACATGGGTTGCCTCCCAAGAAGCGCTTTCTTTAACGTCTTCCAGCCGGACGAATACGCCGTGTTAAGCTTCACTAATAGTACCCACGGCATGGAGGGATCTGTCCTCCACGGCATGCTTCCCAAAGTGTTCGTAGCATGGCTCAATGAATGGGAGGGGATAGTGATCCTCCCGGATTGTGGTGTTTTGGTTCCTAAAGTCCATGTAAATGCTCCCACCACTTTGAAATCGATTAGGTACCTGCACCAAAGAAGGTAACACCGTATTAGTTGACATGGAATTGGAATTGGGGTTGGAGACTTACACACATATTGTGATGGAGGCTCAAAAGTGGCAGCCATATCAACAAAGTCACTATGGCTACTCTCGGCCAGATTGGATGGTTTTAGGGCAACCACTCCAATTCCCTCTTCAATGGTGGTTCTTGATGCATCCTTCTTGATAGGTGTGGATTGTTCCTGCCCTATATCCTTATGCACATCAATGGCAAAACAAGAACGAACATCATTAGGCTTCTTAATAGAGTCATAAACATTGAATTTAATTATATCACCACCAAACTCCATTGTTAATACTCCCTTGGCCACATCAATCTTCGTTTGAGCTGTTTTCATGAATGGTCTTCCAAGTAGGAGTGGCAAGGGTGGAGAATGAACCGAGTCTTCCATTTCAAGTACATAAAAATCAGCCGGAAAGATTAAATCATTAACCTGCACTAAAACATCTTCCAAAACACCCTTTGGATAGGCATTAGATCTATCGGCTAATTGAATAACCACACCATCATTTTTTAACTCACCTAGGTTCATAGATGCATAAATTGAGTAAGGCATAACATTAATAGATGCACCTAAGTCTAGCATGGCATGTTCAAAACGATTATTGCCAATAACACAAGGAATTGTAAAACTACCCGGATCTTTGCATTTAGGGGGCAATTTACGTTGCAAGATGGCTGAGACATTTTCACTTACCTTTACAACCTCTTTGTTCGAAATTTTCTTCCTAGTAGTGCAAAGTTCTTTTAAAAACTTAGCATACCTTGGAACTTGCTTAATTGCATCCAAAAGTGGTATATTGACTTGTACTTTCCTAAATGTCTCCAAGATGTCCTTTTCCGCATCCTCCTTCTTTGTTTGCATGAATCTACGAGGAAAGGGTGCATTTGGAGGAATAACATTAGAAATAACCGAATTTGGAACATCCTTACCCTTAGAAGCCGAGTGGTGTACTTTGGGTGGCTGCGGCATGGTGTCTCCCATCCTTGCCGTGGCTTGCTCATGCTCCCCCTCTTCAAATTGCAACTTTTCGTCCTCCATTGGGGCTGAATTAGAGGGTTGTGAAGCCGTTCCAACTTGTTTTCCACTTCGCAACATGATTGCTTTCGCAGATTCGAATCCTCCTTTCGGGTTGACCACTGTTGAGCTAGGCAACCTTCCTTGCTCACGAAATTGCCCCATGAATTCGGCAATCTGTCCCACTTGCTTCTCCAAGTTGTCCACCCTCTTGTCTTGGATTTGCCTCTCTTTGTTTTGAGTTTGGACTTCCTGCGTCAAAGTAGTAAGTAATTGAAAAATCTTATCATTTTCACTTGAATTACCTACATTGCTTTGGGCAGGTTGTGCTTGGGCTTGTGGTGGTGCCAACGGCTTTTGATAGAAACCCGGGGGTTGTTGCCTAAATCCGCTTTGTTGTTGACCTTGTTGGGGGTCTCGCCATTTGAAATTCGGATGATCACGCCAACCGGGATTGTAAGTATTAGAGAACGGATCACCACGTGATTGGTATTGGTTGCCATATCCCACGGCATTGAGTGTCTCCCACCCTCCATTCTCGATTAATTGTGGGCACTTGTTGATGCGAAAATAGTTAAACACACAAATTAACCCTATGGATGACAATTGTAGTAAATGAGCAAATAGGGATCGTTCTAGACCGGGGATTAACTAGGGATGCTAATCAATGTGAAATTGACTCAAAAGACTCAAAACAACACAAACACACTCAAATCTGCCTAAAAACCACTTTCTGGGCAGATTTGAGCACAAACACAAATTTGGACGAAATTAAGTAATAACTTGACTCAAGAACGTAAAAACACAATATAAAACACTAAACTAACTCAAAGAATGTAAAACTAAACACTTAAAACATTAAAACAAACCAAAAGACTCAAACATCACCCAAAACACTCAAAACTGCCTTAAAATCACTTTCTGGGCAGTTTTGAGCACTTTGGTGAATCTGGACGAAATTGGGAAATAAAATGAATCAAAACACTTAAAAACACAAACTAAATTGATTTCTAACTAAATTGGACATTAAAGTAAAGGGGGATTAAGGTTTTGACGAAGTTAAATTAAATAAAACAAGTTAATAAACTAGGCAGATTGTATAAACGGATTTGAGAAACAAGATGATGGATGGATTAGTTAGAGGTCCATTCTCCACACATGACACATTTATATATGAATCGATTCTCCAATTGCTTTTCATTATCTATGATGCTCAACACCCCAAGTTAACCGTGATGCACTAATTAACTCTCAAATTTTCCTTATGTTATTGAATTGGATGATGCATGCGACAATTCAAATCATTCTCCAATGGTTCTCAACATGAATGCATAGAAGAGATACAATGAGAGATCATTATGCTCTATGAGAATTATAAGTGTTGACGAGGCAATTGTAACTATGAATGCATGATACTTTTGCCAAGAATTCAATTAACGCGGTTGTGACTAGCAACCTTCACTACTCATGTTTATAAACTTGTGACGATTAGGTGAAACTCGTTTATAAACTAGCATCGAGTTTATGCATGAAGACTAAGTATGCATCCCTAATCAACATACAAAAACAAGTTTTTAATAAACATGATAATTGAATTACAATCACAACTTAACAAATCACAATTGGAAGAAATCAATTCATATTTCAAACATGTTCATGGCTTCAAACTTTCCCCTAACTAATTAGGGGTTTAGCCACTCATGATTACAACAAACTTAGAGAGTAATAACAAAGTAAACATTGAAAACAAGAATCGAAGTATACCTAAAAATTCCAACAACTCAATCTTGAATTGTATGAACGTTTAGGCCTCTTCTCCTCTAGTTGCTGCGGCACAAGGGGTTTTGGTGAGTTTTGGGGGTTATGGATGATGTAGAATGATGTGTTTAGGGTAGGGATGGATGTAGGGGAAGGTAAGGAGTGTTTTTGGGCAGAAAATATGAAGAATGGTGAAGTATGGTAGTGCTAGAGAGAGGGGAGGAATTTCTGGCGTGAATGAATGTGTATGAGAGATGGTTTTCTGAAATGGAAGAGTGTGTTGTTTGTGGCTGCAATGCATGCTTATTTATAGGTGAAATGGGGGGAACATGATGACTAGGAATTAGGTGGAAAGCTGAAATGGTGATGGGAGATGCATATGGCTGTTTGTGCATGTGATTAAAGGGTGGAAATGCATGTGCTTTGACAGAAATGAAAGGGAATGCACGGTTTTGGTTGATTTCTGGTGGTTGTGAGGTGGAAATCTAGGTGGAAATGCATGTGGATTAAAGCTATGTGAATGATTAAGGTGAATGTGCATGAGTGCATGTGAAATCTGCCAAGATGCATGTGTTATGAAGTGGATTTTCTGCAAAGGCAAGGTGAATGTGCATGTGATTAAATTAAAAGATGGAATGCATGTGAAAGGTTGGAGATTGAATGATTAAAGTGCATGTGGCTGATTTATGAAGGGGAAATGCAAAAGGGGAAATCTGGAAATGGGATAGGAGCCACGGCATTGTGTGGTGTTTGTTTGAATGTTTGCAATGATGAAATGGATGGGAGTGGTTTGATGAATGAGTGGATGGAATGATGAAAGAATAAAGGGAATGATGAAAGGGGAACAAGTGCATGTTAGCCACGGCAAGGAATGCATTTTCTGAATGAATGAAGGCAGGTTATGTGGAAGGGCTTGAACAAAGGTAGAAGCATGGCACAAAGGTGAATGGGTGATGTGTGAATGTGGTTGAATGATTAAAGTGTAAATGATTAATGAATGGTTCTTTGTTGATGGTGGAAATCTGAAATGATGAAGTGGAATGTGCATGTGGCTGCAATGATGGTGTTTTGCACGGCAATGATGGAGAAAGAATGTGTGGATGCATGGTTGTGTTGGTGATGAATGTGAACTCTTTGTTCTTCATTTTCATTCCTTTGGTCTTCAATTTCGTCCATCTACTTGGCTTTAAGCATATGCAATCCATTCCAATCTCTAATTTGCTCCAAAAGGCTCCGAAAGGCATCCTTTTGCATCCTTAGCCATATGAACCTATAAACACACGAAAATGACTTTAAACACTAAATTAAGTAAGAAAACACAACATAAATGCATAAGAACTAGCTAACTAAGGCGCATAAATATGCTTCTATCAAATTCCCCCACACTTAGCTTTTGCTAGTCCTCGAGCAAAACAAAGAAACAAAACATAACCTAAACCTTCCAACGTTCACCTCAGGGATTTCCAATGGTACATGACAAGTTAAAAATCATCATCCCCACAGATTTGAGTCATCTTTACAATTGAAAACATACTTAATCATAGACACCACTTACTAGTTCACAATTAATCGATTAAAAGAATGTTTTGAATGTAGTAACATGCCTTAGAGAATTTGCTCAATCCTTACAAGATATGCACTCAATTTTCACTCAGATTTTCTAACTACACACCCTATACTAGTTATATGTGAGAAGATTGATGTAAATATGAAAACGAATGCTCACATATACGTATAACAAAGAACGCAATTTATGGAGTTAATAAGCATGTTTAGAAATGATCTCATGAATGGAATGCTACTACTTAGATGCGAGAACTAATGACCATATGCTCATACCAAATTCAAACTCCACAAATTGAAACACATAACACTCAAGAATGAAGTCAAGGGTTGTAACGGGGCTTGGGGTAGTGGTTAACAAAGAAAAGATAAAGAGAACAAGCGTTCTTCAAGTAATAGTAAGCAAAGTAGTGTACTTAAGACTTAGAATTCATTTAGATTGCAGAAATTAACTTTAAAACACAAGGGGAAGACTTAGACAACTCCTTAGGGCCGAATTCATTGTTTTGGACCCTTACTTCAACAAACAATACTTTGGAATTCTTTTTCACAACTTTTCAACTCTTTTTCATACTTTTCACGCCTTTTTTTTTTTTTTTCTTTTTCTTTTCTTTCATGCCGTGCCTATGGCACACAAATTCTCACACAAGAACACTTCCCCCACACTTGTTTTCTGCCAACATAAATCAAAAGAAATTCAATTTGAATCATGCTTTACTAAGCTTTAAGAACAAGGGTGTGGATGGTCCTAATCTAGGCTAGGTGATGATAATGTGGGTTAACTTGAACATAAAATGACATGGGATACACGGCAATATGGCTAAGGTGGTGGTCACTACACAACTTCATCTTGAATCTGTGTTATGCAAATCAATAACATGCTTTGAATGAAATGGGCATGAGTTCTAGCATTTGGAACTAAATGATGAAACGCCTCTAAGTAGTAACCAAGCAAAGAATAATGAGATCATGCAACGACTTAGAAAACAAAAATGCACAGATTCTAACTCTCCAAATAAACGTTTAGGCTCAAGTCTCACAAGGTTGTAGCGTTAATTTGAGTTCCTTCCTTCAAGCATGTTACAAAAACTGATTTTTTTTTTTTTTTTTTTTTTTTTTTTCTTTATGATTGCATGTGAAGTCATAAGTTATAATCACAACCAAGCATACACAAAGAGTAAATCAAACTTTCATCCATGTTAATCACTCTCTTTAACAGCCATGTAATTACAAACCGAATCCTCATCATTGTGTTGGAAGGTACCCTAAAACAAAAACAAACACACAAAAACACTTTGAAAACAACTCTTTTTGGGTTTTTAAAACAAATTTTTCAAATTTTTATGTGATTTTCGGATTTTTACTTCAAAACACACTAAAACACACCAAAACTGCTTAAAAACACTTAAAAACAGCAAGGAACAAGTCTATAAGTAAAGGGTGATAAAATCCCATGAATTTGCATCAAAAACACTTAGTTACCCCCCCCCACACTTAAATCAAACATTGTCCTCAATGTTTCAAGCATAAAATCACACAAAACACAAAGAAACACACAAACAGCAAGTAAAACAACTAAATAGGCAGATTCGAAATAAACAACAAAGTGAAGGGGTTAGGAACGCAAATCTGGAATTGGAGTGATTCCTTGAGCTTCCTTTGTTGAATTGCATGGGTTGCCTCCCAAGTAGCGCTTTCTTTAACGTCTTGCAGCCGGACGAAGACACGTTCATGCTCCATTGGAGCCCACGGCATGGAGTGGGGTCTCCTCCACGACATGCTCCACAAAGTTCTCATAGTATGGCTTCAATCTATGTCCGTTCACCTTGAACTCGTGGCCACTTTTTAAGCTTTGTACTTGGACTGCACCATGAGGAAAAACATTAGTAACAACAAGAGGTCCAATCCATTTAGAACGTAACTTACCAGGGAATAACCGAAGTCTTGAATCAAAAAGCAACACTTTCTGCCCCTTGGAGAACGTTTTGGTACGAAGCATCTTATCATGATAAGCCTTCGTCTTGTCCTTGTAGATGCGAGCATTCTCGTAAGCCTCGTTCCTAATCTCCTCAAGTTCATCTAATTGGAGCTTCCTATGAACTCCAGCAGCGTCTATGTCCAAATTGAAGGTTTTCACAGCCCAATGTGCCTTGTGCTCTAACTCAACGGGCAAATGACATGGCTTACCATATATAAGCCGAAAAGGTGACATGCCAAGGGGAGTTTTGTAAGCCGTACGATAGGCCCACAATGCATCGTCCAAGCGCAAACTCCAATCTCTTCTTGAGGGTCCCACGGTTTTCTCTAGGACTTGTTTGATCTCCCTATTTGAAACCTCCGCTTGCCCATTGGTTTGAGGGTGATAAGGTGTGGAAACCTTATGAGTAACGTTGTACTTCTTGAGCAAAGCTTCAATGGTGCGGTTACGAAAGTGAGAACCCCCATCACTAATTAAAACTCGTGGCATCCCAAACCTAGCAAAAATATTAGATTTCACAAAATCTGCAACAACCTTAGAATCGTTAGTACGGGTGGCTTTGGCTTCCACCCATTTGGAAACATAATCGACAGCTAGCAAGATATAAGTGAAACCAAAAGATGGAGGGAAGGGGCCCATGAAATCAATACCCCACACATCAAAAATTTCCACAAATGAGAGAGATTGTTGTGGCATTTGGTCCTTAGGCCCTATGTTACCTGTTCTTTGACACTTATCGCATGTTAAACAAAACATTTTAGCATCTTTAAAGAGATTAGGCCAATAAAATCCAGATTGTAACACCTTTAGGGCTGTCCTTTGGGTGCCAAAATGTCCCCCACATGCATAAGTATGGCAGAATGTAAGAATGGAATTAAATTCAGATTCGGGCACACATCTACGCACAATCTGATCTGGGCAGAATTTCCATAAATATGGATCATCCCAAACATAAAAACGTGCATCATGAACAAGTTTATCACGTTGGAACTTGTTTAGGGTACTAGGAACTTGCTTAGACACCAAGAAATTGACCAAATCGGCATACCAAGGGGTTCTTACCTCAATGGACAGAAGTTGCTCATCCGGAAACGTTTCTAAAATGGGGGTGGACTCTTCCTCACGCACCATTCTACTTAGGTGGTCAGCCACCACGTTTTCACACCCTTTCTTGTCTCGGATTTCAAGATCGAACTCTTGAAGTAGGAGCATCCAACGAATGAGTCTTGGCTTAGCCTCCTTTTTGGTGAGAAGATACTTCAAGGCTGCATGGTCAGTGAAAACAATTACTTTAGTACCAAGAAGATATGATCTAAACTTATCTAAAGCAAATACAACCGCCAAGAGTTCTTTTTCGGTTGTAGAATAATTCAATTGAGCATCATTTAAAGTGCGTGAAGCATAATAAATAACATGTGGCTGTTTATTTTTCCTTTGACCCAAAACAGCCCCAAGTGCATAATCCGATGCATCACACATCAATTCAAAGGGAATGGACCAATCCGGGGGAGTTATGATGGGTGCCGTGGTGAGTAAGTCTTTTAGATGCTTGAATGCCTTCTCACACGCCTCGTTGAACTCAAAAGACACATCCTTTTGGAGTAGGCGGCATAGGGGTTGTGCAATCTTGGAAAAGTCCTTGATAAATCGTCGATAGAATCCTGCATGGCCAAGAAAAGAACGGACCTCTCTAACCGACGTAGGAGAGGGTAAGTGACGTACAAGATCTATTTTAGACTTATCAACTTCAATTCCTTTTTCAGAGATGATATGACCCAAAACTATACCTTGTTTAACCATAAAATGACATTTTTCCCAATTCAAAACAAGGTTAGTTTCCATGCATCTTTTCAAGATTAAAGTGAGATTATGCAAACAAGCATCAAATGAGTCTCCAAACACACTAAAATCGTCCATAAATACTTCAATTATCTTTTCAACATAATCAGAGAAGATACTTACCATGCATCGTTGGAAAGTGGCCGGTGCATTGCATAAACCAAATGGCATACGACGATATGCAAAAGTACCAAATGGACAAGTAAAGGTGGTCTTTTCTTGATCATCCGGCGTTATGACAATTTGATTATAACCCGAATAACCATCAAGAAAGCAATAAAAAGAATGACCGGCTAACCTTTCAAGCATTTGATCAATGAATGGCAAAGGGAAGTGATCTTTCCTTGTTGCGGCATTTAGCTTTCTATAGTCAATGCACACCCTCCAACCGGTTTGAATGCGTGTAGGCACAAGTTCATCTTCTTCATTCTTCACCACAGTCACTCCGGATTTCTTTGGCACAACTTGAACCGGTGAAACCCAACGGCTATCCGAGATAGGATAGATCACCCCACAATCTAGAAGCTTGATAATCTCCTTTTTCACAACTTCCATCATTGGAGGGTTGAGCCGGCGTTGAGCCTCTCTGGTTGGTTTAGCCCCCTCCTCTAAAAGTATGCGATGCATGCAAGTTGTAGGACTAATACCCTTTATGTCGGCCAAGGTCCATCCTATGGCCGTCTTGTGCTCTTTCAACACCCGAATCAATTTCTCCTCCTCCATTGCTGTGAGGGATAAGGAAACTATGACAGGCAACGTCTCATTGTCTCCCAAATAGACATACTTCAAATGATCCGGCAATGGTTTAAGCTCAAGAATGGGTGCCTGAATCACTGAAGGTAACAACTTGTTAGTCGAAACAGGAATTGGACTCGGTTTTGGAGGCTTACCAAAGTGTTGTGGCAATGACTCAAGTGCAGCAACCATCTCGGCCTCATCTTCACTTCTAGGCACGGCAAAACCAGATTTTTGCCCAATTCCTTGTGCAATTGTTGTTTCAAGTGTATCCCTCTCCAAAGAATCGAGAAATTCCTGCGCCAAATCATCAATTATATCAATAGAAAAGCAAGAATGATCGTCCTTAGGAAATTTAATACTTTCAGAAAGATTGAAATCAATGACTTCCCCATCAAATTCCATCGTTAAAGTTCCTTTAAACACATCTATCTTGGTGCGGGCTGTTTTCATGAAGGGCCTCCCTAATAGAATCGGTAATGGGGTGGAATGGGGTGAATCCTCCATGTCAAGCACGTAGAAATCCGCTGGAAAAATCAAGTTATCAACCTGTACCAAAACATCTTCCAAAACACCCTTTGGATATGCATTAGAACGATCGGCTAATTGAATTATCACACCATCATTTTTAAGCTCACCTAAGTTCATAGATGCATAAATAGAGTATGGCATAACATTAATCGAAGCCCCTAAGTCTAACATGCATTGTTCAAACTTAGTATTACCAATAACGCACGAAATTGTAAAACTACCCGGATCTTTGCATTTAGGGGGTAATTTCCTTTGTAACACAGCAGAGACATTTTCACTTACCTGGACCACCTCCTTGTTTGAAATCCTCTTCCTCGTTGTGCAAAGCTCTTTTAAGAACTTGGCATACTTAGGGACTTGCTTGATTGCATCAAGGAGCGGAATGTTAACTTGAACTTTCCTAAAGGTTTCCAAAATGTCCTTTTCACTCTCCTCCTTCTTTGATTGCCTAAACCTGCTAGGAAAGGGCACGTTTAGTGGAATGGAACTTGACAAAGTCGAATTTGGACTTACCTTAGGCATATTGGACGGTTTTGGCACAATAGGGGGCTGCGGCAAAGATTCTTTCACCCTTGCCGTGGCCTTTATTCCTTGTTCCTCCTCTTCTTGCAGCAACACGTCCTCTTCTTGACTTGTTTTGGACGTGCTTGGGGTGGTTTCGACCTCCTTACCACTTCTCAACATGATTGCCTTGGCAGATTCGAATCCTCCCCTTGGATTGACAACGGTTGAGCTAGGGAGCTTGCCTTTGTCTCGGAATTGTCCTACAAATTCCGCAATCTGCCCAATTTGTTTCTCCAAGTGATCCACCCTTTTGTCTTGGTTTTGCATGGCTTTGGTTTGATCCTCTTGCCCCTGAGACAAATTGGTAAGTAATTTAAGAAGTGTTTCATTGCCCAACGACGTACCTTGATTGTTTTGGGCAGGTTGTGCTTGGTTTGGATTGGGGCCGAATGGCTTGGTGTAGAACCCCGGGGGTTGTTGTCTAAAGCCTCCTTGTTGTTGAGGTTGTTGAGGTTCCCTCCACTTGAAGTTTGGATGGTCTCTCCAACCCGGATTGTATGTGTTGGAATATGGATCATTCCTTGGTTGATTGTGGCTCGGAAATCCCATGGCATTTGCACTCTCCCATCCCCCATTCTCAATCAATTGAGGGCATTTTTCCGAAGGGTGTCCTTGGATAGAACATACACCACATACAATCGGTCCTTGTATCTTCATTCCTTCGGCCATCTGAGACACAATAGAAGTAAGATTAGCTATCTGAGATTGAATATCAGATTGAGAACTTACCTCATTCAAGTGTTGCCGTGGGGGGTCCCTTTGCCCAAGTCCTTCATATTGTTGTGCATTTAGAGCACGGTTTGCAATTAGGGTCTTGGCCGACATAGGAGTTTTGTCCACCAATGCACCTCCCGCCGAAGCATCGAGCATTTGCCTTTCAATGGGAAGAAGGCCCTCATAGAAATATTGAAGGAGAAGCTCCTCCTTCATTTGATGTTGAGGACACGATGCAACAAGGGCTTTAAAACGCTCGTAGTATGCCGGAAAAGATTCTCCTTGACTTTGTTGGATTCCGCTAATTTTCTTCCTCAAGAGAATGACTCTTGAAGTAGGGAAGAACTTCTCCAAGAACGCTCTCTTCATGCTCTCCCAAGAAGTAACGGTCCCGGGTGCCAATTCATAAAGCCAATCCTTAGCCTTTTCCACAAGAGAGAATGGAAAAGCTTTCATCATTAGAATGTTCCCATCGACATTTATGGGTGTCATGCTCGAACAAACAACCTCGAACTCCTTGAGATGCTTGTTGGGATCTTCCATGGAAAGCCCATGGTATTTCGGAATGTGGTGCAACAAGCTTGACTTCAACTCGAATTCATCGGTCTTGCCTTGGGCAGCCGCGGGGTATTGAATGCATAATGGTGCGGCATTGGCCAACCCCGAGGCCGAAAGCTCTTTAATGGTCCGATTGTCTGCTGCCATAACTTCTTCTTCCACACTTTCAAACTCAGATTCGGCCTCTGAACTTGAACTAGGTTCACTAGGTTCGGGATGCCTCCTCTTTCTTCTCAAATCACGTTCAAAATCGTCGTTAAAGTCCAAGATATGTGCATGCACAGTTTGAGAACTCCGCGTCATGCACTAGTACCTAAACCAAGAAAACAAAACAAAATGAGAAAACTAGGTAAATTACACTAAAAACATACGGCAAAAACACAAGGGATTAGCAATTTTGCTAATCCCCGGCAACGGCGCCAAAATTTGATGCGAAAATAGTTAAACACACAAATTAACCCTATGGATGACAATTGTAGTAAATGAGCAAATAGGGATCGTTCTAGACCGGGGATTAACTAGGGATGCTAATCAATGTGAAATTGACTCAAAAGACTCAAAACAACACAAACACACTCAAATCTGCCTAAAAACCACTTTCTGGGCAGATTTGAGCACAAACACAAATTTGGACGAAATTAAGTAATAACTTGACTCAAGAACGTAAAAACACAATATAAAACACTAAACTAACTCAAAGAATGTAAAACTAAACACTTAAAACATTAAAACAAACCAAAAGACTCAAACATCACCCAAAACACTCAAAACTGCCTTAAAATCACTTTCTGGGCAGTTTTGAGCACTTTGGTGAATCTGGACGAAATTGGGAAATAAAATGAATCAAAACACTTAAAAACACAAACTAAATTGATTTCTAACTAAATTGGACATTAAAGTAAAGGGGGATTAAGGTTTTGACGAAGTTAAATTAAATAAAACAAGTTAATAAACTAGGCAGATTGTATAAACGGATTTGAGAAACAAGATGATGGATGGATTAGTTAGAGGTCCATTCTCCACACATGACACATTTATATATGAATCGATTCTCCAATTGCTTTTCATTATCTATGATGCTCAACACCCCAAGTTAACCGTGATGCACTAATTAACTCTCAAATTTTCCTTATGTTATTGAATTGGATGATGCATGCGACAATTCAAATCATTCTCCAATGGTTCTCAACATGAATGCATAGAAGAGATACAATGAGAGATCATTATGCTCTATGAGAATTATAAGTGTTGACGAGGCAATTGTAACTATGAATGCATGATACTTTTGCCAAGAATTCAATTAACGCGGTTGTGACTAGCAACCTTCACTACTCATGTTTATAAACTTGTGACGATTAGGTGAAACTCGTTTATAAACTAGCATCGAGTTTATGCATGAAGACTAAGTATGCATCCCTAATCAACATACAAAAACAAGTTTTTAATAAACATGATAATTGAATTACAATCACAACTTAACAAATCACAATTGGAAGAAATCAATTCATATTTCAAACATGTTCATGGCTTCAAACTTTCCCCTAACTAATTAGGGGTTTAGCCACTCATGATTACAACAAACTTAGAGAGTAATAACAAAGTAAACATTGAAAACAAGAATCGAAGTATACCTAAAAATTCCAACAACTCAATCTTGAATTGTATGAACGTTTAGGCCTCTTCTCCTCTAGTTGCTGCGGCACAAGGGGTTTTGGTGAGTTTTGGGGGTTATGGATGATGTAGAATGATGTGTTTAGGGTAGGGATGGATGTAGGGGAAGGTAAGGAGTGTTTTTGGGCAGAAAATATGAAGAATGGTGAAGTATGGTAGTGCTAGAGAGAGGGGAGGAATTTCTGGCGTGAATGAATGTGTATGAGAGATGGTTTTCTGAAATGGAAGAGTGTGTTGTTTGTGGCTGCAATGCATGCTTATTTATAGGTGAAATGGGGGGAACATGATGACTAGGAATTAGGTGGAAAGCTGAAATGGTGATGGGAGATGCATATGGCTGTTTGTGCATGTGATTAAAGGGTGGAAATGCATGTGCTTTGACAGAAATGAAAGGGAATGCACGGTTTTGGTTGATTTCTGGTGGTTGTGAGGTGGAAATCTAGGTGGAAATGCATGTGGATTAAAGCTATGTGAATGATTAAGGTGAATGTGCATGAGTGCATGTGAAATCTGCCAAGATGCATGTGTTATGAAGTGGATTTTCTGCAAAGGCAAGGTGAATGTGCATGTGATTAAATTAAAAGATGGAATGCATGTGAAAGGTTGGAGATTGAATGATTAAAGTGCATGTGGCTGATTTATGAAGGGGAAATGCAAAAGGGGAAATCTGGAAATGGGATAGGAGCCACGGCATTGTGTGGTGTTTGTTTGAATGTTTGCAATGATGAAATGGATGGGAGTGGTTTGATGAATGAGTGGATGGAATGATGAAAGAATAAAGGGAATGATGAAAGGGGAACAAGTGCATGTTAGCCACGGCAAGGAATGCATTTTCTGAATGAATGAAGGCAGGTTATGTGGAAGGGCTTGAACAAAGGTAGAAGCATGGCACAAAGGTGAATGGGTGATGTGTGAATGTGGTTGAATGATTAAAGTGTAAATGATTAATGAATGGTTCTTTGTTGATGGTGGAAATCTGAAATGATGAAGTGGAATGTGCATGTGGCTGCAATGATGGTGTTTTGCACGGCAATGATGGAGAAAGAATGTGTGGATGCATGGTTGTGTTGGTGATGAATGTGAACTCTTTGTTCTTCATTTTCATTCCTTTGGTCTTCAATTTCGTCCATCTACTTGGCTTTAAGCATATGCAATCCATTCCAATCTCTAATTTGCTCCAAAAGGCTCCGAAATGCATCCTTTTGCATCCTTAGCCATATGAACCTATAAACACACGAAAATGACTTTAAACACTAAATTAAGTAAGAAAACACAACATAAATGCATAAGAACTAGCTAACTAAGGCGCATAAATATGCTTCTATCACTTGTCTGTAGGGTGTTCTTGCATGGAGCATACGCCACAAGAAGCTACGGTTTTGACTTTTGGACCTTCCACCACCAGAGAAAGCAACGTAGTAAGGTTAGCCATTTGATTTTGAAGTTCGGTTATGGCACTTACCTCATTGACTTGGTGTTGCCGTGGGGTACTCCTCTGTCCAACGCCTTCGTATTGTTGAGCGTTCAATGCTCGATTAGCAATCAAGGACTTTGCAGCCGTGGGGGTCTTGTCCACCAATGCTCCTCCCGCTGAGGCATCTAGCATTTGACGTTCAATAGGTAGAAGTCCCTCGTAAAAGTATTGTAGAAGTAGTTCCTCCTTCATTTGATGCTGTGGACATGAAGCAACAAGAGATTTAAAGCGTTCATAATAAGTAGGAAAGGATTCACCTTCATCTTGTTGGATTCCACTTATCCTTTTTCGTAGGAGGATGACTCGAGAAGTTGGGAAAAACTTCTCCAAGTAAGCTCGTTTCATGCTCTCCCATGATGTGACCGTTCCGGGAGCCAACTCGTACAACCAATCTTTCGCTTTCTCTTGGAGAGAAAAGGGAAAGGCCTTCATCTTCAAGATGCTCTCATCCACGTTCACCGGAGTCATGCTTGAGCAAACGACTTCAAACTCCTTCAAGTGCTTGTTCGGATCTTCCATGGACAGCCCATGGTACTTCGGAATGTGATGTAACAGGCTTGACTTCAATTCGAACTCAGCAGTCTTGTCTTGAGCCGCCCTTGGGTATTGGATGCACAAGGGTGCGGCATTGGCCAATCCCGAAGCGGAAAGCTCCTTGATTGTTCGGTTGTCCGCTGCCATGTCTTCCACTTCCTCTTCAAATTCAGAAACGGACTCGGAACTTGCACTTGATTCACTAGGTTCCGGGTTCTTCCTCTTACGTCTCAACTCACGCTCAAAATCGTCGTCAAAGTTTAAAATATGTTCGTGAACCGGATTAGAACTCCGAGTCATAAACAAGTACCTAAAACAAGAAACAAAATAACATAAGAATCTGATCTAATAAGAAAAACGAAAATAACAATCCAAGGGATTAGCAAACTTTGCTAATCCCCGGCAACGGCGCCAAAATTTGATGTGAAATTTTACTTAACACACAAATTAACCCTCTTTTGACAATTGTAGCATATAAATAAGTAGGGATCGTTCTAAACCGGGGATTAGGAGGGATTGCTAAATCACTTGGAAACTGACTCAAAAACGTAAAACAAATGTTAAAACACTAAACTAGACTCAAAGAATGCAAAACTAAACAATAAAAACACTAAAACAAACTAAAAGACTCAAAACAGCCCCAAAACACTCAAAACTGCCTTAAAAACACTTTCTGGGCAGTTTTGAGCACTTTCACTAATTTGGACGAAATTGGGTAATAACTTGAATCAAAACACTTAAAAACACAATCTAAAACATATTTGGACCAATTAGACACTCTAAGACACTTGGGGATTTGGTTTTTGACGAAAATCAAACAAACAAAACAAATATGTAAAATAGGCAGATTCTGACGAAATTGGTGGAATTAAATGGATGGTGAGATGGCTAGGAGGTTTTTCTCCACACATGGCATATTTGCATACAAAATAATCTCCAGTTGCTTATTCGATGAATTTATGAACCTCAACACCCCAAGTTAATTAGGTACGCTTAAATTAACTCTCAGATTTCCCTTAGGTCATTGAATTGAATGGAATTAGCGCATTGCAATCAAATTATTCCTTAAAAGTTTTCCATATGAAAGCGCATAATAGAAAGACAATCAAAGATCATTAGGTTCTATGGAAATCATAGGTGTTGACGAGGCATTCGTAACTATGAAAGCGCATGATACTTATGCCAAGAATTTACTTAACATAATTGCGACCAACAATCTTAACTACTCATGGATGTGAGTTCCCAACGATTAGGTGAAGTTCCCTCATATCCTAGCATCATGTTTATGCATGCAAATCAAGCGTGCACTCTCAATTCATATACATAAGCAAGTTTTAATTAAAATAGATAAGTAAATTGAATTCATCATTCATGAAATCACAACTGAAAGTAATCAAATCATCATGCAAATATAACCATGGTTTCGAAATTCCCCCCTAGCCAAAGGGGGGATTAGTTCCTCATGCTTGCACAACAAAAAGTATTGAATTTAAACATGGAAATCATAAGAAAGAATACACCTAAATGCTCAGCAATTCCAAGATGGATTCGATGCACAGATTGGCTCCTCTTCCTCCTCCTTGCTGCGGCACAAAGTTAGGGTGATGGAATTGGTGGTTTTGGATGGTGTTTTCTAGTTTGGAGGGATGGAGGATGGTTGATTATGGTGGGAAGGGTGCGGCAGAGATGTATGGATGTGTAGGGAGGTCTATGGAGGCTTAGAATGGAGAATGGAGGTGCGGCACAAGGGTTTCTGAATAGCATAAGGGGGTGGTACGAATTTGTGGCTGAAAATATGTTTATATAGTCCTAGGGTTTATTAGATTAGGGTTTACTTAGCAGATTTGGTGGATTAGGGCCCTAGAATTCGGCCATGGTGATTCAAATCCACTTAGGAGAAGGTTTTGGCCCACATAGTTCTATAAACTGATTTGTATACCCAATTCCACAAGGATTAGGCCTTGGAATTCAGAATCCCAAAGGGATTGGGGCCTAGGAAGGTGCGGCTGATTTAGGGGAGAGGGTAGCTTGCCTTGCAAGGCAAGGTAAAGCCTTCTAGAAAGGTTTGGGCGCCACTTTTCTAGGGTTTCTAGAAAGAATAGGTTTTGTGGCAGATTTGGCCCTTCTAGACTAGGATGCTTCTAGAAATAGGTTCTAGAATGATCCATTTAGGTCCCCATGTAATTAGGAGTAAGACATGATTAGGTTTGGATAAGATAAGATGAGATAAGGTTTGGATAATGTTTTGGATAATTGGATAATGTTGGATAAGGTTGGATAATGTTTTGGATAAGGTTTCCTCTTTTCTTGCACTTTCCTTATCCACTTTGTCCAAAGCTTAGTTCCTTCCTCTTCTTATCACATTTCCACCTTCTTGAAGTCCAAATTCGTCCATCCATGTTAGCCCACATGCAAGCTCACCACCTAGTGTCCAAAATAGCTCCAAAATGCACCAAAATGCACTTTCTTGATACTTTAACCCATAGGACCTACAAACACACGAAATTGAGTTGTAATACGACATTAACTAAGAAATAATAGCACAAATGCACAAGAATAAGCTAGTTAAGTCGCCTAAATATGCTCCTATCAGACTAGCAAAAGATAAGTGTGGGGGTATTTGATAGGAGCATATTCATGCGACTTAAATGGCTTGTTCTCGTGCATTTACGTTATGTTTCTTTAGTTATTTTAGTACTTTAAGCTATTTTCGTGTGTTTGTAGGTCCAAAGGGCTAAAGGAGCAAAAAGATGCATTTTGGAGACTTTTGGAGCACTTTTGGGCTAAGGATGGATAGCTTATGCTTGGAGCCAAAGTGTTGGACGAAATTGAAGACCTAATTGAAGACCAAAGTGTTGGAACCTTGTTCCCGTGAGTTTTAGGACATTTAAACCTTTCCTAATCCCATTCATCAACACATGCATCCACATGCATTCACCCTTTAAACCATTAAATCCACATGCTTTCCTATTCAATTAAATCAGCCACATGCATTCATCATCATAACCTAGCTGTCATTCCACTTCATTGCACATGCATCTTCAAATAAATCAGCCATTCCACATGCATATTCAACCTAGCTGTCATTGCACATGCATTCACTCTTTAATTCACATGCAAAACATCCCATTCCATCTCCCATTTCAGATTGCATTCCATAATCATTCACTCACCTTTAATCCACATGCATCTTCCATAAATCAAATCAGCCACATTCACCACCACATTCACTCACCACAAACATTCCACATGCATTCATCAACATATCTAGTTGTCACTCACATGCATTTCCTTCATCATTTCCAACCCACATGTCCCTTTAATCATTCAAACATACACCCATTCACCACCAGAAATCATCCTTGCCATGAGTTCCCATCAGATTTCCATCATATTCACATGCATTCCATCCTTTAAAACATTGCACATGCACTCCCTTTAATTAATTAAGCCACATGCACTCCCATCCATTTCATCATTGCAGCCAACACATGCTTTCACATGCATTTTCAGATTGTCCCCTTGCACATGCAGCCACTTATTCAAAGCACATGCATTTCCACCCTTTAATCACATGCATAAATCAGCCACATGCATCTCCCATCACCATTCCAGATTTCCACCACCCTCCTAGCTGTCATGTTCCCCCCATTTCACCTATAAATAACCCTTCATTGCAGCCACAAAGGGGGGGATCCATTCACCACAGAAATAAGGCCTTTGTGCCAGAAATTCATCCATTCCATAAACACTTCCATTCCATTGTACATACCACCAACACTTCCCCCTTTGTGCCGTGAGTTTCCCTTACAATCCAAACACCATCCTTCCATTTTCACCACTCCCCAAACCATTCACACCATCAATCTATCCTTAGACCTTGTGCTACAACGAAGAGGAAGAGAAGAGTGCCTAAACGTTCATACAATTCAAGTTTGAGTTGTTGGAATGTTTAGGTGTTTCTTTGATTTCAATGTTAATTTCAATACTCTTTGTTTTGTACGTATGAGGAATGGAAGAGAAGAGTGCCTAAACGTTCATACAATTCAAGTTTGAGTTGTTGGAATGTTTAGGTGTTTCTTTGATTTCAAAGTTATGAGGAAATTCGAAATATATGTTTATGCTTGCATTTTGATTTGATTACTTCTAATTGCGTTTCATAAGTTGTGATTCAATTTGTTTAACTGTTTGATTGATAACTTATTTATGTATGTTTATTGAGAGTGCACGCTTAATTTTCATGCATGAATATGACGCTAGAATATAAGTGAGTTTCACCTAATAGGTACGAACTTATATTCACAAGTAGTGGAGGTTGCTTATAAACAATCGCGTTAAACGAATTCTTGGCATAAGTTTCATGCGTATTCCATAGTAACGAATGCCTCGTCAACACTTATAATTTTCATAGAGCGTAATGATTCTTGCTTGTATCTCTATTATGCAATCATGTAGGGGACTTGTGGGGAATGTTTTGAATTGTTGTATGCGCTAACCCATCCAATTCAATAACGTTAGGAAGATTTGAAGGTTAATTAGTGCATCACGGTTAACTTGGGGTGTTGAGAATTCATAGTTTATTGAAATGCAATTGGAAATCATTTTATTATGCAAGTATAACATGTATGGAGATAAACCCCTTAGCTAGGTTCCCATCCATTCCATTCCATCAAATTCGTTTTACAATCTGTTTAGTTTATTAACTTGTTTTGTTATTTCAATTTTCGTATAAATCTAAATCCCCCTTTACTTTATTGTCCAATTTAGTTAGAAAGTGTCTTAGTTTGTGTTTATAAGAGTTTTGAGTCATTTTGTTACACAATTTCGTCCAAATTCACCAAAGTGCTCAAAACTGCCCAGAAAGTGTTTTTAAGGCAGTTTTGAGTGTTTTGGGTGATGTTTGAGTCTTTTGGTTTGTTTTAGTGTTTTAAAGTTTAGTTTTGCATTCTTTGAGTCTAGTATAGTGTTTCATATTGTTATTTTACGTTTTTGAGTCAAATCCAAGTGGTTAACAATCCCTCCTAATCCCCGGTCTAGAACGATCCCTACTTGCACCTATACTACAATTTGACGAAAAGAGGGTTTAATTTGTGTGCGTATAAATCTCGCATCAAATTTTGGCGCCGTTGCCGGGGATTAGAAAATGTGCTAATCCCTTGGATTGTTTTATTTTCGTTTGTTTTTATTTTATTCCAGTTTCTTAATGTTGTTTTGTTTCTTGTTCTAGGTACTAGTTTATGACTCGGAGTTCTCATCCGATTCGTGAACATATCCTGGAGTGATTGGGTTCTTCGTCCGGCTGCAAGACGTAAAAGAAAGCGCTACTTGGGAGGCAACCCAATGCACCGAATAAAACAAAGCATGTTCAAAAAAAAAAACAAAAAAATAAAAAAATAAAAAAACATGGCAGAACGATGGAGGCTTCACAAAGGTTGTTTACTTAAAGACCCACTACGTGGCAAAACTCTTGAAGCGGAAGGCATCGGGACGGAAGGCATCGGTGCAGAAGATATAGGAGCGGAAGGCATCGGAGCTGGAGGCATCGAAGATAGAGCATTCGAGGCCTCAATACTTGGCCAAACGCTAGATGATCCAGGAAAAAGGTGCCTCTGGAGGAAAGACGAAAACCTTTGACGGTCACTTTGAATCCGACCTTCAGACTCTTGCAGTTCATCAAGCTTCCTCTTCATGCCCGTCGAATAGTTGTTGGCAAGCACGTGTAAACTTCTAGTCTCATGCTTAAGCAGTTTGATCTCCTGCTTAAGACTTTCCACCTCTGCCATTAATGATTCCACCTGACGGGAGCGGGCAAGCAGGCGTTGGCCCATGTTGGACACAGAGCTCGCACATTGAACACTAAGTGCGAGGGACTCTTGAACGGCCAACTCATCGGACCGTCCTGACAGCAGCCTACTATCTTTTGGAGTGAGGAGGTTCCTAGCTACTATTGTAGCTGTTGTGGCGTCCTGCATCACGGAGTCTTCACCTGTGAGAGGGCCGTTAGAAGATAAGAAAGAAGGGCGCCATACGTTACCTTGACGCGGCGCGCCCGTATCACTGCTAAGGCTCAATTCCAAGCTAAGGTTCGATGAGTTTGCCATTTTTCAAAAGTGTTCAAAGAGAAGGGATGGAGTTAAATTTCAAAGGCCCGGAGTCGATTTTCAAGAATGGGAAATCTTCAGAGTGTGTTTGTTGTGGTGATCGATAGCTCAATAAAAAAACCAAGGCGACGCGTCCACCAATTCAAAAAGCCGGAATTTCCGGCGTAATTTAGGCAACGCTTTCTCGGCTTTTCAGAAGACGCGTTCAACTTTGTCAAAAGATTTCTTCTTTTCAGACAACACGTGGAGGCCATCACCGCAACTACACATCTTTAGCCGACAAGCGCAAAGTTCGGCGATGCTTTCTCTGCTTTTCAGAAAACGCGTGCAGCTTTGTCAAAAGGAGCCGCATCCGCACTACTACGTGTCGTTCAGAAATCGAAGGGGCGCCAGCTCATCAAGCTTCCTCTTCATCCCCGACGAATAGTTATTTGCAAGCACATGCAAACTTCTATTCTCGTACTTAAGCTGCTGGATCTCTTGCTTAAGTCTTTCCACCTCTGCCATCAATGATTCCACCTGACGGGACCGAGCAAGCAGGCGTTGGCCCATGTTGGACACAGAACTCGCACACTGAACACTAAGTGCGAGGGACTCTTGAACGGCCAACTCATCGGACCGTCCTGACAGCAGCCTACTATCTTTTGGAGTGAGGAGGTTCTTAGCTACTATTGTAGCTGTTGTGGCGTCCTGCATCACGGAGTCTTCACCTGTAAGAAGACCGTTAGAAGATAAAAAAGAAGGGCGCCATACGTTACCTTGACGCGGCGCGCCCGTATCACTGCTAAGGCTCAATTCCAAGCTAAGGTTCGATGAGTTTGCCATTTTTCAAAAGTGATCAAAGAGAAGGGATGGAGTTAAATTTCAAAGTGCCGGAGTCGATTTTCAAGAATGGGAAATCTTCAGAGCGTGTTTGTTGTGGTGATCGATAGCTCAATAAAAAAGCCAAAGCGACGCGTCCACCGATTCAAAAAGCCGGAATTTCCGGCGTAATTTAGGCAACGCTTTCTCGGCTTTTCAGAAGACGCGTTCAACTTTGTCAAAAGATTTCTTCTTTTCAGACAACACGTGGAGGCCATCACCGCAACTACACATCTTTAGCCGACAAGCGCAAAGTTCGGCGACACTTTCGCTGCTTTTCAGAAAACGCGTGTAGCTTTGTCAAAAGGAGCCGCATCCGCACTACTACGTGTCGTTCAGAAAGCAAAGGGGCGCCTGCTCAGAAATCGAAGAGGCGTCATTCAGAAATCGAAGAGGCGCCACTATTTCAAAAAGCCGGATTTGCGGGATCAAAACGTTTGTCGACAAGGGTAAAAGAACAATACCACCACTTGATATTATCTCTATATATGTCGACCTTCGTCTTTTATGGCAAGGCAAACCTGAAGAAAAATGCCCAACTCTCCCTCACCTCTGAGGGCGCACTCCCAGCAAAGCCTTTCGAAAGACTCAATTCTTTCTTCTTCCCCAAAGATGATACCAGATGCCTGGAGTACAGATGACCCAGGAGGAAACGGCGGATTGAAGTGTGCTGATTCATTCACCGCTTCTTCAAAAGCAAAGGTATCTCATATCATCAAGGTCAAAAGCAAAAGTATCTCATATCATGCTCTTTCCCTGTCTTTTTCTTTGTCCTTGTTCTTACTCGCATGGCAAAGTAAAAGAAGTAATCAGCCGGCACTTGGAGTCAGTCTTCCGATCTGGAGCCAACTGCCTGGAATCTATTCCTGATTGCTTACCTAGCGTTGCTCTCGAGTAGTCATCTTCAACGGTTGATACACTTCCGGAGAAGGGACCACTTCTGCAAAGGGGAGCGAGTAAGGCAAGTGAAAATGATACATTGAAGCATGTGGAGACAAACATAGGCTGAGTTATCCTCCAACCCTTTTCAATACGAATTGGAAAGATTGAACAAAGAAACAGACCAAAGGGGTAAGCTCAGACCTTCGGGGAAGACCAAAAGAATCCTGCTGCCCAGTTCAACAGTAGCACAAAGGAAAATCAATGATGGGTGGAAACCAGTTCAAGAGTAAGCCTGTGGAGTCGCTATGATCAAAGCCTCAATGCAATTACCAAGGAGAAGAGGGAATTTACACTCCATAACCAGATTTGCGTCCCTAAACTCTTCTCTTTGTTAATTACATTCTGCCATGTTTAGTATGTTTAAATTGCTTTTTGTGTGTTTACTTATGCTTAAAACATTGAGGACAATGTTTGATTTAAGTGTGATTCGAATATATGTTTATGCTTGCATTTTGATTTGAATACTTCTAATTGCGTTTCATAAGTTGTGGATTCAATTCGTTTAACTGTTTGATTGATAACTTATTTATGTATGTTCATTGAGAGTGCACACTTAATTTTCATGCATGAATATGACGCTAGAATATAAGTGAGTTTCACCTAATCGTTATGAACTTATATTCACAAGTAGTGGAGGTTGCTTATAAACAATCGCGTTAAATGAATTCTTGGCATAAGTTTCATGCAATCCATAGTAACGAATGCCTCGTCAACACTTATAATTTTCATAGAGCGTAATGATTCTTGCTTGTACCTCTTCTATGCATTCATGTTGAGGACTTGTGGGGAATGTTTTGAATTGTTGTATGCGCTAACCCATCCAATTCAATAACGTTAGGAAGATTTGAAGGTTAATTAGTGCATCACGGTTAACTTGGGGTGTTGAGTATCATAGTTTATTGAAATGCAATTGGAAATCATTTTATTATGCAAGTATAACATGTATGGAGATGAACCCCTTAGCCATTCTATCATCCATTCATTCCATTCCATCAAATTCGTTTTACAATCTGTTTAGTTTATTAACTTGTTTTGTTATTTCAATTTTCGTATAAATCTAAATCCCCCTTTACTTTAATGTCCAATTTAGTTAGAAATCAATTTAGTTTGTGCTTTTAAGTGTTTTGATTCATTTTATTTCCCAATTTCGTCCAGATTCACCAAAGTTCTCAAAACTGCCCAGAAAGTGATTTTTAGGCAGTTTTGAGTGTTTTGGGTGATGTTTGAGTCTTTTGGTTTGTTTTAATGTTTTAAGTGTTTAGTTTTACATTCTTTAAGTTAGTTTAGTGTTTTATATTGTGTTTTTACGTTCTTGAGTCAAGTTATTACTTAATTTCGTCCAAATTTGTGTTTGTGCTCAAATCTGCCCAGAAAGTGGTTTTTAGGCAGATTTGAGTGTGTTTGTGTTGTTTTGAGTCTTTTGGTTTGTCTTAGTGTTTTAAAGTTTAGTTTTGAATTCTTTGAGTCTAGTATAGTGTTTCATATTGTTATTTTACGTTTTTGAGTCAAATCCAAGTGGTTAACAATCCCTCCTAATCCCCGGTCCAGAACGATCCCTACTTATACATATACTACAATTTGACGAAAAGAGGGTTTAATTTGTGTGCGTATAAATCACGCATCACAACCCTCTCCACACCCTTGCCGCAACCACCAAACACCTTTCTCCTTAGTTTTAAGCTTTGCCGCACCATCCCCTTCCCCTAAACACTACTACATCCCTCCATAACCATGCATCCATACACCTAAGGCCCTAAACCTGTCCCTAGACCCTTGCCGCACCAAGGAGGAGGAGAAGGAAGCTCGGGAGTTCATGCAATTCCAGTTCGCGTTGCTAGGAATTTCTAGGTGTTTCTTTTCCTTTGATTTCAATGTTTAATTTCAATTCTCTTTGTTTTGTGCGTATGAGGAACTAAACCCCCCCTTGGCTAGGGGGGGATTCGAAATACATGTTTATGCTTGCGATATGATTTGATTACTTCTAATTGCGTTTCATAAGTTGTGAATTCAATTTACTTATCTATGTGAATTACATTGATTTGTGTGTGTTGGTTGAGAGTGCACGCTTAATTATCATGCATAAATTGGATGCTAGGATATAAGGAAATTTCACCTAATCGTTATGAAATTATATTCACAAGTAGTAAAGGTTGATGATCTCAATCGTGTTAAGTAAATTCTTGGCATAAGTTTCATGCAATCATAGTAACAAGTGCTTCGTCAATGCTTATGGTTTTCATAGAACTTAATGATTCTTGCTTGTATCTCTATTATGCAATCATGTAGGGGACTTGTGGGGAATGTTTTGGGTTGTCGTATGCAATCATCCAATTCAATAACGTTAGGAAAATCTGAAGGTTAATTTAAGCGAACCTAATTAACTTGGGGCGTTGAGAATTCATGGGTTATTGAAAAGCAATTGGAAATCGTTTTATATGCAAGTATAACATGTGTGGAGATGAACCCCTTAGCTAGCTTCCCATCCATTCAATTCCATCAAATTCGTTTTTACAATCTGTTCTAATTTAAAATGTTTGTTTTGTTTTTAAATTCGTCCAAAACCAATCCCCCTTTACTTTGTTGAGTCATAGTAGTTAGAAATCACTTTAGTTTGTGTTTTTAAGTGTCTTAGGTCAAAGTAAAACCAATTTTCGTCCAAAGTTGTGTCTAGTGTTCAAAACTGCCCAGATTGTGTTTTTAAGCAGTTTTGAGTGTTTTGGTGCTGTTTTGAGTCTTTTGGTTTGTTTTGGTGTTTTAAAGTTTAGTTTTGCATTCTTTGAGTCTAGTATAGTGTTTTAAACTTGTTTTTACGTATTTGAGTCAGTTTCCAAGTGATTAACAATCCCTCCAAATCCCCGGTCCAGAACGATCCCTACTTACATTCTTCACTACAATTGATAAAAAGAGGGTTTAATTTGTGTGCGTATAATTCTCGCATCAAATTTTGGCGCCGTTGCCGGGGATTAGCAACTTTGCTAATCCCTTGGATTGTTATTTTCGTTTTTCTTATTAGATCAGATTCTTATGTCATTTTATTTCTTGTTTTAGGTACTTGTTTATAACTCGGAGTTCTAATCCGGTTCACGAACATATTTTAGACTTTGACGACGATTTTGAGCGTGAGTTGAGCCGTAAGAGGAAGAACCCGGAACCTAGTGAATCAAGTGCAAGTTCCGAGTCCGTTTCTGAATTTGAAGAAGAAGTGGAAGACATGGCAGCGGACAACCGAACAATCAAGGAGCTTTCCGCTTCGGGATTGGCCAATGCCGCACCCTTGTGCATCCAATACCCAAGGGCGGCTCAAGACAAGTCTGCCGAGTTCGAATTGAAGTCAAGCCTGTTACATCACATTCCGAAGTACCATGGGCTATCCATGGAAGATCCGAACAAGCATTTGAAGGAGTTTGAAGTCGTTTGCTCAAGCATGACCCCGGTGAACGTAGATGAGAGCATCTTGAAGATGAAGGCCTTTCCCTTTTCTCTCCAAGAGAAAGCGAAGGATTGGTTGTACGAATTGGCTCCCGGAACTGTCACATCATGGGAGAGCATGAAACGAGCTTACTTGGAGAAGTTTTTCCCAACTTCTCGAGTCATCCTCCTACGAAAAAGGATAAGTGGAATTCAACAAGATGAAGGTGAATCCTTTCCTACTTATTATGAACGTTTTAAATCTCTTGTTGCTTCATGTCCACAGCATCAAATGAAGGAGGAACTACTTCTACAATACTTTTACGAGGGACTTCTACCTATTGAACGTCAAATGCTAGATGCCTCAGCGGGAGGAGCATTGGTGGACAAGACCCCTACGGCTGCAAAGATGTTGATTGCTAATCGAGCGTTGAACGCTCAACAATACGAAGGCGTTGGACAGAGGAGTACCCCACGGCAACACCAAGTCAATGAGGTAAGTGCCATAACCGAACTTCAAAATCAAATGGCTAACCTTACTACGTTGCTTTCTCAGGTGGTGGAAGGTCCAAAAGTCAAAACCGTAGCTTCTTGTGGCGTATGCTCCATGCAAGGACACCCTACGGACAAGTGCCCACAATTGATCGAGAATGGAGGGTGGGAGACACTCAATGCCGTGGGATATGGCAACCAATACCAAACACGTGGTGATCCGTTTTCTAATACTTACAATCCGGTTGGCGTGATCATCCGAATTTCAAATGGTGAGACCCCCAACAAGGTCAACAACAAAGTGGATTTAGGCAACAACCCCCGGGTTTCTATCAAAAGCCGTTGGCACCACCACAAGCCCAAGCACAACCTGCCCAAAGCAATGTAGGTAATTCAAGTGATAGTGATAAGATTTTTCAATTACTTACTACTTTGACGCAGGAAGTCCAAACTCAAAACAAAGAGAGGCAAATCCAAGACAAGAGGGTGGACAACTTGGAGAAGCAAGTGGGACAGATTGCCGAATTCATGGGGCAATTTCGTGAGCAAGGAAGGTTGCCTAGCTCAACGGTGGTCAATCCGAAAGGTGGATTCGAATCTGCAAAAGCTATGCATTTGCGAAGTGGAAAGCAAGTCGGATCTGACCTCAACCCATTCAAATCACGTTCCAACGAGGAGGACGAGTTGAGAATGGAAGAGGAGGAGCAAAGGCCACCAACGGCCAAGGTGGAACCAAATGTGCCGCAAGTTCCAAGTGATCCCAAGTCGTCCAATTCATCCAATAAAGGTAAGAACGTGTCAAGTTCGGTTCCTACTAATGATTTTCCTGCGAATGTTCCTTTTCCTAGTAGGTTTAAGCAAACAAAGAAAGAAGAAGCGGAAAAGGACATTTTGGAGACGTTTCGGAAAGTTCAAGTCAATATCCCCCTTTTGGATGCAATAAAGCAAGTGCCCAAATACGCTAAGTTCTTGAAGGAATTGTGCACTACAAGGAAGAGGGCGTCACATAAAGAGGTAGTATGGGTAAGTGAAAACGTTTCCGCTGTTTTACAAAGGAAGTTACCACCAAAATGCAAGGATCCAGGTAGCTTTACAATTCCTTGTATTATTGGTCAAACTAAGTTTGAAAATGCTATGTTAGACTTAGGGGCTTCAATTAACGTCATGCCCTACTCTATTTATGCTTCAATGAACCTTGGTGAATTGAAAAATGATGGTGTGATTATTCAATTGGCCGATAGATCTAATGCCTATCCAAAGGGAGTTTTGGAAGATGTTTTAGTGCAGGTGAATAACTTGATATTCCCGGCGGATTTTTATGTGCTTGAAATGGACGATTCGGTTCATTCTCCACCCTTGCCACTCCTACTTGGAAGACCGTTCATGAAAACAGCCCAAACAAAGATTGATGTGGCCAAAGGAGCACTAACAATGGAGTTTGGTGGTGATATAATTAAATTCAATGTTTATGACTCTATTAAGAATCCTAACGATAGTCATTCTTGTTTTGTCATACATGTGCATAAGGATATAGGGCCGAAAGGATCCACACTTATCAAGAAGGATGTATCAAGAACCACCATTGGAGAAGAACTTGGAGTGATTGCCCTACAACCACCCAACATGGCCGAAAGTAGCCATGGTGACATTGTTGATAGGGCTGCCGATTTTGAGCCTTCACCACAATATGTTTGTAAGTCGTCAATCCCAATTTCAATTCCCATTTCAACTAATAGGTTGTTACCTTCTTTGGTGCAGGTGACCAATCGATTTAAAGGTGGTGGGAGCGTCTACATGAACTATAGGAACCAAAATACCACCATTAGGGAGGATCACTATCCCCTCCCATTCATAGAGCCATATTACGAAAGTGTTGAAGGGCAAGTTGTGGAGGACATCCCACTCCATGCCGTGGGCCCCTAGTAAGGAGTGAATGAGGTCTTCGTCCGGCTGTACGACGTTAAAGCAAGCGCTACTTGGGAGGCAACCCATGCATTCAACAAAGGAAGACCGAGAAAGCACTCCAATTCCAGATTTGCGTTCCTAAACTCTTCTCTTTGTTGATTGATTTTGTTTCTGCCATGTTAGGTTGTTAGATGTTGTTTTGTTTGTTTGTTTGTTATTTGTGTGAGTCTATGCTTGAAACATTGAGGACAATGTTTGATTTAAGTGTGGGGGGGGGGGGGTAACCAAAGTGTTTTGATGCAAATTCGTAGGGTTTTGTCACCCATAATTTCAAATGTTGTTTCTTGCTGTTTTTATGTGTTTTAAAGCCGTTTTAGAGTGCTTTAGAGTTTGTTGTTCTAAAAATCCGAAAATCCCAGAAAAAATTGAAAAAAATTGTTTTGAAAACCCAAAAAGAGTTGTTTTTAAGTTGTTTTTGTGTGTTTGTTTGTGTCTTAGGGTACCTTCCAACACAATGATGAGGATTCGGTTTGTAATTGCATGACTGTTAAAGAGAATGATTAACATGGATGAAAGTTTGATTTACTCTTTGTTATGCTTGGTTGTGGTTATAACTTATGACTTCACATGTAATCAAAAAGAAAAAAAAAAAAATCAGTTTTTGTAAACATGCTTGAAGGAAGGAACTCAAACTAATGCTACAACCTTGTGAGACTTGAGCCTAAACGTTTATTTGGAGAGTTAAAATCTGTGCATTCTAGTTTTCTAAAGTCGTTGCATGATCTCATTTTTCTTTGCTTGGTTACTACTTAGAAGGCGTTTCATCATTTAGTTCCAAATACTAGAACTCATGCCAATTTCATTCAAAACATGTTGTTGAATTGCATAACACATATTCAAGATGAAGTTAGTAGTAACCACCATAGCCAAATTGCCATATTTCCCTATTTCATTTGTTTGTAGGATTTAACCCCGTTGAGCCTTGTGTAGCCTACTTTCTTTGTTAACCCACAATTTTCCTCACCTAGCCTAGAGTAGGACCACCCATACCTTTGTTCTTGAAGCATAGTAAAAGCATAACTCAAAGATGAATTCCTTTTGATCATTGCATTGCAGAAAACAAGTGTAGGGGAAGGATTCTTGATATATGGGTGTGCCAAAGTCTTGAATGGGGCACGGCAAAGAAAAGAAAAAAAAAAGAGAAAAATTCGTGGAAAATAGAAAGGAAAAAAGAAAAAGTTGTGAATAGTATGAAAAGGAGTTGGAAGAGCATAAAATGAGCTCTAAGTTGTTGGTTATTGAAGAAAGGGTCCAAAACGTTGCATTTGACCCTAAGTATGCACGTGTATTCCCCGTTGTGTTTAAAGTTATTTTCTGCACTCTAAAGTGAATTCTAAGTATCAAGTTCATTGCTTTGCTTACTATTGTTTAAAGAACGTTTGTTTTATCCTTTACCTTTCTTTGTTAGCCAATACCCCTAGCCCCGTTACAACCCTTGACTTTAATCTTGAGTGTTATGTGTTTCAATTTGTGGAGTTTAAAATTGGTACAAGCATATGGTGTCACTGGTTCTCGCATCTAAGTAGTAGCGTTCCATTCATGAGATCATATCTAAACATGTTATTAACTCCGGAAAGTGCTTCTTTGTCATACATATATGTGAGCATTCGTTTTCATATTTACATCTATCTTCTCACATAAAACTAGTATAGGGTGTGTAGTCAGAAAATCTGTGTGGAAATTGAGTGCATATCTAGTAAGGAATTGAGGAAATTTTCTAAGGCATGTTACTACATTCAAAATCATGTTTTAATTGGTTATTTGTGAACTAATGAGTAGTGACTATGATTAAGTAAAGGCTTAAGCGTAAAGATGGCTAAAATCTGTGGGAATGATGATTTTTAACATGTCATGTGCATTGGAAATCCCTGAGTCGCTTGTTGGAAGGTGTAGGTTGTGTTTTACTCGTTTTACTTCGTTTATTTACTTTGTTTCATTTTGTTTTGCTCGAGGACTAGCAAAAGCTAAGTGTGGGGGAATTTGATAGGGGCATATTTATGCACCTTAGTTTAGCTTACTATTGCATTAAGAACTTTTGTTTATCCTTACCTTTCTTTGTTAGCCAAATACCTTAGCCCAGTTACAAACCCTTTGACTTCATGATGCGAAAATAGTTAAGCACACAAATTAACCCTCTTGTTGTCAAATTGTAGTAAAGATGCAAGTAGGGATCGTTCTTAACCGGGGATTAGGAGGGATTGCAAATCACTTGGATACTGACTCAAAAACGTAAAATAAAGTTAAAAACGTTCACAAAGACTCAAAGGACTCAAAACAAGTTCAAAAGACTCAAAACTGCCTAAAAACACTAACTAGGCAGTTTCTGACCTTAAACCCAATGTTGGACGAATTTAAGATTATGGTTTGATTCAAACGTAAAAACACAATATAAAACACTATACTCGACTCAAAGAATGCAAAACTAAACTTTAAAACACTAAAACAAACCAAAAGACTCAAACATCACCCAAAACACTCAAAACAGCCTTAAAATCACTTTCTGGGCAGTTTTGAGCACTTTGGTGAATTTGGACGAATTTTGGGAAATAAATTGAATCAAAACACTTTAAAACATAAACTAAACAAAGTCTAAACACTAAAGAACAAGAAAGTAAAGGGGGGGTTTTAAATTGACGAGAATTGAAATAACGAAACAAGTTAATAAACTAGACAGAATGTAAAGATGAATTTGATGGAATTGAATGGATGGGAACCTAGCTAAGGGGTTCATCTCCATACATGTTATACTTGCATAATAAAATGATTTCCAATTGCATTTCAATAAACTATGATACTCAACACCCCAAGTTAACCGTGATGCACTAATTAACCTTCAAATCTTCCTAACGTTATTGAATTGGATGATGCATGCGACAATTCAAAACATTCCCCACAAGTCCTCAACATGAATGCATAGAAGAGGTACAAGCAAGAATCATTACGCTCTATGAAAATTATAAGTGTTGACGAGGCATTCGTTACTATGATTGCATGAAACTTATGCCAAGAATTTGTTTAACGCGATTGTTTATAAGCAACCTCCACTACTTATGAATATAAGTTCGTAACTATTAGGTGAAACTCACTTATATTCTAGCGTCATATTCATGCATGAAAATTAAGCGTGCTCTCTCAATAAACATACATAAATAAGTTATCAATCAAACAGTTAAACAAATTGAATCCACAACTTATGAAACGCAATTAGAAGTAATCAAATCAAAATGCAAGCATAAACATATATTTCGAATCCCCCCCTAGCCAAGGGGGGTTTAGTTGAATTTAAACATTGGAATCAAAGAAACACCTAAACATTCCAACAACTCAAACTTGAATTGTATGAACGTTTAGGCCTTCTTCTCTTCCATTCCTCATTCGTACAAAACAAAGAGTATTGAAATTAAACATTGAAATCAAAGAAACACCTAAACATTCCAACAACTCAAACTTGAATTGTATGAACGTTTAGGCCCTCTTATCTTCCTCTTCGTTGTAGCACAAGGTCTAAGGATAGTTTGATGGTGTGAATGGTTTGGGGAGTGGTTGGAGTGGCTGCAATGGAGGAGAAAAGTGTTTTGGTGGCTGCTGCAAGGGTGTGGAGAGGTTTTGACGAATTTCTGGAATATGGAAGAGTGAATGAGAATGAATGCAATGGATGCTTATTTATAGGTGAAATGGGGGGAACATGACAGCTAGGAGGGAATGTGGCTGCATGTTTGAATGATTAAAGGATGCATGTGGGTTGGAATTGCATGTGCAATGAATATGTGGCTGCATGTGCAAGGGGACAATCTGAAAATGCATGTGAAAGCATGTGTTGGCTGCAATGATGAAATGGATGGGAGTGCATGTGGCTTAATTAATTAAAGGGAGTGCATGTGCAATGTTTTAAAGGATGGAATGCATGTGAATATGATGGAAATCTGATATGGTGATGGGAGATGCATGTGGCTGATTTATGCATGTGAATGCATGTGGCTGCAAGGTGTGAATGATTATGGGTGCATGTGGCTGCAATGGATTAGGAATCCTTCAATTTCGTCCATTCCTTTTGCTCCAAACACAAGCTATCCATTCCAAGTCCAATTTTGCTCCAAAATGCTCCAAAATGCATCTTTTTGCTTCCTTAGCCATATGAACCTAAAAACACACGAAAATGGCTTAAACGACTAAAACAACTATGAATTAACAATATAAATGCACGAAAACAAGCTAAGTAAGTCGCCTAAATATGCTTCTATCACTTCAATCTTGGTTGTTATGTGTTTCAATATGTGGAGTTTAAAATTGGTTTGAGCATATGGTATCCCTGGTTCTCGCGTCTAAGTAGTAGCATTCCATTCATGAGATCATATACATGTTAATAATTCCGGAAAATGCCTTCTTTGTTATGACATATGTGAGTATTAGTTTACATGTTTACATCAATCTTCTCACATATACCTAGTGTAGGGAGTGTAGTCAGAAAATCTGTGTGAAAATAGAGAGTATATCCAGTGAGGAATTGAGGGAATTCTCTAAGGCATGTTACTACATTCAAAATCATGTTTTAATTGATTAAATGCGAGCTAGTGAGTGATAACTATGGTTAAGTATATGCTCGAGGGTAGGGATAACTAAAATCTATGAATGTGGTATTCTTTAAATGTGTCATGTTCATTGGAAATCCCTGAGGTACATGTTGGAAGGTCTAGATTGTGTTTTGTTCATTTCGTTTTGCTCGAGGGCTAGCAAAAGCTAAGTGTGGGGGAATTTGATAGGAGCATATTTATGCTACTTAGTTATGTTGTTTCCTTGCATTTATGAAGTTAATTACTATTTATTTCAGTCTTTTAAGTTATTTTCGTATGTTTTTAGGTCCTAATGGCAAAAGGAGCAAGAAAGTGCATTTTGAGGCTATTTGGAGCATTTTTGGGCATGGATTGGATAGCTTAACCATGGAGTAAAGAGGATGGACGAAATTGAAGTCAAGAAGAGCTAGGAAATGCTACAAATCTGGTGGAAGAAGTCCTAATGCAATGAAGATAAGGAAGAAGCAAGAAACAAGGAACCTTATCCAACCTTATCCAACCTTATCTTATCCTATCCTAACTCCAACATTATCCTATTCTATCCTATCCAAATCAGGTTAGGACTTACACCTAGCTAATTAGAGGGAATTAAGTACACATTTAAATACCTAAATCAGTTTCTAGAAGCCTTATCCACTCAAATGCCGCAAGAACACCATTCCTTGTAGGTTTAGGAATTGCAATCCTTCTCCTACACAAATATCATGTATACTCGGCCCTTTAGGTTTAGGAATCTGCCCTAAACCACCCCTTCTAGAAGTCTAAATTCTGCCAAAAAATACCTAGTTTCTAGAAGCCCTTAATTTCTGGCAAAAATTCCCTATCCCTTTCCCTTTTGGTTTCTACAAAGACTTAACCCTTTTTCCATGGGATTGTGCAATCCTTGTCCTTCACTAAGTGTGCATAATTAGCCTATATAAACAGCCAATGCCTCACCATTTAATCCATCCACTCACACATTCATTCATTCATACTTTCATCCATCAAACACCACAATCCATTCTACACCACCCTAGTGCCGCAAGCAAGGAAGCAAGGAGAGGAGGACTTGTGCAATCTGCCATCCAAGGAGGGTTCGAAATCTGCCATTGGAGTGTGGAGAGTTTCTAGGTGTATTCTATCCTTAGTCTTAGTTCAATGTTTAAATTTAATTATCTTTGTTTTGCGGACATGAGGAACTAACTTCTTTTTAGTTAGAGGAGAATTTGAAGTCATGATTATATGTTTTATATGAATTGATTACGTCCGGTTATTATTTCTTAAGGCATGAATGTGATTTGCTTATCTAAGTTATTAAAACTGGTTTATGTATGTGGGTTGGGGGTTAACACTTAATTTGCATGCATAAACTTGATGCTAGAGTATAGGGGGGTTTCACGTAATTGTTATTCACTTATATTCAAAAGTAGTGGAGGTTGCTAGTCACAATCCCGTTAAGTAAATCCTTGGTATGAGTCTCATGTGTTTCATAGTGATGAATGCCTTGTCAATGCTTATAGTTTTTGATAGGTGATAGGAGCGTATTTAGGCGACTTAACTAGCTTATTCTTGTGCATTTGTGCTATTATTTCTTAGTTAATGTCGTATTACAACTCAATTTCGTGTGTTTGTAGGTCCTATGGGTCACAGTATCAAGAAAGTGCATTTTGGAGCTATTTTGGACACTAGTTGGTGAGCTTGCATGTGGGCTAACATGGATGGACGAATTTAGACTTCAAGAAGTTGGAAATGTGATAAGAAGAGGAAGGAACTAAGCTAAGGACAAAGTGGATAAGGAAAGTGCAAGAAAAGAGGAAACATTATCCAAAACATTATCCAACCTTATCCAACCTTATCCAACATTATCCAAACCTTATCTCATCTTATCCTATCCAAACCTTATCATGTCTTACTCCTAATTACATGGGGACTTAAATGGATCATTCTAGAACCTATTTCTAGAAGCATCCTAGTCTAGAAGGCCCAAATCTTCCACAAAACCTATTCTTTCTAGAAACCCTAGAAAAGTGGCGCCCAAACCTTTCTAGAAGGCTTTACCTTGCCTTGCAAGCCAAGCTACCCTCTCCCCTAAATCAGCCGCACCTTCCTAGGCCTAATCCCTTTGGGATTCTGATGCGTGATTTATACGCACACAAATTAAACCCTCTTTTCGTCAAATTATAGTATATGTATAAGTAGGGATCGTTCTGGACCGGGGATTAGGAGGGATTGTTAATCACTTGGATTTGACTCAAAAACATAAAAACACAATATAAAACACTAAACTAGACTCAAAGAATTCAAAAATACTTTAAAACATAAACTAAACAGATTCTAAGCATTAAAGAACAAGAAAGTAAAGGGGGGTTTAGGTTTTACGAAAATTGAAATAACGAAACAAGTTAATAAACTAGACAGAATGTAAATATGAATGTGATGGAATTGAATGGATGAATGCTAGCTAAGGGGTTCATCTCCATACATGTTATACTTGCATAATAAAACGATTTCCAATTGCATTTCAATAAATCATTAATTCTCAACACTCCAAGTTAATTAGGTCCGCTTAAATTAACCGTCAAGTTTTCCTTAAGTTAATGAATTGGATGGGTTAGCGCAACGCAATTCACAACATTCTCCAAAAGTCCTTTACGTGAACAGCACAATAAAGATACAATCAAAGATCATTAAGCATTATGAAAACTATAAGTGTTGACGAGGCATTCGTTACTATGATGAGCATGAAACTCGTGCCAAGAATTCATTTAACGCGATTGTTTATAAGCAACCTCCACTACTTGTGAATATAAGTACATAACGATTAGGTGAAAATCACTTATATTCTAGCGTCATATTCATGCATGAAAATTAAGCGCGCATTCTTAATAAACATACATAAATAAGTTATCAATCAAACGGTTAAACAAATTGAATCAACAACTTATGAAATGCAATTAGAAGTAATCAAATCAAAATGCAAGCATAAACATATATTTCGAATCACCCCCTAGCTAAGGGGGGGTTTAGTTCCTCATACAAAACAAAGAGAATTAAAATTAAACATTGAAATCAAAGAAACACCTAAACATTCCAACAACTCAAACTTGAATTGTATGAACGTTTAGGCCCTCTTCTCTTCCTCTTTATTGTAGCATAAGGTCTAAGGATAGTTGGTTTGGGGGAATGGAAGTGTGGAATGGAGTGAGGAGTGATGGAAATGGAAAGATGGTTTTTGGATTCTAAGGGAGACTCAAGGCTAAGAGAGAAAGGGATGTGTTTGTGGTGTGTTGTGTATGAAAATGAGATGATCATGAATGAATGAATGCAAGGGTATTTATAGGAGTAGTGGAGGGAACATATGGCTATGTCATTTGTAGGTGAAGTAGGTGGATGTTGTAGGTGAAGTAGGTGGATGTTGTAGGTGAAGTGGATGTTGTAGGTGAAGTAGGTGGATGTTGTAGGTGAAGTAGGTGGATGTTGTAGGTGAAGTGGATGTTGTAGGTGAAGTAGGTGTAGGTGAAGTAGGTGGATGTTGTAGGTGAAGTGGATGTTGTAGGTGAAGTAGGTGGATGTTGTAGGTGAAGTAGGTGGATGTTGTAGGTGAAGTGGATGTTGTAGGTGAAGTAGGTGGATGTTGTAGGTGAAGTAGGTGGATGATATGTTAAGTGATAAGTGATAAGTGATATGATATGTGGTTATGATATGATAAGTGGTTAAGTGGTGATGATAAGTGATAAGTGATTAAATGATATGATATGTGGTGATGATAAGTGATAAGTGCATGTGGGTTAACTAATGAAGGAAATGCATGTGCAATGACAATGTGTTAGAATGGATGTGTGTTATGCATGGCATGATTGGGATTAGGAAAGGTTTAAATGTCCTAAAACTAAAGAGAACAAGGTTCCAACACTTTGGCTCCAATTAGGTCTTCAATTTCTTCCAACACTTTGGCTTCAAGCATAAGCTATCCGTCCTTAGCCCAAAAGTGCTCCAAAAGTCTCCAAAATGCATCTTTTTGCTCCTTTAGCCCTTTGGACCTACAAACATACGAAAATAGCTTAAAGTACTAAAATAACTAAAGAAACATAACGTAAATGTACGAGAACAAGCCATTTAAGTCGCATAAATATGCTCCTATCAAATACCCCCACACTTAGCTTTTGCTAGTCCTCGAGCAAAACAGAAAAACAAAACAAAAAGAACAAAACACAACCTACACCTTCCAACAATCGTATCAGGGACTTCCAATGCACATGACAAGTTAAAAATCATTATTCTCACAGATTTGAGCCATCTTTACACTTAAGTACATTCTTAATCATAGTCACCACATACTAGTTCACAATTAAGCAATTAAAACACATTTCAAATGTAGTAACATGCCTTTAGAGAATTCCCTCAATTTCTTACTAGATGTACTCTCGTTTTTCACACAGATTTTCTGACTACACACCCTACACTAGGTATATGTGAGAAGATTGATGTAAACATGTAGACGAACACTCACATATGTTATAATAAGGAAAGCATTTTCTGGAGTTAATAAGCATGTTTAGATATGATCTCATGAATGGAATGCTACTACTTAGACGCGAGAACCAGTGACACCATAAGCTCATACCAAGTTCAAACTCCACAATTGAAATACATAACACTCAATATAGAAGTCAAAGGGTAGTAACGGGGCTAGGGTATTGGCTAACAATGAAAGGTGAAGGATAAACAAACATTCTTAAAGCAATAGTGAGCAAAGTATTGAATTAGGCACTTAGAATTCCCTTAAGAACGCAGAAGTCAACTTTGAACACCCAAGGGAAAATCACACAAAACTTAGGGCCATATTCAACTTTTTGGACCCTTTCTTCAACCATCAACGCTCGTGAGTTCATTCTTACTTATTTTCACTCCTTTTTTTTTTTTTTTTTTTTTTTTTTTTTCTTTTCTTCTTCTTTTTCTTTTGAATCTCAAAACATACATATAAACGTAAGAACAAACTTTTACTCCCCCACACTCATTTTCTTGCATAATGTAACTCAAAAGGAATTCATTTAAGTCATGCTCACTAAACTTTAAGAACAAGGGTATAGGAAAGTCCTACTCTAAGCTAGGTAAGGGGTGATGTGGGTAAACAAGGAATAAAGGCAAAACGAGGCTCAACGGGGTTAAAACTTACAACATATACGAAGTATGGGAAGTAAGGCTATTTGGCTATGGTGGTGGTCACTACACAACTTCTTCTTGAATATGTGTTATGCAAATCAATAATATGCTTTGAATGAAATGGGCATGAGTTCTAGCATTTGGAACTATATGATGAAACGCCTTCTAAGTAGTAACCAAGCAAAGAATAATGAGATTATGCAACGACTTTAGAAAACAAGAAATCACAGATTATACTCTCCAAAGAACGTTATAGGCTCAAGTCTCTCAGGGTTGTAGCGTTTGTTTGAGTTCCTTCCTTCAAGCATGTTACAAAAACGAATTTTTTCTTTTATGATTGCATGTGAAGTCATACATTATAACCATAACCAAGCATATACCAAGAGTAAATCAAACTTTTCTCTATGTTTATAACTCTTTCTAACCGTCATGCAATTATAAACCAAATCCTTATCATTGTGTTGGAAGGTACCCTAAGACACAAACACACAAAAAGGACTCTTAAAACAACTCTTTTTGGGTTTTTCAAAACAATATTTCAAATTTTTATGGGATTTTCGAATTATAAAACAAAACACACTAAAACACTCTAAAACAACTTAAAAACACCTTAAAACAGCAAGGAACAACATTTGAAGTTATGGGTGATAAAATCCTACGAATTTGCATCAAAACACTTTAGTTACCCCCCCACACTTAAATCAAACATTGTCCTCAATGTTTTAAGCATAGATTCACACAAAACATAAGTAAACACATAAAAAGCAACTAAAACATATTAAACATGGCATAATGTAATTAACAAAGAGAAGAGTTTAGGGACGCAAATCTGGTTATGAAGTGTAAATTCCCTCTTCTCCTTGGTGATTGTATTGAGGCATGATCTTGGTGATTCCACAGGCTTACTCTTGAACTGGTTTCCGCCCATCATTGATTTTCCTTTGTGCTACTCTTGAACTGGGCAGCAGGATTCCCTTTAGTGTCTCCCCCGAAGGTCTGAGCTTCCTCCTGCTATCTGTTTCTTTGTTCAATCTTTGCAGGAGTGGTCCCTTCTCTGGAAGTGTATCAACCGTTGAAGATGACTACTCGAGAGCAACGCTAGGTAAGCAATCAGGAATAGATTCCAGGCAGTTGGCTCCAGATCGGTAGACTGACTCCAAGTGCCGGCTGATTGCTTCTTTTACTTTGCCATGCAAGTAAGAACAAGAACAAAGAAAAAGACAGGGAAAGAGCATGATATGAGATATTTTTGCTTTTGACCTTGATGATATGAGATACCTTTGCTTTGAAGAAGCGGTGAATGAATCAGCACATGCTTCAATCCGCCGTTTTCTCCTGGGTCATATGTACTCCAGGCATCTGGTATCATCTTTGGGGAAGAAGAAAGAATTAAGTATTTCGAAAGGCTTTGCTGGGAGTGCGCCCTCAGAGGTGAGGGAGAGTTGGGCATTTTCTTCAGGTTTGCCCTGCCATAAAAGACGAAGGTCGACATATATAGAGATAATATCAAGTGGTGGTACTTTTTACCCTTGTCGACAAACGTTTTGATCCCGCAAATCCGGCTTTTTGAAATAGTGGCGCCTCTTCGATCTTTGAATACGCCTCTTCGATTTCTGAGCAGGCGCCCCTTCGATTTCTGAACGACGCCCCTTCGCTTTCTGAACGACACGTGGTAGTGCAGATGCGGCTCCTTTTGACAAAGCTGCACACGTCTTCTGAAAAGCAGAGAAAGCGTCGCCGAACTTTGAGCTTGTCGGCTAAAGATGTGTAGTTGCGATGATGGCCTCCACGTGTTTTCAGCTTTGTCAGAAATCTTTTGACAAAGTTGAACGCGTCTTCTGAAAAGCCGAGAACGCGTCGCCTAAATTACGCTGGAAATTCCGGCTTCTTGAATCGGTGGACGCGTCGCCTTGGCTTTTATAGAGCTATCGATCACCACAACAAACACACTCTGAAGAATTCCCATTCTTGAAAATCGACTCCGGCCCTTTGAGAATTAACTCCATCCGCCCCTCTCTTTGAACACTTTTGAAAAATGGCAAACCCATCGAACCTTAGCTTGGAATTGAGCCTTAGCAGTGATACGGGCGCGCCGCGTCAAGGTAACGTATGGCGCCCTTCTTTCTTATCTTCTAACGGTCCTCTCACAGGTGAAGACTCCGTGATGCAGGACGCCACAACAGCTACAATAGTAGCTAGGAACCTCCTCACTCCAAAAGATAGTAGGCTGCTGTCAGGACGGTCCGATGAGTTGGCCGTTCAAGAGTCCCTCGCACTTAGTGTTCAGTGTGCGAGTTCTGTGTCCAACATGGGCCAACGCCTGCTTGCCCGCTCCCGTCAGGTGGAATCATTGATGGCAGAAGTGGAAAGTCTTAAGCAGGAGATCAAACTGCTTAAGCATGAGAATAGAAGTTTGCACGTGCTTGCCAACAACTATTCGACGGGCATGAAGAGGAAGCTTGATGAACTGCAAGAGTCTGAAGGTCGGATTCAAAGTGACCGTCAAAGGTTTTCGTCTTATCTCCAGAGGCACCTTTTTCCTGGGTCATCCAGCGCTTGGCCAAGTATTGAGGCCTGGAATGCTCTAGCTCCGATGCCTCCCGCTCCGATGGCTTCCGCTCCGATGCCTCCCGCTTCTATGCCTTCCGCTTCTGCGCCTCGTAGTGGGGCTTCACGCAAACAACCTTTGTGAAGCTCCACCTTTCTCCATGTTTAGTATCTTTCTTTTTTTTTTTTTTTTTTTTTTTTTTAACATAAATAAAATCAAACGGCATGGAATTGGTCCTTGAATGGAAGGTGATACTTGAAGTGAACCGGCATTGGTTTGAATTCTAATGTAGGTGCCTGATTCATAAAAAACAACAAGTTAGTATAAAATGTAATGGAATTTGAAAAAAATGACTTACTTGTTTTGTCTGACAAGAACTCAATGACAAACACCACTCCTTTGAAAGTTTCAGGGATATTGGACTTGGCCAGATTGCATGTGATGGTTATGACTTGTCCAATGTCATCAAATTCAACTTCTTTGGGCATTGTTGTCTCAAGTATATCCCCTTTGATGAATTCATGAAATTCCCTACTTTGCACCTTTGGAAGGTCTTCCAAGATGTCTTTTTCACTTTCTTCTTCCTTGGAATTCATGAACCTGCAAGGAATAGGGATATTAGGTGGAATGGGGTTAGAACTAATTGGAACAACCTTACTTGAATTAGATGGCGTAGGAGCAATAAGTGCTTCCGGCAAAGGTGCTTCAAATCCTCCCTTCGGATTTACAATGGTTGAACTAGGGAGTTTGCCTTGGTCGCAAAATTGTCCTACGAACTCCGCTATCTGCCCAATTTGCTTTTCCAAGTGATCCAACCTTTTGTCTTCTTGTCGAGCCTCATTGTCTTGATTTTGTGAGCCCTGCCAATATCCTCCTTGTTGAGCATTTTGAGGTTCCCACCACATAGAGTTTGAATGATCACTCCAATCCGAATTGTAAGTATTGGAAAACACGTTATTCCTTGATTGAAGATTAGATATATCAACTCTTTGCATTTGGGACCTTTCCATGAGCTGTGACAAAAGAGAAGCGTTATCAAGTGCCATGTTGTTCTTAACAAACAAAACACAAATAAAAACTAAATCTAAAAGACAATACAGAAACAAACAATCCAAGGGATTAGCAAATTTTCTAATCCCCGGCAACGGCGCCAAAATTTGATGCGTGATTTATACGCACACAAATTAAACCCTCTTTTCGTCAAATTATAGTATATGTATAAGTAGGGATCGTTCTGGACCGGGGATTAGGAGGGATTGTTAATCACTTGGATTTGACTCAAAAACATAAAAACACAATATAAAACACTAAACTAGACTCAAAGAATTCAAAAATACTTTAAAACATAAACTAAACAGATTCTAAGCATTAAAGCATTACGAAAATTGAAATAACGAAACAAGTTAATAAACTAGACAGAATGTAAATATGAATGTGATGGAATTGAATGGATGAATGCTAGCTAAGGGGTTCATCTCCATACATGTTATACTTGCATAATAAAATGATTTCCAATTGCATTTCAATAAATCATTAATTCTCAACACTCCAAGTTAATTAGGTCCGCTTAAATTAACCGTCAAGTTTTCCTTAAGTTAATGAATTGGATGGGTTAGCGCAACGCAATTCACAACATTCTCCAAAAGTCCTTTACGTGAACAGCACAATAAAGATACAATCAAAGATCATTAAGCATTATGAAAACTATAAGTGTTGACGAGGCATTCGTTACTATGATGAGCATGAAACTCGTGCCAAGAATTCATTTAACGCGATTGTTTATAAGCAACCTCCACTACTTGTGAATATAAGTACATAACGATTAGGTGAAAATCACTTATATTCTAGCGTCATATTCATGCATGAAAATTAAGCGCGCATTCTTAATAAACATACATAAATAAGTTATCAATCAAACGGTTAAACAAATTGAATCAACAACTTATGAAATGCAATTAGAAGTAATCAAATCAAAATGCAAGCATAAACATATATTTCGAATCACCCCCTAGCTAAGGGGGGGTTTAGTTCCTCATACAAAACAAAGAGAATTAAAATTAAACATTGAAATCAAAGAAACACCTAAACATTCCAACAACTCAAACTTGAATTGTATGAACGTTTAGGCCCTCTTCTCTTCCTCTTTATTGTAGCATAAGGTCTAAGGATAGTTGGTTTGGGGGAATGGAAGTGTGGAATGGAGTGAGGAGTGATGGAAATGGAAAGATGGTTTTTGGATTCTAAGGGAGACTCAAGGCTAAGAGAGAAAGGGATGTGTTTGTGGTGTGTTGTGTATGAAAATGAGATGATCATGAATGAATGAATGCAAGGGTATTTATAGGAGTAGTGGAGGGAACATATGGCTATGTCATTTGTAGGTGAAGTAGGTGGATGTTGTAGGTGAAGTGGATGTTGTAGGTGAAGTAGGTGGATGTTGTAGGTGAAGTAGGTGGATGATATGTTAAGTGATAAGTGATAAGTGATATGATATGTGGTTATGATATGATAAGTGGTTAAGTGGTGATGATAAGTGATAAGTGATTAAATGATATGATATGTGGTGATGATAAGTGATAAGTGCATGTGGGTTAACTAATGAAGGAAATGCATGTGCAATGACAATGTGTTAGAATGGATGTGTGTTATGCATGGCATGATTGGGATTAGGAAAGGTTTAAATGTCCTAAAACTAAAGAGAACAAGGTTCCAACACTTTGGCTCCAATTAGGTCTTCAATTTCTTCCAACACTTTGGCTTCAAGCATAAGCTATCCGTCCTTAGCCCAAAAGTGCTCCAAAAGTCTCCAAAATGCATCTTTTTGCTCCTTTAGCCCTTTGGACCTACAAACATACGAAAATAGCTTAAAGTACTAAAATAACTAAAGAAACATAACGTAAATGTACGAGAACAAGCCATTTAAGTCGCATAAATATGCTCCTATCAGATTCTGAATTCCAAGGCCTAATCCTTGTGGATTTGGGTATACAAATCAGTTTATAAAAATATGTGGGCCAAAACCTTCTCCTAAGTGGATTTGAAAAACCATGGCCGAATTCTAGGGCCCTAATCCAATAAATCTGCTAAGTTAACCCTAATCTAATAAACCCTAGGACTATATAAACATATTTTCAGCCACAAATTCGTGAACCCCTTTTGCTAGACAGAAAACCCTTGTGCCGCACCTCCATTCTTGACCTCCATAGACCTCCCTCCACATCCATACATCTCTGCCGCACCCTTCCCCACCATAATCAACCATCCTCCATCCCTCCAAACTAGAAAACACCATCCAAAACCCCCAATTCCATCACCCTAACTTTGTGCCGCAGCAAGGAGGAGGAAGAGGAGCCAATCTGTGCATCGAATCCATCTTGGAATTGCTGAGCATTTAGGTGTATTCTTTCTTATGATTTCAATGTTTAAATTCAATACTTTTTGTTGTGCAAGCATGAGGAACTAATCCCCCCTTTGGCTAGGGGGGAATTTCGAAACCATGGTTATATTTGCATGATGATTTGATTACTTTCAGTTGTGATTTCATGAATGATGAATTCAATTTGCTTATCTATTTTAATTAAAACTTGCTTATGTATATGAGTTGAGAGTGGACGCTTGATTTGCATGCATAAACATGATGCTAGGATATGAGGGAACTTCACCTAATCGTTGGGAACTCACATCCATGAGTAGTTAAGATTGTTGGTCGCAATTATGTTAAGTAAATTCTTGGCATAAGTATCATGCGCTTTCATAGTTACGAATGCCTCGTCAACACCTATGATTTCCATAGAACCTAATGATCTTTGATTGTCTTTCTATGATGCGCTTTCATATAGAAAACTTTTAAGGAATAATTTGATTGCAATGCGCTAATTCCATTCAATTCAATGACCTAAGGGAAATCTGAGAGTTAATTTAAGCGTACCTAATTAACTTGGGGTGTTGAGGTTCATAAATTCATCGAATAAGCAACTGGAGATTATTTTGTATGCAAGTATGCCATGTGTGGAGAAAAACCTCCTAGCCATCTCACCATCCATTTAATTCCACCAATTTCGTCAGAATCTGCCTATTTTACATATTTGTTTTGTTTGTTTGATTTTCGTCAAAAACCAAATCCCCAATTGTCTTAGAGTGTCTAATTGGTCCAAATATGTTTTAGATTGTGTTTTTAAGAGTTTTGAGTCAAGTTAGAACCAATTTTCGTCCAAGTTTGTGTTTAGGCTCAAAACTGCCCAGATTGTGTTTTTAAGGCAGTTTTGAGTGTTAAAGCCTATTTTGAGTCTTGTGAACGTGTTTGAGTCTTTTTAAGTGAGTTTAAGTGTTTTAAAGGTCAATTTTATTTATTTGAGTCAGTTTAGAGTGTTTAGCAATCCCTCCTAATCCCCGGTTTAGAACGATCCCTACTTATTTATATGCTACAATTGTCAAAAGAGGGTTAATTTGTGTGTTAAGTTAATTTTCGCATCAATAGGAGCATATTCATTGTTGATGTATAATTCCTTCCTAATGCTAGAATATATTTAGTATAATGGCATAAGTAAGGGTGTCGAATCCACAAGGACTAATTGGACCTATGTAATTACTTGTTTTGCAAGAACTCTAAGAAATGAATCAAACTAAACAAACTAGGCAGATTTGGAAATGAATCAAACTAGTCTAAATAAACAGATTTGTTGTTGTGATTTGAAAGCATGAGAAAATGAAGTAAATGCATTTCCAGCTTTGCACATGCAAACACAATCTGCCATCATTACAGAAAACACCATCATTGCCGTGACTTTCCCATCCAAATGCACCACAAATCAGCACATGCACCACCAATTCAATCAACACATGCTTTCACATACATTTTCAGATTGCATTCCAACCAAAACCGTGCACATGCACTTGTTCCTCCATTAAATCAGCCACATGCATCTCCCATCACCATTTCAGCTTTCCACCTAGTTCCTAGCTGTCATGTTCCCCCATTTCACCTATAAATAAGCATGCATTGCATTCATAACTCATTCATACACTCTTCCATTTCAGAAAACCAAGCCTTTGTGCCGTGCAAAACAGCACCCATTTCCCTACAATCCAAACACCATCACACCACCAGAAATTCAGCCATTCAACCACTCCCCAAACCATTCACACCATCAAACTATCCCTAGACCTTGTGCCACAACGAAGAGGAAGATAAGAGGGCCTAAACGTTCATACAATTCAAGTTTGAGTTGTTGGAATGTTTAGGTGTTTCTTTGATTTCAAAGTTTAAATTCAATACTCTTTGTTTTGTACGAATGAGGAATGGAAGAGAAGAGTGCCTAAACGTTCATACAATTCAAGTTTGAGTTGTTGGAATGTTTAGGTGTTTCTTTGATTCTCTTTGTTTTGTAATCATGAGGAACTAAACCCCCCTTGGCTAGGGGGGGATTCGAAATATATGTTTATGCTTGCATTTTGATTTGATTACTTCTAATTACGTTTCATAAGTTGTGAATTCAATTCGTTTAACTGTTTGATTGATAACTTATTTATGTATGTTTATTGAGAGTGCACACTTAATTTTCATGCATGAATATGACGCTAGAATATAAGTGAGTTTCACCTAATAGTTACGAACTTATATTCACAAGTAGTGGAGGTTGCTTATAAACAATCGCGTTAAACGAATTCTTGGCATAAGTTTCATGCGTATTCCATAGTAACGAATGCCTCGTCAACACTTATGATTTCCATTGAACTTAATGATCTTTGTTAAATGTCTCTATCATGCGTATTCCATAGTTAGGGACTTTGATTAGGAATAATTTGGTTGTAATGCGTATTCCATTCAATCCAATGAATCTAGGGAAATCTGAAAGTTAATTTAAGCGGACCTAATTAACTTGGAGCGTTGAGAAGTCATGGTTTATTGAAATGCAATTGGAAATCTTTTTATTATGCAAGTGTAACATATATGGAGATGAACCCCTTAGCTAGCCTTCATTCCATTCAATTTTATCACACATTCACATTTACATTTTGCTTTAATTTACAATCTGTACATTTACTTTAATTTCGTAAAAATCTAAATCCCCCTTTACTTTATTGTCCAATTTAGTTAGAAAGTATCTTAGTTTGTGTTTATGAGTGTTTTGATTCATTTTATTTCCCAATTTCGTCCAAATTCACCAAAGTGCTCAAAACTGCCCAGAAAGTGATTTTAAGGCAGTTTTGAGTGTTTTGGGTGATGTTTGAGTCTTTTGGTTTGTTTTAGTGTTTCAAGCATTTAGTTTTACATTCTTTGAGTTAGTTTAGTGTTTTATATTGTGTTTTTACGTTCTTGAGTCATTTTGTTACACAAATTCGTCCAAATTTGTGTTTGTGCTCAAATCTGCCCAGAAAGTGGTTTTTAGGCAGATTTGAGTGTGTTTGTGTTGTTTTGAGTCCTTTGAGTCTTTGTGAACGTTTTTAACTTTGTTTTTATGTTTTTGAGTCAAATCCAAGTGATTAACAATCCCTCCTAATCCCCGGTCTAGAACGATCCCTACTTATACATATACTACAATTTGACGAAAAGAGGGTTTAATTTGTGTGCGTATAATTCACGCATCAAAGATTTCCAATTGCATTTCAATAAACCATGACTTCTCAACGCTCCAAGTTAATTAGGTCCGCTTAAATTAACTTTCAGATTTCCCTAGATTCATTGGATTGAATGGAATACGCATTACAACCAAATTATTCCTAATCAAAGTCCCTAACTATGGAATACGCATGATAGAGACATTTAACAAAGATCATTAAGTTCAATGGAAATCATAAGTGTTGACGAGGCATTCGTTACTATGGAATACGCATGAAACTTATGCCAAGAATTCGTTTAACGCGATTGTTTATAAGCAACCTCCACTACTTGTGAATATAAGTTCATAACGATTAGGTGAAATTCCCTTATATCCTAGCATCAAGTTTTAGGCATTCAAATTAAGTGTCGACCCTCAACCCACATACATAAACAAGTTCTTAATCAAAACAGGAAAGTAACCCACATCTAAAGTTCATGAATTCATAACTGGAGTAAATCAAATCATAACCAACATATGTCCATGGCTTCAAATTCGCTTCTAACTAAAAAGAAATTAGTTTCACATGTTTAACATAATTGAATAACAAGTTAAATTAAACATGAAAACAGAAACAAGAAAAGAAAGAACAAATGGATGGAATTGGATGGAAAGTTAGCTACGGGGTTGATAGGAGCATATTCATGCGACTTAAATGGCTTGTTCTCGTGCATTTACGTTATGTTTCTTTAGTTATTTTAGTACTTTAAGCTATTTTCGTGTGTTTGTAGGTCCAAAGGGCTAAAGGAGCAAAAAGATGCATTTTGGAGACTTTTGGAGCACTTTTGGGCTAAGGACGGATAGCTTATGCTTGAAGCCAAAGTGTTGGACGAAATTGAAGACCTAATTGGAGCCAAAGTGTTGGAACCTTGTTCTCTTTAGTTTTAGGACATTTAAACCTTTCCTAATCCCAATCATGCCATGCATAACACACATCCATTCTAACACATTGTCATTGCACATGCATTTCCTTCATTAGTTAACCCACATGCACTTATCACTTATCATCACCACATATCATATCATTTAATCACTTATCACTTATCATCACCACTTAACCACTTATCATATCATAACCACATATCATATCACTTATCACTTATCACTTAACATATCATCCACCTACTTCACCTACAACATCCACCTACTTCACCTACAACATCCACTTCACCTACAACATCCACCTACTTCACCTACAAATGACATAGCCATATGTTCCCTCCACTACTCCTATAAATACCCTTGCATTCATTCATTCATGAACATCTCATTTTCATACACAACACACCACAAACACATCCCTTTCTCTCTTAGCCGTGAGCTTCCCATCTCTCCCCTTATAATCCAAAAACCATTTTTCCATTCCCCTTCCACTTCTCCACCACTCCTTTTCCATTCCACACTTCCATCCCCCAAACCAATTATCCCTAGACCTTATGCTACAATAAAGAGGAAGAGAAGAGGGCCTAAACGTTCATACAATTCAAGTTTGAGTTGTTGGAATGTTTAGGCATTTCTTTGATTTCAATGTTTAATTTCAATTCTCTTTGTTTTGTATGAGGAACTAAACCCCCCTTTAGCTAGGGGGGGATTCGAAATATATGTTTATGCTTGCATTTTGATTTGATTACTTCTAATTGCGTTTCATAAGTTGTGGATTCAATTTGTTTAACCGTTTGATTGATAACTTATTTATGTATGTTTATTAAGAATGCGCGCTTAATTTTCATGCATGAATATGACGCTAGAATATAAGTGAGTTTCACCTAATCGTTATGAACTTATATTCACAAGTAGTGGAGGTTGCTTATAAACAATCGCGTTAAACGAATTCTTGGCATAAGTTTCATGCAATCATAGTAACGAATGCCTCGTCAACACTTATAGTTTTCATGATGCTTAATGATTCTTGCTTGTTTCTCTATTATGCAATTCATGTAGGGAACTTGTGAGGAATGCTTTGGGTTGTCGTATGCAATCATCCAATTCATTAACTTAAGGAAAACTTGACGGTTAATTTAAGCGGACCTAATTAACCCGGGGTGTTGAGAATTCATGGTTTATTGAAGTGCAATTGGAAATCATTTTATTATGCAAGTGTAACATGTATGGAGATGAACCCCTTAGCTAGCCATACCATCCATTCATTTCCGTCAATTTCATATTTACAATTTGTTTTCTTTACAATCTATCCATTTTAGTTTAAATTCGTCCAAAATCAATCCCCCCATATTTCGTTTTAAGTCTTAGTCTTAATCTTTCTTATTTTTAGTTTTGAATTCTTCGAGTTTAGTATAGCATTTTAGTTTGTGTTTTTAAAAGCATTTTGAGTCTTTTGATTTGTTTTAGTGTTTTAAAGTTTAGTTTTACATTCTTTGAGTCTAGTTTAGTGTTTTATATTATGTTTTTACGTTTTTAAGTCAAATACAAGTGATTAACAATCCATCCTAATCCCCGGTCCAGAACGATCCCTACTTGCACCTATACTACAATTGATAAAAAGAGGGTTTAATTTGTGTGCGTATAAACCACGCATCAAATTTTGGCGCCGTTGCCGGGGATTAGAAAATTTGCTAATCCCTTGGATTGTTTGTTTCTGTATTGTCTTTTAGATTTAGTTTTTTTTTATTTGTGTTTTGTTTGTTAAGAACAAGATGGCACTTAATAATGCTTCTCTTTTGTCACAACTCATGGAAAGGTCCCAAATGCAAAGAGTTGATATATTTAATCTTCAATCAAGGAATAACGTGTTTTCTAATACTTACAATTCGGATTGGAGTGATCATTCAAACTCTATGTGGTGGGAACCTCAAAATGCTCAACAAGGAGGATATTGGCAGCCACCACAACCTCATATTCAATATGCCCAACCAAATTTAAGTTCGTCAATAAATTATAACCAAAAGCTTGATGAATTAATTTGTTTGGTGCAGGGCTTACAAAATCAAGACAATGAGGCTCAACAAGAAGGATATTGGCAGCCGTATGAGGAGTTCTATTCAACGTCTATGCAGCCACCACAACCTGCCCAAAGTAATGTAGGTAATTCAAATGATAATGATACGATTTTTCAATTACTTACTACTCTGGAAAAGCAAATTGGGCAGATAGCGGAGTTCGAAGGACAATTTTGCGACCAAGGCGAACTCCCTAGTTCAACCATTGCAAATCAGAAGGGAGAATTTGAAACTGCCAAGGAAATCATGTTGAGAAGTGACAAGGAGGTTGGAACGGACCCTCAACCATCAAAATCAAATCACAAGGAAGAGGAATACACCCAACCCACGGAAAGGGTGGAAACACCTTTACCGGAGGCTCCTATTGCTCCTATGCCATCTAATACAGGTATGGTTGTTCCAAATTTCATTATTTTTAACCCTATTCCTTGCAGATTCATGACTTCCAAGGAAGAAGAAGGTGAAAAAGACATCTTGGAAGCCCTTCCAAAGGTGACAAGTAGGGAATGTCATGAATCCATCAAAGAGGACGTTCTTGAAACCACAAAATCCAAAGAAGTTAAATTTGATGACATTGGACAAGTAATAACCATCACTTGCAATCTGGCCAAGTCCAATATCCCTGAAACTTTCAAAGGAGTGGTATTGGTCATTGAGTTCTTGTCGGACAAAACAAGTAAGTATTTTTTTCCAAATTCCATTAGATTTTATACTAACTTGCTATTTTTTTTGAATCAGGCACCTACACTAGAATTCAAACCAATGCCGGTTCACTTCAAGTATCACCTTCCATTCAAGGACCAATTCCATGCCGTTTGATTTTATTTATGTTAATAAAAAAAAAATAAAAAAAAATAAAAAAAAATAAAAAAGAAAAAAAGAAAGATACTAAACATGGAGAAAGGTGGAGCTTCACAAAGGTTGTTTGCGTGAAGTCCCACTACGAGGCGCAGAAGCGGAAGGCGCAGAAGCGGAAGGCGCAGAAGCGGGAGGCATAGAAGCGGGAGGCATCGAAGCGGAAGGCATCGGAGCTAGAGCATTCCAGGCCTCAATACTTGGCCAAGCGCTGGATGACCCAGGAAAAAGGTGCCTCTGGAGATAAGACGCAAGCCTTTGACGGTCACTGTGAATTCGACCCTCAGATTCTTGCAGCTCATCAAGCTTCCTCTTCATCCCCGACGAATAGTTATTTGCAAGCACATGCAAACTTCTATTCTCGTACTTAAGCTGCTGGATCTCTTGCTTAAGTCTTTCCACCTCTACCATCAACGATTCCACCTGACGGGAGCGGGCAAGCAGGCGTAGGCCCATGTTGGACACAGAGCTCGCACACTGAACACTAAGTGCGAGGGACTCTTGAACGGCCAACTCATCGGACCGTCCTGACAGCAGCCTACTATCTTTTGGAGTGAGGAGGTTTTTAGCTACTATTGTAGCTGTTGTGGCGTCCTGCATCACAGAGTCTTCACCTGAAAGAGGACCGTTAGAAGATAAAAAAGAAGGGCGCCATACATTACCTTGACGGGGCGCAATCGGATCGCTGCTGAGACTCAAATCTAAGCTAAGGTTCGATGAGTTTGCCATTTTTTTCAAAAGTGTTCAAAGAGAAGGGGTGGATGGAGTTAAAAATTTCACAAAGGGCCGGAGTCGAGTTTCAGGAATGGGAAATCTTCAGAGTGTGTATGTTGGCGGTGATCGATAGCTCTATAAAATGCCAAGGCGACGCGTCCACCGATTCAAAGAGCCGGATTTTCCGGCGTAAGTTAGGCGACGCTCCCTCGGCTTTTCAGAAAACGCGTTCAACTTTGTCAAAAGATTTCTGACAAAGCTGAAAACACGTGGAGGCCATCATCGCAACTACACGTCTTTAGCCGACAAGCGCAAAGTTCGGCGACGCTTTCTCTGCTTTTCAGAAAACGCGTGCAGCTTTGTCAAAAGGAGCCGCATCTGCACTACCACGTGTCGTTCAGAAAGAGAAGGGGCGTCGTTCAGAAATCGAAAGGGCGCCTGCTCAGAAATCGAAGAGGCGTATTCAAAGATCGAAGAGGCGCCACTATTTCAAAAAGCCGGAATTGCGGGATCAAAACGTTTGTCGACAAGGGTAAAAAGTACCACCACTTGATATTATCTCTATATATGTCGACCTTCGTCTTTTATGGCAGGGCAAACCTGAAGAAAATGCCCAACTCTCCCTCACCTCTGAGGGCGCACTCCCAGCAAAGCCTTTCAAAATACTCAATTCTTTCTTCTTCCCCAAAGATGATACCAGATGCCTGGAGTACATATGACCCAGGAGGAAACGGCGGATTGAAGCATGTGCTGATTCATTCACCGCTTCTTCAAAGCAAAGGTATCTCATATCATTAAGGTCAAAAGCAAAAGTATCTCATATCATGCTCTTTCCCTGTCTTTTTCTTTGTCCTTGTTCTTACTCGCATGGCAAAGTAAAAGAAGCAATCAGCCGGCACTTGGAGTCAATCTTCCGATCTGGAGCCAACTGCCTGGAATCTATTCCTGATTGCTTACCTAGCGTTGCTCTCGAGTAGTCATCTTCAACGGTTGATACACTTCCGGAGAAGGGACCACTTCTGCAAAGGGGAGCGAGTAAGGCAAGTGAAAATGATACATTGAAGCATGTGGAGACAAACATAGGCTGAGTTATCCTCCAACCCTTTTCAATACGAATTGGAAAGATTGAACAAAGAAACAGACCAAAAGGGTAAGCTCAGACCTTCGGGGGAGACCAAAAGAACCATCCTGCTGCCCAGTTCAAGAAGTAGCACAAAGGAAAATCAATGATGGGCGGAAACCAGTTCGAGAGTAAGCCTGTGGAATCATCAAGATCAAGCCTCAATGCAATCAACAAAGAGAAGAGGGAATTTACACTCCATAACCAGATTTGCGTCCCTAAACTCTTCTCTTTGTTAATTACATTCTGCCATGTTTAGTATGTTTAGTTGTTGTTTGTGTGTTTACTTATGTTTTGTGTGAATCTATGCTTAAAACATTGAGGACAATGTTTGATTTAAGTGTGGGGGGGGGTAACTAAGTATATTTAATGCAAATTCGTGGGATTTTATCACCCATAACTTCAAATGTTGTTCCTTGCTGTTTTAAGGTGTTTTTAATTTGTTTTAGAGTGTTTTAGTATGTTTTGTTTTTATAACTCCGAAAATCACATAAAAATTTGAAAAACGTTTTTTAAAAAGCCTAAAAAGAGTGTTTTGAGTCGTTTTTGTGTGTTTGTTGATGCGAAAATTAACTTAACACACAAATTAACCCTCTTTTGACAATTGTAGCATATAAATAAGTAGGGATCGTTCTAAACCGGGGATTAGGAGGGATTGCTAAATCACTTGGAAACTGACTAAAAAACGTAAAACAAAGGTTAAAACACTAAACTAGACTCAAAGAATGCAAAGCTAAACAATAAAAACACTAAAACAAACCCAAAGACTCAAAACAGCCCCAAAACACTCAAAACTGCCTTAAAAACACTTTCTGGGCAGTTTTGAGCACTTTCACTAATTTGGACGAATTTGGGTAACAACTTGAATCAAAACACTCAAAAACACAATCTAAAACATATTCTAACTAATTAGACACTCTAAGACACTTGGGGATTTGGTTTTTGACGAAAATCAAACAAACAAAAGAAATATGTAAAAATAGGCAGATTCTGACGAAATTGGTGAAATTAAGTGGATGGTGAGATGGCTAGGAGGTTTTTCTCCACACATGGCATACTTGCATACAAAATAATCTCCAGTTGCTTATTCGATGAATTTATGAACCTCAACACCCCAAGTTAATTAGGTACGCTTAAATTAACTCTCAGATTTCCCTTAGGTCATTGAATTGAATGGAATTAGCGCATTGCAATCAAATTATTCCTTAAAAGTTTTCTATATGAAAGCGCATGATAGAAAGACAATCAAAGATCATTAGGTTCTATGGAAATCATAGGTGTTGACGAGGCCTTCGTAACTATGAAAGCGCATGATACTTATACCAAGAATTTACTTAACATAATTGCGACCAACAATCTTAACTACTCATGGATGTGAGTTCCCAACGATTAGGTGAAGTTCCCTCATATCCTAGCATCATGTTTATGCATGCAAATCAAGCGTGCACTCTCAATTCATATACATAAGCAAGTTTTAATTAAAATAGATAAGTAAATTGAATTCATCATTCATGAAATCACAACTGAAAGTAATCAAATCATCATGCAAATATAACCATGGTTTCGAAATTCCCCCCTAGCCAAAGGGGGGATTAGTTCCTCATGCTTGCACAACAAAAAGTATTGAATTTAAACATGGAAATTATAAGAAAGAATACACCTAAATGCTCAGCAATTCCAAGATGGATTCGATGCACAGATTGGCTCCTCTTCCTCCTCCTTGCTGCGGCACAAAGTTAGGGTGATGGAATTGGTGGTTTTGGATGGTGTTTTCTAGTTTGGGGGGATGGAGGATGGTTGATTATGGTGGGAAGGGTGCGGCAGAGATGTATGGATGTGTAGGGAGGTCTATGGAGGCTTAGAATGGAGAATGGAGGTGCGGCACAAGGGTTTCTGAATAGCATAAGGGGGTGGTACGAATTTGTGGCTGAAAATATGTTTATATAGTCCTAGGGTTTATTAGATTAGGGTTTACTTAGCTGATTTGGTGGATTAGGGCCCTAGAATTCGGCCGTGGTGATTCAAATCCACTTAGGAGAAGGTTTTGGCCCACATATTTTTATAAACTGATTTGTATACCCAAATCCACAAGGATTAGGCCTTGGAATTCAGAATCCCAAAGGGATTAGGCCTAGGAAGGTGCGGCTGATTTAGGGGAGAGGGTAGCTTGGCTTGCAAGGCAAGGTAAAGCCTTCTAGAAAGGTTTGGGCGCCACTTTTCTAGGGTTTCTAGAAAGAATAGGTTTTGTGGCAGATTTGGGCCTTCTAGACTAGGATGCTTCTAGAAATAGGTTCTAGAATGATCCATTTAAGTCCCCATGTAATTAGGAGTAAGACATGATAAGGTTTGGATAGGATAAGATGAGATAAGGTTTGGATAATGTTTTGGATAATTGGATAATGTTGGATAAGGTTGGATAATGTTTAGATAATGTTTTGGATAAGGTTTCCTCTTTTCTTGCACTTTCCTTATCCACTTTGTCCAAAGCTTAGTTCCTTCCTCTTCTTATCACATTTCCACCTTCTTGAAGTCCAAATTCGTCCATCCATGTTAGCCACCATGCAAGCTCACCACCTAGTGTCCAAAATAGCTCCAAAATGCACCAAAATGCACTTTCTTGATACTTTAACCCATAGGACCTACAAACACACGAAATTGAGTTGTAATACGACATTAACTAAGAAATAATAGCACAAATGCACAAGAATAAGCTAGTTAAGTCACCTAAATATGCTCCTATCAAATTCCCCCACACTTATCTTTTGCTAGTCCTCGAGCAAAACAAATAAACAAAAGAAACAAAACATAACTCTAAACCTTCCAACGTTGCCTCAGGGATTTCCAATGAAACATAACATGTTAAAGATCACTACTCACATAGATTTAAGCAATCCTTACCCTCAAGCATACTTAATCATAGTCACCATTCACTAGCTCGCATTTAATCAATTAAACAACATTTTGAATGTAGTAACATGCCTTAGAGAATTCCCTCAATTCCTTACTAGGTGTACTCTCAATTTTCACATAGATTTTCTAACTACACTCCCTACACTAGGTATATGTGAGAAGATTGATGTAAACATGTAGACGAACACTCACATATGTTAGAACAAGAAAAGCATTTTCTGGAATTATCAACATGTATGTATATGATCTCATGAATGGAATGCTACTACCTAGATACGAGAACCAGGGATACCATATGCTCCAAACCCACTTTAAACTCCACATATTGAAACACATAACAATCAAGATAGAAGTCAAAGGGTTGTAACGAGGCTAGGGTATTGGCTACCAACGAAAGGTAAAGGATAACAAACATTCTTAAAGCAATAGTGAGCAAAGTATTGAATTAGGCACTTAGAATTCCCTTTATAACGCGGAAGTCAACTTTGATCACCCAAGGGGGAATCACACAAAACTTAGGGCCATATTCAAACTTTTTGGACCCTTTCTTCAACAATCAACACTTGTGAGTTCATTCTCACTTATTTTCACTCTTTTTCTTTCTTTTCTTCTTCTTTTTTCTTCTTTTTCACAATTTTTTTTCTTTTCGTTTTTTTTTTTTTTCTTTCTTTTCTCGTGCCCCTTTTAAGACATTGGCACACACACACTCACAAAATCCCTTCCCCCACACTCGTTTTCTGCACAAATGTCACTCAAAAGGAATTCCTTCTACATTATGCTCCACTATACTTTAAGAACAAAGGTATGGGAAGTCCTATTCTAGGCTAGGTAAGGATGATGTGGTTAACAAGAAAATAGGCTAAATAAGGCTCAAAGGGGTTTAAACCTACAATACAAGTGACAAGGGTGGATTCGGCTATTTGGCTATGGTGGTGACTACTACACAACTTCATCTTGTTATTTGTTATGCTAATCAATTTCATGCTTTGAATAAAACGGGTATGAGTTCTAGTATTTGGAACTATAGTGATGAAACGCATTCTAAGTAGCAACCAAGCAAAGAATAATGAGATCATGCAACGACTTTTAGAAAACAAGAATGCACAGATTAATAACTCTCCAAATAAACGTTTAGGCTCAAGTCTCTCAGGGATGTAGCGTTTGTTTGAGTTCCTTCCTTCAAGCATGTTACAAAAACTGATTTTATCCTTTGTGATTACATGTGAATTCGCAAACTATAACTACAACCAAGCATAAACCAAGGAGCAAATCAAACGTCCATCATTGTTTGTAACTCTCTTTAACAGTCATGCATTAAAAACCAAATCCTCATCATTGTGTTGGAAGGTACCCTAAGACACAAACAAACACACAAAAACAACTCTTTTTGGCTTTTTCAAAACACTTTTTTCAATTTTTTTCAAATTTTCGGATTTTTACTTCAACACACACCAAAATAGCTCAAAATGCATTAAAAACACCTAAAAACAGTGAGAAACAACATTAGAAGTGATAGGTGATAGAATCCCACGAATTTTGCATAAAAAACACTTGTTTACCCCCCCACACTTAAATCAAACATTGTCCTCAATGTTTCACACAAAGACTCACATAAAAGCAAACAAATAATAAGCAACTAAGCATGAGAAAATAAACAGCAAGGAGAAGGGTTTAGAAACGCAAATCTGGGTTTGGAATGGAAGTTCCATCTTCTCCTTGTCGAATACATGGGTTGCCTCCCAAGAAGCGCTTGCTTTAACGTCTTCCAGCCGGACGAATACGCCGTGTTAAGCTTCACTAGTAGTACCCACGGCATGGAGGGGTACATCATCCACCACATGCTCCTCGAAGTTCTCGTAGTAGGGCTTTAATCGATGGCCATTCACCGTGAACTCTTGTCCTGTTTTCAAGCTTTGAACTTGGACTGCACCATAAGGAAAAACATTAGTAATAACAAACGGGCCAACCCACTTAGAACGCAACTTACCAGGAAACAAGCGAAGGCGGGAATTAAAGAGTAGCACTTTCTGCCCAATGGAGAATGATTTGCCTCAAATCATCTTATCATGAAAAGCCTTTGTCTTTTCCTTGTAAATTCGAGCGTTGTCATACGCCTCGTTCCTAATCTCGTCTAATTCATTCAATTGGAGCTTCCTGTGAACACCAGCCGCATCAATGTCCATGTTGAATGTCTTGATGGCCCAATGCGCCTTGTGCTCCAATTCCACGGGAAGATGGCATGGTTTGCCATAAATGAGCCGAAATGGGGACATGCCCAGGGGGGTCTTGTAAGCCGTGCGATATGCCCACAACGCATCCTCCAACCGTACACTCCAATCCTTCCTTGTAGGGCCCACGGTTTTTTCTAGAATCTGCTTAATCTCCCTATTTGAAACCTCGGCTTGCCCATTGGTCTGAGGATGATAAGGTGTTGAAACCTTATGCGTGACGTTGTACTTCTTGAGCAAAGCCTCAATGGTTCGATTGCAAAAGTGAGATCCTCCATCACTTATGATCACTCGTGGCATTCCAAACCTTGCAAAAAGGTTAGTTCTAATGAAATCTGCAACCACTCGAGAATCATTAGTTCGGGTGGCTTTTGCTTCCACCCATTTCGATACATAATCCACAGCAAGTAAGATATACAAGAAACCATGTGAGGAAGGAAAAGGACCCATAAAATCAATACCCCAAACATCAAAAATTTCAACCGGGAGAATAACATTTTGCGGCATTTGATCCTTTGCACTAATGTTGCCCATTCTTTGGCAACGATCACAAGACATACAAAAGTTTCTAGCATCCTTAAATAAAGTTGGCCAATAGAATCCACATTCTAAAACCTTAAGGGCTGTGCGTTGTGTCCCAAAGTGTCCCCCACATGCATAAGTGTGACAAAATGTTAAAATAGAAGTGAATTCCATGTCATGCACACACTTACGTATAATCTGATCCGAGCAATATTTCCACAAGTATGGATCATCCCAAACATAAAACCTAGCGTCTTTTTTCAATTTATCACGTTGGTTTCTAGTTAAAGTGGTAGGAACTTGTTTAGTCACCAAATAATTTACCAAATCCGCATACCAAGGCTCACTTACCTTAATGGATAACAATTGCTCGTCAGGGAATGTTTCTACAATAGGGTACGGCTCCTCCTCATGTATCATGCGGCTTAGGTGGTCAGCCACCACATTTTCACTTCCCTTTTTGTCCTTGATTTCGATGTCAAACTCTTGAAGAAGTAGCATCCATCGAATTAGCCGTGGTTTGGCTTCCTTCTTCGTGAACAAGTACTTTAAAGCTGCATGATCAGTGAAAATAATAACCTTAGTACCAAGTAAATATGATCGAAATTTATCTAAAGCAAAGACAATGGCAAGAAGTTCTTTTTCAGTAGTTGAATAGTTCAATTGAGCGTCATTCAACGTCCGAGATGCGTAGTAGATGACATGCGGCTTCTTGTCCTTCCTTTGGCCTAAAACAGCCCCTAACGCATAGTCGGATGCATCACACATTAGCTCGAACGGAAGACTCCAATCTGGTGGCACAATGATGGGTGCCGTGGTTAGCATGTCCTTGAGGAGTTGGAAAGCTGCCGTGCATTCCTTGGTGAAGTCGAAAGGTGCATCTTTTTGTAGGAGGCGGCATAAAGGTTGGGAGATCTTCGAGAAATCCTTGATGAACCTCCTATAAAAACCTGCATGTCCAAGGAACGAACGAACCTCTCTAACCGAAGTAGGAGAGGGTAAGTGACGCACAAGATCTATTTTTGATTTATCTACCTCAATACCTTTTTCAGAAATAATATGACCTAAAACTATGCCTTGTTTAACCATGAAATGACATTTCTCCCAATTTAACACAAGGTTAGTTTCAATGCATCGTTTTAAAATCAAACTAAGATTATTCAAACAACCATCAAATGAATCACCAAAAACGCTGAAATCATCCATAAAAACTTCAATAATTTTCTCAACGTAATCTGAAAATATGCTCATCATGCATCTTTGAAATGTGGCAGGTGCATTACATAAACCAAATGGCATACGACGATAAGCAAATGTACCAAAAGGGCATGTGAAAGTGGTTTTTTCTTGATCTTCTGGGGCTATCACAATTTGATTATAACCTGAATACCCATCAAGAAAACAATAAAACGCATAACCCGCTAACCTTTCAAGCATTTGATCAATGAATGGCAAGGGAAAATGATCTTTCCTTGTCGTGGCATTGAGCTTCCTATAGTCAATACAAACCCTCCAACCTGTTTGGATTCGCGTAGGAACAAGCTCATTTTCGGCATTTGTCACCACAGTTACTCCGGATTTCTTTGGGACACATTGCACCGGAGACACCCACCGACTGTCTGAAATTGGATAGATCACTCCACAATCCAAGAGCTTGATTATCTCCTTCTTCACAACTTCCATCATTGGAGGGTTGAGTCGGCGTTGAGCCTCTCGAGATGCTTTGGTCCCCTCCTCCAAAAGTATACGATGCATGCACGTGGTTGGGCTTATTCCCTTGATGTCGGCCAACGTCCAACCAATCGCAGTTTTGTACTCCTTTAACACCCTCACTAACTTACCTTCTTCTTGTGCCTTGAGTGAGGAGGATATGATGACGGGCAAGGTCTCTTGGTCTCCCAAGAAAACATACTTCAAATGGCTTGGCAATGGTTTAAGTTCAAGGGAAGGTGGCTGCACAACTGAAGGAATGGGCTTATTAGTCGAAATTGGAATTGAAATTAGGTCCGAAGACTTACCAGATTGTAGTGGCAATGACTCAAGGGCAGCCACTATCTCAACCATGTCAACACTAGGGGGCACGGCATGGTGCTCACCATGCATGCCGTGGGTATGCAATTGCCCTACTTCCTTGTCTTTAAGTTCCATTCCTCTTGTAATGACCAATTCAAGTGCATCTTCGTTCAATTGTTCAAAATGTTCCTGCGCCAACGAATCAATTACATCAATAGCAAAACATGAATGATCATCAAGAGGGTACTTAATAGATTCAGAAAGATTGAAATTAATAACTTCCCCATCAAATTCCATTGTCAAAGTCCCATTAAACACATCAATCTTCGTGCGGGCTGTTTTCATAAATGGGCGGCCAAGAAGAATTGGCAATGACGGGGCATGGTTTGATTCTTCCATTTCCAACACGTAGAAATCCGCCGGAAAGATTAGATGATTAACCTGCACTAAAACATCTTCCAAAACACCCTTTGGATAGGCATTAGATCTATCGGCCAATTGAATAATCACACCATCATTTTTTAACTCACCTAGGTTCATAGATGCATAAATGGAGTAAGGCATAACATTAATAGATGCACCTAAGTCTAGCATAGCATGTTCAAACCGATTATTGCCAATAACACAAGGAATCGTAAAACTACCCGGATCTTTGCATTTAGGGGGCAATTTACGTTGCAAGATGGCTGAGACATTCTCACTTACCTTTACAACCTCTTTGTTTGAAATTCTCTTCCTAGTAGTACAAAGTTCTTTTAAAAACTTAGCATACCTCGGAACTTGTTTAATTGCATCCAAAAGTGGTATATTGACTTGTACTTTTCTAAACGTCTCTAAAATGTCCTTTTCAGCCTCCTCCTTCTTTGTTTGCATGAATCTACGAGGAAAAGGTACATTTGGAGGAATAACATTAGAAATAACCGAATTTGGAACATCCTTACCCTTAGAAGCCGAGTGGTGTACTTTGGGTGGCTGCGGCATGGTGTCTCCCACCCTTGCCGTGGCTTGCTCATGCTCCCCCTCTTCAAATTGCAACTTTTCGTCCTCCATTGGGGCTGAATTAGAAGGTTGTGAAGCCGTTCCAACTTGTTTTCCACTTCGCAACATGATTGCTTTCGCAGATTCGAATCCTCCTTTCGGGTTGACCACTGTTGAGCTAGGCAACCTTCCTTGCTCACGAAATTGCCCCATGAATTCGGCAATCTGTCCCACTTGCTTCTCCAAGTTGTCCACCCTCTTGTCTTGGATTTGCCTCTCTTTGTTTTGAGTTTGGACTTCCTGCGTCAAAGTAGTAAGTAATTGAAAAATCTTATCATTTTCACTTGAATTACCTACATTGCTTTGGGCAGGTTGTGCTTGGGCTTGTGGTGGTGCCAACGGCTTTTGATAGAAACCCGGGGGTTGTTGCCTAAATCCGCTTTGTTGTTGACCTTGTTGGGGGTCTCGCCATTTGAAATTCGGATGATCACGCCAACCGGGATTGTAAGTATTAGAGAACGGATCACCACGTGATTGGTATTGGTTGCCATATCCCACGGCATTGAGTGTCTCCCACCCTCCATTCTCGATTAATTGTGGGCATTTGTCTGTAGGGTGTTCTTGCATGGAGCATACGCCACAAGAAGCTACGGTTTTGACTTTTGGACCTTCCACCACCTGAGAAAGCAACGTAGTAAGGTTAGCCATTTGATTTTGAAGTTCGGTTATGGCACTTACCTCATTGACTTGGTGTTGCCGTGGGGTACTCCTATGTCCAACGCCTTCGTATTGTTGAGCGTTCAATGCTCGATTAGCAATCAAGGACTTTGCAGCCGTGGGGGTCTTGTCCACCAATGCTCCTCCCGCTGAGGCATCTAGCATTTGACGTTCAATAGGTAGAAGTCCCTCGTAAAAGTATTGTAGAAGTAGTTCCTCCTTCATTTGATGCTGTGGACATGAAGCAACAAGAGATTTAAAACGTTCATAATAAGTAGGAAAGGATTCACCTTCATCTTGTTGGATTCCACTTATCCTTTTTCGTAGGAGGATGACTCGAGAAGTTGGGAAAAACTTCTCCAAGTAAGCTCGTTTCATGCTTTCCCATGATGTGACCGTTCCGGGAGCCAACTCGTACAACCAATCTTTCGCTTTCTCTTGGAGAGAAAAGGGAAAGGCCTTCATCTTCAAGATGCTCTCATCCACGTTCACCGGAGTCATGCTTGAGCAAACGACTTCAAACTCCTTCAAGTGCTTGTTCGGATCTTCCATGGACAGCCCATGGTACTTCGGAATGTGATGTAACAGGCTTGACTTCAATTCGAACTCAGCAGTCTTGTCTTGAGCCGCCCTTGGGTATTGGATGCACAAGGGTGCGGCATTGGCCAATCCCGAAGCGGAAAGCTCCTTGATTGTTCGATTGTCCGCTGCCATGTCTTCCACTTCCTCTTCAAATTCAGAAACGGACTCGGAACTTGTACTTGATTCACTAGGTTCCGGGTTCTTCCTCTTACGTCTCAACTCACGCTCAAAATCGTCGTCAAAGTCTAAAATATGTTCGTGAACCGGATTAGAACTCCGAGTCATAAACAAGTACCTAAAACAAGAAACAAAATAACATAAGAATCTGATCTAATAAGAAAAACGAAAATAACAATCCAAGGGATTAGCAAACTTTGCTAATCCCCGGCAACGGCGCCAAAATTTGATGCGAAAATTAACTTAACACACAAATTAACCCTCTTTTGACAATTGTAGCATATAAATAAGTAGAGATCGTTCTAAACCGGGGATTAGGAGGGATTGCTAAATCACTTGGAAACTGACTAAAAAACGTAAAACAAAGGTTAAAACACTAAACTAGACTCAAAGAATGCAAAGCTAAACAATAAAAACACTAAAACAAACCCAAAGACTCAAAACAGCCCCAAAACACTCAAAACTGCCTTAAAAACACTTTCTGGGCAGTTTTGAGCACTTTCACTAATTTGGACGAATTTGGGTAACAACTTGAATCAAAACACTCAAAAACACAATCTAAAACATATTCTAACTAATTAGACACTCTAAGACACTTGGGGATTTGGTTTTTGACGAAAATCAAACAAACAAAAGAAATATGTAAAAATAGGCAGATTCTGACGAAATTGGTGAAATTAAGTGGATGGTGAGATGGCTAGGAGGTTTTTCTCCACACATGGCATACTTGCATACAAAATAATCTCCAGTTGCTTATTCGATGAATTTATGAACCTCAACACCCCAAGTTAATTAGGTACGCTTAAATTAACTCTCAGATTTCCCTTAGGTCATTGAATTGAATGGAATTAGCGCATTGCAATCAAATTATTCCTTAAAAGTTTTCTATATGAAAGCGCATGATAGAAAGACAATCAAAGATCATTAGGTTCTATGGAAATCATAGGTGTTGACGAGGCCTTCGTAACTATGAAAGCGCATGATACTTATACCAAGAATTTACTTAACATAATTGCGACCAACAATCTTAACTACTCATGGATGTGAGTTCCCAACGATTAGGTGAAGTTCCCTCATATCCTAGCATCATGTTTATGCATGCAAATCAAGCGTGCACTCTCAATTCATATACATAAGCAAGTTTTAATTAAAATAGATAAGTAAATTGAATTCATCATTCATGAAATCACAACTGAAAGTAATCAAATCATCATGCAAATATAACCATGGTTTCGAAATTCCCCCCTAGCCAAAGGGGGGATTAGTTCCTCATGCTTGCACAACAAAAAGTATTGAATTTAAACATGGAAATTATAAGAAAGAATACACCTAAATGCTCAGCAATTCCAAGATGGATTCGATGCACAGATTGGCTCCTCTTCCTCCTCCTTGCTGCGGCACAAAGTTAGGGTGATGGAATTGGTGGTTTTGGATGGTGTTTTCTAGTTTGGGGGGATGGAGGATGGTTGATTATGGTGGGAAGGGTGCGGCAGAGATGTATGGATGTGTAGGGAGGTCTATGGAGGCTTAGAATGGAGAATGGAGGTGCGGCACAAGGGTTTCTGAATAGCATAAGGGGGTGGTACGAATTTGTGGCTGAAAATATGTTTATATAGTCCTAGGGTTTATTAGATTAGGGTTTACTTAGCTGATTTGGTGGATTAGGGCCCTAGAATTCGGCCGTGGTGATTCAAATCCACTTAGGAGAAGGTTTTGGCCCACATATTTTTATAAACTGATTTGTATACCCAAATCCACAAGGATTAGGCCTTGGAATTCAGAATCCCAAAGGGATTAGGCCTAGGAAGGTGCGGCTGATTTAGGGGAGAGGGTAGCTTGGCTTGCAAGGCAAGGTAAAGCCTTCTAGAAAGGTTTGGGCGCCACTTTTCTAGGGTTTCTAGAAAGAATAGGTTTTGTGGCAGATTTGGGCCTTCTAGACTAGGATGCTTCTAGAAATAGGTTCTAGAATGATCCATTTAAGTCCCCATGTAATTAGGAGTAAGACATGATAAGGTTTGGATAGGATAAGATGAGATAAGGTTTGGATAATGTTTTGGATAATTGGATAATGTTGGATAAGGTTGGATAATGTTTAGATAATGTTTTGGATAAGGTTTCCTCTTTTCTTGCACTTTCCTTATCCACTTTGTCCAAAGCTTAGTTCCTTCCTCTTCTTATCACATTTCCACCTTCTTGAAGTCCAAATTCGTCCATCCATGTTAGCCACCATGCAAGCTCACCACCTAGTGTCCAAAATAGCTCCAAAATGCACCAAAATGCACTTTCTTGATACTTTAACCCATAGGACCTACAAACACACGAAATTGAGTTGTAATACGACATTAACTAAGAAATAATAGCACAAATGCACAAGAATAAGCTAGTTAAGTCACCTAAATATGCTCCTATCATTTGTGTCTTAGGATACCTTCCAACACAATGATAAGGATTTGGTTTGTAATTGCATGACTGTTAAAAAGAGTTATAAAGATAGAGAAAAGTTTGATTTACTCTTGGTATATGCTTGGTTATGGTTATAATGTATGACTTCACATGCAATCATAAAAGAAAAAAATTCGTTTTTGTAACATGCTTGAAGGAAGGAACTCAAACAAACGCTACAACCCTGAGAGACTTGAACCTATAACGTTCTTTGGAGAGTATAATCTGTGATTTCTTGTTTTCTAAAGTCGTTGCATGATCTCATTATTCTTTGCTTGGTTACTACTTAGAAGGCGTTTCATCATATAGTTCCAAATGCTAGAACTCATGCCCTTTTCATTCAAAGCATGTTATTGATTTGCATAACACATATTCAAGAAGAAGTTGTGTAGTGACCACCACCATAGCCAAATAAACTTACTTCCCATACTTCGTATTTGTTGTAAGTTTTAACCCCGTTGAGCCTTGTTTAGCTTTTATTCTTTGTTTTCCCACATTTCCCTTACCTAGCTTAGTGTAGGACTTTCCTATACCCTTGTTCTTAAAGTATAGTGAGCATGACTTAAATGAATTCCTTTTGAGTTACATTATGCAAGAAAATGAGTGTGGGGGAGTAAAAGTTTGTTCTTACGTTTATGTTTCGAGATTCAAAAGAAAAAGAAGAAGAAAAGAAAAAGAAAAAAAAAAAAAAAAAAAAAAAAAAAAAAGGAGTGAAAATAAGTAAGAATGAACTCACGAGCGTTGATGGTTGAAGAAAGGGTCCAAAAAGTTGAATATGGCCCTAAGTTTTGTGTGACTTTCCCTTGGGTGTTCAAAGTTGATTTTTGCGTTCTAAAGGGAATTCTAAGTGCCTAATTCAAATACTTTGCTCACTATTGCTTTAAGAATGTTTGTTTATCCTTCACCTTTCTTTGTTAGCCAAACACCTTTAGCCCCGTTACAACCCTTGACTTCTATCTTGAGTGTTATGTATTTCAATTGTGGAGTTTGAACTTGGTATGAGCTTATGGTGTCACTGGTTCTCGCGTCTAAGTAGTAGCATTCCATTCATGAGATCATATCTAAACATGCTTATTAACTCCAGAAAATGCTTTCCTTGTTATAACATATGTGAGTGTTCGTCTACATGTTTACATCAATCTTCTCACATATAACTAGTGTAGGGTGTGTAGTCAGAAAATCTGTGTGAAAAACGAGTGCATATCTTGTAAGGATTTGAGCAATTTCTCTAAGGCATGTTACTACATTCGAAATGTGTTTTAAATGCTTAATTGTGAACTAGTATGTGGTGACTATGATTAAGAATGTACTTAAGTGTAATGATGGCAAAAATCTGTGGGAATGATGATTTTTAACTTGTCATGTGCTTTGGAAATCCCTAAGACGGTTGTTGGAAGGTTTAGGTTGTGTTTTACTTGTTTTGTTTCGTTTGGTTTTGTTTTGTTTTTCTTTCTGTTTTGCTCGAGGACTAGCAAAAGATAAGTGTGGGGGTATTTGATAGGAGCATATTCATGCGACTTAAATGGCTTGTTCTCGTGCATTTACGTTATGTTTCTTTAGTTATTTTAGTACTTTAAGCTATTTTCGTGTGTTTGTAGGTCCAAAGGGCTAAAGGAGCAAAAAGATGCATTTTGGAGACTTTTGGAGCACTTTTGGGCTAAGGACGGATAGCTTATGCTTGAAGCCAAAGTGTTGGACGAAATTGAAGACCTAATTGGAGCCAAAGTGTTGGAACCTTGTTCTCTTTAGTTTTAGGACATTTAAACCTTTCCTAATCCCAATCATGCCATGCATAACACACATCCATTCTAACACATTGTCATTGCACATGCATTTCCTTCATTAGTTAACCCACATGCACTTATCACTTATCATCACCACATATCATATCATTTAATCACTTATCACTTATCATCACCACTTAACCACTTATCATATCATAACCACATATCATATCACTTATCACTTATCACTTAACATATCATCCACCTACTTCACCTACAACATCCACCTACTTCACCTACAACATCCACTTCACCTACAACATCCACCTACTTCACCTACAACATCCACCTACTTCACCTACAACATCCACTTCACCTACAACATCCACCTACTTCACCTACAACATCCACCTACTTCACCTACAAATGACATAGCCATATGTTCCCTCCACTACTCCTATAAATACCCTTGCATTCATTCATTCATGAACATCTCATTTTCATACACAACACACCACAAACACATCCCTTTCTCTCTTAGCCGTGAGCTTCCCATCTCTCCCCTTATAATCCAAAAACCATTTTTCCATTCCCCTTCCACTTCTCCACCACTCCTTTTCCATTCCACACTTCCATCCCCCAAACCAATTATCCCTAGACCTTATGCTACAATAAAGAGGAAGAGAAGAGGGCCTAAACGTTCATACAATTCAAGTTTGAGTTGTTGGAATGTTTAGGCATTTCTTTGATTTCAATGTTTAATTTCAATTCTCTTTGTTTTGTATGAGGAACTAAACCCCCCTTTAGCTAGGGGGGGATTCGAAATATATGTTTATGCTTGCATTTTGATTTGATTACTTCTAATTGCGTTTCATAAGTTGTGGATTCAATTTGTTTAACCGTTTGATTGATAACTTATTTATGTATGTTTATTAAGAATGCGCGCTTAATTTTCATGCATGAATATGACGCTAGAATATAAGTGAGTTTCACCTAATCGTTATGAACTTATATTCACAAGTAGTGGAGGTTGCTTATAAACAATCGCGTTAAACGAATTCTTGGCATAAGTTTCATGCAATCATAGTAACGAATGCCTCGTCAACACTTATAGTTTTCATGATGCTTAATGATTCTTGCTTGTTTCTCTATTATGCAATTCATGTAGGGAACTTGTGAGGAATGCTTTGGGTTGTCGTATGCAATCATCCAATTCATTAACTTAAGGAAAACTTGACGGTTAATTTAAGCGGACCTAATTAACCCGGGGTGTTGAGAATTCATGGTTTATTGAAGTGCAATTGGAAATCATTTTATTATGCAAGTGTAACATGTATGGAGATGAACCCCTTAGCTAGCCATACCATCCATTCATTTCCGTCAATTTCATATTTACAATTTGTTTTCTTTACAATCTATCCATTTTAGTTTAAATTCGTCCAAAATCAATCCCCCCATATTTCGTTTTAAGTCTTAGTCTTAATCTTTCTTATTTTTAGTTTTGAATTCTTCGAGTTTAGTATAGCATTTTAGTTTGTGTTTTTAAAAGCATTTTGAGTCTTTTGATTTGTTTTAGTGTTTTAAAGTTTAGTTTTACATTCTTTGAGTCTAGTTTAGTGTTTTATATTATGTTTTTACGTTTTTAAGTCAAATACAAGTGATTAACAATCCCTCCTAATCCCCGGTCCAGAACGATCCCTACTTGCACCTATACTACAATTGATAAAAAGAGGGTTTAATTTGTGTGCGTATAAACCACGCATCAAATTTTGGCGCCGTTGCCGGGGATTAGAAAATTTGCTAATCCCTTGGATTGTTTGTTTCTGTATTGTCTTTTAGATTTAGTTTTTTTTTATTTGTGTTTTGTTTGTTAAGAACAAGATGGCACTTAATAATGCTTCTCTTTTGTCACAACTCATGGAAAGGTCCCAAATGCAAAGAGTTGATATATTTAATCTTCAATCAAGGAATAACGTGTTTTCTAATACTTACAATTCGGATTGGAGTGATCATTCAAACTCTATGTGGTGGGAACCTCAAAATGCTCAACAAGGAGGATATTGGCAGCCACCACAACCTCATATTCAATATGCCCAACCAAATTTAAGTTCGTCAATAAATTATAACCAAAAGCTTGATGAATTAATTTGTTTGGTGCAGGGCTTACAAAATCAAGACAATGAGGCTCAACAAGAAGGATATTGGCAGCCGTATGAGGAGTTCTATTCAACGTCTATGCAGCCACCACAACCTGCCCAAAGTAATGTAGGTAATTCAAATGATAATGATACGATTTTTCAATTACTTACTACTCTGGAAAAGCAAATTGGGCAGATAGCGGAGTTCGAAGGACAATTTTGCGACCAAGGCGAACTCCCTAGTTCAACCATTGCAAATCAGAAGGGAGAATTTGAAACTGCCAAGGAAATCATGTTGAGAAGTGACAAGGAGGTTGGAACGGACCCTCAACCATCAAAATCAAATCACAAGGAAGAGGAATACACCCAACCCACGGAAAGGGTGGAAACACCTTTACCGGAGGCTCCTATTGCTCCTATGCCATCTAATACAGGTATGGTTGTTCCAAATTTCATTATTTTTAACCCTATTCCTTGCAGATTCATGACTTCCAAGGAAGAAGAAGGTGAAAAAGACATCTTGGAAGCCCTTCCAAAGGTGACAAGTAGGGAATGTCATGAATCCATCAAAGAGGACGTTCTTGAAACCACAAAATCCAAAGAAGTTAAATTTGATGACATTGGACAAGTAATAACCATCACTTGCAATCTGGCCAAGTCCAATATCCCTGAAACTTTCAAAGGAGTGGTATTGGTCATTGAGTTCTTGTCGGACAAAACAAGTAAGTATTTTTTTCCAAATTCCATTAGATTTTATACTAACTTGCTATTTTTTTTGAATCAGGCACCTACACTAGAATTCAAACCAATGCCGGTTCACTTCAAGTATCACCTTCCATTCAAGGACCAATTCCATGCCGTTTGATTTTATTTATGTTAATAAAAAAAAAATAAAAAAAAATAAAAAAAAATAAAAAAAAGAAAAAAAGAAAAAAAGAAAGATACTAAACATGGAGAAAGGTGGAGCTTCACAAAGGTTGTTTGCGTGAAGTCCCACTACGAGGCGCAGAAGCGGAAGGCGCAGAAGCGGAAGGCGCAGAAGCGGGAGGCATAGAAGCGGGAGGCATCGAAGCGGAAGGCATCGGAGCTAGAGCATTCCAGGCCTCAATACTTGGCCAAGCGCTGGATGACCCAGGAAAAAGGTGCCTCTGGAGATAAGACGCAAGCCTTTGACGGTCACTGTGAATTCGACCCTCAGATTCTTGCAGCTCATCAAGCTTCCTCTTCATCCCCGACGAATAGTTATTTGCAAGCACATGCAAACTTCTATTCTCGTACTTAAGCTGCTGGATCTCTTGCTTAAGTCTTTCCACCTCTACCATCAACGATTCCACCTGACGGGAGCGGGCAAGCAGGCGTAGGCCCATGTTGGACACAGAGCTCGCACACTGAACACTAAGTGCGAGGGACTCTTGAACGGCCAACTCATCGGACCGTCCTGACAGCAGCCTACTATCTTTTGGAGTGAGGAGGTTTTTAGCTACTATTGTAGCTGTTGTGGCGTCCTGCATCACAGAGTCTTCACCTGAAAGAGGACCGTTAGAAGATAAAAAAGAAGGGCGCCATACATTACCTTGACGGGGCGCAATCGGATCGCTGCTGAGACTCAAATCTAAGCTAAGGTTCGATGAGTTTGCCATTTTTTTCAAAAGTGTTCAAAGAGAAGGGGTGGATGGAGTTAAAAATTTCACAAAGGGCCGGAGTCGAGTTTCAGGAATGGGAAATCTTCAGAGTGTGTATGTTGGCGGTGATCGATAGCTCTATAAAATGCCAAGGCGACGCGTCCACCGATTCAAAGAGCCGGATTTTCCGGCGTAAGTTAGGCGACGCTCCCTCGGCTTTTCAGAAAACGCGTTCAACTTTGTCAAAAGATTTCTGACAAAGCTGAAAACACGTGGAGGCCATCATCGCAACTACACGTCTTTAGCCGACAAGCGCAAAGTTCGGCGACGCTTTCTCTGCTTTTCAGAAAACGCGTGCAGCTTTGTCAAAAGGAGCCGCATCTGCACTACCACGTGTCGTTCAGAAAGAGAAGGGGCGTCGTTCAGAAATCGAAAGGGCGCCTGCTCAGAAATCGAAGAGGCGTATTCAAAGATCGAAGAGGCGCCACTATTTCAAAAAGCCGGAATTGCGGGATCAAAACGTTTGTCGACAAGGGTAAAAAGTACCACCACTTGATATTATCTCTATATATGTCGACCTTCGTCTTTTATGGCAGGGCAAACCTGAAGAAAATGCCCAACTCTCCCTCACCTCTGAGGGCGCACTCCCAGCAAAGCCTTTCAAAATACTCAATTCTTTCTTCTTCCCCAAAGATGATACCAGATGCCTGGAGTACATATGACCCAGGAGGAAACGGCGGATTGAAGCATGTGCTGATTCATTCACCGCTTCTTCAAAGCAAAGGTATCTCATATCATTAAGGTCAAAAGCAAAAGTATCTCATATCATGCTATTTCCCTGTCTTTTTCTTTGTCCTTGTTCTTACTCGCATGGCAAAGTAAAAGAAGCAATCAGCCGGCACTTGGAGTCAATCTTCCGATCTGGAGCCAACTGCCTGGAATCTATTCCTGATTGCTTACCTAGCGTTGCTCTCGAGTAGTCATCTTCAACGGTTGATACACTTCCGGAGAAGGGACCACTTCTGCAAAGGGGAGCGAGTAAGGCAAGTGAAAATGATACATTGAAGCATGTGGAGACAAACATAGGCTGAGTTATCCTCCAACCCTTTTCAATACGAATTGGAAAGATTGAACAAAGAAACAGACCAAAAGGGTAAGCTCAGACCTTCGGGGGAGACCAAAAGAACCATCCTGCTGCCCAGTTCAAGAAGTAGCACAAAGGAAAATCAATGATGGGCGGAAACCAGTTCGAGAGTAAGCCTGTGGAATCATCAAGATCAAGCCTCAATGCAATCAACAAAGAGAAGAGGGAATTTACACTCCATAACCAGATTTGCGTCCCTAAACTCTTCTCTTTGTTAATTACATTCTGCCATGTTTAGTATGTTTAGTTGTTGTTTGTGTGTTTACTTATGTTTTGTGTGAATCTATGCTTAAAACATTGAGGACAATGTTTGATTTAAGTGTGGGGGGGGGTAACTAAGTATATTTAATGCAAATTCGTGGGATTTTATCACCCATAACTTCAAATGTTGTTCCTTGCTGTTTTAAGGTGTTTTTAATTTGTTTTAGAGTGTTTTAGTATGTTTTGTTTTTATAACTCCGAAAATCACATAAAAATTTGAAAAACGTTTTTTAAAAAGCCTAAAAAGAGTGTTTTGAGTCGTTTTTGTGTGTTTGTTGATGCGAAAATTAACTTAACACACAAATTAACCCTCTTTTGACAATTGTAGCATATAAATAAGTAGGGATCGTTCTAAACCGGGGATTAGGAGGGATTGCTAAATCACTTGGAAACTGACTAAAAAACGTAAAACAAAGGTTAAAACACTAAACTAGACTCAAAGAATGCAAAGCTAAACAATAAAAACACTAAAACAAACCCAAAGACTCAAAACAGCCCCAAAACACTCAAAACTGCCTTAAAAACACTTTCTGGGCAGTTTTGAGCACTTTCACTAATTTGGACGAATTTGGGTAACAACTTGAATCAAAACACTCAAAAACACAATCTAAAACATATTCTAACTAATTAGACACTCTAAGACACTTGGGGATTTGGTTTTTGACGAAAATCAAACAAACAAAAGAAATATGTAAAAATAGGCAGATTCTGACGAAATTGGTGAAATTAAGTGGATGGTGAGATGGCTAGGAGGTTTTTCTCCACACATGGCATACTTGCATACAAAATAATCTCCAGTTGCTTATTCGATGAATTTATGAACCTCAACACCCCAAGTTAATTAGGTACGCTTAAATTAACTCTCAGATTTCCCTTAGGTCATTGAATTGAATGGAATTAGCGCATTGCAATCAAATTATTCCTTAAAAGTTTTCTATATGAAAGCGCATGATAGAAAGACAATCAAAGATCATTAGGTTCTATGGAAATCATAGGTGTTGACGAGGCCTTCGTAACTATGAAAGCGCATGATACTTATACCAAGAATTTACTTAACATAATTGCGACCAACAATCTTAACTACTCATGGATGTGAGTTCCCAACGATTAGGTGAAGTTCCCTCATATCCTAGCATCATGTTTATGCATGCAAATCAAGCGTGCACTCTCAATTCATATACATAAGCAAGTTTTAATTAAAATAGATAAGTAAATTGAATTCATCATTCATGAAATCACAACTGAAAGTAATCAAATCATCATGCAAATATAACCATGGTTTCGAAATTCCCCCCTAGCCAAAGGGGGGATTAGTTCCTCATGCTTGCACAACAAAAAGTATTGAATTTAAACATGGAAATTATAAGAAAGAATACACCTAAATGCTCAGCAATTCCAAGATGGATTCGATGCACAGATTGGCTCCTCTTCCTCCTCCTTGCTGCGGCACAAAGTTAGGGTGATGGAATTGGTGGTTTTGGATGGTGTTTTCTAGTTTGGGGGGATGGAGGATGGTTGATTATGGTGGGAAGGGTGCGGCAGAGATGTATGGATGTGTAGGGAGGTCTATGGAGGCTTAGAATGGAGAATGGAGGTGCGGCACAAGGGTTTCTGAATAGCATAAGGGGGTGGTACGAATTTGTGGCTGAAAATATGTTTATATAGTCCTAGGGTTTATTAGATTAGGGTTTACTTAGCTGATTTGGTGGATTAGGGCCCTAGAATTCGGCCGTGGTGATTCAAATCCACTTAGGAGAAGGTTTTGGCCCACATATTTTTATAAACTGATTTGTATACCCAAATCCACAAGGATTAGGCCTTGGAATTCAGAATCCCAAAGGGATTAGGCCTAGGAAGGTGCGGCTGATTTAGGGGAGAGGGTAGCTTGGCTTGCAAGGCAAGGTAAAGCCTTCTAGAAAGGTTTGGGCGCCACTTTTCTAGGGTTTCTAGAAAGAATAGGTTTTGTGGCAGATTTGGGCCTTCTAGACTAGGATGCTTCTAGAAATAGGTTCTAGAATGATCCATTTAAGTCCCCATGTAATTAGGAGTAAGACATGATAAGGTTTGGATAGGATAAGATGAGATAAGGTTTGGATAATGTTTTGGATAATTGGATAATGTTGGATAAGGTTGGATAATGTTTAGATAATGTTTTGGATAAGGTTTCCTCTTTTCTTGCACTTTCCTTATCCACTTTGTCCAAAGCTTAGTTCCTTCCTCTTCTTATCACATTTCCACCTTCTTGAAGTCCAAATTCGTCCATCCATGTTAGCCACCATGCAAGCTCACCACCTAGTGTCCAAAATAGCTCCAAAATGCACCAAAATGCACTTTCTTGATACTTTAACCCATAGGACCTACAAACACACGAAATTGAGTTGTAATACGACATTAACTAAGAAATAATAGCACAAATGCACAAGAATAAGCTAGTTAAGTCACCTAAATATGCTCCTATCATTTGTGTCTTAGGATACCTTCCAACACAATGATAAGGATTTGGTTTGTAATTGCATGACTGTTAAAAAGAGTTATAAAGATAGAGAAAAGTTTGATTTACTCTTGGTATATGCTTGGTTATGGTTATAATGTATGACTTCACATGCAATCATAAAAGAAAAAAATTCGTTTTTGTAACATGCTTGAAGGAAGGAACTCAAACAAACGCTACAACCCTGAGAGACTTGAACCTATAACGTTCTTTGGAGAGTATAATCTGTGATTTCTTGTTTTCTAAAGTCGTTGCATGATCTCATTATTCTTTGCTTGGTTACTACTTAGAAGGCGTTTCATCATATAGTTCCAAATGCTAGAACTCATGCCCTTTTCATTCAAAGCATGTTATTGATTTGCATAACACATATTCAAGAAGAAGTTGTGTAGTGACCACCACCATAGCCAAATAAACTTACTTCCCATACTTCGTATTTGTTGTAAGTTTTAACCCCGTTGAGCCTTGTTTAGCTTTTATTCTTTGTTTTCCCACATTTCCCTTACCTAGCTTAGTGTAGGACTTTCCTATACCCTTGTTCTTAAAGTATAGTGAGCATGACTTAAATGAATTCCTTTTGAGTTACATTATGCAAGAAAATGAGTGTGGGGGAGTAAAAGTTTGTTCTTACGTTTATGTTTCGAGATTCAAAAGAAAAAGAAGAAGAAAAGAAAAAGAAAAAAAAAAAAAAAAAAAAAAAAAAAAAGGAGTGAAAATAAGTAAGAATGAACTCACGAGCGTTGATGGTTGAAGAAAGGGTCCAAAAAGTTGAATATGGCCCTAAGTTTTGTGTGACTTTCCCTTGGGTGTTCAAAGTTGATTTTTGCGTTCTAAAGGGAATTCTAAGTGCCTAATTCAAATACTTTGCTCACTATTGCTTTAAGAATGTTTGTTTATCCTTCACCTTTCTTTGTTAGCCAAACACCTTTAGCCCCGTTACAACCCTTGACTTCTATCTTGAGTGTTATGTATTTCAATTGTGGAGTTTGAACTTGGTATGAGCTTATGGTGTCACTGGTTCTCGCGTCTAAGTAGTAGCATTCCATTCATGAGATCATATCTAAACATGCTTATTAACTCCAGAAAATGCTTTCCTTGTTATAACATATGTGAGTGTTCGTCTACATGTTTACATCAATCTTCTCACATATAACTAGTGTAGGGTGTGTAGTCAGAAAATCTGTGTGAAAAACGAGTGCATATCTTGTAAGGATTTGAGCAATTTCTCTAAGGCATGTTACTACATTCGAAATGTGTTTTAAATGCTTAATTGTGAACTAGTATGTGGTGACTATGATTAAGAATGTACTTAAGTGTAATGATGGCAAAAATCTGTGGGAATGATGATTTTTAACTTGTCATGTGCTTTGGAAATCCCTAAGACGGTTGTTGGAAGGTTTAGGTTGTGTTTTACTTGTTTTGTTTCGTTTGGTTTTGTTTTGTTTTTCTTTCTGTTTTGCTCGAGGACTAGCAAAAGATAAGTGTGGGGGTATTTGATAGGAGCATATTCATGCGACTTAAATGGCTTGTTCTCGTGCATTTACGTTATGTTTCTTTAGTTATTTTAGTACTTTAAGCTATTTTCGTGTGTTTGTAGGTCCAAAGGGCTAAAGGAGCAAAAAGATGCATTTTGGAGACTTTTGGAGCACTTTTGGGCTAAGGACGGATAGCTTATGCTTGAAGCCAAAGTGTTGGACGAAATTGAAGACCTAATTGGAGCCAAAGTGTTGGAACCTTGTTCTCTTTAGTTTTAGGACATTTAAACCTTTCCTAATCCCAATCATGCCATGCATAACACACATCCATTCTAACACATTGTCATTGCACATGCATTTCCTTCATTAGTTAACCCACATGCACTTATCACTTATCATCACCACATATCATATCATTTAATCACTTATCACTTATCATCACCACTTAACCACTTATCATATCATAACCACATATCATATCACTTATCACTTATCACTTAACATATCATCCACCTACTTCACCTACAACATCCACCTACTTCACCTACAACATCCACTTCACCTACAACATCCACCTACTTCACCTACAACATCCACCTACTTCACCTACAACATCCACTTCACCTACAACATCCACCTACTTCACCTACAACATCCACCTACTTCACCTACAAATGACATAGCCATATGTTCCCTCCACTACTCCTATAAATACCCTTGCATTCATTCATTCATGAACATCTCATTTTCATACACAACACACCACAAACACATCCCTTTCTCTCTTAGCCGTGAGCTTCCCATCTCTCCCCTTATAATCCAAAAACCATTTTTCCATTCCCCTTCCACTTCTCCACCACTCCTTTTCCATTCCACACTTCCATCCCCCAAACCAATTATCCCTAGACCTTATGCTACAATAAAGAGGAAGAGAAGAGGGCCTAAACGTTCATACAATTCAAGTTTGAGTTGTTGGAATGTTTAGGCATTTCTTTGATTTCAATGTTTAATTTCAATTCTCTTTGTTTTGTATGAGGAACTAAACCCCCCTTTAGCTAGGGGGGGATTCGAAATATATGTTTATGCTTGCATTTTGATTTGATTACTTCTAATTGCGTTTCATAAGTTGTGGATTCAATTTGTTTAACCGTTTGATTGATAACTTATTTATGTATGTTTATTAAGAATGCGCGCTTAATTTTCATGCATGAATATGACGCTAGAATATAAGTGAGTTTCACCTAATCGTTATGAACTTATATTCACAAGTAGTGGAGGTTGCTTATAAACAATCGCGTTAAACGAATTCTTGGCATAAGTTTCATGCAATCATAGTAACGAATGCCTCGTCAACACTTATAGTTTTCATGATGCTTAATGATTCTTGCTTGTTTCTCTATTATGCAATTCATGTAGGGAACTTGTGAGGAATGCTTTGGGTTGTCGTATGCAATCATCCAATTCATTAACTTAAGGAAAACTTGACGGTTAATTTAAGCGGACCTAATTAACCCGGGGTGTTGAGAATTCATGGTTTATTGAAGTGCAATTGGAAATCATTTTATTATGCAAGTGTAACATGTATGGAGATGAACCCCTTAGCTAGCCATACCATCCATTCATTTCCGTCAATTTCATATTTACAATTTGTTTTCTTTACAATCTATCCATTTTAGTTTAAATTCGTCCAAAATCAATCCCCCCATATTTCGTTTTAAGTCTTAGTCTTAATCTTTCTTATTTTTAGTTTTGAATTCTTCGAGTTTAGTATAGCATTTTAGTTTGTGTTTTTAAAAGCATTTTGAGTCTTTTGATTTGTTTTAGTGTTTTAAAGTTTAGTTTTACATTCTTTGAGTCTAGTTTAGTGTTTTATATTATGTTTTTACGTTTTTAAGTCAAATACAAGTGATTAACAATCCCTCCTAATCCCCGGTCCAGAACGATCCCTACTTGCACCTATACTACAATTGATAAAAAGAGGGTTTAATTTGTGTGCGTATAAACCACGCATCAGGGGTTCATAGGAGTAGTGGAGGGAACATATGGCTATGTCATTTGTAGGTGAAGTAGGTGGATGTTGTAGGTGAAGTAGGTGGATGTTGTAGGTGAGTAGGTGGATGTTGTAGGTGAAGTAGGTGGATGTTGTAGGTGAATTAGGTGGATGTTGTAGGTGAAGTAGGTGGATGTTGTAGGTGAGTAGGTGGATGTTGTAGGTGAAGTAGGTGGATGTTGTAGGTGAATTAGGTGGATGTTGTAGGTGAAGTAGGTGGATGTTGTAGGTGAAGTAGGTGGATGTTGTAGGTGAAGTAGGTGGATGTTGTAGGTGATTATGAGTGATAAGTGATAAGTGTATGATATGTTAAGTGATAAGTGAATGATTATGATAAGTGATAAATGAATGTATGATATGATAAGTGGTGAATGATAAGTGATAAGTGGTGATGATATGTGATAAGTAATGAGTGGTGATGATAAGTATGGAGCATGTGAATTAACTAATGAAGGAAATGCATGTGCAATGACAATGTGTTAGAATGGATGTGTGTTATGCATGGCATGATTGGGATTAGGAAAGGTTTTAAATGTCCTAAAACTAAAGAGAACAAGGTTCCAACACTTTGGTCTTCAATTAGGTCTTCAATTTTGTCCAACACTTTGGCTCCAAGCATAAGCTATCCATCCTTAGCCCAAAAGTGCTCCAAAAGTCTCCAAAATGCATCTTTTTGCTCCTTTAGCCCTTTGGACCTATAAACACACGAAAATAGCTTAAAGTACTAAAATAACTAAAGAAACATAACGTAAATGCACGAGAACAAGCCATTTAAGTCGCATGAATATGCTCCTATCAAATACCCCCACACTTAGCTTTTGCTAGTCCTCGAGCAAAACAAAACAAAAGAAACCAAAAACAAAACAAAACGAACAAAACACAACCTACACCTTCCAACAATCGTCTCAGATTTCCAATGCACATGACAAGTTAAAAATCATTAGTCCCATAGATTTTTAGCCATCTTTAGAGTTAAGTACATTCTTAATCATAGTCACCACATACTAGTTCACAATTAAGCATTTAAAACACATTTCGAAAGTAGTAACATGCCTTTAGAGAATTTCCTCAATTCCTTACTAGAATGCACTCTATTTTCACACAGATTTTCTGACTACACACCCTACACTAGTTATATGTGAGAGATTGATGTAAACATGTAGACGAACACTCACATATGTTATAATAAGGAAAGCATTTTCTGGAGTTAATAAGCATGTTTAGATATGATCTCATGAATGGAATGCTACTACTTAGACGCGAGAACCAGTGACACCATAAGCTCATACCAAGTTCAAACTCCACAATTGAAATACATAACACTCAAGATAGAAGTCAAGGGTTGTAACGGGGCTAAAGGTGTTTGGCTAACAAAGAAAGGTGAAGGATAAACAAACATTCTTAAAGCAATAGTGAGCAAAGTATTTGAATTAGGCACTTAGAATTCCCTTTAGAACGCAAAAATCAACTTTGAACACCCAAGGGAAAGTCACACAAAACTTAGGGCCATATTCAACTTTTTGGACCCTTTCTTCAACCATCAACGCTCGTGAGTTCATTCTTACTTATTTTCACTCCTTTTTTTTTTTTTTTTTTTTTTTTTTTTTTTTTTTTTTTTTCTTTTTCTTTTCTTCTTCTTTTTCCTTTGAATCTCGAAACATACATATAAACGTAAGAACAAACTTTTACTCCCCCACACTCATTTTCTTGCATAATGTAACTCAAAAGGAATTCATTTAAGTCATGCTCACTATACTTTAAGAACAAGGGTATAGGAAAGTCCTACACTAAGCTAGGTAAGGGAAATGTGGGAAAACAAAGAATAAAAGCTAAACAAGGCTCAACGGGGTTAAAACTTACAACAAATACGAAGTATGGGAAGTAAGTTTATTTGGCTATGGTGGTGGTCACTACACAACTTCTTCTTGAATATGTGTTATGCAAATCAATAACATGCTTTGAATGAAAAGGGCATGAGTTCTAGCATTTGGAACTATATGATGAAACGCCTTCTAAGTAGTAACCAAGCAAAGAATAATGAGATCATGCAACGACTTTAGAAAACAAGAAATCACAGATTATACTCTCCAAAGAACGTTATAGGTTCAAGTCTCTCAGGGTTGTAGCGTTTGTTTGAGTTCCTTCCTTCAAGCATGTTACAAAAACGAATTTTTTTCTTTTATGATTGCATGTGAAGTCATACATTATAACCATAACCAAGCATATACCAAGAGTAAATCAAACTTTTCTCTATGTTTATAACTCTTTTTAACAGTTGATGCGAGATTTATACGCACACAAATTAAACCCTCTTTTTATCAATTGTAGTATAGGTGCAAGTAGGGATCGTTCTGGACCGGGGATTAGGAGGGATTGTTAATCACTTGGATTTGACTTAAAAACGTAAAAACATAATATAAAACACTAAACTAGACTCAAAGAATGTAAAACTAAACTTTAAAACACTAAAACAAATCAAAAGACTCAAAATGCTTTTAAAAATACAAACTAAAATGCTATACTAAACTCGAAGAATTCAAAACTAAAAATAAGAAAGATTAAGACTAAGACTTAAACGAAATATGGGGGGATTGATTTTGGACGAATTTAAACTAAAATGGATAGATTGTAAAGAAAATAAATTGTAAATATGAAATTGACGGAAATGAATGGATGGTATGGCTAGCTAAGGGGTTCATCTCCATACATGTTACACTTGCATAATAAAATGATTTCCAATTGCACTTCAATAAACCATGAATTCTCAACACCCCGGGTTAATTAGGTCCGCTTAAATTAACCGTCAAGTTTTCCTTAAGTTAATGAATTGGATGATTGCATACGACAACCCAAAGCATTCCTCACAAGTTCCCTACATGAATTGCATAATAGAGAAACAAGCAAGAATCATTAAGCATCATGAAAACTATAAGTGTTGACGAGGCATTCGTTACTATGATTGCATGAAACTTATGCCAAGAATTCGTTTAACGCGATTGTTTATAAGCAACCTCCACTACTTGTGAATATAAGTTCATAACGATTAGGTGAAACTCACTTATATTCTAGCGTCATATTCATGCATGAAAATTAAGCGCACATTCTTAATAAACATACATAAATAAGTTATCAATCAAACGGTTAAACAAATTGAATCCACAACTTATGAAACGCAATTAGAAGTAATCAAATCAAAATGCAAGTATAAACATATATTTCGAATCCCCCCCTAGCTAAAGGGGGGTTTAGTTCCTCATACAAAACAAAGAGAATTGAAATTAAACATTGAAATCAAAGAAACGCCTAAACATTCCAACAACTCAAACTTGAATTGTATGAACGTTTAGGCCCTCTTCTCTTCCTCTTTATTGTAGCATAAGGTCTAGGGATAATTGGTTTGGGGGATGGAAGTGTGGAATGGAAAAGGAGTGGTGGAGAAGTGGAAGGGGAATGGAGAAATGGTGTTTGGATTACAAGGGAACTCACGGGAAAGAGAAGGAATGGAAGTGTTTGTGGTATGTTGTGTATGAAATGAGATGTCCATGAATGAATGAATGCAAGGGTATTTATAGGAGTAGTGGAGGGAACATATGGCTATGTCATTTGTAGGTGAAGTAGGTGGATGTTGTAGGTGAAGTAGGTGGATGTTGTAGGTGAAGTGGATGTTGTAGGTGAAGTAGGTGGATGTTGTAGGTGAAGTAGGTGGATGTTATGTTAAGTGATAAGTGATAAGTGATTAAGTGATATGATATGTGGTGATGATAAGTGATAAGTGCATGTGGGTTAACTAATGAAGGAAATGCATGTGCAATGACAATGTGTTAGAATGGATGTGTGTTATGCATGGCATGATTGGGATTAGGAAAGGTTTAAATGTCCTAAAACTAAAGAGAACAAGGTTCCAACACTTTGGCTCCAATTAGGTCTTCAATTTCGTCCAACACTTTGGCTTCAAGCATAAGCTATCCGTCCTTAGCCCAAAAGTGCTCCAAAAGTCTCCAAAATGCATCTTTTTGCTCCTTTAGCCCTTTGGACCTACAAACACACGAAAATAGCTTAAAGTACTAAAATAACTAAAGAAACATAACGTAAATGCACGAGAACAAGCTATTTAAGTCGCATGAATATGCTCCTATCAAATACCCCCACACTTATCTTTTGCTAGTCCTCGAGCAAAACAGAAAGAAAAACAAAACAAAACCAAACGAAACAAAACAAGTAAAACACAACCTAAACCTTCCAACAACCGTCTTAGGGATTTCCAAAGCACATGACAAGTTAAAAATCATCATTCCCACAGATTTTTGTCATCATTACACTTAAGTACATTCTTAATCATAGTCACCACATACTAGTTCACAATTAAGCATTTAAAACACATTTCGAATGTAGTAACATGCCTTAGAGAAATTGCTCAAATCCTTACAAGATATGCACTCGTTTTTCACACAGATTTTCTGACTACACACCCTACACTAGTTATATGTGAGAAGATTGATGTAAACATGTAGACGAACACTCACATATGTTATAACAAGGAAAGCATTTTCTGGATTTACGATAATGACATGAATATGATCTCATGAATGGAATGCTACTACTTAGAATGAGAACCAGTGATTCCATAAGCTCATATCAATTTCAAACTCCACATTATTGAACACATAACGATCAAGATAGAAGTCAAAGGGGTGTAACGGGGCTAAAGGTATTTGGCTAACAAAGAAGGTATATGGAAAACAAAGGTTCTTAAAGAAATAGCGAGCAAAGCATTTGAATTAACGTAGAATTCACTTTTGAATGAAAACTCAACTTTTGAACAACAAGGGGGAACAAGCTCTTTTTTTTTTTTTTTTTTTTCTTTCTTTCTTTTCTCTTCTTTTCTGTTTTTCTTTTTCATATGTTTTTCACAATTTTTTTTTTTTTTTTCTTTTCTTTTGACTCTCAAAACATACAAACTTAAGAACAAACTTTTACTCCCCCACACTCATTTTCTTGCAAAATGTACTCAAAAGGAATTCATTTAAGTCATGCTCACTATCTTTTAAGAACAAGGGTACGGATGGTCCTAATCTAGGTTAGGTAAGGGGTGATATGGTTAGCAAAGAAAATAGGTTAAACGAGGCTCAACGGTGTTAAGACTTACAATATATACGAAATATGGGAAGTAAGGCTATTTGGCTATGGTGGCAACTACACAACTTCATCTTGATATATGTTATGCAACTCAATATCATGCTTTGAATGAAACGGATATAAGTTCTAGCATTTAGTTCTATCATGATACAATTGCATTCTAAGTAGCAACCAAGCAAGGAATAATGAGATCATTCAACAACTTTAGAAAACAAAGAATCACAGAAAATAACTCTCCAAAGAAGGTAATGGCTCGAGTCTCACAGGGTTGTAGCGTTTGTTTGAGTTCCTTCCTTCAAGCATGTTACAAAAACGAATTTTTCTTTTATGATTGCATGTGAAGTCATACATTATAACCATAACTAAGCATAAACCAAGAGTAAATCAAACTTTTCTCTATGTTTATAACTCTTTTTAACAGTCATGCAATTACAAACCAAATCCTTATCACTGTGTTGGAAGGTACCCTAAGACACAAACTCACAAAAACGACTCAAAACACTCTTTTTAGGCTTTTCAAAACAATTTTTCAAATTTTTATGTGCTTTTCGGAGTTATAAAAACAAAACATACTAAAACACTCTAAAACAACTTAAAAACACCTTAAAACAGCAAGGAACAACATTTGAAGTTATGGGTGATAAAATCCCACGAATTTGCATTAACAACATTAGTTACCCCCCCACACTTAAATCAAACATTGTCCTCAATGTTTTAAGCATAGATTCACACAAAACATAAGTAAACACACAAACAACAACTAAACATACTAAACATGGCAGAATGTATTAACAAAGAGAAGAGTTTAGGGACGCAAATCTGGTTATGGAGTGTAAATTCCCTCTTCTCTTTGTTGATTGCATTGAGGCTTGATCTTGATGATTCCACAGGCTTACTCTCGAACTGGTTTCTGCCCATCGTTGATTTTCCTTTGTGCTACTTCTTGAACTGGGCAGCAGGATGGTTCTTATGGTCTCCCCCGAAGGTCTGAGCTTACCCTTTTGGTCTGTTTCTTTGTTCAATCTTTCCAATTCGTATTGAAAAGGGTTGGAGGATAACTCAGCCTATGTTTGTCTCCACATGCTTCAATGTATCATTTTCACTTGCCTTACTCGCTCTCCTTTGCAGAAGTGGTCCCTTCTCCGGAAGTGTATCAACCGTTGAAGATGACTACTCGAGAGCAACGCTAGGTAAGCAATCAGGAATAGATTCCAGGCAGTTGGCTCCAGATCGGAAGATTGACTCCAAGTGCCGGCTGATTGCTTCTTTTACTTTGCCATGCGAGTAAGAACAAGGACAAAGAAAAAGACAGGGAAAAAGCATGATATGAGATACTTTTGCTTTTGACCTTGATGATATGAGATACCTTTGCTTTGAAGAAGCGGTGAATGAATCAGCACATGCTTCAATCCGCCGTTTCCTCCTGGGTCATATGTACTCCAGGCATCTGGTATCATCTTTGGGGAAGAAGAAAGAATTGAGTATTTTGAAAGGCTTTGCTGGGAGTGTGCCCTCAGAGGTGAGGGAGAGTTGGGCATTTTCTTCAGGTTTGCCCTGCCATAAAAGACGAAGGTCGACATATATAGAGATAATATCAAGTGGTGGTACTTTTTACCCTTGTCGACAAACGTTTTGATCCCGCAATTCCGGCTTTTTGAAATAGTGGCGCCTCTTCGATCTTTGAATACGCCTCTTCGATTTCTGAGCAGGCGCCCCTTCGATTTCTGAACGACGCCCCTTCGCTTTCTGAACGACACGTGGTAGTGCAGATGCGGCTCCTTTTGACAAAGCTGCACGCGTCTTCTGAAAAGCAGAGAAAGCGTCGCCGAACTTTGCGCTTGTCGGCTAAAGATATGTAGTTGCGGTGATGGCCTCCACGTGTTGTCTGAAAAGAAGAAATCTTTTGACAAAGTTGAACGCGTCTTCTGAAAAGCCGAGAAAGCGTCGCCAAAATTACGCCGGAAATTCCGGCTTTTTTTTAATTGGTGGACGCGTCGCCTTGGCTTCTTATAGAGCTATCGATCACCACAACAAACACACTCTGAAGAACTCCCATTCTTGAAAATCGACTCCGACCCTTTGAAAATTTACTCCATCCACTCCTTCTCTTTGAACACTTTTGAAAGAAAATGGCAAACTCATCGAACCTTAGCTTAGATTTGAGTCTCAGCAGCGATCCGGTTGCGCCCCGTCAAGGTAATGTATGGCGCCCTTCTTTTTTATCTTCTAACGGTCCCCTTTCAGGTGAAGACTCTGTGATGCAGGACGCCACAACAGCTACAATAGTAGCTAAGAATCTCTTCACTCCAAAGGATAGTAGGCTGCTGTCAGGACGGTCCGATGAGTTGGCCGTTCAAGAGTCCCTCGCACTTAGTGTTCAGTGTGCGAGCTCTGTGTCCAACATGGGCCTACGCCTGCTTGCTCGGTCCCGCCAAGTGGAATCGTTGATGGCAGAGGTGGAAAGACTTAAGCAAGAGATCCAGCAGCTTAAGTACGAGAATAGAAGTTTGCATGTGCTTGCAAATAACTATTCGTCGGGGATGAAGACGAAGCTTGATGAGCTGCAAGAATCTGAGGGTCGAATTCACAGTGACCGTCAAAGGCTTGCGTCTTATCTCCAGAGGCACCTTTTTCCTGGGTCATCCAGCGCTTGGCCAAGTATTGAGGCCTGGAATGCTCTAGCTCCGATGCCTCCCGCTCCGATGGCTTCCGCTCCGATGCCTCCCGCTTCTATGCCTTCCGCTTCTGTGCCTCGTAGTGGGGCTTCACGCAAACAACCTTTGTGAAGCTCCACCTTTCTCCATGTTTAGTATCTTTTTTTTTTTTTTCTTTTTTTTTTTTTTTTTTTTTTATTAACATAAATAAAATCAAACGGCATGGATTTGGTCCTTGAATGGAAGGTGATACTTGAAGTGAACCGGCATTGGTTTGAATTCTAGTGTAGGTGCCTGATTCAAAAAAAACAGCAAGTTAGTATAAAATCTAATGGAATTTGGAAAAAAATACTTACTTGTTTTGTCCGACAAGAACTCAATGACAAACACCACTCCCTTGAAAGTTTCAGGGATATTGGACTTGGCCAGATTGCAAGTGATGGTTATGACTTGTCCAATGTCATCAAATTTAACTTCTTTGGATTTTGTGGTTTCAAGAACGTCTTCTTTGATGAATTCATGACATTCCCTACTTGTCACCTTTGGAAGGGCTTCCAAGATGTCTTTTTCACCTTCTTCTTCCTTGGAAGTCATGAATCTGCAAGGAATAGGGATACTTTGATGCGAGATTTATACGCACACAAATTAAACCCTCTTTTTGTCAATTGTAGTATAAGTATAAGTAGGGATCGTTCTTAACCGGGGATTAGGAGGGATTGCAAATCACTTGGAAACTGACTCAAAAACGTAAAATAAAGTTCAAAACGTTCACAAAGACTCAAAGGACTCAAAACAAGTTCAAAAGACTCAAAACTGCCTAAAAACACTAACTAGGCAGTTTCTGACCTTAAACCCAATGTTGGACGAATTTAAGATTATTGTTTGATTCAAACGTAAAAACACAATATAAAACACTATACTAGACTCAAAGAATGCAAAACTAAACTTTAAAACACTAAAACAAACCAAAAGACTCAAACATCACCCAAAACACTCAAAACAGCCTTAAAATCACTTTCTGGGCAGTTTTGAGCACTTTGGTGAATTTGGACGAATTTTGGGAAATAAATTGAATCAAAACACTTTAAAACATAAACTAAACAAAGTCTAAACACTAAAGAACAAGAAAGTAAAGGGGGGTTTTAAATTGACGAGAATTGAAATAACGAAACAAGTTAATAAACTAGACAGAATGTAAAGATGAATTTGATGGAATTGAATGGATGGGAACCTAGCTAAGGGGTTCATCTCCATACATGTTATACTTGCATAATAAAATGATTTCCAATTGCATTTCAATAAACTATGATACTCAACACCCCAAGTTAACCGTGATGCACAAATTAACCTTCAAATCTTCCTAACGTTATTGAATTGGATGATGCATGCGACAATTCAAAACATTCCCCACAAGTCCTCAACATGAATGCATAGAAGAGGTACAAGCAAGAATCATTACGCTCTATGAAAATTATAAGTGTTGACGAGGCATTCGTTACTATGATTGCATGAAACTTATGCCAAGAATTTGTTTAACGCGATTGTTTATAAGCAACCTCCACTACTTATGAATATAAGTTCGTAACTATTAGGTGAAACTCACTTATATTCTAGCGTCATATTCATGCATGAAAATTAAGCGTGCTCTCTCAATAAACATACATAAATAAGTTATCAATCAAACAGTTAAACAAATTGAATCCACAACTTATGAAACGCAATTAGAAGTAATCAAATCAAAATGCAAGCATAAACATATATTTCGAATCACCCCCTAACCAAGGGGGGTTTAGTTCCTCATGGTACAAAACAAAGAGAATCAAAGAAACACCTAAACATTCCAACAACTCAAACTTGAATTGTATGAACGTTTAGGCACTCTTCTCTTCCATTCCTCATACGTACAAAACAAAGAGTATTGAAATTAAACATTGAAATCAAAGAAACACCTAAACATTCCAACAACTCAAACTTGAATTGTATGAACGTTTAGGCACTCTTCTCTTCCTCTTCGTTGTAGCACAAGGTCTAAGGATAGTTTGATGGTGTGAATGGTTTGGGGAGTGGTTGGAGTGGCTGCAATGGAGGAGAAAAGTGTTTTGGTGGCTGCAATGAGGGTGTGGAGAGGTTTTGACGAATTTCTGGAATATGGAAGAGTGTATGAATGTTTGTGTGAAGTGTGTATGGTTTTTATAGGGAGATGGATGGATGGGAGAGGGAACATGACAGCTAGGTTGCATGTGCAAATGCTAGGATGGCTGAAATTGTAAGGGGAATGCATGTGCAATGTTGGAAATCTGATGGGAGAAAGGTGGATGCATGTGTTGGCTGATTTAAAGAATGTGAGGGAATGATGAAAGGGGAAACATGACAGCTAGGATGAATGCATGTGGAGTGCATGTGCAATGTTTTAAAGGATGGAATGCATGTGAATATGCTAGAAATCTGATGGGAATGAATGATTAAATGTGAATGGCTGATTAGAATCTAGGGTGCATGTGGGTTAGAAATGCATGTGGGTGAATGTTTGAATGATTAAAGGGGAAACATGACAGCTAGGTTGGTTGGTGGCTGCCATGGAGGTGTGGAATGATGGAATTTCACAAGGGGAATGCATGTGCACGGTTTTGGTGTGGAGAAATGATTATGGATGCATGTGTTGAATGAGTTCTTGGTGAGGGATGTGGAGTGGCTGGAATGATGAATGAATAAAGGGTGCATGTGGGTTAATTAATTAAAGGGAGTGCATGTGCAATGTTGTTGTTGGTGCAATGATGGAGGAACAAGTGCATGTGGCTGAAATGTGGAAGGTGTGTGGCTACTTCAAGTAGGAATCCTTGTGACATCAACTCTTCAATTTCGTCCATTCCTTTTGCTCCAAGTATAAGTTATCCCTTCCAAGTCCAATTTTGCTCCAAAATGCTCCAAAATGCATCTTTTTGCTTCCTTAGCCACATGAACCTAAAAACACACGAAAATGGCTTAAACGCCAAAAACAACTATGAATTAACAATATAAATGCACGAAAACAAGCTAAGTAAGTCGCCTAAATATGCTCCTATCAAATTCCCCCACACTTAGCTTTTGCTAGTCCTCGAGCAAAACAAAACAAAAGAAACCAAAAACAAAACAAAACGAACGAAACACAACCTACACCTTCCAACAATCGTCTCAGGGATTTCCAATGCACATGACATGTTAAAAATCATTATTCCCACAGATTTTGGTTATCTTTACACTTAAGTACATACTTAATCATAGTCACCACATACTAATTCACAATTAAGCATTTAAAACTATATTTTGAATGTAGTAACATGCCTTAGAGAATTTGCTCAATTCCTTACAAGATATGCACTCAATTTTCACTCAGATTTTCTGACTACACACCCTAAACTAGTTATATGTGAGAAGATTGATGTAAACATAAAAACGAACAATCACATATATGTATTTCAAAGGAAGCAATTTCTGGAGTTAATAAGCATGTTTAGATATGATCTCATGAATGGAATGCTACTACCTAGATGCGAGAACCAGTGACACCATAAGCTCATATCAATTCGAAACTCCACATTTTGAAACACATAACACTCAAGATAGAAGTCAAAGGGTTGTAACGGGGCTAGGGTATTGGCTAACAATGAAAGGTGAAGGATAAACAAACATTCTTAAAGCAATAGTGAGCAAAGTATTGAATTAGGCACTTAGAATTCCCTTAAGAACGCATAAGTCAACTTTGAACACCCAAGGGAAAGTCACACAAAACTTAGGGCCATATTCAACTTTTTGGACCCTTTCTTCAACCATCAACGCTCGTGAGTTCATTCTTACTTATTTTCACTCCTTTTTTTTTTTTCTTTTCTTCTTCTTTTTCTTTTGAATCTCAAAACATACATATAAACGTAAGAACAAACTTTTACTCCCCCACACTCATTTTCTTGCATAATGTAACTCAAAAGGAATTCATTTAAGTCATGCTCACTATACTTTAAGAACAAGGGTATAGGAAAGTCCTACTCTAGGCTAGGTAAGGGGTGATGTGGGTTAACAAAGAATAAAGGCTAAACGAGGCTCAACGGGGTTAAAACTTACAACAAATACGAAAAATGGGAAGTAAGGCTATTTGGTTATGGTGGCAACTACACAACTTCATCTTGATATATGTTATGCAATTCAATGTCATGCTTTGAATGAAACGGATATAAGTTCTAGCATTTAGTTCTATCATGATACAATTGCATTCTAAGTAGCAACCAAGCAAGGAATAATGTGATCATGCAACAACTTTAGAAAACAAAGAATCACAGAAAATAACTCTCCAAAGAAGGTAATGGCTCGAGTCTCACAGGGTTGTAGCGTTTGTTTGAGTTCCTTCCTTCAAGCATGTTACAAAAACGAATTTTTCTTTTATGATTGCATGTGAAGTCATACATTATAACCATAACCAAGCATATACCAAGAGTAAATCAAACTTTTCTCTATGTTTATAACTCTTTTTAACCGTCATGCAATTACAAACCAAATCCTTATCATTGTGTTGGAAGGTACCCTAAGACACAAACACACAAAAATGACTCAAAACACTCTTTTTAGGCTTTTTAAAACATGTTTTTCAAATTTTTATGTGATTTTTGGAGTTATAAAAACAAAACATACTAAAACACTCTAAAACAACTTAAAAACACCTTAAAACAGCAAGGAACAACATTTGAAGTCATGGGTGATAAAATCCCACGAATTTGCATTAACAACATTAGTTACCCCCCCACACTTAAATCAAACATTGTCCTCAATGTTTTAAGCATAGATTCACACAAAACATAAGTAAACACACAAAAAGCACTTAAACATACTAAACATGGCAGAATGTAATTAACAAAGAGAAGAGTTTAGGGACGCAAATCTGGTTATGGAGTGTAAATTCCCTCTTCTCCTTGGTGATTGCATTGAAGCTTTGATCTTTATGATTCCACAGGCTTACTCTTGAACTGGTTTCCGCCCATCATTGATTTTCCTTTGTGCTACTCTTGAACTGGGCAGCAGGATTCTTTTGGGTCTCCCCCGAAGGTCTGAGCTAGGTCTGAGCTTCCTCCTTTTATCTGTTTCTTTGTTCAATCTTTCCAATTCGTATTGAAGAGGGTTAGAGGATAGCTCAGCATATGCAGTTGTTGCTTGTCTCCACATGCTTCAATGTATCATTTTCACTTGCCTTACTTGCTCCGTTGAAGATGACTACTCGAGAGCAACGCTAGGTAAGCAATCAGGAATAGATTCCAGGCAGTTGGCTCCAGATCGGAAGACTGACTCCAAGTGCCGGCTGATTGCTTCTTTTACTTTGCCATGCGAGTAAGAACAAGGACAAAGAAAAAGACAGGGAAAGAGCATGATATGAGATACTTTTGCTTTTGACCTTGATGATATGAGATACCTTTGCTTTTGAAGAAGCGGTGAATGAATCAGCACACTTCAATCCGCCGTTTCCTCCTGGGTCATATGTACTCCAGGCATCTGGTATCATCTTTGGGGAAGAAAGAATTGAATATTTCGAAAGGCTTTGCTGGGAGTGCGCCCTCAGAGGTGAGGGAGAGTTGGGCATTTTCTTCAGGTTTGTCTTGGCATAAAAGACGAAGGTCGACATATATAGAGATAATATCAAGTGGTGGTACTGTTCGTTTACCCTTGTCGACAAATGTCTCTTCGATATCAGAACGACGCCTCTTCGATTTCTGAGCAGGCGCCCCTTCGATTTCTGAATGACGCCCCTTTGCTTTCTGAACGACACGTAGTAGTGCGGATGCGGCTCCTTTTGACAAAGCTGCACGCGTTTTCTGAAAAGCAGAGAAAGCGTCGCCGAACTTTGCGCTTGTCGGCTAAAGATGTGTAGTTGCGATGATGTCCTCCACGTGTTGTCTGAAAAGAAGAAATCTTTTGACAAAGTTGAACGCGTCTTCTGAAAAGCCGAGAACGCGTCGCCTAAATTACGCCGGAAAGTCCGGCTTTTTGAATTGGTGGACGCGTTGCCTTGGCTTCTTATAGAGCTATCGATCACCACAACAAACACACTCTGAAGAATTCCCATTCTTGAAAATCGACTCCTGCCCTTTGAGAATTAACTCCATCCACCCCATCTCTTTGAACACTTTTGAAAAATGGCAAACTCATCGAACCTTAGCTTGGAATTGAGCCTTAGCAGTGATACGGGCGCGCCGCGTCAAGGTAACGTATGGCGCCCTTCTTTCTTATCTTCTAACGGTCCTCTCACAGGTGAAGACTCCGTGATGCAGGACGCCACAACAGCTACAATAGTAGCTAGGAACCTCCTCACTCCAAAAGATAGTAGGCTGCTGTCAGGACGGTCCGATGAGTTGGCCGTTCAAGAGTCCCTCGCACTTAGTGTTCAGTGTGCGAGTTCTGTGTCCAACATGGGCCAACGCCTGCTTGCCCGCTCCCGTCAGGTGGAATCATTGATGGCAGAGGTGGAAAGTCTCAAGCAGGAGGTCCAGCAGCTGAAGTATGAGAATAGAAGTTTGCACGTGCTTGCAAACAACTATTCGACGGGCATGAAGAGGAAGCTTGATGAGCTGCAAGAGTCTGAAGGTCGGATTCAAAGCGACCGTCAGAGGTTTTCGGGTTATCTTCAGAGTCACCTTTTTCCTGGGTCATCCAGCGTTTGGCCAAGTATTGAGGCCTGGAATGCTCTAGCTCCGATGCCTCCCGCTCCGATGCCTTCCGTTCCTATGTCTTCTGCTCCGATGCCTTCCATTCCGATGCCTTCTGTTCCTACACCTTCCGCTTCAAGAGTAAAGCCACGTAGTGGGGCCTCAAGCAAACAACCTCTGTGAAGGCTACATCTGCTTTATTTTATTTATTTTTCTTTCTTTTTTTTTTTCTCTTTTTTTTTTTTTTTCTTTTTTTTTTTTTTTTTTTTTTTCTGAATCAATCGGCATGGAATTTATCTTTGAATGGGCGGTGATACTTGAAATGATCCGGTAATGGTTTAAATTCAAGATTGGATGCCTGAATCATTAACAACATGTTAGTATAAAAGAAAATTGAAATTGGAGGAGGTGGCTTACTTATGTGCTCCGACATGAACTCAAGGATAAACACATCTTCTTTGAACATTTCAGGAACTTTGCCCTTGGACAGATTTGATGTGAGGATTGGTCCTTGTCTTGTGTCATAAAATTCAACTTCTTTGGGGTTGTTTGCCTCAAGAACGTCCTCTTTGATGAATTCATGATATTCCCTACTTTGCACCTTTGGAAGGGCTTCCAAGATGTCTTTTTCACTTTCTTCTTCCTTGGAATTCATGAACCTGCAAGGAATAGGGATATTAGGTGGAATGGGGTTAGAATTAATTAAATTTGGAACAACCTTACTTGAATTAGATGGCGTAGGAGCAATAGGTGCCTCCGGCAAAGGTGTTTCCACCCTTGCCGTGGGTTGGGTGTATTCCTCTTCCTCAAATTGCAACTCCTCATCCACTTCTAGGCTATGTTTGGACATTTTTAGGTCAGCTCCAACCTCCATAGCACTTCCCAAAGTGATAGCATTATGGATTTCAAAATCTTCCTTCGAGTTTTCAATGGTTGAACTAGGGAGTTCGCCTTGGTCTCGAAACTGTCCTACGAACTCCGCGATCTGCCCAATTTGCTTTTCCAAGAGGTCCAACCTTTGTGGTGGTTTTGCATGGCTTTGGTTTGATCCTCTTGCCCCTGAGACAAATTGGTAAGTAATTTAAGAAGTGTTTCATTGCCCAACGACGTACCTTGATTGTTTTGGGCAGGTTGTGCTTGGTTTGGATTGGGGCCGAATGGCTTGGTGTAGAACCCCGGGGGTTGTTGTCTAAAGCCTCCTTGTTGTTGAGGTTGTTGAGGTTCCCTCCACTTGAAGTTTGGATGGTCTCTCCAACCCGGATTGTATGTGTTGGAATATGGATCATTCCTTGGTTGATTGTGGCTCGGAAATCCCATGGCATTTGCACTCTCCCATCCCCCATTCTCAATCAATTGAGGGCATTTTTCCGAAGGGTGTCCTTGGATAGAACATACACCACATACAATCGGTCCTTGTATCTTCATTCCTTCGGCCATCTGAGACACAATAGAAGTAAGATTAGCTATCTGAGATTGAATATCGGATTGAGAACTTACCTCATTCAAGTGTTGCCGTGGGGGGTCCCTTTGCCCAAGTCCTTCATATTGTTGTGCATTTAGAGCACGGTTTGCAATTAGGGTCTTGGCCGACATAGGAGTTTTGTCCACCAATGCACCTCCCGCCGAAGCATCGAGCATTTGCCTTTCAATGGGAAGAAGGCCCTCATAGAAATATTGAAGGAGAAGCTCCTCCTTCATTTGATGTTGAGGACACGATGCAACAAGGGCTTTAAAACGCTCGTAGTATGCCGGAAAAGATTCTCCTTGACTTTGTTGGATTCCGCTAATTTTCTTCCTCAAGAGAATGACTCTTGAAGTAGGGAAGAACTTCTCCAAGAACGCCCTCTTCATGCTCTCCCAAGAAGTAACGGTCCCGGGTGCCAATTCATAAAGCCAATCCTTAGCCTTTTCCACAAGAGAGAATGGAAAAGCTTTCATCATTAGAATGTTCCCATCGACATTTATGGGTGTCATGCTCGAACAAACAACCTCGAACTCCTTGAGATGCTTGTTGGGATCTTCCATGGAAAGCCCATGGTATTTCGGAATGTGGTGCAACAAGCTTGACTTCAACTCGAATTCATCGGTCTTGCCTTGGGCAGCCGCGGGGTATTGAATGCATAATGGTGCGGCATTGGCCAACCCCGAGGCCGAAAGCTCTTTAATGGTCCGATTGTCTGCTGCCATAACTTCTTCTTCCACACTTTCAAACTCAGATTCGGCCTCTGAACTTGAACTAGGTTCACTAGGTTCGGGATGCCTCCTCTTTCTTCTCAAATCACGTTCAAAATCGTCGTTAAAGTCCAAGATATGTGCATGCACAGTTTGAGAACTCCGCGTCATGCACTAGTACCTAAACCAAGAAAACAAAACAAAATGAGAAAACTAGGTAAATTACACTAAAAACATACGGCAAAAACACAAGGGATTAGCAATTTTGCTAATCCCCGGCAACGGCGCCAAAATTTGATGCGAAAATAGTTAAACACACAAATTAACCCTATGAATGACAATTGTAGTAAATGAGCAAATAGGGATCGTTCTTAACCGGGGATTTGGAGGGATTGCAAATCACTTGGAAACTGACTCAAAAACGTAAAATAAAGTTCAAAACGTTCACAAAGACTCAAAGGACTCAAAACAAGTTCAAAAGACTCAAAACTGCCTAAAAACACTAACTAGGCAGTTTCTGACCTTAAACCCAATGTTGGACGAATTTAAGATTATTGTTTGATTCAAACGTAAAAACACAATATAAAACACTATACTAGACTCAAAGAATGCAAAACTAAACTTTAAAACACTAAAACAAACCAAAAGACTCAAACATCACCCAAAACACTCAAAACAGCCTTAAAATCACTTTCTGGGCAGTTTTGAGCACTTTGGTGAATTTGGACGAATTTTGGGAAATAAATTGAATCAAAACACTTTAAAACATAAACTAAACAAAGTCTAAACACTAAAGAACAAGAAAGTAAAGGGGGGTTTTAAATTGACGAGAATTGAAATAACGAAACAAGTTAATAAACTAGACAGAATGTAAAGATGAATTTGATGGAATTGAATGGATGGGAACCTAGCTAAGGGGTTCATCTCCATACATGTTATACTTGCATAATAAAATGATTTCCAATTGCATTTCAATAAACTATGATACTCAACACCCCAAGTTAACCGTGATGCACAAATTAACCTTCAAATCTTCCTAACGTTATTGAATTGGATGATGCATGCGACAATTCAAAACATTCCCCACAAGTCCTCAACATGAATGCATAGAAGAGGTACAAGCAAGAATCATTACGCTCTATGAAAATTATAAGTGTTGACGAGGCATTCGTTACTATGATTGCATGAAACTTATGCCAAGAATTTGTTTAACGCGATTGTTTATAAGCAACCTCCACTACTTATGAATATAAGTTCGTAACTATTAGGTGAAACTCACTTATATTCTAGCGTCATATTCATGCATGAAAATTAAGCGTGCTCTCTCAATAAACATACATAAATAAGTTATCAATCAAACAGTTAAACAAATTGAATCCACAACTTATGAAACGCAATTAGAAGTAATCAAATCAAAATGCAAGCATAAACATATATTTCGAATCACCCCCTAACCAAGGGGGGTTTAGTTCCTCATGGTACAAAACAAAGAGAATCAAAGAAACACCTAAACATTCCAACAACTCAAACTTGAATTGTATGAACGTTTAGGCACTCTTCTCTTCCATTCCTCATACGTACAAAACAAAGAGTATTGAAATTAAACATTGAAATCAAAGAAACACCTAAACATTCCAACAACTCAAACTTGAATTGTATGAACGTTTAGGCACTCTTCTCTTCCTCTTCGTTGTAGCACAAGGTCTAAGGATAGTTTGATGGTGTGAATGGTTTGGGGAGTGGTTGGAGTGGCTGCAATGGAGGAGAAAAGTGTTTTGGTGGCTGCAATGAGGGTGTGGAGAGGTTTTGACGAATTTCTGGAATATGGAAGAGTGTATGAATGTTTGTGTGAAGTGTGTATGGTTTTTATAGGGAGATGGATGGATGGGAGAGGGAACATGACAGCTAGGTTGCATGTGCAAATGCTAGGATGGCTGAAATTGTAAGGGGAATGCATGTGCAATGTTGGAAATCTGATGGGAGAAAGGTGGATGCATGTGTTGGCTGATTTAAAGAATGTGAGGGAATGATGAAAGGGGAAACATGACAGCTAGGATGAATGCATGTGGAGTGCATGTGCAATGTTTTAAAGGATGGAATGCATGTGAATATGCTAGAAATCTGATGGGAATGAATGATTAAATGTGAATGGCTGATTAGAATCTAGGGTGCATGTGGGTTAGAAATGCATGTGGGTGAATGTTTGAATGATTAAAGGGGAAACATGACAGCTAGGTTGGTTGGTGGCTGCCATGGAGGTGTGGAATGATGGAATTTCACAAGGGGAATGCATGTGCACGGTTTTGGTGTGGAGAAATGATTATGGATGCATGTGTTGAATGATTTCTTGGTGAGGGATGTGGAGTGGCTGGAATGATGAATGAATAAAGGGTGCATGTGGGTTAATTAATTAAAGGGAGTGCATGTGCAATGTTGTTGTTGGTGCAATGATGGAGGAACAAGTGCATGTGGCTGAAATGTGGAAGGTGTGTGGCTACTTCAAGTAGGAATCCTTGTGACATCAACTCTTCAATTTCGTCCATTCCTTTTGCTCCAAGTATAAGTTATCCCTTCCAAGTCCAATTTTGCTCCAAAATGCTCCAAAATGCATCTTTTTGCTTCCTTAGCCACATGAACCTAAAAACACACGAAAATGGCTTAAACGCCAAAAACAACTATGAATTAACAATATAAATGCACGAAAACAAGCTAAGTAAGTCGCCTAAATATGCTCCTATCATACTTGTTAGAACGGGGTTAAAAATAATGAAATTTGGAACAACCATACCTGTATTAGATGGCATAGGAGCAATAGGTGCCTCCGGTAAAGGTGTTTCCACCCTTTCCGTGGGTTGGGTGTATTCCTCTTCCTTGTGATTTGATTTTGATGGTTGAGGGTCCGTTCCAACCTCCTTGTCACTTCTCAACATGATAGCATTGGTGGTTTCAAATTCTCCCTTCTGATTTGCAATGGTTGAACTAGGGAGTTCGCCTTGGTCGCAAAATTGTCCTTCGAATTCCGCTATCTGCCCAATTTGCTTTTCCAGAGTAGTAAGTAATTGAAAAATCGTATCATTATCATTTAAATTACCTACATTACTTTGGGCAGGTTGTGGTGGCTGCATAGGCGTTGAATAGAACTCCTCATACGGCTGCCAATATCCTTCCTGTTGAGCCTCATTGTCTTGATTTTGTAAGCCCTGCACCAAACAAATTAATTCATCAAGCTTTTGATTATAATTTATTGACGAACTTGAGTTTGGTTGGGCATATTGAATATGAGGTTGTGGTGGCTGCCAATATCCTCCTTGTTGAGCATTTTGAGGTTCCCACCACATAGAGTTTGAATGATCACTCCAATCCGAATTGTAAGTATTGGAAAACACGTTATTCCTTGATTGAAGATTAAATATATCAACTCTTTGCATTTGGGACCTTTCCATGAGCTGTGACAAAAGAGAAGCGTTATCAAGTGCCATGCTGTTCTTAACAAACAAAACACAAATAAAAAAAACTAAATCTAAAAGACAATACAGAAACAAATAATCCAAGGGATTAGCAAATTTTCTAATCCCCGGCAACGGCGCCAAAATTTGATGCGAGATTTATACGCACACAAATTAAACCCTCTTTTTATCAATTGTAGTATAGGTGCAAGTAGGGATCGTTCTGGACCGGGGATTAGGAGGGATTGTTAATCACTTGGATTTGACTTAAAAACGTAAAAACATAATATAAAACACTAAACTAGACTCAAAGAATGTAAAACTAAACTTTAAAACACTAAAACAAATCAAAAGACTCAAAATGCTTTTAAAAATACAAACTAAAATGCTATACTAAACTCGAAGAATTCAAAACTAAAAATAAGAAAGATTAAGACTAAGACTTAAACGAAATATGGGGGGATTGATTTTGGACGAATTTAAACTAAAATGGATAGATTGTAAAGAAAACAAATTGTAAATATGAAATTGACGGAAATGAATGGATGGTATGGCTAGCTAAGGGGTTCATCTCCATACATGTTACACTTGCATAATAAAATGATTTCCAATTGCACTTCAATAAACCATGAATTCTCAACACCCCGGGTTAATTAGGTCCGCTTAAATTAACCGTCAAGTTTTCCTTAAGTTAATGAATTGGATGATTGCATACGACAACCCAAAGCATTCCTCACAAGTTCCCTACATGAATTGCATAATAGAGAAACAAGCAAGAATCATTAAGCATCATGAAAACTATAAGTGTTGACGAGGCATTCGTTACTATGATTGCATGAAACTTATGCCAAGAATTCGTTTAACGCGATTGTTTATAAGCAACCTCCACTACTTGTGAATATAAGTTCATAACGATTAGGTGAAACTCACTTATATTCTAGCGTCATATTCATGCATGAAAATTAAGCGCACATTCTTAATAAACATACATAAATAAGTTATCAATCAAACGGTTAAACAAATTGAATCCACAACTTATGAAACACAATTAGAAGTAATCAAATCAAAATGCAAGTATAAACATATATTTCGAATCCCCCCCTAGCTAAAGGGGGGTTTAGTTCCTCATACAAAACAAAGAGAATTGAAATTAAACATTGAAATCAAAGAAACGCCTAAACATTCCAACAACTCAAACTTGAATTGTATGAACGTTTAGGCCCTCTTCTCTTCCTCTTTATTGTAGCATAAGGTCTAGGGATAATTGGTTTGGGGGATGGAAGTGTGGAATGGAAAAGGAGTGGTGGAGAAGTGGAAGGGGAATGGAGAAATGGTGTTTGGATTACAAGGGAACTCACGGCAAAGAGAAGGAATGGAAGTGTTTGTGGTATGTTGTGTATGAAATGAGATGTCCATGAATGAATGAATGCAAGGGTATTTATAGGAGTAGTGGAGGGAACATATGGCTATGTCATTTGTAGGTGAAGTAGGTGGATGTTGTAGGTGAAGTAGGTGGATGTTGTAGGTGAAGTGGATGTTGTAGGTGAAGTAGGTGGATGTTGTAGGTGAAGTAGGTGGATGTTATGTTAAGTGATAAGTGATAAGTGATTAAGTGATATGATATGTGGTGATGATAAGTGATAAGTGCATGTGGGTTAACTAATGAAGGAAATGCATGTGCAATGACAATGTGTTAGAATGGATGTGTGTTATGCATGGCATGATTGGGATTAGGAAAGGTTTAAATGTCCTAAAACTAAAGAGAACAAGGTTCCAACACTTTGGCTCCAATTAGGTCTTCAATTTCGTCCAACACTTTGGCTTCAAGCATAAGCTATCCGTCCTTAGCCCAAAAGTGCTCCAAAAGTCTCCAAAATGCATCTTTTTGCTCCTTTAGCCCTTTGGACCTACAAACACACGAAAATAGCTTAAAGTACTAAAATAACTAAAGAAACATAACGTAAATGCACGAGAACAAGCTATTTAAGTCGCATGAATATGCTCCTATCAACAGTCATGCAATTACAAACCAAATCCTTATCATTGTGTTGGAAGGTATCCTAAGACACAAACACACAAAAACGACTCAAAACACTCTTTTTAGGCTTTTTAAAACACGTTTTTCAAATTTTTATGTGATTTTCGGAGTTATAAAAACAAAACATACTAAAACACTCTAAAACAACTTAAAAACACCTTAAAACAGCAAGGAACAACATTTGAAGTTATAAAAACAAAACATACTAAAACACTCTAAAACAACTTAAAAACACCTTAAAACAGCAAGGAACAACATTTGAAGTTATGGGTGATAAAATCCCACGAATTTGCATTAAATATACTTAGCTACCCCCCCACACTTAAATCAAACATTGTCCTCAATGTTTTAAGCATAGATTCACACAAAACATAAGTAAACACACAAAAAACATTTAAACATACTAAACATGGCAGAATGTAATTAACAAAGAGAAGAGTTTAGGGACGCAAATCTGGTTATGGAGTGTAAATTCCGTCTTCTCTTTGTTGATTGCATTGAGGCTTGATCTGGATGATTCCATAGGCTTACTCTCGAACTGGTTGCCGCCCATCGTTGATTTTCCTTTGTGCTACTCTTGATCTGGGCAGCAGGATTCTTTTGGTCTTCCCCGAAGGTCTGAGCTTACTCCTTTGGTCTGTTTCTTTGTTCAATCTTTCCAATTCGTATTGAAAAGGGTTGGAGGATAACTCAGCCTAAGTTTGTCTCCACATGCTTCAATGTATCATTTTCACTTGCCTTACTTGCTCCCTTTTGCAGAAGTGGTCCCTTCTCTGGAAGTGTATCAACCGTTGAAGATGACTACTCGAGAGCAACGCTAGGTAAGCAATCAGGAACAGATTCCAGGCAGTTGGCTCCAGATCAGAAGACTGACTCCAAGTGCCGGCTGATTGCTTCTTTTACTTTGCCATGCGAGTAAGAACAAGGACAAAGAAAAAGACAGGGAAAGAGCATGATATGAGATACTTTTGCTTTAGACCTTGATGATATGAGATACCTTTGCTTTTGAAGAAACGGCGAATGAAGCAGCACATGTATTTGTTGTGGTTGTCTCCACATGCTTCGATCGACCGTTTCCTTCTGCCTCATTTGTACTCCAGGTTTCTGGTATCTTCTTTGGGGGAGAAAAAATTGAGTATTTCAAGAGGCTTTGCTGGGAGTGCGCCCTCAGAGGTAAGGAAGAGTTGGGCATTTTCTTCAGGTTTGCCTTGCCATAAAAGACGAAGGTCGACATATATAGAGATAATATCAAGTGGTGGTACTGTTCTTTTACCCTTGTCGACAAATGTCTCTTCGATATCAGAACGACGCCTCTTGGATTTCTGAGCAGGCGCCCCTTCGATTTCTGAACGCGCCTTCTGAAAAGCCGAGAAAGCGTCGCCTAAATTACGCCGGAAATTCCGGCTTTTTGAATTGGTGGACGTGTCGCCTTGGCTTTTTTTATTGAGCTATCGATCACCACAACAAACACACTCTGAAGATTTCCCATTCTTGAAAACCGACTCCGGCCCTTTGAAATTTAACTTCATCCTCCCCTTCTTTTTGAACACTTTTGAAAATGGCAAACTCATCGAACCTTAGCTTGGAATTGAGCCTTAGCAGTGATACGGGCGCGCCGCGTCAAGGTAACGTATGGCGCCCTTCTTTCTTTTCTTCTAACGGTCCTCTCACAGGTGAAGACTCCGTGATGCAGGACGCCACAACAGCTACAATAGTAGCTAGGAACCTCCTCACTCCAAAAGATAGTAGGCTGCTGTCAGGACGGTCCGATGAGTTGGCCGTTCAAGAGTCCCTCGCACTTAGTGTTCAGTGTGCGAGTTCTGTGTCCAACATGGGCCAACGCCTGCTTGCCCGCTCCAGTCAGGTGGAATCATTGATGGCAGAGGTGGAGAGTCTTAAGCAAGAGATCCAGCAGCTTAAGTACGAGAATAGAAGTTTGCATGTGCTTGCAAATAACTATTCGTCGGGCATGAAGAGGAAGCTGGATGAGCTGCAAGAGTCTGAAGGTCGGATTCAAAGTGACCGTCAAAGGTTTTCGTCTTTCCTCCAGAGGCACCTTTTTCCTGGATCATCGAGCGCTTGGCCAAGTATTGAGGCCTGGAATGCTCTAGCTCCGATGCCTTCCGTTCCGATGCCTCCAGCTTCGATGCCTCCCGCTTCTATGCCTTCTGCTTCTATGCCTTCCGCTTCTGCGCCTCGTAGTGGGGCTTCACGTAAACAACCTTTGTGAAGCTCCACCTTTCTCCATGTTTAGTATCTCTTTTTTTTTTTTTTTTTTTTTTTTTATTTCTTTTTTTTTTTTTTTTTTTTTTTTTTATGAACATGCTTTGTTTTATTCAGTGCATTGGGTTGCCTCCCAAGTAGCGCTTTCTTTTACGTCTTGCAGCCGGACGAAGAACCCAATCACTCCAGGATATGTTCACGAATCGGATGAGAACTCCGAGTCATGAACTAGTACCTAAAACAAGAAACAAAACAAGATTAAGAATCTAGAATAAAAACAAACGAAAATAAAACAATCCAAGGGATTAGCAAATTTTCTAATCCCCGGCAACGGCGCCAAAATTTGATGCGTGAATTATACGCACACAAATTTTGCCCTCTTTTCGTCAAATTGTAGTATATGTATAAGTAGGGATCGTTCTAGACCGGGGATTAGGAGGGATTGTTAATCACTTGGATTTGACTCAAAAACATAAAAACAAAGTTAAAAACGTTCACAAAGACTCAAAGGACTCAAAACAACACAAACACACTCAAATCTGCCTAAAAACCACTTTCTGGGCAGATTTGAGCACAAACACAAATTTGGACGAATTTGTGTAACAAAATGACTCAAGAACGTAAAAACACAATATAAAACACTAAACTAACTCAAAGAATGTAAAACTAAATGCTTGAAACACTAAAACAAACCAAAAGACTCAAACATCACCCAAAACACTCAAAACTGCCTTAAAATCACTTTCTGGGCAGTTTTGAGCACTTTGGTGAATTTGGACGAAATTGGGAAATAAAATGAATCAAAACACTCATAAACACAAACTAAGATACTTTCTAACTAAATTGGACAATAAAGTAAAGGGGGATTTAGATTTTTACGAAATTAAAGTAAATGTACAGATTGTAAATTAAAGCAAAATGTAAATGTGAATGTGTGATAGAATTGAATGGAATGAAGGCTAGCTAAGGGGTTCATCTCCATATATGTTACACTTGCATAATAAAAAGATTTCCAATTGCATTTCAATAAACCATGACTTCTCAACGCTCCAAGTTAATTAGGTCCGCTTAAATTAACTTTCAGATTTCCCTAGATTCATTGGATTGAATGGAATACGCATTACAACCAAATTATTCCTAATCAAAGTCCCTAACTATGGAATACGCATGATAGAGACATTTAACAAAGATCGTTAAGTTCAATGGAAATCATAAGTGTTGACGAGGCATTCGTTACTATGGAATACGCATGAAACTTATGCCAAGAATTCGTTTAACGCGATTGTTTATAAGCAACCTCCACTACTTGTGAATATAAGTTCATAACGATTAGGTGAAATTCCCTTATATCCTAGCATCAAGTTTTAGGCATTCAAATTAAGTGTCGACCCTCAACCCACATACATAAACAAGTTCTTAATCAAAACAGGAAAGTAACCCACATCTAAAGTTCATGAATTCATAACTGGAGTAAATCAAATCATAACCAACATATGTCCATGGCTTCAAATTCGCTTCTAACTAAAAAGAAATTAGTTTCACATGTTTAACATAATTGAATAACAAGTTAAATTAAACATGAAAACAGAAACAAGAAAAGAAAGAACAAATGGATGGAATTGGATGGAAAGTTAGCTACGGGGTTCATAGGAGTAGTGGAGGGAACATATGGCTATGTCATTTGTAGGTGAAGTAGGTGGATGTTGTAGGTGAAGTAGGTGGATGTTGTAGGTGAGTAGGTGGATGTTGTAGGTGAAGTAGGTGGATGTTGTAGGTGAATTAGGTGGATGTTGTAGGTGAAGTAGGTGGATGTTGTAGGTGAAGTAGGTGGATGTTGTAGGTGATTATGAGTGATAAGTGATAAGTGTATGATATGTTAAGTGATAAGTGAATGATTATGATAAGTGATAAATGAATGTATGATATGATAAGTGGTGAATGATAAGTGATAAGTGGTGATGATATGTGATAAGTAATGAGTGGTGATGATAAGTATGGAGCATGTGAATTAACTAATGAAGGAAATGCATGTGCAATGACAATGTGTTAGAATGGATGTGTGTTATGCATGGCATGATTGGGATTAGGAAAGGTTTTAAATGTCCTAAAACTAAAGAGAACAAGGTTCCAACACTTTGGTCTTCAATTAGGTCTTCAATTTTGTCCAACACTTTGGCTCCAAGCATAAGCTATCCATCCTTAGCCCAAAAGTGCTCCAAAAGTCTCCAAAATGCATCTTTTTGCTCCTTTAGCCCTTTGGACCTATAAACACACGAAAATAGCTTAAAGTACTAAAATAACTAAAGAAACATAACGTAAATGCACGAGAACAAGCCATTTAAGTCGCATGAATATGCTCCTATCAGTAAACACAAATAAATGAATCAACAACTAATGTAATGGGATAGTATCAATGGAAATGAAGCTAGGGATTCGGTTTCACCATTGCTCAACTAAGTCCATGTTTGTCAAGTTAGGTTGTACTCATTCATCTACCTATTTCTTGAGTTTGTTTCACTTGGATATGATCAACCATATGATGTGTGGATTTGATCAAATGTCTCTAATCATGAACTTAATTGTGATGTGCAACTTTGGTTCATAATCAAGATTATGTAATGTACAAGAAACTTTCATAAAACTAAAGGGAATAACTCGGCAGGATGTGTGCTAAACACTCCCTTCATTCATTCACATATCTACCAAGATTATGCATGATGTGCGTTCTAATCTTGGCTACACAACTTTGTGATTAATTCAAATGATGATCAAACATTAAAATCAACACACAAAGTCACCATTAAAACAGAAAATGAAACAAGAAATAGATGGACAAAATGAGCATTCTAACTTAATTACATGGCAAACTTTGCAAGGTTACATCGAATCCCTAGAGGAGGATTAGTTACAATTCATGTTTACAAAAGATTTATCATAAAAATATAAAACATGAATGAACATAGAATTAATAAGTATAAACCCTTGAAGCAAAACTGATTTTGAAGTCCTTGAGGAGTGGCCTTCGGGGTTGGTTCTCCAAGTATGGTGCAACTGAATTAGATCCACTTGGTATGTTTTCTGCAAAGGGGAGAGCAAATGGACAGAGAATAGGGTGAAATGGAGCGGCTATGGGTGAATAAAAATGGGATGAATGCCAAGGACAGTTTCTGTGAAAAAGGAGAGAATGTAGAATGCAATGGAATAATGGAGAGAATGTGTGCGGATGAGGGACAGAAAAATGGAGCCAATTGAGTGTGTAATGGAAATTGGATCCGAGAGAGAGATGAGTGATTCCCCTTAATTAATTTCTGAATATGATTGATGATGGGAAGACAATTGGAATGCATGTGAAAATCTGACATGGTCCATGTGAAAGGGGTGCTGCAGAGAGTATTAATGTGCACGGTCTGGGCATTAGAGTTGGGATCGCATGAAATGGTTGTTTTAGTGGATTTCTGGCATGATACCTGCAAAGCATGGACATGATCTGCAAGTAAGTGGTTTATTTAATCCAAACACATGTGGAATGTCTGCAAGCAAGGGAGTGGAATCTGCAAATTGGTTATAATACTCTGGGAATGGGCAGAAAGCTCACGGCATGGACAAAGGGGGTTGGAATCACATGGAATGATGGGATGAAATGGATTTCTGAAATGAAGGCTGCAAGGAGTGGTTTGTTTAATCACAATGCAAGTGAATTTCTGCAAAGATGAAGTGAATAAGGGAAATGGAATGCACGGGTCAGGTTGTGGACATGCATGTGAATGCATGTTTTGATGTTTTAGAAGTGCATAATCTGACTTGGAACCACATGGAATTTGCATGACATGATTGTGTTTGTTGGTGGAAATATGGCTGAATGTTTTAGGCAAGGAGGCACACGGCACAAGCCATGTGGAATAATAAGAAATCTGCATGTTTTTGCCTTGTTTAGAACCACCCAATGTGATCGAATTGCACCACATTCCTTCATTTGCTTTCCAATTGATCTTATTACACCTTGGCTGCACACTAACACAAAACAATGTAAAACGCGACTAGTTTAATCCAAAACAATCACAAAGACACCAAATAAGGAAGATATAAATGCATGCAAAATGTGACTTATCATTCATGCGACTTAAATGGCTTGTTCTCGTGCATTTACGTTATGTTTCTTTAGTTATTTTAGTCCTTTAAGCTATTTTCGTGTGTTTGTAGGTCCAAAGGGCTAAAGGAGCAAAAAGATGCATTTTGGAGACTTTTGGAGCACTTTTGGGCTAAGGATGGATAGCTTATGCTTGGCGCCAAAGTGTGATAGGAGCATATTTATGCGACTTAATTGGCTTGTTCTCGTGCATTTACGTTGTGTTTCTTTAGTTATTTTAGTCCTTTTATGCCATTTTCGTGTGTTTCTAGGTTCATATGGCTAAGGAAGCAAAAAGGTGCATTTTGGAGCATTTTGGAGCAAAATTGGGCTTGGAATGGATAGCTTATGTTTGGAGCCAAGGTGTTGGACGAAATTGAGGCACTTTAGGACACAAAACAATGGCCCTAGCCCAATTACATAACCTTGCCATGGCTTATCCCTTCTCCCCTTCCCTTGCCATGCAAACCACCCTATTTTAGGCCCATTCTATGTACTTAAACCTTAGCCCTTTAACCTTGCAGCCATATCCCCTCTTTTATCCACATGCATTCATAATCATTCATAATCATTCACTACCAATTCAGCCACATGCACTTGTTCTTTCATCATGCACTTCCCCCTTTACCATTGCAGCCACATGCACTTCCCCCTTCATCATTTCAGCCACCAAACACCCACATGCACTCCCACTCCAGATTTTCAGCCATCCCAATTCATCATTGCACATCAACACATTCTATCATTTCCACATGCCTTCCCCTTACAATTTCAGCCACTCCACATGCATTTCCAGCTTTCCACCAAGTTCCTAGCTGTCATGTTCCCTCTTTTTCACCTATAAATAAGCATCCATTGCAGCCACAAATCACTAACTCTTCCATATTCAGAAAACCATCTCATATACACATTCATTCACGCTAGAAATTCATTCCCTCTCTCTAACACTGCCATACTTCACCATTCTTCATATTTTCTGCCCAAAAACACTCCTTGCCTTCCCCTACATCCATCCCTACCCTAAACACATCATTCTACATCATCCATAACCCCCAAAACTCACCAAAACCCCTTGTGCCACAACAACAAAGAGGAGGAGAAGAGGCCTAAACGTTCATACAATTCAAGTTTGAGTTGTTGGAATTTTTAGGTGTACTTCCTTTCCTTGATTTCAATGTTTACTTTGTTATTACTCTCTAAGTTTGTTGTAATCATGAGTGGCTAAACCCCTAATTAGTTAGGGGAAAGTTTGAAGCCATGAACATGTTTGAAATATGAATTGATTTCTTCCAATTGTGATTTGTTAAGTTGTGATTGTAATTCAATTATCATGTTTATTAAAAACTTGTTTTTGTATGTTGATTAGGGATGCATACTTAGTCTTCATGCATAAACTCGATGCTAGTTTATAAACGAGTTTCACCTAATCGTCACAAGTTTATAAACATGAGTAGTGAAGGTTGCTAGTCACAACCGCGTTAATTGAATTCTTGGCAAGAGTATCATGCATTCATAGTTACAATTGCCTCGTCAACACTTATAATTTTCATAGAGCATCATGATCTCTCATTGTATCTCTTCTATGCATTCATGTTGAGAACCATTGGAGAATGATTTGAGTTGTCGCATGCATCATCCAATTCAATAACATAAGGAAAATTTGAGAGTTAATTAGTGCATCACGGTTAACTTGGGGTGTTGAGCATCATAGTTAATGAAAAGCAATTGGAGAATCGATTCATATACAAATGTGTCATGTGTGGAGAATGGACCTCTAACTAATCCATCCATTATCTTGTTTTTAAGAAATTCGTTTTTACAATCTGCCTAGTTTGTTATCTTGTTTCGTTATTTCAAATCTCATCAAGACAAAATCCCCCTTTACTTTAGTGTCCAATTTAGTTAGAAAGTGTCTTAGTTTGTGTTTATAAGTGTTTTGATTCAATTTATTACACAAATTCGTCCAAATTCACCAAAGTGCTCAAAACTGCCCAGAAAGTGTTTTTAATGCAGTTTTGAGTGTTTTGGGTGATGTTTGAGTCTTTTGGTTTGTTTTAGTGTTTTAAGCGTTTAGTTTCGCATTCTTTGAGTCTAGTTGAGTGTTTTAAACTTTATTTTACGTTTTTAAGTCAGTTTCCAAGTGATTTGCAATCCCTCCTAATCCCCGGTTAAGAACGATCCCTACTTATACTTATACTACAATTCACAAAAAGAGGGTTTAATTTGTGTGCGTATAAATCACGCATCAAAGTGTTGGACGAAATTGAAGACCTAATTGAAGACCAAAGTGTTGGAACCTTGTTCCCTTTAGTTTTAGGACATTTAAACCTTTCCAATGTCCTTAGCCGTGCATAACATTCCAACATTCCACTCCTTCATTTCAGCCACACTCCCACATATCATTACTTATCATCACCACTTATCATATCATAACCACATATCATATCATCATCACTTATCACTTATCACTTAACATGCACCCATCACCTAACACAACACCTTTAATTCACATGCATTCACTCTTTAATTCACATGCATTTACTCTTTAATTCACATGCAAAACACCTCCATTCCATCTCCCATTTCAGATTGCATTCCATAATCATTCACTCACCTTTAATCCACATGCATCTTCCATAAATCAAATCAGCCACATTCACTCACCACAAACATTCCACATGCATTCATCAACATATCTAGTTGTCACTCACATGCATTCCATCCTTTAAAACATTGCACATGCACTCCCTTTAATTAATTAAGCCACATGCACTCCCATCCATTTCATCATTGCAGCCAACACATGCTTTCACATGCATTTTCAGATTGTCCCCTTGCACATGCAGCCACATATTCATTGCACATGCAATTCCAACCCACATGCATCCTTTAATCATTCAAACATGCAGCCACATTCCCTCCTAGCTGTCATGTTCCCCCCATTTCACCTATAAATAAGCATCCATTGCATTCACACTCATTCATACACTTCCATTTCAGAATGTAGACATCAAACCACCCTTGCCGTGCTCTCCCTTACAATGCAAACACCATCCTTCCATTTTCACCACTCCCCAAACCATTCACACCATCAAACTATCCTTAGACCTTGTGCTACAACGAAGAGGAAGATAAGAGGGCCTAAACGTTCATACAATTCAAGTTTGAGTTGTTGGAATGTTTAGGTGTTTCTTTGATTTCAATGTTTAATTTCAATACTCTTTGTTTTGTACGTATGAGGAATGGAAGAGAAGAGTGCCTAAACGTTCATACAATTCAAGTTTGAGTTGTTGGAATGTTTAGGTGTTTCTTTGATTTCAAAGTTATGAGGAAATTCGAAATATATGTTTATGCTTGCATTTTGATTTGATTACTTCTAATTGCATTTCATAAGTTGTGGATTCAATTTGTTTAACCGTTTGATTGATAACTTATTTATGTATGTTTATTGAGAATGCGCGCTTAATTTTCATGCATGAATATAACGCTAGAATATAAGTGAGTTTCACCTAATCGTTATGAACTTATATTCACAAGTAGTGGAGGTTGCTTATAAACAATCGCGTTAAATGAATTCTTGGCACGAGTTTCATGCTCATCATAGTAACGAATGCCTCGTCAACACTTATAGTTTTCATAATGCTTAATGATCTTTGATTGTATCTTTATTGTGCTGTTCACGTAAAGGACTTTTGGAGAATGTAGTGAATTGCGTTGCGCTAACCCATCCAATTCATTAACTTAAGGAAAACTTGACGGTTAATTTAAGCGGACCTAATTAACTTGGGGTGTTGAGAATTAATGGTTTATTGAAATGCAATTGGAAATCTTTTTATTATGCAAGTGTAACATATGTGGAGATGAACCCTGTAGCTAACTTTCCATCCATTCAATTCCATCAATTTGTTCTTTCTTTTCTTGTTTCTGTTTTCATGTTTAATTTAAATTGTTATTCAATTATGTTAAACATGTGGAACTAATTTCTTTTTAGTTAGAGGCGAATTTGAAGCCATGAACATATGTTGGTTATGATTTGATTTACTCCAGTTATGAATTCATGAACTTTAGATGTGGGTTACTTTTCTGTTTTGATTAAGAACTTGTTTATGTATGTGGGTTGAGGGTCGACACTTAATTTGCATGCCTAAACTTGATGCTAGGATATAAGGGTATTTCACCTAATCGTTATGAACTTATATTCATGAGTAGTAAAGATCGCTAGTCACGATTGTGTTTAGTAAACCCTAGGCTGGATTAACATGCGTATTCCATAGTTATGAATGCCTAGTCAATGTTTATGATTTCCGTGGAACTTAATGATCTTTGTTGAATGTCTCTATCATGTGTATTCCATGGTTAGGGACTTTGATTAGGAATAATTTGGTTGTAATGCGTATCCCATTCAATCCAATGAATCTAGGGAAATCTGAAAGTTAGTTTAAGCGAACCTAATTAACTTGGAGCATTGTCATTCATCGTTTGTTGAAGTCATAACTGGGAGTCAAATTATATGCTTATGTTCATGTGTGGATAAGGAACCCTCTAACTAGTTTCTCATCATTTTATTTCATCCATTTCGTTTTTAGAATCTGTTTTAATTCAGAGTTTCTGTTTTAATTTTAAATTCGTCAAAACCAATCCCTATTCATTTTAAAGTGTTAGATTAGTTAGAAATACATTTAGTTTGTGTTTCTAAGTGTTTTGAATCAATTTATTTCCCAATTTCGTCCAAATTCACCAAAGTGCTCAAAACTGCCCAGAAAGTGTTTTTAAGGCAGTTTTGAGTGTTTTGGGTGATGTTTGAGTCTTTTGGTTTGTTTTAGAGTTTTAAAGTTTAGTTTTACATTCTTTGAGTCTAGTTTAGTGTTTTATATTGCGTTTCTACGTTTTTGAGTCAGTTTCCAAGTGATTAACAATCCCTCCTAATCCCCGGTCCAGAACGATCCCTACTTGCACCTATACTACAATTGATAAAAAGAGGGTTTAATTTGTGTGCGTATAAATCTCGCATCAGTTTTCACAAAACTTAATGACTTTTGATATGTATCTTTGTTATGCGTCTCATATAAAGAACTTGAAAAAGATGATTTGGTTTAGATGCGTATTCCATCTAATTCAATGAAATAAGGAAAACTTGAGGGTTAGTTGTGCGATGCAACTAATTTGGGGCGTTGTCATTCATAGTCTAAAGGACTAATAACTGGACATTGGTTTGTATGCATATATCATGTGTGGAGAAGGACCCTCTAACTAGCCTTTTACCCATTTATTTTACCTAAATTCGTTTTTCAAAAGTGTTTTCTACTAAGTTTTTGTTTTGAGTCTAAAATTCGTCAAAAACAATCCCCATGTTATTTAGTCTTCATATTTGAGTCAAAACTTGTTTTCCTTGAGTCTTTTGAGTCTAGTCAAGTCCTATTTTCGTCCAAAACCTTTATTGAGTCTAAAAGTGAGTCTTTTTGAGTATTGGTTGCTGTTTTAAGTGTCTAAAGTTAGTTTTGAGTCCATAGAGTCTAGTTTAGTGTTTTTGAGTCTTATTTACATAGATTAGCATCCCTAGTTAATCCCCGGTCTAGAACGATCCCTACTTACATCTCTACTACAATGTCACAAATAGGGTTTAATTTGTGTGTCAAGTTAATTTTCACATCAGATTCCGAATCTGAAATTGAAGAAGAAGAAAGCATGGCGGCGGACAATAGAACAATCAAAGAACTTTCGGCCTCGGGACTAGACAATGCCGTACCTTTGTGCATTCAATATCCTATGGCTGCCCAAGGCAAGACCGATGAGTTCGAATTGAAGTCTAGCTTGTTGCATCACATTCCCAAATACCATGGGTTGTCCATGGAAGATCCAAACAAGCATCTTAAGGAGTTTGAAGTGGTATGTTCGAGTATGACACCCATTAATGTCGATGGAAACATTTTGAAGATGAAGGCCTTTCCATTCTCTCTTCTAGAAAAGGCTAAAGATTGGCTATACGAATTGGCACCCGGAACCGTCACTTCTTGGGAAAGCATGAAGCGGGCATTCTTAGAGAAATTCTTCCCAACTTCACGAGTGATTCTTTTGAGGAAGAAAATAAGTGGCATTCAACAAAGCCACGGGGAGTCTTTTCCAGCATATTATGAGCGTTTCAAAGCCCTTGTTGCATCTTGCCCACAACATCAAATGAAGGAAGAACTTTTAATTCAATATTTCTACGAGGGGCTTCTTCCAATAGAGAGACAAATGCTAGATGCCTCGGCGGGAGGCGCTTTGGTTGACAAAACACCCATGGCGGCCAAGGTTTTAATTGCAAATAGAGCGTTGAATGCACAACAATATGAAGGTGTTGGTCAAAGAGACACCCCACGGCATCAAGTGAATGAGGTAAGTTCCCAATCCGACATTCAATCTCAATTAGCTAATCTTACTTCTATTATGTCTCAGATGGCCGAAGGAATGAGGATACAAGGACCAAGTGTATGTGGCGTATGTTTTATCCAAGGACATCATTCGGACATGTGCCCTCAATTGATTGAGAATGGGGGATGGGAAAGTGCAAATGCCATTGGATTTCCAAGCCAAAATCAGCCAAGGAATGATCCATATTCCAACACATACAATCCGGGTTGGAGAGACCATCCAAACTTCAAGTGGAGGGAGCCTCAACAATCATTGTTCTAGGGGCTGTTTTAATGTGTGATGCATCTGATTATGCTCTAGGGGCTGTTTTAGGACAAAGGAAAGACAAGAGGCCGCATGTCATCTACTATGCCTCACGGACGTTGAATGATGCCCAACTAAATTATTCCACAACCGAAAAAGAACTTTTGGCTATTGTATTTGCATTAGATAAGTTTAGATCATATCTTCTTGGTACTAAAGTAATTGTTTTCACTGACCATGCAGCCTTGAAGTATCTTCTCACCAAAAAGGAGGCCAAGCCAAGACTCATTCGTTGGATGCTCCTACTTCAAAAGTTCGATCTTGAAATTCGAGACAAGAAAGGATGTGAAAACGTGGTGGCTGACCACCTTAGCCGAATGATGGGTAAAGAAGAGTCCATTCCCATCTCAGAAACATTCCCGGATGAGCAACTTCTGTCCATTGAGGTAAGAACCCCTTGGTATGCCGATTTGGTCAATTTCTTGGTGTCTAAGCAAGTTCCTAGTACCCTAAACAAGTTCCAACGTGATAAACTTGTTCATGATGCACGTTTTTATGTTTGGGATGATCCATATTTGTTGAAATTCTGCCCAGATCAGATTGTGCGTAGATGTGTGCATGAATCTGAGTTTAATTCCATTCTTACATTCTGCCATACTTATGCATGTGGGGGACATTTTGGCACCAAAAGGACAGCCCTAAAGGTGTTACAATCTGGATTTTACTGGCCTAATCTCTTTAAAGATGCTAAAATGTTTTGTTTAACATGTGATAAGTGTCAAAGAACAGGTAACATAGGGCCTAAGGACCAAATGCCGCAACAATCTCTCTCTTTTGTGGAAATTTTTGATGTTTAGGGTATCGATTTCATGGGCCCCTTTCCTCCATCTTTTGGTTTCACTTACATCTTGCTAGCTGTCGATTATGTTTCCAAATGGGTGGAAGCCAAAGCCACCCGTACTAACGATTCTAAGGTTGTTGCAGATTTTATGAAATCTAATATTTTTGCTAGGTTTGGGATGCCACGAGTTTTAATCAATGATGGGGGTTCTCACTTTTGTAACCGCACCATTGAAGCTTTGCTCAAGAAGTATAACGTTACGCATAAGGTTTCAACACCTTATCACTGATAGGAGCATATTCATGCGACTTAAATGGCTTGTTCTCGTACATTTAAGTTATGTTTCTTTATTTATTTTAGTACTTTAAGCTATTTTCGTGTGTTTGTAGGTCCAAAGGGCTAAAGGAGCAAAAAGATGCATTTTGGAGACTTTTGGAGCACTTTTGGGCTAAGGATGGATAGCTTATGCTTGGAGCCAAAGTGTTGGACGAAATTGAAGACCTAATTGAAGACCAAAGTGTTGGAACCTTGTTCCCTTTAGTTTTAGGACATTTAAACCTTTCCTAATCCCATTCATCAACACATGCATTCACCCTTTAAACCATTAAATCCACATGCTTTCCTATTCAATTAAATCAGCCACATGCATTCATCATCATAACCTAGCTGTCATTCCACTTCATTGCACATGCATCTTCAAATAAATCAGCCATTCCACATGCATATTCAACCTAGCTGTCATTGCACATGCATTCACTCTTTAATTCACATGCAAAACATCCCATTCCATCTCCCATTTCAGATTGCATTCCATAATCATTCACTCACCTTTAATCCACATGCATCTTCCATAAATCAAATCAGCCAAATTCACCACCACATTCACTCACCACAAACATTCCACATGCATTCATCAACATATCTAGTTGTCACTCACATGCATTTCCTTCATCATTTCCAACCCACATGTCCCTTTAATCATTCAAACATACACCCATTCACCACCAGAAATCATCCTTGCCATGAGTTCCCATCAGATTTCCATCATATTCACATGCATTCCATCCTTTAAAACATTGCACATGCACTCCCTTTAATTAATTAAGCCACATGCACTCCCATCCATTTCATCATTGCAGCCAACACATGCTTTCACATGCATTTTCAGATTGTCCCCTTGCACATGCAGCCACTTATTCAAAGCACATGCATTTCCACCCTTTAATCACATGCATAAATCAGCCACATGCATCTCCCATCACCATTCCAGATTTCCACCACCCTCCTAGCTGTCATGTTCCCCCCATTTCACCTATAAATAACCCTTCATTGCAGCCACAAAGGTGGGGATCCATTCACCACAGAAATAAGGCCTTTGTGCCAGAAATTCACACTCATTCACACACAATTCACTCTTCCATATTCCAGAAATTCGTCAAAACCTCTCCACACCCTTGCAGCAGCCACCAAAACACTTTTCTCCTCCATTGCAGCCACTCCAACCACTCCCCAAACCATTCACACCATCAAACTATCCTTAGACCTTGTGCTACAACGAAGAGGAAGATAAGAGGGCCTAAACGTTCATACAATTCAAGTTTGAGTTGTTGGAATGTTTAGGTGTTTCTTTGATTTCAATGTTTAATTTCAATACTCTTTGTTTTGTACGAATGAGGAATGGAAGAGAAGAGGGCCTAAACGTTCATACAATTCAAGTTTGAGTTCTCGTGCATTTACGTTATGTTTCTTTAGTTATTTTAGTCCTTTAAGCTATTTTCATGTGTTTGTAGGTCCAAAGGGCTAAAGGAGCAAAAAGATGCATTTTGGAGACTTTTGGAGCACTTTTGGGCTAAGGATGGATAGCTTATGCTTGGCGCCAAAATGTTGGACGAAATTGAAGACCAAAGTGTTGGAACTTTGTTCCCTTTAGTTTTAGGACATTTAAACCTTTCCAATTCCCTTATGCCGTGCATCTCCACCTTTCTCCCAAAACCATACACATGCATTCATTATTCATTCTCTCACATGCTCCCATTACTTATCATAATCACATATCATACCACTTATCATATCATTCACCACTTATCATTCATCACTTATCATTCACCACTTATCACTTATCTTATCATTCACCACTTATCACTTATCATATCATTCACCACTTATCATTCATCAAACACATGCATTCACATGTTTTCACAATCTGCCATCATTCCAACCAAAACCGTGCACATGCTATCACCATGCATTCACATGCACTTGTTCCTCCATCATTCCATCCTTTAAAACATTGCACATGCACTTTAATCATTCAACACATGCATTCATTTCATCATTTCAGCCACTTCATCATTCCATCAGATTTCACAACCTAAGTCACATGTACATTCATCCACCTTTCTCCCAAAAAGCTTTGCACATGCATTCACTCACCACAAACAAGTCACATGCATTCATCAACATATCTAGCTGTCATTCACATGCATTCCATCTTTTAATTTAATCACATGCACATTCACCTTGCATTTGCAGAAAATCCACTTCATAACACATGCATCTTGGCAGATTTCACATGCACTCATGCACATTCACCTTAATCATTCACATAGCTTTAATCCACATGCATTTCCACCTAGATTTCCACCTCACAACCACCAGAAATCAACCAAAACCGTGCATTCCCTTTCATTTCTGTCAAAGCACATGCATTTCCACCCTTTAATCACATGCACAAACAGCCACATGCATCTCCCATCACCATTTCAGATTTCCACCAAGTTCCTAGCTGTCATGTTCCCCCCATTTCACCTATAAATACTCATTCATTCAATCTCATTTCATACACAACACATTACAAACACATTCTCCCTTCCCTAGCCGTGAGCTTCCCATCCATTCCCTTATAATCCAAACACCACTCCTCATCCATTTCCATAATCCCCCAAACCTCACCTTAGACCTTGTGCTACAACAACGAGGAAGATAAGAGGGCCTAAACGTTCATACAATTCAAGTGTGAGTTGTTGGAATGTTTAGGTGTTTCTTTGATTTCAAAGTTTAAATTCAATTCTCTTTGTTTTGTATGAGGAACTAAACCCCCCTTTAGCTAGGGGGGGATTCGAAATATATGTTTATGCTTGCATTTTGATTTGATTACTTCTAATTGCGTTTCATAAGTTGTGGATTCAATTTGTTTAACCGTTTGATTGATAACTTATTTATGTATGTTTATTAAGAATGCGCGCTTAATTTTCATGCATGAATATGACGCTAGAATATAAGTGAGTTTCACCTAATCGTTATGAACTTATATTCACAAGTAGTGGAGGTTGCTTATAAACAATCGCGTTAAACGAATTCTTGGCATAAGTTTCATGCAATCATAGTAACGAATGCCTCGTCAACACTTATAGTTTTCATGATGCTTAATGATTCTTGCTTGTTTCTCTATTATGCAATTCATGTAGGGAACTTGTGAGGAATGCTTTGGGTTGTCGTATGCAATCATCCAATTCATTAACTTAAGGAAAACTTGACGGTTAATTTAAGCGGACCTAATTAACCCGGGGTGTTGAGAATTCATGGTTTATTGAAGTGCAATTGGAAATCATTTTATTATGCAAGTGTAACATGTATGGAGATGAACCCCTTAGCTAGCCATACCATCCATTCATTTCCGTCAATTTCATATTTACAATTTGTTTTCTTTACAATCTATCCATTTTAGTTTAAATTCGTCCAAAATCAATCCCCCCATATTTCGTTTAAGTCTTAGTCTTAATCTTTCTTATTTTTAGTTTTGAATTCTTCGAGTTTAGTATAGCATTTTAGTTTGTGTTTTTAAAAGCATTTTGAGTCTTTTGATTTGTTTTAGTGTTTTAAAGTTTAGTTTTACATTCTTTGAGTCTAGTTTAGTGTTTTATATTATGTTTTTACGTTTTTAAGTCAAATCCAAGTGATTAACAATCCCTCCTAATCCCCGGTCCAGAACGATCCCTACTTATACTTATACTACAAATCGACAAAAAGAGGGTTTAATTTGAGTGTCAAGTAATTCTCGCATCAAATTTTGACAACCTACATACTAAACATGGCAGAATGTAATCAACAAAGAGAAGAGTTTAGGGACGCAAATCTGGTTATGGAGTGTAAATTCCCTCTTCTACTCTTGAACTGGTTTCCGCCCATCATTGATTTTCCTTTGTGCTACTGTTGAACTGGGCAGCAGGATTCTTTTGGTCTCTTCCACTTGTTGATTTTCCTTTGTGCTACTGGGCTGGAGGATTCTTTTGGTCTTCCCCGAAGGTCTGAGCTTACCCCTTTGGTCTGTTTCTTTGTTCAATCTTTCCAATTCGTATTGAAAAGAGTTGGAGGATAACTCAGCCTAAGTTTGTCTCCACATGCTTCAATGTATCATTTTCACTTGCCTTACTCGCTCCCCTTTGCAGAAGTGGTCCCTTCTCTGGAAGTGTATCAACCGTTGAAGATGACTACTCGAGAGCAACGCTAGGTAAGCAATCAGGAATAGATTCCAGGCAGTTGGCTCCAGATCGGAAGACTGACTCCAAGTGCCGGCTGATTGCTTCTTTTACTTTGCCATGCGAGTAAGAACAAGGACAAAGAAAAAGACAGGGAAAGAGCATGATATGAGATACTTTTGCTTTTGACCTTGATGATATGAGATACCTTTGCTTTTGAAGAAGCGGTGAATGAATCAGCATACTTCAATCTGCCGTTTCCTCCTGGGTCATCTGTACTCCAGGCATCTGGTATCATCTTTGGGGAAGAAGAAAGAATTGAGTATTTCGAAAGGCTTTGCTGGGAGTGCGCCCTCAGAGGTGAGAGAGAGTTGGGCATGGTTCTTCAGGTTTGCCTTGCCATAAAAGACGAAGGTCGACATATATAGAGATAATATCAAATGGTGGTACTATTCTTTTACCCTTGTCGACAAATGTCTCTTCGATATCAGAACGACGCCTCTTCGATTTCTGAGCAGGCGCCCCTTCGATTTCTGAACGACGCCCCTTTGCTTTCTGAATGACACGTGGTAGTGCGGATGCGGCTCATTTTGACAAAGCTGCACGCGTTTTCTGAAAAGCAGAGAAAGCGTCGCCGAACTTTGCGCTTGTCGGCTAAAGATGTGTAGTTGCGATGATGGCCTCCACGTGTTGTCTGAAAAGAAGAAATCTTTTGACAAAGTTGAACGCGTCTTCTGAAAAGCCGAGAAAGCGTCGCCTAAATTACGCCGGAAATTCCGGCTTTTTGAATTGGTGGACGCGTCGCCTTGGCTTTTTTATTGAGCTATCGATCACCACAACAAACACACTCTGAAGATTTCCCATTCTTGAAAATCGACTCCGGGCCTTTGAAATTTAACTCCATCCCTTCTCTTTGAACAATTTTGAAAAATGGCAAACTCATCGAACCTTAGCTTGGAATTGAGCCTTAGCAGTGATACGGGCGCGCCGCGTCAAGGTAACGTATGGCGCCCTTCTTTCTTATCTTCTAACGGTCCTCTTTCAGGTGAAGACTCCGTGATGCAGGACGCCACAACAGCTACAATAGTAGCTAGGAACCTCCTCACTCCAAAAGATAGTAGGCTGCTGTCAGGACGGTCCGATGAGTTGGCCGTTCAAGAGTCGCTCGCACTTAGTGTTCAGTGTGCGAGTTCTGTGTCCAACATGGGCCAACGCCTGCTTGCCCACTCCCGTCAGGTGGAATCATTGATGGCAGAGGTGGAGAGTCTTAAGCAAGAGATCCAGCAGCTTAAGTACGAGAATAGAAGTTTGCACGTGCTTGCCAACAACTATTCGACGGGCATGAAGAGGAAGCTTGATGAGCTGCAAGAGTCTGAAGGTCGGATTCACAGTGACCGTCAAAGGTTTTCGTCTTTCCTCCAGAGGCACCTTTTTCCTGGCTCATCCAGCGCTTGGCCAAGTATTGAGGCCTGGAATGCTCCCGCTCCGATGCCTTCCGCTCCGATGCCTTCCGTTCCGATGCCTTCCGCTCCGATGCCTTCCGCTTCAATGCCTTCCGCTTCAATGCCTTCCGCTTTGACGCCTCGTAGTGGGGCTTCACGTAAACAACCTTTGTGAAGCACCATCTTTCTCCATGTTTAGTATATATATTTTTTTTAATATATGAAAAATTTTTTTTTTTTTTTTTTCTCAATGCATTGGGTTGCCTCCCAAGTAGCGCTTTCTTTTACGTCTTGCAGCCGGACGAAGAACCCAATCACTCCAGAATATGTTCACGAATCGGATGAGAACTCCGAGTCATAAACTAGTACCTAAAACAAGAAACAAAACAAGATTAAGAATCTGGAATAAAATAAAAAGAACAAACGAAAATAAAACAATCCAAGGGATTAGCAAATTTTCTAATCCCCGGCAACGGCGCCAAAATTTGATGCGAGATTTATACGCACACAAATTAACCCTCTTTTTATCATTTGTAGTATAGGTGCAAGTAGGGATCGTTCTGGACCGGGGATTAGGAGGGATTGTTAATCACTTGGATTTGACTCAAAAACATAGAAACAAAGTTAAAAACGTTCACAAAGACTCAAAGGACTCAAAACAAGTTCAAAAGACTCAAAACTAGTTCAAAAGACTCAAAACTACACAAACACACTCAAATCTGCCTAAAAACCACTTTCTGGGCAGATTTGAGCACAAACACAAATTTGGACGAATTTGTGTAACAACTTGACTCAAGAACGTAAAAACACAATATAAAACACTAAACTAACTCAAAGAATGTAAAACTAAATGCTTGAAACACTAAAACAAACCAAAAGACTCAAACATCACCCAAAACACTCAAAACTGCCTTAAAATCACTTTCTGGGCAGTTTTGAGCACTTTGGTGAATTTGGACGAAATTGGGAAATAAAATGAATCAAAACACTCATAAACACAAACTAAATTGATTTCTAACTAATTTGAACATTAAAGTAAAGGGGGAATTAGATTTGACAAAATTAAATAAAATACACATATTGTAATTAAAACAGATTGTAAAGATGAATTTGATGAAAATATGGATGGAATTGAAATGAATGAATGCTAGCTAAGGGGTTCATCTTCACATATGTTACACTTGTATAATAAAATGATTTCCAATTGCGTTTCAATAAATCATTAATTCTCAACACCCCAAGTTAACCGTGATGCACTAATTAACCTTCAAATCTTCCTAACGTTATTGAATTGGATGGGTTAGCGCATACAACAATTCAAAACATTCCCCACAAGTCCCCTACATGATTGCATAATAGAGATACAAGCAAGAATCATTACGCTCTATGAAAATTATAAGTATTGACGAGGCAATTGTAACTATGAATGCATGATACTCTTGCCAAGAATTCATTTAACGCGATTGTTTATAAGCAACCTCCACTACTTGTGAATATAAGTTCGTAACTATTAGGTGAAACTCACTTATATTCTAGCATCATATTCATGCATGAAAATTAAGTGTGCACTCTTAATAAACATACATAAATAAGTTATCAATCAAATAGTTAAACAAATTGAATCACAACTTATGAAACGAAATTAGAAGTAATCAAATCAAAACGCAAGCATAAACATATATTTCAAATTACCCCCTAGCCAAGGGGGGTTTAGTTCCTTATGATACAAAACAAAGAGAATCAAAGAAACACCTAAACATTCCAACAACTCAAACTTGAATTGTATGAACGTTTAGGCACTCTTCTCTTCCATGCCTCATTCGTACAAAACATAGAGTATTGAAATTAAACATAGAAATCAAAGAAACACCTAAACATTCCAACAACTCAAACTTGAATTGTATGAACGTTTAGGCACTCTTATCTTCCTCTTCGTTGTAGCACAAGGTCTAGGGATAGTTTGATGGTGTGAATGGTTTGGGTAGTGGTGAAGGAATGGAAGGATGGTGTTTGGATTTGTAGGGGAAGGCACGGCACAATGGTGGTTTGATGTCTACATTTCTGCAATGGATGAGTGTTTGAATGGAATGGATGGACTTTGTGAAGGGCACGGCCCCAAGGGACCAATTTCTGTTGTGAAATGAATTGTGAATGAATGAATGAGTATTTATAGGTGAAATGGGGGGAACATGACAGCTAGGAACTTGGTGGAAATCTGAAATGGTGATGGGAGATGCATGTGGCTGTTTGTGCATGTGATTAAAGGGTGGAAATGCATGTGCTTTGACAGAAATGAAAGGGAATGCACGGTTTTGGTTGATTTCTGGTGGTTGTGAGGTGGAAATCTAGGTGGAAATGCATGTGGATTAAAGCCATGTGAATGATTAAGGTGAATGTGCATGAGTGCATGTGAAATCTGCCAAGATGCATGTGTTATGAAGTGGATTTTCTGCAAAGGCAAGGTGAATGTGCATGTGATTAAATTAAAAGATGGAATGCATGTGAAATGCAAGGTAGAATGATGATGAATGCATGTGAATATGTTGGAAATCTGAAGAGTAATGCACGGCAAAGGTTGGAGATTGAATGTGTGTTGGTGTGATTGAATGATTAAAGTGCATGTGGCTGATTTATGAAGGGGAAATGCAAAGGGGAAATCTGGAAATGGGATAGGAGCCACGGCATTGTGTGGTGTTTGTTTGAATGTTTGCAATGATGAAATGGATGGGAGTGGTTTGATGAATGAGTGGATGGAATGATGAAAGAATAAAGGGAATGATGAAAGGGGAACAAGTGCATGTGGATGCATGGTGATAGCATGTGCACGGTTTTAGGGAGAAAGGTGTGAATGTGTGGCTGATTAAAGCTAAAGTGATGATGATAAGTGGTGAGTGAATGTGCATGTGAATTAAAGCTAAAGTGATGATGTGCATGTGAATTAAAGCTAAAGTGATGATGATAAGTGATATGATATGTGGTTATGATGTGATAAGTGGTTATGATAAGTAATGGGAGCATGTGGGTTAATTAATGAAGGAAATGCATGTGCAATGATGTTGATGTATATTTCCTTCCTAATGCAAGAATATATTTAGTATAATGGCATAAGCAAGGGTGTCGAATCCACAGGGACTAATTGGACCTATGTAACTACTTGTTTGCAAGAAATCTAAGAAATGAATCAAACTAGTCTAAATAGGCAGATTTGAATCAAACTAATCAAACTATGCAGATTTGTTGTTTTAACTTGAAAGCCTAAGAGAATGAAGTAAACACAAATCAATGAATCAATAACCAATATAATGAGATAGTATCAATGGAAATGAAACTAGGGATTCGATTTCACCATTGCTTAATTAAATCCATGTTTGTCAAGTTAGTTTATACTCATTCATCTACCTATTTCTTGAGTTTGTTTCACTTGGATATGATCAACCATATGATGTGTGGATTTGATCAAATGTCTCTAATCATGAACCTAATTGTGATGTGCAATTTTGGTTCATAATCAAGATTATGTAATGTACAAGAAACTTTCATAAAACCAAAGGGAGTAATTCGGCAGGATGTGTGCTAAACACTCCCTTCATTCATTCACATATCTACCAAGATTATGCATGATGTGTGCTTTAATCTTGGCTACACAACTTAGTGATTAATTCAAATGATGATCAAACATTAAAATCAATACATTAAGTCACCATTAAAACAGAAAATGAAACAAGAAATAGATGGACAAACTGAGCATTCTAACTTAATTACATGGCAAACTTTGCAAGGTTACATCGAATCCCTAGAGAAAGATTAGTTACAATTCATGTTTACAGAATGTTTAACATAAAGATACACAACATGAATGAACATAGAATTAAGTAGAAGGGACCCTTGAAGCAAAACTGATGTTGAATTCCTTGAAGAGTGCCTTCGGTGTTGGTGCTCCCAAAATGTGTTTGTAAATGAGGGTGGAGAAACTTATGTCGAATGGTTTCTGTGAGTGGTGCATAAATGGAGAGAAATGGACAGTTTTTGTGAAAGGGAGAGAGTGTCGAATGAAAATGGAATGGAGAGGGAGAATGAGAGTGAATGGTGGGCAGAAAATGGAGCAAAATGGTGTATGTAATGGAATGGATCCGAGAGAGAGATTTTTGAGTGTTATGGACAGAAAATGGAGTGTAATAGGCTGTGTGTGATCCCCCCTGATCTGAATCCGAAAATCCCTAAATCTTGGTGCATTTCTGAATGAGTCTAATGATGGAGAGACAATCAGATTGGATCTACCATTTGTTTAACTCAGATGGCAGAGCATATTTCAGTTGGAATGATGGATTTCTGGCATGATACCTGCAAAGCATGGACATAATCTGCAAAGGTGTGGTTTATTTAATCAAGATGCATGTGCAATGTCTGCAAAGAGAAGTGAATAACCTGAAATTGGTTATAAAATTCTGGGAATGGCAGAAAGCTCACGGCATGGGCAAGAAAGGGGATGGAAATGCAAAGGTGATGTGTTTCGGTGGTGGAAGTGCATCAAGGAGCAGGACAAGGTCTGCAAGTATGTGGATATTTAATCCAAGAAACATGTGCAAAGTCTGCCACAAAGGGGGTAGACAATCTGAAACTTGGTTAGAATAATTTGGACATGGGAATGGAAGTGCACGGGTCAGGTTGTGGACATGCATGTGAATGCATGTTTTGATGTTTTAGAAGTGCATAATCTGACTTGCAATCACATGGGAGTGCACAGAATGGACTGATTGAGTTGGAAATGCAAAGGGAGCTCGGCAAAGTGTTTGAACATGCATGTGAATGCATGTTTTGGTGTTAGAACCTCCCAATCTGAATTCAATCTTTTTGCCTTGTTTAGCTTCACCCAAAGTGACTCCAATGCACCACTTTCTGTTTAGAACCATCTAATGTGGTCGAATTACACCCTTGGCTGCACACTAACACAAAACAATGTAAAACGCAACTAGTTTAATCCAAAACAATCACAAAGATGCCAAATAAGGAAGATATAAATGTATGCAAAATGTGACTTAACAAATACCCCCAAACCTGGTTTTTGCTAGTCCTCGAGCAAACTTAAAACTAAAACACAAAATACAAACATCTAACTAAACCACTTTCGCTGGCCAAACGATTGCACTGAGCATGTGCAACAAGCCTTTGAACCCCTAGGTGTCCCTAGTTGGAGGAGTTGTGTCTCCTGAGGGTTTACAGTGTGATGCGAGATTTATACGCACACAAATTAACCCTCTTTTTATCATTTGTAGTATAGGTGCAAGTAGGGATCGTTCTGGACCGGGGATTAGGAGGGATTGTTAATCACTTGGATTTGACTCAAAAACATAAAAACAAAGTTAAAAACGTTCACAAAGACTCAAAGGACTCAAAACAACACAAACACACTCAAATCTGCCTAAAAACCACTTTCTGGGCAGATTTGAGCACAAACACAAATTTGGACGAATTTGTGTAACAAAATGACTCAAGAACGTAAAAACACAATATAAAACACTATACTAGACTCAAAGAATGCAAAACTAAACACTTAAAACATTAAAACAAACCAAAAGACTCAAACATCACCCAAAACACTCAAAACAGCCTTAAAATCACTTTCTGGGCAGTTTTGAGCACTTTGGTGAATTTGGACGAATTTTGGGAAATAAATTGAATCAAAACACTTTAAAACATAAACTAAACAAAGTCTAAACACTAAAGAACAAGAAAGTAAAGGGGGGTTTTAAATTGACGAGAATTGAAATAACGAAACAAGTTAATAAACTAGACAGAATGTAAACATGAATTTGATGGAATTGAATGGATGGGAACCTAGCTAAGGGGTTCATCTCCATACATGTTATACTTGCATAATAAAATGATTTCCAATTGCATTTCAATAAACTATGATACTCAACACCCCAAGTTAACCGTGATGCACTAATTAACCTTCAAATCTTCCTAACGTTATTGAATTGGATGATGCATGCGACAATTCAAAACATTCCCCACAAGTCCTCAACATGAATGCATAGAAGAGGTACAAGCAAGAATCATTACGCTCTATGAAAATTATAAGTGTTGACGAGGCATTCGTTACTATGATTGCATGAAACTTATGCCAAGAATTTGTTTAACGCGATTGTTTATAAGCAACCTCCACTACTTATGAATATAAGTTCGTAACTATTAGGTGAAACTCACTTATATTCTAGCGTCATATTCATGCATGAAAATTAAGCGTGCTCTCTCAATAAACATACATAAATAAGTTATCAATCAAACGGCTAAACAAATTGAATCCACAACTTATGAAACGCAATTAGAAGTAATCAAATCAAAATGCAAGCATAAACATATATTCGAATCACCCCCCAACCAAGGGGGAGTTTAGTTCCTCATGGTACAAAACAAAGAGAATCAAAGAAACACCTAAACATTCCAACAACTCAAACTTGAATTGTATGAACGTTTAGGCCCTCTTATCATCCATTCCTCATTCGTACAAAACAAAGAGCATTGAAATTAAACATTGAAATCAAAGAAACACCTAAACATTCCAACAACTCAAACTTGAATTGTATGAACGTTTAGGCACTCTTCTCTTCCTCTTCGTTGTAGCACAAGGTCTAAGGATAGTTTGATGGTGTAAATGGTTTGGGGAGTGGTTGAATGGATGAATTTCTGGTGGTGTTTGGATTATAGGGAACTCATGGCCAAAGGGCAGTTTTGATGTGGGAAATGGGTGAATTTCTGAAAATGGAAGAATGAATGAATGTTTGTGTGAAGTGTGTATGGTTTTTATAGGGAGATGGATGGATGGGAGAGGGAACATGACAGCTAGGTTGCATGTGCAAATGCTAGGATGGCTGAAATTGTAAGGGGAATGCATGTGCAATGTTGGAAATCTGATGGGAGAAAGGTGGATGCATGTGTTGGCTGATTTAAAGAATGTGAGGGAATGATGAAAGGGGAAACATGACAGCTAGGATGAATGCATGTGGAGTGCATGTGCAATGTTTTAAAGGATGGAATGCATGTGAATATGCTAGAAATCTGATGGGAATGAATGATTAAATGTGAATGGCTGATTAGAATCTAGGGTGCATGTGGGTTAGAAATGCATGTGGGTGAATGTTTGAATGATTAAAGAGGAAACATGACAGCTAGGTTGGTTGGTGGCTGCCATGGAGGTGTGGAATGATGGAATTTCACAAGGGGAATGCATGTGCACAGTTTTGGTGTGGAGAAATGATTATGGATGCATGTGTTGAATGATTTCTTGGTGAGGGATGTGGAGTGGCTGGAATGATGAATGAATAAAGGGTGCATGTGGGTTAATTAATTAAAGGGAGTGCATGTGCAATGTTGTTGTTGGTGCAATGATGGAGGAACAAGTGCATGTGGCTGAAATGTGGAAGGTGTGTGGCTACTTCAAGTAGGAATCCTTGTGACATCAACTCTTCAATTTCGTCCATTCCTTTTGCTCCAAGTATAAGTTATCCCTTCCAAGTCCAATTTTGCTCCAAAATGCTCCAAAATGCATCTTTTTGCTTCCTTAGCCACATGAACCTAAAAACACACGAAAATGGCTTAAACGCCAAAAACAACTATGAATTAACAATATAAATGCACGAAAACAAGCTAAGTAAGTCGCCTAAATATGCTCCTATCAAATTCCCCCACACTTAGCTTTTGCTAGTCCTCGAGCAAAACAAAACAAAAGAAACCAAAAACAAAACAAAACGAACAAAACACAACCTACACCTTCCAACAATCGTCTCAGGGATTTCCAATGCTCATGACATGTTAAAAATCATTATTCCCACAGATTTTGGTTATCTTTACACTTAAGTACATACTTAATCATAGTCACCACATACTAATTCACAATTAAGCATTTAAAACTATATTTTGAATGTAGTAACATGCCTTAGAGAATTTGCTCAATTCCTTACAATATATGCACTCAATTTTCACTCAGATTTTCTGACTACACACCTTAAACTAGTTATATGTGAGAAGATTGATGTAAACATAAAAACGAACACTCACATATATGTATTTCAAAGGAAGCAATTTCTGGAGTTAATAAGCATGTTTAGATATGATCTCATGAATGGAATGCCACTACTTAGAACGAGAACCAGTGATTCCATAAGCTCATATCAATTCCAAACTCCACATTATTGAACACATAACGATCAAGATAGAAGTCAAAGGGGTGTAACGGGGCTAGGGTATTGGCTAACAATGAAAGGTGAAGGATAAACAAACATTCTTAAAGCAATAGTGAGCAAAGCATTTGAATTAACGTAGAATTCACTTTTGAATGAAAACTCAATCTTTTGAACAACAAGGGGGAACAAGCTCTTTTTCCTTTCTTTCTTTTCTTTTCTGTTTTTCTTTTTCATATGTTTTTCACAATTTTTTTTTTTTCCTTTTCTTTTGACTCTCAAAACATACATAAACACTTAAGAACAAAACATTCTCTCCCCCACACTCATTTTCTTTCATAATGTACTCAAAAGGAATTCATTTAAGTCATGCTCACTATCTTTTAAGAACAAGGGTGTGGACTGTCCTATACTAGGCTAGGTAAGGGGTGATGTGGTTAGCAAAGAAAATAGGCTAAACGAGGCTCAACAGGGTTAAAACTAATATATACGAAATATGGGAAGTAAGGCTATTTGGCTATGGTGGCAACTACACAACTTCATCTTGATATATGTTATGCAATTCAATGTCATGCTTTGAATGAAACGGATATAAGTTCTAGTATTTAGTTCTATCATGATACAATTGCATTCTAAGTAGCAACCAAGCAAGGAATAATGAGATCATGCAACAACTTTAGAAAACAAAGAATCACAGAAAATAACTCTCCAAAGAAGGTAATGGCTCGAGTTTCACAGGGTTGTAGTGTTTGTTTGAGTTCCTTCCTTCAAGCATGTTACAAAAACGAATTTTTCTTTTATGATTGCATGTGAAGTCATACATTATAACCATAACCAAGCATATACCAAGAGTAAATCAAACTTTTCTCTATGTTTATAACTCTTTTTAACCGTCATGCAATTACAAACCAAATCCTTATCATTGTGTTGGAAGGTACCCTAAGACACAAACACACAAAAACGACTCAAAACACTCTTTTTAGGCTTTTTAAAACATGTTTTTCAAATTTTTATGTCATTTTCGGAGTTATAAAAACAAAACATACTAAAACACTCTAAAATAACTTAAAAACACCTTAAAACAGCAAGGAACAACATTTTAAGTAATGGGTGATAAAATCCCACGAATTTGCATCAAATATACTTAGTTACCCCCCCCACACTTAAATCAAACATTGTCCTCAATGTTTTAAGCATAGATTCACACAAAACATAAGTAAACACACAAAAAGCACTTAAGCATACTAAACATGGCAGAATGTAATTAACAAAGAGAAGAGTTTAGGGACGCAAATCTGGTTATGGAGTGTAAATTCCCTCTTCTCCTTGGTGATTGCATTGAGGCTTTGATCTTTGTGATTCCACAGGCTTACTCTTGAACTGGTTTCCGCCCATCGTTGATTTTCCTTTGTGCTACTCTTGAACTGGGCAGCAGGATTCTTTTGGTCTCCTCCACTTGTTGATTTTCCTTTGTGCTACTGGGCTGGAGGATTCTTTTGGTCTTCCCCGAAGGTCTGAGCTTACCCCTTTGGTCTGTTTCTTTGTTCAATCTTTCCAATTCGTATTGAAAAGGGTTGGAGGATAACTCAGCCTATGTTTGTCTCCACATGCTTCAATGTATCATTTTCACTTGCCTTACTCGCTCCCCTTTGCAGAAGTGGTCCCTTCTCCGGAAGTGTATCAACCGTTGAAGATGACTACTCGAGAGCAACGCTAGGTAAGCAATCAGGAATAGATTCCAGGCAGTTGGCTCCAGATCGGAAGATTGACTCCAAGTGCCGGCTGATTGCTTCTTTTACTTTGCCATGCGAGTAAGAACAAGGACAAAGAAAAAGACAGGGAAAGAGCATGATATGAGATACTTTTGCTTTTGACCTTTATGATATGAGATACCTTTGCTTTTGAAGAAGCGGTGAATGAATCAGCACATGTATTTGTTGTGCTGTTTCCTCCTGGGTCATATGTACTCCAGGCATCTGGTATCATCTTTGGGGAAGAAGAAAGAATTGAGTATTTCGAAAGGCTTTGCTGGGAGTGCGCCCTCAGAGGTGAGAGAGAGTTCGGCATGGTTCTTCAGGTTTGCCTTGCCATAAAAGACGAAGGTCGACATATATAGAGATAATATCAAATGGTGGTACTATTCTTTTACCCTTGTCGACAAATGTCTCTTCGATATCAGAACGACGCCTCTTCGATTTCTGAGCAGGCGCCCCTTCGATTTCTGAACGACGCCCCTTTGCTTTCTGAACGACACGTGGTAGTGCGGATGCGGCTCCTTTTGACAAAGCTGCACGCGTTTTCTGAAAAGCAGAGAAAGCGTTGCCGAACTTTGCGCTTGTCGGCTAAAGATGTGTAGTTGCGGTGATGGCCTCCACGTGTTGTCTGAAAAGAAGAAATCTTTTGACAAAGTTGAACGCGCCTTCTGAAAAGCCGAGAAAGCGTCGCCAAAATTACGCCGGAAATTCCGGCTTTTTGAATCGGTGGACGCGTCGCCTTGGCTTTTTATAGAGGTATCGATCACCGCAGCATACACACTCTGAAGATTTCCCATTCTTGAACATCGTCTCCGGCCCTTTGAAATTTTCACTCCATCCACCCCTTCTCTTTGAACACTTTTGAAAAATGGCAAACCCATCGAACCTTAGCTTGGAATTGAGCCTTAGCAGTGATACGGGCGTGCCGCGTCAAGGTAACGTATGGCGCCCTTCTTTCTTATCTTCTAACGGTCCTCTCACAGGTGAAGACTCCGTGATGCAGGACGCCACAACAGCTACAATAGTAGCTAGGAACCTCCTCACTCCAAAAGATAGTAGGCTGCTGTCAGGACGGTCCGATGAGTTGGCCGTTCAAGAGTCCCTCGCACTTAGTGTTCAGTGTGCGAGTTCTGTGTCCAACATGGGCCAACGCCTGCTTGCCCGCTCCCGTCAGGTGGAATCATTGATGGCAGAGGTGGAAAGTCTCAAGCAGGAGGTCCAGCAGCTGAAGTATGAGAATAGAAGTTTGCATGTGCTTGCAAACAACTATTCGACGGGCATGAAGAGGAAGCTTGATGAGCTGCAAGAGTCTGAAGGTCGGATTCAAAGCGACCGTCAGAGGTTTTCGGGTTATCTTCAGAGGCACCTTTTTCCTGGGTCATCCAGCGTTTGGCCAAGTATTGAGGCCTGGAATGCTCTAGCTCCGATGCCTCCCGCTCCGATGCCTTCTGTTCCTATGTCTTCTGCTCCGATGCCTTCCGTTCCGATGCCTTCTGTTCCTACACCTTCCGCTTCAAGAGTAAAGCCACGTGGTGGGGCCTCAAGCAAACAACCTCTGTGAAGGCTACATCTGCTTTATTTTATTTATTTTTCTTTTCTTTTTTTTTTTTCTCTTTTTTTTTTTTTTTTTTTTTTTCTTTCTTTTTTTTTTTTTCTGAATCAATCGGCATGGAATTTATCTTTGAATGGGCGGTGATACTTGAAATGATCCGGTAATGGTTTAAATTCAAGATTGGATGCCTGAATCATTAACAACATGTTAGTATAAAAGAAAATTGAAATTGGAGTAGGTGGCTTACTTATGTGCTCCGACATGAACTCAAGGATAAACACATCTTCTTTGAACATTTCAGGAACTTTGCCCTTGGACAGATTTGATGTGAGGATTGGTCTTTGTCTTGTGTCATAAAATTCAACTTCTTTGGGGTTGTTTGCCTCAAGAACGTCCGCTTTGATGAATTCATGATATTCCCTACTTTGCACCTTTGGAAGGGCTTCCAAGATGTCTTTTTCACTTTCTTCTTCCTTGGAATTTATGAACCTGCAAGGAATAGGGATATTAGGTGGAATGGGGTTAGAATTAATTAAATTTGGAACAACCTTACTTGAATTAGATGGCGTAGGAGCAATAGGTGCCTCTGGCAAAGGTGTTTCCACCCTTGCCGTGGGTTGGGTGTATTCCTCTTCCTCAAATTGCAACCCCTCATCCACTTCTAGGCTATGTTTGGACATTTTTAGGTCAGCTCCAACCTCCATAGCACTTCCCAAAGTGATAGCATTATGGATTTCAAAATCTTCCTTCGAGTTTTCAATGGTTGAACTAGGGAGTTCGCCTTGGTCTCGAAACTGTCCTACGAACTCCGCGATCTGCCCAATTTGCTTTTCCAAGAGGTCCAACCTTTGTGGTGTCTGCATAGGCGTTGAATAGAACTCCTCATATGGCTGCCAATATCCTTCTTGTTGAGCCTCATTCTCTTGATTTTGTGAGCCCTGCACCAAACAAATTAATTCATTAAGCTTTTGATTATAATCTATTGACGAACTTGAATTTGGTTGGGCATATTGAATATGAGGTTGTGGTGGCTGCCAATATCCTTCTTCTTGAACATGTTGAGCTTCCCACCACATAGAGTTTGAATGATCACTCCAATCTGAATTGTAAGTATTGGAAAACACGTTATTCCTTGATTGAAGATCAAATATATCAACGCTTTGCATTTGGGACCGTTCCATGAGCTGTTACAAAAGAGAAGCATTATCAAGTGCCATGTTGTTCTTCTCTAGTACTTAAAACCAACAAACAAAACACAAATCAAAAACTAAAACTAAAATACAAAACAGAAACGAACAATCCAAGAGATTAGCAAATTTACTAATCCCCGGCAACGGCGCCAAAATTTGATGCGTGATTTATACGCACACAAATTAACCCTCTTTTTATCATTTGTAGTATAGGTGCAAGTAGGGATCGTTCTGGACCGGGGATTAGGAGGGATTGTTAATCACTTGGATTTGACTCAAAAACATAAAAACAAAGTTAAAAACGTTCACAAAGACTCAAAGGACTCAAAACAACACAAACACACTCAAATCTGCCTAAAAACCACTTTCTGGGCAGATTTGAGCACAAACACAAATTTGGACGAATTTGTGTAACAAAATGACTCAAGAACGTAAAAACACAATATAAAACACTATACTAGACTCAAAGAATGCAAAACTAAACACTTAAAACATTAAAACAAACCAAAAGACTCAAACATCACCCAAAACACTCAAAACAGCCTTAAAATCACTTTCTGGGCAGTTTTGAGCACTTTGGTGAATTTGGACGAATTTTGGGAAATAAATTGAATCAAAACACTTTAAAACATAAACTAAACAAAGTCTAAACACTAAAGAACAAGAAAGTAAAGGGGGGTTTTAAATTGACGAGAATTGAAATAACGAAACAAGTTAATAAACTAGACAGAATGTAAACATGAATTTGATGGAATTGAATGGATGGGAACCTAGCTAAGGGGTTCATCTCCATACATGTTATACTTGCATAATAAAATGATTTCCAATTGCATTTCAATAAACTATGATACTCAACACCCCAAGTTAACCGTGATGCACTAATTAACCTTCAAATCTTCCTAACGTTATTGAATTGGATGATGCATGCGACAATTCAAAACATTCCCCACAAGTCCTCAACATGAATGCATAGAAGAGGTACAAGCAAGAATCATTACGCTCTATGAAAATTATAAGTGTTGACGAGGCATTCGTTACTATGATTGCATGAAACTTATGCCAAGAATTTGTTTAACGCGATTGTTTATAAGCAACCTCCACTACTTATGAATATAAGTTCGTAACTATTAGGTGAAACTCACTTATATTCTAGCGTCATATTCATGCATGAAAATTAAGCGTGCTCTCTCAATAAACATACATAAATAAGTTATCAATCAAACGGCTAAACAAATTGAATCCACAACTTATGAAACGCAATTAGAAGTAATCAAATCAAAATGCAAGCATAAACATATATTCGAATCACCCCCCAACCAAGGGGGAGTTTAGTTCCTCATGGTACAAAACAAAGAGAATCAAAGAAACACCTAAACATTCCAACAACTCAAACTTGAATTGTATGAACGTTTAGGCCCTCTTATCATCCATTCCTCATTCGTACAAAACAAAGAGCATTGAAATTAAACATTGAAATCAAAGAAACACCTAAACATTCCAACAACTCAAACTTGAATTGTATGAACGTTTAGGCACTCTTCTCTTCCTCTTCGTTGTAGCACAAGGTCTAAGGATAGTTTGATGGTGTAAATGGTTTGGGGAGTGGTTGAATGGATGAATTTCTGGTGGTGTTTGGATTATAGGGAACTCATGGCCAAAGGGCAGTTTTGATGTGGGAAATGGGTGAATTTCTGAAAATGGAAGAATGAATGAATGTTTGTGTGAAGTGTGTATGGTTTTTATAGGGAGATGGATGGATGGGAGAGGGAACATGACAGCTAGGTTGCATGTGCAAATGCTAGGATGGCTGAAATTGTAAGGGGAATGCATGTGCAATGTTGGAAATCTGATGGGAGAAAGGTGGATGCATGTGTTGGCTGATTTAAAGAATGTGAGGGAATGATGAAAGGGGAAACATGACAGCTAGGATGAATGCATGTGGAGTGCATGTGCAATGTTTTAAAGGATGGAATGCATGTGAATATGCTAGAAATCTGATGGGAATGAATGATTAAATGTGAATGGCTGATTAGAATCTAGGGTGCATGTGGGTTAGAAATGCATGTGGGTGAATGTTTGAATGATTAAAGAGGAAACATGACAGCTAGGTTGGTTGGTGGCTGCCATGGAGGTGTGGAATGATGGAATTTCACAAGGGGAATGCATGTGCACAGTTTTGGTGTGGAGAAATGATTATGGATGCATGTGTTGAATGATTTCTTGGTGAGGGATGTGGAGTGGCTGGAATGATGAATGAATAAAGGGTGCATGTGGGTTAATTAATTAAAGGGAGTGCATGTGCAATGTTGTTGTTGGTGCAATGATGGAGGAACAAGTGCATGTGGCTGAAATGTGGAAGGTGTGTGGCTACTTCAAGTAGGAATCCTTGTGACATCAACTCTTCAATTTCGTCCATTCCTTTTGCTCCAAGTATAAGTTATCCCTTCCAAGTCCAATTTTGCTCCAAAATGCTCCAAAATGCATCTTTTTGCTTCCTTAGCCACATGAACCTAAAAACACACGAAAATGGCTTAAACGCCAAAAACAACTATGAATTAACAATATAAATGCACGAAAACAAGCTAAGTAAGTCGCCTAAATATGCTCCTATCACAGTGATGACACCCACAAACATTTACCAAATCTGCAAATAACTTGGTTAAAACATGCTTTAAACAAACTAATAAGAACCAATGAAGATTTTGTCATTCATTCAACTCAAAAGTTTGCCACTTCAAAGAATCGTATCAATTGTAACGTATAAAGATATTTCTCCATGTCTTACAACTTCAAGGTCACCATACCCAAATGCTTAAGATAGAATTCGCCTCAACTCTACTCCTCACAGAATCCACTCAAGTTCTTACTCAGACCCTAAGGTTTTAGTCTCACCACAAGCATATATGAGCGAAATTATGTAAAGGGAATCAAAAGTCTCACATATGAATTTCGAAATGAAAGCACAATTTCTGAGTAGATCTCATGAAATGAATCAAATGCTAAGAATATAGAAATACACACACTTACCATCACCCATGAATACATCCTCAATGATCAGCTAGGTCTTTCTCAAGATTGTAATGTAAGGCTTAGGTTATAGGTTACGAAATAAGTGATATGGAATACTAGAGCTTGGGGCGTACCAAAGTGTTCTTGAGGATCATGCTCTTCACTTGCATTTGTTTTCTTTCTTCTTTGTTTTTGGCAACCAGGCCCTATGTCTTATAATGAGGAGATTTGGAACTTGTATCCATTTTACTTCTCTTCTCTCTTTTTTTTTTTATTTTTTTTATAACCCTTTTTTTTTAGAAGCATCTTCAACATAGGTGCCCTCGGTACATGCCACAATCTTGTTCTAAGCTCAATTTACCTTTAGCCTTCATCACATTGGTATTCCCCAAACTATAAGGTATGGCTTGGTATGGGCTAGAATGGTAGATTATGGTGTAGGTGATGAAAGAATTAGGCTAAAGTGTTTGGCTGCAACGAGGGTGAATGGAGCACACAAATGGGTAGGATTTAAGCCTTTTAGTAGTTAAACATGCATAGCCTAACATCATCTCATTGAGTTCATTCACGAATGATACTAAACACATGGTATCTGCAAAGAAGAATGATTCTTAGCATCCAAACGAAATAGAAGTAATGAGATCATTTAAAGTGAAAATGAAAGAAAACGATAGGAGTAGAAACAATTTAAACCCTCTCAAAGAAGCAATTAGGCTCAAAATAACTCACTAGGGTAGTCTCCACTATTCTTCTTCCAGAATTTGAGTATGGTACCTCCATGATCATAATTTCAAGAGTTATAACTTTATAAATGACAATAAGATGCAACTCTTTTCCATAGCAACCCAATCGTTTGTTTTCAAACATAGTCCTCATATACATTCATATTAGCATGCAAAAACACTCTTAACCAAAACTAACACCTCAAACAAACACAAACACACAAAAACGACTCAAAACACTCTTTTTAGGCTTTTTAAAACAAGTTTTTCAAATTTTTATGTGATTTTCGGAGTTATAAAAACAAAACATACTAAAACACTCTAAAACAACTTAAAAACACCTTAAAACAGCAAGGAACAACATTTGAAGTTATGAGTGATAAAATCCCACGAATTTGCATTAAAATCTTAGTTACCCCCCCCACACTTAAATCAAACATTGTCCTCAATGTTTTAAGCATAGATTCACACAAAACATAAGTAAACACACAAAAAGCACTTAAACATACTAAACATGGCAAAATGTAATTAACAAAGAGAAGAGTTTAGGGACGCAAATCTGGTTATGGAGTGTAAATTCCCTCTTCTCCTTGGTGATTGCATAGAGGCATTGATCTTGGTGATTCCACAGGCTTTCTCTTGAACTGGTTTCCGCCCATCATTGATTTTCCTTTGTGCTACATAATCTTGAACTGGGCAGCAGGATTCAATTGGTCTCCCCCGAAGGTCTGAGCTTACTCCTTTGGTCTGTTTCTTTGTTCAATCTTTCCAATTCGTATTGAAAAGGGTTGGAGGATAACTCAGCCTAAGTTTGTCTCCACATGCTTCAATGTATCATTTTCACTTGCCTTACTCGCTCCCCTTTGCAGAAGTGGTCCCTTCTCTGGAAGTGTATCAACCGTTGAAGATGACTACTCGAGAGCAACGCTAGGTAAGCAATCAGGAATATATTCCAGGCAGTTGGCTCCAGATCGGAAGATTGACTCCAAGTGCCGGCTGATTGCTTCTTTTACTTTGCCATGCGAGTAAGAACAAGGACAAAGAAAAAGACAGGGAAAGAGCATGATATGAGATACTTTTGCTTTTGACCTTTATGATATGAGATACCTTTGCTTTTGAAGAAGCGGTGAATGATTCAGCACATGTATTTGTTGTGCTGTTTCCTCCTGGGTCATATGTACTCCAGGCATCTGGTATCATCTTTGGGGAAGAAGAAAGAATTGAGTATTTCGAAAGGCTTTGCTGGGAGTGCGCCCTCAGAGGTGAGGGAGAGTTGGGCATTTTCTTCAGGTTTTCCTTGCCATAAAAGACGAAGGTCGACATATATAGAGATAATATCAAGTGGTGGTACTCTTCTTTTACCCTTGTCGACAAACGTTTTGATCCCGCAAATCCGGCTTTTTGAAATAGTGGCGCCTCCTCGATCTTTGAAGACATCTCTTCGATTTCTGAGCAGGCGCCCCTTCGATTTCTGAACGACGCCCTTTATCTTTCTGAACGACACGTAGTAGTGCGGATGCGGCTCCTTTTGACAAAGCTGCACGCGTTTTCTGAAAAGCAGAGAAAGCGTCGCCGGACTTTGCGCTTGTCGGCTAAAGATGTGTAGTTGCGATGATGGCCTCCACGTGTTTTCAGCTTTGTCAGAAATCTTTTGACAAAGTTGAACGCGTTGTCTGAAAAGCTGAGGGAGCGTTGCCTAAATTACGCCGGAAATTCCGGCTTTTTGAATTGGTGGACGCGTCGCCTTGGCTTTTTATTGAGCTATCGATCACCACAACAAACACACTCTGAAGATTTCCCATTCTTGAAAATCGACTCCGAGCCTTTGAAATTTAACTCCATCCCTTCTCTTTGAACACTTTTGAAAAATGGCAAACTCATCGAACCTTAGCTTGGAATTGAGCCTTAGCAGTGATACGGGCGCGCCGCGTCAAGGTAACGTATGGCGCCCTTCTTTCTTATCTTCTAACGGTCCTCTTACAGGTGAAGACTCAGTGATGCAGGACGCCACAACAGCTACAATAGTAGCTAGGAACCTCCTCACTCCAAAAGATAGTAGGCTGCTGTCAGGACGGTCCGATGAGTTGGCCGTTCAAGAGTCCCTCGCACTTAGTGTTCAGTGTGCGAGTTCTGTGTCCAACATGGGCCAACGCCTGCTTGCCCGCTCCCGTCAGGTGGAATCATTGATGGCAGAGGTGGAAAGTCTCAAGCAGGAGATCCAGCAGCTTAAGTACGAGAATAGAAGTTTGCACGTGCTTGCCAACAACTATTCGACGGGCATGAAGAGGAAGCTTGATGAGCTGCAAGAGTCTGAAGGTCGGATTCACAGTGACAGACAAAGATTTTCGTCTTTCCTCCAGAGGCACCTTTTTCCTGGCTCATCCAGCGCTTGGCCAAGTATTGAGGCCTGGAATGCTCTAGCTCCGATGCCTCCCGCTCCGATGCCTTCCGCTCCGATGCCTTCCGCTCCGATGCCTTCTACTTCAAAGCCTTCCGCTTCGACGCCTCGTAGTGGGGCTTCACGTAAACAACCTTTGTGAAGCTCCACCTTTCTCCATGTTTAGTATCTTTTTTTTTTTTTTTTTTTTTTTTTTTTTTTTTTGAACATGCTTTGTTTATTCAGTGCATTGGGTTGCCTCCCAAGTAGCGCTTTCTTTTACGTCTTGCAGCCGGACGAAGAACCCAATCACTCCAGGATATGTTCACGAATCGGATGAGAACTCCGAGTCATGAACTAGTACCTAAAACAAGAAACAAAACAAAATTAAGAATCTGTAAAAATACAAACAAACAAAATTAAAACAATCCAAGGGATTAGCAAAGTCCTCCAAAGCTCGAAGTTCATCTTCGTTGCCCGCCATCTCTTCTTCTCTTTCCCAATTAAATTGCTTAGATTCTTTACTTGTTGAACTAGGTGAATTCCCTTCCTCTTCCTCACGGCTAAAGGATGAACTTGATGGCACAAAGTTGTCCAAAGTGTGGCCCTTCAACCGTTCAATTCTTTGGCCTAACTCAACAAGTCTATTTGACATATACTACCTGAAATAAAATTCACAAGTGTGAATGAAAGTCAACTAGCAAACAACAATGAAAAGAACAAAAATAAACTTAAAAACGTTTGAAAAGACTCAAGGGATGTGGAACTAAACGCTTAGAACACTTAAACAAACCTAAAACCCAAAACAGCAACTAGAAGACTCAAAATTGCCTAAAAACCACTTTCTGGGCAGTTTTGAGCACTTACACTAATTTGGACGAAATTGGATGGAAACTTGAATCAAAACACTTATAAACACAAATCAAAACACTTTCTAACTAATTTGGACAAAACAAAGACTCAAAGGACTCAAAACAGATTCACAAGACTCAAAACAAGCTAAAAACAGTCAAAACTGCCTAAAAACACAAATTGGGCAGTTTTGACACTAAACTCAATTTTGGACGAAAATTAGGTTTGAGCTTGACTCAAAATGCTTCAAAACACAAGATAAGACAGATTCTAAGCCTAAAACCTAACAAAATATGGGGGAAATTGTATTTGGACGAAATGCAATTAAATGGTCAGATTATAACAAAAGCAGATTGTAAAGCAAGTTGATGTAAACCAATGGATAATGGAATGGCTAAGGGATTCTTTTCCACACCTGAAATGTATGCAACTTAAATCAACTTCCAATTATCAAATCGACAAGTTATGAACCTTGACACTAATCAAAATAGCAAACAAGCAAACAAGCAATTACAAGGGACTGAAATCAGTCCCCGGCAACGGCGCCATTTTTGTTGATGTATATTTCCTTCCTAATGCAAGAATATATTTAGTATAATGGCATAAGCAAGGGTGTCGAATCCACAGGGACTAATTGGACCTATGTAACTACTTGTTTGCAAGAAATCTAAGAAATGAATCAAACTAGTCTAAATAGGCAGATTTGAATCAAACTAATCAAACTATGCAGATTTGTTGTTTTAACTTGAAAGCCTAAGAGAATGAAGTAAACACAAATCAATGAATCAATAACCAATATAATGAGATAGTATCAATGGAAATGAAACTAGGGATTCGATTTCACCATTGCTTAATTAAATCCATGTTTGTCAAGTTAGTTTATACTCATTCATCTACCTATTTCTTGAGTTTGTTTCACTTGGATATGATCAACCATATGATGTGTGGATTTGATCAAATGTCTCTAATCATGAACCTAATTGTGATGTGCAATTTTGGTTCATAATCAAGATTATGTAATGTACAAGAAACTTTCATAAAACCAAAGGGAGTAATTCGGCAGGATGTGTGCTAAACACTCCCTTCATTCATTCACATATCTACCAAGATTATGCATGATGTGTGCTTTAATCTTGGCTACACAACTTAGTGATTAATTCAAATGATGATCAAACATTAAAATCAATACATTAAGTCACCATTAAAACAGAAAATGAAACAAGAAATAGATGGACAAACTGAGCATTCTAACTTAATTACATGGCAAACTTTGCAAGGTTACATCGAATCCCTAGAGAAAGATTAGTTACAATTCATGTTTACAGAATGTTTAACATAAAGATACACAACATGAATGAACATAGAATTAAGTAGAAGGGACCCTTGAAGCAAAACTGATGTTGAATTCCTTGAAGAGTGCCTTCGGTGTTGGTGCTCCCAAAATGTGTTTGTAAATGAGGGTGGAGAAACTTATGTCGAATGGTTTCTGTGAGTGGTGCATAAATGGAGAGAAATGGACAGTTTTTGTGAAAGGGAGAGAGTGTCGAATGAAAATGGAATGGAGAGGGAGAATGAGAGTGAATGGTGGGCAGAAAATGGAGCAAAATGGTGTATGTAATGGAATGGATCCGAGAGAGAGATTTTTGAGTGTTATGGACAGAAAATGGAGTGTAATAGGCTGTGTGTGATCCCCCCTGATCTGAATCCGAAAATCCCTAAATCTTGGTGCATTTCTGAATGAGTCTAATGATGGAGAGACAATCAGATTGGATCTACCATTTGTTTAACTCAGATGGCAGAGCATATTTCAGTTGGAATGATGGATTTCTGGCATGATACCTGCAAAGCATGGACATAATCTGCAAAGGTGTGGTTTATTTAATCAAGATGCATGTGCAATGTCTGCAAAGAGAAGTGAATAACCTGAAATTGGTTATAAAATTCTGGGAATGGCAGAAAGCTCACGGCATGGGCAAGAAAGGGGATGGAAATGCAAAGGTGATGTGTTTCGGTGGTGGAAGTGCATCAAGGAGCAGGACAAGGTCTGCAAGTATGTGGATATTTAATCCAAGAAACATGTGCAAAGTCTGCCACAAAGGGGGTGGACAATCTGAAACTTGGTTAGAATAATTTGGACATGGGAATGGAAGTGCACGGGTCAGGTTGTGGACATGCATGTGAATGCATGTTTTGATGTTTTAGAAGTGCATAATCTGACTTGCAATCACATGGGAGTGCACAGAATGGACTGATTGAGTTGGAAATGCAAAGGGAGCTCGGCAAAGTGTTTGAACATGCATGTGAATGCATGTTTTGGTGTTAGAACCTCCCAATCTGAATTCAATCTTTTTGCCTTGTTTAGCTTCACCCAAAGTGACTCCAATGCACCACTTTCTGTTTAGAACCATCTAATGTGGTCGAATTACACCCTTGGCTGCACACTAACACAAAACAATGTAAAACGCAACTAGTTTAATCCAAAACAATCACAAAGATGCCAAATAAGGAAGATATAAATGTATGCAAAATGTGACTTAACAAATGACAATGTGTTAGAATGGATGTGTGTTATGCATGGCATGATTGGGATTAGTAAAGGTTTAAATGTCCTAAAACTAAAGGAAACAAGGTTCCAACACTTTGGTCTTCAATTAGGTCTTCAATTTTCGTCCAACACTTTGGCTCCAAGCATAAGCTATCCATCCTTAGCCCAAAAGTGCTCCAAAAGTCTCCAAAATGCATCTTTTTGCTCCTTTAGCCCTTTAGACCTACAAACACACGAAAATAGCTTAAAGTACTAAAATAACTAAAGAAACATAACGTAAATGCACGAGAACAAGCCATTTAAGTCGCATGAATATGCTCCTATCACATATCATCATCACTTATCACTTATCATAACCACATATCATATCATCATCACTTATCACTTATCACTTATCATCATCACTTATCACTTATCACTTAACATGCACCCATCACCTAACACGACACCTTTAATTCACATGCATTCACTCTTTAATTCACATGCATTTACTCTTTAATTCACATGCAAAACACCTCCATTCCATCTCCCATTTCAGATTGCATTCCATAATCATTCACTCACCTTTAATCCACATGCATCTTCCATAAATCAAATTAGCCACATTCACTCACCACAAACATTCCACATGCATTCATCAACATATCTAGTTGTCACTCACATGCATTCCATCCTTTAAAACATTGCACATGCACTCCCTTTAATTAATTAAGCCACATGCACTCCCATCCATTTCATCATTGCAGCCAACACATGCTTTCACATGCATTTTCAGATTGTCCCCTTGCACATGCAGCCACATATTCATTGCACATGCAATTCCAACCCACATGCATCCTTTAATCATTCAAACATGCAGCCACATTCCCTCCTAGCTGTCATGTTCCCCCCATTTCACCTATAAATAAGCATCCATTGCATTCATTCATATTCACTCTTCCATTTCAGAATGTAGACATCAAACCACCCTTGCCGTGCTCTCCCTTACAATCCAAACACCATCCTTCCATTTTCACCACTCCCCAAACCATTCACACCATCAAACTATCCTTAGACCTTGTGCTACAACGAAGAGAAAGATAAGAGGGCCTAAACGTTCATACAATTCAAGTTTGAGTTGTTGGAATGTTTAGGTGTTTCTTTGATTTCAATGTTTAAATTCAATTCTCTTTGTTTTGTACGTATGAGGAATGGAAGAGAAGAGTGCCTAAACGTTCATACAATTCAAGTTTGAGTTGTTGGAATGTTTAGGTGTTTCTTTGATTTCAAAGTTATGAGGGAATTCGAAATATATGTTTATGCTTGCATTTTGATTTGATTACTTCTAATTGCGTTTCATAAGTTGTGGATTCAATTCGTTTAACTGTTTGATTGATAACTTATTTATGTATGTTTATTGAGAGTGCACACTTAATTTTCATGCATGAATTTGACGCTAGAATATAAGTGAGTTTCACCTAATAGTTACGAACTTATATTCACAAGTAGTGGAGGTTGCTTATAAACAATCGCGTTAAACGAATTCTTGGCATAAGTTTTATGCAATCATAGTAACGAATGCCTGATAGGAGCATATTTAGGCGACTTACTTAGCTTGTTTTCGTGCATTTATATTGTTAATTCATAGTTGTTTTTGGCGTTTAAGCCATTTTCGTGTGTTTTTAGGTTCATGTGGCTAAGGAAGCAAAAAGATGCATTTTGGAGCATTTTGGAGCAAAATTGGACTTGGAAGGGATAACTTATACTTGGAGCAAAAGGAATGGACGAAATTGAAGAGTTGATGTCACAAGGATTCCTACTTGAAGTAGCCACACACCTTCCACATTTCAGCCACATGCACTTGTTCCTCCATCATTGCACCAACAACAACATTGCACATGTGATGCGAAAATAGTTAAACACACAAATTAACCCTATGGATGACAATTGTAGTAAATGAGCAAATAGGGATCGTTCTAGACCGGGGATTAACTAGGGATGCTAATCAATGTGAAATTGACTCAAAAGACTCAAAACAACACAAACACACTCAAATCTGCCTAAAAACCACTTTATGGGCAGATTTGAGCACAAACACAAATTTGGACGAAATTAAGTAATAACTTGACTCAAGAACGTAAAAACACAATATAAAACACTAAACTAACTCAAAGAATGTAAAACTAAACACTTAAAACATTAAAACAAACCAAAAGACTCAAACATCACCCAAAACACTCAAAACTGCCTTAAAATCACTTTCTGGGCAGTTTTGAGCACTTTGGTGAATCTGGACGAAATTGGGAAATAAAATGAATCAAAACACTTAAAAGCACAAACTAAATTGATTTCTAACTAAATTGGACATTAAAGTAAAGGGGGATTAAGGTTTTGACGAAATTAAATTAAATAAAACAAGTTAATAAACTAGGCAGATTGTATAAACGGATTTGAGAAACAAGATGATGGATGGATTAGTTAGAGGTCCATTCTCCACACATGACACATTTATATATGAATCGATTCTCCAATTGCTTTTCATTATCTATGATGCTCAACACCCCAAGTTAACCGTGATGCACTAATTAACTCTCAAATTTTCCTTATGTTATTGAATTGGATGATGCATGCGACAATTCAAATCATTCTCCAATGGTTCTCAACATGAATGCATAGAAGAGATACAATGAGAGATCATTATGCTCTATGAGAATTATAAGTTTTGACGAGGCAATTGTAACTATGAATGCATGATACTTTTGCCAAGAATTCAATTAACGCGGTTGTGACTAGCAACCTTCACTACTCATGTTTATAAACTTGTGACGATTAGGTGAAACTCGTTTATAAACTAGCATCGAGTTTATGCATGAAGACTAAGTATGCATCCCTAATCAACATACAAAAACAAGTTTTTAATAAACATGATAATTGAATTACAATCACAACTTAACAAATCACAATTGGAAGAAATCAATTCATATTTCAAACATGTTCATGGCTTCAAACTTTCCCCTAACTAATTAGGGGTTTAGCCACTCATGATTACAACAAACTTAGAGAGTAATAACAAAGTAAACATTGAAAACAAGAATCGAAGTACACCTAAAAATTCCAACAACTCAATCTTGAATTGTATGAACGTTTAGGCCTCTTCTCCTCTAGTTGCTGCGGCACAAGGGGTTTTGGTGAGTTTTGGGGGTTATGGATGATGTAGAATGATGTGTTTAGGGTAGGGATGGATGTAGGGGAAGGCAAGGAGTGTTTTTGGGCAGAAAATATGAAGAATGGTGAAGTATGGTAGTGCTAGAGAGAGAGAAGGAATTTCTGGCGTGAATGAATGTGTATGAGAGATGGTTTTCTGAAATGGAAGAGTGTGTGTTTTGTGGCTGCAATGCATGCTTATTTATAGGTGAAATGGGGGGAACATGATGACTAGGAATTAGGTGGAAAGCTGAAATGGTGATGGGAGATGCATGTGGCTGAAATGCATGTGATTAAAGGGTGGGAATGCATGTGTTTTGACAGAAAATAAAAGGGAATGCTGGAAATCTGGAATGGGAACCCACGGCATGGTTGTTTTCTGGTGGTGAATGGGTTTATGTTTGATTGGTGCATGTGGGTTGATTATTTAAAGTGTAAATGATTAATGAATGGTTCTTTGTTGATGGTGGAAATCTGAAATGATGAAGTGGAATGTGCATGTGGCTGCAATGATGGTGTTTTGCACGGCAATGATGGGGAAAGAATGTGTGGATGCATGGTTGTGTTGGTGATGAATGTGAACTCTTTGTTCTTCATTTTCATTCCTTTGGTCTTCAATTTCGTCCATCTACTTGGCTTTAAGCATATGCAATCTATTCCAATCTCTAATTTGCTCCAAAAGGCTCCGAAAGGCATCCTTTTGCATCCTTAGCCATATGAACCTATAAACACACAAAAATGACTTTAAACACTAAATTAAGTAAGAAAACACAACATAAATGCATAAGAACTAGCTAACTAAGGCGCATAAATATGCTCCTATCAAATTCCCCCACACTTAGCTTTTGCTAGTCCTCGAGCAAAACAAAGAAACAAAACATAACCTAAACCTTCCAACGTTCACCTCAGGGATTTCCAATGGTACATGACATGTTAAAAATCATCATCCCCACAGATTTGAGTCATCTTTACAATTGAGAACATACTTAATCATAGTCACCACTTATTAGTTCACAATTAATCGATTAAAAGAATGTTTTGAATGTAGTAACATGCCTTAGAGAATTTGCTCAATCCTTACAAGATATGCACTCAATCTTCACTCAGATTTTCTAACTACACACCCTATACTAGTTATATGTGAGAAGATTGATGTAAATATGAAAACGAATGCTCACATATACGTATAACAAAGAACGCATTTTATGGAGTTAATAAGCATGTTTAGAAATGATCTCATGAATGGAATGCTACTACTTAGATGCGAGAACCAATGACCATATGCTCATACCAAATTCAAACTCCACAAATTGAAACACATAACACTCAAGAATGAAGTCAAGGGTTGTAACGGGGCTTGGGGTAGTGGTTAACAAAGAAAAGATAAGGAGAACAAGCGTTCTTCAAGTAATATTAAGCAAAGTAGTGTACTTAAGACTTAGAATTCATTTAGATTGCAGAAATTAACTTTAAAACACAAGGGGAAGACTTAGACAACTCCTTAGGGCCGAATTCATTGTTTTGGACCCTTACTTCAACAAACAATACTTTGGAACTCTTTTTCACAACTTTTCAACTCTTTTTTTTTTTTTTCTTCTTTTTCTTTTCTTTCATGCCGTGCCTATGGCACACAAATTCTCACACAAGAACACTTCCCCCACACTTGTTTTCTGCCAACATAAATCAAAAGAAATTCAATTTGAATCATGCTTTACTAAGCTTTAAGAACAAGGGTGTGGATGGTCCTAATCTAGGCTAGGTGAGGATAATGTGGGTTAACTTAAACATAAAATGTCATGGGATACACGGCAATATGGCTAAGGTGGTGGTCACTACACAACTTCATCTTGAATCTGTGTTATGCAAATCAATAACATGCTTTGAATGAAATGGGCATGAGTTCTAGCATTTGGAACTAAATGATGAAACGCCTCTAAGTAGTAACCAAGCAAAGAATAATGAGATCATGCAACGACTTAGAAAACAAAAATGCACAGATTCTAACTCTCCAAATAAACGTTTAGGCTCAAGTCTCACAAGGTTGTAGCGTTAATTTGAGTTCCTTCCTTCAAGCATGTTACAAAAACTGATTTTTTTTTTTTTTTTTTTTTTTTTTTTTTTTTTATGATTGCATGTGAAGTCATAAGTTATAATCACAACCAAGCATACACAAAGAGTAAATCAAACTTTCATCCATGTTAATCACTCTCTTTAACAGCCATGTAATTACAAACCGAATCCTCATCATTGTGTTGGAAGGTACCCTAAAACAAAAACAAACACACAAAAACACTTTGAAAACAACTCTTTTTGGGTTTTTAAAACAAATTTTTCAAAATTTTATGTGATTTTCGGATTTTTACTTCAAAACACACTAAAACACACCAAAACTGCTTAAAAACACTTAAAAACAGCAAGGAACAAGTCTATAAGTAAAGGGTGATAAAATCCCATGAATTTGCATAAAAAACACTTAGTTACCCCCCCACACTTAAAATCAAACATTGTCCTCAATGTTTCAAGCATAAAATCACACAATACACAAAGAAACACACAAACAGCAAGTAAAACAACTAAATAGGCAGATTCGAAATAAACAACAAAGTGAAGGGTTTAGGAACGCAAATCTGGAATTGGAGTGATTCCTTGAGCTTCCTTTGTTGAATTGCATGGGTTGCCTCCCAAGTAGCGCTTTCTTTAACGTCTTGCAGCCGGACGAAGACACGTTCATGCTCCATTGGAGCCCACGGCATGGAGTGGGGTCTCCTCCACGACATGCTCCACAAAGTTCTCATAGTATGGCTTCAATCTATGTCCGTTCACCTTGAACTCGTGGCCACTTTTTAAGCTTTGGACTTGGACTGCACCATGAGGAAAAACATTAGTAACAACAAGAGGTCCAATCCATTTAGAACGTAACTTACCAGGGAATAACCGAAGTCTTGAATCAAAAAGCAACACTTTCTGCCCCTTGGAGAACGTTTTGGTACGAAGCATCTTATCATGATAAGCCTTCGTCTTGTCCTTGTAGATGCGAGCATTCTCGTAAGCCTCGTTCCTAATCTCCTCAAGTTCATCTAATTGGAGCTTCCTATGAACTCCAGCAGCGTCTATGTCCAAATTGAAGGTTTTCACAGCCCAATGTGCCTTGTGCTCTAACTCAACGGGCAAATGACATGGCTTACCATATATAAGCCGAAAAGGTGACATGCCAAGGGGAGTTTTGTAAGCCGTACGATAGGCCCACAATGCATCGTCCAAGCGCAAACTCCAATCTCTTCTTGAGGGTCCCACGGTTTTCTCTAGGACTTGTTTGATCTCCCTATTTGAAACCTCCGCTTGCCCATTAGTTTGAGGGTGATAAGGTGTGGAAACCTTATGAGTAACGTTGTACTTCTTGAGCAAAGCTTCAATGGTGCGGTTACGAAAGTGAGAACCCCCATCACTAATTAAAACTCGTGGCATCCCAAACCTAGCAAAAATATTAGATTTCACAAAATCTGCAACAACCTTAGAATCGTTAGTACGGGTGGCTTTGGCTTCCACCCATTTGGAAACATAATCAACAGCTAGCAAGATATAAGTGAAACCAAAAGATGGAGGGAAGGGGCCCATGAAATCAATACCCCACACATCAAAAATTTCCACAAATGAGAGAGATTGTTGTGGCATTTGGTCCTTAGGCCCTATGTTACCTGTTCTTTGACACTTATCGCATGTTAAACAAAACATTTTAGCATCTTTAAAGAGATTAGGCCAATAAAATCCAGATTGTAACACCTTTAGGGCTGTCCTTTGGGTGCCAAAATGTCCCCCACATGCATAAGTATGGCAGAATGTAAGAATGGAATTAAATTCAGATTCGGGCACACATCTACGCACAATCTGATCTGGGCAGAATTTCCATAAATATGGATCATCCCAAACATAAAAACGTGCATCATGAACAAGTTTATCACGTTGGAACTTGTTTAGGGTACTAGGAACTTGCTTAGACACCAAGAAATTGACCAAATCGGCATACCAAGGGGTTCTTACCTCAATGGACAGAAGTTGCTTGATGCGAGATTTTTTATACGCACACAAATTAAACCCTCTTTTTGTCGATTTGTAGTATAAGTATAAGTAGGGATCGTTCTGGACCGGGGATTAGGAGGGATTGCAAATCTCTTGGAAACTGACTCAAAAACGTAAAATAACAATATGAAATACTAACTTAGACTCAAAGAATGCAAAACTAAAAATAAGAAAGATTAAGACTAAGACTTAAACGAAATATGGGGGGATTGATTTTGGACGAATTTAAACTAAAATGGATAGATTGTAAAGAAAACAAATTGTAAATATGAAATTGACGGAAATGAATGGATGGTATGGCTAGCTAAGGGGTTCATCTCCATACATGTTACACTTGCATAATAAAATGGTTTCCAATTGCATTTCAATAAACCATGAATTCTCAACACCCCGGGTTAATTAGGTCCGCTTAAATTAACCGTCAAGTTTTCCTTAAGTTAATGAATTGGATGATTGCATACGACAACCCAAAGCATTCCTCACAAGTTCCCTTCATGAATTGCATAATAGAGAAACAAGCAAGAATCATTAAGCATCATGAAAACTATAAGTGTTGACGAGGCATTCGTTACTATGATTGCATGAAACTTATGCCAAGAATTCGTTTAACGCGATTGTTTATAAGCAACCTCCACTACTTGTGAATATAAGTTCATAACGATTAGGTGAAACTCACTTATATTCTAGCGTCATATTCATGCATGAAAATTAAGCGTTCATTCTCAATAAACATACATAAATAGGATATCAATCAAATAGTTAAACAAATTGAATTCACAACTTATGAAACGTAATTAAAAGTAATCAAATCAAAATGCAAGCATAAACATATATTTCGAATCCCCCCCTAGCTAAAGGGGGGTTTAGTTCCTCATACAAAACAAAGAGAATTGAAATTAAACATTGAAATCAAAGAAACGCCTAAACATTCCAACAACTCAAACTTGAATTGTATGAACGTTTAGGCCCTCTTCTCTTCCTCTTTATTGTAGCATAAGGTCTAGGGATAATTGGTTTGGGGGATGGAAGTGTGGAATGGAGTGGGGAATTATGGAAATAGGTGAGGAGTGGTGGAGAAAATGGTGCAGAAAATGGAGAGAAACTCACGGCTAGAGAAGGAATGGAGTGTTTGTGTTGTGGTATCTACAATGGAATGAGATGTTCTTTGAATGAATGAATGCAAGGGTATTTATAGGAGTAATGGAGGGAACATGACAGCTAGGAGGTGGGTGGAAATGTGGCTGCAAGTTTGGTGAATGATTATGAGTGAATGCATGTGAATGTGGCTAGGTTGGAAAGCTGGAAATCTGAAAATGCAAATGGGAATGCTGAAATGCAAAGGTGGCCACGGTTTTGAGTGTGTTTTGTGTTGGAAATGCATGTGAATGCATGTGAATGTTGTTTGTGTGAAGTGTGTGTGGGTTAAAGAGTGAATGGTGGTGTAATGATGAAGTGTGATGGCTGAAAATGTCAAGGGAAATGCATGTGATTGCAAGGCAAAGAATTTCAGGATGCATGTGTGTTGGTGTGTTGTGTGATTTGTTTTGTGGTTAATGGGAATGTGGTTGAATGATTAAATGGACATGTGGGTGAATGTGAAGGGAATGCATGTGTTGATTGATTTGTGGTGCAATGATGAAAGGCAAAGTGGAAGAATGTGGCTGAAATGGTTGAGGAATTATGCACGGCAATGGGTTGATTTTTTTGATGATTTAAAATGTTGATGCATGATGAAGAGTTAATAAATAATGCATGTAGGGTTAGCTAGGTTGTGTGATGATGAGTGTATATGACATTGTTTTGTGACAAAGAATGGATAGGGTGAATGATTATGTGGCTACATGTTTGAATAATTAAAGTGCATGTGGGTTGATTGAATGAATGCAAAGTGAATGATTAATGAAATGGGAAAGCATGACCAAGGTGGAAATGCATGTGAAATGTTGGAAAGGGATTGGGAATGCACGGCTTTGGGGAAAGAATGAATGGATGTGCAAATGTGTCTTAATTAATGAAAGTGTTTGGAGAATGAATGCAATGATGAAGAGTGAATAAAGAATGCATGTAGGGTTAGCTAGGTTGGCTTTGTTTGGGTGCATGTGTGTTAATGGTGGTTTTGCATGTGAATTGATGGATTGGTTTTGATGGAATGGATGGTTCTTTGCATGGCTATAAGGGAGAGAATAAGAGAGAATGGGCTAGGCCCTTTGTTTTATGTCCAAAGTGAATACAAGGCCTTCAAATTCGTCCATCCTTTTGGCTCCATGGATAAGCTATCCAATCCATGCCCAAAAATGCTCCAAATGGCCTCAAAATGCACTTTCTTGCTCCCTAGGCCCTTAGAACCTGAAAACACACAAAAGAAGCATAAAGGACTAAAATAACTAGAGAAACATAACGTAAATGCATGAGAACAAGCCATTTAAGTCGCATGAATATGCTCCTATCAAATACCCCCACACTTATCTTTTGCTAGTCCTCGAGCAAAACAGAAAGAAAAACAAAACAAAACCAAACGAAACAAAACAAGTAAAACACAACCTAAACCTTCCAACAACTGTCTTAGGGATTTCCAATGCACATGACACGTTAAAAATCATCATTCCCACAGATTTTAGTCATCTTTACACTTAAGTACATTCTTAATCATAGTCACCATATACTAGTTCACAATTAAGCATTTAAAACCATGTTTTGAATGTAGTAACATGCCTTAGAGAATTTGCTCAATTCCTTACAAGATATGCACTCGATTTTCACTCAGATTTTCTAACTACACACCCTAATCTAGTCATATGTGAGAAGATTGATGTAAACATGTAGACGAACACTCACATAAGTTATAACAAGGAAAGCATTTTCTGGATTTACGATAATGACATGAATATGATCTCATGAATGGAATGCTACTACTTAGAATGAGAACCAGTGATTCCATAAGCTCATATCAATTCCAAACTCCACAAATTGAAACACATAACACTCAAGAGAGAAGCATAAGGGTTGAAACGGAGCTAAAGGTGTTTGGCTAACAAAGAAGGGATATGGAAAACAAAGGTTCTTAAAGAAATAGCGAGCAAAGCATTTGAATTAACGTAGAATTCACTTTTGAATGAAAACTCAACTTTTGAACAAGGGGGAACAAGCTCTTTTTCCTTTCTTTCTTTTCTTTTCTGTTTTTCTTTTTCATATGTTTTTCACAAAATTTTTTTTTTTTTTTTTTTTTTTTTTTTTTTTTTTCTTTTCTTTTGACTTCTCAAAGCATACATAAACACTTAAAAACAAAACATTCTCTCCCCCACACTTATTTTCTTTCATAATGTAACTCAAAAGGAATTCAATTAAGTCATGCTCACTATCTATTAAGAACAAGGGTGGGGATTGTCCTAAACTAGGCTAGGTGAGGAAAATGTGGGTAAACAAAGAATAAAGGCTAAACAAGGCTCAACGGGGTTAAGACTTACAACATATACGAAGTATGGGAAGTAAGGCTATTTGGCTATGGTGGTGGTCACTACACAACTTCTTCTTGAATATGTGTTATGCAAATCAATAACATGCTTTGAATGAAACGGATATAAGTTCTAGCATTTAGTTCTATCATGATACAATTGCATTCTAAGTAGCAACCAAGCAAGGAATAATGAGATCATGCAACAACTTTAGAAAACAAAGAATCACAGAAAATAACTCTCCAAAGAAGGTAATGGCTCGAGTCTCACAGGGATGTAGCGTTATTATGAGTTCCTTCCTTCAAGCATGTTACAAAAACGAATTTTTCTTTTATGATTGCATGTGAAGTCATACATTATAACCATAACTAAACATATACCAAGAGTAAATCAAACTTTCATCCATGTTTATAACTCTTTTTAACAGTCATGCAATTACAAACCAAATCCTCATCATAACGTTGGAAGGTTTCCTAAGACACAAAAACAACCCAAAACACTTTTTTTAGGCTTTTCAAAAAAGTGTTTTTCAAATTTTTATGTGATTTTCGGAGTTATAAAACAAAACACGCTAAAACAGTTTAAAAACACCTTAAAAATATTTAAAACAGCAAGGAACAACACTTGAAGTTATGGGTGATAAAATTCAACGAATTTGCATCAACATACTTAGCTACCCCCCCACACTTAAATCAAACATTGTCCTCAATGTTTTAAGCATAGATTCACACAAAGCATAAGTAAATACACAAAAAGCACTTAAACATACTAAACATGGCAGAATGTAATTAACAAAGAGAAGAGTTTAGAGACGCAAATCTGGTTATAGAGTGTAAATTCCATCTTCTCCTTGGTAATTGCATTGAGGCTTTTGATCTTTGTGATTCCACAGGCTTACTCTTGAACTGGTTTCTGCCCATCGTTGATTTTCCTTTGTGCTACTTCTTGAACTGGGCAGCATGATGGTTCATTTGGTCTCCCCCGAAGGTCTGAGCTATCCCTTTTATCTGTTTCTTTGTTCAATCTTTCCAATTCGTATTGAAAAGGGTTGGAGGATAACTCAGCCTATGTTTGTCTCCACATGCTTCAATGTATCATTTTCACTTGCCTTACTCGCTCCCCTTTGCAGAAGTGGTCCCTTCTCCGGAAGTGTATCAACCGTTGAAGATGACTACTCGAGAGCAACGCTAGGTAAGCAATCAGGAATAGATTCCAGGCAGTTGGCTCCAGATCGGAAGATTGACTCCAAGTGCCGGCTGATTGCTTCTTTTACTTTGCCATGCGAGTAAGAACAAGGACAAAGAAAAAGACAGGGAAAGAGCATGATATGAGATACTTTTGCTTTTGACCTTGATGATATGAGATACCTTTGCTTTGAAGAAGCGGTGAATGAATCAGCACATGCTTCAATCCGCCGTTTCCTCCTGGGTCATATGTACTCCAGGCATCTGGTATCATCTTTGGGGAAGAAGAAAGAATTGAGTATTTTGAAAGGCTTTGCTGGGAGTGCGCCCTCAGAGGTGAGGGAGAGTTGGGCATTTTCTTCAGGTTTTCCCTGCCATAAAAGACGAAGGTCGACATATATAGAGATAATATCAAGTGGTGGTACTTTTTACCTTTGTCGACAAACGTTTTGATCCCGCAACTCCGGCTTTTTGAAATAGTGGTGCCTCTTCGATCTTTGAATTCGGCTCTTCGATTTCTGAGCAGGCGCCCCTTCGATTTCTGAACGACGCCCTTTCGCTTTCTGAACGACACGTGGTAGTGCAGATGCGGCTCCTTTTGACAAAGCTGCACGCGTTTTCTGAAAAGCAGAGAAAGCGTCGCCGAACTTTGCGCTTGTCGGCTAAAGACGTGTAGTTGCGATGATGGCCTCCACGTGTTTTCAGCTTTGTCAGAAATCTTTTGACAAAGTTGAACGCGTTTTCTGAAAAGCCGAGGGAGCGTCGCCTAACTTACGCCGGAAAATCCGGCTCTTTGAATCAGTGGACGCGTCGCCTTGGCATTTTATAGAGCTATCGATCACCGCCAACATACACACTCTGAAGATTTCCCATTCCTGAAACTCGACTCCGGCCCTTTGTGAAATTTTTAACTCCATCCACCCCTTCTCTTTGAACACTTTTGAAAAAAATGGCAAACTCATCGAACCTTAGCTTAGATTTGAGTCTCAGCAGCGATCCGGTTGCGCCCCGTCAAGGTAATGTATGGCGCCCTTCTTTTTTATCTTCTAACGGTCCTCTTTCAGGTGAAGACTCTGTGATGCAGGACGCCACAACAGCTACAATAGTAGCTAAAAACCTCCTCACTCCAAAAGATAGTAGGCTGCTGTCAGGACGGTCCGATGAGTTGGCCGTTCAAGAGTCCCTCGCACTTAGTGTTCAGTGTGCGAGCTCTGTGTCCAACATGGGCCTACGCCTGCTTGCCCGCTCTCGTCAGGTGGAATCGTTGATGGCAGAGGTGGAAAGACTTAAGCAAGAGATCCAGCAGCTTAAGTACGAGAATAGAAGTTTGCATGTGCTTGCAAATAACTATTCGTCGGGGATGAAGAGGAAGCTTGATGAGCTGCAAGAGTCTGAAGGTCGGATTCACAGTGACCGTCAAAGGTTTTCGTCTTTCCTCCAGAGGCACCTTTTTCCTGGCTCATCCAGCGCTTGGCCAAGTATTGAGGCCTGGAATGCTCTATCTTCGATGCCTCCCGCTCCGATGCCTTCTGCTCCGATGCCTTCTGTTCCTACGCCTTCTGCACCGATGCCTCCCGCTTCTATGCCTTCCGCTTCTGCTCCTCGTAGTGGGGCTTCACGCAAACAACCTTTGTGAAGCTCCACCTTTCTCTATGTTTAGTATCTTTCTTTTTTTTTTTTTTTTTCTTTTTTTTTTTTTTTTTTTTTTTTTTTTTTTTTTTACATAAATAAAATCAAACGGCATGGAATTTATCTTTGAATGGGCGGTGATACTTGAAATGATCCGGTAATAGTTTAAATTCCAGATTGGGTGCCTGAATCATTAACCACATGTTAGTATAAAAGAAAATTGAAATTCGGGGAGGCGGCTTACCTGTGTGCTCCAAAATGAACTCCAGAATAAACACCCCTTCGAAAGTTATGACTTGTCCCGTGTCATAAAATCGAACTTCCTTGGGAATTGTGGTTTCAAATATGTCCTCTTTGATGCCTTCTACATCTTCTCCAGCCACTACCTTCTCTTGAATCATTCTTCTTGGTGTACAAAGTCCTTTGAAGAATTCAACACCATCTAAAACTTGCTGTGTTGCACCAAGAATTTGAATAGCATTTTGCACCTTTGGGAAGGCTTCCACGATGTCCTTTTTACTCTCTTCTTGGTTGGGAATCAAAAACCTGCTAGGAAAAGGGACATTGGGTGGAATAACGTCAGAATAACATGGAATTGGGACGTCCTTACTGGTGGTGGGTGGTTTAGAGGGCTTAGGGGGCTGCGGCAAGGGTTGTTCTACCCTTGCCGTGTGCATGTCTTCTTCCTCCTCCTCAATTAGCAGCTCTTCATCCACTTCTAGGCTATGTTTGGACATTTTTAGGTCAGCTCCAACCTCCATAGCACTTCCCAAAGTGATAGCATTATGGATTTCAAAATCTTCCTTCGAGTTTTCAATAGTTGAGTTGGAGAGTTCACTTTGCTCTTGAATTTGTTTCATGAACTCCATAATCTGCCCAAATTGCTCGTCCAATTTACCCAACTTCTTGTCTTGATTTTGTTCGTCCTGCGTCAAAGAGTTTAGTAATTGAAAATTTTTATCATTATCCATGGACATACTTGAACTTGATTGGAATTGTTGTGGGGGAGGTTGTGGTGGCTGCATAGGTCTTGAATAGAACTCCTCATATGGTTGCCAATATGCTTCACGTTGAACTTGTTGATCTTCCCCCCATATTTCGTTTGAATGATCCCTCCAATCTCTTTGTGGACATTGATTGGCTTGAAATCCTTGCCTATATGAAGCACCAAATGTAGGGACACTCTGCATTGTGGTCCTTTCGGCATACGGCGACAATTTAGAAGTAAGATTTGCCAATTGAGCTTGAATGCTAGCAAAATCCATATCTTACTTCTCTAGTACCTAAAATCAAAGAAAGAGAACTAAATCAAATATCAAAAGTAACAACAAACAAAGAAAACAACACTAAGTTTAGAAACTAAAACGAAAACAACTAAACAAAAAAAAAGAAAAGAACCAAGGGATTAGCAAAGTTGCTAATCCCCGGCAACGGCGCCAAAATTTGATGCGAGATTTTTTATACGCACACAAATTAAACCCTCTTTTTGTCGATTTGTAGTATAAGTATAAGTAGGGATCGTTCTGGACCGGGGATTAGGAGGGATTGCAAATCTCTTGGAAACTGACTCAAAAACGTAAAATAACAATATGAAATACTAACTTAGACTCAAAGAATGCAAAACTAAAAATAAGAAAGATTAAGACTAAGACTTAAACGAAATATGGGGGGATTGATTTTGGACGAATTTAAACTAAAATGGATAGATTGTAAAGAAAACAAATTGTAAATATGAAATTGACGGAAATGAATGGATGGTATGGCTAGCTAAGGGGTTCATCTCCATACATGTTACACTTGCATAATAAAATGGTTTCCAATTGCATTTCAATAAACCATGAATTCTCAACACCCCGGGTTAATTAGGTCCGCTTAAATTAACCGTCAAGTTTTCCTTAAGTTAATGAATTGGATGATTGCATACGACAACCCAAAGCATTCCTCACAAGTTCCCTTCATGAATTGCATAATAGAGAAACAAGCAAGAATCATTAAGCATCATGAAAACTATAAGTGTTGACGAGGCATTCGTTACTATGATTGCATGAAACTTATGCCAAGAATTCGTTTAACGCGATTGTTTATAAGCAACCTCCACTACTTGTGAATATAAGTTCATAACGATTAGGTGAAACTCACTTATATTCTAGCGTCATATTCATGCATGAAAATTAAGCGTTCATTCTCAATAAACATACATAAATAGGATATCAATCAAATAGTTAAACAAATTGAATTCACAACTTATGAAACGTAATTAAAAGTAATCAAATCAAAATGCAAGCATAAACATATATTTCGAATCCCCCCCTAGCTAAAGGGGGGTTTAGTTCCTCATACAAAACAAAGAGAATTGAAATTAAACATTGAAATCAAAGAAACGCCTAAACATTCCAACAACTCAAACTTGAATTGTATGAACGTTTAGGCCCTCTTCTCTTCCTCTTTATTGTAGCATAAGGTCTAGGGATAATTGGTTTGGGGGATGGAAGTGTGGAATGGAGTGGGGAATTATGGAAATAGGTGAGGAGTGGTGGAGAAAATGGTGCAGAAAATGGAGAGAAACTCACGGCTAGAGAAGGAATGGAGTGTTTGTGTTGTGGTATCTACAATGGAATGAGATGTTCTTTGAATGAATGAATGCAAGGGTATTTATAGGAGTAATGGAGGGAACATGACAGCTAGGAGGTGGGTGGAAATGTGGCTGCAAGTTTGGTGAATGATTATGAGTGAATGCATGTGAATGTGGCTAGGTTGGAAAGCTGGAAATCTGAAAATGCAAATGGGAATGCTGAAATGCAAAGGTGGCCACGGTTTTGAGTGTGTTTTGTGTTGGAAATGCATGTGAATGCATGTGAATGTTGTTTGTGTGAAGTGTGTGTGGGTTAAAGAGTGAATGGTGGTGTAATGATGAAGTGTGATGGCTGAAAATGTCAAGGGAAATGCATGTGATTGCAAGGCAAAGAATTTCAGGATGCATGTGTGTTGGTGTGTTGTGTGATTTGTTTTGTGGTTAATGGGAATGTGGTTGAATGATTAAATGGACATGTGGGTGAATGTGAAGGGAATGCATGTGTTGATTGATTTGTGGTGCAATGATGAAAGGCAAAGTGGAAGAATGTGGCTGAAATGGTTGAGGAATTATGCACGGCAATGGGTTGATTTTTTTGATGATTTAAAATGTTGATGCATGATGAAGAGTTAATAAATAATGCATGTAGGGTTAGCTAGGTTGTGTGATGATGAGTGTATATGACATTGTTTTGTGACAAAGAATGGATAGGGTGAATGATTATGTGGCTACATGTTTGAATAATTAAAGTGCATGTGGGTTGATTGAATGAATGCAAAGTGAATGATTAATGAAATGGGAAAGCATGACCAAGGTGGAAATGCATGTGAAATGTTGGAAAGGGATTGGGAATGCACGGCTTTGGGGAAAGAATGAATGGATGTGCAAATGTGTCTTAATTAATGAAAGTGTTTGGAGAATGAATGCAATGATGAAGAGTGAATAAAGAATGCATGTAGGGTTAGCTAGGTTGGCTTTGTTTGGGTGCATGTGTGTTAATGGTGGTTTTGCATGTGAATTGATGGATTGGTTTTGATGGAATGGATGGTTCTTTGCATGGCTATAAGGGAGAGAATAAGAGAGAATGGGCTAGGCCCTTTGTTTTATGTCCAAAGTGAATACAAGGCCTTCAAATTCGTCCATCCTTTTGGCTCCATGGATAAGCTATCCAATCCATGCCCAAAAATGCTCCAAATGGCCTCAAAATGCACTTTCTTGCTCCCTAGGCCCTTAGAACCTGAAAACACACAAAAGAAGCATAAAGGACTAAAATAACTAGAGAAACATAACGTAAATGCACGAGAACAAGCCATTTAAGTCGCATGAATATGCTCCTATCATTGCTCATCCGGAAACGTTTCTAAAATGGGGGTGGACTCTTCCTCACGCACCATTCTACTTAGGTGGTCAGCCACCACGTTTTCACACCCTTTCTTGTCTCGGATTTCAAGATCGAACTCTTGAAGTAGGAGCATCCAACGAATGAGTCTTGGCTTAGCCTCCTTTTTGGTGAGAAGATACTTTAAGGCTGCATGGTCAGTGAAAACAATTACTTTAGTACCAAGAAGATATGATCTAAACTTATCTAAAGCAAATACAACCGCCAAGAGTTCTTTTTCGGTTGTAGAATAATTCAATTGAGCATCATTTAAAGTGCGGGAAGCATAATAAATAACATGTGACTGTTTATTTTTCCTTTGACCCAAAACAGCCCCAAGTGCATAATCCGAGGCATCACACATCAATTCAAATGGAATGGACCAATCCGGGGGAGTTATGATGGGTGCCGTGGTTAGGAGCTCTTTGAGATGCTTGAATGACTTCTCGCATGCCTCGTTGAACTCAAAAGACACATCTTTTTGGAGGAGGCGGCATAGGGGTTGTGCAATCTTGGAAAAGTCCTTGATAAATCGTCTATAGAATCCTGCATGACCAAGAAAAGAACGAACCTCTCTAACCGAAGTAGGAGAGGGTAAGTAGCGTACAAGATCTACTTTAGACTTATCAACTTCAATTCCTTTTTCAGAGATTATATGACCCAAAACAATACCTTGTTTAACCATAAAGTGACATTTTTCCCAATTTAAAACAAGATTTGTTTCAACACAACGTTTCAAGATTAAAGTGAGATTATCCAAACAATGATCAAATGAATCACCAAAAACACTAAAGTCATCCATGAATATCTCAATAATCTTCTCAACATAATCAGAAAATATGCTTACCATACACCTTTGAAACGTGGCAGGAGCATTACACAAGCCAAATGGCATGCGTCGATATGCAAACGTTCCAAAGGGACAAGTAAAAGTGGTCTTTTCTTGATCATCCGGAGCAATGACAATTTGGTTATAACCGGAATAACCATCAAGAAAACAATAAAAGGAATGAGCTGCTAACCTTTCCAACATTTGATCTAGGAACGGCAATGGGAAGTGGTCCTTCCTTGTGGTGGAATTTATCTTCCTATAATCAATGCATACCCGCCAACCGGTTTGAATTCTCATAGGCACAAGCTCATTCTCGGAATTCTCCACAACCGTTACCCCAGATTTCTTAGGCACACATTGGATAGGTGAAACCCAACGACTATCGGAGATAGGATAAATAACTCCACAATCTAGAAGTTTAATTATCTCCTTTTTCACAACTTCCATCATCGGAGGGTTAAGACGGCGTTGAGCCTCTCTAGTTGGTTTGGCCCCCTCCTCAAGAAATATGTGATGCATACAAGTTGTAGGGCTTATACCTTTAATATCGGCCAATGTCCAACCTAGGGCAGATTTGTACTCCTTCAATACACGAACTAATTTCTCCTCCTCTTGTGCCGTGAGGGAGGAAGAGATGATGGCAGGTAGTGTCTCGTTTTCCCCCAAGAAAATGTACTTCAAATGACTTGGTAAAGGTTTGAGTTCAAGAATAGGTCCCTGAATTATGGATGGAAGCAATTTGTTAGTCGAAATGGGAATGGACTCACGGTTAGGAAACTTTCCCTCATGTTTAGGTAATGACTCAAGGGCAGCAACTACTTCAAGGAATTCCTCACTAGGAGGCACGGCATAGGTTTGTTCAAGTGTGCCGTGGGTTTGCATATAGCTTGCCTCCTTGGTTTTGACTTCTACACCTCTTGTAATGACCTTTTCAAGTGCATCGTCATTCAAATCTTCAAGATATCCCTGCGCCAAAGAGTCAACAATATCAATAGAGAAACATGAATGATCTTCACTAGGATACTTAATGGAATCAGAAAGATTGAAATTAACCACTTCCCCATCAAATTCCATGGACAAAGTTCCATTAAACACGTCAATCTTAGTCCGGGCCGTCTTCATGAATGGCCTTCCAAGTAGAATGGGCAGCGAGGGTGCATGATCCGATTCATCCATCTCAAGAACATAGAAATCCGCCGGAAAGATCAAATGATTAACCTGCACTAAAACATCTTCCAAAACTCCTTTTGGATAAGCATTAGATCTATCGGCCAATTGTATGATAACACCATCATTTTTCAACACTCCTAGGTTCATAGATGCATAAATGGAATATGGCATAACATTTATAGAAGCACCTAAATCAAGCATGGCAGATTCAAATCTAGTGTTACCAATGACACAAGGAATGGTAAAACTACCCGGATCTTTGCATTTGGGAGGTAGTTTGCGTTGCAAGATGGCGGACACATTCTCACCTACCTTCACCACTTCCTTGGTCGAAATCCTCTTCCTAGTGATGCAAAGCTCTTTTAAGAACTTGGCATACTTAGGGACTTGCTTGATTGCATCAAGCAGCGGAATGTTGACTTGAACTTTCCTAAAGGTTTCCAAAATGTCCTTTTCACTCTCCTCCTTCTTTGATTGCCTAAACCTGCTAGGAAAGGGCACGTTTAGTGGAATAGAACTTGACAAGGTCGAATTTGGACTTACCTTAGGCATGTTGGACGGTTTTGGCACAATAGGGGGCTGCGGCAAAGATTCTTTCACCCTTGCCGTGGCCTTTATTCCTTGTTCGTCCTCTTCTTGCAGCAACACGTCCTCTTCTTGACTTGTTTTGGACGTGCTTGGGGTGGTTCCGACCTCCTTACCACTTCTCAACATGATTGCCTTGGCAGATTCGAATCCTCCCCTTGGATTGACAATGGTTGAGCTAGGGAGCTTGCCTTTGTCTCGGAATTGTCCTACAAATTCCGCAATCTGCCCAATTTGTTTCTCCAAGTGATCCACCCTTTTGTCTTGGTTTTGCATGGCTTTGGTTTGATCCTCTTGCCCCTGAGACAAATTGGTAAGTAATTTAAGAAGTGTTTCATTTCCCAACGACGTACCTTGATTGTTTTGGGCAGGTTGTGCTTGGTTTGGATTGGGGCCGAATGGCTTGGTGTAGAACCCCGGGGGTTGTTGTCTAAAGCCTCCTTGTTGTTGAGGTTGTTGAGGTTCCCTCCACTTGAAGTTTGGATGGTCTCTCCAACCCGGATTGTATGTGTTGGAATATGGATCATTCCTTGGTTGATTGTGGCTCAGAAATCCAATAGCATTTGCACTCTCCCATCCCCCATTCTCAATCAATTGTGGGCATTTTTCCGAAGGGTGTCCTTGGATAGAACATACACCACATACAATCGGTCCTTGTATCTTCATTCCTTCGGCCATCTGAGACACAATAGAAGTAAGATTAGCTAATTGAGTTTGAAGGTCGGATTGAGAACTTACCTCATTCACTTGTTGCCGTGGGGGGTCCCTTTGCCCAAGTCCTTCATATTGTTGTGCATTTAGAGCACGGTTTGCGATTAGGGTCTTGGCTGCCATAGGAGTTTTGTCCACCAATGCACCTCCCGCCGAAGCATCGAGCATTTGCCTTTCAATGGGAAGAAGGCCCTCATAGAAATATTGAAGGAGAAGCTCCTCCTTCATTTGATGTTGAGGACATGACGCAACAAGGGCTTTAAAACGCTCGTAGTATGCCGGAAAAGTTTCTCCTTGACTTTGTTGGATTCCGCTAATTTTCTTCCTCAAGAGAATGACTCTTGAAGTAGGGAAGAACTTCTCCAAGAACGCTCTCTTCATGCTCTCCCAAGAAGTAACGGTCCCGGGTGCCAATTCATAAAGCCAATCCTTAGCCTTTTCCACAAGAGAGAATGGAAAAGCTTTCATCATTAGAATGTTCCCATCGACATTTATGGGTGTCATGCTCGAACAAACAACCTCGAACTCCTTGAGATGCTTGTTGGGATCTTCCATGGAAAGCCCATGGTATTTCGGAATGTGGTGCAACAAGCTTGACTTCAACTCGAATTCATCGGTCTTGCCTTGGGCAGCCGCGGGGTATTGAATGCATAATGGTGCGGCATTGGCCAACCCCGAGGCCGAAAGCTCTTTAATGGTCCGATTGTCTGCTGCCATAACTTCTTCTTCCACACTTTCAAACTCAGATTCGGCCTCTGAACTTGAACTAGGTTCACTAGGTTCGGGATGCCTCCTCTTTCTTCTCAAATCACGTTCAAAATCGTCGTTAAAGTCTAAGATATGTGCATGCACAGTTTGAGAACTCCGCGTCATGCACTAGTACCTAAACCAAGAAAACAAAACAAAATGAGAAAACTAGGTAAATTACACTAAAAACATACGGCAAAAACACAAGGGATTAGCAATTTTGCTAATCCCCGGCAACGGCGCCAAAATTTGATGCAAAAATAGTTAAACACACAAATTAAACCCTATGGATGACAATTGTAGTAAATGAGCAAATAGGGATCGTTCTAGACCGGGGATTAACTAGGGATGCTAATCAATGTGAAATTGACTCAAAAACGTAAGAACACAATATAAAACACTTACTAGACTCAAAGAATGCAAAACTAAACTTTAAAACACTAAAACAAACCAAAAGACTCAAACATCACCCAAAACACTCAAAACTGCCTTAAAAACACTTTCTGGGCAGTTTTGAGCACTTTGGTGAATTTGGACGAATTTGTGTAACAAATTGAATCAAAACACTTAAAAACACAAACTAAGACACTTTCTAACTAAGTTGGACACTAAAGTAAAGGGGGATTAAGGTTTTGACGAAATTAAATTAAATAAAACAAGTTAATAAACTAGGCAGATTGTATAAACGGATTTGAGAAACAAGATGATGGATGGATTAGTTAGAGGTCCATTCTCCACACATGACACATTTATATATATGAATCGATTCTCCAATTGTTTTTCATTAACTATGATGCTCAACACCCCAAGTTAACCGTGATGCACTAATTAACTCTCAAATTTTCCTTAAGTTATTGAATTGGATGATGCATGCGACAATTCAAATCATTCTCCAATGGTTCTCAACATGAATGCATAGAAGAGATACAATGAGAGATCATTATGCTCTATGAAAATTATAAGTGTTGACGAGGCAATTGTAACTATGAATGCATGATACTTTTGCCAAGAATTCAATTAACGCGATTGTGACTAGCAACCTTCACTACTCATGTTTATAAACTTGTGACGATTAGGTGAAACTCGTTTATAAACTAGCATCGAGTTTATGCATGAAGACTAAGTATGCATCCCTAATCAACATACAAAAACAAGTCTTTAATAAACATGATAATTGAATTGCAATCACAAATTAACAAATCACAATTGGAAGAAATCAATTCATATTTCAAACATGTTCATGGCTTCAAACTTTCCCCTAACTAATTAGGGGTTTAGCCACTCATGATTACAACAAACTTAGAGAGTAATAACAAAGTAAACATTGAAAACAAGAATCGAAGTACACCTAAAAATTCCAACAACTCAATCTTGAATTGTATGAACGTTTAGGCCTCTTCTCCTCTAGTTGCTGCGGCACAAGGGGTTTTGGTGAGTTTTGGGGGTTATGGATGATGTAGAAGGATGTGTTTAGGGTAGGGATGGATGTAGGGGAAGGTAAGGAGTGTTTTTGGGCAGAAAATATGAAGAATGGTGAAGTATGGTAGTGCTAGAGAGAGGGGAGGAATTTCTGGCGTGAATGAATGTGTATGAGAGATGGTTTTCTGAAATGGAAGAGTGTGTTGTTTGTGGCTGCAATGCATGCTTATTTATAGGTGAAATGGGGGGAACATGATGACTAGGAATTAGGTGGAAAGCTGAAATGGTGATGGGAGATGCATGTGGCTGTTTGTGCATGTGATTAAAGGGTGGAAATGCATGTGCTTTGACAGAAATGAAAGGGAATGCACGGTTTTGGTTGATTTCTGGTGGTTGTGAGGTGGAAATCTAGGTGGAAATGCATGTGGATTAAAGCTATGTGAATGATTAAGGTGAATGTGCATGAGTGCATGTGAAATCTGCCAAGATGCATGTGTTATGAAGTGGATTTTCTGCAAAGACAAGGTGAATGTGCATGTGATTAAATTAAAAGATGGAATGCATGTGAAAGGTTGGAGATTGAATGTGTGTTGGTGTGATTGAATGATTAAAGTGCATGTGGCTGATTTATGAAGGGGAAATGCAAAGGGGAAATCTGGAAATGGGATAGGAGCCACGGCATTGTGTGGTGTTTGTTTGAATGTTTGCAATGATGAAATGGATGGGAGTGGTTTGATGAATGAGTGGATGGAATGATGAAAGAATAAAGGGAATGATGAAAGGGGAACAAGTGCATGTTAGCCACGGCAAGGAATGCATTTTCTGAATGAATGAAGGCAGGTTATGTGGAAGGGCTTGAACAAAGGTAGAAGCATGGCACAAAGGTGAATGGGTGATGTGTGAATGTGGTTGAATGATTAAAGTGTAAATGATTAATGAATGGTTCTTTGTTGATGGTGGAAATCTGAAATGATGAAGTGGAATGTGCATGTGGCTGCAATGATGGTGTTTTGCACGGCAATGATGGAGAAAGAATGTGTGGATGCATGGTTGTGTTGGTGATGAATGTGAACTCTTTGTTCTTCATTTTCATTCCTTTGGTCTTCAATTTCGTCCATCTACTTGGCTTTAAGCATATGCAATCCATTCCAATCTCTAATTTGCTCCAAAAGGCTCCGAAAGGCATCCTTTTGCATCCTTAGCCATATGAACCTATAAACACACGAAAATGACTTTACACACTAAATTAAGTAAGAAAACACAACATAAATGCATAAGAACTAGCTAACTAAGGCGCATAAATATGCTTCTATCATTCACCTAATAGTTACGAACTTATATTCACAAGTAGTGGTGGTTGCTTATAAACAATCGCGTTAAACGAATTCTTGGCATAAGTTTTATGCAATCATAGTAACGAATGCCTGATAGAAGCATATTTAGGCGACTTACTTAGCTTGTTTTCGTGCATTTATATTGTTAATTCATAGTTGTTTTTGGCGTTTAAGCCATTTTCGTGTGTTTTTAGGTTCATGTGGCTAAGGAAGCAAAAAGATGCATTTTGGAGCATTTTGGAGCAAAATTGGACTTGGAAGGGATAACTTATACTTGGAGCAAAAGGAATGGACGAAATTGAAGAGTTGATGTCACAAGGATTCCTACTTGAAGTAGCCACACACCTTCCACATTTCAGCCACATGCACTTGTTCCTCCATCATTGCACCAACAACAACATTGCACATGCACTCCCTTTAATTAATTAACCCACATGCACCCTTTATTCTTTCATCATTCCAGCCACTCCACAATCCCATTCATCAACACATGCATCCACATGCATTCACCCTTTAAACCATTAAATCCACATGCTTTCCTATTCAATTAAATCAGCCACATGCATTCATCATCATAACCTAGCTGTCATTCCACTTCATTGCACATGCATCTTCAAATAAATCAGATTTCCATCATATTCACATGCATTCCATCCTTTAAAACATTGCACATGCACTCCCTTTAATTAATTAAGCCACATGCACTCCCATCCATTTCATCATTGCAGCCAACACATGCTTTCACATGCATTTTCAGATTGTCCCCTTGCACATGCAGCCACATATTCATTGCACATGCAATTCCAACCCACATGCATCCTTTAATCATTCAAACATGCAGCCACATTCCCTCCTAGCTGTCATGTTCCCCCCATTTCACCTATAAATAAGCATCCATTGCATTCATTCATATTCACTCTTCCATTTCAGAATGTAGACATCAAACCACCCTTGCCGTGCTCTCCCTTACAATCCAAACACCATCCTTCCATTTTCACCACTCCCCAAACCATTCACACCATCAAACTATCCTTAGACCTTGTGCTACAACGAAGAGAAAGATAAGAGGGCCTAAACGTTCATACAATTCAAGTTTGAGTTGTTGGAATGTTTAGGTGTTTCTTTGATTTCAATGTTTAAATTCAATTCTCTTTGTTTTGTACGTATGAGGAATGGAAGAGAAGAGTGCCTAAACGTTCATACAATTCAAGTTTGAGTTGTTGGAATGTTTAGGTGTTTCTTTGATTTCAAAGTTATGAGGGAATTCGAAATATATGTTTATGCTTGCATTTTGATTTGATTACTTCTAATTGCGTTTCATAAGTTGTGGATTCAATTCGTTTAACTGTTTGATTGATAACTTATTTATGTATGTTTATTGAGAGTGCACACTTAATTTTCATGCATGAATTTGACGCTAGAATATAAGTGAGTTTCACCTAATAGTTACGAACTTATATTCACAAGTAGTGGAGGTTGCTTATAAACAATCGCGTTAAACGAATTCTTGGCATAAGTTTTATGCAATCATAGTAACGAATGCCTGATAGGAGCATATTTAGGCGACTTACTTAGCTTGTTTTCGTGCATTTATATTGTTAATTCATAGTTGTTTTTGGCGTTTAAGCCATTTTCGTGTGTTTTTAGGTTCATGTGGCTAAGGAAGCAAAAAGATGCATTTTGGAGCATTTTGGAGCAAAATTGGACTTGGAAGGGATAACTTATACTTGGAGCAAAAGGAATGGACGAAATTGAAGAGTTGATGTCACAAGGATTCCTACTTGAAGTAGCCACACACCTTCCACATTTCAGCCACATGCACTTGTTCCTCCATCATTGCACCAACAACAACATTGCACATGCACTCCCTTTAATTAATTAACCCACATGCACCCTTTATTCTTTCATCATTCCAGCCACTCCACAATCCCATTCATCAACACATGCATCCACATGCATTCACCCTTTAAACCATTAAATCCACATGCTTTCCTATTCAATTAAATCAGCCACATGCATTCATCATCATAACCTAGCTGTCATTCCACTTCATTGCACATGCATCTTCAAATAAATCAGATTTCCATCATATTCACATGCATTCCATCCTTTAAAACATTGCACATGCACTCCCTTTAATTAATTAAGCCACATGCACTCCCATCCATTTCATCATTGCAGCCAACACATGCTTTCACATGCATTTTCAGATTGTCCCCTTGCACATGCAGCCACATATTCATTGCACATGCAATTCCAACCCACATGCATCCTTTAATCATTCAAACATGCAGCCACATTCCCTCCTAGCTGTCATGTTCCCCCCATTTCACCTATAAATAAGCATCCATTGCATTCATTCTCATTCACACTCCTCCATTTCAGAAATTCATCCATTGTACATACCACAACACAAACCCTTCCATTTTCAGAATGTAGACCATCACAAACTGCCCTTGGTGCCGTGGCCTTGAGGCACCACTCCCTTACAATCCAAACACCATCCTTCCATCTTCACCACTCCCCAAACCATTCACACCATCAAACTATCCTTAGACCTTGTGCTACAACGAAGAGGAAGAGAAGAGTGCCTAAACGTTCATACAATTCAAGTTTGAGTTGTTGGAATGTTTAGGTGTTTCTTTGATTTCAATGTTTAATTTCAATAATCTTTGTTTTGTACGAATGAGGAATGGAAGAGAAGAGGACCTAAACGTTCATACAATTCAAGTTTGAGTTGTTGGAATGTTTAGGTGTTTCTTTGATTCTCTTTGTTTTGTACCATGAGGAACTAAATCCCCCTTTGGTTAGGGGGTGATTCGAATATATGTTTATGCTTGCATTTTGATTTGAATACTTCTAATTGCGTTTCATAAGTTGTGGATTCAATTCGTTTAACTGTTTGATTGATAACTTATTTATGTATGTTCATTGAGAGTGCACACTTAATTTTCATGCATGAATATGACGCTAGAATATAAGTGAGTTTCACCTAATCGTTATGAACTTATATTCACAAGTAGTGGAGGTTGCTTATAAACAATCGCGTTAAATGAATTCTTGGCATAAGTTTCATGCAATCCATAGTAACGAATGCCTCGTCAACACTTATAATTTTCATAGAGCGTAATGATTCTTGCTTGTATCTCTTCTATGCATTCATGTTGAGGACTTGTGGGGAATGTTTTGAATTGTTGTATGCGCTAACCCATCCAATTCAATAACGTTAGGAAGATTTGAAGGTTAATTAGTGCATCACGGTTAACCCGGGGTGTTGAGTTTCATGGTTTATTGAAATGCAATTGGAAATCATTTTATTATGCAAGTATAACATGTATGGAGATGAACCCCTTAGCCATTCTATCATCCATTCATTCCATTCCATCAAATTCGTTTTACAATCTGTTTCGTTTATTACTTTGTTTTGTTATTTCAATTTTCGTATAAATCTAAATCCCCCTTTACTTTAATGTCCAATTTAGTTAGAAATCAATTTAGTTTGTGCTTTTAAGTGTTTTGATTCATTTTATTTCCCAATTTCGTCCAAATTCACCAAAGTGCTCAAAACTGCCCAGAAAGTGATTTTAAGGCAGTTTTGAGTGTTTTGGGTGATGTTTGAGTCTTTTGGTTTGTTTTAATGTTCTAAGTGTTTAGTTTTACATTCTTTGAGTTAGTTTAGTGTTTTATATTGTGTTTTTACGTTCTTGAGTCAAGTTATTACATAAATTCGTCCAAAGTACTCAAAGTGCTCAAAACTGCCCAGAAAGTGATTTTAAGGCAGTTTTGAGTGTTTTGGGTAATGTTTGAATCTTTTGGTTTGTCTTAGTGTTTTAAAGTTTAGTTTTGCATTCTTTGAGTCTAGTATAGTGTTTCATATTGTTATTTTACGTTTTTGAGTCAAATCCAAGTGGTTAACAATCCCTCCTAATCCCCGGTCTAGAACGATCCCTACTTATACATATACTACAATTTGACGAAAAGAGGGTTTAATTTGTGTGCGTATAAATCCCGCATCAAATTTTGGCGCCGTTGCCGGGGACTTAGAAAATTTGCTAATCCCTTGGATTGTTTTATTTTCGTTTGTTTTTATTTTATTCCATATTCTTAATCTTGTTTTGTTTCTTGTTTTAGGTACTTGTTTATGACTCGGAGTTCTCATCCGATTCGTGAACATATCCTGGAGTGATTGGGTTCTTCGTCCGGCTGCAAGACGTAAAAGAAAGCGCTACTTGGGAGGCAACCCAATGATTAAAAAAAAAAAAAAAAAAAGAAAAAAAAAAAAAGAAAAAAAAAAAATTCATATATTAAATAAATTACTAAACATGGAGAAAGGTGGTGCTTCACAAAGGTTGTTTACGTGAAGCCCCACTACGAGGCGTCGAAGCGGAAGGCTTTGAAGCGGAAGGCATCGGAGCGGAAGGCATCGGAGCAGAAGGCATCGGAGCGGGAGGCATCGAAGCGGAAGGCATCGGAGCGGGAGGCATCGGAGCTAGAGCATTCCAGGCCTCAATACTTGGCCAAGCGCTGGATGAGCCAGGAAAAAGGTGCCTCTGGAGGAAAGACGAAAACCTTTGACGGTCACTGTGAATCCGACCTTCAGACTCTTGCAGCTCATCAAGCTTCCTCTTCATGCCCGTCGAATAGTTGTTGGCAAGCACGTGCAAACTTCTATTCTCGTACTTAAGCTGCTGGATCTCTTGCTTAAGACTCTCCACCTCTGCCATCAATGATTCCACCTGACGGGAGCGGGCAAGCAGGCGTTGGCCCATGTTGGACACAGAACTCGCACATTGAACACTAAGTGCGAGGGACTCTTGAACGGCCAACTCATCGGACCGTCCTGACAGCAGCCTACTATCTTTTGGAGTGAAGAGGTTCCTAGCTACTATTGTAGCTGTTGTGGCGTCCTGCATCACGGAGTCTTCACCTGTGAGAGGACCGTTAGAAGATAAGAAAGAAGGGCGCCATACGTTACCTTGACGCGGCGCGCCCGTATCACTGCTAAGGCTCAATTCCAAGCTAAGGTTCGATGAGTTTGCCATTTGTCAAAAGTGTTCAAAGAGAAGGGGCGGATGGAGTTAAAATTTCAAAGGGCCGGAGACGATGTTCAACAACGGGCAATCTTCAGAGTGTGTTTGTTGTGGTGATCGATAGCTCTATAAAAAGCCAAGGCGACGCGTCCACCGATTCAAAAAGCCGGAATTTCCGGCGTAATTTAGGCGACGCTTTCTCGGCTTTTCAGAAAACGCGTTCAACTTTGTCAAAAGATTTCTGACAAAGCTGAAAACACGTGGAGGCCATCATCGCAACTACACGTCTTTAGCCGACAAGCGCAAAGTTCGGCGACGCTTTCTCTGCTTTTCAGAAAACGCGTGCAGCTTTGTCAAAAGGAGCCGCATCCGCACTACTACGTGTCGTTCAGAAATCGAAGAGGCGTCGTTCAGAAATCGAGGGGGCGCCTGCTCAGAAATCGAAGAGGCGTCGTTCAGATATCGAAGAGACATTTGTCGACAAGGGTAAAAGAACAATACCATCACTTGATATTATCTCTATATATGTCGACCTTCGTCTTTTATGGCAAGGCAAACCTGAAGAAAAATGCCCAACTCTCCCTCACCTCTGAGGGCGCACTCCCAGGAAAGCCTCTTGAAATACTCAATTTTTTCTCCCCCAAAGAAGATACCAGAAACCTGGAGTACAAATGAGGCAGAAGGAAACGGTCGATCGAAGCATGTGGAGACAACCACAACAAATACATGTGCTGCTTCATTCGCCGTTTCTTCAAAAGCAAAGGTATCTGATATGATCAAGGTCTAAAGCAAAAGTATCTCATATCATGCTCTTTCCCTGTCTTTTTCTTTGTCCTTGTTCTTACTCGCATGGTGATAGGAGCATATTTAGGCGACTTACTTAGCTTGTTTTCGTGCATTTATATTGTTAATTCATAGTTGTTTTTGGCGTTTAAGCCATTTTCGTGTGTTTTTAGGTTCATGTGGCTAAGGAAGCAAAAAGATGCATTTTGGAGCATTTTGGAGCAAAATTGGACTTGGAAGGGATAACTTATACTTGGAGCAAAAGGAATGGACGAAATTGAAGAGTTGATGTCACAAGGATTCCTACTTGAAGTAGCCACACACATTCCACATTTCAGCCACATGCACTTGTTCCTCCATCATTGCACCAACAACAACATTGCACATGCACTCCCTTTAATTAATTAACCCACATGCACCCTTTATTCATTCATCATTCCAGCCACTCCACATCCCTCACCAAGAAATCATTCAACACATGCATCCATAATCATTTCTCCACACCAAAACCGTGCACATGCATTCCCCTTGTGAAATTCCATCATTCCACACCTCCATGGCAGCCACCAACCAACCTAGCTGTCATGTTTCCCCTTTAATCATTCAAACATTCACCCACATGCATTTCTAACCCACATGCACCCTAGATTCTAATCAGCCATTCACATTTAATCATTCATTCCCATCAGATTTCTAGCATATTCACATGCATTCCATCCTTTAAAACATTGCACATGCACTCCACATGCATTCATCCTAGCTGTCATGTTTCCCCTTTCATCATTCCCTCACATTCTTTAAATCAGCCAACACATGCATCCACCTTTCTCCCATCAGATTTCCAACATTGCACATGCATTCCCCTTACAATTTCAGCCATCCTAGCATTTGCACATGCAACCTAGCTGTCATGTTCCCTCTCCCATCCATCCATCTCCCTATAAAAACCATACACACTTCACACAAACATTCATTCACTCTTCCATATTCCAGAAATTCGTCAAAACCTCTCCACACCCTTGCAGCAGCCACCAAAACACTTTTCTCCTCCATTGCAGCCACTCCAACCACTCCCCAAACCATTCACACCATCAAACTATCCTTAGACCTTGTGCTACAACGAAGAGGAAGATAAGAGGGCCTAAACGTTCATACAATTCAAGTTTGAGTTGTTGGAATGTTTAGGTGTTTCTTTGATTTCAATGTTTAATTTCAATACTCTTTGTTTTGTACGAATGAGGAATGGAAGAGAAGAGGGCCTAAACGTTCATACAATTCAAGTTTGAGTTGTTGGAATGTTTAGGTGTTTCTTTGATTCCAATGTTTAATTTCAACTAAACCACCCTTGGCTAGGGGGGGATTCGAAATATATGTTTATGCTTGCATTTTGATTTGATTACTTCTAATTGCGTTTCATAAGTTGTGGATTCAATTTGTTTAACCGTTTGATTGATAACTTATTTATGTATGTTTATTGAGAATGCGCGCTTAATTTTCATGCATGAATATGACGCTAGAATATAAGTGAGTTTCACCTAATAGTTACGAACTTATATTCGCAAGTAGTGGAGGTTGCTTATAAACAATTGCGTTAAACAAATTCTTGGCATAAGTTTCATGCAATCATAGTAACGAATGCCTCGTCAACACTTATAATTTTCATAGAGCGTAATGATTCTTGCTTGTACCTCTTCTATGCATTCATGTTGAGGACTTGTGGGGAATGTTTTGAATTGTCGCATGCATCATCCAATTCAATAACGTTAGGAAGATTTGAAGGTTAATTAGTGCATCACGGTTAACTTGGGGTGTTGAGTATCATAGTTTATTGAAATGCAATTGGAAATCATTTTATTATGCAAGTATAACATGTATGGAGATGAACCCCTTAGCTAGGTTCCCATCCATTCAATTCCATCAAATTCATCTTTACATTCTGTCTAGTTTATTAACTTCTTTCGTTATTTCAATTCTCGTCAATTTAAAACCCCCCTTTACTTTCTTGTTCTTTAGTGTTTAGACTTTGTTTAGTTTATGTTTTAAAGTGTTTTGATTCAATTTATTTCCCAAAATTCGTCCAAATTCACCAAAGTGCTCAAAACTGCCCAGAAAGTGATTTTAAGGCTGTTTTGAGTGTTTTGGGTGATGTTTGAGTCTTTTGGTTTGTTTTAGTGTTTTAAAGTTTAGTTTTGCATTCTTTGAGTCTAGTATAGTGTTTTATATTGTGTTTTTACGTTTGAATCAAACCATAATCTTAAATTCGTCCAACATTGGGTTTAAGGTCAGAAACTGCCTAGTTAGTGTTTTTAGGCAGTTTTGAGTCTTTTGAACTTGTTTTGAGTCCTTTGAGTCTTTGTGAACGTTTTTAACTTTATTTTACGTTTTTGAGTCAGTTTCCAAGTGATTTGCAATCCCTCCTTGATAGAAGCATATTTATGCGCCTTAGTTAGCTAGTTCTTATGCATTTATGTTGTGTTTTCTTACTTAATTTAGTGTTTAAAGTCATTTTCGTGTGTTTATAGGTTCATATGGCTAAGGATGCAAAAGGATGCCTTTCGGAGCCTTCTGGAGCAAATTAGAGATTGGAATGGATTGCATATGCTTAAAGCCAAGTAAATGGACGAAATTGAAGACCAAAGGAATGAAAATGAAGAACAAAGAGTTCACATTCATCACCAACACAACCATGCATCCACACATTCTTTCTCCATCATTGCCGTGCAAAACACCATCATTGCAGCCACATGCACATTCCACTTCATCATTTCAGATTTCCACCATCAACAAAGAACCATTCATTAATCATTTACACTTTAATCATTCAACCACATTCACACATCACCCATTCACCTTTGTGCCATGCTTCTACCTTTGTTCAAGCCCTTCCACATAACCTGCCTTCATTCATTCAGAAAATGCATTCCTTGCCGTGGCTAACATGCACTTGTTCCCCTTTCATCATTCCCTTTATTCTTTCATCATTCCATCCACTCATTCATCAAACCACTCCCATCCATTTCATCATTGCAAACATTCAAACAAACACCACACAATGCCGTGGCTCCTATCCCATTTCCAGATTTCCCCTTTGCATTTCCCCTTCATAAATCAGCCACATGCACTTTAATCATTCAATCACACCAACACACATTCAATCTCCAACCTTTCACATGCATTCCATCTTTTAATTTAATCACATGCACTCATGCACATTCACCTTAATCATTCACATAGCTTTAATCCACATGCATTTCCACCTAGATTTCCACCTCACAACCACCAGAAATCAACCAAAACCGTGCATTCCCTTTCATTTCTGTCAAAGCACATGCATTTCCACCCTTTAATCACATGCACAAACAGCCACATGCATCTCCCATCACCATTTCAGCTTTCCACCTAATTCCTAGTCATCATGTTCCCCCCATTTCACCTATAAATAAGCATGCATTGCAGCCACAAACAACACACTCTTCCATTTCAGAAAACCATCTCTCATACACATTCATTCACGCCAGAAATTCCTCCCCTCTCTCTAGCACTACCATACTTCACCATTCTTCATATTTTCTGCCCAAAAACACTCCTTACCTTCCCCTACATCCATCCCTACCCTAAACACATCCTTCTACATCATCCATAACCCCCAAAACTCACCAAAACCCCTTGTGCCGCAGCAACTAGAGGAGAAGAGGCCTAAACGTTCATACAATTCAAGATTGAGTTGTTGGAATTTTTAGGTGTACTTCGATTCTTGTTTTCAATGTTTACTTTGTTATTACTCTCTAAGTTTGTTGTAATCATGAGTGGCTAAACCCCTAATTAGTTAGGGGAAAGTTTGAAGCCATGAACATGTTTGAAATATGAATTGATTTCTTCCAATTGTGATTTGTTAATTTGTGATTGCAATTCAATTATCATGTTTATTAAAGACTTGTTTTTGTATGTTGATTAGGGATGCATACTTAGTCTTCATGCATAAACTCGATGCTAGTTTATAAACGAGTTTCACCTAATCGTCACAAGTTTATAAACATGAGTAGTGAAGGTTGCTAGTCACAACCGCGTTAATTGAATTCTTGGCAAAAGTATCATGCATTCATAGTTACAATTGCCTCGTCAACACTTATAATTTTCATAGAGCATAATGATCTCTCATTGTATCTCTTCTATGCATTCATGTTGAGAACCATTGGAGAATGATTTGAATTGTCGCATGCATCATCCAATTCAATAACTTAAGGAAAATTTGAGAGTTAATTAGTGCATCACGGTTAACTTGGGGTGTTGAGCATCATAGTTAATGAAAAACAATTGGAGAATCGATTCATATATAAATGTGTCATGTGTGGAGAATGGACCTCTAACTAATCCATCCATCATCTTGTTTCTCAAATCCGTTTATACAATCTGCCTAGTTTATTAACTTGTTTTATTTAATTTAATTTCGTCAAAACCTTAATCCCCCTTTACTTTAGTGTCCAATTTAGTTAGAAATCAATTTAGTTTGTGCTTTTAAGTGTTTTGATTCATTTTATTTCCCAATTTCGTCCAGATTCACCAAAGTGCTCAAAACTGCCCAGAAAGTGATTTTAAGGCAGTTTTGAGTGTTTTGGGTGATGTTTGAGTCTTTTGGTTTGTTTTAATGTTTTAAGTGTTTAGTTTTACATTCTTTGAGTTAGTTTAGTGTTTTATATTGTGTTTTTACGTTCTTGAGTCAAGTTATTACTTAATTTCGTCCAAATTTGTGTTTGTGCTCAAATCTGCCCAGAAAGTGGTTTTTAGGCAGATTTGAGTGTGTTTGTGTTGTTTTGAGTCTTTTGAGTCAATTTCACATTGATTAGCATCCCTAGTTAATCCCCGGTCTAGAACGATCCATATTTGCTCATTTACTACAATTGTCATCCATAGGGTTAATTTGTGTGTTTAACTATTTTCGCATCAAATTTTGGTGCCGTTGCCGGGGATTAGCAAAATTGCTAATCCCTTGTGTTTTTGCCGTATGTTTTTAGTGTAATTTACCTAGTTTTCTTATTTTGTTTTGTTTTCTTGGTTTAGGTACTAGTGCATGACGCGGAGTTCTCAAACTGTGCATGCACATATCTTGGACTTTAACGACGATTTTGAACGTGATTTGAGAAGAAAGAGGAGGCATCCCGAACCTAGTGAACCTAGTTCAAGTTCAGAGGCCGAATCTGAGTTTGAAAGTGTGGAAGAAGAAGTTATGGCAGCGGACAATCGGACCATTAAAGAGCTTTCGGCCTCGGGGTTGACCAATGCCGCACCATTATGCATTCAATACCCCGCGGCTGCCCAAGGCAAGACCGATGAATTCGAGTTGAAGTCAAGCTTGTTGCACCACATTCCGAAATACCATGGGCTTTCCATGGAAGATCCCAACAAGCATCTCAAGGAGTTCGAGGTTGTTTGTTCGAGCATGACACCCATAAATGTCGATGGGAACATTCTAATGATGAAAGCTTTTCCATTCTCTCTTGTGGAAAAGGCTAAGGATTGGCTTTATGAATTGGCACCCGGGACCGTTACTTCTTGGGAGAGCATGAAGAGAGCGTTCTTGGAGAAGTTCTTCCCTACTTCAAGAGTCATTCTCTTGAGGAAGAAAATTAGCGGAATCCAACAAAGTCAAGGAGAATCTTTTCCGGCATACTACGAGCGTTTTAAAGCCCTTGTTGCATCATGTCCTCAACATCAAATGAAGGAGGAGCTTCTCCTTCAATATTTCTATGAGGGCCTTCTTCCCATTGAAAGGCAAATGCTTGATGCTTCGGCGGGAGGTGCATTGGTGGACAAAACTCCTATGTCAGCCAAGACCCTAATTGCAAACCGTGCTCTAAATGCACAACAATATGAAGGACTTGGGCAAAGGGACCCCCCACGGCAACACTTGAATGAGGTAAGTTCTCAATCCGATATTCAATCTCAGATAGCTAATCTTACTTCTATTGTGTCTCAGATGGCCGAAGGAATGAAGATACAAGGACCGATTGTATGTGGTGTATGTTCTATCCAAGGAAACCCTTCGGAAAAATGCCCTCAATTGATTGAGAATGGGGGATGGGAGAGTGCAAATGCCATTGGATTTCCGAGCCACAATCAACCAAGGAATGATCCATATTCCAACACATACAATCCGGGTTGGAGAGACCATCCAAACTTCAAGTGGAGGGAACCTCAACAACCTCAACAACAAGGAGGCTTTAGACAACAACCCCCGGGGTTCTACACCAAGCCATTCGGCCCCAATCCAAACCAAGCACAACCTACCCAAAACAATCAAGGTACGTCGTTGGGCAATGAAACACTTCTTAAATTACTTACCAATTTGTCTCAGGGGCAAGAGGATCAAACCAAAGCCATGCAAAACCAAGACAAAAGGGTGGATCACTTGGAGAAACAAATTGGGCAGATTGCGGAATTTGTAGGACAATTCCGAGACAAAGGCAAGCTCCCTAGCTCAACCGTTGTCAATCCAAGGGGAGGGTGCGAATCTGCCAAGGCAATCATGTTGAGAAGTGGTAAGGAGGTCGGAACCACCTCAAGGCCATCCAAAACAAGTCAAGAAGAGGACATGTTGCTGCAAGAAGAGGAGGAACAAGCAAAGAAGGCCACGGCAAGGGTGAAAGAAACTTTGCCGCAGCCCCCTATTGTGCCAAAACCGTCCAACACGCCTAAGGTAAGTCCAAATTCGACTTTGTCAAGTTCTATTCCACTAAACGTGCCTTTTCCTCACAGATTTTTGCAAACAAAGAAGGAGGAGCATGAGAAGGACATTCTTGAGACGTTTAGGAAAGTTCAAGTCAATATCCCGCTCCTAGATGCCATAAAGCAAGTGCCCAAATACGCTAAGTTCTTAAAGGAATTGTGCACTACAAGGAAGAGGGCGTCACATAAAGAGGTAGTAAGGGTAAGTGAGAACGTTTCCGCTGTTTTACAAAGAAAGTTACCACCAAAGTGCAAAGATCCAGGTAGCTTTACAATCCCTTGTATTATTGGTCAAACTAAGTTCGAACATGCTATGTTAGACTTAGGAGCTTCAATTAACGTCATGCCATACTCTATTTATGCTTCAATGAACCTTGGTGACTTGAAAAATGATGGTGTGATTATTCAGTTGGCCGATAGATCTAATGCCTATCCAAAGGGCGTATTGGAAGATGTCTTAGTGCAGGTGAATAATTTGATCTTCCCAGCGGATTTCTATGTCCTTGAAATGGAGGAAACCACCCATGCTCCATCCTTGCCGATTCTTCTTGGGAGGCCATTCATGAAGACAGCCCGAACTAAGATAGACGTGTTTAAAGGCACTTTAACAATGGAATTCGATGGGGAAGTGATTGATTTTAATATTTCTGAAACTATGAGATTTCCTAAAGATGATCACTCATGTTTCTCTATTGATATTCTTGATTCTTTGGCGCAGGCACACCTTGATCAATTACATGGCGATGCACTTGAAACGGTCATTACAAATGGCATGGAAACGAAGGGTCACATGAATGGCACCATAGCAACCCACGGCATACAAATGAACAATTATGCCGTGGCCTTTGATGAAGATGTAATAGAGACCGTGGCAGCCCTAGAGTCATTGCCACGGCTCCAAGGTAAGTCCCCTAGTCCAATTTCCATTCCAATTTCAACTAATAAGTTGCTTCCTTTTATAGAACAACCACCTACCCTTGAGCTCAAACCGTTGCCAAATCACTTGAAGTATGTGTTTTTGGGAGAGCAAGACACATTGCCCGTCATTATAGCTTCATCACTCACGGAACAAGAGGAGGAGAAGTTGGTGAGGGTTCTCAAAGAGCACAAAACAGCCATAGGGTGGACTTTGGCCGACATCAAGGGTATAAGTCCTACCACGTGCATGCATCGAATTCTCATGGAAGAAGGCGCGAAACCATCAAGGGAAGCCCAACGTCGACTCAACCCACCAATGATGGAAGTAGTGAAGAAGGAAATCATCAAATTGCTTGATTGTGGCGTCATCTATCCCATCTCGGATAGTTGTTGGGTTTCACCGGTCCAAGTGGTTCCCAAGAAGTCCGGAGTCACGGTGGTGAAAAATGAAGAAGATGAACTTGTGCCTACACGCATTCAAACCGGTTGGAGGGTGTGCATTGACTATAGGAAGCTAAATGCGGCAACAAGGAAAGATCACTTCCCTTTGCCATTCATCGATCAAATGCTTGAAAGGTTAGCCGGTCATTCTTTTTATTGCTTTCTTGATGGTTATTCGGGATAGAATCAAATTGTCATAGCGCCGGATGATCAAGAAAAGACCACCTTTACTTGTCCATTTGGTACTTTTGCATATCGTCGTATGCCATTTGGTTTATGCAATGCACCGGCCACTTTCCAACGATGCATGGTAAGTATCTTCTCTGATTATGTTGAAAAGATAATTGAAGTATTTATGGACGATTTTAGTGTGTTTGGAGACTCATTTGATGCTTGTTTGCATAATCTCACTTTAATCTTGAAAAGATGCATGGAAACTAACCTTGTTTTGAATTGGGAAAAATGTCATTTTATGGTTAAACAAGGTATAGTTTTGGGTCATATCATCTCTGAAAAAGGAATTGAAGTTGATAAGTCTAAAATAGATCTTATACGTCACTTACCCTCGCCTACTTCGGTTAGAGAGGTCCGTTCTTTTCTTGGCCATGCAGGATTCTATAGACGATTTATCAAGGATTTTTCTAAAATTGCACAACCACTATGCCGTCTCCTACAAAAAGAAGTGGCGTTTGAATTCACTAAGGAGTGCACGGCATCATTCAACCAACTCAAGGAGTTGTTGACCACGGCACCCATTATTGTTCCCCCGGATTGGAGCCTCCCGTTCGAGCTTATGTGTGATGCGTCCGACTATGCTTTAGGAGCAGTTGTAGGACAAAGAAAGGACAAGAGGCCGCATGTCATCTACTACGCCTCACGGACGTTGAATGATGCTCAACTTAATTATTCCACAACCGAAAAAGAACTCTTGGCGATTGTATTTGCATTAGATAAGTTTAGATCATATCTTCTTGGTACTAAAGTAATTGTTTTCACTGACCATGCAGCCTTGAAGTATCTTCTCACCAAAAAGGAGGCTAAGCCAAGACTCATTCGTTGGATGCTCCTACTTCAAGAGTTCGATCTTGAAATCCGAGACAAGAAAGGGTGTGAAAACGTGGTGGCTGACCACCTAAGTAGAATGGTGCGTGAGGAAGAGTCCACCCCCATTTTAGAAACGTTTCCGGACGAGCAACTTCTGTCCATTGAGGTAAGAACCCCTTGGTATGCCGATTTGGTCAATTTCTTGGTGTCTAAGCAAGTTCCTAGTACCCTAAACAAGTTCCAACGTGATAAACTTGTTCATGATGCACGTTTTTATGTTTGGGATGATCCATATTTATGGAAATTCTGCCCAGATCAGATTGTGCGTAGATGTGTGCCCGAATCTGAATTTAATTCCATTCTTACATTCTGCCATACTTATGCATGTGGGGGACATTTTGGCACCCAAAGGACAGCCCTAAAGGTGTTACAATCTGGATTTTACTGGCCTACTCTCTTTAAAGATGCTAAAATGTTTTGTTTAACATGCGATAAGTGTCAAAGAACAGGTAACATAGGGCCTAAGGACCAAATGCCGCAACAATCTCTCTCCTTTGTGGAAATTTTTGATGTTTGGGGTATTGATTTCATGGGCCCCTTCCCTCCATCTTTTGGTTTCACTTATATCTTGCTAGCTGTCGATTATGTTTCCAAATGGGTGGAAGCCAAAGCCACCCGTACTAACGATTCTAAGGTTGTTGCAGATTTTGTGAAATCTAATATTTTTGCTAGGTTTGGGATGCCACGAGTTTTAATTAGTGATGGGGGTTCTCACTTTCGTAACCGCACCATTGAAGCTTTGCTCAAGAAGTACAACGTTACTCATAAGGTTTCCACACCTTATCACCCTCAAACCAATGGGCAAGCGGAGGTTTCAAATAGGGAGATCAAACAAGTCCTAGAGAAAACCGTGGGACCCTCAAGAAGAGATTGGAGTTTGCGCTTGGACGATGCATTGTGGGCCTATTGTACGGCTTACAAAACTCCCCTTGGCATGTCACCTTTTCGGCTTATATATGGTAAGCCATGTCATTTGCCCGTTGAGTTAGAGCACAAGGCACATTGGGCTGTGAAAACCTTCAATTTGGACATAGACGCTGCTGGAGTTCATAGGAAGCTCCAATTAGATGAACTTGAGGAGATTAGGAACGAGGCTTACGAGAATGCTCGCATCTACAAGGACAAGACGAAGGCTTATCATGATAAGATGCTTCGTACCAAAACGTTCTCCAAGGGGCAGAAAGTGTTGCTTTTTGATTCAAGACTTCGGTTATTCCCTGGTAAGTTACGTTCTAAATGGATTGGACCTCTTGTTGTTACTAATGTTTTTCCTCATGGTGCAGTCCAAGTCCAAAGCTTAAAAAGTGGCCACGAGTTCAAGGTGAACGGACATAGATTGAAGCCATACTATGAGAACTTTGTGGAGCATGTCGTGGAGGAGATCCCACTCCATGCCGTGGGCTCTAATGGAGCATGAACGTGTCTTCGTCCGGCTGCAAGACGTTAAAGAAAGCGCTACTTGGGAGGCAACCCATGCAATTCAACAAAGGAAGCTCAAGGAATCACTCCAATTCCAGATTTGCGTTCCTAAACCCTTCACTTTGTTGTTTATTTCGAATCTGCCTATTTAGTTGTTTTACTTGCTGTTTGTGTGTTTCTTTGTGTTTTGTGTGATTTTATGCTTGAAACATTGAGGACAATGTTTGATTTAAGTGTGGGGGGGTAACTAAGTGTTTTTGATGCAAATTCATGGGATTTTATCACCCTTTACTTATAGACTTGTTCCTTGCTGTTTTTAAGTGTTTTTAAGCAGTTTTGGTGTGTTTTAGTGTGTTTTGAAGTAAAAATCCGAAAATCACATAAAAATTTGAAAAATTTGTTTTAAAAACCCAAAAAGAGTTGTTTTCAAAGTGTTTTTGTGTGTTTGTTTTTGTTTTAGGGTACCTTCCAACACAATGATGAGGATTCGGTTTGTAATTACATGGCTGTTAAAGAGAGTGATTAACATGGATGAAAGTTTGATTTACTATTTGTGTATGCTTGGTTGTGGTTATAACTTATGACTTCACATGCAATCATAAAAAAATAAAAAATAAAAAATAAAAAATCAGTTTTTGTAACATGCTTGAAGGAAGGAACTCAAATTAACGCTACAACCTTGTGAGACTTGAGCCTAAACGTTTATTTGGAGAGTTAGAATCTGTGCATTTTTGTTTTCTAAGTCGTTGCATGATCTCATTATTCTTTGCTTGGTTACTACTTAGAGGCGTTTCATCATTTAGTTCCAAATGCTAGAACTCATGCCCATTTCATTCAAAGCATGTTATTGATTTGCATAACACAGATTCAAGATGAAGTTGTGTAGTGACCACCACCTTAGCCATATTGCCGTGTATCCCATGTCATTTTATGTTTAAGTTAACCCACATTATCCTCACCTAGCCTAGATTAGGACCATCCACACCCTTGTTCTTAAAGCTTAGTAAAGCATGATTCAAATTGAATTTCTTTCGATTTATGTTGGCAGAAAACAAGTGTGGGGGAAGTGTTCTTGTGTGAGAATTTGTGTGCCATAGGCACGGCATGAAAGAAAAGAAAAAGAAAAAAAAAAAAAACAAAGGCGTGAAAAGTATGAAAAAGAGTTGAAAAGTTGTGAAAAAGAATTCCAAAGTATTGTTTGTTGAAGTAAGGGTCCAAAACAATGAATTCGGCCCTAAGGAGTTGTCTAAGTCTTCCCCTTGTGTTTTAAAGTTAATTTCTGCAATCTAAATGAATTCTAAGTCTTAAGTACACTACTTTGCTTACTATTACTTGAAGAACGCTTGTTCTCCTTATCTTTTCTTTGTTAACCACTACCCCAAGCCCCGTTACAACCCTTGACTTCATTCTTGAGTGTTATGTGTTTCAATTTGTGGAGTTTGAATTTGGTATGAGCATATGGTCATTAGTTATCGTATCTAAGTAGTAGCATTCCATTCATGAGATCATTTTTAAACATGCTTATTAACTCCATAAATTGCGTTCTTTGTTATACGTATATGTGAGCATTCGTTTTCATATTTACATCAATCTTCTCACATATAACTAGTATAGGGTGTGTAGTTAGAAAATCTGAGTGAAAATTGAGTGTATATCTTGTAAGGATTGAGCAAATTCTCTAAGGCATGTTACTACATTCAAAACATTCTTTTAATCGATTAATTGTGAACTAGTAAGTGGTGACTATGATTAAGTATGTTTTCAATTGTAAAGATGACTCAAATCTGTGAGGATGATGATTTTTAACTTGTCATGTACCATTGGAAATCCCTGAGGTGAACGTTGGAAGGTTTAGGTTATGTTTTGTTTCTTTGTTTTGCTCGAGGACTAGCAAAAGCTAAGTGTGGGGGAATTTGATAGAAGCATATTTATGCGCCTTAGTTAGCTAGTTCTTATGCATTTATGTTGTGTTTTCTTACTTAATTTAGTGTTTAAAGTCATTTTCGTGTGTTTATAGGTTCATATGGCTAAGGATGCAAAAGGATGCCTTTCGGAGCCTTTTGGAGCAAATTAGAGATTGGAATGGATTGCATATGCTTAAAGCCAAGTAAATGGACGAAATTGAAGACCAAAGGAATGAAAATGAAGAACAAAGAGTTCACATTCATCACCAACACAACCATGCATCCACACATTCTTTCTCCATCATTGCCGTGCAAAACACCATCATTGCAGCCACATGCACATTCCACTTCATCATTTCAGATTTCCACCATCAACAAAGAACCATTCATTAATCATTTACACTTTAATCATTCAACCACATTCACACATCACCCATTCACCTTTGTGCCATGCTTCTACCTTTGTTCAAGCCCTTCCACATAACCTGCCTTCATTCATTCAGAAAATGCATTCCTTGCCGTGGCTAACATGCACTTGTTCCCCTTTCATCATTCCCTTTATTCTTTCATCATTCCATCCACTCATTCATCAAACCACTCCCATCCATTTCATCATTGCAAACATTCAAACAAACACCACACAATGCCGTGGCTCCTATCCCATTTCCAGATTTCCCCTTTGCATTTCCCCTTCATAAATCAGCCACATGCACTTTAATCATTCAATCACACCAACACACATTCAATCTCCAACCTTTCACATGCATTCCATCTTTTAATTTAATCACATGCACTCATGCACATTCACCTTAATCATTCACATAGCTTTAATCCACATGCATTTCCACCTAGATTTCCACCTCACAACCACCAGAAATCAACCAAAACCGTGCATTCCCTTTCATTTCTGTCAAAGCACATGCATTTCCACCCTTTAATCACATGCACAAACAGCCACATGCATCTCCCATCACCATTTCAGCTTTCCACCTAATTCCTAGTCATCATGTTCCCCCCATTTCACCTATAAATAAGCATGCATTGCAGCCACAAACAACACACTCTTCCATTTCAGAAAACCATCTCTCATACACATTCATTCACGCCAGAAATTCCTCCCCTCTCTCTAGCACTACCATACTTCACCATTCTTCATATTTTCTGCCCAAAAACACTCCTTACCTTCCCCTACATCCATCCCTACCCTAAACACATCCTTCTACATCATCCATAACCCCCAAAACTCACCAAAACCCCTTGTGCTGCAGCAACTAGAGGAGAAGAGGCCTAAACGTTCATACAATTCAAGATTGAGTTGTTGGAATTTTTAGGTGTACTTCGATTCTTGTTTTCAATGTTTACTTTGTTATTACTCTCTAAGTTTGTTGTAATCATGAGTGGCTAAACCCCTAATTAGTTAGGGGAAAGTTTGAAGCCATGAACATGTTTGAAATATGAATTGATTTCTTCCAATTGTGATTTGTTAATTTGTGATTGCAATTCAATTATCATGTTTATTAAAGACTTGTTTTTGTATGTTGATTAGGGATGCATACTTAGTCTTCATGCATAAACTCGATGCTAGTTTATAAACGAGTTTCACCTAATCGTCACAAGTTTATAAACATGAGTAGTGAAGGTTGCTAGTCACAACCGCGTTAATTGAATTCTTGGCAAAAGTATCATGCATTCATAGTTACAATTGCCTCGTCAACACTTATAATTTTCATAGAGCATAATGATCTCTCATTGTATCTCTTCTATGCATTCATGTTGAGAACCATTGGAGAATGATTTGAATTGTCGCATGCATCATCCAATTCAATAACTTAAGGAAAATTTGAGAGTTAATTAGTGCATCACGGTTAACTTGGGGTGTTGAGCATCATAGTTAATGAAAAACAATTGGAGAATCGATTCATATATAAATGTGTCATGTGTGGAGAATGGACCTCTAACTAATCCATCCATCATCTTGTTTCTCAAATCCGTTTATACAATCTGCCTAGTTTATTAACTTGTTTTATTTAATTTAATTTCGTCAAAACCTTAATCCCCCTTTACTTTAGTGTCCAATTTAGTTAGAAATCAATTTAGTTTGTGCTTTTAAGTGTTTTGATTCATTTTATTTCCCAATTTCGTCCAGATTCACCAAAGTGCTCAAAACTGCCCAGAAAGTGATTTTAAGGCAGTTTTGAGTGTTTTGGGTGATGTTTGAGTCTTTTGGTTTGTTTTAATGTTTTAAGTGTTTAGTTTTACATTCTTTGAGTTAGTTTAGTGTTTTATATTGTGTTTTTACGTTCTTGAGTCAAGTTATTACTTAATTTCGTCCAAATTTGTGTTTGTGCTCAAATCTGCCCAGAAAGTGGTTTTTAGGCAGATTTGAGTGTGTTTGTGTTGTTTTGAGTCTTTTGAGTCAATTTCACATTGATTAGCATCCCTAGTTAATCCCCGGTCTAGAACGATCCCTATTTGCTCATTTACTACAATTGTCATCCATAGGGTTAATTTGTGTGTTTAACTATTTTCGCATCACTCCTAATCCCCGGTTAAGAACGATCCCTACTTATACTTATACTACAATTGACAAAAAGAGGGTTTAATTTGTGTGCGTATAAATCACGCATCACATGGCAAAGTGAAAGAAGCAATCAGCCGGCACTTGGAGTCAGTCTTCCGAGTTGGAGCCAACTGCCTGGAATCTATTCCTGATTGCTTACCTAGCGTTGCTCTCGAGTAGTCATCTTCAACGGTTGATACACTTCCACAGAAGGGACCACTTCTGCAAAGGGGAGCGAGTAAGGCAAGTGAAAATGATACATTGAAGCATGTGGAGACAAACATAGGCTGAGTTATCCTCCAACCCTTTTCAATACGAATTGGAAAGATTGAACAAAGAAACAGACCAAAGGGGTAAGCTCAGACCTTCGGGGAAGACCAATTGAATCCTGCTGCCCAGTTCAAGAGTAGCACAAAGGAAAATCAATGATGGGCGGAAACCAGTTCAAGAGTAAGCCTGTGGAATCACAAAGTTCAAAGTCTCAATGCAATCACCAAGGAGAAGAGGGAATTTACACTCCATAACCAGATTTGCGTCCCTAAACTCTTCTCTTTGTCAATTACATTCTGGCATGTTTAGTATGTTTAAATGCTTTTTGTGTGTTTACTTATGTTTTGTGTGAATCTATGCTTAAAACATTGAGGACAATGTTTGATTTAAGTGTGGGGGGGTAACTAAGTATATTTGATGCAAATTCGTGGGATTTTATCAACCATTACTTCAAATGTTGTTCCTTGCTGTTTTAAGGTGTTTTTAAGTTGTTTTAGAGTGTTTTAGTATGTTTTGTTTTTATAACTCCGAAAATCACATAAAAATTTGAAAAACATGTTTTAAAAAGCCTAAAAAGAGTGTTTTGAGTCGTTTTTGTGTGTTTGTGTCTTAGGGTACCTTCCAACACAATGATAAGGATTTGGTTTGTAATTGCATGACTGTTAGAGAGAGTTATAAACATGGATGAAAGTTTGATTTACTCTTGGTATATGCTTGGTTATGGTTATAATGTATGACTTCACATGCAATCATAAAAGAAAAATTCGTTTTTGTAACATGCTTGAAGGAAGGAACTCAAACAAACGCTACAACCCTGTGAGACTCGAGCCATTACCTTCTTTGGAGAGTTCTTTTCTGTGATTCTTTATTTTCTAAAGTTGTTGCATGATCTCATTATTCCTTGCTTGGTTGCTACTTAGAATGCAATTGTATCATGATAGAACTAAATGCTAGAACTTATATCCGTTTCATTCAAAGCATGACATTGAATTGCATAACACATATCAAGATGAAGTTGTGTAATTGCCACCATAACCAAATAGCCTTACTTCCCATATTTCGTATTTGTTATTAGTTTTAACCCCGTTGAGCCTCGTTTAGCCTATTTTCTTTGCTAACCACATCACCCCTTACCTAGCCTAGATTAGGACCATCCGTACCCTTGTTCTTGAAGCATAGTAAGCATGACGGATAATGAATTCCTTTTGATTAATATGCTGCAGAAAATAAGTGTGGGGGAAGGGATTTTTGTGTGTATGTATGTGCCTAAGTCTTAAAGGAGGCACGGGAAAAAGAAAAAAAAAAGTGAGAAAAAGAAGAAGAAAAGAAAGAAAAGAAAAAAAAAAGTGAAAATAAGTGAGAATGGACTCACAAGTGTGATTGTTGAAGAAAGGGCCCAAAAAGTTTGAATATGGCCCTAAGTTTTGTGACTTCCCCTTGGGTGTTCAGAGTTGACTTCTGCGTTCTAAAGGGAATTCTAAGTGCCTAATTCAATACTTTGCTCACTATTGCTTTAAGAATGTTTGTTTATCCTTCACCTTTCATTGTTAGCCAATACCCTAGCCCCGTTTCAACCCTTATGCTTCTATCTTGAGTGTTATGTATTTCAATTTGTGGAGTTTGAACTTGGTATAAGCTTATGGTGTCACAGGTTCTCGCTTCTAAGTAGTAGCATTCCATTCATGAGATCATACCTAAACATGCTTATTAACTCCAGAAATTGCTCTCTTTATGATACATATATGTGAGTGTTCGTTTTCATGTTTACATCAATCTTCTCACATATAACTAGTTTAGGGTGTGTAGTCAGAAAATCTGAGTGAAAATTGAGTGCATATCTTGTAAGGAATTGAGCAAATTCTCTAAGGCATGTTACTACATTCAAAATATAGTTTTAAATGCTTAATTGTGAATTAGTATGTGGTGACTATGATTAAGTATGTACTTAAGTGTAAAGATAACCAAAATCTGTGGGAATAATGATTTTTAACATGTCATGTGCATTGGAAATCCCTGAGACGATTGTTGGAAGGTGTAGGTTGTGTTTTGTTCGTTTTGTTTTGTTTTTGGTTTCTTTTGTTTTGTTTTGCTCGAGGACTAGCAAAAGCTAAGTGTGGGGGAATTTGATAGGAGCATATTTAGGCGATTTACTTAGCTTGTTTTCGTGCATTTATATTGTTAATTCATAGTTGTTTTTGGCGTTTAAGCCATTTTCGTGTGTTTTTAGGTTCATGTGGCTAAGGAAGCAAAAAGATGCATTTTGGAGCATTTTGGAGCAAAATTGGACTTGGAAGGGATAACTTATACTTGGAGCAAAAGGAATGGACGAAATTGAAGAGTTGATGTCACAAGGATTCCTACTTGAAGTAGCCACACACCTTCCACATTTCAGCCACATGCACTTGTTCCTCCATCATTGCACCAACAACAACATTGCACATGCACTCCCTTTAATTAATTAACCCACATGCACCCTTTATTCTTTCATCATTCCAGCCACTCCACAATCCCATTCATCAACACATGCATCCACATGCATTCACCCTTTAAACCATTAAATCCACATGCTTTCCTATTCAATTAAATCAGCCACATGCATTCATCATCATAACCTAGCTGTCATTCCACTTCATTGCACATGCATCTTCAAATAAATCAGATTTCCATCATATTCACATGCATTCCATCCTTTAAAACATTGCACATGCACTCCCTTTAATTAATTAAGCCACATGCACTCCCATCCATTTCATCATTGCAGCCAACACATGCTTTCACATGCATTTTCAGATTGTCCCCTTGCACATGCAGCCACATATTCATTGCACATGCAATTCCAACCCACATGCATCCTTTAATCATTCAAACATGCAGCCACATTCCCTCCTAGCTGTCATGTTCCCCCCATTTCACCTATAAATAAGCATCCATTGCATTCATTCTCATTCACACTCCTCCATTTCAGAAATTCATCCATTGTACATACCACAACACAAACCCTTCCATTTTCAGAATGTAGACCATCACAAACTGCCCTTGGTGCCGTGGCCTTGAGGCACCACTCCCTTACAATCCAAACACCATCCTTCCATCTTCACCACTCCCCAAACCATTCACACCATCAAACTATCCTTAGACCTTGTGCTACAACGAAGAGGAAGAGAAGAGTGCCTAAACGTTCATACAATTCAAGTTTGAGTTGTTGGAATGTTTAGGTGTTTCTTTGATTTCAATGTTTAATTTCAATAATCTTTGTTTTGTACGAATGAGGAATGGAAGAGAAGAGGACCTAAACGTTCATACAATTCAAGTTTGAGTTGTTGGAATGTTTAGGTGTTTCTTTGATTCTCTTTGTTTTGTACCATGAGGAACTAAATCCCCCTTTGGTTAGGGGGTGATTCGAATATATGTTTATGCTTGCATTTTGATTTGAATACTTCTAATTGCGTTTCATAAGTTGTGGATTCAATTCGTTTAACTGTTTGATTGATAACTTATTTATGTATGTTCATTGAGAGTGCACACTTAATTTTCATGCATGAATATGACGCTAGAATATAAGTGAGTTTCACCTAATCGTTATGAACTTATATTCACAAGTAGTGGAGGTTGCTTATAAACAATCGCGTTAAATGAATTCTTGGCATAAGTTTCATGCAATCCATAGTAACGAATGCCTCGTCAACACTTATAATTTTCATAGAGCGTAATGATTCTTGCTTGTATCTCTTCTATGCATTCATGTTGAGGACTTGTGGGGAATGTTTTGAATTGTTGTATGCGCTAACCCATCCAATTCAATAACGTTAGGAAGATTTGAAGGTTAATTAGTGCATCACGGTTAACCCGGGGTGTTGAGTTTCATGGTTTATTGAAATGCAATTGGAAATCATTTTATTATGCAAGTATAACATGTATGGAGATGAACCCCTTAGCCATTCTATCATCCATTCATTCCATTCCATCAAATTCGTTTTACAATCTGTTTCGTTTATTACTTTGTTTTGTTATTTCAATTTTCGTATAAATCTAAATCCCCCTTTACTTTAATGTCCAATTTAGTTAGAAATCAATTTAGTTTGTGCTTTTAAGTGTTTTGATTCATTTTATTTCCCAATTTCGTCCAAATTCACCAAAGTGCTCAAAACTGCCCAGAAAGTGATTTTAAGGCAGTTTTGAGTGTTTTGGGTGATGTTTGAGTCTTTTGGTTTGTTTTAATGTTCTAAGTGTTTAGTTTTACATTCTTTGAGTTAGTTTAGTGTTTTATATTGTGTTTTTACGTTCTTGAGTCAAGTTATTACATAAATTCGTCCAAAGTTCTCAAAGTGCTCAAAACTGCCCAGAAAGTGATTTTAAGGCAGTTTTGAGTGTTTTGGGTAATGTTTGAATCTTTTGGTTTGTCTTAGTGTTTTAAAGTTTAGTTTTGCATTCTTTGAGTCTAGTATAGTGTTTCATATTGTTATTTTACGTTTTTGAGTCAAATCCAAGTGGTTAACAATCCCTCCTAATCCCCGGTCTAGAACGATCCCTACTTATACATATACTACAATTTGACGAAAAGAGGGTTTAATTTGTGTGCGTATAAATCCCGCATCAATGCCCCGTCAACACTTATAATTTTCATAGAGCGTAATGATTCTTGCTTGTATCTCTATTATGCAATCATGTAGGGGACTTGTGGGGAATGTTTTGGGTTGTCGTATGCAATCATCCAATTCAATAACATTAGGAAGATTTGAAGGTTAATTAGTGCATCACGGTTAACTTGGAGTGTTGAGAATTAATGATTTATTGAAATGCAATTGGAAATCGTTTTATTATGCAAGTATAACATGTATGGAGATGAACCCCTTAGCTAGCCTTCATTCCATTCAATTCTATCACACATTCACATTTACATTTTGCTTTTACTTACAATCTGTTCTTTTAGTTTAAATTCGTCAAAACCTAAATCCCCCTTTACTTTCTTGTCAAATTAGTTAGAAATCAATTTAGTTTGTGTTTATAAGTGTTGTGATTCAATTTGTTACATAAATTCGTCCAAAGTACTCAAAGTGCTCAAAACTGCCCAGAAAGTGATTTTAAGGCAGTTTTGAGTGTTTTGGGTAATGTTTGAGTCTTTTGGTTTGTTTTAGTGTTCTAAAGTTTAGTTTTGCATTCCTTGAGTCTAGTATAGTGTTTCATATTGTTATTTTACGTTTTTGAGTCAAATCCAAGTGGTTAACAATCCCTCCTAATCTCCGGTCCAGAACGATCCCTACTTATACTTATATTACAATTGACAAAAAGAGGGTTTAATTTGTGTGCGTATAAATCACGCATCAAGAATCTAGGGTGCATGTGGGTTAGAAATGCATGTGGGTGAATGTTTGAATGATTAAAGGGGAAACATGACAGCTAGGTTGGTTGGTGGCTGCCATGGAGGTGTGGAATGATGGAATTGCACAAGGGGAATGCATGTGCACGGTTTTGGTGTGGAGAAATGATTATGGATGCATGTGTTGAATGATTTCTTGGTGAGGGATGTGGAGTGGCTGGAATGATGAAAGAATAAAGGGTGCATGTGGGTTAATTAATTAAAGGGAGTGCATGTGCAATGTTGTTGTTGGTGCAATGATGGAGGAACAAGTGCATGTGGCTGAAATGTGGAAGGTGTGTGGCTACTTCAAGTAGGAATCCTTGTGACATCAACTCTTCAATTTCGTCCATTCCTTTTGCTCCAAGTATCAGTTATCCCTTCCAAGTCCAATTTTGCTCCAAAATGCATCTTTTTGCTTCCTTAGCCACATGAACCTAAAAACACACGAAAATGGCTTAAACGCCAAAAACCACTATGAATTAACAATATAAATGCACGAAAACAAGCTAAGTAAGTCGCCTAAATATGCTCCTATCACTAGGCCCTTTGTTTTATGTCCAAAGTGCATACAAGGCTTTCAAATTCGTCCAACACTTTGGCTCCAAGCATATGCTATCCATTCCAAGCCCAATTTTGCTCCAAAATGCTCCAAAATGCATCTTTTTGCTTCCTTAGCCATATGAACCTAAAAACACACGAAAATGGCTTAAACTACTAAAACAATTATGAATTAACAACATAGATGCACGAAAACAAGCTAAGTAAGTCGCCTAAATATGCTCCTATCACTTTCCCATCCACCATTTTCAATGAGTTGTGGGCACTTCTCAGAAGCATGTCCTTGGATAGAACACACTCCACATACAGTTGGTCCTTGCACCCTCATTCCTTCGGCCATCTGAGACACAATGGAAGTAAGATTAGCTAATTGTGAATGAATGTCGGGTGTGGAATTTACCTCATGTACTTGCTGCTGTGGGGGTCCTCTTTGGCCTACTCGTTCGTATTGTTGAGCATTCAACGCTCGGTTAGCAATCAAAACCTTTGCATCCCTGGGTGTCTTGTCCACCAATGCTCCACCCGCCGAGGCATCGAGCATTTGACGTTCAATTGGTAGGAGCCCCTCGTAGAAGTATTGTAGAAGCAACTCCTCCTTCATCTGATGTTGTGGACACGAAGCAACAAGAGATTTAAAACGTTCATAATACGTAGGAAAGGACTCACCTTCTTCTTGTTGGATCCCACTTATCATTTTACACAAAAGGATGATGCGAGAAGTTGGGAAAAACTTCTCCAGAAAAGCCCTCTTCATGCTCTCCCATGATGTGACGGTTCCGGGAGCTAAGTCATATAACCAATCCTTGGCTTTGTCCATTAAAGAGAATGGAAAAGCCTTCATCTTCAATATACTTCCATCGACATTGATGGGAGTCATGCTTGAACATACCACCTCGAATTCCTTCAGGTGCTTGTTCGGATCCTCCATGGACAACCCATGGTACTTCGGAATATGGTGGAGCAAACTGGACTTCAACTCGAACTCGTCGGTCTTCCCCTCGGAAGGTGGGGGATATTGGATACACAAGGGTGCTGCATTATCCAATCCCGAGGCCGAAACCTCCTTGAGTGTCCGGGTGTCCACGGCCATGACTTGTGGTTCTTCAAATACCCTTGCCGTGGGTTCCTCCTCCTCCTCTTCTAGGACTTGTTCTTCGAGGTCAGATTCCGGGCTTTGTGGATTTGGTTCGTGTTGCTTCCTCTTCCGTCTCAAAGTCCTCTCAAAATCACTGTCAAAGTCCAAGATATTCTCACGAATCGATTGAGAACTCCGAGTCATACACTAGTACCTAAAACAAGAGAAAGAACACAAGGTCAGAAACTTTAACAAACTAAAAATAAACAGAAAATAACAATCCAAGGGATTAGCAAAGTTGCTAATCCCCGGCAACGGCGCCAAAAATTTGATGCTAACTAAATAAGCACACAAATTAAAACCCTCTTGTGACAATTGTAGTATAAGTATAAGTAGGGATCGTTCTTAACCGGGGATTAGAAGGTATTGCAAAATCACTTGGAAACTGACTCAAAAATGTAAAACAAAGGTTAAAACACTAAACTAGACTCAAAGAATGCAAAACTAAACAATAAAAACACTAAAACAAATCAAAAGACTCAAAACAGCACCAAAACTGCCTTAAAAACACTTTCTGGGCAGTTTTGAGCACTTTGGTGAATTTGGACGAATTTGGGTAATAACTTGAATCAAAACACTTAAAAACACAAACTAAGACACTTTCTAACTAAATTGGACACTAAAGTAAAGGGGGATTGAAGTTTTGACGAAATTAAACTAGATGCACAGATTGTAATTTAAAGGCAGAATGTAAATATGAATGTGATGAAAATATGGATGAATGCTAGCTAGAAGGTTCTTCTCCACACATGTCACACTTGCATACAATTTGATTTTCAGTTGGTCTTTCGATGAATTATGAACCTCGACACTCCAAGTTAATTAGGTCCGCTTAAATTAACCTTCAGATTTCCCTAGAATCATTGAATTGGATGAATATGCATCGCAACCAAATTATTCCTAACAAGTTCTCTATATGAACAGCATGATAAAGATACAAGTTAGAATCATTACGTTCTTTGGAAATCATAAGCATCGACAAGGCATTTGTAACTATGAAAAGCATGATACTCTTGCCAGGAATTCATTTAACGCGATTGTTTATAAGCAACCTCCACTACTTGTGAATATAAGTTCATAACTATTAGGTGAAATTCACTTATATTCTAGCGTCATATTCATGCATGAAAATTAAGCGTGCACCCTCAATAAACATACACAAATAAGTTATCAATCAAGCAGTTAAACAAATTGAATCCACAATACGTGAAATTCCAACCAAAAGTAATCAAATCATATTGCAAGCATAAACATGGTTCCGAATCACCCCCTAGCTAAATAGGGGTTTAGCCTCTCATGTTCACAAAAAGAGAAATACAATTGAATTTAAACATAAAGCACCAAGGATTGATTACACCTAGAACACCCAATGAATCCACTTGAATTTCTGCGCGTCTAAGCTCCTCTTTCCTCTTCTCCTTGCTGCGGCAGTGAGGTTAAATGGTGTTTTTGGATGATTTTCTGGTTTAGGGATGGATGTATGGTGATATGGTGGTGCGGCAAGGTTTGTGGAAAGTGTGTGGAGGTGTGGAATGGAGGGGAGAATGGTGGAAAGGCTGCGGCAATGGTGGGAAGTGTGTGGAAGATGGCTGGAATGAAGGGGGAATGCACGGCAGAGAAGGGTTTTGGTATGGTGGCTGCGGATTAAAGGGGGAAAATTAGGGTGAATGATGGTGGCTGAATAGAATGAAGAATGAATAAAATGTGAAGGAGCTAGGGTGAATAATAGGTGCGGCTGAGATGGGAGGAGAAGAATTAGGGTGAATTGGATGGGGACTTGCGGCTGAGATGGATTTTGAATGAATGAATGGCTACGGATTCAAGGGAGTGTATAGAAGGGTGCGGCTAGGTTGTAAAATGTGTAGGGTTTCAGAAAATAAACCCTAGCTTATTAAAATTAGATTAAAGTTAATTCAAAGGCTGCTAGAATTAGGGAATTAAATCAGAAATTAAAGGGGATGGCTTAATAGGTGCGGCTAGGGTTTAGGGTTAGGGTTTTTGTGCATAAAAATGGGACCAAAGTGGGGCCCTTGCACGGCAAGGGAAGGAAAGAAGGGGAAAGGCACGGCAAGGGCTGGAATTTGGGCTAGGGCCTTTGTTTTGTGTCCTAAAGTGCATACGAGGCCTATAAAGTTGCTAGAAAATATGGACGTTTAGATTAGGAAAGGTTACCAAAACTGGAAACTTAGGGTTAACTTTCCTACTTCAAGTAGGAATCCTTGTTTGAGTAGGAATCCTCGTTTTGGTAGGAATTCATCGTTGGAGTAGGAATTCATCGTTTCTTCAAGTCTTCAACTCATTCATTCCTCTTTTGCTCCAAAAGGCTCCAATTTGCATCTTCTTGCACACTTTGGCCTTATAATCTGAAAATGCACAAAAGTGACTTTAAACACTAAAATAGCTAAGGAAACACAACATAAATGCACGAGAACAAGCTAATTAAGTCGCATAAATATGCTCCTATCAGATTTCCAATGCACATGACATGTTAAAAATCATTATTCCCACAGATTTTAGCCATCTTTATACTCGAGCACATGCTTAATCATAGTCACTACTTACTAGTTCACAAATAACCACTTAAAACGATGTTTTGAATGTAGTAACATGCCTTAGAGAATTTCCTCAATTCCTTACAAGATATGCACTCTATTTTCACTCAGATTTTCTAACTACACACCCTACACTTAGTTATATGTGAGAAGATTGATGTAAATATAAAAACGAATGCTCACATATATGTATAACAAAGAACGAAATTTCCGGAGTTAATAACATGTTTAGATATGATCTCATGAATGGAACGCTACTACTTAGATGCGAGAACCAGTGACACCATATGCTCAAACCAAATTCAAACTCCACAAATTGAAACACACAACACTCAAGATTAAAGTCAAGGGTTGTAACGGGGCTTGAGGAGTTGGCTAACAACGAAAGGATAGGGAAAACAAACGTTCTTTAAAGCAATAGTAAGCAACATAATGAAATTGAACTTAGAATTCCCCTTAGAATACAGAAATCAACTTTTAAACTCAAAGGGAAGGTTCAAGCAATCAATTAGGGCCGAATTCAATGTTTTGGACCCTTCCTTCAACAAACAACACTTGAGAACACTTTTTCACATCTTTTCAACTCCTTTTTCATTCTTTTCACAACTTTTCTTTTTTTCTTCTTATTTTCCACGAAATTTTTTTTTTTCTTCTTTTTTTTTTTCTTTTCTTTGCCGTGCCTCATTCAAGACTTTGGCACACCCATATATCAAGAATCCTTCCCCCACACTTGTTTTCTGCAATGCAATGATCAAAAGGAATTCATCTTGAGTTATGCTTTTACTATGCTTCAAGAACAAAGGTATGGGTGGTCCTACTTTAGGCTAGGTGAGGATAATTGTGGGTTAACAAAGAAAGTAGGCTACTCAAGGCTCAACGGGGTTAAATCCTACAAAACAAATGAAATAGGGAAATATGGCAATTTGGCTATGGTGGTCACTACACAACTTCATCTTGAATATGTGTTATGCAAATGAATAACATGCTTTGAATGAATTGGGCATGAGTTCTAGTGTTTGGAACTAAATGATGAAACGCCTTCTAAGTAGCAACCAAGCAAAGAATAATGAGATCATGCAACCACTTTTAGAAAACAACAATGCACAGATTATTAACTCTCCAAATAAACGTTTAGGCTCAAGTCTCACAAGGTTGTAGCGTTAGTTTGAGTTCCTTCCTTCAAGCATGTTACAAAAACTGATTTTTTCTTTTATGATTGCATGTGAATTCATAAATTATAACCACAACCAAGCATGAACCAAAGAGTAAATCAAACTTTCATCCATGTTTACAACTCTCTTTAATAGTCATACCATTACAAACCGAATCCTCATCATTGTGTTGTAAGGTACCCTGAGACACAAAAACAACTCTTTTTGGGTTTTTTGAAACAATTTTTCAAATTTTTATGGGATTTTCGAATTCTTAAGTCAAAACACACTAAAACAGTTTAAAAACACTTAAAAACAGCAAGAAACAACATTAGAAGTTATGGTGGATAAAACCCTACGAATTTGCATCAAAACACTTTAGTTACCCCCCCACACTTAAATCAAACATTGTCCTCAATGTTTCAAGCCTACACTCACACAATTAACAAACAAACAAACAAAACAACAACTAAACAACCTAACATGGCAGAAACGAAATAGCAACAAAGAGAAGAGTTTAGGAACGCAAATCTGGAATTGGAGTGCTTTCTAGGTCTTCCTTTGTTGAATGCATGGGTTGCCTCTGATAGGAGCATATTCATGCGACTTAAATGGCTTGTTCTCGTGCATTTACGTTATGTTTCTTTAGTTATTTTAGTACTTTAAGCTATTTTCGTGTGTTTGTAGGTCCAAAGGGCTAAAGGAGCAAAAAGATGCATTTTGGAGACTTTTGGAGCACTTTTGGGCTAAGGACGGATAGCTTATGCTTGAAGCCAAAGTGTTGGACGAAATTGAAGACCTAATTGGAGCCAAAGTGTTGGAACCTTGTTCTCTTTAGTTTTAGGACATTTAAACCTTTCCTAATCCCAATCATGCCATGCATAACACACATCCATTCTAACACATTGTCATTGCACATGCATTTCCTTCATTAGTTAACCCACATGCACTTATCACTTATCATCACCACATATCATATCACTTAATCACTTATCACTTATCATCACCACTTAACCACTTATCATATCATAACCACATATCATATCACTTATCACTTATCACTTAACATATCATCCACCTACTTCACCTACAACATCCACCTACTTCACCTACAACATCCACCTACTACCTACTTCACCTACAACATCCACCTACTTCACCTACAACATCCACCTACTTCACCTACAACATCCACCTACTTCACCTACAAATAACATAGCCATATGTTCCCTCCACTACTCCTATAAATACCCTTGCATTCATTCATTCATGGAGATCTCATTTTCATACACAACACACCACAAACACTTCCATTCCTTCTCTTTGCCGTGAGTTCCCTTGTAATCCAAAAACCATCTTTCCATTTCCATCACTCCTCACTCCATTCCACACTTCCATTCCCCCAAACCAACTATCCTTAGACCTTGTGCTACAACAACGAGGAAGAGAAGAGTGCCTAAACGTTCATACAATTCAAGTTTGAGTTGTTGGAATGTTTAGGTGTTTCTTTGATTTCAATGTTTAAATTCAATTCTCTTTGTTTGTACGTATGAGGAATGGAAGAGAAGAGTGCCTAAACGTTCATACAATTCAAGTTTGAGTTGTTGGAATGTTTAGGTATTTCTTTGATTTCAAAGTTATAATAAACTAAACCCCCTTTAGCTAGGGGGTGATTCGAAATATATGTTTATGCTTGCATTTTGATTTGATTAATTCTAATTGCGTTTCATAAGTTGTGGTTCAATTTGTTTAACCGTTTGATTGATAACTTATTTATGAATGTTTATTAAGAATGCGCGCTTAATTTTCATGCATCAATATGACGCTAGAATATAAGTGAGTTTCACCTAATAGTTACGAACTTATATTCACAAGTAGTGGAGGTTGCTTATAAACAATCGCGTTAAATAAATTCTTGGCATAAGTTTCATGCGTAGTCCATAGTAACGAATGCCTCGTCAACACTTAAAGTTTTCATGATGCTTAATGATCTTTGATTGTATCTTTATTGTGCTTTTCACGTAAAGGACTTTTGGAGAATGTAGTGAATTGCGTTGCGCTAACCCATCCAATTCATTAACTTAAGGAAAACTTGACGGTTAATTTAAGCGGACCTAATTAACTTGGGGTGATGAGAATTCATAATTTATTGAAATGTAATTGGAAATCTTTTTATTATGCAAGTGTAACATATGTGGAGATGACCCCCTTAGCTATTCTATCATCCATTCATTCCATTTCATCAATTTCATATTTACATTCTGTCTAGTTTATTTAACTTGTTTCGTTATTTCAATTTTCGTATAAACTTAAATCCCCCTTTACTTTAATGTCAATTTAGTTAGAAATCATTTTAGTTTGTGTTTTTAAAAGCATTTTGAGTCTTTGGTTTGTCTTAGTGTTTTAAAGTTTAGTTTTACATTCTTTGAGTCTAGTTTAGTGTTTTATATTGTGTTTTTACGTTTTTGAGTCAAATCCAAGTGATTAACAATCCCTCCTAATCCCCGGTCCAGAACGATCCCTACTTATACATATACTATAATTTGACGAAAAGAGGGTTTAATTTGTGTGCGTATAAATCACGCATCAGCCTCCCAAGTAGCGCTTGCTTTAACGTCGTACAACCGGACGAAGAACCCAATCACTCTAGATTGGAGCCCACGGCATCCAAGGGGGTGTCATCCACGATGTGCTCCACAAAGTTCTCATAATAGGGCTTCAAACGATGCCCGTTCACCTTAAATTCATGTCCCGTTTTAAGCTTTGGATTTGGACTGCACCATGAACAAAAACATTAGTGATAACAAACGGTCCAATCCACTTGGAACGTAACTTACCGGGAAACAAACGTAAACGGGAATTGAACAATAGCACTTTCTGCCCAATGGAGAAGGATTTCCCACGGATCATGTTGTCATGGAAAGCTTTGGTCTTTTGCTTGTAAATGCTTGCATTCTCGTATGCCTCGTGCCATATTTCATCAAGCTCATTCAATTGGAATTTCCTATGACTTCCCGCTTCATCTAAATGCATGTCGAACTTCTTGACGGCCCAAAGAGCTTTATGCTCCAACTCCACGGGAAGATGGCACGCCTTGCCATAGACAAGTCGAAAAGGGGACATCCCAATGGGGGTTTTGTATGCCATACGATACGCCCAAAGTGCATCATCTAACCGTAAACTCCAATCATTTCTTGTTGGCCCAACGGTCTTTTCTAGGATTTGCTTGATCTCTCGGTTGGAAACCTCGACTTGGCCATTTGTTTGAGGATGGTAAGGTGTAGAAACCTTATGGTTGACACTGTATTTCCTCAATAATGCCTCGATGGTCCGGTTGCAAAAATGGGACCCTCCATCACTAATGATCACTCGTGGCATGCCAAACCTTGCAAAAATGTTAGTTCTAATAAAATCTGCAACCACTTTAGAATCATTAGTCCGGGTGGCTTTTGCTTCCACCCACTTCGACACATAATCAACCGCAAGCAAAATATACATAAAACCATATGATGACGGAAAGGGACCCATAAACTCAATACCCCAAACATCAAAAATTTCAACATTTAGGATAGAAACCTGCGGCATTTGGTCCTTTGCACTAATACCACCCATTCTTTGGCATTTATCACATGTTAAGCAAAACGTTCTAGCATCCTTAAAAATACTAGGCCAATAAAATCCACATTGTAACACTTTAAGGGCCATGCGTTGTGTGCCAAAGTGCCCTCCACATCCATATGTATGACAAAAACTCAAAATCGAATGACATTCAGAATCATGCACACAACGACGTATAATCTGATCGGGACAAAATTTCCATAAGTATGGATCATCCCACACATAAAACCGTGCATCATGCCTAAGTTTGTCACGTTGGTGCCTATTGAACTCAATTGGAATACATTTTGACACCAAAAAATTAACTATATCGGCATACCAAGGTGTACTAACCTTTATGGACAGCAATTGTTCATCGGGGAATGTCTCTGCAATGGGTAGGGACTCCTCATTATGCACCATTCGGCTTAGGTGGTCAGCCACCACGTTTTCACTTCCCTTCTTGTCACGAATCTCGATGTCGAACTCTTGAAGTAACAACATCCACCGAATTAGCCGGGGCTTGGCCTCCTTTTTGGTCAGCAAGTACTTTAGAGCTGCATGATCAGTGAAAACAATTACTTTAGTACCAATTAGATATGATCAAAATTTATCTAAAGCAAAGACAACTGCAAGAAGTTCTTTTTCCGTAGTGGAGTAGTTCAACTGGGCATCGTTCAACGTCCGTGAGGCATAGTAGATGACATGCGGCCTCTTGTCCTTTCTTTGTCCCAAAACAGCCCCTAAAGCATAATCGGACACATCACACATAAGCTCGAACGGGAGGCTCCAATCCGGGGGAACAATAATGGGTGTCGTGGTCAACAACTCCTTGAGTTGGTTGAATGATGCCGTGCACTCCTTAGTTGACACACCCCGTCCCGAAGGAGGGCATGCTGGCCGTCACGTGAGAGTGACTTAACCATTTACACAGTACGGAAGCTTTAAAGATACAATTTCTAAGATGAAACACCCAAAGGTGAGTCCTAATTTTTGGCCATTCTGTCAGAACACCGTTGGATTCCTCGTAGCCACCAAGCTCTGATATCTTAAACCTGGAGGGGCGCAAAACAAAGTTGAGTGGGTCAGCAAAACAAACTTATTCAGAACCTTATTTTCTCTTTGAATATACTAACCCCTCGCCGTAAAACAAGTATGGTTTCCCAGAAATAAAGTATATACTCATATACGTAATATATCTCAAATTATGCTAGACAATATGAATGTATGTCATGCTAAGTATCATAACAGAATGCTCATCATCTCTATGTGAATATGATGGAATAATATATAATCAATTCAACATTCGGCTATAAACATAGCTCATACTCTTTCATTCTAATCAACTCAGCCCTCGGCTGCATATATAACTCATAATTAACTCATCATAATCAACTCAGTCATCGACTGCATATATAGCTCATAATCATTTCATCACAATCAACTCAGCCCTCGGCTGCATATATAGCTCATAATCATCTCATCACATCATGTATATCTTGCACACATTCAGTACCACCTCGCGTGGTCTGCAACTCATCACTGTATATAACATAATATGCTCTAGTGCTACAATCACGTGAAGCTGTGCGATAAATCGCGGGTCACCTACAAGTCGTACCCACATAAGTGGTCTATACGACAGGCTGTGCACCTAACTTGGATCCAAGGCGAGCATGCAGTGCGGGAGGTGAACATACACGTGAAGGCTATGCCCCTATCTCTGGGCGGGAGCACTTATATACGTGTGCAAGTAAATGAGCTTTCAATCACATCTCTATCATATCATTCTTCATCTCTCAATCATATCTCATGATCGTTATCAGCATAATATCTCAATCGTATCTCAATCATATCACAATCATATAATTCATCATATTTCAATCATATCTCAATCATATTTCATTTGTATTTCCATAGTATTTCAATCGTATTCCAAACGTATTTCATACGTATATCAAATGTATATCAAATGTAGCTTACCTGGGCCTCCTCAGCACCATGCAACAGTATGCATAATTATGATAATGCACATATTAAAATATGATGCATATATGACAGGATATTTAATTCGTATTTCTTTTAAAATACGTTTTCTAGGAAATACGTCAAGCATACGTATATATATATATACTGAAAAATAACTGCCCACTCACTGATAAGTAGCCGGCTCGTAACCCTCACGCCTAGTTTGGTTACATTCGTCGTCCGTACAAGTTTCACCTATAAAAGAATAATTATAAAATCATCATTTAAACGCACACACAAACATTCGTTCATAACTTTCTCATACGTTGCTCAATTTGGGTGTGTCAATATACCACGGTGATCTACACGACGTCACGAACGCGAGACAATTTTTAGAACTCTATTTGGAGCACTCACGCGCCCCCACGCGCCCTGTTCACGCGCTGCCCACGCGCGCGTCTTCTTCCTCGCGTCGCCGGACTGGTTTCGCCGGCGGTGGGTGTTTTGCCGGAATTTCTGGGTAAACTTCAAAGTGTCATAACTTCTTCATTTCTTAACCATTTTCGACGTACTATATATCAAAATGAAGGTATTGACGAGACGAACACATCCATACCTGCCTCGACCCCTAACTCGCCGTGGATTCGCCGGAAAAAGCCTCGAAAGCTCCGGCCAAACTTTGAACTTGTCGTTCTCCGTGTTCCTACGTCCATTTTTCACGTAATTTATACCAAAATGAAGCCCTAATCATAATCTACCACGTTGGACTAGTTTTAGGGCCTAAAAACAATGGAATCAAACTTTTCCAAAAATACGAAAATTCAGCCGAACTTACAGTTCGTGATCCCGACGTCCAAATCCTTCAAACGAAGCACTCCGAGCTTCCTTAGGACCTCACCAAGCTTCCTACAAGCTTCAAAATCCCAAAAACATCAAGTTTTACGTGTGCATGAACAGTGCACACGCACAGTGAAATTGAAATCCATGTTTTCCGAAGTGAAACTCACCTGAAATTGGTACCATCGTGTTCGTGTGGTCTTCAGGAGTACGATGGTGGTCTTAGATCCTTCGTTGGTATAGTTTTAGGGTGGTTTTGTGGGTGGTCCGTGTGAGTTCGAAGGAGAGAGAGAGAACTGACAGAGAGAATGAGAGGTTTGTGAGGGAGGAGAGAGAGAGAGACAAGATGCAGAAATGGGGGAGAGATTTGAGGGATGTGGGATCCTACCCAATCCCCAAATCATCAAGTTATAACATATAAACCTAGTTTTAAGTCTTAAATTTAAGTCCCTAAAACTAATGAATATTCCAATTAACATTAGTTTAGGAACTTCAGATAAAAACCAATGCCAACTTTACGCCCCTTAGTCCCGTTTAAGGGCATTTTCGTAATTTCACATCCTCGGAATTAAAAATTCCGGGACGGGTTGTGACATTAGTGAATTCAAACACCACGTCTTTTTATAGGAGGCGGCAAAGAGGTTGTGCAACTTTTGAGAAATCTTTGATAAACCTACGATAGAAACCTGCATGGCCAAGAAACGAACGAACCTCTCTCTCAAGCATTTGGTCAATGAACGGCAATGGGAAGTGATCCTTCCTCGTGGTGGCGTTTAGCTTCCTATAGTCGATGTGTTGATGTATTATTCCTTCCTAATGCTAGAATATATTTAGTATAATGGCACAAGCAAGGGTGTCGAATCCTCAGGGACTAATTGGACCTATGTAATTACTTGTTTTGCAAGAACTCTATGAAATGAATCAAACTAAACAGAATAGACAGATTTGTTGTTGTAACTTGAAAGTATAAGAAAGTGAAGTAAACACAAATAAATGACTCAACAACTAATAAAATGAGATAGTACCAATGGAGATGAAGCTAGGGATTCGGTTTCACCATTGCTAAACCAAGTCCATGTTTGTTAAGTTAGTTTGTACTCATTCATCTACCTATTTCTTGAGTTTGTTTCACTTGGACATGATCAACCATATGATGTGTGGATTTGATCAAATGTCTCTAATCATGAACCTAGTTGTGATGTGCAACTTTGGTTCATAATCAAGAGTATGTAATGCACAAGAAACTTTCATAAAACCAAAGGGAATAACTCGGCAGGATGTTTGCTAAACATTCCCTTCATTCATTCACATATCTACCAAGATTATGCATGATGTGTGTTTTAATCTTGGCTACACAACTTAGTGATTAATTCAAATGATGATCAAACATTAAAATCAACACACTAAGTCACCATTAAATCAGAGAATGAAACAAGAAATAGATGGACAAACTGAGCATTCTAACTTAATTACATGGCAAACTTTGCAAGGTTACATCGAATCCCTAGAGGAGGATTAGTTACAATTCATGTTTACAAAAGATTTAACATAAAAATATAAAACATGAATGAACATAGAATTAATAAGAAGAAACCCTTGAAGCAAAACTGATGTTGAATTCCTTGAAGAGTGCCTTCGGTGTTGGTTTTCCAAATGTGGTACGGATGAAGGTAGATTGGTTATGGTTGAATGGTTTCTGCCCTTGGGACAGAAATGGACAGAAAATGAAGTGAAATGGGAGACGTTATGCGTGTGTAATGGACTGAGTGAAGAAGAAAAAATGCGGAACCCCTGTTGTGTGAAGTGAGACTTGTTTTATAGAAAGGAATGTGGCTCCAACACTCAGATTGGATCTCCCCCTGCACAAGTGAGATGGAATAGCATAAAATGAGCTGGAATTGATGGGTTTCTGATAGGAGCATATTCATGCGACTTAAATGGCTTGTTCTCGTGCATTTACGTTATGTTTCTCTCGTTATTTTAGTCCTTTATGCTTCTTTTGTGTGTTTTCAGGTTCTAAGGGCCTAGGGAGCAAGAAAGTGCATTTTGAGGCCATTTGGAGCATTTTTGGGCATGGATTGGATAGCTTATCCATGGAGCCAAGAGGATGGACGAATTTGAAGGCCTTGTATGCACTTGAAGACACAAAACAATGGCTCTAGCCCAATCAAACACATTATGCCATACAAACCAACCTATTTTAGGCCCATTCTATGTACTTAAACCCTAGCCCTTTAAACTAATTCATTTATCACTTATCAAACCATTCACTTATCACTCACCACATATCATTCACTTATCACTTAACATATCATTCATTTATTTCACTTCCATACTCCTCTTAATTCCACATGCATTCTCACACATGCACATCATTCACTCACATTTCCACCATTCATTCTTTATTCCTTTCCAAACATCTCACATGCATTTCCACCTTCCTACTTCATCATTTCACCACATTCTCCCTCTTTAACTCACATGCATTCATCATAATTCACAACACAAAACAACTTCATTGTTGTGGGTTCCCATTTCCTTTCCAAACATCTCACATGCATTTCTTCATTATTTCCTAACCCTACATGCATTATTTATTGCATCTTCATTATTTCCTATATGCCATTTTCAGATTTCCACCCACTAACCTAGTCATCAACACATGCACTTCCACCTTTCATCCACAATGATTCATGATTCATTCACTTTGCATCCTTTAAATCACATACTTTTCCATCATTAATTAGCCACTTGCATCTTAAACAAACAACCATATGTTCCCTCCACTACTCCTATAAATACCCTTGCATTCATTCATTCAAGGACATCTCATTTCATACACAACACACCACAAACACTTCCATTCCTTCTCTTTGCCGTGAGTCCCCTTAGAATCCAAAACCATCTTTCCATTTCCATCACTCCTCACTCCATTCCACATTTCCATAATCCCCCAAACCTCACCTTAGACCTTGTGCTACAACAACGAGGAAGAGAAGAGGACCTAAACGTTCATACAATTCAAGTTTGAGTTGTTGGAATGTTTAGGTGATTCTTTGATTTCAATGTTTCATTTTAATTCTCTTTGTTTTGTACGTATAAGGAATGGAAGAGAAGAGTGCCTAAACGTTCATACAATTCAAGTTTGAGTTGTTGGAATGTTTAGGTGTTTCTTTGATTTCAACGTAATGAGGAACTAAAACCCCCTTTAGCTAGGGGGTGATTCGAAATAAATGTTTATGCTTGCATTTTGATTTGATTACTTCTAATTGCGTTTCATAAGTTGTGGTTCAATTTGTTTAACCGTTTGATTGATAACTTATTTATGTATGTTTATTGAGAGTGTACACTTAATTTTCATGCATGAATATGACGCTAGAATATAAGTGAGTTTCACCTAATAGTTACGAACTTATATTCACAAGTAGTGGAGGTTGCTTATAAACAATCGCGTTAAATGAATTCTTGGCATAAGTTTCATGCGTATTCCATAGTAACGAATGCCTCGTCAACACTTATAATTTTCATTGAACTTAATGATCTTTGTTGAATGTCTCTATCATGCGTATTCCATAGTTAGGGACTTTGATTAAGAATAATTTGGTTGTAATGCGTATTCCATTCAATCCAACGAATTTAGGGAAATCTGAAAGTTAATCTAAGCGGACCTAGTTAACTTGGAGCATTGAGTTTCACAACTTATCGAAAGACCAACTGAGAATCAATATTGTATGCAAGTGTAACATGTGTGGAGAAGAACCCCTTGGCTATTCCATCATCCATATTTTCATCACATTCATATTTACATTTTGCCTTTAATTATATTCTGTCTTTTTAATTTAATATCGTCCAAACACATTTCCCCCATATTTCGTTGAGTCTTAATCATTTGATTTGTCTTATTTTATGTTTTTAAGTATTTGGAGTCTTTTGAACTTGTTTTGAGTCTTTTAGTTTGTCTTAGTGTTTTAAAAGTTAGTTTTATTTATTTGAGTCAAGTGTTTAGCATCCCTAGTTAATCCCCGGTTAGAACGATCCCTACTTACATCATTACTACAATTGTCACAAATAGGGATAAGTTTCATGCGTATTCCATAGTAACGAATGCCTCGTCAACACTTAAAGTTTTCATGATGCTTAATGATTTTTGATTGTATCTTTATTGTGCTTTTCACGTAAAGGACTTTTGGAGAATGTTGTGAATTGCGTTGCGCTAACCCATCCAATTCATTAACTTAAGGAAAACTTGACGGTTAATTTAAGCGGACCTAATTGACCCGGGGCGTTGAGAATTAATGATTTGTTGAAATGCAATTGGAAATCTTTTTATTATGCAAGTGTAACATGTATGGAGATGAACCCCTTAGCTATTCTATCATCCATTCATTCCATTTCATCAATTCCATATTTACATTCTGTTTTAATTTGTTCATTTAATTTAATTTCGTATAAACTTAAATCCCCCTTTACTTTAATGTCAATTTAGTTAGAAATCATTTTAGTTTGTGTTTTTTTAAAGCATTTTGAGTTTTTGGTTTGTCTTAGTGTTTTAAACTTTAATTTTGCATTCTTTGAGTCTAGTTTAGTGTTTTAAACTTTATTTTACGTTTTTGAGTTAGTTTCCAAGAGATTTGCATTCCCTCCTAATCCCCGGTCCAGAACGATCCCTACTTATACATATACTACAATTTGACAAAAAGAGGGTTTAATTTGTGTGCGTATAAATCTCGCATCAAATTTTGGCGCCGTTGCCGGGGATTAGCAACTTTGCTAATCCCTTGGTTCTTTTCTTTTTTTTTTTGTTTAGTTGTTTTCGTTTTAGTTTCTAAACTTAGTGTTGTTTTCTTTGTTTGTTGTTACTTTTGATATTTGATTTAGTTCTCTTTCTTTGATTTTAGGTACTAGAGAAGTAAGATATGGATTTTGCTAGCATTCAAGCTCAATTGGCAAATCTTACTTCTAAATTGTCGCCGTATGCCGAAAGGACCACAATGCAGAGTGTCCCTACATTTGGTGCTTCATATAGGCAAGGATTTCAAGCCAATCAATGTCCACAAAGAGATTGGAGGGATCATTCAAACTCTATATGGTGGGAAGATCAACAAGTTCAACGTGAAGCATATTGGCAACCATATGAGGAGTTCTATTCAAGACCTATGCAGCCACCACAACTTCATATGCAATATGCTCAATTAAATTCAAGTTCGCCAATAGATTATATTCAAATTCTTAATGAAATAAATTCTTTGGCGCAGGGGTCACAAAATCAAGCCAAGGAGGCTCAACAAGAAGCATATTGGCAACCATATGAGGAGTTCAATACAACACCTATGCAGCCACCACAACCTCCCCCACAACAATTCCAATCAAGTTCAAGTATGTCCATGGATAATGATAAAAATTTTCAATTACTAACCTCTTTGACGCAGGACGAACAAAATCAAGACAAGAAGTTGGGTAAATTGGACGAGCAATTTGGGCAGATTATGGAGTTCATGAAACAAATTCAAGAGCAAAGTGAACTTTCCAACTCAACTATTGAAAACTCGAAGGAAGATTTTGAAATCCATAATGCTATCACTTTGGGAAGTGCTATGGAGGTTGGAGCTGACCTAAAAATGTCCAAACATAGCCTAGAAGTGGATGAAGAGCTGCTAATTGAGGAGGAGGAAGAAGACATGCACACGGCAAGGGTAGAAGAACCCTTGCCGCAGCCCCCTAAGCCCTCTAAACCACCCACCACCAGTAAGGACGTCCCAATTTCATGTTATTCTGATGTTATTCCACCCAATGTCCCTTTTCCTAGCAGGTTTTTGATTCCCAACCAAGAAGAGAGTAAAAAGGACATCGTGGAAGCCTTCCCAAAGGTGCAAAATGCTATTCAAATTCTTGGTGCAACACAGTAAGTTTTAGATGGTGTTGAATTCTTCAAAGGACTTTGTACACCAAGAAGAATGATTCAAGAGAAGGTAGTGGCTGGAGAAGATGTAGAAGGCATCAAAAAGGACAAGTTTGAAACCACAATTCCCAAGGAAGTTGGATTTTATGACACGGGACAAGTCATAACTTTCGAAGGGGTGTTTATTCTGGAGTTCATTTTGGAGCACACAGGTAAGCCGCCTCCCCGAATTTCAATTTTCTTTTATACTAACATGTGGTTAATGATTCAGGCACCCAATCTGGAATTTAAACTATTACCGGATCATTTCAAGTATCACCGCCCATTCAAAGATAAATTCCATGCCGTTTGATTTTATTTATGTTAATAAAAAATAAAAAATAAAAAAAAAAATAAAAAAGAAAAAAAGAAAGAAAGATACTAAACATGGAGAAAGGTGGAGCTTCACAAAGGTTGTTTGCGTGAAGTCCCACTACGAGGCGCAGAAGCGGAAGGCGCAGAAGCGGAAGGCATAGAAGCGGGAGGCATCGAAGCGGAAGGCATCGGAACGGGAGGCATCGGAGCTAGAGCATTCCAGGCCTCAATACTTGGCCAAGCGCTGGATGACCCAGGAAAAAGGTGCCTCTGGAGATAAGACGCAAGCCTTTGACGGTCACTGTGAATTCGACCCTCAGATTCTTGCAGCTCATCAAGCTTCCTTTTCATCCCCGACGAATAGTTATTTGCAAGCACATGCAAACTTCTATTCTCGTACTTAAGCTGCTGGATCTCTTGCTTAAGTCTTTCCACCTCTGCCATCAACGATTCCACCTGACGGGAGCGGGCAAGCAGGCGTAGGCCCATGTTGGACACAGAGCTCGCACACTGAACACTAAGTGCGAGGGACTCTTGAACGGCCAACTCATCGGACCGTCCTGACAGCAGCCTACTATCTTTTGGAGTGAGGAGGTTTTTAGCTACTATTGTAGCTGTTGTGGCGTCCTGCATCACAGAGTCTTCACCTGAAAGAGGACCGTTAGAAGATAAAAAAGAAGGGCGCCATACATTACCTTGACGGGGCGCAACCGGATCGCTGCTGAGACTCAAATCTAAGCTAAGGTTCGATGAGTTTGCCATTTTTTTCAAAGGTGTTCAAAGATAGGGGTTGATGGAGTAAATTTTCAAAGGGTCGGAGTCGATTTTCAAGAATGGGAGTTCTTCAGAGTGTGTTTGTTGGGGTGATTGATAGCTCTATAAAAAGCCAAGGCAACGCGTCCACCGATTCAAAGAGCCGGATTTTTCCGGCGTAAGTTAGGCGACGCTCCCTCGGCTTTTCAGAAAACGCGTTCAACTTTGTCAAAAGATTTCTGACAAAGCTGAAAACACGTGGAGGCCATCATTGCAACTACACGTCTTTAGCCGACAAGCGCAAAGTTCGGCGACGCTTTCTCTGCTTTTCAGAAAACGCGTGCAGCTTTGTAAAAAGGAGCCGCATCTGCACTACCACGTGTCGTTCAGAAAGAGAAGGGGAGTCGTTCATAAATCGAAGGGGCGCCTGCTCAGAAATCGAAGAGGCGTATTCAAAGATCGAAGAGGCGCCACTATTTCAAAAAGCCGGAATTGCGGGATCAAAACGTTTGTCGACAAGGGTAAAAAGTACCACCACTTGATATTATCTCTATATATGTCGACCTTCGTCTTTTATGGCAGGGCAAACCTGAAGAAAATGCCCAACTCTCCCTCACCTCTGAGGGCGCACTCCCAGCAAAGCCTTTCAAAATACTCAATTCTTTCTTCTTCCCCAAAGATGATACCAGATGCCTGGAGTACATATGACCCAGGAGGAAACGGCGGATTGAAGCATGTGCTGATTCATTCACCGCTTCTTCAAAGCAAAGGTATCTCATATCATCAAGGTCAAAAGCAAAAGTATCTCATATCATGCTCTTTCCCTGTCTTTTTCTTTGTCCTTGTTCTTACTCGCATGGCAAAGTAAAAGAAGCAATCAGCCGGCACTTGGAGTCAATCTTCCGATCTGGAGCCAACTGCCTGGAATCTATTCCTGATTGCTTACCTAGCGTTGCTCTCGAGTAGTCATCTTCAACGGTTGATACACTTCCGGAGAAGGGACCACTTCTGCAAAGGGGAGCGAGTAAGGCAAGTGAAAATGATACATTGAAGCATGTGGAGACAAACATAGGCTGAGTTATCCTCCAACCCTTTTCAATACGAATTGGAAAGATTGAACAAAGAAACAGACCAAAGGAGTAAGCTCAGACCTTCGGGGGAGACCAAAAGAACCATCCTGCTGCCCAGTTCAAGAAGTAGCACAAAGGAAAATCAACGATGGGCAGAAACCAGTTCAAGAGTAAGCCTGTGGAATCACAAAGATCAAGCCTCAATGCAATCAACAAAGAGAAGAGGGAATTTACACTCCATAACCAGATTTGCGTCCCTAAACTCTTCTCTTTGTTAATTACATTCTGCCATGTTTAGTATGTTAGTTGTTTTTTGTGTATTTACTTATGCTTTGTGTGAATCTATGGTTAAAACATTGAGGACAATGTTTGATTTAAGTGTGGGGGGGTAACTAAGTATGTTGATGCAAATTCGTTGAATTTTATCACCCATAACTTCAAGTGTTGTTCCTTGCTGTTTTAAATTGTTTTTAAGTTGTTTTAGAGTGTTTTAGTATGTTTTGTTTTTATAACTCCGAAAATCACATAAAAATTTGAAAAACATGTTTTAAAAAGCCTAAAAAGAGTGTTTTGAGTCGTTTTTGTGTGTTTGTGTCTTAGGGTACCTTCCAACACAATGATAAGGATTTGGTTTGTAATTGCATGACGGTTAAAAAGAGTTATAAACATGGATGAAAGTTTGATTTACTCTTGGTATATGTTTAGTTATGGCTATAATGTATGACTTCACATGCAATCATAAAAGAAAAATTCGTTTTTGTAACATGCTTGAAGGAAGGAACTCGTACAAACGCTACAACCTTGTGAGACTCGAGCTATTACCTTCTTTGGAGAGTTATAATCTGTGATTCTGTGTTTTCTAAAGTTGTTGCATGATCTCATTATTCCTTGCTTGGCTGCTACTTAGAATGCAATTGTATCATGATAGAACTAAATGCTAGAACTTATATCCGTTTCATTCAAAGCATGACATTGAATTGCATAACATATATCAAGATGAAGTTGTGTAGTTGCCACCATAGCCAAATAGCCTTACTTCCCATATTTCGTATATGTTGTAAGTTTTACCCCCGTTGAGCCTTGTTTAGCCTTTATTCTTTGTTTACCCACATTATCCTCACCTAGCCTAGTGTAGGACAGTCCACACCCTTGTTCTTAATTGATAGTGAGCATGACTAAAATGAATTCCTTTTGAGTACATTATGCAAGAAAATGAGTGTGGGGGAGTAAAAGTTTGTTCTTACGTTTATATGTATGTTTTGAGATTCAAAAGAAAAAGAAGAAAAAAAAAAAAAAAAAAAAAAAAAAAAAAAAAAAAGAGTGAAAATAAGTAAGAATGAACTCACGAGCGTTGATGGTTGAAGAAAGGGTCCAAAAAAGTTGAATTTGGCCCTAAGTTTTGTGTGACTTTCCCTTGGGTGTTCAAAGTTGACTTCTGCGTTCTTAAGGGAATTCTAAGTGCCTAAATCAATACTTTGCTCACTATTGCTTTAAGAATGTTTGTTTATCCTTCACCTTTCATTGTTAGCCAACACCTTTAGCCCCGTTACACCCCTTTGACTTCTATCTTGATCGTTATGTGTTCAATAATGTGGAGTTTGAAATTGATATGAGCTTATGGAATCACTGGTTCTCATTCTAAGTAGTAGCATTCCATTCATGAGATCATATCTAAACTTGATTATTAACTCCAGAATTTGCGTTCTTTGTGATACATATATGTGAGTGTCGTTTTCATGTTTACATCAATCTTCTCACATATGACTAGATTAGGGTGTGTAGTTAGAAAATCTGAGTAAAAATTGAGTGCATATCTTGAAAGGAATTGAGCAAATTCTCTAAGGCATGTTACTACATTCAAAACATGGTTTTAAATGCTTAAATGTGAACTAGTATATGGTGACTATGATTAAGAATGTACTTAAATGTGAAGATGACTAAAATCTGTGAGAATGATGATTTTTAACTTGTCATGTGCATTGGAAATCCCTAAGACGGTTGTTGGAAGGTTTAGGTTGTGTTTTACGTGTTTAGTGTCGTTTTGTTTATTTGTTTTTATTCTGTTTTGCTCGAGGACTAGCAAAAGCTAAGTGTGGGGGTATTTGATAGGAGCATATTCATGCGACTTAAATGGCTTGTTCTCGTGCATTTACGTTATGTTTCTCTCGTTATTTTAGTCCTTTATGCTTCTTTTGTGTGTTTTCAGGTTCTAAGGGCCTAGGGAGCAAGAAAGTGCATTTTGAGGCCATTTGGAGCATTTTTGGGCATGGATTGGATAGCTTATCCATGGAGCCAAGAGGATGGACGAATTTGAAGGCCTTGTATGCACTTGAAGACACAAAACAATGGCTCTAGCCCAATCAAACACATTATGCCATACAAACCAACCTATTTTAGGCCCATTCTATGTACTTAAACCCTAGCCCTTTAAACTAATTCATTTATCACTTATCAAACCATTCACTTATCACTCACCACATATCATTCACTTATCACTTAACATATCATTCATTTATTTCACTTCCATACTCCTCTTAATTCCACATGCATTCTCACACATGCACATCATTCACTCACATTTCCACCATTCATTCTTTATTCCTTTCCAAACATCTCACATGCATTTCCACCTTCCTACTTCATCATTTCACCACATTCTCCCTCTTTAACTCACATGCATTCATCATAATTCACAACACAAAACAACTTCATTGTTGTGGGTTCCCATTTCCTTTCCAAACATCTCACATGCATTTCTTCATTATTTCCTAACCCTACATGCATTATTTATTGCATCTTCATTATTTCCTATATGCCATTTTCAGATTTCCACCCACTAACCTAGTCATCAACACATGCACTTCCACCTTTCATCCACAATGATTCATGATTCATTCACTTTGCATCCTTTAAATCACATACTTTTCCATCATTAATTAGCCACTTGCATCTTAAACAAACAACCATATGTTCCCTCCACTACTCCTATAAATACCCTTGCATTCATTCATTCAAGGACATCTCATTTCATACACAACACACCACAAACACTTCCATTCCTTCTCTTTGCCGTGAGTCCCCTTAGAATCCAAAACCATCTTTCCATTTCCATCACTCCTCACTCCATTCCACATTTCCATAATCCCCCAAACCTCACCTGACCTTGTGCTACAACAACGAGGAAGAGAAGAGGACCTAAACGTTCATACAATTCAAGTTTGAGTTGTTGGAATGTTTAGGTGATTCTTTGATTTCAATGTTTCATTTTAATTCTCTTTGTTTTGTACGTATAAGGAATGGAAGAGAAGAGTGCCTAAACGTTCATACAATTCAAGTTTGAGTTGTTGGAATGTTTAGGTGTTTCTTTGATTTCAACGTAATGAGGAACTAAAACCCCCTTTAGCTAGGGGGTGATTCGAAATAAATGTTTATGCTTGCATTTTGATTTGATTACTTCTAATTGCGTTTCATAAGTTGTGGTTCAATTTGTTTAACCGTTTGATTGATAACTTATTTATGTATGTTTATTGAGAGTGTACACTTAATTTTCATGCATGAATATGACGCTAGAATATAAGTGAGTTTCACCTAATAGTTACGAACTTATATTCACAAGTAGTGGAGGTTGCTTATAAACAATCGCGTTAAATGAATTCTTGGCATAAGTTTCATGCGTATTCCATAGTAACGAATGCCTCGTCAACACTTAAAGTTTTCATGATGCTTAATGATTTTTGATTGTATCTTTATTGTGCTTTTCACGTAAAGGACTTTTGGAGAATGTTGTGAATTGCGTTGCGCTAACCCATCCAATTCATTAACTTAAGGAAAACTTGACGGTTAATTTAAGCGGACCTAATTGACCCGGGGCGTTGAGAATTAATGATTTGTTGAAATGCAATTGGAAATCTTTTTATTATGCAAGTGTAACATGTATGGAGATGAACCCCTTAGCTATTCTATCATCCATTCATTCCATTTCATCAATTCCATATTTACATTCTGTTTTAATTTGTTCATTTAATTTAATTTCGTATAAACTTAAATCCCCCTTTACTTTAATGTCAATTTAGTTAGAAATCATTTTAGTTTGTGTTTTTTTAAAGCATTTTGAGTTTTTGGTTTGTCTTAGTGTTTTAAACTTTAATTTTGCATTCTTTGAGTCTAGTTTAGTGTTTTAAACTTTATTTTACGTTTTTGAGTTAGTTTCCAAGAGATTTGCATTCCCTCCTAATCCCCGGTCCAGAACGATCCCTACTTATACATATACTACAATTTGACAAAAAGAGGGTTTAATTTGTGTGCGTATAAATCTCGCATCAGTTTCTGAGGTAGTGGACGCATGGCATGGACAAGATCTGCAAGTATGTGTTAATGTATTCAAAGAAGCATGTGCCCTTGCTTCAACAAGTGAGTGGAACCTGCAAAGGTGAATTGACCATTTGAAATTGTTTGTACAAATCTGGAAAGGGGAAGAAAGCACACGGTATGGACAAAGGGGGCTGGAATCACATGGAATGATGGGATGAAATGGATTTCTGAAATGATGGCTGCAAGGAGTGGACATGATCTGCAGGTATGTGGTTTGTTTAATCAAAATGCATGTGGATTTCTGCAAAGATGAAGTGGAGAAGGGAAATGGAATGCACGGTCAGATTGTGAATCATCCATGTGAATGTGGCTGAGTGGATTAAGTGATGGAAGTGGATGTTTTTGGCGCAAAAGGGAGATGGACAAGTAGTGGAATGCACGGCACAAGGTGTGAGAAATCTGATTTGGTGCTAGAAGTGCATAAAATGATGGGATGACATGAGAATGCACGGCCAAGGTTGTGAACATGCATGTGAATGCATGTTTTGGTGTTGGAACCACATAGCTGACTTCAATGTTTTTGCCTTGTTTAGAATCACCCAATATGGCCGAATTGCATCTCTTAACACTTCACATCTTTTCTGGAATGTTTTTACTTCATTTGCCTTCCCATTGATCCAAATTCCCACTTGGCTGCACACTAACACCAAATAATGTAAAAGGCAACTAGTTTAATCCAAAACAATCACAAAAACGCCAAATAAGGAAGATATAAATGCATGCAAAATGTGACTTATCACGATGCACACCCTCCAACCATTTTGAATGCGCGTAGGAAAAAGCTCATTCTCGGCATTTGCAACCACAGTTACTCCGGATTTCTTTGGAACACATTGCACGGGCGAAACCCACCTACTATCCGAGATTGGATAGATTACTCCACAATCCAAAAGCTTGATGCGAAATATATAAGCACACAAATTAAACCCTCTTTTCGACAATTGTAGTATAGATATAAGTAGGGATCGTTCTAGGCCGGGGATTAGGAGGGATTGCTAATCTAATGAAAATTGACTCAAAGATGTGAAAATATGTTTTAAAACACTTTAAATAGACTCACAAGACTCTTACTAACTTATATGACTCAAAACAAACTTTAAAGACTCAAAACAACCAAAAACAACCAAAAAGACTCAATTTAGACTCTATGACTTAATTTGGACGAAAATACACTTGGTTTTGACTCTAAAGACTCAAAAAGACTCTTTTGGACAGATTTGGAACAAATAAGAAAGGGGGTTTTGATTTTGGACGAATTTAAAAGAAACAAGTGTCTTAAAACTTTAAAACAGATTTTTGGACGAAAATAAGAACAACTAATGGATGATGGGATAGCCAAGGGATACTTCTCCACACATGATACTTTCTAACATAAATTGATTTCCAGTTGCTTTTCCGATAAACCATGAACCTCAACACCCCAGATTAACCGTGACATCACTAATTAACCCTCAGATTTCCCTTAAGTTAGTGGATTGGATGACATCATACGACAACCCAAAGCATTCTTCAAAAAGTCCCCTACATGACATCATAATAGAGATACGGTTAAAGATCATTACGTTCAATGGAAACCATAAGTATTGACAAAGCACTTGTAACTATGACATCATGATACGCATGCTAGGAATTTACTTAACATGATTGTGAAAACAACCTTAACTACTTGTGAATATAAGTTTGTGACGATTATGTGAAACACCCTTATATTCTAGCCCCAAATTCAAGCATGCAAATTAAGTAGGCCTCCCTAATAAACATACAAGAATAAGTTATCCATCAAACGGTTAAGTAAATTGCATCCGCAATTTATGAAATCACAACTGGAATTAATCAAATCATATTATAATTGTAATCATGGTTTCAAAGCATCCCTAGGCTAAAACGAGTTTAGCCTCTCATGTTCATGACAAAACAAAGCAATATAGATTTAAACATTGAAAATAAAAGATAGATTACACCTAGACACGTCCAACACTCCAACTTGAATGTACAAACGCCCAAGGCTTGGTCTTTCTTCTCCTTCTTCTTGCTAGGTCACGGCACAAAGGTCTATGGTGAGTTTGTGGACGATTTTCTGGATTTTGGATGGTTTTAGGTATATATGGTGGTGCGGCAAGGGGTTATGGTGGTGTATGGAGGAAGGGATGTATGAATGTTGTGTGAAGGGATGGTTGTGATTAAATGGCACGGCAAGGCTGTTTATATAGGCTATAGTTTGGCACACTTAGTGTAGGAAAAGGATTGCCTAATCCTATTGAAAAAGGGGTATCTTAAGGCAGAAACCAAAGGGGATTGGAAATAGGGAATTCGGCTAGGATTTAGGGATTCTAGAAGGTTTTTGGTGCGGCACATGTATAGGGCTGAGATAAGGCTTCTAGAAGGGAAGTTTTAGGGCAGATTCCTAAACCTAAAGGGCCAAGGATACATGATATTTGTGTAGGAAAAGGATTGTAATTCCTAAACCTACAAGGAATGGAGTTCTTGCGGCAATTTAGTGGATAAGGCTTCTAGAAACTGAATTATGTGCTTAAATGTGTAATTGATTCTCCCTAAGTAGCTAGGTTTAGGTCCCAATCTGATTTGGATAGGAGAGAAAAGGATAATGTTAGAGATAGGATAGGATAAGGTTTCTAGGATAGGATAAGATAAGGTTTGGATAAGGTGGGATAAGGTTCCTTGTTTCTTGCTTCTTCCTTATCTTCATTGGAATAGAACTTCTTCCACCAGATTTGTAGCCTTTCCTAGCTCTTCTAGTCTTCAATTTCGTCCATCCTCTTTGCTCCATGATTAAGCTATCCAATCCATGCCCAAAAATGCTCCAAATAGCCTCAAAATGCACTTTCTTGCTCCTTTTGCCATTAGGACCTAAAAACACACGAAAATACTTTAAAAGACTGAAATACATAGTAATTAACTCACTAAGTGTAAGGAAACAACACAACTAAGTAGCATAAATATGCTCCTATCAAATTCCCCCACACTTAGCTTTTGCTAGTCCTCAAGCAAAACGAAATAAATCAAAAACAAAACAAAACACATTCTAAACCTTCCAACTTGTATCTCAGGGATTCCCAACGAACATGACACATTAGAGAACATCATCCCCACGGTTTTTAGCTTTCTTTATACTTCAACAAACACTTAATCATAGTTACTACCTATTAGTTCACATATAATCACTTAAAACAATGTTTCGAATGTAGTAACATGCCTTAGAGAATTCCCTCAATTCCTCACTAGAATGCACTCTATTTTCACACAGATTTTCTAACTTCACACCCTACACTAGTTATATGTGAGAAGATTGATGTAAATATGAAGACTAATACTCACATATGTTATATCAAAGAAAGCATTTTCTGGATTTACGACAATGACATGAATATGATCTCATGAATGGAATGCTACTACTTAGAACGAGAACCAGTGATTCCATATGCTCATCCCAAATTCAAACTCCACATATTGAACACATAACATCAAGATAGAAGTTGAGGGTTGTAACGAGGCTAAGGTATTGGCTAACAAAGAAAGGTAAGGATAAACAAACGTTTTTAAAGCAATAGTAAGCAAAGTAATGAAATTGACACTTAAACTCACTTCTAATGGCAAAAAAACTAACTTTTAAACACAAGGGAAGATTCATGCAACATTTAGGGTCAAATTCACTCTTTTGGACCCTTCCTTCAACAACCAACACTTGTGAGTTCATTCTCACTTATTTTTCAACTCCTTTTCTTTCTTTTGAACACTTTTCTATTTTCTTTTGATTTTTCTACGAATTTCTCTTCTTTCCTTCTCTTTTTTTCTTTTTTTTTTTTTTTTTTTTTTTTTTTTTTTTTTTTTTTTTCTTTTTCGTGCCCTATCATCTTCCCCCACACTTGTTTTCTGCCATGAATTGACTAAAGGAGTTCACTCTAAGTCGTGCTTCACTATCCTTTAAAAACCAAGGTATGGAAAGTCCTATTCTAGGCTAGGTGAGGATAATGTGGCTAACAACGAAAATAGGTTTTGAAAAGGCTCAAGAGGGTTAATCCTACAATACATATGAAAAGGGATAGGCTTTTTGGCTCTGGCTTGACTAACAACTTCATCTTATTGTATGTTATGCAATCAATATCATGCTTTGAATGAAATGGGCATGAGTTCTAGTATTTGGAACTATAATGAAATGCATTCTAAATAGCAACCAAGCAAAGAATGATGAGATCATGCAACGACTTTAGAAAACAAGAAATCATAGATTATACTCTCCAAAGAACGTTATAGGCTCAAGTCTCTCAAGGATGTAGCGTTAGTTTGAGTTTCTTCCTTCAAGCATGTTACAAAAACTGATTTTATCTTTGTAATTACATGTGAATTCATAAATTATAACCATAACCAAGCATAAACCAAAGCATAAATCATCTTCCAGCCATGTTTACAACATTCTTTAATAGTCATGCAATTAAAAACCAAATCCTCATCATTGTGTTGGAAGGTGACCTAAGACACAAACAAACACACAAAAACAACTTAAAAACAACTCTTTTTGGGTTTTTCAAAACTATTTTGTAATTTTTTTGTAAATTTTCGGATTTTCTTATCAAAAGACATAAAAACACTTCAAAACACTCTAAAAACACTTAAAAACAGTGTGAAACAACTTTAGAAATGATGGGTGATAAAATCCCACGAATTTGCATGAAAAACACTTTGTTTACCCCCCCACACTTAAATCAAACATTGTCCTCAATGTTTCACACAAAGACTCACATCCAAACAAACAATATAAACGAACTAACATGACAAAAATAAAAATAATAAAGAGATAGAGATTGAGGAACGCAAATCTGATTTTGTAGCTTGAATTGGTGAATTGCCCACATCCTCTCTTGTTGAATGCATGGGTTGCCTCCCAAGAAGCGCTTGCTTTAACGTCGTGCAGCCGGACGAACCGTCTTCTTATCCTCATTTGGAGCCCACGGCATGGAGTGTGATATCCTCCACAACTTGCCCTTCAACATTTGCATAATAGGGCTTCAAACGATGCCCGTTCACCTTGAATTCTTGGCCATTCCTCAAGCTTTGGATTTGAACTGCGCCATGTGAAAAAACATTAGTAACGACAAAAGGTCCAATCCATTTAGAACGTAACTTACCAGGGAATAAACGAAGGCGGGAATTAAAAAGTAAAACTTTTTGCCCTATGGAGAATGTTTTGCTTCGGATCATCTTGTCATGAAAAGCTTTGGTCTTTTCCTTGTAAATGCACGCATTCTCATATGCTTCACGCCTAAGTTCCTCAAGTTCATTCAATTGCAACTTCCTATGCATTCCAGCCGCATCTATGTCCATATTGAATGTCTTGATCGCCCAATGAGCCTTGTGCTCTAATTCCACGGGGAGATGACATGGCTTGCCATACACTAGCCGAAAAGGGGACATGCCTATTGGTGTCTTGTACGCCGTCCTATAGGCCCATAATGCATCCTCCAAACGCACACTCCAATCTTTTCTTGTTGGTCCAACGGTCTTCTCCAAGATTTGCTTGATTTCTCTATTGGACACCTCGGCTTGGCCATTGGTTTGGGGATGGTAAGGTGTTGAAACCTTATGTGTGACTTGATACTTCTTGAGTAGTGCTTCAATGGTACGATTACAAAAGTGAGAGCCTCCATCACTAATAAGCACTCGAGGCATCCCAAATCTAGCAAAAATGTTAGTCTTTATAAAATCTGCAACAACTCTAGAATCATTAGTACGGGTGGCTTTGGCTTCCACCCATTTTGAGACATAATCCACCGCAAGCAAAATATAAGTAAAGCCAAACGAAGATGGGAAAGGACCCATGAAATCAATGCCCCAAACATCAAAAATTTCAACGTTAAAGATAGGTGTTTGCGGCATTTGGTCCCTTGCACCAATATTTCCCATTCGTTGGCAACGATCACAAGTTAAACAAAATGTTCTAGCATCTTTAAAGATTGTTGGCCAATAAAAACCACATTCTAATACTTTAAGGGCAGTGCGTTGTGTGCCAAAGTGTCCACCACAAGCATAAGTATTGCAAAATGTTAGAATCGAATTAAACTCACAATCATGCACACAACGACGCACAATCTGATCTGCACAAAACTTCCACAAATATGGGTCATCCCATACATAAAACCGTGCATCTTTCTTTAACTTATCACGTTGGTGCCTTGCTAGGGTACTTGGAACACGTTTTGACACCAAAAAATTGACCAAATCGGCATACCAAGGTTCACATACCTTAATGGACAGCAATTGTTCATCGGGGAAAGTCTCTTGGATGGGTAAGGAGTCCTCATTGCACACCAAACGACTTAAATGGTCAGCAACTACGTTCTCACTCCCTTTCTTGTCTCGAATTTCAATATCAAACTCTTGGAGAAGAAGCATCCATCTAATGAGCCGTGGTTTAGCCTCCTTTTTAGTGAATAAGTACCTAAGAGCTGCATGGTCAGAAAATACAATCACTTTAGTGCCAAGTAAATATGAACGAAACTTATCTAAAGCAAATACAACGGCAAGAAGTTCTTTTTCAGTGGTAGAATAGTTTAATTGAGCATCGTTCAAGGTCCTAGAAGCATAGTAGATGGCGTGGGAATGCTTGTTCTTCCTTTGACCCAAAACAGCCCCTATTGCATAATCGGATGCATCACACATGAGCTCAAAAGGCAACGTCCAATCAGGTGGAAGGATGATAGGTGCCGTGGTAAGCTTGTCCTTGAGAAGGTTGAATGCCTTCTCACACTCCTCGTTGAACTCGAACGCCACTTCTTTTTGTAGGAGACGGCATAGGGGTTGTGCAATCTTGGAGAAATCCTTGATAAATCGCCTATAGAATCCTGCATGGCCAAGAAAAGAACGAACCTCTCTAACCGTAGTAGGAGAGGGTAAGTAGCGTACAAGATCTATTTTAGACTTATCAACTTCAATTCCTTTTTCAGAGATGATATGGCCCAAAACTATGCCTTGTTTAACCATAAAATGACATTTTTCCCAATTCAAAACAAGGTTAGTTTCCATACATCTTTGCAAGATTAAAGTAAGATTATGCAAGCAATCATCAAATGAGTCCCCAAAGACACTAAAATCGTCCATAAATAATTCAATTATCTTTTCAACATAATCGGAGAAGATACTTACCATGCATCGTTGGAAAGTGGCGGGTGCATTGCATAAACCAAATGGCATACGACGATATGCAAAAGTACCAAATGGACAAGTAAAGGTGGTCTTTTCTTGATCATCCGGTGCTATGACAATTTGATTATATCCCGAGTAACCATCAAGAAAGCAATAAAAAGAATGACCGGCTAACCTTTCAAGCATTTGATCAATGAATGGTAAAGGGAAGTGATCTTTCCTTGTTGCGGCATTTAGCCTCCTATAGTCAATGCACACCCTCCAACCGGTTTGAATACGTGTAGGCACAAGTTCATCTTCTTCATTCTTCACCACCGTGACTCCGGACTTCTTGGGAACCACTTGGACCGGTGAAACCCAACAACTATCCGAGATGGGATAGATGACGCCACAATCAAGCAATTTGATGATTTCCTTCTTCACTACTTCCATCATTGGTGGGTTGAGTCGACGTTGGGCTTCCCTTGATGGTTTGGCGCCTTCTTCCATGAGAATTCGATGCATGCATGTGGTAGGACTTATACCCTTGATATCGGCCAAAGTCCACCCAATGGCCGTCTTGTGCTCTTTGAGAACCCTCACCAATTTCTCCTCCTCTTGTGCCGTGAGTGATGAAGCTATAATGACGGGCAATGTGTCTTGCTCGCCCAAAAACACATACTTCAAGTGATTTGGCAACGGTTTGAGCTCAAGTGTAGGTGGTTGTTCTATAGAAGGAAGCAACTTATTAGTCGTAATTGGAATTGAAATTGGACTAGGGTGCTTACCTTGGAGCCGTGGCAGTGACTCTAGGGCTGCCACGGTCTCAATTACATCTTCATCAAAGGCCACGGCATGGGTGTTCAATTGTGTGCCGTGGGTTGCTATGGTGGCAGCCATGTGATCCTTCAATTCTATGCCATTTGTAATGACCGTTTCAAGTGCATCACCATGTAATTGATCAAGGTGTGCCTGCGCCAAAGAATCAAGAATATCAATAGAGAAACATGAGTGATCATCATTAGGAAATCTCATAGTTTCAGAAATATTAAAATCAATCACTTCCCCATCGAATTCCATTGTTAAAGTGCCTTTAAACACGTCTATCTTAGTTCGTGCTGTCTTCATAAATGGCCTCCCAAGAAGAATCGGCAAGGATGGAGCATGGGTAGTTTCCTCCATTTCAAGGACATAGAAATCCGCCGGGAAGATCAAATTATTCACCTGCACTAAGACATCTTCCAATACTCCCTTTGGATAGGCATTAGATCTATCGGCTAATTGAATAATCACACCATCATTTTTCAATTCACCAAGGTTCATTGAAGCATAAATAGAGTATGGCATGACGTTAATTGAAGCTCCTAAGTCTAACATAGCATGTTCGAACTTAGTTTGACCAATAATACAAGGGATTGTAAAGCTACCTGGATCTTTGCACTTTGGTGGTAATTTTCTTTGTAAAACAGCGGAAACATTCTCACTTACCCTTACTACCTCTTTATGTGATGGCCTCTTCCTTGTAGTGCACAATTCTTTCAAGAACTTAGCGTATTTGGGGACTTGCTTTATGGCATCTAGGAGCGGGATATTGACTTGAACTTTCCTAAATGTCTCAAGAATGTCCTTCTCATGCTCCTCCTTCTTTGTTTGCAAAAATCTGTGAGGAAAAGGAACATTGGGTGGAACGGGGTTAGAATCAATCAAATTTGAACTTAACTTACCTTTGGTGGCCGAATGGGATGTATTGGATGAAGTAGTGTCCTTAGATGCTTGCGGCAATAGATGTTGTGTCCTTGCCGTGGGCATGTTTGGAGCCTTCTCTTCATGTTGCAACGTCTCATCTTCATTAGGACTTGTTTTGGGTGGTGTGGATGTAGTGCCAACTTCTTTTCCACTCCTCAAAGTAATTGCTTTGGCAGATTCGAACCCTCCCTTTGGATTGACAATGGTTGAACTTGGAAGCTTGCCTTGGTCTCGGAATTGTCCCACAAACTCCGCAATCTGCCCTATTTGCTTTTCTAAGTGGTCCACCCTTTTGTCTTGGTTTTGCATTGCCTTGTTTTGATTTTCTTGCCCCTGAGACAAACTAGTAAGTAACTTAAGAATTGTAGCATTATCTAAAGATGTACCTTGATGGTTTTGGGCGGATTGGGGTTGGTTTTGGTCTTGGCCGTGGGGTTTGGTGTAAAACCCCGGGGGTTGCTGCCTAAAGCCTCCTTGTTGGTAAGGTTGTTGAGGCTCCCTCCACTTGAAATTTGGATGGTCTCTCCAACCCGGATTGTATGTATTGGAATATGGATCATTCCTTGGCTGATTTTGGCTTGGAAATCCAATGGCGTTTGCACTCTCCCATCCCCCATTCTCAATCAATTGAGGGCACTTTTCCGAAGGATGACCTTGAATAGAACATACGCCACATACAATTGGACTTTGGATCTTCATTCCTTCGGCCATCTGAGACACAAGAGAAGTAAGATTAGCTAATTGAGTTTGAATGTCGGATTGAGAACTTACCTCATTCACTTGTTGCCGTGGGGGGTCTCTTTGCCCAATTCCTTCGTATTGTTGTGCATTGAGAGCCCGGTTTGCAATAAGGTTCTTGGCTGCCATAGGGGTTTTATCCACCAACGCTCCTCCCGCCGAAGCATCAAGCATTTGTCTTTCAATGGGAAGAAGACCTTCATAGAAGTATTGAAGTAGAAGCTCCTCTTTCATTTGATGTTGAGGACATGATGCAACAAGGGTTTTAAAACGCTCATAGTATGTTGGAAAAGACTCCCCTTGACTTTGTTGAATTCCACTAATCTTCTTTCTCAAGAGAATGACTCTTGAAGTAGGAAAGAACTTTTCAAGAAACGCCCTCTTCATGCTCTCCCAAGAGGTGACCGTTCCGGGTGCTAGCTCGTATAACCAATCTTTGGCCTTCTCCAAAAGTGAGAACGGGAAAGCCTTCATCTTCAAAATGCTACCATCAACGTTAACTGGAGTCATGCTTGAACACACTACCTCAAACTCCTTCAAATGCTTGTTGGGATCTTCCATGGATAATCCATGGAATTTTGGAATGTGGTGCAACAAGCTTGACTTCAATTCAAATTCGTCGGTCTTGTCTTGAGCCGCCCTTGGGTATTGGATGCACAAGGGTGCGGCATTGGCCATTCCCGAAGCCGAAAGCTCCTTGATTGTACGGTTGTCCACTGCCATGGTTTCTTCCTCTTGTGCCGTGGGTTCTTCTTCCTCCCTTGGCGTTGGCTCTTCCTCCTCCTCAAGGTTGGGAGCCGTACTAGATTCTGCGTTCTTCTTCTTCTTCCTCAAAGTGCGCTCAAAATCGTCGTCGAAATCCAAGATGTTTGCACTAACGGGTTGAGAACTACGAGTCATAAACTAGTACCTATAAACAAGAAAAGAAATTAGGTCAGTAGCTAAAACAAAAAAGAAAATACAAAGAAACAAAAAGAAACAACGGGGGATTAGCAAAATTGCTAATCCCCGGCAACGGCGCCAAAAATTTGATGCGAAATATATAAGCACACAAATTAAACCCTCTTTTCGACAATTGTAGTATAGATATAAGTAGGGATCGTTCTAGGCCGGGGATTAGGAGGGATTGCTAATCTAATGAAAATTGACTCAAAGATGTGAAAATATGTTTTAAAACACTTTAAATAGACTCACAAGACTCTTACTAACTTATATGACTCAAAACAAACTTTAAAGACTCAAAACAACCAAAAACAACCAAAAAGACTCAATTTAGACTCTATGACTTAATTTGGACGAAAATACACTTGGTTTTGACTCTAAAGACTCAAAAAGACTCTTTTGGACAGATTTGGAACAAATAAGAAAGGGGGTTTTGATTTTGGACGAATTTAAAAGAAACAAGTGTCTTAAAACTTTAAAACAGATTTTTGGACGAAAATAAGAACAACTAATGGATGATGGGATAGCCAAGGGATACTTCTCCACACATGATACTTTCTAACATAAATTGATTTCCAGTTGCTTTTCCGATAAACCATGAACCTCAACACCCCAGATTAACCGTGACATCACTAATTAACCCTCAGATTTCCCTTAAGTTAGTGGATTGGATGACATCATACGACAACCCAAAGCATTCTTCAAAAAGTCCCCTACATGACATCATAATAGAGATACGGTTAAAGATCATTACGTTCAATGGAAACCATAAGTATTGACAAAGCACTTGTAACTATGACATCATGATACGCATGCTAGGAATTTACTTAACATGATTGTGAAAACAACCTTAACTACTTGTGAATATAAGTTTGTGACGATTATGTGAAACACCCTTATATTCTAGCCCCAAATTCAAGCATGCAAATTAAGTAGGCCTCCCTAATAAACATACAAGAATAAGTTATCCATCAAACGGTTAAGTAAATTGCATCCGCAATTTATGAAATCACAACTGGAATTAATCAAATCATATTATAATTGTAATCATGGTTTCAAAGCATCCCTAGGCTAAAACGAGTTTAGCCTCTCATGTTCATGACAAAACAAAGCAATATAGATTTAAACATTGAAAATAAAAGATAGATTACACCTAGACACGTCCAACACTCCAACTTGAATGTACAAACGCCCAAGGCTTGGTCTTTCTTCTCCTTCTTCTTGCTAGGTCACGGCACAAAGGTCTATGGTGAGTTTGTGGACGATTTTCTGGATTTTGGATGGTTTTAGGTATATATGGTGGTGCGGCAAGGGGTTATGGTGGTGTATGGAGGAAGGGATGTATGAATGTTGTGTGAAGGGATGGTTGTGATTAAATGGCACGGCAAGGCTGTTTATATAGGCTATAGTTTGGCACACTTAGTGTAGGAAAAGGATTGCCTAATCCTATTGAAAAAGGGGTATCTTAAGGCAGAAACCAAAGGGGATTGGAAATAGGGAATTCGGCTAGGATTTAGGGATTCTAGAAGGTTTTTGGTGCGGCACATGTATAGGGCTGAGATAAGGCTTCTAGAAGGGAAGTTTTAGGGCAGATTCCTAAACCTAAAGGGCCAAGGATACATGATATTTGTGTAGGAAAAGGATTGTAATTCCTAAACCTACAAGGAATGGAGTTCTTGCGGCAATTTAGTGGATAAGGCTTCTAGAAACTGAATTATGTGCTTAAATGTGTAATTGATTCTCCCTAAGTAGCTAGGTTTAGGTCCCAATCTGATTTGGATAGGAGAGAAAAGGATAATGTTAGAGATAGGATAGGATAAGGTTTCTAGGATAGGATAAGATAAGGTTTGGATAAGGTGGGATAAGGTTCCTTGTTTCTTGCTTCTTCCTTATCTTCATTGGAATAGAACTTCTTCCACCAGATTTGTAGCCTTTCCTAGCTCTTCTAGTCTTCAATTTCGTCCATCCTCTTTGCTCCATGATTAAGCTATCCAATCCATGCCCAAAAATGCTCCAAATAGCCTCAAAATGCACTTTCTTGCTCCTTTTGCCATTAGGACCTAAAAACACACGAAAATACTTTAAAAGACTGAAATACATAGTAATTAACTCACTAAGTGTAAGGAAACAACACAACTAAGTAGCATAAATATGCTCCTATCATGCATGTTTTGGTGTTGGAACCACATAGCTGACTTCAATGTTTTTGCCTTGTTTAGAATCACCCAATATGGCCGAATTGCATCTCTTAACACTTCACATCTTTTCTGGAATGTTTTTACTTCATTTGCCTTCCCATTGATCCAAATTCCCACTTGGCTGCACACTAACACCAAATAATGTAAAAGGCAACTAGTTTAATCCAAAACAATCACAAAAACGCCAAATAAGGAAGATATAAATGCATGCAAAATGTGACTTATCACGATGCACACCCTCCAACCATTTTGAATGCGCGTAGGAAAAAGCTCATTCTCGGCATTTGCAACCACAGTTACTCCGGATTTCTTTGGAACACATTGCACGGGCGAAACCCACCTACTATCCGAGATTGGATAGATTACTCCACAATCCAAAAGCTTGATTATCTCATTCTTCACAACTTCCATCATCGGAGGGTTGAGACGGCGTTGAGCCTCTCGAGATGTTTTGGACCTGATAGGAGCATATTTAGGCGACTTACTTAGCTTGTTTTCGTGCATCTATGTTGTTAATTCATAGTTGTTTTAGTAGTTTAAGCCATTTTCGTGTGTTTTTAGGTTCATATGGCTAAGGAAGCAAAAAGATGCATTTTGGAGCATTTTGGAGCAAAATTGGGCTTGGAATGGATAGCATATGCTTGGAGCCAAAGTGTTGGACGAATTTGAAAGCCTTGTATGCACTTTGGACATAAAACAAAGGGCCTAGCCCAATCAAACAATCCTTTGAGCCATGCAAAACTTCTAGCCCAATCAACAACCCTTAGCCACATGCATTTCCACCTTCCTACTTCATCATTTCATCATTGCACCACCATTCACACACACATGCACTTACTCTTTCATCATTGCACCACCAATTCAACACATGCATTTCCACCTTCCTACTTCATCATTTCATCATTGCACCACCATTCACACACACATGCACTTACTCTTTCATCATTGCACCACCATTCACACACACATGCACTTACTCTTTCATCATTGCATCACAAATTCAACCCATGCATTCATACACAAAAATCACATCTCATTTTCATACACAACACACCACAAACACATCCAATCTTCCCTTATAATCCAAACACCACTCCTCATCCATTTCCATAATTCCCCAATCCATTCAACACACCAACAACATCCCTTAGACCTTGTGCTACGACGAAGAGGAAGATAAGAGGGCCTAAACGTTCATACAATTCAAGTTTGAGTTGTTGGAATGTTTAGGTGTTTCTTTGATTCTCTTTGTTTTGTACCATGAGGAACTTCCTCTTTCGACATCAGTTTTGCTTCAAGGGTTCTTTCTTCTTAATCCTATGTTCACTCATGTTATATATTTTTATGTCAAACCTTTTGTAAACTAGAAGTGTAACTAATCTCTCTCTAGGGATTCGATGTAGCCTTGCAAGAGTGCCATGTAGTTAATTCAGAATTCTCATTTAATCTATCTATTTCTTGTTTCATTCTCCGATTTAATTGTGACTTAGTGTGTTAATTTTAGTGCTTGATCATCATTTGAATTAACCACAGGTTGTTTAGCCAAGATTAAAGCACACATCATGCATAATCTTGGTGGATATGTGAATGAATGAAGGGAATGTTTTGCAAACATCCTGCCGAGTGTTCCCTTTGGTTTTGTGAAAGTTTCTTATGCACTACATATTCTTGATTAGGAACCAAAGTTGCACATCACAATTAGGTTCATGATTAGGGACATTTGATCAAGTCCACACATCATATGGCTGATCATATATAAGTGAAACAAACCCAAGAAATAAGTAGAGGGATGAGTATAATCTGACTTAACAAGCATGGACTTGGCTTAGCAATGGTGAAATCGAATCTCTAGCTACATCTCTATTTGTGCTATCTCATTTCATTAGTTGTTGATTCATTTATTTGTGTCTACTTCATTTTCTTGTGCTTTCAAGTTACAACAACAAATCTGCCTAAATTGATTAGTTTTATTTCTCTTATAGAGTTTTTGCAAAACAAGTAGTTGTTTAGGTCCAATTAGTCCCTGTGGATTCGACACCCTTATTTGTGCCATTATACTAAAAATATTCTAGCACGAAGAAGGAAAACTTCAACACCATTTCATCAATTTCATATTTACATTCTGTCTTAGTGTTTTAACGTTTAGTTTCGCATTCTTTGAGTCTAGTTTAGTGTTTTATATTGTTTTTACGTTTTTGAGTCAGTTTCCAAGTGATTAACAATCCCTCCTAATCCCCGGTCCAGAACGATCCCTACTTATACTTATACTACAATTGATAAAAAGAGGGTTTAATTTGTGTGCGTATAAAAAGAGGTACAAGCAAGAATCATTACGCTCTATGAAAATTATAAGTGTTGACGAGGCATTCGTTACTATGGATTGCATGAAACTTATGCCAAGAATTCATTTAACGCGATTGTTTATAAGCAACCTCCACTACTTGTGAATATAAGTTCATAACGATTAGGTGAAACTCACTTATATTCTAGCGTCATATTCATGCATGAAAATTAAGTGTGCACTCTCAATGAACATACATAAATAAGTTATCAATCAAACGGTTAAACAAATTGAATCCACAACTTATGAAACGCAATTAGAAGTAATCAAATCAAAATGCAAGTATAAACATATATTTCGAATCACCCCCTAGCTAAGGGGGGTTTAGTTCTTCATAACATTGAAATCAAAGAAACACCTAAACATTCCAACAACTCAAACTTGAATTGTATGAACGTTTAGGCACTCTTCTCTTCCATTCCTCATACGTACAAAACAAAGAGTATTGAAATTAACATTGAAATCAAAGAAACACCTAAACATTCCAACAACTCAAACTTGAATTGTATGAACGTTTAGGCACTCTTCTCTTCCTCTTCGTTGTAGCACAAGGTCTAAGGATAGTTTGATGGTGTGAATGGTTTGGGGAGTGATGGAAATGGAAGAGGAGTGGTGTTTGGATTTGTAGGGAAACTCACGGCCAAGGTGATGTTTCTTGGTGTGAATGGATGATTTTCTGAAATGTGGAAGAATGAATTGAGGTGTGAATGAGTGTGAATCCTTATTTATAGGTGAAATGGGGGGAACATGACAGCTAGGAGGGAATGTGGCTGCATGTTTGAATGATTAAAGGATGCATGTGGGTTGGAATTGCATGTGCAATGAATATGTGGCTGCATGTGCAAGGGGACAATCTGAAAATGCATGTGAAAGCATGTGTTGGCTGCAATGATGAAATGGATGGGAGTGCATGTGGCTTAATTAATTAAAGGGAGTGCATGTGCAATGTTTTAAAGGATGGAATTGTTGATGTATAATTCCTTCCTAATGCTAGAATATATTTAGTATAATGGCATAAGTAAGGGTGTCGAATCCACAGGGACTAATTGGACCTATGTAATTACTTGTTTTGCAAGAACTCTAAGAAATGAATCAAACTAAACAAACTAGGCAGATTTGGAAATGAATCAAACTAGTCTAAATAAACAGATTTGTTGTTGTAACTTGAAAGCATGAGAAAATGAAGTAAACACAAATAAATGAATCAACAACTAATGTAATGGGATAGTATCAATGGAAATGAAGCTAGGGATTCGGTTTCACCATTGCTCAACTAAGTCCATGTTTGTCAAGTTAGGTTGTACTCATTCATCTACCTATTTCTTGAGTTTGTTTCACTTGGATATGATCAACCATATGATGTGTGGATTTGATCAAATGTCTCTAATCATGAACCTAATTGTGATGTGCAACTTCGGTTCATAATCAAGATTATGTAATGTACAAGAAACTTTCATAAAACTAAAGGGAATAACTCGGCAGGATGTGTGCTAAAGACTCCCTTCATTCATTCACATATCTACCAAGATTATGCATGGTGTGTGTTCTAATCTTGGCTACACAACTTTGTGATTAATTCAAATGATGATCAAACATTAAAATCAACACACAAAGTCACCATTAAAACAGAAAATGAAACAAGAAATAGATGGACAAAATGAGCATTCTAACTTAATTACATGGCAAACTTTGCAAGGTTACATCGAATCCCTAGAGGAGGATTAGTTACAATTCATGTTTACAAAAGATTTATCATAAAAATATAAAACATGAATGAACATAGAATTAATAAGAATAAACCCTTGAAGCAAAACTGATGTTGAAATCCTTGAAGAGTTCCTTGGTGTTGCTTCTCCAAATGTGGTGCGGATGAAGTAGATTGGTTTTGTTTGGATGGTTTCTGCCCTTAGGACAGAAATGGAGTGAAATGGAGAGAATGACAATGGACAGAAATGGAGTGAAATGGATGTGTAATGGACTGGTTGAAGAAGCAAACTTGCGGATGGTAGATGAAAATGGACAGTTTCTGTGTAAGGAAAAGAATGTAGAATGCAATGGTATGGAGGGGAAGAAAAATGAGTCAGTATGATGGACGGAAAATGGAGCCTAATAGAGTGTGTGTGATCCCCCAACATTCAGATTGGATCTAGGAGTTGTTTAACTCAGATGGCAGAGCATAAATCAGATGGAATGATGGGTTTCTGAGTGTTGTTCTCACGGCATGGACAAGGTCTGCACAGATGTGGTTTCTTTAATTAAAATGCATGTGCCCTTGCTGCCACAAGTGAGTGGAACCTGCAAAGGTCAATTGGAGCACCAGAAAATGTTTATACAAATCTGAAAATGGGAAGAACACACGGCATGGACAAAGGGATGGGTTGGATTTCTGAAATGATGGCTGCAAGGAGTTACTTGTTTAATCACAATGCATGTGAATTTCTGTAAAGATGAAGTGTAGAAATGTAATGGAGTGCACGGAATGGATGTTTGTGTTTGTTGGTGTCAAAATGGCTGAAATGAATTAAGTGATGGAAATGGGATTGTGAGGAATCTGATTTGGTGTTAGAATTGCATCAAATGATGGGATGATATGGGAACACACGGCCAAGGTTGTGACATGCATGTGAATGCATGTTTTGGTGTTGGAACCACATAATTGACTTCAATGTTTTTGCCTTGTTTAAAATCACCCAATATGGCCGAATTACATCTCTTAACACTTCACATCTTTTTTGGAATGTTTTTACTTCATTTGCCTTTCCATTGATCCAAGTTCACCCTTGGCTGCACACTAACACCAAATAATGTAAAATTCAACTAGTTCAATCTAAAACAATCACAAAAACGCCAAATAAGGAGGATATAAATGCATGCAAAGTGTGACTTATCAAATACCCCCAAACCTGGTTTTTGCTAGTCCTCGAGCAAACTTAAAACTAAAACACATAAAACACAAACATCTAACTAAACCACTTTCGCTGGCCAAACGATTGCACTGAGCATGTGCAACAAGCCTTTGAACCCCTAGGTGTCCCTAGTTGGAGGAGTTGTGTCTCCTGAGGGTTTACAGTGATGACACCCACAAACATTTACAAAATCTGCAAACAACTTGGTTAAAACATGCTTTAAACAAACTAATAAGAACCAATGAAGATTTTGTCATTTATTCAACTCAAAAGATTGCCACTTCAAAGAATCGTATCAATTGTAACGTATAAAGATATTTCTCCATGTCTTACAACTTCAAGGTCACCATACCCAAATGCTTAAGGTAGAATTCGCCTCAACTCTACTCCTCACAGATTTCACTCAAATTTTCACTCAGATCCTAAGGTTTAGTCTCTCAACAACATATATGAGTGAAATTATGTAAAGGAAATCAAAATTCTCACATATGAAATCTGAAATGAAATCACAATTTCTGAGTAGATCTCATGAAATGAATCAAATGCTAAGAATATCGATAACACACACACTTACTATCACCCATGAATACATCCTCAATGATCAGCTAGGTCTTTTTCAAGATTGTAATGTAAGGCTTAGGTTATAGGTTACGAGAGAAGTGATATGAAATACTAGAGCTTGGGGTATACCAAAGTGTTCTTGAGGATCATGCTCTTCACTTGCATTTGTTTTCTTTCTTCTTTGTTTTTGGCATCCAGGCCCTATGTCTTATCATGAGGAGATTTGGAACTTGTATCCACTTTAATTCTCTTCTTTTCTTTTTTTTTTATAACTTTTTTTTTTAGAAGAATCTTCAACATAGGTGCCCTCGGTACATGCCACAATCTTGTTCTAAGCTCAATTTACCTTTAGTCTTCATCACCTTGGTATTCCCCAAACTATAAGGTATGGCTTGTAATGGGCTAGAATGGGTAGAGTATGGTGTGGGTGATGAAAGAATTAGGCTAAAGTGTTTGGCTGCAACGAGGGTGAATGGAGCACACAAATGGGTAGGATTTAAGCCTTTTAGTAGTTAAACATGCATAGCCTAACATCATCTCATTGAGTTCATTCACGAATGATACTAAACACATGGTATCTGCAAAGAAGAATGATTCTTAGCATCCAAACGAAATAGAAGTAATGAGATCATTTAAAGTGAAAATGAAAGAAAAAGATAGGAGTAGAAACACTTTAGACCCTCTCAAAGAAGCAATTAGGCTCAAAATAACTCACTAGGGTAGTCTCCACTATTCTTCTTCCAGAATTTGAGTATGGTACCTCCATGATCATAATTTCAAGAGTTATAACTTTATAAATGACAATAAGATGCAACTCTTTTCCATAGCAACCCAATCGTTTGTTTTCAACATAGTCGTCATATACATTCATATTAGCATGCAAAAACACTCATAACCAAAACTAACACCTCAAACAAACACAAACACAAGACAAACCTTCCAAACCATACCCCCAAACCTAATCTAAACATTGTCCTCGATGTTTAAAATTGTATGCAATGCAAGTAGGCAAAGAATATGGAATGGTATCAAAATAAACACAACATAAAGAAAGAACACAAACCACACTAGGTTGCCTCCTAGTAAGCGCTGTATTTAATGTCTAGGCAAGACATGGTAGCTTGTTCATGGTGTTGTAAATTCAAGAACATCCACGACTTGATACACTTGCTCCTCCTCCACTTTATCCAAGTATGGCTTCAATCGCTGCCCGTTGACTTTAAAAGAGGTGCCATTCTTCATGTTCTCTATCTCCACAGCTCCATGGGGAAATGTTTGCAGCACTTTGAATGGTCCCACCCACCTAGACTTCAATTTTCCTGGAAAAAGTCTCAAACGTGAGTCAAACAAAAGTACTTTCATACCTTGGTGAAACTCCTTCCTCAGGATGACCTTGTCATCATAGAGCTTAGTCCGTTCCTTGTAGATTTTGGCATTCTCATATGCCTCATTTCTAAGCTCTTCCAACTCATTAAGTTGGAGCTTCCTTGCTATTCCAGCATCCTTGTAATCAAAGTTGAACTTCTTGATGGCCCAATATGCACGGTGTTCTGATAGTCACATTTTGCATGCATTTATATCTTCTTTATTTGGCATCTTTGTGATTGTTTTGGAGTAAACTAGTTGCGTTTTACATTGTTTTGTGTTAGTGTGCAGCCAAGTGTGTAATAATATCAATCGGAAGACAAATGATGAAATGTGGTGCAATTCGACCACATTGGATGGTTCTAAACAGAAAGTGATGCATTGGAGTCACTTTGGGTGGTTCTAAACAAGGCAAAAACATGCAACCACATGCATGTCCACAACCTGCCCGTGCACTCCCATTTGGTTCCAAATCAGATTATGCACCTCTAAAACATCAAAACATGCATTCACATGCATGTCACAACCTTGTGCCGTGTATTCCCTTGCATTTCCACACTCATTCCCATTAACTAAAACATTCAGCAACATTCCACCAACAAACACAATCTGACCGTGCATTCCATCACCTTAATCCACTTCAACCTTGCAGAAATTCACATGCATGAGTCAATTAAAATAGCCACATGCTTGAACATTGTCCATTCCGTGCAGATTCCATATTTTAACACCCATTTCATCCCATCATTCCATGTCATTTCCATTTCCTTCATGTCCAAACCGTGCACTCCCATACCCAATTCCAGATTATTCTAACCAATTTGCAGGTTCCACTCCCTTGCTTGCAGACATTCCACATGTGTTTGGATTAAATAAACCACACACTTGCAGAGCATGTCCATGCTTTGCAGGTATCATGCCAGAAATCCACTCATCCAACCATTTGATGCGATTCCATCTCCTTAATGTCCATACTGTGCACATTCATTCTCTTTTCAGAATTCCTTTCACATGGACCATGTCAGTTTTCCACATGCATTTCTGATTATTCTCCATCATTAGCACATTAAGAAATTCACCAAGGAACACTCACTCATCTCTCACTCGGATCAGATTGGAAACACACTCAATTGGCTCCATTTTTTCTGTCCCTGATCCGCACACATTCTCTCCATTATTCCATTGGATTCCACTTTCTTTTCCTTGCACAGAAACTGACCATATTCTCTCCCTTTCCCATCCGCAATTATTATTCATCATCCATTCCATTACATACACCATTTTGCTCCATTTTCTGCCCATTCATTCACTCTCATTCCCCCTCTCCATTCCATTTCATTCGACACTCTCTCCCTTTCACAAAAAACTGTCCATTTCTCTCCATTTATGCACCACTCACAGAAACCATTCGACATAAGTTTCTCCACCCTCATTTACAAACACATTTGGGAGCACCAACACCGAAGGCACTCTTCAAGGAATTCAACATCAGTTTTGCTTCAAGGGTCCCTTCTACTTAATTCTATGTTCATTCATGTTGTGTATCTTTATGTTAAACATTCTGTAAACATGAATTGTAACTAATCTTTCTCTAGGGATTCGATGTAACCTTGCAAAGTTTGCCATGTAATTAAGTTAGAATGCTCATTTTGTCCATCTATTTCTTGTTTCATTTTCTGTTTTAATGGTGACTTAGTATGTTGATTTTAATGTTTGATCATCATTTGAATTAATCACTAAGTTGTGTAGCCAAGATTAAAGCACACATCATGCATAATCTTGGTAGATATGTGAATGAATGAAGGGAGTGTTTAGCACACATCCTGCCGAATTACTCCCTTTGGTTTTATGAAAGTTTCTTGTACATTACATAATCTTGATTATGAACCAAAGTTGCACATCACAATTAGGCTCATGATTAGAGACATTTGATCAAATCCACACATCATATGGTTGATCATATCCAAGTGAAACAAACTCAAGAAATAGGTAGATGAATGAGTATAAACTAACTTGACAAACATGGATTTAATTAAGCAATGGTGAAATCGAATCCCTAGTTTCATTTCCATTGATACTATCTCATTATATTGGTTATTGATTCATTGATTTGTGTTTACTTCATTCTCTTAGGCTTTCAAGTTAAAACAACAAATCTGCATAGTTTGATTAGTTTGATTCAAATCTGCCTATTTAGACTAGTTTGATTCATTTCTTAGATTTCTTGCAAACAAGTAGTTACATAGGTCCAATTAGTCCCTGTGGATTCGACACCCTTGCTTATGCCATTATACTAAATATATTCTTGCATTAGGAAGGAAATATACATCAACAAAAATGGCGCCGTTGCCGGGGACTGATTTCAGTCCCTTGTAATTGCTTGTTTGCTTGTTTGCTATTTTGATTAGTGTCAAGGTTCATAACTTGTCAAATTGATAACTGGAAGTTGATTTTTAAGTTGCATACATTTCAGGTGTGGAAAAGAATCCCTTAGCCATTCCATTATCCATTGGTTTACATCAACTTGCTTTACAATCTGGTTTTGTTATAATCTGACCATTTAATTGCATTTCGTCCAAATACAATTTCCCCCATATTTTGTTAGGTTTTAGGCTTAGAATCTGTCTTATCTTGTGTTTTGAAGCATTTTGAGTCAAGCTCAAACCTAATTTTCGTCCAAAATTGAGTTTAGTGTCAAAACTGCCCAATTTGTGTTTTTAGGCAGTTTTGAGCGTTTTTAGCTTGTTTTGAGTCTTGTGAATCTGTTTTGAGTCCTTTGAGTCTTTGTTTTGTCCAAATTAGTTAGAAAGTGTTTTGATTTGTGTTTATAAGTGTTTTGATTCAAGTTTCCATCCAATTTCGTCCAAATTAGTGTAGGTGCTCAAAACTGCCCAGAAAGTGGTTTTTAGGCAATTTTGAGTCTTCTAGTTGCTGTTTTGGGTTTTTGGATTGTTTAAGTGTTCTAAACGTTTAGTTCCACATCCCTTGAGTCTTTTCAAATGTTTTTAAGTTTATTTTTGTTCATTTCATTGTTGTTTGCTAGTAGATTTTCATTCACACTTGTGTTACTTTGTTTCAGGTAGTATATGTCAAATAAACTTGTTGAGTTAGGCCAAAGAATTGAAAGATTAAAGGGCCACACTTTGGACAACTTTGTGCCATCAAATTCATCCTTTAACCGTGAGGAAGAGGAAGGGAATTCACCTAGTTCAACAAGTAAAGAATCTGAGCAATTTAATTGGGAAAGAGAAGAAGAGATGGCGGGCAACGAAGATGAACTTCGAGCTTTGGAGAACTTTGCTAATCCCTTGGATTGTTTTAATTTCGTTTGTTTGTATTTTTACAGATTCTTAATTTTGTTTTGTTTCTTGTTTTAGGTACTAGTTCATGACTCGGAGTTCTCATCCGATTCGTGAACATATCCTGGAGTGATTGGGTTCTTCGTCCGGCTGCAAGACGTAAAAGAAAGCGCTACTTGGGAGGCAACCCAATGCACTGAATAAAACAAAGCATGTCAAAAAAAAAAAAAAAAAAAAAAAAAAAAAAAAAGTTTCATTTATTAAATAAAATACTAAACATGGAGAAAGGTGGTGCTTCACAAAGGTTGTTTACGTGAAGCCCCACTACGAGGCGTCGAAGCAGAAGGCTTCGAAGCAGATGGCATTGGAGCGGAAGGCATCGGAGTGGGAGGCATCGGAGCTTGAGCATTCCAGGCCTCAATACTTGGCCAAGCGCTGGATGAGCCAGGAAAAAGGTGCCTCTGGAGGAAAGACGAAAACCTTTGACGGTCACTGTGAATCCGACCTTCAGACTCTTGCAGCTCATCAAGCTTCCTCTTCATGCCCGACGAATAGTTATTTGCAAGCACATGCAAACTTCTATTCTCGTGCTTAAGCTGCTGGTTCTCTTGCTTAAGACTTTCCACCTCTGCCATCAATGATTCCACCTGACGGGAGCGGGCAAGCAGGCGTTGGCCCATGTTGGACACTGAGCTCGCACACTGAACACTAAGTGCGAGGGACTCTTGAACGGCCAACTCATCGGACCGTCCTGACAGCAGCCTACTATCTTTTGGAGTGAGGAGGTTCCTAGCTACTATTGTAGCTGTTGTGGCGTCCTGCATCACGGAGTCTTCACCTGTAAGAAGACCGTTAGATGATAAAAAAGAAGGGCGCCATACATTACCTTGACGGGGCGCAACCGGATCGCTGCTGAGACTCAAATCTAAGCTAAGGTTCGATGAGTTTGCCATTTTTTTCACAAGTGTTCAAAGAGAAGTGGTGGATGGAGTTAATTTTCAAAGAGTCGGAGTCGATTTTCAAGAATGGGAATTCTTCAGAGTGTGTTTGTTGTGATGATAGATAGCTCTATAAAATGCCAAGGCGACGCGTCCACCCATTCAGAAAGCCGGATTTTCCTCCGCAAATTTTGACGACGCGTTCGCGGTTTTTCAGAAAACGCGTTCAACTTTGTCAAAAGATATCTGACAAAGTCGAAGACACGTGGAGGCCATCATCACAACTTCACGTCTTTAGCCGACAAGCGCAAATATCGGCGACGCTTTCTCTGCTTTTCAGAAACCGCGTGCAGCTCTGTCAAAAGGAGCCGCACCCGTGACTACTTTTACCGTTCAAAAATCGAAGAGGCGTTCAAAGATCGAAGAGGCGCCACTATTTCAAAAAGCCGGAGTTGCGGGATCAAAACATTTGTCGACAAAGGTACAAAGTACCACCACTTGATATTATCTCTATATATGTCGACCTTCGTTTTTTTTTTTTTATGGCAGGGCAAGCCTAAAGAAAATACCCAACTCTCCCTCACCTCTGAGGGCGCACTCCCAGCAAAGCCTCTTGAAATACTCAATTCTTTCTTCTTCCCCAAAGATGATACCAGATGCCTGGAGTACATATGACCCAGGAGGAAACGGCGGATTGAAGCATGCGCTGATTCATTCATCGTTTCTTCAAAAGCAAAGGTATCTCATATCATTAAGGTCAAAAGCAAAAATATCTCATATCATGCTCTTTCCCTGTCCTTTTCTTTGTCCTTGTTATTACTCGCATGGCAAAGTGAAAGAAGCAATCAGCCGGCACTTGGAGTCAGTCTTCCAATCTGGTGCCAACTGCCTGGAATCTATTCCTGATTGCTTACCTAGCGTTGCTCTCGAGTAGTCATCTTCAACGGTTGATACACTTCCAGAGAAGGGACCACTACTGCAAAGATTGAACAAAGAAACAGATAAAGGGGGGAAGCTCAGACCTTCGGGGGAGACCAAAAGAACCATCCTGCTGCCCAGTTCAAGAAGTAGCACAAAGGAAAATCAACGATGGGCAGAAACCAGTTCAAGAGTAAGCCTGTGGAGTCACTATGATCAAAGCCTCAATGCAATTACCAAGGAGAAGAGGGAATTTACACTCCATAACCAGATTTGCGTCCCTAAACTCTTCTCTTTGTTAATTACATTCTGCCATGTTTAGTATGTTTAAGTGCTTTTTGTGTGTTTACTTATGATTTGTGTGAATCTATGCTTAAAACATTGAGGACAATGGTTGATTTAAGTGTGGGGGGGTAACTAAGATTTTAATGCAAATTCGTGGGATTTTATCACCCATAACTTCAAATGTTGTTCCTTGCTGTTTTAAGGAGTTTCTAAATTGTTTTAGAGTGTTTTAGTGTGTTTTGTTTTATAACTCCGAAAATCACATAAAAATTTGAAAAACTTGTTTTAAAAAGCCTAAAAAGAGTGTTTTGAGTCGTTTTTGTGTGTTTGTGTTTGTTTGAGGTGTTAGTTTTGGTTAAGAGTGTTTTTGCATGCTAATATGAATGTATATGAGGACTATGTTTGAAAACAAACGATTGGGTTGCTATGGAAAAGAGTTGCATATTGTTGTCATTTATAAAGCTATAACTCTTGAAATTATGATGATAGAGGTACCATACTCAAATGCTGGAAGAAGAATAGTGGAGACTACCCTAGTGAGTTATTTTGAGCCTAATTGCTTCTTTGAGAGGGTTTAAAGTGTTTCTACTCCTATCTCTTTCTTTCAATTTCACTTTAAATGATCTCATTACTTCTATTTTGATTGGATACTAAGAATTACTCTCTTTGCAGATACCATGTGTTTAGTATCATTCGTGAATGAACTCAATGAGATGATTTTAGGCTATGCATGTTTAACTACTAAAAGGCTTAAATCCTACCCATTTGTGTGTTCCATTCACCCTCGTTGCAGCCAAACACTTTAGCCCAATTCTTTCATCACCCACACCATACTCTACCCATTCTAGCCCATTACAAGCCATACCTTATAGTTTGGGGAATACCAATGTGATGAAGACTAAGGGCAGATTGAGTTATAGAACAAGATTGTGGCATGTACCGAGGGCGCCTATGTTGAAGATGCTTCTAAAAAAAAAGGGGTTATAAAAAAAAAAAAAAGAGAATTAAAATGGATACGAGTTCCAAATCTCCTCATTATAAGACATAGGGCCTGGATGCCAAAAACAAAGAAGAAAGAAAACAAATGCAAATGAAGATCATGATCCTCAAGAACACTTTGGTATGCCCCAAGTTCTAGTATTTCATATCACTTCTCTCGTAACCTATAACCTAAGCCTTAAATTACAATCTTGAGAAAGACCTAGCTGATCATTGAGGATGTATTCATGGGTGATGGTAAGTGTGTGTGTTATCTATATTCTTAGCATTTGATTCATTTCATGAGATCTACTCAGAAATTGTGCTTCCATTTCAGATTTCATATGTGAGAATTTTGATTTCCTTTACATAATTTCACTCATATATGTTGTTGAGAGACTAAACCTTAAGATCTGAGTGAAAATTTGAGTGAAGTCTGTGAGGAGTAGAGTTGAGGCGAATTCTATCTTAAGCATTTGGGTATGGTGACCTTGAAGTTGTAAGACATGGAGAAATATCTTTATATGTTACAATTGATACGATTCTTTGAAGTGGAAAACTTTTGAGTTTGAATGAATGACAAATCTTCATTGGTTCTTATTAGTTTGTTTAAAGCATGTTTTAACCAAGTTGTTTGCAGATTTTGTAAATGTTTGTGGGTGTCATCACTGTAAACCCTCAGGAGACACAACTCCTCCAACTAGGGACACCTAGGGGTTCAAAGGCTTGTTGCACATGCTCAGTGCAATCGTTTGGCCAGCGAAAGTGGTTTAGTTAGATGTTTGTATTTTGTGTGTTTTAGTTTTAAGTTTGCTCGAGGACTAGCAAAAACCAGGTTTGGGGGTATTTGATAGTCACATTTTGCATGCATTTATATCTTCTTTATTTGGCATCTTTGTGATTGTTTTGGAGTAAACTAGTTGCGTTTTACATTGTTTTGTGTTAGTGTGCAGCCAAGTGTGTAATAATATCAATCGGAAGACAAATGATGAAATGTGGTGCAATTCGACCACATTGGATGGTTCTAAACAGAAAGTGATGCATTGGAGTCACTTTGGGTGGTTCTAAACAAGGCAAAAACATGCAACCACATGCATGTCCACAACCTGCCCGTGCACTCCCATTTGGTTCCAAATCAGATTATGCACCTCTAAAACATCAAAACATGCATTCACATGCATGTCACAACCTTGTGCCGTGTATTCCCTTGCATTTCCACACTCATTCCCATTAACTAAAACATTCAGCAACATTCCACCAACAAACACAATCTGACCGTGCATTCCATCACCTTAATCCACTTCAACCTTGCAGAAATTCACATGCATGAGTCAATTAAAATAGCCACATGCTTGAACATTGTCCATTCCGTGCAGATTCCATATTTTAACACCCATTTCATCCCATCATTCCATGTCATTTCCATTTCCTTCATGTCCAAACCGTGCACTCCCATACCCAATTCCAGATTATTCTAACCAATTTGCAGGTTCCACTCCCTTGCTTGCAGACATTCCACATGTGTTTGGATTAAATAAACCACACACTTGCAGAGCATGTCCATGCTTTGCAGGTATCATGCCAGAAATCCACTCATCCAACCATTTGATGCGATTCCATCTCCTTAATGTCCATACTGTGCACATTCATTCTCTTTTCAGAATTCCTTTCACATGGACCATGTCAGTTTTCCACATGCATTTCTGATTATTCTCCATCATTAGCACATTAAGAAATTCACCAAGGAACACTCACTCATCTCTCACTCGGATCAGATTGGAAACACACTCAATTGGCTCCATTTTTTCTGTCCCTGATCCGCACACATTCTCTCCATTATTCCATTGGATTCCACTTTCTTTTCCTTGCACAGAAACTGACCATATTCTCTCCCTTTCCCATCCGCAATTATTATTCATCATCCATTCCATTACATACACCATTTTGCTCCATTTTCTGCCCATTCATTCACTCTCATTCCCCCTCTCCATTCCATTTCATTCGACACTCTCTCCCTTTCACAAAAAACTGTCCATTTCTCTCCATTTATGCACCACTCACAGAAACCATTCGACATAAGTTTCTCCACCCTCATTTACAAACACATTTGGGAGCACCAACACCGAAGGCACTCTTCAAGGAATTCAACATCAGTTTTGCTTCAAGGGTCCCTTCTACTTAATTCTATGTTCATTCATGTTGTGTATCTTTATGTTAAACATTCTGTAAACATGAATTGTAACTAATCTTTCTCTAGGGATTCGATGTAACCTTGCAAAGTTTGCCATGTAATTAAGTTAGAATGCTCATTTTGTCCATCTATTTCTTGTTTCATTTTCTGTTTTAATGGTGACTTAGTATGTTGATTTTAATGTTTGATCATCATTTGAATTAATCACTAAGTTGTGTAGCCAAGATTAAAGCACACATCATGCATAATCTTGGTAGATATGTGAATGAATGAAGGGAGTGTTTAGCACACATCCTGCCGAATTACTCCCTTTGGTTTTATGAAAGTTTCTTGTACATTACATAATCTTGATTATGAACCAAAGTTGCACATCACAATTAGGCTCATGATTAGAGACATTTGATCAAATCCACACATCATATGGTTGATCATATCCAAGTGAAACAAACTCAAGAAATAGGTAGATGAATGAGTATAAACTAACTTGACAAACATGGATTTAATTAAGCAATGGTGAAATCGAATCCCTAGTTTCATTTCCATTGATACTATCTCATTATATTGGTTATTGATTCATTGATTTGTGTTTACTTCATTCTCTTAGGCTTTCAAGTTAAAACAACAAATCTGCATAGTTTGATTAGTTTGATTCAAATCTGCCTATTTAGACTAGTTTGATTCATTTCTTAGATTTCTTGCAAACAAGTAGTTACATAGGTCCAATTAGTCCCTGTGGATTCGACACCCTTGCTTATGCCATTATACTAAATATATTCTTGCATTAGGAAGGAAATATACATCAACATGTTCAAACTCCATTGGCAAGTGACAAGCTTTCCCAAACACAAGGCGATAAGGACTCATGCCAATGGGGGTCTTGTATGCTGTTCTATATGCCCATAGTGCATCATTTAACCTCAATGACCAATCCTTCCTTGTAGGGCTCACAGTCTTCATCAAAATGTTCTTGATCTCCCTATTGCTAATCTCCACTTGTCCTGAGGTTTGACGATGGTACGGGGTTGCCACTTTGTGATTGATGTTGTACTTCTTCATCAAGGATTCAAAAGGTTTGTTGCAGAAATGGCTGCCACCATCACTAATAATAGCTCTTGGGGTTCCAAACCTACAAAAAATCACATCTTTAATAAAACTCAACACAACCTTATGATCATTAGTTCTTGTAGCAATGGCTTCAACCCATTTGGATACGTAATCCACTGCCACTAATATGTATAAGTAGCCAAAAGAGGATGGAAATGGTCCCATGAAATCGATTCCCCAAACATCAAAGAGTTCCACCACCAAAATGTTGTTCAATGGCATCTCATTTCTTCGGCTAATGTTCCCCATTTTCTGGCACCTATCACACTTAGAGCAAAAATCAAAGCATCTTTGAATAAAGTAGGCCAAAAGAAACCAGATTGTAAAACCTTTAGAGATGTCTTTTTGGCACAAAATGGCCTCCACATGCCAATGTGTGGCTAAATGTTAGGATGCTTTGTTGCTCACTCTCTGGGACACACCTCCTAATGATTTGATCAGGGCAATATTTAAACAAATATGGTTCGTCCCAAACGTACTGCTTTACCATGGCAAGGAACTTCTTTCTTTCCTGAAAAGAAAGGTCATTTCTCATTATACCACAAGCAAGATAATTAACAAAATCTGCATACCATGGTTCTTTTTCTTGAACAACAAGGAGTTGTTCATCTGGAAATGATTCATTTAGGGGCAAAGGTTGTCCAACTCCATGGTTTTCATTAAGCCTGGACAAATGGTCAGCCACAACATTATCACTGCCCTTCTTATCTCGAATTTCCAAGTCAAACTCTTGTAGTAAGAGTATCCATCTAATCAAACGTGGTTTAGCATCCTTCTTTGTCATCAAGTACCTAAGGGCTGCATGATCAGAAAACACAATAACTTTAGATCCTACAAGATATGACCTAAACTTTTCTAAGGCAAAAACAACAGCAAGCAACTCCTTTTCAGTTGTGGAATAGTTAAGTTGGGCATCATGCAGAGTCCTGCTTGCATAGTAGATCACATGTGGAAGCTTGTTCACCCTTTGCCCTAAAACTGTACCAACAGCATAGTCAGAGGCATCACACATTAATTCAAAAGGTAACGACCAATCTGGTGCCATGATAATAGGAGCCGAGGTTAGTTCATTTTTCAAAGTATTGAATGCATCCATACAAGCCTTATCAAAATGAAATACAACATCTTTAGCTAACAGATTGCATAATGGACGGGTGATCATTGAAAAGTTCTTAATGAAACGACGATAAAAACCCGCATGGCCCAAAAAACTTCTTACTCCCTTCACAGTGGTGGGGGCTACCATATTGGTGATGACGTCAATTTTGGCTTTGTCTACCTCCATTCCTTTGCTAGAGATTACATGCCCCAACACAATTCCTTGCTTCACCATGAATTGGCACTTTTCCCAATTGAGAACCAAATTTGTTTCCTGACATCTTTGAAGTACTAAAGAGAGATGGTTAAGACATTCATCAAAAGAGGAACCAAACATTGAGAAGTCATCCATAAATACCTCAATGAACCTTTCTACCATGTCAGAGAAGATGGCCAACATACATCTTTGGAATGTTGCTGGAGCATTGCAAAGTCCAAAAGGCATTCTCCTGTATGCAAATGTGCCAAAGGGGCAAGTAAAGGTTGTTTTCTCTTGATCCTCCGGAGCGATTGCAATTTGATTGTAACCTGAGTATCCATCCAGAAAACAATAATGTGAGTAACCTGCCAATCTCTCAAGCATTTGATCTATGAAAGGCATAGGAAAGTAATCTTTTCTAGTGCTAGAATTCAACTTCCTGTAATCGGTGCAAACACGCCAACTGGTCGTGGGCTTTGTGGGCACAAGCTCATTGTTTTCATTCCTCATCACAGTGATTCCCACCTTCTTAGGCACCACTTGAATAGCACTCACCCATTTGCTATCAGAAATGGGATATATGATCCCCACATCTAACAATTTCAACACCTCATTCCTAACAACTTCCTTCATGTGTGGATTGAGCCTTCTTTGTGGCTCACGGCTTGTTTTTGCTCCTTCCTCCAAAAGGATCCTATGCATGCACATGGTAGGGCTTATTCCCTTGAGATCTGCAATAGACCAACCAAAAGCTGATTTAAACTCTTTTAACACCCTAATTAGTTTATCTTCTTCAACTGGGGTGAGGTCAGAAGCTATGATAACTGGAAGAGTTTCAAATTCAGCTAGATATGCATATTTTAGATGTGGTGGAAGTGGCTTAAGTTCAAGTTTTGGTGCCTTAACAGTGGAAGGAGTTAGATGTGACATTGATGATTCTAAAGGCTCAAAAAGAGGTGAAACATGCAAAGGATACAATGCCAATGCTTCCAAGGTAGCTACTTCTTCCATGAGTGCATCCTCTTCATCAAACTCATCTTGAGATTGACTCAAAACAGTTTGTAATGGTTCATTAGATTGTGCCTGCAAGAACTTAGAGAAAACAAGTGAATCAAGCACATCAATGGCATAACAATCAAGAGAGGAAGAAGGATGAGAAAGAGATTCAAACACTTTGAATTGAACTGTCTCTCCTAACACTGTCATAGTGAGGAGTCCATTTTGCACATCAATGATGGTCTTGGCCGTGGCCATGAAAGGTCTCCCAAGCAATATTGGCAACTCACGATCATGTATAGGAGCTTCTTCCATGTCCAACACTACAAAATCTGCAGGCAAGATTAGTTTATCAACTTGAACTAGAATATCTTCTACTATACCTCTTGGATATTTAACTGATCTGTCTGCAAGTTGTAATGAAATGGTGGTGGCTTTCAAATCTCCCAAACCTAGTTGAAGGTACACTGAATAAGGCATTAAGTTGATGCTAGCACCCAAATCAAGCATTGCCTTCTCTACTTTCTTGTCCCCTATGGTGATGTTGATAGAGAAACTTCCTGGGTCCTTGAGCTTTGGTGGAAGTTTTCTTTGCAAAACTGCACTCCCATTCTCAGACACCACTACCTTCTCATGTGGTCCATACTTCCTTTTGTAGCTGTTTAACTCCTTGAAGAACTTCCCATATGCCGGCATGTTCCTAATGACATCAAGCAAAGGTAAGTTAACATTCACTTTGCTTAGTATATCAAAAATTTCTTTGAATGACTTATCCTGCTTGCTCTTGGCAAGTCTTCCAGGGAATGGTATTGGTGGAGTGTATGGTTTCTCGGCCTTGTGAAGATTTGGTGCTTCAAATGAGGAAGTAGCATGGCTTGGTTCCTCATTTGGTTTCTCATTGTCTCCTTGAGTAACACCTGCATTCACATGATCATATTCATTAGTAACTTCATTGCCAACTCTATTATCAATAACCTTACCACTTCTAAGTGTAGTGATTGCTTTGGCTTGCTCTTGGTTCCTTTGGAGTATCACGGGTTGGCTTGGAAACTTCCCAACCTCTCTTTGGTTCAAGGCATCTGCAATCTGCCCCAATTGTGTCTCCATTTTGGTTAGGGCGGCTGAATGTTGTTGGAGTGTGCTATTGGTGGAATGTTGGAATTGCAAGGTGTTTTGGGCTAACCGTGTCCTCAAGGGTAGTGGCAGGTTTTGGTTGGAAATTTTGGATTGGATTGTTGTTCTTCCATGAAAAGTTGGGATGATCTCTCCAACTTGGGTTATATGTGTTAGAATACATATCATTCCTTGGTCTTTGGTTGTAAGAATTCATGAGGTTCACTTGTTCTTGAACATACTCGGGGTAAGCTTCCCTAGATGGACATTGGTGAGTAGGATGGCTTGGTATGTTGCAAATGGCACACACTTCATTAGCTTTTGGCACCATGTTGAGCACGGATTCAAGCTTCCTTTCTAGGTTAGCTACCTGCAACAAAAGCTCATGATTAGAACTTGTTTCATAAACTCCAACTTTCTTACCCCTTAAATCTTTGTGTTGAGCATTAGACCCCAACATCTCATAAATGTTATACGACTCTTGAGCATTCTTTTTCTTCAATGCTCCACCTGCTGCATTATCCACAGTTGATTGACAATTTTGGGTTAGTCCATCATAGAAAATTTGCATTTGTAAGTGAAAAGGTAACCCATGGTGTGGACATTGTATCAAGAGGCCTTTAAAACGCTCCCAACACTCATTGAAAGGTTCACCATCATCTTGTTTGAAGTTGAAGATTTGTCCCCTTAATGTGGCTGTCTTTTGAGTGGAAAAGAACTTCTCCAAGAACTTCTTAGCCACGGCATCCCATGTGGTGAGGGAACCTGGTGTTAGAGTCATCAACCAACTCTTGGCCCTATCTTTCAAGGTGTAAGGAAACACTCTCATCCTCAAATTCGCTTCACTTACTCCCTGCAAAGGTAAACCACTCACAACATTGTAAAACTCTTTAATATGAGCTAAAGGGTCTTCATTAGGTAAGCCATAAAATGAAGGAAACATATGGAAATGTGAAGATTTGAGATCATAGTTTCTAGCTTCTGTGGGCAGCAAGATGCATGAAGGTGAATTTGGTATGATTGGTTGAGCAAAGTCCTCCAAAGCTCGAAGTTCATCTTCGTTGCCCGCCATCTCTTCTTCTCTTTCCCAATTAAATTGCTCAGATTCTTTACTTGTTGAACTAGGTGAATTCCCTTCCTCTTCCTCACGGATTAGGGATGAACTTGATGGCACAAAGTTGTCCAAAGTGTGGCCCTTTAATCTTTCAATTCTTTGGCCTAACTCAACAAGTTTATTTGACATATACTACCTGAAACAAAGTAACACAAGTGTGAATGAAAATCAAGAAGCAAACAACAATGAAAAGAACAAAAATAAATTTAAAAACGTTTGAAAAGACTCAAGGGATGTGGAACTAAACGCTTAGAACACTTAAACAATCCTAAAACCCAAAACAGCAACTAGAAGACTCAAAATTGCCTAAAAACCACTTTCTGGGCAGTTTTGAGCACCTACACTAATTTGGACGAAATTGGATGGAAACTTGAATCAAAACACTTATAAACACAAATCAAAACACTTTCTAACTAATTTGGACAAAACAAAGACTCAAAGGACTCAAAACAGATTCACAAGACTCAAAACAAGCTAAAAACTCTCAAAACTGCCTAAAAACACAAATTGGGCAGTTTTAACACTAAACTCAATTTTGGACGAAAATTAGGTTTGAGCTTGACTCAAAATGCTTCAAAACACAAGATAAGACAGATTCTAAGCTTAAGACTTAACAAACTATGGGGAGAAATTGTATTTGGACGAAATGCAATTAAATGGACAGATTATAACAAAAGCAGATTGTAAAGCAAGTTGATGTAAACCAATGGATAATGGAATGGCTAAGGGATTCTTTTCCATATATGAAATGTATGCAACTTAAATCAACTTCCAATTATCAATTTGACAAGTTATGAACCTTGACACTAATCAAAATAGCAAACAAGCAAACAAGCAATTACAAGGGACTGAAATCAGTCCCCGGCAACGGCGCCATTTTTGTTGATGTATAATTCCTTCCTAATGCTAGAATATATTTAGTAAAATGGCATAAGTAAGGGTGTCGAATCGACAGGGACTAATTGGACCTATGTAATTACTTGTTTTGCAAGAACTCTAAGAAATGAATCAAACTAAACAAACTAGGCAGATTTGGAAATGAATCAAACTAGTCTAAATAAACAGATTTGTTGTTGTAACTTGAAAGCATGAGAAAATGAAGTAAACACAAATAAATGAATCAACAACTAATGTAATGGGATAGTGATAGGAGCATATTTAGGCGACTTACTTAGCTTGTTTTCGTGCATTTATATTGTTAATTCATAGTTGTTTTTGGCGTTTAAGCCATTTTCGTGTGTTTTTAGGTTCATGTGGCTAAGGAAGCAAAAAGATGCATTTTGGAGCAAAATTGGACTTGGAAGGGATAACTTATACTTGGAGCAAAAGGAATGGACGAAATTGAAGAGTTGATGTCACAAGGATTCCTACTTGAAGTAGCCACACACCTTCCACATTTCAGCCACATGCACTTGTTCCTCCATCATTGCACCAACAACAACATTGCACATGCACTCCCTTTAATTAATTAACCCACATGCACCCTTTATACATTCATCATTCCAGCCACTCCACATCCCTCACCAAGAAATCATTCAACACATGCATCCATAATCATTTCTCCACACCAAAACTGTGCACATGCATTCCCCTTGTGAAATTCCATCATTCCACACCTCCATGGCAGCCACCAACCAACCTAGCTGTCATGTTTCCCCTTTAATCATTCAAACATTCACCCACATGCATTTCTAACCCACATGCACCCTAGATTCTAATCAGCCATTCACATTTAATCATTCATTCCCATCAGATTTCTAGCATATTCACATGCATTCCATCCTTTAAAACATTGCACATGCACTCCACATGCATTCATCCTAGCTGTCATGTTTCCCCTTTCATCATTCCCTCACATTCTTTAAATCAGCCAACACATGCATCCACCTTTCTCCCATCAGATTTCCAACATTGCACATGCATTCCCCTTACAATTTCAGCCATCCTAGCATTTGCACATGCAACCTAGCTGTCATGTTCCCTCTCCCATCCATCCATCTCCCTATAAAAACCATACACACTTCACACAAACATTCATACACTCTTCCATATTCCAGAAATTCGTCAAAACCTCTCCACACCCTCATTGCAGCCACCAAAACACTTTTCTCCTCCATTGCAGCCACTCCAACCACTCCCCAAACCATTCACACCATCAAACTATCCTTAGACCTTGTGCTACAACGAAGAGGAAGAGAAGAGTGCCTAAACGTTCATACAATTCAAGTTTGAGTTGTTGGAATGTTTAGGTGTTTCTTTGATTTCAATGTTTAATTTCAATACTCTTTGTTTTGTACGTATGAGGAATGGAAGAGAAGAGTGCCTAAACGTTCATACAATTCAAGTTTGAGTTGTTGGAATGTTTAGGTGTTTCTTTGATTCCAATGTTTAAATTCAACTAAACCCCCCTTGGCTAGGGGGGAATTCGAAATATATGTTTATGCTTGCATTTTGATTTGATTACTTCTAATTGCGTTTCATAAGTTGTGGATTCAATTTGTTTAACCGTTTGATTGATAACTTATTTATGTATGTTTATTGAGAATGCGCGCTTAATTTTCATGCATGAATATGACGCTAGAATATAAGTGAGTTTCACCTAATAGTTACGAACTTATATTCACAAGTAGTGGAGGTTGCTTATAAACAATCGCGTTAAACAAATTCTTGGCATAAGTTTCATGCAATCATAGTAACGAATGCCTCGTCAACACTTATAATTTTCATAGAGCGTAATGATTCTTGCTTGTACCTCTTCTATGCATTCATGTTGAGGACTTGTGGGGAATGTTTTGAATTGTCGCATGCATCATCCAATTCAATAACGTTAGGAAGATTTGAAGGTTAATTAGTGCATCACGGTTAACTTGGGGTGTTGAGTATCATAGTTTATTGAAATGCAATTGGAAATCATTTTATTATGCAAGTATAACATGTATGGAGATGAACCCCTTAGCTAGCCTTCATTCCATTCAATTCTGTCACACATTCACATTTACATTTTGCTTTTACTTACAATATGTTCTTTTAGTTTAAATTCGTCAAAACCTAACCCCCCCCCCCCCTTTACTTTCTTGTTCTTTAGTGTTTAGACTTTGTTTAGTTTATGTTTTAAAGTGTTTTGATTCAATTTATTTCCCAAAATTCGTCCAAATTCACCAAAGTGCTCAAAACTGCCCAGAAAGTGATTTTAAGGCTGTTTTGAGTGTTTTGGGTGATGTTTGAGTCTTTTGGTTTGTTTTAGTGTTTTAAAGTTTAGTTTTGCATTCTTTGAGTCTAGTATAGTGTTTTATATTGTTATTTTACGTTTGAATCAAGCCATAATCCTAAATTCGTCCAACATTGGGGTTAAGGTCAGAAACTGCCTAGTTAGTGTTTTTAGGCAGTTTTGAGTCTTTTGAACTTGTTTTGAGTCCTTTGAGTCTTTGTGAACGTTTTTAACTTTGTTTTTATGTTTTTGAGTCAAATCCAAGTGATTAACAATCCCTCCTAATCCCCGGCAACGGCGCCAAAATTTGGTGTGAGAATTATACGCTCAGACCTTCGGGGGAGACCAAAAGAACCATCATGCTGCCCAGTTCAAGAAGTAGCACAAAGGAAAATCAACGATGGGCAGAAACCAGTTCAAGAGTAAGCCTGTGGAATCACAAAGATCAAAAGCCTCAATGCAATTACCAAGGAGAAGATGGAATTTACACTCTATAACCAGATTTGCGTCTCTAAACTCTTCTCTTTGTTAATTACATTTTGCCATGTTTAGTATGTTTAAGTGTTTTTTGTGTATTTACTTATGCTTTGTGTGAATCTATGCTTAAAACATTGAGGACAATGTTTGATTTAAGTGTGGGGGGGTAACTAAGTATATTTGATGCAAATTCGTGGGATTTTATCACCCATTACTTCAAATGTTGTTCCTTGCTGTTTTAAGGTGTTTTTAAGTTGTTTTAGAGTGTTTTAGTATGTTTTGTTTTTATAACTCCGAAAATCACATAAAAATTTGAAAAACATGTTTTCAAAAGCCTAAAAAGAGTGTTTTGAGTCGTTTTTGTGTGTTTGTGTCTTAGGGTACCTTCCAACACAATGATAAGGATTTTGTTTGTAATTGCATGACTGTTAAAAAGAGTTATAAACATAGAGAAAAGTTTGATTAACTCTTGGTATATGCTTGGTTATGGTTATAATGTATGACTTCACATGCAATCATAAAAGAAAAAATTCGTTTTTGTAACATGCTTGAAGGAAGGAACTCAAACAAACGCTACAACCCTGTGAGACTCGAGCCATTACCTTCTTTGGAGAGTTATTTTCTGTGATTCTTTGTTTTCTAAAGTTGTTGCATGATCACATTATTCCTTGCTTGGTTGCTACTTAGAATGCAATTGTATCATGATAGAACTAAATGCTAGAACTTATATCCGTTTCATTCAAAGCATGACATTGAATTGCATAACATATATCAAGATGAAGTTGTGTCGTTGCCACCATAACCAAATAGCCTTACTTCCCATTTTTCGTATTTGTTGTAAGTTTTAACCCCGTTGAGCCTTGTGTAGCCTTTATTCTTTGTTAACCCACATCACCCCTTACCTAACCTAGAGTAGGACTTTCCTATACCCTTGTTCTTAAAGTATAGTGAGCATGACTTAAATAAATTCCTTTTGAGTTACATTATGCAAGAAAATGAGTGTGGGGGAGTAAAAGTTTGTTCTTACGTTTATATGTATGTTTTGAGATTCAAAAGAAAAAGAAGAAGAAAAGAAAAAAAAAAAAAAAAAAAAAGGGAGTGAAAATAAGTAAGAATGAACTCACGAGCGTTGATGGTTGAAGAAAGGGTCCAAAAAGTTGAATATGGCCCTAAGTTTTGTGTGACTTTCCCTTGGGTGTTCAAAGTTGACTTCTGCGTTCTTAAGGGAATTCTAAGTGCCTAATTCAATACTTTGCTCACTATTGCTTTAAGAATGTTTGTTTATCCTTCACCTTTCATTGTTAGCCAATACCCTAGCCCCGTTACAACCCTTTGACTTCTATCTTGAGTGTTATGTGTTTCAAAATGTGGAGTTTCGAATTGATATGAGCTTATGGTGTCACTGGTTCTCGCATCTAAGTAGTAGCATTCTATTCATGAGATCATATCTAAACATGCTTATTAACTCCAGAAATTGCTTCCTTTGAAATACATATATGTGAGTGTTCGTTTTTATGTTTACATCAATCTTCTCACATATAACTAGTTTAGGGTGTGTAGTCAGAAAATCTGAGTGAAAATTGAGTGCATATCTTGTAAGGAATTGAGCAAATTCTCTAAGGCATGTTACTACATTCAAAATATAGTTTTAAATGCTTAATTGTGAATTAGTATGTGGTGACTATGATTAAGTATGTACTTAAGAGTAAAGATAACCAAAATCTGTGGGAATAATGATTTTTAACTTGTCATCTGCATTGGAAATCCCTGAGACGATTGTTGGAAGGTGTAGGTTGTGTTTTGTTCGTTTTGTTTTGTTTTTGGTTTCTTTTGTTTTGTTTTGCTCGAGGACTAGCAAAAGCTAAGTGTGGGGGAATTTGATAGGAGCATATTTAGGCGACTTACTTAGCTTGTTTTCGTGCATTTATATTGTTAATTCATAGTTGTTTTTGGCGTTTAAGCCATTTTCGTGTGTTTTTAGGTTCATGTGGCTAAGGAAGCAAAAAGATGCATTTTGGAGCAAAATTGGACTTGGAAGGGATAACTTATACTTGGAGCAAAAGGAATGGACGAAATTGAAGAGTTGATGTCACAAGGATTCCTACTTGAAGTAGCCACACACCTTCCACATTTCAGCCACATGCACTTGTTCCTCCATCATTGCACCAACAACAACATTGCACATGCACTCCCTTTAATTAATTAACCCACATGCACCCTTTATACATTCATCATTCCAGCCACTCCACATCCCTCACCAAGAAATCATTCAACACATGCATCCATAATCATTTCTCCACACCAAAACTGTGCACATGCATTCCCCTTGTGAAATTCCATCATTCCACACCTCCATGGCAGCCACCAACCAACCTAGCTGTCATGTTTCCCCTTTAATCATTCAAACATTCACCCACATGCATTTCTAACCCACATGCACCCTAGATTCTAATCAGCCATTCACATTTAATCATTCATTCCCATCAGATTTCTAGCATATTCACATGCATTCCATCCTTTAAAACATTGCACATGCACTCCACATGCATTCATCCTAGCTGTCATGTTTCCCCTTTCATCATTCCCTCACATTCTTTAAATCAGCCAACACATGCATCCACCTTTCTCCCATCAGATTTCCAACATTGCACATGCATTCCCCTTACAATTTCAGCCATCCTAGCATTTGCACATGCAACCTAGCTGTCATGTTCCCTCTCCCATCCATCCATCTCCCTATAAAAACCATACACACTTCACACAAACATTCATACACTCTTCCATATTCCAGAAATTCGTCAAAACCTCTCCACACCCTCATTGCAGCCACCAAAACACTTTTCTCCTCCATTGCAGCCACTCCAACCACTCCCCAAACCATTCACACCATCAAACTATCCTTAGACCTTGTGCTACAACGAAGAGGAAGAGAAGAGTGCCTAAACGTTCATACAATTCAAGTTTGAGTTGTTGGAATGTTTAGGTGTTTCTTTGATTTCAATGTTTAATTTCAATACTCTTTGTTTTGTACGTATGAGGAATGGAAGAGAAGAGTGCCTAAACGTTCATACAATTCAAGTTTGAGTTGTTGGAATGTTTAGGTGTTTCTTTGATTCCAATGTTTAAATTCAACTAAACCCCCCTTGGCTAGGGGGGAATTCGAAATATATGTTTATGCTTGCATTTTGATTTGATTACTTCTAATTGCGTTTCATAAGTTGTGGATTCAATTTGTTTAACCGTTTGATTGATAACTTATTTCTGTATGTTTATTGAGAATGCGCGCTTAATTTTCATGCATGAATATGACGCTAGAATATAAGTGAGTTTCACCTAATAGTTACGAACTTATATTCACAAGTAGTGGAGGTTGCTTATAAACAATCGCGTTAAACAAATTCTTGGCATAAGTTTCATGCAATCATAGTAACGAATGCCTCGTCAACACTTATAATTTTCATAGAGCGTAATGATTCTTGCTTGTACCTCTTCTATGCATTCATGTTGAGGACTTGTGGGGAATGTTTTGAATTGTCGCATGCATCATCCAATTCAATAACGTTAGGAAGATTTGAAGGTTAATTAGTGCATCACGGTTAACTTGGGGTGTTGAGTATCATAGTTTATTGAAATGCAATTGGAAATCATTTTATTATGCAAGTATAACATGTATGGAGATGAACCCCTTAGCTAGCCTTCATTCCATTCAATTCTATCACACATTCACATTTACATTTTGCTTTTACTTACAATCTGTTCTTTTAGTTTAAATTCGTCAAAACCTAACCCCCCCCCCCTTTACTTTCTTGTTCTTTAGTGTTTAGACTTTGTTTAGTTTATGTTTTAAAGTGTTTTGATTCAATTTATTTCCCAAAATTCGTCCAAATTCACCAAAGTGCTCAAAACTGCCCAGAAAGTGATTTTAAGGCTGTTTTGAGTGTTTTGGGTGATGTTTGAGTCTTTTGGTTTGTTTTAGTGTTTTAAAGTTTAGTTTTGCATTCTTTGAGTCTAGTATAGTGTTTTATATTGTTATTTTACGTTTGAATCAAGCCATAATCCTAAATTCGTCCAACATTGGGGTTAAGGTCAGAAACTGCCTAGTTAGTGTTTTTAGGCAGTTTTGAGTCTTTTGAACTTGTTTTGAGTCCTTTGAGTCTTTGTGAACGTTTTTAACTTTGTTTTTATGTTTTTGAGTCAAATCCAAGTGATTAACAATCCCTCCTAATCCCCGGTCCAGAACGATCCCTACTTATACTTATACTACAATTGACAAAAAGAGGGTTTAATTTGTGTGCATATAATTCTCACACCAGATAGTATCAATGGAAATGAAGCTAGGGATTCGGTTTCACCATTGCTCAACTAAGTCCATGTTTGTCAAGTTAGGTTGTACTCATTCATCTACCTATTTCTTGAGTTTGTTTCACTTGGATATGATCAACCATATGATGTGTGGATTTGATCAAATGTCTCTAATCATGAACCTAATTGTGATGTGCAACTTCGGTTCATAATCAAGATTATGTAATGTACAAGAAACTTTCATAAAACTAAAGGGAATAACTCGGCAGGATGTGTGCTAAACACTCCCTTCATTCATTCACATATCTACCAAGATTATGCATGATGTGTGTTCTAATCTTGGCGACACAACTTTGTGATTAATTCAAATGATGATCAAACATTAAAATCAACACACAAAGTCACCATTAAAACAGAAAATGAAACAAGAAATAGATGGACAAAATGAGCATTCTAACTTAATTACATGGCAAACTTTGCAAGGTTACATCGAATCCCTAGAGGAGGATTAGTTACAATTCATGTTTACAAAAGATTTATCATAAAAATATAAAACATGAATGAACATAGAATTAATAAGAATAAACCCTTGAAGCAAAACTGATGTTGAAATCCTTGAAGAGTTCCTTGGTGTTGCTTCTCCAAATGTGGTGCGGATGAAGTAGATTGGTTTTGTTTGGATGGTTTCTGCCCTTAGGACAGAAATGGAGTGAAATGGAGAGAATGACAATGGACAGAAATGGAGTGAAATGGATGTGTAATGGACTGGTTGAAGAAGCAAACTTGCGGATGGTAGATGAAAATGGACAGTTTCTGTGTAAGGAAAAGAATGTAGAATGCAATGGTATGGAGGGGAAGAAAAATGAGTCAGTATGATGGACGGAAAATGGAGCCTAATAGAGTGTGTGTGATCCCCCAACATTCAGATTGGATCTAGGAGTTGTTTAACTCAGATGGCAGAGCATAAATCAGATGGAATGATGGGTTTCTGAGTGTTGTTCTCACGGCATGGACAAGGTCTGCACAGATGTGGTTTCTTTAATTAAAATGCATGTGCCCTTGCTGCCACAAGTGAGTGGAACCTGCAAAGGTCAATTGGAGCACCAGAAAATGTTTATACAAATCTGAAAATGGGAAGAACACACGGCATGGACAAAGGGATGGGTTGGATTTCTGAAATGATGGCTGCAAGGAGTTACTTGTTTAATCACAATGCATGTGAATTTCTGTAAAGATGAAGTGTAGAAATGTAATGGAGTGCACGGAATGGATGTTTGTGTTTGTTGGTGTCAAAATGGCTGAAATGAATTAAGTGATGGAAATGGGATTGTGAGGAATCTGATTTGGTGTTAGAATTGCATCAAATGATGGGATGATATGGGAACACACGGCCAAGGTTGTGACATGCATGTGAATGCATGTTTTGGTGTTGGAACCACATAATTGACTTCAATGTTTTTGCCTTGTTTAAAATCACCCAATATGGCCGAATTACATCTCTTAACACTTCACATCTTTTTTGGAATGTTTTTACTTCATTTGCCTTTCCATTGATCCAAGTTCACCCTTGGCTGCACACTAACACCAAATAATGTAAAATTCAACTAGTTCAATCTAAAACAATCACAAAAACGCCAAATAAGGAGGATATAAATGCATGCAAAGTGTGACTTATCAGGAATGCATGTGAATATGATGGAAATCTGATATGGTGATGGGAGATGCATGTGGCTGATTTATGCATGTGAATGCATGTGGCTGCAATGGATTAGGAATCCTTCAATTTCGTCCATTCCTTTTGCTCCAAACATAAGCTATCCATTCCAAGTCCAATTTTGCTCCAAAATGCTCCAAAATGCATCTTTTTGCTTCCTTAGCCATATGAACCTAAAAACACACGAAAATGGCTTAAACGACTAAAACAACTATGAATTAACAATATAAATGCACGAAAACAAGCTAAGTAAGTCGCCTAAATATGCTTCTATCACTTAGCTTGTTTTCGTGCATTTATATTGTTAATTCATAGTTGTTTTTGGCGTTTAAGCCATTTTCGTGTGTTTTTAGGTTCATGTGGCTAAGGAAGCAAAAAGATGCATTTTGGAGCAAAATTGGACTTGGAAGGGATAACTTATACTTGGAGCAAAAGGAATGGACGAAATTGAAGAGTTGATGTCACAAGGATTCCTACTTGAAGTAGCCACACACCTTCCACATTTCAGCCACATGCACTTGTTCCTCCATCATTGCACCAACAACAACATTGCACATGCACTCCCTTTAATTAATTAACCCACATGCACCCTTTATTCTTTCATCATTCCAGCCACTCCACAATCCCATTCATCAACACATGCATCCACATGCATTCACCCTTTAAACCATTAAATCCACATGCTTTCCTATTCAATTAAATCAGCCACATGCATTCATCATCATAACCTAGCTGTCATTCCACTTCATTGCACATGCATCTTCAAATAAATCAGATTTCCATCATATTCACATGCATTCCATCCTTTAAAACATTGCACATGCACTCCCTTTAATTAATTAAGCCACATGCACTCCCATCCATTTCATCATTGCAGCCAACACATGCTTTCACATGCATTTTCAGATTGTCCCCTTGCACATGCAGCCACATATTCATTGCACATGCAATTCCAACCCACATGCATCCTTTAATCATTCAAACATGCAGCAACATTCCCTCCTAGCTGTCATGTTCCCCCCATTTCAACTATAAATAAGCATCCATTGCATTCATTCTCATTCACTCCTCCATTTCAGAAATTCATCCATTGTACATACCACAACACAAACCCTTCCATTTTCAGAATGTAGACCATCACAAACTGCCCTTGGTGCCGTGGCCTTGAGGCACCACTCCCCTACAAATCCAAACACCATCCTTCCATATTCCACCACTCCTCTTCCATTCCTCCACCACTCCCCAAACCATTCACACCATCAAACTATCCCTATACCTTGTGCTACAACGAAGAGGAAGAGAAGAGTGCCTAAACGTTCATACAATTCAAGTTTGAGTTGTTGGAATGTTTAGGTGTTTCTTTGATTTCAATGTTTAATTTCAATGCTCTTTGTTTTGTACGAATGAGGAATGGAAGATAAGAGGGCCTAAACGTTCATACAATTCAAGTTTGAGTTGTTGGAATGTTTAGGTGTTTCTTTGATTCTCTTTGTTTTGTACCATGAGGAACTAAACCCCCCTTGGTTAGGGGGTGATTCGAATATATGTTTATGCTTGCATTTTGATTTGAATACTTCTAATTGCGTTTCATAAGTTGTGGATTCAATTCGTTTAACTGTTTGATTGATAACTTATTTATGTATGTTCATTGAGAGTGCACACTTAATTTTCATGCATGAATATGACGCTAGAATATAAGTGAGTTTCACCTAATCGTTATGAACTTATATTCACAAGTAGTGGAGGTTGCTTATAAACAATCGAGTTAAATGAATTCTTGGCATAAGTTTCATGCAATCCATAGTAACGAATGCCTCGTCAACACTTATAATTTTCATAGAGCGTAATGATTCTTGCTTGTATCTCTTCTATGCATTCATGTTGAGGACTTGTGGGGAATGTTTTGAATTGTTGTATGCGCTAACCCATCCAATTCAATAACGTTAGGAAGATTTGAAGGTTAATTAGTACATCACGGTTAACCCGGGGTGTTGAGTTTCATGGTTTATTGAAATGCAATTGGAAATCATTTTATTATGCAAGTATAACATGTATGGAGATGAACCCCTTAGCCATTCTATCATCCATTCATTCCATTCCATCAAATTCGTTTTACAATCTGTTTAGTTTATTAACTTGTTTTGTTATTTCAATTCTCGTCAATTTAAAACCCCCCTTTACTTTCTTGTTCTTTAGTGTTTAGAATTTGTTTAGTTTATGTTTTAAACTGTTTTGATTCATTTTATTTCCCAATTTCGTCCAAATTCACCAAAGTGCTCAAAACTGCCCAGAAAGTGATTTTAAGGCAGTTTTGAGTGTTTTGGGTGATGTTTGAGTCTTTTGGTTTGTTTTAATGTTTTAAGTGTTTAGTTTTACATTCTTTGAGTTAGTTTAGTGTTTTATATTGTGTTTTTACGTTCTTGAGTCAAGTTATTACTTAATTTCGTCCAAATTTGTGTTTGTGCTCAAATCTGCCCAGAAAGTGGTTTTTAGGCAGATTTGAGTGTGTTTGTGTTGTTTTGAGTCTTTTGGTTTGTCATAGTGTTTTAAAGTTTAGTTTTACATTCTTTGAGTCTAGTTTAGTGTTTTATATTACGTTTTTACGTTTTTGAGTCAAATCCAAGTGGTTAACAATCCCTCCTAATCCCCGGTCCAGAACGATCCCTACTTATATCTATACTACAATTGTCAAAAAGAGGGTTTAATTTGTGTGCGTATAAAATCCCGCATCACCACTCCTCTTCCATTTCCATCACTCCCCAAACCATTCACACCATCAAACTATCCTTAGACCTTGTGCTACAACAACGAGGAAGAGAAGAGTGCCTAAACGTTCATACAATTCAAGTTTGAGTTGTTGGAATGTTTAGGTGTTTCTTTGATCTCAATGTTTAAATTCAATTATCTTTGTTTTGTACGTATGAGGAATGGAAGAGAAGAGTGCCTAAACGTTCATACAATTCAAGTTTGAGTTGTTGGAATGTTTAGGTGTTTCTTTGATTTCAAAGTTATGAGGAACTAAACCCCCCCTTGGCTAGGGGGGGATTCGAAATATATGTTTATGCTTGCATTTTGATTTGATTACTTCTAATTGCGTTTCATAAGTTGTGGATTCAATTTGTTTAACCGTTTGATTGATAATTTATTTATGTATGTTTATTGAGAATGCGCGCTTAATTTTCATGCATGAATATGACGCTAGAATATAAGTGAGTTTCACCTAATAGTTACGAACTTATATTCACAAGTAGTGGAGGTTGCTTATAAACAATCGCGTTAAACGAATTCTTGGCATAAGTTTCATGCAATCATAGTAACGAATGCCCCGTCAACACTTATAATTTTCATAGAGCGTAATGATTCTTGCTTGTATCTCTATTATGCAATCATGTAGGGGACTTGTGGGGAATGTTTTGGGTTGTCGTATGCAATCATCCAATTCAATAACGTTAGGAAGATTTGAAGGTTAATTAGTGCATCACGGTTAACTTGGAGTGTTGAGAATTAATGATTTATTGAAATGCAATTGGAAATCGTTTTATTGTGCAAGTATAACATGTATGGAGATGAACCCCTTAGCTAGCCTTCATTCCATTCATTCTATCATATTCACATTTACATTTTGCTTTAATTTACAATCTGTACATTTTAGCTTAATTTCGTATAAAACTCAATCCCCCTTTACTTTAATGTCAAATTAGTTAGAAAGTATCTTAGTTTGTGTTTTTAAGAGTTTTGATTAAATTTATTTCCCAATTTCGTCCAAATTTGTGTTTGTGCTCAAATCTGCCCAGAAAGTGGTTTTTAGGCAGATTTGAGTGTGTTTGTGTTGTTTTGAGTCTTTTGGTTTGTTTTAGTGTTTTAAAGTTTAGTTTTACATTCTTTGAGTCTAGTTTAGTGTTTTATATTACGTTTTTACGTTTTTGAGTCAAATCCAAGTGATTAACAATCCCTCCTAATCCCCGGTCCAGAACGATCCCTACTTATACATATACTACAATTTGACGAAAAGAGGGTTTAATTTGTGTGCGTATAAATCCCGCATCAAATTTTGGCGCCGTTGCCGGGGATTAGCAAATTTGCTAATCTCTTGGATTGTTTGTTTCTGTTATGTATTTTAGTTTTAGTTTTAGTTTTTTATTTTTGTTTTGTTTGTTGAATTCAAATACTAGAGAAGAACAACATGGCACTTGATAATGCTTCTCTTTTGTCACAGCTCATGGAAAGGTCTCAAATGCAAAGTGTTGATATATTTGATCTTCAATCAAGGAATAACGTGTTTTCCAATACTTACAATTCAGATTGGAGTGATCATTCAAACTCTATGTGGTGGGAACCTCAACATGTTCAAGAAGAAGGATATTGGTAGCCATATGAGGAGTTCTATTCAAGACCTATACACCCACCACAACCTCATATTCAATATGCCCAACCAAATTTAAGTTCGTCAATAGATTATAATCAAAAGCTTAACGAATTAATTTGTTTGGTGCAGGGCTCACAAAATCAAGACAATGAGGCTCGACAAGAAGACAAAAGGTTGGACCACTTGGAAAAGCAAATTGGGCAGATAGCGGAGTTCGTAGGACAATTTTGCGACCAAGGCAAACTCCCTAGTTCAACCATTGTAAATCCGAAGGGAGGATTTGAAGCACCTTTGTCAGAAGCACTTATTGCTCCTACGCCATCTAATTCAAGTAAGGTTGTTCCAATTAGTTCTAACCCCATTCCAACAAATATCCCTATTCCTTGCAGGTTCATGAATTCCAAGGAAGAAGAAAGTGAAAAAGACATCTTGGAAGCCCTTCCAAAGGTGCAAAGTAGGGAATGTCGTGAATTCATCAAAGAGGACGTTCTTGAAACCAAAAAATCCAAAGAAGTTAAATTTGATGACATTGGACAAGTCATAACCATCACTTGCAATCTGGCCAAGTCCAATATCCCTGAAACTTTCAAAGGAGTGGTGTTTGTCATTGAGTTCTTATCGGACAAAACAAGTAAATTTTTTTTTCCAAATTCCATTACATTTTATACTAACTTGCTGTTTTTTATGAATCAGGCACCTACACTAGAATTCAAACCAATGCCGGTTCACTTCAAGTATCACCTTCCATTCAAGGACCAATTCCATGCCGTTTGATTTTATTTATGTAAAAAAAAAAAAAAAAAAAAAAAAAAAAAAAAAAAGAGAAAAGATACTAAACATGGAGAAAGATAGAGCCTTCACAGAGGATGTTTACGTGAAGCCCCACTACGAGGCGTCGAAGCAGAAGGCATAGAAGCGGAAGGCATAGAAGCGGAAGGCATTGAAGCGGAAGGCATCGAAGCGGAAGGCATCGGAGCGGGAGGCATCGGAGCTAGAGCATTCCAGGCCTTAATACTTGGGCAAACGCTGGATGATCCAGGAAAAAGGTGCCTCTGGAGGAAAGACGAAAACCTTTGACGGTCACTTTGAATCCGACCTTCAGACTCTTACAGCTCATCAAGCTTCCTCTTCATGCCCGTCGAATAGTTGTTTGCAAGCACGTGCAAACTTCTATTCTCGTACTTAAGCTGCTGGATCTCCTGCTTGAGACTTTCCACCTCTGCCATCAAGGATTCCACTTGACGGGAGCGGGCAAGCAGGCGTTGGCCCATGTTGGACACAGAACTCGCACACTGAACACTAAGTGCGAGGGACTCTTGAACGGCCAACTCATCGGACCGTCCTGACAGCAGCCTACTATCTTTTGGAGTGAAGAGGTTCCTAGCTACTATTGTAGCTGTTGTGGCGTCCTGCATCACGAAGTCTTCACCTGTAAGAAGACCGTTAGAAGATAAGAAAGAAGGGCGCCATACGTTACCTTGACGCGGCGCGCCCGTATCACTGCTAAGGCTCAATTCCAAGCTAAGGTTCGATGAGTTTGCCATTTTTCAAAAGTGTTCAAAGAGATGGGGTGGATGGAGTTAATTCTCAAAGGGCCGGAGTCGATTTTCAAGAATGGGAATTCTTCAGAGTGTGTTTGTTGTGGTGATCGATAGCTCTATAAGAAGCCAAGGCGACGCGTCCACCAATTCAAAAAGCCGGAATTTCCGGCGTAATTTAGGCGACGCGTTCTCGGCTTTTCAGAAGATGATAGGAGCATATTTATGCTACTTAGTTGTGTTGTTTCCTTACACTTAGTGAGTTAATTACTATGTATTTCAGTCTTTTAAAGTATTTTCGTGTGTTTTTAGGTCCTAATGGCAAAAGGAGCAAGAAAGTGCATTTTGAGGCTATTTGGAGCATTTTTGGGCATGGATTGGATAGCTTAATCATGTAGCAATGAGGATGGACGAAATTGAAGACTAGAAGAGCTAGGAAAGGCTACAAATCTGGTGGAAGAAGTTCTACTCCAATGAAGATAAGGAAGAAGCAAGAAACAAGGAACCTTATCCAACCTTATCCAACCTTATCTTATCTTATCCTAGAAACCCTATCCTATCCTATCTCTAACATTATCCTATTCTATCCTATCCAAATCAGATTGGGACCTAAACCTAGCTACTTAGGGAGAATCAATTACACATTTAAACACCTATTTCAGTTTCTAGAAGACTCATCCATACCATTGCCGCAAATCACCATTCCTTGTAGGTTTAGGAATCACAATCTTTTTCCTACTCCTATATCACATGTCCTAGGCCCTTTAGGATTAGGAAATCTGCCTTAAACACAGTTTCTAGAACACCTAATCCTATCCCTACATGTGTGCCGCACCTAGCCTTCTAGAACTCCCTAATTCCTAGCCGAAATTCCTATTCCCATTCCCATTTAATTTCTGCCTTGAGTTAACCTTTTTACAATGGGATTAGGCAATCCTTTTCCTTCACTAAGTGTGCCAAAATAGCCTATATAAACAGCCTTGCCGTGCCAAACAATCACAACCCTTCACACAACAATCACCAACCCTTCACACAACAATCACCATCCCTTCACACAACATTCATACATCCCTTCAGAAATCAACCTTTGTCGTGACCTTACAACCACCCATCCATCATTCCCCTACTTCCATACATCCATCCCTACCTCCATACACCACCATAACCCCTTGCCGCACCACCATATAGACCTAAAACCATCCAAAATCCAGAAAATCATCCACAAACTCACCATAGACCCTTGTGCCGTGACCTAGCAAGGAGGAGGGGAAGGAAGACCAAGCCTTGGGCGTTTGTACATTCAAGTTGGAGTGTTGGACGTGTCTAGGTGTAATCTATCTTTTATTTTCAATGTTTAAATCTATATTGCTTTGTTTTGTCATGAACATGAGAGGCTAAACTCGTTTTAGCCTAGGGATGCTTTGAAACCATGATTACAATTATAATATGATTTGATTAATTCCAGTTGTGATTTCATAAATTGCGAATGCAATTTACTTAACCGTTTGATGGATAACTTGTTCTTGTATGTTTATTAGGGAGGCCTACTTAATTTGCATGCTTGAATTTGGGGCTAGAATATAAGGGTGTTTCACATAATCGTCACAAACTTATATTCACAAGTAGTTAAGGTTGTTTTCACAATCATGTTAAGTAAATTCCTAGCATGCGTATCATGATGTCATAGTTACAAGTGCTTTGTCAATACTTATGGTTTCCATTGAACGTAATGATCTTTAACCGTATCTCTATTATGATGTCATGTAGGGGACTTTTTGAAGAATGCTTTGGGTTGTCGTATGATGTCATCCAATCCACTAACTTAAGGGAAATCTGAGGGTTAATTAGTGATGTCACGGTTAATCTGGGGTGTTGAGGTTCATGGTTTATCGGAAAAGCAACTGGAAATCAATTTATGTTAGAAAGTATCATGTGTGGAGAAGTATCCCTTGGCTATCCCATCATCCATTAGTTTTTCTTATTTTCGTCCAAAATCTGTTTTAAAGTTTTAAGTCACTTGTTTTCTTTTAAAATTCGTCCAAAATCAAAACCCCCTTTCTTATTTATTCCAAATCTGTCCAAAAGAGTCTTTTTGAGTCTTTAGAGTCAAAACCAAGTGTATTTTCGCCCAAATTAAGTCATAGAGTCTAAATTGAGTCTTTTTGGTTGTTTTTGGTTGTTTTGAGTCTTTAAAGTTTGTTTTGAGTCATATAAGTTAGTAAGAGTCTTGTGAGTCTATTTAAAGTGTTTTAAAACATATTTTCACATCTTTGAGTCAATTTTCATTAGATTAGCAATCCCTCCTAATCCCCGGCCTAGAACGATCCCTACTTATATCTATACTACAATTGTCGAAAAGAGGGTTTAATTTGTGTGCTTATATATTTCGCATCAGAAGACGCGTTCAACTTTGTCAAAAGATTTCTTCTTTTCAGACAACACGTGGAGGCCATCATCGCAACTACACATCTTTAGCCGACAAGCGCAAAGTTCGACGACGCTTTCTCTGCTTTTCAGAAAACGCGTGCAGCTTTGTCAAAAGGAGCCGCATCCGCACTACTACGTGTCGTTCAGAAAGCAAAGGGGCGTCGTTCAGAAATCGAAGGGGCGCCTGCTCAGAAATCGAAGAGGCGTCGTTCTGATATCGAAGAGACATTTGTCGACAAGGGTAAACGAACAGTACCACCACTTGATATTATCTCTATATATGTCGACCTTCGTCTTTTATGGCAAGGCAAACTTGAAGAAAATGCCCAACTCTCCCTCACCTCTGTGGGCGCACTCCCAGCAAAGCCTTTCGAAATATTCAATTCTTTCTTCTTCCCCAAAGATGATACCAGATGCCTGGAGTACATATGACCCAGGAGGAAACGGCGGATTGAAGTGTGCTGATTCATTCACCGCTTCTTCAAAAGCAAAGGTATCTCATATCATCAAGGTCAAAAGCAAAAGTATCTCATATCATGCTCTTTCCCTGTCTTTTTCTTTGTCCTTGTTCTTACTCGCATGGCAAAGTAAAAGAAGCAATCAGCCGACACTTGGAGTCAGTCTTCCGATCTGGAGCCAACTTCCTGGAATCTATTCCTGATTGCTTACCTAGCGTTGCTCTCGAGTAGTCATCTTCAACGGAGCAAGTAAGGCAAGTGAAAATGATACATTGAAGCATGTGGAGACAAGCAACAACTGCATATGCTGAGCTATCCTCTAACCCTCTTCAATACGAATTGGAAAGATTGAACAAAGAAACAGATAAAAGGAGGAAGCTCAAACCTAGCTCAGACCTTCGGGGGAGACCCAAAAGAATCCTGCTGCCCAGTTCAAGAGTAGCACAAAGGAAAATCAATGATGGGCGGAAACCAGTTCAAGAGTAAGCCTGTGGAATCATAAAGATCAAAACCTCAATGCAATCACCAAGGAGAAGAGGGAATTTACACTCTGATAGAAGCATATTTAGGCGACTTACTTAGCTTGTTTTCGTGCATTTATATTGTTAATTCATAGTTGTTTTAGTCGTTTAAGCCATTTTCGTGTGTTTTTAGGTTCATATGGCTAAGGAAGCAAAAAGATGCATTTTGGAGCATTTTGGAGCAAAATTGGACTTGGAATGGATAGCTTGTGTTTGGAGCAAAAGGAATGGACGAAATTGAAGGATTCCTAATCCATTGCAGCCACATGCACCCATAATCATTCACACCTTGCAGCCACATGCATTCACATGCATAAATCAGCCACATGCATCTCCCATCACCATATCAGATTTCCATCATATTCACATGCATTCCATCCTTTAAAACATTGCACATGCACTCCCTTTAATTAATTAAGCCACATGCACTCCCATCCATTTCATCATTGCAGCCAACACATGCTTTCACATGCATTTTCAGATTGTCCCCTTGCACATGCAGCCACATATTCATTGCACATGCAATTCCAACCCACATGCATCCTTTAATCATTCAAACATGCAGCCACATTCCCTCCTAGCTGTCATGTTCCCCCCATTTCACCTATAAATAAGCATCCATTGCATTCATTCTCATTCACTCTTCCATATTCCAGAAATTCGTCAAAACCTCTCCACACCCTTGCAGCAGCCACCAAAACACTTTTCTCCTCCATTGCAGCCACTCCAACCACTCCCCAAACCATTCACACCATCAAACTATCCTTAGACCTTGTGCTACAACGAAGAGGAAGATAAGAGGGCCTAAACGTTCATACAATTCAAGTTTGAGTTGTTGGAATGTTTAGGTGTTTCTTTGATTTCAATGTTTAATTTCAATACTCTTTGTTTTGTACGAATGAGGAATGGAAGAGAAGAAGGCCTAAACGTTCATACAATTCAAGTTTGAGTTGTTGGAATGTTTAGGTGTTTCTTTGATTCCAATGTTTAAATTCAACTAAACCCCCCTTGGCTAGGGGGGGATTCGAAATATATGTTTATGCTTGCATTTTGATTTGATTACTTCTAATTGCGTTTCATAAGTTGTGGATTCAATTTGTTTAACTGTTTGATTGATAACTTATTTATGTATGTTTATTGAGAGAGCACGCTTAATTTTCATGCATGAATATGACGCTAGAATATAAGTGAGTTTCACCTAATAGTTACGAACTTATATTCATAAGTAGTGGAGGTTGCTTATAAACAATCGCGTTAAACAAATTCTTGGCATAAGTTTCATGCAATCATAGTAACGAATGCCTCGTCAACACTTATAATTTTCATAGAGCGTAATGATTCTTGCTTGTACCTCTTCTATGCATTCATGTTGAGGACTTGTGGGGAATGTTTTGAATTGTCGCATGCATCATCCAATTCAATAACGTTAGGAAGATTTGAAGGTTAATTAGTGCATCACGGTTAACTTGGGGTGTTGAGTATCATAGTTTATTGAAATGCAATTGGAAATCATTTTATTATGCAAGTATAACATGTATGGAGATGAACCCCTTAGCTAGGTTCCCATCCATTCAATTCCATCAAATTCATCTTTACATTCTGTCTAGTTTATTAACTTGTTTCGTTATTTCAATTCTCGTCAATTTAAAACCCCCCTTTACTTTCTTGTTCTTTAGTGTTTAGACTTTGTTTAGTTTATGTTTTAAAGTGTTTTGATTCAATTTATTTCCCAAAATTCGTCCAAATTCACCAAAGTGCTCAAAACTGCCCAGAAAGTGATTTTAAGGCTGTTTTGAGTGTTTTGGGTGATGTTTGAGTCTTTTGGTTTGTTTTAGTGTTTTAAAGTTTAGTTTTGCATTCTTTGAGTCTAGTATAGTGTTTTATATTGTGTTTTTACGTTTGAATCAAACCATAATCTTAAATTCGTCCAACATTGGGTTTAAGGTCAGAAACTGCCTAGTTAGTGTTTTTAGGCAGTTTTGAGTCTTTTGAACTTGTTTTGAGTCCTTTGAGTCTTTGTGAACGTTTTTAACTTTATTTTACGTTTTTGAGTCAGTATCCAAGTGATTTGCAATCCCTCCTAATCCCCGGTTAAGAACGATCCCTACTTGCATCTTTACTACAATTTGACAACAAGAGGGTTAATTTGTGTGCTTAACTATTTTCGCATCACACTCCATAACCAGATTTGCGTCCCTAAACTCTTCTCTTTGTTAATTACATTCTGCCATGTTTAGTATGTTTAAGTGCTTTTTGTGTGTTTACTTATGTTTTGTGTGAATCTATGCTTAAAACATTGAGGACAATGTTTGATTTAAGTGTGGGGGGGTAACTAATGTTGTTAATGCAAATTCGTGGGATTTTATCACCCATGACTTCAAATGTTGTTCCTTGCTGTTTTAAGGTGTTTTTAAGTTGTTTTAGAGTGTTTTAGTATGTTTTGTTTTTATAACTCCAAAAATCACATAAAAATTTGAAAAACATGTTTTAAAAAGCCTAAAAAGAGTGTTTTGAGTCGTTTTTGTGTGTTTGTGTCTTAGGGTACCTTCCAACACAATGATAAGGATTTGGTTTGTAATTGCATGACGGTTAAAAAGAATTATAAACATAGAGAAAAGTTTGATTTACTCTTGGTATATGCTTGGTTATGGTTATAATGTATGACTTCACATGCAATCATAAAAGAAAAATTCGTTTTTGTAACATGCTTGAAGGAAGGAACTCAAACAAACGCTACATCCCTGTGAGACTTGATAGGAGCATATTTAGGCGACTTAACTAGCTTATTCTTGTGCATTTGTGCTATTATTTCTTAGTTAATGTCGTATTACAACTCAATTTCGTGTGTTTGTAGGTCCTATGGGTTAAAGTATCAAGAAAGTGCATTTTGGTGCATTTTGGAGCTATTTTGGACACTAGGTGGTGAGCTTGCATGTGGGCTAACATGGATGGACGAATTTGGACTTCAAGAGGCTAGATATGTGATAAGAAGAGGAAGGAACTAAGCTAAGGACAAAGTGGATAAGGAAGGAGCTCAAAAGAGGAAACCTTATCCAAAACATTATCTAAACATTATCCAACCTTATCCAACATTATCCAATTATGCAAAACATTATCCAAACCTTATCTTATCTTATCTTATCCAAACCTTATCATGTCTTAATCCTAATTGCATGGGGACCTAAATGGATAATTCTAGAACCTATTTCTAGAAGGCCCAAATCTGCCACAAAACCTATTCTTTCTATAAGCCCTAGAAAAGTGGCGCCCCAATCCATTCTAGAAGGCTTTGGCTTGCCTTGCAAGCCAAGCAACCCTCTCCCCTAAGTCAGCCACACCTCCCTAGGCCCAATCCCTTTGGGATTCTGATTTCCAAGGCCTAATCCTTGTGGATTTGGGTATACAATTCGTTTTATAAAACTATGTGGGCCAAAAACCTCTTCCTAGGTGGATTTGACAACCCATGGCCGAATTCTAGGGCCCTAATCCACCAAATCTGCTAAGTAAACCCTAATCTAATAAACCCTAGGACTATATAAACATATTTTCAGCCACAAATTCGTACCACCCCCTTATGCTATTCAGAAACCCTTGTGCCGCACCTCCATTGTCCATTCTACACATCCGCACATCTCCCTACACATCCATACACCTCTGCCGCACCCTTCCCCACCATAATCAACCATCCTCCATCCCTCCAAACAAGAAAACACCATCCAAAACCACCAATTCCATCACCCACACTTTGTGCCGCAACAAGGAGGAGGAAGAGGAGCCAATCTGTGCATCGAATCCATCTTGGAATTGCTGAGCATTTAGGTGTATTCTTTCTTATGATTTCAATGTTTAAATTCAATACTTTTTGTTGTGCAAGCATGAGGAACTAATCCCCCCTTTGGCTAGGGGGGGAAATTCGAAACCATGGTTGTATTTGCATGATGATTTGATTACTTTCAGTTGTGATTTCATGAATGATGAATTCAATTTACTTATCTATTTTAATTAAAACTTGCTTATGTATATGAATTGAGAGTGCACGCTTGATTTGCATGCATAAACATGATGCTAGGGTATGAGGGAACTTCACCTAATCGTTGGGAACTTATATTCATGAGTAGTTAAGATTGTTGGTCACAATTATGATAAGTGAATTCTTGGCATAAGTATCATGCGCTTTCATAGTTACGAATGCCTCGTCAACACCTATGATTTCCATAGAATCTAATGATCTTTGATTGTCTTTCTTTTATGCGCTTTCATATAGAAAACTTTTAAGGAATAATTTGATTGCAATGCGCCAATTCCATTCAATTCAATGACCTAAGGGAAATCTGAGAGTTAATTTAAGCGTACCTAATTAACTTGGGGTGTTGAGGTTCATAAATTCATCGAATAAGCAACTGGAGATTATTTTGTATGCAAGTATGCCATGTGTGGAGAAAAACCTCCTAGCCATCTCACCATCCATTTAATTCCACCAATTTCGTCAGAATCTGCCTATTTTACATATTTGTTTTGTTTGTTTGATTTTCGTCAAAAACCAAATCCCCAAGTGTCTTAGAGTGTCTAATTGGTCCAAATATGTTTTAGATTGTGTTTTTTAGAGTTTTGAGTCAAGTTAGAACCAATTTTCGTCCAAGTTTGTGTTTAGGCTCAAAACTGCCCAGATTGTGTTTTTAAGGCAGTTTTGAGTGTTTTTAGCCTATTTTGAGTCTTGTGAACGTGTTTGAGTTTTTTTAAGTGAGCTTAAGTGTTTTAAAGGTCAGTTTTATTTATTTGAGTCAGTTTAGAGTGTTTAGCAAGCCCTCCTAATCCCCGGTGTAAGAACGATCCCTACTTATTTATATGCTACAATTGTCAAAAGAGGGTTAATTTGTGTGTTAAGCTAATTTTCGCATCAAGACTCGAGCCATTACTTTCTTTGGAGAGTTATTTTCTGTGATTCTTTGTTTTCTAAAGTTGTTGCATGATCTCATTATTCCTTGCTTGGTTGCTACTTAGAATGCAATTGTATCATGATAGAACTAAATGCTAGAACTTATATCCGTTTCATTCAAAGCATGACGTTGAATTGCATAACATATATCAAGATGAAGTTGTGTAGTTGCCACCATAGCCAAATAGCCTTACTTCCCATATTTCGTATTTGTTGTAAGTTTTAACCCCGTTGAGCCTCGTTTAGCCTTTATTCTTTGTTAACCCACATCACCCCTTACCTAGCCTAGAGTAGGACTTTCCTATACCCTTGTTCTTAAAGTATAGTGAGCATGACTTAAATGAATTCCTTTTGAGTTACATTATGCAAGAAAATGAGTGTGGGCGAGTAAAAGTTTGTTCTTACGTTTATATGTATGTTTTGAGATTCAAAAGCAAAAGAAGAAGAAAAGAAAAAAAAAAGGAGTGAAAATAAGTAAGAATGAACTCACGAGCGTTGATGGTTGAAGAAAGGGTCCAAAAAGTTGAATATGGCCCTAAGTTTTGTGTGACTTTCCCTTGGGTGTTCAAAGTTGACTTCTGCGTTCTTAAGGGAATTCTAAGTGCCTAATTCAATACTTTGCTCACTATTGCTTGTTTATACTTCACCTTTCATTGTTAGCCAATACCCTAGCCCCGTTACAACCCTTTAACTTCTATCTTGAGTGTTATGTGTTTCAAAATGTGGAGTTTCGAATTTATATGAGCTTATGGTGTCACTGGTTCTCGCATCTAAGTAGTAGCATTCCATTCATGAGATCATATCTAAACATGCTTATTAACTCCAGAAATTGTTTCCTTTGAAATACATATATGTGAGTGTTCGTTTTTATGTTTACATCAACCTTCTCACATATAACTAGTTTAGGGTGTGTAGTCAGAAAATCTGAGTGAAAATTGAGTGCATATCTTGTAAGGAATTGAGCAAATTCTCTAAGGCATGTTACTACATTCAAAATATAGTTTTAAATGCTTGATTGTGAATTAGTATGTGGTGACTATGATTAAGTATGTACTTAAGTGTAAAGATAACCAAAATCTGTGGGAATAATGATTTTTAACATGTCATGTGCATTGGAAATCCCTGAGACGATTGTTGGAAGGTGTAGGTTGTGTTTTGTTCGTTTTGTTTTGTTTTTGGTTTCTTTTGTTTTGTTTTGCTCGAGGACTAGCAAAAGCTAAGTGTGGGGGAATTTGATAGGAGCATATTTAGGCGACTTACTTAGCTTGTTTTCGTGCATTTATATTGTTAATTCATAGTTGTTTTTGGCGTTTAAGCCATTTTCGTGTGTTTTTAGGTTCATGTGGCTAAGGTTGCAAAAAGATGCATTTTGGAGCATTTTGGAGCAAAATTGGACTTGGAAGGGATAACTTATACTTGGAGCAAAAGGAATGGACGAAATTGAAGAGTTGATGTCACAAGGATTCCTACTTGAAGTAGCCACACACCTTCCACATTTCAGCCACATGCACTTGTTCCTCCATCATTGCACCAACAACAACATTGCACATGCACTCCCTTTAATTAATTAACCCACATGCACCCTTTATTCTTTCATCATTCCAGCCACTCCACATCCCTCACCAAGAAATCATTCAACACATGCATCCATAATCATTTCTCCACACCAAAACCGTGCACATGCATTCCCCTTGTGCAATTCCATCATTCCACACCTCCATGGCAGCCACCAACCAACCTAGCTGTCATGTTTCCCCTTTAATCATTCAAACATTCACCCACATGCACCCTAGATTCTAATCAGCCATTCACATTTAATCATTCATTCCCATCAGATTTCTAGCATATTCACATGCATTCCATCCTTTAAAACATTGCACATGCACTCATAATCATTCACACCTTGCACCCACATGCACTCCCTTTAATTAATTAACCCACATGCACCCTTTATTCACTTCATCATTGCAGCCACCCACATCCATTTAATTCACATGCTTTCACATGCATTTTCAGCCATGCACATTCATCTTGCATTTGCAGAAAATCCACTTCCTTTGCACATGCATTCATCATCATCACTCTAGCTTTAATCACATGCATAAATCAGCCACATGCATCTCCCATCACCATTTCAGATTTCCACCCACCTCCTAGTTGTCATGTTCCCTCTTATTTACCTATAAATAAGCATGCATTTCAGCCACAATTCATTCACACTCATTCACACACTCATTCATACACATTTCATTCATTCCCATATTCAGAAATTCACCAAAACCCCTCCCCCTTTGCCGTGCAATTCCACCAATTCCCTACAAATCCAAACACCACTCCTCTTCCATTTCCATCACTCCCCAAACCATTCACACCATCAAACTATCCTTAGACCTTGTGCTACAACAACGAGGAAGAGAAGAGTGCCTAAACGTTCATACAATTCAAGTTTGAGTTGTTGGAATGTTTAGGTGTTTCTTTGATCTCAATGTTTAAATTCAATTATCTTTGTTTTGTACGTATGAGGAATGGAAGAGAAGAGTGCCTAAACGTTCATACAATTCAAGTTTGAGTTGTTGGAATGTTTAGGTGTTTCTTTGATTTCAAAGTTATGAGGAACTAAACCCCCCCTTGGCTAGGGGGGGATTCGAAATATATGTTTATGCTTGCATTTTGATTTGATTACTTCTAATTGCGTTTCATAAGTTGTGGATTCAATTTGTTTAACCGTTTGATTGATAATTTATTTATGTATGTTTATTGAGAATGCGCGCTTAATTTTCATGCATGAATATGACGCTAGAATATAAGTGAGTTTCACCTAATAGTTACGAACTTATATTCACAAGTAGTGGAGGTTGCTTATAAACAATCGCGTTAAACGAATTCTTTGCATAAGTTTCATGCAATCATAGTAACGAATGCCCCGTCAACACTTATAATTTTCATAGAGCGTAATGATTCTTGCTTGTATCTCTATTATGCAATCATGTAGGGGACTTGTGGGGAATGTTTTGGGTTGTCGTATGCAATCATCCAATTCAATAACGTTAGGAAGATTTGAAGGTTAATTAGTGCATCACGGTTAACTTGGAGTGTTGAGAATTAATGATTTATTGAAATGCAATTGGAAATCGTTTTATTGTGCAAGTATAACATGTATGGAGATGAACCCCTTAGCTAGCCTTCATTCCATTCATTCTATCACATTCACATTTACATTTTGCTTTAATTTACAATCTGTACATTTTAGCTTAATTTCGTATAAAACTCAATCCCCCTTTACTTTAATGTCAAATTAGTTAGAAAGTATCTTAGTTTGTGTTTTTAAGAGTTTTGATTAAATTTATTTCCCAATTTCGTCCAAATTTGTGTTTGTGCTCAAATCTGCCCAGAAAGTGGTTTTTAGGCAGATTTGAGTGTGTTTGTGTTGTTTTGAGTCTTTTGGTTTGTTTTAGTGTTTTAAAGTTTAGTTTTACATTCTTTGAGTCTAGTTTAGTGTTTTATATTACGTTTTTACGTTTTTGAGTCAAATCCAAGTGATTAACAATCCCTCCTAATCCCCGGTCCAGAACGATCCCTACTTATACATATACTACAATTTGACGAAAAGAGGGTTTAATTTGTGTGCGTATAAATCCTGCATCAGGGCATGGTCCGATTCATCCATCTCAAGTACGTAGAAATCCGTCGGAAAGATCAAATGATTAACCTGCACTAAAACATCTTCCAAAACTCCCTTTGGATAGGCATTAGATCTATCGGCCAATTGTATAATAACACCATCATTTTTCATCGCTCCTAGGTTCATAGATGCATAAATTGAATGTGGCATGACATTTATGGATGCACCTAAGTCTAACATGGCAGATTTAAACCTAGAATTACCAATAACACACGGAATTGTGAAACTACCCGGATCTTTGCATTTAGGGGGCAGTTTGCGTTGCAAGATGGCTAAGACATTTTCACCCACTTTTACAACCTCCTTGGTCGAAATCCTCCTCCTATTAGTGCAAAGTTCCCTCAAGAACTTGGCGTACCTCGGGACTTGCTTGATTGCATCCAAAAGAGGGATATTGACTTGAACTTTGCGAAACGTCTCGAGAATGTCGTTTTCCGCTTCCTCTTTTTTTGTTTGCTTAAACCTACTAGGAAAAGGAACATTCAAAGGAAAAGCATTAGTAGGAACTGAACTTGACACGTTTTTACCTTTATTTGGTGAATTGGACGGTTTAGGATCAAATGAGGCTTGCGGCAAAGGTGTTTCCACCTTGGCCGTGAGTGAGCTTTGTTCCTCCTCTTCAATTCTCAATTCTTCCTCCTCGTTGGAATGTGATGTGGGTGGTCTAGGATCAGATCCAACTTGCTTTCCACTTCGCAAACTCATAGCTTTTGCAGATTCGAATCCACCTTTCGGATTGACCACGGTTGAACTTGGCAACCTACCTTGCTCTCGAAATTGTCCCATGAACTCGGCAATTTGCCCCAATTGCTTCTCCAAATTGTCCACCCTTTTGTCTTGGATTTGTCTCTCCTTAGTTTGAGTTTGGACTTCCTGCGTCAAAGTAGTAAGTAACTTAACAACTTGATCATTATCCAAAGACATACCTGAGCTTGTTGGGGTAGATTGCGATTGAGTTTGATTGGGTACGAATGGCTATGTATAAAAGCCCGGTGGTTGCTGCCTAAATCCTCCTTGTTGTTGGGGTTGTTGAGGATCCCGCCATTTGAAATTTGGATGATCACGCCAACCGGGATTGTAGGTATTGGAGAAGGGGTCACCACGATTTTGGTATTGATTCCCATATCCCACGGCATTGAGTGTCTCCCACCCTCCATTCTCGATCAATTGTGGGCACTTATCCGTGGGATGTCCTTGCATGGAGCACACACCACAAGAAGCTACGGTTTGGACTTTTGGACCGTCCATCACCTGAGAAAGCAAAGTAGTGAGGTTAGCCATTTGATTTTGAAGCTCGGTTATGGCACTTACCTCATTGACTTGGTGTTGCCGTGGGGTACTCCTCTGTCCAATGCCTTCGTATTGTTGAGCGTTCAATGCTCGATTAGCAATCAAGGTCTTTGCAGCCGTGGCGGTCTTGTCCATCAAGGCTCCTCCCGCTGAGGCATCTAGCATTTGACGTTCGATTGGTAGAAGTCCCTCGTAGAAGTATTGTAAGAGAAGTTCCTCCTTCATCTGATGCTGTGGACATGAAGGAACAAGAGATTTAAAACGTTCATAATAAGTAGGAAAAGATTCACCTTCATCTTGTTGAATTCCACTTATCCTTTTTCGTGGGAGGATGATTCGAGAAGTTGGGAAAAACTTCTCCAAGAAAGCCCGTTTCATGCTCTCCCAAGATGTGACAGTTCCGGGAGCCCATTCATACAACCAATCTTTAGCTTTATCCATTAGAGAGAATGGAAAAGCTTTCATCTTCAAGATGCTTCCATCGACATTCACCGGGGTCATGCTCGAACAAACAACTTCGAACTCCTTTAAGTGTTTGTTTGGATCCTCCATGGACAACCCATGATACTTCGGAATGTGATGTAGCAAACTTGAATTCAATTCGAACTCGGCAGTCTTATCTGGAGCCGCCCTAGGATATTGAATACATAGGGGTGCGGCATTGTCCAATCCCGAAGCGGAAAGCTCCTTGATTGTTAGGTTGTCCGCTGCCATGTCTACTTCACCCACTCTTGCCGTGGGATCCTCTTCTTCACATTCAGAAACGGACTCGGAACTTTCACTTGATTCGCTAGGTTCTGGGTTCTTTCTCTTTCGTCTCAACTCCCGCTCAAAATCGTCGTCAAAGTCCAAGATATGTTCACGAATCGGATGAGAACTCCGAGTCATAAACTAGTACCTAAACAAGAAACAAAACAAGATTAAGAATCTGGAATAAAATAAAACAAACGAAAATAAAACAATCCAAGGGATTACCAAAGTTGCTAATCCCCGGCAACGGCGCCAAAATTTGATGTGAGAATTATACGCACACAAATTAAACCCTCTTTTTATGAATTGTAGTGAAGAATGTAAGTAGGGATCGTTTTGGACCGGGGATTAGGAGGGATTGTTAATCACTTGGATTTGACTCAAAAACGTAAAAACACAATATAAAACACCAAACTAGACCTAAAGAATGCAAAACTAAAGTTTAAAACACTAAGACAAACCAAAAGACTCAAAACAGCAAGAAAACACTCAAAACTGCCTTAAAACTACTTTCTGGGCAGTTTTGAGCACTAGAGAAGAATTTGGACGAAAATAGTTATAACTTGACTCAAGATACTTTAAAAACACAAACTAAATTGATTTCTAACTAATTTGACACTCCAAGTAAAGGGGGATTTTGATTTTGACGAAATTGAAAACAAAACTTAAAACTTTGTAAAACGAACAGATTTTTAAAACGAATTTGGATTTAATGAATGGAATGAAGGCTAGCTAAGGGGTTCATCTCCACACATGCCATACTTGCACACAAAACGATTTCTAATTGCTTTTCAATAAACCATGAATTCTCAACGCCCCAGATTAACCGTGAATTGCACTAATTAACCCTCAGATTTTCCTAACGTTATTGAATTGGATGATTGCATACGACAACCCAAAGCATTCCCCACAAGTTCCCTACATGAATTGCATAATAGAGATACAAGCAAGAATCATTAAGTTCTTTGAAAACCATAAGCATTGACGAAGCACTCGTTACTATGAATTGCATGAAACTTATGCCAAGAATTTACTTAACGCAATTGAGATCATCAACTTTTACTACTTGTGAATATAAGTTTGTAACGATTAGGTGAAACTTCCTTATATCCTAGCATTAGATTTATGCATGATAATTAAGCGTGCACTCTCAACCAACACACACAAATCAGTTTAATTCAAATAGATAAGTGAATTGAATTCACCACTTATGAAACGCAATTAGAGGTAATCAAATCATATAGCAAGCATGATCATGGTTTCGAATCCCCCCCCTAGCCAAGGGGGGGGTTTAGTTCCTCATACGTGCAAGACAAAGAGAAGTAAATTTAACCATTGAAATCAAAGGAGAGGAAACACCTAAAAATTCCAGCAACTCGAACTTGAATTACATGAACGTCCAAGCCCTCTTCTCCTCCTCTTTGTTGCGGCACAAGGTGTGGGTGATGGAATTGGGGGTTTTGGATGGTTTTTCCTGGTTTAGAGGGATGGAGGATGGTTGATTATGGTGGGGAAGGGTGCGGCAGAAGTGTATGGATGTGTAGGGAGGTTTATGGAGGCTTAGAATGGAGAATGGAGATGCGGCACAAGGGTTTCTGAATAGCATAAGCGGGTGGTACGAATTTTTGGCTCAAATTATGTTTATATAGTCCTAGGGTTAAGTAGATTAGGGTTAGACTTAACAGATTTGGTGGATTAGGGCCCTAGAATTCGGCTATGGTTAACCAAATCCACTTAGGAGGAGGTTTTGGCCCACATAGTTTTATAAACTGATTTGTATACCCAAATCCACAAGGATTAGGCCTTGGAAATCAGAATCCCAAAGGAATTGGGCCTAGGAAGGTGCGGCTGATTTAGGGGAGAGGGTTACTTGGCTTGCAAGGTGATAGGAGCATATTTATGCTACTTAGTTATGTTGTTTCCTTGCATTTAGTTACTTAATTACTATCTATTTTAGTCTTTTAAGCTATTTTCGTGTGTTTTTAGGTTCTAATGGCAAAGGGAGCAATAAAGTGCATTTTGAGGCTATTTGGAGCATTTTTGGGCATGGATTGGATAGCTTAACCATGGAGCAAAGAGGATGGACGAAATTGAAGACTAGAAAAGTTAGGAAAGGCTACAAATCTGGTGGAAGAAGTCCTAATACAATGAAGATAAGGAAGAAGCAAGAAACAAGGAACCTTATCCAACCTTATCTTATCCTATCCTAAAAACCTTATCCTATCCTATCTCTAACATTATCCTATTCTATCCTATCCAAATCAGGTGGGGGCTTAAACCTAGCTAATTAGGGGGAATCAATTACACATTTAAACACCTAATTCAGTTCTAGAACACTTATCCATACCAATGCCGCAAGACACCCCTTCTAGTAGGTTTAGGAATTGAAAACCTTTTCCTACTCTTATATCACATATCCTAGGCCCTTTAGGATTAGGAAATCTGCCTTAAACACAGTTTCTAGAACACCTAATCCTATCCCTACATGTGTGCCGCACCTAGCCTTCTAGAACTCCCTAATTCCTAGCCGAAATTCCTATTCCCAATCCCACTTGATTTCTGCCTTGAATTAACCCTTTTTCAATAGGATTAGGCAATCCTTTTCCTTCACTAAGTGTGCCAAACTAGCCTATATAAACAGCCCTTTGCCGCACCATTTAGTGCACCACCCTTCACACAACAATCATTCATTCATAAACACAACCATCCTTTGCCGTGACCTTACAACCACCCATCCATCATTCCCCTACTTCCACACCTCCATACACCACCATAGACCCTTTGCCGTGACTTAGCAAGGAGGAGGAGAAGGAAGACCAAGCCTTGGGCGTTTGTGCATTCAAGTTGGAGTGTTGGACGTTTCTAGGTGTAATCTATCCTTTATTGTTAATGTTTAAATCTATGTTGCTTTGTTTTGTCATGAACATGAGAGGCTAAACTCGTTTTAGCCTAGGGATGCTTTGAAACCATGATTACATTTATAATATGAGTTGATTGAGTCCAGTTGTGATTTCATAAATTGTGAACGCAATTTACTTAACCGTTTGACGGATAACTTATTCTTGTATGTTTATTAGGGAGGCCTACTTAATTTGCATGCTTGAATTTGGGGCTAGAATATTAGGGTGTTTCACATAATCGTCACAAACTAATATTCACAAGTAGTTAACGTTGTTTTCACAATCATGTTAAGTAAATTCTTGGCATAAGTTTCATGCAATTCATAGTAACGAGTGCTTCGTCAATGCTTATGGTTTTCAAAGAACTTAATGATTCTTGCTTGTATCTCTATTATGCAATTCATGTAGGGAACTTGTGGGGAATGCTTTGAGTTGTCGTATGCAATCATCCAATTCAATAACGTGAGGAAAATCTGAGGGTTAATTAGTGCAATTCACGGTTAATCTGGGGTGTTGAGGTTCATGGTTTATCGGAAAAGCAACTGGAAATCAATTTATGTTACAACGTATCATATGTGGAGAAGTATCCCTTGGCTATCCCATCATCCATTAGTTTTTCTTATTTTCGTCCAAAATCTGTTTTAAAGTTTTAAGTCACTTGTTTTCTTTTAAATTCGTCCAAAATCAAAACCCCCTTTCTTATTTGTTCCAAATCTGTCCAAAAGAGTCTTTTTGAGTCTTTAGAGTCAAAACCAAGTGTATTTTCGTCCAAATTAAGTCCTAGAGTCTAAATTGAGTCTTTTTGGTTGTTTTTGGTTGTTTTGAGTCTTTAAAGTTTGTTTTGAGTCATATAAGTTAGTAAGAGTCTTGTGAGTCTATTTAAAGTGTTTTAAAACATATTTTTACATCTTTGAGTCAATTTTCATTAGATTAGCAATCCCTCCTAATCCCCGGCCTAGAACGATCCCTACTTATATCTATACTACAATTGTCAAAAAGAGGGTTTAATTTGAGTGCTATTTTTTATCACATCAAATTTTTGGCGCCGCTGCCGGGGATTAGCAACTTTGCTAATCCCTTGGATTGTTTTATTTTCGTTTGTTTTATTTTATTCCAGATTCTTAATCTTGTTTTGTTTCATGTTTTAGGTACTAGTTTATGACTCGGAGTTCTCATCCGATTCGTGAACATATCTTGGACTTTGACGACGATTTCGAGCGAGAGTTGAGACGAAAGAGAAAGAACCCAGAACCTAGCGAATCAAGTGAAAGTTCCAAGTCCGTTTCTGAATTTGAAGAAGAGGAACCCACGGCAAGAGTGGGTGAAGAAGACATGGCAGCGGACAACCGAACAATCAAGGAGTTTTCCGCTTCGCGATTGGCCAATGCCGCACCCTTGTGCATCCAATACCTAAGGGCGGCTCAAGACAAGACCGACGAATTTGAATTGAAGTCAAGCTTGTTGCACCACATTCCAAAGTTCCATAGACTGTCCATGGAGGATCCCAACAAGCATTTGAAGGAGTTCGAGGTGGTGTGTTCGAGCATGACTCCAGTTAACGTTGATGGTAGCATTTTGAAGATGAAGGCCTTCCCGTTCTCACTTTTGGAGAGAGCCAAGGATTGGTTATACGAGTTAGCACCCGGAACGGTCACTTCTTGGGAAAAGCATGAAGAGGGCATTTCTTGAAAAGTTCTTTCCTACTTCAAGAGTCATTCTCTTGAGAAAGAAGATTAGCGGAATTCAACAAAGTCAAGGGGAGTCTTTTCCAACATACTATGAGCGTTTTAAAACCCTTGTTGCATCATGTCCTCAACATCAAATGAAGGAGGAGCTTCTAATTCAATACTTCTATGAAGGTCTTCTTCCCATTGAAAGACAAATGCTTGATGCTTCGGCGGGAGGAGCGTTGGTGGATAAAACCCCTATGGCAGCCAAGAACCTCATTGCAAACCGAGCTCTCAATGCACAACAATACGAAGGAATTGGGCAAAGGGACCCCCCACGGCAACAGTTGAATGAGGTAAGTTCTCAATCCGATCTTCAAACTCAATTAGCTAATTTTACTTCTCTTGTGTCTTAGATGGCAGAAGGAATGAAGATCCAAAGTCCAATTGTATGTGGCGTATGTTCTATTCAAGGTCATCCTTCGGAAAAGTGCCCTCAATTGATTGAGAATGGTGGGTGGGAGAGTGCAAACGCCATTGGGTTTCCAAGCCAAAATCAACCAAGGAATGATCCATATTCCAATACATACAATCCGGGTTGGAGAGACCATCCAAACTTCAAGTGGAGGGAGCCTCAACAACCTTACCAACAAGGAGGCTTTAGGCAGCAACCCCTAGGGTTTTACACCAACACCCATGGCCAAGACCAAACCCAACCCCAATCCGCCCAAAACCATCAAGGTATGTCTTTAGATAATGCTATGATTCTTAAGTTACTTACTAGTTTGTCTCAGGGGCAAGAAAATCAAAACAAAGTATTGCAAAACCAAGAAAAGGTATTGCAAAACCACGAAAAGGCAATGCAAAACCAAGACAAAAGGATGGACCACTTAGAGAAGCAAATAGGGCAGATTGCGGAGTTTGTGGGACAATTCCGAGACCAAGGCAAGCTCCCAAGCTCAACCATTGTCAATCCAAAGGGAGGGTTCGAAACGGCCAACGCAATCACCTTGAGGAGTGGAAAAGAAGTTGGCACTACATCCACACCATCCAAAACAAGTCCTAATGAAGAAGAGACGTTGCAATATGAAGAGGAGGCTGCAAACAAGCCCACGGCAAGGACACAATCCCCTTTGCCGCAAGCACCTAAGGACACTACTTCATCCAATGCATCCCATTCGGCCACCAAAGGTAAGTTGGGTTCAAATTTGATTAATTCTAACCCCGTTCCACCCAATGTTCCTTTTCCTCACAGATTTTTGCAAACAAAGAAGGAGGAGGATGAAAAAGACATCCTGGAGACGTTTAGGAAGGTGCATGTCAATATCCCGCTCCTTGATGCAATAAAGCAAATTCCGAAGTACGCTAAGTTTTTAAGAAAGATTTGTACAACAAGGAAACGGATTCGGGAGAAGGAGGTGGTACATGTAAGTGAGAATGTCTCTGCAATGTTGCAAAGGAAGCTGCCACCTAAATGCAAAGATCCAGGTAGTTTCACTATCCCTTGTGTAATTGGTAATACAAGGTTCGAGCATGCTATGCTAGATTTAGGTGCATCAATTAATGTCATGCCATACTCTGTTTATGCATCTATGAATCTAGGAGAGCTTAAAAATGATGGTGTTTTTATTCAATTAGCCAATCGATCTAATGCATACCCAAGAGGAGTTTTGGAAGATGTTTTGGTGCAGGTAGACCACTTGATTTTTCCTGCAGATTTCTATGTGCTTGACATGGAGGATTCAAACTCCAAATCGCCTAATTATAAAGCATAGGGCCTGGACGCCAAAAACAAAAGAAGACAAATGCCAGTGAAGAGCCTCAAAGACACCTTGGTAGGCCCCAAGCTCTAGTTTTTCATATCACCTCTTTCGTAACCTATACCCTAAGCCTTGCATTACAACCTTGAGAAAGACCTAGCTGATCATTAAGGATGTATTCATGGGTGATGGTAAGTGTGTGTGTTATCTATATTCTTAGCATTTGATTCATTTCATGAGATCTACTCAGAAACTGTGCTTCCATTTCAGATTTCATATGTGAGAATTTTGATTTCCTTTACATAATTTCACTCATATATGTTGTTGAGAGACTAAACCTTAAGATCTGAGTGAAAACTTGAGTGGAAGCTGTGAGGAGTAGAGTTGAGGCGAATTCTATCTTAAGCATTTGGGTATGGTGACTTTGAAGTCGTAAGACATGGAGAAATATCTTTATACGTTACAATTGATACGATTCTTTGAAGTGGAAAACTTTTGAGTTGATTGAATGACAAAACCTTCATTGGTTCTTATTAGTTTGTTTAAAGCATGTTTTAGCCAAATTGTTTGCAGTGTTTGTAGATGTTTGTGGGTGTCATCACTGTAAACCCTCAGGAGACACAACTCCTCCATCTAGGGACACCTAGGGGTTCAAAGGCTTGTTGCACATGCTCAGTGCAATCGTTTAGCCAGCGAAAGTGGTTTAGTTAGATGTTTGAGTTTTGTGTGTTTTAGTTTTAAGTTTGCTCGAGGACTAGCAAAAACCAGGTTTGGGGGTATTTGATAAGTCACATTTTGCATACATTTATATCTTCCTTATTTGGCTTCTTTGTGATTGTTTTGGATTAAACTAGTTGCATTTTACATTATTTGGTGTTAGTGTGCAGCCAAGTGTGAATTTGGATCAATGGGAAGGCAAAATCATTGAAGTCAGCTATGTGGTTCCAACACCAAAACATGCATTCACATGCATGTCACAACTTGGCCGTGCGTTCCCATATCATCCCATCATTTTATGCACTTCTAGCACCAAGTCAGATTGTGCATTCCACTACTTGTCCACCTCCCTTTTGCGCCAAAAACACCCATTTCCATCACTTAATTCATTTCAGCCATTTTGACACCAACAAACATAATCATTCCATTTCGTGCAGATTCCATGTTTTAACACCCAAAACATCCCTCACATGCATGACTCACAATCTGACCTTACACTCCATTATCTTTCTCCACTTCATCTTTGCAGAAATTCACATGCATTGTGATTAAACAAACCACTCCTTGCATCCTTTATTCCAGAAATTCACTCATTCCATCATTCCATGCCGTGTGCTTTCTTCACCTTTCCAGAATTTGTACAAACAATTCAGCCTTGCAGAAATCCACATGCATGAGTCAATTAAAATAGCCACATGCTTGGACATTGCCCATGCCGTGCGTCCACCACCTCAGAAACACATGCATTCCCAGCTCTCTTATGCATTCCCAACACCTAAACAGATCACCTTTGCATTTCCTAATCCTTCATGTCCATCCCGTGCACTTCCATACCATTTCCAGATTATTATAACCAATTTCAGGTTACCCACTGATGCGTGAATTATACGCGCATAAATTAAACCCTCTTTTCGTCAAATTGTAGTATAAGTATAAGTAGGGATCGTTCTGGACCGGGGATTAGGAGGGATTGTTAACCACTTGGATTTGACTCAAAAACGTAAAATAACAACATGAAACACTATACTAGACTCAAAGAATGCAAAACTAAACTTTAAAACACTAAGACAAACCAAAAGACTCAAAACAACACAAACACACTCAAATCTGCCTAAAACCCACTTTCTGGGCAGATTTGAGCACAAACACAAATTTGGACGAAATTAAGTAATAACTTGACTCAAGAACGTAAAAACACAATATAAAACACTAAACTAACTTAAAGAATGTAAAACTAAACACTTAAAACATTAAAACAAACCAAAAGACTCAAACATCACCCAAAACACTCAAAACTGCCTTAAAATCACTTTCTGGGCAGTTTTGAGCACTTTGGTGAATCTGGACGAAATTGGGAAATAAAATGAATCAAAACACTTAAAAGCACAAACTAAATTGATTTCTAACTAAATTGGACATTAAAGTAAAGGGGGATTTAGATTTATACGAAAATTGAAATAACAAAACAAGTTAATAAACTAAACAGATTGTAAAACGAATTTGATGGAATGGAATGAATGGATGATAGAATGGCTAAGGGGTTCATCTCCATACATGTTATACTTGCATAATAAAATGATTTCCAATTGCATTTCAATAAACTATGATACTCAACACCCCAAGTTAACCGTGATGCACTAATTAACCTTCAAATCTTCCTAACGTTATTGAATTGGATGATGCATGCGACAATTCAAAACATTCCCCACAAGTCCTCAACATGAATGCATAGAAGAGGTACAAGCAAGAATCATTACGCTTTATGAAAATTATAAGTGTTGACGAGGCATTCGTTACTATGGATTGCATGAAACTTATGCCAAGAATTCATTTAACGCGATTGTTTATAAGCAACCTCCACTACTTGTGAATATAAGTTCATAACGATTAGGTGAAACTCACTTATATTCTAGCGTCATATTCATGCATGAAAATTAAGTGTGCACTCTCAATGAACATACATAAATAAGTTATCAATCAAACAGTTAAACGAATTGAATCCACAATTTATGAAACGCAATTAGATGTATTCAAATCAAAATGCAAGCATAAACATATATTCGAATCACCCCCTAACCAAGGGGGGTTTAGTTACTCATGGTACAAAACAAAGAGAATCAAAGAAACGCCTAAACATTCCAACAACTCAAACTTGAATTGTATGAACGTTTAGGCGCTCTTATCATCCATTCCTCATTCGTACAAAACAAAGAGCATTGAAATTAAACATTGAAATCAAAGAAACACCTAAACATTCCAACAACTCAAACTTGAATTGTATGAACGTTTAGGCACTCTTCTCTTCCTCTTCGTTGTGGCACAAGGTCTAAGGTGAGTTTGATGGTGTGAATGGTTTCGGGAGTGGTGGAGATATGGAAGAGGAGTGGTGGAAATGGAAGGATGGTGTTTGGATTGTAAGGGAGAGCACGGCACAAGGGAGTTTGATGGTCTACATTTCTGCAATGGATGAGTTTCTGAAATGGAAGTGTGAATGAGAATGAATGCAATGGATGCTTATTTATAGGTGAAATGGGGGGAACATGACAGCTAGGAGGGAATGTGGCTGCATGTTTGAATGATTAAAGGATGCATGTGGGTTGGAATTGCATGTGCAATGAATATGTGGCTGCATGTGCAAGGGGACAATCTGAAAATGCATGTGAAAGCATGTGTTGGCTGCAATGATGAAATGGATGGGAGTGCATGTGGCTTAATTAATTAAAGGGAGTGCATGTGCAATGTTTTAAAGGATGGAATGCATGTGAATATGATGGAAATCTGATTTATTTGAAGATGCATGTGCAATGAAGTGGAATGACAGCTAGGTTATGATGATGAATGCATGTGGCTGATTTAATTGAATAGGAAAGCATGTGGATTTAATGGTTTAAAGGGTGAATGCATGTGGATGCATGTGTTGATGAATGGGATTGTGGAGTGGCTGGAATGATGAAAGAATAAAGGGTGTATGTGGGTTAATTAATTAAAGGGAGTGCATGTGCAATGTTGTTGTTGGTGCAATGATGGAGGAACAAGTGCATGTGGCTGAAATGTGGAAGGTGTGTGGCTACTTCAAGTAGGAATCCTTGTGACATCAACTCTTCAATTTCGTCCATTCCTTTTGCTCCAAGTATAAGTTATCCCTTCCAAGTCCAATTTTGCTCCAAAATGCTCCAAAATGCATCTTTTTGCTTCCTTAGCCACATGAACCTAAAAACACACGAAAATGGCTTAAACGCCAAAAACAACTATGAATTAACAATATAAATGCACGAAAACAAGCTAAGTAAGTCGCCTAAATATGCTCCTATCACCCACTTCATGCTTGCAGACATTCCACATGTGTCTTGAATAAAATAAACCACATACCTGCAGATCATGTCCATGCTTTGCAGGTATCACGCCAAAAATCCACTCATCCAACCATTTCATGCGATTCCAAATCCCTCATGCCCATACCGTGCACATTCACACCCTTTTCAGCATTCCTTTCACATGGATCATGTCAGCTTTCACATGGATTCTGATTGTTTTTCCATCATTAACCATTTTCAGAAATGCACTAAGGGACTCACTCACTCTCTCTCTCGGATTGGATTCCATTACACACACCCTATTTGCTCCACTTCTGTGCATTATTCATGACACATTCTCTCCATTCCATTGCATTCGACATTCTCTCCCATTCACAGAAAATTATCTACATTTTATTCCATTACACATTCTCTTCCATCCACAAGTTTTCTTCTTCAACCAGTCCATTACACACCCATAACCTCTCCCATTTCGCTCCATTCTCAGTCCATTTTCTGTCCCAAGGGCAGAAACCATTCAACCAAGCCATTCTACCTTCATCCGCACCACATTTGGAGAAGCAACACCAAGGAACTCTTCAAGGACTTCAACATCAGTTTTGCTTCAAGGGTTTCTCCTTCTTAATCTTATGTTCACTCATGTTATTTATTTTTATGTTAAACCTTTGTAAACATGAAGTGTAACTAATCTTCCTCTAGGGATTCGATGTAACCTTGCAAAGTTTGCCATGTAATTAAGTTAGAATGCTCAGTTTGTCCATCTATTTCTTGTTTCATTTTCTGTTTTAATGGTGACTTAGTGTGTTGATTTTAATGTTTGATCATCATTTCAATTAATCACAAAGTTGTGTAGCCAAGATTAGAACACACATCATGCATAATCTTGGTAGATATGTGAATGAATGAAGGGAGTGTTTAGCACACATCCTGCCGAGTTATTCTGATGCGTGATTTATACGCACACAAATTAAACCCTATTTTCGTCAAATTGTAGTATATGTATAAGTAGGGATCGTTCTGGACCGGGGATTAGGAGGGTGATAGGAGCATATTTAGGCGACTTACTTAGCTTGTTTTCGTGCATTTATATTGTTAATTCATAGTTGTTTTTGGCGTTTAAGCCATTTTCGTGTGTTTTTAGGTTCATGTGGCTAAGGTTGCAAAAAGATGCATTTTGGAGCATTTTGGAGCAAAATTGGACTTGGAAGGGATAACTTATACTTGGAGCAAAAGGAATGGACGAAATTGAAGAGTTGATGTCACAAGGATTCCTACTTGAAGTAGCCACACACCTTCCACATTTCAGCCACATGCACTTGTTCCTCCATCATTGCACCAACAACAACATTGCACATGCACTCCCTTTAATTAATTAACCCACATGCACCCTTTATTCTTTCATCATTCCAGCCACTCCACATCCCTCACCAAGAAATCATTCAACACATGCATCCATAATCATTTCTCCACACCAAAACCGTGCACATGCATTCCCCTTGTGCAATTCCATCATTCCACACCTCCATGGCAGCCACCAACCAACCTAGCTGTCATGTTTCCCCTTTAATCATTCAAACATTCACCCACATGCACCCTAGATTCTAATCAGCCATTCACATTTAATCATTCATTCCCATCAGATTTCTAGCATATTCACAGAAAGGGGAAACATTCCCTGTGAGACTCGAGCCATTACTTTCTTTGGAGAGTTATTTTCTGTGATTCTTTGTTTTCTAAAGTTGTTGCATGATCTCATTATCCTTGCTTGGTTGCTACTTAGAATGCAATTGTATCATGATAGAACTAAATGCTAGAACTTATATCCGTTTCATTCAAAGCATGACACTGAATTGCATAACATATATCAAGATGAAGTTGTGTAGTTGCCACCATAACCAAATAGCCTTACTTCCCATTTTTCGTATTTGTTGTAAGTTTTAACCCCGTTGAGCCTCGTGTAGCCTTTATTCTTTGTTAACCCACATCACCCCATACCTAACCTAGAGTAGGACTTTCCTATACCCTTGTTCTTAAAGTATAGTGAGCATGACTTAAATGAATTCCTTTTGAGTTACATTATGCAAGAAAATGAGTGTGGGGGAGTAAAAGTTTGTTCTTACGTTTATATGTATGTTTTGAGATTCAAAAGAAAAAGAAGAAGAAAAGAAAAAAAAAAGGAGTGAAAATAAGTAAGAATGAACTCACGAGCGTTGATGGTTGAAGAAAGGGTCCAAAAAGTTGAATATGGCCCTAAGTTTTGTGTGACTTTCCCTTGGGTGTTCAAAGTTGACTTCTGCGTTCTTAAGGGAATTCTAAGTGCCTAATTCAATACTTTGCTCACTATTGCTTTAAGAATGTTTGTTTATCCTTCACCTTTCATTGTTAGCCAATACCCTAGCCCCGTTACAACCTTTTGACTTCTATCTTGAGTGTTATTTGTTTCAAAATGTGGAGTTTCGAATTGATATGAGCTTATGGTGTCACTGGTTCTCGCATCTAAGTAGTAGCATTCCATTCATGAGATCATATCTAAACATGCTTATTAACTCCAGAAATTGCTTCCTTTGAAATACATATATGTGAGTGTTCGTTTTTATGTTTACATCAATCTTCTCACATATAACTAGTTTAGGGTGTGTAGTCAGAAAATCTGAGTGAAAATTGAGTGCATATCTTGTAAGGAATTGAGCAAATTCTCTAAGGCATGTTACTACATTCAAAATATAGTTTTAAATGCTTAATTGTGAATTAGTATGTGGTGACTATGATTAAGTATGTACTTAAGTGTAAAGATAACCAAAATCTGTGGGAATAATGATTTTTAACATGTCATGTGCATTGGAAATCCCTGAGACGATTGTTGGAAGGTGTAGGTTGTGTTTTGTTCGTTTTGTTTTGTTTTTGGTTTCTTTTGTTTTGTTTTGCTCGAGGACTAGCAAAAGCTAAGTGTGGGGGAATTTGATAGGAGCATATTTAGGCGACTTACTTAGCTTGTTTTCGTGCATTTATATTGTTAATTCATAGTTGTTTTTGGCGTTTAAGCCATTTTCGTGTGTTTTTAGGTTCATGTGGCTAAGGAAGCAAAAAGATGCATTTTGGAGCAAAATTGGACTTGGAAGGGATAACTTATACTTGGAGCAAAAGGAATGGACGAAATTGAAGAGTTGATGTCACAAGGATTCCTACTTGAAGTAGCCACACACCTTCCACATTTCAGCCACATGCACTTGTTCCTCCATCATTGCACCAACAACAACATTGCACATGCACTCCCTTTAATTAATTAACCCACATGCACCCTTTATTCATTCATCATTCCAGCCACTCCACATCCCTCACCAAGAAATCATTCAACACATGCATCCATAATCATTTCTCCACACCAAAACTGTGCACATGCATTCCCCTTGTGAAATTCCATCATTCCACACCTCCATGGCAGCCACCAACCAACCTAGCTGTCATGTTTCCCCTTTAATCATTCAAACATTCACCCACATGCATTTCTAACCCACATGCACCCTAGATTCTAATCAGCCATTCACATTTAATCATTCATTCCCATCAGATTTCTAGCATATTCACATGCATTCCATCCTTTAAAACATTGCACATGCACTCCACATGCATTCATCCTAGCTGTCATGTTTCCCCTTTCATCATTCCCTCACATTCTTTAAATCAGCCAACACATGCATCCACCTTTCTCCCATCAGATTTCCAACATTGCACATGCATTCCCCTTACAATTTCAGCCATCCTAGCATTTGCACATGCAACCTAGCTGTCATGTTCCCTCTCCCATCCATCCATCTCCCTATAAAAACCATACACACTTCACACAAACATTCATTCACTCTTCCATATTCCAGAAATTCGTCAAAACCTCTCCACACCCTTGCAGCAGCCACCAAAACACTTTTCTCCTCCATTGCAGCCACTCCAACCACTCCCCAAACCATTCACACCATCAAACTATCCTTAGACCTTGTGCTACAACGAAGAGGAAGAGAAGAGTGCCTAAACATTCATACAATTCAAGTTTGAGTTGTTGGAATGTTTAGGCGTTTCTTTGATTTCAATGTTTAATTTCAATGCTCTTTGTTTTGTACGAATGAGGAATGGAAGATAAGAGGGCCTAAACGTTCATACAATTCAAGTTTGAGTTGTTGGAATGTTTAGGTGTTTCTTTGATTCTCTTTGTTTTGTACCATGAGGAACTAAACCCCCCTTGGTTAGGGGGTGATTCGAATATATGTTTATGCTTGCATTTTGATTTGAATACTTCTAATTGCGTTTCATAAGTTGTGGATTCAATTTGTTTAACCGTTTGATTGATAACTTATTTATGTATGTTTATTGAGAATGCGCGCTTAATTTTCATGCATGAATATGACGCTAGAATATAAGTAAGTTTCACCTAATCGTTATGAACTTATATTCACAAGTAGTGGAGGTTGCTTATAAACAATCGCGTTAAACAAATTCTTGGCATAAGTTTCATGCAATCCATAGTAACGAATGCCTCGTCAACACTTATAATTTTCATAGAGCGTAATGATTCTTGCTTGTATCTCTTCTATGCATTCATGTTGAGGACTTGTGGGGAATGTTTTGAATTGTTGTATGCGCTAACCCATCCAATTCAATAACGTTAGGAAGATTTGAAGGTTAATTAGTGCATCACGGTTAACCCGGGGTGTTGAGTTTCATGGTTTATTGAAATGCAATTGGAAATCATTTTATTATGCAAGTATAACATGTATGGAGATGAACCCCTTAGCCATTCATTCCATTCCATCAAATTCGTTTTACAATCTGTTTAGTTTATTAACTTGTTTTGTTATTTCAATTTTCGTATAAATCTAAATCCCCCTTTACTTTAATGTCCAATTTAGTTAGAAATCAATTTAGTTTGTGCTTTTAAGTGTTTTGATTCATTTTATTTCCCAATTTCGTCCAGATTCACCAAAGTGCTCAAAACTGCCCAGAAAGTGATTTTAAGGCAGTTTTGAGTGTTTTGGGTGATGTTTGAGTCTTTTGGTTTGTTTTAATGTTTTAAGTGTTTAGTTTTACATTCTTTGAGTTAGTTTAGTGTTTTATATTGTGTTTTTACGTTCTTGAGTCAAGTTATTACTTAATTTCGTCCAAATTTGTGTTTGTGCTCAAATCTGCCCAGAAAGTGGTTTTTAGGCAGATTTGAGTGTGTTTGTGTTGTTTTGAGTCTTTTGGTTTGTCTTAGTGTTTTAAAGTTTAGTTTTGCATTCTTTGAGTCTAGTATAGTGTTTCATATTGTTATTTTACGTTTTTGAGTCAAATCCAAGTGGTTAACAATCCCTCCTAATCCCCGGTCTAGAACGATCCCTACTTATACATATACTACAATTTGACGAAAAGAGGGTTTAATTTGTGTGCGTATAATTCTCGCATCAAATTTTGGCGCCGTTGCCGGGGATTAGAAAATTTGCTAATCCCTTGGATTGTTTGTTTCTGTTATGTATTTTAGATTTAGTTTTTTTTATTTGTGTTTTGTTTGTTGAATTCAAGTACTAGATGGCACTTGATAATGCTTCTCTTTTGTCACAACTTATGGAAAGATCCCAAATGCAAAGAGTTGATATATTTAATCTTCAATCAAGGAATAACGTGTTTTCCAATACTTACAATTCAGATTGGAGTGATCATTCAAACTCTATGTGGTGGGAACGTCAAAATGCTCAACAAGGAGGATATTGGCAGCCACCACAACCTCATATTCAATATGCCCAACCAAAATTAAGTTCGTCAATAGATTATAATCAAAAGCTTAACGAATTAATTTGTTTGGTGCAGGGCTCACAAAATCAAGACAATGAGGCTCGACAAGAAGACAAAAGGTTGAACCACTTGGAAAAGCAAATTGGGCAGATAGCGGAGTTCGTAGGACAATTTTGCGACCAAGGCAAACTCCCTAGTTCAACCATTGTAAATCCGAAGGGAGAATTTGAAGCACCTTTGCCGGAAGCACTTATTGCTCCTACGCCATCTAATTCAAGTAAGGTTGTTCCAATTAGTTCTAACCCCATTCCACCTAATATCCCTATTCCTTGCAGGTTCATGAATTCCAAGGAAGAAGAAAGTGAAAAAGACATCTTGGAAGACCTTCCAAAGGTGCAAAGTAGGGAATTTCATGAATTCATCAAAGAGAATATACTTGAGACAACAATGCCCAAAGAAGTTAAATTTGATGACATTGGACAAGTCATAACCATCACTTGCAATCTGGCCAAGTCCAATATCCCTGAAACTTTCAAAGGAGTGGTGTTTGTCATTGAGTTCTTATCGGACAAAACAAGTAAGTTTTTTTTTCCAAATTCCATTAGATTTTATACTAACTTGCTGTTTTTTATGAATCAGGCACCTACACTAGAATTCAAACCAATGCCGGTTCACTTCAAGTATCACCTTCCATTCAAGGACCAATTCCATGCCGTTTGATTTTATTTATGTTAATATAAATAAAAAAAAAATTAAAAAAAAAATTAAAAAAAATAAAAAAAAAATGAAAGATACTAAACATGGAGAAAGATGGAGCCTTCACAGAGGATGTTTACGTGAAGCCCCACTACGAGGCGTCGAAGCAGAAGGAATAGAAGCGGACGGCATAGGAGCGGAAGGCATAGAAGCAGGAGGCATAGAAGCGGAAGGCATCGGAGCGGAAGGCATCGGAGCGGAAGGCATCGGAGCTAGAGCATTCCAGGCCTCAATACTTGGCCAAACGCTGGATGACCCAGGAAAAAGGTGCCTCTGGAGATAAGACGCAAGCCTTTGACGGTCACTGTGAATTCGACCCTCAGATTCTTGCAGCTCATCAAGCTTCCTCTTCATGCCCGCCGAATAGTTATTTGCAAGCACATGCAAACTTCTATTCTCGTACTTAAGCTGTTTGATTTCCTGCTTAAGACTTTCCACCTCCGCCATCAACGATTCCACCTGACGGGAGCGGGCCAGCAGGCGTAGGCCCATGTTGGACACAGAGCTCGCACACTGAACACTAAGTGCGAGGGACTCTTGAACGGCCAACTCATCGGACCGTCCTGACAGCAGCCTACTATCTTTTGGAGTGAGGAGGTTCCTAGCTACTATTGTAGCTGTTGTGGCATCCTGCATCACAGAGTCTTCACCTGAAAGAGGACCGTTAGAAGATAAAAAAGAAGGGCGCCATACATTACCTTGACGGGGCGTAACCGGATCGCTGCTGAGACTCAAATCTAAGCTAAGGTTCGATGAGTTTGCCATTTTTTTTTTTTTTTTTTTCAAAAACGTTCAAAGAGAAGGGGTGGATGGAGTTAAATTTCGAAGGGCCGGAGACGATTTTCAAGAATGGGAGATCTTCAGAGTGTGTATGTTGGCGGTGATCGATAGCTCTATAAAAAGCCAAGGCGACGCGTCCACCGTTTCAAAAGGCCGGAATTTCCGGCGTAATTTAGGCAACGCTCCCTCGGCTTTTCAGAAAACGCGTTCAACTTTGTCAAAAGATTTCTGACAAAGCTGAAATCACGTGGAGGCCATCATCGCAACTACACGTCTTTAGCCGACAAGCGCAAAGTTCGGCGACGCTTTCTCTGCTTTTCAGAAGACGCGTGCAGCTTTGTCAAAAGGAGCCGCATCTGCACTACCACGTGTCGTTCAGAAAGCGAAGGGGCGTCGTTCAGAAATCGAAGGGGCGCCTGCTCAGAAATCGAAGAGGCGTATTCAAAGATCGAAGAGGCGCCACTATTTCAAAAAGCCGGATTTGCGGGATCAAAACGTTTGTCGACAAGGGTAAAAAGTACCACCACTTGATATTATCTCTATATATGTCGACCTTCGTCTTTTATGGCAGGGCAAACCTGAAGAAAATGCCCAACTCTCCCTCACCTCTGAGGGCGCACTCCCAGCAAAGCCTTTCGAAATACTCAATTCTTTCTTCTTCCCCAAAGATGATACCAGATGCCTGGAGTACAGATGACCCAGGAGGAAACAGCACAACAATTACATGTGCTGATTCATTCACCGCTTCTTCAAACGCAAAGGTATCTCATATCATCAAGGTCAAAAGCAAAAGTATCTCATATCATGCTCTTTCCCTGTCTTTTTCTTTGTCCTTGTTCTTACTCGCATGGCAAAGTAAAAGAAGCAATCAGCCGGCACTTGGAGTCAGTCTTCCGATCTGGAGCCAACTGCCTGGAATCTATTCCTGATTGCTTACCTAGCGTTGCTCTCGAGTAGTCATCTTCAACGGTTGATACACTTCCAGAGAAGGGACCACTTCTGCAAAGGGGAGCGAGTAAGGCAAGTGAAAATGATACATTGAAGCATGTGGAGACAAACATAGGCTGAGTTATCCTCCAACCCTTTTCAATACGAATTGGAAAGATTGAACAAAGAAACAGACCAAAGGGGTAAGCTCAGACCTTCGGGGAAGACCAAAAGAATCCTCCAGCCCAGTAGCACAAAGGAAAATCAACAAGTGGAGGAGACCAAAAGATTCCTGCTGCCCAGTTCAAGAGTAGCACAAAGGAAAATCAACGATGGGCGGAAACCAGTTCAAGAGTAAGCCTGTGGAATCACAAAGATCAAAGCCTCAATGCAATTACCAAGGAGAAGATGGAATTTACACTCTATAACCAGATTTGCGTCTCTAAACTCTTCTCTTTGTTAATTACATTCTGCCATGTTTAGTATGTTTAAGTGTTTTTTGTGTATTTACTTATGCTTTGTGTGAATCTATGCTTAAAACATTGAGGACAATGTTTGATTTAAGTGTGGGGGGGTAACTAAGTATATTTGATGCAAATTCGTGGGATTTTATCACCCATTACTTCAAATGTTGTTCCTTGCTGTTTTAAGGTGTTTTTAAGTTGTTTTAGAGTGTTTTAGTATGTTTTGTTTTTATAACTCCGAAAATCACATAAAAATTTGAAAAACATGTTTTAAAAAGCCTAAAAAGAGTGTTTTGAGTCGTTTTTGTGTGTTTGTGTCTTAGGGTACCTTCCAACACAATGATAAGGATTTTGTTTGTAATTGCATGACTGTTAAAAAGAGTTATAAACATAGAGAAAAGTTTGATTTACTCTTGGTATATGCTTGGTTATGGTTATAATGTATGACTTCACATGCAATCATAAAAGAAAAAATTCGTTTTTGTAACATGCTTGAAGGAAGGAACTCAAACAAACGCTACAACCCTGTGAGACTCGAGCCATTACCTTCTTTGGAGAGTTATTTTCTGTGATTCTTTGTTTTCTAAAGTTGTTGCATGATCACATTATTCCTTGCTTGGTTGCTACTTAGAATGCAATTGTATCATGATAGAACTAAATGCTAGAACTTATATCCGTTTCATTCAAAGCATGACATTGAATTGCATAACATATATCAAGATGAAGTTGTGTAGTTGCCACCATAACCAAATAGCCTTACTTCCCATTTTTCGTATTTGTTGTAAGTTTTAACCCCGTTGAGCCTCGTGTAGCCTTTATTCTTTGTTAACCCACATCACCCCTTACCTAACCTAGAGTAGGACTTTCCTATACCCTTGTTCTTAAAGTATAGTGAGCATGACTTAAATGAATTCCTTTTGAGTTACATTATGCAAGAAAATGAGTGTGGGGGAGTAAAAGTTTGTTCTTACGTTTATATGTATGTTTTGAGATTCAAAAGAAAAAGAAGAAGAAAAGAAAAAAAAAAGGAGTGAAAATAAGTAAGAATGAACTCACGAGCGTTGATGGTTGAAGAAAGGGTCCAAAAAGTTGAATATGGCCCTAAGTTTTGTGTGACTTTCCCTTGGGTGTTCAAAGTTGACTTCTGCGTTCTTAAGGGAATTCTAAGTGCCTAATTCAATACTTTGCTCACTATTGCTTTAAGAATGTTTGTTTATCCTTCACCTTTCATTGTTAGCCAATACCCTAGCCCCGTTACAACCCTTTGACTTCTATCTTGAGTGTTATTTGTTTCAAAATGTGGAGTTTCGAATTGATATGAGCTTATGGTGTCACTGGTTCTCGCATCTAAGTAGTAGCATTCCATTCATGAGATCATATCTAAACATGCTTATTAACTCCAGAAATTGCTTCCTTTGAAATACATATATGTGAGTGTTCGTTTTTATGTTTACATCAATCTTCTCACATATAACTAGTTTAGGGTGTGTAGTCAGAAAATCTGAGTGAAAATTGAGTGCATATCTTGTAAGGAATTGAGCAAATTCTCTAAGGCATGTTACTACATTCAAAATATAGTTTTAAATGCTTAATTGTGAATTAGTATGTGGTGACTATGATTAAGTATGTACTTAAGTGTAAAGATAACCAAAATCTGTGGGAATAATGATTTTTAACATGTCATGTGCATTGGAAATCCCTGAGACGATTGTTGGAAGGTGTAGGTTGTGTTTTGTTCGTTTTGTTTTGTTTTTGGTTTCTTTTGTTTTGTTTTGCTCGAGGACTAGCAAAAGCTAAGTGTGGGGGAATTTGATAGGAGCATATTTAGGCGACTTACTTAGCTTGTTTTCGTGCATTTATATTGTTAATTCATAGTTGTTTTTGGCGTTTAAGCCATTTTCGTGTGTTTTTAGGTTCATGTGGCTAAGGAAGCAAAAAGATGCATTTTGGAGCAAAATTGGACTTGGAAGGGATAACTTATACTTGGAGCAAAAGGAATGGACGAAATTGAAGAGTTGATGTCACAAGGATTCCTACTTGAAGTAGCCACACACCTTCCACATTTCAGCCACATGCACTTGTTCCTCCATCATTGCACCAACAACAACATTGCACATGCACTCCCTTTAATTAATTAACCCACATGCACCCTTTATTCATTCATCATTCCAGCCACTCCACATCCCTCACCAAGAAATCATTCAACACATGCATCCATAATCATTTCTCCACACCAAAACTGTGCACATGCATTCCCCTTGTGAAATTCCATCATTCCACACCTCCATGGCAGCCACCAACCAACCTAGCTGTCATGTTTCCCCTTTAATCATTCAAACATTCACCCACATGCATTTCTAACCCACATGCACCCTAGATTCTAATCAGCCATTCACATTTAATCATTCATTCCCATCAGATTTCTAGCATATTCACATGCATTCCATCCTTTAAAACATTGCACATGCACTCCACATGCATTCATCCTAGCTGTCATGTTTCCCCTTTCATCATTCCCTCACATTCTTTAAATCAGCCAACACATGCATCCACCTTTCTCCCATCAGATTTCCAACATTGCACATGCATTCCCCTTACAATTTCAGCCATCCTAGCATTTGCACATGCAACCTAGCTGTCATGTTCCCTCTCCCATCCATCCATCTCCCTATAAAAACCATACACACTTCACACAAACATTCATTCACTCTTCCATATTCCAGAAATTCGTCAAAACCTCTCCACACCCTTGCAGCAGCCACCAAAACACTTTTCTCCTCCATTGCAGCCACTCCAACCACTCCCCAAACCATTCACACCATCAAACTATCCTTAGACCTTGTGCTACAACGAAGAGGAAGAGAAGAGTGCCTAAACATTCATACAATTCAAGTTTGAGTTGTTGGAATGTTTAGGCGTTTCTTTGATTTCAATGTTTAATTTCAATGCTCTTTGTTTTGTACGAATGAGGAATGGAAGATAAGAGGGCCTAAACGTTCATACAATTCAAGTTTGAGTTGTTGGAATGTTTAGGTGTTTCTTTGATTCTCTTTGTTTTGTACCATGAGGAACTAAACCCCCCTTGGTTAGGGGGTGATTCGAATATATGTTTATGCTTGCATTTTGATTTGAATACTTCTAATTGCGTTTCATAAGTTGTGGATTCAATTTGTTTAACCGTTTGATTGGTAACTTATTTATGTATGTTTATTGAGAATGCGCGCTTAATTTTCATGCATGAATATGACGCTAGAATATAAGTAAGTTTCACCTAATCGTTATGAACTTATATTCACAAGTAGTGGAGGTTGCTTATAAACAATCGCGTTAAACAAATTCTTGGCATAAGTTTCATGCAATCCATAGTAACGAATGCCTCGTCAACACTTATAATTTTCATAGAGCGTAATGATTCTTGCTTGTATCTCTTCTATGCATTCATGTTGAGGACTTGTGGGGAATGTTTTGAATTGTTGTATGCGCTAACCCATCCAATTCAATAACGTTAGGAAGATTTGAAGGTTAATTAGTGCATCACGGTTAACCCGGGGTGTTGAGTTTCATGGTTTATTGAAATGCAATTGGAAATCATTTTATTATGCAAGTATAACATGTATGGAGATGAACCCCTTAGCCATTCATTCCATCAAATTCGTTTTACAATCTGTTTAGTTTATTAACTTGTTTTGTTATTTCAATTTTCGTATAAATCTAAATCCCCCTTTACTTTAATGTCCAATTTAGTTAGAAATCAATTTAGTTTGTGCTTTTAAGTGTTTTGATTCATTTTATTTCCCAATTTCGTCCAGATTCACCAAAGTGCTCAAAACTGCCCAGAAAGTGATTTTAAGGCAGTTTTGAGTGTTTTGGGTGATGTTTGAGTCTTTTGGTTTGTTTTAATGTTTTAAGTGTTTAGTTTTACATTCTTTGAGTTAGTTTAGTGTTTTATATTGTGTTTTTACGTTCTTGAGTCAAGTTATTACTTAATTTCGTCCAAATTTGTGTTTGTGCTCAAATCTGCCCAGAAAGTGGTTTTTAGGCAGATTTGAGTGTGTTTGTGTTGTTTTGAGTCTTTTGGTTTGTCTTAGTGTTTTAAAGTTTAGTTTTGCATTCTTTGAGTCTAGTATAGTGTTTCATATTGTTATTTTACGTTTTTGAGTCAAATCCAAGTGGTTAACAATCCCTCCTAATCCCCGGTCTAGAACGATCCCTACTTATACATATACTACAATTTGACGAAAAGAGGGTTTAATTTGTGTGCGTATAATTCTCGCATCAGAGGGATTGTTAACCACTTGGATTTGACTCAAAAACGTAAAATAACAATATGAAACACTATACTAGACTCAAAGAATTCAAAACTAAACTTTAAAACACTAAGACAAACCAAAAGACTCAAAACAACACAAACACACTCAAATCTGCCTAAAAACCACTTTCTGGGCAGATTTGAGCACAATAACAAATTTGGACGAAATTAAGTAATAACTTGACTCAAGAACGTAAAAACACAATATAAAACACTAAACTAACTTAAAGAATGTAAAACTAAACACTTAAAACATTAAAACAAACCAAAAGACTCAAACATCACCCAAAACACTCAAAACTGCCTTAAAATCACTTTCTGGGCAGTTTTGAGCACTTTGGTGAATCCGTACGAAATTGGGAAATAAAATGAATCAAAACACTTAAAAGCACAAACTAAATTGATTTCTAACTAAATTGGACATTAAAGTAAAGGGGGATTTAGATTTATACGAAAATTGAAATAACAAAACAAGTTAATAAACTAAACAGATTGTAAAACGAATTTGATGGAATGGAATGAATGGATGATAGAATGGCTAAGGGGTTCATCTCCATACATGTTATACTTGCATAATAAAATGATTTCCAATTGCATTTCAATAAACTATGATACTCAACACCCCAAGTTAACCGTGATGCACTAATTAACCTTCAAATCTTCCTAACGTTATTGAATTGGATGATGCATGCGACAATTCAAAACATTCCCCACAAGTCCTCAACATGAATGCATAGAAGAGGTACAAGCAAGAATCATTACGCTCTATGAAAATTATAAGTGTTGACGAGGCATTCGTTACTATGGATTGCATGAAACTTATGCCAAGAATTCATTTAACGCGATTGTTTATAAGCAACCTCCACTACTTGTGAATATAAGTTCATAACGATTAGGTGAAACTCACTTATATTCTAGCGTCATATTCATGCATGAAAATTAAGTGTGCACTCTCAATGAACATACATAAATAAGTTATCAATCAAACAGTTAAACGAATTGAATCCACAACTTATGAAATGCAATTAGAAGTAATCAAATCAAAATGCAAGCATAAACATATATTCGAATCACCCCCTAACCAAGGGGGGTTTAGTTCCTCATGGTACAAAACAAAGAGAATCAAAGAAACGCCTAAACATTCCAACAACTCAAACTTGAATTGTATGAACGTTTAGGCCCTCTTATCATCCATTCCTCATTCGTACAAAACAAAGAGCATTGAAATTAAACATTGAAATCAAAGAAACACCTAAACATTCCAACAACTCAAACTTGAATTGTATGAACGTTTAGGCACTCTTCTCTTCCTCTTCGTTGTGGCACAAGGTCTAAGGTGAGTTTGATGGTGTGAATGGTTTGGGGAGTGGTGGAGATATGGAAGAGGAGTGGTGGAAATGGAAGGATGGTGTTTGGATTGTAAGGGAGAGCACGGCACAAGGGAGTTTGATGGTCTACATTTCTACAATGGATGAGTTTATGGAAGAAATGGATGGACTTTGTGAAAGGCACGGCCCCAAGGGACCAATTTCTGTTGTGAAATGAATGTGTATGAATGAGTGTGAATGAATGAGTATTTATAGGTGAAATGGGGGGAACATGACAGCTAGGTTGCATGTGCACATGTTGGTTGAATGATTATGAGTGCATGTGGCTGAAATAGCATGTGGAATGGCTGGAAATGCAAGGAGAAGGCATGTGCACGGTTTTGGGAGAGAATGGGAGTGCAAGTGGCTGAAATGTTAGAGGAACAAGTGCATGTGGCTGCATTGTGGTGCAATGATGGAGGAACAATCTGAAAATGCAAGGTATGGCTGGAATGATTGTGTTTGTTTGAATGTGCATGTGATTAAATTAAAGGATGCAAAGTAAATAAATAATGAATGCATGTGTTGAATTATGAAGATGCATGTGCAATGAAGTGGAAAGACAATCTGAAATGGGATAGGTACCCACGGCAATGATGATTTCTGGTGGTGTTTTGGGTGCATGTGGAATGAATGATTTCTTGGTGAGTGGATGCATGTGTTGATTAAAGGGGGAATGCAAAGGAAAAGCTAGAAATGCATGTGGAGTGGCTGCAAGGTGAATGAATAATGAAATGGGAAAGCATGTGCAAGGTTTTGGTGTGAATGATTGAATGTGCATGTGGCTCTAGACCAGGGATTAGGAGGGATTGTTAACCACTTGGATTTGACTCAAAAACGTAAAATAACAATATGAAACACTATACTAGACTCAAAGAATGCAAAACTAAACTTTAAAACACTAAAACAAACGAAAAGACTCAAACATCACCCAAAACACTCAAATCTGCCTAAAAACCACTTTCTGGGCAGATTTGAGCACAAACACAAAATTTGGACGAAATTAAGTAATAACTTGACTCAAGAACGTAAAAACACAATATAAAACACTAAACTAACTCAAAGAATGTAAAACTAAACACTTAAAACATTAAAACAAACCAAAAGACTCAAACATCACCCAAAACACTCAAAACTGCCTTAAAATCACTTTCTCGGCAGTTTTGAGCACTTTGGTGAATTTGGACGAAATTGGGAAATAAAATTGAATCAAAACACTTTAAAACATAAACTAAACAAATTCTAAACACTAAAGAACAAGAAAGTAAAGGGGGGTTTTATATTGACGAGAATTGAAATAACAAAACAAGTTAATAAACTAAACAGATTGTAAAACGAATTTGATGGAATGGAATGAATGGATGATAGAATGGCTAAGGGGTTCATCTCCATACATGTTATACTTGCATAATAAAATGATTTCCAATTGCATTTCAATAAACCATGAAACTCAACACCCCGGGTTAACCGTGATGCACTAATTAACCTTCAAATCTTCCTAACGTTATTGAATTGGATGGGTTAGCGCATACAACAATTCAAAACATTCCCCACAAGTCCTCAACATGAATGCATAGAAGAGATACAAGCAAGAATCATTACGCTCTATGAAAATTATAAGTGTTGACGAGGCATTCGTTACTATGGATTGCATGAAACTTATGCCAAGAATTTGTTTAACGCGATTGTTTATAAGCAACCTCCACTACTTGTGAATATAAGTTCATAACGATTAGGTGAAACTTACTTATATTCTAGCGTCATATTCATGCATGAAAATTAAGCGCGCATTCTCAATAAACATACATAAATAAGTTATCAATCAAACGGTTAAACAAATTGAATCCACAACTTATGAAACGCAATTAGAAGTATTCAAATCAAAATGCAAGCATAAACATATATTCGAATCACCCCCTAACCAAGGGGGGTTTAGTTCCTCATGGTACAAAACAAACAGAATCAAAGAAACACCTAAACATTCCAACAACTCAAACTTGAATTGTATGAACGTTTAGGCCCTCTTATCTTCCATTCCTCATTCGTACAAAACAAAGAGCATTGAAATTAAACATTGAAATCAAAGAAACACCTAAACATTCCAACAACTCAAACTTGAATTGTATGAACGTTTAGGCACTCTTCTCTTCCTCTTCGTTGTAGCACAAGGTCTAGGGATAGTTTGATGGTGTGAATGGTTTGGGGAGTGGTGGAATATGGAAGGATGGTGTTTGGATTGTAAGGGAGAGCACGGCACAAGGGAGTTTTATGGTCTACATTTCTGCAATGGATGAGTGTTTATGAATGGAATGGATGGACTTGTGAAGGGCACGGCCCCAAGGGACCAATTTCTGTTGTGAAATGAATTGTGTATGAATGAGTGTGAATGAATGAGTATTTATAGGTGAAATGGGGGGAACATGACAGCTAGGTTGCATGTGCACATGTTGGTTGAATGATTATGAGTGCATGTGGCTGAAATAGCATGTGGAATGGCTGGAAATGCAAGGAGAAGGCATGTGCACGGTTTTGGGAGAGAATGGGAGTGCAAGTGGCTGAAATGTTAGAGGAACAAGTGCATGTGGCTGCATTGTGGTGCAATGATGGAGGAACAATCTGAAAATGCAAGGTATGGCTGGAATGATTGTGTTTGTTTGAATGTGCATGTGATTAAATTAAAGGATGGAAAGTAAATAAATAATGAATGCATGTGTTGAATTATGAAGATGCATGTGCAATGAAGTGGAAAGACAATCTGAAATGGGATAGGTACCCACGGCAATGATGATTTCTGGTGGTGTTTTGGGTGCATGTGGAATGAATGATTTCTTGGTGAGTGGATGCATGTGTTGATTAAAGGGGGAATGCAAAGGAAAAGCTAGAAATGCATGTGGAGTGGCTGCAAGGTGAATGAATAATGAAATGGGAAAGCATGTGCAAGGTTTTGGTGTGAATGATTGAATGTGCATGTGGCTGCAATGGAGGAGGAATCCTTCAATTTCGTCCATCCTCTTGGCTCCAAGCATATGATATCCATTCCAATCTCTAATTTGCTCCAAAAGGCTCCAAAAGGCATCCTTTTGCATACTTTGCCCTTAGAACCTGAAAACACACAAAAGAAGCATAAAGGACTAAAATAACTAAAGAAACATAACGTAAATGCACAAGAACAAGCCATTTAAGTCGCATGAATATGCTCCTATCATATTCCCTTTGGTTTTATGAAAGTTTCTTGTACATTACATAATCTTGATTATGAACCAAAGTTGCAGATCACAATTAGGTTCATGATTAGAGACATTTGATCAAATCCACACATCATATGGTTGATCATATCCAAGTGAAACAAACTCAAGAAATAGGTAGATGAATGAGTACAAACTAACTTGACAAACATGGACTTAGTTGAGCAATGGTGAAACCGAATCCCTAGCTTCATTTCCATTGATACTATCCCATTACATTAGTTGTTGATTCATTTATTTGTGTTTACTTCATTTTCTCTTGCTTTCAAGTTACAACAACAAATCTGTCTATTTAGACTAGTTTGATTCATTTCCAAATCTGCCTAGTTTGTTTAGTTTGATTCATTTCTTAGAGTTCTTGCAAAACAAGTAGTTACATAGGTCCAATTAGTCCCTGCGGATTCGACACCCTTGCTTGCGCCATTATACTAAATATATTCTAGCATTAGGAAGGAATTATACATCAACACTAGGGGCATTGCCACAACATCCTAGTAAGTCTCCAATCCCAATTCCAATTCCCATTTCAACTAATAGGTTGTTACCTTCTTTGGTACAGGTTCCAAATCGATTTCAAGGTGGTGGGAGCATTTACATGGACTTCCGGAACCAAAATACCACCATTAGGGAGGATCACTATCCCCTCCCATTCATAGAGCCATATTACGAAAGTGTTGAAGGGCAAGTTGTGGAGGACATTCCACTCCATGCCGTGGGCTCCAAGTGAGGATAAGAAGAACGTTCGTCCGGCTGCACGACGTTAAAGCAAGCGCTTCTTGGGAGGCAACCCATGCATTCAACGAGAGAGGAAGTGGGCAATTCACCAATTCAAGCTACAAAATCAGATTTGCGTTCCTCAATATCTATCTCTTTATTATTTTTACTTTTGTCATGTTAGTTAGTTTATATTGTTTGTTTGGATGTGAGTCTTTGTGTGAAACATTGAGGACAATGTTTGATTTAAGTGTGGGGGGGTAAACAAATTGCTTTTGCATGATTTTACATGATTTTCGTGGGATTTTATCACCTATCACTTATAATGTTGTTTCACACTGTTTTTAAGTGTTTTTAGAGTGTTTTGGAGTGTTTTTATGTCTTTTGATCAGAAAATCCGAAACATTTACAAAACAATTACAAAATAGTTTTGAAAAACCCAAAAAGAGTTGTTTTTAAGTTGTTTTTGTGTGTTTGTTTGTGTCTTAGGTCACCTTCCAACACAATGATGAGGATTTGGTTTTTAATTGCATGACTATTAAAGAATGTTGTAAACATGGCTGGAAGTGATTTGTGCTTTGGTTTATGCTTGGTTATGGTTATAGCTTATGAATTCACATGTAATCACAAAAGGAAAAAAATCAGATTTTGTAACATACTTGAAGGAAGAAACTCAAACTAACGCTACAACCCTAAGAGACTTGAGCCTATAACGTTCTTTGGAGAGTATAATCTGTGATTTCTTGTTTTCTAAAGTCGTTGCATGATCTCATCATTCTTTGCTTGGTTGCTATTTAGAATGCATTTCATTATAGTTCCAAATACTAGAACTCATACCCATTTCATTCCAAGCATGGTATTGATTGCATAACATACAATAAGATGAAGTTGTTAGTCAAGCCAAAGCCAAAAAAAAAGCCTATCCCTTTTCATATGTATTGTAGGATTAACCCTCTTGAGCCTTTTTAAAAGCCTATTTTCGTTGTTAGCCACATTATCCTCACCTAGCCTAGATTAGGACTTTCCATACTGATAGGAGCATATTCATGCGACTTAATTAGCTTGTTCTCGTGCATTTATGTTGTGTTTATTTAGTTATTGTAGTGTTTAAGGCCACTTTTGTGTATTTTCAGATTATAAGGCCAAAGTGCGCAAGAAGATGCAAATTGGAGTCTTTTGGAGCGAAAGAGGAATGAATGAGTTGAAGACTTGAAGAAACGACGAATTCCTACTCCAACGATGAATTCTTACCAAAACAAGGAATCCTACTCAAACAAGGTTTCCTATTTGAAGTAGGAAAGTTAACCCTAGGTTTCCCGTTTTGGTAACCTTTCCTAAACTTAAACGTCCGTATTTTCTAGCCACTTTGAAGGCCTTGTAGGCACTTTAGGACACAAAACCAAGGCCCTAGCCCAATTACACAGCCCTTGCCGTGCCTTAACCCTAGTTCTCTTCCCTTGCCGTGCAAGGGGGGGCAATTTTGTCCTCTTTTATGCACTTAAACCCTAACCCTTTTTCCTTGCAGCCACTCTCCCTTTTATTTCTGAATTTTAACCTATTTCTCTCCTAAACTAAACCTAGCTGCACCCTAGGGGTTCCAATCATTCACTCATAAACCCTAAACTACAACCTTGCAGCCGCACCATTGATAGGAGCATATTCATGCGACTTAAATGGCTTGTTCTCGTGCATTTACGTTATGTTTCTTTAGTTATTTTAGTCCTTTATGCTTCTTTTGTGTGTTTTCAGGTTCTAAGGGCAAAGTATGCAAAAGGATGCCTTTTGGAGCCTTTTGGAGCAAATTAGAGATTGGAATGGATATCATATGCTTGGAGCCAAGAGGATGGACGAAATTGAAGGATTCCTCCTCCATTGCAGCCACATGCACATTCAATCATTCACACCAAAACCTTGCACATGCTTTCCCATTTCATTATTCATTCACCTTGCAGCCACTCCACATGCATTTCTAGCTTTTCCTTTGCATTCCCCCTTTAATCAACACATGCATCCACTCACCAAGAAATCATTCATTCCACATGCACCCAAAACACCACCAGAAATCATCATTGCCGTGGGTACCTATCCCATTTCAGATTGTCATTCCACTTCATTGCACATGCATCTTCATAATTCAACACATGCATTCATTATTTATTTACTTTGCATCCTTTAATTTAATCACATGCACATTCAAACAAACACAATCATTCCAGCCATACCTTGCATTTTCAGATTGTTCCTCCATCATTGCACCACAATGCAGCCACATGCACTTGTTCCTCTAACATTTCAGCCACTTGCACTCCCATTCTCTCCCAAAACCGTGCACATGTCTTCTCCTTGCATTTCCAGCCATTCCACATGCTATTTCAGCCACATGCACTCATAATCATTCAACCAACATGTGCACATGCAACCTAGCTGTCATGTTCCCCCCATTTCACCTATAAATACTCATTCATTCACACTCATTCATACACAATCCATTCACCACAGAAATAAGGCCTTTGTGCCAGAAATTCATCCATTCCAAACACACTTCCATAAACTCATCCATTGCAGAAATGTAGACATCAAACCACCCTTGTGCCGTGCCTTCCCTATTAATCCAAACACCACTCCCCAAACCATTCACACCATCAAACTCACCTTAGACCTTGTGCCACAACGAAGAGGAAGAGAAGAGTGCCTAAACGTTCATACAATTCAAGTTTGAGTTGTTGGAATGTTTAGGTGTTTCTTTGATTTCAATGTTTAATTTCAATACTCTTTGTTTTGTACGAATGAGGAATGGATGATAAGAGGGCCTAAACGTTCATACAATTCAAGTTGGAGTTGTTGGAATATTTAGGCGTTTCTTTGATTCTCTTTGTTTTGTACCATGAGGAACTAAACCCCCCTTGGTTAGGGGGTGATTCAAATATATGTTTATCCTTGCATTTTGATTTGAATACTTCTAATTGCGTTTCATAAGTTGTGGATTCAATTTGTTTAACCGTTTGATTGATAACTTATTTATGTATGTTTATTGAGAATGCGCGCTTAATTTTCATGCATGAATATGACGCTAGAATATAAGTAAGTTTCACCTAATCGTTATGAACTTATATTCACAAGTAGTGGAGGTTGCTTATAAACAATCGTGTTAAACAAATTCTTGGCATAAGTTTCATGCAATCCATAGTAACGAATGCCTCGTCAACACTTATAATTTTCATAGAGCGTAATGATTCTTGCTTGTATCTCTTCTATGCATTCATGTTGAGGACTTGTGGGGAATGTTTTGAATTGTTGTATGCGCTAACCCATCCAATTCAATAACGTTAGGAAGATTTGAAGGTTAATTAGTGCATCACGGTTAACCCGGGGTGTTGAGTTTCATGGTTTATTGAAATGCAATTGGAAATCATTTTATTATGCAGGTATAACATGTATGGAGATGAACCCCTTAGCCATTCTATCATCCATTCATTCCATTCCATCAAATTCGTTTTACAATCTGTTTCGTTTATTAACTTGTTTTGTTATTTCAATTTTCGTATAAATCTAAATCCCCCTTTACTTTAATGTCCAAATTAGTTAGAAATCAATTTAGTTTGTGCTTTTAAGTGTTTTGATTCATTTTATTTCCCAATTTCGTCCAAATTCACCAAAGTGCTCAAAACTGCCCAGAAAGTGATTTTAAGGCAGTTTTGAGTGTTTTGGGTGATGCTTGAGTCTTTTGGTTTGTTTTAATGTTCTAAGTGTTTAGTTTTACATTCTTTGAGTTAGTTTAGTGTTTTATATTGTGTTTTTACGTTCTTGAGTCAAGTTATTACTTAATTTCGTCCAAATTTGTGTTTGTGCTCAAATCTGCCCAGAAAGTGGTTTTTAGGCAGATTTGAGTGTGTTTGTGTTGTTTTGAGTCTTTTGGTTTGTCTTAGTGTTTTAAAGTTTAGTTTTGCATTCTTTGAGTCTAGTATAGTGTTTCATATTGTTATTTTACGTTTTTGAGTCAAATCCAAGTGGTTAACAATCCCTCCTAATCCCCGGTCCAGAACGATCCCTACTTATACATATACTACAATTTGACGAAAAGAGGGTTTAATTTGTGTGCGTATAAATCTCGCATCAAATTTTGGCGCCGTTGCCGGGGATTAGTAAATTTGCTAATCTCTTGGATTGTTCGTTTCTGTTTTGCATTTTAGTTTTAGTTTTTTATTTGTGTTTTGTTTGTTGATTTTAAGTACTAGAGAAGAACAACATGGCACTTGATAATGCTTCTCTTTTGTCACAGCTCATGGAACGGTCCCAAATGCAAAGCGTTGATATATTTGATCTTCAATCAAGGAATAACGTGTTTTCCAATACTTACAATTCAGATTGGAGTGATCATTCAAACTCTATGTGGTGGGAAGCTCAACATGTTCAAGAAGAAGGATATTGGCAGCCACCACAACCTCATATTCAATATGCCCAACCAAATTCAAGTTCGTCAATAGATTATAATCAAAAGCTTAATGAATTAATTTGTTTGGTGCAGGGCTCACAAAATCAAGAGAATGAGGCTCAACAAGAAGGATATTGGCAGCCATATGAGGAGTTCTATTCAACGCCTATGCAGACACCACAAAGGTTGGACCTCTTGGAAAAGCAAATTGGGCAGATCGCGGAGTTCGTAGGACAGTTTCGAGACCAAGGCGAACTCCCTAGTTCAACCATTGAAAACTCGAAGGAAGATTTTGAAATCCATAATGCTATCACTTTGGGAAGTGCTATGGAGGTTGGAGCTGACCTAAAAATGTCCAAACATAGCCTAGAAGTGGATGAGGAGTTGCAATTTGAGGAAGAGGAATATGATGCGTGATTTATACGCACACAAATTAAACCCTCTTTTTGTCAATTGTAGTATAAGTATAAGTAGGGATCGTTCTGGACCGGGGATTAGGAGGGATTGTTAATCACTTGGATTTGACTCAAAAACATAAAAAAAAAGTTAAAAACGTTCACAAAGACTCAAAGGACTCAAAACAAGTTCAAAAGACTCAAAACTGCCTAAAAACACTAACTAGGCAGTTTCTGACCTTAACCCCAATGTTGGACGAATTTAGGATTATGGCTTGATTCAAACGTAAAATAACAATATAAAACACTATACTAGACTCAAAGAATGCAAAACTAAACTTTAAAACACTAAAACAAACCAAAAGACTCAAACATCACCCAAAACACTCAAAACAGCCTTAAAATCACTTTCTGGGCAGTTTTGAGCACTTTGGTGAATTTGGACGAATTTTGGGAAATAAATTGAATCAAAACACTTTAAAACATAAACTAAACAAAGTCTAAACACTAAAGAACAAGAAAGTAAAGGGGGGGGGGTTAGGTTTTGACGAATTTAAACTAAAAGAACAGATTGTAAGTAAAAGCAAAATGTAAATGTGAATGTGTGATAGAATTGAATGGAATGAAGGCTAGCTAAGGGGTTCATCTCCATACATGTTATACTTGCATAATAAAATGATTTCCAATTGCATTTCAATAAACTATGATACTCAACACCCCAAGTTAACCGTGATGCACTAATTAACCTTCAAATCTTCCTAACGTTATTGAATTGGATGATGCATGCGACAATTCAAAACATTCCCCACAAGTCCTCAACATGAATGCATAGAAGAGGTACAAGCAAGAATCATTACGCTCTATGAAAATTATAAGTGTTGACGAGGCATTCGTTACTATGATTGCATGAAACTTATGCCAAGAATTTGTTTAACGCGATTGTTTATAAGCAACCTCCACTACTTGCGAATATAAGTTCGTAACTATTAGGTGAAACTCACTTATATTCTAGCGTCATATTCATGCATGAAAATTAAGCGCGCATTCTCAATAAACATACATAAATAAGTTATCAATCAAACGGTTAAACAAATTGAATCCACAACTTATGAAACGCAATTAGAAGTAATCAAATCAAAATGCAAGCATAAACATATATTTCGAATTCCCCCCTAGCCAAGGGGGGTTTAGTTGAATTTAAACATTGGAATCAAAGAAACACCTAAACATTCCAACAACTCAAACTTGAATTGTATGAACGTTTAGGCACTCTTCTCTTCCATTCCTCATACGTACAAAACAAAGAGTATTGAAATTAAACATTGAAATCAAAGAAACACCTAAACATTCCAACAACTCAAACTTGAATTGTATGAACGTTTAGGCACTCTTCTCTTCCTCTTCGTTGTAGCACAAGGTCTAAGGATAGTTTGATGGTGTGAATGGTTTGGGGAGTGGTTGGAGTGGCTGCAATGGAGGAGAAAAGAGTTTTGGTGGCTGCAATGAGGGTGTGGAGAGGTTTTGACGAATTTCTGGAATATGGAAGAGTGTATGAATGAAATGTGTATGCAATGGATGCTTATTTATAGGTGAAATGGGGGGAACATGACAGCTAGGAGGGAATGTGGCTGCATGTTTGAATGATTAAAGGATGCATGTGGGTTGGAATTGCATGTGCAAGGGGACAATCTGAAAATGCATGTGAAAGCATGTGTTGGCTGCAATGATGAAATGGATGGGAGTGCATGTGGCTTAATTAATTAAAGGGAGTGCATGTGCAATGTTTTAAAGGATGGAATGCATGTGAATATGATGGAAATCTGATGGGAGATGGAATGGGATGTTTTGCATGTGAATTAAAGAGTAAATGCATGTGAATTAAAGAGTGAATGCATGTGCAATGACAGCTAGGTTGAATATGCATGTGGAATGGCTGATTTATTTGAAGATGCATGTGCAATGAAGTGGAATGACAGCTAGGTTATGATGATGAATGCATGTGGCTGATTTAATTGAATAGGAAAGCATGTGGATTTAATGGTTTAAAGGGTGAATGCATGTGGATGCATGTGTTGATGAATGGGATTAGGAAAGGTTTAAATGTCCTAAAACTAAAGGGAACAAGGTTCCAACACTTTGGTCTTCAATTAGGTCTTCAATTTCGTCCAACACTTTGGCTCCAAGCATAAGCTATCCATCCTTAGTCCAAAAGTGCTCCAAAAGTCTCCAAAATGCATCTTTTTGCTCCTTTAGCCCTTTGGACCTACAAACACACGAAAATAGCTTAAAGTACTAAAATAACTAAAGAAACATAACGTAAATGCACGAGAACAAGCCATTTAAGTCGCATGAATATGCTCCTATCAAATACCCCCACACTTATCTTTTGTTAGTCCTCGAGCAAAACAAAACAAAAGAAACCAAAAACAAAACAAAACGAACAAAACACAACCTATACCTTCCAACAATCGTCTCAGGGATTTCCAATGCACATGACAAGTTAAAAATCATTATTCCCACAGATTTTAGCCATCTTTACACTTAAGTACATTTTTAATCATAGTCACCACATACTAGTTCACAATTAAGCATTTAAAACCATGTTTTGAATGTAGTAACATGCCTTAGAGAATTCCCTCAATTCCTTACTAGATGTACTCTCGTTTTTCACACAGATTTTCTAACTTCACACCCTACACTAGTTATATGTGAGAAGATTGATGTAAACATGAAAACGAACACTCACATATATGTATCATAAAGAGAGCAATTTCTGGAGTTAATAAGCATGTTTAGGTATGATCTCATGAATGGAATGCTACTACTTAGAAGCGAGAACCAGTGACACCATAAGCTTATACCAAGTTCAAACTCCACAAATTGAAACACATAACAATCAAGATAGAAGTCAAAGGGTTGTAACGAGGCTAGGCTATTGGTTAACAATGAAAGGTGAAGGATAAGCAAACATTCTTAAAGCAATAGTGAGCAAAGTATTGAATTAGGTACTTAGAATTCCCTTTAGAACGCAGAAGTCAACTTTGAACACCCAAGGGGAAGTCACAAAACTTAGGGCCATATTCAACTTTTTGGGCCCTTTCTTCAACAATCACACTTGTGAGTCCATTCTCACTTATTTTCACTCTTTTTCTTTCTTTTCTTCTTCATTTTCTCACATTTTTTTTTTCTTTTTTCCGTGCCTCCTTTAAGACTTAGGCACATACATACACACAAAAATCCCTTCCCCCACACTTATTTTCTGCAACATATTAATCAAAAGGAATTCATTATCCGTCATGCTTACTATGCTTCAAGAACAAGGGTACGGATGGTCCTAATCTAGGCTAGGTGAGGATGATATGGGTTAACAAAGAACATGGGCTAAACAAGGCTCAACGGGGTTAAAACTTACAACATATACGAAATATGGGAAGTAAGGCTATTTGGCTATGGTGGCAACTACCCAACTTCATCTTGATATATGTTATGCAATTCAATGTCATGCTTTGAATGAAACGGATATAAGTTCTAGCATTTAGTTCTATCATGATACAATTGCATTCTAAGTAGCAACCAAGCAAGGATAATGAGATCATGCAACAACTTTAGAAAACAAAGAATCACAGAAAATAACTCTCCAAAGAAAGTAATGGCTCGAGTCTCACAGGGATGTAGCGTTATTATGAGTTTCTTCCTTCAAGCATGTTACAAAAACGAATTTTTCTTTTATGATTGCATGTGAAGTCATACATTATAACCATAACCAAGCATATACCAAGAGTAAATCAAACTTTCATCCATGTTTATAACTCTCTTTAACAGTCATGCAATTACAAACCAAATCCTTATCATTGTGTTGGAAGGTACCCTAAGACACAAACACACAAAAACGACTCAAAACACTCTTTTTAGGCTTTTCGAAACATGTTTTTCAAATTTTTATGTGATTTTCGGAGTTATAAAACAAAACATACTAAAACACTCTAAAACAACTTAAAAACACCTTAAAACAGCAAGGAACAACATTTGAAGTTATGGGTGATAAAATCCCACGAATTTGCATCAAAACACTTTAGTTACCCCCCCACACTTAAATCAAACATTGTCCTCAATGTTTTAAGCATAGATTCACACAAAACATAAGTAAACACACAAAAAGCAACTAAACATATTAAACATGGCATAATGTAATTAACAAAGAGAAGAGTTTAGGGACGCAAATCTGGTTATGGAGTGTAAATTCCCTCTTCTCCTTGGTGATTGCATTGAGGCTTTGATCTTTGTGATTCCACAGGCTTACTCTTGAACTGGTTTCTGCCCATCGTTGATTTTCCTTTGTGCTACTTCTTGAACTGGGCAGCAGGATGGTTCTTTTGGTTTCCCCCGAAGGTCTGAGCTTCCTCCTGTTATCTGTTTCTTTGTTCAATCTTTGCAGGAGTGGTCCCTTCTCTGGAAGTGTAACAACCGTTGAAGATGACTACTCGAGAGCAACGCTAGGTAAGCAATCAGGAATAGATTCCAGGCCGTTGGCTCCAGATCGGAAGACTGACTCCAAGTGCCGGCTGATTGCTTCTTTTACTTTGCCATGCAAGTAAGAACAAGGACAAAGAAAAAGACAGGGAAAGAGCATGATATGAGATACTTTTGCTTTTGACCTTGATGATATGAGATACCTTTGCTTTGAAGAAGCGGTGAATGAATCAGCACATGCTTCAATCCGCCGTTTCCTCCTGGGTCATATGTACTCCAGGCATCTGGTATCATCTTTGGGGAAGAAGAAAGAATTGAGTATTTTGAAAGGCTTTGCTGGGAGTGCGCCCTCAGAGGTGAGGGAGAGTTGGGCATTTTCTTCAGGTTTGCCCTGCCATAAAAGACGAAGGTCGACATATATAGAGATAATATCAAGTGGTGGTACTTTTTACCCTTGTCGACAAACGTTTTGATCCCGCAAATCCGGCTCTTTGAAATAGTGGCGCCTCTTCGATCTTTGAATACGCCTCTTCGATTTCTGAGCAGGCGCCCCTTCGATTTCTGAACGACGCCCCTTCGCTTTCTGAACGACACGTGGTAGTGTAGATGCGGCTCCTTTTGACAAAGCTTCACGCGTCTTCTGAAAAGCAGAGAAAGCGTCGCCGAACTTTGCGCTTGTCGGCTAAAGATGTGTAGATGCGATGATGGCCTCCACGTGTTTTCAGCTTTGTCAGAAATCTTTTGACAAAGTTGAACGCGTTTTCTGAAAAGCCGAGGGAGCGTCGCCTAAATTACGCCGGAAAATCCGGCTCTTTGAATCGGTGGACGCGTCGTCTTGGCTTTTTATAGAGCTATCAATCACCCCAACACACACACTCTGAAGATTTCCCATTCCTGAAACTCGACTCCGGCCCTTTGTGAAATTTTAACTCCATCCACCCCTTCTCTTTGAACACTTTTGAAAAAAATGGCAAACTCATCGAACCTTAGCTTAGATTTGAGTCTCAGCAGCGATCCGGTTGCGCCCCGTCAAGGTAATGTATGGCGCCCTTCTTTTTTATCTTCTAACGGTCCTCTTTCAGGTGAAGACTCTGTGATGCAGGACGCCACAACAGCTACAATAGTAGCTAAAAACCTCCTCACACCGAAAGATAGTAGGCTGCTGTCAGGACGGTCCGATGAGTTGGCCGTTCAAGAGTCCCTCGCACTTAGTGTTCAGTGTACGAGTTTTGTGTCCAACATGGGCCAACGCCTGCTTGCTCGGTCCCGCCAAGTGGAATCGTTGATGGTAGAGGTGGAAAGACTTCAGCAAGAGATCCAGCAGCTTAAGTACGAGAATAGAAGTTTGCATGTGCTTGCAAATAACTATTCGTCGGGGATGAAGAGGAAGCTTGATGAGCTGCAAGAATCTGAGGGTCGAATTCACAGTGACCGTCAAAGGCTTGCGTCTTATCTCCAGAGGCACCTTTTTCCTGGGTCATCCAGCGCTTGGCCAAGTATTGAGGCCTGGAATGCTCTAGCTCCGATGCCTCCCGCTCCGATGGCTTCCGCTCCGATGCCTCCCGCTTCTATGCCTCCCGCTTCTATGCCTTCTGCTTCTGCGCCTCGTAGTGGGGCTTCACGCAAACAACCTTTGTGAAGCTCCACCTTTCTCCATGTTTAGTATCTTTCTATCTCTTTTTTTTTTTTTTTTTTTTTATTTTTTATTTTTTATTTATTTTTTATTTTTTATTAACATAAATAAAATCAAACGGCATGGAATTGGTCCTTGAATGGAAGGTGATACTTGAAGTGAACCGGCAATGGTTTGAATTCTAGTGTAGGTGCCTGATTCATAAAAAACAGCAAGTTAGTATAAAATGTAAAGGAATTTGAAAAAAACTTACTTGTTTTGTCCGACAAGAACTCAATGACAAACACCACTCCTTTGAAAGTTTCAGGGATATTGGACTTGGCCAGATTGCAAGTGATGGTTATGACTTGTCCAATGTCATCAAATTTAACTTCTTTGGATTTTGTGGTTTCAAGAACGTCCTCTTTGATGAATTCATGACATTCCCTACTTGTCACCTTTGAAAGGGCTTCCAAGATGTCTTTTTCACCTTCTTCTTCCTTGGAAGTCATGAATCTGCAAGGAATAGGGATACTTGTTGGAACGGGGTTAAAAATAATGAAATTTGGAACAACCATACCTGTATTAGATGGCATAGGAGCAATAGGTGCCTCCGGTAAAGGTGTTTCCACCCTTTCCGTGGGTTGGGTGTATTCCTCTTCCTTGTGATTTGATTTTGATGGTTGAGGGTCCGTTCCAACCTCCTTGTCACTTCTCAACATGATAGCATTGGTGTTTTCAAATTCTCCCTTCTGATTTGCAATGGTTGAACTAGGGAGTTCGCCTTGGTCTCGAAACTGTCCTACGAACTCCGCGATCTGCCCAATTTGCTTATCCAAGTGGTCCAACCTTTGTGGTGGCTGCATAGGCGTTGAATAGAACTCCTCATATGGCTGCCAATATCCTTCTTGTTGAGCCTCATTGTCTTGATTTTGTGAGCCCTGCACCAAACAAATTAATTCATTAAGCTTTTGATTATAATCTATTGACGAACTTGAGTTTGGTTGGGCATATTGAATATGAGGTTGTGGTGGCTGCCAATATCCTCCTTGTTGAGCATTTTGAGGTTCCCACCACATAGAGTTTGAATGATCACTCCAATCCGAATTGTAAGTATTGGAAAACACGTTATTCCTTGATTGAAGATTAGATATATCAACTCTTTGCATTTGGGACCTTTCCATGAGCTGTGACAAAAGAGAAGCGTTATCAAGTGCCATGTTGTTCTTAACAAACAAAACACAAATAAAAACTAAATCTAAAAGACAATACAGAAACAAACAATCCAAGGGATTAGCAAATTTTCTAATCCCCGGCAACGGCGCCAAAATTTGATGCGTGATTTATACGCACACAAATTAAACCCTCTTTTTGTCAATTGTAGTATAAGTATAAGTAGGGATCGTTCTGGACCGGGGATTAGGAGGGATTGTTAATCACTTGGATTTGACTCAAAAACATAAAAACAAAGTTAAAAACGTTCACAAAGACTCAAAGGACTCAAAACAAGTTCAAAAGACTCAAAACTGCCTAAAAACACTAACTAGGCAGTTTCTGACCTTAACCCCAATGTTGGACGAATTTAGGATTATGGCTTGATTCAAACGTAAAATAACAATATAAAACACTATACTAGACTCAAAGAATGCAAAACTAAACTTTAAAACACTAAAACAAACCAAAAGACTCAAACATCACCCAAAACACTCAAAACAGCCTTAAAATCACTTTCTGGGCAGTTTTGAGCACTTTGGTGAATTTGGACGAATTTTGGGAAATAAATTGAATCAAAACACTTTAAAACATAAACTAAACAAAGTCTAAACACTAAAGAACAAGAAAGTAAAGGGGGGGGGGGTTAGGTTTTGACGAATTTAAACTAAAAGAACAGATTGTAAGTAAAAGCAAAATGTAAATGTGAATGTGTGATAGAATTGAATGGAATGAAGGCTAGCTAAGGGGTTCATCTCCATACATGTTATACTTGCATAATAAAATGATTTCCAATTGCATTTCAATAAACTATGATACTCAACACCCCAAGTTAACCGTGATGCACTAATTAACCTTCAAATCTTCCTAACGTTATTGAATTGGATGATGCATGCGACAATTCAAAACATTCCCCACAAGTCCTCAACATGAATGCATAGAAGAGGTACAAGCAAGAATCATTACGCTCTATGAAAATTATAAGTGTTGACGAGGCATTCGTTACTATGATTGCATGAAACTTATGCCAAGAATTTGTTTAACGCGATTGTTTATAAGCAACCTCCACTACTTGCGAATATAAGTTCGTAACTATTAGGTGAAACTCACTTATATTCTAGCGTCATATTCATGCATGAAAATTAAGCGCGCATTCTCAATAAACATACATAAATAAGTTATCAATCAAACGGTTAAACAAATTGAATCCACAACTTATGAAACGCAATTAGAAGTAATCAAATCAAAATGCAAGCATAAACATATATTTCGAATTCCCCCCTAGCCAAGGGGGGTTTAGTTGAATTTAAACATTGGAATCAAAGAAACACCTAAACATTCCAACAACTCAAACTTGAATTGTATGAACGTTTAGGCACTCTTCTCTTCCATTCCTCATACGTACAAAACAAAGAGTATTGAAATTAAACATTGAAATCACAGAAACACCTAAACATTCCAACAACTCAAACTTGAATTGTATGAACGTTTAGGCACTCTTCTCTTCCTCTTCGTTGTAGCACAAGGTCTAAGGATAGTTTGATGGTGTGAATGGTTTGGGGAGTGGTTGGAGTGGCTGCAATGGAGGAGAAAAGAGTTTTGGTGGCTGCAATGAGGGTGTGGAGAGGTTTTGACGAATTTCTGGAATATGGAAGAGTGTATGAATGAAATGTGTATGCAATGGATGCTTATTTATAGGTGAAATGGGGGGAACATGACAGCTAGGAGGGAATGTGGCTGCATGTTTGAATGATTAAAGGATGCATGTGGGTTGGAATTGCATGTGCAATGAATATGTGGCTGCATGTGCAAGGGGACAATCTGAAAATGCATGTGAAAGCATGTGTTGGCTGCAATGATGAAATGGATGGGAGTGCATGTGGCTTAATTAATTAAAGGGAGTGCATGTGCAATGTTTTAAAGGATGGAATGCATGTGAATATGATGGAAATCTGATGGGAGATGGAATGGGATGTTTTGCATGTGAATTAAAGAGTAAATGCATGTGAATTAAAGAGTGAATGCATGTGCAATGACAGCTAGGTTGAATATGCATGTGGAATGGCTGATTTATTTGAAGATGCATGTGCAATGAAGTGGAATGACAGCTAGGTTATGATGATGAATGCATGTGGCTGATTTAATTGAATAGGAAAGCATGTGGATTTAATGGTTTAAAGGGTGAATGCATGTGGATGCATGTGTTGATGAATGGGATTAGGAAAGGTTTAAATGTCCTAAAACTAAAGGGAACAAGGTTCCAACACTTTGGTCTTCAATTAGGTCTTCAATTTCGTCCAACACTTTGGCTCCAAGCATAAGCTATCCATCCTTAGTCCAAAAGTGCTCCAAAAGTCTCCAAAATGCATCTTTTTGCTCCTTTAGCCCTTTGGACCTACAAACACACGAAAATAGCTTAAAGTACTGATAGGAGCATATTCATGCGACTTAAATGGCTTGTTCTCGTGCATTTACGTTATGTTTCTTTAGTTATTTTAGTACTTTAAGCTATTTTCGTGTGTTTATAGGTCCAAAGGGCTAAAGGAGCAAAAAGATGCATTTTGGAGACTTTTGGAGCACTTTTGGGCTAAGGACGGATAGCTTATGCTTGAAGCCAAAGTGTTGGACGAAATTGAAGACCTAATTGGAGCCAAAGTGTTGGAACCTTGTTCTCTTTAGTTTTAGGACATTTAAACCTTTCCTAATCCCAATCATGCCATGCATAACACACATCCATTATAACACATTGTCATTGCACATGCATTTCCTTCATTAGTTAACCCACATGCACTTATCACTTATCATCACCACATATCATATCACTTAATCACTTATCACTTATCATCACCACTTAACCACTTATCATATCATAACCACATATCATATCACTTATCACTTATCACTTAACATATCATCCACCTACTTCACCTACAACATCCACCTACTTCACCTACAACATCCACCTACTTCACCTACAACATCCACTTCACCTACAACATCCACCTACTTCACCTACAACATCCACCTACTTCACCTACAAATGACATAGCCATATGTTCCCTCCACTACTCCTATAAATACCCTTGCATTCATTCATTCATTCACATCTCATTTTCATTCACATCTCACACACAACACTTCCATTCCATTGTACATACCACAACTCATCCAATCTTCCCTTTGCCGTGAGTCTCCCCTATAATCCAAACACCATTTTTCCATTTCCCTATTAATCCAAACACCACTCCCCAAACCATTCACACCATCAAACTATCCTTAGACCTTGTGCTACAACAACGAGGAAGAGAAGAGTGCCTAAACGTTCATACAATTCAAGTTTGAGTTGTTGGAATGTTTAGGTGTTTCTTTGATTTCAATGTTTAAATTCAATTCTCTTTGTTTGTACGTATGAGGAATGGAAGAGAAGAGTGCCTAAACGTTCATACAATTCAAGTTTGAGTTGTTGGAATGTTTAGGTATTTCTTTGATTTCAAAGTTATAATAAACTAAATCCCCTTTAGCTAGGGGGTGATTCGAAATATATGTTTATGCTTGCATTTTGATTTGATTAATTCTAATTGCGTTTCATAAGTTGTGGTTCAATTTGTTTAACCGTTTGATTGATAACTTATTTATGAATGTTTATTAAGAATGCGCGCTTAATTTTCATGCATCAATATGACGCTAGAATATAAGTGAGTTTCACCTAATAGTTACGAACTTATATTCACAAGTAGTGGAGGTTGCTTATAAACAATCGCGTTAAATAAATTCTTGGCATAAGTTTCATGCGTATTCCATAGTAACGAATGCCTCGTCAACACTTAAAGTTTTCATGATGCTTAATGATCTTTGATTGTATCTTTATTGTGCTTTTCACGTAAAGGACTTTTGGAGAATGTTGTGAATTGCGTTGCGCTAACCCATCCAATTCATTAACTTAAGGAAAACTTGACGGTTAATTTAAGCGGACCTAATTGACCCGGGGCGTTGAGAATTAATGATTTGTTGAAATGCAATTGGAAATCGTTTTATTATGCAAGTATAACATATGTGGAGATGAACCCCGTAGCTAACTTTCCATCCATTTGTTCTTTCTTTTCTTGTTTCTGTTTTCATGTTTAATTTAACTTGTTATTCAATTATGTTAAACATGTGAAACTAATTTCTTTTTAGTTAGAGGCGAATTTGAAGCCATGGACATATGTTGGTTATGATTTGATTTACTCCAGTTATGAATTCATGAACGTTAGATGTGGGTTACTTTTCTGTTTTGATTAAGAACTTGTTTATGTATGTGGGTTGAGGGTCGACACTTAATTTGCATGCCTAAGACTTGATGCTAGGATATAAGGGAATTTCACCTAATCGTTATGAACTTATATTCATGAGTAGTAAAAATCGCTAGTCACGATTGTGTTTAGTAAACCCTAGGCTGGATTAACATGCGTATTCCATAGTTATGAATGCCTAGTCAATGTTTATGATTTCCGTTGAACTTAATGATCTTTGTTGAATGTCTCTATCATGCGTATTCCATGTGAGAGACTTTGATTAGGAATAATTTGGTTGTAATGCGTATCCCATTCAATCCAATGAATCTAGGGAAATCTGACGGTTAATTTAAGCGGACCTAATTAACTTGGAGCATTGTCATTCATCGTTTGTTGAAGTCATAACTGGGAGTCAAATTATATGCTTATGTTCATGTGTGGATAAGGAACCCTCTAACTAGTTTTTTTCTTCATTCTATTCCATCAATTTCGTTTGTACAATCTGTTTTGTTTCCAAGTTTCTATTTTAGTTTAATTTCGTCCAAAACCAATCCCCCATTTATTTTAAAGTGTTAGATTAGTTAGAAATACATTTATTTTGTGTTTTTACTTTTTTTTTTTTGAGTCAAATCCAAGTGATTAACAATCCCTCCTAATCCCCGGTCCAGAACGATCCCTACTTATACATATACTACAATTTGACGAAAAGAGGGTTTAATTTGTGTGCGTATAAATCACGCATCAAGTACTAAAATAACTAAAGAAACATAACGTAAATGCACGAGAACAAGCCATTTAAGTCGCATGAATATGCTCCTATCAGAATACACCCAACCCACGGCAAGGGTGGAAACACCTTTGCCGGAGGCACCTATTGCTCCTACGCCATCTAATTCAAGTAAGGTTGTTCCAAATTTAATTAATTCTAACCCCATTCCACCTAATATCCCTATTCCTTGCAGGTTCATGAATTCCAAGGAAGAAGAAAGTGAAAAAGACATCTTGGAAGCCCTTCCAAAGGTGCAAAGTAGGGAATATCATGAATTCATCAAAGAGGACGTTCTTGAGGCAAACAACCCCAAAGAAGTTGAATTTTATGACACAAGACAAGGACCAATCCTCACATCAAATCTGTCCAAGGGCAAAGTTCCTGAAATGTTCAAAGAAGACGTGTTTATCCTTGAGTTCATGTCGGAGCACATAAGTAAGCCACCTCCTCCAATTTCAATTTTCTTTTATACTAACATGTTGTTAATGATTCAGGCATCCAATCTTGAATTTAAACCATTACCGGATCATTTCAAGTATCACCGCCCATTCAAAGATAAATTCCATGCTGATTGATTCAGAAAAAAAAAGAAAAAAAAAAAAGAGAAAAAAAAAAAGAAAGAAAAATAAATAAAATAAAGCAGATGTAGCCTTCACAGAGGTTGTTTGCTTGAGGCCCCACTACGTGGCTTTACTCTTGAAGCGGAAGGTGTAGGAACAGAAGGCATCGGAATGGAAGGCATCGGAGCAGACGACATAGGAACGGAAGGCATCGGAGCGGGAGGCATCGGAGCTAGAGCATTCCAGGCCTCAATACTTGGCCAAACGCTGGATGACCCAGGAAAAAGGTGACTCTGAAGATAACCCGAAAACCTCTGACGGTCGCTTTGAATCCGACCTTCAGACTCTTGCAGCTCATCAAGCTTCCTCTTCATGCCCGTTGAATAGTTGTTTGCAAGCACGTGCAAACTTCTATTCTCATACTTCAGCTGCTGGACCTCCTGCTTGAGACTTTCCACCTCTGCCATCAATGATTCCACCTGACGGGAGCGGGCAAGCAGGCGTTGGCCCATGTTGGACACAGAACTCGCACACTGAACACTAAGTGCGAGGGACTCTTGAACGGCCAACTCATCGGACCGTCCTGACAGCAGCCTACTATCTTTTGGAGTGAGGAGGTTCCTAGCTACTATTGTAGCTGTTGTGGCGTCCTGCATCACGGAGTCTTCACCTGTGAGAGGACCGTTAGAAGATAAGAAAGAAGGGCGCCATACGTTACCTTGACGCGGCGCGCCCGTATCACTGCTAAGGCTCAATTCCAAGCTAAGGTTCGATGGGTTTGCCATTTTTCAAAAGTGTTCAAAGAGAAGGGGTGGATGGAGTTAAATTTCAAAGGGCCGGAGACGATGTTCAAGAATGGGAAATCTTTAGAGTGTGTTTGTTATGGTGATCGATAGTTCAATAAAAAAGCCAAGGCGACGCGTCCACCAATTCAAAAAGCCGGAATTTCCGGCGTAATTTAGGCAACGCTTTCTCGGCTTTTCAGAAGACGCGTTCAACTTTGTCAAAAGATTTCTTCTTTTCAGACAACACGTGGAGGCCATCACCGCAACTACACATCTTTAGCCGACAAGCGCAAAGTTCGGCGATGCTTTCTCTGCTTTTCAGAAAACGCGTGCAGCTTTGTCAAAAGGGGCCGCATCCGCACTACTACGTGTCGTTCAGAAAGCAAAGGGGCGTCGTTCAGAAATCGAAGGGGCGCCCGCTCAGAAATCGAAGAGGCGTCGTTCAGATATCGAAGAGACATTTGTCGACAAGGGTAAAAGAACAATACCATCTCTTGATATTATCTCTATATATGTCGACCTTCGTCTTTTATGGCAAGGCAAACCTGAAGAAAAATGCCCAACTCTCCCTCACCTCTGAGGGCGCACTCCCAGCAAAGCCTCTTGAAATACTCAATTTTTTCTCCCCCAAAGAAGATACCAGAAACCTGGAGTACAAGTGAGGCAGAAGGAAACGGTCGATCGAAGCATGTGGAGACAACCACAACAAATACATGTGCTGCTTCATTCGCCGTTTCTTCAAAAGCAAAGGTATCTCATATCATCAAGGTCAAAAGCAAAAGTATCTCATATCATGCTCTTTCCCTGTCTTTTTCTTTGTCCTTGTTCTTACTCGCATGGCAAAGTAAAAGAAGCAATCAGCCGGCACTTGGAGTCAGTCTTCCGATCTGGAGCCAACTGCCTGGAATCTATTCCTGATTGCTTACCTAGCGTTGCTCTCGAGTAGTCATCTTCAACGGTTGATACACTTCCAGAGAACGGACCACTTCTGCAAAGGGGAGCGAGTAAGGCAAGTGAAAATGATACATTGAAGCATGTGGAGACAAACTTAGGCTGAGTTATCCTCCAACCCTTTTCAATACGAATTGGAAAGATTGAACAAAGAAACAGACCAAAGGGGTAAGCTCAGACCTTCGGGGAAGACCAAAAGAATCCTCCAGCCCAGTAGCACAAAGGAAAATCAACAAGTGGAGGAGACCAAAAGAATCCTGCTGCCCAGTTCAACAGTAGCACAAAGGAAAATCAATGATGGGCGGAAACCAGTTCAAGAGTAAGCCTGTGGAGTCACTATGATCAATGCCTCAATGCAATCACCAAGGAGAAGAGGGAATTTACACTCCATAACCAGATTTGCGTCCCTAAACTCTTCTCTTTGTTAATTACATTCTGCCATGTTTAGTATGTTTAAATTGTTTTTTTTTGTGTGTGTTTACTTATGTTTTGTGTGAATCTATGCTTAAAACATTGAGGACAATGTTTGATTTAAGTGTGGGGGGGTAACTAAGTATATTTAATGCAAATTCGTGGGATTTTATCACCCATTACTTCAAATGTTGTTCCTTGCTGTTTTAAGGTGTTTTTAAGTTGTTTGAGAGTGTTTTTAGTGTGTTTTGTTTTATAACTCCGAAAATCACATAAAAATTTGAAAAACATGTTTTAAAAAGCCTAAAAAGAGTGTTTTGAGTCATTTTTGTGTGTTTGTATCTTAGGGTACCTTCCAACACAATGATAAGGATTTGGTTTGTAATTGCATGACGATTAAAAAGAGTTATAAACATAGAGAAAAGTTTGATTTACTCTTGGTATATGCTTGGATATGGTTATAATGTATGACTTCACATGCAATCATAAAAGAAAAATTCGTTTTTGTAACATGCTTGAAGGAAGGAACTCAAACAAACGCTATATCCCTGTGAGACTCGAGCCATTACTTTCTTTGGAGAGTTATTTTCTGTGATTCTTTGTTTTCTAAAGTTGTTGCATGATCTCATTATTTCTTGCTTGGTTGCTACTTAGAATGCACTTGTATCATGATAGAACTAAATGCTAGAACTTATATCCGTTTCATTCAAAGCATGACATTGAGTTACATAACATATATCAAGATGAAGTTGTGTAGTTGCCACCATAGCCAAATAGCCTTACTTCCCATATTTCGTATATATTAGTTTTAACCTCGTTGAGCCTCGTTTAGCCTATTTTCTTTGCTAACCACATCACCCCTTACCTAGCCTAGAGTAGGACTTTCCTATACCCTTGTTCTTGAAGTATAGTGAGCATGACTTAAATGAATTCCTTTTGATTAATATGTTGCAGGAAATAAGTGTGGGGGAAGAGATTTTTGTGTGTATGTATGTGCCTAAGTCTTAAAGGAGGCACGGAAAAAAAAAAGAAAAAAAAATGTGAGAAAAAGAAGAAGAAAAGAAAGAAAAAGAGTGAAAATAAGTGAGAATGGACTCACAAGTGTGATTGTTGAAGAAAGGGCCCAAAAAGTTTGAATATGGCCCTAAGTTTTGTGTGACTTCCCCTTGGGTGTTCAAAGTTGACTTCTGCGTTCTAAAGGGAATTCTAAGTGCCTAATTCAATACTTTGCTCACTATTGCTTAAAAAACATTTGTTTTCCCTATCCTTTCTTTGTTAGCCAAACACCTTTAGCCCCGTTTCAACCCTTATGCTTCTATCTTGATCGTTATGTGTTCAATAATGTGGAGTTTGGAATTGATATGAGCTTATGGAATCACTGGTTCTCGTTCTAAGTAGTAGCATTCCATTCATGAGATCATATATATACATGTTAATAATTCCAGAAAATGCTTTCCTTGTTATAACATATGTGAGTGTTCGTCTACATGTTTACATCAATCTTCTCACATATACCTAGTGTAGGGTGTGTAGTCAGAAAATCTGTGTGAAAAACGAGTGCATATCTTGTAAGGATTTAAGCAAATTCTCTAAGGCATGTTACTACATTCAAAACATAGTTTTAAATGCTTAATTGTGAAATAATATGTGGTGACTATGAGTAAGAATGTACTTAAGTGTGAAGATGACAAAAATCTATGGGATTAATTATTTTTAACTTGTCATGTGCATTGGAAATCCGTGAGACGATTGTTGGAAGGTGTAGGTTGTGTTTTGTTCGTTTTGTCTAGTTTCGTGTTCTTTTGTTGTTTTGTTTTGCTCGAGGACTAGCAAAAGATAAGTGTGGGGGTATTTGATAGGAGCATATTCATGCGACTTAAATGGCTTGTTCTCGTGCATTTACGTTATGTTTCTTTAGTTATTTTAGTCCTTTATGCTTCTTTTGTGTGTTTTCAGGTTCTAAGGGCAAAGTATGCAAAAGGATGCCTTTTGGAGCCTTTTGGAGCAAATTAGAGATTGGAATGGATATCATATGCTTGGAGCCAAGAGGATGGACGAAATTGAAGGATTCCTCCTCCATTGCAGCCACATGCACATTCAATCATTCACACCAAAACCTTGCACATGCTTTCCCATTTCATTATTCATTCACCTTGCAGCCACTCCACATGCATTTCTAGCTTTTCCTTTGCATTCCCCCTTTAATCAACACATGCATCCACTCACCAAGAAATCATTCATTCCACATGCACCCAAAACACCACCAGAAATCATCATTGCCGTGGGTACCTATCCCATTTCAGATTGTCATTCCACTTCATTGCACATGCATCTTCATAATTCAACACATGCATTCATTATTTATTTACTTTGCATCCTTTAATTTAATCACATGCACATTCAAACAAACACAATCATTCCAGCCATACCTTGCATTTTCAGATTGTTCCTCCATCATTGCACCACAATGCAGCCACATGCACTTGTTCCTCTAACATTTCAGCCACTTGCACTCCCATTCTCTCCCAAAACCGTGCACATGCCTTCTCCTTGCATTTCCAGCCATTCCACATGCTATTTCAGCCACATGCACTCATAATCATTCAACCAACATGTGCACATGCAACCTAGCTGTCATGTTCCCCCCATTTCACCTATAAATACTCATTCATTCACACTCATTCATACACAATCCATTCACCACAGAAATAAGGCCTTTGTGCCAGAAATTCATCCATTCCAAACACACTTCCATAAACTCATCCATTGCAGAAATGTAGACATCAAACCACCCTTGTGCCGTGCCTTCCCTATTAATCCAAACACCACTCCCCAAACCATTCACACCATCAAACTCACCTTAGACCTTGTGCCACAACGAAGAGGAAGAGAAGAGTGCCTAAACGTTCATACAATTCAAGTTTGAGTTGTTGGAATGTTTAGGTGTTTCTTTGATTTCAATGTTTAATTTCAATACTCTTTGTTTTGTACGAATGAGGAATGGATGATAAGAGGGCCTAAACGTTCATACAATTCAAGTTGGAGTTGTTGGAATATTTAGGCGTTTCTTTGATTCTCTTTGTTTTGTACCATGAGGAACTAAACCCCCCTTGGTTAGGGGGTGATTCAAATATATGTTTATCCTTGCATTTTGATTTGAATACTTCTAATTGCGTTTCATAAGTTGTGGATTCAATTTGTTTAACCGTTTGATTGATAACTTATTTATGTATGTTTATTGAGAATGCGCGCTTAATTTTCATGCATGAATATGACGCTAGAATATAAGTGATACGAGCATATTTAGGCGACTTACTTAGCTTGTTTTCGTGCATTTATATTGTTAATTCATAGTTGTTTTTGGCGTTTAAGCCATTTTCGTGTGTTTTTAGGTTCATGTGGCTAAGGAAGCAAAAAGATGCATTTTGGAGAATTTTGGAGCAAAATTGGACTTGGAAGGGATAACTTATACTTGGAGCAAAAGGAATGGACGAAATTGAAGAGTTGATGTCACAAGGATTCCTACTTGAAGTAGCCACACACCTTCCACATTTCAGCCACATGCACTTGTTCCTCCATCATTGCACCAACAACAACCAAACATGCACTCCCTTTAATCACATGCATAAATCAGCCACATGCATCTCCCATCACCATATCAGATTTCCATCATATTCACATGCATTCCATCCTTTAAAACATTGCACATGCACTCCCTTTAATTAATTAAGCCACATGCACTCCCATCCATTTCATCATTGCAGCCAACACATGCTTTCACATGCATTTTCAGATTGTCCCCTTGCACATGCAGCCACATATTCATTGCACATGCAATTCCAACCCACATGCATCCTTTAATCATTCAAACATGCAGCCACATTCCCTCCTAGCTGTCATGTTCCCCCCATTTCACCTATAAATAAGCATCCATTGCATTCATTCTCATTCAATTCGTCCATATTCAGAAAATCATCCAAAACACCACCAGAAATCATCTGTGAGTTTCCCTACTAATCCAAACACCACTCCAACCACTCCCCATCCCTCCAAAACACTTCACACTATCCCAAAACTCACCTTAGACCTTGTGATACAACAACGAGGAAGAGAAGAGTGCCTAAACGTTCATACAATTCAAGTTTGAGTTGTTGGAATGTTTAGGTGTTTCTTTGATTTCAATGTTTAAATTCAATTCTCTTTGTTTTGTACGTATGAGGAATGGAAGAGAAGAGTGCCTAAACGTTCATACAATTCAAGTTTGAGTTGTTGGAATGTTTAGGTGTTTCTTTGATTTCAAAGTTATGAGGAACTAAACCCCCCTTGGCTAGGGGGGGATTCGAAATAAATGTTTATGCTTGCATTTTGATTTGATTACTTCTAATTGCGTTTCATAAGTTGTGGATTCAATTTGTTTAACTATTTGATTGATAACTTATTTATGTATGTTTATTGAGAGTGCACACTTAATTTTCATGCATGAATTTGACGCTAGAATATAAGTGAGTTTCACCTAATAGTTACGAACTTATATTCATAAGTAGTGGAGGTTGCTTATAAACAATCGCGTTAAACGAATTCTTGGCAAGAGTTTCATGCATTCATAGTAACGAATGCCTCGTCAACACTTATAATTTTCATAGAGCGTAATGATTCTTGCTTGTACCTCTTCTATGCATTCATGTTGAGGACTTGTGGGGAATGTTTTGAATTGTCGCATGCATCATCCAATTCAATAACGTTAGGAAGATTTGAAGGTTAATTAGTGCATCACGGTTAACTTGGGGTGTTGAGTATCATAGTTTATTGAAATGCAATTGGAAATCATTTTATTATGCAAGTATAACATGTATGGAGATGAACCCCTTAGCCATTCTATCATTCATTCATTTCAATTCCATCCATATTTTCATCAAATTCATCTTTACAATCTGTTTTAATTACAATATGTGTATTTTATTTAATTTCATCAAATCTAATTCCCCCTTTACTTTATTGTCCAATTTAGTTAGAAAGTATCTTAGTTTGTGTTTATGAGTGTTTTGATTCATTTTATTTCCCAATTTCGTCCAAATTCACCAAAGTGCTCAAAACTGCCCAGAAAGTGATTTTAAGGCAGTTTTGAGTGTTTTGGGTGATGTTTGAGTCTTTTGGTTTGTTTTAGTGTTTCAAGCATTTAGTTTTACATTCTTTGAGTTAGTTTAGTGTTTTATATTGTGTTTTTACGTTCTTGAGTCATTTTGTTACACAAATTCGTCCAAATTTGTGTTTGTGCTCAAATCTGCCCAGAAAGTGGTTTTTAGGCAGATTTGAGTGTGTTTGTGTTGTTTTGAGTCCTTTGAGTCTTTGTGAACGTTTTTAACTTTGTTTTTATGTTTTTGAGTCAAATCCAAGTGATTAACAATCCCTCCTAATCCCCGGTCTAGAACGATCCCTACTTATACATATACTACAATTTGACGAAAAGAGGGTTTAATTTGTGTGCGTATAATTCACGCATCAAATTTTGGCGCCGTTGCCGGGGATTAGTAAATTTGCTAATCTCTTGGATTGTTCGTTTCTGTTATGTATTTTAGTTTTAGTTTTTGATTTGTGTTTTGTTTGATTGATTTTAAGTACTAGAGAAGCACAACATGGCACTTGATAATGCTTCTCTTTTGTCACAGCTCATGGAAAGGTCCCAAATGCAAAGTGTTGATATATTTGATCTTCAATCAAGGAATAACGTGTTTTCCAATACTTACAGTTCAGATTGGAGTGATCATTCAAACTCTATGTGGTGGGAACCTCAACATGTTCAAGAAGAAGGATATTGGCAGCCATATGAGGAGTTCTATTCAAGACCTATAGACCCACCACAACCTCATATTCAATATGCCCAACCAAATTTAAGTTCATCAATAGATTATAATCAAAAGCTTAACGAATTAATTTGTTTGGTGCAGGGCTCACAAAATCAAGACAATGAGGCTCGACAAGAAGACAAAAGGTTGGACCACTTGGACAAGCAAATTGGGCAGATAGCGGAGTTCGTAGGACAATTTTGCGACCAAGGCAAACTCCCTAGTTCAACCATTGTAAATCCGAAGGGAGGATTTGAAGCACCTTTGTCAGAAGCACTTATTGCTCCTACGCCATCTAATTCAAGTAAGGTTGTTCCAATTAGTTCTAACCCCATTCCAACAAATATCCCTATTCCTTGCAGGTTCATGAATTCCAAGGAAGAAGAAAGTGAAAAAGACATCTTGGAAGCCCTTCCAAAGGTGCAAAGTAGGGAATGTCATGAATTCATCAAAGAGGACGTTCTTGAAACCACAAAATCCAAAGAAGTTAAATTTGATGACATTGGACAAGTCATAACCATCACTTGCAATCTGGCCAAGTCCAATATCCCTGAAACTTTCAAAGGAGTGGTGTTTGTCATTGAGTTCTTATCGGACAAAACAAGTAAGTTTTTTTTTCCAAATTCCATTACATTTTATACTAACTTGCTGTTTTTTATGAATCAGGCACCTACACTAGAATTCAAACCAATGCCGGTTCACTTCAAGTATCACCTTCCATTCAAGGACCAATTCCATGCCGTTTGATTTTATTTATGTAAAAAAAAAAAAAAAAAAAAAAAAAAAAAAAAAAAAAATTCATTTATTAAAAAAGGATACTAAACATGGAGAAAGGTGGAGCTTCACAAAGGTTGTTTACGTGAAGCCCCACTACGAGGCGCAGAAGCGGAAGGCATAGAAGCGGGAGGCATAGAAGCGGGAGGCATCGGAGCGGAAGCCATCGGAGCGGGAGGCATCGGAGCTAGAGCATTCCAGGCCTCAGTACTTGGACAAGCGCTGGATGACCCAGGAAAAAGGTGCCTCTGGAGGAAGGACGAAAACCTTTGACGGTCACTGTGAATCCGACCTTCAGACTCTTGCAGCTCATCAAGCTTCCTCTTCATGCCCGTCGAATAGTTGTTTGCAAGCACATGCAAACTTCTATTCTCGTACTTAAGCTGCTGGATCTCTTGCTTAAGACTTTCCACTTCTGCCATCAATGATTCCACCTGACGGGAGCGGGCAAGCAGGCGTTGGCCCATGTTGGACACAGAACTCGCACACTGAACACTAAGTGCGAGGGACTCTTGAACGGCCAACTCATCGGACCGTCCTGACAGCAGCCTACTATCTTTTGGAGTGAGGAGGTTCCTAGCTACTATTGTAGCTGTTGTGGCGTCCTGCATCACGGAGTCTTCACCTGTAAGAAGACCGTTAGAAGATAAGAAAGAAGGGCGCCATACGTTACCTTGACGCGGCGCGCCCGTATCACTGCTAAGGCTCAATTCCAAGCTAAGGTTCGATGAGTTTGCCATTTTTCAAAAGTGTTCAAAGAGAAGGGATGGAGTTAAATTTCAAAGGGCCGGAGTCGATTTTCAAGAATGGGAAGTCTTCAGAGTGTGTTTGTTGGCGGTGATCGATACCTCTATAAGAAGCCAAGGCGACGCGTCCTCCGATTCAAAAAGCCGGAATTTCCGGCGAAATTTAAGCGACGCTTTCTCGGCTTTTCAGAAGGCGCGTTCAACTTTGTCAAAAGATTTCTTCTTTTCAGACAACACGTGGAGGCCATCACCGCAACTACACGTCTTTAGCCGACAAGCGCAAAGTTCGGCGACGCTTTCTCTGCTTTTCAGAAACCGCGTGCAGCTTTGTCAAAAGGAGCCGCATCTGCACTACCACGTGTCGTTCAGAAAGAGAAGGGGCGTCGTTCAGAAATCGAAGGGGCGCCTGCTCAGAAATCGAAGAGGCGTCGTTCTGATATCGAAGAGACATTTGTTGACAAGGGTAAAAGAACAGTACCACCACTTGATATTATCTCTATATATGTCGACCTTCGTCTTTTATGGCAAGGCAAACCTGAAGAAAATGCCCAACTCTCCCTCACCTCTGAGGGCGCACTCCCAGCAAAGCCTTTCGAAATACTCAATTCTTTCTTCTTCCCCAAAGATGATACCAGATGCCTGGAGTACAGATGACCCAGGAGGAAACGGCGGATTGAAGTGTGCTGATTCATTCACCGCTTCTTCAAAAGCAAAGGTATCTCATATCATCAAGGTCAAAAGCAAAAGTATCTCATATCATGCTCTTTCCCTGTCTTTTTCTTTGTCCTTGTTCTTACTCGCATGGCAAAGTAAAAGAAGCAATCAGCCGGCACTTGGAGTCAGTCTTCCGATCTGGAGCCAACTGCTTGGAATCTATTCCTGATTGCTTACCTAGCGTTGCTCTCGAGTAGTCATCTTCAACGGTTGATACACTTCCAGAGAAGGGACCACTTCTGCAAAGGGGAGCGAGTAAGGCAAGTGAAAATGATACATTCAAGCATGTGGAGACAAACTTAGGCTGAGTTATCCTCCAACCCTTTTCAATACGAATTGGAAAGATTGAACAAAGAAACAGACCAAAGGGGTAAGCTCAGACCTTCGGGGAAGACCAAAAGAATCCTCCAGCCCAGTAGCACAAAGGAAAATCAACAAGTGGAGGAGACCAAAAGAATCCTGCTGCCCAGTTCAACAGTAGCACAAAGGAAAATCAATGATGGGCGGAAACCAGTTCAAGAGTAAGCCTGTGGAGTCACTATGATCAAAGCCTCAATGCAATTACCAAGGAGAAGAGGGAATTTACACTCCATAACCAGATTTGCGTCCCTAAACTCTTCTCTTTGTTAATTACATTCTGCCATGTTTAGTATGTTTAAATGCTTTTTGTGTGTTTACTTATGCTTTGTTTAAATCTATGCTTAAAACATTGAGGACAATGTTTGATTTAAGTGTGGGGGGGTAACTAATGTTGTTAATGCAAATTCGTGGGATTTTATCACCCATTACTTCAAATGTTGTTCCTTGCTGTTTTAAGATGTTTTTAAGTTGTTTTAGAGTGTTTTTAGTGTGTTTTGTTTTATAACTCCAAAAATCACAAAAAAATTTGAAAAACATGTTTTGAAAAGCCTAAAAAGAGTGTTTTGAGTCGTTTTTGTGTGTTTGTGTCTTAGGGTACCTTCCAACACAATGATAAGGATTTGGTTTGTAATTGCATGACGGTTAAAAAGAGTTATAAACATAGAGAAAAGTTTGATTTACTCTTGGTATATGCTTTGTTATGGTTATAATGTATGACTTCACATGCAATCATAAAAGAAAAATTCGTTTTTGTAACATGCTTGAAGGAAGGAACTCAAACAAACGCTACAACCCTGTGAAACTCGAGCCATTACCTTCTTTGGAGAGTTATAATCTGTGATTCTTTGTTTTCTAAAGTTGTTGCATGATCTCATTATTCCTTGCTTGGTTGCTACTTAGAATGCAATTGTCTCATGATAGAACTAAATGCTAGAACTTATATCCGTTTCATTCAAAGCATGATATTGAATTGCATAACATATATCAAGATGAAGTTGTGTAGTTGCCACCATAGCCAAATAGCCTTACTTCCCGTATTTCGTATATGTTGTAAGTTTTACCCCCGTTGAGCCTTGTTTAGCCTTTATTCTTTGTTTACCCACATTATCCTCACCTAGCCTAGTGTAGGACAGTCCACACCCTTGTTCTTAAATGATAGTGAGCATGACTAAAATGAATTCCTTTTGAGTACATTATGAAAGAAAATGAGTGTGGGGGAGAGAATGTTTTGTTCTTAACTGTTTATGTATGTTTTGAGAGGCAAAAGAAAAGAAAAAAAAATTGTGAAAAACATATGAAAAAAAAGAAAAACAGAAAAGAAAAGAAAGAAAGAAAGAAAATGGAAAAAAGAGCTTGTTCCCCCTTGTTGTTCAAAAGATTGAGTTTTCATTCAAAAGTGAATTCTACGTTAATTCAAATGCTTTGCTCACTATTGCTTTAAGAATGTTTGTTTATCCTTCACCTTTCATTGTTAGCCAATACCCTAGCCCCGTTACACCCCTTTGACTTCTATCTTGATCGTTATGTGTTCAATAATGTGGAGTTTGGAATTGATATGAGCTTATGGAATCACTGATTCTCGTTCTAAGTAGTGGCATTCCATTCATGAGATCATATCTAAACATGCTTATTAACTCCAGAAATTGCTTCCTTTGAAATACATATATGTGAGTGTTCGTTTTTATGTTTACATCAATCTTCTCACATATAACTAGTTTAAGGTGTGTAGTCAGAAAATCTGAGTGAAAATTGAGTGCATATATTGTAAGGAATTGAGCAAATTCTCTAAGGCATGTTACTACATTCAAAATATAGTTTTAAATGCTTAATTGTGAATTAGTATGTGGTGACTATGATTAAGTATGTACTTAAGTGTAAAGATAACCAAAATCTGTGGGAATAATGATTTTTAACATGTCATGTGCATTGGAAATCCTTGAGACGATTGTTGGAAGGTGTAGGTTGTGTTTTGTTCGTTTTGTTTTGTTTTTGGTTTCTTTTGTTTTGTTTTGCTCGAGGACTAGCAAAAGCTAAGTGTGGGGGAATTTGATACGAGCATATTTAGGCGACTTACTTAGCTTGTTTTCGTGCATTTATATTGTTAATTCATAGTTGTTTTTGGCGTTTAAGCCATTTTCGTGTGTTTTTAGGTTCATGTGGCTAAGGAAGCAAAAAGATGCATTTTGGAGCATTTTGGAGCAAAATTGGACTTGGAAGGGATAACTTATACTTGGAGCAAAAGGAATGGACGAAATTGAAGAGTTGATGTCACAAGGATTCCTACTTGAAGTAGCCACACACCTTCCACATTTCAGCCACATGCACTTGTTCCTCCATCATTGCACCAACAACAACCAAACATGCACTCCCTTTAATCACATGCATAAATCAGCCACATGCATCTCCCATCACCATATCAGATTTCCATCATATTCACATGCATTCCATCCTTTAAAACATTGCACATGCACTCCCTTTAATTAATTAAGCCACATGCACTCCCATCCATTTCATCATTGCAGCCAACACATGCTTTCACATGCATTTTCAGATTGTCCCCTTGCACATGCAGCCACATATTCATTGCACATGCAATTCCAACCCACATGCATCCTTTAATCATTCAAACATGCAGCCACATTCCCTCCTAGCTGTCATGTTCCCCCCATTTCACCTATAAATAAGCATCCATTGCATTCATTCTCATTCAATTCGTCCATATTCAGAAAATCATCCAAAACACCACCAGAAATCATCTGTGAGTTTCCCTACTAATCCAAACACCACTCCAACCACTCCCCATCCCTCCAAAACACTTCACACTATCCCAAAACTCACCTTAGACCTTGTGATACAACAACGAGGAAGAGAAGAGTGCCTAAACGTTCATACAATTCAAGTTTGAGTTGTTGGAATGTTTAGGTGTTTCTTTGATTTCAATGTTTAAATTCAATTCTCTTTGTTTTGTACGTATGAGGAATGGAAGAGAAGAGTGCCTAAACGTTCATACAATTCAAGTTTGAGTTGTTGGAATGTTTAGGTGTTTCTTTGATTTCAAAGTTATGAGGAACTAAACCCCCCTTGGCTAGGGGGGGGATTCGAAATAAATGTTTATGCTTGCATTTTGATTTGATTACTTCTAATTGCGTTTCATAAGTTGTGGATTCAATTTGTTTAACTGTTTGATTGATAACTTATTTATGTATGTTTATTTAGAGTGCACGCTTAATTTTCATGCATGAATATGACGCTAGAATATAAGTGAGTTTCACCTAATAGTTACGAACTTATATTCACAAGTAGTGGAGGTTGCTTATAAACAATCGCGTTAAACAAATTCTTGGCATAAGTTTCATGCAATCATAGTAACGAATGCCTCGTCAACACTTATAATTTTCATAGAGCGTAATGATTCTTGCTTGTACCTCTTCTATGCATTCATGTTGAGGACTTGTGGGGAATGTTTTGAATTGTCGCATGCATCATCCAATTCAATAACGTTAGGAAGATTTGAAGGTTAATTAGTGCATCACGGTTAACTTGGGGTGTTGAGTATCATAGTTTATTGAAATGCAATTGGAAATCATTTTATTATGCAAGTATAACATGTATGGAGATGAACCCCTTAGCCATTCTATCATTCATTCATTTCAATTCCATCCATATTTTCATCAAATTCATCTTTACAATCTGTTTTAATTACAATATGTGTATTTTATTTAATTTCATCAAATCTAATTCCCCCTTTACTTTATTGTCCAATTTAGTTAGAAAGTATCTTAGTTTGTGTTTATGAGTGTTTTGATTCATTTTATTTCCCAATTTCGTCCAAATTCACCAAAGTGCTCAAAACTGCCCAGAAAGTGATTTTAAGGCAGTTTTGAGTGTTTTGGGTGATGTTTGAGTCTTTTGGTTTGTTTTAGTGTTTCAAGCATTTAGTTTTACATTCTTTGAGTTAGTTTAGTGTTTTATATTGTGTTTTTACGTTCTTGAGTCATTTTGTTACACAAATTCGTCCAAATTTGTGTTTGTGCTCAAATCTGCCCAGAAAGTGGTTTTTAGGCAGATTTGAGTGTGTTTGTGTTGTTTTGAGTCCTTTGAGTCTTTGTGAACGTTTTTAACTTTGTTTTTATGTTTTTGAGTCAAATCCAAGTGATTAACAATCCCTCCTAATCCCCGGTCTAGAACGATCCCTACTTATACATATACTACAATTTGACGAAAAGAGGGTTTAATTTGTGTGCGTATAATTCACGCATCAATAAGTAGGTTTCACCTAATCGTTATGAACTTATATTCACAAGTAGTGGAGGTTGCTTATAAACAATCGTGTTAAACAAATTCTTGGCATAAGTTTCATGCAATCCATAGTAACGAATGCCTCGTCAACACTTATAATTTTCATAGAGCGTAATGATTCTTGCTTGTATCTCTTCTATGCATTCATGTTGAGGACTTGTGGGGAATGTTTTGAATTGTTGTATGCGCTAACCCATCCAATTCAGTAACGTTAGGAAGATTTGAAGGTTAATTAGTGCATCACGGTTAACCCGGGGTGTTGAGTTTCATGGTTTATTGAAATGCAATTGGAAATCATTTTATTATGCAAGTATAACATGTATGGAGATGAACCCCTTAGCCATTCTATCATCCATTCATTCCATTCCATCAAATTCGTTTTACAATCTGTTTCGTTTATTAACTTGTTTTGTTATTTCAATTTTCGTATAAATCTAAATCCCCCTTTACTTTAATGTCCAAATTAGTTAGAAATCAATTTAGTTTGTGCTTTTAAGTGTTTTGATTCATTTTATTTCCCAATTTCGTCCAAATTCACCAAAGTGCTCAAAACTGCCCAGAAAGTGATTTTAAGGCAGTTTTGAGTGTTTTGGGTGATGCTTGAGTCTTTTGGTTTGTTTTAATGTTCTAAGTGTTTAGTTTTACATTCTTTGAGTTAGTTTAGTGTTTTATATTGTGTTTTTACGTTCTTGAGTCAAGTTATTACTTAATTTCGTCCAAATTTGTGTTTGTGCTCAAATCTGCCCAGAAAGTGGTTTTTAGGCAGATTTGAGTGTGTTTGTGTTGTTTTGAGTCTTTTGGTTTGTCTTAGTGTTTTAAAGTTTAGTTTTGCATTCTTTGAGTCTAGTATAGTGTTTCATATTGTTATTTTACGTTTTTGAGTCAAATCCAAGTGGTTAACAATCCCTCCTAATCCCCGGTCCAGAACGATCCCTACTTATACATATACTACAATTTGACGAAAAGAGGGTTTAATTTGTGTGCGTATAAATCTCGCATCAACCATATTCTCATTCATTCACCCTAATAACCCTAGTTCCATATCTAGCCGTACCCTCTATTTTTCACCCTAGAATCTCATTCGTTCATTCTATTCATCCAGCCACCCTCAACCTAATTCTCTAAGCCGTCACTCCCATAACCCAAGAACCTAATTCATTCAGCCGCAACTTTTCACCATTCTCTCCTATTTTTCTCCCAAAAACCGTGCATACCATTCACTTCTCATTCTCTCATTCAGCAAAAAAAAAAACCCTAGACTCCCTTGCCGCAGCCACCATACACCTTTTCTCCATTCAGCCGTAGCTCCCATTCATCAATCACCCTAATTCTCCCAAGCCGCAGCCTTCCCCCTTGATTCCAGCCATCTTCCACACCTTTCCCACCATTGCCGCAGCCATCTCCACCCTTCCAGCCACCTTCCACACCTCCACACACCTTCCACCAACCTTGCCGCACCACCAAACCTCCCTAAATCCATCTCCACCCCAAAATAACATCCAAAACACCCTTAGCCCATCTCTGCCGCAGCAAGGAGAAGAAGAAAGAGGAGCTTGGACGCGCAGAAATTCAAGTGGATTCGTTGTGCATTCTAGGTGTAATCAATCTTTTGTTCGTTATGTTTAAATTCAATTTTATTTCTTTTTCTGTGAACATGAGAGGCTAAACCCCTATTTAGCTAGGGGGTGATTCGAAACCATGTTTATGCTTGCAATATGATTTGATTACCTTTGGTTGGAATTTCATGTATTGTTGATTCAATTTGTTTAACTGTTTGATTGATAACTTATTTATGTATGTTTATTGAGAGTGCACACTTGATTTTCATGCATGAATATGACGCTAGAATATAAGTGAGTTTCACCTAATAGTTATGAACTTATATTCACAAGTAGTGGAGGTTGCTTATAAACAATCGCGTTAAATGAATTCTTGGCACTAGTTTCATGCTCATCATAGTAACGAACGCCTCGTCAACACTTATAGTTTTCATGATGCTTAATGATCTTTGATTGTATCTTTATTGTGCTTTTCACGTAAAGGACTTTTGGAGAATGTTTTGAATTGTGTATGCGCTAACCCATCCAATTCATTAACTTAAGGAGAACTTGACGGTTAATTTAAGCGGACCTAATTAACTTGATTATAACCCGAATAACCATCAAGAAAGCAATAAAAGGAATGACCGGCTAACCTTTCAAGCATTTGATCAATGAATGGCAAAGGAAAGTGATCTTTCCTTGTTGCGGCATTTAGCTTCCTATAGTCAATGCACACTCTCCAACCGGTTTGAATGCGTGTAGGCACAAGTTCATTCTCTTCATTTTTCACCACCGTGACTCCGGACTTCTTGGGAACTACTTGGACCGGTGAAACCCAACAATTATCCGAGATAGGATAGATGACGACACAATCAAGTAATTTGATGATTTCCTTCTTCACGACTTCCATCATTGGTGGGTTGAGTCGACGTTGGGCTTCCCTTGATGGTTTGGCACCTTCTTCCATGAGAATTCGATGCATGCACGTGGTAGGGCTTATGCCCTTGATATCGGCCAAAGTCCACCCAATGGCCGTCTTGTGCTCTTTGAGAACCCTCACCAATTTCTCCTCCTCTTGTGCCGTGAGTGATGATGCCACAATGACGGGCAATGTGTCTTGCTCGCCCAAGAACACATACTTCAAGTGATTTGGCAACGGTTTGAGCTCAAGGGTAGGTGGTTGTTCTATAGAAGGAAGCAACTTATTAGTTGAAATTGGAATTGAAATTGGACTAGGGGACTTACCTTGGAGCCGTGGCAATGACTATAGGGCTGCCACGGTCTCAATTAATTCCTCATCAAAGGCCACGGCATGGGATTGCAATTGTGTGCCGTGGGTTGCTATGGTGGCAGCCATGTGATCCTTCACTTCTATGCCATTTGTAATGACCGTTTCAAGTGCATCTCCATGTATTTGATCAAGGTGTGTCTGCGCCAAAGAATCAAGAATATCAATACAGAAAGATGAGTGATCATCATTGATAGGAGCTTATTTAGGCGACTTACTTAGCTTGTTTTCGTGCATTTATGTTGTTAATTCATAGTTGTTTTAGAAGCTTAAGCCATTTTCGTGTGTTTTTAGGTTCATATGACTAAGGAAGCAAAAATGTGCATTTTGGAGCAAAATTGGACTTGGAATGGATAGCTTATGTTTGGAGCAAAAGGAATGGACGAAATTGAAGACCTAATTGGGTTAGGATTCTTAATCACAAGAGGATTCCTAATCAAATGAGGAATCCTAGTCATAGAAGGTTTCCTACTTGAAGTAGGAAAGTTAAGCCAAGGTTTCCTATTTTGGATTAATCTTTCCTAATCCTTAAAGACTCCATATTTCAGCAATATCAAAGGCTCCTACCTATTCTAGGTCACAAAACAATATCCCTTGCAACCTTAAGTCATGCCGTGTGTCCCCTTTATGTTTCCCTTCCTTGCCGTGCAAGGAAGGGCCTTGTTCCCTATTCTAACTACTTAACTCACATACCCTTTTATATTCCTAAGTCCTTGCCTAATTTCAGAAAATAAATGACATTCCCTTTCTTACAAACCTTTGCCGCAAGTCACCTTCCTATTCCCTTCAATTTTTGATTTTGTGTTTCCTATTCTTGAAAGATTTAGAGTTAATTCCTTTCCTAAACTAAGAAATAAAGCCTTAGGGTTCTTTCTCCCTTATATAAACCCCTATGCCGCACCTTTAGAAGGCTAATCTCCCTTCCACACAACCTGCCTCCATTCACAGAAAATCCCATCCTTTGCCGCAGCATTCCATTCAACTTCCCACCATTCCTCTACTTCAAAACCTCCATCCAAACCTCCCTACACCACCACTAAGCCTTGCCGCACCACCATACCTCCATAAACCCATCTAAAACCCAGAAAATCATCCAAAAAACCACCCTAGCAGTTTGTGCCGTGACTTAGCAAGGAGAAGGAGAAGGAAGACGAAGCCTTGGACGTTTATGCATTCAAGTTGGAGTGTTGGAACGTTTTTAGGTGTAATCTATCTTTTATTTTCAATGTTTAGTTCTCTTTTCCTTTGTTTTGTTATGAACATGAGAGGCTAAACCCCTAGTTAGCTAGGGGGTGATTCAAAACCATGTATATGCTTGCAATATAAATTGATTACCTTCAGTTGGAATTTTATGAGTTGTGGATTCAATTTGTTTAACTGCTTGATTGATAACTTATTCGTGTATGTTTATTGAGAGTGCACGCTTAGTTTTCATGCATGAATATGATGCTAGAATATAAGGGAGTTTCACCTAATAGTTACAAACTTATATTCACAAGTAGTGGAGGTCGCTTATAAACGATCGCGTTAATTGAATTCTTGGCACTAGTTTCATGCTCATCATAGTAACGAATGCCTCGTCAACACTTGTAGTTCTCATGTTGCTTAATGATCTTTGATTGTATCTTTATTGTGCTTTTCACGTAAAGGACTTTTGGAGAATGTTTTGAATTGTTGTATGCGCTGTCCCATCCAATTCATTAACTTAAGGAGAACTTGAAGGTATTAAGCGAACCTAATTAACCCGGGGTGTTGAGTTTCATGATTCATCGAAAGTGTTAAGTTTCATGATTCATCGAAAGACCAACTGAAAATCATCTTGTATGCAAGTGTGACATGTGTAGAGAAGAACCTTCTAGCTAGCATTCCATCCATATTTTCATCAAATTCGTTTTTACAATCTGTTTTCATTACAATCTGTTTTCTTTGTTTTAATTTCGTCAAAACTAAATCCCCCTTTACTTTAGTGTTTCAATTTAGTTAGAAAGTGTCTTCGTTTGTGTTTCTAAGTGTTTTGATTCAAGTTATAACCCAAATTCGTCCAAATTAGTGTTAGGTGTTCAAAACTGCCAAGATTGTGTTTTTAAGGCAGTTTTGAGTGTTTTGTTGCTGTTTTGAGTCTTTTGGTTTGTTTTAGTGTTTTAGTGTTTAGTTTTGCATTCTTTGAGTCTAGTTTAGTGTTTTAACATTTGTTTTACGTTTTTGAGTCAGTTTTCAAGTGATTTAGCAATCCCTCCTAATCCCCGGTTTAGAACGATCCCTACTTATACATATACTACAATTGTCAAAAGAGGGTTTTAATTTGTGTGCTTATATATTTTGCATCAATCATTAGGAAATCTCATAGTTTCAGAAATATTAAAATCAATCACTTCCCCATCGAATTCCATTGTTAAAGTGCCTTTAAACACGTGTCTCTTAGTTCGGGCCGTCTTCATGAATGGCCTCCCAAGAAGAAGTGGCAAGCATGGAGCATGGGTGGTTTCTTCCATTTCAAGAACGTAGAAATCTGCCAGAAAGATCAAATTATTCACCTGCACTAAGACATCTTCCAATTCACCCTTTGGATAGGCATTAGATCTATCGGCCAACTGAATAATTACACCATCATTTTTCAATTCACCAAGGTTCATTGAAGCATAAATAGAGTATGACATGACGTTAATTGAAGCTCCTAAGTCTAACATAGCATGTTCGACTACAATCATAGGGTTTCTAGGTGTATTTTATCTTTGTTTTTAATGTTTAAGTTTAATTATCTTTGTTTTGCGAACATGTGGAACTAACTTCTTTTTGCACATACTACAATCATAGGGTTTTAATTTGAGTGTTAGAATATTTCACATCAAATTTTGGCGCCGTTGCCGGGGATTAGTAAAATTGCTAATCCCTCTGTTTGTTTGTTTATTTTTCTTTTGATATTTGATTTAGTTTTATTTCTATGATTTCAGGTACTAGAGAAGCATGATAGGAGCATATTTAGGCGACTTACTTAGCTTGTTTTCGTGCATTTATATTGTTAATTCATAGTTGTTTTTGGCGTTTAAGCCATTTTCTTGTGTTTTTAGGTTCATGTGGCTAAGGAAGCAAAAAGATGCATTTTGGAGCATTTTGGAGCAAAATTGGACTTGGAAGGGATAACTTATACTTGGAGCAAAAGGAATGGACGAAATTGAAGAGTTGATGTCACAAGGATTCCTACTTGAAGTAGCCACACACCTTCCACATTTCAGCCACATGCACTTGTTCCTCCATCATTGCACCAACAACAACATTGCACATGCACTCCCTTTAATTAATTAACCCACATGCACCCTTTATTCATTCATCATTCCAGCCACTCCACATCCCTCACCAAGAAATCATTCAACACATGCATCCATAATCATTTCTCCACACCAAAACCGTGCACATGCATTCCCCTTGTGAAATTTCATCATTCCACACCTCCATGGCAGCCACCAACCAACCTAGCTGTCATGTTTCCCATTTAATCATTCAAACATTCACCCACATGCATTTCTAACCCACATGCACCCTAGATTCTAATCAGCCATTCACATTTAATCATTCATTCCCATCAGATTTCTAGCATATTCACATGCATTCCATCCTTTAAAACATTGCACATGCACTCCACATGCATTCATCCTAGCTGTCATGTTTCCCCTTTCATCATTCCCTCACATTCTTTAAATCAGCCAACACATGCATCCACCTTTCTCCCATCAGATTTCCAACATTGCACATGCATTCCCCTTACAATTTCAGCCATCCTAGCATTTGCACATGCAACCTAGCTGTCATGTTCCCTCTCCCATCCATCCATCTCCCTATAAAAACCATACACACTTCACACAAACATTCATTCACTCTTCCATATTCCAGAAATTCGTCAAAACCTCTCCACACCCTTGCAGCAGCCACCAAAACACTTTTCTCCTCCATTGCAGCCACTCCAACCACTCCACAAACCATTCACACCATCAAACTATCCTTAGACCTTGTGCTACAACGAAGAGGAAGATAAGAGGGCCTAAACGTTCATACAATTCAAGTTTGAGTTGTTGGAATGTTTAGGTGTTTCTTTGATTTCAATGTTTAATTTCAATACTCTTTGTTTTGTACGTATGAGGAATGGAAGAGAAGAGTGCCTAAACGTTCATACAATTCAAGTTTGAGTTGTTGGAATGTTTAGGTGTTTCTTTGATTCCAATGTTTAAATTCAACTAAACCCCCCTTGGCTAGGGGGGAATTCGAAATATATGTTTATGCTTGCATTTTGATTTGATTACTTCTAATTGCGTTTCATAAGTTGTGGATTCAATTTGTTTAACCGTTTGATTGATAACTTATTTATGTATGTTTATTGAGAATGCGCGCTTAATTTTCATGCATGAATATGACGCTAGAATATAAGTGAGTTTCACCTAATAGTTACGAACTTATATTCACAAGTAGTGGAGGTTGCTTATAAACAATCGCGTTAAACAAATTCTTGGCATAAGTTTCATGCAATCATAGTAACGAATGCCTCGTCAACACTTATAATTTTCATAGAGCGTAATGATTCTTGCTTGTACCTCTTCTATGCATTCATGTTGAGGACTTGTGGGGAATGTTTTGAATTGTCGCATGCATCATCCAATTCAATAACGTTAGGAAGATTTGAAGGATAATTAGTGCATCACGGTTAACTTGGGGTGTTGAGTATCATAGTTTATTGAAATGCAATTGGAAATCATTTTATTATGCAAGTATAACATGTATGGAGATGAACCCCTTAGCTAGCCTTCATTCCATTCAATTCTATCACACATTCACATTTACATTTTGCTTTTACTTACAATCTGTTCTTTTAGTTTAAATTCGTCAAAACCTAACCCCCCCTTTACTTTCTTGTTCTTTAGTGTTTAGACTTTGTTTAGTTTATGTTTTAAAGTGTTTTGATTCAATTTATTTCCCAAAATTCGTCCAAATTCACCAAAGTGCTCAAAACTGCCCAGAAAGTGATTTTAAGGCTGTTTTGAGTGTTTTGGGTGATGTTTGAGTCTTTTGGTTTGTTTTAGTGTTTTAAAGTTTAGTTTTGCATTCTTTGAGTCTAGTATAGTGTTTTATATTGTTATTTTACGTTTGAATCAAGCCATAATCCTAAATTCGTCCAACATTGGGGTTAAGGTCAGAAACTGCCTAGTTAGTGTTTTTAGGCAGTTTTGAGTCTTTTGAACTTGTTTTGAGTCCTTTGAGTCTTTGTGAACGTTTTTAACTTTGTTTTTATGTTTTTGAGTCAAATCCAAGTGGTTAACAATCCCTCCTAATCCCCGGTCTAGAACGATCCCTACTTATACATATACTACAATTTGACGAAAAGAGGGTTTAATTTGTGTGCGTATAATTCTCGCATCAAAGCAAGACATGGCAATTGCTAATCTTCAACCTCAAATAGCGAATCTTACTTGTCAGTTATCACAGTATGCCGAAGGGTCCACAATGCAAAGTGTCCCTACATTTGATGCTTCTTATAGGCAAGAATATCAAGCAAATCAATGTGCACAAAGAGATTGGAGTGATCATTCAAACTCTATGTGGTGGGAATTTCAACAAGTTGAACACAAAGGATATTGGCAGCCATATGAAGAGTTCAATTCAACGCCTATGCAGCCACCACAACCTCATATACAATATGCGCAACCAAACTCAGGTTCGTCAATAGATTATAATCAAATTCTTAATGAATTAATTTCTTTGGTGCAGGGCTCACAAAATCAAATTAAGGAGGCTCAACAAGGAGAATATTGGCAGCCATATGAGGAGTTTTATACAACACCTATGCATCCACCACAACCTGCCCAAACAAATTCAAGTACGTCTTTATATAATGATAAGGTTATTAAGTTACTCACCAATTTGTCTCAGGGGCAAGAAAATCAAAACAAAGCAATGCAAAATCAAGACAAAAGGTTGGACCACTTGGAAAAGCAAATTGCGCAGATAGTGGAGTTCGTAGGACAATTTCGAGACCAAGGCAAACTCCTTATTTCAACCATTGCAAATCCGAAGGGAGGATTTGAAACTGCCAAGGAAATCCTCTTGAGAAGTAGCGAGGAGTTTGGAACAGACCCTAAACCATCAAAATCAAATTACAAGGAAGATGAAAGATTGCAATTTGAGGAAGAGGAACACACCCAACCCACGGCAAGGGTGGAAACACCTTTGCCACAGGCACCTATTGCTCCTATGCCATCCAATTCAGGTAAGGTTGTTCCAAGTTTAATTATTTTTAACCCCGTTCCACCAAATGTCCCTATTTCTTGCAGGTTCATGAATTCCAAGGAAGAAGAAAGTGAAAAAGACATCTTGGTAGCCCTTCCAAAGGTGCAAAGTATGAAATATCAAGAATTCGTGAAAGAGGATGTTCTTGAGGCAAACATCCTCAAAGAAGTTAAATTTTATGACACAGGACAAGGACCAATCCTCACACCAAATCTGGCCGAGTGCAAAGTCCCTGAAACGTTCAAAGAAGATGTGTTTATCCTTGAGTTCTTATTGGAGCACATAGGTAAGCCACCTCCTCCAATTTCAATTTCGTTTTATACTAACAGGTTGTTGATGATTCAGGCACCCAATCTTGAATTTAAACCATTACTGGATCATTTCAAGTATCACCTTCCATTCAAAGATCAATTCCATGCCGTGGGCTCCAATGAAGTTTAAAGAGAGGTATCGTCCGGCTGGAAGACGTTAAAGCAAGCGCTTCTTGGGAGGCAAACCATGCATTCAAATAAAGAAGATCTAGGAATATCCGGCTCCACAACCAAATTTGCGTTCCTAAACCCTACTCTTTATTGCTTTTACTTTGCCATGATTGTCATGTTTGTTAGTTGTATTATTTGTTTGTTTGTTTGTGAGTCTATGCTTAAAACATTGAGGACAATGTTTGGTAAACAAGCTGTTTTTGCATGATTTTCGTGGGATTTTATCACCTATCACTTCTAAAGTTGTTATTCACTGTTTTTAAGTGTTTTTAGTGTGTTTTGAAGTATTCTTATGTGTCTTAAACAGAAAATCCGAAAATTTGAAAAAAAAAATCGAAAAAGAGTGTTTTAAAAACCCAAAAAGAGTTGTTTTTGTTTTTATGTTTGTTTGTGTCTTAGGATACCTTCCAACACAATGATGAGGATTTGGTTTTTAATCGCAAGACTATTAAAGAAAGTTACAAACATGGATGGAAGTTTGATATGCTCTTTGGTTCATGCTTAGTTGTAGTTGACATTTACAAATTGACATGAAATCACAAAGGAAAAAATCAGTTTTTGTAACATGCTTGAAGGAAGGAACTCAAACTAACGCTACAACCCTTAGAGACGTGAGCCTAAACATTCTTTGGAGAGTTATTAATCTTGATGTTCTTGTTTTCTAAGTCGTTGCAAGATCTCATTAATCTTTGCTTGGTTGCTACTTAGAATGTGTTTTATCACTATAGTTCCAAATACTACAACTCATGCCCATTTCATTCAAAGCATAAAATTGAGTGCATAACATAAAACAAGATGAAGTTGTTTAGTTAAAACCAGAGCCAAAAAGCCTTACCCTTTCAATATGTATTGTATGTTAACCCCTTTGAGCCTTTGTTAGCCCACGTTATCCTTACCTAGCCTAGAATAGGACTATCCATACCCTTGTTCTTAAAGTATAGTAAAGCATGACTTAGAAGGAATTCCTTTTGATCTAAAAATTGCAGAAAAACAAGTGTGGGGGAAGGATTTTCGTGGGAATCCATGAAGTTGTATGGTTGATGCTACTTAGTTATGTTGTTTCCTTGCATTTAGTTACTTAATTACTATCTATTTCAGTCTTTTAAGCTATTTTCGTATGTTTTTAGGTCGTAATGGCAAAAGGAGCAAGAAAGTGCATTTTGAGGCTATTTGGAGCAGTTTTGGGCATGAATTGGATAGCTTAACTATGGAGCAATGTGGATGGACGAAATTCAAGTCAAGAGACGCTAGGAAAGGCTAAAAATCTGGAGAAAGAAGTCCCAATGCAAAGAAGATAAGGAAAGAGCAAGAAATAAGGAACTGATAGGGGCATATTTATGCACCTTAGTTTAGCTTGTTCTTGTGCATTTATAGTGTTTTTCCTTAGTAAAGTAGTCTTTTAAGCTAGTTTTATGCATTTTCAGGATTTAAGGGCAAAGTATGCAAAATGATGCATTTTGGAGCCTTTTGGAGCAAATTAGAGCTTGGAATGGATATGATATGCTTGGAGCCAAGAGGATGGACGAAATTGAAGACTTGGAGATGATGATTCCTACTTGAACAAGGTTTCCTAGTTGAAGTAGGAAAGTTAAATCCCAATGGCCTCAAGTTGCAGCAACAAAGAAGCTTTCCAAGTCCAAGAAGGAGAAGAATTCCAAGATGAAGAAGGATTAGCTTTCCTAATCCTAATGCACAAGGTTTTCAGCCACAAAGAGGAGTCCTAAACACTTTAGGACACCTTATCCTAATCCTAGAGGGATGCCATGCACTTTACCTTATCTTGGAGGGTTTCTAGAAGCCTTAGATGCCCTATCCTATCTTTGCTGTGGGTTTTATCCAAATCCCCTTAGTTTTTAGGCTTTCTAGAAGCCCTAACATTATCCCTACAAAGGTGCCGCACCCTTATCTCTTTTTCCCTACAAATTTGGCCCTTAAAACATGATTCTAGGAACCTTATCTTATCTCCTACAAAAGTGGCGCCCCAAATCCTTCTAGAAGTGCTAATTTCTGCCCTATCCTTTAGTGCCGCACCTATCCCTTCTAGAAAGCTGCTTTCCCTTGCCTTGCAAGGCATTCTAGAAGCCTTATCACCTCATCTCCTTACCTGCCGCACCTAGGAAGCATTATCCCTTTGTATTTCTGATTTCTAAGCCTATTTCCTTGTGGATTTGGGTTATTCAAGTCCATATCTGATTACCCTAGGGTTTTAAGTGCCTATATATACTCATATTAACCCCTAGATCAGATCACCACCTCTCATACACATTCATTCATTCCAAAAATTCGTCCAACCCTCTCCACACCCTTGCCGCAGCCACCAAACACCTTTCTCCTTAGTTTTAAGCTTTGCCGCACTATCCCATCCCTCCTAAACACTACCCTACCATCACACATCCATTCCTCCATACAAATACAACCCAAAACCTGTCCTTAGACCTTGTGCCGCAACAAAGAGGAGGAGAGGAGGGCTTGGAAGTTCATGCAATTCAAGTTCGAGTGGCTGGAATATTTAGGTGTTTCCTCTCCTTTGATTTCAATGTTTAAATTTATTTCTCTTTGTCTTGTACGTATGAGGAACTAAACCCTCCCTTGGCTAGGGGGGGATTCGAAACCATGAACATACTTGCTATATGATTTGATTACTTCTAATTGCGTTTCATAAGTTGTGAATTCAATTTACTTATCTATGTGAATTACATTGATTTGTGTGTGTTGGTTGAGAGTGCACGCTTAATTATCATGCATAAATTGGATGCTAGGATATAAGGAAATTTCACCTAATCGTTATGGAATTATATTCACAAGTAGTAAAGGTTGATGATCTCAATCGCGTTAAGTAAATTCTTGGCATAAGTTTCATGCAATCATAGTAACAAGTGCTTCGTCAATGCTTATGGTTTTCATAGAACTTAATGATTCTTGCTTGTATCTCTATTATGCAATCATTTAGGGGACTGGTGGGGAATGTTTTGGGCTGTCGTATGCAATCATCCAATTCAATAACGTTAGGAAAATCTGAAGGTTAATTTAAGCGAACCTAATTAACTTGGGGCGTTGAGAATTCATGGGTTATTGAAAAGCAATTGGAAATCGTTTTATATGCAAGTATAACATGTGTGGAGATGAACCCCTTAGCTAGCTTCCCATCCATTCAACTCCATCAAATTCGTTTTACAATCTGTTCTAATTTAAAAAGTTTGTTTTGTTTTTAAATTCGTCCAAAACCAATCCCCCTTTACTTTGTTGAGTCATAATAGTTAGAAATCACTTTAGTTTGTGTTTTTAAGTGTCTTAGGTCAAAGTAAAACCAATTTTCGTCCAAAGTTGTGTCTAGTGTTCAAAACTGCCGAGATTGTGTTTTTAAGGCAGTTTTGAGTGTTTTGGTGCTGTTTTGAGTCTTTTGATTTGTTCTGGTGCTTTAAAGTTTAGTTTTGCATTCTTTGAGTCTAGTATAGTGTTTTAAACTTGTTTTTACGTATTTGAGTCAGTTTTCAAGTGATTTTGCAATCCCTCCTAATCCCCGGCCTAGAACGATCCCTACTTACATACTTACTACAATTGATAAAAAGAGGGTTAATTTGTGTGCGTATAATTCTCACATCAGGAACCTTATCCAAATTTCCTGATCTTATCCAAACCTTATCCAACCTTTTCTTATCTTATCCTATCCTAATCTTTTCCTACCTTAATTACAACTTCAAAGAGGCCCTATTTTCGGATCTAGAAGCCCTATTTTGGTGCATTAAGTTTATGCCACATGTAACCCTTCTAGAAGTTCTAGAATCTGCCACAAGGACCGTTCCTTGTTTTAAGTTAGTTTAGAGTCTATAGAGTCTATTTTAGTGTTTTTTTTAGTCTTAATTGTGTTGATTAGCATCCCTTCTAATCCCCGGCCTAAAACGATCCCTACTTTCATATATTACAATCATAGGGTTTTAATTTGAGTGTTAAAATATTTCACATCAAAGAAGAATCTCCTCCTTCATTTGGTGTTGTGGATAGGAAGCAACAAGAGTTTTAAAACGTTCATAATAAGTTGGAAATGATTCACCTTGGTTTTGCTGAATGCCACTAATCCTTTTGCGTAAAAGAATGACTCGAGAAGTTGGGAAAAACTTCTCCAAAAACACCCGTTTCATACTCTCCCATGATGTGACAGTTCCGGGGGCTAGTTCATACAACCAATCTTTAACCTTTTCCAAGAGAGAAAAGGGAAAAGCCTTCATCTTCAAAATGCTCCCATCAACATTCACCGGGGTCATACTTGAGCAAACTGATAGGAGCATATTCATGCGACTTAATTAGCTTGTTCTCGTGCATTTGTGTTGTGTTTACTTAGTTATTTTAGTGTTTAAGGCCACTTTTGTGTATTTTCAAATTATAAGGCCAAAGTGTGCAAGAAGATGCAAATTGGAGCTTTTTGGAGCAAAAGAGGAATGAATTAGTTGAAGACTTGAAGAAACGATGAATTCCTACTCCAACGATGAATTCCTACTCCGACGATGAATTCCTACCAAAACGAGGATTCCTACTCAAACAAGGATTCCTACTTGAAGTAGGAAAGTTAACCCTAAGTTTCCCGTTTTGGTAACCTTTCCTAATCTTAAACGTCCGTATTTTCTAGCCACTTTAACGGCCTTGTATGCACTTTAGGACACAAAACAAAGGCCCTAGCCCACTTTAAAGCCCAAGCCGTACCTTTTGTCTTCTTTCCTTCCCTTGCCGTGCAAGGGGGGGCATTTGTGTCCAATATCATTCACTTAAACCCTATTTCCCTCTCCTAACCTAACCCTAGCCGCACCCTATTCTGATTTATTCACTTTCATTCATATTTTATTTCACCCTAACTCACCCTAGCCGTCACCCCACAATCATCTTAGCCGTACCCTTTTAGTTTAACCCTAGTCGACCTAATTCATTCCATTCATTCAAATTTAAATCAGCCATTCACCATAATTCCCTCTCAGCCGCAAGTCCCCATCCATATTTCACCCTAAGTCTTCTAAATCCATCTCAGCCGCACCCTTTAATTCACCCTAGAATCTCATTCGTTCATTCCATTCATTCAGCCACTTTCACACACAAAAAAACCCCCTAAGCCGTCACTTCCCTTGGCTCCCATTCATTCTTAGAAACCGTAGCCACCATCATTCACATATACCTCCCTAATCCGCAGCCACCATCACCCATAACCCATTCAACCCATGCATCCACCACCCATTCTAGCCCTTCCTACCACCTTGCCGCAGCCATCTCCACCATTCCAGCCACCTTCCACACCTCCACACACCTTCCACAACCCTTGCCGCACCACCAAACCACCCTAAACCCATCTATAACCCAGAAACTCATCCCAAATCATCCAAAACCATCTCTGCCGCAGCAAGGAGAAGAAGAAAGAGGAGTTTGGACGCGCAGAAATTCAAGTGGATTTGTTGTGCATTCTAGGTGTAACCAATCCTTCGTTCTTTATGTTTAAATTCAATTGTATTTCTCTTTTTGTGAACATGAGAGGCTAAACCCCTATTTAGCTAGGGGGTGATTCGAAACCATGTTTATGCTTGCAATATGATTTGATTACTTTTGGTTGGAATTTCATGTATTGTGGATTCAATTTGTTTAACTGCTTGATCGATAACTTATTTGTGTATGTTTGTTGAGAGTGCACGCTTAATTTTCATGCATGAATGTGACGCTAGAATATAAGTGAATTTCACCTAATAGTTATGAACTTATATTTACAAGTAGTGGAGGTTGCTTATAAACAATCGCGTTAAATGAATTCCTGGCAAGAGTATCATGCTTTTCATAGTTACAAATGCCTTGTCGATGCTTATGATTTCCAAAGAACGTAATGATTCTAACTTGTATCTTTATCATGCTGTTCATATAGAGAACTTGTTAGGAATAATTTGGTTGCGATGCATATTCATCCAATTCAATGATTCTAGGGAAATCTGAAGGTTAATTTAAGCGGACCTAATTAACTTGGAGTGTCGAGTTTCATAATTCATCGAAAGACCAATTGAAAATCAAATTGTATGCAAGTCTGACATGTGTGGAGAAGAACCTTCTAGCTAGCATTCCATCCATATTTTCATCCAATTCATATTTACATTCTGCCTTTAAATTACAATCTGTGCAATTAGTTTAATTTCGTCAAAACCTCAATCCCCCTTTATTTTAGTGTCCAATTTAGTTAGAAAGTGTCTTAGTTTGTGTTTTTAAGTGTTTTGATTCAAGTTTTTACCCAAATTCGTCCAAATTCACCAAAGTGCTCAAAACTGCCCAGAAAGTGTTTTTAAGGCAGTTTTGGTGCTGTTTTGAGTTTTTTGATTTGTTTTAGTGTTTTTATTGTTTAGTTTTGCATTCTTTGAGTCTAGTTTAGTGTTTTAACCTTTGTTTTAAGTTTTTGAGTCAGTTACCAAGTGATTTTGCAATCCCTCCTAATCCCCGGTTAAGAACGATCCCTACTTATACTTATACTACAATTGTCACAAGAGGGTTTTAATTTGTGTGCTTATTTAGTTCGCATCACAAACAACCTCAAACTCCTTCAAGTGCTTATTAGGATCTTCCATGGACAACCCATGGAACTTAGGAATATGGTGCAATAAGCTAGACTTGAATTCAAACTCGTCGGTTTTGTCTGGGTCTGTCCTTGGATATTGAATGCATAGAGGCATGGCATTATCCAATCCCGAAGCAGACAGCTCCTTGATTGTTCGATTGTCGACTGCCATAGCTTGTTCTTCCTAAAAAATCTAAGCCGTGGCCTCCTCTCCCAGTTGTACTTTGTCTTCTTCAAGATCTGGTGCAGGTTGAGGTGGTTGAGGCTCTTGTTGATTCTTCTTCCTTCTCAAAGTTCGCTCGAAATCGTCGTCAAAGTCTAAGATATTCTTATGAACCGGTTGAGAACTTCGAGTCATAAACTAGTACCTAAAAACAAAACACAAACAAAAAGAAATAACAAGGGATTAGCAAAGTTGCTAATCCCCGGCAACGGCGCCAAAATTTGATGCGAAAATTAACTTAACGCACAAATTAACCCTCTTTTGACAATTGTAGCATATAAGTAAGTAGGGATCGTTCTTAAACCAGGGATTAGGAGGGATTGCTAAACACTTTAAACTGACTCAAGTAAATAAAACAAAGCTTTTAAACACTTAACTCAACTCAAAAGACTCAAAACAAGTTCACAAGACTCACAATGAGCTGAAAACACTCAAATCTGCCTAAAAAACACAAACTGGGCAGATTTGACTCCAAACACAAAATTGGACGAAATTTGGTTCTAACTTGACTCAAAACTCTTGAAAACACAATCTAAAACATAATCTAACTAGTTAGACACTCTAGAATAAATGGGGATTTGGTTTTGGACGAAAATAAAACAAACAAAGCAAGACTTTAAACTAGGCAGATTTGGACGAATTTGATGGAACTAAGCGGATGATGGGCTAGCTAGGAGGTCTTTCTCCACACATGGCATACTTGCATACAAAACAATCAACAGTTGCTTATTCAATGAATCATGAACCTCAACACCCCAAGTTAATTAGGTACGCTTAAATTAACTCTCAGATTTTACTTAGGTCATTGAATTGAATGGAATTAGCGCATTGTAGTCAAATTATTCCTCAAAAGTTCTCTACATGAAAGCGCATAATAGAGAAACAATAAAAGATCATTAAATTCTAAGAAAATCGTAAGTGTTGACGAGGCATTCGTAACTATGAAAGCGCATGATACCTATGCCAAGAAATTTACTTAACATGATTGTGACTAACTGATAGGAACATATTTAGGCGACTTAGTTGGCTTGTTCTTGTGCATTTACGTTGTTATTTCTTAGTTCTTTAAGTCTTTTAAGCCATTTTCGTATGTTTTCAGGTTCTAAGGGCTAAAGGAACAGAGAAGTGCATTTTGGAGCCTTTTGGAGCATTTTTGGGCTAAGGATGGATAGCTTGTGCTTGGAGCCAAAGTGTTGGACGAAATTGAAGACCAAGTGAGCCTAGAATCGAAGGAAGAAGGAGGAATCAAGATTTGGAAACCAGTTTCCATTATGGGGAGTTTCTATTCTTGATAGGTTTCCAATTGTGCAAGTTTCCAAATAATGTTGGTTGCCTAAATCACATGTTCTAGAAGCCCTAGACATGTCCTAAAGTGTGCCGTGAGTTACCTTCCTTTTCTCTCCAAATTTCTGAATTTAAATCCTTTCTCTTTTCTTGCCGTGCACTTCCCTTGACCTTTCCTCTTCCTTGCCGTGCAAGGGGCCTTGTTCCTTGTTTTAAACCATTTAAACACATTCCTATTTCATACCTAGCTCAGCCATAACTCACATACCCTTTCTATACCAAAATTCTTGCCTAATTTCAGAAATAAAAAGCATCCCTTTTCTTACAAACCCTTGCCGTGCAAGGGGGATAGTTCTTTCCTATTTCCTTGCATTAAAACACATTCCTTTTGTGTTTTATTCCCTTGCCGCACCTATTCACCACTTTCCCTTAAATTTCTGATTTGATTTCCTATTTAAAAGAGCTTTTGACTTAATTTCTGATTACCTAAATAACCTAGGGTTTTAATTCCTGAAATCCTATTAATAAACCTCCTTGTTGCAGCCACAAAAGATTCATTCATTCACCATTCACGCCAGAAATTCATCCCTTCCCTCTAACACATCCATACTTCACCATTCTCCATATTTTCTGCCAAAAACCAACCCCTGCCGTCCCTTACATCCATCCCAAACCTAAATCCATCATTCTACATCATCCACAACCCCCTAAACTCACCAAAAAACCCTTGTGCCGCAGCAATTAGGAGAGGAAGGAGGCCTTGAACGTTTCATGCTTGCAGATTGGGGCGTTCTTAGGTGTACTTCGTTCTTGTTTTCAATGTTTACTTTGTTATTACTTTCTGAGTTTGCTGTAATCATGAGTGGCTAAACCCCTAATTAGTTAGGGGAAAGTTTGAAGCCATGAACATGTTTGAGATATGAATTGATTTCTTCCAATTGTGATTTGTTAAGTTGTGATTGCAATTCAATTATCTGTTTTATTCAAAACTTGTTCTTGTATGTTGATTAAGGATGCATACTTAGTTTTCATGCATGAACTTGATGCTAGTTTAGTTTCACCGAATCGTCACAAGTTTATAAACATGAGTAGTGAAGGTTGCTAGTCACAACCGCGTTAATTGAATTCTTGGCAAGAGTATCATGCATTCATAGTTACAATTGCCTCGTCAACACTTATGATTCTCATAGAGCATAATGATCTCTCACTGTATCTCTTCTATGCATTCATGTTGAGGACCGTTGGAGAATAATTTGAATTGTCGCATGCATCATCCAATTCAATGACATAAGGAAATCTGAGGGTTAATTAGTGCATCACGGTTAACTTGGGGTGTTGAGCATCATAGTTAGTGAAAAGCAATTGGAAAGTCGATTCATATACAAATATGTCATGTGTGGTGAATGGACCTCTAACTAATCCATCCATCATCTTGTTTCCAAAATTCGTTTTACAATCTGCCGAGTTTTATAACTTGTTTTGTTATTTCAATTTTCGTCAAATCAAAACCCCCCCCCTTTACTTTCTTGTTTTATAGTGTTTAGAATCTGTTTAGTTTGTGTTTTAAAGTGTTTTGAATCAAACCATAATCTTAAGTTCGTCCAAAATTGTGTTTAAGGTCAGAAACTGCCTAGTTAGTGTTTTTAGGCAGTTTTGAGTCTTTTGAACTTGTTTCGAGTCCTTTGAGTCTTTGTGAACGTTTTTAACTTTGTTTTTATGTTTTTAAGTCAGTTTAGAGGTTTTAGTAAGCCCTCCTAATCCCCGGTCCAGAACGATCCCTACTTGCATCCTTACTACAATTTGACAACAAGAGGGTTAATTTGTGTGCTTAACTATTTTCGCATCAAATTTTGGCGCCGTTGCCGGGGATTAGCTGTGACATCCCGTCCCGGAAATACCGAAATGTACGTATGAAATTACAATTTTACCCCTAGTGTGCTTTCGTCACGTTTTGGTTGTTTGTTGTGTTGTGGCATGTGTTTGGAACCTCACACACTCCCACACACACACGGACACTATCCTTCTCTCTCTCCCTCTGTCTTCTCTTTCTCCCGAGTCCTCTATCCTTCTTCTTCTTCCTAAAAACGTACGGACCAACACACATACCCCTCAAACCGTGACAGATCGAGGAAACTAAGGACACCATTCAACTCGTGAGGTCGAGGCGAGCACAACCATACCATTTTCAGGTAGGAACCTCAACGTTTTCACGTCGAATTCACAAGCCCCGATTTATGTACTGTTCATGCAAAATTTATACGTTGAGTTTTTGGGATTTCTAAGCTCATAGGTAGCTTGGTGGTGTCCCAAGGAGCCTCGGAGTGCTTCGTTGGACGAAATTGGACGTCGGAATCGTCCTACTCGAAGTTGGCCGGTTTTGGTTGTTTGCACAGGTAAGATTTCGTAATTTTTAGCCTTTAAAAGTGGTCCAACGTGATTCTTCTAGTCTAGGGCTTTCTTTTGGTCCAAGAATTATAGAAAATGGTTGAGAAACGAAGGAGATTAGTAAGTTTAAAGTTTTTCCCAGTTTCCGGCGACCGGAGTCCGGCGAGGGTAGGCCGGAGAAGAAAGGGGAATATTCCGTCAAGTTTGACGGAATATTCCTAACGGCAGTGACGGTATCCGGTTAGATTTGACGGAATATTCCGTCAGTTTAACGGAATATTCCTGACGGCGTCTGTTGACACCGTCAGTGTGCCTGGCACGTGGCCGCGCGTGGGGGGCGCGTAGGTCCGTGCCTGTGCTGGCGCGTGCGGGGTCCAAAAATTATTTTAAAAATATGGTTGTGATCCTGAGGTTGTGTAGAGCACGTTGGTATATTCATTTGTCCATTTTGAGCAGTGTATGAGAAGTTATTACGAGAAACGGGTTATGTGCTTTAAAGTTAACGTTTTTATAGTTGTTTCGCATTTAGGTGACACGTACCCAGAGGACGAGCGTGCACACGCGAGGCAGGGGGGCTACGACCCTTCTACATACCAGTGAGTGGGCTTTTGTTTTCCGTATATACCTATATACATTTATATTCCCAGAAATTGATTTAAAAAGGGTTATTTGCCTTATGCCATGCATGTTATTATTATCGTTTATGCATCATCACATTTATTAGTAGTGGCATGCATATACATATTTATATGTGGGTGCTGTGGAGGCATAGGTAAGTGCCAGGTAAGCGTTAATTAACGATTGCATTAATTAGTGGTTAGAGATGCTTAGAGAGCTCATAACCTGCACCCCCGGTGTTAGTGCTCCCGCCCAGAGTAGGGCACAGTCCTTCACGTGTTGTTCACCTCCCGCACCATACGCTCAGCTTGGATCCAAGCTAGGTGCATAGGCCTGTCGTACAGACCACAATAGGTGGTTCCGACTCGTAGGTGACCCGCGATTATTCGCACAGCCTTCACGTGATCGTAGCACTAGAGCGTATATATATGTTACACCCAGGCTTGTCGTACAGACCACTTTAGGTGGTTCCGACTCGTGGGCAGGTTTAGATATTGAGATTGAGATTTGAGCTCTAGATGCAGCCGTACAGGTCACGTTAGGTGACTCCGGCTGCCAGATTACATGATATTGATATGGTTATACCTGGGCACTTGCATATCACTTTGAGATTGTGGCATGGCATATCTTGAGCATGATTGGTATACCCTTGAGCATGTTTTGCATGTCTATACATACGTACATATGTTATCTTTCTGGGAAGTATACAGGTTTTACGGCGAGGGGTTAGAAAGTATTTTGTAAATGGTTTTAGAAAGAATTGTTTTTGCCCACTCACGCTTTTGTTTTGCGCCCCTCCAGGTTCTAGTTGCTTAGCCGTTGCGGTGGTTTCCCTTGTGAGCTTTTCGGCGTTCTGACAGACACTCCACATTGTAGGGTCGCCTTCGGGCGTACTACTGTTGTCGTTTTATTTGGACTGCTATAGACCTGCTCTGAATTTGTATCGCACTAACTAGCACTCATTCTAGTACTTGTATGCTATTTTTTAATTATTCGTACTTTTATATTACTACTTATTAGCTTCCGCACGTGCACATGGCTACGTCACCTTTGTGTGACGGCCAGCACGCTCCGATCTCGGTCGGGGTGTGTCAGTTTGGTATCAGAGCCTAGGTTTGGCAGTCCTGTGTCCTTGTGAGTATTCTAATAATTTTGGTGTCTTCTGTCAGAACTATGCCGCCTCGTCGGGAACCCCGTTGCTCTTCTGAGCCTATGTTCCCCGATATTACTCAGTTGGGGGAAGCTTTTGCTACAGCCCTTCAGGCAGTGATGCGCCCTCCCCAGAGGACTCCTCTGGAGACCATGTACAATCTGAAGTTGGATAAGTTTAAGGGCAGTGAGGGACCCGAGAGCGCAGAGCGCTGGCTAGAACACATAGAGAAGACTTTCCGGGTGCTGCATAATCAGGGGAACTTGCCTATGGAGAGGTGGGTCGAGACGACCGCTTGGTTTCTAGATACGGAGTCGGCAGCTTGGTGGGAGCAGGAGCTTCGTAGGTTGACTCCGGATCAGAGGATTGATTGGAACGTGTTTACGGGGTTGTTTAGGAGAAGATATGTACCCCCTGAGTACATTGACCGCAAGAAGCAGGAGTTTTCCGAACTGAAACAGCGGAAGATGTCAGCGAATGAGTACTACCGTAAGTTTACGGACTTGTCCCATTATCACCCTGATGTCGCTGGTAATCCGGTGGAGATGCTCCGTCTTTTCCGTCTGGGCACCAGGAAGAAGTGGCGTTCTATGGCGTCTACGGTCCACAGCGAGACTTATCGGGACTTCTATGAGATACTACTGAGGATCGAGGACTCCGAGAATATGTCGAGCGATACTGATGAAGAGAAGGACGGCAACCAGAAGAAAGATGACAAAGGCAAAGGTCAGGCATCGCTCGGGGCCCGTCAGACTCAGAGCTTCAAGAGAGGTGGAGCTAGTTCTAGTTCTTCGAGTGGTGGCTTCAGTGCCACTGGGCAGGGTCGTGGAGGTAGATTTTCTGGTGGCGCTAGAGGCCAGAGGCAGGGCGATGGTGGGCGAGGCAGAGCCCCTATTTGCCGCAGGTGTAACAACCGACATTTCGGTGAGTGTAGACGTGGTAGCAACGGTTGTTTCACATGTGGACAGGTAGGACATAGAGCGGCAAATTGTCCCCAGGGTCAGCAGCAGCAGAAACCACAGCAGACCTTTATGCCACCGCCTGCACCACTCCAGCAGATCCAGGGTCCTAGTAGTTACGGCCAGACGGGTCGAGGTGGTGCTTACCACTATCAGGGTGATGCTGTCCCTTATGCTCCGGGGCAGTATCAGTACCCTCAGGATCCCTATTCCCAGGGTGGCTATCCCCAGTATTCGGGCGGCTATATGCCGTATCCTCCAGCCCCAGCGGGTGGTTCACAGTGGTATCAGGGAGGACAGTATCAGCAGGGGGAGATTGCCACTAGCAGTGCAGGATCTTCGAGACAGTCAGGCCAGCCCAGTCAGGGGCGTGGTGCTCAGGGACGCGGTGTTCAGGCGAGCCGAGGCCGCGGTGGGCGTCAGCAGGGACAGGGGCGTCTTCACAATATTTCTCTGCAGGACGCTCAGAACAACCCAGACTTGATTATGGGTACGTTGAACATTCTTGGTTGTTTTGCTAGAGTCTTAATTGATTGTGGAGCTACACATTCCGTAATTTCTCATACATTTGCTCAAGCGACGCAACCTCGCCCCACACCCCTAGGGTATGATTTAGAGTTTGTTATGCCTAGGGGAGAGAGTTGCGTTGTAGATTGTGTGTACCCGGGGTGTCCAGTGATCGTAGAGGGTGTTGCTTTGTCAGCCGATCTTATCCCGTTAGATATTGTGGACTTTGATGTGATTCTGGGCACGGATTGGTTGCACTTCTATCGTGCCAACATTGACTGTTATGGAAAAGTGGTTACGTTTCACCGACCTGGACTACCTGTGGTTACCTTCGTGGGTGAGCAGAGTGGGGTGAGATATGGCGTTATTTCGGCGCTACGAGCGAAAAAGTTGTTAACTAAGGGTTGTCAGTGGTATCTGGCTCATGTGGTGCTGGATGAGGTTGTTACTAGCAGAATAGAGGATGTGAAAGTGGTCAGACACTTCCCTGATGTATTTCCTGAGGATTTACCTGGGTTACCCCCAGATCGAGACGTAGAGTTCACCATTGAGTTGATTCCAGGTACCAATCCTATTTCTTTAACTCCTTATCGTATGGCTCCTGCGGAGTTAAGGGAATTGAAAGTTCAGCTGCAAGAGTTAGTAGATAAGGGATTTATCCAGCCTAGTACTTCGCCTTGGGGTGCTCCAGTGTTGTTTGTGAGGAAGAAGGATGGAACTTTGAGACTGTGCATCGACTACAGGCAACTCAATCGGGTGACGATTAAAAACCGTTATCCATTGCCTCGTATCGATGATTTGTTCGATCAGCTGAGAGGTGCTTGCGTGTTCTCTAAGATAGACTTGAGGTCTGGTTACTATCAGCTGAAGATCAGTAGGGATGATGTCCCTAAGACGGCGTTCAGGACTCGTTACGGTCATTACGAGTTTCTGGTTATGCCATTTGGGTTGACGAATGCACCAGCCGCCTTTATGGATTTGATGAACCGAGTATTCCAGCCTTACTTGGATAGATTCGTCATTGTCTTCATTGACGATATTCTGGTGTATTCTAAGTCGAAAGCGGAGCATGTTCGACATCTTACTTTGGTGTTGAAAAGGTTGAGGGAACACCAGTTATATGCTAAGTTTAGCAAGTGCCAGTTCTGGTTAGACCAAGTTGCGTTCTTGGGACACGTCATTTCTGCTCAGGGTATTTTGGTTGACCCTCAGAAGGTTGCAGCGGTAGAGAGTTGGGAGCAACCGAGAACCGTCACCGAGGTGAGAAGTTTCCTTGGTTTGGCAGGGTATTATCGGAGATTCGTTAAGGATTTTTCGGTGATTGCCTTACCACTGACGAGGTTAACGAGGAAGGATGTCAAATTTGAGTGGGATGATAGGTGCGAGCGGAGTTTCCAACAGTTGAAGCATTGTCTCACTCATGCACCTGTTTTGGCACTCCCAGACGATAGTGGTGATTTCGAGGTTTATAGCGATGCTTCCTTGAATGGTTTGGGATGTGTATTGATGCAGCATGGTAGGGTGATTGCTTATGCTTCGCGGCAGTTGAAAACTCATGAGAGGAATTACCCTACACATGATTTGGAGTTGGCCGCTATCATTTTTGCGTTAAAGTTGTGGAGGCACTATCTTTACGGAGAAAAGTGCAGGATCTTTACGGATCACAAGAGTCTCCAGTATCTCTTTACTCAGAAGGAACTCAATCTTCGTCAGCGGAGGTGGTTGGAGTTGCTCAGCGATTACGATTGCACGATTGATTATCATCCTGGTCGTGCGAACGTAGTGGCTGATGCACTTAGCAGGAAGTCATAGGGCCGTATTAATGCGTTGTACGCTAGTCGTGCTCCTCTTTTGGTGGACTTGCGTACTACGAGGGTAAGGCTAGAAGCCGAAGATCGAGATGTGGCATTACTTGCTAATTTCCAAGTTAGGCCTATACTTGTTGATCGGGTGCTTGAAGCCCAAGTAACTGATCAGGAGACTCAAGAACTTATTCAAGCTCGAGAGCAAGGAAGGAGGCGAGACCTCAGAGTTCGGGATTCGGATGGCATGTTGATGCTAGAAGGTAGAATGTTCGTGCCTAAGAGTGTGGAGTTGAAGAAAGAAATTCTCGATGAAGCACATATCTCGGCTTATGCCATGCACCCAGGAGCTACTAAAATGTATCATACCATTCGACCGTTTTATTATTGGCCGGGTATGAAGAGGGAGATAGCCGAGTATGTGAGCAGGTGTGCTGTTTGTCAGCAAGTTAAAGCAGAAAGGAAGAAGCCGTTTGGGTTGTTGCAGCCGCTTCCCGTTCCAGAGTGGAAATGGGAAAATATCACCATGGATTTTGTGTACAAGCTCCCGCGTACACATAATGGCTTTGACGGCATTTGGGTGATCGTCGATCGACTCACTAAGTCGGCTCATTTTATTCCTGTGAGAGAGAAGTATTCTCTGAGCCGTTTAGCGGAGTTGTTCATTTCGAAGGTTGTGAAGTACCACGGTGTCCCAGTGAGTATTGTTTCGGATCGAGATCCACGATTTACGTCGAAGTTTTGGGTAGCTTTCCAGGAAGCTTTGGGCACGAGATTACTTTACAGCACGGCGTATCATCCACAGACAGACGGACAGTCAGAGAGAACTATTCAGACCTTGGAGGATATGCTGCGAGCTTCGGTGTTGCAGTTTGGTGACGCTTGGCACCAAAGATTGGATTTGATGGAATTTGCTTACAACAACAGTTTTCATTCGAGCATTGGCATGGCGCCATTTGAGGCCTTGTATGGCAGAGCTTGTCGCACACCGTTATGTTGGTCAGAGGTTGGAGAAAGAGTTTTAGTGGGTCCAGAGATTGTCGAGGAGACTACTCAGAATGTTCAGGTGATTAAGTCTAACCTGAAAGCAGCTCAGGACAGGCAGAAGAGTCTAGCGGATCGGCGTGCTACGGACAGAACATATGAGGTCGGAGATTGGGTATTTCTGAAGCTTTCACCGTGGAGAGGTGTTGTGCGGTTCGGAAAGAAGGGGAAACTGAGTCCTAGGTACATCGGACCATACATGGTCACCGAACGAGTTGGTGAGGTAGCTTACAGGTTGGAGTTGCCTCCGGAGTTGGCTAGAGTGCATAATGTTTTTCACGTGTCTATGCTCCGACACTATGTTGCTGATCCATCTCACGTGATACCTCCTCAACCGCTTGAGATTAACCCAGATCTGACGTATGATGAGGAACCGGTGACGATCATTGATTGGAAAGAGAAGGTTTTGAGGAACAAGACAGTGAATTTAGTGAAGGTTTTGTGGAGGAACCATTCAGTTGAGGAAGCTACGTGGGAGACAGAAGATCGGATGAGGGATTTGTATCCCCGGTTGTTCTTTGACCACTAGGGGTTGTTATTTGGTTGTTTTGAATTTCGGGACGAAATTCTTTTAAGGTGGGAAGGTTGTGACATCCCGTCCCGGAAATACCGAAATGTACGTATGAAATTACAATTTTACCCCTAGTGTGCTTTCGTCACGTTTTGGTTGTTTGTTGTGTTGTGGCATGTGTTTGGAACCTCACACACTCCCACACACACACGGACACTATCCTTCTCTCTCTCCCTCTGTCTTCTCTCTCTCCCGAGTCCTCTATCCTTCTTCTTCTTCCTAAAAACGTACGGACCAACACACATACCCCTCAAACCGTGATAGATCGAGGAAACTAAGGACACCATTCAACTCGTGAGGTCGAGGCGAGCACAACCATACCATTTTCAGGTAGGAACCTCAACGTTTTCACGTCGAATTCACAAGCCCCGATTTATGTACTGTTCATGCAAAATTTATACGTTGAGTTTTTGGGATTTCTAAGCTCATAGGTAGCTTGGTGGTGTCCCAAGGAGCCTCGGAGTGCTTCGTTGGACGAAATTGGACGTCGGAATCGTCCTACTCGAAGTTGGCCGGTTTTGGTTGTTTGCACAGGTAAGATTTCGTAATTTTTAGCCTTTAAAAGTGGTCCAACGTGATTCTTCTAGTCTAGGGCTTTCTTTTGGTCCAAGAATTATAGAAAATGGTTGAGAAACGAAGGAGATTAGTAAGTTTAAAGTTTTTCCCAGTTTCCGGCGACCGGAGTCCGGCGAGGGTAGGCCGGAGAAGAAAGGGGAATATTCCGTCAAGTTTGACGGAATATTCCTAACGGCAGTGACGGTATCCGGTTAGATTTGACGGAATATTCCGTCAGTTTAACGGAATATTCCTGACGGCGTCTGTTGACACCGTCAGTGTGCCTGGCACGTGGCCGCGCGTGGGGGGCGCGTAGGTCCGTGCCTGTGCTGGCGCGTGCGGGGTCCAAAAATTATTTTAAAAATATGGTTGTGATCCTGAGGTTGTGTAGAGCACGTTGGTATATTCATTTGTCCATTTTGAGCAGTGTATGAGAAGTTATTACGAGAAACGGGTTATGTGCTTTAAAGTTAACGTTTTTATAGTTGTTTCGCATTTAGGTGACACGTACCCAGAGGACGAGCGTGCACACGCGAGGCAGGGGGGCTACGACCCTTCTACATACCAGTGAGTGGGCTTTTGTTTTCCGTATATACCTATATACATTTATATTCCCAGAAATTGATTTAAAAAGGGTTATTTGCCTTATGCCATGCATGTTATTATTATCGTTTATGCATCATCACATTTATTAGTAGTGGCATGCATATACATATTTATATGTGGGTGCTGTGGAGGCATAGGTAAGTGCCAGGTAAGCGTTAATTAACGATTGCATTAATTAGTGGTTAGAGATGCTTAGAGAGCTCATAACCTGCACCCCCGGTGTTAGTGCTCCCGCCCAGAGTAGGGCACAGTCCTTCACGTGTTGTTCACCTCCCGCACCATACGCTCAGCTTGGATCCAAGCTAGGTGCATAGGCCTGTCGTACAGACCACAATAGGTGGTTCCGACTCGTAGGTGACCCGCGATTATTCGCACAGCCTTCACGTGATCGTAGCACTAGAGCGTATATATATGTTACACCCAGGCTTGTCGTACAGACCACTTTAGGTGGTTCCGACTCGTGGGCAGGTTTAGATATTGAGATTGAGATTTGAGCTCTAGATGCAGCCGTACAGGTCACGTTAGGTGACTCCGGCTGCCAGATTACATGATATTGATATGGTTATACCTGGGCACTTGCATATCACTTTGAGATTGTGGCATGGCATATCTTGAGCATGATTGGTATACCCTTGAGCATGTTTTGCATGTCTATACATACGTACATATGTTATCTTTCTGGGAAGTATACAGGTTTTACGGCGAGGGGTTAGAAAGTATTTTGTAAATGGTTTTAGAAAGAATTGTTTTTGCCCACTCACGCTTTTGTTTTGCGCCCCTCCAGGTTCTAGTTGCTTAGCCGTTGCGGTGGTTTCCCTTGTGAGCTTTTCGGCGTTCTGACAGACACTCCACATTGTAGGGTCGCCTTCGGGCGTACTACTGTTGTCGTTTTATTTGGACTGCTATAGACCTGCTCTGAATTTGTATCGCACTAACTAGCACTCATTCTAGTACTTGTATGCTATTTTTTAATTATTCGTACTTTTATATTACTACTTATTAGCTTCCGCACGTGCACATGGCTACGTCACCTTTGTGTGACGGCCAGCACGCTCCGATCTCGGTCGGGGTGTGTCATTAGCAACTTTGCTAATCCCTCGTTAATTCTTTTATTTCTTTTTCATATATTTTCGTTTTAGTTACTGACCTTATTCTTGTTTTTGTTTCTAGGTCCTAGTTTATGACTAGGAGTTCAAAACCTGTTCGTGAGCACATCCTTGACTTTGACGACGATTTTGAGCGGACCTTGAGGAAGCAAAAGCATCAACAAAACCCTAACCCACCGTCTTCTAGCTCTACATCTGAGTTTGACGAAGTAGGTGAGGAAGGAGAGGCCACGGCACAGTTTGTGGAGGAAGTACAAACCATGGCCATGGACAATCAAACCATCAAAGAGCTTTCTGCCTCAGGTATGAACAATGCCGTTCCTTTATGCATACAATACCCCGTAGCAGCTCAAGGTAAGACGGACGAATTTGAACTTAAGTCTAGTTTATTACATCATATTCCTAAATTCCATGGGCTATCCATGGAAGATCCTAACAAACATCTTAAGGAATTTGAAGTAGTTTGCTCAAGTATGACACCCATCAACGTGGATGGGAGTATTTTGAAGATGAAGGCCTTTCCATTCTCACTTATGGACAAGGCCAAAGATTGGTTGTTTGAATTGGCCCCCGGAACTGTCAATTCTTGGGAAAGTATGAAACGTGCATTCTTAGAGAAATTCTTTCCCACTGCAAAGATCATTCTCTTGAGGAAATGAATTAGTGGCATCCAACAAAATCAAGGTGAGTCGTTTCCATCTTATTATGAACGTTTTAAATCACTTGTTGCTTCATGTCCACAGCATCAAATGAAGGAGGAGCTGCTCATCCAATATTTCTACGAGGGACTCCTTCCCATGGAACGTCAAATGCTAGATGCCTCGGCGGGTGGTGCATTAGTGGACAAGACTCCGGTGGATGCCAAAACTCTAATTGCAAACCGAGCACACAATGCTCAACAATATGAAGGTGTTGGGCGAAGAGAGGGGTCACGGCAACAAAGTGTAAATGAGGTAAGTGCAATTTTTGACATTCAATCACAATTGGCTAATCTTACTTCTCTTGTGTCTCAGGTTGTCAAGGGGTCAAAACCACAAGAAAACCAAGTGTGTGGCGTGTGTTCAATGCAAGGGCATCCATCCGAGGCATGCCCTCAGTTGATTGATGCGAAAATAGTTAAGCACACAAATTAAACCCTCTTTTTGTCAAATTGTAGTATATGTATAAGTAGGGATCGTTCTGGACCGGGGATTAGGAGGGATTGTTAATCACTTGGATTTGACTCAAAAACATAAAAACAAAGTTAAAAACGTTCACAAAGACTCAAAGGACTCAAAACAACACAAACACACTCAAATCTGCCTAAAAACCACTTTCTGGGCAGATTTGAGCACAAACACAAATTTGGACGAATTTAAGATTATGGCTTGATTCAAACGTAAAAACACAATATAAAACACTAAACTAACTCAAAGAATGTAAAACTAAACACTTAAAACATTAAAACAAACCAAAAGACTCAAACATCACCCAAAACACTCAAAACTGCCTTAAAATCACTTTCTGGGCAGTTTTGAGCACTTTGGTGAATTTGGACGAAATTATGTAACAAAATGAATCAAAACACTTATAAACATAAACTAAAACACTTTCTACTAAATTGGACAATAAAGTAAAGGGGGATTGAGTTTTATACGAAATTAAATAAAATGTACAGATTCGAATTAAGACAGATAGTATATATGAATGTGATGAAATGGAATGAATGGATGGATGCTAGCCAAGGGGTTCATCTCCATACATGTTATACTTGCATAATAAATGATTTCCAATTGCATTTCAATAAACCATGAATTCTCAACACCCCAAGTTAACCGTGATGCACTAATTAACCTTCAAATCTTCCTAACGTTATTGAATTGGATGATGCATGCGACAATTCAAAACATTCCCCACAAGTCCTCAACATGAATGCATAGAAGAGGTACAAGCAAGAATCATTACGCTCTATGAAAATTATAAGTGTTGACGAGGCATTCGTTACTATGAATGCATGAAACTCTTGCCAAGAATTCGTTTAACGCGATTGTTTATAAGCAACCTCCACTACTTATGAATATAAGTTCGTAACTATTAGGTGAAACTCACTTATATTCTAGCGTCATATTCATGCATGAAAATTAAGCGTGCACTCTCAATAAACATACATAAATAAGTTATCAATAAAACGGTTAAACAAATTGAATCACAACTTATGAAACGCAATTAGAAGTAATCAAATCAAAATGCAAGCATAAACATATATTCGAATCACCCCCTAGCTAAAGGGGGGTTTATTTCCTCATAACTTTGAAATTAAAGAAACACCTAAACATTCCAACAACTCAAACTTGAATTGTATGAACGTTTAGGCACTCTTCTCTTCCATTCCTCATACGTACAAAACAAAGAGAATTGAATTTAAACTTTGAAATCAAAGAAACACCTAAACATTCCAACAACTCAAACTTGAATTGTATGAACGTTTAGGCCCTCTTATCTTCCTCGTTATTGTAGCACAAGGTCTAAGGTGAGGTTTGGGGGATTATGGAAATGGTAGAGGAGTGGTTTGGAGGGTTGGGAAGTGGTGGAAATGGAAAGATGGTTTTTGGATTATAAGGGGACTCACGGCAAAGAGAATGAATGGAAGTGTTTGTGGTGTGTTGTGTATGAAATGAGATGATGCTTGAATGAATGAATGCAAGGGTATTTATAGGGGGAATGGGAGAATATGTGGGTGATTGTTTAAGAGTGAATGTGGTTGTTATGATTGAGAGTGCATGTGTATGAAATAATGATGGAAAAAGAGCTAGGTTGTTGGTGTGTGAATGCATGTGTTGAATTGGTGGTGCAATGATGAAAGAGTAAGTGCATGTGTGTGTGAATGGTGGTGCAATGATGAAAGAGTAAGTGCATGTGTGTGTGAAAGAGTAAGTGCATGTGTGTGTGAATGGTGGTGTAATGATGAAATAAATAATGCATGTAGGGTTAGGAAATAATGAAGAAATGCATGTGAGATGTTTGGAAAGGAATAAAGAATGAATGGTGGAAATGTGAGTGAATGATGTGCATGTGTGAGAATGCATGTGGAATTAAGAGGAGTATGGAAGTGAAATAAATGAATGATATGTTAAGTGATAAGTGAATGATATGTGGTGAGTGATAAGTGAATGGTTTGATAAGTGATAAATGAACTAGTTTAAAGGGCTAGGGTTTAAGTACATAGAATGGGCCTAAAATAGGTTGGTTTGTATGGCATAATGTGTTATGTGATTGGGTTAGGGCCATTGTTTTGTGTCTTCAAGTGCATACAAGGCCTTCAAATTCGTCCATCCTCTTGGCTCCATGGATAAGCTATCCAATCCATGCCCAAAAATGCTCCAAATGGCCTCAAAATGCACTTACTTGCTCCCTAGGCCCTTAGAACCTGAAAACACACAAAAGAAGCATAAAGGACTAAAATAACGAGAGAAACATAACGTAAATACACGAGAACAAGCCATTTAAGTCGCATGAATATGCTCCTATCAAATACCCCCACACTTAGCTTTTGCTAGTCCTCGAGCAAAACAGAAAGAAAAACAAATAAACAAAACGACACTAAACACGTAAAACACAACCTAAACCTTCCAACAACCGTCTTAGGGATTTCCAATGCACATGACATGTTAAAAATCATCTTTCTCACAGATTTTAGTCATCTTCACACTTAAGTACATTCTTAATCATAGTCACCATATACTAGTTCACAATTAAGCATTTAAAACCATGTTTTGAATGTAGTAACATGCCTTAGAGAATTTGCTCAATTTCTTTCAAGATATGCACTCAATTTTTACTCAGATTTTCTAACTACACACCCTAATCTAGTCATATGTGAGAAGATTGATGTAAACATGAAAAAGACACTCACATATATGTATCACAAAGAACGCAAATTCTGGAGTTAATAATCAAGTTTAGATATGATCTCATGAATGGAATGCTACTACTTAGACGCAAGAACCAGTGACACCATAAGCTCATACCAAGTTCAAACTCCACAAATTGAAATACACAACACTCAAGATAGAAGTCAAGGGTTGTAACGGGGCTTGGGGTATGTGGATAACAAAGAAGGGATATGGAAAACAAAGGTTCTTAAAGAAATAGTGAGCAAGCATTTGAATCAACTTAGAATTCACTTTTGAATGAAAACTCAACTTTTGAACAAAAAGGGAGAATTTAGACAATTTACGCCCAGAATTGGTGTTTTGGAACCTTTCTTCAATCACTTATTCTTTTCTCTTTTTTTTTTTTTTTTTTTTTTTTTTTTTTTTTTTTTTTTTTTTTTTTTGAATCTCAAAACAAAAACACTTAAACATTCTCTCCCCCACACTTAGCTTATTTTCTTTCATAATGTAACTCAAAAGGAATTCAATTAAGTCATGCTCACTATCTTTTAAGAACAAGGGTAAGGACGGTCATATTCTAGGTTAGGTGAAGATAAAGTGGGTTAACAAAGAACATGGGTTAACATGGCTCAACGGGGGTAAAACTTACAACATATACGAAATATGGGAAGCGAGGCTATTTGGCTATGGTGGCAACTACACAACTTCATCTTGATATATGTTATGCAAATCAATAACATGCTTTGAATGAAATGGGCATGAGTTCTAGCATTTGGAACTATATGATGAAACGCCTTCTAAGTAGTAACCAAGCAAAGAATAATGAGATCATGCAACGACTTTAGAAAACAAGAAATCACAGATTATACTCTCCAAAGAACGTTATAGGCTCAAGTCTCTCAGGGTTGTAGCGTTTGTTTGAGTTCCTTCCTTCAAGCATGTTACAAAAACGAATTTTTTTTCTTTTATGATTGCATGTGAAGTCATACATTATAACCATAACCAAGCATATACCAAGAGTAAATCAAACTTTTCTCTATGTTAATAACTCTTTTTAACAGTCATGCAATTACAAACCAAATCCTAATCATTGTGTTGGAAGGTACCCTAAGACACAAACACACAAAAACGACTTAAAACACTCTTTTTAGGCTTTTCAAAACATTTTCTTCAAATTTTTATGTGATTTTCGGAGTTATAAAACAAAACACACTAAAACACTCTAAAACAATTTAAAAACACCTTAAAACAGCAAGGAACAACATTTGAAGTTATGGGTGATAAAATCCCACGAATTTGCATTAACAACATTAGTTACCCCCCCACACTTAAATCAAACATTGTCCTCAATGTTTTAAGCATAGATTCACACAAAACATAAGTAAACACACAAACAGCACTAAACATACTAAACATGGCAGAATGTAATTAACAAAAAGAAGAGTTTAGGGACGCAAATCTGGTTATGGAGTGTAAATTCCTTCTTCTCCTTGGTGATTGCATTGAGGCTTGATCTTGATGATTCCACAGGCTTACTCTTGAACTGGTTTCTGCCCATTGTTGATTTTCCTTTGTGCTACTTCTTGAACTGGGCAGCAGGATGGTTCTTTTGGTCTCCCCCGAAGGTCTGAGCTTACCCTTTTGGTCTGTTTCTTTGTTCAATCTTTCCAATTCGTATTGAAAAGGGTTGGAGGATAACTCAGCCTATGTTTGTCTCCACATGCTTCAATGTATCATTTTCACTTGCCTTACTCGCTCCCCTTTGCAGAAGTGGTCCCTTCTCCGGAAGTGTATCAACTGTTGAAGATGACTACTCGAGAGCAACGCTAGGTAAGCAATCAGGAATATATTCCAGGCAGTTGGCTCCAGATCGGAAGATTGACTCCAAGTGCCGGCTGATTGCTTCTTTTACTTTGCCATGCGAGTAAGAACAAGGACAAAGAAAAAGACAGGGAAAGAGCATGATATGAGATACTTTTGCTTTTGACCTTGATGATATGAGATACCTTTGCTTTGAAGAAGCGGTGGATGAATCAGCACATGCTTCAATCCGCCGTTTCCTCCTGGGTCATATGTACTCCAGGCATCTGGTATCATCTTTGGGGAAGAAGAAAGAATTGAGTATTTTGAAAGGCTTTGCTGGGAGTGCGCCCTCAGAGGTGAGGGAGAGTTGGGCATTTTCTTCAGGTTTGCCCTGCCATAAAAGACGAAGGTCGACATATATAGAGATAATATCAAGTGGTGGTACTTTTTACCCTTGTCGACAAACGTTTTGATCCCGCAATTCCGGCTTTTTGAAATAGTGGCGCCTCTTCGATCTTTGAATTCGCCTCTTCGATTTCTGAGCAGGCGCCCCTTCGATTTCTGAACGACGCCCCTTCGCTTTCTGAACGACACGTGGTAGTGCAGATGCGGCTCCTTTTGACAAAGCTGCACGCGTTTTCTGAAAAGCAGAGAAAGCGTCGCCGAACTTTGCGCTTGTCGGCTAAAGATATGTAGTTGCGGTGATGGCCTCCACGTGTTGTCTGAAAAGAAGAAATCTTTTGACAAAGTTGAACGCGTCTTCTGAAAAGCAGAGAAAGCGTCGCCAAAATTACGCCGGAAATTCCGGCTTTTTGAATCGGTGGACGCGTCGCCTTGGCTTTTTTATTGAGCTATCGATCACCACAACAAACACACTCTGAAGATTTCCCATTCCTGAAACTCGACTCCGGCCCTTTGTGAAATTTTTAACTCCATCCACCCCTTCTCTTTGAACACTTTTTGAAAAAAATGGCAAACTCATCGAACCTTAGCTTAGATTTGAGTCTCAGCAGCGATCCGGTTGCGCCCCGTCAAGGTAATGTATGGCGCCCTTCTTTTTTATCTTCTAACGGTCCTCTTTCAGGTGAAGACTCTGTGATGCAGGACGCCACAACAGCTACAATAGTAGCTAGGAACCTCCTCACTCCAAAAGATAGTAGGCTGCTGTCAGGACGGTCCGATGAGTTGGCCGTTCAAGAGTCCCTCGCACTTAGTGTTCAGTGTGCGAGCTCTGTGTCCAACATGGGCCAACGCCTGCTTGCCCGCTCCCGTCAGGTGGAATCATTGATGGCGGAGGTGGAAAGTCTTAAGCAAGAGATCCAGCAGCTTAAGTACGAGAATAGAAGTTTGCACGTGCTTGCCAACAACTATTCGACGGGCATGAAGAGGAAGCTTGATGAGCTGCAAGAGTCTGAAGGTCGGATTCACAGTGACCGTCAAAGGTTTTCGTCTTTCCTCCAGAGGCACCTTTTTCCTGGCTCATCCAGCGCTTGGCCAAGTCTTGAGGCCTGGAATGCTCTAGCTCCGATGCCTCCCGCTCCGATGCCTTCCGCTCCGATGCCTTCCGCTTCGATGCCTTCCGCTCCAAAGCCTTCCGCTCCGACGCCTCGTAGTGGGGCTTCACGTAAACAACCTTTGTGAAGCTCCATCTTTCTCCATGTTTAGTATCTTTTTTTTTTTTTTTTTTTTTTTTTTTTTTGAACATGCTTTGTTTTATTCAGTGCATTGGGTTGCCTCCCAAGTAGCGCTCTCTATTACGTCTTGCAGCCGGACGAAGAACCCAATCACTCCAGGATATGTTCACGAATCGGATGAGAACTCCGAGTCATAAACAAGTACCTAAAACAAGAAACAAAACAAGATTAAGAATCTGGAATAAAATAAAAACAAACGAAAATAAAACAATCCAAGGGATTAGCAAATTTTCTAATCCCCGGCAACGGCGCCAAAATTTGATGCGAAAATAGTTAAGCACACAAATTAAACCCTCTTTTTGTCAAATTGTAGTATATGTATAAGTAGGGATCGTTCTGGACCGGGGATTAGGAGGGATTGTTAATCACTTGGATTTGACTCAAAAACATAAAAACAAAGTTAAAAACGTTCACAAAGACTCAAAGGACTCAAAACAACACAAACACACTCAAATCTGCCTAAAAACCACTTTCTGGGCAGATTTGAGCACAAACACAAATTTGGACGAATTTAAGATTATGGCTTGATTCAAACGTAAAAACACAATATAAAACACTAAACTAACTCAAAGAATGTAAAACTAAACACTTAAAACATTAAAACAAACCAAAAGACTCAAACATCACCCAAAACACTCAAAACTGCCTTAAAATCACTTTCTGGGCAGTTTTGAGCACTTTGGTGAATTTGGACGAAATTATGTAACAAAATGAATCAAAACACTTATAAACATAAACTAAAACACTTTCTACTAAATTGGACAATAAAGTAAAGGGGGATTGAGTTTTATACGAAATTAAATAAAATGTACAGATTCGAATTAAGACAGATAGTATATATGAATGTGATGAAATGGAATGAATGGATGGATGCTAGCCAAGGGGTTCATCTCCATACATGTTATACTTGCATAATAAATGATTTCCAATTGCATTTCAATAAACCATGAATTCTCAACACCCCAAGTTAACCGTGATGCACTAATTAACCTTCAAATCTTCCTAACGTTATTGAATTGGATGATGCATGCGACAATTCAAAACATTCCCCACAAGTCCTCAACATGAATGCATAGAAGAGGTACAAGCAAGAATCATTACGCTCTATGAAAATTATAAGTGTTGACGAGGCATTCGTTACTATGAATGCATGAAACTCTTGCCAAGAATTCGTTTAACGCGATTGTTTATAAGCAACCTCCACTACTTATGAATATAAGTTCGTAACTATTAGGTGAAACTCACTTATATTCTAGCGTCATATTCATGCATGAAAATTAAGCGTGCACTCTCAATAAACATACATAAATAAGTTATCAATAAAACGGTTAAACAAATTGAATCACAACTTATGAAACGCAATTAGAAGTAATCAAATCAAAATGCAAGCATAAACATATATTCGAATCACCCCCTAGCTAAAGGGGGGTTTATTTCCTCATAACTTTGAAATTAAAGAAACACCTAAACATTCCAACAACTCAAACTTGAATTGTATGAACGTTTAGGCACTCTTCTCTTCCATTCCTCATACGTACAAAACAAAGAGAATTGAATTTAAACTTTGAAATCAAAGAAACACCTAAACATTCCAACAACTCAAACTTGAATTGTATGAACGTTTAGGCCCTCTTATCTTCCTCGTTATTGTAGCACAAGGTCTAAGGTGAGGTTTGGGGGATTATGGAAATGGTAGAGGAGTGGTTTGGAGGGTTGGGAAGTGGTGGAAATGGAAAGATGGTTTTTGGATTATAAGGGGACTCACGGCAAAGAGAATGAATGGAAGTGTTTGTGGTGTGTTGTGTATGAAATGAGATGATGCTTGAATGAATGAATGCAAGGGTATTTATAGGGGGAATGGGAGAATATGTGGGTGATTGTTTAAGAGTGAATGTGGTTGTTATGATTGAGAGTGCATGTGTATGAAATAATGATGGAAAAAGAGCTAGGTTGTTGGTGTGTGAATGCATGTGTTGAATTGGTGGTGCAATGATGAAAGAGTAAGTGCATGTGTGTGTGAATGGTGGTGCAATGATGAAAGAGTAAGTGCATGTGTGTGTGAAAGAGTAAGTGCATGTGTGTGTGAATGGTGGTGTAATGATGAAATAAATAATGCATGTAGGGTTAGGAAATAATGAAGAAATGCATGTGAGATGTTTGGAAAGGAATAAAGAATGAATGGTGGAAATGTGAGTGAATGATGTGCATGTGTGAGAATGCATGTGGAATTAAGAGGAGTATGGAAGTGAAATAAATGAATGATATGTTAAGTGATAAGTGAATGATATGTGGTGAGTGATAAGTGAATGGTTTGATAAGTGATAAATGAACTAGTTTAAAGGGCTAGGGTTTAAGTACATAGAATGGGCCTAAAATAGGTTGGTTTGTATGGCATAATGTGTTATGTGATTGGGTTAGGGCCATTGTTTTGTGTCTTCAAGTGCATACAAGGCCTTCAAATTCGTCCATCCTCTTGGCTCCATGGATAAGCTATCCAATCCATGCCCAAAAATGCTCCAAATGGCCTCAAAATGCACTTACTTGCTCCCTAGGCCCTTAGAACCTGAAAACACACAAAAGAAGCATAAAGGACTAAAATAACGAGAGAAACATAACGTAAATACACGAGAACAAGCCATTTAAGTCGCATGAATATGCTCCTATCATTGATAGAGAATGGAGGATGGGAATCTGCCAATTCCATTGGTTTCCAAGGCCAAAACCAACCCAAATATGATCCGTACTCCAACACCTACAACCCCGGGTGGAGAGATCACCCTAATTTTAAGTGGAGAGAGCCCCAACAATCTGCACAACAAAGGGGATTTCAACAAAATCCCCTTGGGTTTCCACGGCCATACCAATCCAACCAACCACCATCGTCCCAAAACAACTCAGGTTCGTCTTTTGATAATTCTCAAGTTATTCAATTGCTAACTACATTGGCGCAGGGGCAAGAAAAACAAGCAAAGGACATGCACAATTACGCCAATGAGGTGCAAAATCAAGCTCGAGAGGTGACGGAGTTGAAGAGACAAGTGGGACTGATGCGAAATATATAAGCACACAAATTAAACCCTCTTTTCGACAATTGTAGTATAGATATAAGTAGGGATCGTTCTAGGCCGGGGATTAGGAGGGATTGCTAATCTAATGAAAATTGACTCAAAGATGTGAAAATATGCTTTAAAACACTTTAAATAGACTCACAAGACTCTTACTAACTTATATGACTCAAAACAAACTTTAAAGACTCAAAACAACCAAAAACAACCACAAAGACTCAATTTAGACTCTATGACTTAATTTGGACGAAAATACACTTGGTTTTGACTCTAAAGACTCAAAAAGACTCTTTTGGACAGATTTGGAACAAATAAGAAAGGGGGTTTTGATTTTGGACGAATTGAAAAGAAAACAAGTGACTTAAAACTTTAAAACAGATTTTGGACGAAAATAAGAAAAACTAATGGATGATGGGATAGCCAAGGGATACTTCTCCACACATGATACTTTCTAACATAAATTGATTTCCAGTTGCTTTTCCGATAAACCATGAACCTCAACACCCCAGATTAACCGTGACATCACTAATTAACCCTCAGATTTCCCTTAAGTTAGTGGATTGGATGACATCATACGACAACCCAAAGCATTCTTCAAAAAGTCCCCTACATGACATCATAATAGAGATACGGTTAAAGATCATTACGTTCAATGGAAACCATAAGTATTGACAAAGCACTTGTAACTATGACATCATGATACGCATGCTAGGAATTTACTTAACATGATTGTGAAAACAACCTTAACTACTTGTGGATATAAGTTTGTGACGATTATGTGAAACACCCTTATATTCTAGCCCCAAATTCAAGCATGCAAATTAAGTAGGCCTCCCTAATAAACATACAAGAATAAGTTATCCATCAAACGGTTAAGTAAATTGCATTCACAATTTATGAAATCACAACTGGAATTAATCAAATCATATTATAATTGTATTCATGGTTTCAAAGCATCCCTAGGCTAAAACGAGTTTAGCCTCTCATGTTCATGACAAAACAAAGCAATATAGATTTAAACATTGAAAATAAAAGATAGATTACACCTAGACACGTCCAACACTCCAACTTGAATGTACAAATGCCCAAGGCTTGGTCTTCCTTCTCCTTCTCCTTGCTAGGTCACGGCACAAAGGTCTATGGTGAGTTTGTGGACGATTTTCTGGATTTTGGATGGTTTTAGGTATATATGGTGGTGCGGCAAGGGGTTATGGTGGTGTATGGAGGTTGGGATGGATGTATGGAAGTAGGGGAATGATGGATGGGTGGTTGCAAGGTCACGGCAAGGGTTGATTTCTGAAGGGATGTATGAATGTTGTGTGAAGGGATGGTTATCATTAAATGGCACGGCAAGGCTGTTTATATAGGCTAGTTTTGGCACACTTAGTGTAGGAAAAGGATTGCCTAATCCCATTGGAAAAAGGTTAACTCAAGGCAGAAATTAAGTGGGATTTGGAATAGGGAATTCAGCTAGGATTTAGGGATTCTAGAAGGATATGTGCGGCAAGGGCTGTAGGGATAAGATAAGGCTTCTAGAAAGAAGGGTTTAGAACAGATTCCTAATCCTAAAGGGATATGAACATGTGATATAAGAGTAGGATAAGGTTTTCAATTCCTAAACCTACTAGGAGTGGTGTACATGCGGCATACAAAGGAATGAGGGTCTAGAACCTGTTCTAAGTGTTTAGATATATATCTAATCCCACCTAAATAGCTAAGTTTAAGTCCCCACCTGATTTGGATAGGAAAGAATAGGATAATGTTAGAGATAGGATAGGATAAGGTTTGGATAAGATCCCTTGTTTCTTGCTTCTTCCTTATCTTCATTGGAATAGAACTTCTTCCACCAGATTTGTAGCCTTTCCTAGCTCTTCTAGTCTTCAATTTCGTCCATCCTCATTGCTACATGATTAAGCTATCCAATCCATGCCCAAAAATGCTCCAAATAGCCTCAAAATGCACTTTCTTGCTCCTTTTGCCATTAGGACCTAAAAACACACGAAAATACTTTAAAAGACTGAAATACATAGTAATTAACTCACTAAGTGTAAGGAAACAACACAACTAAGTAGCATAAATATGCTCCTATCAGGGACAAATGGCTGAATTCATGGGGCAATTTAGTAAAGAACAAGGTAAGTTACCAAGTTCAACGCAGGTGAATCCGAAAGGTGGATTCGAATCTGCAAAAGCCATAAGTTTGCGAAGTGGGAAGCAAGTTGGATCTGACCACGGACCATCCAAACCACGTTCCAATGAGGCGGAAGAGTTGAGAATCGAAGAAGAAGAACAAAGCCTACCCACGGCAAAGGTGGAAACACCTTTGCAGCAAGCCTTGAATGATTCTAAGACCTCAAATCGGTCCATTAAAGGTAAAAACGTGTCAAGTTCAGTTCCCACTAATGTTTTTCCTCCGAATGTGCCTTTTCCTAGCAGGTTCATGCAAACAAAGAAAGAGGAAGCAGAAAAGGACATTCTCGAGACGTTTCGGAAAGTTCAAGTCAATATCCCTCTTTTGGATGCAATTAAGCAAGTCCCGAGGTACGCCAAGTTCTTGAAGGAACTTTGCACTAATAAGAGGAAGATTTCGACCAAGGAGGTTGTAAAAGTGGGTGAAAATGTCTCAGCCATCTTGCAAAGGAAACTGCCCCCTAAATGCAAGGATCCGGGTAGTTTTACTATCCCATGCATAATTGGAAACACTAGATTTGAACAATGCATGTTAGATTTAGGTGCTTCTATTAATGTCATGCCATATTCCATTTATGCATCTATGAACCTTGGTGAGTTAAAACAAGATGGCGTTATAATTCAATTGGCCGATCGTTCTAATGTTTATCCCAAAGGAGTCCTTGAGGATGTTTTAGTGCAGGTTAATCATCTCATCTTTCCTGCAGATTTTTATGTCTTAGAAATGGAGGATTCGAGCCATGCTCCATCATTGCCAATCTTGCTAGGCCGTCCGTTCATGAAAACAGGCCAAACAAAGATTGATGTGGCCAAGGGAGCACTAACAATGGAGTTTGGTGGTGATATAATTAAATTCAATGTTTATGACTCTATTAAGAATCCTAACGATAGTCATTCTTGTTTTGTCATAGATGTGCATAAGGACATAGGGCCGAAAGGATCCACACTTATCACGAAGGATGTATCAAGAACCACCATTGGAGAAGAACTTGGAGTGATTGCCCTACAACCACCCAATATGACCGAAAGTAGCCATGGTGACTGATAGAAGCATATTTAGGCGACTTACTTAGCTTGTTTTCGTGCATTTATATTGTTAATTCATAGTTGTTTTAGTCGTTTAAGCCATTTTCGTGTGTTTTTAGGTTCATATGGCTAAGGAAGCAAAAATATGCATTTTGGAGCATTTTGGAGCAAAATTGGACTTGGAATGGATAGCTTATGTTTGGAGCAAAAGGAATGGACGAAATTGAAGGATTCCTAATCCATTGTAGCCACATGCACCCATAATCATTCACACCTTGCAGCCACATGCATTCACATGCATAAATCAGCCACATGCATCTCCCATCACCATATCAGATTTCCATCATATTCACATGCATTCCATCCTTTAAAACATTGCACATGCACTCCCTTTAATTAATTAAGCCACATGCACTCCCATCCATTTCATCATTGCAGCCAACACATGCTTTCACATGCATTTTCAGATTGTCCCCTTGCACATGCAGCCACATATTCATTGCACATGCAATTCCAACCCACATGCATCCTTTAATCATTCAAACATGCAGCCACATTCCCTCCTAGCTGTCATGTTCCCCCCATTTCACCTATAAATAAGCATCCATTGCATTCATTCTCATTCACTCTTCCATATTCCAGAAATTCGTCAAAACCTCTCCACACCCTTGCAGCAGCCACCAAAACACTTTTCTCCTCCATTGCAGCCACTCCAACCACTCCCCAAACCATTCACACCATCAAACTATCCTTAGACCTTGTGCTACAACGAAGAGGAAGATAAGAGGGCCTAAACGTTCATACAATTCAAGTTTGAGTTGTTGGAATGTTTAGGTGTTTCTTTGATTTCAATGTTTAATTTCAATACTCTTTGTTTTGTACGAATGAGGAATGGAAGAGAAGAGGGCCTAAACGTTCATACAATTCAAGTTTGAGTTGTTGGAATGTTTAGGTGTTTCTTTGATTCCAATGTTTAAATTCAACTAAACCCCCCTTGGCTAGGGGGGGGGATTCGAAATATATGTTTATGCTTGCATTTTGATTTGATTACTTCTAATTGCGTTTCATAAGTTGTGGATTCAATTTGTTTAACCGTTTGATTGATAACTTATTTATGTATGTTTATTGAGAATGCGCGCTTAATTTTCATGCATGAATATGACGCTAGAATATAAGTGAGTTTCACCTAATAGTTACGAACTTATATTCGCAAGTAGTGGAGGTTGCTTATAAACAATCGCGTTAAACAAATTCTTGGCATAAGTTTCATGCAATCATAGTAACGAATGCCTCGTCAACACTTATAATTTTCATAGAGCGTAATGATTCTTGCTTGTACCTCTTCTATGCATTCATGTTGAGGACTTGTGGGGAATGTTTTGAATTGTCGCATGCATCATCCAATTCAATAACGTTAGGAAGATTTGAAGGTTAATTAGTGCATCACGGTTAACTTGGGGTATTGAGTTTCATAGTTTATTGAAATGCAATTGGAAATCATTTTATTATGCAAGTATAACATGTATGGAGATGAACCCCTTAGCTAGGTTCCCATCCATTCAATTCCATCAAATTCATCTTCACATTCTGTTTAGTTTATTAACTTCTTTCGTTATTTCAATTCTCGTCAATTTAAAACCCCCCTTTACTTTCTTGTTCTTTAGTGTTTAGACTTTGTTTAGTTTATGTTTTAAAGTGTTTTGATTCAATTTATTTCCCAAAATTCGTCCAAATTCACCAAAGTGCTCAAAACTGCCCAGAAAGTGATTTTAAGGCTGTTTTGAGTGTTTTGGGTGATGTTTGAGTCTTTTGGTTTGTTTTAGTGTTTTAAAGTTTAGTTTTGCATTCTTTGTGTCTAGTATAGTGTTTTATATTGTGTTTTTACGTTTGAATCAAACCATAATCTTAAATTCGTCCAACATTGGGTTTAAGGTCAAAAACTGCCTAGTTAGTGTTTTTAGGCAGTTTTGAGTCTTTTGAACTTGTTTTGAGTCCTTTGAGTCTTTGTGAACGTTTTTAACTTTATTTTACGTTTTTGAGTCAGTTTCCAAGTGATTTGCAATCCCTCCTAATCCCCGGTTAAGAACGATCCCTACTTATACTTATACTACAATTGACAAAAAGAGGGTTTAATTTGTGTGCGTATAATTCTCGCATCAGTGACATTGTTGAAAGGGCTGCCAATTTTGAGCCTTCACCACAATATGTTTGTAAGTCTTCAATCCCACTTTCAATTCCCATTTCAATTAATAGGGTGTTACCTTCTTTGGTGCAGGTGCCCAACCGATTTAAAGGTGGTGGGAGCATTTAAATGGACTTTCGACACCAAAACACCACCATCAGGGGGGATCACTACCCCCTCCCATTCATTGAGCCATATTATGAAAGTGTTGAAGGGCATGTTGTGGAAGAGATTCCCTTGCATGCTGTGGGTTCCAACTTGGAGTAAAAGTGTTCTTCGTCCGGCTGTACGACGTTAAAGCAAGCGCTATGTGGGAGGCAACCAAATTCCAGATTTATGTTCCTCAACCCTTCTCTTTGTTGATTGTTTCTAATCTGCCATGTTATGTTGTTTAGTTGCTGTTTGCATATTTACTTGTGTTTTGTGTGAATTTATGTTTAAAACATCGAGGACAATGTTTGATTTAAGTGTGGGGGGGGTAACTAAGTGTATTTGATGCAAATTCGTGGGATTTTATCACCCATAACTTCAAGTGTTGTTCTTTGCTGTTTTAAAGTGTTTTTAAGCTGTTTTAGAGTGTTTTAGTGTGTTTTGTTTTATAACTCCGAAAATCACATAAAAATTTGAAAAACATGTTTTGAAAAGCCTAAAAAGAGTGTTTTGAGTCGTTTTTGTGTGTTTGTGTCTTAGGGTACCTTCCAACACAATGATGAGGATTTGGTTTGTAATTGCACGTCTGTTAAAAAGAGTTATAAACATGGAGAAAAGTTTGATTTACTCTTGGTATATGCTTGGTTATGGTTATAATGTATGACTTCACATGCAATCATAAAATAAAAAATTCGTTTTTGTAACATGCTTGAAGGAAGGAACTCAAACAAACGCTACAACCTTGTGAGACTTGAGCCTAAACGTTATTTGGAGAGTTAAAATCTGTGCATTATTGTTTTCTAAAGTCGTTGCATGGTCTCATTATTCTTTGCTTGGTTACTACTTAGAAGGCGTTTCATCATATAGTTCCAAATGCTAGAACTCATGCCCATTTCATTCAAAGCATGTTATTGATTTGCATAACACATATTCAAGAAGAAGTTGTGTAGTGACCACCACCAAAGCCAAATTGCCGTGTATCCTACTTCATTATATGTTTAAGTTAACCCCGTTGAGCCTTGTTTAGCCTTTATTCTTTGTTAACCCACATTATCCTCACCTAGCCTATTTTGGACAGTCCACACCTTTGTTCTTAAAAAACAGTGAGCATGACTTAAATGAATTCCTTTTGAGTTACATTATGCAAGAAAATGAGTGTGGGGGAGGGAGTGTTTGTTCTTAAGTTTATATGTATGTTTTGAGATTCAAAAGAAAAGAAAAAGTTGTGAAAAACGTATGAAAAAGAAAAACAGAAAAGAAAAGAAAGAAAGAAAGGAAAAAAGAGCTTGAAAAGATGTAAGAATGAGTGATTAAGTGTTGAATGTTGAAGAAAGGGTCCAAAACACCAAATCTGGCCCTAAATGATCTAAATTCTCCCTTGTTGTTCAAACGTTGAGTTTTCATTCAAAAGTGAATTCTAAGTTGATTCAAATGCTTGGCTCACTATTTCTTTAAGAACCTTTGTTTTCCATATCCCTTCTTTGTTAGCCAAACACCCCAAGCCCCATTACAACCCGTGACTTCAATCTTGAGTGTTATGTGTTTCAATTTGTGGAGTTTGAACTTGGTATGAGCATATGGTGTCACTGGTTCTCGCATCTAAGTAGTAGCATTCCATTCATGAGATCATATCTAAATATGCTTATTAACTCCAGAAATTGCTTTCTTTGTGATACATATATGTGAGTGTTTGTTTTCATGTTTACATCAATCTTCTCACATATAACTAGATTAGGGTGTAGTTAGAAAATCTGAGGGAAAATTTAGTGCATATCTTGTAAGGAATTGAGCAAATTCTCTAAGGCATGTTACTACATTCAAAACATGGTTTTAAATGCTTAATTGTGAACTAGTATGTGGTGACTATGATTAAGAATGTACTTAAGTGGGAAGATGACTAAAATCTGTGGAGATAATGAATTTTAACATGTCATGTGCATTGGAAATCCCTGAGGCAAATGTTGGAAGGTTTAGGTTGTGTTTTGCTCGTTTTGTCTAGTTCGTGTTCTTTTGTTTGTTTTGTTTTGCTCGAGGACTAGCAAAAGCTAAGTGTGGGGGAATTTGAGAGGAGCATATTTAAGCGACTTAGTTGGCTTCTTCTTGTGCATTTACGTTGTTATTTCTTAGTTCTTTAAGTCTTTTAAGCCATTTTCGTATGTTTTCAGGTTCTAAGGGCTAAAGGAGCAAAGAAGTGCATTTTGGAGCCTTTTGGAGCATTTTTGGGCTAAGGATGGATAGCTTGTGCTTGGAACCAAAGTGTTGGACGAAATTGAAGACCAAGTGAGCCTAGAATCGAAGGAAGAAGGAGGAATCAAGATTTGGAAACCAATTGTGCTTTAAATCCTTTCTCTTTTCTTGCCGTGCACTTCCCTTGACCTTTCCTCTTCCTTGCCGTGCAAGGAGGGGCCTTGTTCCCTGTTTTAAACCATTTAAACACATTCCTATTTCATACCTAGCTCAGCCATAACTCACATACCCTTTCTATACCAAAATTCTTGCCTAATTTCAGAAATAAAAAGCATCCCTTTTCTTACAAACCCTTGCCGTGCAAGGGAGATAGTTCTTTCCTATTTCCTTGCATTAAAACGCATTCCTTTTGTGTTTTATTCCCTTGCCGCACCTATTCACCACTTTCCCTTAAATTTCTGATTTGATTTCCTATTTAAAAGAGCTTTTGACTTAATTTCTGATTACCTAAATAACCTAGGGTTTTAATTCCTGAAATCCTATTAATAAACCTCCTTGTTGCAGCCACAAAAGATTCATCCATTCACCATTCACGCCAGAAATTCATCCCTTCCCTCTAACACATCCATACTTCACCATTCTCCATATTTTCTGCCAAAAACCAACCCTTGCCGTCCCCTACATCCATCCCAAACCTAAATCCATCATTCTACATCATCCACAACCCCCTAAACTCACCAAAAAACCCTTGTGCCGCAGCAATTAGGAGAGGAAGGAGGCCTTGAACGTTTCATGCTTGCAGATTGGGGCGTTCTTAGGTGTACTTCGTTCTTGTTTTCAATGGTTACTTTGTTATTACTTTCTGAGGTTGCTGTAATCATGAGTGGCTAAACCCCTAATTAGTTTGGGGAAAGTTTGAAGCCATGAACATGTTTGAGATATGAATTGATTTCTTCCAATTGTGATTTGTTAAGTTGTGATTGCAATTCAATTATCTGTTTTATTCAAAACTTGTTCTTGTATGTTGATTAAGGATGCATACTTAGTTTTCATGCATGAACTTGATGCTAGTTGATAGGAGCATATTTAGGCGACTTACTTAGCTTGTTTTCGTGCATTTATATTGTTAATTCATAGTTGTTTTTGGCGTTTAAGCCATTTTCGTGTGTTTTTAGGTTCATGTGGCTAAGGAAGCAAAAAGATGCATTTTGGAGCATTTTGGAGCAAAATTGGACTTGGAAGGGATACCTTATACTTGGCGCAAAAGGAATGGACGAAATTGAAGAGTTGATGTCACAAGGATTCCTACTTGAAGTAGCCACACACCTTCCACATTTCAGCCACATGCACTTGTTCCTCCATCATTGCACCAACAACAACATTGCACATGCACTCCCTTTAATTAATTAACCCACATGCACCCTTTATTCTTTCATCATTCCAGCCACTCCACATCCCTCACCAAGAAATCATTCAACACATGCATCCATAATCATTTCTCCACACCAAAACCGTGCACATGCATTCCCCTTGTGCAATTCCATCATTCCACACCTCCATGGTGTTGATGTATAATTCCTTCCTAATGCTAGAATATATTTAGTATAATGGCACAAGCAAGGGTGTCGAATCCACAGGGACTAATTGGACCTATGTAACTACTTGTTTGCAAGAAATCTAAGAAATGAATCAAACTAGTCTAAATAGGCAGATTTGAATCAAACTAATCAAACTATGCAGATTTGTTGTTTTAACTTGAAAGCATAAGAGAATGAAGTAAACACAACTCAATGAATCAACAACTAATGTAATGGGATAGTATCAATGGAAATGAAACTAGGGATTCGATTTCACCATTGCTCAACTAAGTCCATGTTTGTCAAGTTAGTTTATACTCATTCATCTACCTATTTCTTGAGTTTGTTTCACTTGGATATGATCAACCATATGATGTGTGGATTTGATCAAATGTCTCTAATCATGAACCTAATTGTGATGTGCAACTTTGGTTCATAATCAAGATTATGTAATGTACAAGAAACTTTCATAAAACCAAAGGGAGTAATTCGGCAGGATGTGTGCTAAACACTCCCTTCATTCATTCACATATCTACCAAGATTATGCATGATGTGTGCTTTAATCTTGGCTACACAACTTAGTGATTAATTCAAATGATGATCAAACATTAAAATCAACATACTAAGTCACCATTAAAACAGAAAATGAAACAAGAAATAGATGGACAAAATGAGCATTCTAACTTAATTACATGGCAAACTTTGCAAGGTTACATCGAATCCCTAGAGAAAGATTAGTTACAATTCATGTTTACAGAATGTTTAACATAAAGATACACAACATGAATGAACATAGAATTAAGTAGAAGGGACCCTTGAAGCAAAACTGATGTTGAATTCCTTGAAGAGTTCCTTGGTGTTGCTTCTCCAAATGTGGTGCGGATGAAGTAGATTGGTTTGGTTTGAATGGTTTCTGCCCTTAGGACAGAAATGGACAGAGAATGGAGTGAAATGGGAGAGGTTTTAGGGTGTGTAATGGACTGGATGATGAATAAAACTTGCGGATGGGAAAATGGAGAGAATATGGACAGTTTCTGTGAAAGGAAAAGAAAGTGGAATGCAATGCAATGGAGAGGACGAATTAGAGTCAATGATGGACAGAAAATGCAGCCAAATAGAGTGTGTGTGATCCCCCAACATTCAGATTGGATCTAACATTTGTTTAACTCAGATGGCAGAGCATAAATCAGATGGAATGATGGGTTTCTGAGTGTGATACCTGCAAAGCATGGACATGATCTGCAAGTGTGGTTTATTTAATCCAAAACACATGTGGAATGTCTGCAAGCATGAGTGGAATCTGCCAAAAATGAATTGTTTGTACAAATTCTGGAAATGTGAAATGGGCACACGGCATGGGTAAAGGGATGAGTGAATTTCTGGAATAAAGGATGCAAGGAATGGACATAATCTGCAGGTATATGGATATTTAATCCAAGATACATGTGCAAAGTCTGCCACAAGGGAGTGGACAATCTGAAACTGTTAGAATAATCTGGAATTGGGTATGGAAGTGCACGGATTGGACATGAAAGAGATGGGAATGCAAAGGTGATGTGTAGAAATGTAATGGAGTGCACGGGTCAGGTTGTGGACATGCATGTGAATGCATGTTTTGAGTGTTACACATGGAATCTGTACGAAATGGACTGATTGAGTTGGAAGTGCAAAGGGAGCTCGGCAAAGTGTTTGAACATGCATGTGAATGCATGTTTTTGGTGTTAGAACCTCCCAATCTGAATTCAATCTTTTTGCCTTGTTTAGCTTCACCCAAAGTGACTCCAATGCACCACTTTCTGTTTAGAACCATCTAATGTGGTCGAATTACACCCTTGGCTGCACACTAACACAAAACAATGTAAAACGCAACTAGTTTAATCCAAAACAATCACAAAGATGCCAAATAAGGAAGATATAAATGTATGCAAAATGTGACTTAACAAATACCCCCAAACCTGGTTTTTGCTAGTCCTCGAGCAAACTTAAAACTAAAACACACAAAATACAAACATCTAACTAAACCACTTTCGCTGGCCAAACGATTGCACTGAGCATGTGCAACAAGCCTTTGAACCCCTAGGTGTCCCTAGTTGGAGGAGTTGTGTCTCCTGAGGGTTTACAGTGATGACACCCACAAACATTTACCAAATCTGCGAATAACTTGGTTAAAACATGCTTTAAACAAACTAATAAGAACCAATGAAGATTTTGTCATTCATTCAACTCAAAAGTTTGCCACTTCAAAGAATCGTATCAATTGTAACGTATAAAGATATTTCTCCATGTCTTACAACTTCAAGGTCACCATACCCAAATGCTTAAGATAGAATTCGCCTCAACTCTACTCCTCACAGAATCCACTCAAGTTCTTACTCAGACCCTAAGGTTTTAGTCTCACCACAAGCATATATGAGCGAAATTATGTAAAGGGAATCAAAAGTCTCACATATGAATTTCGAAATGAAAGCACAATTTCTGAGTAGATCTCATGAAATGAATCAAATGCTCAGAATATAGAAATACACACACTTACCATCACCCATGAATACATCCTCAATGATCAGCTAGGTCTTTCTCAAGATTGTAATGTAAGGCTTAGATTATAGGTTACGAAAGAAGTGATATGAAGTACTAGAGCTTGGGGCATACCAAAGTGTTCTTGAGGATCATGCTCTTGACTTGCATTTGATTTCTTTCTTCTTTGTTTTTGGCAACCAGGCCCTATGTCTTATAATGAGGAGATTTGGAACTTGTATCCATTTTACTTCTCTTCTCTTTTTTTTTTTTAATTTTTTTTTATAACCCTTTTTTTTTAGAAGCATCTTCAACATAGGTGCCCTCGGTACATGCCACAATCTTGTTCTAAGCTCAATTTACCTTTAGCCTTCATCACATTGGTATTCCCCAAACTATAAGGTATGGCTTGGTATAGGCTAGAATGGTAGATTATGGTGTAGGTGATGAAAGAATTAGGCTAAAGTGTTTGGCTGCTGATAGAAGCATATTTATGCGCCTTAGTTAGCTAGTTCTTATGCATTTATGTTGTGTTTTCTTACTTAATTTAGTGTTTAAAGTCATTTTCGTGTGTTTATAGGTTCATATGGCTAAGGATGCAAAAGGATGCCTTTCGGAGCCTTTTGGAGCAAATTAGAGATTGGAATGGATTGCATATGCTTAAAGCCAAGTAGATGGACGAAATTGAAGACCAAAGGAATGAAAATGAAGAACAAAGAGTTCACATTCATCACCAACACAACCATGCATCCACACATTCTTTCTCCATCATTGCCGTGCAAAACACCATCATTGCAGCCACATGCACATTCCACTTCATCATTTCAGATTTCCACCATCAACAAAGAACCATTCATTAATCATTTACACTTTAATCATTCAACCACATTCACACATCACCCATTCACCTTTGTGCCATGCTTCTACCTTTGTTCAAGCCCTTCCACATAACCTGCCTTCATTCATTCAGAAAATGCATTCCTTGCCGTGGCTAACATGCACTTGTTCCCCTTTCATCATTCCCTTTATTCTTTCATCATTCCATCCACTCATTCATCAAACCACTCCCATCCATTTCATCATTGCAAACATTCAAACAAACACCACACAATGCCGTGGCTCCTATCCCATTTCCAGATTTCCCCTTTTGCATTTCCCCTTCATAAATCAGCCACATGCACTTTAATCATTCAATCTCCAACCTTTCACATGCATTCCATCTTTTAATTTAATCACATGCACATTCACCTTGCCTTTGCAGAAAATCCACTTCATAACACATGCATCTTGGCAGATTTCACATGCACTCATGCACATTCACCTTAATCATTCACATAGCTTTAATCCACATGCATTTCCACCTAGATTTCCACCTCACAACCACCAGAAATCAACCAAAACCGTGCATTCCCTTTCATTTCTGTCAAAGCACATGCATTTCCACCCTTTAATCACATGCACAAACAGCCATATGCATCTCCCATCACCATTTCAGCTTTCCACCTAATTCCTAGTCATCATGTTCCCCCCATTTCACCTATAAATAAGCATGCATTGCAGCCACAAACAACACACTCTTCCATTTCAGAAAACCATCTCTCATACACATTCATTCACGCCAGAAATTCCTCCCCTCTCTCTAGCACTACCATACTTCACCATTCTTCATATTTTCTGCCCAAAAACACTCCTTACCTTCCCCTACATCCATCCCTACCCTAAACACATCATTCTACATCATCCATAACCCCCAAAACTCACCAAAACCCCTTGTGCCGCAGCAACTAGAGGAGAAGAGGCCTAAACGTTCATACAATTCAAGATTGAGTTGTTGGAATTTTTAGGTATACTTCGATTCTTGTTTTCAATGTTTACTTTGTTATTACTCTCTAAGTTTGTTGTAATCATGAGTGGCTAAACCCCTAATTAGTTAGGGGAAAGTTTGAAGCCATGAACATGTTTGAAATATGAATTGATTTCTTCCAATTGTGATTTGTTAAGTTGTGATTGTAATTCAATTATCATGTTTATTAAAAACTTGTTTTTGTATGTTGATTAGGGATGCATACTTAGTCTTCATGCATAAACTCGATGCTAGTTTATAAACGAGTTTCACCTAATCGTCACAAGTTTATAAACATGAGTAGTGAAGGTTGCTAGTCACAACCGCGTTAATTGAATTCTTGGCAAAAGTATCATGCATTCATAGTTACAATTGCCTCGTCAACACTTATAATTCTCATAGAGCATAATGATCTCTCATTGTATCTCTTCTATGCATTCATGTTGAGAACCATTGGAGAATGATTTGAATTGTCGCATGCATCATCCAATTCAATAACATAAGGAAAATTTGAGAGTTAATTAGTGCATCACGGTTAACTTGGGGTGTTGAGCATCATAGATAATGAAAAGCAATTGGAGAATCGATTCATATATAAATGTGTCATGTGTGGAGAATGGACCTCTAACTAATCCATCCATCATCTTGTTTCTCAAATCCGTTTATACAATCTGCCTAGTTTATTAACTTGTTTTATTTAATTTAACTTCGTCAAAACCTTAATCCCCCTTTACTTTAATGTCCAATTTAGTTAGAAATCAATTTAGTTTGTGTTTTTAAGTGTTTTGATTCATTTTATTTCCCAATTTCGTCCAGATTCACCAAAGTGCTCAAAACTGCCCAGAAAGTGATTTTAAGGCAGTTTTGAGTGTTTTGGGTGATGTTTGAGTCTTTTGGTTTGTTTTAATGTTTTAAGTGTTTAGTTTTACATTCTTTGAGTTAGTTTAGTGTTTTATATTGTGTTTTTACGTTCTTGAGTCAAGTTATTACTTAATTTCGTCCAAATTTGTGTTTGTGCTCAAATCTGCCCAGAAAGTGGTTTTTAGGCAGATTTGAGTGTGTTTGTGTTGTTTTGAGTCTTTTGAGTCAATTTCACATTGATTAGCATCCCTAGTTAATCCCCGGTCTAGAACGATCCCTATTTGCTCATTTACTACAATTGTCATCCATAGGGTTAATTTGTGTGTTTAACTATTTTCGCATCAAATTTTGGCGCCGTTGCCGGGGATTAGCAAAATTGCTAATCCCTTGTGTTTTTGCCGTATGTTTTTAGTGTAATTTACCTAGTTTTCTCATTTTGTTTTGTTTTCTTGGTTTAGGTACTAGTGCATGACGCGGAGTTCTCAAACTGTGCATGCACATATCTTGGACTTTAACGACGATTTTGAACGTGATTTGAGAAGAAAGAGGAGGCATCCCGAACCTAGTGAACCTAGTTCAAGTTCAGAGGCCGAATCTGAGTTTGAAAGTGTGGAAGAAGAAGTTATGGCAGCAGACAATCGGACCATTAAAGAGCTTTCGGCCTCGGGGTTGGCCAATGCCGCACCATTATGCATTCAATACCCCGCGGCTGCCCAAGGCAAGACCGATGAATTCGAGTTGAAGTCAAGCTTGTTGCACCACATTCCGAAATACCATGGGCTTTCCATGGAAGATCCCAACAAGCATCTCAAGGAGTTCGAGGTTGTTTGTTCGAGCATGACACCCATAAATGTCGATGGGAACATTCTAATGATGAAAGCTTTTCCATTCTCTCTTGTGGAAAAGGCTAAGGATTGGCTTTATGAATTGGCACCCGGGACCGTTACTTCTTGGGAGAGCATGAAGAGAGCGTTCTTGGAGAAGTTCTTCCCTACTTCAAGAGTCATTCTCTTGAGGAAGAAAATTAGCGGAATCCAACAAAGTCAAGGAGAATCTTTTCCGGCATACTACGAGCGTTTTAAAGCCCTTGTTGCATCGTGTCCTCAACATCAAATGAAGGAGGAGCTTCTCCTTCAATATTTCTATGAGGGCCTTCTTCCCATTGAAAGGCAAATGCTCGATGCTTCGGCGGGAGGTGCATTGGTGGACAAAACTCCTATGTCGGCCAAGACCCTAATTGCAAACCGTGCTCTAAATGCACAACAATATGAAGGACTTGGGCAAAGGGACCCCCCACGGCAACACTTGAATGAGGTAAGTTCTCAATCTGATATTCAATCTCAGATAGCTAATCTTACTTCTATTGTGTCTCAGATGGCCGAAGGAATGAAGATACAAGGACCGATTGTATGTGGTGTATGTTCTATCCAAGGACACCCTTCGGAAAAATGCCCTCAATTGATTGAGAATGGGGGATGGGAGAGTGCAAATGCCATGGGATTTCCGAGCCACAATCAACCAAGGAATGATCCATATTCCAACACATACAATCCGGGTTGGAGAGACCATCCAAACTTCAAGTGGAGGGAACCTCAACAACCTCAACAACAAGGAGGCTTTAGACAACAACCCCCGGGGTTCTACACCAAGCCATTCGGCCCCAATCCAAACCAAGCACAACCTGCCCAAAACAATCAAGGTACGTCGTTGGGCAATGAAACACTTCTTAAATTACTTACCAATTTGTCTCAGGGGCAAGAGGATCAAACCAAAGCCATGCAAAACCAAGACAAAAGGGTGGATCACTTGGAGAAACAAATTGGGCAGATTGCGGAATTTGTAGGACAATTCCGAGACAAAGGCAAGCTCCCTAGCTCAACCGTTGTCAATCCAAGGGGAGGATTCGAATCTGCCAAGGCAATCATGTTGAGAAGTGGTAAGGAGGTCGAAACCACCCCAAGCACGTCCAAAACAAGTCAAGAAGAGGACGTGTTGCTGCAAGAAGAGGAGGAACAAGGAATAAAGGCCACGGCAAGGGTGAAAGAATCTTTGCCGCAGCCCCCTATTGTGCCAAAACCGTCCAATATGCCTAAGGTAAGTCCAAATTCGACTTTGTCAAGTTCCATTCCACTAAACGTGCCCTTTCCTAGCAGGTTTAGGCAATCAAAGAAGGAGGAGAGTGAAAAGGACATTTTGGAAACCTTTAGGAAAGTTCAAGTTAACATTCCGCTCCTTGATGCAATCAAGCAAGTCCCTAAGTATGCCAAGTTCTTAAAAGAGCTTTGCACAACGAGGAAGAGGATTTCAAACAAGGAGGTGGTCCAGGTAAGTGAAAATGTCTCTGCTGTGTTACAAAGGAAATTACCCCCTAAATGCAAAGATCCGGGTAGTTTTACAATTCCGTGCGTTATTGGTAATACTAAGTTTGAACAATGCATGTTAGACTTAGGGGCTTCGATTAATGTTATGCCATACTCTATTTATGCATCTATGAACTTAGGTGAGCTTAAAAATGATGGTGTGATAATTCAATTAGCCGATCGTTCTAATGCATATCCAAAGGGTGTTTTGGAAGATGTTTTGGTACAGGTTGATAACTTGATTTTTCCAGCGGATTTCTACGTGCTTGACATGGAGGATTCACCCCATTCCACCCCATTACCGATTCTATTAGGGAGGCCCTTCATGAAAACAGCCCGCACCAAGATAGATGTGTTTAAAGGAACTTTAACGATGGAATTTGATGGGGAAGTCATTGATTTCAATCTTTCTGAAAGTATTAAATTTCCTAAGGACGATCATTCTTGCTTTTCTATTGATATAATTGATGATTTGGCGCAGGAATTTCTCGATTCTTTGGAGAGGGATACACTTGAAACAACAATTGCACAAGGAATTGGGCAAAAATCTGGTTTTGCCGTGCCTAGAAGTGAAGATGAGGCCGAGATGGTTGCTGCACTTGAGTCATTGCCACAACACTTTGGTAAGCCTCCAAAACCGAGTCCAATTCCTGTTTCGACTAACAAGTTGTTACCTTCAGTGATTCAGGCACCCATTCTTGAGCTTAAACCATTGCCGGATCATTTGAAGTATGTCTATTTGGGAGACAATGAGACGTTGCCTGTCATAGTTTCCTTATCCCTCACAGCAATGGAGGAGGAGAAATTGATTCGGGTGTTGAAAGAGCACAAGACGGCCATAGGATGGACCTTGGCCGACATAAAGGGTATTAGTCCTACAACTTGCATGCATCGCATACTTTTAGAGGAGGGGGCTAAACCAACCAGAGAGGCTCAACGCCGGCTCAACCCTCCAATGATGGAAGTTGTGAAAAAGGAGATTATCAAGCTTCTAGATTGTGGGGTGATCTATCCTATCTCGGATAGCCGTTGGGTTTCACCGGTTCAAGTTGTGCCAAAGAAATCCGGAGTGACTGTGGTGAAGAATGAAGAAGATGAACTTGTGCCTACACGCATTCAAACCGGTTGGAGGGTGTGCATTGACTATAGAAAGCTAAATGCCGCAACAAGGAAAGATCACTTCCCTTTGCCATTCATTGATCAAATGCTTGAAAGGTTAGCCGGTCATTCTTTTTATTGCTTTCTTGATGGTTATTCGGGTTATAATCAAATTGTCATAACGCCGGATGATCAAGAAAAGACCACCTTTACTTGTCCATTTGGTACTTTTGCATATCGTCGTATGCCATTTGGTTTATGCAATGCACCGGCCACTTTCCAACGATGCATGGTAAGTATCTTCTCTGATTATGTTGAAAAGATAATTGAAGTATTTATGGACGATTTTAGTGTGTTTGGAGACTCATTTGATGCTTGTTTGCATAATCTCACTTTAATCTTGAAAAGATGCATGGAAACTAACCTTGTTTTGAATTGGGAAAAATGTCATTTTATGGTTAAACAAGGTATAGTTTTGGGTCATATCATCTCTGAAAAAGGAATTGAAGTTGATAAGTCTAAAATAGATCTTGTACGTCACTTACCCTCTCCTACGTCGGTTAGAGAGGTCCGTTCTTTTCTTGGCCATGCAGGATTCTATCGACGATTTATCAAGGACTTTTCCAAGATTGCACAACCCCTATGCCGCCTACTCCAAAAGGATGTGTCTTTTGAGTTCAACGAGGCGTGTGAGAAGGCATTCAAGCATCTAAAAGACTTACTCACCACGGCACCCATCATAACTCCCCCGGATTGGTCCATTCCCTTTGAATTGATGTGTGATGCATCGGATTATGCACTTGGGGCTGTTTTGGGTCAAAGGAAAAATAAACAGCCACATGTTATTTATTATGCTTCACGCACTTTAAATGATGCTCAATTGAATTATTCTACAACCGAAAAAGAACTCTTGGCGGTTGTATTTGCTTTAGATAAGTTTAGATCATATCTTCTTGGTACTAAAGTAATTGTTTTCACTGACCATGCAGCCTTGAAGTATCTTCTCACCAAAAAGGAGGCTAAGCCAAGACTCATTCGTTGGATGCTCCTACTTCAAGAGTTCGATCTTGAAATCCGAGACAAGAAAGGGTGTGAAAACGTGGTGGCTGACCACCTAAGTAGAATGGTGCGTGAGGAAGAGTCCACCCCCATTTTAGAAACGTTTCCGGATGAGCAACTTCTGTCCATTGAGGTAAGAACCCCTTGGTATGCCGATTTGGTCAATTTCTTGGTGTCTAAGCAAGTTCCTAGTACCCTAAACAAGTTCCAACGTGATAAACTTGTTCATGATGCACGTTTTTATGTTTGGGATGATCCATATTTATGGAAATTCTGCCCAGATCAGATTGTGCGTAGATGTGTGCCCGAATCTGAATTTAATTCCATTCTTACATTCTGCCATACTTATGCATGTGGGGGACATTTTGGCACCCAAAGGACAGCCCTAAAGGTGTTACAATCTGGATTTTATTGGCCTAATCTCTTTAAAGATGCTAAAATGTTTTGTTTAACATGCGATAAGTGTCAAAGAACAGGTAACATAGGGCCTAAGGACCAAATGCCACAACAATCTCTCTCATTTGTGGAAATTTTTGATGTGTGGGGTATTGATTTCATGGGCCCCTTCCCTCCATCTTTTGGTTTCACTTATATCTTGCTAGCTGTCGATTATGTTTCCAAATGGGTGGAAGCCAAAGCCACCCGTACTAACGATTCTAAGGTTGTTGCAGATTTTGTGAAATCTAATATTTTTGCTAGGTTTGGGATGCCACGAGTTTTAATTAGTGATGGGGGTTCTCACTTTCGTAACCGCACCATTGAAGCTTTGCTCAAGAAGTACAACGTTACTCATAAGGTTTCCACACCTTATCACCCTCAAACCAATGGGCAAGCGGAGGTTTCAAATAGGGAGATCAAACAAGTCCTAGAGAAAACCGTGGGACCCTCAAGAAGAGATTGGAGTTTGCGCTTGGACGATGCATTGTGGGCCTATCGTACGGCTTACAAAACTCCCCTTGGCATGTCACCTTTTCGGCTTATATATGGTAAGCCATGTCATTTGCCCGTTGAGTTAGAGCACAAGGCACATTGGGCTGTGAAAACCTTCAATTTGGACATAGACGCTGCTGGAGTTCATAGGAAGCTCCAATTAGATGAACTTGAGGAGATTAGGAACGAGGCTTACGAGAATGCTCGCATCTACAAGGACAAGACGAAGGCTTATCATGATAAGATGCTTCGTACCAAAACGTTCTCCAAGGGGCAGAAAGTGTTGCTTTTTGATTCAAGACTTCGGTTATTCCCTGGTAAGTTACGTTCTAAATGGATTGGACCTCTTGTTGTTACTAATGTTTTTCCTCATGGTGCAGTCCAAGTACAAAGCTTAAAAAGTGGCCACGAGTTCAAGGTGAACGGACATAGATTGAAGCCATACTATGAGAACTTTGTGGAGCATGTCGTGGAGGAGACCCCACTCCATGCCGTGGGCTCCAATGGAGCATGAACGTGTCTTCGTCCGGCTGCAAGACGTTAAAGAAAGCGCTACTTGGGAGGCAACCCATGCAATTCAACAAAGGAAGCTCAAGGAATCACTCCAATTCCAGATTTGCGTTCCTAACCCCTTCACTTTGTTGTTTATTTCGAATCTGCCTATTTAGTTGTTTTACTTGCTGTTTGTGTGTTTCTTTGTGTTTTGTGTGATTTTATGCTTGAAACATTGAGGACAATGTTTGATTTAAGTGTGGGGGGGGTAACTAAGTGTTTTTGATGCAAATTCATGGGATTTTATCACCCTTTACTTATAGACTTGTTCCTTGCTGTTTTTAAGTGTTTTTAAGCAGTTTTGGTGTGTTTTAGTGTGTTTTGAAGTAAAAATCCGAAAATCACATAAAAATTTGAAAAATTTGTTTTAAAAACCCAAAAAGAGTTGTTTTCAAAGTGTTTTTGTGTGTTTGTTTTTGTTTTAGGGTACCTTTGATGCGAGATTTATACGCACACAAATTAAACCCTCTTTTTGACAATTGTAGTATAAGTATAAGTAGGGATCGTTCTGGACCGGGGATTAGGAGGGATTGTTAATCACTTGGATTTGACTTAAAAACGTAAAAACATAATATAAAACACTAAACTAGACTCAAAGAATGTAAAACTAAACTTTAAAACACTAAAACAAATCAAAAGACTCAAAATGCTTTTAAAAACACAAACTAAAATGCTATACTAAACTCGAAGAATTCAAAACTAAAAATAAGAAAGATTAAGACTAAGACTTAAACGAAATATGGGGGGATTGATTTTGGACGAATTTAAACTAAAATGGATAGATTGTAAAGAAAACAAATTGTAAATATGAAATTGACGGAAATGAATGGATGGTATGGCTAGCTAAGGGGTTCTTCTCCACACATGTTACACTTGCATAATAAAAAGATTTCCAATTGCATTTCAATAAATTATGAAACTCATCACCCCGGGTTAATTAGGTCCGCTTAAATTAACCGTCAAGTTTTCCTTAAGTTAATGAATTGGATGATTGCATACGACAACCCAAAGCATTCCCCACAAGTTCCCTACATGAATTGCATAATAGAGATACAAGCAAGAATCATTAAGTTCTTTGAAAACTATAAGTGTTGACGAGGCATTCGTTACTATGGAATACGCATGAAACTTATGCCAAGAATTCGTTTAACGCGATTGTTTATAAGCAACCTCCACTACTTGTGAATATAAGTTCATAACGATTAGGTGAAACTCACTTATATTCTAGCGTCATATTCATGAATGAAAATTAAGCGTGCACTCTCAATAAACATACATAAATAGGTTATCAATCAAATAGTTAAACAAATTGAATTCACAACTTATGAAACGCAATTAGAAGTAATCAAATCAAAATGCAAGCATAAACATTTATTTCGAATTACCCCCTAGCTAAAGGGGGATTAGTTCTTCATAACATTGAAATCAAAGAAACACCTAAACATTCCAACAACTCAAACTTGAATTGTATGAACGTTTAGGCACTCTTCTCTTCCATTCCTTATACGTACAAAACAAAGAGAATTAAAATGAAACATTGAAATCAAAGAATCACCTAAACATTCCAACAACTCAAACTTGAATTGTATGAACGTTTAGGTCCTCTTCTCTTCCTCGTTGTTGTAGCATAAGGTCTAAGGATAGTTGGTTTGGGGGAATGGAAGTGTGGAATGGAGTGAGGAGTGATGGAAATGGAAAGATGGTTGGTGTTTGGATTAGTAGGGAGGGGGGACTCACGGCTAAGGAAAGAATGGAAGTGTTTGAGGGGTGTTGTGTTGTGAATGAGATGTTCTTGAATGAATGAATGCAAGGGTATTTATAGGAGTAGTGGAGGGAACATATGGTTGTTTGTTTAAGATGCAAGTGGCTAATTAATGATGGAAAAGTATGTGATTTAAAGGATGCAAAGTGAATGAATCATGAATCATTGTGGATGAAAGGTGGAAGTGCATGTGTTGATGACTAGGTTAGTGGGTGGAAATCTGAAAATGGCATATAGGAAATAATGAAGATGCAATAAATAATGCATGTAAAGTGTGTGTGAATGCATGTGAAGATGCAATAAATAATGCATGTAGGGTTAGGAAATAATGAAGAAATGCATGTGAGATGTTTGGAAAGGAAATGGGAACCCACAACAATGAAGTTGTTTTGTGTTGTGAATTATGATGAATGCATGTGAGTTAAAGAGGGAGAATGTGGTGAAATGATGAAGTAGGAAGGTGGAAATGCATGTGAGATGTTTGGAAAGGAATAAAGAATGAATGGTGGAAATGTGAGTGAATGATGTGCATGTGTGAGAATGCATGTGGAATTAAGAGGAGTATGGAAGTGAAATAAATGAATGATATGTTAAGTGATAAGTGAATGATATGTGGTGAGTGATAAGTGAATGGTTTGATAAGTGATAAATGAATTAGTTTAAAGGGCTAGGGTTTAAGTACATAGAATGGGCCTAAAATAGGTTGGTTTGTATGGCATAATGTGTTTGATTGGGCTAGAGCCATTGTTTTGTGTCTTCAAGTGCATACAAGGCCTTCAAATTCGTCCATCCTCTTGGCTCCATGGATAAGCTATCCAATCCATGCCCAAAAATGCTCCAAATGGCCTCAAAATGCACTTTCTTGCTCCCTAGGCCCTTAGAACCTGAAAACACACAAAAGAAGCATAAAGGACTAAAATAACGAGAGAAACATAACGTAAATGCACGAGAACAAGCCATTTAAGTCGCATGAATATGCTCCTATCAAATACCCCCACACTTAGCTTTTGCTAGTCCTCGAGCAAAACAGAATAAAAACAAATAAACAAAACGACACTAAACACGTAAAACACAACCTAAACCTTCCAACAACCGTCTTAGGGATTTCCAATGCACATGACAAGTTAAAAATCATCATTCTCACAGATTTTAGTCATCTTCACACTTAAGTACATTCTTAATCATAGTCACCATATACTAGTTCACAATTAAACATTTAAAACACATTTCGAATGCAGTAACATGCCTTAGAGAAATTGCTCAAATCCTTACAAGATATGCACTCGTTTTTCACACAGATTTTCTGACTACACACCCTACACTAGTTATATGTGAGAAGATTGATGTAAACATGTAGACGAACACTCACATATGTTATAACAAGGAAAGCATTTTCTGGATTTACGATAATGACATGAATATGATCTCATGAATGGAATGCTACTACTTAGAATGAGAACCAGTGATTCCATAAGCTCATATCAATTTCAAACTCCACATTATTGAACACATAACGATCAAGATAGAAGTCAAAGGGGTGTAACGGGGCTAAAGGTGTTGGCTAACAATGAAAGGTGAAGGATAAACAAACATTCTTAAAGCAATAGTGAGCAAAGTATTGATTTAGGCACTTAGAATTCCCTTAAGAACGCAGAAGTCAACTTTGAACACCCAAGGGAAAGTCACACAAAACTTAGGGCCATATTCAACTTGTTTGGACCCTTTCTTCAACCATCAACGCTCGTGAGTTCATTCTTACTTATTTTCACTCCCTTTTTTTTTTTTTTTTTTTCTTTTTTTTTTTTTTTTTATTTTTTTTATTTTTTTTTTCTTTTTTATCTCAAAACATACATATAAACGTAAGAACAAACTTTTACTCCCCCACACTCATTTTCTTGCATAATGTACTCAAAAGGAATTCATTTTAGTCATGCTCACTATCAATTAAGAACAAGGGTGTGGACTGTCCTACACTAGGCTAGGTGAGGATAATGTGGGTAAACAAAGAATAAAGGCTAAACAAGGCTCAACGGGGGTAAAACTTACAACATATACGAAATATGGGAAGTAAGGCTATTTGGCTATGGTGACAACTACACAACTTCATCTTGATATATGTTATGCAATTCAATGTCATGCTTTGAATGAAACGGATATAAGTTCTAGCATTTAGTTCTATCATGATACAATTGCATTCTAAGTAGCAGCCAAGCAAGGAATAATGAGATCATGCAACAACTTTTAGAAAACAAAGAATCACAGAAAATAACTCTCCAAAGAAGGTAATGGCTCGAGTCTCACAGGGTTGTAGCGTTTGTTTGAGTTCCTTCCTTCAAGCATGTTACAAAAACGAATTTTTCTTTTATGATTGCATGTGAAGTCATACATTATAATCATAACTAAGCATAAACCAAGAGTAAATCAAACTTTTCTCTATGTTTATAACTCTTTTTAACAGTCATGCAATTACAAACCAAATCCTTATCATTGTGTTGGAAGGTACCCTAAGACACAAACTCACAAAAACGACTCAAAACACTCTTTTTAGGCTTTTCAAAATAATTTTTCAAATTTTTATGTGCTTTTCGGAGTTATAAAAACAAAACATACTAAAACACTCTAAAACAACTTAAAAACACCTTAAAACAGCAAGGAACAACATTTGATGTTATGGGTGATAAAATCCCACGAATTTGCATTAACAACATTAGTTACCCCCCCACACTTAAATCAAACATTGTCCTCAATGTTTTAAGCATAGATTCACACAAAACATAAGTAAACACACAAACAACAACTAAACATACTAAACATGGCAGAATGTAATTAACAAAGAGAAGAGTTTAGGGACGCAAATCTGGTTATAGAGTGTAAATTCCATCTTCTCCTTGGTAATTGCATTGAGGCTTTTGATCTTTGTGATTCCACAGGCTTACTCTTGAACTGGTTTCTGCCCATCGTTGATTTTCCTTTGTGCTACTTCTTGAACTGGGCAGCATGATGGTTCTTTTGGTCTTCCCCGAAGGTCTGAGCTTACCCCTTTGGTCTGTTTCTTTGTTCAATCTTTCCAATTCGTATTGAAAAGGGTTGGAGGAAAACTCAGCCTATGTTTGTCTCCACATGCTTCAATGTATCATTTTCACTTGCCTTACTCGCTCCCCTTTGCAGAAGTGGTCCCTTCTCCGGAAGTGTATCAACCGTTGAAGATGACTACTCGAGAGCAACGCTAGGTAAGCAATCAGGAATAGATCCCAGGCAGTTGGCTCCAGATCGGAAGATTGACTCCAAGTGCCGGCTGATTGCTTCTTTTACTTTGCCATGCGAGTAAGAACAAGGACAAAGAAAAAGACAGGGAAAGAGCATGATATGAGATACTTTTGCTTTTGACCTTGATGATATGAGATACCTTTGCTTTTGAAGAAGCGGTGAATGAATCAGCACATGTATTTGTTGTGCTGCTTCCTCCTGGGTCATCTGTACTCCAGGTATCTGGTATCATCTTTGGGGAAGAAGAAAATTTTGAGTATTTCAAAAGGCTTTGCTGGGAGTGCGCCCTCAGAGGTGAGGGAGAGTTGGTGGGCATTTTCTTCAAGTCTGCCTTGCCATAAGAGACGAAGGTCGACATATATAGAGATAATATCAAGTGGTGGTACTTTTTACCCTTGTCGACAAACGTTTTGATCCCGCAACTCCGGCTTTTTGAAATAGTGGTGCCTCTTCGATCTTTGAATTCGGCTCTTCGATTTCTGAGCAGGCGCCCCTTCGATTTCTGAACGACGCCCCTTCGCTTTCTGAACGACACGTGGTAGTGCAGATGCGGCTCCTTTTGACAAAGCTGCACGCGTTTTCTGAAAAGCAGAGAAAGCGTCGCCGAACTTTGCGCTTGTCGGCTAAAGACGTGTAGTTGCGATGATGGCCTCCACGTGTTTTCAGCTTTGTCAGAAATCTTTTGACAAAGTTGAACGCGTTTTCTGAAAAGTCGAGGGAGCGTCGCCTAACTTACGCCAGAAAATCCGGTTCTTTGAATCAGTGGACGCGTCGCCTTGGCATTTTATAGAGCTATCGATCACCGCCAACATACACACTCTGAAGATTTCCCATTCCTGAAACTCGACTCCGGCCCTTTGTGAAATTTTTAACTCCATCCACCCCTTCTCTTTGAACACTTTTGAAAAAAATGGCAAACTCATCAAACCTTAGCTTAGATTTGAGTCTTAGCAGCGATCCGGTTGCGCCCCGTCAAGGTAATGTATGGCGCCCTTCTTTTTTATCTTCTAACGGTCCTCTTTCAGGTGAAGACTCTGTGATGCAGGACGCCACAACAGCTACAATAGTAGCTAAAAACCTCCTCACTCCAAAAGATAGTAGGCTGCTGTCAGGACGGTCCGATGAGTTGGCCGTTCAAGAGTCTCTCGCACTTAGTGTTCAGTGTGCGAGCTCTGTGTCCAACATGGGCCTACGCCTGCTTGCCCGCTCCCGTCAGGTGGAATCGTTGATGGCAGAGGTCGAAAGACTTAAGCAAGAGATCCAGCAGCTTAAGTACGAGAATAGAAGTTTGCATGTGCTTGCAAATAACTATTCGTCGGGGATGAAGAGGAAGCTTGATGAGCTGCAAGAATCTGAGGGTCGAATTCACAGTGACCGTCAAAGGCTTGCGTCTTATCTCCAGAGGCACCTTTTTCCTGGGTCATCCAGCGCTTGGCCAAGTATTGAGGCTTGGAATGCTCTAGCTCCGATGCCTCCCGCTCCGATGCCTTCCGCTTCGATGCCTCCCGCTTCTATGCCTCCCGCTTCTGCGCCTTCCGCTTCTGCGCCTCGTAGTGGGACTTCACGCAAACAACCTTTGTGAAGCTCCACCTTTCTCCATGTTTAGTATCTTTCTTTTTTTCTTTTCTTTTTTTTTTATTTTTATTTTTTTTTTTATTAACATAAATAAAATCAAACGGCATAGAATTGGTCCTTGAATGGAAGGTGATAATTGAAGTGAACCGGCATTGGTTTGAATTCTAGTGTAGGTGCCTGATTCAAAAAAAATAGCAAGTTAGTATAAAATCTAATGGAATTTGGAAAAAAATACTTACTTGTTTTGTCCGACAAGAACTCAATGACAAATACCACTCCTTTGAAAGTTTCAGGGATATTGGACTTGGCCAGATTGCAAGTGATGGTTATTACTTGTCCAATGTCATCAAATTTAACTTCTTTGGATTTTGTGGTTTCAAGAACGTCCTCTTTGATGGATTCATGACATTCCCTACTTGTCACCTTTGGAAGGGCTTCCAAGATGTCTTTTTCACCTTCTTCTTCCTTGGAAGTCATGAATCTGCAAGGAATAGGGTTAAAAATAATGAAATTTGGAACAACCATACCTGTATTAGATGGCATAGGAGCCTCCGGTAAAGGTGTTTCCACCCTTTCCGTGGGTTGGGTGTATTCCTCTTCCTTGTGATTTGATTTTGATGGTTGAGGGTCCGTTCCAACCTCCTTGTCACTTCTCAACATGATTTCCTTGGCAGTTTCAAATTCTCCCTTCTGATTTGCAATGGTTGAACTAGGGAGTTCGCCTTGGTCGCAAAATTGTCCTTCGAACTCCGCTATCTGCCCAATTTGCTTTTCCAGAGTAGTAAGTAATTGAAAAATCGTATCATTATCATTTGAATTACCTACATTCCTTTGGGCAGGTTGTGGTGGCTGCATAGGCGTTGAATAGAACTCCTCATACGGCTGCCAATATCCTTCTTGTTGAGCCTCATTGTCTTGATTTTGTAAGCCCTGCACCAAACAAATTAATTCATCAAGCTTTTGGTTATAATTTATTGACGAACTTAAATTTGGTTGGGCATATTGAATATGAGGTTGTGGTGGCTGCCAATATCCTCCTTGTTGAGCATTTTGAGGTTCCCACCACATAGAGTTTGAATGATCACTCCAATCCGAATTGTAAGTATTGGAAAACACGTTATTCCTTGATTGAAGATTAAATATATCAACTCTTTGCATTTGGGACCTTTCCATGAGTTGTGACAAAAGAGAAGCATTATCAAGTGCCATCTTGTTCTTAACAAACAAAACACAAATAAAAAAAAAAACTAAATCTAAAAGACAATACAGAAACAAACAATCCAAGGGATTAGCAAATTTTCTAATCCCCGGCAACGGCGCCAAAATTTGATGCGAGATTTATACGCACACAAATTAAACCCTCTTTTTGACAATTGTAGTATAAGTATAAGTAGGGATCGTTCTGGACCGGGGATTAGGAGGGATTGTTAATCACTTGGATTTGACTTAAAAACGTAAAAACATAATATAAAACACTAAACTAGACTCAAAGAATGTAAAACTAAACTTTAAAACACTAAAACAAATCAAAAGACTCAAAATGCTTTTAAAAACACAAACTAAAATGCTATACTAAACTCGAAGAATTCAAAACTAAAAATAAGAAAGATTAAGACTAAGACTTAAACGAAATATGGGGGGATTGATTTTGGACGAATTTAAACTAAAATGGATAGATTGTAAAGAAAACAAATTGTAAATATGAAATTGACGGAAATGAATGGATGGTATGGCTAGCTAAGGGGTTCTTCTCCACACATGTTACACTTGCATAATAAAAAGATTTCCAATTGCATTTCAATAAATTATGAAACTCATCACCCCGGGTTAATTAGGTCCGCTTAAATTAACCGTCAAGTTTTCCTTAAGTTAATGAATTGGATGATTGCATACGACAACCCAAAGCATTCCCCACAAGTTCCCTACATGAATTGCATAATAGAGATACAAGCAAGAATCATTAAGTTCTTTGAAAACTATAAGTGTTGACGAGGCATTCGTTACTATGGAATACGCATGAAACTTATGCCAAGAATTCGTTTAACGCGATTGTTTATAAGCAACCTCCACTACTTGTGAATATAAGTTCATAACGATTAGGTGAAACTCACTTATATTCTAGCGTCATATTCATGAATGAAAATTAAGCGTGCACTCTCAATAAACATACATAAATAGGTTATCAATCAAATAGTTAAACAAATTGAATTCACAACTTATGAAACGCAATTAGAAGTAATCAAATCAAAATGCAAGCATAAACATTTATTTCGAATTACCCCCTAGCTAAAGGGGGATTAGTTCTTCATAACATTGAAATCAAAGAAACACCTAAACATTCCAACAACTCAAACTTGAATTGTATGAACGTTTAGGCACTCTTCTCTTCCATTCCTTATACGTACAAAACAAAGAGAATTAAAATGAAACATTGAAATCAAAGAATCACCTAAACATTCCAACAACTCAAACTTGAATTGTATGAACGTTTAGGTCCTCTTCTCTTCCTCGTTGTTGTAGCATAAGGTCTAAGGATAGTTGGTTTGGGGGAATGGAAGTGTGGAATGGAGTGAGGAGTGATGGAAATGGAAAGATGGTTGGTGTTTGGATTAGTAGGGAGGGGGGACTCACGGCTAAGGAAAGAATGGAAGTGTTTGAGGGGTGTTGTGTTGTGAATGAGATGTTCTTGAATGAATGAATGCAAGGGTATTTATAGGAGTAGTGGAGGGAACATATGGTTGTTTGTTTAAGATGCAAGTGGCTAATTAATGATGGAAAAGTATGTGATTTAAAGGATGCAAAGTGAATGAATCATGAATCATTGTGGATGAAAGGTGGAAGTGCATGTGTTGATGACTAGGTTAGTGGGTGGAAATCTGAAAATGGCATATAGGAAATAATGAAGATGCAATAAATAATGCATGTAAAGTGTGTGTGAATGCATGTGAAGATGCAATAAATAATGCATGTAGGGTTAGGAAATAATGAAGAAATGCATGTGAGATGTTTGGAAAGGAAATGGGAACCCACAACAATGAAGTTGTTTTGTGTTGTGAATTATGATGAATGCATGTGAGTTAAAGAGGGAGAATGTGGTGAAATGATGAAGTAGGAAGGTGGAAATGCATGTGAGATGTTTGGAAAGGAATAAAGAATGAATGGTGGAAATGTGAGTGAATGATGTGCATGTGTGAGAATGCATGTGGAATTAAGAGGAGTATGGAAGTGAAATAAATGAATGATATGTTAAGTGATAAGTGAATGATATGTGGTGAGTGATAAGTGAATGGTTTGATAAGTGATAAATGAATTAGTTTAAAGGGCTAGGGTTTAAGTACATAGAATGGGCCTAAAATAGGTTGGTTTGTATGGCATAATGTGTTTGATTGGGCTAGAGCCATTGTTTTGTGTCTTCAAGTGCATACAAGGCCTTCAAATTCGTCCATCCTCTTGGCTCCATGGATAAGCTATCCAATCCATGCCCAAAAATGCTCCAAATGGCCTCAAAATGCACTTTCTTGCTCCCTAGGCCCTTAGAACCTGAAAACACACAAAAGAAGCATAAAGGACTAAAATAACGAGAGAAACATAACGTAAATGCACGAGAACAAGCCATTTAAGTCGCATGAATATGCTCCTATCAACCTTCCAACACAATGATGAGGATTCGGTTTGTAATTACATGGCTGTTAAAGAGAGTGATTAACATGGATGAAAGTTTGATTTACTCTTTGTGTATGCTTGGTTGTGATTATAACTTATGACTTCACATGCAATCATAAAGAAAAAAAAAAAAAAAAAAATCAGTTTTTGTAACATGCTTGAAGGAAGGAACTCAAATTAACGCTACAACCTTGTGAGACTTGAGCCTAAACGTTTATTTGGAGAGTTAGAATCTGTGCATTTTTGTTTTCTAAGTCGTTGCATGATCTCATTATTCTTTGCTTGGTTACTACTTAGAGGCGTTTCATCATTTAGTTCCAAATGCTAGAACTCATGCCCATTTCATTCAAAGCATGTTATTGATTTGCATAACACAGATTCAAGATGAAGTTGTGTAGTGACCACCACCTTAGCCATATTGCCGTGTATCCCATGTCATTTTATGTTCAAGTTAACCCACATTATCATCACCTAGCCTAGATTAGGACCATCCACACCCTTGTTCTTAAAGCTTAGTAAAGCATGATTCAAATTGAATTTCTTTTGATTTATGTTGGCAGAAAACAAGTGTGGGGGAAGTGTTCTTGTGTGAGAATTTGTGTGCCATAGGCACGGCATGAAAGAAAAGAAAAAGAAAAAAAAAAAAAAAGGCGTGAAAAGTATGAAAAAGAGTTGAAAAGTTGTGAAAAAGAATTCCAAAGTATTGTTTGTTGAAGTAAGGGTCCAAAACAATGAATTCGGCCCTAAGGAGTTGCCTAAGTCTTCCCCTTGTGTTTTAAAGTTAATTTCTGCAATCTAAATGAATTCTAAGTCTTAAGTACACTACTTTGCTTACTATTACTTGAAGAACGCTTGTTCTCTTTATCTTTTCTTTGTTAACCACTACCCCAAGCCCCGTTACAACCCTTGACTTCATTCTTGAGTGTTATGTGTTTCAATTTGTGGAGTTTGAATTTGGTATGAGCATATGGTCATTAGTTCTCGCATCTAAGTAGTAGCATTCCATTCATGAGATCATTTCTAAACATGCTTATTAACTCCATAAATTGCGTTCTTTGTTATACGTATATGTGAGCATTCGTTTTCATATTTACATCAATCTTCTCACATATAACTAGTATAGGGTGTGTAGTTAGAAAATCTGAGTGAAAATTGAGTGCATATCTTGTAAGGATTGAGCAAATTCTCTAAGGCATGTTACTACATTCAAAACATTCTTTTAATCGATTAATTGTGAACTAGTAAGTGGTGTCTATGATTAAGTATGTTTTCAATTGTAAAGATGACTCAAATCTGTGGGGATGATGATTTTTAACTTGTCATGTACCATTGGAAATCCCTGAGGTGAACGTTGGAAGGTTTAGGTTATGTTTTGTTTTTTTGTTTTGCTCGAGGACTAGCAAAAGCTAAGTGTGGGGGAATTTGATAGAAGCATATTTATGCGCCTTAGTTAGCTAGTTCTTATGCATTTATGTTGTGTTTTCTTACTTAATTTAGTGTTTAAAGTCATTTTCGTGTGTTTATAGGTTCATATGGCTAAGGATGCAAAAGGATGCCTTTCGGAGCCTTTTGGAGCAAATTAGAGATTGGAATGGATTGCATATGCTTAAAGCCAAGTAGATGGACGAAATTGAAGACCAAAGGAATGAAAATGAAGAACAAAGAGTTCACATTCATCACCAACACAACCATGCATCCACACATTCTTTCTCCATCATTGCCGTGCAAAACACCATCATTGCAGCCACATGCACATTCCACTTCATCATTTCAGATTTCCACCATCAACAAAGAACCATTCATTAATCATTTACACTTTAATCATTCAACCACATTCACACATCACCCATTCACCTTTGTGCCATGCTTCTACCTTTGTTCAAGCCCTTCCACATAACCTGCCTTCATTCATTCAGAAAATGCATTCCTTGCCGTGGCTAACATGCACTTGTTCCCCTTTCATCATTCCCTTTATTCTTTCATCATTCCATCCACTCATTCATCAAACCACTCCCATCCATTTCATCATTGCAAACATTCAAACAAACACCACACAATGCCGTGGCTCCTATCCCATTTCCAGATTTCCCCTTTTGCATTTCCCCTTCATAAATCAGCCACATGCACTTTAATCATTCAATCTCCAACCTTTCACATGCATTCCATCTTTTAATTTAATCACATGCACATTCACCTTGCCTTTGCAGAAAATCCACTTCATAACACATGCATCTTGGCAGATTTCACATGCACTCATGCACATTCACCTTAATCATTCACATAGCTTTAATCCACATGCATTTCCACCTAGATTTCCACCTCACAACCACCAGAAATCAACCAAAACCGTGCATTCCCTTTCATTTCTGTCAAAGCACATGCATTTCCACCCTTTAATCACATGCACAAACAGCCATATGCATCTCCCATCACCATTTCAGCTTTCCACCTAATTCCTAGTCATCATGTTCCCCCCATTTCACCTATAAATAAGCATGCATTGCAGCCACAAACAACACACTCTTCCATTTCAGAAAACCATCTCTCATACACATTCATTCACGCCAGAAATTCCTCCCCTCTCTCTAGCACTACCATACTTCACCATTCTTCATATTTTCTGCCCAAAAACACTCCTTACCTTCCCCTACATCCATCCCTACCCTAAACACATCATTCTACATCATCCATAACCCCCAAAACTCACCAACACCCCTTGTGCCGCAGCAACTAGAGGAGAAGAGGCCTAAACGTTCATACAATTCAAGATTGAGTTGTTGGAATTTTTAGGTATACTTCGATTCTTGTTTTCAATGTTTACTTTGTTATTACTCTCTAAGTTTGTTGTAATCATGAGTGGCTAAACCCCTAATTAGTTAGGGGAAAGTTTGAAGCCATGAACATGTTTGAAATATGAATTGATTTCTTCCAATTGTGATTTGTTAAGTTGTGATTGTAATTCAATTATCATGTTTATTAAAAACTTGTTTTTGTATGTTGATTAGGGATGCATACTTAGTCTTCATGCATAAACTCGATGCTAGTTTATAAACGAGTTTCACCTAATCGTCACAAGTTTATAAACATGAGTAGTGAAGGTTGCTAGTCACAACCGCGTTAATTGAATTCTTGGCAAAAGTATCATGCATTCATAGTTACAATTGCCTCGTCAACACTTATAATTCTCATAGAGCATAATGATCTCTCATTGTATCTCTTCTATGCATTCATGTTGAGAACCATTGGAGAATGATTTGAATTGTCGCATGCATCATCCAATTCAATAACATAAGGAAAATTTGAGAGTTAATTAGTGCATCACGGTTAACTTGGGGTGTTGAGCATCATAGATAATGAAAAGCAATTGGAGAATCGATTCATATATAAATGTGTCATGTGTGGAGAATGGACCTCTAACTAATCCATCCATCATCTTGTTTCTCAAATCCGTTTATACAATCTGCCTAGTTTATTAACTTGTTTTATTTAATTTAACTTCGTCAAAACCTTAATCCCCCTTTACTTTAATGTCCAATTTAGTTAGAAATCAATTTAGTTTGTGTTTTTAAGTGTTTTGATTCATTTTATTTCCCAATTTCGTCCAGATTCACCAAAGTGCTCAAAACTGCCCAGAAAGTGATTTTAAGGCAGTTTTGAGTGTTTTGGGTGATGTTTGAGTCTTTTGGTTTGTTTTAATGTTTTAAGTGTTTAGTTTTACATTCTTTGAGTTAGTTTAGTGTTTTATATTGTGTTTTTACGTTCTTGAGTCAAGTTATTACTTAATTTCGTCCAAATTTGTGTTTGTGCTCAAATCTGCCCAGAAAGTGGTTTTTAGGCAGATTTGAGTGTGTTTGTGTTGTTTTGAGTCTTTTGAGTCAATTTCACATTGATTAGCATCCCTAGTTAATCCCCGGTCTAGAACGATCCCTATTTGCTCATTTACTACAATTGTCATCCATAGGGTTAATTTGTGTGTTTAACTATTTTCGCATCAGCTGCAACGAAGGTGAATGGAGCACACAAATGGGTAGGATTTAAGCCTTTTAGTAGTTAAACATGCATAGCCTAACATCATCTCATTGAGTTCATTCACGAATGATACTAAACACATGGTATCTGCAAAGAAGAATGATTCTTAGCATCCAAACGAAATAGAAGTAATGAGATCATTTAAAGTGAAAATGAAAGAAAACGATAGGAGTAGAAACAATTTAAACCCTCTCAAAGAAGCAATTAGGCTCAAAATAACTCACTAGGGTAGTCTCCACTATTCTTCTTCCAGAATTTGAGTATGGTACCTCCATGATCATAATTTCAAGAGTTATAACTTTATAAATGACAATAAGATGCAACTCTTTTCCATAGCAACCCAATCGTTTGTTTTCAAACATAGTCCTCATATACATTCATATTAGCATGCAAAAACACTCTTAACCAAAACTAACACCTCAAACAAACACAAACACACAAAAACGACTCAAAACACTCTTTTTAGGCTTTTTAAAACAAGTTTTTCAAATTTTTATGGGATTTTCGAATTATAAAACAAAACACACTAAAACACTCTAAAACAACTTAAAAAACACCTTAAAACAGCAAGGAACAACATTAGAAGTTATGGTGGATAAAACCCTACGAATTTGCATCAAAACACTTTAGTTACCCAATACCCCCAAACCTAAATCAAACATTGTCCTCAATGTTTTAAGCATAGATTCACACAAAACATAAGTAAACACACAAAAAGTAATTTAAACATACTAAACATGGCAGAATGTAATTAACAAAGAGAAGAGTTTAGGGACGCAAATCTGGTTATGGAGTGTAAATTCCCTCTTCTCCTTGGTAATTGCATTGAGGCTTTGATCATAGTGACTCCACAGGCTTACTCTTGAACTGGTTTCCGCCCATCATTGATTTTCCTTTGTGCTACTGTTGAACTGGGCAGCAGGATTCATTTGGTCTTCCCAGAAGGTCTGAGCTTACCCCTTTGGTCTGTTTCTTTGTTCAATCTTTCCAATTCGTATTGAAAAGGGTTGGAGGATAACTCAGCCTATGTTTGTCTCCACATGCTTCAATGTATCATTTTCACTTGCCTTACTCGCTCCCCTTTGCAGAAGTGGTCCCTTCTCTGGAAGTGTATCAACCGTTGAAGATGACTACTCGAGAGCAACGCTAGGTAAGCAATCAGGAATAGATTCCAAGCAGTTGGCTCCAGATCGGAAGATTGACTCCAAGTGCCGGCTGATTGCTTCTTTTACTTTGCCATGCGAGTAAGAACAAGGACAAAGAAAAAGACAGGGAAAGAGCATGATATGAGATACTTTTGCTTTTGACCTTTATGATATGAGATACCTTTGCTTTTGAAGAAGCGGTGAATGATTCAGCACATGTATTTGTTGTGCTGTTTCCTCCTGGGTCATATGTACTCCAGGCATCTGGTATCATCTTTGGGGAAGAAGAAAGAATTGAGTATTTCGAAAGGCTTTGCTGGGAGTGCGCCCTCAGAGGTGAGGGAGAGTTGGGCATTTTCTTCAGGTTTTCCTTGCCATAAAAGACGAAGGTCGACATATATAGAGATAATATCAAGTGGTGGTACTCTTCTTTTACCTTTGTCGACAAACGTTTTGATCCCGCAAATCCGGCTTTTTGAAATAGTGGCGCCTCCTCGATCTTTGAAGACGTCTCTTCGATTTCTGAGCAGGCGCCCCTTCGATTTCTGAACGACGCCCTTTTTCTTTCTGAACGACACTTAGTAGTGCGGATGCGGCTCCTTTTGACAAAGCTGCACGCGTTTTCTGAAAAGCAGAGAAAGCGTCGCCGGACTTTGCGCTTGTCGGCTAAAGATGTGTAGTTGCGATGATGGCCTCCACGTGTTTTCAGCTTTGTCAGAAATCTTTTGACAAAGTTGAACGCGTTTTCTGAAAAGCTGAGGGAGCGTTGCCTAAATTACGCCGGAAATTCCGGCTTTTTGAATTGGTGGACGCGTCGCCTTGGCTTTTTATTGAGCTATCGATCACCACAACAAACACACTCTGAAGATTTCCCATTCTTGAAAATCGACTCCGGGCCTTTGAAATTTAACTCCATCCCTTCTCTTTGAACACTTTTGAAAAATGGCAAACTCATCGAACCTTAGCTTAGATTTGAGTCTCAGCAGCGATCCGGTTGCGCCCCGTCAAGGTAATGTATGGCGCCCTTCTTTTTTATCTTCTAACGGTCTTCTTACAGGTGAAGACTCTGTGATGCAGGACGCCATAACAGCTACAATAGTAGCTAAGAACCTCCTCACTCCAAAAGATAGTAGGCTGCTGTCAGGACGGTCCGATGAGTTGGCCGTTCAAGAGTCCCTCGCACTTAGTGTTCAGTGTGCGAGCTCTGTGTCCAACATGGGCCAACGCTTGCTTGCTCGGTCCCGTCAGGTGGAATCATTGATGGCAGAGGTGGAAAGACTTAAGCAAGAGATCCAGCAGCTTAAGTACGAGAATAGAAGTTTGCATGTGCTTGCAAATAACTATTCGTCGGGGATGAAGAGGAAGCTTGATGAGCTGCAAGAATCTGAGGGTCGAATTCACAGTGACCGTCAAAGGCTTGCGTCTTATCTCCAGAGGCACCTTTTTCCTGGGTCATCCAGCGCTTGGCCAAGTATTGAGGCCTGGAATGCTCTAGCTCCGATGCCTCCCGCTCCGATGGCTTCCGCTCCGATGCCTCCCGCTTCTATGCCTCCCGCTTCTATGCCTTCCGCTTCTGCGCCTCGTAGTGGGGCTTCACGCAAACAACCTTTGTGAAGCTCCACCTTTCTCCATGTTTAGTATCTTTCTTTAATAAATGAATTTTTTTTTTTTTTTTTTTTTTTTTTTTAACATGCTTTGTTTTATTCAGTGCATTGGGTTGCCTCCCAAGTAGCGCTTTCTTTTACGTCTTGCAGCCGGACGAAGAACCCAATCACTCCAGGATATGTTCACGAATCGGATGAGAACTCCGAGTCATGAACTAGTACCTAAAACAAGAAACAAAACAAAATTAAGAATCTGTAAAAATACAAACAAACGAAATTAAAACAATCCAAGGGATTAGCAAAGTTCTCCAAAGCTCGAAGTTCATCTTCGTTGCCCGCCATCTCTTCTTCTCTTTCCCAATTAAATTGCTCAGATTCTTTACTTGTTGAACTAGGTGAATTCCCTTCCTCTTCCTCACGGTTAAAGGATGAATTTGATGGCACAAAGTTGTCCAAAGTGTGGCCCTTTAATCTTTCAATTCTTTGGCCTAACTCAACAAGTTTATTTGACATATACTACCTGAAACAAAGTAACACAAGTGTGAATGAAAATCTACTAGCAAACAACAATGAAATGAACAAAAATAAACTTAAAAACATTTGAAAAGACTCAAGGGATGTGGAACTAAACGTTTAGAACACTTAAACAATCCAAAAACCCAAAACAGCAACTAGAAGACTCAAAATTGCCTAAAAACCACTTTCTGGGCAGTTTTGAGCACCTACACTAATTTGGACGAAATTGGATGGAAACTTGAATCAAAACACTTATAAACACAAATCAAAACACTTTCTAACTAATTTGGACAAAACAAAGACTCAAAGGACTCAAAACAGATTCACAAGACTCAAAACAAGCTAAAAAACGCTCAAAACTGCCTAAAAACACAAATTGGGCAGTTTTGACACTAAACTCAATTTTGGACGAAAATTAGGTTTGAGCTTGACTCAAAATGCTTCAAAACACAAGATAAGACAGATTCTAAGCCTAAAACCTAACAAAATATGGGGGAAATTGTATTTGGACGAAATGCAATTAAATGGTCAGATTATAACAAAACCAGATTGTAAAGCAAGTTGATGTAAACCAATGGATAATGGAATGGCTAAGGGATTCTTTTCCACACCTGAAATGTATGCAACTTAAATCAACTTCCAGTTATCAATTTGACAAGTTATGAACCTTGACACTAATCAAAATAGCAAAATAGCAAACAAGCAATTACAAGGGACTGAAATCAGTCCCCGGCAACGGCGCCATTTTTGTTGATGTATAATTCCTTCCTAATGCTAGAATATATTTAGTATAATGGCACAAGCAAGGGTGTCGAATCCACAGGGACTAATTGGACCTATGTAACTACTTGTTTGCAAGAAATCTAAGAAATGAATCAAACTAGTCTAAATAGGCAGATTTGAATCAAACTAATCAAACTATGCAGATTTGTTGTTTTAACTTGAAAGCATAAGAGAATGAAGTAAACACAACTCAATGAATCAACAACTAATGTAATGGGATAGTATCAATGGAAATGAAACTAGGGATTCGATTTCACCATTGCTCAACTAAGTCCATGTTTGTCAAGTTAGTTTATACTCATTCATCTACCTATTTCTTGAGTTTGTTTCACTTGGATATGATCAACCATATGATGTGTGGATTTGATCAAATGTCTCTAATCATGAACCTAATTGTGATGTGCAACTTTGGTTCATAATCAAGATTATGTAATGTACAAGAAACTTTCATAAAACCAAAGGGAGTAATTCGGCAGGATGTGTGCTAAACACTCCCTTCATTCATTCACATATCTACCAAGATTATGCATGATGTGTGCTTTAATCTTGGCTACACAACTTAGTGATTAATTCAAATGATGATCAAACATTAAAATCAACATACTAAGTCACCATTAAAACAGAAAATGAAACAAGAAATAGATGGACAAAATGAGCATTCTAACTTAATTACATGGCAAACTTTGCAAGGTTACATCGAATCCCTAGAGAAAGATTAGTTACAATTCATGTTTACAGAATGTTTAACATAAAGATACACAACATGAATGAACATAGAATTAAGTAGAAGGGACCCTTGAAGCAAAACTGATGTTGAATTCCTTGAAGAGTTCCTTGGTGTTGCTTCTCCAAATGTGGTGCGGATGAAGTAGATTGGTTTGGTTTGAATGGTTTCTGCCCTTAGGACAGAAATGGACAGAGAATGGAGTGAAATGGGAGAGGTTTTAGGGTGTGTAATGGACTGGATGATGAATAAAACTTGCGGATGGGAAAATGGAGAGAATATGGACAGTTTCTGTGAAAGGAAAAGAAAGTGGAATGCAATGCAATGGAGAGGACGAATTAGAGTCAATGATGGACAGAAAATGCAGCCAAATAGAGTGTGTGTGATCCCCCAACATTCAGATTGGATCTAACATTTGTTTAACTCAGATGGCAGAGCATAAATCAGATGGAATGATGGGTTTCTGAGTGTGATACCTGCAAAGCATGGACATGATCTGCAAGTGTGGTTTATTTAATCCAAAACACATGTGGAATGTCTGCAAGCATGAGTGGAATCTGCCAAAAATGAATTGTTTGTACAAATTCTGGAAATGTGAAATGGGCACACGGCATGGGTAAAGGGATGAGTGAATTTCTGGAATAAAGGATGCAAGGAATGGACATAATCTGCAGGTATATGGATATTTAATCCAAGATACATGTGCAAAGTCTGCCACAAGGGAGTGGACAATCTGAAACTGTTAGAATAATCTGGAATTGGGTATGGAAGTGCACGGATTGGACATGAAAGAGATGGGAATGCAAAGGTGATGTGTAGAAATGTAATGGAGTGCACGGGTCAGGTTGTGGACATGCATGTGAATGCATGTTTTGAGTGTTACACATGGAATCTGTACGAAATGGACTGATTGAGTTGGAAGTGCAAAGGGAGCTCGGCAAAGTGTTTGAACATGCATGTGAATGCATGTTTTTGGTGTTAGAACCTCCCAATCTGAATTCAATCTTTTTGCCTTGTTTAGCTTCACCCAAAGTGACTCCAATGCACCACTTTCTGTTTAGAACCATCTAATGTGGTCGAATTACACCCTTGGCTGCACACTAACACAAAACAATGTAAAACGCAACTAGTTTAATCCAAAACAATCACAAAGATGCCAAATAAGGAAGATATAAATGTATGCAAAATGTGACTTAACACATGGCAGCCACCAACCAACCTAGCTGTCATGTTTCCCCTTTAATCATTCAAACATTCACCCACATGCATTTCTAACCCACATGCACCCTAGATTCTAATCAGCCATTCACATTTAATCATTCATTCCCATCAGATTTCTAGCATATTCACATGCATTCATCCTAGCTGTCATGTTTCCCCTTTCATCATTCCCTCACATGCATCCACCTTTCTCCCATCAGATTTCCAACATTGCACAAGCATTTCCACCCTTTAATCACATGCATAAATCAGCCACATGCATCTCCCATCACCATTCCAGATTTCCACCAAGTTCCTAGCTGTCATGTTCCCCCCATTTCACCTATAAATAAACCTTCATTGCAGCCACAAAGGGGGGGATCCATTCACCACAGAAATAAGGCCTTTGTGCCAGAAATTCAACCATTCCATAAACACTTCCATTCCATTGTACATACCACCAACACTTCCCCCTTTGTGCCGTGAGTTTCCTTTACAATCCAAACACCATCCTTCCATTTTCACCACTCCCCAAACCATTCACACCATCAAACTATCCTTAGACCTTGTGCTACAACGAAGAGGAAGAGAAGAGTGCCTAAACGTTCATACAATTCAAGTTTGAGTTGTTGGAATGTTTAGGTGTTTCTTTGATTTCAATGTTAATTTCAATACTCTTTGTTTTGTACGTATGAGGAATGGAAGAGAAGAGTGCCTAAACGTTCATACAATTCAAGTTTGAGTTGTTGGAATGTTTAGGTGTTTCTTTGATTTCAAAGTTATGAGGAAATTCGAAATATATGTTTATGCTTGCATTTTGATTTGATTACTTCTAATTGCGTTTCATAAGTTGTGATTCAATTTGTTTAACCGTTTGATTGATAACTTATTTATGTATGTTTATTGAGAGTGCACGCTTAATTTTCATGCATGAATATGACGCTAGAATATAAGTGAGTTTCACCTAATAGTTACGAACTTATATTCACAAGTAGTGGAGGTTGCTTATAAACAATCGCGTTAAACGAATTCTTGGCATAAGTTTCATGCGTATTCCATAGTAACGAATGCCTCGTCAACACTTATAATTTTCATAGAGCGTAATGATTCTTGCTTGTATCTCTATTATGCAATCATGTAGGGGACTTGTGGGGAATGTTTTGAATTGTTGTATGCGCTAACCCACCAATTCAATAACGTTAGGAAGATTTGAAGGTTAATTAGTGCATCACGGTTAACTTGGGGTGTTGAGAATTCATGGTTTATTGAAATGCAATTGGAAATCATTTTATTATGCAAGTGTAACATGTGTGGCGAAGAACCTTCTAGCTAGCATTCATCCATTCATTTTCATCGCATTCATATTTACATTTTGTCTAGTTTATTAAACTTGTTTCGTTATTTCAATTTTCGTCAAATTAAAATCCCCCTTTACTTTATTGTCTAATTTAGTTAGAAAGTGTCTTAGTTTGTGTTTATAAGAGTTTTGAGTCATTTTGTTACACAAATTCGTCCAAATTTGTGTTTGTGCTCAAACCTGCCCAGAAAGTGGTTTTTAGGCAGATTTGAGTGTGTTTGTGTTGTTTTGAGTCTTTTGGTTTGTTTTAGTGTTTTAAAGTTTAGTTTTGCATTCTTTGAGTCTAGTATAGTGTTTTATATTGTTATTTTACGTTTGAATCAAGCCATAATCTTAAATTCGTCCAACATTGGGTTTAAGTTCAGAAACTGCCTAGTTAGTGTTTTTAGGCAGTTTTGAGTCTTTTGAACTTGTTTTGAGTCCTTTGAGTCTTTGTGAACGTTTTTAACTTTGTTTTTATGTTTTTGAGTCAAATCCAAGTGATTAACAATCCCTCCTAATCCCCGGTCCAGAACGATCCCTACTTATACTTATACTACAATTGTCAAAAAGAGGGTTTAATTTGTGTGCGTAAAATTCTCGCATCAAATTTTGGCGCCGTTGCCGGGGATTAGAAAATTTGCTAATCCCTTGGATTGTTTTATTTTCGTTTGTTTTTATTTTATTCCAGTTTCTTAATCTTGTTTTGTTTCTTGTTCTAGGTACTAGTTTATGACTCGGAGTTCTCATCCGATTCGTGAACATATCCTGGAGTGATTGGGTTCTTCATCCGGCTGCAAGACGTAAAAGAAAGCGCTACTTGGGAGGCCACCCAATGCACTGAATAAAACAAAGCATGTTCCCAAAAAAAAAATAAAAATAAAAAAAAAAAAAAATTATATATTAAATAAAATACTAAACATGGAGAAAGATGGAGCTTCACAAAGGTTGTTTACGTGAAGCCCCACTACGAGGCGTCGAAGCAGAAGGCATTGAAGCGGAAGGCATCGGAGCGGAAGGCATAGGAGCAGAAGGCATTGGAGCAGAAGGCATCGGAGCGGGAGGCATCGGAGCTAGAGCATTCCAGGCCTCAATACTTGGCCAAACGCTGGATGATCCAGGAAAAAGGTGCCTCTGGAGGAAAGACGAAAACCTTTGACGGTCACTTTGAATCCGACCTTCAGACTCTTGCAGCTCATCAAACTTCCTCTTCATGCCCGTCGAATAGTTGTTTGCAAGCACGTGCAAACTTCTATTCTCGTACTTAAGCTGCTGGATCTCCTGCTTGAGACTTTCCACCTCTGCCATCAATGATTCCACCTGACGGGAGCGGGCAAGCAGGCGTTGGCCCATGTTGGACACAGAACTCGCACACTGAACACTAAGTGCGAGGGACTCTTGAATGGCCAACTCATCGGATCGTCCTGACAGCAGCCTACTATCTTTTGGAGTGAGGAGGTTCCTAGCTACTATTGTAGCTGTTGTGGCGTCCTGCATCACGGAGTCTTCACCTATGAGAAGACCGTTAGAAGATAAGAAAGAAGGGCGCCATACGTTACCTTGACGCGGCGCGCCCTTATCACTGCTAAGACTCAATTCTAAGCTAAGGTTCGATGGGTTTGCCATTTTTCAAAAGTGTTCAAAGAGATGGGGTGGATGGAGTTAATTCTCAAAGGGCCGGAGTCGATTTTCAAGAATGGGAAATCTTTAGAGTGTGTTTGTTGTGGTGATCGATAGCTCTATAAAAAGCCAAGGCGACGCGTCCACCGATTCAAAAAGCCGGAATTTCCGGCGTAATTTAGGCGACGCTTTCTCGGCTTTTTAGAAGACGCGTTCAACTTTGTCAAAAGATTTCTTCTGTTCAGACAACACGTGGAGGCCATCATCGCAACTACACATCCTTAGCCGACAAGCGCAAAGTTCGGCGACGCTTTCTCTGCTTTTCAGAAAACGCGTGCAGCTTTGTCAAAAGGAGCCGCATCCGCACTACTACGTGTCGTTCAGAAAGCAAAGGGGCGTCGTTCAGAAATCGAAGGGGCGCCTGCTCAGAAATCGAAGAGGCGTCGTTCTGATATCGAAGAGACATTTGTCGACAAGGGTAAAAGAACAGTGCCACCACTTGATATTATCTCTATATATGTCGACCTTCGTCTTTTATGGCAAGGCAGACCTGAAGAAAATGCCCAACTCTCCCTCACCTCTGAGGGCGCACTCCCAGCAAAGCCTTTCGAAATACTCAATTCTTTCTTCTTCCCCAAAGATGATACCAGATGCCTGGAGTACATATGACCCAGGAGGAAACAGCGGATTGAAGTGTACTGATTCATTCACCGCTTCTTCAAAAGCAAAGGTATCTCATATCATCAAGGTCAAAAGCAAAAGTATCTCATATCATGCTCTTTCCCTGTCTTTTTCTTTGTCCTTGTTCTTACTCGGATGGCAAAGTAAAAGAAGCAATCAGCCGGCACTTGGAGTCAGTCTTCCAATCTGGAGCCAACTGCCTGGAATCTATTCCTGATTGCTTACCTAGCGTTGCTCTCGAGTAGTCATCTTCAACGGTTGATACACTTCCAGAGAAGGGACCACTTCTGCAAAGGGGAGCGAGTAAGGCAAGTGAAAATGATACATTGAAGCATGTGGAGACAAACTTAGGCTGAGTTATCCTCCAACCCTTTTCAATACGAATTGGAAAGATTGAACAAAGAAACAGACCAAAGGAGTAAGCTCAGACCTTCGGGGAAGACCAAAAGAATCCTCCAGCCCAGTAGCACAAAGGAAAATCAACAAGTGGAGGAGACCAAAAGAATCATCCAGCCCAGTTCAAGAGTAACCTGTGGAATCACAAAGATCAAAGCCTCAATGCAATCACCAAGGAGAAGAGGGAATTTACACTCCATAACCAGATTTGCGTCCCTAAACTCTTCTCTTTGTTAATTACATTCTGCCATGTTTAGTATGTTTAAGTGCTTTTTGTGTGTTTACTTATGTTTTGTGTGAATCTATGCTTAAAACATTGAGGACAATGTTTGGTTTAAGTGTGGGGGGGGGTAACTAAGTGTTTTGATGCAAATTCGTAGGGTTTTATCCACCATAACTTCTAATGTTGTTCCTTGCTATTTTAAGGTGTTTTTAAGTTGTTTTAGAGTGTTTTAGTATGTTTTGTTTTTATAACTCCGAAAATCACATAAAAATTTGAAAAACTTGTTTTAAAAAGCCTAAAAAGAGTGTTTTGAGTCGTTTTGTGTGTTTGTGTCTTAGGGTACCTTCCAACAAAATGACAAGGATTTGGTTTGTAATTGCATGACTGTTAAAGAGAGTTATAAACATGGATAAAAATTTGATTTACTTTTGGTATATGCTTGGTTATGGTTATAATGTATGACTTCACATGCAATCATAAAAGAAAATTTCGTTTTTGTAACATGCTTGAAGGAAGGAACTCAAACAAACGCTACAACCCTGTGAAACTCGAGCCATTACCTTCTTTGGAGAGTTATTTTCTGTGATTCTTTGTTTTCTAAAGTTGTTGCATGATCTCATTATTCCTTGCTTGGTTGCTACTTAGAATGCAATTGTATCATGATAGAATTAAATGCTAGAACTTATATCTGTTTCATTCAAAGCATGACATTGAATTGCATAACATATATCAAGATGAAGTTGTGTAGTTGCCACCATAACCAAATAGCCTTACTTCCCATATTTCGTATTTGTTGTAAGTTTTAACCCCGTTGAGCCTCGTTTAGCCTATTTTCTTTGCTAACCACATCACCCCTTACCTAGCCTAGAGTAGGACCATCCGTACCCTTGTTCTTGAAGTATAGTGAGCATGACTTAATTGAATTCCTTTTGAGTTACATTTTGCAAGAAAATGAGTGTGGGGGAGGGAAAGTTTGTTCTTAAGTTTGTATGTTTTGAGAGTCAAAAGAAAAGAAAAAAATTGTGAAAAACATATGAGAACCAAAAAGAAGAAGAAAAGAAAGAAAAAGAATGAAAATAAGTGAGAATTGACTCACAAGTGTGATTGTTGAAGAAAGGGCCCAAAAAGTTTGAATATGGCCCTAAGTTTTGTGTGACTTCCCCTTGGGTGTTTAAAGTTGACTTCTGCGTTCTAAAGGGAATTCTAAGTGCCTAATTCAATACTTTGCTCACTATTGCTTAAAGAACGTTTGTTTTCCCTATCCTTTCATTGTTAGCCAACTCCCCAAGCCCCGTTACACCCTTTGACTTCTATCTTGAGTGTTATGTGTTTCAATAGTGTGGAGTTTGGAATTGATATGAGCTTATGGAATCACTGGTTCTCATTCTAAGTAGGAGCATTCTATTCATGAGATCATATTCATGTCATTATCGTAAATCCAGAAAATGCTTTCTTTGTTATAACATATGTGAGATACTAGTCTTTCATGTTTACATCAATCTCTCACATATAACTAGTGTAGGGTGTGTAGTCAGAAAATCTGTGTGAAAATGGAGTGCATTCTTGTAAGGATTTGAGCAAATTCTCTAAAGCATGTTACTACATTCAAAACATGGTTTTAAATGCTTAATTGTGAAATAGTATGTGGTGACTATGATTAAGAATGTACTCAAGTGTGAAGATGACTAAAATCTATGGGACTAATGATTTTTAACTTGTCATATGCATTGGAAATCCGTGAGACGATTGTTGGAAGGTGTAGGTTGTGTTTTGTTCGTTTTGTCTAGTTTCGTGTTCTTTTGTTGTTTTGTTTTGCTCGAGGACTAGCAAAAGATAAGTGTGGGGGTATTTGATAGGAGCATATTTAGGCGACTTACTTAGCTTGTTTTCGTGCATTTATATTGTTAATTCATAGTTGTTTTTGGCGTTTAAGCCATTTTCGTGTGTTTTTAGGTTCATGTGGCTAAGGAAGCAAAAAGATGCATTTTGGAGCATTTTGGAGCAAAATTGGACTTGGAAGGGATAACTTATACTTGGAGCAAAAGGAATGGACGAAATTGAAGAGTTGATGTCACAAGGATTCCTACTTGAAGTAGCCACACACCTTCCACATTTCAGCCACATGCACTTGTTCCTCCATCATTGCACCAACAACAACATTGCACATGCACTCCCTTTAATTAATTAACCCACATGCACCCTTTATTCTTTCATCATTCCAGCCACTCCACATCCCTCACCAAGAAATCATTCAACACATGCATCCATAATCATTTCTCCACACCAAAACCGTGCACATGCATTCCCCTTGTGCAATTCCATCATTCCACACCTCCATGGCAGCCACCAACCAACCTAGCTGTCATGTTTCCCCTTTAATCATTCAAACATTCACCCACATGCATTTCTAACCCACATGCACCCTAGATTCTAATCAGCCATTCACATTTAATCATTCATTCCCATCAGATTTCTAGCATATTCACATGCATTCATCCTAGCTGTCATGTTTCCCCTTTCATCATTCCCTCACATGCATCCACCTTTCTCCCATCAGATTTCCAACATTGCACATGCATTTCCACCCTTTAATCACATGCATAAATCAGCCACATGCATCTCCCATCACCATTCCAGATTTCCACCAAGTTCCTAGCTGTCATGTTCCCCCCATTTCACCTATAAATAAACCTTCATTGCAGCCACAAAGGGGGGGATCCATTCACCACAGAAATAAGGCCTTTGTGCCAGAAATTCAACCATTCCATAAACACTTCCATTCCATTGTACATACCACCAACACTTCCCCCTTTGTGCCGTGAGTTTCCCTTACAATCCAAACACCATCCTTCCATCTTCACCACTCCCCAAACCATTCACACCATCAAACTATCCTTAGACCTTGTGCTACAACGAAGAGGAAGAGAAGAGTGCCTAAACGTTCATACAATTCAAGTTTGAGTTGTTGGAATGTTTAGGTGTTTCTTTGATTTCAATGTTAATTTCAATACTCTTTGTTTTGTACGTATGAGGAATGGAAGAGAAGAGTGCCTAAACGTTCATACAATTCAAGTTCATACAATTCAAGTTTGAGTTGTTGGAATGTTAAGTAAATTCTTGGCATAAGTATCATGCGCTTTCATAGTTACGAATGCCTCGTCAACACCTATGATTTCCATAGAACCTAATGATCTTTGATTGTCTTTCTATGATGCGCTTTCATATAGAAAACTTTTAAGGAATAATTTGATTGCAATGCGCTAATTCCATTCAATTCAATGACCTAAGGGAAATCTGAGAATTAATTTAAGCGTACCTAATTAACTTGGGGTGTTGAGGTTCATAAATTCATCGAATAAGCAACTGGAGATTATTTTGTATGCAAGTATGCCATGTGTGGAGAAAAACCTCCTAGCCATCTCACCATCCATTTAATTCCACCAATTTCGTCAGAATCTGCCTATTTTACATATTTGTTTTGTTTGTTTGATTTTCGTCAAAAACCAAATCCCCAATTGTCTTAGAGTGTCTAATTGGTCCAAATATGTTTTAGATTGTGTTTTTAAGAGTTTTGAGTCAAGTTAGAACCAATTTTCGTCCAAGTTTGTGTTTAGGCTCAAAACTGCCCAGATTGTGTTTTTAAGGCAGTTTTGAGTGTTTTTAGCCTATTTTGAGTCTTGTGAACGTGTTTGAGTCTTTTTAAGTGAGTTTAAGTGTTTTAAAGGTCAATTTTACTTATTTGAGTCAGTTTAGAGTGTTTAGCAATCCCTCCTAATCCCCGGTTTAGAACGATCCCTACTTATTTATATGCTACAATTGTCAAAAGAGGGTTAATTTGTGTGTTAAGTTAATTTTCGCATCAAATTTTGGCGCCGTTGCCGGGGATTAGCAACTTTGCTAATCCCTTGTTATTTCTTTTTAGTTATTTTCGTGTGTTATTAGTTTGTTATTTATTTTAGTTTCTGACCTATTTGTTTCCTTGTTTTAGGCACTAGTTTATGACTCGGAGTTCTCAACCGGTTCATGCGCATATCTTAGACTTTGACGACGATTTTGAGCGAGCCTTGAGAAGAAAGAAGAATCAACAAGAGCCTCAACCACCTCCACCTGCACCAGACCTTGAAGAGGACGAAATACAAGTGGAGGAGGAGGCCACGGCAAGGGTTGTTGAGGAAGAACAAGTTATGGCAGCCGACAACCGAACAATCAAGGAGCTTTCCGCTTCGGGATTGGTTAATGCCATGCCTCTATGCATTCAATATCCAAGGGCAGCCCCCGACAAGACTGACGAGTTCGAACTCAAGTCCAGTTTATTGCACCATATTCCTAAGTTCCATGGGTTGTCCATGGAAGATCCTAACAAACACTTGAAGGAGTTCGAGGTTGTTTGCTCAAGTATGACCCCGGTGAATGTTGATGGGAGCATCTTGAAGATGAAGGCTTTTCCCTTTTCTCTCTTGGAAAAGGCTAAAGATTGGTTGTATGAACTAGCTCCCGGAACTGTCACATCGTGGGAGAGTATGAAAAGGGCGTTTTTGGAGAAGTTTTTCCCAACTTCCCGAGTCATTCTTTTACGTAAAAGAATTAGTGGCATTCAGCAAGATCAAGGTGAATCATTTCCAACTTATTATGAACGTTTTAAAACCCTTGTTGCTTCATGTCCACAGCACCAGATGAAGGAGGAGCTTCTTCTCCAATATTTCTACGAAGGGCTTCTACCAATTGAACGTCAAATGCTAGATGCCTCAGCGGGTGGAGCTTTAGTGGACAAAACACCCATGGCCGCCAAGACTCTCATTGCCAACCGAGCTTTGAATGCTCAACAGAGCTTTGAATGCTCAACAATACAAAGGAGTTGGCCAAAGAGACATGCCACGGCAGCAACAAAGTGTAAATGAGGTAAGTGCAATTTCCGACATTCAATCACAATTGGCTAATCTTACTTCTCTTGTGTCTCAGGTTGTCATGGGGACAAAACCACAAGAAAACCAAGTTTGTGGCGTATGCTCAATGCAAGGGCATCCATCCGAGACATGCCCTCAATTGATAGAGAATGGAGGATGGGAATCTGCCAACGCCATTGGTTTCCAAGGCCAAAACCAACCCAAATATGATCCGTACTCCAACAACTACAACCCCGGATGGAGAGATCACCCTAATTTCAAGTGGAGAGAGTCCCAACAATCTGCACCACAAAGGGGATTTCAACAAAACCCCCCTGGGTTCCCACGGCCATACCAATCCAACCAACCACCATTGTCCCAAAACAACTCAGGTTCGTCTTTTGATAATTCTCAAGTTATTCAATTACTAACTACATTGGCGCAGGGGCAAGAAAAACAAGCAAAGGACATGCACAATTACGCCAATGAAGTGCAAAATCAAGCCCGAGAGGTGACTGAATTGAAGAGACAAGTGGGACAAATGGCTGAGTTCATGGGCCAATTTAGAGAGCAAGGCAAGTTGCCTAGTTCAACCGTTGTCAACCCGAAAGGAGGATTCGAATCTGCCAAAGCAATCATGTTGCGAAGTGGGAAACAAGTTGGAACGGCCTCACAACCCTCTAAAACCGCCCCAACGGAGGATGAAAAGTTGCAATTTGAGGAAGGGGAGCAAGAACAAGCCACGGCAAGGGTAGAAAGTACCATGCCGCAGCCACCTAACCTACACCATTCGGCTTCCAAGGGTTAGAATGTTCCAAGTTCGATTATTTCTAATGCTATTCCTCCAAATGTACCCTTTCCTCGCAGATTCATGCAAACAAAGGAGGAAGTTGAAAAGGACATTTTAGAGACATTTAGAAAAGTACAAGTCAATATACCACTTTTGGATGCAATTAAGCAAGTTCCAAGGTATGCTAAGTTTTTAAAAGAACTTTGCACCACTAGGAAGAGAATTTCGAACAAAGAGGTTGTAAAGGTAAGTGAAAATGTCTCAGCCATCTTACAACGTAAATTGCCCCCTAAATGCAAAGATCCAGGTAGTTTTACAATTCCTTGTGTTATTGGCAATAATCGGTTTGAACATGCCATGCTAGACTTAGGTGCATCTATTAATGTTATGCCTTACTCAATTTATGCATCTATGAACCTAGGTGAGTTAAAAAATGATGGTGTGATTATTCAATTGGCCGATAGATCTAATGCCTATCCAAAGGGTGTTTTGGAAGATGTGTTAGTGCAGGTTAATCATCTAATCTTTCCGGCGGACTTCTATGTATTGGAAATGGAAGAATCAAACCATGCCCCGTCCTTGCCAATTCTTCTTGGCCGGCCCTTTATGAAAACCGCCCGCACAAAGATTGATGTGTTTAATGGGACCTTGACAATGGAATTTGATGGGGAAGTGATTAATTTCAATCTTTCTGAATCTATTAAGTACCCTCTTGATGATCATTCATGTTTTGCTATTGATGTAATTGATTCGTTGGCGCAGGACCATTTTGAACAATTGAACGAAGATGCACTTGAATTGGTCATCACAAAGGGAATGGAACTCAAGGACAAGGAAGTAGGGCAAGTGCATACCCACGGCATGCATGGTGAGCACCATGCCGTGCCCCCTAGTAATGACATGGTTGAGATAGTGGCTGCCCTTGAGTCATTGCCACTACAATCTGGTAAGTCCTCGGACCCAATTTCAATTCCAATTTCGACTGATAAGCCCATTCCTTCAGTTGTGCAGCCACCTTCCCTTGAACTTAAACCATTGCCAAGTCATTTGAAGTATGTTTTCTTGGGAAATCAAGAGACCTTACCCGTCATCATATCCTCCTCACTCACGGCACAAGAAGAAGGTAAGTTAGTGAGGGTGTTAAAGGAGTACAAAACCGCCATTGGGTGGACCTTGGCCGACATCAAGGGAATAAGCCCGACTACGTGCATGCATCGTATACTTTTGGAGGAGGGGTCCAAAGCATCTCGAGAGGCTCAACGCCGACTCAACCCTCCAATGATGGAAGTTGTGAAGAAGGAGATAATCAAGCTCTTGGATTGTGGAGTGATCTATCCAATTTCGGATAGTCGGTGGGTGTCTCCGGTGCAATGTGTTCCAAAGAAATCCGGAGTAACTGTGGTGACAAATGCCGAGAATGAGCTTGTTCCTACGCGAATCCAAACAGGTTGGAGGGTTTGTATTGACTATAGGAAGCTTAATGCCATGACAAGGAAAGATCATTTTCCCTTGCCATTCATTGATCAAATGCTTGAAAGGTTAGCGGGTTATGCTTTTTATTGTTTTCTTGATGGATATTCAGGTTATAATCAAATTGTGATAGCTCCGGAAGATCAAGAAAAAACCACTTTCACATGCCCTTTTGGTACATTTGCTTATCGTCGTATGCCATTTGGTTTATGTAATGCACCTGCCACATTTCAAAGATGCATGATGAGCATATTTTCAGATTATGTTGAGAAAATTATTGAAGTTTTTATCGACGATTCATTTGATGGTTGCTTGAATAATCTTAGTTTGATTTTAAAACGATGCATTGAAACTAACCTTGTGTTAAATTGGGAGAAATGTCATTTCATGGTTAAACAAGGCATAGTTTTAGGTCATATTATTTCTGAAAAAGGTATTGAGGTAGACAAATCAAAAATAGATCTTGTGCGTCACTTACCCTCTCCTACTTCGGTTAGAGAGGTTCGTTCGTTCCTTGGACATGCAGGTTTTTATAGGAGGTTCATCAAGGATTTCTCGAAGATCTCCCAACCTTTATGCCGCCTCCTACAAAAAGATGCACCATTCGATTTCACCAAGGAATGCACGGCAGCTTTCCAACTCCTCAAAGACATGCTAACCACGGCACCCATCATTGTGCCACCAGATTGGAGCCTTCCGTTCGAGCTAATGTGTGATGCATCCGACTATGCGTTAGGGGCTGTTTTAGGCCAAAGGAAGGACAAGAAGCCGCATGTCATCTACTACGCATCTCGGACGTTGAATGACGCTCAATTGAACTATTCAACTACTGAAAAAGAACTTCTTGCCATTGTCTTTGCTTTAGATAAATTTCGATCATATTTACTTGGTACTAAGGTTATTATTTTCACTGATCATGCAGCTTTAAAGTACTTGTTCACGAAGAAGGAAGCCAAACCACGGCTAATTCGATGGATGCTACTTCTTCAAGAGTTTGACATCGAAATCAAGGACAAAAAGGGAAGTGAAAATGTGGTGGCTGATGATGCGTGATTTATACGCACACAAATTAACCCTCTTTTTATCATTTGTAGTATAGGTGCAAGTAGGGATCGTTCTGGACCGGGGATTAGGAGGGATTGTTAATCACTTGGATTTGACTCAAAAACATAGAAACAAAGTTAAAAACGTTCACAAAGACTCAAAGGACTCAAAACAAAACCAAAAGACTCAAAACAACACAAACACACTCAAATCTGCCTAAAAACCACTTTCTGGGCAGATTTGAGCACAAACACAAATTTGGACGAATTTATGTAATAACTTGGCTCAAGAATGTAAAAACACAATATAAAACACTAAACTAACTCAAAGAATGTAAAACTAAACACTTAAAACATTAAAACAAACCAAAAGACTCAAACATCACCCAAAACACTCAAAACTGCCTTAAAATCACTTTCTGGGCAGTTTTGAGCACTTTGGTGAATTTGGACGAAATTGGGAAATAAATTGAATCAAAACACTTAGAAACATAAACTAATACACTTTCTAACTAAATTGGACAATAAAGTAAAGGGGGATTGAGGTTTATACGAAATTAAATTAAATTGCACAGATTGTAAATTAAAGCAAAATGTAAATGTGAATGTGTGATAGAATTGAATGGAATTGAAATGAATGAATGCTAGCTAAGGGGTTCATCTTCACATATGTTACACTTGCATAATAAAATGATTTCCAATTGCATTTCAATAAACCATGAAACTCAACACCCCGGGTTAACCGTGATGCACTAATTAACCTTCAAATCTTCCTAACGTTATTGAATTGGATGGGTTAGCGCATACAACAATTCAAAACATTCCCCACAAGTCCTCAACATGAATGCATAGAAGAGATACAAGCAAGAATCATTACGCTCTATGAAAATTATAAGTGTTGACGAGGCATTCGTTACTATGGATTGCATGAAACTTATGCCAAGAATTCATTTAACGCGATTGTTTATAAGCAACCTCCACTACTTGTGAATATAAGTTCATAACGATTAGGTGAAACTCACTTATATTCTAGCGTCATATTCATGCATGAAAATTAAGTGTGCACTCTCAATGAACATACATAAATAAGTTATCAATCAAACAGTTAAACGAATTGAATCCACAACTTATGAAACGCAATTAGAAGTATTCAAATCAAAATGCAAGCATAAACATATATTCGAATCACCCCCTAACCAAGGGGGGTTTAGTTCCTCATGGTACAAAACAAAGAGAATCAAAGAAACACCTAAACATTCCAACAACTCAAACTTGAATTGTATGAACGTTTAGGTCCTCTTCTCTTCCATTCCTCATTCGTACAAAACAAAGAGTATTGAAATTAAACGTTGAAATCAAAGAAACACCTAAACATTCCAACAACTCAAACTTGAATTGTATGAACGTTTAGGCACTCTTCTCTTCCTCTTCGTTGTAGCACAAGGTCTAGGGATAGTTTGATGGTGTGAGTGGTTTGGGGAGTGGTGGAAATGGAAGGATGGTGTTTGGATTGTAAGGGAGAGCACGGCACAAAGATGGTTTGATGGTCTACATTTCTGCAATGGATGAGTTTATGAATGGAATGGATGGACTTTGTGAAGGGCACGGCCCCAAGGGACCAATTTCTGTTGTGAATGAATTGTCTATGAATGAGTGTGAATGAATGAGTATTTATAGGTGAAATGGGGGGAACATGACAGCTAGGTTGCATGTGCACATGTTGGTTGAATGATTATGAGTGCATGTGGCTGAAATAGCATGTGGAATGGCTGGAAATGCAAGGAGAAGGCATGTGCACGGTTTTGGGAGAGAATGGGAGTGCAAGTGGCTGAAATGTTAGAGGAACAAGTGCATGTGGCTGCATTGTGGTGCAATGATGGAGGAACAATCTGAAAATGCAAGGTATGGCTGGAATGATTGTGTTTGTTTGAATGTGCATGTGATTAAATTAAAGGATGCAAAGTAAATAAATAATGAATGCATGTGTTGAATTATGAAGATGCATGTGCAATGAAGTGGAATGACAATCTGAAATGGGATAGGTACCCACGGCAATGATGATTTCTGGTGGTGTTTTGGGTGCATGTGGAATGAATGATTTCTTGGTGAGTGGATGCATGTGTTGATTAAAGGGGGAATGCAAAGGAAAAGCTAGAAATGCATGTGGAGTGGCTGCAAGGTGAATGAATAATGAAATGGGAAAGCATGTGCAAGGTTTTGGTGTGAATGATTGAATGTGCATGTGGCTGCAATGGAGGAGGAATCCTTCAATTTCGTCCATCCTCTTGGCTCCAAGCATATGATATCCATTCCAATCTCTAATTTGCTCCAAAAGGCTCCAAAAGGCATCCTTTTGCATACTTTGCCCTTAGAACCTGAAAATACACAAAAGAAGCATAAAGGACTAAAATAACTAAAGAAACATAACGTAAATGCACGAGAACAAGCCATTTAAGTCGCATGAATATGCTCCTATCAGCTGACCACCTAAGCCGCATGATACATGAGGAAGAGCCGTACCCTATTGTAGAAACATTCCCCGACGAGCAATTGTTATCCATTAAGGTAAGTGAGCCTTGGTATGCGGATTTGGTAAATTATTTGGTGACTAAACAAGTTCCTAACACTTTAAATAGAAACCAACGTGATAAATTGAAAAAAGACGCTAGGTTTTATGTTTGGGATGATCCATACTTGTGGAAATATTGCTCGGATCAGATTATACGTAAGTGTGTGCATGACATGGAAGTCACTTCTATTTTAACATTTTGTCACACTTATGCATGTGGGGGACACTTTGGGACACAACGCACAGCCCTTAAGGTTTTAGAATGTGGATTCTATTGGCCAACTTTATTTAAGGATGCTAGAAACTTTTGTATGTCTTGTGATCGTTGCCAAAGAATGGGCAACATTAGTGCAAAGGATCAAATGCCGCAAAATGTTATTCTCCCGGTTGAAATTTTTGATGTTTGGGGTATTGATTTTATGGGTCCTTTTCCTTCCTCACATGGTTTCTTGTATATCTTACTTGCTGTGGATTATGTGTCGAAATGGGTGGAAGCAAAAGCCACCCGAACTAATGATTCTCGAGTGGTTGCAGATTTCATTAGAACTAACCTATTTGCAAGGTTTGGAATGCCACGAGTGATCATAAGTGATGGAGGGTCTCACTTTTGCAATCGAACCATTGAGGCTTTGCTCAAGAAGTACAATGTCACACATAAGGTTTCCACACCTTATCATCCTCAGACCAATGGGCAAGCCGAGGTTTCAAATAGGGAGATTAAGCAAATTCTAGAAAAAACCGTGGGCCCTACAAGGAAGGATTGGAGTGTACGGTTGGAGGATGCGTTGTGGGCATATCGCACGGCATATAAGACCCCCTTGGGCATGTCCCCATTTCGGCTCATTTATGGCAAACCATGCCATCTTCCCGTGGAATTGGAGCACAAGGCGCATTGGGCCATCAAGACATTCAACATGGACATTGATGCCGCTGGAATTCACAGGAAGCTCCAATTGAATGAATTAGAAGAGATTAGGAACGAGGCGTATGAAAATGCTCGACTTTACAAGGAGAAGACCAAGGCTTTCCATGATAAGATGATTCGAGGCAAATCATTCTCCATTGGGCAGAAAGTGCTACTCTTTAATTCCCGCCTTCGCTTGTTTCCTGGTAAGTTGCGTTCTAAGTGGGTTGGCCCATTTGTTATTACTAATGTCTTTCCTTATGGTGCAGTCCAAGTTCAAAGCTTGAAAACAGGACAAGAGTTCAAGGTGAATGGCCATCGATTAAAGCCCTACTACGAGAACTTCGAGGAGCATGTGGTGGATGATGTACCCCTCCATGCCGTGGGTACTACCAGTGAAGCTTAGCATGGCGTATTCGTCCGGCTGGAAGACGTTAAAGCAAGCGCTTCTTGGGAGGCAACCCATGTGTTCGACAAGGAGAAGATGGAACTTCCACTCCAAACCCAGATTTGCGTTTCTAAACCCTTCTCCTTGCTATTTATTTTATCATGCTTAGTTGCTTATTATTTGTTTGCTTTTATGTGAGTCTTTGTGTGAAACATTGAGGACAATGTTTGATTTAAGTGTGGGGGGTAAACAAGTGTTTTTATGCAAAATTCGTGGGATTCTATCACCTATCACTTCTAATGTTGTTTCTCACTGTTTTTAAGTGTTTTTAGTGCGTTTTAAGCTATTTCAGTGTGTTTTGAAGTAAAAATCCGAAAATTTGAAAAAAAAATCGAAAAAAGTGTTTTGAAAAAGCCAAAAAGAGTTGTTTTTGTGTGTTTGTTTGTGTCTTAGGGTACCTTCCAACACAATGATGAGGATTTGGTTTTTAATGCATGACTGTTAAAGAGAGTTACAAACAATGATGGACGTGTGAATTGCTCCTTGGTTTATGCCTGGTTGTAGTTATAGTTCACGAATTCACATGTAATCACAAAGGATAAAATCAGTTTTTGTAACATGCTTGAAGGAAGGAACTCAAACAAACGCTACATCCCTGAGAGACTTGAGCCAAAACGTTTATTTGGAGAGTTATTAATCTGTGCATTCTTGTTTTCTAAAGTCGTTGCATGATCTCATTATTCTTTGCTTGGTTGCTACTTAGAATGCGTTTCATCACTATAGTTCCAAATACTAGAACTCATACCCGTTTCATTCAAAGCATGAAATTGATTAGCATAACAAATAACAAGATGAAGTTGTGTAGTAGTCACCACCATAGCCAAACAGCCGAATCCACCCTTGTCACTTGTATTGTAGGTTTAAACCCCTTTGAGCCTTATATAGCCTATTTTCTTGTTAACCACATCATCCTTACCTAGCCTAGAATAGGACTTTCCATACCCTTGTTCTTAAAGTATAGTGGAGCATAACTTAGAAGGAATTCCTTTTGAGTGACAATTGTGCAGAAAACGAGTGTGGGGGAAGGGATTTTGTGAGTGTGTGTATGCCAAAGTCTTGAAAGGGGCACAAGAAAAAGAAAGGAAAAAAAAAAACGAAAAAAAAAAAAAAATTTGTGAAAAAGAAGAAAAAGAAGAAGAAAAGGAAGAAAAGGAATGAAAATAAGTGAGAATGAACTCACAAGTGAGATTGTTGAAGAAAGGGTCCAAAAAGTTGAATATGGCCCTAATTTTTGTGTGACTTCCCCCTTGGGTGATCAAAGTTGACTTCCGCGTTCTAAAGGGAATTCTAAGTGCCTAATTCAATACTTTGCTCACTATTGCTTTAAGAATGTTTGTTATCCTTTACCTTTCGTTGTTAGCCAATACCCTAGCCTCGTTACAACCCTTTGACTTCTATCTTGATTGTTATGTGTTTCAATATGTGGAGTTTAAAATTGGTTTGAGCATATGGTATCCCTAGTTCTCGCGTCTAAGTAGTAGCGTTCCATTCATGAGATCATATACATGTCATTGTTAATAATTCTAGAAAGTGCTTTCCTTGTTATAACATATGTGAGTGTTCGTCTACATGTTTACATCAATCTTCTCACATATACCTAGTGTAGGGAGTGTAGTTAGAAAATCTGTGTGAAAATTGAGAGTACATCTAGTAAGGAATTGAGGGATTTCTCTAAGGCATGTTACTACATTCAAAATGTTGTTTTAATTGATTAAATGCGAGCTAGTGAATGGTGACTATGATTAAGTATGCTTGAGGGTAAGGATTGCTTATATCTATGTGAGTGGTGATCTTTGACATGTTATGTTTCATTGGAAATCCCTGAGACGAACGTTGGAAGGTTTAGAGTTATGTTTTGTTTCTTTTGTTTATTTGTTTTGCTCGAGGACTAGCAAAAGATAAGTGTGGGGGAATTTGATAGGAGCGTATTTAGGCGACTTAACTAGCTTATTCTTGTGCATTTGTGCTATTATTTCTTAGTTAATGTCGTATTACAACTCAATTTCGTGTGTTTGTAGGTCCTATGGGTCACAGTATCAAGAAAGTGCATTTTGGAGCTATTTTGGACACTAGTTGGTGAGCTTGCATGTGGGCTAACATGGATGGACGAATTTGGACTTCAAGAAGTTGGAAATGTGATAAGAAGAGGAAGGAACTAAGCTAAGGACAAAGTGGATAAGGAAAGTGCAAGAAAAGAGGAAACATTATCCAAAACATTATCCAACCTTATCCAACCTTATCCAACATTATCCAATTATCCAAAACATTATCCAAACCTTATCTCATCTTATCCTATCCAAACCTTATCATGTCTTACTCCTAATTACATGGGGACTTAAATGGATCATTCTAGAACCTATTTCTAGAAGCATCCTAGTCTAGAAGGCCCAAATCTGCCACAAAACCTATTCTTTCTAGAAACCCTAGAAAAGTGGCGCCCAAACCTTTCTAGAAGGCTTTACCTTGCCTTGCAAGCCAAGCTACCCTCTCCCCTAAATCAGCCGCACCTTCCTAGGCCTAATCCCTTTGGGATTCTGAATTCCAAGGCCTAATCCTTGTGGATTTGGGTATACAAATCAGTTTATAAAAATATGTGGGCCAAAACCTTCTCCTAAGTGGATTTGAATCACCATGGCCGAATTCTAGGGCCCTAATCCAATAAATCTGCTAAGTTAACCCTAATCTAATAAACCCTAGGACTATATAAACATATTTTCAGCCACAAATTCGTGAACCCCTTTTGCTAGACAGAAAACCCTTGTGCCGCACCTCCATTCTCCATTCTTGACCTCCATAGACCTCCCTCCACATCCATACATCTCTGCCGCACCCTTCCCCACCATAATCAACCATCCTCCATCCCTCCAAACTAGAAAACACCATCCAAAACCCCCAATTCCATCACCCTAACTTTGTGCCGCAGCAAGGAGGAGGAAGAGGAGCCAATCTGTGCATCGAATCCATCTTGGAATTGCTGAGCATTTAGGTGTATTCTTTCTTATGATTTCAATGTTTAAATTCAATACTTTTTGTTGTGCAAGCATGAGGAACTAATCCCCCCTTTGGCTAGGGGGGAATTTCGAAACCATGGTTATATTTGCATGATGATTTGATTACTTTCAGTTGTGATTTCATGAATGATGAATTCAATTTGCTTATCTATTTTAATTAAAACTTGCTTATGTATATGAGTTGAGAGTGCACGCTTGATTTGCATGCATAAACATGATGCTAGGATATGAGGGAACTTCACCTAATCGTTGGGAACTCACATCCATGAGTAGTTAAGATTGTTGGTCGCAATTATGTTAAGTAAATTCTTGGCATAAGTATCATGCGCTTTCATAGTTACGAATGCCTCGTCAACACCTATGATTTCCATAGAACCTAATGATCTTTGATTGTCTTTCTATGATGCGCTTTCATATAGAAAACTTTTAAGGAATAATTTGATTGCAATGCGCTAATTCCATTCAATTCAATGACCTAAGGGAAATCTGAGAGTTAATTTAAGCGTACCTAATTAACTTGGGGTGTTGAGGTTCATAAATTCATCGAATAAGCAACTGGAGATTATTTTGTATGCAAGTATGCCATGTGTGGAGAAAAACCTCCTAGCCATCTCACCATCCATTTAATTCCACCAATTTCGTCAGAATCTGCCTATTTTACATATTTGTTTTGTTTGTTTGATTTTCGTCAAAAACCAAATCCCCAATTGTCTTAGAGTGTCTAATTGGTCCAAATATGTTTTAGATTGTGTTTTTAAGAGTTTTGAGTCAAGTTAGAACCAATTTTCGTCCAAGTTTGTGTTTAGGCTCAAAACTGCCCAGATTGTGTTTTTAAGGCAGTTTTGAGTGTTTTTAGCCTATTTTGAGTCTTGTGAACGTGTTTGAGTCTTTTTAAGTGAGTTTTAAGTGTTTTAAAGGTCAATTTTATTTATTTGAGTCAGTTTAGAGTGTTTAGCAATCCCTCCTAATCCCCGGTTTAGAACGATCCCTACTTATTTATATGCTACAATTGTCAAAAGAGGGTTAATTTGTGTGTTAAGTTAATTTTCGCATCAATGCACCCTAGATTCTAATCAGCCATTCACATTTAATCATTCATTCCCATCAGATTTCTAGCATATTCACATGCATTCATCCTAGCTGTCATGTTTCCCCTTTCATCATTCCCTCACATGCATCCACCTTTCTCCCATCAGATTTCCAACATTGCACATGCATTTCCACCCTTTAATCACATGCATAAATCAGCCACATGCATCTCCCATCACCATTCCAGATTTCCACCAAGTTCCTAGGTATCATGTTCCCCCCATTTCACCTATAAATAAACCTTCATTGCAGCCACAAAGGGGGGGATCCATTCACCACAGAAATAAGGCCTTTGTTCCAGAAATTCAACCATTCCATAAACACTTCCATTCCATTGTACATACCACCAACACTTCCCCCTTTGTGCCGTGAGTTTCCCTTACAATCCAAACACCATCCTTCCATTTTCACCACTCCCCAAACCATTCACACCATCAAACTATCCTTAGACCTTGTGCTACAACGAAGAGGAAGAGAAGAGTGCCTAAACGTTCATACAATTCAAGTTTGAGTTGTTGGAATGTTTAGGTGTTTCTTTGATTTCAATGTTAATTTCAATACTCTTTGTTTTGTACGTATGAGGAATGGAAGAGAAGAGTGCCTAAACGTTCATACAATTCAAGTTTGAGTTGTTGGAATGTTTAGGTGTTTCTTTGATTTCAAAGTTATGAGGAAATTCGAAATATATGTTTATGCTTGCATTTTGATTTGATTACTTCTAATTGCGTTTCATAAGTTGTGATTCAATTTGTTTAACCGTTTGATTGATAACTTATTTATGTATGTTTATTGAGAGTGCACGCTTAATTTTCATGCATGAATATGACGCTAGAATATAAGTGAGTTTCACCTAATAGTTACGAACTTATATTCACAAGTAGTGGAGGTTGCTTATAAACAATCGCATTAAACGAATTCTTGGCATAAGTTTCATGCGTATTCCATAGTAACGAATGCCTCGTCAACACTCATAATTTTCATAGAGCGTAATGATTCTTGCTTGTATCTCTATTATGCAATCATGTAGGGGACTTGTGGGGAATGTTTTGAATTGTTGTATGCGCTAACCCATCCAATTCAATAACGTTAGGAAGATTTGAAGGTTAATTAGTGCATCACGGTTAACTTGGGGTGTTGAGAATTCATGGTTTATTGAAATGCAATTGGAAATCATTTTATTATGCAAGTGTAACATGTGTGGAGAAGAACCTTCTAGCTAGCATTCATCCATTCATTTTCATCGCATTCATATTTACATTTTGTCTAGTTTATTAAACTTGTTTCGTTATTTCAATTTCGTCAAATTAAAATCCCCCTTTACTTTATTGTCTAATTTAGTTAGAAAGTGTCTTAGTTTGTGTTTATAAGAGTTTTGAGTCAAGTTATTACTTAATTTCGTCCAAATTTGTGTTTGTGCTCAAATCTGCCCAGAAAGTGGTTTTTAGGCAGATTTGAGTGTGTTTGTGTTGTTTTGAGTCTTTTGGTTTGTTTTAGTGTTTTAAAGTTTAGTTTTGCATTCTTTGAGTCTAGTATAGTGTTTTATATTGTTATTTTACGTTTGAATCAAGCCATAATCTTAAATTCGTCCAACATTGGGTTTAAGGTCAGAAACTGCCTAGTTAGTGTTTTTAGGCAGTTTTGAGTCTTTTGAACTTGTTTTGAGTCCTTTGAGTCTTTGTGAACGTTTTTAACTTTGTTTTTATGTTTTTGAGTCAAATCCAAGTGATTAACAATCCCTCCTAATCCCCGGTCCAGAACGATCCCTACTTATACTTATACTACAATTGTCAAAAAGAGGGTTTAATTTGTGTGCGTAAAATTCTCGCATCACTAGTTTAGTTTCACCGAATCGTCACAAGTTTATAAACATGAGTAGTGAAGGTTGCTAGTCACAACCGCGTTAATTGAATTCTTGGCAAGAGTATCATGCATTCATAGTTACAATTGCCTCGTCAACACTTATGATTCTCATAGAGCATAATGATCTCTCACTGTATCTCTTCTATGCATTCATGTTGAGGACCGTTGAAGAATAATTTGAATTGTCGCATGCATCATCCAATTCAATGACATAAGGAAATCTGAGGGTTAATTAGTGCATCACGGTTAACTTGGGGTGTTGAGCATCATAGTTAGTGAAAAGCAATTGGAAAGTCGATTCATATACAAATATCTCATGTGTGGAGAATGGACCTCTAACTAATCCATCCATCATCTTGTTTCCAAAATTCGTTTTACAATCTGCCTAGTTTTATAACTTGTTTTGTTATTTCAATTTTCGTCAAATCAAAACCCCCCTTTACTTTCTTGTTTTATAGTGTTTAGAATCTGTTTAGTTTTGTGTTTTAAAGTGTTTTGAATCAAACCATAATCTTAAATTCGTCCAAAATTGTGTTTAAGGTCAGAAACTGCCTAGTTAGTGTTTTTAGGCAGTTTTGAGTCTTTTGAACTTGTTTCGAGTCCTTTGAGTCTTTGTGAACGTTTTTAACTTTGTTTTTATGTTTTTAAGTCAGTTTAGAGGTTTTAGTAAGCCCTCCTAATCCCCGGTCCAGAATGATCCCTACTTGCATCCTTACTACAATTTGACAACAAGAGGGTTAATTTGTGTGCTTAACTATTTTCGCATCACTAACAACCTTAACTACTCATGAATATAAGTTCCCAACGATTAGGTGAAGTTTCCTTATACCCTAGCATCAGATTTATGCATGCAAATTAAGCGTGCACTCTCAATTCATATACATAAACAAGTTTTAATTCAAATAGATAAGTAAATTGAATTCACCATTCATGAAATCACACCTGCAAGTAATCAAATCATAATGCAAATATAACCATGGTTTCGAAATTCCCCCTAGCCAAAAGGGGATTAGTTCCTCATACTCGCAAAGCAAAGATTCTTGAAATTAAACATTGAAAACACAAGAAAGATTACACCTAAACATTTCAGCAATTCCAGGTTGAATGGCATGCATGGCTAGGCTTCCCTTCCTCTTCCTTGCTGCGGCACAAGTTGTGGGTGGTGGTTTTGGAGGTTTTGAATGGTGTGTTCTTGCTTAGGATGATGAATAATGGTTGATTATGGTGGTAGGGTGCGGCAGGTTGTGTATGGAGGTGTATGGAGTGGATGGAGGATGAAGAATGGAGGCTAGGGTGTTGCGGCACAAGTTTCTGAATAGCATAAGGGGGTTTTCCGAAATTGTGGCTGAAATTATGTTTATATATGATAGGAGCATATTTAGGCGACTTAGCTAGCTTATTCTTGTGCATTTGTGCTATTATTTCTTAGTTAATGTCGTATTTCAACTCAATGTCGTGTGTTTGTAGGTCCTAAGGGTTAAAGTACCAAGAAAGTGCATTTTGGTGCATTTTGGAGTAATTTTCGACACTATGTGGATAGCTTGCATATGGGCCAACATGGATGGACGAATTTGGAGTTCAAGAGGCTAGAAATATGATGAGAAGAGGAAGGAACTAAGCTCAAGACAAAGTGGTTAAGGAAGTAGCTCAAAAGAGGAAACCCTATCCAAAACCTTATCTAAAACCTTATCCAACATTATCCAAAACATTATCCAAACCTTATATCATCTTATCCTATCCTAACCTTATCATGTCTTAATCCTAGTTGCAAAGGGACCTAAATAGATATTTCTAGAACCTATTTCTAGAAGCATTCTCTTCCAGAAGCCCCAAATCAGCCACAAAGCTCATTCTTTCTAGAAACCCTACAAAGGTGGCGCCTAATCCCTTCTAGAAGTCCTTGCCTTGCCTTGTAAGCCATTCCACACTTTCCTCCATGTGTGCCGCACCTTTCTAGGCCCTATCCCTTTTGGATTCTGATTTCTAGGGCCTCATTCCTTAAGGATTTGGGTTACACAAATCCTTGTATGAAACTAAGTGGGCCAAACCCCCTCCTAGGTGGATTTGATCACTTATTGCCAAACTCTAGGGCCCTAATCTACTAAATTTGTTAAGTGTAACCCTAATCTAAGTAACCCTAGGACTATATAAACATAAAATCAGCCACAAATTCGCACCACCCTTTATGCTATTTAGAAACCTTGCTGCCGCAACACCCTAACCTCCATTCTCATCCTTCATCCACTCCATACACCTCCATACACAACCTGCCGCACCCTACCACCATAATCAGCCATTATTCAACCTTCTAAACAAGAACACACCATTCAAAACCCCCAAATCCACCACCCACACCTTGTGCTGCAGCAAGGAGGAGGAAGAGAAGCCCTAGCCGTGCATCAAATTCATCCTGGAATTGCTAAAACGTTTAGGTGTAATATTTCTTATGATTTCAATGTTTAAATTCAATAATCTTTGTTTTGCGAGTATGAGGAACTAATCCCCTTTTTGGCTAAGGGGAATTTCGAAACCATGGCTATATTTGCATTATGATTTGATTACTTTCAGTTGTGATTTCATGAATGGTGAATTCAATTTACTTATCTGTTTGAATTAAAACTTGTTTATGTATATGAATTGAGAGTGCACACTTAATTTGCATGCATAAATCTGATTCTAGGGTATAAGGAAACTTCACCTAATCGTTGGGAACTTATATTCATGAGTAGTTAAGATTGTTGGTCACAATCATGTTAAGTAAATTCTTGGCATAAGTATCATGCGCTTTCATAGTTACGAATGCCTCGTCAACACTTATGAGTTCCATAGAACCTAATGATCTTTGATTGTTTTTCTATTATGCGCTTTCATATAGAGAACTTTTGAGGAATAATTTGATTGCAATGCGCTAATTCCATTCAATTCAATGACCTAAGGGAAATCTGAGAGTTAATTTAAGCGTACCTAATTAACTTGGGGTGTTGAGGTTCATAATTCATTGAATAAGCAACTGGAGATTGTTTTGTATGCAAGTATGCCATGTGTGGAGAAAAACCTCCTAGCTATCCCACCATCCACTTAATTCCACCAATTTCGTCCAAATCTGCATAGTTTAATTTCTTGTTTTGTTTGTTTGATTTTCGTCCAAAACCAAATCCCCATTTGTTTTAGAGTGTCTAATTAGTTCAAATATGTTGTAGATTGTGTTTTTAAGAGTTTTGAATCAAGTTAGAACCAAATTTCGTCCAAGTTTGTGTTTAGAGTCAAATCTGCCCAGTTTGTGTTTTTAGGCAGTTTTGAGTGTTTTCAGCTTGTATTGAGTCTTGTGAACTTGTTTTGAGTCTTCTAAGTTGAGTTAAGTGTTTTAAAGTTTTATTTTAGTTATTTGAGTCAGTTAAAAGTGTTTAGCAATCCCTCCTATTCCCCGGTTGAAGAACGATCCCTACTTACTTATATACTACATTTGTCAAAAGAGGGTTAATTTGTGTGTTAAGTTAATTTTCGCATCAAATTTTGGTTTTAGTTAATTTGTGTGTTAAGCTAATCCCTTGTTATTTCTTTTTGGTTATTTTCGTGTGATATTGGTTTTAGTTTCTGACTTGTTTGTTTTCTAGTTTTTAGGCACTAGTTTATGACTCGGAGTTCTCAACCGGTTCATGCGCATATCTTAGACTTTGACGACGATTTTGAGCGAGCCTTGAGAAGAAAGAAGAATCAACAAGAGCCTCAACCACCTCAACCTGCATCAGAGCTTGAAGAGGACGAAATACAAGTGGGAGAGGAGGCCACGGCAAGGGTTTTTGAGGAACAACAAGTTATGGCAGCCAACAACCGAACAGTCAAGGAGCTTTCCGCTTCGGGATTGGATAATGCCATGCCTCTATGCATTCAATATCCAAGGGCAGCCCCAGACAAGACTGACGAGTTCGAACTCAAGTCTAGCTTATTGCACCATATTCCTAAGTTCCATGGGTTGTCTATGGAAGATCCTAATAAACACTTGAAGGAGTTCGAGGTTGTTTGCTCAAGTATGACCCCGGTGAATGTTGATGAGAGCATTTTGATGGTTGTTTGAATAATCTTAGTTTGATTTTAAAACGATGCATTTAAACTAACCTTGTTATAAATTGGGAAAAATATCATTTCATGGTTAAACAAGGCATAGTTTTAGGTCATATTATTTCTGAAAAAGGTATTGAAGTTGATAAGTCAAAGATAGATCTTGTGCGCCACTTACCCTCTCCTACTTCGGTTAGAGAGGTTCGTTCGTTCCTTGGACATGCAGGTTTTTATCGAAGGTTCATCAAGGATTTCTTGAAGGTCTCCCAACCTCTATGCCGCCTCCTACAAAAAGATGCACCTTTTGATTTCACCAAGGAGTGCACGGCAGCTTTCCAACTCCTCAAGGACTTGCTAACTACGGCACCCATCATTGTGCCACCGGATTGGAGCCTTCCATTCGAGGTCATGTGTGATGCATCCAACTATGCGTTAGGGGCTGTTTTAGGCCAAAGAAAGGACAAGAAGCCGCATGTTATCTACTACGCATCCCGGATGTTGAATGATGCTCAATTAAACTCTTCGACCATTGAAAAAGAACTTCTTGCCATTGTCTTTGCTTTAGATAAATTTCGATCATATTTACTTGGTACTAAGGTTATTATTTTCACTGATCATGCAGCTTTAAAATACTTGTTCACCAAGAAGGAAGCCAAACCAAGGCTAATTCGATGGATGCTGCTTCTTCAAGAGTTTGACATTGAAATCAAGGACAAAAAGGGGAGTAAAAATGTGGTGGCTGACCACCTAAGCCGTATCGTACAGGAGGATGAGTCGTTACCTATTTCAGAAACCTTCCCCGACGAGCAATTGCTATCCATTAAGGTAAGTGAGCCTTGGTATGCGGATTTGGTGACTAAACAAGCTCCAAACACTCTAAATAGAAACCAACGTGATAAATTGAAAAAAGATGCTAGGTTTTATGTTTGGGATGATCCATTCTTGTGGAAATATTGCTCGGATCAGATTATACGTAAGTGTGTGCATGACATGGAATTCAATTCTATTTTAACATTCTGTCACACTTATGCATGTGGGTGACACTTTAGGACACAACGCACAGCCCTTAAGGTTTTAGAATGTGGATTCTATTGGCCAACTTTATTTAAGGATGCTAGAACCTTTTGTACGTCTTGTGATCGTTGCCAAAGAATGGGTAACATTAGTGCAAAGGATCAAATGCCGCAAAATGTTATACTTCCTGTTGAAATTTTTGATGTTTGGGGTTGATGCGAAAATAGTTAAGCACACAAATTAACCCTCTTGTTGTCAAATTGTAGTAAGGATGCAAGTAGGGATCGTTCTGGACCGGGGATTAGGAGGGCTTGCTAAAACCTCTAAACTGACTTAAAAACATAAAAACAAAGTGAAAAACGTTCACAAAGACTCAAGGGACTCAAAACAAGTTCAAAAGACTTAAAACTGCCTAAAAACACTAACTAGGCAGTTTCTGACCTTAAACACAATTTTGGACGAATTTAAGATTATAGGTTGATTCAAAACACTTTAAAACACAAACTAAACTGATTCTAAACACTATAGAACAAGAAAGTAAAGGGGGGTTTTGATTTGACGAAAATTGAAATAACAAAACAAGTTATAAACTAGGCAGATTGTAAAACGAATTTTGGAAACAAGATGATGGATGGATTAGTTAGAGGTCCATTCTCCACACATGAGATATTTGTATATGAATCGACTTTCCAATTGCTTTTCACTAACTATGAAGCTCAACACCCCAAGTTAACCGTGATGCACTAATTAACCCTCAGATTTCCTTATGTCATTGAATTGGATGATGCATGCAACAATTCAAATTATTCTCCAACGGTCCTCAACATGAATGCATAGAAGAGATACAGTGAGAGATCATTATGCTCTATGAGAATCATAAGTGTTGACAAGGCAATTGTAACTATGAATGCATGATACTCTTGCCAAGAATTCAATTAACGCGGTTGTGACTAGCAACCTTCACTACTCATGTTTATAAACTTGTGACGATTAGGTGAAACTTGTTTATAGACTAGCATCAAGTTCATGCATGAAAACTAAGTATGCATCCTTAATCAACATACAAGAACAAGTTTTAAATAAAACAGATAATTGAATTGCAATCACAACTTAACAAATCACAATTGGAAGAAATCAATTCATATCTCAAACATGTTCATGATTTCAAACTTTCCCCTAACTAATTAGGGGTTTTGCCACTCATGATTACAGCAACCTCAGAAAGTAATAACAAAGTAAACATTGAAAACAAGAACGAAGTACACCTAAGAACACTCCAATCTGCGAGCATGAAACGTTCAAGGTCTCCTTCCTCTCCTAATTGCTGCGGCACAAGAGGTTTGGTGAGTTTAGGGGATTATGGATGATGTAGAATGATGGATTTAGGGTTGGGATGGTGATAGGGGCATATCTATGCACCTTAGTTTAGCTTGTTCTTGTGCATTTATAGTGTTTTTCCTTAGTAAAGTAGTCTTTTAAGCTAGTTTTATGTATTTTCAGGATTTAAGGGCAAAGTATGCAAAAGGATTGATTTTGGAGCCTTTTGGAGCAAATTAGAGCTTGGAATGGATATCATATGCTTGGAGCGAAGAGGATAGACGAAATTAAAGACTTGAAGATGATGTTTCCTACTCAAACAAGGTTTCCTACTTGAAGTAGGAAAGTTAAATCCCAATGGCCTCAAGTTGCAGCAACAAAGAAGTTTTGCAAGTCCAAGAAGGAGAAGAATTCCAAGATGAAGAAGGATTTGCTTTCCTAATTCTATTGCACAAGGTTTTCAGCCACAAAGAGGAGTCCTAAACACTTTAGGACACCTTATCCTAATCCTATAGGGATGCCATGCACTTTACCTTATCTTGGAGGGTTTCTAGAAGCCTTAGATGCCCTATCCTATCTTTGCCGTGGGTTTTATCCAACTCCCCTTAGTTTTTAGGCTTTCTAGAAGCCCTAACATTATCCCTAAGAAGGTGCCGCACCCTTATCTCAAATTCCCTACAAATCTAGCACTTAAATCATGATTCTAGGAACCTTATCTTATCTCCTACAAAGGTGGCGCCCCAAATCCTTCTAGAAGTGCCAATTTCTGCCACAAAACACTTTGTTTCTAGAACCCTAAAAATCTGGCGCCTCTATATCTTTTCCTTTGGCGTTTCCTACCTTCTAGATGGCCTATTCCTGATGGGTTTTGATTTCCTTGTCATCTTCAAATACTTAGTCCTTTTCCTTGCTGATTGAGAGGGATTTTGCACTATAAATAGACCCCTTTGCCGCACCAATTGATCATCATTCACTCCTCCACATTCAGAAATTCGCCAGAAATACATTCCTAACCCTTTGCCGCAGCCATCCTTCACCATTCTCCATATTTTCCCACCTTGCCGCACTCCCCATCCCTCTTAAACACTACCCTACCATCACACATCCATTCCTCCATACAAATACCACCCAAAAACCTGTCCTTAGACCTTGTGCCGCAACAAAGAGGAGGAGAAGAGGGCTTGGACGTTCATGCAATTCAAGTTCGAGTTGTTGGAGTTTTTAGGTGTTTCCTCTCCTTTGATTTCAATGGTTAAATTTACTTTTCTTTGTCTTGTACGTATGAGGAACTAAACCCCCCCTTGGCTAAGGGGGGATTCGAAACCATGATCATGCTTGCTATATGATTTGATTACCTCTAATTGCGTTTCATAAGTTGTGAATTCAATTCACTTATCTATTTGAATTAAATTGATTTGTGTGTGTTGGTTGAGAGTGCACGCTTAATTATCATGTGTAAATCTAATGCTAGGATATAAGGAAGTTTCACCTAATCGTTACAAACTTATATCCACAAGTAGTAAAAGTTGATGATCTCAATTGCGTTAAGTAAATTCTTGGCATAAGTTTCATGCAATTCATAGTAACGAGTGCTTCGTCAATGCTTATAGTTTTCAAAGAACTTAATGATTCTTGCTTGTATCTCTATTATGCAATTCATGTAGGGAACTTGTGGGGAATGCTTTGGGTTGTCGTATGCAATCATCCAATTCAATAACGTTAGGAAAATCTGAGGGTTAATTAGTGCAATTCACGGTTAATCTGGGGCGTTGAGAATTCATGGTTTATTGAAAAGCAATTAGAAATCGTTTTGTGTGCAAGTATGGCATGTGTGGAGATGAACCCCTTAGCTAGCCTTCATTCCATTCATTAAATCCAAATTCGTTTTAAAATCTGTTCGTTTTACAAAGTTTTAAGTTTTGTTTTCAAATTCGTCAAAATCAAAATCCCCCTTTACTTGGAGTGTCAAATTAGTTAGAAATCAATTTAGTTTGTGTTTTTAAAGTATCTTGAGTCAAGTTATAACTATTTTCGTCCAAATTCTTCTCTAGTGCTCAAAACTGCTCAGAAAGTAGTTTTAAGGCAGTTTTGAGTGTTTTCTTGCTGTTTTGAGTCTTTTGGTTTGTCTTAGTGTTTTAAACTTTAGTTTTGCATTCTTTGGGTCTAGTTTGGTGTTTTATATTGTGTTTTTACGTTTTTGAGTCACATCCAAGTGATTAACAATCCCTCCTAATCCCCGGTCCAGAACGATCCCTACTTACATTCTTCACTACAATTGATAAAAAGAGGGTTTAATTTGTGTGCGTATAACTCTCACATCAAATTTTGGCGCCATTGCCGGGGATTAGCAACTTTGCTAATCCCTTGGATTGTTTTATTTTCGTTTGTTTTATTTTATTCCAGATTCTTAATATTGTTTTGTTTCTTGTTTTAGGTACTAGTTTGTGACTCGGAGTTCTCATCCGATTCGTGAACATATCTTGGACTTTGACGACGATTTCGAGCGAGAGTTGAGACGAAAGAGAAAGAACCCAGAACCTAGCGAATCAAGTGAAAATTCCGAGTCCATTTCTGAATTTGAAGAAGAGGAACCCACAGCAAGAGTGGGTGAAGTAGACATGGCAGCGGACAACCTAACAATCAAGGAGCTTTCCGCTTCGGGATTGGACAATGCCGCACCCCTATGTATTCAATATCCTAGGGCGGCTCCAGATAAGACTGCCGAGTTCGAATTGAAGTCAAATTTGTTACATCACATTCCGAAGTACCATGGGCTGTCCATGGAGGATCCAAACAAACACTTAAAGGAGTTCGAAGTTGTTTGTTCGAGCATGACCCCGGTGAATGTCGATGGAAGCATCTTGAAGATGAAAGCTTTTCCATTCTCTCTAATGGATAAAGCTAAAGATTGGTTGTATGAATTGGCTCCCGGAACTGTCACATCTTGGGAGAGCATGAAACGGGCTTTCTTGGAGAAATTTTTCCCAACTTCTCGAGTCATCCTCCTACAAAAAAGGATAAGTGGAATTCAACAAGATGAAGGTGAATCTTTTCGTACTTATTATGAATGTTTTAAATCTCTTGTTGCTTCATGTCCACAGCATCAGATGAAGGAGGAACTTCTCTTACAATACTTCTACGAGGGACTTCTACCAATCGAACGTCAAATGCTAGATGCCTCAGCGGGAGGAGCCTTGGTGGACAAGACCCCCACGGCTGCAAAGACCTTGATTGCTAATCGAGCATTGAACGCTCAACAATACGAAGGCATTGGACAGAGGAGTACCCCACGGCAACACCAAGTCAATGAGGTAAGTGCCATAACCGAGCTTCAAAATCAAATGGCTAACCTCTCTACTTTGCTTTCTCAGGTGATGGATGGTCCAAAAGTCAAAACCGTAGCTTCTTGTGGTGTGTGCTCCATGCAAGGACATCCCACGGATAGGTGCCCACAATTGATCGAGAATGGAGGGTGGGAGACACTCAATGCCGTGGGATATGGGAATCAATACCAAAATCGTGGTGACCCCTTCTCCACTACCTACAATCCCGGTTGGCGTGATCATCCAAATTTCAAATGGCGGGATCCTCAACAACCCTAACAACAAGGAGGATTTAGGCAGCAACCACCGGGCTTTTATACAAAGCCATTCGTCCCCAATCAAACTCAATCGCAATCTACCCCAACAAGCTCAGGTATGTCTTTGGATAATGATCAAGTTGTTAAGTTACTTACTACTTTGACGCAGGAAGTACAAACTCAAACTAAGGAGAGACAAATCCAAGACAAAAGGGTGGACAATTTGAAGAAGCAATTGGGGCAGATTGCCGAGTTCATGGGACAATTTCGAGAGCAAGGTAGGTTGCCAAGTTCAACCGTGGTCAATCCAAAAGGTGGATTCGAATCTGCAAAAGCTATGAGTTTGCGAAGTGGAAAGCAAGTTGGATCTGATCCTAGACCACCCACATCACATACCAACGAGGAGGAAGAATTGAGAATTGAAGAGGAGGAACAAAGCTCACTCACGGCCAAGGTGGAAACACCTTTGCCGCAAGCCTTATGTGATCCTAAACCGTCCAATTCACCCAATAAAGGTAAAAACGTGTCAAGTTCAGTTCCTACTAATGCTTTTCCTTTGAATGTTCCTTTTCCTAGTAGGTTTAAGCAAACAAAAAAAGAGGGAGCGGAAAAGGACATTCTCTAGACGTTTCGCAAAGTTCAAGTCAATATCCCTCTTTTGGATGCAATCAAGCAAGTCCCGAGGTACGCCAAGTTCTTGAAGGAACTTTGCACTAATAGGAGGAGGATTTCGACCAAGGAGGTTGTAAAAGTGGGTGAAAACGTCACAGCCATCTTGCAACGCAAACTGCCCCCTAAATGCAAAGATCCGGGTAGTTTCACAATTCCGTGTGTTATTGGTAATTCTAGGTTTGAATCTGCCATGTTAGACTTAGGTGCATCCATAAATGTCATGCCATATTCAATTTATGCATCTATGAACCTAGGAGCGTTGAAAAATGATGGTGTTATTATACAATTGGCCGATAGATCTCATGCCTATCCAAAGGGAGTTTTGGAAGATGTTTTAGTGCAGGTTAATCATTTGATCTTTCCGGCGGATTTCTACGTACTTGAGATGGATGAATCGGACCATGCCCCGTCATTACCCATTCTCCTTGGAAGGCCATTCATGAAAACTGCTCGTACGAAGATTGACGTCTATAATGGCACTTTGACGATGGAATTTGATGGGGAAGTTATTAATTTCAATCTTTCTGATTCTATGAAGTACCCTAGTGAGAATCATTCATGTTTTGCTATTGATATAATTGACTCTTTAGCGCAGAACCTGATAGGAGCATATTTACGCACCTTAGTTTAGCTTGTTTTTGTGCATTTATAGTGTTTTTCCTTAGTAAAGTAGTCTTTTAAGCTAGTTCTATGTGTTTTCAGGTTTTAAGGGCAAAGTATGCAAAAGGATGCATTTTGGAGCCTTTTGGAGCAAATTAGAGCTTGGAATGGACATCATATGCTTGGAGCCAAGAGGATGGACGAAATTGAAGACTTGAAGATGATGATTCCTACTTGAGCAAGGTTTCCTAGTAGAAGTAGGGAAGTCCCTAAATGGAAGATGGTTTCCTAGTTGAATTAGGATTCCTAGTTAAAATGGGTTTCCTAGTTGAATTAGGATTCCTAGAAGAACAAAGTTTCCTACTCAAATAAGGTTTCCTACTTGATGAAGGAAAGTCAAAATCCAAATGGTCTCAAGTGAAGCAACAAAGAAGTTTTCCAAGTCCAAGAAGGAAAAGGAGTCCAAGATGAAGAAGGAATGACAAAGACAAGGTTTCCTAATCCTAATAGGCAAAGTTTCCATGTGCAATGAGGAAACCTTATCCTTGTTCTAGAAACCTTATCCTTGTTCTAGAATCCTTATCCATCCTTGCCATGAGTTTTCCTTGCATTGGAGGGTTTCTAGAAGCCCTAATCTGCCCTATCCTTTAGTGCCGCACCTATCCCTTCTAGAAAGCTGATTTCCCTTGCCTTGCAAGGCATTCTAGAAGCCTTATCACCTTATCTCCTTACCTGCCGCACCTAGGAAGCATTATCCTTTTCTATTTCTGATTTCTAAGCCTATTTCCTTGTGGATTTGGGTTATTCAAGTCCATATCTGATTACCCTAGGGTTTTAAGTGCCTATATATACTCATATTAACCCCTAGATCAGATCACCACCTCTCATACACATTCATTAATTCCAGAAATTCGTCCAACCCTCTCCACACCCTTGCCGCAGCCACCAAACACCTTTCTCCTTAGTTTTAAGCTTTGCCGCACCATCCCCTTCCCCTAAACACTACTACATCCCTCCATAACCATGCATCCATACACTTAAGGCCCTAAACCTGTCCCTAGACCCTTGCCGCACCAAGGAGGAGGAGAAGGAAGCTTGGGAGTTCATGCAATTCGAGTTCGCGTCGCTGGAATTTCTAGGTGTTTCTTTTCCTTTGATTTCAATGTTTAATTTCAATTCTCTTGGTTTTGTGCGTATGAGGAACTAAACCCCCCCTTGGCTAGGGGGGGGGATTCAAAATACATGTTTATGCTTGCAATATGATTTGATTACTTCTAATTGCGTTTCATAAGTTGTGAATTCAATTTACTTATCTATGTGAATTACATTGATTTGTGTGTGTTGGTTGAGAGTGCACGCTTAATTATCATGCATAAATTTGATGCTAGGATATAAGGAAATTTCACCTAATCGTTATGGAATTATATTCACAAGTAGTAAAGGTTGATGATCTCAATCACGTTAAGTAAATTCTTGGCATAAGTTTCATGCAATCATAGTAACAAGTGCTTCGTCAATGCTTATGGTTTTCATAGAACTTAATGATTCTTGCTTGTATCTCTATTATGCAATCATGTAGGGGACTTGTGGGGAATGTTTTGGGTTGTCGTATGCAATCATCCAATTCAATAACGTTAGGAAAATCTGAAGGTTAATTTAAGCGAACCTAATTAACTTGGGGCGTTGAGAATTCATGGGTTATTGAAAAGCAATTGGAAATCGTTTTATATGCAAGTATAACATGTGTGGAGATGAACCCCTTAGCTAGCTTCCCATCCATTCAACTCCATCAAATTCGTTTTTACAATCTGTTCTAATTTAAAAAGTTTGTTTTGTTTTTAATTTCGTCCAAAACCAATCCCCCTTTACTTTGTTGAGTCATATTAGTTAGAAATCACTTTAGTTTGTGTTTTTAAGTGTCTTAGGTCAAAGTAAAACCAATTTTCGTCCAAAGTTGTGTCTAGTGTTCAAAACTGCCCAGATTGTGTTTTTAAGGCAGTTTTGAGTGTTTTGGTGCTGTTTTGAGTCTTTTGGTTTGTTTTGGTGTTTTAAAAGTTAGTTTTGCATTCTTTGAGTCTAGTATAGTGTTTTAAACTTGTTTTTACGTATTTGAGTCAGTTTCCAAGTGATTAACAATCCCTCCTAATCCCCGGTCCAGAACGATCCCTACTTACATTCTTCACTACAATTGATAAAAAGAGGGTTTAATTTGTGTGCGTATAATTCTCGCATCAAATTTTGGCGCCGTTGCCGGGGATTAGCAACTTTGCTAATCCCTTGGATTGTTATTTTCGTTTTTCTTATTAGATCAGATTCTTATGTTATTTTGTTTCTTGTTTTAGGTACTTGTTTATGACTCGGAGTTCTAATCCGGTTCACGAGCATATTTTAGACTTTGACGACGATTTTGAGCGTGAGTTGAGACGTAAGAGGAAGAACCCGGAACCTAGTGAATCAAGTGCACGTTCCGAGTCCGTTTCTGAATTTGAAGAAGAAGTGGAAGACATGGCAGCGGACAACCGAACAATCAAGGAGCTTTCCGCTTCGGGATTGGCCAATGCCGCACCCTTGTGCATCCAATACCCAAGGGCGGCTCAAGACAAGACTGCCGAGTTCGAATTGAAGTCAAGCCTGTTACATCACATTCCGAAGTACCATGGGCTATCCATGGAAGATCCGAACAAGCATTTGAAGGAGTTTGAAGTCGTTTGCTCAAGCATGACTCCGGTGAACGTAGATGAGAGCATCTTGAAGATGAAGGCCTTTCCCTTTTCTCTCCAAGAGAAAGCGAAAGATTGGTTGTACGAATTGGCTCCCGGAACTGTCACATCATGGGAGAGCATGAAACGAGCTTACTTGGAGAAGTTTTTCCCAACTTCTCGAGTCATCCTCCTACGAAAAAGGATAAGTGGAATTCAACAAGATGAAGGTGAATCCTTTCCTACTTATTATGAACGTTTTAAATCTCTTGTTGCTTCATGTCCACAGCATCAAATGAAGGAGGAACTACTTCAACAATACTTTTACGAGGGACTTCTACCTATTGAACGTCAAATGCTAGATGCCTCAGCGGGAGGAGCATTGGTGGACAAGACCCCCACGGCTGCAAAGATGTTGATTGCTAATCGAGCGTTGAACGCTCAACAATACGAAGGCGTTGGACAGAGGAGTACCCCACGGCAACACCAAGTCAATGAGGTAAGTGCCATAACCGAACTTCAAAATCAAATGGCTAACCTTACTACGTTGCTTTCTCAGGTGGTGGAAGGTCCAAAAGTCAAAACCGTAGCTTCTTGTGGCGTATGCTCCATGCAAGGACACCCTACGGACAAGTGCCCACAATTGATCGAGAATGGAGGGTGGGAGACACTCAATGCCGTGGGATATGGCAACCAATACCAAACACGTGGTGATCCGTTTTCTAATACTTACAATCCTGGTTGGCGTGATCATCCGAATTTCAAATGGCGAGACCCCCAACAAGGTCAACAACAAAGCGGATTTAGGCAACAACCCCCGGGTTTCTATCAAAAGCCGTTGGCACCACCACAAGCCCAAGCACAACCTGCCCAAAGCAATGTAGGTAATTCAAGTGATAATGATAAGATTTTTCAATTACTTACTACTTTGACGCAGGAAGTCCAAACTCAAAACAAAGAGAGGCAAATCCAAGACAAGAGGGTGGACAACTTAGAAAAGCAAGTGGGACAGATTGCCGAGTTCATGGGGCAATTTCGTGAGCAATGAAGGTTGCCTAGCTCAACGGTGGTCAATCCGAAAGGTGGATTCGAATCTTCAAAAGCTATGCATTTGCGAAGTGGAAAGTAAGTCGGATCTGACCTCAACCCATCCAAATCACGTTCCAACGAGGAGGACGAGTTGAGAATTGAAGAGGAGGAGCAAAGGCCACTCACGGCCAAGGTGGAACCAAATGTGCCGCAAGTTCCAAGTGATCCCAAGTCGTCCAATTCATCCAATAAAGGTAAAAACGTGTCAAGTTCGGTTCCTACTAATGATTTTCCTGCGAATGTTCCTTTTCCTAGTAGGTTTAAGCAAACAAAGAAAGAAGAAGCGGAAAAGGACATTTTGGAGACGTTTCGGAAAGTTCAAGTCAATATCCCCCTTTTGGATGCAATCAAGCAAGTCCCGAGGTACGCCAAGTTCTTGAAGAAACTTTGCACCAATAGGAGGAGGATTTCGACCAAGGAGGTGGTCAAAGTAGGTGAAAACGTCTCAGCCATCTTACAACGCAAGCTGCCCCCAAAATGCAAAGATCCGGGTAGTTTTACAATTCCGTGTGTTATTGGTAATTCTAGGTTTGAATCTGCCATGTTAGACCTAGGTGCATCTATAAATGTCATGCCATATTCAATTTATGCATCTATGAACCTAGGAGCGTTGAAAAACGATGGTGTGATCATACAATTAGCCGATAGATCTAATGCCTATCCAAAGGGAGTTTTGGAAGATGTGTTGGTGCAGGTTAATCATTTGATCTTCCCGGCGGACTTCTACGTACTTGAGATGGATGAATCGGACCATGCCCCTTCATTGCCCATCCTCCTCGGAAGGGCATTCATGAAAACTGCTCGTACGAAGATTGACGTATATAATGGCACTTTGACCATGGAATTTGATGGGGAAGTTATTAATTTCAATCTTTCTGATTCTATGAAGTACCCTAGTGAGAATCATTCGTGTTTTGCTATTGATATAATTGACTCTTTGGCGCAGGACAATTTAGACAATTTGAAGGATGATGCACTTGAATTGGTCATTGCACAAGGAAGGAACATGCAAAACATGGAAACAACCACCAAGGAACCCCACGGCATGCATGAGGAATCCTTGGCCGTGCCCCCTAATGAGGATATTATTGAGATGGTGGCTGCCCTCGAGTCATTGCCATCACAATCGGGTAAGTTTTTGGACCCTATTTTAAGTTCAGTTTCGGCTAATAAAATGCTTCCCTCAGTTGTGCAGCCACCTACACTTGAACTTAAGCCGTTGCCTAGTCATTTGAAGTATGTTTTCTTGGGCGAGGATGAGACATTGCTCGTCATTATCTCATCCTCACTCACGGCACAAGAAGAAAACAAATTGGTGCGAGTGCTCAAGGAGTACAAAACGGCAATTGGATGGACCTTGGCCGACATCAAGGGAATTAGCCCTACTACATGCATGCATCGCATACTTCTAGAGGAGGGGTCCAAAACATCCCGAGAGGCTCAACGCCGTCTCAACCCTCCGATGATGGAAGTTGTGAAGAAGGAGGTAATCAAGCTTTTGGATTGTGGAGTAATCTATCCAATCTCGGATAGTAAGTGGGTCTCACCCGTTCAATGCGTTCCGAAGAAATCTGGAGTGACTGTGGTTGCAAATGCCGAGAATGAACTTGTTCCTCAACGCATTCAAACCGGTTGGAGGGTGTGCATTGATTATAGGAAGCTAAACGCCGCAACAAGGAAGGATCACTTCCCATTGCCGTTCATCGACCAAATGCTTGAGAGGTTAGCCGGTTATGCTTTCTATTGTTTTCTTGATGGTTATTCTGGTTATAATCAAATTGTCATAACACCCGAAGATCAAGAAAAAACCACTTTTACATGCCCCTTCGGTACTTTTGCATATCGTCGCATGCCTTTTGGTTTATGTAATGCACCTGCTACATTTCAACGATGCATGATGAGCATATTTTCTGATTATGTTGAGAAAATCATTGAAGTATTTATGGATAATTTTAGCGTGTTTGGTGATTCTTTTGATGGTTGCTTGCATAATCTTAGTTTAATCTTAAAACGTTGCGTTGAAACTAACCTTGTTCTTAATTGGGAAAAATGCCATTTCATGGTTAAACAAGGCATAGTTTTAGGTCATATAGTCTCTGAAAACGGTATTGAGGTTGATAAGTCGAAAATAGATCTTGTACGTCACTTACCCTCTCCAACTTCGGTTAGAGAGGTTCGTTCTTTTCTTGGCCATGCAGGATTTTATCGTAGGTTTATCAAGGATTTCTCGAAGGTTGCACAACCTCTTTGCCGTCTCCTACAAAAAGACGTGACGTTTGAATTCACCAAGGAGTGCACGGCATCATTCAACCAACTTAAGGAGTTGTTGACCACGGCACCCATCATTGTTCCACCGGATTGGAGTCTACCTTTCGAGCTCATGTGTGATGCGTCCGACTATGCTTTAGGATCAGTTTTAGGACAAAGAAAGGACAAGAGGCCGCATGTCATCTACTACGCCTCACGGACATTGAACGATGCACAATTGAACTACTCCACTACGGAAAAAGAACTTCTTGCCGTTGTCTTTGCTTTAGATAAATTTCGATCATATCTAATTGGTACTAAAGTAATTGTTTTCACTGATCATGCAGCTCTGAAGTACTTGCTCACTAAGAAGGAGGCCAAGCCACGCCTAATTCGATGGATGTTGTTACTTCAAGAGTTCGACATCGAGATTCGGGACAAGAAGGGAAGTGAAAACGTGGTGGCTGACCACCTAAGCCGAATGGTGCACAATGAAGAAGCCCTACCCATTGCCGAGACATTCCCCGATGAACAATTGCTGTCCATTAAGGTTAGTGCACCTTGGTATGCCGATATTGTTAATTTTTTGGTGTCAAAACGTATTCCAAGTGAGTTCACTAGGCACCAACGAGATAAACTTAGGCATGATGCACGGTTTTATGTGTGGGATGATCCGTACTTATGGAAATTTTGTCCCGATCAGATTATACGTCGTTGTGTACATGATTCTGAATGTCATTCAATTTTGAGTTTTTGTCATACATATGCATGTGGAGGGCACTTTGGCACACAACGCACGGCCCTCAAAGTGTTACAATGTGGATTTTATTGGCCTAGTATTTTAAGGATGCTAGAACGTTTTGCTTAACATGTGATAAATGCCAAAGAATGGGTGGTATTAGTGCAAGGGACCAAATGCCGCAGGTTTCTATCCTAAATGTTGAAATTTTTGATGTTTGGGGTATTGATTTTATGGGTCCCTTCCCTTCATCGTATGGTTTCATGTACATTTTGCTTGCGGTTGATTATGTGTCAAAATGGGTGGAAGCCAAGGCCACCCGGACTAATGATTCTAAAGTGGTTGCAGATTTTATTAGAACTAACATTTTTGCAAGGTTTGGAATGCCACGAGTGATCATTAGTGATGGAGGGTCACACTTTTGCAATCGGACCATTGAAGCGTTATTGAGGAAATACCATGTCACCCATAAGGTTTCTACACCTTACCATCCTCAAACGAATGGCCAAGCCGAGGTTTCCAACCAAGAGATCAAGCAAATACTTGAGAAGACCGTTGGGCCAACAAGGAAGGATTGGAGCTTACGGTTAGATGATGCACTTTGGGCGTATTGTACGGCATACAAAACCCCCATTGGGATGTCCCCTTTTAGACTTGTCTATGGCAAGGCGTGCCATCTTCCCGTGGAGTTGGAGCATAAAGCTCTTTGGGCCGTCAAGAAGTTCAACATGCACTTAGATGAAGCGGGAAGTCTTAGGAAATTCCAATTGAATGAGCTTGATGAAATACGGCACGAGGCGTACGATAATGCACGCATTTACAAGCAAAAGACCAAAGCTTTCCATGACAACATGATCCGTGGGAAATCATTCTCAATTGGGCAGAAAGTGCTATTGTTCAATTCCCGTTTACGTTTGTTTCCCGGTAAGTTACGTTCTAAGTGGATTGGACCATTTGTTATTACTAATGTTTTTGTTCATGGTGCAGTCCAAATCCAAAGCTTGAAAACGGGACAAGAATTCAAGGTGAACGGGCATCGTTTGAAGCCCTATTATGACACCTTTGTGGAGCATGCCGTGGATTACATACCCTTGGAAGCCGTGGGCCCTAGTAAGGAGTGAATGAGGTCTTCGTCCGGCTGTACGACGTTAAAGCAAGCGCTACTTGGGAGGCAACCCATGCATTCAACAAAGAAAGACCGAGAAAGCACTCCAATTCCAGATTTGCGTTCCTAAACTCTTCTCTTTGTTGTTGATTTTGTTTCTGCCATGTTAGGTTGTTAGATGTTGTTTTGTTTGTTGTTTGTTATTTGAGTGAGTCTATGCTTGAAAAATTGAGGACAATGTTTGATTTAAGTGTGGGGGGGGGTAACCAAAGTGTTTTGATGCAAATTCGTAGGGTTTTGTCACCCATAATTTCAAATGTTGTTTCTTGCTGTTTTTAAGTGTTTTTAAGCCGTTTAAGAGTGTTTTAGAGTTTGTTGTTCTAAAAATCCGAAAATCCCAGAAAAAAATTGAAAAAATTGTTTTGAAAACCCAAAAAGAGTTGTTTTTAAGTTGTTTTTGTGTGTTTGTTTGTGTCTTAGGGTACCTTCCAACACAATGATGAGGATTCGGTTTGTAATTGCATGACTGTTAAAGAGAATGATTAACATGGATGAAAGTTTGATTTACTCTTTGTTATGCTTGGTTGTGGTTATAACTTATGACTTCACATGTAATCAAAAAGAAAAAAAAAAAATCAGTTTTTGTAAACATGCTTGAAGGAAGGAACTCAAACTAATGCTACAACCTTGTGAGACTTGAGCCTAAACGTTTATTTGGAGAGTTAAAATCTGTGCATTCTAGTTTTCTAAAGTCGTTGCATGATCTCATTTTTCTTTGCTTGGTTACTACTTAGAAGGCGTTTCATCATTTAGTTCCAAATACTAGAACTCATGCCAATTTCATTCAAAACATGTTGTTGAATTGCATAACACATATTCAAGATGAAGTTAGTAGTAACCACCATAGCCAAATTGCCATATTTCCCTATTTCATTTGTTTGTAGGATTTAACCCCGTTGAGCCTTGTGTAGCCTACTTTCTTTGTTAACCCACAATTTTCCTCACCTAGCCTAGAGTAGGACCACCCATACCTTTGTTCTTGAAGCATAGTAAAAGCATAACTCAAAGATGAATTCCTTTTGATCATTGCATTGTAGAAAACAAGTGTGGGGGAAGGATTCTTGATATATGGGTGTGCCAAAGTCTTGAATGAGGCACGGCAAAGAAAAGAAAAAAAAAAAATTTTCGTGGAAAATAAGAAGAAAAAAAGAAAAAGTTGTGAAAAGTATGAAAAGGAGTTGAAAGAGCATAAAATGAGCTCTAAGTTGTTGGATAGTGAAGAAAGGGTCCAAAACGTTGCATTTGACCCTAAGTATGCACGTGTATTCCCCTTTGTGTTTAAAGTTATTCTCTGCACTCTAAAGTGAATTCTAAGTATCAAGTTCATTGCTTTGCTTACTATTGTTTAAAGAACGTTTGTTTTATCCTTTACCTTTCTTTGTTAGCCAATACCCCTAGCCCCGTTACAACCATTGACTTTAATCTTGAGTGTTATGTGTTTCAATTTGTGGAGTTTAAAATTGGTACGAGCATATGGTGTCACTGGTTCTCGCATCTAAGTAGTAGCGTTCCATTCATGAGATCATATCTAAACATGTTATTAACTCCGAAAAGTGCTTTCTTTGTCATACATTTATGTGAGCATTCGTTTTCATATTTACATCTATCTTCTCACATATAACTAGTATAGGGTGTGTAGTCAGAAAATCTGTGTGAAAATTGAGTGCATATCTAGTAAGGAATTGAAGAAATTCTCTAAGGCATGTTACTACATTCAAAATCATGTTTTAATTGGTCATTTGTGAACTAATGAGTAGTGACCATGATTAAGTAAATGCTTAAGCGTAAAGATGGCTAAAATATGTGGGAGTGATGATTTTTAACATGTCATGTGCATTGGAAATCCCTGAGGCGATCGTTGGAAGGTGTAGGTTGCGTTTTACTCGTTTTACTTCGTTTATTTACTTTGTTTCATTTTGTTTTGCTCGAGGACTAGCAAAAGCTAAGTGTGGGGGAATTTGATAGGAGCATATTTACGCACCTTAGTTTAGCTTGTTTTTGTGCATTTATAGTGTTTTTCCTTAGTAAAGTAGTCTTTTAAGCTACTTCTATGTGTTTTCAGGTTTTAAGGGCAAAGTATGCAAAAGGATGCCTTTTGGAGCAAATTAGAGATTGGAATGGACATCATATGCTTGGAGCCAAGAGGATGGACGAAATTGAAGACTTGAAGATGATGATTCCTACTTGAGCAAGGTTTCCTAGTAGAAGTAGGGAAGTCCCTAAATGGAAGATGGTTTCCTAGTTGAATTAGGATTCCTAGTTAAAATGGGTTTCCTAGTTGAATTAGGATTCCTAGAAGAACAAAGTTTCCTACTCAAATAAGGTTTCCTACTTGATGAAGGAAAGTCAAAATCCAAATGGTCTCAAGTGAAGCAACAAAGAAGTTTTCCAAGTCCAAGAAGGAAAAGGAGTCCAAGATGAAGAAGGAATGACAAAGACAAGGTTTCCTAATCCTAATAGGCAAAGTTTCCATGTGCAATGAGGAAACCTTATCCTTGTTCTAGAAACCTTATCCTTGTTCTAGAACCCTTATCCATCATTGCCATGAGTTTTCCTTGCATTGGAGGGTTTCTAGAAGCCCTAATCTGCCCTATCCTTTAGTGCCGCACCTATCCCTTCTAGAAAGCTGATTTCCCTTGCCTTGCAAGGCATTCTAGAAGCCTTATCACCTTATCTCCTTACCTGCCGCACCTAGGAAGCATTATCCCTTTGTATTTCTGATTTCTAAGCCTATTTCCTTGTGGATTTGGGTTATTCAAGTCCATATCTGATTACCCTAGGGTTTTAAGTGCCTATATATACTCATATTAACCCCTAGATCAGATCACCACCTCTCATACACATTCATTAATTCCAGAAATTCGTCCAACCCTCTCCACACCCTTGCCGCAGCCACCAAACACCTTTCTCCTTAGTTTTAAGCTTTGCCGCACCATCCCCTTCCCCTAAACACTACTACATCCCTCCATAACCATGCATCCATACACCTAAGGCCCTAAACCTGTCCCTAGACCCTTGGCGCACCAAGGAGGAGGAGAAGGAAGCTCGGGAGTTCATGCAATTCGAGTTCGCGTCGCTGGAATTTCTAGGTGTTTCTTTTCCTTTGATTTCAATGTTTAATTTCAATTCTCTTTGTTTTGTGCGTATGAGGAACTAAACCCCCCCTTGGCTAGGGGGGGATTCAAAATACATGTTTATGCTTGCAATATGATTTGATTACTTCTAATTGCGTTTCATAAGTTGTGAATTCAATTTACTTATCTATGTGAATTACATTGATTTGTGTGTGTTGGTTGAGAGTGCACGCTTAATTATCATGCATAAATTGGATGCTAGGATATAAGAAAATTTCACCTAATCGTTATGGAATTATATTCACAAGTAGTAAAGGTTGATGATCTCAATCGCCTTAAGTAAATTCTTGGCATAAGTTTCATGCAATCATAGTAACAAGTGCTTCGTCAATGCTTATGGTTTTCATAGAACTTAATGATTCTTGCTTGTATCTCTATTATGCAATCATGTAGGGGACTTGTGGGGAATGTTTTGGGTTGTCGTATGCAATCATCCAATTCAATAACGTTAGGAAAATCTGAAGGTTAATTTAAGCGAACCTAATTAACTTGGGGCGTTGAGAATTCATGGGTTATTGAAAAGCAATTGGAAATCGTTTTATATGCAAGTATAACATGTGTGGAGATGAACCCCTTAGCTAGCTTCCCATCCATTCAACTCCATCAAATTCGTTTTTACAATCTGTTCTAATTTAAAAAGTTTGTTTTGTTTTTAATTTCGTCCAAAACCAATCCCCCTTTACTTTGTTGAGTCATATTAGTTAGAAATCACTTTAGTTTGTGTTTTTAAGTGTCTTAGGTCAAAGTAAACCCAATTTTCGTCCAAAGTTGTGTCTAGTGTTCAAAACTGCCCAGATTGTGTTTTTAAGGCAGTTTTGAGTGTTTTGGTGCTGTTTTGAGTCTTTTGGTTTGTTTTGGTGTTTTAAAAGTTAGTTTTGCATTCTTTGAGTCTAGTATAGTGTTTTAAACTTGTTTTTACGTATTTGAGTCAGTTTCCAAGTGATTAACAATCCCTCCTAATCCCCGGTCCAGAACGATCCCTACTTACATTCTTCACTACAATTGATAAAAAGAGGGTTTAATTTGTGTGCGTATAATTCTTGCATCAGAACCATTTGGACAATTTGAAGGACGATGCACTTGAATTGGTCATTGCACAAGGAAGGGACATGCAAAACAAGGAAACAACCACCAAGGAACCCCACGGCATGCATGAGGAATCCTTGGCCGTGCCCCCTAATGAGGATATTATTGAGATGGTGGCTGCCCTCGAGTCATTGCCATCACAATCGGGTAAGTTTTTGGACCCTATTTTAAGTTCAGTTTCGGCTAATAAAATGCTTCCCTCAGTTGTGCAGCCACCTACACTTGAACTTAAGCCATTGCCTAGTCATTTGAAGTATGTTTTCTTGGGCGAGGATGAGACATTGTCCGTCATTATCTCATCCTCACTCACGGCACAAGAAGAAAACAAATTGGTGCGAGTGCTTAAAGAGTACAAAACGGCAATTGGATGGACATTGGCCGACATAAAGGGAATTAGCCCTACTACGTGCATGCATCGCATACTTCTAGAGGAGGGGTCCAAAACATCTCGAGAGGCTCAACGTCGTCTCAACCCTCCGATGATGGAAGTTGTGAAGAAGGAGATAATCAAGCTTTTGCATTGTGGAGTAATCTATCCAATCTCGGATAGTAGGTGGGTTTCGCCCGTGCAATGCATTCCAAAGAAATCCGGAGTAACTGTGGTTGCAAATGCCGAGAATGAGCTTGTTCCTACGCGCATTCAAACTAGTTGGAGGGTGTGCATCGACTATAAGAAGCTAAACGCCACCACGAGGAAGGATCACTTCCCATTGCCGTTCATTGACCAAATGCTTGAGAGGTTAGCCGGTTATGCTTTCTATTGTTTTCTTGATGGTTATTCCGGTTATAATCAAATTGTCATTGCGCCCGAGGACCAAGAAAAAACAACTTTCACATGCCCTTTTGGTACATTTGCATATCGTCGCATGCCTTTTGGTTTATGTAATGCACCTGCCACATTTCAAAGATGCATGATGAGCATATTTTCCGATTATGTTGAGAAAATAATTGAAGTTTTTATGGATGATTTCAGTGTCTTTGGAGATTCCTTTGATGGTTGCTTGCATAATCTAAGTTTGATTCTAAAACGTTGTGTTGAAACTAACCTTGTGATAGGAGCATATTCATGCGACTTAAATGGCTTGTTCTCGTGCATTTACGTTATGTTTCTTTAGTTATTTTAGTACTTTAAGCTATTTTCGTGTGTTTGTAGGTCCAAATGGCTAAAGGAGCAAAAAGATGCATTTTGGAGACTTTTGGAGCACTTTTGGGCTAAGGATGGATAGCTTATGCTTGGCCCCAAAGTGTTGGACGAAATTGAAGACCTAATTGAAGACCAAAGTGTTGGAACCTTGTTCCCTTTAGTTTTAGGACATTTAAACCTTTCCTATATCCTTAGCCGTGCATAACATTCCAACATTCCACTCCTTCATTTCAGCCACACTCCCACATATCATTACTTATCATCACCACTTATCATATCATAACCACATATCATATCACTCATCACTTATCACTTATCACTTATCATCATCACTTATCATATCACTTATCATAATCACTTATCATCATCACTTATCACTTATCACTTAACATGCATAACACACATCCATTCTAACACATTGTCATTGCACATACATTTCCTTCATTAATTAACCCACATGCACCCTTTATTCTTTCATCATTTCAGCCATCTTCCACACCCTTTAATCATTCACCCACATGCAACCTAATCACACACCCACACAATCTGCAATCATTCAAACAAACACCATCATTGCCATGCATCCCATTCCATCTCCCATTTCAGATTGCATTTCATTCATTCCAACCAAGCCACATGCACTCCCTTTAAATATATTCAACCTAGCTGTCATTCCACTCCATTGCACATGCATTCCCTTCATAAATAATTCCACATGCATTTGCACATGCATTCCCTCACCAAGAAATCATTCAACACATGCATTCACTCTTTAATCACATGCACCACCAATTCAGCCACTTTCACACACCAACAACACCACTCATTGCACATGCACTCCCACCCTTTAATCACATGCATAAATCAGCCACATGCATCTCCCATCACCATTTCAGAATTCCAGCATTTGCACATGCAACCTAGCTGTCATGTTCCCTCTCCCATCCATCCATCTCCCTATAAAAACCATACACACTTCACACAAACATTCATTAATTCTTCCATACACATTTCAGTCACAAACACCACCAGAAATTCAGCCATTCCACCACTCCCCAAACCATTCACACCATCAAACTATCCTTAGACCTTGTGCTACAACGAAGAGGAAGATAAGAGGGCCTAAACGTTCATACAATTCAAGTTTGAGTTGTTGGAATGTTTAGGTGTTTCTTTGATTTCAATGTTTAATTTCAATACTCTTTGTTTTGTACGAATGAGGAATGGAAGAGAAGAGGGCCTAAACGTTCATACAATTCAAGTTTGAGTTGTTGGAATGTTTAGGTGTTTCTTTGATTCTCTTTGTTTTGTACGTATGAGGAACTAAACCCCCCTTGGCTAGGGGGGATTTGAAATATATGTTTATGCTTGCATTTTGATTTGATTACTTCTAATTGCGTTTCATAAGTTGTGGATTCAATTTGTTTAACTGTTTGATTGATAACTTATTTATGTATGTTTATTGAGAGTGCCCGCTTAATTTTCATGCATGAATATGACGCTAGAATATAAGTGAGTTTCACCTAATAGTTACGAACTTATATTCACAAGTAGTGGAGGTTGCTTATAAACAATCGCGTTAAGTGAATTCTTGGCATAAGTTTCATGCGTATTCCATAGTAACGAATGCCTCGTCGATGTTTATGATTTCCGTTGAACTTAATGATCTTTGTTGAATGTCTCTATCATGCGTATTCCATAGTTAGGGACTTTGATTAGGAATAATTTGGTTGTAATGCGTATTCCATTCAATCCAATGAATCTAGGGAAATCTGAAAGTTAATTTAAGCGGACCTAATTAACTTGGAGCGTTGAGAAGTCATGGTTTATTGAAATGCAATTGGAAATCATCTTATTATGCAAGTGTAACATGTATGGAGATGAACCCCTTAGCTATTCTATCATCCATTCATTCCATTCCATCAAATTCATTTTTTACAATCTGTTTTAATTAGAATCTGTGCATTTAGTTTAATTTCGTCCAAAACTCATTCCCCCTTTACTTTATTGTCCAATTTAGTTAGAAAGTGTCTTGGTTTATGTTTCTAAGTGTTTTGATTCAATTTATTACACAAATTCGTCCAAATTCACCAAAGTGCTCAAAACTGCCCAGAAAGTGTTTTTAAGGCAGCTTTGAGTGTTTTGGGTGATGTTTGAGTCTTTTGATTTGTTTGAGTGTTTTAAAGTTTAGTTTTGCATTCTTTGAGTCTAGTATAGTGTTTTATATTGTGTTTTTACGTTTTTGAGTCAAATCCAAGTGATTAACAATCCCTCCTAATCCCCGGTCCAGAACTATCCCTACTTATACTTATACTACAATTGTCAAAAAGAGGGTTTAATTTGTGTGCGTATAAATCTCGCATCACCTTGTTCTTAATTGGGAAAAATGTCATTTCATGGTTAAACAAGGCATAGTTTTAGGTCATATCATCTCTGAAAACGGCATTGAAGTTGATAGGTCAAAGATAGATCTTGTACGTCACTTACCCTCTCCGACTTCGGTTAGAGAGGTTCGTTCGTTTCTTGGCCATGCAGGTTTCTATCGTAGGTTTATCAAAGATTTCTCAAAAGTTGCACAACCTCTTTGCCGCCTCCTACAAAAAGACGTGGCGTTTGAATTCACTAAGGAGTGCACGGCATCATTCAACCAACTCAAGGAGTTGTTGACCACGACACCCATTATTGTTCCCCCGGATTGGAGCCTCCCGTTCGAGCTTATGTGTGATGCGTCCGATTATGCTTTAGGGGCTGTTTTGGGACAAAGAAAGGACAAGAGGCCGCATGTCTTCTACTATGCCTCACGGACGTTGAACGATGCCCAGTTGAACTACTCCACTACGGAAAAAGAACTTCTTGCCGTTGTCTTTGCTTTAGATAAATTTCGATCATATCTAATTGGTACTAAAGTAATTGTTTTCACTGATCATGCAGCTCTAAAGTACTTGCTCACCAAAAAGGAGGCCAAGCCCTAGCTAATTCGGTGGATGTTGTTACTTCAAGAGTTCGACATCGAGATTCGTGACAAGAAGGGAAGTGAAAACGTGGTGGCTAACCACCTAAGCCGAATGGTGCATAATGAGGAGTCCCTACTGATGCGAGATTTATACGCACACAAATTAACCCTCTTTTTATCATTTGTAGTATAGGTGCAAGTAGGGATCGTTCTGGACCGGGGATTAGGAGGGATTGTTAATCACTTGGATTTGACTCAAAAACATAAAAACAAAGTTAAAAACGTTCACAAAGACTCAAAGGACTCAAAACAACACAAACACACTCAAATCTGCCTAAAAACCACTTTCTGGGCAGATTTGAGCACAAACACAAATTTGGACGAATTTGTGTAACAAAATGACTCAAGAACGTAAAAACACAATATAAAACACTATACTAGACTCAAAGAATGCAAAACTAAACACTTAAAACATTAAAACAAACCAAAAGACTCAAACATCACCCAAAACACTCAAAACTGCCTTAAAATCACTTTCTGGGCAGTTTTGAGCACTTTGGTGAATCTGGACGAAATTGGGAAATAAAATGAATCAAAACACTTAAAAGCACAAACTAAATTGATTTCTAACTAAATTGGACATTAAAGTAAAGGGGGATTTAGATTTATACGAAAATTGAAATAACAAAACAAGTTAATAAACTAAACAGATTGTAAAACGAATTTGATGGAATGGAATGAATGGATGATAGAATGGCTAAGGGGTTCATCTCTATACATGTTATACTTGCATAATAAAATGATTTCCAATTGCATTTCAATAAACTATGATACTCAACACCCCAAGTTAACCGTGATGCACTAATTAACCTTCAAATCTTCCTAACGTTATTGAATTGGATGATGCATGCGACAATTCAAAACATTCCCCACAAGTCCTCAACATGAATGCATAGAAGAGGTACAAGCAAGAATCATTACGCTCTATGAAAATTATAAGTGTTGACGAGGCATTCGTTACTATGAATGCATGAAACTCTTGCCAAGAATTCGTTTAACGCGATTGTTTATAAGCAACCTCCACTACTTATGAATATAAGTTCGTAACTATTAGGTGAAACTCACTTATATTCTAGCGTCATATTCATGCATGAAAATTAAGCGTGCACTCTCAATAAACATACATAAATAAGTTATCAATAAAACGGTTAAACAAATTGAATCACAACTTATGAAACGCAATTAGAAGTAATCAAATCAAAATGCAAGCATAAACATATATTCGAATCACCCCCCAACCAAGGGGGAGTTTAGTTCCTCATGGTACAAAACAAAGAGAATCAAAGAAACACCTAAACATTCCAACAACTCAAACTTGAATTGTATGAACGTTTAGGCCCTCTTATCATCCATTCCTCATTCGTACAAAACAAAGAGCATTGAAATTAAACATTGAAATCAAAGAAACACCTAAACATTCCAACAACTCAAACTTGAATTGTATGAACGTTTAGGCACTCTTCTCTTCCTCTTCGTTGTAGCACAAGGTCTAAGGATAGTTTGATGGTGTAAATGGTTTGGGGAGTGGTTGAATGGATGAATTTCTGGTGGTGTTTGGATTATAGGGAACTCATGGCCAAAGGGCAGTTTTGATGTGGGAAATGGGTGAATTTCTGAAATGGAAGAATGAATGAATGTTTGTGTGAAGTGTGTATGGTTTTTATAGGGAGATGGATGGATGGGAGAGGGAACATGACAGCTAGGTTGCATGTGCAAATGCTAGGATGGCTGAAATTGTAAGGGGAATGCATGTGCAATGTTGGAAATCTGATGGGAGAAAGGTGGATGCATGTGTTGGCTGATTTAAAGAATGTGAGGGAATGATGAAAGGGGAAACATGACAGCTAGGATGAATGCATGTGGAGTGCATGTGCAATGTTTTAAAGGATGGAATGCATGTGAATATGCTAGAAATCTGATGGGAATGAATGATTAAATGTGAATGGCTGATTAGAATCTAGGGTGCATGTGGGTTAGAAATGCATGTGGGTGAATGTTTGAATGATTAAAGAGGAAACATGACAGCTAGGTTGGTTGGTGGCTGCCATGGAGGTGTGGAATGATGGAATTTCACAAGGGGAATGCATGTGCACAGTTTTGGTGTGGAGAAATGATTATGGATGCATGTGTTGAATGATTTCTTGGTGAGGGATGTGGAGTGGCTGGAATGATGAATGAATAAAGGGTGCATGTGGGTTAATTAATTAAAGGGAGTGCATGTGCAATGTTGTTGTTGGTGCAATGATGGAGGAACAAGTGCATGTGGCTGAAATGTGGAAGGTGTGTGGCTACTTCAAGTAGGAATCCTTGTGACATCAACTCTTCAATTTCGTCCATTCCTTTTGCTCCAAGTATAAGTTATCCCTTCCAAGTCCAATTTTGCTCCAAAATGCTCCAAAATGCATCTTTTTGCTTCCTTAGCCACATGAACCTAAAAACACACGAAAATGGCTTAAACGCCAAAAACAACTATGAATTAACAATATAAATGCACGAAAACAAGCTAAGTAAGTCGCCTAAATATGCTCCTATCAAATTCCCCCACACTTAGCTTTTGCTAGTCCTCGAGCAAAACAAAACAAAAGAAACCAAAAACAAAACAAAACGAACAAAACACAACCTACACCTTCCAACAATCGTCTCAGGGATTTCCAATGCACATGACATGTTAAAAATCATTATTCCCACAGATTTTGGTTATCTTTACACTTAAGTACTTACTTAATCATAGTCACCACATACTAATTCACAATTAAGCATTTAAAACTATATTTTGAATGTAGTAACATGCCTTAGAGAATTTGCTCAATTCCTTACAATATATGCACTCAATTTTCACTCAGATTTTCTGACTACACACCTTAAACTAGTTATATGTGAGAAGATTGATGTAAACATAAAAACGAACACTCACATATATGTATTTCAAAGGAAGCAATTTCTAGAGTTAATAAGCATGTTTAGATATGATCTCATGAATGGAATGCCACTACTTAGAACGAGAACCAGTGATTCCATAAGCTCATATCAATTCCAAACTCCACATTATTGAACACATAACGATCAAGATAGAAGTCAAAGGGGTGTAACGGGGCTAGGGTATTGGCTAACAATGAAAGGTGAAGGATAAACAAACATTCTTAAAGCAATAGTGAGCAAAGCATTTGAATTAACGTAGAATTCACTTTTGAATGAAAACTCAATCTTTTGAACAACAAGGGGGAACAAGCTCTTTTTCCTTTCTTTCTTTTCTTTTCTGTTTTTCTTTTTCATATGTTTTTCACAATTTTTTTTTTTTCCTTTTCTTTTGACTCTCAAAACATACATAAACACTTAAGAACAAAACATTCTCTCCCCCACACTCATTTTCTTTCATAATGTACTCAAAAGGAATTCATTTAAGTCATGCTCACTATCTTTTAAGAACAAGGGTGTGGACTGTCCTATACTAGGCTAGGTAAGGGGTGATGTGGTTAGCAAAGAAAATAGGCTAAACGAGGCTCAACAGGGTTAAAACTAATATATACGAAATATGGGAAGTAAGGCTATTTGGCTATGGTGGCAACTACACAACTTCATCTTGATATATGTTATGCAATTCAATGTCATGCTTTGAATGAAACGGATATAAGTTCTAGTATTTAGTTCTATCATGATACAATTGCATTCTAAGTAGCAACCAAGCAAGGAATAATGAGATCATGCAACAACTTTAGAAAACAAAGAATCACAGAAAATAACTCTCCAAAGAAGGTAATGGCTCGAGTTTCACAGGGTTGTAGTGTTTGTTTGAGTTCCTTCCTTCAAGCATGTTACAAAAACGAATTTTTCTTTTATGATTGCATGTGAAGTCATACATTATAACCATAACCAAGCATATACCAAGAGTAAATCAAACTTTTCTCTATGTTTATAACTCTTTTTAACCGTCATGCAATTACAAACCAAATCCTTATCATTGTGTTGGAAGGTACCCTAAGACACAAACACACAAAAACGACTCAAAACACTCTTTTTAGGCTTTTTAAAACATGTTTTTCAAATTTTTATGTCATTTTCGGAGTTATAAAAACAAAACATACTAAAACACTCTAAAATAACTTAAAAACACCTTAAAACAGCAAGGAACAACATTTTAAGTAATGGGTGATAAAATCCCACGAATTTGCATCAAATATACTTAGTTACCCCCCCACACTTAAATCAAACATTGTCCTCAATGTTTTAAGCATAGATTCACACAAAACATAAGTAAACACACAAAAAGCACTTAAGCATACAAAACATGGCAGAATGTAATTAACAAAGAGAAGAGTTTAGGGACGCAAATCTGGTTATGGAGTGTAAATTCCCTCTTCTCCTTGGTGATTGCATTGAGGCTTTGATCTTTGTGATTCCACAGGCTTACTCTTGAACTGGTTTCCGCCCATCGTTGATTTTCCTTTGTGCTACTCTTGAACTGGGCAGCAGGATTCTTTTGGTCTCCCCCGAAGGTCTGAGCTTACCCCTTTGGTCTGTTTCTTTGTTCAATCTTTCCAATTCGTATTGAAAAGGGTTGGAGGATAACTCAGCCTATGTTTGTCTCCACATGCTTCAATGTATCATTTTCGCTTGCCTTACTCGCTCCCCTTTGCAGAAGTGGTCCCTTCTCCGGAAGTGTATCAACCGTTGAAGATGACTACTCGAGAGCAACGCTAGGTAAGCAATCAGGAATAGATTCCAGGCAGTTGGCTCCAGATCGGAAGATTGACTCCAAGTGCCGGCTAATTGCTTCTTTTACTTTGCCATGCGAGTAAGAACAAGGACAAAGAAAAAGACAGGGAAAGAGCATGATATGAGATACTTTTGCTTTTGACCTTGATGATATGAGATACCTTTGCTTTTGAAGAAGCGGTGAATGAATCAGCACATGAATTTGTTGTGCTGTTTCCTCCTAGGTCATATGTACTCCAGGCATCTGGTATCATCTTTGGGGAAGAAGAAAGAATTGAGTCTTTCGAAAGGCTTTGCTGGGAGTGCGCCCTCAGAGGTGAGGGAGAGTTGGGCATTTTTCTTCAGGTTTGCCTTGCCATAAAAGACGAAGGTCGACATATATAGAGATAATATCAAGTGGTGGTACTGTTCTTTTACCCTTGTCGACAAATGTCTCTTCGATATCAGAACGACGCCTCTTCGATTTCTGAGCAGGCGCCCCTTCGATTTCTGAACGACGCCCCTTCTCTTTCTGAACGACACGTGGTAGTGCAAATGCGGCTCCTTTTGACAAAGCTGCACGCGTTTTCTGAAAAGCAGAGAAAGCGTCGCCGAACTTTGCGCTTGTCGGCTAAAGATGTGTAGTTGCGATGATGGCCTCCACGTGTTGTCTGAAAAGAAGAACTCTTTTGACAAAGTTGAACGCGTCTTCTGAAAAGCCGAGAAAACGTCGCCTAAATTACGCCGGAAATTCCGGCTTTTTGAATCAGTGGACGCGTCGCCTTGGCTTTTTATAGAGCTATCGATCACCACATACTAACACACTCTGAAAACTTCCCATTCTTGAAAATCGACTCCGGCCCTTTGAAATTTAATTCCACCCCTTCTCTTTGAACACTTTTGAAAAAAAAAAAATGGCAAACTCATCGAACCTTAGCTTGGAATTGAGCCTTAGCAGTGATACGGGCGCGCCGCGTCAAGGTAACGTATGGCGCCCTTCTTTCTTATCTTCTAACGGTCTTCTTACAGGTGAAGACTCCGTGATGCAGGACGCCACAACAGCTACAATAGTAGCTAGGAACCTCCTCACTCCAAAAGATAGTAGGCTGCTGTCAGGACGGTCCGATGAGTTGGCTGTTCAAGAGTCCCTCGCACTTAGTGTTCAGTGTGCGAGTTCTGTGTCCAACATGGGCCAACGCCTGCTTGCCCGCTCCCGTCAGGTGGAATCATTGATGGCAGAGGTGGAAAGTCTCAAGCAGGAGATCCAGCAGCTTAAGTACGAGAATAGAAGTTTGCATGTGCTTGCAAACAACTATTCGACGGGCATGAAGAGGAAGCTTGATGAGCTGCAAGAGTCTGAAGGTCGGATTCACAGTGACCGTCAAAGGTTTTCGTCTTTCCTCCAGAGGCACCTTTTTCCTGGATCATCCAGCGTTTGGCCAAGTATTGAGGCCTGGAATGCTCTAGCTCCGATGCCTCCCGCTCCGATGCCTTCCGCTCCAGTGTCTTCCGCTCCGATGCCTTCCGCTCCAATGCCTTCCGCTCCGATGCCTTCTGCTTCAAAGCCTCGTAGTGGGGCTTCACGTAAACAACCTTTGTGAAGCTCCATCTTTCTCCATGTTTAGTATCTTCTTTTTTTTTTTTTTTTTTTTTTTTTTTTTTTTTTTTTTTAACATAAATAAAATCAAATGGCATGGAATTGGTCCTTGAATGGAAGGTGATACTTGAAGTGAACCGGCATTAGTTTGAATTCTAGTGTAGGTGCCTGATTCATAAAAAACAGCAAGTTAGTATAAAATGTAATGGAATTTGGAAAAAAAAACTTACTTGTTTTGTCCGATAAGAACTCAATGACAAACACCACTCCTTTCAAAGTTTCAGGGATATTGGACTTGGCCAGATTGCAAGTGATGGTTATGACTTGTCCCATGTCATCAAATTTAACTTCTTTGGATTTTGTGGTTTCAAGAACGTCCTCTTTGATGAATTCATGACATTCCCTACTTTGCACCTTTGGAAGGGCTTCCAAGATGTCTTTTTCACTTTCTTCTTCCTTGGAATTCATGAACCTGCAAGGAATAGGGATATTTGTTGGAATGGGGTTAGAACTAATTGGAACAACCTTACTTGAATTAGGTGGCGTAGGAGCAATAAGTGCTTCTGACAAAGGTGCTTCAAATCCTCCCTTCGGATTTACAATGGTTGAACTAGGGAGTTTGCCTTGGTCGCAAAATTGTCCTACGAACTCCGCTATCTGCCCAATTTGCTTTTCCAAGTGGTCCAACCTTTTGTCTTCTTGTCGAGCCTCATTGTCTTGATTTTGTGAGCCCTGCACCAAACAAATTAATTCGTTAAGCTTTTGATTATAATCTATTGACGAACTTAAATTTGGTTGGGCATATTGAATATGAGGTTGTGGTGGGTGTATAGGTCTTGAATAGAACTCCTCATATGGCTGCCAATATCCTTCTTCTTGAACATGTTGAGGTTCCCACCACATAGAGTTTGAATGATCACTCCAATCTGAACTGTAAGTATTGGAAAACACGTTATTCCTTGATTGAAGATCAAATATATCAACACTTTGCATTTGAGACCTTTCCATGAGCTGTGACAAAAGAGAAGCATTATCAAGTGCCATGTTGTTCTTCTCTAGTATTTGAATTCAACAAACAAAACAAAAATCAAAAACTAAAACTAAAATACATAACAGAAACAAACAATCCAAGAGATTAGCAAATTTGCTAATCCCCGGCAACGGCGCCAAAATTTGATGCGAGATTTATACGCACACAAATTAACCCTCTTTTTATCATTTGTAGTATAGGTGCAAGTAGGGATCGTTCTGGACCGGGGATTAGGAGGGATTGTTAATCACTTGGATTTGACTCAAAAACATAAAAACAAAGTTAAAAACGTTCACAAAGACTCAAAGGACTCAAAACAACACAAACACACTCAAATCTGCCTAAAAACCACTTTCTGGGCAGATTTGAGCACAAACACAAATTTGGACGAATTTGTGTAACAAAATGACTCAAGAACGTAAAAACACAATATAAAACACTATACTAGACTCAAAGAATGCAAAACTAAACACTTAAAACATTAAAACAAACCAAAAGACTCAAACATCACCCAAAACACTCAAAACTGCCTTAAAATCACTTTCTGGGCAGTTTTGAGCACTTTGGTGAATCTGGACGAAATTGGGAAATAAAATGAATCAAAACACTTAAAAGCACAAACTAAATTGATTTCTAACTAAATTGGACATTAAAGTAAAGGGGGATTTAGATTTATACGAAAATTGAAATAACAAAACAAGTTAATAAACTAAACAGATTGTAAAACGAATTTGATGGAATGGAATGAATGGATGATAGAATGGCTAAGGGGTTCATCTCTATACATGTTATACTTGCATAATAAAATGATTTCCAATTGCATTTCAATAAACTATGATACTCAACACCCCAAGTTAACCGTGATGCACTAATTAACCTTCAAATCTTCCTAACGTTATTGAATTGGATGATGCATGCGACAATTCAAAACATTCCCCACAAGTCCTCAACATGAATGCATAGAAGAGGTACAAGCAAGAATCATTACGCTCTATGAAAATTATAAGTGTTGACGAGGCATTCGTTACTATGAATGCATGAAACTCTTGCCAAGAATTCGTTTAACGCGATTGTTTATAAGCAACCTCCACTACTTATGAATATAAGTTCGTAACTATTAGGTGAAACTCACTTATATTCTAGCGTCATATTCATGCATGAAAATTAAGCGTGCACTCTCAATAAACATACATAAATAAGTTATCAATAAAACGGTTAAACAAATTGAATCACAACTTATGAAACGCAATTAGAAGTAATCAAATCAAAATGCAAGCATAAACATATATTCGAATCACCCCCCAACCAAGGGGGAGTTTAGTTCCTCATGGTACAAAACAAAGAGAATCAAAGAAACACCTAAACATTCCAACAACTCAAACTTGAATTGTATGAACGTTTAGGCCCTCTTATCATCCATTCCTCATTCGTACAAAACAAAGAGCATTGAAATTAAACATTGAAATCAAAGAAACACCTAAACATTCCAACAACTCAAACTTGAATTGTATGAACGTTTAGGCACTCTTCTCTTCCTCTTCGTTGTAGCACAAGGTCTAAGGATAGTTTGATGGTGTAAATGGTTTGGGGAGTGGTTGAATGGATGAATTTCTGGTGGTGTTTGGATTATAGGGAACTCATGGCCAAAGGGCAGTTTTGATGTGGGAAATGGGTGAATTTCTGAAATGGAAGAATGAATGAATGTTTGTGTGAAGTGTGTATGGTTTTTATAGGGAGATGGATGGATGGGAGAGGGAACATGACAGCTAGGTTGCATGTGCAAATGCTAGGATGGCTGAAATTGTAAGGGGAATGCATGTGCAATGTTGGAAATCTGATGGGAGAAAGGTGGATGCATGTGTTGGCTGATTTAAAGAATGTGAGGGAATGATGAAAGGGGAAACATGACAGCTAGGATGAATGCATGTGGAGTGCATGTGCAATGTTTTAAAGGATGGAATGCATGTGAATATGCTAGAAATCTGATGGGAATGAATGATTAAATGTGAATGGCTGATTAGAATCTAGGGTGCATGTGGGTTAGAAATGCATGTGGGTGAATGTTTGAATGATTAAAGAGGAAACATGACAGCTAGGTTGGTTGGTGGCTGCCATGGAGGTGTGGAATGATGGAATTTCACAAGGGGAATGCATGTGCACAGTTTTGGTGTGGAGAAATGATTATGGATGCATGTGTTGAATGATTTCTTGGTGAGGGATGTGGAGTGGCTGGAATGATGAATGAATAAAGGGTGCATGTGGGTTAATTAATTAAAGGGAGTGCATGTGCAATGTTGTTGTTGGTGCAATGATGGAGGAACAAGTGCATGTGGCTGAAATGTGGAAGGTGTGTGGCTACTTCAAGTAGGAATCCTTGTGACATCAACTCTTCAATTTCGTCCATTCCTTTTGCTCCAAGTATAAGTTATCCCTTCCAAGTCCAATTTTGCTCCAAAATGCTCCAAAATGCATCTTTTTGCTTCCTTAGCCACATGAACCTAAAAACACACGAAAATGGCTTAAACGCCAAAAACAACTATGAATTAACAATATAAATGCACGAAAACAAGCTAAGTAAGTCGCCTAAATATGCTCCTATCACCTACCCATTGCAGAGACATTCCCCGATGAACAATTGCTGTCCATAAAGGTTAGTACACCTTGGTGATAGGAGCATATTCATGCGACTTAAATGGCTTGTTCTCGTGCATTTACGTTATGTTTCTTTAGTTATTTTAGTCCTTTATGCTTCTTTTGTGTGTTTTCAGGTTCTAAGGGCAAAGTATGCAAAAGGATGCCTTTTGGAGCCTTTTGGAGCAAATTAGAGATTGGAATGGATATCATATGCTTGGAGCCAAGAGGATGGACGAAATTGAAGGATTCCTCCTCCATTGCAGCCACATGCACATTCAATCATTCACACCAAAACCTTGCACATGCTTTCCCATTTCATTATTCATTCACCTTGCAGCCACTCCACATGCATTTCTAGCTTTTCCTTTGCATTCCCCCTTTAATCAACACATGCATCCACTCACCAAGAAATCATTCATTCCACATGCACCCAAAACACCACCAGAAATCATCATTGCCATTGTTCCTCCATCATTGCACCACAATGCAGCCACATGCACTTGTTCCTCTAACATTTCAGCCACTTGCACTCCCATTCTCTCCCAAAACCGTGCACATGCCTTCTCCTTGCATTTCCAGCCATTCCACATGCTATTTCAGCCACATGCACTCATAATCATTCAACCAACATGTGCACATGCAACCTAGCTGTCATGTTCCCCCCATTTCACCTATAAATACTCATTCATAGACAATTTCAGTCACAAACTCTTCCATTTCAGAATGTAGACATCAAACATCCTTGCTGTGCTCTCCCTTACAATCCAAACACCATCCTTCCATTTTCACCACTACCCAAACCATTCACACCATCAAACTATCCCTAGACCTTGTGCTACAACGAAGAGGAAGAGAAGAGTGCCTAAACGTTCATACAATTCAAGTTTGAGTTGTTGGAATGTTTAGGTGTTTCTTTGATTTCTATGTTTAATTTCAATACTCTTTGTTTTGTACGAATGAGGCATGGAAGAGAAGAGTGCCTAAACGTTCATACAATTCAAGTTTGAGTTGTTGGAATGTTTAGGTGTTTCTTTGATTCTCTTTGTTTTGTATCATAAGGAACTAAACCCCCCTTGGCTAGGGGGTGATTCGAATATATGTTTATGCTTGCATTTTGATTTGAATACTTCTAATTGCGTTTCATAAGTTGTGGATTCAATTTGTTTAACCGTTTGATTGATAACTTATTTATGTATGTTTATTGAGAATGCGCGCTTAATTTTCATGCATGAATATGACGCTAGAATATAAGTAAGTTTCACCTAATCGTTATGAACTTATATTCACAAGTAGTGGAGGTTGCTTATAAACAATCGCGTTAAACAAATTCTTGGCATAAGTTTCATGCAATCCATAGTAACGAATGCCTCGTCAACACTTATAATTTTCACAGAGCGTAATGATTCTTGCTTGTATCTCTTCTATGCATTCATGTTGAGGACTTGTGGGGAATGTTTTGAATTGTTGTATGCGCTAACCCATCCAATTCAATAACGTTAGGAAGATTTGAAGGTTAATTAGTGCATCACGGTTAACCCGGGGTGTTGAGTTTCATGGTTTATTGAAATGCAATTGGAAATCATTTTATTATGCAAGTATAACATGTATGGAGATGAACCCCTTAGCCATTCTATCATCCATTCATTCCATTCCATCAAATTCGTTTTACAATCTGTTTAGTTTATTAACTTGTTTTGTTATTTCAATTCTCGTCAATTTAAAACCCCCCTTTACTTTCTTGTTCTTTAGTGTTTAGAATTTGTTTAGTTTATGTTTTAAAGTGTTTTGATTCAATTTTATTTCCCAATTTCGTCCAAATTCACCAAAGTGCTCAAAACTGCCCAGAAAGTGATTTTAAGGCAGTTTTGAGTGTTTTGGGTGATGTTTGAGTCTTTTGGTTTGTTTTAATGTTTTAAGTGTTTAGTTTTACATTCTTTGAGTTAGTTTAGTGTTTTATATTGTGTTTTTACGTTCTTGAGTCAAGTTATTACTTAATTTCGTCCAAATTTGTGTTTGTGCTCAAATCTGCCCAGAAAGTGGTTTTTAGGCAGATTTGAGTGTGTTTGTGTTTTTTTGAGTCTTTTGGTTTGTCTTAGTGTTTTCAAGTTTAGTTTTACATTCTTTGAGTTAGTTTATGTTTTAAAGTGTTTTGATTCAATTTTATTTCCCAATTTCGTCCAAATTCACCAAAGTGCTCAAAACTGCCCAGAAAGTGATTTTAAGGCAGTTTTGAGTGTTTTGGGTGATGTTTGAGTCTTTCGGTTTGTCTTAGTGTTTTAAAGTTTAGTTTTGCATTCTTTGAGTCTAGTATAGTGTTTCATATTGTTATTTTACGTTTTTGAGTCAAATCCAAGTGGTTAACAATCCCTCCTAATCCCCGGTCTAGAACGATCCCTACTTATACATATACTACAATTTGACGAAAAGAGGGTTTAATTTGTGTGCGTATAAATTCGCATCAAATTTTGGCGCCGTTGCCGGGGATTAGAAAATTTGCTAATCCCTTGGATTGTTTTATTTTTGTTTGTTTTTATTCCAGATTCTTAATCTTGTTTTGTTTCTTGTTTTAGGTATGATGCGTGATTTATGCGCACACAAATTAAACCCTCTTTTTGACGATTTGTAGTATAAGTGCAAGTAGGGATCGTTCTAGACCGGGGATTAGGAGGGCTTGCTAAAACCTTCTAAATTGACTTAAAAACATAAAAACACAATATAAAACACTATTTAATGCTCGAAGAAAGCAAAACTAAAAATAAGAAAGATTAAGACTAAGACTTCAACGAAATAGGGGGGAATTGGATTTGGACGAATTTAAACTAAAATGGATAGATTGTAAAGAAAACAAATTGTAAATATGAAATTGACGGAAATGAATGGATGGTATGGCTAGCTAAGGGGTTCATCTCCATACATGTTACACTTGCATAATAAAATGATTTCCAATTGCATTTCAACAAACCATGAATTCTCAACACCCCGGGTTAATTAGGTCCGCTTAAATTAACCGTCAAGTTTTCCTTAAGTTAATGAATTGGATGATTGCATACGACAACCCAAAGCATTCCTCACAAGTTCCCTACATGAATTGCATAATAGAGAAACAAGCAAGAATCATTAAGCATCATGAAAACTATAAGTGTTGACGAGGCATTCGTTACTATGATTGCATGAAACTTATGCCAAGAATTTGTTTAACGCGATTGTTTATAAGCAACCTCCACTACTTGTGAATATAAGTTCATAACTATTATGTGAAACTCACTTATATTCTAGCGTCAAATTCATGCATGAAAATTAAGCGTTCATTCTTAATAAACATACATAAATAGGTTATCAATCAAACAGTTAAACAAATTGAATTCACAATTTATGAAACGTAATTAAAAGTAATCAAATCATATTACAAACATAAACATAATTTCGAATCACCCCCTAGCTAAAGGGGGGTTTAGTTCCTCATACAAAACAAAGAGAATTGAAATTAAACATTGAAATCAAAGAAACGCCTAAACATTCCAACAACTCAAATTTGAATTGTATGAACGTTTAGGCCCTCTTCTCTTCCTCTTTATTGTAGCATAAGGTCTAGGGATAATTGGTTTGGGGGATGGAAGTGTGGAATGGAAAAGATGGTTTTGGATTCTAAGGGGACTCACGGCAAAGAGAAGGAATGGAAGTGTTTGTGGTGTGTTGTGTATGAAAATGAGATGTTTTTGAATGAATGAATGCAAGGGTATTTATAGGAGTAGTGGAGGGAACATATGGCTATGTCATTTGTAGGTGAAGTAGGTGGATGTTGTAGGTGAAGTAGGTGGATGTTGTAGGTGAAGTAGGTGGATGTTGTAGGTGAAGTGGATGTTGTAGGTGAAGTAGGTGGATGTTGTAGGTGAAGTAGGTGGATGATATGTTAAGAAATAAGTGATAAGTGATATGATATGTGGTTATGATATGATAAGTGGTTAAGTGGTGATGATAAGTGATAAGTGATTAAGTGATATGATATGTGGTGATGATAAGTGATAAGTGCATGTGGGTTAACTAATGAAGGAAATGCATGTGCAATGACAATGTGTTAGAATGGATGTGTGTTATGCATGGCATGATTGGGATTAGGAAAGGTTTAAATGTCCTAAAACTAAAGAGAACAAGGTTCCAACACTTTGGCTCCAATTAGGTCTTCAATTTCGTCCAACACTTTGGCTTCAAGCATAAGCTATCCGTCCTTAGCCCAAAAGTGCTCCAAAAGTCTCCAAAATGCATCTTTTTGCTCCTTTAGCCCTTTGGACCTACAAACACACGAAAATAGCTTAAAGTACTAAAATAACTAAAGAAACATAACGTAAATGTACGAGAACAAGCCATTTAAGTCGCATGAATATGCTCCTATCAAATACCCCCACACTTATCTTTTGCTAGTCCTCGAGCAAAACAGAAAGAAAAACAAAACAAAACCAAACGAAACAAAACAAGTAAAACACAACCTAAACCTTCCAACAACCGTCTTAGGGATTTCCAAAGCACATGACAAGTTAAAAATCATCATTCCCACAGATTTTTGCCATCATTACACTTAAGTACATTCTTAATCATAGTCACCACATACTAGTTCACAATTAAGCATTTAAAACACATTTCGAATGTAGTAACATGCCTTAGAGAAATTGCTCAAATCCTTACAAGATATGCACTCGTTTTTCACACAGATTTTCTGACTACACACCCTACACTAGTTATATGTGAGAAGATTGATGTAAACATGTAGACGAACACTCACATATGTTATAACAAGGAAAGCATTTTCTGGATTTACGATAATGACATGAATATGATCTCATGAATGGAATGCTACAACTTAGAATGAGAACCAGTGATTCCATAAGCTCATATCAATTTCAAACTCCACATTATTGAACACATAACGATCAAGATAGAAGTCAAAGGGGTGTAACGGGGCTAAAGGTATTTGGCTAACAAAGAAGGTATATGGAAAACAAAGGTTCTTAAAGAAATAGCGAGCAAAGCATTTGAATTAACGTAGAATTCACTTTTGAATGAAAACTCAACTTTTGAACAACAAGGGGGAACAAGCTCTTTTTTTTTTTTTTTTTTCATTCTTTCTTTTCTCTTCTTTTCTGTTTTTCTTTTTCATATGTTTTTCACAATTTTTTTTTTTTTTCTTTTCTTTTGACTCTCAAAACATACAAACTTAAGAACAAACTTTTACTCCCCCACACTCATTTTCTTGCAAAATGTACTCAAAAGGAATTCATTTAAGTCATGCTCACTATCTTTTAAGAACAAGGGTACGGATGGTCCTAATCTAGGCTAGGTAAGGGGTGATATGGTTAGCAAAGAAAATAGGTTAAACGAGGCTCAACGGTGTTAAGACTTACAATATATACGAAATATGGGAAGTAAGGCTATTTGGCTATGGTGGCAACTACACAACTTCATCTTGATATATGTTATGCAACTCAATATCATGCTTTGAATGAAACGGATATAAGTTCTAGCATTTAGTTCTATCATGATACAATTGCATTCTAAGTAGCAACCAAGCAAGGAATAATGAGATCATTCAACAACTTTAGAAAACAAAGAATCACAGAAAATAACTCTCCAAAGAAGGTAATGGCTCGAGTCTCACAGGGTTGTAGCGTTTGTTTGAGTTCCTTCCTTCAAGCATGTTACAAAAACGAATTTTTCTTTTATGATTGCATGTGAAGTCATACATTATAACCATAACTAAGCATAAACCAAGAGTAAATCAAACTTTTCTCTATGTTTATAACTCTTTTTAACAGTCATGCAATTACAAACCAAATCCTTATCATTGTGTTGGAAGGTACCCTAAGACACAAACTCACAAAAACGACTCAAAACACTCTTTTTAGGCTTTTCAAAACAATTTTTCAAATTTTTATGTGCTTTTCGGAGTTATAAAAACAAAACATACTAAAACACTCTAAAACAACTTAAAAAAACCTTAAAACAGCAAGGAACAACATTTGAAGTTATGGGTGATAAAATCCCACGAATTTGCATTAACAACATTAGTTACCCCCCCCACACTTAAATCAAACATTGTCCTCAATGTTTTAAGCATAGATTCACACAAAACATAAGTAAACACACAAACAACAACTAAACATACTAAACATGGCAGAATGTAATTAACAAAGAGAAGAGTTTAGGGACGCAAATCTGGTTATGGAGTGTAAATTCCCTCTTCTCTTTGTTGATTGCATTGAGGCTTGATCTTGATGATTCCACAGGCTTACTCTCGAACTGGTTTCCGCCCATCATTGATTTTCCTTTGTGCTACTTCTTGAACTGGGCAGCATGATGGTTCTTTTGGTCTCCCCCGAAGGTCTGAGCTTACCCTTTTGGTCTGTTTCTTTGTTCAATCTTTCCAATTCGTATTGAAAAGGGTTGGAGGATAACTCAGCCTATGTTTGTCTCCACATGCTTCAATGTATCATTTTCACTTGCCTTACTCGCTCCCCTTTGCAGAAGTGGTCCCTTCTCCGGAAGTGTATCAACCGTTGAAGATGACTACTCGAGAGCAACGCTAGGTAAGCAATCAGGAATAGATTCCAGGCAGTTGGCTCCAGATCGGAAGATTGACTCCAAGTGCCGGCTGATTGCTTCTTTTACTTTGCCATGCGAGTAAGAACAAGGACAAAGAAAAAGACAGGGAAAGAGCATGATATGAGATACTTTTGCTTTTGACCTTGATGATATGAGATACCTTTGCTTTGAAGAAGCGGTGAATGAATCAGCACGTGCTTCAATCCGCCGTTTCCTCCTGGGTCATATGTACTCCAGGCATCTGGTATCATCTTTGGGGAAGAAGAAAGAATTGAGTATTTTGAAAGGCTTTGCTGGGAGTGCACCCTCAGAGGTGAGGGAGAGTTGGGCATTTTCTTCAGGTTTGCCCTGCCATAAAAGACGAAGGTCGACATATATAGAGATAATATCAAGTGGTGGTACTTTTTACCCTTGTCGACAAACGTTTTGATGCCGCAATTCCGGCTTTTTGAAATAGTGGCGCCTCTTCGATCTTTGAATACGCCTCTTCGATTTCTGAGCAGGCGCCCCTTCGATTTCTGAACGACGCCCCTTCTCTTTCTGAACGACACGTGGTAGTGCAGATGCGGCTCCTTTTGACAAAGCTGCACGCGTTTTCTGAAAAGCAGAGAAAGCGTCGCCAAACTTTGCGCTTGTCGGCTAAAGACGTGTAGTTGCGATGATGGCCTCCACGTGTTTTCAGCTTTGTCAGAAATCTTTTGACAAAGTTGAACGCGTTTTCTGAAAAGCCGAGGGAGCGTCGCCTAACTTACGCCGGAAAATCCGGCTCTTTGAATCGGTGGACGCGTCGCCTTGGCATTTTATAGAGCTATCGATCACCGCCAACATACACACTCTGAAGATTTCCCATTCCTGAAACTCGACTCCGGCCCTTTGTGAAATTTTTAACTCCATCCACCCCTTCTCTTTGAACACTTTTGAAAAAAAAATGGCAAACTCATCGAACCTTAGCTTAGATTTGAGTCTCAGCAGCGATCCGGTTGCGCCCCGTCAAGGTAATGTATGGCGCCCTTCTTTTTTATCTTCTAACGGTCCTCTTTCAGGTGAAGACTCTGTGATGCAGGACGCCACAACAGTTACAATAGTAGCTAAAAACCTCCTCACTCCAAAAGATAGTAGGCTGCTGTCAGGACGGTCCGATGAGTTGGCCGTTCAAGAGTCCCTCGCACTTAGTGTTCAGTGTGCGAGCTCTGTGTCCAACATGGGCCTACGCCTGCTTGCCCGCTCCCGTCAGGTGGAATCGTTGATGGCAGAGGTGGAAAGACTTAAGCAAGAGATCCAGCAGCTTAAGTACGAGAATAGAAGTTTGCATGTGCTTGCAAATAACTATTCGTCGGGGATGAAGAGGAAGCTTGATGAGCTGCAAGAATGTGAGGGTCGAATTCATAGTGACCGTCAAAGGCTTGCGTCTTATCTCCAGAGGCACCTTTTTCCTGGGTCATCCAGCGCTTGGCCAAGTATTGAGGCCTGGAATGCTCTAGCTCCGATGCCTCCCGCTCCGATGCCTTCCGCTTCGATGCCTCCCGCTTCTATGCCTCCCGCTTCTGCGCCTTCCGCTTCTGCGCCTCGTAGTGGGACTTCACGCAAACAACCTTTGTGAAGCTCCACCTTTCTCCATGTTTAGTATCTTTCTTTTTTTCTTTTTCTTTTTTTTTTTTATTTTATTTTTTTTATTTTTTTTATTTTATTAACATAAATAAAATCAAACGGCATGGAATTGGTCCTTGAATGGAAGGTGATACTTGAAGTGAACCGGCATTGGTTTGAATTCTAGTGTAGGTGCCTGATTAAAAAAAAATAGCAAGTTAGTATAAAATCTAATGGAATTTGGAAAAAAATACTTACTTGTTTTGTCCGACAAGAACTCAATGACAAATACCACTCCTTTGAAAGTTTCAGGGATATTGGACTTGGCCAGATTGCAAGTGATGGTTATTACTTGTCCAATGTCATCAAATTTAACTTCTTTGGATTTTGTGGTTTCAAGAACGTCCTCTTTGATGGATTCATGACATTCCCTACTTGTCACCTTTGGAAGGGCTTCCAAGATGTCTTTTTCACCTTCTTCTTCCTTGGAAGTCATGAATCTGCAAGGAATAGGGTTAAAAATAATGAAATTTGGAACAACCATACCTGTATTAGATGGCATAGGAGCAATAGGAGCCTCCGGTAAAGGTGTTTCCACCCTTTCCGTGGGTTGGGTGTATTCCTCTTCCTTGTGATTTGATTTTGATGGTTGAGGGTCCATTCCAACCTCCTTGTCACTTCTCAACATGATTTCCTTGGCAGTTTCAAAATCTCTCTTCTGATTTGCAATGGTTGAACTAGGGAGTTCGCCTTGGTCGCAAAATTGTCCTTCGAACTCCGTTATCTGCCCGATTTGCTTTTCCAGAGTAGTAAGTAATTGAAAAATCGTATCATTATCATTTGAATTACCTACATTACTTTGGGCAGGTTGTGGTGGCTGCATAGGCGTTGAATAGAACTCCTCATACGGCTGCCAATATCCTTCTTGTTGAGCCTCATTGTCTTGATTTTGTAAGCCTTGCACCAAACAAATTAATTCATCAAGCTTTTGGTTATAATTTATTGACGAACTTAAATTTGGTTGGGCATATTGAATATGAGGTTGTGGTGGCTGCCAATATCCTCCTTGTTGAGCATTTTGAGGTTCCCACCACATAGAGTTTGAATGATCACTCCAATCCGAATTGTAAGTATTGGAAAACACGTTATTCCTTGATTGAAGATTAAATATATCAACTCTTTGCATTTGGGACCTTTCCATGAGTTGTGACAAAAGAGAAGCATTATTAAGTGCCATCTTGTTCTTAACAAACAAAACACAAATAAAAAAAAAACTAAATCTAAAAGACAATACAGAAACAAACAATCCAAGGGATTAGCAAATTTTCTAATCCCCGGCAACGGCGCCAAAATTTGATGCGTGATTTATGCGCACACAAATTAAACCCTCTTTTTGACGATTTGTAGTATAAGTGCAAGTAGGGATCGTTCTAGACCGGGGATTAGGAGGGCTTGCTAAAACCTTCTAAATTGACTTAAAAACATAAAAACACAATATAAAACACTATTTAATGCTCGAAGAAAGCAAAACTAAAAATAAGAAAGATTAAGACTAAGACTTCAACGAAATAGGGGGGAATTGGATTTGGACGAATTTAAACTAAAATGGATAGATTGTAAAGAAAACAAATTGTAAATATGAAATTGACGGAAATGAATGGATGGTATGGCTAGCTAAGGGGTTCATCTCCATACATGTTACACTTGCATAATAAAATGATTTCCAATTGCATTTCAACAAACCATGAATTCTCAACACCCCGGGTTAATTAGGTCCGCTTAAATTAACCGTCAAGTTTTCCTTAAGTTAATGAATTGGATGATTGCATACGACAACCCAAAGCATTCCTCACAAGTTCCCTACATGAATTGCATAATAGAGAAACAAGCAAGAATCATTAAGCATCATGAAAACTATAAGTGTTGACGAGGCATTCGTTACTATGATTGCATGAAACTTATGCCAAGAATTTGTTTAACGCGATTGTTTATAAGCAACCTCCACTACTTGTGAATATAAGTTCATAACTATTATGTGAAACTCACTTATATTCTAGCGTCAAATTCATGCATGAAAATTAAGCGTTCATTCTTAATAAACATACATAAATAGGTTATCAATCAAACAGTTAAACAAATTGAATTCACAATTTATGAAACGTAATTAAAAGTAATCAAATCATATTACAAACATAAACATAATTTCGAATCACCCCCTAGCTAAAGGGGGGTTTAGTTCCTCATACAAAACAAAGAGAATTGAAATTAAACATTGAAATCAAAGAAACGCCTAAACATTCCAACAACTCAAATTTGAATTGTATGAACGTTTAGGCCCTCTTCTCTTCCTCTTTATTGTAGCATAAGGTCTAGGGATAATTGGTTTGGGGGATGGAAGTGTGGAATGGAAAAGATGGTTTTGGATTCTAAGGGGACTCACGGCAAAGAGAAGGAATGGAAGTGTTTGTGGTGTGTTGTGTATGAAAATGAGATGTTTTTGAATGAATGAATGCAAGGGTATTTATAGGAGTAGTGGAGGGAACATATGGCTATGTCATTTGTAGGTGAAGTAGGTGGATGTTGTAGGTGAAGTAGGTGGATGTTGTAGGTGAAGTAGGTGGATGTTGTAGGTGAAGTGGATGTTGTAGGTGAAGTAGGTGGATGTTGTAGGTGAAGTAGGTGGATGATATGTTAAGAAATAAGTGATAAGTGATATGATATGTGGTTATGATATGATAAGTGGTTAAGTGGTGATGATAAGTGATAAGTGATTAAGTGATATGATATGTGGTGATGATAAGTGATAAGTGCATGTGGGTTAACTAATGAAGGAAATGCATGTGCAATGACAATGTGTTAGAATGGATGTGTGTTATGCATGGCATGATTGGGATTAGGAAAGGTTTAAATGTCCTAAAACTAAAGAGAACAAGGTTCCAACACTTTGGCTCCAATTAGGTCTTCAATTTCGTCCAACACTTTGGCTTCAAGCATAAGCTATCCGTCCTTAGCCCAAAAGTGCTCCAAAAGTCTCCAAAATGCATCTTTTTGCTCCTTTAGCCCTTTGGACCTACAAACACACGAAAATAGCTTAAAGTACTAAAATAACTAAAGAAACATAACGTAAATGCACGAGAACAAGCCATTTAAGTCGCATGAATATGCTCCTATCAAGGTACTAGTTCATGACTCGGAGTTCTCATCCGATTCGTGAACATATCCTGGAGTGATTGGGTTCTTCGTCCGGCTGCAAGACGTAAAAGAAAGCGCTACTTGGGAGGCAACCCAATGCACCGAATAAAACAAAGCATGTTCAAAAAAAAAAAAAAAAAAAAAAAAAAAACATGGCAGAACGATGGAGGCTTCACAAAGGTTGTTTACTTAAAGACCCACTACGTGGCAAAACTCTTGAAGCGGAAGGCATCGGGACGGAAGGCATCGGAGCAGAAGATATAGGAGCGGAAGGCATCGGAGCTGGAGGCATCGAAGATAGAGCATTCGAGGCCTCAATACTTGGCCAAACGCTGGATGATCCAGGAAAAAGGTGCCTCTGGAGGAAAGACGAAAACCTTTGACGGTCACTTTGAATCCGACCTTCAGACTCTTGCAGTTCATCAAGCTTCCTCTTCATGCCCGTCGAATAGTTGTTGGCAAGCACGTGCAAACTTCTATTCTCATGCTTAAGCAGTTTGATCTCCTGCTTAAGACTTTCCACCTCTGCCATCAATGATTCCACCTGACGGGAGCGGGCAAGCAGGCGTTGGCCCATGTTGGACACAGAACTCGCACACTGAACACTAAGTGCGAGGGACTCTTGAACGGCCAACTCATCGGACCGTCCTGACAGCAGCCTACTATCTTTTGGAGTGAGGAGGTTCCTAGCTACTATTGTAGCTGTTGTGGTGTCCTGCATCACGGAGTCTTCACCTGTAAAAAGACCGTTAGAAGATAAGAAAGAAGGGCGCCATACGTTACCTTGACGCGGCGCGCCCGTATCACTGCTAAGGCTCAATTCCAAGCTAAGGTTCGATGAGTTTGCCATTTTTCAAAGGTGTTCAAAGATAAGGGTTGATGGAGTAAATTTTCAAAGGGTCGGAGTCGATTTTCAAGAATGGGAATTCTTCAGAGTGTGTTTGTCGTGGTGATCGATAGCTCTATAAGAAGCCAAGGCGACGCGTCCACCAATTAAAAAAAACCGGAATTTCCGGCGCAATTTAGGCGAAGCGTTCTCGGCTTTTCAGAAAACGCGTTGAACTTTGTCAAAAGATTTCTGACAAAGCTGAAAACACGTGGAGGCCATCATCGCAACTACACGTCTTTAGCCGACAAGCGCAAAGTTCGGCGACGCTTTCTCTGCTTTTCAGAAAACGCGTGCAGCTTTGTCAAAAGGAGCCGCATCTGCACCACCACGTGTCGTTCAGAAAGAGAAGGGGCGTCGTTCAGAAATCGAAGGGGCGCCTGCTCAGAAATCGAAGAGGCGTCGTTCTGATATCGAAGAGACATTTGTCGACAAGGGTAAAAGAACAGTACCACCACTTGATATTATCTCTATATATGTCGACCTTCGTCTTTTATGGCAAGGCAAACCTGAAGAAAATGCCCAACTCTCCCTCACCTCTGAGGGCGCACTCCCAGCAAAGCCTTTCGAAATACTCAATTCTTTCTTCTTCCCCAAAGAAGATACCAGATGCCTGGAGTACAGATGACCTAGGAGGAAATGGCGGATTGAAGTGTGCTAATTCATTCACCGCTTCTTCAAAAGCAAAGGTATCTCATATCATCAAGGTCAAAAGCAAAAGTATCTCATATCATGCTCTTTCCCTGTCTTTTTCTTTGTCCTTGTTCTTACTCGCATGGCAAAGTGAAAGAAGCAATCAGCCGGCACTTGGAGTGAGTCTTTCGATCTGGAGCCAACTGCCTGGAATCTATTCCTGGTTGCTTACCTAGCTGATGCGTGATTTATACGCACACAAATTAAACCTTCTTTTCGTCGAATTGCAGTATATGTATAAGTAGGGATCGTTCTAGACCGGGGATTAGGAGGGATTGTTAACCACTTGGATTTGACTCAAAAACGTAAAATAACAATATGAAACACTATACTAGACTCAAAAAATGCAAAGCTAAACTTTAAAACACTAAGACAAACCAAAAGACTCAAAACAACACAAACACACTCAAATCTGCCTAAAAACCACTTTCTGGGCAGATTTGAGCACAAACACAAATTTGGACGAAATTAAGTAATAACTTGACTCAAGAACGTAAAAACACAATATAAAACACTAAACTAACTCAAAGAATGTAAAACTAAACACTTAAAACATTAAAACAAACAAAAAGACTCAAACATCACCCAAAACACTCAAAACTGCCTTAAAATCACTTTCTGGGCAGTTTTGAGCACTTTGGTGAATCTGGACGAAATTGGGAAATAAAATGAATCAAAACACTTAAAAGCACAAACTAAATTGATTTCTAACTAAATTGGACATTAAAGTAAAGGGGGATTTAGATTTATACGAAAATTGAAATAACAAAACAAGTTAATAAACTAAACAGATTGTAAAACGAATTTGATGGAATGGAATGAATGGATGATAGAATGGCTAAGGGGTTCATCTCCATACATGTTATACTTGCATAATAAAATGATTTCCAATTGCATTTCAATAAACTATGATACTCAACACCCCAAGTTAACCGTGATGCACTAATTAACCTTCAAATCTTCCTAACGTTATTGAATTGGATGATGCATGCGACAATTCAAAACATTCCCCACAAGTCCTCAACATGAATGCATAGAAGAGGTACAAGCAAGAATCATTACGCTCTATGAAAATTATAAGTGTTGACGAGGCATTCGTTACTATGGATTGCATGAAACTTATGCCAAGAATTCATTTAACGCGATTGTTTATAAGCAACCTCCACTACTTGTGAATATAAGTTCATAACGATTAGGTGAAACTCACTTATATTCTAGCGTCATATTCATGCATGAAAATTAAGTGTGCACTCTCAATGAACATACATAAATAAGTTATCAATCAAACAGTTAAACGAATTGAATCCACAACTTATGAAACGCAATTAGAAGTATTCAAATCAAAATGCAAGCATAAACATATATTCGAATCACCCCCTAACCAAGGGGGGTTTAGTTCCTCATGGTACAAAACAAAGAGAATCAAAGAAACACCTAAACATTCCAACAACTCAAACTTGAATTGTATGAACGTTTAGGCCCTCTTATCATCCATTCCTCATTCGTACAAAACAAAGAGCATTGAAATTAAACATTGAAATCAAAGAAACACCTAAACATTCCAACAACTCAAACTTGAATTGTATGAACGTTTAGGCACTCTTCTCTTCCTCTTCGTTGTGGCACAAGGTCTAAGGATAGTTTGATGGTGTGAATGGTTTGGGGAGTGGTTGGAGTGGCTGCAATGGAGGAGAAAAGTGTTTTGGTGGCTGCTGCAAGGGTGTGGAGAGGTTTTGACGAATTTCTGGAATATGGAAGAGTGAATGAGAATGAATGCTTATTTATAGGTGAAATGGGGGGAACATGACAGCTAGGAGGGAATGTGGCTGCATGTTTGAATGATTAAAGGATGCATGTGGGTTGGAATTGCATGTGCAATGAATATGTGGCTGCATGTGCAAAGGGGACAATCTGAAAATGCATGTGAAAGCATGTGTTTGCTGCAATGATGAAATGGATGGGAGTGCATGTGGCTTAATTAATTAAAGGGAGTGCATGTGCAATGTTTTAAAGGATGGAATGCATGTGAATATGATGGAAATCTGATATGGTGATGGGAGATGCATGTGGCTGATTTATGCATGTGAAAGCATGTGGCTGCAATGGATTAGGAATCCTTCAATTTCGTCCATTCCTTTTGCTCCAAACATAAGCTATCCATTCCAAGTCCAATTTTGCTCCAAAATGCTCCAAAATGCATCTTTTTGCTTCCTTAGCCATATGAACCTAAAAACACACGAAAATGGCTTAAACGACTAAAACAACTATGAATTAACAATATAAATGCACGAAAACAAGCTAAGTAAGTCGCCTAAATATGCTTCTATCAAATTCCCCCACACTTAGCTTTTGCTAGTCCTCGAGCAAAACAAAACAAAAGAAACCAAAAACAAAACAAAACGAACAAAACACAACCTATACCTTCCAACAATCGTCTCAGGGATTTCCAATGCACATGACAAGTTAAAAATCATTATTCCCACAGATTTTAGCCATCTTTACACTTAAGTACATTCTTACTCATAGTCACCACATACTAGTTCACAATTAAGCATTTAAAACCATGATTTGAATGTAGTAACATGCCTTTAGAGAATTCCCTCAATTCCTCACTAGATGTACTCTTGTTTTTCACACAGATTTTCTGACTACACTCCCTACACTAGGTATATGTGAGAAGATTGATGTAAACATGTAGACGAACACTCACATATGTTATAACAAGGAAAGCATTTTCTGGATTTATGATAATGACATGAATATGATCTCATGAATGGAATGCTACTACTTAGGATGAGAACCAGTGATTCCATAAGCTCATATCAATTCCAAACTCCACATTATTGAACACATAACGATCAAGATAGAAGCATAAGGGTTGAAACGGGGCTAAAGGTGTTTGGCTAACAAAGAAGGGATATGGAAAACAAAGGTTCTTAAAGAAATAGCGAGCAAAGCATTTGAATTAACTTAGAATTCACTTTTGAATGAAAACTCAACTTTTGAACAACAAGGGGGAACAAGCTCTTTTTTCCTTTTTCTTTCTTTCTTTCTTTTCTTTTCTGTTTTTCTTTTTTTTTTCATATGTTTTTCACAATTTTTTCTTTTCTTTTGCCTCTCAAAACATACATAAACAGTTAAGACAAAACATTCTCTCCCCCACACTCATTTTCTTTCATAATGTACTCAAAAGGAAATCATTTTAGTCATGCTCACTATCATTTAAGAACAAGGGTGTGGACTGTCCTACACTAGGCTAGGTGAGGATAATGTGGGTAAACAAAGAATAAAGGCTAAACAAGGCTCAACGGGGGTAAAACTTACAACATATACGAAATATGGGAAGTAAGGCTATTTGGCTATGGTGGCAACTACACAACTTCATCTTGATATATGTTATGCAATTCAATATCATGCTTTGAATGAAACGGATATAAGTTCTAGCATTTAGTTCTATCATGAGACAATTGCATTCTAAGTAGCAACCAAGCAAGGAATAATGAGATCATACAACAACTTTAGAAAACAAAGAATCACAGAAAATAACTCTCCAAAGAAGGTAATGGCTCGAGTCTCACAGGGTTGTAGCGTTTGTTTGAGTTCCTTCCTTCAAGCATGTCACAAAAACGAATTTTTCTTTTATGATTGCATGTGAAGTCATACATTATAACCATAACCAAGCATATACCAAGAGTAAATCAAACTTTTCTCTATGTTAATAACTCTTTTTAACCGTCATGCAATTATAAACCAAATCCTTATCATTGTGTTGGAAGGTACCCTAAGACACAAACACACAAAAACGACTCAAAACACTCTTTTTAGGCTTTTCAAAACATTTTTTTCAAATTTTTATGTGATTTTCGGAGTTATAAAACAAAACACACTAAAACACTCTAAAACAATTTAAAAACACCTTAAAACAGCAAGGAACAACATTTGAAGTTATGGGTGATAAAATCCCACGAATTTGCATTAACAACATTAGTTACCCCCCCCACACTTAAATCAAACATTGTCCTCAATGTTTTAAGCATAGATTCACACAAATCATAAGTAAACACACAAAAAGCACTTAAACATACTAAACATGGCAGAATGTAATTAACAAAGAGAAGAGTTTAGGGACGCAAATCTGGTTATGGAGTGTAAATTCCCTCTTCTCCTTGGAAATTGCATTGAGGCTTTGATCATAGTGACTCCACAGGCTTACTCTTGAACTGGTTTCCGCCCATCATTGATTTTCCTTTGTGCTACTCTTGAACTGGGCAGCAGGATTCTTTTGGTCTCCCCCGAAGGTCTGAGCTTCCTCCTTTTATTTGTTTCTTTGTTCAATCTTTCCAATTCGTATTGAAAAGGGTTAGAGGATAACTCAGCCTAAGTTTGTCTCCACATGCTTCAATGTATCATTTTCACTTGCCTTACTCGCTCCCCTTTGCAGAAGTGGTCCCTTCTCTGGAAGTGTATCAACCGTTGAAGGTGACTACTCGAGAGCAACGCTAGGTAAGCAATCAGGAATAGATTCCAGGCAGTTAGCTCCAGATCGGAAGACTGACTCCAAGTGCCGGCTGATTGCTTCTTTTACTTTGCCATGCGAGTAAGAACAAGGACAAAGAAAAAGACAGGGAAAGAGCATGATATGAGATACTTTTGCTTTTGACCTTGATGATATGAGATACCTTTGCTTTTGAAGAAACGGCGAATGAAGCAGCACATGTATTTGTTGTGGTTGTCTCCACATGCTTCGATCGACCGTTTCCTTCTGCCTCATTTGTACTCCAGGTTTCTGGTATCTTCTTTGGGGGAGAAAAAATTGAGTATTTCAAGAGGCTTTGCTAGGAGTGCGCCCTCAGAGGTGAGGGAGAGTTGGGCATTTTTCTTCAGGTTTACCTTGCCATAAAAGACGAAGGTCGACATATATAGAGATAATATCAAGAGATGGTATTGTTCTTTTACCCTTGTCGACAAATGTCTCTTCGATATCTGAACGACGCCTCTTCGATTTCTGAGCAGGCGCCCCTTCGATTTCTGAACGACGCCCCTTTGCTTTCTGAACGACACGTAGTAGTGCGGATGCGGCTCCTTTTGACAAAGCTGCACGCGTTTTCTGAAAAGCAGAGAAAGCATCGCCGAACTTTGCGCTTGTCGGCTAAAGATGTGTAGTTGCGGTGATGGCCTCCACGTGTTGTCTGAAAAGAAGAAATCTTTTGACAAAGTTGAACGTGTCTTCTGAAAAGCCGAGAAAGCGTTGCCTAAATTATGCCGGAAATTCCGGCTTTTTGAATTGGTGGACGCGTCGCCTTGGCTTTTTTATTGAACTATCGATCACCATAACAAACACACTCTAAAGATTTCCCATTCTTGAACATCGTCTCCGGCCCTTTGAAATTTAACTCCATCCACCCCTTCTCTTTGAACACTTTTGAAAAATGGCAAACCCATCGAACCTTAGCTTGGAATTGAGCCTTAGCAGTGATACGGGCGCGCCGCGTCAAGGTAACGTATGGCGCCCTTCTTTCTTATCTTCTAACGGTCCTCTCACAGGTGAAGACTCCGTGATGCAGGACGCCACAACAGCTACAATAGTAGCTAGGAACCTCCTCACTCCAAAAGATAGTAGGCTGCTGTCAGGACGGTCCGATGAGTTGGCCGTTCAAGAGTCCCTCGCACTTAGTGTTCAGTGTGCGAGTTCTGTGTCCAACATGGGCCAACGCCTGCTTGCCCGCTCCCGTCAGGTGGAATCATTGATGGCAGAGGTGGAAAGTCTCAAGCAGGAGGTCCAGCAGCTGAAGTATGAGAATAGAAGTTTGCACGTGCTTGCAAACAACTATTCGACGGGCATGAAGAGGAAGCTTGATGAGCTGCAAGAGTCTGAAGGTCGGATTCAAAGCGACCGTCAGAGGTTTTCGGGTTATCTTCAGAGTCACCTTTTTCCTGGGTCATCCAGCGTTTGGCCAAGTATTGAGGCCTGGAATGCTCTAGCTCCGATGCCTCCCGCTCCGATGCCTTCCGTTCCTATGTCTTCTGCTCCGATGCCTTCCATTCCGATGCCTTCTGTTCCTACACCTTCCGCTTCAAGAGTAAAGCCACGTAGTGGGGCCTCAAGCAAACAACCTCTGTGAAGGCTACATCTGCTTTATTTTATTTATTTTTCTTTCTTTTTTTTTTTTTCTCTTTTTTTTTTTTTTTATTTTTTATTTTTTTATTTTTTTTTGAATCAATCGGCATGGAATTTATCTTTGAATGGGCGGTGATACTTGAAATGATCCGGTAATGGTTTAAATTCAAGATTGGATGCCTGAATCATTAACAACATGTTAGTATAAAAGAAAATTGAAATTGGAGGAGGTGGCTTACTTATGTGCTCCGACATGAACTCAAGGATAAACACATCTTCTTTGAACATTTCAGGAACTTTGCCCTTGGACAGATTTGATGTGAGGATTGGTCCTTGTCTTGTGTCATAAAATTCAACTTCTTTGGGGTTGTTTGCCTCAAGAACGTCCTCTTTGATGAATTCATGATATTCCCTACTTTGCACCTTTGGAAGGGCTTCCAAGATGTCTTTTTCACTTTCTTCTTCCTTGGAATTCATGAACCTGCAAGGAATAGGGATATTAGGTGGAATGGGGTTAGAATTAATTAAATTTGGAACAACCTTACTTGAATTAGATGGCGTAGGAGCAATAGGTGCCTCCGGCAAAGGTGTTTCCACCCTTGCCGTGGGTTGGGTGTATTCCTCTTCCTCAAATTGCAACTCCTCATCCACTTCTAGGCTATGTTTGGACATTTTTAGGTCAGCTCCAACCTCCATAGCACTTCCCAAAGTGATAGCATTATGGATTTCAAAATCTTCCTTCGAGTTTTCAATGGTTGAACTAGGGAGTTCGCCTTGGTCTCGAAACTGTCCTACGAACTCCGCGATCTGCCCAATTTGCTTTTCCAAGAGGTCCAACCTTTGTGGTGTCTGCATAGGCGTTGAATAGAACTCCTCATATGGCTGCCAATATCCTTCTTGTTGAGCCTCATTCTCTTGATTTTGTGAGCCCTGCACCAAACAAATTAATTCATTAAGCTTTTGATTATAATCTATTGACGAACTTGAATTTGGTTGGGCATATTGAATATGAGGTTGTGGTGGCTGCCAATATCCTTCTTCTTGAACATGTTGAGCTTCCCACCACATAGAGTTTGAATGATCACTCCAATCTGAATTGTAAGTATTGGAAAACACGTTATTCCTTGATTGAAGATCAAATATATCAACGCTTTGCATTTGGGACCGTTCCATGAGCTGTGACAAAAGAGAAGCATTATCAAGTGCCATGTTGTTCTTCTCTAGTACTTAAAATCAACAAACAAAACACAAATAAAAAACTAAAACTAAAATACAAAACAGAAACGAACAATCCAAGAGATTAACAAATTTACTAATCCCCGGCAACGGCGCCAAAATTTGATGCGTGATTTATACGCACACAAATTAAACCCTCTTTTCGTCGAATTGCAGTATATGTATAAGTAGGGATCGTTCTAGACCGGGGATTAGGAGGGATTGTTAACCACTTGGATTTGACTCAAAAACGTAAAATAACAATATGAAACACTATACTAGACTCAAAGAATGCAAAGCTAAACTTTAAAACACTAAGACAAACCAAAAGACTCAAAACAACACAAACACACTCAAATCTGCCTAAAAACCACTTTCTGGGCAGATTTGAGCACAAACACAAATTTGGACGAAATTAAGTAATAACTTGACTCAAGAACGTAAAAACACAATATAAAACACTAAACTAACTCAAAGAATGTAAAACTAAACACTTAAAACATTAAAACAAACAAAAAGACTCAAACATCACCCAAAACACTCAAAACTGCCTTAAAATCACTTTCTGGGCAGTTTTGAGCACTTTGGTGAATCTGGACGAAATTGGGAAATAAAATGAATCAAAACACTTAAAAGCACAAACTAAATTGATTTCTAACTAAATTGGACATTAAAGTAAAGGGGGATTTAGATTTATACGAAAATTGAAATAACAAAACAAGTTAATAAACTAAACAGATTGTAAAACGAATTTGATGGAATGGAATGAATGGATGATAGAATGGCTAAGGGGTTCATCTCCATACATGTTATACTTGCATAATAAAATGATTTCCAATTGCATTTCAATAAACTATGATACTCAACACCCCAAGTTAACCGTGATGCACTAATTAACCTTCAAATCTTCCTAACGTTATTGAATTGGATGATGCATGCGACAATTCAAAACATTCCCCACAAGTCCTCAACATGAATGCATAGAAGAGGTACAAGCAAGAATCATTACGCTCTATGAAAATTATAAGTGTTGACGAGGCATTCGTTACTATGGATTGCATGAAACTTATGCCAAGAATTCATTTAACGCGATTGTTTATAAGCAACCTCCACTACTTGTGAATATAAGTTCATAACGATTAGGTGAAACTCACTTATATTCTAGCGTCATATTCATGCATGAAAATTAAGTGTGCACTCTCAATGAACATACATAAATAAGTTATCAATCAAACAGTTAAACGAATTGAATCCACAACTTATGAAACGCAATTAGAAGTATTCAAATCAAAATGCAAGCATAAACATATATTCGAATCACCCCCTAACCCGGGGGTTTAGTTCCTCATGGTACAAAACAAAGAGAATCAAAGAAACACCTAAACATTCCAACAACTCAAACTTGAATTGTATGAACGTTTAGGCCCTCTTATCATCCATTCCTCATTCGTACAAAACAAAGAGCATTGAAATTAAACATTGAAATCAAAGAAACACCTAAACATTCCAACAACTCAAACTTGAATTGTATGAACGTTTAGGCACTCTTCTCTTCCTCTTCGTTGTGGCACAAGGTCTAAGGATAGTTTGATGGTGTGAATGGTTTGGGGAGTGGTTGGAGTGGCTGCAATGGAGGAGAAAAGTGTTTTGGTGGCTGCTGCAAGGGTGTGGAGAGGTTTTGACGAATTTCTGGAATATGGAAGAGTGAATGAGAATGAATGCTTATTTATAGGTGAAATGGGGGGAACATGACAGCTAGGAGGGAATGTGGCTGCATGTTTGAATGATTAAAGGATGCATGTGGGTTGGAATTGCATGTGCAATGAATATGTGGCTGCATGTGCAAAGGGGACAATCTGAAAATGCATGTGAAAGCATGTGTTTGCTGCAATGATGAAATGGATGGGAGTGCATGTGGCTTAATTAATTAAAGGGAGTGCATGTGCAATGTTTTAAAGGATGGAATGCATGTGAATATGATGGAAATCTGATATGGTGATGGGAGATGCATGTGGCTGATTTATGCATGTGAAAGCATGTGGCTGCAATGGATTAGGAATCCTTCAATTTCGTCCATTCCTTTTGCTCCAAACATAAGCTATCCATTCCAAGTCCAATTTTGCTCCAAAATGCATCTTTTTGCTTCCTTAGCCATATGAACCTAAAAACACACGAAAATGGCTTAAACGACTAAAACAACTATGAATTAACAATATAAATGCACGAAAACAAGCTAAGTAAGTCGCCTAAATATGCTTCTATCACTAGCGTTGCTCTCGAGTAGTGATCTTCAACGGTTGATACACTTCCGGAGAAGGGACCACTTCTGCAAAGGGGAGCGAGTAAGGCAAGTGAAAATGATACATTGAAGCATGTGGAGACAAACATAGGCTGAGTTATCCTCCAACCCTTTTCAATACGAATTGGAAAGATTGAACAAAGAAACAGACCAAAGGGGTAAGCTCAGACCTTCGGGGAAGACTAAAAGAATCCTCCAGCCCAGTAGCACAAAGGAAAATCAACAAGTGGAGGAGACCAAAAGAATCATGCAGCCCAGTTCAAGAGTATGCCTGTGGAATCACCAAGGAGAAGAGGGAATTTACACTCCATAACCAGATTTGCGTCCCTAAACTCTTCTCTTTGTTAATTACATTATGCCATGCTTAGTATGTTTAAATGCTTTTTGTGTGTTTACTTATGTTTTGTGTGAATCTATGCTTAAAACATTGAGGACAATGTTTGATTTAAGTGTGGGGGGGGTAACTAATGTTGTTAATGCAAATTCGTGGGATTTTATCACCCATAACTTCAAATGTTGTTCCTTGCTGTTTTAAGGTGTTTTTAAATTGTTTTAGAGTGTTTTAGTGTGTTTTGTTTTATAACTCCGAAAATCACATAAAAATTTGAAGAAAATGTTTTGAAAAGCCTAAAAAGAGTGTTTTGAGTTGTTTTTGTGTGTTTGTGTCTTAGGGTACCTTCCAACACAATGATAAGGATTTGGTTTATAATTGCATGACGGTTAGAAAGAGTTATAAACATAGAGAAAAGTTTGATTTACTCTTGGTATATGCTTGGTTATGGTTATAATGTATGACTTCACATGCAATCATAAAAAAAAAAAAATTCGTTTTTGTAACATGCTTGAAGGAAGGAACTCAAACAAACGCTACAACCCTAAGAGACTTGAGCCTATAACGTTCTTTGGAGAGTATAATCTGTGATTTCTTGTTTTCTAAAGTCGTTGCATGATCTCATTATTCTTTGCTTGGTTACTACTTAGAAGGCGTTTCATCATATAGTTCGAAATGCTAGAACTCATGCCCATTTCATTCAAAGCATGTTATTGATTTGCATAACACATATTCAAGAAGAAGTTGTTTAGTGACCACCACCATAGCCAAATAGCCTTACTTCCCATACTTCGTATATGTTGTAAGTTTTAACCCCGTTGAGCCTTGTTTAGCCTTTATTCTTTGTTTACCCACATTTTCCTCACCTAGCCTAGTTTAGGACAATCCCCACCCTTGTTCTTAAAAGATAGTGAGCATGACTTAATTGAATTCCTTTTGAGTTACATTATGAAAGAAAATAAGTGTGGGGGAGAGAATGTTTAAGTGTTTATGTTTTGAGATTCAAAAGAAAAGAAAAAGAAAAGAAAAAAAAAAAGAGAAAAGAAAGAAAGAAAGAAAAAAGAGCTTGAAAAAAAAAATGAAAGAATAAGTGATTGAAGAAAGGTTCCAAAACACCAATTCTGGGCGTAAATTGTCTAAATTCACCCTTTTTGTTCAAAAGTTGAGTTTTCATTCAAAAGTGAATTCTAAGTTGATTCAAATGCTTTGCTCACTATTTCTTTAAGAACCTTTGTTTTCCATATCCCTTCTTTGTTATCCACATACCCCAAGCCCCGTTACAACCCTTGACTTCTATCTTGAGTGTTGTGTATTTCAATTTGTGGAGTTTGAACTCGGTATGAGCATATGGTGTCACTGATAGGAGCATTTTTAGGCGACTTAACTAGCTTATTCTTGTGCATTTGTGCTATTATTTCTTAGTTAATGTCGTATTACAACTCAATTTCGTGTGTTTGTAGGTCCTATGGGTTAAAGTATCAAGAAAGTGCATTTTGGTGCATTTTGGAGCTATTTTGGACACTAGGTGGTGAGCTTGCATGTGGGCTAACATGGATGGACGAATTTGGACTTCAAGAAGGTGGAAATGTGATAAGAAGAGGAAGGAACTAAGCTAAGGACAAAGTGGATAAGGAAAGTGCAAGAAAAGAGGAAACATTATCCAAAACCTTATCCAACCTTATCCAACATTATCCAAAACCTTATCTAACATTATCCAATTATCCAAAACATTATCCAAACCTTATCTCATCTTATCCTATCCAAACCTTATCATGTCTTACTCCTAATTACATGGGGACCTAAATGGATCATTCTAGAACCTATTTCTAGAAGCATCCTAGTCTAGAAGGCCCAAATCTGCCACTAAACCTATTCTTTCTAGAAACCCTAGAAAAGTGGCGCCCAAACCTTTCTAGAAGGCTTTACCTTGCCTTGCAAGGCAAGCTACCCTCTCCCCTAAATCAGCCGCACCTTCCTAGGCCCAATCCCTTTGGGATTCTGATTTCCAAGGCCTAATCCTTGTGGATTTGGGTATACAATTCGTTTTATAAAACTATGTGGGCCAAAAACCTCTTCCTAGGTGGATTTGACAACTCATGGCCGAATTCTAGGGCCCTAATCCACCAAATCTGCTAAGTAAACCCTAATCTAATAAACCCTAGGACTATATAAACATATTTTCAGCCACAAATTCGTACCACCCCTTATGCTATTCAGAAACCCTTGTGCCGCACCTCCATTCTCCATTCTAAGCCTCCATAGACCTCCCTACACATCCATACATCTCTGCCGCACCCTTCCCACCATAATCAACCATCCTCCATCCCTCCAAACTAGAAAACACCATCCAAAACCACCAATTCCATCACCCTAACTTTGTGCCGCAGCAAGGAGGAGGAAGAGGAGCCAATCTGTGCATCGAATCCATCTTGGAATTGCTGAAGCATTTAGGTGTATTCTTTCTTATGATTTCCATGTTTAAATTCAATACTTTTTGTTGTGCAAGCATGAGGAACTAATCCCCCCTTTGGCTAGGGGGGAATTTCGAAACCATGGTTATATTTGCATGATGATTTGATTACTTTCAGTTGTGATTTCATGAATGATGAATTCAATTTACTTATCTATTTTAATTAAAACTTGCTTATGTATATGAATTGAGAGTGCACGCTTGATTTGCATGCATAAACATGATGCTAGGATATGAGGGAACTTCACCTAATCGTTGGGAACTCACATCCATGAGTAGTTAAGATTGTTGGTCGCAATTATGTTAAGTAAATTCTTGGTATAAGTATCATGCGCTTTCATAGTTACGAATGCCTCGTCAACACCTATGATTTCCATAGAACCTAATGATCTTTGATTGTCTTTCTATCATGCGCTTTCATATAGAAAACTTTTAAGGAATAATTTGATTGCAATGCGCTAATTCCATTCAATTCAATGACCTAAGGGAAATCTGAGAGTTAATTTAAGCGTACCTAATTAACTTGGGGTGTTGAGGTTCATAAATTCATCGAATAAGCAACTGGAGATTATTTTGTATGCAAGTATGCCATGTGTGGAGAAAAACCTCCTAGCCATCTCCCCATCCACTTAATTTCACCAATTTCGTCAGAATCTGCCTATTTTACATATTTGTTTTGTTTGTTTGATTTTCGTCAAAAACCAAATCCCCAAGTGTCTTAGAGTGTCTAATTAGTTAGAATATGTTTTAGATTGTGTTTTTGAGTGTTTTGATTCAAGTTGTTACCTAAATTCGTCCAAATTAGTGAAAGTGCTCAAAACTGCCCAGAAAGTGTTTTTAAGGCAGTTTTGAGTGTTTTGGGGCTGTTTTGAGTCTTTGGGTTTGTTTTAGTATTTTTATTGTTTAGCTTTGCATTCTTTGAGTCTAGTTTAGTGTTTTAACCTTTGTTTTACGTTTTTGAGTCAGTTTCCAAGTAATTTAGCAATCCCTCCTAATCCCCGGTTTAGAACGATCCCTACTTAGTTATATGCTACAATTGTCAAAAGAGGGTTAATTTGTGTGTTAAGTTAATTTTCGCATCAAATTTTGGCGCCGTTGCCGGGGATTAGCAAACTTTGCTAATCCCTTGGATTGTTATTTTCGTTTTTCTTATTAGATCAGATTCTTATGTTATTTTGTTTCTTGTTTTAGGTACTTGTTTATGACTCGGAGTTCTAATCCGGTTCACGAACATATTTTAGACTTTGACGACGATTTTGAGCGTGAGTTGAGACGTAAGAGGAAGAACCCGGAACCTAGTGAATCAAGTGCAAGTTCCGAGTCCGTTTCTGAATTTGAAGAGGAAGTGGAAGACATGGCAGCGGACAACCGAACAATCAAGGAGCTTTCCGCTTCGGGATTGGCCAATGCCGCACCCTTGTGCATCCAATACCCAAGGGCGGCTCAAGACAAGACTGCTGAGTTCGAATTGAAGTCAAGCCTGTTACATCACATTCCGAAGTACCATGGGCTGTCCATGGAAGATCCGAACAAGCACTTGAAGGAGTTTGAAGTCGTTTGCTCAAGCATGACTCCGGTGAACGTGGATGAGAGCATCTTGAAGATGAAGGCCTTTCCCTTTTCTCTCCAAGAGAAAGCGAAAGATTGGTTGTACGAGTTGGCTCCCGGAACGGTCACATCATGGGAGAGCATGAAACGAGCTTACTTGGAGAAGTTTTTCCCAACTTCTCGAGTCATCCTCCTACGAAAAAGGATAAGTGGAATCCAACAAGATGAAGGTGAATCCTTTCCTACTTATTATGAACGTTTTAAATCTCTTGTTGCTTCATGTCCACAGCATCAAATGAAGGAGGAACTACTTCTACAATACTTTTACGAGGGACTTCTACCTATTGAACGTCAAATGCTAGATGCCTCAGCGGGAGGAGCATTGGTGGACAAGACCCCCACGGCTGCAAAGTCCTTGATTGCTAATCGAGCATTGAACGCTCAACAATACAAAGGCGTTGGACAGAGGAGTACCCCACGGCAACACCAAGTCAATGAGGTAAGTGCCATAAACGAACTTCAAAATCAAATGGCTAACCTTACTACGTTGCTTTCTCAGGTGGTGGAAGGTCCAAAAGTCAAAACCGTAGCTTCTTGTGGCGTATGCTCCATGCAAGAACAACCTACAGACAAGTGCCCACAATTAATCGAGAATGGAGGGTGGGAGACACTCAATGCCGTGGGATATGGCAACCAATACCAATCACGTGGTGATCCGTTCTCTAATACTTACAATCCCGGTTGGCGTGATCATCCGAATTTCAAATGGCGAGACCCCCAACAAGGTCAACAACAAAGCGGATTTAGGCAACAACCCCCGGGTTTCTATCAAAAGCCGTTGGCACCACCACAAGCCCAAGCACAACCTGCCCAAAGCAATGTAGGTAATTCAAGTGAAAATGATAAGATTTTTCAATTACTTACTACTTTGACGCAGGAAGTCCAAACTCAAAACAAAGAGAGGCAAATCCAAAACAAGAGGGTGGACAACTTGGAGAAGCAAGTGGGACAGATTGCCGAATTCATGGGGCAATTTCGTGAGCAAGGAAGGTTGCCTAGCTCAACAGTGGTCAACCCGAAAGGAGGATTCGAATCTGCAAAAGCAATCATGTTGCGAAGTGGAAAACAAGTTGGAACGGCTTCACAACCCTCTAATTCAGCCCCAATGGAGGACGAAAAGTTGCAATTTGAAGAGGGGGAGCATGAGCAAGCCACGGCAAGGGTGGGAGACACCATGCCGCAGCCACCCAAAGTACACCACTCGGCTTCCAAGGGTAAGGAGGTTCCAAATTCGATTATTTCTAATGTTATTCCTCCAAATGCACCCTTTCCTCGTAGATTCATGCAAACAAAGAAGGAGGAAGCGGAAAAGGACATCTTGGAGACATTTAGGAAAGTACAAGTCAATATACCACTTTTGGATGCAATTAAGCAAGTTCCAAGGTATGCTAAGTTTTTAAAAGAACTTTGCACTACTAGGAAGAAAATTTCGAACAAAGAGGTTGTAAAGGTAAGTGAGAATGTCTCAGCCATCTTGCAACGTAAATTGCCCCCTAAATGCAAAGATCCGGGTAGTTTTACGATTCCTTGTGTTATTGGCAATAATCGGTTTGAACATGCTATGCTAGACTTAGGTGCATCTATTAATGTTATGCCTTACTCCATTTATGCATCTATGAACCTAGGTGAGTTAAAAAATGATGGTGTGATTATTCAATTGGCCGATAGATCTAATGCCTATCCAAAGGGTGTTTTGGAAGATGTTTTACTGCAGGTTAATCATCTAATCTTTCCGGCGGATTTCTACGTGTTGGAAATGGAAGAATCAAACCATGCCCCGTCATTGCCAATTCTTCTTGGCCGCCCATTTATGAAAACAGCCCGCACGAAGATTGATGTGTTTAATGGGACTTTGACAATGGAATTTGATGGGGAAGTTATTAATTTCAATCTTTCTGAATCTATTAAGTACCCTCTTGATGATCATTCATGTTTTGCTATTGATGTAATTGATTCGTTGGCGCAGGACCATTTTGAACAATTGAACGAAGATGCACTTGAATTGGTCATTACAAGAGGAATGGAACTTAAAGACAAAGAAGTAGGGCAATTGCATACCCACGGCATGCATGGTGAGCACCATGCCGTGCCCCCTAGTGTTGACATGGTTGAGATAGTGGCTGCCCTTGAGTCATTGCCACTACAATCTGGTAAGTCTTCGGACCTAATTTCAATTCCAATTTCGACTAATAAGCCCATTCCTTCAGTTGTGCAGCCACCTTCCCTTGAACTTAAACCATTACCAAGCCATTTGAAGTATGTTTTCTTGGGAGACCAAGAGACCTTGCCCGTCATCATATCCTCCTCACTCACGGCACAAGAAGAAGGTAAGTTAGTGAGGGTGTTAAAGGAGTACAAAACTGCGATTGGTTGGACGTTGGCCGACATCAAGGGAATAAGCCCAACCACGTGCATGCATCGTATACTTTTGGAGGAGGGGACCAAAGCATCTCGAGAGGCTCAACGCCGACTAAACCCTCCAATGATGGAAGTTGTGAAGAAGGAGATAATCAAGCTCTTGGATTGTGGAGTGATCTATCCAATTTCAGACAGTCGGTGGGTGTCTCCGGTGCAATGTGTTCCAAAGAAATCCGGAGTAACTGTGGTGACAAATGCCGAAAATGAGCTTGTTCCTACGCGAATCCAAACAGGTTGGAGGGTTTGTATTGACTATAGGAAGCTCAATGCCACGACAAGGAAAGATCATTTTCCCTTGCCATTCATTGATCAAATGCTTGAAAGGTTAGCGGGTTATGCGTTTTATTGTTTTCTTGATGGGTATTCAGGTTATAATCAAATTGTGATAGCTCCAGAAGATCAAGAAAAAACCACTTTCACATGCCCTTTTGGTACATTTGCTTATCGTCGTATGCCATTTGGTTTATGTAATGCACCTGCCACATTTCAAAGATGCATGATGAGCATATTTTCAGATTACGTTGAGAAAATTATTGAAGTTTTTATGGATGATTTCAGCGTTTTTGGTGATTCATTTGATGGTTGTTTGAATAATCTTAGTTTGATTTTAAAACGATGCATTGAAACTAACCTTGTGTTAAATTGGGAGAAATGTCATTTCATGGTTAAACAAGGCATAGTTTTAGGTCATATTATTTCTGAAAAAGGTATTGAGGTAGATAAGTCAAAAATAGATCTTGTGCGTCACTTACCCTCTCCTACTTCGGTTAGAGAGGTTCGTTCGTTCCTTGGACATGCAGGTTTTTATAGGAGGTTCATCAAGGATTTCTCGAAGATCTCCCAACCTTTATGCCGCCTCCTACAAAAAGATGCACCTTTCGACTTCACCAAGGAATGCACGGCAGCTTTCCAACTCCTCAAGGACATGCTAACCACGGCACCCATCATTGTGCCACCAGATTGGAGTCTTCCGTTCGAGCTAATGTGTGATGCATCCGACTATGCGTTAGGGGCTGTTTTAGGCCAAAGGAAGGACAAGAAGCCGCATGTCATCTACTACGCATCTCGGACATTGAATGACGCTCAATTGAACTATTCAACTACTGAAAAAGAACTTCTTGCCATTGTCTTTGCTTTAGATAAATTTCGATCATATTTACTTGGTACTAAGGTTATTATTTTCACTGATCATGCAGCTTTAAAGTACTTGTTCACGAAGAAGGAAGCCAAACCACGGCTAATTCGATGGATGCTACTTCTTCAAGAGTTTGACATCGAAATCAAGGACAAAAAAGGAAGTGAAAATGTGGTGGCTGACCACCTAAGCCGCATGATACATGAGGAGGAGCCGTACCCTATTGTAGAAACATTCCCCGACGAGCAATTGTTATCCATTAAGGTAAGTGAGCCTTGGTATGCGGATTTGGTAAATTATTTGGTGACTAAACAAGTTCCTAACACTTTAAATAGAAACCAACGTGATAAATTGAAAAAAGACGCTAGGTTTTATGTTTGGGATGATCCATACTTATGGAAATATTGCTCGGATCAGATTATACGTAAGTGTGTGCATGACATGGAATTCACTTCTATTTTAACATTTTGTCACACTTATGCATGTGGGGGACACTTTGGGACACAACGCACAGCCCTTAAGGTTTTAGAATGTGGATTCTATTGGCCAACTTTATTTAAGGATGCTAGAAACTTTTGTATGTCTTGTGATCGTTGCCAAAGAATGGGCAACATTAGTGCAAAGGATCAAATGCCGCAAAATGTTATTCTCCCGGTTGAAATTTTTGATGTTTGGGGTATTGATTTTATGGGTCCTTTTCCTTCCTCACATGGTTTCTTGTATATCTTACTTGCTGTGGATTATGTATCGAAATGGGTGGAAGCAAAAGCCACCCGAACTAATGATTCTCGAGTGGTTGCAGATTTCATTAGAACTAACCTATTTGCAAGGTTTGGAATGCCACGAGTGATCATAAGTGATGGAGGATCTCACTTTTGCAATCGAACCATTGAGTCTTTGCTCAAGAAGTACAACGTCACGCATAAGGTTTCAACACCTTATCATCCTCAGACCAATGGGCAAGCTGAGGTTTCAAATAGGGAGATTAAGCAGATTCTAGAAAAAACCGTGGGCCCTACAAGGAAGGATTGGAGTGTACGTTTGGAGGATGCGTTGTGGGCATATCGCACGGCTTACAAGACCCCCCTGGGCATGTCCCCATTTCGGCTCATTTATGGCAAACCATGCCATCTTCCCGTGGAATTGGAGCACAAGGCGCATTGGGCCATCAAGACATTCAACATGGACATTGATGCGGCTGGACTTCACAGGAAGCTCCAATTGAATGAATTAGAAGAGATTAGGAACGAGGCGTATGACAACGCTCGAATTTACAAGGAAAAGACAAAGGCTTTTCATGATAAGATGATTCGAGGCAAATCATTCTCCATTGGGCAGAAAGTGCTACTCTTTAATTCCCGCCTTCGCTTGTTTCCTGGTAAGTTGCGTTCTAAGTGGGTTGGCCCGTTTGTTATTACTAATGTTTTTCCTTATGGTGCAGTCCAAGTTCAAAGCTTGAAAACAGGACAAGAGTTCACGGTGAATGGCCATCGATTAAAGCCCTACTACGAGAACTTCGAGGAGCATGTGGTGGATGATGTAACCCTCCATGCCGTGGGTACTACTAGTGAAGCTTAACACGGCGTATTCGTCCGGCTGGAAGACGTTAAAGCAAGCGCTTCTTGGGCGGCAACCCATGTATTCGACAAGGAGAAGATGGAACTTCCATTCCAAACCCAGATTTGCGTTTCTAAACCCTTCTCCTTGCTGTTTATTTTCTCATGCTTAGTTGCTTATTATTTGTTTGCTTTTATGTGAGTCTTTGTGTGAAACATTGAGGACAATGTTTGATTTAAGTGTGGGGGGGTAAACAAGTGTTTTTTATACAAAATTCGTGGGATTCTATCACCTATTACTTCTAATGTTGTTTCTCACTGTTTTTAGGTGTTTTTAATGCATTTTGAGCTATTTTGGTGTGTGTTGAAGTAAAAATCCGAAAATTTGAAAAAAATTGAAAAAAGTGTTTTGAAAAAGCCAAAAAGAGTTGTTTTTGTGTGTTTGTTTGTGTCTTAGGGTACCTTCCAACACAATGATGAGGATTTGGTTTTTAATGCATGACTGTTAAAGAGAGTTACAAACAATGATGGAAGTTTGATTTGCTCTTTGGTTTATGCTTGGTTGTAGTTATAGTTTACGAATTCATATGTAATCACAAAGGATAAAATCAGTTTTTGTAACATGCTTGAAGGTAGGAACTCAAACAAACGCTACATCCCTGAGAGACTTGAGCCTAAACGTTTATTTGGAGAGTTATTAATCTGTGCATTCTTGTTTTCTAAAGTCGTTGCATGATCTCATTATTCTTTGCTTGGTTGCTACTTAGAATGCGTTTCATCACTATAGTTCCAAATACTAGAACTCATACCCGTTTTATTCAAAGCATGAAATTGATTAGCATAACAAATAACAAGATGAAGTTGTGTAGTAGTCACCACCATAGCCAAATAGCCGAATCCACCCTTGTCACTTGTATTGTAGGTTTAAACCCCTTTGAGCCTTATTTAGCCTATTTTCTTGTTAACCACATCATCCTTACCTAGCCTAGAATAGGACTTCCCATACCTTTGTTCTTAAAGTATAGTGGAGCATAATGTAAAAGGAATTCCTTTTGAGTGACATTTGTGCAGAAAACGAGTGTGGGGGAAGGGATTTTGTGAGTGTGTGTGTGCCAAAGTCTTAAAAGGGGCACGAGAAAAGAAAGAAAAAAAAAAAAAAACGAAAAGAAAAAAAAATTTGTGACAAAGAAGAAAAAGAAGAAGAAAAGAAGAAGAAAAGGAATGAAAAGAAGTGAGAAAGAACTCACAAGTGTTGATTGTTGAAGAAAGGGTCCAAAAAGTTTGAATATGGCCCTAAGTTTTGTGTGACTTCCCCTTGAGTATTCAAAGTTGACTTCTGCATTCTAAAGGGAATTCTAAGTGCCTAATTCATTACTTTGCTCACTATTGCTTTAAGAATGTTTGTTTCCTCTACCTTTCCTTGTTAACCAATACCTTAGCCCCGTTACAACCCTTAGACTTCTATCTTGATTGTTATGTATTTCAATATGTGGAGTTTAGAATTGGTTTGAGCATATGGTATCCCTGGTTCTCGTGTCTAGGTAGTAGCATTCCATTCATGAGATCATATACATACATGTTAATAATTCCAGAAAATGCTTTTCTTGTTCTAACATATGTGAGTGTTCATCTACATGTTTACATCAATCTTCTCACATATACCTAGTGTAGGGAGTGTAGTCAGAAAATCTGAGTGAAAACAAAGAGTATATCCGGTGAGGAATTGAGGAAATTCTCTAAGGCATGTTACTACATTCAAAATGTTGTTTTAATTGATTAAATGCGAGCTAGTGAATTGTGACTATGATTAAGTATGCTCGAGGGGAAGGATTGCTTAAATCTATGTGAGTGGTGATCTTTGGCATGTCATGTTTCATTGGAAATCCCTGAGACGAACGTTGGAAGGTTTAGATTATATGTTTTGTTTCTTTTGTTTATTTGTTTTGCTCGAGGACTAGCAAAAGATAAGTGTGGGGGAATTTGATAGGAGCATTTTTAGGCGACTTAACTAGCTTATTCTTGTGCATTTGTGCTATTATTTCTTAGTTAATGTCGTATTACAACTCAATTTCGTGTGTTTGTAGGTCCTATGGGTTAAAGTATCAAGAAAGTGCATTTTGGTGCATTTTGGAGCTATTTTGGACACTAGGTGGTGAGCTTGCATGTGGGCTAACATGGATGGACGAATTTGGACTTCAAGAAGGTGGAAATGTGATAAGAAGAGGAAGGAACTAAGCTAAGGACAAAGTGGATAAGGAAAGTGCAAGAAAAGAGGAAACATTATCCAAAACCTTATCCAACCTTATCCAACATTATCCAAAACCTTATCTAACATTATCCAATTATCCAAAACATTATCCAAACCTTATCTCATCTTATCCTATCCAAACCTTATCATGTCTTACTCCTAATTACATGGGGACCTAAATGGATCATTCTAGAACCTATTTCTAGAAGCATCCTAGTCTAGAAGGCCCAAATCTGCCACTAAACCTATTCTTTCTAGAAACCCTAGAAAAGTGGCGCCCAAACCTTTCTAGAAGGCTTTACCTTGCCTTGCAAGGCAAGCTACCCTCTCCCCTAAATCAGCCGCACCTTCCTAGGCCCAATCCCTTTGGGATTCTGATTTCCAAGGCCTAATCCTTGTGGATTTGGGTATACAATTCGTTTTATAAAACTATGTGGGCCAAAAACCTCTTCCTAGGTGGATTTGACAACTCATGGCCGAATTCTAGGGCCCTAATCCACCAAATCTGCTAAGTAAACCCTAATCTAATAAACCCTAGGACTATATAAACATATTTTCAGCCACAAATTCGTACCACCCCTTATGCTATTCAGAAACCCTTGTGCCGCACCTCCATTCTCCATTCTAAGCCTCCATAGACCTCCCTACACATCCATACATCTCTGCCGCACCCTTCCCACCATAATCAACCATCCTCCATCCCTCCAAACTAGAAAACACCATCCAAAACCACCAATTCCATCACCCTAACTTTGTGCCGCAGCAAGGAGGAGGAAGAGGAGCCAATCTGTGCATCGAATCCATCTTGGAATTGCTGAGCATTTAGGTGTATTCTTTCTTATGATTTCCATGTTTAAATTCAATACTTTTTGTTGTGCAAGCATGAGGAACTAATCCCCCCTTTGGCTAGGGGGGAATTTCGAAACCATGGTTATATTTGCATGATGATTTGATTACTTTCAGTTGTGATTTCATGAATGATGAATTCAATTTACTTATCTATTTTAATTAAAACTTGCTTATGTATATGAATTGAGAGTGCACGCTTGATTTGCATGCATAAACATGATGCTAGGATCTGAGGGAACTTCACCTAATCGTTGGGAACTCACATCCATGAGTAGTTAAGATTGTTGGTCGCAATTATGTTAAGTAAATTCTTGGTATAAGTATCATGCGCTTTCATAGTTACAAATGCCTCGTCAACACCTATGATTTCCATAGAACCTAATGATCTTTGATTGTCTTTCTATCATGCGCTTTCATATAGAAAACTTTTAAGGAATAATTTGATTGCAATGCGCTAATTCCATTCAATTCAATGACCTAAGGGAAATCTGAGAGTTAATTTAAGCGTACCTAATTAACTTGGGGTGTTGAGGTTCATAAATTCATCGAATAAGCAACTGGAGATTATTTTGTATGCAAGTATGCCATGTGTGGAGAAAAACCTCCTAGCCATCTCCCCATCCACTTAATTTCACCAATTTCGTCAGAATCTGCCTATTTTACATATTTGTTTTGTTTGTTTGATTTTCGTCAAAAACCAAATCCCCAAGTGTCTTAGAGTGTCTAATTAGTTAGAATATGTTTTAGATTGTGTTTTTGAGTGTTTTGATTCAAGTTGTTACCTAAATTCGTCCAAATTAGTGAAAGTGCTCAAAACTGCCCAGAAAGTGTTTTTAAGGCAGTTTTGAGTGTTTTGGGGCTGTTTTGAGTCTTTGGGTTTGTTTTAGTATTTTTATTGTTTAGCTTTGCATTCTTTGAGTCTAGTTTAGTGTTTTAACCTTTGTTTTACGTTTTTGAGTCAGTTTCCAAGTAATTTAGCAATCCCTCCTAATCCCCGGTTTAGAACGATCCCTACTTAGTTATATGCTACAATTGTCAAAAGAGGGTTAATTTGTGTGTTAAGTTAATTTTCGCATCAGTCACTGGTTCTCGCGTCTAAGTAGTAGCATTCCATTCATGAGATCATACCTAAACATGCTTATTAACTCCAGAAATTGCTTCCTTTGAAATACATATATGTGAGTGTTCATTTTTATGTTTACATCAATCTTCTCACATATAACTAGTATACGGTGTGTAGTCAGAAAATCTGTGTGAAAAACGAGTGCATATCTTGTAAGGAATTGAGCAAATTCTCTAAGGCATGTTACTACATTCGAAAACATGGTTTTAAATGCTTAATTGTGAAATAGTATGTGGTGACTATGATTAAGAATGTACTCAAGTGTGAAGATGACTAAAATCTATGGGACTAATGATTTTTAACTTGTCATGTGCATTGGAAATCCGTGAGACGATTGTTGGAAGGTGTAGGTTGTGTTTTGTTCGTTTTGTCTAGTTTCGTGTTCTTTTGTTGTTTTGTTTTGCTCGAGGACTAGCAAAAGATAAGTGTGGGGGTATTTGATAGGAGCATATTCATGCGACTTAAATGGCTTGTTCTCGTGCATTTACGTTATGTTTCTTTAGTTATTTTAGTCATTTATGCTTCTTTTGTGTGTTTTCAGGTTCTAAGGGCAAAGTATGCAAAAGGATGCCTTTTGGAGCCTTTTGGAGCAAATTAGAGATTGGAATGGATATCATATGCTTGGAGCCAAGAGGATGGACGAAATTGAAGGATTCCTCCTCCATTGCAGCCACATGCACATTCAATCATTCACACCAAAACCTTGCACATGCTTTCCCATTTCATTATTCATTCACCTTGCAGCCACTCCACATGCATTTCTAGCTTTTCCTTTGCATTCCCCCTTTAATCAACACATGCATCCACTCACCAAGAAATCATTCATTCCACATGCACCCAAAACACCACCAGAAATCATCATTGCCATTGTTCCTCCATCATTGCACCACAATGCAGCCACATGCACTTGTTCCTCTAACATTTCAGCCACTTGCACTCCCATTCTCTCCCAAAACCGTGCACATGCCTTCTCCTTGCATTTCCAGCCATTCCGCATGCTATTTCGGCCACATGCACTCATAATCATTCAACCAACATGTGCACATGCAACCTAGCTGTCATGTTCCCCCCATTTCACCTATAAATACTCATTCATTCACACTCATTCATAGACAATTTCAGTCACAAACTCTTCCATTTCAGAATGTAGACATCAAACATCCTTGCTGTGCTCTCCCTTACAATCCAAACACCATCCTTCCATTTTCACCACTACCCAAACCATTCACACCATCAAACTATCCCTAGACCTTGTGCTACAACGAAGAGGAAGAGAAGAGTGCCTAAACGTTCATACAATTCAAGTTTGAGTTGTTGGAATGTTTAGGTGTTTCTTTGATTTCTATGTTTAATTTTAATACTCTTTGTTTTGTACGAATGAGGCATGGAAGAGAAGAGTGCCTAAACGTTCATACAATTCAAGTTTGAGTTGTTGGAATGTTTAGGTGTTTCTTTGATTCTCTTTGTTTTGTATCATAAGGAACTATACCCCCCTTGGCTAGGGGGTGATTCGAATATATGTTTATGCTTGCATTTTGATTTGAATACTTCTAATTGCGTTTCATAAGTTGTGGATTCAATTTGTTTAACCGTTTGATTGATAACTTATTTATGTATGTTTATTGAGAATGCGCGCTTAATTTTCATGCATGAATATGACGCTAGAATATAAGTAAGTTTCACCTAATCGTTATGAACTTATATTCACAAGTAGTGGAGGTTGCTTATAAACAATCGCGTTAAACAAATTCTTGGCATAAGTTTCATGCAATCCATAGTAACGAATGCCTCGTCAACACTTATAATTTTCATAGAGCGTAATGATTCTTGCTTGTATCTCTTCTATGCATTCATGTTGAGGACTTGTGGGGAATGTTTTGAATTGTTGTATGCGCTAACCCATCCAATTCAATAACGTTAGGAAGATTTGAAGGTTAATTAGTGCATCACGGTTAACCCGGGGTGTTGAGTTTCATGGTTTATTGAAATGCAATTGGAAATCATTTTATTATGCAAGTATAACATGTATGGAGATGAACCCCTTAGCCATTCTATCATCCATTCATTCCATTCCATCAAATTCGTTTTACAATCTGTTTAGTTTATTAACTTGTTTTGTTATTTCAATTCTCGTCAATTTAAAACCCCCCTTTACTTTCTTGTTCTTTAGTGTTTAGAATTTGTTTAGTTTATGTTTTAAAGTGTTTTGATTCAATTTTATTTCCCAATTTCGTCCAAATTCACCAAAGTGCTCAAAACTGCCCAGAAAGTGATTTTAAGGCAGTTTTGAGTGTTTTGGGTGATGTTTGAGTCTTTTGGTTTGTTTTAATGTTTTAAGTGTTTAGTTTTACATTCTTTGAGTTAGTTTAGTGTTTTATATTGTGTTTTTACGTTCTTGAGTCAAGTTATTACTTAATTTCGTCCAAATTTGTGTTTGTGCTCAAATCTGCCCAGAAAGTGGTTTTTAGGCAGATTTGAGTGTGTTTGTGTTGTTTTGAGTCTTTTGGTTTGTCTTAGTGTTTTCAAGTTTAGTTTTACATTCTTTGAGTTAGTTTATGTTTTAAAGTGTTTTGATTCAATTTTATTTCCCAATTTCGTCCAAATTCACCAAAGTGCTCAAAACTGCCCAGAAAGTGATTTTAAGGCAGTTTTGAGTGTTTTGGGTGATGTTTGAGTCTTTTGGTTTGTCTTAGTGTTTTAAAGTTTAGTTTTGCATTCTTTGAGTCTAGTATAGTGTTTCATATTGTTATTTTACGTTTTTGAGTCAAATCCAAGTGGTTAACAATCCCTCCTAATCCCCGGTCTAGAACGATCCCTACTTATACATATACTACAATTTGACGAAAAGAGGGTTTAATTTGTGTGCGTATAAATTCGCATCACTTGGTATGCCGATATAGTTAATTTTTTGGTGTCAAAACGTATTCCAAGTGAGTTCAATAGGCACCAACGTGACAAACTTAGGCATGATGCACGGTTTTATGTGTGGGATGATCCATACTTATGGAAATTTTGTCCCGACCAGATTATACGTCGTTGTGTGCATGATTCTGAATGTCATTCAATTTTGAGTTTTTGTCATACATATGCATGTGGAGGGCACTTTGGCACACAACGCACGGCCCTCAAAGTGTTACAATGTGGATTTTATTGGCCTAGTATTTTTAAGGATGCTAGAACGTTTTGCTTAACATGTGATAAATGCCAAAGAATGGGTGGTATTAGTGCAAAGGACCAAATGCCGCAGGTTTCTATCCTAAATGTTGAAATTTTTTATGTTTGGGGTATTGACTTTATGGGTCCCTTTCCGTCATCGTATGGTTTTATGTATATTTTGCTTGTGGTTGATTATGTGTCGAAGTGAGTGGAAGCAAAAGCCACCCGGACTAATGATTCTAAAGTGGTTGCAGATTTTATTAGAACTAACATTTTTGCAAGGTTTGGCATGCCACGAGTGATCATTAGTGATGGAGGGTCCCATTTTTGCAACCGGACCATTGAGGCATTATTAAGGAAATACAGGGCCAACAAGAAAGGATTGGAGTTTACGGTTAGATGATGCACTTTGGGCGTATTGTACGGCATACAAAACCCCCATTGGGATGTCCCCTTTTCGACTTGTCTATGGCAAGGCGTGCCATCTTCCCGTGGAGTTGGAGCATAAAGCTCTTTGGGCCGTCAAGAAGTTCAACATGCACTTAGATGAAGCGGGAAGTCTTAGGAAATTCCAATTGAATGAGCTTGATGAAATACGGCACGAGGCGTACGAGAATGCAAGCATTTACAAGCAAAAGACCAAAGCTTTCCATGACAACATGATCCGTGGGAAATCTTTCTCCATTGGGCAGAAAGTGCTATTGTTCAATTCCCGTTTACGTTTGTTTCCCGGTAAGTTACGTTCCAAGTGGATTGGACCGTTTGTTATTACTAATGTTTTTGTTCATGGTGCAGTCCAAATCCAAAGCTTGAAAACGGGACATGAATTTAAGGTGAACGGGCATCGTTTGAAGCCCTATTATGAGAACTTTGTGGAGCACATCGTGGATGACACCCCCTTGGATGCCGTGGGTTCCAATCTGGAGTGATTGGGTTCTTCGTCCGGCTGTACGACGTTAAAGCAAGCGCTACTTGGGAGGCAACCCATGCATTCAACAAAGGAAGACCTAGAAAGCACTCCAATTCCAGATTTGCGTTCCTAAACTCTTCTCTTTGTTGCTATTTTGTTTCTGCCATGTTAGGTTGTTTAGTTGTTGTTTTGTTTGTTTGTTTGTTAATTGTGTGAGTCTATGCTTGAAATATTGAGGACAATGTTTGATTTAAGTGTGGGGGGGTAACTAAAGTGTTTTGATGCAAATTCGTAGGGTTTTATCCACCATAACTTCTAATGTTGTTTCTTGCTGTTTTTAAGTGTTTTTAAACTGTTTTAGTGTGTTTTGACTTAAAAATTCGAAAATCCCATAAAAATTTGAAAAATTGTTTCAAAAAACCCAAAAAGAGTTGTTTTTGTGTCTTAGGGTACCTTCCAACACAATGATGAGGATTCGGTTTGTAATTGCATGACTATTAAAGAGAGTTGTAAGCATGGATGAAAGTTTGATTTACTCTTTGGCTCATGCTTGGTTGTGGTTATAACTTATGAATTCACATGCAATCATAAAAGAAAAAAATCAGTTTTTGTAACATGCTTGAAGGAAGGAACTCAAACTAACGCTACAACCTTGTGAGACTTGAGCCTAAACGTTTATTTGGAGAGTTAATAATCTGTGCATTGTTGTTTTCTAAAAGTCGTTGCATGATCTCATTATTCTTTGCTTGGTTGCTACTTAGAAGGGGTTTCATCATTTAGTTCCAAACACTAGAACTCATGCCCAATTCATTCAAAGCATGTTATTGATTTGCTTAACACATATTCAAGATGAAGTTGTGTAGTGACCACCATAGCCAAATTGCCATATTTCCCTTTTTCATTTGTTTTGTAGGATTTAACCCCGTTGAGCCTTGTGTAGCCTACTTTCTTTGTTAACCCACAATTATCCTCACCTAGCCTAGAGTAGGACCACCCATACCTTTGTTCTTGAAGCATAGTAAAAGCATAACTCAAGATGAATTCCTTTTGATCATTGCATTGCAGAAAACAAGTGTGGGGGAAGGATTCTTGATATATGGGTGTGCCAAAGTCTTGAATGAGGCACGGAAAAGAAAAGAAAAAAAAAAAAACTTCGTGGAAAATAAGAAGAAAAAAAAGAAAAGTTGTGAAAAGAATGAAAAAGGAGTTGAAAAGATGTGAAAAAGTGTTCTCAAGTGTTGTTTGTTGAAGGAAGGGTCCAAAACATTGAATTCGGCCATAATTGATTGCTTGAACCTTCCCTTTGAGTTTAAAAGTTGATTTCGGCATTCTAAGGAGAATTCTAAGTTCAATTTCATTATATTGCTTACTATTGCTTTAAAGAACGTTTGTTTTCCCTATCCTTTCGTTGTTAGCCAACTCCCCAAGCCCCGTTACAACCCTTGACTTTAATCTTGAGTGTTGTGTGTTTCAATTTGTGGAGTTTGAATTTGGTTTGAGCATATGGTGTCACTGGTTCTCGCATCTAAGTAGTAGCGTTCCATTCATGAGATCATATCTAAACATGTTATTAACTCCGGAAATTGCGTTCTTTGTTATACATATATGTGAGCATTCGTTTTTATATTTACATCAATCTTCTCACATATAACTAAGTGTAGGGTGTGTAGTTAGAAAATCTGAGTGAAAATAGAGTGCATATCTTGTAAGGAATTGAGGAAATTCTCTAAGGCATGTTACTACATTCAAAACATCGTTTTAAGTGGTTATTTGTGAACTAGTAAGTAGTGACTATGATTAAGCATGTGCTCGAGTGTAAAGATGGCTAAAATCTGTGGGAATAATGATTTTTAACATGTCATGTGCATTGGAAATCCCTGAGACGATTGTTGGAAGGTTTAGGTTGTGTTTTACTTCTTTAGTGTCGTTTTGTTTGTTTGTTTTCGTTTTGTTTTGCTCGAGGACTAGCAAGAGCTAAGTGTGGGGGAATTTGATAGGGGCATATCTATGCACCTTAGTTTAGCTTGTTCTTGTGCATTTATAGTGTTTTTGTTGGAAATGTGCCCTAAAACCAATCATATGATGATACTTTACGGACATTTCAAACTAATGTAGTTTAAATGTAAAGGGCAAAGATTATTGTTTGAGCCGTCTCATATAAATGTTATATGCTTAAACGATAAGTCCAAGGAATATGTGATTGGAAGAATGCGATCTAAAGAAGTTAGATTCATGAGACCATTCTTTCGTTGACACATCCTAAACGTTCCTGATCATAGGATTGTCAATTGGGCATTGACAGTCCGTTAAGATCAGTACGTGCTATGTCTTCTCTCAGGGAGAGTGACTAGTCTCGAGTCATTGGTGTGTGTGACATCAAGACAAGTACGTAGGTGCTCAATAGAGAATGAGTTCACTGAACACGATCAACGAAGAGTTCTCATATTCATGTCACATGAGAACTCATGGTTGGGATAATGCAAATTAGTCTTTTGACCTGAGGCATCACAGTTGTCTTGTGGTTAGGTCCTTAATCTTTGATTATGTCAAAGTCACTCCATCAGGAGGGTGTCCACGGCATCGTTGGGGTTAAGCCACTTAGCCATTTAGGTAAGTGAATGCGCAACAAGGGATCTCTAACCTTCAAACTGTTTGAGGGAGAATACTCTATGATATGATTTAGAATCTCTGGCCAGAGTATGAATGAGATGTTGGAATGCGTTCCAGATCACATTCAAGGTAATCATATAAGCACAAGACTCACATTGGATAGTAGACATGAATAAACTATCAAACCAAACAATGTGGTCAAGAGTATTGTATTAGAGAAAGACCGTATTGCATTTGTAATCCTAAAACTGAATAGGTTCTCCACCTCTTCTGATTAGCTTGGGTAACCATGACATGCTGCTAGGCGTCAACCATGGTTTGTGGAAGCCCTAAAAGTGTATTATCACTAACGGGAGAATTGAAAGTAAGTTCCAATTCACAATCGATTTGAAAGAGTTTGAATCGCCCACTGCCTCGCTAAAAGGAACCTAATGGATCGTACACCGTGTAAGGTAAAGATTGAAGATTCAACGGAGATGAGTAAGAATAATTAAATGGTTTAATTATTTATGGCAAGGATTAATTAATATGTTAATTAATCAAACGAATAAGTTCGTTAAAGACCTCGGGATAGTTTTGGACCTTAAGGCCCAATGGGCTTCGAACGTCAAGTCCATTGACTTAAGTTGTATGACAACTTAATGAATAATGATTCACAAAGGCCCAAATAGCCCAATAAATCCCCTTAAATTCGGCCATTTAGAGGAGGGTAGTGAACTTGGCTTAATTGCAAGTTTGCCACTCCATTGTGAGGTGGTATAAAGACATCTTTATAGCCATTTCATCCTTAGGGTTTTCTAAGGAGTAAAGATGAGAACAAACTCTCCTTTCTCTCTAGAAATGGCCGGCCACCTTGAGGAAAAACATCTAGCAATCTTACTTCCTTAAGGTCACTCATTTCTTCTCCAATCTTACCTTGGTGTGGAGACTTAGAGGTTCTCAATTTTGGGAACTTTGAGAAACCTTTTCATTCATCCAAATCCATGGATCTAAGATGCAAGGAATGAAGGCCCTCTCTTTGGGTGATTAGCCTTTGCTTATGCAAAGAGGAATCTACAAAGGTATTGATTTCTCAACTCACTTTATTTTGAGTTGAGTCTTGGTTCACCTATCTACTAGGCTTCGAAGTTCATGGGTTAAGTTTTGTTTTTGAGTGCATATAAACATGATTCCGCCTTTTAATTGTTAATTGCATGTTGTTGATGTTGCTCAAATGAACTTGTTTTTCACAAATTTTCCTTCAAGTGGTATCAGGGCCTAGGTCTAGTAGTTGGTGAATCCTTTTGGATTTTGTAGTTCATAGTTTGTGATTTGAATGTTGTAATTGTTACAAGCTTTATTCTTGCTTTTTTGAATGTAAATTTTGTTAGAAAATTTGCCATCTCAAATGTTGTAGATGTAGTTCATATGAGCATGAATTTTGGAGCTAAAATTTGGTGCCATGTTTTTGGGGAAATTCGGCCAAATCCAAAGGGTGGATTTTTGGGTTCTTGTTTGACTTGTTAAAAGTGTTTTAAAGTGACTTTTGGAACCCCTATGTACCCTAGTATGGTTGTATGTTATTTCCCTTAAGTTTGAGTGGTTTTGGGATGTTTTTGGGTGAAGAATGTTCATGGAGCTCTTATGGGTTTTCATGAATGTTCTTCATTGTTCTTGATATGTTCTTGCCAAGAACAAAAGGTTTGGTGTTTTGATTTATTTCATAAAGTTTTTGTTTTGAAATATTTCTTATGTTTAAATATATTAGATATTTATTTTGAAAAGTTAAAGAAATTTTAGTGGGTAGGTGTGTAATGATTTATTCCATTTCACCCACCCCACTTACAAAAACTTTGAAATTTTTTTTTAATACTTTGCTTCAAAACCGGCCACCCTACTCAATTAGGGTCCTTGTGGGGCTTTTATGCAATTACATAAAGTTTTGATACTTTTGTGTATTTGTAATTTGACCCAAAAGTTTACGTTTTTACGTAAAGGTCCAAAATCACTAAAAGGACAAATTGTTTTGCTCCTTTAATGAAGTTTTAGCTTTTGTGGAAATTTTTTGGGTTCTAGTTGTAATTACATGAAGTAGTGGACTTTTGTGTTTTTACAAAGTGACCCCAAAAGTTTAAGTTTTGCAAAATGGCCCAAAAGTTGAGGTCATAGCATTTTGGCCCAAAACAAAATGAGAACAAAAATTGTTTTGTCTCTTTAAATGAGAATTGGATTTTCATTTCATTTAGCTCCATTTAAATCAATTCTATGGATACAAAAACCAAATGAAAATGTTGCATTCAAGTTTAATTAGTTAAAGCGTTAATTAATTAAAGAAAGGGTGATTATGAACCTAAGCCTACTATAATTGAGCTATGTGAAAGGCCGTTTCAAATTTGTTTGAACCATGGGAATGTGTAGATTAAATTTTGGTTGTAATTTGATATGATCAATTGTTGTAAAAGAGCATAAGCTCTTCTTTACTTTAAAGTAATTTGATTTGATCAATTGTTGTAAAAGAGCATAAGCTCTTATTTACTTTGAAGTACTCCTTTCTTGTTTTATTCGATATGCATGAAATTGGAGTAGTTGGGTCCAACGCCCAATAAGACAACACGCCTTAATGTGATTAAATGCGTAACTAAAATCAATCACCATCCCTAGACCGAGATTCAACACTAGGCTCGTGTTGAATCGAATCAAAGGTTCATAGTCATCCTAAGGCCCTAAGGCAACTATATAGTCCATCAATGAATGCAAATCTTATGTTAGTAGTACCATATAGTCTTGCTTTAAAAACCGTTTTAAAAGCATAGTGGGAGTATTATATACTACTAAATCAATCATATGGACCAATAGTTGTAATAGGACCAAAATGTTTTAATTGGATTAAAATGTATGTTTATATGTGATGAGACCTAAAACCCTCAAACCATTATTAGGTTGATAAGCGAGAGATGCTTTGAATATCTCTTCGTGGCCTTCCACCGTGGTAGGCTCCAATCGTTTGTGACTTGTACACCGGCTTCACCCTATCATGGGGGAGTACAAAGTGCATGCTTACACTCAGGAGGAGTCTATACGCATATGATGAGGTGAGTGTAGGCAACGAGGATGGCCAACATCATATCATTGTGAGGCTATTCTTGAACCCCTTCATGAACTAAGCATGGTGGGAATAACTTAACTAAGTGCAATGGCGCCGATATCATATCATTGTGAGGCAACATTCTCTAGAGGCCAAATAAGATGGGTTCTTACATTAGATGTAAATGAGTAAGCGTACTCTCTCATTATTATTTTTGCTAGCCAACATCATATCATTGTGAGGTGGGCTTGGTAATAGTGAGCCTCCCATACCCTACTAAGAGTTTTCTCCAAAACTCTCGAATTCCGATGAGGGATATGGAATTTGCCAAAAATAGTGGGTGGTGCTATTTTGATTTAAAGACCCGGATCAAATAGCTTAAAATCAATCAATTTATATTCATTATGTATTTGTTTACCAATATATTTGCAAACGCTATCCAAAACTTGACAAAGAAAAGCCGAATGCTTTAATTTCCGGACTTAGTTCTACAATCCCATAGATTGTCTTTAATGGCTTGTAGATGTAACTAAGTAGTCTCATCCTCACAATCTTCCTATTGATAATGTATCAATGGAAGAACATGTTAGATAAGTCTATCATAAAGAGGACAACGCAAACACTAGTGCTTGTTTCTTTGTTACATGAACAAGGAACTTGAGAAGAAAGCACAAGGGCATGGACACTTTATGTGTCATGATTCTTCACTTACAAATTGTTGTATGAAGAAATGAGAGTTGCCTTGAACAACTCTTGAAAGTTTGTTATTATGTTTAGAACATAATGGTTGGTTGACAAAAATAGTCCATTTATATGGACTTATGATGATTTTGAATCATTGAGTGTTGAAGTGTTAAAACACTTAACGAGACGGAAACTAGGCAAGGACTTCACCTTTGTGTCCCTATCCTAATGGTTCACTAAGTTTATTGTAAACTATATAGTGAACAATAACTGCACACTCTCCAAATCGTTTGACGTGTATAACACATTTGAAATAAGTTTCAAGAGAGATAGTGGGAGTTTAGGGACCATGACTATTGTAGTCAAAAGGGAAGTCAAATGAAGAAGGCAAAATAACTCCAAGGGAACAAACTTTCTTTATGAAAGGATGGACATTGGAAGGGGTATTTGCAAGAAATGTCTTGCAAGTGTCAAGAACACACCTTTCGAAGGTGTTGTAAAATGTTCTTGAAAAGTTCATAACAGTTGGATCTTCTACTTGAATGCATGATTCTGTATTAGTAACTATGTTTTACAATTGTTGTAAAATGTGCTAATAAGAAGTAGAAGATTAATGAGAGAAGAGAAAGTACTTCACATTCCAAACGTGAATCGAATATAGATCTCTGCGAGAGCGGATTGTACTTACTTCCTCATATGAACTACCAAAGAAATTGGAAAGACCAAAGATTGTCTTTATGTTCCAATTTTAAGGAAATTAATTGTCTCTATAGTAGAGATGATGTGGTAGTTTAACTGTTTAGAATACGATGATGCTTAAAACCCAAAAGGTTGCAAGGTAGTGACTAATCCCAACTGAGTTGTGATAACTCTAAAACATAAGTTACGAGTTGGTCATAGATGGATGCTTTGGATCGTTAGATCCGGATCCAATACCTTCTTGTTATATTGTATAGAGGCGAAATGTTCGAATCTTTATTCTTTTGGAAAGAAGAAAGAATCACAAAGTTGTTAAGGATAATTCACTTAGATGTTAGTGGCACTTGTCCACAACATAATACTACTCATGTTTTATGACATTCACCGAAGATCACTCTCGGTTGGACTATAGTTTATTTTGAATAAACACAAGTCCGAATACTTTGTAAAAGATTTCAAAGAATTCAAGAAATGTAAGTTGATGAGTAAGACGTCTAAAGTATTTACCTCCTTGGATTTGATCCAAGGAAAGATAAAACTTTAGATGAGTTTCCTTGAAAGATATCAAGGAAAATAGCATCATAAGATAATGAATTTCTCCATTAGGAGAAGAACGAACTTGAATAAAATTTTGTTCGTTGGATGTTATCTATTACCCATATATAGGATATATATACTTCTAAAACAATATGATTGTCAATTAGAAGATCTTCCAAAATTTTCATAACTCCATAAGATGTAGTTGGAAAGAAAGACAAATCTTAAACATGTTAAGATTTGGGGTTGTGTGCTAATAAGCAATATTTGTTTGATATGATCAACAAATATAACAACCTAGTTCCTACACCACAAGCTCCAAGGTAGTCGAGAAGGATTTATAAATCATCTCAGTTGAATGGTTTGAACTTTATGACTATGTCATAGAGTTACACCTCTTAATTCGAAAGAAATAAGAATGAAAATCCTTATGACTACACTTAGTGGGAGCTATAAGCATCTTATGAGAAAAAGGATCAAATCGTTTGATTTCTCATAAAGATGTAAATGAATCTTTTGTTTACTAGGTTTACAAAAGATTAGTGGGAGTTAATCATATTCCTAAATTTGAATATATATATACATGATATATATATTAATTTTGAAAATGAAAGGAATTCTTCATCGTTAAAGTTATGACTTTAAACATTCTATAATGATAGAATGTATATGGGAGACATAGTCTACATACATGGGATGGAAATCTATAATGATAGATTTCAAGATATAATTGGATTATATCAATCCCTAAAATAGACAAGAGATGCTAGGAAGTTTCTCATATGATGATAAACTTCAATTAGAATGACAATTCTAGTAAGACTAGGAAGTTGTTCTTCTCAAAGGGAATGTACCCTTTGACTCCCAAAGAAATAAATAGAATCCTTTATGCATACGCAGAAAGGTGATTGATGTATTTCATATTGTATGAAAACATTGATATAAGTTGTACCTAGAACGATACAAGATGATATCAGTGCAAGCCCAGGATCAGAACCATGGCAACTGTCAAGTGAATCCTTAGGTATTTAAGAAATACTAAGGATGGGTTCCTCAAGAATGAGGAAGAATTAGAGTAACGTAATGGAAGCGTAAATGTATTAGATTATGAATCTAATCCATCATAGAATATCTCTTCATTATGAATGAAGTGATAATGAGATATCTCTTTATTATGACTAAAGAGATATTTGGGTGGAAACGTTAAAAGTAATGACTTTAATGTGTTCCATCATGTATGCAAAATATATTGCCATATAGAAGCTTACAACATTGTTGTTTGGATGGGAAAGTTCATTTATGAACTCTCCATTCGGTTCCAACCAGAAAGTGTATGACACTAATGGGGCGATAGCTCAAGCCAGGGAATCAAGGTCTCATCAAGGTCCGAACTCAAATGAGAGACTGAACCACATGATTGAGAATCATGTATAATGGTGACGTCGTTATTCTCAAGGTTGCTTCTATGGATAACATATAGATATCCATTGTTTAGGCCTACTACTCAGCCATTTATGAAATGAATTACAGAAGAGGTATCATCACTGATGACTAAGCTGATTGGCTCTAGTGCAAGTGGGAGATTGTTGGAAATGTGCCCTAAAACCAATCATATGATGATACTTTACGGACATTTCAAACTAATGTAGTTTAAATGTAAAGGGCAAAGATTATTGTTTGAGCCGTCTCATATAAATGTTATATGCTTAAACGATAAGTCCAAGGAATATGTGATTGGAAGAATGCGATCTAAAGAAGTTAGATTCATGAGACCATTCTTTCGTTGACACATCCTAAACGTTCCTGATCATAGGATTGTCAATTGGGCATTGACAGTCCGTTAAGATCAGTACGTGCTATGTCTTCTCTCAGGGAGAGTGACTAGTCTCGAGTCATTGGTGTGTGTGACATCAAGACAAGTACGTAAGTGCTCAATAGAGAATGAGTTCACTGAACACGATCAACGAAGAGTTCTCATATTCATGTCACATGAGAACTCATGGTTGGGATAATGCAAATTAGTCTTTTGACCTGAGGCATCACAGTTGTCTTATGGTTAGGTCCTTAATCTTTGATTATGTCAAAGTCACTGCATCAGGAGGGTGTCCACGGCATCGTTGGGGTTAAGCCACTTAGCCATGGAGGCAAGTGAATGCGCAACAAGGGATCTCTAACCTTCAAACTGTTTGAGGGAGAATACTCTATGATATGATTTAGAATCTCTGGCCAGAGTATGAATGAGATGTTGGAATGCGTTCCAGATCACATTCAAGGTAATCATATAAGCACAAGACTCACATTGGATAGTACACATGAATAAACTATCAAACCAAACAATGTGGTCAAGAGTATTGTATTAGAGAAAGACCGTATTGCATTTGTAATCCTAAAACTGAATAGGTTCTCCACCTCTTCTGATTAGCTTGGGTAACCATGACATGCTGCTAGGCGTCAACCATGGTTTGTGGAAGCCCTAAAAGTGTATTATCACTAACGGGAGAATTGAAAGTAAGTTCCAATTCACAATCGATTTGAAAGAGTTTGAATCGCCCACTGCCTCGCTAAAAGGAACCTAATGGATCGTACACCGTGTAAGGTAAAGATTGAAGATTCAACGGAGATGAGTAAGAATAATTAAATGGTTTAATTATTTATGGCAAGGATTAATTAATATGTTAATTAATCAAACGAATAAGTTCGTTAAAGACCTCGGGATAGTTTTGGACCTTAAGGCCCAATGGGCTTCGAACGTCAAGTCCATTGACTTAAGTTGTATGACAACTTAATGAATAATGATTCACAAAGGCCCAAATAGCCCAATAAATCCCCTTAAATTCGGCCATTTAGAGGAGGGTAGTGAACTTGGCTTAATTGCAAGTTTGCCACTCCATTGTGAGGTGGTATAAAGACATCTTTATAGCCATTTCATCCTTAGGGTTTTCTAAGGAGTAAAGATGAGAACAAACTCTCCTTTCTCTCTAGAAATGGCCGGCCACCTTGAGGAAAAACATCTAGCAATCTTACTTCCTCAAGGTCACTCATTTCTTCTCCAATCTTACCTTGGTGTGGAGACTTAGAGGTTCTCAATTTTGGGAACTTGGAGAAACCTTTTCATTCATCCAAATCCATGGATCTAAGATGCAAGGAATGAAGGCCCTCTCTTTGGGTGATTAGCCTTTGCTTATGCAAAGAGGAATCTACAAAGGTATTGATTTCTCAACTCACTTTATTTTGAGTTGAGTCTTGGTTCACCTATCTACTAGGCTTTGAAGTTCATGGGTTAAGTTTTGTTTTTGAGTGCATATAAACATGATTCCGCCTTTTAATTGTTAATTGCATGTTGTTGATGTTGCTCAAATGAACTTGTTTTTCACAAATTTTCCTTCAGTTTTTCCTTAGTAAAGTAGTCTTTTAAGCTAGTTTTATGTATTTTCAGGATTTAAGGGCAAAGTATGCAAAAGGATGTATTTTGGAGCCTTTTGGAGCAAATTAGAGCTTGGAATGGATATCATATGCTTGGAGCGAAGAGGATGGACGAAATTAAAGACTTGAAGATGATGTTTCCTACTCAAACAAGGTTTCCTACTTGAAGTAGGAAAGTTAAATCCCAATGGCCTCAAGTTGCAGCAACAAAGAAGTTTTGCAAGTGATAGGAGCATATTTGGGCGACTTACTTAGCTTGTTTTCGTGCATTTATATTGTTAATTCATAGTTGTTTTAGTAGTTTAAGCCATTTTCGTGTGTTTTTAGGTTCATATGGCTAAGGAAGCAAAAAGATGCATTTTGGAGCATTTTGGAGCAAAATTGGACTTGGAATGGATAGCTTATGTTTGGAGCAAAAGGAATGGACGAAATTGAACAGCCAACACATGCAATCATTCACACCAAAACCTTTCACATGCTTTCCCAACAAATAAAACAGCCAACACATGCACTCCCTTTAATTAATTCAACCTAGCTGTCAAAGCACATGCACAATCACCCTTCATTCCAGCCATTCCACATGCATTTCCAACCCACATGCACCCTTTAATCATTCAACCATGCAGCCACACATTCACCCACATGCATTCCCCTTTTAATCCACATGCTCTTCCATTTCAGATTGCATTCCCACTCACCACAAATCAGCCACATGCATTCACTCTTCATAAATCAGCCACATGCATTCATCATCATAACCTAGCTGTCATGTTCCCTCTCCCATCCATTCATCTCCCTATATAAACCATACACACTTCACACAACATTCCATTCACTCTTCCATATTCCAGAAATTCGTCAAAACCTCTCCACACCCTTGCAGCAGCCACCAAAACACTTTTTTCCTCCATTGCAGCCACACCAACCACTCCCCATCCATTCATACACAAAACCTATCATTCTACATCATCCATAATCCCCAAAACTCACCTTAGACCTTGTGCAGCAACAAAGAGGAAGAGAAGAGGGCTTAAACGTTCATACAATTCAAGTTTGAGTTGTTGGAATGTTTAGGTGTTTCTTTGATTTCAATGTTTAATTTCAATACTCTTTGTTTTGTACGAATGAGGAATGGAAGAGAAGAGGGCCTAAACGTTCATACAATTCAAGTTCGAGTTGTTGGAATGTTTAGGTGTTTCTTTGATTCTCTTTGTTTTGTACGTATGAGGAACTAAACCCCCCCTTGGCTAGGGGGGATTTGAAATATATGTTTATGCTTGCATTTTGATTTGATTACTTCTAATTGCGTTTCATAAGTTGTGGATTCAATTCGTTTAACTGTTTGATTGATAACTTATTTAGGTATGTTTATTGAGAGTGCACACTTAATTTTCATGCATGAATTTGACGCTAGAATATAAGTGAGTTTCACCTAATAGTTACGAACTTATATTCACAAGTAGTGGAGGTTGCTTATAAACAATCGCGTTAAACAAATTATTGGCATAAGTTTCATGCAATCATAGTAACGAATGTCCCGTCAACACTTATAATTTTCATAGAGCGTAATGATTCTTGCTTGTATCTCTATTATGCAATCATGTAGGGGACTTGTGGGGAATGTTTTGGGTTGTCGTATGCAATCATCCAATTCAATAACGTTAGGAAGATTTGAAGGTTAATTAGTGCATCACGGTTAACTTGGAGTGTTGAGAAATAATGATTTATTGAAATGCAATTGGAAATCATTTTATTATGCAAGTGTAACATGTGTGGAGAAGAACCTTCTAGCTAGCATTCATCCATTCATTTTCATCGCATTCATATTTACATTCTGTCTAGTTTATTAAACTTGTTTCGTTATTTCAATTTTCGTCAAATTAAAATCCCCCTTTACTTTATTGTCTAATTTAGTTAGAAAGTGTCTTAGTTTGTGTTTATAAGAGTTTTGAGTCATTTTGTTACACAAATTCGTCCAAATTTGTGTTTGTGCTCAAATCTGCCCAGAACGTGGTTTTTAGGCAGATTTGAGTGTGTTTGTGTTGTTTTGAGTCTTTTGGTTTGTTTTAGTGTTTTAAAGTTTAGTTTTGCATTCTTTGAGTCTAGTATAGTGTTTTATATTGTTATTTTACGTTTGAATCAAGCCATAATCTTAAATTCGTCCAACATTGGGTTTAAGGTCAGAAACTGCCTAGTTAGTGTTTTTAGGCAGTTTTGAGTCTTTTGAACTTGTTTTGAGTCCTTTCAGTCTTTGTGAACGTTTTTAACTTTGTTTTTATGTTTTTGAGTCAAATCCAAGTGATTAACAATCCCTCCTAATCCCCGGTCCAGAACGATCCCTACTTATACTTATACTACAATTGTCAAAAAGAGGGTTTAATTTGTGTGCGTATAAATATCGCATCAGCAAGTCCAAGAAGGAGAAGAATTCCAAGATGAAGAAGGATTAGCTTTCCTAATCCTATTGCACAAGGTTTTCAGCCACAAAGAGGAGTCCTAAACACTTTAGGACACCTTATCCTAATCCTATAGGGATGCCATGCACTTTACCTTATCTTGGAGGGTTTCTAGAAGCCTTAGATGCCCTATCCTATCTTTGCCGTGGGTTTTATCCAACTCCCCTTAGTTTTTAGGCTTTCTAGAAGCCCTAACATTATCCCTAAGAAGGTGCCGCACCCTTATCTCAAATTCCCTACAAATCTGGCACTTAAATCATGATTCTAGGAACCTTATCTTATCTCCTACAAAGGTGGCGCCCCAAATCCTTCTAGAAGTGCCAATTTCTGCCACAAAACAATTTGTTTCTAGAACCCTAAAAATCTGGCGCCTCTATTCCTTTTCCTTTGGGGTTTCCTACCTTCTAGATGGCCTATTCCTGATGGGTTTTGATTTCCTTGTCATCTTCAAATACTTAGTCCTTTTCCTTGCTGATTGAGAGGGATTTTGCACTATAAATAGACCCCTTTGCCGCACCAATTGATCATCATTCACTCCTCCACATTCAGAAATTCGCCAGAAATACATTCCCAACCCTTTGCCGCAGCCATCCTTCACCATTCTCCATATTTTCCCACCTTGCCGCACTCCCCATCCCTCCTAAACACTACCCTACCATCACACATCCATTCCTCCATACAAATACCAACCAAAAACCTGTCCTTAGACCTTGTGCCGCAACAAAGAGGAGGAGAAGAGGGCTTGGACGTTCATGCAATTCAAGTTCGAGTTGTTGGAGTTTTTAGGTGTTTCCTCTCCTTTGATTTCAATGGTTAAATTTACTTTTCTTTGTCTTGTACGTATGAGGAGCTAAACCCCCCCTTGGCTAGGGGGGGATTCGAAACCATGATCATGCTTGCTATATGATTTGATTACTTCTAATTGCGTTTCATAAGTTGTGAATTCAATTCACTTATCTATTTGAATTAAATTGATTTATGTGTGTTGGTTGAGAGTGCACGCTTAATTATCATGCGTAAATCTAATGCTAGGATATAAGGAAGTTTCACCTAATCGTTACAAACTTATATTCACAAGTAGTAAAAGTTGATGATCTCAATTGCGTTAAGTAAATTCTTGGCATAAGTTTCATGCAATTCATAGTAACGAGTGCTTCGTCAATGCTTATGGTTTTCAAAGAACTTAATGATTCTTGCTTGTATCTCTATTATGCAATTCATGTAGGGAACTTGTGGGGAATGCTTTGGGTTGTGATGCGAGATTTATACGCACACAAATTAAACCCTCTTTTCGTCAAATTGTAGTATATGTATAAGTAGGGATCGTTCTAGACCGGGGATTAGGAGGGATTGTTAACCACTTGGATTTGACTCAAAAACGTAAAATAACAATATAAAACACTATACTAGACTCAAAGAATGCAAAACTAAACTTTAAAACACTAAAACAAACCAAAAGACTCAAACATCACCCAAAACACTCAAAACAGCCTTAAAATCACTTTCTGGGCAGTTTTGAGCACTTTGGTGAATTTGGACGAATTTTGGGAAATAAATTGAATCAAAACACTTTAAAACATAAACTAAACAAAGTCTAAACACTAAAGAACAAGAAAGTAAAGGGGGGTTTTAAATTGACGAGAATTGAAATAACGAAAGAAGTTAATAAACTAGACAGAATGTAAAGATGAATTTGATGGAATTGAATGGATGGGAACCTAGCTAAGGGGTTCATCTCCATACATGTTATACTTGCATAATAAAATGATTTCCAATTGCATTTCAATAAACTATGATACTCAACACCCCAAGTTAACCGTGATGCACTAATTAACCTTCAAATCTTCCTAACGTTATTGAATTGGATGGGTTAGCGCATACAACAATTCAAAACATTCCCCACAAGTCCTCAACATGAATGCATAGAAGAGGTACAAGCAAGAATCATTACGCTCTATGAAAATTATTAGTGTTGACGAGGCATTCGTTACTATGATTGCATGAAACTTATGCCAAGAATTTGTTTAACGCGATTGTTTATAAGCAACCTCCACTACTTGCGAATATAAGTTCGTAACTATTAGGTGAAACTCACTTATATTCTAGCGTCATATTCATGCATGAAAATTAAGCGCGCATTCTCAATAAACATACATAAATAAGTTATCAATCAAACGGTTAAACAAATTGAATCCACAACTTATGAAACGCAATTAGAAGTAATCACATCAAAATGCAAGCATAAACATATATTTCGAATCCCCCCCTAGCCAAGGGGGGTTTAGTTGAATTTAAACATTGGAATCAAAGAAACACCTAAACATTCCAACAACTCAAACTTGAATTGTATGAACGTTTAGGCCCTCTTATCTTCCTCTTCGTTTTGTTTTCAAATTCGTCAAAATCAAAATCCCCCTTTACTTGGAGTGTCAAATTAGTTATAAATCAATTTAGTTTGTGTTTTTAAAGTATCTTGAGTCAAGTTATAACTATTTTCGTCCAAATTCTTCTCTAGTGCTCAAAACTGCTCAGAAAGTAGTTTTAAGGCAGTTTTGAGTGTTTTCTTGCTGTTTTGAGTCTTTTGGTTTGTCTTAGTGTTTTAAACTTTAGTTTTGCATTCTTTGGGTCTAGTTTGGTGTTTTATATTGTGTTTTTACGTTTTTGAGTCAAATCCAAGTGATTAACAATCCCTCCTAATCCCCGGTCCAGAACGATCCCTACTTACATTCTTCACTACAATTGATAAAAAGAGGGTTTAATTTGTGTGCGTATAACTCTCACATCAGATGGATGTAGGGGACGGCAAAGGTTGGTTTTTGGCAGAAAATATGGAGAATGGTGAAGTATGGATGTGTTAGAGAGAAGGGATGAATTTCTGGCGTGAATGGTGAATGAATGAATCCTTTGTGGCTGCAACAAGGAGGTTTATTAATAGGATTTAGGAATTAAAACCCTAGGTTATTTAGGTAGTCAGAATTTAAGTCAAAAGCTTTTAGAAATAGGAAAGAACCATCTCCCTTGCACGGCAAGGAAGAGGAAAGGTCAAGGGAGGTGCACGGCAAGGCTTGCATAGGAAATAAGTAAGTGTTTAATTCCCCAAATCAATTCTAAGAATCAGGAATTAAGTTAAATCCCTTTAGAATAGGTAATTGAAATCAGGAATTAGGGGAAAAGGGTTAAGTCTTGCGGCAAAGGGAGGAAAAGAAGGGGAAAGTGCAAAACTTGCAGATTTTGAGAGAGAAAAGGAAGGTAAGGTGCGGCACAATTTAGGACATGTCTAGGGCTTCTAGAACATGTGATTTAGGTAACCAACATTATTTGGAAACTGATGTGAACCCAACTTACCTTTGGTGGCCGAATGGGATGCATTGGATGAATTTTGGTCCTTTTGGGCTTGCGGCAATGGAAGTTGTGTCCTTGCCGTGGGCTTGTTTGCAGCCTCCTCGTCATGTTGCAACGTCTCGTCTTCAATTTAGACTCTAGGACTTAATTTGGACGAAAATACACTTGGTTTTGACTCTAAAGACTCAAAAAGACTCTTTTGGACAGATTTGGAACAAATAAGAAAGGGGGTTTTGATTTTGAAAGGGCGTCGTTCAGAAATCGAAGGGGCGCCTGCTCAGAAATCGAAGAGGCGTCGTTCTGATATCGAAGAGACATTTGTCGACAAGGGTAAAAGAACAGTACCACCACTTGATATTATCTCTATATATGTCGACCTTCGTCTTTTATGGCAAGGCAAACCTGAAGAAAATGCCCAACTCTCCCTCACCTCTGAGGGCGCACTCCCAGCAAAGCCTTTCGAAATACTCAATTCTTTCTTCTTCCCCAAAGATGATACCAGATGCCTGGAGTACAGATGACCCAGGAGGAAATGGCGGATTGAAGTGTGCTGATTCATTCACCGCTTCTTCAAAAGCAAAGGTATCTCATATCATCAAGGTCAAAAGCAAAAGTATCTCATATCATGCTCTTTCCCTGTCTTTTTCTTTGTCCTTGTTCTTACTCGCATGGCAAAGTAAAAGAAGCAATCAGCCGGCACTTGGAGTCAGTCTTCCGATCTGGAGCCAACTGCCTGGAATCTATTCCTGATTGCTTACCTAGCGTTGCTCTTGAGTAGTCATCTTCAACGGTTGATACACTTCCAGAGAAGGGACCACTTCTGCAAAGTGGAGCGAGTAAGGCAAGTGAAAATGATACATTGAAGCATGTGGAGACAAACTTAGGCTGAGTTATCCTCCAACCCTTTTCAATACGAATTGGAAAGATTGAACAAAGAAACAGACCAAAGGAGTAAGCTCAGACCTTCGGGGGAGACCAACTGAATCCTGCTGCCCAGTTCAAGAGTAACACAAAGGAAAATCAATGATGGGCGGAAACCAGTTCAAGAGTAAGCCTGTGGAGTCACTATGATCAAAGCCTCAATGCAATTACCAAGGAGAAGAGGGAATTTACACTCCATAACCAGATTTGCGTCCCTAAACTCTTCTCTTTGTTAATTACATTCTGCCATGTTTAGTATGTTTAAGTGCTTTTTGTGTGTTTACTTATGATTTGTGTGAATCTATGCTTAAAACATTGAGGACAATGTTTGATTTAAGTGTGGGGGGGTAACTAAGTATATTTATGCAAATTCGTGGGATTTTATCACCCATAACTTCAAATGTTGTTCCTTGCTGTTTTAAGGTGTTTTTAAATTGTTTTAGAGTGTTTTAGTGTGTTTTGTTTTATAACTCCGAAAATCACATAAAAATTTGAAAAAAATGTTTTGAAAAGCCTAAAAAGAGTGTTTTGAGTCGTTTTTGTGTGTTTGTGTCTTAGGGTATCTTCCAACAAAATGAAAAGGATTTGGTTTGTAATTGCATGACTGTTAAAGAGAATTATAAACATGGATGAAAGTTTGATTTACTCTTGGTATATGCTTGGTTATGGTTATAATGTATGACTTCACATGTAATCATAAAAGAAAAATTCGTTTTAGTAACATGCTTGAAGGAAGGAACTCAAACATGTGCGGAAACCAGTTCAAGAGTAAGCCTGTGGAGTCACTATGATCAAAGCCTCAATGCAATTACCAAGGAGAAGAGGGAATTTACACTCCATAACCAGATTTGCGTCCCTAAACTCTTCTCTTTGTTAATTACATTCTGCCATGTTTAGTATGTTTAAGTGCTTTTTGTGTGTTTACTTATGATTTGTGTGAATCTATGCTTAAAACATTGAGGACAATGTTTGATTTAAGTGTAGGGGGGTAACTAATGTTGTTAATGCAAATTCGTGGGATTTTATCACCCATAACTTCAAATGTTGTTCCTTGCTGTTTTAAGGTGTTTTTTTTTAAATTGTTTTAGAGTGTTTTAGTGTGTTTTGTTTTATAACTCCTAAAATCACATAAAAATTTAAAAAAAAATGTTTTGAAAAGCCTAAAAAGAGTGTTTTGAGTCGTTTTTGTGTGTTTGTGTCTTAGGGTACCTTCCAACACAATGATAAGGATTTGGTTTATAATTGCATGACGGTTAAAAAGAGTTATTAACATAGAGAAAAGTTTGATTTACTCTTGGTATATGCTTGGTTATGGTTATAATGTATGACTTCACATGCAATCATAAAAGAAAAATTCGTTTTTGTAACATGCTTGAAGGAAGGAACTCAAACAAACGCTACAACCCTGTGAGACTCGAGCCATTACCTTCTTTGGAGAGTTATTTTCTGTGATTCTTTGTTTTCTAAAGTTGTTGTATGATCTCATTATTCCTTGCTTGGTTGCTACTTAGAATGCAAGTGTATCATGATAGAACTAAATGCTAGAACTTATATCCGTTTCATTCAAAGCATGATATTGGTTGCATAACATACAATAAGATGAAGTTGTTAGTCAAGCCAAAGCCAAAAAGCCTATCCCTTTTCACATGTATTGTAGGATTACCCCTTTTGAGCCTTTTCAAGCTTATTTTCTTTGTTAACCCCTTGTTCTTAAAGGATAGTGAAGCATGACTTAGAATGAACTCCTTTTGATCAATATACTGCAGAAAATAAGTGTGGGGGAAGATAATAGGGCACGGCCAAAGAATGAAATAAAAAAAAAAAAAAAAAAAAGAGTTGAAAAATAAGTGAGAATGATCTCACAAGCATTGGTTATTGAAGGAAGGGTCCAAAAGAGTGAATTTGACCCTAGTTGTTGCATGAATCTTCCCTTGTGTTTAAAAGTTGATTTCTGCCATTAAAAGTGAGTTTAAGTGTCAATTTCAATACTTCGCTTCCTATTACTTTAAGAACCTTTGTTTTACTTTACCTTTCTTTGTTAAACCATTACCCTTAGCCCCGTTACAACCCTCAACTTCTATCTTGATGTTTATGTATTCAATATGTGGAGTTTGGAATTGATATGAGCTTATGGTGTCACTGGTTCTCGCTTCTAAGTAGTAGCATTCCATTCATGAGATCATATTCATGTCATTATCGTAAATCCAGAAAATGCTTTCTTTGATATAACATATGTGAGTGTTAGAATTCATATTTACATCAATCTTCTCACATATAACTAGTGTAGGGTGTGTAGTCAGAAAATCTGTGTGAAAAACGAGTGCATATCTTGTAAGGATTTGAGCAAATTCTCTAAGGCATGTTACTTCATTAAAAACATGGTTTTAAATGCTTAATTGTGAAATAGTATGTGGTGACTATGATTAAGAATGTATTCAAGTGTGAAGATGACTAAAATCTATGGGACTAATTGATGCGGGATTTATACGCACACAAATTAAACCCTCTTTTCGTCAAATTGTAGTAAGTATGTAAGTAGGGATCGTTCTAGACCGGGGATTAGGAGGGATTGTTAACCACTTGGATTTGACTCAAAAACGTAAAAACAAAGTAAAAAATGTTCACAAAGACTCAAAGGACTCAAACAAGTTCAAAAGACTCAAATCTTCCTAACGTTATTGAATTGGATGGGTTAGCGCATACAACAATTCAAAACATTCCCCACAAGTCCTCAACATGAATGCATAGAAGAGATACAAGCAAGAATCATTACGCTCTATGAAAATTATAAGTGTTGACGAGGCATTCGTTACTATGGATTGCATGAAACTTATGCCAAGAATTTGTTTAACGCGATTGTTTATAAGCAACCTCCACTACTTGTGAATATAAGTTCATAACGATTAGGTGAAACTTACTTATATTCTAGCATCATATTCATGCATGAAAATTAAGCGCGCATTCTCAATAAACATACATAAATAAGTTATCAATCAAACGGTTAAACAAATTGAATCCACAACTTATGAAACGCAATTAGAAGTATTCAAATCAAAATGCAAGCATAAACATATATTCGAATCACCCCCTAACCAAAACAAAGAGAATCAAAGAAACACCTAAACATTCCAACAACTCAAACTTGAATTGTATGAACGTTTAGGCCCTCTTATCTTCCATTCCTCATTCGTACAAAACAAAAAGCATTGAAATTAAACATTGAAATCAAAGAAACAACTAAACATTCCAACAACTCAAACTTGAATTGTATGAACGTTTAGGCACTCTTCTCTTCCTCTTCGTTGTAGCACAAGGTCTAGGGATAGTTTGATGGTGTGAATGGTATGGGGAGTGGTGGAGGAATGGAAGAGGAGTGGTGGAATATGGAAGGATGGTGTTTGGATTCTAAGGGAGGGCACGGCACAAAAGAGTTTTGATGTCTACATTCTGAAATGTGGAAGGATTTATGAATGGAATGGATGGACTTTGTGAAGGGCACGGCCCCAAGGGACCAATTTCTGTTGTGAAATGAATTGTCTATGAATGAGTATTTATAGGTGAAATGGGGGGAACATGACAGCTAGGTTGCATGTGCACATGTTGGTTGAATGATTATGAGTGCATATGGCTGAAATAGCATGTGGAATGGCTGGAAATGCAAGGAGAAGGCATGTGCACGGTTTTGGGAGAGAATGGGAGTGCAAGTGGCTGAAATGTTAGAGGAACAAGTGCATGTGGCTGCATTGTGGTGCAATGATGGAGGAACAATCTGAAAATGCAAGGTATGGCTGGAATGATTGTGTTTGTTTGAATGTGCATGTGATTAAATTAAAGGATGCAAAGTAAATAAATAATGAATGCATGTGTTGAATTATGAAGATGCATGTGTAATGAAGTGGAATGACAATCTGAAATGGGATAGGTACCCACGGCAATGATGATTTTTGGTGGTGTTTTGGGTGCATGTGGAATGAATGATTTCTTGGTGAGTGGATGCTTGTGTTGATTAAAGGGGGAATGCAAAGGAAAAGCTAGAAATGCATGTGGAGTGGCTGCAAGGTGAATGAATAATGAAATGGGAAAGCATGTGCAAGGTTTTGGTGTGAATGATTGAATGTGCATGTGGCTGCAATGGAGGAGGAATCCTTCAATTTCGTCCATCCTCTTGGCTCCAAGCATATGATATCCATTCCAATCTCTAATTTGCTCCAAAAGGCTCCAAAAGGCATCCTTTTGCATACTTTGCCCTTAGAACCTGAAAACACACAAAAGAAGCATAAAGGACTAAAATAACTAAAGAAACATAACGTAAATGCACGAGAACAAGCCATTTAAGTCGCATGAATATGCTCCTATCACTAATGATTTTTAACTTGTCATGTGCATTGGAAATCCGTGAGACGATTGTTGGAAGGTCTAGGTTGTGTTTTGTTCGTTTTGTCTAGTTTCGTGTTCTTTTGTTGTTTTGTTTTGCTCGAGGACTAGCAAAAGATAAGTGTGGGGGTATTTGATAGGAGCATATTCATGCGACTTAAATGGCTTGTTCTCGTGCATTTACGTTATGTTTCTTTAGTTATTTTAGTCCTTTAAGCTATTTTCGTGTGTTTGTAGGTCCAAAGGGCTAAAGGAGCAAAAAGATGCATTTTGGAGACTTTTGGAGCACTTTTGGGCTAAGGATGGATAGCTTATGCTTGGCGCCAAAATGTTGGACGAAATTGAAGACCAAAGTGTTGGAACCTTGTTCCCTTTAGTTTTAGGACATTTAAACCTTTCCAATTCCCTTATGCCGTGCATCTCCACCTTTCTCCCAAAACCATACACATGCATTCATTATTCATTCCCTCACATGCTTCCATTACTTATCATCACCACTTATCACTTATCATAACCACTTATCATTCATCACTTATCATTCATCAAACACATGCATTCACATGTTTTCACAATCCAACTCACATGCACATTCATCCACCTTTCTCCCTAAAACCGTGCACATGCAAACACATTCACCCACATGCACCCTTTATTCTTTCATCATTCCATCCACTCATTCATCAAACCACTCCCATCCATTTCATCATTGCAAACATTCAAACAAACATCACTCATTGCCGTGGCCTCCCTTTGCATTCACATGCATCTCACTTCATCATTGCAACCACATTTCCACTCACATCCATTTAATTCACATGCATTCACTTCATCATTGCAGCCACATTTCCACTCACATCCATTTAATTCACATGCTTTCACATGCATTTTCAGCCATGCACATTCACCTTGCATTTGCAGAAAATCCACTTCCTTTGCACATGCATTCATCATCATCATTCTAGTTTTAATTCACATGCATTTCAGATTGCATTCCATTCATTCCACCCTTTAATCACATGCATTCCATCTTTGTTCCACCAACCCACATGCACAATCCACTCCACAAACATCCCATGCCGTGCACATTCATACACTTTCACATGCACACACAAGCATTAGCACATGCAACCTAGCTGTCATGTTCCCCCCATTTCACCTATAAATACTCATTCATTCATTCTCATTCATTGACAATTCATTTCACAACAGAAATTGGTCCCTTGGGGCCGTGCCCTTCACAAAGTCCATCCATTCCATTCATACACTCATCCATTGCAGAAATGTAGACCATAAACCACCCTTGCCGTGACTCTCCCTTACAATCCAAACATCATCCTTCCATTTCCACCACTCCTCATCCATTTCCATAATTTCCCAATCCATTCAACACACCAACAACATCCCTTAGACCTTGTGCTACGACGAAGAGGAAGATAAGAGGGCCTAAACGTTCATACAATTCAAGTTTGAGTTGTTGGAATGTTTAGGTGTTTCTTTGATTCTACATCAGTTTTGCTTCAAGGGTTCTTTCTTCTTATTAATTCTATGTTCATTCATGTTTTATATTTTTATGTTAAATCCTTTGCAAACATGAATTGTAACTAATCCTCCTCTAGGGATTCGATGTAGCCTTGCAAAGTTTGCCATGTAGTTAATTCGGAATTCGCATTTAATCTATCTATTTCTTGCTTCATTCTCCGATTTAATTGTGACTTAGTGTGTTGATTTTAATGCTTGATCATCATTTGAATTAACCACAGGTTGTTTAGCCAAGATTAAAGCACACATCATGCATAATCTTGGTAGATATGTGAATGAATGAAGGGAATGTTTTGCAAACATCCTGCCGAGTGTTCCCTTTGGTTTTGTGAAAGTTTCTTGTGCACTACATAGTCTTGATTAGGAACCAAAGTTGCACATCACAATTAGGCTCATGAGTAGAGACATTTGATCAAATCCACACATCATATGGCTGATCATATCTAAGTGAAACAAACCCAAGAAATAAGTAGAGGGATGAGTATAATCTGACTTAACAAGCATGGACTTGGCTTAGCAATGGTGAAATCGAATCTCTAGCTTCATCTCCATTTGTGCTATCTCTTTTTATTAGCTGTTGATTCATTCATTTTGTGTTTACTTCATTTCCTTATGCTTTAATTTACAATCTGTCATTTAGTTTAATCAAAACCTAAATCCCCCTTTACCTTATTGTTCAATTTAGTTAGAAATCAATTTAGTTTATGCTTTAAAGCATTTTGAGTCTTTGGTTTGTCTTAGTGTTTTAAAGTTTAGTTTTGCATTCTTTGAGTCTAGTATAGTGTTTTAGATTGTGTTTTTAGCGTTTTTGAGTCAAATCCAAGTGATTAACAATCCCTCCTAATCCCTGGTCCAGAACGATCCCTACTTACATACTTACTACAATTGTCAAAAAGAGGGTTTAATTTGTGTGCGTATAATTCTCGCATCAATGCTCTCCCAAGAAGTGACCGTTCCGGGTGCTAACTCGTATAACCAATCTTTGGCCTTCTCCAATAGTGAGAACGGGAAAGCCTTCATCTTCAAAATACTACCATCAACGTTGATTGGAGTCATGCTCGAACATACCACCTCGAACTCTTTCAAATGCTTGTTGGGATCGTCCATGGACAGTCCATGGAACTTCAGAATGTGGTGCAACAAACTTGACTTCAATTCAAATTCATCGGTCTTGTCTTGAGCCACCCTTGGGTATTGGATGCACAAGGGTGCGGCATTGTCCATTCCTGAAGCGGATAGCTCCTTGATTGTACGGTTGTCCGCTGCCATGGTGCGGACCTCTTCTTCCTCCCTTGCCGTGGGTTCTCCTTCCTCCTCAAGATTGGAAGCCGAACTAGAACTTGTTGGGTGAAGTTCTGGGTTCTTCTTCTTCTTTCTCAAAGTGCGCTCAAAATCGTCGTCAAAATCCAAGATGTTTGCACTTATAGGTTGAGAATTACGAGTCATAAACTAGTACCTACAAACAAGAAAAGAAACTAGGTCAGTAGCAAAAACAAAAAGAAAACAAAAAGAAACAACGGGGGATTAGCAAAATTGCTAATCCCCGGCAACGGCGCCAAAAATTTGATGTGATAAAAGATAGCACTCAAATTAAACCCTCTTTTTGACAATTGTAGTATAGATATAAGTAGGGATCGTTCTAGGCCGGGGATTAGGAGGGATTGCTAATCTAATGAAAATTGACTCAAAAATGTGAAAATATGTTTTAAAACACTTTAAATGACCTCACAAGACTCTTACTAACTTATATGACCAAAAACAAACTTTAAAGACTCAAAACAACTTAAAACAACCAAAAAGACTCAAACCAGACTCTAAGACTCAACTTGGACGAAAATAGGTTTGGTTTTGACTCAAAACACTCAAAAACACTAATTAGGACAGATTTGACACAACTAAATAAAGGGGATTGGGTTTTTTGACGAATTTAAGATAAAAACAAGTAACAAAAAGACTTGAATAGGATTTTGGACGAATTTGGGGATATGGATGGGTGATTAGCTAGCTAGAGGGTCCTTCTCCACATATGACACACTTGCATACAAATTGATTTCCAATTGCTTTTCGATAAACCATGAACCTCAACACCCCAGATTAACCGTGACATCACTAATTAACCCTCAGATTTTCCTTAAGTTATTGGATTGGATGACATCATACGACAACCCAAAGCATTCTTCAAAAGTTCCCTACATGACATCATAATAGAGATACAATCAAAGATCATTACGTTCAATGAAAACCATAAGTATTGACAAAGCACTTGTAACTATGACATCAGCTAGGAATTTACTTAACATGATTGTGAAAACAACCTTAACTACTTGTGAATATAAGTTTGTAACGATTATGTGAAACTCCCTTATATTCTAGCCCCAAATTCATGCATGCAAACTAAGTGTGCATCCTTAATCAACAAACAAGAATAAGTTATCCATCAAACGGTTAAGTAAATTGCATTCACAATTTATGAAATCACAACTGGAATTAATCAATTCATATTGCAAATATAATCATGGTTTCAAAGTCTCCCCTAGCTAAAACAAGTTTAGCTCCTCATGTTTACAAAACAAAGATAATTAATCTTAAACATTAAAAACAAAGATAGAATACACCTAGAAACACTCCAGGTGGCTCCTCCTTCCTTCCTTGCTGCCAACAATGGGGATTTGTGTGAATTTAGGCTCTTGAGGTGTGGTGGATGGTGTGGTGTGAATTTGTGGTAGAGGGTGGTGGTTTTTGAGTGTTGTGGCATCAAGTATTTATAGGGTGAAGGGGAGGCACGAATTTGGGATGAAAAGGAGAGGAATTAGGACTCCAAATCACCAAAGAACAAGGATACTTTCAATTAGATTCCAAGGAGGACAAGGAATGGTCTTTGTGGCAGATTCTAGAACTTCTAGAAGGGTTACATGTGGCATAAACTTAATGCACGAAAATAGGGCTTCTAGAACTTGATATTTAGGTGATTTGATGTGAAAAGGAGTCCTCTTTGAAGTTGGAATTAAGGTAGGAAAAGATTAGGATAGGATAAGATAAGATAATGTTAGAGTTAGGAAAGGATAAGGTTGGTTAGGATAGGATAAGATAAGGTTGGATAAGGTTCCTTATTTCTTGCTATTTCCTTATCTTCTTTGCATTTGGACTTCTTTCTCCAGATTTGTAGCCTTTCCTAGCCCTTCTTGACTTCAATTTCGTCCATCCTCTTTGCTCCATTGTTAAGCTATCCAATCCATGCCCAAAATTGCTCCATTTAGCTTCAAAATGCCCTTTCTTGCTCCTTTTGCCATTAGGACCTAAAAACATACGAAAATAGCTTAAAAGACTAAAATAAATAGTAATTAACTCACTAAATGAAAGGAAACAACATAACTAAGTAGCATAAATATGCTCCTATCAAATTCCCCCACACTTAGATTTTGCTAGTCCTCGAGCAAAACGAAATAAACAAAACAAACAAAACACAATCTAGACCTTCCAACATGTACCTCGGGGATTTCCAATGCAACATGACATATTAAAGAACACCACATACATAGATTTTAGTTATCCCTACCCTTGAGCGTATACCTAACCATAGTTACCACACACTAGCTCCCATTTAATCAATTAAAACATGATTTTGAATGTAGTAACATGCCTTAGAGAATCCCCCAATTCCTCACTGGATACACTCTATTTTCACACAGATTTTATGACTACACTCCCTACACTAGGTATATGTGAGAAGATTGATGTAAATATGTAAACTAATACTCACATATGTTATATCAAAGAAAGCATTTTCTGGATTTACAACAATGACATGAATATGATCTCATGAATGGAATGCTACTACTTAGAACGAGAACCAGTGATTCCATATGCTCATACTGATGCGAGATTTATACGCACACAAATTAAACCCTCTTTTTGTCAATTGTAGTATAAGTATAAGTAGGGATCGTTCTTAACCGGGGATTAGGAGGGATTGCAAATCACTTGGAAACTGACTCAAAAACGTAAAATAAAGTTAAAAACGTTCACAAAGACTCAAAGGACTCAAAACAAGTTCAAAAGACTCAAAACTGCCTAAAAACACTAACTAGGCAGTTTCTGACCTTAAACCCAATGTTGGACGAATTTAAGATTATGGTTTGATTCAAACGTAAAAACACAATATAAAACACTATACTAGACTCAAAGAATGCAAAACTAAACTTTAAAACACTAAAACAAACCAAAAGACTCAAACATCACCCAAAACACTCAAAACTGCATTAAAAACACTTTCTGGGCAGTTTTGAGCACTTTGGTGAATTTGGACGAATTTGTGTAATAAATTGAATCAAAACACTTATAAACACAAACTAAGACACTTTCTAACTAAATTGGACACTAAAGTAAAGGGGGATTTTGTCTTGATGAGATTTGAAATAACGAAACAAGATAACAAACTAGGCAGATTGTAAAAACGAATTCCTTAAAAACAAGATAATGGATGGATTAGTTAGAGGTCCATTCTCCACACATGACACATTTGTATATGAATCGATTCTCCAATTGCTTTTCATTAACTATGATGCTCAACACCCCAAGTTAACCGTGATGCACTAATTAACTCTCAAATTTTCGTTATGTTATTGAATTGGATGATGCATGCGACAATTCAAATCATTCTCCAATGGTTCTCAACATGAATGCATAGAAGAGATACAATGAGAGATCATGATGCTCTATGAAAATTATAAGTGTTGACGAGGCAATTGTAACTATGAATGCATGATACTCTTGCCAAGAATTCAATTAACGCGGTTGTGACTAGCAACCTTCACTACTCATGTTTATAAACTTGTGACGATTAGGTGAAACTCGTTTATAAACTAGCATCGAGTTTATGCATGAAGACTAAGTATGCATCCCTAATTAACATACAAAAACAAGTTTTTAATAAACATGATAATTGAATTACAATCACAACTTAACAAATCACAATTGGAAGAAATCAATTCATATTTCAAACATGTTCATGGCTTCAAACTTTCCCCTAACTAATTAGGGGTTTAGCCACTCATGATTACAACAAACTTAGAGAGTAATAACAAAGTAAACATTGAAATCAAGGAAAGGAAGTACACCTAAAAATTCCAACAACTCAAACTTGAATTGTATGAACGTTTAGGCCTCTTCTCCTCCTCTTTGTTGTTGCGGCACAAGGGGTTTTGGTGAGTTTTGGGGGATATGGATGATGTAGAATGATGTGTTTAGGGTAGGGATGGATGTAGGGGAAGGCAAGGAGTGTTTTTGGGCAGAAAATATGAAGAATGGTGAAGTATGGCAGTGTTAGAGAGGGAATGAATTTCTAGCGTGAATGAATGTGTATATGAGATGGTTTTCTGAATATGGAAGAGTTAGTGATTTGTGGCTGCAATGGATGCTTATTTATAGGTGAAAAAGAGGGAACATGACAGCTAGGAACTTGGTGGAAAGCTGGAAATGCATGTGGAGTGGCTGAAATTGTAAGGGGAATGCATGTGGAAATGATAGAATGTGTTGATGTGCAATGATGAATTGGGATGGCTGAAAATCTGGAGTGGGAGTGCATGTGGGTGTTTGGTGGCTGAAATGATGAAGGGGGAAGTGCATGTGGCTGCAATGGTAAAGGGGGAAGTGCATGTGGCTGCAATGGTAAAGGATGGGAGTGCATGTGGCTGCAATGGTAAAGGATTGTGGTGCAATGATGAAAGAACAAGTGCATGTGGCTGAATTGGTGGTGAATGATTATGAATGATTATGAATGCATGTGGATAAAAGAGGGGATATGGCTGCAAGGTTAAAGGGCTAAGGTTTAAGTACATAGAATGGGCCTAAAATAGGGTGGTTTGCATGGCAAGGGAAGGGGAGAAGGGATAAGCCATGGCAAGGTTATGTAATTGGGCTAGGGCCATTGTTTTGTGTCCTAAAGTGCCTCAATTTCGTCCAACACCTTGGCTCCAAACATAAGCTATCCATTCCAAGCCCAATTTTGCTCCAAAATGCTCCAAAATGCACCTTTTTGCTTCCTTAGCCATATGAACCTAGAAACACAATAAAATGGCATAAAGGACTAAAATAACTAAAGAAACATAACGTAAATGCACGAGAACAAGCCATTTAAGTCGCATGAATACGCTCCTATCACATACCAAAATCAAACTCCACATATTGAACACATAACATCAAGATAGAAGTTGAGGGTTGTAATGAGGCTAAGGTATTGGCTAACAAAGAAGGGTAAGGATAAACAAAAGTTCTTAAAGCAATAGTAAGCAAAGTAATGAATTTGACACTTAAACTCTCTTCAAATGGCCGAAATCAATTTGTACACACAAGGGAAGATTCATGCAACATTTAGGGTCAAATTCACTCTTTTGGACCCTTCCTTCAACAACCAACACTTGTGAGTTCATTCTCACTTATTTTTCAACTCCTTTTCTTTCTTTTGAACACTTTTCTATTTTCTTTTGATTTTTCCACGAATTTTCTCTTCTTTTCTTCTTTTTTTTTTTCCCCTTTTTTCTTTCTTTTTTTTCTTTTCTTTTTCGTGCCCTATCATCTTCCCCCACACTTGTTTTCCACCATATATTGACCAAAGGAGTTCACTCTAAGTCGTGCTTCACTATCCTTTAAGAACCAAGGTATGGAAAGTCCTATTCTAGGCTAGGTGAGGATAATGTGGCTAACAACGAAAATAGGCTTTGAAAAGGCTCAAGAGGGTTAATCCTACAATACATATGAAAAGGGATAGGCTTTTTGGCTCTGGCTTGACTAACAACTTCATCTTATTGTATGTTATGCAATCAATACCTGATGCGAGAATTATACGCGCACAAATTAAACCCTCTTTTTGTCAAATTGTAGTATAAGTATAAGTAGGGATCGTTCTGGACCGGGGATTAGGAGGGATTGTTAATCACTTGGAAACTGACTCAAAAACGTAAAAACGTAATATAAAACACTAAACTAGACTCAAAGAATGTAAAACTAAACTTTAAAACACTAAAACAAACCAAAAGACTCAAACATCACCCAAAACACTCAAAACTGCCTAAAAACCACTTTCTGGGCAGTTTTGAGTACAAACACAAATTTGGACGAAATTAAGTTAAGACTTGACTCAAGACTCTTAAAAACACAAACTAAATGTAATTCTAACTAATCTAACACTTTAAAATAAATGGGGGATTGGTTTTGACGAATTTAAAACTAAAACAGAAACTTGGAAACAAAACAGATTGTACAAATGAAATTGATGGAATAAAATGATGAAAAACTAGTTAGAGGGTTCCTTATCCACACATGAACATAAGCATATAATTTGACTCCCAATTATGACTTCAACAAACGATGAATGACAATGCTCCAAGTTAATTAGGTACGCTTAAATTAACCTTCAGATTTCCCTAGATTCATTGGATTGAATGGGATACGCATTACAACCAAATTATTCCTAATCAAAGTCCCTAACATGGAATACGCATGATAGAGACATTCAACAAAGATCATTAAGTTCAACGGAAATCATAAACATCGACTAGGCATTCATAACTATGGAATACGCATGTTAATCCAGCCTAGGGTTTACTAAACACAATCGTGACTAGCGATTTTTACTACTCATGAATATAAGTTCATAACGATTAGGTGAAATTCCCTTATATCCTAGCATCAAGTTTAGGCATGCAAATTAAGTGTCGACCCTCAACCCACATACATAAACAAGTTCTTAATCAAAACAGAAAAGTAACCCACATCTAAAGTTCATGAATTCATAACTGGAGTAAATCAAATCATAACCAACATATGTCCATGGCTTCAAATTCGCCTCTAACTAAAAAGAAATAAATTCCACATGTTTAACATAATTGAACAACAAGTTAAATTAAACATGAAAACATAAACAAGAAAAGAAAGAACAAATTGATGGAATTGAATGGATGGAAAGTTAGCTACGGGGTTCATCTCCACACATGTTACACTTGCATAATAAAAAGATTTCCAATTGCATTTCAATAAATTATGAAACTCAACACCCCGGGTTAATTAGGTCCGCTTAAATTAACCGTCAAGTTCTCCTTAAGTTAATGAATTGGATGGGTTAGCGCAACGCAATTGATGCGTGATTTATACGCACACAAATTAAACCCTCTTTTTGTCAATTGTAGTATAAGTATAAGTAGGGATCGTTCTGGACCGGGGATTAGGAGGGATTGTTAATCACTTGGATTTGACTCAAAAACATAAAAACAAAGTTAAAAACGTTCACAAAGACTCAAAGGACTCAAAACAAGTTCAAAAGACTCAAAACTGCCTAAAAACACTAACTAGGCAGTTTCTGACCTTAACCCCAATGTTGGACGAATTTAGGATTATGGCTTGATTCAAACGTAAAATAACAATATAAAACACTATACTAGACTCAAAGAATGCAAAACTAAACTTTAAAACACTAAAACAAACCAAAAGACTCAAACATCACCCAAAACACTCAAAACAGCCTTAAAATCACTTTCTGGGCAGTTTTGAGCACTTTGGTGAATTTGGACGAATTTTGGGAAATAAATTGAATCAAAACACTTTAAAACATAAACTGAACAAAGTCTAAACACTAAAGAACAAGAAAGTAAAGGGGGGGGGTTAGGTTTTGACGAATTTAAACTAAAAGAATAGATTGTAAGTAAAAGCAAAATGTAAATGTGAATGTGTGATAGAATTGAATGGAATGAAGGCTAGCTAAGGGGTTCATCTCCATACATGTTATACTTGCATAATAAAATGATTTCCAATTGCATTTCAATAAACTATGATACTCAACACCCCAAGTTAACCGTGATGCACTAATTAACCTTCAAATCTTCCTAACGTTATTGAATTGGATGATGCATGCGACAATTCAAAACATTCCCCACAAGTCCTCAACATGAATGCATAGAAGAGGTACAAGCAAGAATCATTACGCTCTATGAAAATTATAAGTGTTGACGAGACATTCGTTACTATGATTGCATGAAACTTATGCCAAGAATTTGTTTAACGCGATTGTTTATAAGCAACCTCCACTACTTGTGAATATAAGTTCGTAACTATTAGGTGAAACTCACTTATATTCTAGCGTCATATTCATGCATGAAAATTAAGCGCGCATTCTCAATAAACATACATAAATAAGTTATCAATCAAACGGTTAAACAAATTGAATCCACAACTTATGAAACGCAATTAGAAGTAATCAAATCAAAATGCAAGCATAAACATATATTTCGAATTCCCCCCTAGCCAAGGGGGGTTTAGTTGAATTTAAACATTGGAATCAAAGAAACACCTAAACATTCCAACAACTCAAACTTGAATTGTATGAACGTTTAGGCACTCTTCTCTTCCATTCCTCATACGTACAAAACAAAGAGTATTGAAATTAAACATTGAAATCAAAGAAACACCTAAACATTCCAACAACTCAAACTTGAATTGTATGAACGTTTAGGCACTCTTCTCTTCCTCTTCGTTGTAGCACAAGGTCTAAGGATAGTTTGATGGTGTGAATGGTTTGGGGAGTGGTTGGAGTGGCTGCAATGGAGGAGAAAAGTGTTTTGGTGGCTGCAATGAGGGTGTGGAGAGGTTTGGGCGAATTTCTGGAATATGGAAGAGTGTATGAATCAAATGTGTATGCAATGGATGCTTATTTATAGGTGAAATGGGGGGAACATGACAGCTAGGAGGGAATGTGGCTGCATGTTTGAATGATTAAAGGATGCATGTGGGTTGGAATTGCATGTGCAATGAATATGTGGCTGCATGTGCAAGGGGACAATCTGAAAATGCATGTGAAAGCATGTGTTGGCTGCAATGATGAAATGGATGGGAGTGCATGTGGATTAATTAATTAAAGGGAGTGCATGTGCAATGTTTTAAAGGATGGAATGCATGTGAATATGATGGAAATCTGATGGGAGATGGAATGGGATGTTTTGCATGTGAATTAAAGAGTAAATGCATGTGAATTAAAGAGTGAATGCATGTGCAATGAAAGAGTGAATGCATGTGCAATGACAGCTAGGTTGAATATGCATGTGGAATGGCTGATTTATTTGAAGATGCATGTGCAATGAAGTGGAATGACAGCTAGGTTATGATGATGAATGCATGTGGCTGATTTAATTGAATAGGAAAGCATGTGGATTTAATGGTTTAAAGGGTGAATGCATGTGGATGCATGTGTTGATGAATGGGATTAGGAAAGGTTTAAATGTCCTAAAACTAAAGGGAACAAGGTTCCAACACTTTGGTCTTCAATTAGGTCTTCAATTTCGTCCAACACTTTGGCTCCAAGCATAAGCTATCCATCCTTAGTCCAAAAGTGCTCCAAAAGTCTCCAAAATGCATCTTTTTGCTCCTTTAGCCCTTTGGACCTACAAACACACGAAAATAGCTTAAAGTACTAAAATAACTAAAGAAACATAACGTAAATGCACGAGAACAAGCCATTTAAGTCGCATGAATATGCTCCTATCAAATACCCCCACACTTATCTTTTGCTAGTCCTCGAGCAAAACAAAACAAAAGAAACCAAAAACAAAACAAAACGAACAAAACACAACCTATACCTTCCAACAATCGTCTCAGGGATTTCCAATGCACATGACAAGTTAAAAATCATTATTCCCACAGATTTTAGCCATCTTTACACTTAAGTACATTTTTAATCATAGTCACCACATACTAGTTCACAATTAAGCATTTAAAACCATGTTTTGAATGTAGTAACATGCCTTAGAGAATTCCCTCAATTCCTTACTAGATGTACTCTCGTTTTTCACACAGATTTTCTAACTTCACACCCTACACTAGTTATATGTGAGAAGATTGATGTAAACATGAAAACGAACATTCACATATATGTATCATAAAGAGAGCAATTTCTGGAGTTAATAAGCATGTTTAGGTATGATCTCATGAATGGAATGCTACTACTTAGAAGCGAGAACCAGTGACACCATAAGCTTATACCAAGTTCAAACTCCACAAATTGAAACACATAACAATCAAGATAGAAGTCAAAGGGTTGTAACGAGGCTAGGCAATTGGCTAACAATGAAAGGTGAAGGATAAGCAAACATTCTTAAAGCAATAGTGAGCAAAGTATTGAATTAGGTACTTAGAATTCCCTTTAGAACGCAGAAGTCAACTTTGAACACCCAAGGGGAAGTCACAAAACTTCGGGCCATATTCAACTTTTTGGGCCCTTTCTTCAACAATCACACTTGTGAGTCCATTCTCACTTATTTTCACTCTTTTTCTTTCTTTTCTTCTTCTTTTTCTCACATTTTTTTTTTCTTTTTCCCGTGCCTCCTTTAAGACTTAGGCACATACATACACACAAAAATCCCTTCCCCCACACTTATTTTCTGCAACATATTAATCAAAAGGAATTCATTATCCGTCATGCTTACTATGCTTCAAGAACAAGGGTACGGATGGTCCTAATCTAGGCTAGGTGAGGGGTGATGTGGGTTAACAAAGAACATGGGCTAAACAAGGCTCAACGGGGTTAAAACTTACAACATATACGAAATATGGGAAGTAAGGCTATTTGGCTATGGTGGCAACTACACAACTTCATCTTGATATATGTTATGCAATTCAATGTCATGCTTTGAATGAAACGGATATAAGTTCTAGCATTTAGTTCTATCATGATACAATTGCATTCTAAGTAGCAACCAAGCAAGGATAATGAGATCATGCAACAACTTTAGAAAACAAAGAATCACAGAAAATAACTCTCCAAAGAAAGTAATGGCTCGAGTCTCACAGGGATGTAGCGTTATTATGAGTTTCTTCCTTCAAGCATGTTACAAAAACGAATTTTTCTTTTATGATTGCATGTGAAGTCATACATTATAACCATAACCAAGCATATACCAAGAGTAAATCAAACTTTCATCCATGTTTATAACTCTCTTTAACAGTCATGCAATTACAAACCAAATCCTTATCATTGTGTTGGAAGGTACCCTAAGACACAAACACACAAAAACGACTCAAAACACTCTTTTTAGGCTTTTTAAAACATGTTTTTCAACTTTTTATGTGATTTTCGAAGTTATAAAACAAAACATACTAAAAACACTCTAAGACAACTTAAAAACACCTTAAAACAGCAAGGAACAACATTTGAAGTAATGGGTGATAAAATCCCACGAATTTGCATTAAATATACTTAGTTACCCCCCCACACTTAAATCAAACATTGTCCTCAATGTTTTAAGCATAGATTTAAACAAAGCATAAGTAAACACACAAAAAGCATTTAAACATACTAAACATGGCAGAATGTAATTAACAAAGAGAAGAGTTTAGGGACGCAAATCTGGTTATGGAGTGTAAATTCCCTCTTCTCCTTGGTAATTGCATTGAGGCTTTGATCATAGTGACTCCACAGGCTTACTCTTGAACTGGTTTCCGCCCATCATTGATTTTCCTTTGTGCTACTGTTGAACTGGGCAGCAGGATTCTTTTGGTCTCCTCCACTTGTTGATTTTCCTTTGTGCTACTGGGTTGGAGGATTCTTTTGGTCTTCCCCGAAGGTCTGAGCTTACCCCTTTGGTCTGTTTCTTTGTTCAATCTTTCCAATTCGTATTGAAAAGGGTTGGAGGATAACTCAGCCTAAGTTTGTCTCCACATGCTTCAATGTATCATTTTCACTTGCCTTACTCGCTCCCCTTTGCAGAAGTGGTCCCTTCTCTGGAAGTGTATCAACCGTTGAAGATGACTACTCGAGAGCAACGCTAGGTAAGCAATCAGGAATAGATTCCAGGCAGTTGGCTCCAGATCGGAAGACTGACTCCAAGTGCCGGCTGATTGCTTCTTTTACTTTGCCATGCGAGTAAGAACAAGGACAAAGAAAAAGACAGGGAAAGAGCATGATATGAGATACTTTTGCTTTTGACCTTGATGATATGAGATACCTTTGCTTTTGAAGAAGCGGTGAATGAATCAGCATACTTCAATCCGCCGTTTCCTCCTGGGTCCTCTGTACTCCAGGCATCTGGTATCATCTTTGGGGAAGAACAAAGAATTGAGTATTTCGAAAGGCTTTGCTGGGAGTGCGCCCTCAGAGGTGAGGGAGAGTTGGGCATTTTCTTCAGGTTTGCCTTGCCATAAAAGACGAAGGTCGACATATATAAAGATAATATCAAGTGGTGGTACTGTTCTTTTACCCTTGTCGACAAATGTCTCTTCGATATCAGAACGACGCCTCTTCGATTTCTGAGCAGGCGCCCCTTCGATTTCTGAACGACGCCCCTTCTCTTTCTGAACGACACGTGGTAGTGCAGATGCGGCTCCTTTTGACAAAGCTGCACGCGTTTTCTGAAAAGCAGAGAAAACGTCGCCGAACTTTGCGCTTGTCGGCTAAAGACGTGTAGTTGCGATGATGGCCTCCACGTGTTTTCAGCTTTGTCAGAAATCTTTTGACAAAGTTGAACGCGTTTTCTGAAAAGCCGAGAACGCGTCGCCTAAATTACGCCGGAAATTCCGGCTTTTTGAATTGGTGGACGCGTCGCCTTGGCTTTTTTATTGAGCTATCGATCACCACAACAAACACACTCTGAAGATTTCCCATTCTTGAAAATCGACTCCGGGCCTTTGAAATTTAACTCCATCCCTTCTCTTTGAACACTTTTGAAAAATGGCAAACTCATCGAACCTTAGCTTGGAATTGAGCCTTAGCAGTGATACGGGCGCGCCGCGTCAAGGTAACGTATGGCGCCCTTCTTTCTTATCTTCTAACGGTCCTCTTTCAGGTGAAGACTCCGTGATGCAGGACGCCACAACAGCTACAATAGTAGCTAGGAACCTCCTCACTCCAAAAGATAGTAGGCTGCTGTCAGGACGGTCCGATGAGTTGGCCGTTCAAGAGTCGCTCGCACTTAGTGTTCAGTGTGCGAGTTCTGTGTCCAACATGGGCCAACGCCTGCTTGCCCGCTCCCGTTAGGTGGAATCATTGATGGCAGAAGTGGAAAGTCTTAAGCAAGAGATCCAGCAGCTTAAGTACGAGAATAGAAGTTTGCATGTGCTTGCAAACAACTATTCGACGGGCATGAAGAGGAAGCTTGATGAGCTGCAAGAGTCTGAAGGTCGGATTCACAGTGACCGTCAAAGGTTTTCGTCTTTCCTCCAGAGGCACCTTTTTCCTGGCTCATCCAGCGCTTGGCCAAGTATTGAGGCCTGGAATGCTCTAGCTCCGATGCCTCCCGCTCCGATGCCTTCCGCTCCGATGCCTCCCGCTTCTATGCCTCCCGCTTCTATGCCTCCCGCTTCTGCGCCTTCCGCTTCTGCGCCTCGTAGTGGGGCTTCAAGTAAACAACCTTTGTGAAGCTCCACCTTTCTCCATGTTTAGTATTTTTTTTTTTTTTTTTTTTTTTTTTTTTTTTTTTTTTTTTTTTAAATGCATAAATAAAATCAAACGGCATGGAATTTGTCCTTGAATGGAGGGTGATACTTGAAGTGAACCGGCATTGGTTTGAATTCTAGTGTAGGTGCCTGATTCATAAAAAACAGTAGGTTAGTATAAAATGTAATGGAATTTGGAAAAGATAACTTACTTGTTTTGTCCGACAAGAACTCAATGACAAACACCACTTCTTTGAAAGTTTCAAGGATATTGGACTTGGCCAGATTGCATGTGATGGTTTCAAGAACGTCCTCTTTGATGAATTCATGACATTCTCTACTTTTCACCTTTGGAAGGGCTTCCGAGGTGTCTTTTTCACTTTCTTCTTCCTTGGAATTCATGAACCTGCAAGGAATAGGAATATTAGTTGGAACGGGGTTAGAACTAATTGGAACAACCTTACTTGAATTAGATGGCGTAGGAGCAATAAGTGCTTCCAGCAAAGGTGCTTCAAATTCTCCCTTCGGTTTTACAATGGTTGAACTAGGGAGTTTGCCTTGGTCGCAAAATTGTCCTACGAACTCCGCGATCTGCCTAATTTGCTTTTCCAAGTGGTCCAACCTTTTGTCTTCTTGTCGAGCCTCATTGTCTTGATTTTGTGAGCCCTGCACCAAACAAATTAATTCGTTAAGCTTTTGATTATAATCTACTGACGAACTTAAGTTTTGTTGGGCATATTGAATATGAGGTTGTGGTGGCTGCCAATATCCTCCTTGTTGAGCATTTTGAGGTTCCCACCACATAGAGTTTGAATGATCACTCCAATCCGAATTGTAAGTATTGGAAAACACGTTATTCCTTGATTGAAGATTCAATATATCAACTCTTTGCATTTGAGACCTTTCCATGAGCTGTGACAAAAGAAAAGCATTATCAAGTGCCATGTTGTTCTTCTCTAGTATTTGAATTCAACAAACAAAACACAAATCAAAAACTAAAACTAAAATACATAACAGAAACAAACAATCCAAGAGATTAGCAAATTTGCTAATCCCCGGCAACGGCGCCAAAATTTGATGCGTGATTTATACGCACACAAATTAAACCCTCTTTTTGTCAATTGTAGTATAAGTATAAGTAGGGATCGTTCTGGACCGGGGATTAGGAGGGATTGTTAATCACTTGGATTTGACTCAAAAACATAAAAACAAAGTTAAAAACGTTCACAAAGACTCAAAGGACTCAAAACAAGTTCAAAAGACTCAAAACTGCCTAAAAACACTAACTAGGCAGTTTCTGACCTTAACCCCAATGTTGGACGAATTTAGGATTATGGCTTGATTCAAACGTAAAATAACAATATAAAACACTATACTAGACTCAAAGAATGCAAAACTAAACTTTAAAACACTAAAACAAACCAAAAGACTCAAACATCACCCAAAACACTCAAAACAGCCTTAAAATCACTTTCTGGGCAGTTTTGAGCACTTTGGTGAATTTGGACGAATTTTGGGAAATAAATTGAATCAAAACACTTTAAAACATAAACTGAACAAAGTCTAAACACTAAAGAACAAGAAAGTAAAGGGGGGGTTAGGTTTTGACGAATTTAAACTAAAAGAATAGATTGTAAGTAAAAGCAAAATGTAAATGTGAATGTGTGATAGAATTGAATGGAATGAAGGCTAGCTAAGGGGTTCATCTCCATACATGTTATACTTGCATAATAAAATGATTTCCAATTGCATTTCAATAAACTATGATACTCAACACCCCAAGTTAACCGTGATGCACTAATTAACCTTCAAATCTTCCTAACGTTATTGAATTGGATGATGCATGCGACAATTCAAAACATTCCCCACAAGTCCTCAACATGAATGCATAGAAGAGGTACAAGCAAGAATCATTACGCTCTATGAAAATTATAAGTGTTGACGAGACATTCGTTACTATGATTGCATGAAACTTATGCCAAGAATTTGTTTAACGCGATTGTTTATAAGCAACCTCCACTACTTGTGAATATAAGTTCGTAACTATTAGGTGAAACTCACTTATATTCTAGCGTCATATTCATGCATGAAAATTAAGCGCGCATTCTCAATAAACATACATAAATAAGTTATCAATCAAACGGTTAAACAAATTGAATCCACAACTTATGAAACGCAATTAGAAGTAATCAAATCAAAATGCAAGCATAAACATATATTTCGAATTCCCCCCTAGCCAAGGGGGGTTTAGTTGAATTTAAACATTGGAATCAAAGAAACACCTAAACATTCCAACAACTCAAACTTGAATTGTATGAACGTTTAGGCACTCTTCTCTTCCATTCCTCATACGTACAAAACAAAGAGTATTGAAATTAAACATTGAAATCAAAGAAACACCTAAACATTCCAACAACTCAAACTTGAATTGTATGAACGTTTAGGCACTCTTCTCTTCCTCTTCGTTGTAGCACAAGGTCTAAGGATAGTTTGATGGTGTGAATGGTTTGGGGAGTGGTTGGAGTGGCTGCAATGGAGGAGAAAAGTGTTTTGGTGGCTGCAATGAGGGTGTGGAGAGGTTTGGGCGAATTTCTGGAATATGGAAGAGTGTATGAATCAAATGTGTATGCAATGGATGCTTATTTATAGGTGAAATGGGGGGAACATGACAGCTAGGAGGGAATGTGATGCGTGATTTATACGCACACAAATTAAACCCTCTTTTTGTCAATTGTAGTATAAGTATAAGTAGGGATCGTTCTGGACCGGGGATTAGGAGGGATTGTTAATCACTTGGATTTGACTCAAAAACATAAAAACAAAGTTAAAAACGTTCACAAAGACTCAAAGGACTCAAAACAAGTTCAAAAGACTCAAAACTGCCTAAAAACACTAACTAGGCAGTTTCTGACCTTAACCCCAATGTTGGACGAATTTAGGATTATGGCTTGATTCAAACGTAAAATAACAATATAAAACACTATACTAGACTCAAAGAATGCAAAACTAAACTTTAAAACACTAAAACAAACCAAAAGACTCAAACATCACCCAAAACACTCAAAACAGCCTTAAAATCACTTTCTGGGCAGTTTTGAGCACTTTGGTGAATTTGGACGAATTTTGGGAAATAAATTGAATCAAAACACTTTAAAACATAAACTAAACAAAGTCTAAACACTAAAGAACAAGAAAGTAAAGGGGGGGGTTAGGTTTTGACGAATTTAAACTAAAAGAACAGATTGTAAGTAAAAGCAAAATGTAAATGTGAATGTGTGATAGAATTGAATGGAATGAAGGCTAGCTAAGGGGTTCATCTCCATACATGTTATACTTGCATAATAAAATGATTTCCAATTGCATTTCAATAAACTATGATACTCAACACCCCAAGTTAACCGTGATGCACTAATTAACCTTCAAATCTTCCTAACGTTATTGAATTGGATGATGCATGCGACAATTCAAAACATTCCCCACAAGTCCTCAACATGAATGCATAGAAGAGGTACAAGCAAGAATCATTACGCTCTATGAAAATTATAAGTGTTGACGAGGCATTCGTTACTATGATTGCATGAAACTTATGCCAAGAATTTGTTTAACGCGATTGTTTATAAGCAACCTCCACTACTTGTGAATATAAGTTCGTAACTATTAGGTGAAACTCACTTATATTCTAGCGTCATATTCATGCATGAAAATTAAGCGCGCATTCTCAATAAACATACATAAATAAGTTATCAATCAAACGGTTAAACAAATTGAATCCACAACTTATGAAACGCAATTAGAAGTAATCAAATCAAAATGCAAGCATAAACATATATTTCGAATTCCCCCCTAGCCAAGGGGGGTTTAGTTGAATTTAAACATTGGAATCAAAGAAACACCTAAACATTCCAACAACTCAAACTTGAATTGTATGAACGTTTAGGCACTCTTCTCTTCCATTCCTCATACGTACAAAACAAAGAGTATTGAAATTAAACATTGAAATCAAAGAAACACCTAAACATTCCAACAACTCAAACTTGAATTGTATGAACGTTTAGGCACTCTTCTCTTCCTCTTCGTTGTAGCACAAGGTCTAAGGATAGTTTGATGGTGTGAATGGTTTGGGGAGTGGTTGGAGTGGCTGCAATGGAGGAGAAAAGTGTTTTGGTGGCTGCAATGAGGGTGTGGAGAGGTTTTGACGAATTTCTGGAATATGGAAGAGTGTATGAATGAAATGTGTATGCAATGGATGCTTATTTATAGGTGAAATGGGGGGAACATGACAGCTAGGAGGGAATGTGGCTGCATGTTTGAATGATTAAAGGATGCATGTGGGTTGGAATTGCATGTGCAATGAATATGTGGCTGCATGTGCAAGGGGACAATCTGAAAATGCATGTGAAATCATGTGTTGGCTGCAATGATGAAATGGATGGGAGTGCATGTGGCTTAATTAATTAAAGGGAGTGCATGTGCAATGTTTTAAAGGATGGAATGCATGTGAATATGATGGAAATCTGATGGGAGATGGAATGGGATGTTTTGCATGTGAATTAAAGAGTAAATGCATGTGAATTAAAGAATGAATGCATGTGCAATGACAGCTAGGTTGAATATGCATGTGGAATGGCTGATTTATTTGAAGAGGAAAGCATGTGGATTTAATGGTTTAAAGGGTGAATGCATGTGGATGCATGTGTTGATGAATGGGATTAGGAAAGGTTTAAATGTCCTAAAACTAAAGGGAACAAGGTTCCAACACTTTGGTCTTCAATTAGGTCTTCAATTTCGTCCAACACTTTGGCTCCAAGCATAAGCTATCCATCCTTAGTCCAAAAGTGCTCCAAAAGTCTCCAAAATGCATCTTTTTGCTCCTTTAGCCCTTTGGACCTACAAACACACGAAAATAGCTTAAAGTACTAAAATAACTAAAGAAACATAACGTAAATGCACGAGAACAAGCCATTTAAGTCGCATGAATATGCTCCTATCAAATACCCCCACACTTATCTTTTGCTAGTCCTCGAGCAAAACAAAACAAAAGAAACCAAAAACAAAACAAAACGAACAAAACACAACCTATACCTTCCAACAATCGTCTCAGGGATTTCCAATGCACATGACAAGTTAAAAATCATTATTCCCACAGATTTTAGCCATCTTTACACTTAAGTACATTTTTAATCATAGTCACCACATACTAGTTCACAATTAAGCATTTAAAACCATGTTTTGAATGTAGTAACATGCCTTAGAGAATTCCCTCAATTCCTTACTAGATGTACTCTCGTTTTTCACACAGATTTTCTAACTTCACACCCTACACTAGTTATATGTGAGAAGATTGATGTAAACATGAAAACGAACACTCACATATATGTATCATAAAGAGAGCAATTTCTGGAGTTAATAAGCATGTTTAGGTATGATCTCATGAATGGAATGCTACTACTTAGAAGCGAGAACCAGTGACACCATAAGCTTATACCAAGTTCAAACTCCACAAATTGAAACACATAACAATCAAGATAGAAGTCAAAGGGTTGTAACGAGGCTAGGCTATTGGCTAACAATGAAAGGTGAAGGATAAGCAAACATTCTTAAAGCAATAGTGAGCAAAGTATTGAATTAGGTACTTAGAATTCCCTTTAGAACGCAGAAGTCAACTTTGAACACCCAAGGGGAAGTCACAAAACTTAGGGCCATATTCAACTTTTTGGGCCCTTTCTTCAACAATCACACTTGTGAGTCCATTCTCACTTATTTTCACTCTTTTTCTTTCTTTTCTTCTTCTTTTTCTCACATTTTTTTTTTCTTTTTCCCGTGCCTCCTTTAAGACTTAGGCACATACATACACACAAAAATCCCTTCCCCCACACTTATTTTCTGCAACATATTAATCAAAAGGAATTCATTATCCGTCATGCTTACTATGCTTCAAGAACAAGGGTACGGATGGTCCTAAGCTAGGCTAGGTGAGGATGATATGGGTTAACAAAGAACATGGGCTAAACAAGGCTCAACGGGGTTAAAACTTACAACATATACGAAATATGGGAAGTAAGGCTATTTGGCTATGGTGGCAACTACACAACTTCATCTTGATATATGTTATGCAATTCAATGTCATGCTTTGAATGAAACGGATATAAGTTCTAGCATTTAGTTCTATCATGATACAATTGCATTCTAAGTAGCAACCAAGCAAGGATAATGAGATCATGCAACAACTTTAGAAAACAAAGAATCACAGAAAATAACTCTCCAAAGAAAGTAATGGCTCGAGTCTCACAGGGATGTAGCGTTATTATGAGTTTCTTCCTTCAAGCATGTTACAAAAACAAATTTTTCTTTTATGATTGCATGTGAAGTCATACATTATAACCATAACCAAGCATATACCAAGAGTAAATCAAACTTTCATCCATGTTTATAACTCTCTTTAACAGTCATGCAATTACAAACCAAATCCTTATCATTGTGTTGGAAGGTACCCTAAGACACAAACACACAAAAACGACTCAAAACACTCTTTTTAGGCTTTTCGAAGCATGTTTTTCAAATTTTTATGTGATTTTCGGAGTTATAAAACAAAACATACTAAAACACTCTAAAACAACTTAAAAACACCTTAAAACAGCAAGGAACAACATTTGAAGTAATGGGTGATAAAATCCCACGAATTTGCATTAACAACATTAGTTACCCCCCCACACTTAAATCAAACATTGTCCTCAATGTTTTAAGCATAGATTTAAACAAAGCATAAGTAAACACACAAAAAGCATTTAAACATACTAAACATGGCAGAATGTAATTAACAAAGAGAAGAGTTTAGGGACGCAAATCTGGTTATGGAGTGTAAATTCCCTCTTCTCCTTGGTAATTGCATTGAGGCTTTGATCATAGTGACTCCACAGGCTTACTCTTGAACTGGTTTCCGCCCATCATTGATTTTCCTTTGTGCTACTGTTGAACTGGGCAGCAGGATTCTTTTGGTCTCCTCCACTTGTTGATTTTCCTTTGTGCTACTGGGCTGGAGGATTCTTTTGGTCTTCCCCGAAGGTCTGAGCTTACCCCTTTGGTCTGTTTCTTTGTTCAATCTTTCCAATTCGTATTGAAAAGGGTTGGAGGATAACTCAGCCTAAGTTTGTCTCCACATGCTTCAATGTATCATTTTCACTTGCCTTACTCGCTCCCCTTTGCAGAAGTGGTCCCTTCTCTGGAAGTGTATCAACCGTTGAAGATGACTACTCGAGAGCAACGCTAGGTAAGCAACCAGGAATAGATTCCAGGCAGTTGGCTCCAGATCGAAAGACTGACTCCAAGTGCCGGCTGATTGCTTCTTTCACTTTGCCATGCGAGTAAGAACAAGGACAAAGAAAAAGACAGGGAAAGAGCATGATATGAGATACTTTTGCTTTTGACCTTGATGATATGAGATACCTTTGCTTTTGAAGAAGCGGTGAATGAATCAGCACACTTCAATCCGCCGTTTCCTCCTGGGTCATCTGTACTCCAGGCATCTGGTATCATCTTTGGGGAAGAAGAAAGAATTGAGTATTTCGAAAGGCTTTGCTGGGAGTGCGCCCTCAGAGGTGAGAGAGAGTTGGGCATGGTTCTTCAGGTTTGCCTTGCCATAAAAGACGAAGGTCGACATATATAGAGATAATATCAAATGGTGGTACTATTCTTTTACCCTTGTCGACAAATGTCTCTTCGATATCAGAACGACGCCTCTTCGATTTCTGAGCAGGCGCCCCTTCGATTTCTGAACGACGCCCCTTTGCTTTCTGAACGACACGTGGTAGTGCGGATGCGGCTCCTTTGACAAAGCTGCACGCGTTTTCTGAAAAGCAGAGAAAGCGTCGCCGAACTTTGCGCTTGTCGGCTAAAGACGTGTAGTTGCGATGATGGCCTCCACGTGTTTTCAGCTTTGTCAGAAACCTTTTGACAAAGTTGAACGCGTCTTCTGAAAAGCCGAGAAAGCGTCGCCAAAATTACGCCGGAAATTCTGGCTTTTTGAATCGGTGGACGCGTCGCCTTGGCTTTTTTATTGAGCTATCGATCACCACAACAAACACACTCTGAAGATTTCCCATTCTTGAAAATCGACTCCGGCCCTTTGAAATTTAACTCCATCCCTTTTCTTTGAACACTTTTGAAAAATGGCAAACTCATCGAACCTTAGCTTGGAATTGAGCCTTAGCAGTGATACGGGCGCGCCGCGTCAAGGTAACGTATGGCGCCCTTCTTTCTTATCTTCTAACGGTCTTCTTACAGGTGAAGACTCCGTGATGCAGGATGCCACAACAGCTACAATAGTAGCTAGGAACCTCCTCACTCCAAAAGATAGTAGGCTGCTGTCAGGACGGTCTGATGAGTTGGCCGTTCAAGAGTCCCTCGCACTTAGTGTTCAGTGTGCGAGCTCTGTGTCCAACATGGGCCTACGCCTGCTTGCCCGCTCTCGTCAGGTGGAATCGTTGATGGCAGAGGTGGAAAGACTTAAGCAAGAGATCCAGCAGCTTAAGTACGAGAATAGAAGTTTGCATGTGCTTGCAAATAACTATTCGTCGGGGATGAAGAGGAAGCTTGATGAGCTGCAAGAATCTGAGGGTCGAATTCACAGTGACCGTCAAAGGTTTGCGTCTTATCTCCAGAGGCACCTTTTTCCTGGGTCATCCAGCGCTTGGCCAAGTATTCAGGCCTGGAATGCTCTAGCTCCGATGCCTCCCGCTCCGATGGCTTCCGCTCTGATGCCTCCCACTTCTATGCCTCCCGCTTCTACGCCTTCCGCTTCTGCGCCTCGTAGTGGGGCTTCACGCAAACAACCTTTGTGAAGCTCCACCTTTCTCCATGTTTAGTATCTTTCTTTCATTTTTTTATTTTTTTATTTTTTTATTTTTTTTTTTAACATAAATAAAATCAAACGGCATGGAATTGGTCCTTGAATGGAAGGTGATACTTGAAGTGAACCGGCATTGGTTTGAATTCTAATGTAGGTGCCTGATTCATAAAAAACAACAAGTTAGTATAAAATGTAATGGAATTTGAAAAAAATGACTTACTTGTTTTGTCTGACAAGAACTCAATGACAAACACCACTCCTTTGAAAGTTTCAGGGATATTGGACTTGGCCAGATTGCATGTGATGGTTATGACTTGTCCAATGTCATCAAATTCAACTTCTTTGGGCATTGTTGTCTCAAGTATATCCTCTTTGATGAATTCATGAAATTCCCTACTTTGCACCTTTAGAAGGTCTTCCAAGATGTCTTTTTCACTTTCTTCTTCCTTGGAATTCATGAACCTGCAAGGAATAGGGATATTAGGTGGAATGGGGTTAGAACTAATTGGAACAACCTTACTTGAATTAGATGGCGTAGGAGCAATAAGTGCTTCCAGCAAAGGTGCTTCAAATTCTCCCTTCGGTTTTACAATGGTTGAACTAGGGAGTTTGCCTTGGTCGCAAAATTGTCCTACGAACTCCGCGATCTGCCCAATTTGCTTTTCCAAGTGGTCCAACCTTTTGTCTTCTTGTCGAGCCTCATTGTCTTGATTTTGTGAGCCCTGCACCAAACAAATTAATTTGTTAAGCTTTTGATTATAATCTATTGACGAACTTAAGTTTTGTTGGGCATATTGAATATGAGGTTGTGGTGGCTGCCAATATCCTCCTTGTTGAGCATTTTGAGGTTCCCACCACATAGAGTTTGAATGATCACTCCAATCCGAATTGTAAGTATTGGAAAACACGTTATTCCTTGATTGAAGATTCAATATATCAACTCTTTGCATTTGAGACCTTTCCATGAGCTGTGACAAAAGAAAAGCATTATCAAGTGCCATGTTGTTCTTCTCTAGTATTTGAATTCAACAAACAAAACACAAATCAAAAACTAAAACTAAAATACATAACAGAAACAAACAATCCAAGAGATTATTCCCGCCTGTCACGCGGGTGACCCGGGTTCGATCCCCGGCAACGGCGCCAAAATTTGATGCGTGATTTATACGCACACAAATTAAACCCTCTTTTTGTCAATTGTAGTATAAGTATAAGTAGGGATCGTTCTGGACCGGGGATTAGGAGGGATTGTTAATCACTTGGATTTGACTCAAAAACATAAAAACAAAGTTAAAAACGTTCACAAAGACTCAAAGGACTCAAAACAAGTTCAAAAGACTCAAAACTGCCTAAAAACACTAACTAGGCAGTTTCTGACCTTAACCCCAATGTTGGACGAATTTAGGATTATGGCTTGATTCAAACGTAAAATAACAATATAAAACACTATACTAGACTCAAAGAATGCAAAACTAAACTTTAAAACACTAAAACAAACCAAAAGACTCAAACATCACCCAAAACACTCAAAACAGCCTTAAAATCACTTTCTGGGCAGTTTTGAGCACTTTGGTGAATTTGGACGAATTTTGGGAAATAAATTGAATCAAAACACTTTAAAACATAAACTAAACAAAGTCTAAACACTAAAGAACAAGAAAGTAAAGGGGGGGGTTAGGTTTTGACGAATTTAAACTAAAAGAACAGATTGTAAGTAAAAGCAAAATGTAAATGTGAATGTGTGATAGAATTGAATGGAATGAAGGCTAGCTAAGGGGTTCATCTCCATACATGTTATACTTGCATAATAAAATGATTTCCAATTGCATTTCAATAAACTATGATACTCAACACCCCAAGTTAACCGTGATGCACTAATTAACCTTCAAATCTTCCTAACGTTATTGAATTGGATGATGCATGCGACAATTCAAAACATTCCCCACAAGTCCTCAACATGAATGCATAGAAGAGGTACAAGCAAGAATCATTACGCTCTATGAAAATTATAAGTGTTGACGAGGCATTCGTTACTATGATTGCATGAAACTTATGCCAAGAATTTGTTTAACGCGATTGTTTATAAGCAACCTCCACTACTTGTGAATATAAGTTCGTAACTATTAGGTGAAACTCACTTATATTCTAGCGTCATATTCATGCATGAAAATTAAGCGCGCATTCTCAATAAACATACATAAATAAGTTATCAATCAAACGGTTAAACAAATTGAATCCACAACTTATGAAACGCAATTAGAAGTAATCAAATCAAAATGCAAGCATAAACATATATTTCGAATTCCCCCCTAGCCAAGGGGGGTTTAGTTGAATTTAAACATTGGAATCAAAGAAACACCTAAACATTCCAACAACTCAAACTTGAATTGTATGAACGTTTAGGCACTCTTCTCTTCCATTCCTCATACGTACAAAACAAAGAGTATTGAAATTAAACATTGAAATCAAAGAAACACCTAAACATTCCAACAACTCAAACTTGAATTGTATGAACGTTTAGGCACTCTTCTCTTCCTCTTCGTTGTAGCACAAGGTCTAAGGATAGTTTGATGGTGTGAATGGTTTGGGGAGTGGTTGGAGTGGCTGCAATGGAGGAGAAAAGTGTTTTGGTGGCTGCAATGAGGGTGTGGAGAGGTTTTGACGAATTTCTGGAATATGGAAGAGTGTATGAATGAAATGTGTATGCAATGGATGCTTATTTATAGGTGAAATGGGGGGAACATGACAGCTAGGAGGGAATGTGGCTGCATGTTTGAATGATTAAAGGATGCATGTGGGTTGGAATTGCATGTGCAATGAATATGTGGCTGCATGTGCAAGGGGACAATCTGAAAATGCATGTGAAATCATGTGTTGGCTGCAATGATGAAATGGATGGGAGTGCATGTGGCTTAATTAATTAAAGGGAGTGCATGTGCAATGTTTTAAAGGATGGAATGCATGTGAATATGATGGAAATCTGATGGGAGATGGAATGGGATGTTTTGCATGTGAATTAAAGAGTAAATGCATGTGAATTAAAGAATGAATGCATGTGCAATGACAGCTAGGTTGAATATGCATGTGGAATGGCTGATTTATTTGAAGAGGAAAGCATGTGGATTTAATGGTTTAAAGGGTGAATGCATGTGGATGCATGTGTTGATGAATGGGATTAGGAAAGGTTTAAATGTCCTAAAACTAAAGGGAACAAGGTTCCAACACTTTGGTCTTCAATTAGGTCTTCAATTTCGTCCAACACTTTGGCTCCAAGCATAAGCTATCCATCCTTAGTCCAAAAGTGCTCCAAAAGTCTCCAAAATGCATCTTTTTGCTCCTTTAGCCCTTTGGACCTACAAACACACGAAAATAGCTTAAAGTACTAAAATAACTAAAGAAACATAACGTAAATGCACGAGAACAAGCCATTTAAGTCGCATGAATATGCTCCTATCAGAATGTGGCTGCATGTTTGAATGATTAAAGGATGCATGTGGGTTGGAATTGCATGTGCAATGAATATGTGGCTGCATGTGCAAGGGGACAATCTGAAAATGCATGTGAAAGCATGTGTTGGCTGCAATGATGAAATGGATGGGAGTGCATGTGGATTAATTAATTAAAGGGAGTGCATGTGCAATGTTTTAAAGGATGGAATGCATGTGAATATGATGGAAATCTGATGGGAGATGGAATGGGATGTTTTGCATGTGAATTAAAGAGTAAATGCATGTGAATTAAAGAGTGAATGCATGTGCAATGAAAGAGTGAATGCATGTGCAATGACAGCTAGGTTGAATATGCATGTGGAATGGCTGATTTATTTGAAGATGCATGTGCAATGAAGTGGAATGACAGCTAGGTTATGATGATGAATGCATGTGGCTGATTTAATTGAATAGGAAAGCATGTGGATTTAATGGTTTAAAGGGTGAATGCATGTGGATGCATGTGTTGATGAATGGGATTAGGAAAGGTTTAAATGTCCTAAAACTAAAGGGAACAAGGTTCCAACACTTTGGTCTTCAATTAGGTCTTCAATTTCGTCCAACACTTTGGCTCCAAGCATAAGCTATCCATCCTTAGTCCAAAAGTGCTCCAAAAGTCTCCAAAATGCATCTTTTTGCTCCTTTAGCCCTTTGGACCTACAAACACACGAAAATAGCTTAAAGTACTAAAATAACTAAAGAAACATAACGTAAATGCACGAGAACAAGCCATTTAAGTCGCATGAATATGCTCCTATCAGCAATCCACAACATTCTCCAAAAGTCCTTTACGTGAACAGCACAATAAAGATACAATCAAAGATCATTAAGCATCATGAAAATTATAAGTATTGACGAGGCATTCGTTACTATGGAATACGCATGAAACTTATGCCAAGAATTCGTTTAACGCGATTGTTTATAAGCAACCTCCACTACTTGTGAATATAAGTTCATAACGATTAGGTGAAACTCACTTATATTCTAGCGTCATATTCATGCATGAAAATTAAGCGCGCATTCTCAATAAACATACATAAATAAGTTATCAATCAAACGGTTAAACAAATTGAATCCACAACTTATGAAACGCAATTAGAAGTAATCAAATCAAAATGCAAGCATAAACATATATTCAAATCACCCCTAGCTAAAGGGGAGTTTTAGTTCCTCATGGTACAAAACAAAGAGAATCAAAGAAACACCTAAACATTCCAACAACTCAAACTTGAATTGTATGAACGTTTAGGCCCTCTTCTCTTCCATTCCTCATTCGTACAAAACAAAGAGTATTGAAATTAAACATTGAAATCAAAGAAACACCTAAACATTCCAACAACTCAAACTTGAATTGTATGAACGTTTAGGCACTCTTCTCTTCCTCTTCGTTGTAGCACAAGGTCTAAGGATAGTTTGATGGTGTGAATGGTTTGGGTAGTGGTGAAAATGGAAGGATGGTGTTTGGATTGTAAGGGAGGGCACGGCACAAAGGAGTTTGATGTCTACATTCTGAAATGGAAGAAGTGAATATGGAAGAGTGTATGAATGAGTATTTATAGGTGAAATGGGGGGAACATGACAGCTAGGAGGGAATGTGGCTGCATGTTTGAATGATTAAAGGATGCATGTGGGTTGGAATTGCATGTGCAATGAATATGTGGCTGCATGTGCAAGGGGACAATCTGAAAATGCATGTGAAAGCATGTGTTGGCTGCAATGATGAAATGGATGGGAGTGCATGTGGCTTAATTAATTAAAGGGAGTGCATGTGCAATGTTTTAAAGGATGGAATGCATGTGAATATGATGGGAACTCACGGCAAGGATGATTTCTGGTGGTGAATGGGTGTATGTTTGAATGATTAAAGGGACATGTGGGTTGGAAATGATGAAGGAAATGCATGTGAGTGACAACTAGATATGTTGATGAATGCATGTGGAATGTTTGTGGTGAGTGAATGTGCACGGTAATGAGTGAATGTGGTGGTGAATGTGGCTGATTTGATTTATGGAAGATGCATGTGGATTAAAGGTGAGTGAATGATTATGGAATGCAATCTGAAATGGGAGATGGAATGGGATGCACGGCAATGATGGGTTGTTTTGTGTTGGTGGATGATTAAAAGTGCATGTGGGTGAATGTGTGGCTGCATGGGTGAATGATTATAAATGCATGTGAATTGTGGCTGGAATGAAGGTGTTTTGCATGTGAATTAAAGAGTAAATGCATGTGAATTAAAGAGTGAATGCATGTGCAATGACAGCTAGGTTGAATATGCATGTGGAATGGCTGATTTATTTGAAGATGCATGTGCAATGAAGTGGAATGACAGCTAGGTTATGATGATGAATGCATGATAGGAGCATATTCATGCGACTTAAATGGCTTGTTCTCGTGCATTTACGTTATGTTTCTTTAGTTATTTTAGTCCTTTATGCTTCTTTTGTGTGTTTTCAGGTTCTAAGGGCAAAGTATGCAAAAGGATGCCTTTTGGAGCCTTTTGGAGCAAATTAGAGATTGGAATGGATATCATATGCTTGGAGCCAAGAGGATGGACGAAATTGAAGGATTCCTCCTCCATTGCAGCCACATGCACATTCAATCATTCACACCAAAACCTTGCACATGCTTTCCCATTTCATTATTCATTCACCTTGCAGCCACTCCACATGCATTTCTAGCTTTTCCTTTGCATTCCCCCTTTAATCAACACATGCATCCACTCACCAAGAAATCATTCATTCCACATGCACCCAAAACACCACCAGAAATCATCATTGCCGTGGGTACCTATCCCATTTCAGATTGTCATTCCACTTCATTGCACATGCATCTTCATAATCAACACATGCATTCATTATTTATTTACTTTGCATCCTTTAATTTAATCACATGCACATTCAAACAAACACAATCATTCCAGCCATACCTTGCATTTTCAGATTGTTCCTCCATCATTGCACCACAATGCAGCCACATGCACTTGCTCCTCTAACATTTCAGCCACTTGCACTCCCATTCTCTCCCAAAACCGTGCACATGCCTTCTCCTTGCATTTCCAGCCATTCCACATGCTATTTCAGCCACATGCACTCATAATCATTCAACCAACATGTGCACATGCAACCTAGCTGTCATGTTCCCCCCATTTCACCTATAAATACTCATTCATTCACACTCATTCATAGACAATTCATTTCACAACAGAAATTGGTCCCTTGGGGCCGTGCCCTTCACCAAGTCCATCCATTCCATTCATACACTTCATCCATTGCAGAAATGTAGACCATAAAACCATCCTTGTGCCGTGCCCTTCCCTACAAATCCAAACACCATCCTTCCATTTCCACCACTCCTCTTCCATCCCTCCACCACTCCCCAAACCATTCACACCATCAAACTATCCTTAGACCTTGTGCTACAACGAAGAGGAAGATAAGAGTGCCTAAACGTTCATACAATTCAAGTTTGAGTTGTTGGAATGTTTAGGTGTTTCTTTGATTTCTATGTTTAATTTCAATACTCTATGTTTTGTACGAATGAGGCATGGAAGAGAAGAGTGCCTAAACGTTCATACAATTCAAGTTTGAGTTGTTGGAATGTTTAGGTGTTTCTTTGATTCTCTTTGTTTTGTACCATGAGGAACTAAACCCCCCTTTGGTTAGGGGGTGATTCGAATATATGTTTATGCTTGCATTTTGATTTGAATACTTCTAATTGCGTTTCATAAGTTGTGGATTCAATTCGTTTAACTGTTTGATTGATAACTTATTTATGTATGTTCATTGAGAGTGCACACTTAATTTTCATGCATGAATATGACGCTAGAATATAAGTGAGTTTCATCTAATCGTTATGAACTTATATTCACAAGTAGTGGAGGTTGCTTATAAACAATCGCGTTAAATGAATTCTTGGCATAAGTTTTGATAGGAGCATATTTATGCTACTTAGTTGTGTTGTTTCCTTACACTTAGTGAGTTAATTACTATGTATTTCAGTCTTTTAAAGTATTTTCGTATGTTTTTAGGTCCTAATGGCAAAAGGAGCAAGAAAGTGCATTTTGAGGCCATTTGGAGCATTTTTGGGCATGGATTGGATAGCTTAACAATGGAGCAATGAAGATGGACGAAATTGAAGACTAGAAGAGCTAGGAAAGGCTACAAATCTGGTGGAAGAAGTTCTACTCCAATGAAGATAAGGAAGAAGCAAGAAACAAGGAACCTTATCCAACCTTATCCAACCTTATCTTATCCTATCCTAGAAACCCTATCCTATCCTATCTCTAACATTATCCTATTCTATCCTATCCAAATCAGATTGGGACCTAAACCTAGCTACTTAGGGAGAATCAATTACACATTTAAGCACATAATTCAGTTTCTAGAAGCCTTATCCACTAAATTGCCGCAAGAACTCCATTCCTTGTAGGTTTAGGAATTACAATCCTTTTCCTACACAAATATCATGTATCCTTGGCCCTTTAGGTTTAGGAATCTGCCCTAAACCTTCCCTTCTAGAAACCTTATCTCAGCCCTATACATGTGCCGCACCAAAAACCTTCTAGAATCCCTAATTCCTAGCCGAATTCCCTATTTCCAATCCCCTTTGGTTTCTGCCTTAAGATACCCCTTTTTCAATAGGATTAGGCAATCCTTTTCCTACACTAAGTGTGCCAAACTATAGCCTATATAAACAGCCTTGCCGTGCCATTTAATCACCACCATCCCTTCACACAACATTCATACATCCCTTCAGAAATCAACCCTTGCCGTGACCTTGCATTCACCCATCCATCATTCCCCTACTTCCATACATCCATCCCAACCTCCATACATCACCATAGACCCTTGTGCCGTGACCTAGCAAGGAGGAGGAGAAGGAAGACCAAGCCTTGGGCGTTTGTACATTCAAGTTGGAGTGTTGGACGTGTCTAGGTGTAATCTATCTTTTATTTTCAATGTTTAAATCTATATTGCTTTGTTTTGTCATGAACATGAGAGGCTAAACTCGTTTTAGCCTAGGGATGCTTTGAAACCATGATTACAATTATAATATGATTTGATTAATTCCAGTTGTGATTTCATAAATTGTGAATGCAATTTACTTAACCGTTTGATGGATAACTTATTCTTGTATGTTTATTAGGGAGGCCTACTTAATTTGCATGCTTGAATTTGGGGCTAGAATATAAGGGTGTTTCACATAATCGTCACAAACTTATATTCACAAGTAGTTAAGGTTGTTTTCACAATCATGTTAAGTAAATTCCTAGCATGCGTATCATGATGTCATAGTTACAAGTGCTTTGTCAATACTTATGGTTTCCATTGAACGTAATGATCTTTAACCGTATCTCTATTATGATGTCATGTAGGGGACTTTTTGAAGAATGCTTTGGGTTGTCGTATGATGTCATCCAATCCACTAACTTAAGGGAAATTTGAGGGTTAATTAGTGATGTCACGGTTAATCTGGGGTGTTGAGGTTCATGGTTTATCGGAAAAGCAACTGGAAATCAATTTATGTTAGAAAGTATCATGTGTGGAGAAGTATCCCTTGGCTATCCCATCATCCATTAGTTTTTCTTATTTTCGTCCAAAATCTGTTTTAAAGTTTTAAGTCACTTGTTTTCTTTTAAATTCGTCCAAAATCAAAACCCCCTTTCTTATTTGTTCCAAATCTGTCCAAAAGAGTCTTTTTGAGTCTTTAGAGTCAAAACCAAGTGTATTTTCGTCCAAATTAAGTCATAGAGTCTAAATTGAGTCTTTTTGGTTGTTTTTGGTTGTTTTGAGTCTTTAAAGTTTGTTTTGAGTCATATAAGTTAGTAAGAGTCTTGTGAGTCTATTTAAAGTGTTTTAAAACATATTTTCACATCTTTGAGTCAATTTTCATTAGATTAGCAATCCCTCCTAATCCCCGGCCTAGAACGATCCCTACTTATATCTATACTACAATTGTCGAAAAGAGGGTTTAATTTGTGTGCTTATATATTTCGCATCAAATTTTTGGCGCCGTTGCCGGGGATTAGCAATTTTGCTAATCCCCCGTTGTTTCTTTTTGTTTCTTTGTATTTTCTTTTTGTTTTAGCTACTGACCTAATTTCTTTTCTTGTTTATAGGTACTAGTTTTATGACTCGTAGTTCTCAACCCGTTAGTGCGAACATCTTGGATTTCGACGACGATTTTGAGCGCACTTTGAGGAAGAAGAAGAAGAACCCAGAATCTAGTACGGCTCCCAACCTTGAGGAGGAGGAAGAGCCAACGCCAAGGGAGGAAGAAGAACCCACGGCACAAGAGGAAGAAACCATGGCAGTGGACAACCGTACAATCAAGGAGCTTTCGGCTTCGGGAATGGCCAATGCCGCACCCTTGTGCATCCAATACCCAAGGGCAGCTCAAGACAAGACCGACGAATTTGAATTGAAGTCAAGCTTGTTGCACCACATTCCAAAATTCCATGGATTATCCATGGAAGATCCCAACAAGCATTTGAAGGAGTTCGAGGTAGTGTGTTCAAGCATGACTCCAGTTAACGTTGATGGTAGCATTTTGAAGATGAAGGCTTTCCCGTTCTCACTTTTGGAGAAGGCCAAAGATTGGTTGTACGAGCTAGCACCCGGAACGGTCACCTCTTGGGAGAGCATGAAGAGGGCGTTTCTTGAAAAGTTCTTTCCTACTTCAAGAGTCATTCTCTTGAGAAAGAAGATTAGTGGAATTCAACAAAGTCAAGGGGAGTCTTTTCCAACATACTATGAGCGTTTTAAAACCCTTGTTGCATCATGTCCTCAACATCAAATGAAAGAGGAGCTTCTACTTCAATACTTCTATGAAGGTCTTCTTCCCATTGAAAGACAAATGCTTGATGCTTCGGCGGGAGGAGCGTTGGTGGATAAAACCCCTATGGCAGCCAAGAACCTTATTGCAAACCGGGCTCTCAATGCACAACAATACGAAGGAATTGGGCAAAGGGACCCCCCACGGCAACAAGTGAATGAGGTAAGTTCTCAATCCGACATTCAAACTCAATTAGCTAATCTTACTTCTCTTGTGTCTCAGATGGCCGAAGGAATGAAGATCCAAAGTCCAATTGTATGTGGCGTATGTTCTATTCAAGGTCATCCTTCGGAAAAGTGCCCTCAATTGATTGAGAATGGGGGATGGGAGAGTGCAAACGCCATTGGATTTCCAAGCCAAAATCAGCCAAGGAATGATCCATATTCCAATACATACAATCCGGGTTGGAGAGACCATCCAAATTTCAAGTGGAGGGAGCCTCAACAACCTTACCAACAAGGAGGCTTTAGGCAGCAACCCCCGGGGTTTTACACCAAACCCCACGGCCAAGACCAAAACCAACCCCAATCCGCCCAAAACCATCAAGGTACATCTTTAGATAATGCTACAATTCTTAAGTTACTAACTAGTTTGTCTCAGGGGCAAGAAAATCAAAACAAGGCAATGCAAAACCAAGACAAAAGGGTGGACCACTTAGAAAAGCAAATAGGGCAGATTGCGGAGTTTGTGGGACAATTCCGAGACCAAGGCAAGCTTCCAAGTTCAACCATTGTCAATCCAAAGGGAGGGTTCGAATCTGCCAAAGCAATTACTTTGAGGAGTGGAAAAGAAGTTGGCACTACATCCACACCACCCAAAACAAGTCCTAATGAAGATGAGACGTTGCAACATGAAGAGAAGGCTCCAAACATGCCCACCGCAAGGACACAACATCTATTGCCGCAAGCATCTAAGGACACTACTTCATCCAATACATCCCATTCGGCCACCAAAGGTAAGTTAAGTTCAAATTTGATTGATTCTAACCCCGTTCCACCCAATGTTCCTTTTCCTCACAGATTTTTGCAAACAAAGAAAGAGGAGCATGAGAAGGACATTCTTGAGACATTTAGGAAAGTTCAAGTCAATATCCCGCTCCTAGATGCCATAAAGCAAGTGCCCAAATACGCTAAGTTCTTGAAAGAATTGTGCACTACAAGGAAGAGGCCATCACATAAAGAGGTAGTAAGGGTAAGTGAGAATGTTTCCGCTATTTTACAAAGAAAATTACCACCAAAGTGCAAAGATCCAGGTAGCTTTACAATCCCTTGTATTATTGGTCAAACTAAGTTCGAACATGCTATGTTAGACTTAGGAGCTTCAATTAACGTCATGCCATACTCTATTTATGCTTCAATGAACCTTGGTGAATTGAAAAATGATGGTGTGATTATTCAATTAGCCGATAGATCTAATGCCTATCCAAAGGGAGTATTGGAAGATGTTTTAGTGCAGGTGAATAATTTGATCTTCCCGGCGGATTTCTATGTCCTTGAAATGGAGGAAACTACCCATGCTCCATCCTTGCCGATTCTTCTTGGGAGGCCATTCATGAAGACAGCACGAACTAAGATAGACGTGTTTAAAGGGCACTTTAACAATGGAATTCGATGGGGAAGTGATTGATTTTAATATTTCTGAAACTATGAGATTTCCTAATGATGATCACTCATGTTTCTCTATTGATATTCTTGATTCTTTGGCGCAGGCACACCTTGATCAATTACATGGCGATGCACTTGAAACGGTCATTACAAATGGCATAGAATTGAAGGATCACATGGCTGCCACCATAGCAACCCACGGCACACAATTGAACACCCATGCCGTGGCCTTTGATGAAGATGTAATTGAGACCGTGGCAACCCTAGAGTCATTGCCACGGCTCCAAGGTAAGCACCCTAGTCCAATTTCAATTCCAATTACGACTAATAAGTTGCTTCCTTCTATAGAACAACCACCTACACTTGAGCTCAAACCGTTGCCAAATCACTTGAAGTATGTGTTTTTGGGCGAGCAAGACACATTGCCCGTCATTATAGCTTCATCACTCACGGCACAAGAGGAGGAGAAATTGGTGAGGGTTCTCAAAGAGCACAAGACGGCCATTGGGTGGACTTTGGCCGATATCAAGGGTATAAGTCCTACCACATGCATGCATCGAATTCTCATGGAAGAAGGCGCCAAACCATCAAGGGAAGCCCAACGTCGACTCAACCCACCAATGATGGAAGTAGTGAAGAAGGAAATCATCAAATTGCTTGATTGTGGCGTCATCTATCCCATCTCGGATAGTTGTTGGGTTTCACCGGTCCAAGTGGTTCCCAAGAAGTCCGGAGTCACGGTGGTGAAGAATGAAGAAGATGAACTTGTGCCTACACGTATTCAAACCGGTTGGAGGGTGTGCATTGACTATAGGAAACTAAATGCCGCAACAAGGAAAGATCACTTCCCTTTACCATTCATTGATCAAATGCTTGAAAGGTTAGCCGGTCATTCTTTTTATTGCTTTCTTGATGGTTACTCGGGATATAATCAAATTGTCATAGCACCGGATGATCAAGAAAAGACCACCTTTACTTGTCCATTTGGTACTTTTGCATATCGTCGTATGCCATTTGGTTTATGCAATGCACCCGCCACTTTCCAACGATGCATGGTAAGTATCTTCTCCGATTATGTTGAAAAGATAATTGAAGTATTTATGGACGATTTTAGTGTCTTTGGGGACTCATTTGATGATTGCTTGCATAATCTTACTTTAATCTTGCAAAGATGTATGGAAACTAACCTTGTTTTGAATTGGGAAAAATGTCATTTTATGGTTAAACAAGGCATAGTTTTGGGCCATATCATCTCTGAAAAAGGAATTGAAGTTGATAAGTCTAAAATAGATCTTGTACGCTACTTACCCTCTCCTACTACGGTTAGAGAGGTTCGTACTTTTCTTGGCCATGCAGGATTCTATAGGCGATTTATCAAGGATTTCTCCAAGATTGCACAACCCCTATGCCGTCTCCTACAAAAAGAAGTGGCGTTCGAATTCAACGAGGAGTGTGAGAAGGCATTCAAGCTTCTCAAGGACAAGCTTACCACGGCACCTATCATCCTTCCACCTGATTGGACGTTGCCTTTTGAGCTCATGTGTGATGCATCCGATTATGCAATAGGGGCTGTTTTGGGTCAAAGGAAGAACAAGCATTCCCATGCCATCTACTATGCTTCTAGGACCTTGAACGATGCTCAATTAAACTATTCTACCACTGAAAAAGAACTTCTTGCCGTTGTATTTGCTTTAGATAAGTTTCGTTCATATTTACTTGGCACTAAAGTGATTGTATTTTCTGACCATGCAGCTCTTAGGTACTTATTCACTAAAAAGGAGGCTAAACCACGGCTCATTAGATGGATGCTTCTTCTCCAAGAGTTTGATATTGAAATTCGAGACAAGAAAGGGAGTGAGAACGTAGTTGCTGACCATTTAAGTCGTTTGGTGTGCAATGAGGACTCCTTACCCATCCAAGAGACTTTCCCCGATGAACAATTGCTGTCCATTAAGGTATGTGAACCTTGGTATGCCGATTTGGTCAATTTTTTGGTGTCAAAACGTGTTCCAAGTACCCTAGCAAGGCACCAACGTGATAAGTTAAAGAAAGAGGCACGGTTTTATGTATGGGATGACCCATATTTGTGGAAGTTTTGTGCAGATCAGATTGTGCGTCGTTGTGTGCATGATTGTGAGTTTAATTCGATTCTAACATTTTGTCATACTTATGCTTGTGGTGGACACTTTGGCACACAACGCACTGCCCTTAAAGTATTAGAATGTGGTTTTTATTGGCCAACAATCTTTAAAGATGCTAGAACATTTTGTTTAACTTGTGATCGTTGCCAACGAATGGGAAATATTGGTGCAAGGGACCAAATGCCGCAAACACCTATCTTTAACGTTGAAATTTTTGATGTTTGGGGCATTGATTTCATGGGTCCTTTCCCATCTTCGTTTGGCTTTACTTATATTTTGCTTGCGGTGGATTATGTCTCAAAATGGGTGGAAGCCAAAGCCACCCGTACTAATGATTCTAGAGTTGTTGCAGATTTTATAAAGACTAACATTTTTGCTAGATTTGGGATGCCTCGAGTGCTTATTAGTGATGGAGGCTCTCACTTTTGTAATCGTACCATTGAAGCACTACTCAAGAAGTATCAAGTCACACATAAGGTTTCAACACCTTATCATCCCCAAACCAATGGCCAAGCCGAGGTGTCCAATAGAGAAATCAAGCAAATCTTGGAGAAGACCGTTGGACCAACAAGAAAAGATTGGAGTGTGCGTTTGGAGGATGCTTTATGGGCCTATAGGACGGCATACAAGACACCAATAGGCATGTCCCCTTTTCGGCTAGTGTATGGCAAGCCATGTCATCTCCCCGTGGAATTAGAGCACAAGGCTCATTGGGCGATCAAGACATTCAATATGGACATAGATGCGGCTGGAATGCATAGGAAGTTGCAATTGAATGAACTTGAGGAACTTAGGCGTGAAGCATATGAGAATGCGTGCATTTACAAGGAAAAGAGCAAAGCTTTTCATGACAAGATGATCCGAAGCAAAACATTCTCCATAGGGCAAAAAGTTTTACTTTTTAATTCCCGCCTTCGTTTATTCCCTGGTAAGTTACGTTCTAAATGGATTGGACCTTTTGTTGTTACTAATGTTTTTTCACATGGCGCAGTTCAAATCCAAAGCTTGAGGAATGGCCAAGAATTCAAGGTGAACGGGCACCGTTTGAAGCCCTATTATGCAAATGTTGAAGGCCATATTTATGCTACTTAGTTGTGTTGTTTCCTTACACTTAGTGAGTTAATTACTATGTATTTCAGTCTTTTAAAGTATTTTCGTATGTTTTTAGGTCCTAATGGCAAAAGGAGCAAGAAAGTGCATTTTGAGGCCATTTGGAGCATTTTTGGGCATGGATTGGATAGCTTAACAATGGAGCAATGAGGATGGACGAAATTGAAGACTAGAAGAGCTAGGAAAGGCTACAAATCTGGTGGAAGAAGTTCTACTCCAATGAAGATAAGGAAGAAGCAAGAAACAAGGAACCTTATCCAACCTTATCCAACCTTATCTTATCCTATCCTAGAAACCCTATCCTATCCTATCTCTAACATTATCCTATTCTATCCTATCCAAATCAGATTGGGACCTAAACCTAGCTACTTAGGGAGAATCAATTACACATTTAAGCACATAATTCAGTTTCTAGAAGCCTTATCCACTAAATTGCCGCAAGAACTCCATTCCTTGTAGGTTTAGGAATTACAATCCTTTTCCTACACAAATATCATGTATCCTTGGCCCTTTAGGTTTAGGAATCTGCCCTAAACCTTCCCTTCTAGAAACCTTATCTCAGCCCTATACATGTGCCGCACCAAAAACCTTCTAGAATCCCTAATTCCTAGCCGAATTCCCTATTTCCAATCCCCTTTGGTTTCTGCCTTAAGATACCCCTTTTTCAATAGGATTAGGCAATCCTTTTCCTACACTAAGTGTGCCAAACTATAGCCTATATAAACAGCCTTGCCGTGCCATTTAATCACCACCATCCCTTCACACAACATTCATACATCCCTTCAGAAATCAACCCTTGCCGTGACCTTGCATTCACCCATCCATCATTCCCCTACTTCCATACATCCATCCCAACCTCCATACATCACCATAGACCCTTGTGCCGTGACCTAGCAAGGAGGAGGAGAAGGAAGACCAAGCCTTGGGCGTTTGTACATTCAAGTTGGAGTGTTGGACGTGTCTAGGTGTAATCTATCTTTTATTTTCAATGTTTAAATCTATATTGCTTTGTTTTGTCATGAACATGAGAGGCTAAACTCGTTTTAGCCTAGGGATGCTTTGAAACCATGATTACAATTATAATATGATTTGATTAATTCCAGTTGTGATTTCATAAATTGTGAATGCAATTTACTTAACCGTTTGATGGATAACTTATTCTTGTATGTTTATTAGGGAGGCCTACTTAATTTGCATGCTTGAATTTGGGGCTAGAATATAAGGGTGTTTCACATAATCGTCACAAACTTATATTCACAAGTAGTTAAGGTTGTTTTCACAATCATGTTAAGTAAATTCCTAGCATGCGTATCATGATGTCATAGTTACAAGTGCTTTGTCAATACTTATGGTTTCCATTGAACGTAATGATCTTTAACCGTATCTCTATTATGATGTCATGTAGGGGACTTTTTGAAGAATGCTTTGGGTTGTCGTATGATGTCATCCAATCCACTAACTTAAGGGAAATCTGAGGGTTAATTAGTGATGTCACGGTTAATCTGGGGTGTTGAGGTTCATGGTTTATCGGAAAAGCAACTGGAAATCAATTTATGTTAGAAAGTATCATGTGTGGAGAAGTATCCCTTGGCTATCCCATCATCCATTAGTTTTTCTTATTTTCGTCCAAAATCTGTTTTAAAGTTTTAAGTCACTTGTTTTCTTTTAAATTCGTCCAAAATCAAAACCCCCTTTCTTATTTGTTCCAAATCTGTCCAAAAGAGTCTTTTTGAGTCTTTAGAGTCAAAACCAAGTGTATTTTCGTCCAAATTAAGTCATAGAGTCTAAATTGAGTCTTTTTGGTTGTTTTTGGTTGTTTTGAGTCTTTAAAGTTTGTTTTGAGTCATATAAGTTAGTAAGAGTCTTGTGAGTCTATTTAAAGTGTTTTAAAACATATTTTCACATCTTTGAGTCAATTTTCATTAGATTAGCAATCCCTCCTAATCCCCGGCCTAGAACGATCCCTACTTATATCTATACTACAATTGTCGAAAAGAGGGTTTAATTTGTGTGCTTATATATTTCGCATCAAGTTTCATGCAATCCATAGTAACGAATGCCTCGTCAACACTTATAATTTTCATAGAGCGTAATGATTCTTGCTTGTATCTCTTCTATGCATTCATGTTGAGGACTTGTGGGGAATGTTTTGAATTGTTGTATGCGCTAACCCATCCAATTCAATAACGTTAGGAAGATTTGAAGGTTAATTAGTGCATCACGGTTAACCCGGGGTGTTGAGTTTCATGGTTTATTGAAATGCAATTGGAAATCATTTTATTATGCAAGTATAACATGTATGGAGATGAACCCCTTAGCCATTCTATCATCCATTCATTCCATTCCATCAAATTCGTTTTACAATCTGTTTAGTTTATTAACTTGTTTTGTTATTTCAATTTTCGTATAAATCTAAATCCCCCTTTACTTTAATGTCCAATTTAGTTAGAAATCAATTTAGTTTGTGCTTTTAAGTGTTTTGATTCATTTTATTTCCCAATTTCGTCCAGATTCACCAAAGTGCTCAAAACTGCCCAGAAAGTGATTTTAAGGCAGTTTTGAGTGTTTTGGGTGATGTTTGAGTCTTTTGGTTTGTTTTAATGTTTTAAGTGTTTAGTTTTACATTCTTTGAGTTAGTTTAGTGTTTTATATTGTGCTTTTAAGTGTTTTGATTCATTTTATTTCCCAATTTCGTCCAGATTCACCAAAGTGCTCAAAACTGCCCAGAAAGTGATTTTAAGGCAGTTTTGAGTGTTTTGGGTGATGTTTGAGTCTTTTGGTTTGTTTTAATGTTTTCAAGTTTAGTTTTGCATTCTTTGAGTCTAGTATAGTGTTTCATATTGTTATTTTACGTTTTTGAGTCAAATCCAAGTGGTTAACAATCCCTCCTAATCCCCGGTCTAGAACGATCCCTACTTACATACTTACTACAATTTGACGAAAAGAGGGTTTAATTTGTGTGCGTATAAATCTCGCATCAATGCATGTGGCTGATTTAATTGAATAGGAAAGCATGTGGATTTAATGGTTTCAAGGGTGAATGCATGTGGATGCATGTGTTGATGAATGGGATTGTGGAGATGCACGGTTTTGGGAGAGAATGGTGTGAATGCATGGCATGATTGGGATTAGGACAGGTTTAAATGTCCTAAAACTAAAGGGAACAAGGTTCCAACACTTTGGCCTTCAATTAGGTCTTCAATTTCGTCCAACACTTTGGGTCCAAGCATAAGCTATCCATCCTTAGCCCAAAAGTGCTCCAAAAGTCTCCAAAATGCATCTTTTTGCTCCTTTAGCCCTTTGGACCTACAAACACACGAAAATAGCTTAAAGTACTAAAATAACTAAAGAAACATAACGTAAATGCACGAGAACAAGCCATTTAAGTCGCATGAATATGCTCCTATCAATACCATGCTTTGAATGAAATAGGCATGAGTTCTAGTATTTGGAACTATAATGAGATGCATTCTAAATAGCAACCAAGCAATGAATGATGAGATTATGCAACGACTTTAGAAAACAAGAAATCACAGATTATACTCTCCAAAGAACGTTATAGGCTCAAGTCTCTCAAGGATGTAGTGTTAGTTTGAGTTTCTTCCTTCAAACATGTTACAAAAACTGATTTTATCTTTGTAATTACATGTGAATTCATAAATTATAACCATAACCAAGCATAAACCAAAGCATAAATCAACTTCCAGCCATGTTTACAACATTCTTTAATAGTCATCCAATTAAAAACCAAATCCTCATCATTGTGTTGGAAGGTGACCTAAGACACAAACAAACACACAAAAACAACTTAAAAACAACTCTTTTTGGGTTTTTCAAAACTATTTTGTAATTTTTTTTTGCAAATTTTCGGATTTTCTTATGAAAAGACATAAAAACACTTCAAAACACTCTAAAAACACTTAAAAACAGTGTGAAACAACACTATAAGTGATAGGTGATAAAATCCCACGAAATTCATGTAAAATCATGCAAAAGCAATTTGTTTACCCCCCCCCCCCACACTTAAATCAAACATTGTCCTCAATGTTTCACACAAAGACGCACTTCCAAACAAACAATATAAACGAACTAACATGACAAAATAAAAATAATAAAGAGATAGAGATTGAGGAATGCAAATCTGATTTTGTAGCTTCAATTGGTGAATTGCCCACATCCTCTCTCGTTGAATGCATGGGTTGCCTCCCAAGAAGCGCTTTCTTTAACGTCGTGCAGCCGGACGAACATTCTTCTTATCCTCTCTTGGAGCCCACGGCATGGAGTGTGATATCCTCCACAACTTGCCCCTCAACATTTGCATAATAGGGCTTCAAACGATGCCCGTTCACCTTGAATTCTTGGCCATTCCTCAAGCTTTGGATTTGAACTGCGCCATGTGAAAAAACATTAGTAACAACAAAAGGTCCAATCCACTTAGAACGTAACTTACCAGGGAATAAACGAAGGCGGGAATTAAAAAGTAAAACTTTTTGCCCTATGGAGAATGTTTTTCTTCGGATCATCTTGTCATGGAAAGCTTTGGTTTTTTCCTTGTAAATGCAAGCATTCTCATATGCTTCACGCCGAAGTTCCTCAAGTTCATTCAATTGCAACTTTCTATGCATTCTGATAGGAGCATATTTAGGCGACTTACTTAGCTTGTTTTCGTGCATTTATATTGTTAATTCATAGTTGTTTTTGGCGTTTAAGCCATTTTCGTGTGTTTTTAGGTTCATGTGGCTAAGGAAGCAAAAAGATGCATTTTGGAGCATTTTGGAGCAAAATTGGACTTGGAAGGGATAACTTATACTTGGAGCAAAAGGAATGGACGAAATTGAAGAGTTGATGTCACAAGGATTCCTACTTGAAGTAGCCACACACCTTCCACATTTCAGCCACATGCACTTGTTCCTCCATCATTGCACCAACAACAACATTACACATGCACTCCCTTTAATTAATTAACCCACATGCACTCCCTTTAATTAATTAACCCACATGCACCCTTTATTCTTTCATCATTCCAGCCACTCCACATCCCTCACCAAGAAATCATTCAACACATGCATCCATAATCATTTCTCCACACCAAAACCGTGCACATGCATTCCCCTTGTGCAATTCCATCATTCCACACCTCCATGGCAGCCACCAACCAACCTAGCTGTCATGTTTCCCCTTTAATCATTCAAACATTCACCCACATGCATTTCTAACCCACATGCACCCTAGATTCTAATCAGCCATTCACATTTAATCATTCATTCCCATCAGATTTCTAGCATATTCACATGCATTCATCCTAGCTGTCATGTTTCCCCTTTCATCATTCCCTCACATTCTTTAAATCAGCCAACACATGCATCCACCTTTCTCCCATCAGATTTCCAACATTGCACATGCATTTCCACCCTTTAATCACATGCATAAATCAGCCACATGCATCTCCCATCACCATTCCAGATTTCCACCAAGTTCCTAGTTGTCATGTTCCCCCCATTTCACCTATAAAAAACCTTCATTGCAGCCACAAAGGGGGGGATCCATTCACCACAGAAATAAGGCCTTTGTGCCAGAAATTCATCCATTCCATAAACACTTCCATTCCATTGTACATACCACCAACACTTCCCCCTTTGTGCCGTGAGTTTCCCTTACAATCCAACACCATCCTTCCATTTTCACCACTCCCCAAACCATTCACACCATCAAACTATCCTTAGACCTTGTGCTACAACGAAGAGGAAGAGAAGAGTGCCTTAACGTTCATACAATTCAAGTTTGAGTTGTTGGAATGTTTAGGTGTTTCTTTGATTTCAATGTTAATTTCAATACTCTTTGTTTTGTACATATGAGGAATGGAAGAGAAGAGTGCCTAAACGTTCATACAATTCAAGTTTGAGTTGTTGGAATGTTTAGGTGTTTCTTTGATTTCAAAGTTATGAGGAAATTCGAAATATATGTTTATGCTTGCATTTTGATTTGATTACTTCTAATTGCGTTTCATAAGTTGTGATTCAATTTGTTTAACCGTTTGATTGATAACTTATTTATGTATGTTTATTGAGAGTGCACGCTTAATTTTCATGCATGAATATGACGCTAGAATATAAAAAGTTTCACCTAATAGTTACGAACTTATATTCACAAGTAGTGGAGGTTGCTTATAAACAATCGCGTTAAACGAATTCTTGGCATAAGTTTCATGCGTATTCCATAGTAACGAATGCCTCGTCAACACTTATAATTTTCATAGAGCGTAATGATTCTTGCTTGTATCTCTATTATGCAATCATGTAGGGGACTTGTGGGGAATGTTTTGAATTGTTGTATGCGCTAACCCATCCAATTCAATAACGATAGGAAGATTTGAAGGTTAATTAGTGCATCACGGTTAACTTGGGGTGTTGAGAATTCATGGTTTATTGAAATGCAATTGGAAATCATTTTATTATGCAAGTGTAACATGTGTGGAGAAGAACCTTCTAGCTAGCATTCATCCATTCATTTTCATCGCATTCATATTTACATTCTGTCTAGTTTATTAAACTTGTTTCGTTATTTCAATTTTCGTCAAATTAAAATCCCCCTTTACTTTATTGTCTAATTTAGTTAGAAAGTGTCTTAGTTTGTGTTTATAAGAGTTTTGAGTCATTTTGTTACACAAATTCGTCCAAATTTGTGTTTGTGCTCAAATCTGCCCAGAAAGTGGTTTTTAGGCAGATTTGAGTGTGTTTGTGTTGTTTTGAGTCTTTTGGTTTGTTTTAGTATTTTAAAGTTTAGTTTTGCATTCTTTGAGTCTAGTATAGTGTTTTATATTGTTATTTTACGTTTGAATCAAGCCATAATCTTAAATTCGTCCAACATTGGGTTTAAGGTCAGAAACTGCCTAGTTAGTGTTTTTAGGCAGTTTTGAGTCTTTTGAACTTGTTTTGAGTCCTTTGAGTCTTTGTGAACGTTTTTAACTTTGTGTTTTTACGTTTTTGAGTCAAATCCAAGTGATTAACAATCCCTCCTAATCCCCGGTCCAGAACGATCCCTACTTATACATATACTACAATTGATAAAAAGAGGGTTTAATTTGTGTGCGTATAAATCACGCATCACATTCCCACCGCATCTATGTCCATATTGAATGTCTTGATCGCCCAATGAGCCTTGTGCTCCAACTCCACGGGGAGATGACATGGCTTGCCATACACTAGCCGAAAAGGGGACATGCCTATTGGTGTCTTGTATGCCGTCCTATAGGCCCATAATGCATCCTCCAAACGCACACTCCAATCTTTTCTTGTTGGTCCAACGGTCTTCTCCAAGATTTGCTTGATTTCTCTATTGGACACCTCGGCTTGGCCATTGGTTTGGGGATGGTAAGGTGTTGAAACCTTATGTGTGACTTGATACTTCTTGAGTAGTGCTTCAATGGTACGATTACAAAAATGAGAGCCTCCATCACTAATAAGCACTCGAGGCATCCCAAATCTAGCAAAAATGTTAGTCTTTATAAAATCTGCAACAACTCTAGAATCATTAGTACGGGTGGCTTTGGCTTCCACCCATTTTGAGACATAATCCACCGCAAGCAAAATATAAGTAAAGCCAAACGAAGATGGGACAGGACCATGAAATCAATGCCCCAAACATCAAAAATTTCAACGTTAAAGATAGGTGTTTGCGGCATTTGGTCCCTTGCACCTATATTTCCCATTCGTTGGCAACGATCACAAGTTAAACAAAATGTTCTAGCATCTTTAAAGATTGTTGGCCAATAAAAACCACATTCTAACACTTTAAGGGCAGTGCGTTGTGTGCCAAAGTGTCCACCACAAGCATAAGTATGACAAAATGTTAGAATCGAATTAAACTCACAATCATGCACACAACGACGCACAACCTGATCTGCACAAAACTTCCACAAATAGGGGTCATCCCATACATAAAAACGTGCCTCTTTCTTTAACTTATCACGTTGGTGCCTAGCTAAGGTACTTGGAACACGTTTTGACACCAAAAAATTGACTAAATCGGCATACCAAGGTTCACATACCTTAATGGACAGCAATTGTTCATCGGGGAAAGTCTCTTGGATGGGTAAGGAGTCCTCATTGCACACCAAACGACTTAAATGGTCAGCAACTACGTTCTCACTCCCTTTCTTGTCTCGAATTTCAATATCAAACTCTTGGAGAAGAAGCATCCATCTAATGAGCCGTGGTTTAGCCTCCTTTTTAGTGAATAAGTACCTAAGAGCTGCATGGTCAGAAAATACAATCACTTTAGTGCCAAGTAAATATGAACGAAACTTATCTAAAGCAAACACAACGACAAGAAGTTCTTTTTCTGTGGTAGAGTAGTTTAATTGAGCATCATTCAAGGTCCTAGAAGCATAGTAGATGGCGTGGGAATGCTTGTTCTTCCTTTGACCCAAAACAGCCCCTATTGCATAATCGGATGCATCACACATGAGCTCAAAAGGCAACGTCCAATCAGGTGGAAGGATGATAGGTGCCGTGGTAAACTTGTCCTTGAGAAGCTTGAATGCCTTCTCACACTCCTTGTTGAACTCAAACGCCACTTCTTTTTGTAGGAGACGGCATAGGGGTTGTGCAATCTTGGAGAAATCCTTGATAAATCGCCTATAGAATCCTGCATGGCCAAGAAAAGAACGAACCTCTCTAATCGAAGTAGGAGAGGGTAAGTAGCGTACAAGATCTATTTTAGACTTATCAACTTCAATTCCTTTTTCAGAGATGATATGACCCAAAACTATGCCTTGTTTAACCATAAAATGACATTTTTCCCAATTCAAAACAAGGTTAGTTTCCATGCATCTTTGCAAGATTAAAGTAAGATTATGCAAGCAATCATCAAATGAGTCCCCAAAGACACTAAAATCGTCCATAAATACTTCAATTATCTTTTCAACATAATCAGAGAAGATACTTACCATGCATCGTTGGAAAGTGGCGGGTGCATTGCATAAACCAAATGGCATACGACGATATGCAAAAGTACCAAATGGACAAGTAAAGGTGTTGATGTATATCTCCTTCCTAATGCTAGAATATATTTAGTATAATGGCACAAGCAAGGGTGTCGAATCCACAGGGACTAATTGGACCTATGTAATTACTTGTTTTGCAAGAACTCTATGAAATGAATCAAACTAATCAAATGAAGCAGATTTGTTGTTGTTACTTGAAAGCATAAAGAAATGAAGTAAACACAAGTAAATGAATCAATAACTAACACAATGAGATGGTTCCAAAGGAAATGAAACTAGGGATTCGGTTTCACCATTGCTCAATGATAGAAGCATATTTATGCGCCTTAGTTAGCTAGTTCTTATGCATTTATGTTGTGTTTTCTTACTTAATTTAGTGTTTAAAGTCATTTTCGTGTGTTTATAGGTTCATATGGCTAAGGATGCAAAAGGATGCCTTTCGGAGCCTTTTGGAGCAAATTAGAGATTGGAATGGATTGCATATGCTTAAAGCAAAGTAGATGGACGAAATTGAAGACCAAAGGAATGAAAATGAAGAACAAAGAGTTCACATTCATCACCAACACAACCATGCATCCACACATTCTTTCTCCATCATTGCCGTGCAAAACACCATCATTGCAGCCACATGCACATTCCACTTCATCATTTCAGATTTCCACCATCAACAAAGAACCATTCATTAATCATTTACACTTTAATCATTCAACCACATTCACACATCACCCATTCACCTTTGTGCCATGCTTCTACCTTTGTTCAAGCCCTTCCACATAACCTGCCTTCATTCATTCAGAAAATGCATTCCTTGCCGTGGCTAACATGCACTTGTTCCCCTTTCATCATTCCCTTTATTCTTTCATCATTCCATCCACTCATTCATCAAACCACTCCCATCCATTTCATCATTGCAAACATTCAAACAAACACCACACAATGCCGTGGCTCCTATCCCATTTCCAGATTTCCCCTTTGCATTTCCCCTTCATAAATCAGCCACATGCACTTTAATCATTCAATCTCCAACCTTTCACATGCATTCCATCTTTTAATTTAATCACATGCACATTCACCTTGCCTTTGCAGAAAATCCACTTCATAACACATGCATCTTGGCAGATTTCACATGCACTCATGCACATTCACCTTAATCATTCACATAGCTTTAATCCACATGCATTTCCACCTAGATTTCCACCTCACAACCACCAGAAATCAACCAAAACCGTGCATTCCCTTTCATTTCTGTCAAAGCACATGCATTTCCACCCTTTAATCACATGCACAAACAGCCACATGCATCTCCCATCACCATTTCAGCTTTCCACCTAATTCCTAGTCATCATGTTCCCCCCATTTCACCTATAAATAAGCATTCATTCTCATTCACTCTTCCATATTCCAGAAATTCGTCAAAACCTCTCCACACCCTTGCAGCAGCCACCAAAACACTTTTCTCCTCCATTGCAGCCACTCCAACCACTCCCCAAACCATTCACACCATCAAACTATCCTTAGACCTTGTGCTACAACGAAGAGGAAGATAAGAGGGCCTAAACGTTCATACAATTCAAGTTTGAGTTGTTGGAATGTTTAGGTGTTTCTTTGATTCCAATGTTTAAATTCAACTAAACCCCCCTTGGCTAGGGGGGATTCGAAATATATGTTTATGCTTGCATTTTGATTTGATTACTTCTAATTGCGTTTCATAAGTTGTGGATTCAATTTGTTTAACCGTTTGATTGATAACTTATTTATGTATGTTTATTGAGAGTGCACGCTTAATTTTCATGCATGAATATGACGCTAGAATATAAGTGAGTTTCACCTAATAGTTACGAACTTATATTCACAAGTAGTGGAGGTTGCTTATAAACAATCGCGTTAAACAAATTCTTGGCATAAGTTTCATGCACTCATAGTAACGAATGCCTCGTCAACACTTATAATTTTCATAGAGCGTAATGATTCTTGCTTGTACCTCTTCTATGCATTCATGTTGAGGACTTGTGGGGAATGTTTTGAATTGTCGCATGCATCATCCAATTCAATAACGTTAGGAAGATTTGAAGGTTAATTAGTGCATCACGGTTAACTTGGGGTGTTGAGTATCATAGTTTATTGAAATGCAATTGGAAATCATTTTATTATGCAAGTATAACATATATGGAGATGAACCCCTTAGCTAGGTTCCCATCCATTCAATTCCATCAAATTCATCTTTACATTCTGTCTAGTTTATTAACTTGTTTCGTTATTTCAATTCTCGTCAATTTAAAACCCCCCCTTTACTTTCTTGTTCTTTAGTGTTTAGACTTTGTTTAGTTTATGTTTTAAAGTGTTTTGATTCAATTTATTTCCCAAAATTCGTCCAAATTCACCAAAGTGCTCAAAACTGCCCAGAAAGTGATTTTAAGGCTGTTTTGAGTGTTTTGGGTGATGTTTGAGTCTTTTGGTTTGTTTTAGTGTTTTAAAGTTTTGTTTTGCATTCTTTGAGTCTAGTATAGTGTTTTATATTGTGTTTTTACGTTTGAATCAAACCATAATCTTAAATTCGTCCAACATTGGGTTTAAGGTCAGAAACTGCCTAGTTAGTGTTTTTAGGCAGTTTTGAGTCTTTTGAACTTGTTTTGAGTCCTTTGAGTCTTTGTGAACGTTTTTAACTTTATTTTACGTTTTTGAGTCAGTTTCCAAGTGATTTGCAATCCCTCCTAATCCCCGGTTAAGAACGATCCCTACTTATACTTATACTACAATTGTCAAAAAGAGGGTTTAATTTGTGTGCGTATAATTCTCGCATCACTCAACTAAGTCCATGTTTGTTAAGCTAGCTTGTACTCATTCATCTACCTATTTCTTGAGTTTGTTTCACTTGGACATGATCAACCATATGATGTGTGGATTTGATCAAATGTCTATAATCATGAACCTAATTGTGATGTGCAACTTTGGTTCATAATCAAGAGTATGTAATGCAAAAGAAAGTTTCATAAAACCAAATGGAATAACTCGGCAGGATGTTTGCTAAACATTCCCTTCATTCATTCACATATCTACCAAGATTATGCATGATGTGTGTTTTAATCTTGGCTACACAACTTTGTGATTAATTCAAATGGTGATCAAACATTAAAATCAACTCACAACGTCACAAATAAATCAGAGAATGAAACAAGAAATAGATGGACAAACTGAGCATTCTAACTTAATTACATGGCAAACTTTGCAAGGTTACATCGAATCCCTAGAGGAGGATTAGTTACACTTCATGTTTACAAAGATTTGACATAAAAATAAATAACATGAGTGAACATGGAATTAAGAAGAATAAACCCTTGAAGCAAAACTGATTTTGAAGTCCTTGAGGAGTGGCCTTCGGGGTTGGTTCTCCAAGTATGATGCAACTGAATTAGATCCGCTTGGTATGTTTTCTGCAAAGGGGAGAACAAATGGGCAGAGAATGGACAGAGAATAGGGTGAAATGGAGCGGCTATGGGTGAATAAAAATGGAATGAATGCCGAACCCCTTGATGTGTGAAGTGTGACTTGTTTTATAGAAGGGAATGTGGCTCCAACATTCAGATTGGATCTCAATCTGCACAAGTGAGATGGAATAGCATCAAATGAGCTGGAATTGAATGGGTTTCTGAGGTGTTGGTCGCACGGCATGGACAGGGTCTGCAAGTGTGTGGTTTGTTTAATCAAAATGCATGTGTCCTTGCTGCAACAAGTGAGTGGAATCTGCAAAGGTGAATTGTTTGTACAAATTCTGGAAAGGTGAAGAAAGCACACGGCATGGAATGATGGAATGAGTGAATTTCTGGAATAAAGGATGCAAGGAATGGACATGATCTGCAGGTATGTGGTATATTTAATCAAGATGCATGCGGATTTCTGCAAAGATGAAATGGAGAAAGGTAATGGGATGCATAATCTGACTTGCAATCACATGGGAGTGCACGGTGATGCGTGATTTATACGCACACAAATTAAACCCTCTTTTCATCAAATTGTAGTATATGTATAAGTAGGGATCGTTCTGGACCGGGGATTAGGAGGGATTGTTAACCACTTGGATTTGACTCAAAAACGTAAAATAACAATATGAAACACTATACTAGACTCAAAGAATTCAAAACTAAACTTTAAAACACTAAGACAAACCAAAAGACTCAAAACAACACAAACACACTCAAATCTGCCTAAAAACCACTTTCTGGGCAGATTTGAGCACAAACACAAATTTGGACGAAATTAAGTAATAACTTGACTCAAGAACGTAAAAACACAATATAAAACACTAAACTAACTTAAAGAATGTAAAACTAAACACTTAAAACATTAAAACAAACCAAAAGACTCAAACATCACCCAAAACACTCAAAACTGCCTTAAAATCACTTTCTGGGCAGTTTTGAGCACTTTGGTGAATTTGGACGAAATTGGGAAATAAATTGAATCAAAACACTTAGAAACATAAACTAAGACACTTTCTAACTAAATTGGACAATAAAGTAAAGGGGGATTGAGGTTTATACGAAATTAAATTAAATTGCACAGATTGTAAATTAAAGCAGAATGTAAATGTGAATGTGTGATAGAATTGAATGGAATTGAAATGAATGAATGCTAGCTAAGGGGTTCATCTTCACATATGTTACACTTGCATAATAAAATGATTTCCAATTGCATTTCAATAAACCATGAAACTCAACACCCCGGGTTAAGCGTGATGCACTAATTAACCTTGAAATCTTCCTAACGTTATTGAATTGGATGGGTTAGCGCATACAACAATTCAAAACATTCCCCACAAGTCCTCAACATGAATGCATAGAAGAGGTACAAGCAAGAATCATTACGCTCTATGAAAATTATAAGTGTTGACGAGGCATTCGTTACTATGGAATACGCATGAAACTTATGCCAAGAATTTGTTTAACGCGATTGTTTATAAGCAACCTCCACTACTTGTGAATATAAGTTCGTAACTATTAGGTGAAACTCACTTATATTCTAGCGTCATATTCATGCATGAAAATTAAGTGTGCACTCTCAATGAACATACATAAATAAGTTATCAATCAAACAGTTAAACGAATTGAATCCACAACTTATGAAACGTAATTAGAAGTATTCAAATCAAAATGCAAGCATAAACATATATTCGAATCACCCCCTAACCAAGGGGGGTTTAGTTCCTCATGGTACAAAACAAAGAGAATCAAAGAAACACCTAAACATTCCAACAACTCAAACTTGAATTGTATGAACGTTTAGGCCCTCTTATCTTCCATTCCTCATTCGTACAAAACAAAGAGTATTGAAATTAAACGTTGAAATCAAAGAAACACCTAAACATTCCAACAACTCAAACTTGAATTGTATGAACGTTTAGGCACTCTTCTCTTCCTCTTCGTTGTAGCACAAGGTCTAGGGATAGTTTGATGGTGTGAATGGTTTGGGGAGTGGTGGAAATGGAAGGATGGTGTTTGGATTGTAAGGGAGAGCATGGCACAAAGATGGTTTGATGGTCTACATTTCTGCAATGGATGAGTTTATGAATGGAATGGATGGACTTTGTGAAGGGCACGGCCCTAAGGGACCAATTTCTGTTCTGAAATGAATGTGAATGAATGAGTATTTATAGGTGAAATGGGGGGAACATGACAGCTAGGTTGCATGTGCACATGTTGGTTGAATGATTATGAGTGCATGTGGCTGAAATAGCATGTGGAATGGCTGGAAATGCAAGGAGAAGGCATGTGCACGGTTTTGGGAGAGAATGGGAGTGCAAGTGGCTGAAATGTTAGAGGAACAAGTGCATGTGGCTGCATTGTGGTGCAATGATGGAGGAACAATCTGAAAATGCAAGGTATGGCTGGAATGATTGTGTTTGTTTGAATGTGCATGTGATTAAATTAAAGGATGCAAAGTAAATAAATAATGAATGCATGTGTTGAATTATGAAGATGCATGTGCAATGAAGTGGAATGACAATCTGAAATGGGATAGGTACCCACGGCAATGATGATTTCTGGTGGTGTTTTGGGTGCATGTGGAATGAATGATTTCTTGGTGAGTGGATGCATGTGTTGATTAAAGGGGGAATGCAAAGGAAAAGCTAGAAATGCATGTGGAGTGGCTGCAAGGTGAATGAATAATGAAATGGGAAAGCATGTGCAAGGTTTTGGTGTGAATGATTGAATGTGCATGTGGCTGCAATGGAGGAGGAATCCTTCAATTTCGTCCATCCTCTTGGCTCCAAGCATATGATATCCATTCCAATCTCTAATTTGCTCCAAAAGGCTCCAAAAGGCATCCTTTTGCATACTTTGCCCTTAGAACCTGAAAACACACAAAAGAAGCATAAAGGACTAAAATAACTAAAGAAACATAACGTAAATGCACGAGAACAAGCCATTTAAGTCGCATGAATATGCTCCTATCACACGGCATGATTGTGTGGAATCTGATTTGGTGCTAGAAGTGCATAAAATGATGGGATGATATGGGAACACACGGCCAAGGTTGTGACATGCATGTGAATGCATGTTTTGGTGTTGGAACCACATAGCTGACTTCAATGATTTTGCCTTCCCATTGATCCAAATTCACACTTGGCTGCACACTAACACCAAATAATGTAAAATGCAACTAGTTTAATCCAAAACAATCACAAAGAAGCCAAATAAGGAAGATATAAATGAATGCAAAATGTGACTTATCAAATACCCCCAAACCTGGTTTTTGCTAGTCCTCGAGCAAACTTACAACTAAAACACACAAAACTCAAACATCTAACTAAACCACTTTCGCTGGCTAAACGATTGCACTGAGCATGTGCAACAAGCCTTTGAACCCCTAGGTGTCCCTAGTTGGAGGAGTTGTGTCTCCTGAGGGTTTACAGTGATGACACCCACAAACATTTACAAAATCTGCAAACAACTTGGTTAAAACATGCTTTAAACAAACTAATAAGAACCAATGAAGATTTTGTCATTCATTCAACTCAAAAGATTGCCACTTCAAAGAATCGTATCAATTGTAACGTATAAAGATATTTCTCCATGCCTTACAACTTCAAGGTCACCATACCCAAATGCTTCAGATAGAATTCGCCTCAACTCTACTCCTCACAGATTTCACTCAAATTTTTCACTCAGATCCTAAGGTTTAATCTCTCCACAACCATATATGAGTGAAATTATGTAAAGGGAATCAAAATTCTCACATATGAAATCTGGAATGGAAGCACAATTTCTGAGTAGATCTCATGAAATGAATCAAATGCTAAGAATATAGATAACACACACACTTACCATCACCCATGAATACATCCTCAATGATCAGCTAGGTCTTTCTCAAGATTGTAATGTAAGGCTTAGGTTATAGGTTACGAGAGAAGTGATATGAAATACTAGAGCTTGGGGCATACCAAAGTGTTCTTGAGGATCATGCTCTTCACTTGCATTTGTTTTCTTTCTTCTTTGTTTTTGGCATCCAGGCCCTATGTCTTATAATGAGGAGATTTGGAACTTGTATCCATTTTAATTCTCTTCTTTTTTTTTTTTTTTTTTATAACTTTTTTTAGAAGCATCTTCAACATAGGTGCCCTCGGTACATGCCACAATCTTGTTCTAAGCTCAATTTACCTTTAGTCTTCATCACCTTGGTATTCCCCAAACTATAAGGTATGGCTTGTAATGGGCTAGAATGGGTAGAGTATGGTGTGGGTGATAAAAGAGTTAGGCTAAAGTGTTTGGCTGCAACGAGGGTGAATGGAGCACACAAATGGGTAGGATTTAAGCCTTTTAGTAGTTAAACATGCATAGCCTAACATCATCTCATTGAGTTCATTCATGAATGATACTAAATACATGGTATCTGCAAAGGAGAATGATTCTTAGCATCCAAACGAAATAGAAGTAATGAGATCATTTAAAGTGAAAATGAAAGAAAAAAAAATAGGAGTAGAAACACTTTAAACCCTCTCAAAGAAGCAATTAGGCTCAAAATAACTCACTAGGGTAGTCTCCACTATTCTTCTTCCAGAATTTGAGTATGGTACCTCTATCATCATAATTTCAAGAGTTATAGCTTTATAAATGACAACAAGATGCAACTCTTTTCCATAGCAACCCAATCGTTTGTTTCCAAACATAGTCCTCATATACATTCGTATTAGCATGCAAAAACACTCTTAACCGAAACTAACACCTCAAACAAACATAACACAAAACAAACCTTCCATCCCACCCCCAAACCTAACCTAAACATTGTCCTCGATGTTTAAAATTGTATGCAATGCAATTAGGCAAAGAATATGGAATGGTAATAACATAAACACAAAATAAGGAAAGAACACAAACCTGATGCGAGATTTATACGCACACAAATTAAACCCTCTTTTCGTCAAATTGTAGTATAAGTATAAGTAGGGATCGTTCTGGACCGGGGATTAGGAGGGATTGTTAATCACTTGGATTTGACTCAAAAACATAAAAACAAAGTTAAAAACGTTCACAATGACTCAAAGGACTCAAAACAAGTTCAAAAGACTCAAAACTGCCTAAAAACACTAACTAGGCAGTTTCTGACCTTAAACCCAATGTTGGACGAATTTAAGTAATAACTTGACTCAAGAAAGTAAAAACACAATATAAAACACTAAACTAACTCAAAGAATGTAAAACTAAATGCTTGAAACACTAAAACAAACCAAAAGACTCAAACATCACCCAAAACACTCAAAACTGCCTTAAAATCACTTTCTGGGCAGTTTTGAGCACTTTGGTGAATTTGGACGAAATTGGGAAATAAAATGAATCAAAACACTCATAAACACAAACTAAATTGATTTCTAACTAATTTGAACATTAAAGTAAAGGGGGAATTAGATTTGACGAAATTAAATGAAATGCACATATTGTAATTAAAACAGATTGTAAAGATGAATTTGATGAAAATATGGATGGAATTGAAATGAATGAATGCTAGCTAAGGGGTTCATCTTCACATATGTTACACTTGCATAATAAAATGATTTCCAATTGCATTTCAATAAACCATGAAACTCAACACCCCAAGTTAACCGTGATGCACTAATTAACCTTCCAATCTTCCTAACGTTATTGAATTGGATGGGTTAGCGCATACAACAATTCAAAACATTCCCCACAAGTCCCCTACATGATTGCATAATAGAGATACAAGCAAGAATCATTACGCTCTATGAAAATTATAAGTGTTGACGAGGCATTCGTTACTATGGAATACGCATGAAACTTATGCCAAGAATTTATTTAACGCGATTGTTTATAAGCAACCTCCACTACTTGTGAATATAAGTTCGTAACTATTAGGTGAAACTCACTTATATTCTAGCGTCATATTCATGCATGAAAATTAAGCGTGCACTCTCAATAAACATACATAAATAAGTTATCAATCAAACGGTTAAACAAATTGAATCCACAACTTATGAAACGCAATTAGATGTAATCAAATCAAAATGCAAGCATAAACATATATTTGAATCACCCCCTAACCAAGGGGGTTTAGTTCCTCATGGTACAAAACAAAGAGAATCAAAGAAACACCTAAACATTCCAACAACTCAAACTTGAATTGTATGAACGTTTAGGCACTCTTCTCTTCCATTCCTCATTCGTACAAAACAAAGAGTATTGAAATTAAACATTGAAATCAAAGAAACACCTAAACATTCCAACAACTCAAACTTGAATTGTATGAACGTTTAGGCACTCTTCTCTTCCTCTTCGTTGTAGCACAAGGTCTAGGGATAGTTTGATGGTGTGAATGGTTTGGGTAGTGGTGGAGGAATGGAAGGATGGTGTTTGGATTTGTAGGGGAGAGCACGGCAAGGGTGTTTGATGTCTACATTCTGAAATGGAAGAGTGAATGAGAATGAATGCAATGGATGCTTATTTATAGGTGAAATGGGGGGAACATGACAGCTAGGAGGGAATGTGGCTGCATGTTTGAATGATTAAAGGATGCATGTGGGTTGGAATTGCATGTGCAATGAATATGTGGCTGCATGTGCAAGGGGACAATCTGAAAATGCATGTGAAAGCATGTGTTGGCTGCAATGATGAAATGGATGGGAGTGCATGTGGCTTAATTAATTAAAGGGAGTGCATGTGCAATGTTTTAAAGGATGGAATGCATGTGAATATGATGGAAATCTGATTTATTTGAAGATGCATGTGCAATGAAGTGGAATGACAGCTAGGTTATGATGATGAATGCATGTGGCTGATTTATGAATGCATGCATGTATGGCATGACGTTCATTGAAGCTCCTAAGTCTAACATAGCATGTTCGAACTTAGTTTGACCAATAATACAAGGGATTGTAAACCTACCTGGATCTTTGCACTTTGGTGGTAATTTTCTTTGTAAAACAGCGGAAACATTCTCACTTACCCTTACTACCTCTTTATGTGACGGCCTCTTCCTTGTAGTGCACAATTCCTTCAAGAACTTAGCGTATTTGGGCACTTGCTTTATGGCATCTAGGAGCGAGATATTGACTTGAACTTTCCTAAACGTCTCAAGAATGTCCTTCTCATGCTCCTCCTTCTTTGTTTGCAAAAATCTGTGAGGAAAAGGAACATTGGGTGGAACGGGGTTAGAATTAATCAAATTTGAACCCAACTTACCTTTGGTGGCCGAATGGGATGCATTGGATGAATTTTGGTCCTTTTGGCCTTGCGGCAATGGAAGTTGTGTCCTTGCCGTGGGCTTGTTTGCAGCCTCCTCGTCATGTTGCAACGTCTCGTCTTCATTAGGACTTGTTTTGATGTGATATATAATAGCACACAAATTAAACCCTCTTTTTGACAATTGTAGTATAGATATAAGTAGGGATCGTTCTAGGCCGGGGATTAGGAGGGATTGCTAATCTAATGAAAACTGACTCAAAGATACAAAAATATGCTTTAAAACACTTAAACAAACTCAAAAGACTCTTAACTAAACTTATATGACTCAAAACAAACTTAAAAGACTCTAAACAACACAAAACAAACAAAAAGACTCAAACCAGACTCTAAGACTCAACTTGGACGAAAATAGGTTTGGTTTTGACTCAAAACACTCAAAAACACTAATTAGGACAGATTTGACACAACTAAATAAAGGGGATTGGGTTTTTCGACGAATTTAAGATAAAAACAAGTAACAAAAAGACTTGAATAGGATTTTGGACGAATTTGGGGATATGGATGGGTGATTAGCTAGCTAGAGGGTCCTTCTCCACATATGACACACTTGCATACAAATTGATTTCCAATTGCTTTTCGATAAACCATGAACCTCAACACCCCAGATTAACCGTGACATCACTAATTAACCCTTAGATTTTCCTTAAGTTATTGGATTGGATGACATCATACAACAACCCAAAGCATTCTTCAAAAGTTCCCTACTAATGCGAGAATTATACGCACACAAATTAAACCCTCTTTTTATCAATTGTAGTGAAGAATGTAAGTAGGGATCGTTCTGGACCGGGGATTAGGAGGGATTGTTAATCACTTGGAAACTGACTCAAATACGTAAAAACAAGTTTAAAACACTATACTAGACTCAAAGAATGCAAAACTAAACTTTAAAACACCAAAACAAACCAAAAGACTCAAAACAGCACCAAAACAAACCAAAAGACTCAAAACAGCACCAAAACACTCAAAACTGCCTTAAAAACACAATCTGGGCAGTTTTGAACACTAGACACAACTTTGGACGAAAATTGGTTTTATTTTGACCTAAGACACTTAAAAACACAAACTAAAGTGATTTCTAACTACTATGACTCAACAAAGTAAAGGGGGATTGGTTTTGGACGAATTTAAAAACAAAGCAAACTTTTTAAATTAGAACAGATTGTAAAAACGAATTTGATGGAGTTGAATGGATGAGAAGCTAGCTAAGGGGTTCATCTCCACACATGTTATACTTGCATAATAAACGATTTCCAATTGCTTTTCAATAACCCATGAATTCTCAACACCCCAAGTTAATTAGGTTCGCTTAAATTAACCTTCAGATTTTCCTAACGTTATTGAATTGGATGATTGCATACGACAACCCAAAACATTCCCCACCAGTCCCTTACATGATTGCATAATAGAGATACAAGCAAGAATCATTAAGTTCTATGAAAACCATAAGCATTGACGAAGCACTTGTTACTATGATTGCATGAAACTTATGCCAAGAATTTACTTAACGCGATTGAGATCATCAACCTTTACTACTTGTGAATATAATTCCATAACGATTAGGTGAAATTTCCTTATATCCTAGCATCCAATTTATGCATGATAATTAAGCGTGCACTCTCAACCAACACACACAAATCAATGTAATTCACATAGATAAGTAAATTGAATTCACAACTTATGAAACGCAATTAGAAGTAATCAAATCATATTGCAAGCATAAACATGTATTTCGAATCCCCCCCTAGCCAAGGGGGGGTTTAGTTCCTCATACGTACAAGACAAAGAGAAATAAATTTAAACATTGAAATCAAAGGAGAGGAAACACCTAAATATTCCAGCCACTCGAACTTGAATTGCATGAACTTCCAAGCCCTCTTCTCCTCCTCTTTGTTGCGGCACAAGGTCTAAGGACAGGTTTTGGGTGGTATTTGTATGGAGGAATGGATGTGTGATGGTAGGGTAGTGTTTAGGAGGGATGGGATGGTGCGGCAAAGCTTAAAACTAAGGAGAAAGGTGTTTGGTGGCTGCGGCAAGGGTGTGGAGAAGGTTGAACGAATTTCTGGAATGAATGAATGTGTATGAGAGGTGGTCATCTGATCTAAGGGTTAATATGAGTATATATAGGCACTTAAAACCCTAGGGTAATCAGATATGGACTTGAATAACCCAAATCCACAAGGAAATAGGCTTAGAAATCAGAAATAAAAAGGGATAATGCTTCCTTGGTGCGGCAGGTAAGGAAATGAGGTGATAAGGCTTCTAGAATGCCTTGCAAGGCAAGGGAAATCAGCTTTCTAGAAGGGATAGGTGCGGCACTAAAGGATAGGGCAGATTAGGGCTTCTAGAAACCCTCTAATGCAAGGAAAACTCACGGCAAGGATGGATAAGGGTTCTAGAACAAGGATAAGGTTTCTAGAACAAGGATAAGGTTTCCTAAATGGATAAAGTGCCCTAAATGGATAAGGACTCCTCATTGCACATGGAAACTTTGCACATGCATTCCATCCTTTAAAACATTGCACATGCATTCCTCATATTCAGATTTCCATCATATTCACATGCATTCCATCCTTTAAAACATTGCACATGCACCCAAGCCACATGCACTCCCATCCATTTCATCATTTCAGCCACAAGACATTATCATTGCACCACAATCAGCCATTGCACATGCATTTCCACCCACATGCACTTTAATCATTCAATCACACCATCACACATTCATTCCCCTTTGTGCCATGAGTTCCCATCAGAAAATCCACTTCCTTTCACATGCATTCATCATCATTAACCACACCTTGCAGCCACATGCATCTTGGCAGATTTCACATGCATACACATGCAATTCTAGCTTTCACATGCTTTCCTAGCTGTCATGTTCCCCCCATTTCATCTATAAATAAGCATCCATTGCATTCATTCTCATTCACACTCATTCATAGACAATTTCAGTCACAAACTCTTCCATTTCAGAATGTAGACATCAAACACCCTTGCTGTGCTCTCCCTTACAATCCAAACACCATCCTTCCATTTTCACCACTACCCAAACCATTCACACCATCAAACTATCCTTAGACCTTGTGCTACAACGAAGAGGAAGATAAGAGTGCCTAAACGTTCATACAATTCAAGTTTGAGTTGTTGGAATGTTTAGGTGTTTCTTTGATTTCTATGTTTAATTTCAATACTCTTTGTTTTGTACGAATGAGGCATGGAAGAGAAGAGTGCCTAAACGTTCATACAATTCAAGTTTGAGTTGTTGGAATGTTTAGGTGTTTCTTTGATTCTCTTTGTTTTGTATCATAAGGAACTAAACCCCCCTTGGCTAGGGGGTAATTTGAAATATATGTTTATGCTTGCATTTTGATTTGATTACTTCTAATTGCGTTTCATAAGTTGTGATTCAATTTGTTTAACCGTTTTATTGATAACTTATTTATGTATGTTTATTGAGAGTGCACGCTTAATTTTCATGCATGAATATGACGCTAGAATATAAGTGAGTTTCACCTAATAGTTACAAACTTATATTCATAAGTAGTGGAGGTTGCTTATAAACAATCGCGTTAAACGAATTCTTGGCAAGAGTTTCATGCATTCATAGTAACGAATGCCTCGTCAACACTTATAATTTTCATAGAGCATAATGATTCTTGCTTGTACCTCTTCTATGCATTCATGTTGAGGACTTGTGGGGAATGTTTTGAATTGTCGCATGCATCATCCAATTCAATAACGTTAGGAAGATTTGAAGGTTAATTAGTGCATCACGGTTAACTTGGGGTGTTGAGAATTCATGGTTTATTGAAATGCAATTGGAAATCATTTAGTATGCAAGTATAACATGTATGGAGATGAACCCCTTGGCTAGCATCCATCCATTCATTCCATTTCATCACATTCATATATACTATCTGTCTTAATTCGAATCTGTACATTTTATTTAATTTCGTATAAAACTCAATCCCCCTTTACTTTATTGTCCAATTTAGTAGAAAGTGTTTTAGTTTATGTTTATAAGTGTTTTGATTCATTTTGTTACATAATTTCGTCCAAATTCACCAAAGTGCTCAAAACTGCCCAGAAAGTGATTTTAAGGCAGTTTTGAGTGTTTTGGGTGATGTTTGAGTCTTTTGGTTTGTCTTAGTGTTTTAAAGTTTAGTTTTGCATTCTTTGAGTCTAGTATAGTGTTTCATATTGTTATTTTACGTTTTTGAGTCAAATCCAAGTGGTTAACAATCCCTCCTAATCCCCGGTCCAGAACGATCCCTACTTGCACCTATACTACAATTGTCAAAAAGAGGGTTTAATTTGTGTGCGTATAAATCACGCATCAAATTTTGGCGCCGTTGCCGGGGATTAGCAAATTTGCTAATCCCTTGGATTGTTTTATTTTTGTTTGTTTTTATTCCAGATTCTTAACCAGTGTTTTGTTTCTTGTTTTAGGTACTAGTTCATGACTCGGAGTTCTCATCCGATTCGTGAACATATCCTGGAGTGATTGGGTTCTTCGTCCGGCTGCAAGACGTAAAAGAAAGCGCTACTTGGGAGGCAACCCAATGCACTGAAAAAAAAAAAAAAAAAAAAAAAAAATTTCATATATTAAATAAAATACTAAACATGGAGAAAGATGGAGCTTCACAAAGGTTGTTTACGTGAAGCCCCACTACGAGGCGTCGGAGCGGAAGGCATAGTAGAGGAAGGCATCGAAGCGGAAGGCTTTGAAGCAGAAGGCATCGGAGCGGAAGGCATCGAAGCAGAAGGCATCGGAGCGGGAGGCATCGGAGCTAGAGCATTCCAGGCCTCAATACTTGGCCAAGCGCTGGATGAGCCAGGAAAAAGGTGCCTCTGGAGGAAAGACGAAAACCTTTGACGGTCACTGTGAATCCGACCTTCAGACTCTTGCAGCTCATCAAGCTTCCTCTTCATGCCCGTCGAATAGTTGTTGGCAAGCACATGCAAACTTCTATTCTCGTACTTAAGCTGCTGGATCTCCTGCTTAAGACTTTCCACCTCTGCCATCAATGATTCCACCTGACGGGAGCGGGCAAGCAGGCGTTGGCCCATGTTGGACACAGAACTCGCACACTGAACACTAAGTGCGAGGGACTCTTGAACGGCCAACTCATCGGACCGTCCTGACAGCAGCCTACTATCTTTTGGAGTGAGGAGGTTCCTAGCTACTATTGTAGCTGTTGTGGCGTCCGGCATCACGGAGTCTTCACCTGTAAGAAGACCGTTAGACGATAAGAAAGAAGGGCGCCATACGTTACCTTGACGCGGCGCGCCCGTATCACTGCTAAGGCTCAATTCCAAGCTAAGGTTCGATGAGTTTGCCATTTTTCAAAAGTGTTCAAAGAAAAGGGATGGAGTTAAATTTCAAAGGGCCGGAGTCGATTTTCAAGAATGGGAAATCTTCAGAGTGTGTTTGTTGTGGTGATCGATAGCTCTATAAAAGCCAAGGCGACGTGTCCACCGATTCAAGAAGCCGGAATTTCCGGCGTAATTTAGGCGACGCTTTCTCGGCTTTTCAGAAGGCGCGTTCAAATTTGTCAAAAGATTTCTTCTTTTCAGACAACACGTGGAGGCCATCATCACAACTACACATCTTTAGCCGACAAGCGCAAAGTTCGGCGACGCTTTCTCTGCTTTTCAGAAAACGCGTGCAGCTTTGTCAAAAGGAGCCGCATCCGCACTACTACGTGTCGTTCAGAAAGCAAAGGGGCGTCGTTCAGAAATCGAAGGGGCGCCTGCTCAGAAATCGAAGAGGCGTCGTTCAGATATCGAAGAGACATTTGTCGACAAGGGTAAAAGAACAATACCATCACTTGATATTATCTCTATATATGTCGACCTTCGTCTTTTATGGCAAGGCAAACCTGAAGAAAAATGCCCAACTCTCCCTCACCTCTGAGGGCGCACTCCCAGCAAAGCCTCTTGAAATACTCAATTTTTTCTCCCCCAAAGAAGATACCAGAAACCTGGAGTACAAATGAGGCAGAAGGAAACGGTCGATCGAAGCATGTGGAGACAACCACAACAAATACATGTGCTGCTTCATTCGCCGTTTCTTCAAAAGCAAAGGTATCTCATATCATCAAGGTCTAAAGCAAAAGTATCTCATATCATGCTCTTTCCCTGTCTTTTTCTTTGTCCTTGTTCTTACTCGCATGGCAAAGTGAAAGAAGCAATCAGCCGGCACTTGGAGTCAGTCTTCCGAGTTGGAGCCAACTGCCTGGAATCTATTCCTGATTGCTTACCTAGCGTTGCTCTCAAGTAGTCATCTTCAACGGTTGATACACTTCCAGAGAAGGGACCACTTCTGCAAAAGGGAGCGAGTAAGGCAAGTGAAAATGATACATTGAAGCATGTGGAGACAAACTTAGGCTGAGTTATCCTCCAACCCTTTTCAATACGAATTGGAAAGATTGAACAAAGAAACAGATAAAAGGAGGAAGCTCAGACCTTCGGGGGAGACCAAAAGAATCCTGCTGCCCTGTTCAAGAGTAGCACAAAGGAAAATCAATGATGGGCGGAAACCAGTTCGACAGTAAGCCTGTGGAATCATCAAGATCAAGCCTCAATGCAATCAACAAAGAGAAGATGGAATTTCACTCCATAACCAGATTTGCGTCCCTAAACTCTTCTCTTTGTTAATTACATTCTGCCATGTTTAGTATGTTTAAATTGCTTTTTGTGTGTTTACTTATGTTTTGTGTGAATCTATGCTTAAAACATTGAGGACAATGTTTGATTTAAGTGTGGGGGGGGTAAACAAGCTGTTTTTGATACAAATTCGTGGGATTTTATCACCCATAACTTCAAATGTTGTTCCTTGCTGTTTTAAGGTGTTTTTAAGTTGTTTTAGAGTGTTTTAGTATGTTTTGTTTTTATAACTCCGAAAATCACATAAAAATTTGAAAAACATGTTTTAAAAAGCCTAAAAAGAGTGTTTTGAGTCGTTTTTGTGTGTTTGTGTCTTAGGGTACCTTCCAACACAATGATAAGGATTTGGTTTGTAATTGCATGACGGTTAAAAAGAGTTATAAACATAGAGAAAAGTTTGATTTACTCTTGGTATATACTTGGTTATGGTTATAATGTATGACTTCACATGCAATCATAAAAGAAAAATTCTTTTTTGTAACATGCTTGAAGGAAGGAACTCAAACAAACGCTACATCCCTGTGAGATTCGAGCCATTACTTTCTTTGGAGAGTTATTTTCTGTGATTCTTTGTTTTCTAAAGTTGTTGTATGATCTCATTATTCCTTGCTTGGTTGCTACTTAGAATGCAATTGTATCATGATAGAACTAAATGCTAGAACTTATATCTGTTTCATTCAAAGCATGATATTGATTGCATAACATACAATAAGATGAAGTTGTTAGTCAAGCCAAAGCCAAAAAGCCTATCCCTTTTCACATGTATTGTAGGATTACCCCTTTTGAGCCTTTTCAAGCTTATTTTCTTTGTTAACCCCTTGTTCTTAAAGGATAGTGAAGCATGACTTAGAATGAACTCCTTTTGATCAATATACTGCAGAAAATAAGTGTGGGGGAAGATAATAGGGCACGGCCAAAGAATGAAATAAAGAAAAAAAAAAAAAATAATAAGAGTTGAAAAATAAGTGAGAATGATATCACAAGCATTGGTTATTGAAGGAAGGGTCCAAAAGAGTGAATTTGACCCTAGTTGTTGCATGAATCTTCCCTTGTGTTTAAAAGTTGATTTCTGCCATTAAAAGTGAGTTTAAGTGTCAATTTCAATACTTCGCTTCCTATTACTTTAAGAACCTTTGTTTTACTTTACCTTTCTTTGTTAAACCATTACCCTTAGCCCCGTTACAACCCTCAACTTCTATCTTGATGTTATGTATTCAATATGTGGAGTTTGGAATTGATATGAGCTTATGGAATCACTGGTTCTCATTCTAAGTAGTAGCATTCCATTCATGAGATCATATTCATGTCATTATCGTAAATCCAGAAAATGCTTTCTTTGATATAACATATGTGAGTGTTAGAATTCATATTTACATCAATCTTCTCACATATAACTAGTGTAGGGTGTGTAGTCAGAAAATCTGTGTGAAAATAGAGTGCATTCTTGTAAGGATTTGAGCAAATTCTCTAAGGCATGTTACTACATTCAAAACATGGTTTTAAATGCTTAATTGTGAAATAGTATGTGGTGACTATGATTAAGAATGTACTTAAGTGTAAAGATGGCTAAAATCTGTGGGAATAATGATTTTTAACTTGTCATGTGCATTGGAAATCCCTGAGACGATTGTTGGAAGGTATAGGTTGTGTTTTGTTCGTTTTGTTTTGTTTTCGGTTTCTTTTGTTTTGTTTTGCTCGAGGACTAGCAAAAGCTAAGTGTGGGGGAATTTGATAGAAGCATATTTAGGCGACTTACTTAGCTTGTTTTCGTGCATTTATATTGTTAATTCATAGTTGTTTTAGTCGTTTAAGCCATTTTCGTGTGTTTTTAGGTTCATATGGCTAAGGAAGCAAAAAGATGCATTTTGGAGCATTTTGGAGCAAAATTGGACTTGGAATGGATAGCTTATGTTTGGAGCAAAAGGAATGGACGAAATTGAAGGATTCCTAATCCATTGCAGCCACATGCTTTCACATGCATAAATCAGCCACATGCATCTCCCATCACCATATCAGATTTCCATCATATTCACATGCATTCCATCCTTTAAAACATTGCACATGCACCCAAGCCACATGCACTCCCATCCATTTCATCATTTCAGCCACAAGACATTATCATTGCACCACAATCAGCCATTGCACATGCATTTCCACCCACATGCACTTTAATCATTCAATCACACCATCACACATTCATTCCCCTTTGTGCCATGAGTTCCCATCAGAAAATCCACTTCCTTTCACATGCATTCATCATCATTAACCACACCTTGCAGCCACATGCATCTTGGCAGATTTCACATGCATACACATGCAATTCTAGCTTTCACATGCTTTCCTAGCTGTCATGTTCCCCCCATTTCATCTATAAATAAGCATCCATTGCATTCATTCTCATTCACACTCATTCATAGACAATTTCAGTCACAAACTCTTCCATTTCAGAATGTAGACATCAAACACCCTTGCTGTGCTCTCCCTTACAATCCAAACACCATCCTTCCATTTTCACCACTACCCAAACCATTCACACCATCAAACTATCCTTAGACCTTGTGCTACAACGAAGAGGAAGATAAGAGTGCCTAAACGTTCATACAATTCAAGTTTGAGTTGTTGGAATGTTTAGGTGTTTCTTTGATTTCTATGTTTAATTTCAATACTCTTTGTTTTGTACGAATGAGGCATGGAAGAGAAGAGTGCCTAAACGTTCATACAATTCAAGTTTGAGTTGTTGGAATGTTTAGGTGTTTCTTTGATTCTCTTTGTTTTGTATCATAAGGAACTAAACCCCCCTTGGCTAGGGGGTAATTTGAAATATATGTTTATGCTTGCATTTTGATTTGATTACTTCTAATTGCGTTTCATAAGTTGTGATTCAATTTGTTTAACCGTTTTATTGATAACTTATTTATGTATGTTTATTGAGAGTGCACGCTTAATTTTCATGCATGAATATGACGCTAGAATATAAGTGAGTTTCACCTAATAGTTACGAACTTATATTCATAAGTAGTGGAGGTTGCTTATAAACAATCGCGTTAAACGAATTCTTGGCAAGAGTTTCATGCATTCATAGTAACGAATGCCTCGTCAACACTTATAATTTTCATAGAGCATAATGATTCTTGCTTGTACCTCTTCTATGCATTCATGTTGAGGACTTGTGGGGAATGTTTTGAATTGTCGCATGCATCATCCAATTCAATAACGTTAGGAAGATTTGAAGGTTAATTAGTGCATCACGGTTAACTTGGGGTGTTGAGAATTCATGGTTTATTGAAATGCAATTGGAAATCATTTAGTATGCAAGTATAACATGTATGGAGATGAACCCCTTGGCTAGCATCCATCCATTCATTCCATTTCATCACATTCATATATACTATCTGTCTTAATTCGAATCTGTACATTTTATTTAATTTCGTATAAAACTCAATCCCCCTTTACTTTATTGTCCAATTTAGTAGAAAGTGTTTTAGTTTATGTTTATAAGTGTTTTGATTCATTTTGTTACATAATTTCGTCCAAATTCACCAAAGTGCTCAAAACTGCCCAGAAAGTGATTTTAAGGCAGTTTTGAGTGTTTTGGGTGATGTTTGAGTCTTTTGGTTTGTCTTAGTGTTTTAAAGTTTAGTTTTGCATTCTTTGAGTCTAGTATAGTGTTTCATATTGTTATTTTACGTTTTTGAGTCAAATCCAAGTGGTTAACAATCCCTCCTAATCCCCGGTCCAGAACGATCCCTACTTGCACCTATACTACAATTGTCAAAAAGAGGGTTTAATTTGTGTGCGTATAAATCACGCATCACACACCCATATATCAAGAATCCTTCCCCCACACTTGTTTTCTGCAATGCAATGATCAAAAGGAATTCATCTTTGAGTTATGCTTTTACTATGCTTCAAGAACAAAGGTATGGGTGGTCCTACTCTAGGCTAGGTGAGGATAATTGTGGGTTAACAAAGAAAGTAGGCTACACAAGGCTCAACGGGGTTAAATCCTACAAAACAAATGAAATAGGGAAATATGGCAATTTGGCTATGGTGGTAACTACTAACTTCATCTTGAATATGTGTTATGCAATTCAATAACATGTTTTGAATGAAATTGGCATGAGTTCTAGTATTTGGAACTAAATGATGAAACGCCTTCTAAGTAGTAACCAAGCAAAGAATAATGAGATCATGCAACGACTTTAGAAAACAAGAATGCACAGATTTTAACTCTCCAAATAAACGTTTAGGCTCAAGTGATGCGTGAATTATACGCACACAAATTAAACCCTCTTTTCGTCAAATTGTAGTATATGTATAAGTAGGGATCGTTCTAGACCGGGGATTAGGAGGGATTGTTAACCACTTGGATTTGACTCAAAAACGTAAAATAACAATATGAAACACTATACTAGACTCAAAGAATGCAAAACTAAACTTTAAAACACTAAAATAAACGAAAAGACTCAAACATCACCCAAAACACTCAAAACTGCCTTAAAATCACTTTCTGGGCAGTTTTGAGCACTTTGGTGAATTTGGACGAATTTATGTAACAAATTTAATCAAAACACTTAGAAGCATAAACTAAGACACTTTCTAACTAAATTGGACAATAAAGTAAAGGGGGATTTAGATTTATACGAAAATTGAAATAACAAAACAAGTTAATAAACTAAACAGATTGTAAAACGAATTTGATGGAATGGAATGAATGGATGATAGAATGGCTAAGGGGTTCTTCTCCATACATGTTATACTTGCATAATAAACGATTTCCAATTGCATTTCAACAAATCATTAATTCTCAACACCCCAAGTTAACTGTGATGCACTAATTAACCTTCAAATCTTCCTAACGTTATTGAATTGGATGATTGCATACGACAACCCAAAACATTCCCCACAAGTCCCCTACATGATTGCATAATAGAGATACAAGCAAGAATCATTACGCTCTATGAAAATTATAAGTGTTGACGGGGCATTCGTTACTATGATTGCATGAAACTTATGCCAAGAATTCGTTTAACGCGATTGTTTATAAGCAACCTCCACTACTTGTGAATATAAGTTCGTAACTATTAGGTGAAACTCACTTATATTCTAGCGTCATATTCATGCATGAAAATTAAGCGTGCACTCTCAATAAACATACATAAATAAGTTATCAATCAAACAGTTAAACAAATTGAATCCACAACTTATGAAACGCAATTAGAAGTAATCAAATCAAAATGCAAGCATAAACATATATTTCGAATTACCCCCTAACCAAGGGGGATTTAGTTCCTCATGGTACAAAACAAAGAGAATCAAAGAAACACCTAAACATTCCAATAACTCAAACTTGAATTGTATGAACGTTTAGGTCCTCTTCTCTTCCATTCCTCATTCGTACAAAACAAAGAGTATTGAAATTAAACATTGAAATCAAAGAAACACCTAAACATTCCAACAACTCAAACTTGAATTGTATGAACGTTTAGGCACTCTTCTCTTCTTCTTCGTTGTAGCACAAGGTCTAAGGATAGTTTGATGGTGTGAATGGTTTGGGTAGTGGTGAAAATGGAAGGATGGTGTTTGGATTGTAAGGGAGAGCACGGCAAGGTGTTGTGGTTTGATGTCTACATTCTGAAAATGGAAGAGTTTGTGACTGAAATGTGTATGAATGAGTGTTTGAATGAGTGTGAATGAATTGTGGCTGAAATGCATGCTTATTTATAGGTAAATAAGAGGGAACATGACAGCTAGGAGGTGGGTGGAAATCTGAAATGGTGATGGGAGATGCATGTGGCTGATTTATGCATGTGATTAAAGCTAGAGTGATGATGATGAATGCATGTGCAAAGGAAGTGGATTTTCTGCAAATGCAAGATGAATGTGCATGGCTGAAAATGCATGTGAAAGCATGTGAATTAAATGGATGTGGGTGGCTGCAATGATGAAGTGAATAAAGGGTGCATGTGGGTTAATTAATTAAAGGGAGTGCATGTGGGTGCAAGGTGTGAATGATTATGAGTGCATGTGCAATGTTTTAAAGGATGGAATGCATGTGAATATGCTAGAAATCTGATGGGAATGAATGATTAAATGTGAATGGCTGATTAGAATCTAGGGTGCATGTGGGTTAGAAATGCATGTGGGTGAATGTTTGAATGATTAAAGGGGAAACATGACAGCTAGGTTGGTTGGTGGCTGCCATGGAGGTGTGGAATGATGGAATTGCAGAAGGGGAATGCATGTGCACGGTTTTGGTGTGGAGAAATGATTATGGATGCATGTGTTGAATGATTTCTTGGTGAGGGATGTGGAGTGGCTGGAATGATGAAAGAATAAAGGGTGCATGTGCAATGTTGTTGTTGGTGCAATGATGGAGGAACAAGTGCATGTGGCTGAAATGTGGAAGGTGTGTGGCTACTTCAAGTAGGAATCCTTGTGACATCAACTCTTCAATTTCGTCAATTCCTTTTGCTCCAAGTATAAGTTATCCCTTCCAATTCCAATTTTGCTCCAAAATGCTCCAAAATGCATCTTTTTGCTTCCTTAGCCACATGAACCTAAAAACACACGAAAATGGCTTAAACGCCAAAAACAACTATGAATTAACAATATAAATGCACGAAAACAAGCTAAGTAAGTCGCCTAAATATGCTCCTATCATCAAGTCTCACAAGGTTGTAGCAATTGTTTGAGTTCCTTCCTTCAAGCATGTTACAAAAACTAATTTTTTTCTTTTATGATTGCATGTGAATTCATAAATTATAACCACAACCAAGCATGAACCAAAGAGTAAATCAAACTTTCATCCATGTTAATCATTCTCTTTAACAGTCATGCAATTACAAACCGAATCCTCATCATTGTGTTGGAAGGTACCCTAAGACACAAACAGACACACAAAAACAACTTAAAAACAACTCTTTTTGGGTTTTCAAAACAATTTTTTCAATTTTTTCTGGGATTTTCGGATTTTTAGGACAACAAATACTAAAACACACCAAAACAGCCTAAAAACACCTAAAAACAGCAAGAAACAACATTTGAAATTATGGGTGACAAAACCCTACGAATTTGCATCAAAACACCTTGGTTACCCCCCCCCCCCCCCACACTTAAATCAAACATTGTCCTCAATGTTTCAAGCATAGACTCACACAATTAACAAACAAACAAACAAAACAACAACTAAACAACCTAACATGGCAGAAACAAAATCAACAACAAAGAGAAGAGTTTAGGAACGCAAATCTGGAATTGGAGTGCTTTCTCGGTCTTCCTTTGTTGAATGCATGGGTTGCCTCCCAAGTAGCGCTTGCTTTAACGTCGTACAGCCGGACGAAGACCTCATTCACTCCTTACTAGGGCCCACGGCTTCCAAGGGTATGTCTTCCACGACATGCTCCACAAAGGTGTCATAATAGGGCTTCAAACGATGCCCGTTCACCTTGAATTCTTGTCCCGTTTTCAAGCTTTGGATTTGGACTGCACCATGAACAAAAACATTAGTAATAACAAATGGTCCAATCCACTTAGAACGTAACTTACCGGGAAACAAACGTAAACGGGAATTGAACAATAGCACTTTCTGCCCAATTGAGAATGATTTCCCACGGATCATGTTGTCATGGAAAGCTTTGGTCTTTTGCTTGTAAATGCTTGCATTATCGTACGCCTCGTGCCGTATTTCATCAAGCTCATTGATGCGTGATTTATACGCACACAAATTAAACCCTCTTTTTATCAATTGTAGTAAGTATGTAAGTAGGGATCGTTCTAGACCGGGGATTAGGAGGGATTGTTAACCACTTGGATTTGACTCAAAAACGTAAAAACCAAGTTAAAAACGTTCACAAAGACTCAAAGGACTCAAAACAAGTTCAAAAGACTCAAAACTGCCTAAAAACACTAACTAGGCAGTTTCTGACCTTAAACCCAATGTTGGACGAATTTAAACTAAATGGCTTGATTCAAACGTAAAATAACAATATGAAACACTATACTAGACTCAAAGAATGCAAAACTAAACTTTAAAACACTAAAACAAACGAAAAGACTCAAACATCACCCAAAACACTCAAAACTGCCTTAAAATCACTTTCTGGGCAGTTTTGAGCACTTTGGTGAATTTGGACGAAATTGGGAAATAAATTTAATCAAAACTCTTATAAACACAAACTAAGACACTTTCTAACTAAATTAGACAATAAAGTAAAGGGGGATTGAGTTTTGACGAAATTAAAACTAATGCACAGATTCTAATTAAAACAGAATGTAAATATGAAAATGATAAAATGGAATGAATGGATGATGGAATAGCTAAGGGGTTCATCTCCATACATGTTATACTTGCATAATAAAATGATTTCCAATTGCATTTCAATAAACTATGATACTCAACACCCCAAGTTAACTGTGATGCACTAATTAACCTTCAAATCTTCCTAACGTTATTGAATTGGATGATGCATGCGACAATTCAAAACATTCCCCACAAGTCCTCAACATGAATGCATAGAAGAGGTACAAGCAAGAATCATTACGCTCTATGAAAATTATAAGTGTTGACGAGGCATTCGTTACTATGATTGCATGAAACTTATGCCAAGAATTTGTTTAACGCGATTGTTTATAAGCAACCTCCACTACTTGCGAATATAAGTTCGTAACTATTAGGTGAAACTCACTTATATTCTAGCGTCATATTCATGCATGAAAATTAAGCGCGCATTCTCAATAAACATACATAAATAAGTTATCAATCAAACGGTTAAACAAATTGAATCCACAACTTATGAAACGCAATTAGAAGTAATCAAATCAAAATGCAAGCATAAACATATATTTCGAATCCCCCCTAGCCAAGGGGGGTTTAGTTCCTCATGGTACAAAACAAAGAGAATCAAAGAAACACCTAAACATTCCAACAACTCAAACTTGAATTGTATGAACGTTTAGGCCCTCTTATCTTCCATTCCTCATTCGTACAAAACAAAGAGCATTGAAATTAAACATTGAAATCAAAGAAACACCTAAACATTCCAACAACTCAAACTTGAATTGTATGAACGTTTAGGCACTCTTCTCTTCCTCGTTGTTGTAGCACAAGGTCTAAGGATAGTTTGATGGTGTGAATGGTTTGGGGAGTGGTTGGAGTGGCTGCAATGGAGGAGAAAAGTGTTTTGGTGGCTGCTGCAAGGGTGTGGAGAGGTTTTGACGAATTTCTGGAATATGGAAGAGTGAATGAATGGGTGAATTTCTGGCACAAAGGCCTTATTTCTGTGGTGAATGGATTGTGTATGAATGAGAATGAATGAATGAGTATTTATAGGTGAAATGGGGGGAACATGACAGCTAGGAACTTGGTGGAAATCTGAAATGGTGATGGGAGATGCATGTGGCTGTTTGTGCATGTGATTAAAGGGTGGAAATGCATGTGTTTTGACAGAAATGAAAGGGAATGCACGTTTTTGGTTGATTTCTGGTGGTTGTGAGGTGGAAATCTAGGTGGAAATGCATGTGGATTAAAGCTATGTGAATGATTAAGGTGAATGTGCATGAGTGCATGTGAAATCTGCCAAGATGCATGTGTTATGAAGTGGATTTTCTGCAAAGCAAGGTGAATGTGCATGTGATTAAATTAAAAGATGGAATGCATGTGAATATGATGGAAATCTGATTTCTTTGAAGATGCATGTGCAATGAAGTGGAATGACAGCTAGGTTATGATGATGAATGCATGTGAATATGATGGAAATCTGATTTCTTTGAAGATGCATGTGCAATGAAGTGGAATGACAGCTAGGTTATGATGATGAATGCATGTGGCTGATTTAATTGAATAGGAAAGCATGTGAAATGTTTGTGGTGAGTGAATGTTCATGTGAATTAAAGCTAAAGTGATGATGATAAGTGATAAGTGATAAGTGATATGATATGTGGTTATGATGTGATAAGTGGTTATGATAAGTGATAAGTGATATGATAAAGTGATGATGATAAGTGATAAGTGATAAGTGATATGATATGTGGTTATGATAAGTAATGGGAGCATGTGGGTTAATTAATGAAGGAAATGCATGTGCAATGACAATGTGTTAGAATGGATGTGTGTTATGCATGGCATGATTGGGATTAGGAAAGGTTTAAATGTCCTAAAACTAAAGAGAACAAGGTTCCAACACTTTGGCTCCAATTAGGTCTTCAATTTCGTCCAACACTTTGGCTCCAAGCATAAGCTATCCATCCTTAGCCCAAAAGTGCTCCAAAAATCTCCAAAATGCATCTTTTTGCTCCTTTAGCCCTTTGGACCTACAAACACACGAAAATAGCTTAAAGTACTAAAATAACTAAAGAAACATAACGTAAATGCACGAGAACAAGCCATTTAAGTCGCATGAATATGCTCCTATCAAATACCCCCACACTTATCTTTTGCTAGTCCTCGAGCAAAACAAAACAAAAGAAATAAAAAACAAAACGACACTGAACAAGAAAAACACAACCTAAACCTTCCAACAATCGTCTCAAGGATTTCCAATGCACATGACAAGTTAAAATTCATTAGTCCCATAGATTTTAGTCATCTTCACACTTAAGTACATTCTTAATCATAGTCACCACATATCATTTCACAATTAAGCATTTAAAACCATGTTTTGAATGTAGTAACATGCCTTAGAGAATTTGCTCAAATCCTTACAAGATATGCACTCGTTTTTCACACAGATTTTCTGACTACACTCCCTACACTAAGTTATATGTGAGAAGATTGATGTAAATATGAATTCTAACACTCACATATGTTATATCAAAGAAAGCATTTTCTGGATTTACGACAATGACATGAATATGATCTCATGAATTGAATGCTACTACTTAGAACGAGAACCAGTGATTCCATAAGCTCATATCAATTCCAAACTCCACATTATTGAACACATAACGATCAAGATAGAAGTCAAAGGTTGTAACGGGGCTTGGGGAGTTGGCTAACAATGAAAGGATAGGGAAAACAAACGTTCTTTAAGCAATAGTGAGCAAAGTATTGAATTAGGCACTTAGAATTCCCTTTAGAACGCAGAAGTCAACTTTGAACACCCAAGGGAAAGTCACACAAAACTTAGGGCCATATTCAAACTTTTTGGGCCCTTTCTTCAACAATCACACTTGTGAGTCCATTCTCACTTATTTTCACTCTTTTTCTTTCTTTTCTTCTTCTTTTTGGTTCTCATATGTTTTTCACAATTTTTTTTCTTTTCTTTTGACTCTCAAAACATACAAACTTAAGAACAAACTTTCCCTCCCCCACACTCATTTTCTTGCAAAATGTATCTCAAAAGGAATTCAATTAAGTCATGCTCACTATACTTCAAGAACAAGGGTACGGATGGTCCTACTCTAGGCTAGGTAAGGGGTGATGTGGTTAGCAAATAAAATAGGCTAAACGAGGCTCAACAGGGTTAAAACTAATATATACGAAATATGGGAAGTAAGGCTATTTGGCTATGGTGGCAACTACACAACTTCATCTTGATATATGTTATGCAATTCAATGTCATGCTTTGAATGAAACGGATATAAGTTCTAGCATTTAGTTCTATCATGATACAATTGCATTCTAAGTAGCAACCAAGCAAGGAATAATGAGATCATGCAACAACTTTAGAAAACAAAGAATCACAGAAAATAACTCTCCAAAGAAAGTAATGACTCGAGTCTCACAGGGATGTAGCGTTATTATGAGTTTCTTCCTTCAAGCATGTTACAAAAACGAATTTTTCTTTTATGATTGCATGTGAAGTCATACATTATAACCATAACCAAGCATATACCAAGAGTAAATCAAACTTTCATCCATGTTTATAACTCTCTTTAACAGTCATGCTATTACAAACCAAATCCTTATCATTGTGTTGGAAGGTACCCTAAGACACAAACACACAAAAACGACTCAAAACACTCTTTTTAGGCTTTTTAAAACACGTTTTTCAAATTTTTATATGATTTTCGGAGTTATAAAAACAAAACAAACTAAAACACTCTAAAACAACTTAAAAACATCTTAAAACGGTAAGGAACAACATTTGAAGTTATGGGTGATAAAATCCCATGAATTTGCATCAAATATACTTAGTTACCCCCCCACACTTAAATCAAACATTGTCCTCAATGTTTTAAGCATAGATTCACACAAAACATAAGTAAACACACAAAAAGCAACTAAACATACTAAACATGGCAGAATGTAATTAACAAAGAGAAGAGTTTTAGGGACGCAAATCTGGTTATGGAGTGTAAATTCCCTCTTCTCCTTGGTAATTGCATTGAGGCTTTGATCATAGTGACTCCACAGGCTTACTCTTGAACTGGTTTCCGCCCATCATTGATTTTCCTTTGTGCTACTCTTGATCTGGGCAGCAGGATTCTTTTGGTCTCCTCCACTTGTTGATTTTCCTTTGTGCTACTGGGTTGGAGGATTCTTTTGGTCTTCCCTGAAGGTCTGAGCTTACCCCTTTGGTCTGTTTCTTTGTTCAATCTTTCCAATTCGTATTGAAAAGGGTTGGAGGATAACTCAGCCTAAGTTTGTCTCCACATGCTTCAATGTATCATTTTCACTTGCCTTACTCGCTCCCCTTTGCAGAAGTGGTTCCTTCTCCGGAAGTGTATCAACCGTTGAAGATGACTACTCGAGAGCAACGCTAGGTAAGCAATCAGGAATAGATTCCAGGCAGTTGGCTCCAACTCGGAAGACTGACTCCAAGTGCCGGCTGATTGCTTCTTTCACTTTGCCATGCGAGTAAGAACAAGGACAAAGAAAAAGACAGGGAAAGAGCATGATATGAGATACTTTTGCTTTAGACCTTGATGATATGAGATACCTTTGCTTTTGAAGAAACGGCGAATGAAGCAGCACATGTATTTGTTGTGGTTGTCTCCACATGCTTCGATCGACCGTTTCCCTCTGCCTCATTTGTACTCCAGGTTTCTGGTATCTTCTTTGGGGGAGAAAAAATTGAGTATTTCAAGAGGCTTTGCTGGGAGTGCGCCCTCAGAGGTGAGAGAGAGTTGGGCATTTTTTTTCAGGTATGCCTTGCCATAAAAGACGAAGGTCGACATATATAGAGATAATATCAAGTGGTGGTACTGTGTTTTTACCCTTGTCGACAAATGTCTCTTCGATATCTGAACGACGCCTCTTCGATTTCTGAGCAGACGCCCTTTCGATTTCTGAACGACGCCCCTTTGCTTTCTGAACGACACGTAGTAGTGCGTATGCGGCTCCTTTTGACAAAGCTGCACGCGTTTTCTGAAAAGCAGAGAAAGCGTCGCCGAACTTTGCGCTTGTCGGCTAAAGACGTGTAGTTGCGATGATGGCCTCCACGTGTTTTCAGCTTTGTCAGAAATCTTTTGACAAAGTTGAACGCGTTTTCTGAAAAGCTGAGAAAGCGTCGCCTAAATTACGCCGGAAATTCCGGCTTTTTGAATTGGAGGACGCGTCGCCTTGGCTTCTTATAGAGGTATCGATCACCGCCAACAAACACACTCTGAAGATTTCCCATTCTTGAAAATCGACTCCGGCCCTTTGAAATTTAACTCCATCCCTTCTCTTTGAACACTTTTGAAAAATGGCAAACTCATCGAACCTTAGCTTGGAATTGAGCCTTAGCAGTGATACGGGCGCGCCGCGTCAAGGTAACGTATGGCGCCCTTCTTTCTTATCTTCTAACGGTCCTCTCACAGGTGAAGACTCCGTGATGCAGGACGCCACAACAGCTACAATAGTAGCTAGGAACCTCCTCACTCCAAAAGATAGTAGGCTGCTGTCAGGACGGTCCGATGAGTTGGCCGTTCAAGAGTCCCTCGCACTTAGTGTTCAGTGTGCGAGTTCTGTGTCCAACATGGGCCAACGCCTGCTTGCCCGCTCCCGTCAGGTGGAATCATTGATGGCAGAAGTGGAAAGTCTCAAGCAGGAGATCCAGCAGCTTAAGTACGAGAATAGAAGTTTGCACGTCCTTGCAAACAACTATTCGACGGGCATGAAGAGGAAGCTTGATGAGCTGCAAGAGTCTGAAGGTCGGATTCACAGTGACCGTCAAAGGTTTTCGTCTTTCCTCCAGAGGCACCTTTTTCCTGGCTCAACCAGCGCTTGGCCAAGTATTGAGGCCTGGAATGCTCCCGCTCCGATGCCTTCCGCTTCGATGCCTTCCGCTTCGATGCCTCCCGCTCCGATGCCTTCCGCTTCAAAGCCTTCCGCTACTATGCCTTCCGCTCCGACGCCTCGTAGTGGGGCTTCACGTAAATAACCTTTGTGAAGCTCCACCTTTCTCCATGTTTAGTATCTTTTTTTTTTTTTTTTGAACATGCTTTGTTTTATTCAGTGCATTGGGTTGCCTCCCAAGTAGCGCTTTCTTTTACGTCTTGCAGCCGGACGAAGAACCCAATCACTCCAGGATATGTTCACGAATCGGATGAGAACTCCGAGTCATGAACTAGTACCTAAAACAAGAAACAAAACAAAATTAAGAATCTGGAAAAATAAAAACAAACAAAAATAAAACAATCCAAGGGATTAGCAAATTTTCTAATCCCCGGCAACGGCGCCAAAATTTGATGCGTGATTTATACGCACACAAATTAAACCCTCTTTTTATCAATTGTAGTAAGTATGTAAGTAGGGATCGTTCTAGACCGGGGATTAGGAGGGATTGTTAACCACTTGGATTTGACTCAAAAACGTAAAAACCAAGTTAAAAACGTTCACAAAGACTCAAAGGACTCAAAACAAGTTCAAAAGACTCAAAACTGCCTAAAAACACTAACTAGGCAGTTTCTGACCTTAAACCCAATGTTGGACGAATTTAAACTAAATGGCTTGATTCAAACGTAAAATAACAATATGAAACACTATACTAGACTCAAAGAATGCAAAACTAAACTTTAAAACACTAAAACAAACGAAAAGACTCAAACATCACCCAAAACACTCAAAACTGCCTTAAAATCACTTTCTGGGCAGTTTTGAGCACTTTGGTGAATTTGGACGAAATTGGGAAATAAATTTAATCAAAACTCTTATAAACACAAACTAAGACACTTTCTAACTAAATTAGACAATAAAGTAAAGGGGGATTGAGTTTTGACGAAATTAAAACTAATGCACAGATTCTAATTAAAACAGAATGTAAATATGAAAATGATAAAATGGAATGAATGGATGATGGAATAGCTAAGGGGTTCATCTCCATACATGTTATACTTGCATAATAAAATGATTTCCAATTGCATTTCAATAAACTATGATACTCAACACCCCAAGTTAACTGTGATGCACTAATTAACCTTCAAATCTTCCTAACGTTATTGAATTGGATGATGCATGTGACAATTCAAAACATTCCCCACAAGTCCTCAACATGAATGCATAGAAGAGGTACAAGCAAGAATCATTACGCTCTATGAAAATTATAAGTGTTGACGAGGCATTCGTTACTATGATTGCATGAAACTTATGCCAAGAATTTGTTTAACGCGATTGTTTATAAGCAACCTCCACTACTTGCGAATATAAGTTCGTAACTATTAGGTGAAACTCACTTATATTCTAGCGTCATATTCATGCATGAAAATTAAGCGCGCATTCTCAATAAACATACATAAATAAGTTATCAATCAAACGGTTAAACAAATTGAATCCACAACTTATGAAACGCAATTAGAAGTAATCAAATCAAAATGCAAGCATAAACATATATTTCGAATCCCCCCTAGCCAAGGGGGGTTTAGTTCCTCATGGTACAAAACAAAGAGAATCAAAGAAACACCTAAACATTCCAACAACTCAAACTTGAATTGTATGAACGTTTAGGCCCTCTTATCTTCCATTCCTCATTCGTACAAAACAAAGAGCATTGAAATTAAACATTGAAATCAAAGAAACACCTAAACATTCCAACAACTCAAACTTGAATTGTATGAACGTTTAGGCACTCTTCTCTTCCTCGTTGTTGTAGCACAAGGTCTAAGGATAGTTTGATGGTGTGAATGGTTTGGGGAGTGGTTGGAGTGGCTGCAATGGAGGAGAAAAGTGTTTTGGTGGCTGCTGCAAGGGTGTGGAGAGGTTTTGACGAATTTCTGGAATATGGAAGAGTGAATGAATGGGTGAATTTCTGGCACAAAGGCCTTATTTCTGTGGTGAATGGATTGTGTATGAATGAGAATGAATGAATGAGTATTTATAGGTGAAATGGGGGGAACATGACAGCTAGGAACTTGGTGGAAATCTGAAATGGTGATGGGAGATGCATGTGGCTGTTTGTGCATGTGATTAAAGGGTGGAAATGCATGTGTTTTGACAGAAATGAAAGGGAATGCACGTTTTTGGTTGATTTCTGGTGGTTGTGAGGTGGAAATCTAGGTGGAAATGCATGTGGATTAAAGCTATGTGAATGATTAAGGTGAATGTGCATGAGTGCATGTGAAATCTGCCAAGATGCATGTGTTATGAAGTGGATTTTCTGCAAAGCAAGGTGAATGTGCATGTGATTAAATTAAAAGATGGAATGCATGTGAATATGATGGAAATCTGATTTCTTTGAAGATGCATGTGCAATGAAGTGGAATGACAGCTAGGTTATGATGATGAATGCATGTGAATATGATGGAAATCTGATTTCTTTGAAGATGCATGTGCAATGAAGTGGAATGACAGCTAGGTTATGATGATGAATGCATGTGGCTGATTTAATTGAATAGGAAAGCATGTGAAATGTTTGTGGTGAGTGAATGTTCATGTGAATTAAAGCTAAAGTGATGATGATAAGTGATAAGTGATAAGTGATATGATATGTGGTTATGATGTGATAAGTGGTTATGATAAGTGATAAGTGATATGATAAAGTGATGATGATAAGTGATAAGTGATAAGTGATATGATATGTGGTTATGATAAGTAATGGGAGCATGTGGGTTAATTAATGAAGGAAATGCATGTGCAATGACAATGTGTTAGAATGGATGTGTGTTATGCATGGCATGATTGGGATTAGGAAAGGTTTAAATGTCCTAAAACTAAAGAGAACAAGGTTCCAACACTTTGGCTCCAATTAGGTCTTCAATTTCGTCCAACACTTTGGCTCCAAGCATAAGCTATCCATCCTTAGCCCAAAAGTGCTCCAAAAATCTCCAAAATGCATCTTTTTGCTCCTTTAGCCCTTTGGACCTACAAACACACGAAAATAGCTTAAAGTACTAAAATAACTAAAGAAACATAACGTAAATGCACGAGAACAAGCCATTTAAGTCGCATGAATATGCTCCTATCACTCATTCAATTGGAATTTCCTAGTACTTCCCGCTTCATCTAAGTGCATGTTGAACTTCTTGACGGCCCAAAGAGCTTTATGCTCCAACTCCACGGGAAGATGGCACGCCTTGCCATAGACAAGTCGAAAGGGGGACATCCCAATGGGGGTTTTGTACGCCGTACGATACGCCCAAAGTGCATCATCTAACCGTAAGCTCCAATCCTTCCTTGTTGGCCCAACGGTCCTCTCAAGTATTTGCTTGATCTCTCGGTTGGAAACGTCGGCTTGGCCATTCGTTTGAGGATGGTAAGGTGTAGAAACCTTATGGGTGACATGGTATTTCCTCAATAATGCTTCAATGGTCCGATTGCAAAAGTGTGACCCTCCATCACTAATGATCACTCGTGGCATTCCAAACCTTGCAGAAATGTTAGTTCTAATAAAATCTGCAACCACTTTAGAATCATTAGTCCGGGTGGCCTTGGCATCCACCCATTTTGACACATAATCAACCGCAAGAAAAATATACATGAAACCATACGATGAAGGGAAGGGACCCATAAAATCAATACCCCAAACATCAAAAATTTCAACATTTAAGATAGAAACCTGCGGCATTTGGTCCTGTGCACTAATACCACCCATTCTTTGGCATTTATCACATGTGAGGCAAAACGTTCTAGCATCCTTAAAAATACTAGGCCAATAAAATCCACATTGTAACACTTTGAGGGCCGTACGTTGTGTGCCAAAGTGCCCTCCACATGCATATGTATGACAAAAACTCAAAATTGAATGACATTCAGAATCATGCACACAACGACGTATAATCTGATCGGGGCAAAATTTCCATAAGTACGGATCATCCCACACATAAAACCGTGCATCATGCCTAAGTTTATCACGTTGGTGCCTAGTGAACTCACTTGGAATACGTTTTGACACCGAAAAATTAACAATATCGGCATACCAAGGTGCACTAACCTTAATGGACAGCAATTGTTCATCGGGGAATGTCTCGGCAATGGGTAGGGCCTCTTCATTGTGCACCAATGGGCTTAGGTGGTCAGCCACCACGTTTTCACTTCCCTTCTTGTCCCGAATCTCTATGTCGAACTCTTGAAGTAACAACATCCATCGAATTAGCCGTGGCTTAGCCTTCTTTCTAGTGAGCAAGTACTTCAGAGCTGCATGATCAGTGAAAACAATTACTTTAGTGCCAATTAGATATGATCGAAATTTATCTAAAGCAAAGACAACGGCAAGAAGTTCTTTTTCCGTAGTGGAGTAGTTCAATTGTGCATCATTCAATGTCCGTGAGGCGTAGTAGATGACATGCGGCCTCTTGTCCTTTGTTTGTCCTAAAACTGCTCCTAAAGCATAGTCGGACGCATCACACATGAGCTCGAAAGGTAGACTCCAATCCGGTGGAACAATGATGGGTGCCGTGGTCAACAACTCCTTAAGTTGGTTGAATGATGCCGTGCCCTCCTTGGTGAATTCAAACGTCACGTCTTTTTGTAGGAGACGGCAAAGAGGTTGTTGATAGGAGCATATTCATGCGACTTAAATGGCTTGTTCTCGTGCATTTACGTTATGTTTCTTTAGTTATTTTAGTCCTTTATGCTTCTTTTGTGTGTTTTCAGGTTCTAAGGGCAAAGTATGCAAAAGGATGCCTTTTGGAGCCTTTTGGAGCAAATTAGAGATTGGAATGGATATCATATGCTTGGAGCCAAGAGGATGGACGAAATTGAAGGATTCCTCCTCCATTGCAGCCACATGCACATTCAATCATTCACACCAAAACCTTGCACATGCTTTCCCATTTCATTATTCATTCACCTTGCAGCCACTCCACATGCATTTCTAGCTTTTCCTTTGCATTCCCCCTTTAATCAACACATGCATCCACTCACCAAGAAATCATTCATTCCACATGCACCCAAAACACCACCAGAAATCATCATTGCCGTGGGTACCTATCCCATTTCAGATTGTCATTCCACTTCATTGCACATGCATCTTCATAATTCAACACATGCATTCATTATTTATTTACTTTGCATCCTTTAATTTAATCACATGCACATTCAAACAAACACAATCATTCCAGCCATACCTTTCATTTTCAGATTGTTCCTCCATCATTGCACCACAATGCAGCCACATGCACTTGTTCCTCTAACATTTCAGCCACTTGCACTCCCATTTTCTCCCAAAACCGTGCACATGCCTTCTCCTTGCATTTCCAGCCATTCCACATGCTATTTCAGCCACATGCACTCATAATCATTCAACCAACATGTGCACATGCAACCTAGCTGTCATGTTCCCCCCATTTCACCTATAAATACTCATTCATTCACACTCATTCATACACAATTCATTTCACAACAGAAATTGGTCCCTTGGGGCCGTGCCCTTCACAAGTCCATCCATTCCATTCATAAACACTCTTCCATTTCAGAATGTAGACATCAAACACCCTTGCCGTGCTCTCCCTTACAATCCAAACACCATCCTTCCATTTCCACCACTCCCCAAACCATTCACACCATCAAACTATCCCTAGACCTTGTGCTACAACGAAGAGGAAGAGAAGAGTGCCTAAACATTCATACAATTCAAGTTTGAGTTGTTGGAATGTTTAGGTGTTTCTTTGATTTCAATGTTTAAATTCAATACTCTTTGTTTTGTACGAATGAGGAATGGAAGAGAAGAGTGCCTAAACGTTCATACAATTCAGGTTTGAGTTGTTGGAATGTTTAGGTGTTTCTTTGATTCTCTTTGTTTTGTACCATGAGGAACTAAACCCCCCTTGGTTAGGGGGTGATTCGAATATATGTTTATGCTTGCATTTTGATTTGAATACTTCTAATTGCGTTTCATAAGTTGTGGATTCAATTTGTTTAACCGTTTGATTGATAACTTATTTATGTATGTTTATTGAGAATGCGCGCTTAATTTTCATGCATGAATATGACGCTAGAATATAAGTAAGTTTCACCTAATCGTTATGAACTTATATTCACAAGTAGTGGAGGTTGCTTATAAACAATCGTGTTAAACAAATTCTTGGCATAAGTTTCATGCAATCCATAGTAACGAATGCCTCGTCAACACTTATAATTTTCATAGAGCGTAATGATTCTTGCTTGTATCTCTTCTATGCATTCATGTTGAGGACTTGTGGGGAATGTTTTGAATTGTTGTATGCGCTAACCCATCCAATTCAATAACGTTAGGAAGATTTGAAGGTTAATTAGTGCATCACGGTTAACCCGGGGTGTTGAGTTTCATGGTTTATTGAAATGCAATTGGAAATCATTTTATTATGCAAGTATAACATGTATGGAGATGAACCCCTTAGCCATTCTATCATCCATTCATTCCATTCCATCAAATTCGTTTTACAATCTGTTTAGTTTATTAAGTTGTTTTGTTATTTCAATTCTCGTCAATTTAAAACCCCCCTTTACTTTCTTGTTCTTTAGTGTTTAGAATTTGTTTAGTTTATGTTTAAAGTGTTTTGATTCAATTTTATTTCCCAATTTCGTCCAAATTCACCAAAGTGCTCAAAACTGCCCAGAAAGTGATTTTAAGGCAGTTTTGAGTGTTTTGGGTGATGTTTGAGTATTTTGGTTTGTTTTAATGTTTTGAGTGTTTAGTTTTACATTCTTTGAGTTAGTTTAGTGTTTTATATTGTGTTTTTACGTTCTTGAGTCAAGTTATTACTTAATTTCGTCCAAATTTGTGTTTGTGCTCAAATCTGCCCAGAAAGTGGTTTTTAGGCAGATTTGAGTGTGTTTGTGTTGTTTTGAGTCTTTTGGTTTGTCTTAGTGTTTTAAAGTTTAGTTTTGCATTCTTTGAGTCTAGTATAGTGTTTCATATTGTTATTTTACGTTTTTGAGTCAAATCCAAGTGGTTAACAATCCCTCCTAATCCCCGGTCCAGAACGATCCCTACTTGCACCTATACTACAATTGATAAAAAGAGGGTTTAATTTGTGTGCGTATAAATCTCGCATCAAATTTTGGCGCCGTTGCCGGGGATTAGAAAATTTGCTAATCCCTTGGATTGTTTTATTTTCGTTTGTTTTTATTTTTCCAGATTCTTAATTTTGTTTTGTTTCTTGTTTTAGGTACTAGTTCATGACTCGGAGTTCTCATCCGATTCATGAACATATCCTGGAGTGATTGGATTCTTCGTCCGGCTGCAAGATGTAAAAGAAAGCGCTACTTGGGAGGCAACCCAATGCACTGAAAAAAAAAAAAAAAAAAATTTCATATATTAAAAAAAAAAAATATACTAAACATGGAGAAAGATGGTGCTTCACAAAGGTTGTTTACGTGAAGCCCCACTACGAGGCGTCGAAGCGGAAGGCATTGAAGCGGAAGGCATCGGAGCGGAAGGCATCGGAGCGGAAGGCATCAGAGCGGGAGGCATCGGAGCTAGAGCATTCCAGGCCTCAATACTTGGCCAAGCGCTGGATGAGCCAGGAAAAAGGTGCCTCTGGAGGAAAGACGAAAACCTTTGACGGTCACTGTGAATCCGACCTTCAGACTCTTGCAGCTCATCAAGCTTCCTCTTCATGCCCGTCGAATAGTTGTTGGCAAGCACGTGCAAACTTCTATTCTCGTACTTAAGCTGCTGGATCTCTTGCTTAAGACTCTCCACCTCTGCCATCAATGATTCCACCTGACGGGAGCGGGCAAGCAGGCGTTGGCCCATGTTGGACACAGAACTCGCACACTGAACACTAAGTGCGAGCGACTCTTGAACGGCCAACTCATCGGACCGTCCTGACAGCAGCCTACTATCTTTTGGAGTGAGGAGGTTCCTAGCTACTATTGTAGCTGTTGTGGCGTCCTGCATCATGGAGTCTTCACCTGAAAGAGGACCGTTAGAAGATAAGAAAGAAGGGCGCCATACGTTACCTTGACGCGGCGCGCCCGTATCACTGCTAAGGCTCAATTCCAAGCTAAGGTTCGATGAGTTTGCCATTTTTCAAAAGTGTTCAAAGAGAAGGGATGGAGTTAAATTTCAAAGGCACGGAGTCGATTTTCAAGAATGGGAAATCTTCAGAGTGTGTTTGTTGTGGTGATCGATAGCTCAATAAAAAAGCCAAGGCGACGCGTCCACCAATTCAAAAAGCCGGAATTTCCGGCGTAATTTAGGCGACGCGTTCTCGGCTTTTCAGAAAACGTGTTCAACTTTGTCAAAAGATTTCTGACAAAGCTGAAAACACGTGGAGGCCATCATCGCAACTACACGTCTTTAGCCGACAAGCGCAAAGTTCGGCGACGCTTTCTCTGCTTTTCAGAAAACGCGTGCAGCTTTGTCAAAAGGAGCCGCATCTGTACTACCACGTGTCGTTCAGAAAGAGAAGGGGCGTCGTTCAGAAATCGAAGGGGCGTCGTTCAGAAATCGAAGGGGCGCCTGCTCAGAAATCGAAGAGGCGTCGTTCTGATATCGAAGAGACATTTGTCGACAAGGGTAAAAGAACAGTACCACCACTTGATATTATCTCTATATATGTCGACCTTCGTCTTTTATGGCAAGGCAAACCTGAAGAAAATGCCCAACTCTCCCTCACCTCTGAGGGCGCACTCCCAGCAAAGCCTTTCGAAATACTCAATTCTTTCTTCTTCCCCAAAGATGATACCAGATGCCTGGAGTACAGATGACCCAGGAGGAAACGGCGGATTGAAGTGTGCTGATTCATTCACCGCTTCTTCAAAAGCAAAGGTATCTCATATCATCAAGGTCAAAAGCAAAAGTATCTCATATCATGCTCTTTCCCTGTCTTTTTCTTTGTCCTTGTTCTTACTCGCATGGCAAAGTAAAAGAAGCAATCAGCCGGCACTTGGAGTCAGTCTTCCGATCTGGAGCCAACTGCCTGGACCCTATTCCTGATTGCTTACCTAGCGTTGCCCTCGAGTAGTCATCTTCAACGGTTGATACACTTCCGGAGAAGGGACCACTTCTGCAAAGGGGAGCGAGTAAGGCAAGTGAAAATGATACATTGAAGCATGTGGAGACAAACATAGGCTGAGTTATCCTCCAACCCTTTTCAATACGAATTGGAAAGATTGAACAAAGAAACAGACCAAAGGGGTAAGCTCAGACCTTCGGGGAAGACCAAAAGAATCCTCCAGCCCAGTAGCACAAAGGAAAATCAACAAGTGGAGGAGACCAAAAGAATCATGCAGCCCAGTTCAAGAGTATGCCTGTGGAGTCACTATGATCAAAGCCTCAATGCAATTACCAAGGAGAAGAGGGAATTTACACTCCATAACCAGATTTGCGTCCCTAAACTCTTCTCTTTGTTAATTACATTCTGCCATGTTTAGTATGTTTAAATTGTTTTTTTTTGTGTGTTTACTTATGTTTTGTGTGAATCTATGCTTAAAACATTGAGGACAATGTTTGATTTAAGTGTGGGGGGCTAACTAAGTATATTTAATGCAAATTCGTGGGATTTTATCACCCATTACTTCAAATGTTGTTCCTTGCTGTTTTAAGGTGTTTTTAAGTTGTTTTAGAGTGTTTTTAGTGTGTTTTGTTTTATAACTCCGAAAATCACATAAAAATTTGAAAAACATGTTTTAAAAAGCCTAAAAAGAGTGTTTTGAGTCATTTTTGTGTGTTTGTATCTTAGGGTACCTTCCAACACAATGATAAGGATTTGGTTTGTAATTGCATGACGGTTAAAAAGAGTTATAAACATAGAGAAAAGTTTGATTTACTCTTGGTATATGCTTGGATATGGTTATAATGTATGACTTCACATGCAATCATAAAAGAAAAATTCATTTTTGTAACATGCTTGAAGGAAGGAACTCAAACAAACGCTACATCCCTGTGAGACTCGAGCCATTACTTTCTTTGGAGAGTTATTTTATGTGATTCTTTGTTTTCTAAAGTTGTTGCATGATCTCATTATTTCTTGCTTGGTTGCTACTTAGAATGCAATTGTATCATGATAGAACTAAATGCTAGAACTTATATCCGTTTCATTCAAAGCATGACATTGAGTTGCATAACATATATCAAGATGAAGTTGTGTAGTTGCCACCATAGCCAAATAGCCTTACTTCCCATATTTCGTATATATTAGTTTTAACCTCGTTGAGCCTCGTTTAGCCTATTTTCTTTGCTAACCACATCACCCCTTACCTAGCCTAGAGTAGGACTTTCCTATACCCTTGTTCTTGAAGTATAGTGAGCATGACTTAAATGAATTCCTTTTGATTAATATGTTGCAGAAAATAAGTGTGGGGGAAGGGATTTTTGTGTGTATGTATGTGCCTAAGTCTTAAAGGAGGCACGGGAAAAAGAAAAAAAAAATGTGAGAAAAAGAAGAAGAAAAGAAAGAAAAGAGTGAAAATAAGTGAGAATGGACTCACAAGTGTGATTGTTGAAGAAAGGGCCCAAAAAGTTTGAATATGGCCCTAAGTTTTGTGTGACTTCCCCTTGGGTGTTCAAAGTTGACTTCGTTCAAAGTTGACTTCTGCGTTCTAAAGGGAATTCTAAGTGCCTAATTCAATACTTTGCTCACTATTGCTTAAAGAACATTTGTTTTCCCTATCCTTTCTTTGTTAGCCAAACACCTTTAGCCCCGTTTCAACCCTTATGCTTCTATCTTGATCGTTATGTGTTCAATAATGTGGAGTTTGGAATTGATATGAGCTTATGGAATCACTGGTTCTCGTTCTAAGTAGTAGCATTCCATTCATGAGATCATATATATACATGTTAATAATTCCAGAAAATGCTTTCCTTGTTATAACATATGTGAGTGTTCGTCTACATGTTTACATCAATCTTCTCACATATACCTAGTGTAGGGTGTGTAGTCAGAAAATCTGTGTGAAAAACGAGTGCATATCTTGTAAGGATTTGAGCAAATTCTCTAAGGCATGTTACTACATTCAAAACATGGTTTTAAATGCTTAATTGTTAAATAATATGTGGTGACTATGATTAAGAATGTACTTAAGTGTGAAGATGACTAAAATCTATGGGACTAATGATTTTTAACTTGTCATGTGCATTGGAAATCCTTGAGACGATTGTTGGAAGGTTTAGGTTGTGTTTTTCTTGTTCAGTGTCGTTTTGTTTTTGGTTTCTTTTGTTTTGTTTTGCTCGAGGACTAGCAAAAGATAAGTGTGGGGGTATTTGATAGGAGCATATTCATGCGACTTAAATGGCTTGTTCTCGTGCATTTACGTTATGTTTCTTTAGTTATTTTAGTCCTTTATGCTTCTTTTGTGTGTTTTCAGGTTCTAAGGGCAAAGTATGCAAAAGGATGCCTTTTGGAGCCTTTTGGAGCAAATTAGAGATTGGAATGGATATCATATGCTTGGAGCCAAGAGGATGGACGAAATTGAAGGATTCCTCCTCCATTGCAGCCACATGCACATTCAATCATTCACACCAAAACCTTGCACATGCTTTCCCATTTCATTATTCATTCACCTTGCAGCCACTCCACATGCATTTCTAGCTTTTCCTTTGCATTCCCCCTTTAATCAACACATGCATCCACTCACCAAGAAATCATTCATTCCACATGCACCCAAAACACCACCAGAAATCATCATTGCCGTGGGTACCTATCCCATTTCAGATTGTCATTCCACTTCATTGCACATGCATCTTCATAATTCAACACATGCATTCATTATTTATTTACTTTGCATCCTTTAATTTAATCACATGCACATTCAAACAAACACAATCATTCCAGCCATACCTTTCATTTTCAGATTGTTCCTCCATCATTGCACCACAATGCAGCCACATGCACTTGTTCCTCTAACATTTCAGCCACTTGCACTCCCATTTTCTCCCAAAACCGTGCACATGCCTTCTCCTTGCATTTCCAGCCATTCCACATGCTATTTCAGCCACATGCACTCATAATCATTCAACCAACATGTGCACATGCAACCTAGCTGTCATGTTCCCCCCATTTCACCTATAAATACTCATTCATTCACACTCATTCATACACAATTCATTTCACAACAGAAATTGGTCCCTTGGGGCCGTGCCCTTCACAAGTCCATCCATTCCATTCATAAACACTCTTCCATTTCAGAATGTAGACATCAAACACCCTTGCCGTGCTCTCCCTTACAATCCAAACACCATCCTTCCATTTCCACCACTCCCCAAACCATTCACACCATCAAACTATCCCTAGACCTTGTGCTACAACGAAGAGGAAGAGAAGAGTGCCTAAACATTCATACAATTCAAGTTTGAGTTGTTGGAATGTTTAGGTGTTTCTTTGATTTCAATGTTTAAATTCAATACTCTTTGTTTTGTACGAATGAGGAATGGAAGAGAAGAGTGCCTAAACGTTCATACAATTCAGGTTTGAGTTGTTGGAATGTTTAGGTGTTTCTTTGATTCTCTTTGTTTTGTACCATGAGGAACTAAACCCCCCTTGGTTAGGGGGTGATTCGAATATATGTTTATGCTTGCATTTTGATTTGAATACTTCTAATTGCGTTTCATAAGTTGTGGATTCAATTTGTTTAACCGTTTGATTGATAACTTATTTATGTATGTTTATTGAGAATGCGCGCTTAATTTTCATGCATGAATATGACGCTAGAATATAAGTAAGTTTCACCTAATCGTTATGAACTTATATTCACAAGTAGTGGAGGTTGCTTATAAACAATCGTGTTAAACAAATTCTTGGCATAAGTTTCATGCAATCCATAGTAACGAATGCCTCGTCAACACTTATAATTTTCATAGAGCGTAATGATTCTTGCTTGTATCTCTTCTATGCATTCATGTTGAGGACTTGTGGGGAATGTTTTGAATTGTTGTATGCGCTAACCCATCCAATTCAATAACGTTAGGAAGATTTGAAGGTTAATTAGTGCATCACGGTTAACCCGGGGTGTTGAGTTTCATGGTTTATTGAAATGCAATTGGAAATCATTTTATTATGCAAGTATAACATGTATGGAGATGAACCCCTTAGCCATTCTATCATCCATTCATTCCATTCCATCAAATTCGTTTTACAATCTGTTTAGTTTATTAAGTTGTTTTGTTATTTCAATTCTCGTCAATTTAAAACCCCCCTTTACTTTCTTGTTCTTTAGTGTTTAGAATTTGTTTAGTTTATGTTTAAAGTGTTTTGATTCAATTTTATTTCCCAATTTCGTCCAAATTCACCAAAGTGCTCAAAACTGCCCAGAAAGTGATTTTAAGGCAGTTTTGAGTGTTTTGGGTGATGTTTGAGTCTTTTGGTTTGTTTTAATGTTTTGAGTGTTTAGTTTTACATTCTTTGAGTTAGTTTAGTGTTTTATATTGTGTTTTTACGTTCTTGAGTCAAGTTATTACTTAATTTCGTCCAAATTTGTGTTTGTGCTCAAATCTGCCCAGAAAGTGGTTTTTAGGCAGATTTGAGTGTGTTTGTGTTGTTTTGAGTCTTTTAGTTTGTCTTAGTGTTTTAAAGTTTAGTTTTGCATTCTTTGAGTCTAGTATAGTGTTTCATATTGTTATTTTACGTTTTTGAGTCAAATCCAAGTGGTTAACAATCCCTCCTAATCCCCGGTCCAGAACGATCCCTACTTGCACCTATACTACAATTGATAAAAAGAGGGTTTAATTTGTGTGCGTATAAATCACGCATCAGTTGTGCAACCTTCGAGAAATCCTTGATAAACCTACGATAAAATCCTGCATGGCCAAGAAAAGAACGAACCTCTCTAACCGAAGTTGGAGAGGGTAAGTGACGTACAAGATCTATTTTCGACTTATCAACCTCAATACCGTTTTCAGAGACTATATGACCTAAAACTATGCCTTGTTTAACCATGAAATGGCATTTTTCCCAATTAAGAACAAGGTTAGTTTCAACGCAACGTTTTAAGATTAAACTAAGATTATGCAAGTGATAGGAGCATATTTAGGCGACTTACTTAGCTTGTTTTCGTGCATCTATGTTGTTAATTCATAATTGTTTTAGTAGTTTAAGCCATTTTCGTGTGTTTTTAGGTTCATATGGCTAAGGAAGCAAAAAGATGCATTTTGGAGCATTTTGGAGCAAAATTGGGCTTGGAATGGATAGCATATGCTTGGAGCCAAAGTGTTGGACGAATTTGAAAGCCTTGTATGCACTTTGGACATAAAACAAAGGGCCTAGCCCAATCAAACAATCCTTTGAGCCATGCAAAACCTCTAGCCCAATCAACAACCCTTAGCCACATGCATTCACATGCATCACAACCCCAAAACCATCAAGAAACACCATTCACACACACATGCACTTACTCTTTCATCATTGCACCACCATTCACACACACATGCACTTACTCTTTCATCATTGCACCACCAATTCAACACATGCATTTCCACCTTCCTACTTCATCATTTCATCCACATGCACTCTCAATCATAACAACCACATTCACTCTTAAACAATCACCCACATATTCTCCCATTCCCCCTATAAAAACCCATGCATTCATACACAAAAATCACATCTCATTTTCATACACAACACATCACAAACACATCCAATCTTCCCTCATTGCCTTGAGCTACCATTCCCTTATAATCCAAACACCACTCCTCATCCATTTCCATAATTCCCCAATCCATTCAACACACCAACAACATCCCTTAGATACACGTTCATACAATTCAAGAGGGCCTAAACGTTCATACAATTCAAGTTTGAGTTGTTGGAATGTTTAGGTGTTTCTTTGATTCTCTTTGTTTTGTACCATGAGGAACTTCCTCTCGGCTTCATTCCATTAGATACACTCTCCCATTTCTTAAAGGATTTCGACATCAGTTTTGCTTCAAGGGTTCTTTCTTCTTAATCCTATGTTCACTCATGTTATATATTTTTATGTCAAACCTTTTGTAAACATGAAGTGTAACTAATCTCTCTCTAGGTATTCGATGTAGCCTTGCAAGATTGCCATGTAGTTAATTCGGAATTCTCATTTAATCTATCTATTTCTTGTTTCATTCTCCGATTTAATTGTGACTTAGTGTGTTGATTTTAATGCTTGATCATCATTTGAATTAACCACAGGTTGTTTAGCCAAGATTAAAGCACACATCATGCATAATCTTGGTAGATATGTGAATGAATGAAGGGAATGTTTTGCAAACATCCTGCCGAGTGTTCCCTTTGGTTTTGTGAAAGTTTCTTGTGCACTACATAGTCTTGATTAGGAACCAAAGTTGCACATCACAATTAGGCTCATGATTAGAGACATTTGATCAAATCCACACATCATATGGCTGATCATATCTAAGTGAAACAAACCCAAGAAATAAGTAGAGGGATGAGTATAATCTGACTTAACAAGCATGGACTTGGCTTAGCAATGGTGAAATCGAATCTCTAGCTTCATCTCCATTTGTGCTATCTCTTTGTATTAGCTGTTGATTCATTCATTTTGTGTTTACTTCATTTCCTTATGCTTTAATTTACAATCTGTCATTTAGTTTAATCAAAACCTAAATCCCCCTTTACCTTATTGTTCAATTTAGTTAGAAATCAATTTAGTTTATGCTTTAAAGCATTTTGAGTCTTTGGTTTGTCTTAGTGTTTTAAAGTTTAGTTTTGCATTCTTTGAGTCTAGTATAGTGTTTTAGATTGTGTTTTTAGCGTTTTTGAGTCAAATCCAAGTGATTAACAATCCCTCCTAATCCCCGGTCCAGAACGATCCCTACTTACATACTTACTACAATTGTCAAAAAGAGGGTTAAATTTGTGTGCGTATAATTCTCGCATCAGCAAGCAACCATCAAAAGAATCACCAAACACGCTAAAATCATCCATAAATACTTCAATGATTTTCTCAACATAATCAGAAAATATGATCATCATGCATCGTTGAAATGTAGCAGGTGCATTACATAAACCAAAAGGCATGCGACGATATGCAAAAGTACCGAAGGGGCATGTAAAAGTGGTTTTTTCTTGATCTTCGGGTGTTATGACAATTTGATTATAACCAGAATAACCATCAAGAAAACAATAGAAAGCATAACCGGCTAACCTCTCAAGCATTTGGTCGATGAACGGCAGTGGGAAGTGATCCTTCCTTGTTGCGGCGTTTAGCTTCCTATAATTGATTTACACCCTCCAACCGGTTTGAATGCGTTGAGGAACAAGTTCATTCTCGGCATTTGCAACCACAGTCACTCCAGATTTCTTCGGAACGCATTGAATGGGTGAGACCCACTTACTGTCCGAGATTGGATAGATTACTCCACAATCCAAAAGCTTGATTACCTCCTTCTTCACAACTTCCATCATCGGAGGGTTGAGACGGCGTTGAGCCTCTCGGGATGTTTTGGACCCCTCCTCTAGAAGTATGCGATGCATGCATGTAGTAGGGCTAATTCCCTTGATGTCGGCCAAGGTCCATCCAATTGCCGTTTTGTACTCCTTAAGCACTCGCACCAATTTGCTCTCTTCTTGTGCCGTGAGTGAGGATGAAATAATGACGGGCAACGTGTCATCCTCGCCCAAGAAAACATACTTCAAATGACTAGGCAACGGCTTAAGTTCAAGTGTGGGTGGCTGCACAACTGAGGGAAGCATTTTATTAGCCGAAACTGAACTTAAAATAGGGTCCGAATACTTACCCGATTGTGATGGCAATGACTCGAGGGCAGCCACCATCTCAATGACCTCATCATTAGGGGGCACGGAAAAAGAATGATCATGCATGCCGTAGGTTCCCATGGTTGTGGCTTCAATGTTTTTCTTGTCCATGCCTTGTGCAATGACCAATTCAAGTGCATCGTTGTTCAATTTGTCAAAATAGTCTTGCGACAAAGAGTCAATTACATCAATAGCAAAACATGAATGATTCTCACTAGGGTACTTCATAGAATCAGAAAGATTAAAATTAATAACTTCCCCATCAAATTCCATCGTCAACGTGCCATTATAAACGTCAATCTTCGTCCGAGCAGTTTTCATGAATGACCTTCCGAGGAGAATGGGCAATGAAGGGGCATGGTCCGAGTCATCCATCTCAAGTACGTAGAAGTCCGCTGGGAAGATCAAATGATTAACCTGCACTAACACATCTTCCAAAACTCCCTTTGGATAGGCATTAGATCTATCGGCTAATTGTATGATCACACCATCGTTTTTCAACGCTCCTAGGTTCATAGATGCATAAATTGAATATGGCATGACATTTATAGATGCACCTAGGTCTAACATGGCAGATTCAAACCTAGAATTACCAATAACACACAGAATTGTAAAACTACCCGGATCTTTGCATTTTGGGGGCAGCTTGCGTTGTAAGATGGCTGAGACGTTTTCACCTACTTTGACCACCTCCTTGGTCGAAATCCTCCTCCTATTGGTGCAAAGTTCCTTCAAGAACTTGGCGTACCTCAGGACTTGCTTGATTGCATCCAAAAGGGGGATATTGACTTGAACTTTTCGAAACATCTCCAAAATGTCCTTTTCCGCTTCTTCTTTCTTTGTTTGCTTAAACCTACTAGGAAAAGGAACATTCGCAGGAAATTCATTAGTAGGAACCGAACTTGACACGTTTTTACCTTTATTGGACGAATTGGACGACTTGGGATCACTTGGAACTTGCGGCACATTTGGTTCCACCTTGGCCGTGAGTGGCCTTTGCTCCTCCTCTTCAATTCTCAACTCGTCCTCCTCGTTGGAACGTGATTTGGATGGTTTGAGGTCAGATCCGACTTGCTTTCCACTTCGCAAATGCATAGCTTTTGCAGATTCGAATCCACCTTTCGGATTGACCACCGTTGAGCTAGGCAACCTTCCTTGCTCACGAAATTGCCCCATGAACTCGGCAATCTGTCCCACTTGCTTCTCCAAGTTGTCCACCCTCTTGTCTTGGATTTGCCTCTCTTTGTTTTGAGTTTGGACTTCCTGCGTCAAAGTAGTAAGTAATTGAAAAATCTTATCATTATCACTTGAATTACCTACATTGCTTTGGGCAGGTTGTGCTTGGGCTTGTGGTGGTGCCAACGGTTTTTGATAGAAACCCGGGGGTTGTTGCCTAAATCCGCTTTGTTGTTGACCTTGTTGGGGGTCTCGCCATTTGAAATTCGGATGATCACGCCAACCGGGATTGTAAGTATTAGAGAACGGATCACCACGTGATTGGTATTGGTTGCCATATCCCACGGCATTGAGTGTCTCCCACCCTCCATTCTCGATTAATTGTGGGCACTTATCTGTGGGATGTCCTTGCATGGAGCACACACCACAAGAAGCTACGGTTTGGACTTTTGGACCGTCCATCACCTGAGAAAGCAAAGTAGTGAGGTTAGCCATTTGATTTTTAAGTTCGGTTATGGCACTTACCTCATTGACTTGGTGTTGCCGTGGGGTACTCCTCTGTCCAACGCCTTCGTATTGTTGAGCATTCAATGCTCGATTAGCAATCAAGGTCTTTACAGCCGTGGGGGTCTTGTCCACCAAGGCTCCTCCCGCTGAGGCATCTAGCATTTGACGTTCGATTGGTAGAAGTCCCTCGTAGAAGTATTGTAAGAGAAGTTCCTCCTTCATCTGATGTTGTGGACATGAAGCAACAAGAGATTTAAAACGTTCATAATAAGTAGGAAAAGATTCACCTTCATCTTGTGGAATTCCACTTATCCTTTTTCGTAGGAGGATGATTCGAGAAGTTGGGAAAAACTTCTCCAAGAAAGCCCGTTTCATGCTCTCCCAAGATGTGACAGTTCCGGGAGCCAGTTCATACAACCAATCTTTAGCTTTATCCATTAGAGAGAATGGAAAAGCTTTCATCTTCAAGATGCTTCCATCAACATTCACCGGGGTCATGCTCGAACAAACAACTTCGAACTCCTTTAAGTGTTTTTTTGGATCCTCCATGGACAGCCCATGGTACTTCGGAATGTGATGTAACAAACTTGACTTCAATTCGAACTCGGCAGTCTTATCTGGAGCCGCCCTTGGGTATTGGATGCACAAGGGTGCGGCATTGGCCAATCCCGAAGCGGAAAGCTCCTTGATTGTTCGGTTGTCCGCTGCCATGTCTACTTCACCCACTCTTGCCGTGGGTTCCTCTTCTTCAAATTCAGAAACGGACTCGGAACTTTCACTTGATTCGCTAGGTTCTGGGTTCTTTCTCTTTCGTCTCAACTCTCGCTCGAAATCGTCGTCAAAGTCCAAGATATGTTCACGAATCGGATGAGAACTCCGAGTCATAAACTAGTACCTAAACAAGAAACAAAACAAAATGAAGAATCTGGAATAAAATAAAACAAACGAAAATAAAACATTCCAAGGGATTAGCAAAGTTGCTAATCCCCGGCAACGGCGCCAAAATTTGATGCGAGAATTATACGCACACAAATTAAACCCTCTTTTTATCAATTGTAGTGAAGAATGTAAGTAGGGATCGTTCTGGACCGGGGATTAGGAGGGATTGTTAATCACTTGGAAACTGACTCAAATACGTAAAAACAAGTTTAAAACACTATACTAGACTCAAAGAATGCAAAACTAAACTTTAAAACACCAAAACAAACCAAAAGACTCAAAACAGCACCAAAACACTCAAAACTGCCTTAAAAACACAATCTGGGCAGTTTTGAACACTAGACACAACTTTGGACGAAAATTGGTTTTACTTTGAACTAAGACACTTAAAAACACAAACTAAAGTGATTTCTAACTACTATGACTCAACAAAGTAAAGGGGGATTGGTTTTGGACGAATTTAAAAACAAAACAAACTTTTTAAATTAGAACAGATTGTAAAAACGAATTTGATGGAGTTGAATGGATGGGAAGCTAGCTAAGGGGTTCATCTCCACACATGTTATACTTGCATAATAAACGATTTCCAATTGCTTTTCAATAACCCATGAATTCTCAACGCCCCAAGTTAATTAGGTTCGCTTAAATTAACCTTCAGATTTTCCTAACGTTATTGAATTGGATGATTGCATACGACAACCCAAAACATTCCCCACCAGTCCCCTACATGAATGCATAATAGAGATACAAGCAAGAATCATTAAGTTCTATGAAAACCATAAGCATTGACGAAGCACTTGTTACTATGATTGCATGAAACTTATGCCAAGAATTTACTTAATGCGATTGAGATCATCAACCTTTACTACTTGTGAATATAATTCCATAACGATTAGGTGAAATTTCCTTATATCCTAGCATCCAATTTATGCATGATAATTAAGCGTGCACTCTCAACCAACACACACAAATCAATGTAATTCACATAGATAAGTAAATTGAATTCACAACTTATGAAACGCAATTAGAAGTAATCAAATCATATTGCAAGCATAAACATGTATTTCGAATCCCCCCTAGCCAAGGGGGGGTTTGATAGGAGCATACTTAGGCGACTTACTTAGCTTGTTTTCGTGCATTTATATTGTTAATTCATAGTTGTTTTTGGCGTTTAAGCCATTTTCGTGTGTTTTTAGGTTCATGTGGCTAAGGAAGCAAAAAGATGCATTTTGGAGCATTTTGGAGCAAAATTGGACTTGGAAGGGATAACTTATACTTGGAGCAAAAGGAATGGACGAAATTGAAGAGTTGATGTCACAAGGATTCCTACTTGAAGTAGCCACACACCTTCCACATTTCAGCCACATGCACTTGTTCCTCCATCATTGCATCAGATTTCCAACATTGCACATGCATTCCCCTTACAATTTCAGCCATCCTAGCATTTGCACATGCAACCTAGCTGTCATGTTCCCTCTCCCATCCATCCATCTCCCTATAAAAACCATACACACTTCACACAAACATTCATTCACTCTTCCATATTCCAGAAATTCGTCAAAACCTCTCCACACCCTTGCAGCAGCCACCAAAACACTTTTCTCCTCCATTGCAGCCACTCCAACCACTCCCCAAACCATTCACACCATCAAACTATCCTTAGACCTTGTGCTACAACGAAGAGGAAGATAAGAGGGCCTAAACGTTCATACAATTCAAGTTTGAGTTGTTGGAATGTTTAGGTGTTTCTTTGATTTCAATGTTTAATTTCAATACTCTTTGTTTTGTACGAATGAGGAATGGAAGAGAAGAGGGCCTAAACGTTCATACAATTCAAGTTTGAGTTGTTGGAATGTTTAGGTGTTTCTTTGATTCCAATGTTTAAATTCAACTAAACCCCCCTTGGCTAGGGGGGGATTCGAAATATATGTTTATGCTTGCATTTTGATTTGATTACTTCTAATTGCGTTTCATAAGTTGTGGATTCAATTCGTTTAACTGTTTGATTGATAACTTATTTATGTATGTTTATTGAGAGTGCACACTTAATTTTCATGCATGAATTTGACGCTAGAATATAAGTGAGTTTCACCTAATAGTTACGAACTTATATTCACAAGTAGTGGAGGTTGCTTATAAACAATCGCGTTAAACGAATTCTTGGCATAAGTTTCATGCAATCATAGTAACGAATGCCCCGTCAACACTTATAATTTTCATAGAGCGTAATGATTCTTGCTTGTATCTCTATTTTGCAATCATGTAGGGGACTTGTGGGGAATGTTTTGGGTTGTCGTATGCAAGCATCCAATTCAATAACGTTAGGAAGATTTGAAGGTTAATTAGTGCATCACGGTTAACTTGGAGTGTTGAGAATTAATGATTTATTGAAATGCAATTGGAAATCGTTTTATTATGCAAGTATAACATGTATGGAGATGAACCCCTTAGCTAGGTTCCCATCCATTCAATTCCATCAAATTCATCTTTATATTCTGTCTAGTTTATTAACTTCTTTCGTTATTTCAATTCTCGTCAATTTAAAACCCGCCTTTACTTTCTTGTTCTTTAGTGTTTAGACTTTGTTTAGTTTATGTTTTAAAGTGTTTTGATTCAATTTATTTCCCAAAATTCGTCCAAATTCACCAAAGTGCTCAAAACTGCCCAGAAAGTGATTTTAAGGCTGTTTTGAGTGTTTTGGGTGATGTTTGAGTCTTTTGGTTTGTTTTAGTGTTTTAAAGTTTAGTTTTGCATTCTTTGAGTCTAGTATAGTGTTTTATATTGTGTTTTTACGTTTGAATCAAACCATAATCTTAAATTCGTCCAACATTGGGTTTAAGGTCAGAAACTGCCTAGTTAGTGTTTTTAGGCAGTTTTGAGTCTTTTGAACTTGTTTTGAGTCCTTTGAGTCTTTGTGAACGTTTTTAACTTTATTTTACGTTTTTGAGTCAGTTTCCAAGTGATTTGCAATCCCTCCTAATCCCCGGTTAAGAACGATCCCTACTTATACTTATACTATAATTGACAAAAAGAGGGTTTAATTTGTGTGCGTATAAATCACGCATTAGGGTTTAGTTCCTCATACGTACAAGACAAAGAGAAATAAATTTAAACATTGAAATCAAAGGAGAGGAAACACCTAAATATTCCAGCCACTCGAACTTGAATTGCATGAACTTCCAAGCCCTCTTCTCCTCCTCTTTGTTGCGGCACAAGGTCTAAGGACAGGTTTTGGGTGGTATTTGTATGGAGGAATGGATGTGTGATGGTAGGGTAGTGTTTAGGAGGGATGGGATGGTGCGGCAAAGCTTAAAACTAAGGAGAAAGGTGTTTGGTGGCTGCGGCAAGGGTGTGGAGAGGGTTGAACGAATTTCTGGAATGAATGAATGTGTATGAGAGGTGGTCATCTGATCTAGTGGTTAATATGAGTATATATAGGCACTTAAAACCCTAGGGTAATCAGATATGGACTTGAATAACCCAAATCCACAAGGAAATAGGCTTAGAAATCAGAAATAAAAAGGGATAATGCTTCCTTGGTGCGGCAGGTAAGGAGATGAGGTGATAAGGCTTCTAGAATGCCTTGCAAGGCAAGGGAAATCAGCTTTCTAGAAGGGATAGGTGCGGCACTAAAGGATAGGGCAGATTAGGGCTTCTAGAAACCCTCTAATGCAAGGAAAACTCACGGCAAGGATGGATAAGGGTTCTAGAACAAGGATATGGTTTCCTAAATGGATAAAGTGCCCTAAATGGATAAGGACTCCTCATTGCACATGGAAACTTTGCCTATTAGGATTAGGAAACCTTGTCTTTGTCATTCCTTCTTCATCTTGGACTCCTTTTCCTTCTTGGTCTTGGAAAACTTCTTTGTTGCTTCACTTGAGACCATTTGGATTTTCACTTTCCTTCATCAAGTAGGAAACCTTATTTGAGTAGGAATCTTCATTCTTCTAGGAATCCTAATTCAACTAGGAAACCCATTTTAACTAGGAATCCTAATTCAACTAGGAAACCATCTTCCATTTAGGGACTTTCCTACTTCAACTAGGAAACCTTGCTCAAGTAGGAATCATCATCTTCAAGTCTTCAATTTCGTCCATCCTCTTGGCTCCAAGCATATGATGTCCATTCCAAGCTCTAATTTGCTCCAAAAGGCTCCAAAATGCATCCTTTTGCATACTTTGCCCTTAAAACCTGAAAACACATAGAACTAGCTTAAAAGACTACTTTACTAAGGAAAAACACAATAAATGCACAAAAACAAGCTAAACTATGGTGCGTAAATATGCTCCTATCACCTACATGACATCATAATAGAGATACAATCAAAGATCATTACGTTCAATGAAAATCATAAGTATTGACAAAGCACTTGTAACTATGACATCATGATACTCATGCTAGGAATTTACTTAACATGATTGTGAAAACAACCTTAACTACTTGTGAATATAAGTTTGTAACGATTATGTGAAACTCCCTTATATTCTAGCCCCAAATTCATGCATGCAAACTAAGTGTGCACCCTTAATCAACAAACAAGAATAAGTTATCCATCAAACGGTTAAGTAAATTGCATTCACAATTTTTGAAATCACAACTAGAATTAATCAATTCATGTTGCAAATATAATCATGGTTTCAAAGTCTCCCCTAGCTAAAACAAGTTTAGCTCCTCATGCTTAAAAGACTTAAAGAACTAAGAAATAACAACGTAAATGTGCAAGAACAAGCCAACTAAGTCGCCTAAATATGCTCCTATCAGGGGCATTGATTTTATGGGTCCTTTTCCTTCCTCACATGGTCTCCTTTATATCTTACTTGCTGTGGATTATGTGTCGAAATGGGTGGAAGCAAAAGCCACTCGAACTAATGATTCTCGAGTGGTTGCAGATTTCATTAGAACTAACCTATTTGCAAGGTTTGGAATTCCACGAGTGATCATAAGTGATGGAGGGTCTCACTTTTGCAATCGAACCATTGAGGCTTTGCTCAAGAAGTACAACGTCACGCATAAGGTTTCAACACCTTATCATCCTCACACCAATGGGCAAGCCGATGTTTCAAATAGGGAGATCAAGCAAATTCAAGAGAAAACCGTGGGCCCATGATAGGAGCATATGTAGGCGACTTAGCTAGCTTATTCTTGTGCATTTGTGCTATTATTTCCTAGTTAATGTCGTATTACAACTCAATTTCGTGTGTTTGTAGGTCCTATGGGTTAAAGTACCAAGGAAGTGCATTTTGCGGCAATTTGGAGCAATTTTGGACACTATGTGGATAGCTTGCATATGGGCCAACATGGATGGACGAATTTGGACTTCAAGAGGCTAGAAATGTGATAAGAAAAGGAAGGAACTAAGCTAAGGACAAAGTGGATAAGGAAGTAGCTCAAAGAGGAAACCCTATCCAAAACCTTATCCAACATTATCCAAAACATTATCCAAACCTTATCTCATCTTATCCTATCCAAACCTTATCATGTCTTAATCCTAATTGCAAGGGGACCTAAATAGGTAATTCTAGAACCTATTTCTAGAAGCATTCTCTTCTAGAAGGCCCAAATCAGCCACAAAACCCATTCTTTCTAGAAACCCTACAAAAGTGGCGCACCAAACCCTTCTAGAAGGCCTTGCCTTGCAAGCCAATCCACCCTTTCCCTCACTTGTGCCGCACCTTCCTAGGCCTAATTCCCTTTGGAGTCTGATTTCTAGGGCCTAATCCCTTTTGGATTTGGGTTACACAAGCCTATTATGAAACTAAGTGGGCCAAACCCCCTCCTAGGTGGATTTGATCACCTATAGCCGAATTCCAGGGCCCTAATCCATAAAATCTGTTAAGTTTAACCCTAATCTACTTAACCCTAGGACTATATAAACATAAATTCAGCCAAAAATTCGTAGACCCCTTTATGCTATTCAGAACCCTTGTGCCGCAACCTCCATTCTCCATTCTTCAACCTCCATACACCTCTATACACTTCCATACACATCTGCCGCACCCTTACCACCATAATCAACCATCCTTCATCCCTCTAAACAAGAAAACACCATCCAAAACCCCCAATTCCACCACACACACCTTGTGCCGCAGCAAGGAGGAGGAAGAGGAGCCAAGCCGTGCATCAAATCCATCTTGGAAATGCTGAAACGTTTAGGTGTAATCTTTCTTATGATTTCAATGTTTAAATTCAATAATCTTTGTTTTGCAAGCATGAGGAACTAATCCCCTTTTGGCTAGGGGGAATTTTGAAACCATGGTTATATTTGCATGATGATTTGATTACTTTCAGTTGTGATTTCATGAATGATGAATTTAATTTACTTATCTGTTTTAATTAAAACTTGTTTATGTATATGAATTGAGAGTGCACACTTAATTTGCATGCATAAATATGATGCTAGGGTATAAGGAAACTTCACCTAATTGTTGGGAACTTATATTCATGAGTAGTTAAGATTGTTGGTCACAATTATGTTAAGTAAATTCTTGGCATAAGTATCATGCGCTTTCATAGTTACGAATGCCTCGTCAACACCTATGATTTCCATAGAACCTAATGATCTTTGATTGTCTTTCTATTATGCGCTTTCATATAGAAAACTTTTAAGGAATAATTTGATTGCAATGCGTGATAGGAGCATATTTATGCTACTTAGTTATGTTGTTACCTTGCATTTAGTTACTTAATTACTATTTATTTTAGTCTTTTAAGCTATTTTCGTTTGTTTTTAGGTCCTAATGGCAAAAGGAGCAAGAAAGGGCATTTTAAAGCTAAATGGAGCAGTTTTGGGCATGGATTGGATAGCTTAACCATGGAGCAAAGAGGATGGACGAAATTGAAGTCAAGAGATGCTAGGAAAGGCTAAAATCTGGAGAAAGAAGTCCAAATGCAAAGAAGATAAGGAAAGAGCAAGAAATAAGGAACCTTATCCAAATTTCCTTGTCTTATCCAAACCTTATCCAACCTTATCTTATCTTATCCTACCCTAATCTTGTCCTACCTTAATTCCAACTTCAAAGAGGACTCCTTTTCACATTAAATCACCTAAAAATCAAGTTCTAGAAGCCCTATTTTCGTGCATTAAGTTTATGCCACATGTAACCCTTCTAGAAGTTCTAGAATCTGCCACAAGGACCATTCGTTGTCCTCCTTGGAATCTAATTGAAAGTATCCTTGTTCTTTGGTGATTTGGAGTCCTAATTCCTCTCCTTTTCAGCCCAAATTCGTGCCTCCCCTTCACCCTATAAATACTTGATGCCACAACACTCAAAAAGCACCACCCTCTACCACAAATTTACATCACACCATCCACCACACCTCAAGAGCCTAAATTCACGCAAATCCCCATTGTTGGCAGCAAGGAAGGAAGGAGGAGCCACCTGGAGTGTTTCTAGGTGTATTCTATCTTTGTTTTTAATGTTTAAGTTTAATTATCTTTGTTTTGTGATGCGAAATATATAAGCACACAAATTAAAACCCTCTTTTGACAATTGTAGTATATGTATAAGTAGGGATCGTTCTAAACCGGGGATTAGGAGGGATTGCTAAATCACTTGGAAACTGACTCAAAAACGTAAAACAAAGGTTAAAACACTAAACTAGACTCAAAGAATGCAAAACTACACACTTAAAACACTAAAACAAACCAAAAGACTCAAAACAGCACCAAAACACTCAAAACTGCCTTAAAAACACAATATGGGCAGTTTTGAGCACTTGCACTATTTTGGACGAATTTGCGTAATAACTTGAATCAAAACACTTAGAAACACAAACTAAGACACTTTCTAACTAAATTGAACACTAAAGTAAAGGGGAATTTAGTTTTTGACGAAATTAAACAAAGTGCACAGATTGTAATTAAAACAGATTGTAAAGATGAATTTGATGAAAATATGGATGGAATGCTAGCTAGAAGGTTCTTCTCCACACATGTCACACTTGCAGACAAGATGATTTTCAGTTGGTCTTTCGATGGATCATGAAACTCAACACCCCGGGTTAATTAGGTCCGCTTAAATTAACCTTCAAGTTCTCCTTAAGTTAATGAATTGGATGGGACAACGCATACACAATTCAAAACATTCTCCAAAAGTCCTTTACATGAAAAACACAATAAAGATACAATCAAAGATCATTAAGCAACATGAAAACTATAAGTGTTGACGAGGCATTCGTTACTATGATGAGCATGAAACTAGTGCCAAGAATTTATTTAACGCGATCGTTTATAAGCGACCTCCACTACTTGTGAATATAAGTTTGTAACTATTAGGTGAAACTCACTTATATTCTAGCATCATATTCATGCATGAAAACTAAGCGTGCACTCTCAATAAACATACACAAATAAGTTATCAATCAAGCAGTTAAACAAATTGAATCCACAACTCATGAAATTCCAACCAAAGGTAATCAATTTATATTGCAAGCATAAACATGGTTTTGAATCACCCCCTAGCTAACTAGGGATTTAGCCTCTCATGTTCACAGAAAGAGAAACAAAATTGAAATTAAACATAAAGAACAAAAGATTGATTACACCTAGAACGCCCAACGAATCCACTTTGAATTTTTGCACGTTTCAAGCTCCTCTTTCTTTCTTTCTTCTTGCTGCGGCGGAAAGGGTTTTAGGGTGAGTTTGGATGATTTTCTGGGTTGGGAATGGATTTATGGGGATATGGTGGTGCGGCAAGGAGGTGGGAAGGTGTATGGAGGTTGGGAATGGTGGCTGGAAGGGTGGAGTGGCTAAGGCAAAGATGGGAAGTGATAGGAGCATATTCATGCGACTTAAATGGCTTGTTCTCGTGCATTTACGTTATGTTTCTTTAGTTATTTTAGTACTTTAAGCTATTTTCGTGTGTTTGTAGGTCCAAAGGGCTAAATGAGCAAAAAGATGCATTTTGGAGACTTTTGGAGCACTTTTGGGCTAAGGATGGATAGCTTATGCTTGGAGCCAAAGTGTTGGACGAAATTGAAGACCTAATTGAAGACCAAAGTGTTGGAACCTTGTTCCCTTTAGTTTTAGGACATTTAAACCTTTCCTATATCCTTAGCCGTGCATAACATTCTAACATTCCACTCCTTCATTTCAGCCACACTCCCACATATCATTACTTATCATCACCACTTATCATTTATCACAATCACATATCATACACTTATCATCACCACTTATCACCTAACACAAAACCTTGCAGCCACATCCATTCCACTTCATTGCACATGCATCTTCATAAATCAACACATACTCTCACCATTGTCGTGGCCTACCCTCCCTTTTTGTTGTTTTTCACATTCATCAACACATGCATTCACATGTTTTTACAACCTAATCCACATGCAAATTCATCCATCATTCTCCCATAAACCATCAGCACATGCCCTCACCATTGCCGTGCATACCCTCACTCTTTAATCATTTCCAACCCACATGCACCCATAATCATTCACATAAATCAGCCACATGCATTCACTCTTCATAATTCAACCACTATGCCGTGCATCCCCTCACTCTCTAATTATTTCAGCACATGCATTCACCCTTTAATCTATTGCAGCCACCAACCAACCTAGCTGTCATGTTTCCCCTTTCATCATTCCCTCACATTTTTTAATTCAGCCAACACATGCTTACACATGCATTTTCAGCACCAAAGAATCCTTGCCGTGCACATTCACATTCATTTCCAGGTTGTCCCCTTGCATTGCAGCCACATATTCATTGCACATGCATTTCCAACCCACATGCATCCTTTAATCATTCAAACATGCAGCCACATTCCCTCCTAGCTGTCATGTTCCCCCCATTTCACCTATAAATAAGCATCCATTACACCTCAATTCATATTCATGATTCCATACACATTTCAGTCACAAACACCAACCATTCCCTTGTGCCGTGCCTTCCCTAATAATCCAAACACCACACCAAATCTATCCCTTAAGGCCGTGGCCTCCCCCTTCCATTTTCATCACTCCCCAAACCATTCACACCATCAAACTATCCTTAGACCTTGTGCTACAACAAAGAGGAAGAGAAGCGGGCCTAAACGTTCATACAATTCAAGTTTGAGTTGTTGGAATGTTTAGGTGTTTCTTTTCCTTTGAATTCAATGTTTAATTTCAATTCTCTTTGTTTTGTACGTATGAGGAACTAAACCCCCCCTTTGGCTAGGGGGGATTCGAAATATATGTTTATGCTTGCATTTTGATTTGATTACTTCTAATTGCGTTTCATAAGTTGTGGATTCAATTTGTTTAACTGTTTGATTGATAACTTATTTATGTATGTTTATTGAGAGTGCACGCTTAATTTTCATGCATGAATATGACGCTAGAATATAAGTGAGTTTCACCTAATAGTTACGAACTTATATTCACAAGTAGTGGAGGTTGCTTATAAACAATCGCGTTAAACGAATTCTTGGCATAAGTTTCATGCGTATTCCATAGTAACGAATGCCTCGTCAACGCTTATAATTTTCATAGAGCGTAATGATTCTTGCTTGTATCTCTATTATGCAATCATGTAGGGGACTTGTGGGGAATGTTTTGGGTTGTCGTATGCAATCATCCTATTCAATAACGTTAGGAAGATTTGAAGGTTAATTTAAGCGGATCTAATTAACTTGGAGCATTGAGAATTCATGGTTTATTGAAATGCAATTGGAAATCATTTTATTATGCAAGTGTAACATGTGTGGAGATGAACCCCTTAGCTAGCCTTCATCCATTTCATTTTCATCAAATTCATATTTACATTCTGTTTTAAATTACAATCTGTCCATTTAATTTAATTTCGTCAAAACCTTAATCCCCCTTTACTTTATTGTCCAATTTAGTTAGAAAGTGTCTTAGTTTATGTTTCTAAGTGTTTTGATTCAATTTATTACATAATTTCGTCCAAATTCACCAAAGTGCTCAAAACTGCCCAGAAAGTGTTTTTAAGGCAGTTTTGAGTGTTTTGGGTGATGTTTGAGTCTTTTGGTTTGTTTTAGTGTTTTAAGCGTTTAGTTTCGCATTCTTTGAGTCTAGTTTAGTGTTTTAAACTTTATTTTACGTTTTTGAGTCAGTTTCCAAGTGATTTGCAATCCCTCCTAATCCCCGGTTAAGAACGATCCCAACTTATACTTATACTACAATTGTCAAAAAGAGGGTTTAATTTGTGTGCGTATAATTCTCGCATCACCGACCTTCAGATTCTTGCAGCTCATCAAGCTTCCTCTTCATGCCCGTCGAATAGTTGTTTGCAAGCACATGCAAACTTCTATTCTCGTACCTCAGCTGTTTGATCTCTTGCTTGAGACGTTCCACCTCTGCCATCAACGATTAAACCTGCCGGGAGCGAGCAAGTAGGCGTTGGCCCATGTTGGACACAGAGCCTGCACACTGAACACTGAGAGCGAGGGACTCTTGAACGGTCAACTCATCGGACCGTCCTGAAAGCAGCCTACTATCCTTAGGAGTGAGGAGGTTCCTAGCTACTATCGTAGCTGTTGTTGCATCGGTCATCATGGAGTCTTCACCTGTAAGAGGACCGTTAGAAGATAAGAAAGAAGGGCGCCATACATTACCTTGACGGGGCGCAACCGGATCGCTGCTGAGACTCAAATCTAAGCTAAGGTTCGATGGGTTAGTCATTTTTCAAAGGTGTTCAAAGAGAAGGGTGGATGGAGTTAAATTTCAAAGCGCCGGAGACGATTTTCAAGAATGGGAAATCTTTAGAGTGTGTATGTTGGTGGTGATCGATACCTCTATAAAAAGCCAAGGCGCCACGACCACCGATTCAAAGAGCCGGATTTTCCTGCGTAAAGTTCGGCGACGATCTCTCGGCTTTTCAGAAAACGCGTTCAACTTTGTCAAAAGATCTCTGACAAAGCTGAAAACACGTGGAGGCCATCATCGCAACTACACACTTTTGCCGACAAGCGCAAAGTTCGGCGACGCTTTCTCTGCTTTTCAGAAAACGCGTGCAGCTTTGTCAAAAGGAGCCGCATCCGCACTACTACATGTCGTTCAGAAAGCGAAGGGGCGCCTGCTCAGAAATCGAAGAGGCGCATTCAAAGATCGAAGAGTCGTCACTATTTCAAAAAGCCGGATTGGCGGGAACAAAACGTTTGTCGACAAGGGTAAAAGAACAGTACCACCACTTGCTATCCCTATATATGTCGACCTTCATCTTTTATGGCAAGGCAGACCTGAAGAAAATGCCAAACTCTCCCTCACCTCTGAGGGCGCACTCCCAGCAAGGCCTTTCGAAATACTCAATTTTTTCTTCTTCCCCCAAGATGATACCAGATGCCTAGAGTACAGATGACCCAGGAGGAAACAGTAGATTGAAGCATGTGCAGATTCATTCACCGCTTCTTCAAAAGCAAAGGTATCTCATATCATCAAGGTCAAAAGCAAAAGTATCTCATATCATGCTCTTTCCCTGTCTATTTCTTTGTCCTTGTTCTTACTCGCATGGAAAAGTGAAAGAAGCAATCAGCCGGCACTTGGAGTCAGTCTTCCAATCTGGAGCCGACTGCCTGGAATCTATTCCTGGTTGCTTACCTAGCGTTGCTCTCGAGTAGTCATCTTCAACGGTTGATACACTTCCAGAGAAGGGACCACTTCTGCAAAGATTGAACAAAGAAACAGATAAAAGGGGTAAGCTCAGACCTTCGGGGGAGACCAAAAGAATCCTGCTGCCCAGTTCAAGAGTAGCACAAAGGAAAATCAACGAGTGGAGGAGACCAAAAGAATCCTGCAGCCCAGTTCAAGAGTAGCCTGTGGAAAATCAACGATGAGAGAAAACCAGTTCAAGATTAAGCCTGTGGAATCACCAAGATCAACCCATGCATTCAACAAAGGAAGACCGAGAAAGCACTCCAATTCCAGATTTGCGTCCCTAAACTCTTCTCTTTGTTAGTTACATTCTGCCATGTTTAGTAGGTTTAAGTGCTTTTTGTGTATTTACTTATGCTTTGTGTGAATCTATGCTTAAAACATTGAGGACAATGTTTGATTTAAGTGTGGGGGGGGGGGGTAACTAAGTATATTTGATGCAAATTTGTGGGATTTTATCACCCATAACTTCAAAATGTTGTTCCTTGCTGTTTTAAGGTGTTTTTAAGTTGTTTTAGAGTGCTTTAGTATGTTTTGTTTTATAACTTCGAAAATCACATAAAAATTTGAAAAACATGTTTTGAAAAGCCTAAAAAGAGTGTTTTGAGTCGTTTTTGTGTGTTTGTGTCTTAGGGTACCTTCCAACACAATGATAAGGATTTGGTTTGTAATTGCATGACTGTTAAAAAGAGTTATAAACATGGAGAAAAGTTTGATTTACTCTTGGTATATGCTTGGTTATGGTTATAATGTATGACTTCACATGCAATCATAAAAGAAAAATTCGTTTTTGTAACATGCTTGAAGGAAGGAACTCAAACAAACGCTACAACCCTGTGAGACTCGAGCCATTACCTTTTTTGGAGAGTTATAATCTGTGATTCTTTGTTTTCTAAAGTTGTTGCATGATCTCATTATTCCTTGCTTGGTTGCTACTTAGAATGCAATTGTATCATGATAGAACTAAATGCTAGAACTTATATCCGTTTCATTCAAAGCATGACATTGAATTGCATAACATATATCAAGATGAAGTTGTGTAGTTGCCACCATAGCCAAATAGCCTTACTTCCCATATTTCGTATATGTTGTAAGTTTTAACCCCGTTGAGCTTTGTTTAGCCTTTATTCTTTGTTAACCCACATCACCCTTACCCAGCCTAGAATAGGACTTTCCATACCCTTGTTCTTGAAGATAGTGAGCATGACTTAAATGAATTCCTTTTGAGTACATTATGAAAGAAAATGAGTGTGGGGGAGAGAATGTTTTGTTCTTAAGCGTTTATGTATGTTTTGAGAGTCAAAAGAAAAGAAAAAAATTGTGAAAAACATATGAAAAAGAAAAACAGAAAAGAAAAGAAAGAAAGAAAGAAAAAAGAGCTTGTTCTCCCTTTTTGTTCAAAAGTTGAGTTTTCATTCAAAAGTGAATTCTAAGATGATTCAAATGCTTTGCTCGCTATTTCTTTAAGAACCTTTGTTTTCCATATTCCTTCTTTGTTAGCCAATACCCTAGCCCCGTTACAACCCTTTGACTTCTATCTTGATTGTTATGTGTTTCAATATGTGGAGTTTAAAGTGGGTTTGAGCTTATGGTATCCCTGGTTCTCGCGTCTAAGTAGTGGCATTCCATTCATGAGATCATATATATACATGTTAATAATTCCAGAAAATGCTTTCCTTGTTATAACATATGTGAGTGTTCGTCTACATGTTTACATCAATCTTCTCACATATACCTAGTGTAGGGAGTGTAGTTAGAAAATCTGTGTGAAAAACGAGAGCATATCTTGTAAGGAATTGAGCAAATTCTCTAAGGCATGTTACTACATTCAAATCATGGTTTTAAATGCTTAATTGTGAACTAGTATGTGGTGACTATGAGTAAGAATGTACTTAAGTGTAAAGATGGCTAAAATCTGTGGGAATAATGATTTTTAACTTGTCATGTGCATTGGAAATCCCTGAGACGATTGTTGGAAGGTGTAGGTTGTGTTTCGTTCGTTTTTGTTTTGTTTTTGGTTTCTTTTGTTTTGTTTTGCTCGAGGACTAGCAAAAGCTAAGTGTGGGGGAATTTGATAGGAGCATATTCATGCGACTTAAATGGCTTGTTCTCGTACATTTACGTTATGTTTCTTTAGTTATTTTAGTCCTTTATGCTTCTTTTGTGTGTTTTCAGGTTCTAAGGGCAAAGTATGCAAAAGGATGCCTTTTGGAGCCTTTTGGAACAAATTAGAGTTTGGAATGGATTGCATATGCTTAAAGCCAAGTAGATGGACGAAATTGAAGACCAAAGGAGGCTAGGAATAAATAAAGGGATGAAGAAATGAAAATGAAGAACAAAGAGTTCACATTCATCACCAACACAACCATGCATCCACACTTTCTTTATCCATCTTTGCCGTGCAAATCAGCCACATTTTAATCATAAACAACCTAGCTGCCATTCCACTTCATTGCACATGCATTCAATCTTTAATCCACATGCATTCATCATCATTCACCCTAGCTTTAATTCACATGCTTTCCCAACAAATAAAACAGCCATTCCACATGCATTTCCAACCCACATGCACCCTTTAATCATTTAACCTAGATGTCATTGCACATGCATTCCTAATCACTCACATACACAACATTTCATCATTGCACCACAATCCTAACACCTTGCCGTGGCTTTCATGCACTCCCATCCTTTACCATTGCAGCCACATGCACTTCCCCCTTTATCATTTCAGCACATGCACTTCCCACTTCATCATTTCAGCCACGAAACATCCACATGCATTCATCCTAGCTGTTTTGCACATGCATTCACTTAACCTAGCTGTCATGTTCCCTCTCCCATCCAAACCTAGCTGTCATGTTCCCTCTCCCATCCATTCATCTCCCTATAAAAACCATACACACTTCACACAACATTCATTCATTCTCATTCATTCTTCCATTTCAGAAAATCATCCATACACACCAACTTGTGCCGTGAGTTCCCTACTAATCCAAACACCACCAGAAATTCAGCCATTCACCACTCCCTATCCTACCACCCCACTCCATTCTACATCATCCATAATCCCCAAAACTCACCTTAGACCTTGTGCTACAACAAAGAGGAAGAGAAGCGGGCCTAAACGTTCATACAATTCAAGTTTAAGTTGTTGGAATGTTTAGGTGTTTCTTTTCCTTTGAATTCAATGTTTAATTTCAATTCTCTTTGTTTTGTACGTATGAGGAACTAAACCCCCCTTGGTTAGGGGGGGATTCGAAATATATGTTTATGCTTGCATTTTGATTTGATTACTTCTAATTGCGTTTCATAAGTTGTGAATTCAATTTGTTTAACTATTTGATAGATAACTTATTTATGTATGTTTATTACGAATGCGCGCTTAATTTTCATGCATGAATATGACGCTAGAATATAAGTGAGTTTCACCTAATCGTTACAAACTTATATTCCCAAGTAGTGGAGGTTGCTTATAAACAATCGCGTTAAATGAATTCTTGGCAAGAGTTTCATGCAGTTCATAGTAACGAATGCTTCATCAATGCTTATGGTTTTCAAAGAACGTAATGATTCTTGCTTGTATCTCTATTATGCAGTTCATATAGGGAACTTGTGGGGAATGTTTTGGGTTGTCGTATGCAATCATCCAATTCAATAACGTTAGGAAAATCTGAGGGTTAATTAGTGCAATTCACGGTTAACTTGGGGTGTTGAGAATTAATGGTTTATTGAAAAGCAATTGGAAATCGTTTTATTATGCAAGTATAACATGTATGGAGATGAACCCCTTAGCTAGCTTCTCATCCATTCCATTCCATCAATTTCATATTTACATTCTACTTTAAATTACAATCTGTGCATTTAGTTTAATTTCGTCCAAAACTCAATCCCCCTTTACTTTATTGTCCAATTTAGTTAGAAATACATTTAGTTTGTGTTTATAAGTGTTTTGATTCAATTTATTACACAAATTCGTCCAAATTCACCAAAGTGCTCAAAACTGCCCAGAAAGTGTTTTTAAGGCAGTTTTGAGTGTTTTGGGTGATCTTTGAGTCTTTTGGTTTGTTTTAGTGTTTTAAAGTTTAGTTTTGCATTCTTTGAGTCTAGTATAGAGTTTTATATTGTGTTTTTACGTTTTTAAGTCAAATCCAAGTGATTAACAATCCCTCCTAATCCCCGGTCCAGAACGATCCCTACTTACATACTTACTACAATTTGACAAAAAGAGGGTTTAATTTGTGTGCGTATAATTCACGCATCAAGGACTAGCAAAAGCTAAGTGTGGGGGAATTTGATAGGAGCATATTTACGCACCTTAGTTTAGCTTGTTCTTGTGCATTTATAGTGTTTTTCCTTAGTAAAGTAGTCTTTTAAGCTAGTTCTATGTGTTTTCAGGTTTTAAGGGCAAAGTATGCAAAATGATGCATTTTGGAGCCTTTTGGGGCAAATTAGAGCTTGGAATGGACATCATATGCTTGGAGCCAAGAGGATGGACGAAATTGAAGATTTGAAGATGATGTTTCCTACTTGAACAAGGTTTCCTAGTCGAAGTAGGAAAGCGCCTAATTAAAAGATGAAATCCTAGTCAACAAAGGATTCTTAATTGAAGAAGGATTCCTAATCAACGAGGGATTCCTAGTTGAAGATGGATTCCTAGAAGAATGAAGATTCCTACTCAATTAAGGTTTCCTACTTGATAAGGGAAAGTCAAAATCCAAATGGTCTCAAGTGAAGCAACAAAGAAGTTTTCCAAGTCCAAGAAGGAAAAGGAGTCCAAGATGAAGAAGGAATGACGAAGACAAGGTTTCCTAATCCTAATAGGCAAAGTTTCCAAGTGCAATGAGGAGTCCTTATCCATTTAGGGCACTTTATCCATTTAGGATACCTTATCCTTGTTCTAGAAACCTTATCCATCCTTGCCGTGAGTTTTCCTTGCATTAGAGGGTTTCTAGAAGCCCTAATCTGCCTTATCCTTTAGTGCCGCACCTATCCCTTCTAGAAAGCTGATTTCCCTTGCCTTGCAAGGCATTCTAGAAGCCTTATCACCTCATCTCCTTACCTGCCGCACCTAGGAAGCATTATCCCTTTTTATTTCTGATTTCTAAGCCTATTTCCTTGTGGATTTGGGTTATTCAAGTCCATATCTGATTACCCTAGGGTTTTAAGTGCCTATATATACTCATATTAACCCCTAGATCAGATCACCACCTCTCATACACATTCATTCATTCCAGAAATTCGTCCAACCCTCTCCACACCCTTGCCGCAGCCACCAAACACCTTCCTCCTTAGTTTTAAGCTTTGCCGCACCATCCCCTTCCCCTAAACACTACTACATCCCTCCATGACCATGCATCCATACACCTAAGGCCCTAAACCTGTCCCTAGACCTTTGCCGCACCAAGGAGGAGGAGAAGGAAGCTCGGAAGTTCATGCAATTCGAGTTCGCGTCGCTGGAATTTCTAGGTGTTTCTTTTCCTTTGATTTCAATGTTTAATTTCAATTCTCTTTGTTTTGTGCGTATGAGGAACTAAACCCCCCCTTGGCTAGGGGGGATTCGAAATACATGTTTATGCTTGCAATATGATTTGATTACTTCTAATTGCGTTTCATAAGTTGTGAATTCAATTTACTTATCTGTGTGAATTACATTGATTTGTGTGTGTTGGTTGAGAGTGCACGCTTAATTATCATGCATAAATTGGATGCTAGGATATAAGGAAATTTCACCTAATCGTTATGGAATTATATTCACAAGTAGTAAAAGTTGATGATCTCAATTGCGTTAAGTAAATTCTGGGCATAAGTTTCATGCAATTCATAGTAACGAGTGCTTCGTCAATGCTTATGGTTTTCAAAGAACTTAATGATTCTTGCTTGTATCTCTATTATGCAATTCATGTAGGGAACTTGTGGGGAATGCTTTGGGTTGTCGTATGCAATCATCCAATTCAATAACGTTAGGAAAATCTGAGGGTTAATTAGTGCAATTCACGGTTAATCTGGGGCGTTGAGAATTCATGGGTTATTGAAAAGCAATTGGAAATCGTTTTATATGCAAGTATAACATGTGTGGAGATGAACCCCTTAGCTAGCTTCCCATCCTTTCAATTCCATCAAATTCGTTTTTACAATCTGTTCTAATTTAAAAAGTTTGTTTTGTTTTTAAATTCGTCCAAAACCAATCTCCCTTTACTTTGTTGAGTCATAGTAGTTAGAAATCACTTTAGTTTGTGTTTTTAAGTGTCTTAGGTCAAGTTAAAACCAATTTTCGTCCAAAGTTGTGTCTAGTGTTCAAAACTGCCCAGATTGTGTTTTTAAGGCAGTTTTGAGTGTTTTCGGTGCTGTTTTGAGTCTTTTGGTTTGTTTTGGTGTTTTAAAGTTTAGTTTTGCATTCTTTGAGTCTAGTATAGTGTTTTAAACTTGTTTTTACGTATTTGAGTCAGTTTTCAAGTGATTTTGCAATCCCTCCTAATCCCCGGTCTAGAACGATCCCTACTTACATACTTACTACAATTGATAAAAAGAGGGTTAATTTGTGTGCTTATAAATCTCGCATCAATGCGCTTGAAACGGTCATTACAAATGGCATAGAATTGAAGGATCACATGGCTGCCACCATAGCAACCCACGGCCCACAATTGAACACCCATGCCTTGGCCTTTGATGAAGATGTAATTGAGACCGTGGCAGCCCTAGAGTCATTGGCACGGCTCCAAGTTAAGCCCCCTAGTCCAAATTCAATTCCAATTTCGACTAATAAGTTGCTTCCTTCTTTAGAACAACCACCTACACTTGAGCTCAAACCATTGCCAAATCACTTGAAGTATGTGTTTTTGGGCGAGCAAGACACATTGCCTGTCATTATTGCTTCATCACTCACGGCACAAGAGGAGGAGAAGTTGGTGAGGGTTCTCAAAGAGCACAAGACGGCCATAGGGTGGACTTTGGCTGACATCAAGGGTATAAGTCCTACCACGTGCATGCATCGAATTCTCATGGAAGAAGGCGCCAAACCATCAAGGGAAGCCCAACGTCGACTCAACCCACCAATGATGGAAGTAGTGAAGAAGGAAATCATCAAATTGCTTGATTGTGGCGTCATCTATCCCATCTCGGATAGTTGTTGGGTTTCACCGATCCAAGTGGTTCCCAAGAAGTCCGGAGTCACGGTGGTGAAAAATGAAGAAGATGAACTTGTGCCTACACGCATTCAAACCGGTTGGAGGGTGTGCATTGACTATAGGAAGCTAAATGCCGCAACAAGGAAAGATCATTTCCCTTTGCCATTCATTGATCAAATGCTTGAAAGGTTAGCCGGTCATTCTTTTTATTGCTTTCTTGATGGTTATTCGGGATATAATCAAATTGTCATAGCGCCGGATGATCAAGAAAAGACCACCTTTACTTGTCCATTGGTACTTTTGCATATCGTCGTATGCCATTTGGTTTATGCAATGCACCAGCCACTTTCCAACGATGCATGGTAAGTATATTCTCCGATTATGTTGAAAAGATAATTGAAGTATTTATGGACGATTTTAGTGTTTTTGGGGACTCATTTGATGATTGCTTGCATAATCTTACTTTAATCTTGAAAAGATGCATGGAAACTAACCTTGTTTTGAATTGGGAAAAATGTCATTTTATGGTTAAACAAGGCATAGTTTTGGGACATATCATCTCTGAAAAAGGAATTGAGGTTGATAAGTCTAAAATAGATCTTGTACGCTACTTACCCTCTCCTACTTCGGTTAGAGAGGTTCGTTCTTTTCTTGGCCATGCAGGATTCTATAGGCGATTTATCAAGGATTTCTCCAAGATTGCATAACCCCTATGCCGTCTCCTATGATACGAGCATATTTATGCGACTTAGTATGCTTGTTTTCGTGCATTTACATTGTTAGTTCTTAGTTATTTTAGCTCTTTAAACTACTTTTGTGTGTTTTCAGGTTTTAAGGGCCTAATATGCTTTAGGGTGCATTTTGGAGCGTTTTGGAGCAAGTTGGGCCTATGTTGGTTTGGACATGCTTGGAGCTAAACGAGAGGATGAATTCGAAGTGCATTTGAGCCAAGAAGTGAATGGTGATGTGAAGATTGGAAATTCAAGACGGATGAAGAAATGAAAGTGAAGAACAAAGAATTTGGAATTGGAGATCAAAGTTTCTTAAGTTGGAAGTTTCCATTCTTGGAAATTTCCATTTTCGAAACTTTCTATTCTCGGCTTTGGGCCATTCCTTTTCCCCTAACCCTTGCCGTGGCACCTAGGGTCCATTGACTTGATTTCCTTGCCTTGCAAGGTATTTTAGGAAGCCCATTCACTCACCCTAGCCCTTGCCGCACCTTAGGCCTTGTTCCACTTAAAAACCCAATTGTTTTAACCTAATTTCTGATGGATTTGGGTTTTTAAAGGCCCTAATCTGATTGCCCTAGGGTTTTGGATGCATATATTTACATAATTTAACCCCGTTGGCCAGAGGACAGACCGGAGAACTCATTCTACATTCCAGAAAATAAAAACAGCACTGCAGAAAACCCTTAGCCCTTGCTGCAGCCTTCCTCCCCCCTTGCCGAGCCTTCCACCTTCTTCCAACCCTCAAACACTCATCCATACTCACCCTACTACCCTTGCCGTGCTTCTACACCTTCCCCATTCCATTCTACATCATCAAAACAGCCCAGAAACTACACCTACACAACCTGCCGCAAGCAAGGGAAAGGGGACAGATTCTGTGCAATTGTTTGGCTCTTCAATTGGAGTTGTTGGAACGTTCTAGGTGTTTTCTACTTTGTTATTCTATTTCTAAATTTGTTTGTATCTGTTTTATTGCAAATATGAGGAACTAAACCCTTTTTGGCTAGGGGTGATTTCAATACCATGATTATTTATGTGATATGAATTGATGAATTCCGGTTATGAACTCTTGATTCGTGAATGCAATTGGCTTAACTATTTGATGATTAACTTATTTGTGTTTGTTGATTGAGGGTCGGCACTTAATTAGCATGCATGAATATGTGGCTAAAGTTTAAGAAGGTTTCACATAATCGTTACTAACTTATACTTGAAAGTAGTGAAGGTCGCTTGTCACGATCGCGTTAAGTTTAATTCTTAGCATGAGTAACATGATGTCATAGTTGCAAATGCTTTGTCAATGCTTATGGTTTTCATTATTCTTAATGATCTTCGATTGTATCTCTATTATGATGACATGTAGGGAACTTTTGAGAATGTTTTGGGTTGTCGAATGATGCCATCCAATCCAATAATATAAGGAAAATCTGAGGGTTAACTAGTGATGTCACGGTTAATTTGGGGCATTGTCGTTCATAATTCAATGAAGGAATAACTGGAAATTGATTCAGATGCATAAATATCATGTGTGGAGAAAGAACCTCTAGCTAATTCACCAACCATCTTGTTTCACAACACTTGTTTACAATCTGTCCATTTTTGCATTTTGTTTGTTTATTTCAACTTCGTTAAAAAAACTAAAACCCCTTTTTTTTTATTTCCTTGTTCCCAAGTGTCTTAAATCTGTTTTAATTTAGTTTTTATGTTTTGAAGTCAATTTAGAAGGTTTTAGCAAGCCCTCCTAATCCCCGGTCTAGAACGATCCCTCACTTATCCATTCTACTACAATTGTCAAACGAGGGTTTAATTTGAGTGTCAAGAAAATTCTAACATCATCCTACAAAAAGAAGTGGCGTTTGAGTTCAACGAGGAGTGTGAGAAGGCATTCAAGCTTCTCAAGGACAAGCTTACCACGGCACCTATCATCATTCCACCTGATTGGACGTTGCCTTTTGAACTCATGTGTGATGCATCCGATTATGCAATAGGGGCTGTTTTGGGTCAAAGAAAGAACAAGCATTCCCACGCCATCTACTATGCTTCTAGGACCTTGAACGATGCTCAATTAAACTATTCTACCACTGAAAAAGAACTTCTTGCCGTTGTATTTGCTTTAGATAAGTTTCGTTCATATTTACTTGGCACTAAAGTGATTGTATTTTCTGACCATGCAGCTCTTAGGTACTTATTCACTAAAAAAGAGGCTAAACCACGGCTCATTAGATGGATGCTTCTTCTCCAAGAGTTTGATATTGAAATTCGAGACAAGTAAGGGAGTGAGAACGTAGTTGCTGACCATTTAAGTCGTTTGGTGTGCAATGAGGACTCCTTACCCATCCAAGAGACTTTCCCCGATGAACAATTGCTGTCCATTAAGGTTAGTACACCTTGGTATGCCGATATAGTTAATTTTTTGGTGTCAAAACGTATTCTAAGTGAGTTCAATAGGCACCAACGTGACAAACTTAGGCATGATGCACGGTTTTATGTGTGGGATGATCCATACTTATGGAAATTTTGTCCCGATCAGATTATACGTCGTTGTGTGCATGATTCTGAATGTCATTCAATTTTGAGTTTTTGTCATACATATGCATGTGGAGGGCACTTTGGCACACAACGCACGGCCCTCAAAGTGTTACAATGTGGATTTTATTGGCCTAGTATTTTTAAGGATGCTAGAACGTTTTGCTTAACATGTGATAAATGCCAAAGAATGGGTGGTATTAGTGCAAAGGACCAAATGCCGCAGGTTTCTATCCTAAATGTTGAAATTTTTGATGTTTGGGGTATTGACTTTATGGGTCCCTTTCCGTCATCACATGGTTTTATGTATATTTTGCTTGCGGTTGATTATGTGTCGAAGTGGGTGGAAGCAAAAGCCACCCGGACTAATGATTCTAAAGTGGTTGCAGATTTTATTAGAACTAACATTTTTGCAAGGTTTGGCATGCCACAAGTGATCATTAGTGATGGAGGGTCCCATTTTTGCAACCGGACCATTGAGGCATTATTGAGGAAATACAGTGTCAACCATAGGGTTTCTACACCTTACCATCCTCAAACGAATGGCCAAGCCGAGGTTTCCAACCGAGAGATCAAGCAAATCCTAGAAAAGACCGTTGGGCCAACAAGGAAGGATTGGAGTTTACGGTTAGATGATGCACTTTGGGCGTATCGTACGGCATACAAAACCCCCATTGGGATGTCCCCTTTCCGACTTGTCTATGGCAAGGCGTGCCATCTTCCCGTGGAGTTGGAGCATAAAGCTCTTTGGGCCGTCAAGAAGTTCAACATGCACTTAGATGAAGCGGGAAGTCATAGGAAATTTCAATTGAATGAGCTTGATGAAATACGGCACGAGGCATACGAGAATGCAAGCATTTACAAGCAAAAGACCAAAGCTTTCCATGACAACATGATCCGTGGGAAATCCTTCTCCATTGGGCAGAAAGTGCTATTGTTCAATTCCCGCTTACGTTTGTTTCCCGGTAAGTTACGTTCCAAGTGGATTGGACCGTTTGTTATTACTAATGTTTTTGTTCATGGTGCAGTCCAAATCCAAAGCTTGAAAACGGGACATGAATTTAAGGTGAATGGGCATCGTTTGAAGCCCTATTATGAGAACTTTGTGGAGCACACCGTGGATGACACCCCCTTGGATGCCGTGGGTTCTAACTTGGAATGAAAGAGTTCTTCGTCCGGCTGTACAACGTTAAAGCAAGCGCTACTTGGGAGGCAACCCATGCATTCAACAAAGGAAGACCTAGAAAGCACTCCAATTCCAGATTTGCGTTCCTAAACTCTTCTCTTTGTTGCTATTTCGTTTCTGCCATGTTAGGTTGTTTAGTTGTTGTTTTGTTTGTTTGTTTGTTAATTGTGTGAGTCTATGCTTGAAACATTGAGGACAATGTTTGATTTAAGTGTGGGGGGGTAACTAAAGTGTTTTGATGCAAATTCGTAGGGTTTTATCCACCATAACTTCTAATGTTGTTTCTTGCTGTTTTTAAGTGTTTTTAAACTGTTTTAGTGTGTTTTGACTTAAAAATTCGAAAATCCCATAAAAATTTGAAAAATTGTTTCAAAAAACCCAAAAAGAGTTGTTTTAAAGTTGTTTTTGTGTGTGTCTTTGTGTCTTAGGGTACCTTCCAACACAATGATGAGGATTTGGTTTTAATTGCATGACTATTAAAGAATGTTGTAAACATGGCTGGAAGTTGATTTGTGCTTTGGTTTATGCTTGGTTATGGTTATAGCTTATGAATTCACATGTAATCACAAAGGAAAAAAATCAGTTTTTGTAACATGCTTGAAGGAAGAAACTCAAACTAACGCTACAACCCTGAGAGACTTGAGCCTATAACGTTCTTTGGAGAGTATAATCTGTGATTTCTTGTTTTCTAAAGTCGTTGCATGATCTCATCATTCTTTGCTTGGTTGCTACTTAGAATGCATTTCATTATAGTTCCAAATACTAGAACTCATGCCCATTTCATTCAAAGCATGGTATTGATTGCATAACATACAGTAAGATGAAGTTGTTAGTCAAGCCAGAGCCAAAAAGCCTACCCCTTTTCATATGTATTGTAGGATTAACCCTCTTGAGCCTTTTCAAAGCCTATTTTCTTTGTTAGCCACATTATCCTCACCTAGCCTAGATTAGGACTTTCCATACCTTTGTTCTTAAAGGATAGTGAAGCACGACTTAGAGTGAACTCCTTTGGTCAATATATGGCAGAAAACGAGTGTGGGGGAAGATGATAGGGCACGACAAAAGAAAAAAAAAAAGAGAAGAAAAGAAAAAAAAAATCGTGGAAAAATCAAAAGAAAATAGAAAAGTGTTCAAAAGAAGGAAAAGGAGTTGAAAAACAAGTGAGAATGAACTCACAAGTGTTGGTTGTTGAAGGAAGGGTCCAAAAGAGTGAATTTGACCCTAAATGTTGCATGAATCTTCCCTTGTGTGTACAAGTTGATTTCGGCCATTTGAAGAGAGTTTAAGTGTCAAATTCATTACTTTGCTTACTATTGCTTTAAGAACGTTTGTTTATCCTTACCTTTCTTTGTTAGCCAATACCTTAGCCTAGTTACAACCCTCAACTTCTATCTTGATGTTATGTGTTCAATATGTGGAGTTTGAATTTGGTATGAGCATATGGAATCAATGGTTCTCGTTCTAAGTAGTAGCGTTCCATTCATGAGATCATATCTAAACATGTTATTAACTCTGGAAATTGGGTTCTTTGTTATACATATATGTGAGCATTCGTTTTTATATCTACATCAATCTTCTCACATATACCTAGTGTAGGGTGTGAAGTTAGAAAATCTGTGTGAAAATAGAGTGCATTCTAGTGAGGAATTGAGGGAATTCTCTAAGGCATGTTACTACATTCAAAACATTGTTTTAATTGATTATATGTGAACTAATAAGTAGTAACTATGATTAAGTGTTGGTTGAAGTATAAAGAAAGCTAAAAACCGTGGGAATGATGTTCTCTAATGTGTCATGTTCGTTGGAAATCCCTGAGGCACATGTTGGAAGGTCTAGAATGTGTTTTATTCGTTTTGGTTATTTTGTTTTGCTCGAGGACTAGCAAAAGCTAAGTGTGGGGGAATTTGATAGGGGCATATTTATGCACCTTAGTTTAGCTTGTTCTTGTGCATTTATAGTGTTTTTCCTTAGTAAAGTAGTCTTTTAAGCTAGTTTTATGTATTTTCAGGATTTAAGGGCAAAGTATGCAAAAGGATGCATTTTGGAGCCTTTTGGAGCAAATTAGAGCTTGGAATGGATATCATATGCTTGGAGCCAAGAGGATGGACGAAATTGAAGACTTGAAGATGATGATTCCTACTTGAGCAAGGTTTCCTACTTGAAGTAGGAAAGTTAAATCCCAAAGGCCTCAAGTTGCAGCAACAAAGAAGTTTTCCAAGTCCAAGAAGGAGAAGAATTCCAAGATGAAGAAGGATTAGCTTTCCTAATCCTAATGCACAAGGTTTTCAGCCACAAAGAGGAGTCCTAAACACTTTAGGACACCTTATCCTAATCCTATAGGGATGCCATGCACTTTACCTTATCTTGGAGGGTTTCTAGAAGCCTTAGATGCCCTATCCTATCTTTGCCATGGGTTTTATCCAAAACCCCTTAGTTTTTAGGCTTTCTAGAAGCCCTAACATTATCCCTACAAAGGTGCCGCACCCTTATCTCTTTTTCCCTACAAATTTGGCCCTTAAAACATGATTCTAGGAACCTTATCTTATCTCCTACAAAGGTGGCGCCCCAAATCCTTCTAGAAGTGCCAATTTCTGCCACAAAACACTTTGTTTCTAGAACCCTAAAAATCTGGCGCCTCTATTCCTTTTCCTTTGGGGTTTCCTACCTTCTAGATGGCCTATTCCTGATGAGTTTTGATTTCCTTGTCATCTTCAAATACTTAGTCCTTTTTCCTTGCTGATTTAGAAGGGATTTTGCACTATAAATAGACCCCCTTGCCGTGCCATTTAATGACCACCACCCCTTCACACAACTTTCATACATTCATTCAGAAATTCACCCTTGCCGTGACCTTACAACCAACCATACACTATTCCCCTACTTCCACACCTCCATCCCAACCTCCATACACCACCACCAAACCTTGCCGCACCACCATACATACCTAAATCATCCACAAACCCACCATAGACCTTGTGCCGCAACAAAGAGGAGGAGAAGAAGGCTTGGGCGTGCATGCAATTCAAGTTCGAGTTGCTGGAATTTTTAGGTGTTTCCTCTCCTTTGATTTCAATGGTTAAACTTATTTCTCTTTGTCTTGTACGTATAAGGAACTAAACCCCCCCTTTGGCTAGGGGGGGATTCGAAACCATGATCATGCTTGCTATATGATTTGATTACCTCTAATTGCGTTTCATAAGTTGTGAATTCAATTTACTTATCTATTTGAATTAAACTGATTTGTGTGTGTTGGTTGAGAGTGCACGCTTAATTATCATGCATAAATCTAATGCTAGGATATAAGGAAGTTTCACCTAATTGTTACAAACTTATGTTCACAAGTAGAAAAAGTTGATGATCTCAATTGCGTTAAGTAAATTCTTGGCATAAGTTTCATGCAATTCATAGTAACAAGTGCTTCGTCAATGCTTATGGTTTTCAAAGAACTTAATGATTCTTGCTTGTATCTCTATTATGCAATTCATGTAGGGAACTTGTGGGGAATGCTTTGGGTTGTCGTATGCAATCATCCAAGTCAATAACGTCAGGAAAATCTGAGGGTTAATTAGTGCAATTCACGGTTAATCTGGGGCGTTGAGAATTCATGGTTCATTGAAAAGCAATTAGAAATCGTTTTGTGTGCAAGTATGGCATGTGTGGAGATGAACCCCTTAGCTAGCCTTCATTCCATTCATTAAATCCAAATTCGTTTAAAAATCTTTTCGTTTTACAAAGTTTTAAGTTTTGTTTTCAAATTCGTCAAAACCTCAATCCCCCTTTACTTTAGTGTCCAATTTAGTTAGAAAGTGTCTTAGTTCGTGTTTCTAAGTGTTTTGAATCAATTTATTACCCAATTTCGTCCAAAGTAGTCAAAGTGCTCAAAACTGCCCAGATTGTGTTTTTAAGGCAGTTTTGAGTGTTTTGGTGCTGTTTTGAGTCTTTTGGTTTGTCTTAGTGTTTTAAACTTTAGTTTTGTATTCTTTGGGTCTAGTTTGGTGTTTTATACTGTGTTTTTACGTTTTTGAGTCAAATCCAAGTGATTAGCAATCCCTCCTAATCCCCGGTCCAGAACGATCCCTACTTACATTCTTCACTACAATTGATAAAAAGAGGGTTTAATTTGTGTGTCGCACCCTTATCTCTTTTTCCCCTAATTCCTGATTTCAATTACCTATTCTAAAGGGATTTAACTTAATTCCTGATTCTTAGAATTGATTTAGGGAATTAAACACTTACCTATTTCTTAAAAGCCTTGCCGTGCACCTCCATTGAACTTACCTCTTCCTTGCCGTGCAAGGGAGATGGTTCTTTCCTCTTCTATTGCATTAAAACACATTCCTTTTGTGTTTAATCCCCTTGCCGTGGGTTTTAGGTAGTTTCCTTCACTTTTCTGATTTGATTTCCTATTCTTAAAAGCTTTTGACTTAAATTCTGATTACCTAAATAACCTAGGGTTTTAATTCCTGAAATCATATAATAAAACCTCCTTGTTGCAGCCAAAAACTCATTCATTCATTCACCATTCACGCCAGAAATTCATCCCCTCCCTCTAACACATCCATACTTCACCATTCTTTATACTTTCTGCCCAAAATCAACCCTTGCCGTCCCCTACATCCATCCTTATCCTAAACTTATCATTCTATATCATCCATAATCCTCAAAACTCACCATAACCCCTTGTGCCGCAGCAACTAGGAGAGCAAGGAGGCCTAAAACGATTCATGCTTGCAGATTTGAGTGTTTTAGGTGTACTTCATTCTTGTTTTCAATGTTTACTTTGCTATTACTTTCTAAGTTTGCTGTAATCATGAGTGGCTAAACCCCTAATTAGTTAGGGGAAAGTTTTAAGCCATGAACATGTTTGAAATATGAATTGATTTCTTCCAATTGTGATTTGTTAAGTTGTGATTGCAATTCAATTATTTGTTTATTAAAAACTTGTTTTTGTATGTTGATTAGGGATGCATACTTAGTCCTCAGGCATAAACTCGATGCTAGTTTATAAACGAGTTTCACCTAATCGTCACAAGTTTATAAACATGAGTAGTGAAGGTTGCTAGTCACAACCGCGTTAATTGAATTCTTGGCAAGAGTATTATGCATTCATAGTTACAATTGCCTCGTCAACACTTATGATTCTCATAGAGCATAATGATCTCTCACTGTATCTCTTCTATGCATTCATGTTGAGGACCGTTGGAGAATGATTTGAATTGTCGCATGCATCATCCAATTCAATAACATAAGGAAATCCGATGGTTAATTAGTGCATCACGATTAACTTGGGGTGTTGAGCATCATAGTTAGTGAAAAGCAATTGGAAAGTCGATTCATATACAAATATGTCATGTGTGGAGAATGGACCTGTAACTAATCCATCCATCATCTTGTTTCCAAAATTCGTTTTACAATCTGCCTAGTTTTATAACCTGTTTTGTTATTTCAATTTTCGTCAAATCAAAACCCCCCCTTTACTTTCTTGTTCTATAGTGTTTAGAATCTGTTTAGTTTGTGTTTTAAAGTGTTTTGAATCACCCTATAATCTTAAATTCGTCCAAAATTGTGTTTGAGGTCAGAAACTGCCTAGTTAGTGTTTTTAGGCAGTTTTGAGTCTTTTGAACCTGTTTTGAGTCCTTTGAGTCTTTGTGAACGTTTTTAACTTTGTTTTTATGTTTTTAAGTCAGTTTAGAGGTTTTAGCAAGCCCTCCTAATCCCCGGTCCAGAACGATCCCTACTTGCATCCTTACTACAATTTGACAACAAGAGGGTTAATTTGTGTGCTTAACTATTTTCGCATCAAGCACACACCACAAGAAGCTACGGTTTGGACTTTTGGACCGTCCATCACCTGAGAAAGCAAAGTAGTGAGGTTAGCCATTTGATTTTGAAGCTCGGTTATGGCACTTACCTCATTGACTTGGTGTTGCCGTGGGGTACTCCTCTGTCCAACGCCTTCGTATTGTTGAGCGTTCAATGCTCGATTAGCAATCAAGGTCTTTGCAGCCGTGGGGGTCTTGTCCACCAAGGCTCCTCCCGCTGAGGCATCTAGCATTTGACGTTCGATTGGTAGAAGTCCCTCGTAGAAGTATTGTAAGAGAAGTTCCTCCTTCATCTGATGCTGTGGACATGAAGCAACAAGAGATTTAAAACGTTCATAATAAGTAGGAAAAGATTCACCTTCATCTTGTTGAATTCCACTTATCCTTTTTCGTAGGAGGATGACTCGAGAAGTTGGGAAAAACTTCTCCAAGAAAGCCCGTTTCATGCTCTCCCAAGATGTGACAGTTCCGGGAGCCAATTCATACAACCAATCTTTAGCTTTATCCATTAGAGAGAATGGAAAAGCTTTCATCTTCAAGATGCTTCCATCGACATTCACCGGGGTCATGCTCGAACAAACAACTTCGAACTCCTTTAAGTGTTTGTTTGGATCCTCCATGGACAGCCCATGGTACTTCAGAATGTGATGTAACAAACTTGACTTCAATTCGAACTCGGCAGTCTTATCTGGAGCCGCCCTACGATATTGAATACATAGGGGTGCGGCATTGTCCAATCCCGAAGCGGAAAGCTCCTTGATTGTTAGGTTGTCCGCTGCCATGTCTACTTCACCCACTCTTGCCGTGGTTCCTCTTCTTCAAATTCAGAAACGGACTCGGAACTTTCCCTTGATTCGCTAGGTTCTGGGTTCTCGTGCATTAAAACACATTCCTATTTCCTATTTCCTTGCATTAAAACACATTCCTTTTGTGTTTTATACCATTGCTGCAACTTTTAATTACTTTCCTTTAAATTTCTGATTTGATTTCCTATTTCCAGAAGCTTTTGACTTAATTTCTGTTTACCTAAATAACCTAGGCTTTTAATTCCTGAAATCCTATAAAGAAACATCCTTGTAGCAGCCACAAAGTGGCATTCATTCACCATTCACGCCAGAAAATCATCCCATCCCTCTAACACATCCATACTTCACCATTCTCCATAATTCCTGCCCAAAACCAACCCTTGCCGTCCCCTACATCCATCCCAAACCTAAATCCATCATTCTACATCATCCATAACCCCCTAAACTCACTAGAACCTCTTGTGCCGTAGCAAAGGAGAGGAAGAAGATTGCTTGAAGATTCTAGCTATTCAACATTGGATCGTTGGAGTATTTAGGTGTTCTCTTTCTATTATTTACAATGTATAAATCTGTTTTCCTTTGTTTTGTGAACATGAGGAACTAAGCCTTTTGGCTAGGGGGCTATTCAATACCATGACTATGCTTGCAAGATGAATTGATTACATCCAATTGTTACTTCATAAGTTGTGAATTCAATTTACTTAACTGTTTGATGGATAACTCATTCTTGTGTGTTGATTAAGGTGGCCACTTAGTTTTTCATGCAGGGATTTGAAGCTAAAATATAAGGGAATTTCACCTAGTAGTTATAACCTTATATTTGCTAGTAGTGGAGGTCGTTTATCGACGATCGCGTTAAGTGAATTCTTGGCAAAAGTTTCATGCTTTTCATAGTAACAATTGCCTCGTCAATACTTATAGTTTTCATGAAACTTAATGATCTTTGATTGTACCTTTATTCTGCTTTTCACGTAAGGGACTTTTAGAGAATGTTTTGAGTTGTTGTATGCGCATTCCCATCCAATTCAATAACTTAAGGAAAAATTGAAAGTTAGAAAAGTGTTGTTCACGGCTAACTTGGGGTATTGAGTTTCATGATTTATTGAAAGAAGCAATTGGAAATCAATTTGAATGCAAGTGTGTCATGTGTGGAGAAGAACCCTCTAGTTAGCCCATCATTCATCAATTCACCTAATCTAGTCTAAAGAATCTGTTTTCTTTGTCCTTGTCTTACTTTGCTTAATTTTCGTCAAAACCAATTCCCCCATTAATTTAAAGTGTTAGATTAGTTAGAAATCAATTTAGTTGATGTTTTTAAGTGTTTGGAGTCAAGTGATAACTTAATTTCGTCCAGATTTGAGTATAGTGTTCAAAACTGCCCAGAAAGTGTTTTTAAGGCAGTTTTGAGTGTTTGTTTGCTGTTTTGGGTCTTTTGGTTTGTTTTGGTGTTTTATAGTTTAGTTTTGCATTCTTTGAGTCTAGTTTAGTGTTTAAACTTTGTTTTTACGATTTTGAGTCAGTTTAGAGTGTTTAGCAATCCCTCCTAATCCCCGGTTTAAGAACGATCCCTACTTACATATCTACTACAATTGTCAACAAGAGGGTTTAATTTGTGTGTTAAGTAATTTTCGCATTAAATTTTGGCGCCGTTGCCGGGGATTAGCAACTTTGCTAATCCCTCGTTATTTCTTTTTATTTATTTTTCGTTTGTTTTCTATCTTAGTTACTGATTTGTTTGTTTCATTGTTTTTAGGTACTAGTGTATGACTCGAAGTTCCCAACCTGTTCATAAGAATATTTTGGACTTTGACGACGATTTTGAGAGGACTTTGAGAAGACAAAAGAACCAGCAAGAGTCTAACCCACCTGGCCCTGAACCTTACTTTGAAGAACAAGTTTTAGAAGAGGAAGAAAGGGGCACGGCAGAGACTTTTGAGGAAGTACCCATCATGGCAGCTGACAATCGAACAATCAAGGAGCTTTCGGCCTCGGGAATGGACAATGCCGCACCTTTATGTATTCAATATCCCGTGGCAGCTCAAGGCAAGATGGAGGAGTTTGAATTGAAGTCTAGCTTGTTGCACCACATCCCAAAGTTCCATGGGCTGTCCATGGAAGACCCTAACAAGCACTTGAAGGAATTTGAAGTGGTTTGTTCGAGCATGACCCCTGTCAATGTCGATGGTAGCATTTTAAAGATGAAGGCTTTTCCATTCTCTCTAATGGACAAAACTAAAGATTGGTTATATGAGCTAGCACCAGGGACAGTGACATCTTGGGGAAGTATGATGATGTGATAAAAGATAGCACTCAAATTAAACCCTCTTTTTGACAATTGTAGTATAGATATAAGTAGGGATCGTTCTAGGCCGGGGATTAGGAGGGATTGCTAATCTAATGAAAATTGACTCAAGGATGTGAAAATATGTTTTAAAACACTTTAAATGACCTCACAAGACTCTTACTAACTTATATGACCAAAAACAAACTTTAAAGACTCAAAACAACCAAAAAGACTCAATTTAGACTCTAAGACTTAATTTGGACGAAAATACACTTGGTTTTGACTCTAAAGACTCAAAAAGACTCTTTTGGACAGATTTGGAACAAATAAGAAAGGGGGTTTTGATTTTGGACGAATTTTAAAAGAAAACAAGTGACTTAAAACTTTAAAACAGATTTTGGACGAATTTAAGAAAAACTAATGGATGATGGGATAGCCAAGGGATACTTCTCCACACATGATACTTTCTAACATAAATTGATTTCCAGTTGCTTTTCCGATAAACCATGAACCTCAACACCCCAGATTAACCGTGACATCACTAATTAACCCTCAGATTTCCCTTAAGTTAGTGGATTGGATGACATCATACGACAACCCAAAGCATTCTTCAAAACGTCCCCTACATGACATCATAATAGAGATACGGTCAAAGATCATTACGTTCAATGGAAATCATAAGTATTGACAAAGCACTTGTAACTATGACATCATGATACGCATGCTAGGAATTTACTTAACATGATTGTGAAAACAACCTTAACTACTTGTGAATATAAGTTTGTGACGATTATGTGAAACACCCTTATATTCTAGCCCCAAATTCAAGCATGCCAATTAAGTAGGCCTCCCTAATAAACATACAAGAATAAGTTATCCATCAAACGGTTAAGCAAATTGCGTTCATGACTTATGAAATCACAACTGGACTTAATCAACTCATATTATAAATGTAATCATGGTTTCAAAGCATCCCTAGGCTAAAACGAGTTTAGCCTCTCATGTTCATGACAAAACAAAGCAACATAGATTTAAACATTGAAATTAAAGGATGGATTACACCTAGAAACGTCCAACACTCCAACTCGAATGCACAAACGCCCAAGGCTTGGTCTTCCTTCTCCTCTTCCTTGCTAAGTCACGGCACAAGGTCTATGGTGGGTTTGTGGATGATTTTCTGGGTTTTGGATGGATTTAGGTATGTATGGTGGTGCGGCAAGGGTTGATGGTGGTGTGGAAGTAGGGGAATGATGGATGGGTGGTCGCAAGGTCACGGCAAAGGGTGTTTTCTGAAGGAATGTATGAATGTTGTGTGAAGGGGTGGTGAACTAAATGGTGCGGCAAGGGCTGCTTATATAGGCTAGTTTGGCACACTTAGTGAAGGAAAAGGATTGCCTAATCCTATTGAAAAAAGGGTCAATTCAAGGCAGAAATCAAGTGGGATTGGGAATAGGAATTTCGGCTACGATTTAGGGAGTTCTAGAAGGCTAGGTGCGGCACACATGTAGGGATAGGATAAGGTGTTCTAGAAACTGTGTTTAAGGCAGATTCCTAATCCTAAAGGGCCTAGGACATGTGATATAAGAGTAGGAAAAGGATTGTGATTCCTAAACCTACAAGGAATGGTGTTTTGCGGCATTGGTATGGATAAGTCTTCTAGAAACTGAAATAGGTGTTTAGATGTGTAATTGATTCCCCCCTTATTAGCTAGGTTTAAGTCCCAATCTGATATGGATAGGATAGAATAGGATAATGTTAGAGTTAGGATAGGATAAGGTTTCTAGGATAGGATAAGATAAGGTTTGGATAAGGTTGGATAAGGTTGGATAAGGTTCCTTGTTTCTTGCTTCTTCCTTATCTTCATTGGAATAGAACTTCTTCCACCAGATTTGTAGCCTTTCCTAGCTCTTCTTGTCTTCAATTTCGTCCATCCTCTTTGCTCCATGGTTGAGCTATCCAATCCATGCCCAAAAATGCTCCAAATAGCCTCAAAATGCACTTTCTTGCTCCCTTTGCCATTAGAACCTAAAAACATACGAAAATGTCTTAAAATACTAAAACAACTATGAATTAACAACATAAATGCACGAAAACAAGCTAAGTAAGTCGCCTAAATATGCGCCTATCATATGAAACGAGCGTTCTTGGAGAAATTTTACCCCACTTCAAGAATCATTCTCCTGAGGAAACAAATAAGTGGCATACAACAAAAGCAAGGTGAATCCTTTCCTACTTATTATGAACATTTTAAATCACTTGTTGCTTCTTGTCCACAGCATCAAATGAAGGAAGAGTTGCTCCTTCAATATTTCTATGAAGGCCTTCTACCAATCGAACATCAAATGCTAGATGTCTCGGCGGGAGGAGCTTTGGTAGATAAAACACCCATGGCAGCCAAGACACTCATTGCAACCCGTGCATTGAATGCACAACAATACGAAGGCATGGGACAAAGGGATAACCCATGGCCACAAGTTAATGAGGTAAGCTCTTCATCCGATATTCAATCTCAATTAGCTAATCTTACTTCTATTGTGTCTCAGATGGCCGAAGGTATGAAGATCCAAGGACCAATGGTGTGTGGAGTATGTTCTATCCAAGGACATGTTTCTGACAAGTGTCCTCAACTTATTGAGAATGGTGGATGGGAGACCGCGAATGCAATTGGATTTCAAAGCCAAAGTCAACCAAGGAACGATCCATATTCCAACACCTACAATCCCGGTTGGAGAGATCACCCAAACTTCAAGTGGAGGGAGCCACAACAACCCCAATCACAAGGAGGCTTTAGGCAACAACCCCCGGGCTTCTACAACACGCCATACGCACCAACACAAGCACTTCCACAATCTGCCCAAACAAGTTCAGGTAACACTTTAGACAATGATACACTTCTTAAATTGCTAACTAGTCTCAGGGGCAAGACAATCAAGCCAAAGCAATGCAAAATCAAGAAAAAAGGGTGGATCAATTGGAGAAACAAATTGGGCAGATTGCAGATTTTGTAGGGCAATTCCGAGACCAAGGCAAGCTCCCAAGCTCTACCATTCCAAACCCTCCAAACCCAAAGGGAGGGTTCGAAACGGCCAAAGCAATCACCTTGAGAAGTGGAAAAGACGTTGGCATTACATCCAAACCATCCAAAACAGGTCCTAATGAAGAAGGGAAGCTGCAACATGAGGAGGAGGATGCAAGCAAGCCCACGGCAAGGGTACAAACACCCTTGCCGCAACTACCTAGGCACCCTAATGCATCCAACTCATCCAATTCGGCCACCAAGGGTAAGTTGGGTTCAAATTCGATCAATTCTAACCCCATTCCACCTAATGTTCCTTTTCCTCACAGATTTTTGCAAACAAAGAAGGAGGAGCATGAGAAAGACATTCTTGAGACGTTTAGGAAGGTCCAAGTAAACATTCATTTACTTGATGCCATTAAGCAAGTGCCCAGGTATGCAAAGTTGTTAAAAGAGTTATGCACAACTAGGAAAAGAATTTCAAACAAAGAAGTTGTGAAAGTAAGTGAAAATGTATCCGCGGTTTTGCAACAAAAGTTACCTCCAAAATGTAAGGATCCAGGGAGCTTTACTATCCCATGCATAATTGGAAACACTAGATTTGAACAATGCATGTTAGATTTAGGTGCTTCTATTAATGTCATGCCATATTCCATTTATGCATCTATGAACCTTGGTGAGTTAAAACAAGATGGCGTTATAATTCAATTGGCCGATCGTTCTAATGTTTATCCCAAGGGAGTCCTCGAGGATGTTTTAGTGCAGGTCAATCATCTCATCTTTCCTGCAGATTTTTATGTCTTAGAAATGGAGGATTCGAGCCATGCTCCATAATTGCCAATCTTGCTAGGCCGTTCGTTCATGAAAACAGCCCAAACAAAGATTGATGTGGCCAAGGGAGCACTAACAATGGAGTTTGGGGGTGATATAATTAAATTCAATGTTTATGACTCTATTAAGAATCCTAACGATAGTCATTCTTGTTTTGTCATAGATGTGCACAAGGACATAGGGCCGAAAGGATCCACACTTATCACGAAAGGTGTATCAAGAACCACCATTGGAGAAGAACTTGGAGTGATTGCCCTACAACCACCCAATATGGCCGAAAGTAGCCATGGTGACATTGTTGATAGGGCTACCGATTTTGAGCCTTCACCACAACATGCTCCATGTTCTTCTTCTTGTCGTGGCCTTTGCTCCATGTTCTTCTTCTTGCAGCAGCTTTTCCTCCTCATTAAGGCTTTGTTTGGATGGTTTTGGATGATTTCCAAGCTCTTTACCACTTCTCAACGTAATGGCCTTGGCAGTTTCGAATCCACCTTTCGGATTGACCACGGTTGAACTTGGCAACCTACCTTGCTCTCGAAATTGTCCCATGAATGATGCGTGATTTATACGCACACAAATTAAACCCTCTTTTCGTCAAATTATAGTATATGTATAAGTAGGGATCGTTCTGGACCGGGGATTAGGAGGGATTGTTAATCACTTGGATTTGACTCAAAAACGTAAAAACACAATATAAAACACTAAACTAGACTCAAAGAATGTAAAACTAAACTTTAAAACACTAAGACAAACCAAAGACTCAAAATGCTTTTAAAAACACAAACTAAAATGATTTCTAACTAAATTGACATTAAAGTAAAGGGGGATTTAAGTTTATACGAAAATTGAAATAACGAAACAAGTTAAATAAACTAGACAGAATGTAAATATGAAATTTATGGATGAATGCTAGCTAAGGGGGTCATCTCCACATATGTTACACTTGCATAATAAAAAGATTTCCAATTACATTTCAATAAATTATGAATTCTCATCACCCCAAGTTAATTAGGTCCGCTTAAATTAACCGTCAAGTTTTCCTTAAGTTAATGAATTGGATGGGTTAGCGCAACGCAATTCACTACATTCTCCAAAAGTCCTTTACGTGAAAAGCACAATAAAGATACAATCAAAGATCATTAAGCATCATGAAAACTTTAAGTGTTGACGAGGCATTCGTTACTATGGACTACGCATGAAACTTATGCCAAGAATTTATTTAACGCGATTGTTTATAAGCAACCTCCACTACTTGTGAATATAAGTTCGTAACTATTAGGTGAAACTCACTTATATTCTAGCGTCATATTGATGCATGAAAATTAAGCGCGCATTCTTAATAAACATTCATAAATAAGTTATCAATCAAACGGTTAAACAAATTGAACCACAACTTATGAAACGCAATTAGAATTAATCAAATCAAAATGCAAGCATAAACATATATTTCGAATCACCCCCTAGCTAAAGGGGGTTTAGTTTATTATAACTTTGAAATCAAAGAAATACCTAAACATTCCAACAACTCAAACTTGAATTGTATGAACGTTTAGGCACTCTTCTCTTCCATTCCTCATACGTACAAACAAAGAGAATTGAATTTAAACATTGAAATCAAAGAAACACCTAAACATTCCAACAACTCAAACTTGAATTGTATGAACGTTTAGGCACTCTTCTCTTCCTCGTTGTTGTAGCACAAGGTCTAAGGATAGTTGGTTTGGGGGAATGGAAGTGTGGAATGGAGTGAGGAGTGATGGAAATGGAAAGATGGTTTTTGGATTACAAGGGAACTCACGGCAACAAGGGGGGGTTTGGATGTGTTTGTGGTATGTACAATGGAATGGATGTGTTGTGTGTGGAATTGTATGAAAATGAGATGTGAATTGAATGAATGAATGCAAGGGTATTTATAGGAGTAGTGGAGGGAACATATGGCTATGTCATTTGTAGGTGAAGTAAGTGGATGTTGTAGGTGAAGTAGGTGGATGTTGTAGGTGAAGTGGATGTTGTAGGTGAAGTAGGTGGATGTTGTAGGTGAAGTAGGTGGATGTTGTAGGTGAAGTAGGTGGATGATATGTTAAGTGATAAGTGATAAGTGATATGATATGTGGTTATGATATGATAAGTGGTTAAGTGGTGATGATAAGTGATAAGTGATTAAGTGATATGATATGTGGTGATGATAAGTGATAAGTGCATGTGGGTTAACTAATGAAGGAAATGCATGTGCAATGACAATGTGTTAGAATGGATGTGTGTTATGCATGGCATGATTGGGATTAGGAAAGGTTTAAATGTCCTAAAACTAAAGAGAACAAGGTTCCAACACTTTGGCTCCAATTAGGAATTCAATTTCGTCCAACACTTTGGCTTCAAGCATAAGCTATCCGTCCTTAGCCCAAAAGTGCTCCAAAAGTCTCCAAAATGCATCTTTTTGCTCCTTTAGCCCTTTGGACCTACAAACACACGAAAATAGCTTAAAGTACTAAAATAACTAAAGAAACATAACGTAAATGTACGAGAACAAGCCATTTAAGTCGCATGAATATGCTCCTATCAAATACCCCCACACTTATCTTTTGCTAGTCCTCGAGCAAAACAAAACAAAAGAACACGAAACTAGACAAAACGAACAAAACACAACCTACACCTTCCAACAATCGTCTCACGGATTTCCAATGCACAAGACAAGTTAAAAATCATTATTCCCACAGATTTTAGCCATCTTGACACTTAAGTACATTCTTAATCATAGTCACCACATACTAATTCACAATTAAGCATTTAAAACTATATTTTGAATGTAGTAACATGCCTTAGAGAATTTGCTCAATTCCTTACAAGATATGCTCTCGTTTTTCACACAGATTTTCTGACTACACACCCTAAACTAGTTATATGTGAGAAGATTGATGTAATCATAAAAACGAACACTCACATATATGTATTTCAAAGGAAGCAATTTCTGGAGTTAATAAGCATGTTTAGATATGATCTCATGAATGGAATGCCACTACTTAGACGCGAGAACCAGTGATACCATATGCTCATACCAAGTTCAAACTCCACAAATTGAAATACACAACACTCAAGATAGAAGTCAAGGGTTGTAACGAGGCTTGGGGTATGTGGATAACAAAGAAGGGATATGGAAAACAAAGGTTTTTAAAGAAATAGTGAGCAAAGCATTTGAATCAACTTAGAATTCACTTTTGAATGAAAACTCAACTTTTGAACAAAAAGGGAGAATTTAGACAATTTACGCCCAGAATTGGTGTTTTGGAACCTTTCTTCAATCACTTATTCTTTCATTTTTTTTTTTTTTTTTCAAGCTCTTTTTTTTTTTTTCTTTTCTTTCTTTCTTTTCTCTTTTTTTTTCTTTTCTTTTGAATCTCAAAACATCAACACTTAAACATTCTCTCCCCCACACTTATTTTCTTTCATAATGTAACTCAAAAGGAATTCAATTAAGTCATGCTCACTATCTTTTAAGAACAAGGGTGGGGATTGTCCTAAACTAGGCTAGGTGAGGAAAATGTGGGTAAACAAAGAATAAAGGCTAAACAAGGCTCAACGGGGTTAAAACTTACAACATATACGAAGTATGTGAAGTAAGGCTATTTGGCTATGGTGGTGGTCACTACACAACTTCTTCTTGAATATGTGTTATGCAAATCAATAACATGCTTTTAATGAAATGGGCATGAGTTCTAGCATTTGGAACTATATGATGAAACGCCTTCTAAGTAGTAACCAAGCAAAGAATAATGAGATCATGCAAGGACTTTAGAAAACAAGAAATCACAGATTATACTCTCCAAAGAACGTTATAGGCTCAAGTCTCTCAGGGTTGTAGCGTTTGTTTGAGTTCCTTCCTTCAAGCATGTTACAAAAACGAATTTTTTTCTTTTATGATTGCATGTGAAGTCATACATTATAACCATAACCAAGCATATACCAAGAGTAAATCAAACTTTTCTCTATGTTTATAACTCTTTCTAACCGTCATGCAATTATAAACCAAATCCTTATCATTGTGTTGGAAGGTACCCTAAGACACAAACACACAAAAACAACTCAAAACACTCTTTTTAGGCTTTTTTTTAAAACATGTTAATGCAAATTTTTATATGATTTTCGGAGTTATAAAAACAAAACATACTAAAACACTCTAAAACAACTTAAAAACACCTTAAAACAGCAAGGAACAACATTTGAAGTTATGGGTGATAAAATCCCACGAATTTGCATTAAATATACTTAGTTACCCCCCCACACTTAAATCAAACATTGTCCTCAATGTTTTAAGCATATGGTTCACACAAAACATAAGTAAACACACAAAAAGCAACTAAACATACTAAACATGGCATAATGTAATTAACAAAGAGAAGAGTTTAGAGACGCAAATCTGGTTATAGAGTGTAAATTCCATCTTCTCCTTGGTAATTGCATTGAGGCTTTGATCTTTGTGATTCCACAGGCATACTCTTGAACTGGTTTCTGCCCACCGTTGATTTTCCTTTGTGCTACTTCTTGAACTGGGCAGCAGGATGGTTCTTTTGGTCTCCCCCGAAGGTCTGAGCTTACTCCTTTGGTCTGTTTCTTTGTTCAATCTTTCCAATTCGTATTGAAAAGGGTTGGAGGATAACTCAGCCTAAGTTTGTCTCCACATGCTTCAATGTATCATTTTCCCCTTGCCTTACTTGCTCCCCCTTGCAGAAGTGGTCCCTTCTCTGGAAGTGTATCAACCGTTGAAGATGACTACTCGAGAGCAACGCTAGGTAAGCAATCAGGAATAGATTCCAGGCAGTTGGCTCCAGATCGGAAGACTGACTCCAAGTGCCGGCTGATTGCTTCTTTTACTTTGCCATGCGAGTAAGAACAAGGACAAAGAAAAAGACAGGGAAAGAGCATGATATGAGATACTTTTGCTTTAGACCTTGATGATATGAGATACCTTTGCTTTTGAAGAAACGGCGAATGAAGTAGCACATGTATTTGTTGTGGTTGTCTCCACATGCTTCGATCGACCGTTTCCTTCTGCCTCATTTGTACTCCAGGTTTCTGGTATCTTCTTTGGGGGAGAAAAAATTGAGTATTTCAAGAGGCTTTGCTGGGAGTGCGCCCTCAGAGGTAAGGAAGAGTTGGGCATTTTCTTCAGGTTTGCCTTGCCATAAAAGACGAAGGTCGACATATATAGAGATAATATCAAGTGGTGGTACTGTTCTTTTACCCTTGTCGACAAATGTCTCTTCGATATCAGAACGACGCCTCTTCGATTTCTGAGCAGGCGCCCCTTCGATTTCTGAACGACGCCCCTCCGCTTTCTGAACGACACGTGGTAGTGCGGATGCGGCTCCTTTTGACAAAGCTGCACGCGTTTTCTGAAAAGCAGAGAAAGCGTCGCCGAACTTTGCGCTTGTCGGCTAAAGATGTGTAGTTGTGATGATGGCCTCCACGTGTTGTCTGAAAAGAAGAAATCTTTTGACAAAGTTGAACGCGCCTTCTGAAAAGCCGAGAAAGCGTCGCCTAAATTACGCCGGAAATTCCGGCTTTTTGAATTGGTGGACGCGTCGCCTTGGCTTTTTTTATTGAGCTATCGATCACCACAACAAACACACTCTGAAGATTTTCCATTCTTGAAAACCGACTCCGGCCCTTTGAAATTTAACTTCATCCTCCCCTTCTTTTTGAACACTTTTGAAAATGGCAAACTCATCGAACCTTAGCTTGGAATTGAGCCTTAGCAGTGATACAGGCGCGCCGCGTCAAGGTAACGTATGGCGCCCTTCTTTCTTTTCTTCTAACGGTCCTCTCACAGGTGAAGACTCCGTGATGCAGGACGCCACAACAGCTACAATAGTAGCTAGGAACCTCCTCACTCCAAAAGATAGTAGGCTGCTGTCAGGACGGTCCGATGAGTTGGCCGTTCAAGAGTCCCTCGCACTTAGTGTTCAGTGTGCGAGTTCTGTGTCCAACATGGGCCAACGCCTGCTTGCCCGCTCCCGTCAGGTGGAATCATTGATGGCAGAGGTGGAGAGTCTTAAGCAAGAGATCCAGCAGCTTAAGTACGAGAATAGAAGTTTGCATGTGCTTGCAAATAACTATTCGTCGGGCATGAAGAGGAAGCTGGATGAGCTGCAAGAGTCTGAAGGTCGGATTCAAAGTGACAGTCAAAGGTTTTCGTCTTTCCTCCAGAGGCACCTTTTTCCTGGATCATCGAGCGCTTGGCCAAGTATTGAGGCCTGGAATGCTCTAGCTCCGATGCCTTCCGCTCCGATGGCTTCCGCTCCGATGCCTCCCGCTTCGATGCCTCCCGCTTCTATGCCTTCTGCTTCTGCGCCTCGTAGTGGGGCTTCACGTAAACAACCTTTGTGAAGCTCCACCTTTCTCCATGTTTAGTATCTCTTTTTTTTTTTTCTTTTTTTTTTTTTTTTTTTATTTCTTTTTTTTTTTATTTTTATTTTATGAACATGCTTTGTTTTATTCAGTGCATTGGGTTGCCTCCCAAGTAGCGCTTTCTTTTACGTCTTGCAGCCGGACGAAGAACCCAATCACTCCAGGATATGTTCACGAATCGGATGAGAACTCCGAGTCATGAACTAGTACCTAAAACAAGAAACAAAATAACATAAGAATCTGGAATAAAATAAAAAGAACAAACGAAAATAAAACAATCCAAGGGATTAGCAAATTTTCTAATCCCCGGCAACGGCGCCAAAATTTGATGCGTGATTTATACGCACACAAATTAAACCCTCTTTTCGTCAAATTATAGTATATGTATAAGTAGGGATCGTTCTGGACCGGGGATTAGGAGGGATTGTTAATCACTTGGATTTGACTCAGAAACGTAAAAACACAATATAAAACACTAAACTAGACTCAAAGAATGTAAAACTAAACTTTAAAACACTAAGACAAACCAAAGACTCAAAATGCTTTTAAAAACACAAACTAAAATGATTTCTAACTAAATTGACATTAAAGTAAAGGGGGATTTAAGTTTATACGAAAATTGAAATAACGAAACAAGTTAAATAAACTAGACAGAATGTAAATATGAAATTTATGGATGAATGCTAGCTAAGGGGGTCATCTCCACATATGTTACACTTGCATAATAAAAAGATTTCCAATTACATTTCAATAAATTATGAATTCTCATCACCCCAAGTTAATTAGGTCCGCTTAAATTAACCGTCAAGTTTTCCTTAAGTTAATGAATTGGATGGGTTAGCGCAACGCAATTCACTACATTCTCCAAAAGTCCTTTACGTGAAAAGCACAATAAAGATACAATCAAAGATCATTAAGCATCATGAAAACTTTAAGTGTTGACGAGGCATTCGTTACTATGGACTACGCATGAAACTTATGCCAAGAATTTATTTAACGCGATTGTTTATAAGCAACCTCCACTACTTGTGAATATAAGTTCGTAACTATTAGGTGAAACTCACTTATATTCTAGCGTCATATTGATGCATGAAAATTAAGCGCGCATTCTTAATAAACATTCATAAATAAGTTATCAATCAAACGGTTAAACAAATTGAACCACAACTTATGAAACGCAATTAGAATTAATCAAATCAAAATGCAAGCATAAACATATATTTCGAATCACCCCCTAGCTAAAGGGGGTTTAGTTTATTATAACTTTGAAATCAAAGAAATACCTAAACATTCCAACAACTCAAACTTGAATTGTATGAACGTTTAGGCACTCTTCTCTTCCATTCCTCATACGTACAAACAAAGAGAATTGAATTTAAACATTGAAATCAAAGAAACACCTAAACATTCCAACAACTCAAACTTGAATTGTATGAACGTTTAGGCACTCTTCTCTTCCTCGTTGTTGTAGCACAAGGTCTAAGGATAGTTGGTTTGGGGGAATGGAAGTGTGGAATGGAGTGAGGAGTGATGGAAATGGAAAGATGGTTTTTGGATTACAAGGGAACTCACGGCAACAAGGGGGGGTTTGGATGTGTTTGTGGTATGTACAATGGAATGGATGTGTTGTGTGTGGAATTGTATGAAAATGAGATGTGAATTGAATGAATGAATGCAAGGGTATTTATAGGAGTAGTGGAGGGAACATATGGCTATGTCATTTGTAGGTGAAGTAAGTGGATGTTGTAGGTGAAGTAGGTGGATGTTGTAGGTGAAGTGGATGTTGTAGGTGAAGTAGGTGGATGTTGTAGGTGAAGTAGGTGGATGTTGTAGGTGAAGTAGGTGGATGTTGTAGGTGAAGTAGGTGGATGATATGTTAAGTGATAAGTGATAAGTGATATGATATGTGGTTATGATATGATAAGTGGTTAAGTGGTGATGATAAGTGATAAGTGATTAAGTGATATGATATGTGGTGATGATAAGTGATAAGTGCATGTGGGTTAACTAATGAAGGAAATGCATGTGCAATGACAATGTGTTAGAATGGATGTGTGTTATGCATGGCATGATTGGGATTAGGAAAGGTTTAAATGTCCTAAAACTAAAGAGAACAAGGTTCCAACACTTTGGCTCCAATTAGGTCTTCAATTTCGTCCAACACTTTGGCTTCAAGCATAAGCTATCCGTCCTTAGCCCAAAAGTGCTCCAAAAGTCTCCAAAATGCATCTTTTTGCTCCTTTAGCCCTTTGGACCTACAAACACACGAAAATAGCTTAAAGTACTAAAATAACTAAAGAAACATAACGTAAATGTACGAGAACAAGCCATTTAAGTCGCATGAATATGCTCCTATCAATGAACTCGGCAATTTGCCCCAATTGTTTCTCCAGATTGTCCACCCTTTTGTCTTGGATTTGTCTCTCCTTAGTTTGAGTTTGTACTTCCTGCGTCAAAGTAGTAAGTAACTTAAGAACTTGATCATTATCCAAAGACATACCTGAGCTTGTTGGGGTAGATTGCGATTGAGTTTGATTGGGGACGAATGGCTTTGTATAAAAGCCTGGTGGTTGCTGCCTAAATCCTCCTTGTTGTTGGGGTTGTTGAGGATCCCGCCATTTGAAATTTGGATGATCACGCCAACCGGGATTGTAGGTAGTGGAGAAGGGGTCACCACGATTTTGGTATTGATTCCCATATCCCACGGCATTGAGTGTCTCCCACCCTCCATTCTCGATCAATTGTGGGCACTTATCCGTGGGATGTCCTTGCATGGAGCACACACCACAAGAAGCTACGGTTTGGACTTTTGGACCGTCTATCACCTGAGAAAGCAAAGTAGTGAGGTTAGCCATTTGATTTTTAAGTTCGGTTATGGCACTTACCTCATTGACTTGGTGTTGCCGTGGGGTACTCTTCTGTCCAACACCTTCGTATTGTTGAGCATTCAATGCTCGATTAGCAATCAAGGTCTTTGCAGCCGTGGGGGTCTTGTCCACCAAGGCTCCTCCCGCTAAGGCATCTAGCATTTGACGTTCGATTGGTAGAAGTCCCTCGTAGAAGTATTGTAAGAGAAGTTCCTCCTTCATCTGATGCTGTGGACATGAAGCAACAAGAGATTTAAAACGTTCATAGTAAGTAGGAAAAGATTCACCTTCATCTTGTTGAATTCCACTTATCCTTTTTCGTAGGAGGATGACTCTAGAAGTTGGGAAAAACTTCTCCAAGTATGCCTGTTTCATGCTCTCCCATGATGTGACAGTTCCGGGAGCCAATTCGTACAACCAATCTTTCGCTTTCTCTTGGAGAGAAAAGGGAAAGGCCTTCATCTTCAAGATGCTCTCATCCACGTTCACCGGAGTCATGCTTGAGCAAACAACTTCAAACTCCTTCAAGTGCTTGTTCGGATCTTCCTTGGACAGCCCATGGTACTTTGGAATGTGATGTAACAGGCTTGACTTCAATTCGAACTCGGCAGTCTTGTCTTGAGCTGCCCTTGGGTATTGGATGCACAAGGGTGCGGCATTGGCCAATCCCGAAGCGGAAAGCTCCTTGATTGTTCGGTTGTCCGCTGCCATGTCTACTTCACCCACTCTTGCCGTGGGTCATCTTCTTCAAATTCAGAAATGGACTTGGAACTTTCACTTGATTCGCTAGGTTCTGGGTTCTTTCTCTTTCGTCTCAACTCTCGCTCGAAATCGTCGTCAAAGTCCAAGATATGTTCACGAATCGGATGAGAACTCCGAGTCATAAACTAGTACCTAAACAAGAAACGAAACAAGATGAAGAATCTGGAATAAAATAAAACAAACAAAAATAAAACAATCCAAGGGATTAACAAAGTTGCTAATCCCCGGCAACGGCGCCAGAATTTGATGTGATAATTTATAAGCACACAAATTAAACCCTCTTTTTATCAATTGTAGTGAAGAATGTAAGTAGGGATCGTTCTGGACCGGGGATTAGGAGGGATTGTTAATCACTTGGAAACTGACTCAAATACGTAAAAACAAGTTTAAAACACTATACTAGACTCAAAGAATGCAAAACTAAACTTTAAAACACCAAAACAAACCAAAAGACTCAAAACAGCACCAAAACACTCAAAACTGCCTTAAAAACACAATCTGGGCAGTTTTGAACACTAGACACAACTTTGGACGAAAATTGGATTTACTTTGACCTAAAACACTTAAAAACACAAACTAAAGTGATTTCTAACTACTATGACTCAACAAAGTAAAGGGGGATTGGTTTTGGACGAATTTAAAAACAAAACAAACTTTTTAAATTAGAACAGATTGTAAAAACGAATTTGATGGAGTTGAATGGATGGGAAGCTAGCTAAGGAGTTCATCTCCACACATGTTATACTTGCATATAAAACGATTTCCAATTGCTTTTCAATAACCCATGAATTCTCAACGCCCCAAGTTAATTAGGTTCGCTTAAATTAACCTTCAGATTTTCCTAACGTTATTGAATTGGATGATTGCATACGACAACCCAAAACATTCCCCACCAGTCCCCTACATGATTGCATAATAGAGATACAAGCAAGAATCATTAAGTTCTATGAAAACCATAAGCATTGACGAAGCACTTGTTACTATGATTGCATGAAACTTATGCCAAGAATTTACTTAACGCGATTGAGATCATCAACCTTTACTACTTGTGAATATAATTCCATAACGATTAGGTGAAATTTCCTTATATCCTAGCATCCAATTTATGCATGATAATTAAGCGTGCACTCTCAACCAACACACACAAATCAATGTAATTCACATAGATAAGTAAATTGAATTCACAACTTATGAAACGCAATTAGAAGTAATCAAATCATATCGCAAGCATAAACATGTATTTCGAATCCCCCCCTAGCCAAGGGGGGGTTTAGTTCCTCATACGCACAAAACAAAGAGAATTGAAATTAAACATTAAAAAAAAAAGGAAAAGAAACACCTAGAAATTCCAGCGACGCGAACTCGAATTGCATGAACTTCCGAGCTTCCTTCTCCTCCTCCTTGGTGCGGCAAAGGTCTAGGGACAGGTTTAGGGCCTTAGGTGTATGGATGCATGGTTATGGAGGGATGTAGTTGTGTTTACGGGAAAGGGATGGTGCGGCAAAGCTTAAAACTAAGGAGAAAGGTGTTTGGTGGCTGCGGCAAGGGTGTGGAGAGGGTTGGACGAATTTCTGGAATGAATGAATGTGTATGAGAGGTGGTGATCTGCACTAGGGGTTAATATGAGTATATATAGGCACTTAAAACCCTAGGGTAATCAGATATGGACTTGAAAAACCCAAATCCACAAGGAAATAGGCTTAGAAATCAGAAATAAAAAGGGATAATGCTTCCTAGGTGCGGCAGGTAAGGAGATGAGGTGATAAGGCTTCTAGAATGCCTTGCAAGGCAAGGGAAAACAGCTTTCTAGAAGGGATAGGTGCAGCACTAAAGGATAGGGCAGATTAGGGCTTCTAGAAACCCTCTAATGCAAGGAAAACTCACGGCAAGGATGGATAAGGGTTCTAGAACAAGGATAAGGTTTCCTAAATGGATAAGGACTCCTCATTGCACATGGAAACTTTGCCTATTAGGATTAGGAAACCTTGTCTTTGTCATTCCTTCTTCATCTTGGACTCCTTTTCCTTCTTGGTCTTGGAAAACTTCTTTGTTGCTTCACTTGAGACCATTTGGATTTTGACTTTCCTTCATCAAGTAGGAAACCTTATTTGAGTAGGAATCTTCATTCTTCTAGGAATCCTAATTCAACTAGGAAACCCATTTTAACTAGGAATCCTAATTCAACTAGGAAACCATCTTCCATTTAGGGACTTTCCTACTTCAACTAGGAAACCTTGCTCAAGTAGGAATCATCATCTTCAAGTCTTCAATTTCGTCCATCCTCTTGGCTCCAAGCATATGATGTCCATTCCAAGCTCTAATTTGCTCCAAAAGGCTCCAAAATGCATCCTTTTGCATACTTTGCCCTTCAAACCTGAAATCACATAGAACTAGCTTAAAAGACTACTTTACTAAGGAAAAACACTATAAATGCACAAAAACAAGCTAAACTAAGGTGCGTAAATATGCTCCTATCAGCAACCCATCCATTCAACAAAGGAAGCCCTAGGAATCCCCCAAATTCCAGATTTGCATTCCTCAAACCCTTCTCTTTGTTGTTGTGTCTAATCTGCCATGTTATGTTGTTTAGTTGCTGTTTGTGTGTTTCCTTGTGTTTTGTGTGAATTTATGTTTAAAACATTGAGGACAATGTTTGATTTAAGTGTGGGGGGGGGGTGTAACTAAGTATATTTGATGCAAATGATAGGAGCATATTTATGCGCCTTAGTTTGTTTGTTTTCTTGCATTTATGTTGCTAGTACTTAGTAATTTTAGTACTTTAAGCTATTTTCGTGTGTTTGTAGGTCCAAAGGGCTAAAGGAGCAAAAAGATGCATTTTGGAGACTTTTGGAGCACTTTTGGGCTAAGGATGGATAGCTTATGCTTGGAGCCGAAGTGTTGGACGAAATTGAAGACCTAATTGAAGACCAAAGTGTTGGAACCTTGTTCCCTTTAGTTTTAGGACATTTAAACCTTTCCTATATCCTTAGCCGTGCATTCCATCAATTCCAGCACCTCTATTTCCACCATTGCCGTGCATAACATTCCAACATTCCACTCCTTCATTTCAGCCACACTCCCACATGCATTCATCATCATTCACCATAATCAATCCTCACATGCTCTCCCTTTAATCATTCAGCCACCATCATACATTTATTCTCCCATAAACCATCCACACCTTTGTGCCGTGCAATCACATACACAACCTGCCATCACTTATCACAACAACAACCTTGCACATGCACTTCCCCCTTTAACAATCCCACACCTTGACATTATTCTTTCATCAACCCACCACAAATCCAACCTTGCCGTGCACTCCCACTTCATCATTCCAGCTTTCCAACCTAATTCACATGCATTCCATCCTTTAATTCACCCACATACACTCATAATCATTCACACCTTGCAGCCACATGCACTCCCTTTAATTAATTCAACCTAGCTGTCATTGCACATGCATTCATTATTCATTCACTTTGCATTCCCTTTGCATTCAGCCACATGCACTTATTCTTTCATCATTGCAGCCACATATTCACCCACATGCACTCATCATCATCCAACCTAATTCACATGCTTTCCCAACAAATAATTCAGCCAACACATGCACCCATCACCTAACACAAATCCTTGCCGTGCACTCCCTTGCATTTCCAGGTTATCCACAACTTTTCCTAGCTGTTTTGCACATGCATTCCCTTCATAAATCAGCCACATGCATTTCCTTTTGCATTTCCAGCTTTCCACCAAGTTCCTAGCTGTCATGTTCCCTCTTTTTCACCTATAAATAAGCATCCATTGCAGCCACAATTCATACACTCTTCCATTTCAGAAAACCATCCCTTGGTGCCGTGCCTTAAGGCACCATTCCATCAATTCCCTACTAATCCAAACACCATCTCCATTCACACACCAAATCCATCCCTTAACGCCGTGACCACCATCTTCATTCACACACCAAAAACTTACCATTGCCGTGGCCTCCCCCTTCCATTTTCACCACTCCCCAAACCATTCACACCATCAAACTATCCTTAGACCTTGTGCTACAACAAAGAGGAAGAGAAGCGAGCCTAAACGTTCATACAATTCAAGTTTGAGTTGTTGGAATGTTTAGGTGTTTCTTTTCCTTTGAATTCAATGTTTAATTTCAATTCTCTTTGTTTTGTACGTATGAGGAACTAAACCCCCTTGGCTAGGGGGGGATTCGAAATATATGTTTATGCTTGCATTTTGATTTGATTACTTCTAATTGCGTTTCATAAGTTGTGGATTCAATTTGTTTAACTGTTTGATTGATAACTTATTTATGTATGTTTATTGAGAGTGCACGCTTAATTTTCATGCATGAATATGACGCTAGAATATAAGTGAGTTTCACCTAATAGTTACGAACTTATATTCATAAGTAGTGGAGGTTGCTTATAAACAATCGCGTTAAACGAATTCTTGGCATAAGTTTCATGCGTATTCCATAGTAACGAATGCCTCGTCAACACTTATAATTTTCATAGAGCGTAATGATTCTTGCTTGTATCTCTATTATGCAATCATGTAGGGGACTTGTGGGGAATGTTTTGGGTTGTCGTATGCAATCATCCAATTCAATAACGTTAGGAAGATTTGAAGGTTAATTAGTGCATCACGGTTAACTTGGGGTGTTGAGAATTCATGGTTTATTGAAAGGCAATTGGAAATCATTTTATTATGCAAGTGTAACATGTGTGGAGATGAACCCCTTAGCTAGCATTCATCCATACTTTCATCATATTCATATTTACATTCTGCTTTAATTACAATTTGTTCATTTAGTTTAATTTCATCAAAACCTAAATCCCCCTTTACTTTAATGTCAAATTAGTTAGAAATCAATTTAGTTTGTGTTTTTAAGAGTCTTGAGTCAAGTTACAACTTAATTTCGTCCAAATTTGGGTTTGTGCTCAAAACTGCCCAGAAAGTGGTCTTTAGGCAGATTTGAGTGTGTTTGTGCTATTTTGAGTCTTTTGATTTGTTTTAGTGTTTTAAAGTTTAGTTTTGCATTCTTTGAGTCTAGTATAGTGTTTTATATTGTGTTTTTACGTTTTTGAGTCAAATCCAAGTGATTAACAATCCCTCCTAATCCCCGGTCCAGAACGATCCCTACTTACATACTTACTACAATTGATAAAAAGAGGGTTTAATTTGTGTGCGTATAAATCTTGCACCAAATTTTGGCGCCGTTGCCGGGGATTAGCAAATTTGCTAATCCCTTGGATTGTTCGTTTCTGTTATGTATTTTAGTTTTAGTTTTTGATTTGTGTTTTGATTGTTGAATTCAAGTACTAGAGAAGAACAACATGGCACTTGATAATGCTTCTCTTTTGTCACAGCTCATGGAAAGGTCCCAAATGCAAAGCGTTGATATATTTGATCTTCAATCAAGGAATAACGTGTTTTCCAATACTTACAATTCAGATTGGAGTGATCATTCAAACTCTATGTGGTGGGAACCTCAACATGTTCAACAAGAAGGATATTGGCAGCCATATGAGGAGTTCTATCCAAGACCTATGCAACCACCACAACCTCATATTCAATATGCCCAACCAAACTCAAGTTCGTCAATAGATTATAATCAAAAGCTTAATGAATTAATTTGTTTGGTGCAGGGCTCACAAAATCAAGTCAAGGAGACTCAACAAGGAGGATATTGGCCGCCATATGAGGAGTTCTATTCAACGCCTATGCAGCCACCACAACCTGCCCAAAGCAATGGAGTCCAAACTCAAAACAAAGAGAGCCAAAATCAAGACAAAAGGTTGGACCACTTGGAAAATCAAATTGGGCAGATCGCGGAGTTCGTAGGACAGTTTCGAGACCAAGGCGAACTCCCTAGTTCAACCATTGCAAATCCGAAGGGAGGATTTGAAACTGCCAAGGAAATCATCTTGAGAAGTGGCAAGGAGGTTGGAACAGACCCTCAACCATCAAAATCAAATCACAAGGAAGATGAAAGATTGCAATTTGAGGAAAGGGTGGAAACACCTTTGCCGGAGGCACCTATTGCTCTTACGCCATCTAATTCAGGTAAGGTTGTTCCAAATTTCATTATTTCTAACCCCGTTCCAACAAATATCCCTATTCCTTGCAGGTTCATGAATTCCAAGGAAGAAGAAAGTGAAAAAGACATCTTGGAAGCCCTTCCAAAGGTGCAAAGTATGGAATATCAAGAATTTGTTAAAAAGGATATACTTGAGACAACAATTCCCAAAGAAGTTGGATTTTATGGTCCTACAACTTTCGAAGGGGTGTTTATTCTTGAGTTCATGTCGGAGCACAAAGGTAAGCCGCCTCCCCGAATTTCAATTTTCTTTTATACTAACATGTTGTTGATGATTCAGGCACCCAATCTTGAATTTAAACTATTACCGGATCATTTCAAGTATCACCTTCCATTCAAAGATAAATTCCATGCCGTTTGTCAATCTTGATGATTCAGGCACCCAATGTTGATGCGAGAATTATACGCACACAAATTAAACCCTCTTTTTGTCAATTGTAGTATAAGTATAAGTAGGGATCGTTCTTAACCGGGGATTAGGAGGGATTGCAAATCTCTTGGAAACTGACTCAAAAACGTAAAATAAAGTTAAAAACGTTCACAAAGACTCAAAGGACTCAAAACAAGTTCAAAAGACTCAAAACTGCCTAAAAACACTAACTAGGCAGTTTCTGACCTTAAACCCAATGTTGGACGAATTTAAGATTATGGTTTGATTCAAACGTAAAAACACAATATAAAACACTATACTAGACTCAAAGAATGAAAAACTAAACTTTAAAACACTAAAACAAACCAAAAGACTCAAACATCACCCAAAACACTCAAAACAGCCTTAAAATCACTTTCTGGCCAGTTTTGAGCACTTTGGTGAATTTGGACGAATTTTGGGAAATAAATTGAATCAAAACACTTTAAAACATAAACTAAACAAAGTCTAAACACTAAAGAACAAGAAAGTAAAGGGGGGGTTTTAAATTGACGAGAATTGAAATAACGAAAGAAGTTAATAAACTAGACAGAATGTAAAGATGAATTTGATGGAATTGAATGGATGGGAACCTAGCTAAGGGGTTCATCTCCATACATGTTATACTTGCATAATAAAATGATTTCCAATTGCATTTCAATAAACTATGATACTCAACACCCCAAGTTAATCGTGATGCACTAATTAACCTTCAAATCTTCCTAACGTTATTGAATTGGATGATGCATGCGACAATTCAAAACATTCCCCACAAGTCCTCAACATGAATGCATAGAAGAGGTACAAGCAAGAATCATTACGCTCTATGAAAATTATAAGTGTTGACGAGGCATTCGTTACTATGATTGCATGAAACTTATGCCAAGAATTTGTTTAACGCGATTGTTTATAAGCAACCTCCACTACTTGCGAATATAAGTTCGTAACTATTAGGTGAAACTCACTTATATTCTAGCGTCATATTCATGCATGAAAATTAAGCGCGCATTCTCAATAAACATACATAAATAAGTTATCAATCAAACGGTTAAACAAATTGAATCCACAACTTATGAAACGCAATTAGAAGTAATCAAATCAAAATGCAAGCATAAACATATATTTCGAATCCCCCCCCTAGCCAAGGGGGGTTTAGTTGAATTTAAACATTGGAATCAAAGAAACACCTAAACATTCCAACAACTCAAACTTGAATTGTATGAACGTTTAGGCCCTCTTCTCTTCCATTCCTCATTCGTACAAAACAAAGAGTATTGAAATTAAACATTGAAATCAAAGAAACACCTAAACATTCCAACAACTCAAACTTGAATTGTATGAACGTTTAGGCCCTCTTATCTTCCTCTTCGTTGTAGCACAAGGTCTAAGGATAGTTTGATGGTGTGAATGGTTTGGGGAGTGGTTGGAGTGGCTGCAATGGAGGAGAAAAGTGTTTTGGTGGCTGCTGCAAGGGTGTGGAGAGGTTTTGACGAATTTCTGGAATATGGAAGAGTGAATGAGAATGAATGGAATGGATGCTTATTTATAGGTGAAATGGGGGGAACATGACAGCTAGGAGGGAATGTGGCTGCATGTTTGAATGATTAAAGGATGCATGTGGGTTGGAAATGCATGTGCAATGAATATGTGGCTGCATGTGCAAGGGGACAATCTGGAAATGAAAAGAGAAATGCATGTGGCTGCAATAGCATGTGGAATGGATGGGAGTGCATGTGGCTTAAAGGGGGAATGCATGTGGCTGAAATGAATTAAAGAGTGGGAAGTGTATGTGCATGGCAAAGGATGTATTTTCTGGATGAATGAATGTGCATGTGAATTAAAGCTAAAGTGGAATGACAATGGCATGTGGAATGGCTGAATTGAATGATTAAAGTGCACGGCACAAAGGGATGTGTTGGTGTGTGAATGGAAATGCAATCTGAAATGGGAGAGCATGTGGGTGAATGTGTGGCTGCATGGATTAAAGAATGGGAGTGCATGTGTTGAATGATTAAAGTGCATGTGCAATGTTTTAAAGGATGGAATGATGGAGGAACAAGTGCATGTGAATGCATGGTGATAGCATGTGCATGGTTTTGGTTGGAATGCAAGGGAATGTGCTGAAATGATGGTTTCTTTGGTGATGAATGTGGCTGCAAGGTGTGAATGATTATGGGTATGATAAGTGATAAGTGTATGGTTATAAGTGATATGATATGTGGTTATTATAAGTGATAAGTGGTGATGATAAGTGTATGATATGATAAGTGAATGATATGATAAGTGTATGATATGTTAAGTGAATGGTTTAAGTGTTTAAAATAGGGAACAAAGCCCTTCCTTGCATGGCAAGGAAGGGAGACACAAGGAAACATACGATAATGTCCTAAGGTTGCAAGGAATGTTGTTTTTGTGTTCTAAAATGCGTAGGAGTCTTCAATGATGCTCAAACATGAGGTCTTTTAGGATTTAACTTTCCTACTTCAAGTCTTCAATTTCGTCCATCCTCTTGGCTCCAAGCATATGATATCCATTCCAATCTCTAATTTGCTCCAAAAGGCACCAAAAGGCATCCTTTTGCATACCTTGCCCTTAGAACCTACAAACACACGAAAATAGCTTAAAGTACTAAAATAACTAAAGAAACATAACGTAAATGCACGAGAACAAGCCATTTAAGTCGCATGAATATGCTCCTATCAGCAATCATAAAAGAAAAATTAGTTTTTGTAACATGCTTGAAGGAAGGAACTCAAACAAACGCTACAACCTTGTGAGACTTGAGCCTAAACGTTATTTGGAGAGTTAAAATCTGTGCATTATTGTTTTCTAAAGTCATTGCATGATCTCATTATTCTTTGCTTGGTTACTACTTAGAAGGCGTTTCATCATATAGTTCCAAATGCTAGAACTCATGCCCATTTCATTCGAAGCATGTTATTGATTTGCATAACACATATTCAAGAAGAAGTTCTTTAGTGACCACCACCAAAGCCAAATTGCCGTGTATCCTACTTCATTATATGTTTAAGTTAACCCCATTGAGCCTTGTTAAGCTTACATTCTTTGTTAACCCACATTATCCTCACCTAGCCTAAATTAGGACCATCCATACCCTTATTCTTGAAGCATAGCAAAGCATGATTTGAATTGAACTCCTTTTGATTAATGTATGGCAGAAAACAAGTGTGGGGGAAGTACTTCTCATGTGAGTTAGTGTGCCATAGGCACGGGTGGAAAAGAAAAAAAAAAAAGAGAAAAAAATTCGTGAAAAAAGAAAAAGAAAAGAAAAAGTTGTGAAAAGAAAGAAAAAAAGAGTTTGAAATAAATGAAAATAAGTTCACATGTTTATGGTAGTTGAAGAAAGGGTCCAAAATGTTGAATATGGCCCTGAGTGTTGCTTAGATCTTCCCTTTGTGTTAAAAGTTGATTTCTGTGTTTTAAAGTGAATTCTAAGTCTCAAATTCATTACTTTGCTTGCTTTTGCTTCAAGAATGTTTGTTATCCCTATCCTTCCATTGTTAACCAATACCCCAAGCCCCATTACAACCCTTGACTTCAATCTTGAGTGTTATGTGTTTCAATTTGTGGAGTTTGAATTTGGTATGAGCATATGGTGTCACTGGTTCTCGTGTCTAAGTAGTAGCATTCCATTCATGAGATCATATCTAATCATGCTTATTAACTCCAGAAATTGCTTTCTTTGTGATACATATATGTGAGTGTTCGTTTTCATGTTTACATCAATCTTCTCACATATAACTAGATTAGGGTGTGTAGTTAGAAAATCTGAGTGAAAATTGAGTGCATATCTTGTAAGGAATTGAGCAAATTCTCTAAGGCATGTTACTACATTCAAAACATGGTTTTAATTGCTTAATTGTGAACTAGTATGTGGTGACTATGATTGATGCGTGAATTATACGCACACAAATTAAACCCTCTTTTTGTCAATTGTAGTATAAGTATAAGTAGGGATCGTTCTGGACCGGGGATTAGGAGGGATTGTTAATCACTTGGATTTGACTCAAAAACATAAAAACAAAGTTAAAAATGTTCACAAAGACTCAAAGGACTCAAAACAAGTTCAAAAGACTCAAAACTGCCTAAAAACACTAACTAGGCAGTTTCTGACCTTAAACCCAATGTTGGACGAATTTAAGATTATGGCTTGATTCAAACGTAAAATAACAATATAAAACACTATACTAGACTCAAGGAATGCAAAACTAAACTTTAAAACACTAAAACAAACCAAAAGACTCAAAACAACACAAACACACTCAAATCTGCCTAAAAACCACTTTCTGGGCAGATTTGAGCACAAACACAAATCTGGACGAATTTGTGTAACAAAATGACTCAAAACTCTTATAAACACAAACTAAGACACTTTCTAACTAAATTAGACAATAAAGTAAAGGGGGATTTTAATTTGACGAAAATTGAAATAACGAAACAAGTTTAATAAACTAGACAGAATGTAAATATGAATGCGATGAAAATGAATGGATGAATGCTAGCTAAAAGGTTCTTCTCCACACATGTTACACTTGCATAATAAAATGATTTCCAATTGCATTTCAATAAACCATGAATTCTCAATGCTCCAAGTTAATTAGGTCCGCTTAAATTAACTTTCAAATCTTCCTAACGTTATTGAATTGGATGATTGCATACGACAACCCAAAACATTCCCCACAAGTCCCCTACATGATTGCATAATAGAGATACAAGCAAGAATCATTACGCTCTATGAAAATTATAAGTGTTGACGAGGCATTCGTTACTATGGAATACGCATGAAACTTATGCCAAGAATTCGTTTAACGCGATTGTTTATAAGCAACCTCCACTACTTGTGAATATAAGTTCGTAACTATTAGGTGAAACTCACTTATATTCTAGCGTCATATTCATGCATGAAAATTAAGTGTGCACTCTCAATAAACATACATAAATAAGTTATCAATCAAACAGTTAAACGAATTGAATCCACAACTTATGAAACGCAATTAGAAGTAATCAAATCAAAATGCAAGCATAAACATATATTTCGAATTCCCCCCTAGCCAAGGGGGGTTTAGTTGAATTTAAACATTGGAATCAAAGAAACACCTAAACATTCCAACAACTCAAACTTGAATTGTATGAACGTTTAGGCCCTCTTCTCTTCCATTCCTCATTCGTACAAAACAAAGAGTATTGAAATTAAACATTGAAATCAAAGAAACACCTAAACATTCCAACAACTCAAACTTGAATTGTATGAACGTTTAGGCCCTCTTATCTTCCTCTTCGTTGTAGCACAAGGTCTAAGGATAGTTTGATGGTGTGAATGGTTTGGGGAGTGGTTGGAGTGGCTGCAATGGAGGAGAAAAGTGTTTTGGTGGCTGCTGCAAGGGTGTGGAGAGGTTTTGACGAATTTCTGGAATATGGAAGAGTGAATGAAATGTGTATGAATGAGTGTGTGAATGAGTGTGAATTGTGTATGGTTTTTATAGGGAGATGAATGGATGGGAGAGGGAACATGACAGCTAGGTTAAGTGAATGCATGTGCAAAACAGCTAGGATGGCTGAAATTGTAAGGGAAATGCATGTGCAATGTTGGAAATCTGATGGGAGAAAGGTGGATGCATGTATTGGCTGATTTAAAGAATGTGAGGGAATGATGAAAGGGGAAACATGACAGCTAGGATGAATGCATGTGGAGTGCATGTGCAATGTTTTAAAGGATGGAATGCATGTGAATATGCTAGAAATCTGATGGGAATGAATGATTAAATGTGAATGGCTGATTAGAATCTAGGGTGCATGTGGGTTAGAAATGCATGTGGGTGAATGTTTGAATGATTAAAGGGGAAACATGACAGCTAGGTTGGTTGGTGGCTGCCATGGAGGTGTGGAATGATGGATTTGCACAAGGGGAATGCATGTGCACGGTTTTGGTGTGGAGAAATGATTATGGATGCATGTGTTGAATGATTTCTTGGTGAGGGATGTGGAGTGGCTGGAATGATGAAAGAATAAAGGGTGCATGTGGGTTAATTAATTAAAGGGAGTGCATGTGCAATGTTGTTGTTGGTGCAATGATGGAGGAACAAGTGCATGTGGCTGAAATGTGGAAGGTGTGTGGCTACTTCAAGTAGGAATCCTTGTGACATCAACTCTTCAATTTCGTCCATTCCTTTTGCTCCAAGTATAAGTTATCCCTTCCAATTCCAATTTTGCTCCAAAATGCTCCAAAATGCATCTTTTTGCTTCCTTAGCCACATGAACCTAAAAACACACGAAAATGGCTTAAACGCCAAAAACAACTATGAATTAACAATATAAATGCACGAAAACAAGCTAAGTAAGTCGCCTAAATATGCTCCTATCAATGATTAAGAATGTACTTAAGTGTGAAGATGACTAAAATCTGTGGAGATAATGAATTTTAACATGTCATGTGCATTGGAAATCCCTGAGGCAACGTTGGAAGGTTTAGATTGTCTTTTGTTTGTTTTGTTTCGTTTTGTTTAGTTTGTTTGTTTTGCTCGAGGACTAGCAAAAGCTAAGTGTGGGGGAATTTGATAGGAGCATATTTATGCGACTTAATTGGCTTGTTCTCGTGCATTTACGTTGTGTTTCCTTAGTTATTTTAGTCCTTTATGCTTCTTTTGTGTGTTTTTAGGTTCATATGGCTAAAGAAGCAAAATGGTGCATTTTGGAGCACTTTGGAGCAAAAATTGGACTTGGAATGGATAGCTTATGTTTGGAGCAAAAGAAATGGACGAAATTGAAGACCAAATTGAGTTAGGATTCCTATTCTCAAGAGGATTCCTAATCTCAAGAGGATTCCTAATCACAAGAGGATTCCTAATCAAATGAGGAATCCTAGTCAAAGAAGGTTTCCTACTTGAAGTAGGAAAGTTAAGCCGGTTTCCTATTTTTGTTTAATCTTTCCTAATCTTTAAGGACTCCGTATTTCAGCAATATCAAAGGCTCCTACCTATTCTAGGTCACAAAACAATGTCCCTTGCAAACCTAAAGTCATTGCCGTGTGTCCCCTTTGTGTTTCCCTTCCTTGCCGTGCAAGGAAGGGCCTTGTTTCCTGTTTTAAACCATTTAAACACATTCCTTTTTCATACCAAGCTAAGCCATAACTCACATACCCTTTTCTATTCCAAAATTCTTGCCTAATTTCAGAAATAAAAAGCATTCCTTTTCTTACAAACCCTTGCCGTGCAAAGGAACCTTGTTTCCTTTAGTTTTAGGACATTTAAACCTTTCCTATATCACAGCCGCACCTCCCTTAACCTTTCCTCTTCCTTGCCGTGCAAGGGAGATGATTCTTTCCTATTTCCTTGCATTAAAACACATTCCTTTTGTGTTTTATACCATTGCTGCAACTTTTAATTACTTTCCTTTAAATTTCTGATTTGATTTCCTATTTCCAGAAGCTTTTGACTTAATTTCTGTTTACCTAAATAACCTAGGGTTTTAATTCCTGAAATCCTATAAAGAAACATCCTTGTAGCAGCCACAAAGTGGCATTCATTCACCATTCACGCCAGAAAATCATCCCATCCCTCTAACACATCCATACTTCACCATTCTCCATAATTCCTGCCCAAAACCAACCCTTGCCGTCCCCTACATCCATCCCAAACCTAAATCCATCATTCTACATCATCCATAACCACCTAAACTCACTAGAACCTCTTGTGCCGTAGCAAAGGAGAGGAAGAAGATTGCTTGAAGATTCTAGCTATTCAACATTGGATCGTTGGAGTATTTAGGTGTTCTCTTTCTATTATTTACAATGTATAAATCTGTTTTCCTTTGTTTTGTGAACATGAGGAACTAAGCCTTTTGGCTAGGGGGCTATTCAATACCATGACTATGCTTGCAAGATGAATTGATTACATCCAATTGTTACTTCATAAGTTGTGAATTCAATTTGCTTAACTGTTTGATGGATAACTCATTCTTGTGTGTTGATTAAGGTGGCCACTTAGTTTTTCATGCAGGTATTTGAAGCTAAAATATAAGGGAATTTCACCTAATTGTTATAACCTTATATTTGCTAGTAGTGGAGGTCGTTTATCGACGATCGCGTTAAGTGAATTCTTGGCAAAAGTTTCATGCTTTTCATAGTAACAATTGCCTCGTCAATACTTATAGTTTTCTTGAAACTTAATGATCTTTGATTGTACCTTTATTGTGCTTTTCACGTAAGGGACTTTTAGAGAATGTTTTGAGTTGTTGTATGCGCATTCCCATCCAATTCAATAACTTAAGGAAAACTTGAAAGTTAGAAAAGTGCTGTTCACGGCTAACTTGGGGTATTGAGTTTCATGATTTATTGAAAGAAGCAATTGGAAATCAATTTGAATGCAAGTGTGTCATGTGTGGAGAAGAACCCTCTAGTTAGCCCATCATTCATCAATTCACCTAATCTAGTCTAAAGAATCTGTTTTCTTTGTCCCTGTCTTACTTTGCTTAATTTTCGTCAAAACCAATTCCCCCATTAATTTAAAGTGTTAGATTAGTTAGAAATCAATTTAGTTGATGTTTTTAAGTGTTTGGAGTCAAGTGATAACTTAATTTCGTCCAGATTTGAGTATAGTGTTCAAACCTGCCCAGAAAGTGTTTTTAAGGCAGTTTTGAGTGTTTGTTTGCTGTTTTGAGTCTTTTGGTTTGTTTTGGTGTTTTATAGTTTAGTTTTGCATTCTTTGAGTCTAGTTTAGTGTTTAAACTTTGTTTTTACGATTTTGAGTCAGTTTAGAGTGTTTAGCAATCCCTCCTAATCCCCGGTTTAAGAACGATCCCTACTTACATATCTACTACAATTGTCAACAAGAGGGTTTAATTTGTGTGTTAAGTAATTTTCGCATCAAAGGTTTCCTACTTGAAGTAGGAAAGTTAAGCCAAGGTTTCCTATTTTGGTTTAATCTTTCCTAATCCTTAAAGACTCCATATTTCAGCAAGATCAAAGGCTCCTACCTATTCTAGGTCACAAAAACAACATCCCTTGCAACCTTAGGACATTGCCGTGTGTTCCCTTGTGTTTCCCTTCCTTGCCGTGCAAGGAAGGGCCTTTGATGCGAGATTTATACGCACACAAATTAAACCCTCTTTTCGTCAAATTGTAGTATATGTATAAGTAGGGATCGTTCTGGACCGGGGATTAGGAGGGATTGTTAATCACTTGGATTTGACTCAAAAACGTAAAAACGTAATATAAAACACTAAACTAGACTCAAAGAATGTAAAACTAAACTTTAAAACACTAAAACAAACCAAAAGACTCAAAACAACACAAACACACTCAAATCTGCCTAAAAACCACTTTCTGGGCAGATTTGAGTACAAACACAAATTTGGACGAAATTGGGAAATAAATTTAATCAAAACTCTTAAAAACACAAACTAAGATACTTTCTAACTAATTTGACATTAAAGTAAAGGGGGATTGAGTTTTATACGAAATTAAGCTAAAATGTACAGATTGTAAATTAAAGCAAAATGTAAATGTGAATGTGATAGAATGAATGGAATGAAGGCTAGCTAAGGGGTTCATCTCCATACATGTTATACTTGCATAATAAAACGATTTCCAATTGCATTTCAATAAATCATTAATTCTCAACACTCCAAGTTAACCGTGATGCACTAATTAACCTTCAAATCTTCCTAACGTTATTGAATTGGATGATTGCATACGACAACCCAAAACATTCCCCACAAGTCCCCTACATGATTGCATAATAGAGATACAAGCAAGAATCATTACGCTCTATGAAAATTATAAGTGTTGACGAGGCATTCGTTACTATGATTGCATGAAACTTATGCCAAGAATTCGTTTAACGCGATTGTTTATAAGCAACCTCCACTACTTGTGAATATAAGTTCGTAACTATTAGGTGAAACTCACTTATATTCTAGCGTCATATTCATGCATGAAAATTAAGCGCACATTCTCAATAAACATACATAAATAAGTTATCAATCAAACGGTTAAACAAATTGAATCCACAACTTATGAAACGCAATTAGAAGTAATCAAATCAAAATGCAAGCATAAACATATATTTCGAATCCCCCCCTAGCCAAGGGGGGGTTTAGTTCCTCATAACTTTGAAATCAAAGAAACACCTAAACATTCCAACAACTCAAACTTGAATTGTATGAACGTTTAGGCACTCTTCTCTTCCATTCCTCATACGTACAAAACAAAGATAATTGAATTTAAACATTGAGATCAAAGAAACACCTAAACATTCCAACAACTCAAACTTGAATTGTATGAACGTTTAGGCACTTTTCTCTTCCTCGTTGTTGTAGCACAAGGTCTAAGGATAGTTTGATGGTGTGAATGGTTTGGGGAGTGATGGAAATGGAAGAGGAGTGGTGTTTGGATTTGTAGGGAATTGGTGGATTTGCACGGCAAAGGGGGAGGGGTTTTGGTGAATTTCTGAATATGGGAATGAATGATTAAATGTGAATGGGTGATTAGAATCTAGGGTGCATGTGGGTTAGAAATGCATGTGGGTGAATGTTTGAATGATTAAAGGGTGTGGAAGATGGCTGAAATGATGAAAGAATAAAGGGTGCATGATAGGAGCATATTTAGGTGACTTAACTAGCTTATTCTTGTGCATTTGTGCTATTATTTCTTAGTTAATGTCGTATTACAACTCAATTTCGTGTGTTTGTAGGTCCTATGGGTTAAAGTATCAAGAAAGTGCATTTTGGAGCTATTTTGGACACTAGGTGGTGAGCTTGCATGTGGGCTAACATGGATGGACGAATTTGGACTTCAAGAAGGTGGAAATGTGATAAGAAGAGGAAGGAACTAAGCTAAGGACAAAGTGGATAAGGAAAGTGCAAGAAAAGAGGAAACATTATCCAAAACCTTATCCAACCTTATCCAACATTATCCAAAACCTTATCTAACATTATCCAATTATCCAAAACATTATCCAAACCTTATCTCATCTTATCCTATCCAAACCTTATCATGTCTTACTCCTAATTACATGGGGACCTAAATGGATCATTCTAGAACCTATTTCTAGAAGCATCCTAGTCTAGAAGGCCCAAATCTGCCACAAAACCTATTCTTTCTAGAAACCCTAGAAAAGTGGCGCCCAAACCTTTCTAGAAGGCTTTACCTTGCCTTGCAAGGCAAGCTACCCTCTCCCCTAAATCAGCCGCACCTTCCTAGGCCCAATCCCTTTGGGATTCTGAATTCCAAGGCCTAATCCTTGTGGATTTGGGTATACAAATCAGTTTATAGAACTATGTGGGCCAAAACCTTATCCTAAGTGGATTTGAATCACCATGGCCGAATTCTAGGGCCCTAATCCACCAAACCTGCTAAGTAAACCCTAATCTAATAAACCCTAGGACTATATAAACATATTTTCAGCCACAAATTCGTACCACCCCCTTATGCTATTCAGAAACCCTTGTGCCGCACCTCCATTCCCCATTCTTGACCTCCATAGACCTCCCTCCACATCCATACACCTCTGCCGCACCCTTCCCCACCATAATCAACCATCCTCCATCCCTCCAAACTAGAAAACACCATCCAAAACCACCAATTCCATCACCCACACTTTGTGCCGCAACAAGGAGGAGGAAGAGGAGCCAATCTGTGCATCAAATCCATCTTGGAATTGCTGAACGTATAGGTGTATTCTTTCTTATGATTTCAATGTTTAAATTCAATACTTTTTGTTGTGCAAGCATGAGGAACTAATCCCCCCTTTGGCTAGGGGGGAAATTCGAAACCATGGTTGTATTTGCATGATGATTTGATTACTTTCAGTTATGATTTCATGAATGATGAATTCAATTTACTTATCTATTTTAATTAAAACTTGCTTATGTATATGAATTGAGAGTGCACGCTTGATTTGCATGCATAAACATGATGCTAGGGTATGAGGGAACTTCACCTAATCGTTGGGAACTTATATTCATGAGTAGTTAAGATTGTTGGTCACAATTATGATAAGTGAATTCTTGGCATAAGTATCATGCGCTTTCATAGTTACGAATGCCTCGTCAACACCTATGATTTCCATAGAACCTAATGATCTTTGATTGTCTTTCTATCATGCGCTTTCATATAGAAAACCTTTAAGGAATAATTTGATTGCAATGCGCTAATTCCATTCAATTCAATGACCTAAGGGAAATCTGAGAGTTAATTTAAGCGTACCTAATTAACTTGGGGTGTTGAGGTTCATAAATTCATCGAATAAGCAACTGGAGATTATTTTGTATGCAAGTATGCCATGTGTGGAGAAAAACCTCCTAGCCATCTCACCATCCATTTAATTCCACCAATTTCGTCAGAATCTGCCTATTTTACATATTTGTTTTGTTTGTTTGATTTTCGTCAAAAACCAAATCCCCAAGTGTCTTAGAGTGTCTAATTAGTTAGAATATGTTTTAGATTGTGTTTTTGAGTGTTTTGATTCAAGTTGTTACCCAAATTCGTCCAAATTAGTGAAAGTGCTCAAAACTGCCCAGAAAGTGTTTTTAAGGCAGTTTTGAGTGTTTTGGGGCTGTTTTGAGTCTTTTGGTTTGTTTTAGTGTTTTTATTGTTTAGTTTTGCATTCTTTGAGTCTAGTTTAGTGTTTTAACCTTTGTTTTACGTTTTTGAGTCAGTTTCCAAGTGATTTAGCAATCCCTCCTAATCCCCGGTTTAGAACGATCCCTACTTATTTATATGCTACAATTGTCAAAAGAGGGTTAATTTGTGTGTTAAGTTAATTTTCGCATCAAATTTTGGCGCCGTTGCCGGGGATTAGCAACTTTGCTAATCCCTTGGATTGTTATTTTCGTTTTTCTTATTAGATCAGATTCTTATGTTATTTTGTTTCTTGTTTTAGGTACTTGTTTATGACTCGGAGTTCTAATCCGGTTCACGAACATATTTTAAACTTTGACGACGATTTTGAGCGTGAGTTGAGACGTAAGAGGAAGAACCCGGAACCTAGTGAATCAAGTGCAAGTTCCGAGTCCGTTTCTGAATTTGAAGAGGAAGTGGAAGACATGGCAGCGGACAACCGAACAATCAAGGAGCTTTCCGCTTCGGGATTGGCCAATGCCGCACCCTTGTGCATCCAATACCCAAGGGCGGCTCAAGACAAGACTGCCGAGTTCGAATTGAAGTCAAGCCTGTTACATCACATTCCGAAGTACCATGGGCTGTCCATGGAAGATCCGAACAAGCACTTGAAGGAGTTTGAAGTTGTTTGCTCAAGCATGACTCCGGTGAACGTGGATGAGAGCATCTTGAAGATGAAGGCCTTTCCCTTTTCTCTCCAAGAGAAAGCGAAAGATTGGTTGTACGAGTTGGCTCCCGGAACGGTCACATCATGGGAGAGCATGAAACGAGCTTACTTGGAGAAGTTTTTCCCAACTTCTCGAGTCATCCTCCTACGAAAAAGGATAAGTGGAATTCAACAAGATGAAGGTGAATCCTTTCCTACTTATTATGAACGTTTTAAATCTCTTGTTGCTTCATGTCCACAGCATCAAATGAAGGAGGAACTACTTCTACAATACTTTTACGAGGGACTTCTACCTATTGAACGTCAAATGCTAGATGCCTCAGCGGGAGGAGCATTGGTGGACAAGACCCCCACGGCTGCAAAGTCCTTGATTGCTAATCGAGCATTGAACGCTCAACAATACGAAGGCGTTGGACAGAGGAGTACCCCACGGCAACACCAAGTCAATGAGGTAAGTGCCATAACCGAACTTCAAAATCAAATGGCTAACCTTACTACGTTGCTTTCTCAGGTGGTGGAAGGTCCAAAAGTCAAAACCGTAGCTTCTTGTGGCGTATGCTCCATGCAAGAACACCCTACAGACAAGTGCCCACAATTAATCGAGAATGGAGGGTGGGAGACACTCAATGCCGTGGGATATGGCAACCAATACCAATCACGTGGTGATCCGTTCTCTAATACTTACAATCCCGGTTGGCGTGATCATCCGAATTTCAAATGGCGAGACCCCCAACAAGGTCAACAACAAAGCGGATTTAGGCAACAACCCCCGGGTTTCTATCAAAAGCCGTTGGCACCACCACAAGCCCAAGCACAACCTGCCCAAAGCAATGTAGGTAATTCAAGTGAAAATGATAAGATTTTTCAATTACTTACTACTTTGACGCAGGAAGTCCAAACTCAAAACAAAGAGAGGCAAATCCAAGACAAGAGGGTGGACAACTTGGAGAAGCAAGTGGGACAGATTGCCGAATTCATGGGGCAATTTCGTGAGCAAGGAAGGTTGCCTAGCTCAACAGTGGTCAACCCGAAAGGAGGATTCGAATCTGCGAAAGCAATCATGTTGCGAAGTGGAAAACAAGTTGGAACGGCTTCACAACCCTCTAATTCAGCCCCAATGGAGGACGAAAAGTTGCAATTTGAAGAGGGGGAGCATGAGCAAGCCACGGCAAGGATGGGAGACACCATGCCGCAGCCACCCAAAGTACACCACTCGGCTTCTAAGGGTAAGGATGTTCCAAATTCGGTTATTTCTAATGTTATTCCTCCAAATGTACCTTTTCCTCGTAGATTCATGCAAACAAAGAAGGAGGAGGCTGAAAAGGACATTTTAGAGACGTTTAGAAAAGTACAAGTCAATATACCACTTTTGGATGCAATTAAACAAGTTCCGAGGTATGCTAAGTTTTTAAAAGAACTTTGTACTACTAGGAAGAGAATTTCAAACAAAGAGGTTGTAAAGGTAAGTGAGAATGTCTCAGCCATCTTGCAACGTAAATTGCCCCCTAAATGCAAAGATCCGGGTAGTTTTACGATTCCTTGTGTTATTGGCAATAATCGGTTTGAACATGCTATGCTAGACTTAGGTGCATCTATTAATGTTATGCCGTACTCCATTTATGCATCTATGAACCTAGGTGAGTTAAAAAATGATGGTGTGATTATTCAATTGGCCGATAGATCTAATGCCTATCCAAAGGGTGTTTTGGAAGATGTTTTAGTGCAGGTTAATCATCTAATCTTTCCGGCGGATTTCTACGTGTTGGAAATGGAAGAATCAAACCATGCCCCGTCATTGCCAATTCTTCTTGGCCGCCCATTTATGAAAACAGCCCGCACGAAGATTGATGTGTTTAATGGGACTTTGACAATGGAATTTGATGGGGAAGTTATTAATTTCAATCTTTCTGAATCTATTAAGTACCCTCTTGATGATCATTCATGTTTTGCTATTGATGTAATTGATTCGTTGGCGCAGGACCATTTTGAACAATTGAACGAAGATGCACTTGAATTGGTCATTACAAGAGGAATGGAACTTAAAGACAAGGAAGTAGGGCAATTGCATACCCACGGCATGCATGGTGAGCACCATGCCGTGCCCCCTAGTGTTGACATGGTTGAGATAGTGGCTGCCTTTGAGTCATTGCCACTACAATCTGGTAAGTCTTCGGACCTAATTTCAATTCCAATTTCGACTAATAAGCCCATTCCTTCAGTTGTGCAGCCACCTTCCCTTGAACTTAAACCATTGCCAAGCCATTTGAAGTATGTTTTCTTGGGAGACCAAGAGACCTTGCCCGTCATCATATCCTCCTCACTCACGGCACAAGAAGAAGGTAAGTTAGTGAGGGTGTTAAAGGAGTACAAAACTGCGATTGGTTGGACGTTGGCCGACATCAAGGGAATAAGCCCAACCACGTGCATGCATCGTATACTTTTGGAGGAGGGGACCAAAGCATCTCGAGAGGCTCAACGCCGACTCAACCCTCCAATGATGGAAGTTGTGAAGAAGGAGATAATCAAGCTCTTGGATTGTGGAGTGATCTATCCAATTTCAGACAGTCGGTGGGTGTCTCCGGTGCAATGTGTCCCAAAGAAATCCGGAGTAACTGTGGTGACAAATGCCGAAAATGAGCTTGTTCCTACGCGAATCCAAACAGGTTGGAGGGTTTGTATTGACTATAGGAAGCTCAATGCCACGACAAGGAAAGATCATTTTCCCTTGCCATTCATTGATCAAATGCTTGAAAGGTTAGCGGGTTATGCGTTTTATTGTTTTCTTGATGGGTATTCAGGTTATAATCAAATTGTGATAGCCCCAGAAGATCAAGAAAAAACCACTTTCACATGCCCTTTTGGTACATTTGCTTATCGTCGTATGCCATTTGGTTTATGTAATGCACCTGCCACATTTCAAAGATGCATGATGAGCATATTTTCAGATTACGTTGAGAAAATTATTGAAGTTTTTATGGATGATTTCAGCGTTTTTGGTGATTCATTTGATGGTTGTTTGAATAATCTTAGTTTGATTTTAAAACGATGCATTGAAACTAACCTTGTGTTAAATTGGGAGAAATGTCATTTCATGGTTAAACAAGGCATAGTTTTAGGTCATATTATTTCTGAAAAAGGTATTGAGGTAGATAAATCAAAAATAGATCTTGTGCGTCACTTACCCTCTCCTACTTCGGTTAGAGAGGTTCGTTCGTTCCTTGGACATGCAGGTTTTTATAGGAGGTTCATCAAGGATTTCTCGAAGATCTCCCAACCTTTATGCCGCCTCCTACAAAAAGATGCACCTTTCGACTTCACCAAGGAATGCACGGCAGCTTTCCAACTCCTCAAGGACATGCTAACCACGGCACCCATCATTGTGCCACCAGATTGGAGTCTTCCGTTCGAGCTAATGTGTGATGCATCCGACTATGCGTTAGGGGCTGTTTTAGGCCAAAGGAAGGACAAGAAGCCGCATGTCATCTACTACGCATCTCGGACGTTGAATGACGCTCAATTGAACTATTCAACTACTGAAAAAGAACTTCTTGCCATTGTCTTTGCTTTAGATAAATTTCGATCATATTTACTTGGTACTAAGGTTATTATTTTCACTGATCATGCAGCTTTAAAGTACTTGTTCACGAAGAAGGAAGCCAAACCACGGTTAATTCGATGGATGCTACTTCTTCAAGAGTTTGACATCGAAATCAAGGACAAAAAGGGAAGTGAAAATGTGGTGGCTGACCACCTAAGCCGCATGATACATGAGGAGGAGCCGTACCCTATTGTAGAAACATTCCCTGACGAGCAATTGTTATCCATTAAGGTAAGTGAGCCTTGGTATGCGGATTTGGTAAATTATTTGGTGACTAAACAAGTTCCTACCACTTTAACTAGAAACCAACGTGATAAATTGAAAAAAGACGCTAGGTTTTATGTTTGGGATGATCCATACTTGTGGAAATATTGCTCGGATCAGATTATACGTAAGTGTGTGCATGACATGGAATTCACTTCTATTTTAACATTTTGTCACACTTATGCATGTGGGGGACACTTTGGGACACAACGCACAACCCTTAAGGTTTTAGAATGTGGATTCTATTGGCCAACTTTATTTAAGGATGCTAGAAACTTTTGTATGTCTTGTGATCGTTGCCAAAGAATGGGCAACATTAGTGCAAAGGATCAAATGCCGCAAAATGTTATTCTCCCGGTTGAAATTTTTGATGTTTGGGGTATTGATTTTATGGGTCCTTTTCCTTCCTCACATGGTTTCTTGTATATCTTACTTGCTGTGGATTATGTATCGAAATGGGTGGAAGCAAAAGCCACCCGAACTAATGATTCTCGAGTGGTTGCAGATTTCATTAGAACTAACCTATTTGCAAGGTTTGGAATGCCACGAGTGATCATAAGTGATGGAGGATCTCACTTTTGCAATCGAACCATTGAGGCTTTGCTCAAGAAGTACAACGTCACGCATAAGGTTTCAACACCTTATCATCCTCAGACCAATGGGCAAGCCGAGGTTTCAAATAGGGAGATTAAGCAGATTCTAGAAAAAACCGTGGGCCCTACAAGGAAGGATTGGAGTGTACGGTTGGAGGATGCGTTGTGGGCATATCGCACGGCTTACAAGACCCCCCTGGGCATGTCCCCATTTCGGCTCATTTATGGCAAACCATGCCATCTTCCCGTGGAATTGGAGCACAAGGCGCATTGGGCCATCAAGACATTCAACATGGACATTGATGCGGCTGGACTTCACAGGAAGCTCCAATTGAATGAATTAGAAGAGATTAGGAACGAGGCGTATGACAACGCTCGAATTTACAAGGAAAAGACAAAGGCTTTTCATGATAAGATGATTCGAGGCAAATCATTCTCCATTGGGCAGAAAGTGCTACTCTTTAATTCCCGCCTTCGCTTGTTTCCTGGTAAGTTGCGTTCTAAGTGGGTTGGCCCGTTTGTTATTACTAATGTTTTTCCTTATGGTGCAGTCCAAGTTCAAAGCTTGAAAACAGGACAAGAGTTCACGGTGAATGGCCATCGATTAAAGCCCTACTACGAGAACTTCGAGGAGCATGTGGTGGATGATGTACCCCTCCATGCCGTGGGTACTACTAGTGAAGCTTAGCATGGCGTATTCGTCCGGCTGGAAGACGTTAAAGCAAGCGCTTCTTGGGAGGCAACCCATGTATTCGACAAGGAGAAGATGGAACTTCCATTCCAAACCCAGATTTGCGTTTCTAAACCCTTCTCCTTGCTGTTTATTTTCTCATGCTTAGTTGCTTATCATTTGTTTGCTTTTATGTGAGTCTTTGTGTGAAACATTGAGGACAATGTTTGATTTAAGTGTGGGGGGGTAAACAAGTGTTTTTTATGCAAAATTCGTGGGATTCTATCACCTATCACTTCTAATGTTGTTTCTCACTGTTTTTAGGTGTTTTTTTTAATGCATTTTGAGCTATTTTGGTGTGTGTTGAAGTAAAAATCCGAAAATTTGAAAAAAAAATTGAAAAAAGTGTTTTGAAAAAGCCAAAAAGAGTTGTTTTTGTGTGTTTGTTTGTGTCTTAGGGTACCTTCCAACACAATGATGAGGATTTGGTTTTTAATGCATGACTGTTAAAGAGAGTTACAAACAATGATGGACGTTTGATTTGCTCCTTGGTTTATGCTTGGTTGTAGTTATAGTTTGCGAATTCACATGTAATCACAAAGGATAAAATCAGTTTTTGTAACATGCTTGAAGGAAGGAACTCAAACAAACGCTACATCCCTGAGAGACTTGAGCCTAAACGTTTATTTGGAGAGTTATTAATCTGTGCATTCTTGTTTTCTAAAAGTCGTTGCATGATCTCATTATTCTTTGCTTGGTTGCTACTTAGAATGCGTTTCATCACTATAGTTCCAAATACTAGAACTCATACCCGTTTTATTCAAAGCATGAAATTGATTAGCATAACAAATAACAAGATGAAGTTGTGTAGTAGTCACCACCATAGCCAAATAGCCGAATCCACCCTTGTCACTTGTATTGTAGGTTTAAACCCCTTTGAGCCTTATTTAGCCTATTTTCTTGTTAACCACATCATCCTTACCTAGCCTAGAATAGGACTTCCCATACCTTTGTTCTTAAAGTATAGTGGAGCATAATGTAGAAGGAATTCCTTTTGAGTGACATTTGTGCAGAAAACGAGTGTGGGGGAAGGGATTTTGTGAGTGTGTGTGTGCCAATGTCTTAAAAGGGGCACGAGAAAAGAAAGAAAAAAAAAACGAAAAGAAAAAAAAATTGTGAAAAAGAAGAAAAAAGAAGAAGAAAAGAAAGAAAAAGAGTGAAAATAAGTGAGAATGAAATCACAAGTGTTGATTGTTGAAGAAATGGTCCAAAAAGTTTGAATATGGCCCTAAGTTTTGTGTGATTCCCCCTTGGGTGATCAAAGTTGACTTCCGCGTTATAAAGGGAATTCTAAGTGCCTAATTCAATACTTTGCTCACTATTGCTTTAAGAATGTTTGTTATCCTTTACCTTTCGTTGTTAGCCAATACCCTAGCCTCGTTACAACCCTTTGACTTCTATCTTGATTGTTATGTGTTTCAATATGTGGAGTTTAAAGTGGGTTTGGAGCATATGGTATCCCTGGTTCTCGTATCTAGGTAGTAGCATTCCATTCATGAGATCATATACATACATGTTAATAATTCCAGAAAATGCTTTTCTTGTTCTAACATATGTGAGTGTTCGTCTACATGTTTACATCAATCTTCTCACATATACCTAGTGTAGGGAGTGTAGTTAGAAAATCTGTGTGAAAATTGAGAGTACACCTAGTAAGGAATTGAGGGAATTCTCTAAGGCATGTTACTACATTCAAAATGTTGTTTAATTGATTAAATGCGAGCTAGTGAATGGTGACTATGATTAAGTATGCTTGAGGGTAAGGATTGCTTAAATCTATGTGAGTAGTGATCTTTAACATGTTATGTTTCATTGGAAATCCCTGAGGCAACGTTGGAAGGTTTAGAGTTATGTTTTGTTTCTTTTGTTTATTTGTTTTGCTCGAGGACTAGCAAAAGATAAGTGTGGCGGAATTTGATAGGAGCATATTTAGGTGACTTAACTAGCTTATTCTTGTGCATTTGTGCTATTATTTCTTAGTTAATGTCGTATTACAACTCAATTTCGTGTGTTTGTAGGTCCTATGGGTTAAAGTATCAAGAAAGTGCATTTTGGTGCATTTTGGAGCTATTTTGGACACTAGGTGGTGAGCTTGCATGTGGGCTAACATGGATGGACGAATTTGGACTTCAAGAAGGTGGAAATGTGATAAGAAGAGGAAGGAACTAAGCTAAGGACAAAGTGGATAAGGAAAGTGCAAGAAAAGAGGAAACATTATCCAAAACCTTATCCAACCTTATCCAACATTATCCAAAACCTTATCTAACATTATCCAATTATCCAAAACATTATCCAAACCTTATCTCATCTTATCCTATCCAAACCTTATCATGTCTTACTCCTAATTACATGGGGACCTAAATGGATCATTCTAGAACCTATTTCTAGAAGCATCCTAGTCTAGAAGGCCCAAATCTGCCACAAAACCTATTCTTTCTAGAAACCCTAGAAAAGTGGCGCCCAAACCTTTCTAGAAGGCTTTACCTTGCCTTGCAAGGCAAGCTACCCTCTCCCCTAAATCAGCCGCACCTTCCTAGGCCCAATCCCTTTGGGATTCTGAATTCCAAGGCCTAATCCTTGTGGATTTGGGTATACAAATCAGTTTATAGAACTATGTGGGCCAAAACCTTCTCCTAAGTGGATTTGAATCACCATGGCCGAATTCTAGGGCCCTAATCCACCAAACCTGCTAAGTAAACCCTAATCTAATAAACCCTAGGACTATATAAACATATTTTCAGCCACAAATTCGTACCACCCCCTTATGCTATTCAGAAACCCTTGTGCCGCACCTCCATTCCCCATTCTTGACCTCCATAGACCTCCCTCCACATCCATACACCTCTGCCGCACCCTTCCCCACCATAATCAACCATCCTCCATCCCTCCAAACTAGAAAACACCATCCAAAACCACCAATTCCATCACCCACACTTTGTGCCGCAACAAGGAGGAGGAAGAGGAGCCAATCTGTGCATCAAATCCATCTTGGAATTGCTGAACGTATAGGTGTATTCTTTCTTATGATTTCAATGTTTAAATTCAATACTTTTTGTTGTGCAAGCATGAGGAACTAATCCCCCCTTTGGCTAGGGGGGAAATTCGAAACCATGGTTGTATTTGCATGATGATTTGATTACTTTCAGTTATGATTTCATGAATGATGAATTCAATTTACTTATCTATTTTAATTAAAACTTGCTTATGTATATGAATTGAGAGTGCACGCTTGATTTGCATGCATAAACATGATGCTAGGGTATGAGGGAACTTCACCTAATCGTTGGGAACTTATATTCATGAGTAGTTAAGATTGTTGGTCACAATTATGATAAGTGAATTCTTGGCATAAGTATCATGCGCTTTCATAGTTACGAATGCCTCGTCAACACCTATGATTTCCATAGAACCTAATGATCTTTGATTGTCTTTCTATCATGCGCTTTCATATAGAAAACCTTTAAGGAATAATTTGATTGCAATGCGCTAATTCCATTCAATTCAATGACCTAAGGGAAATCTGAGAGTTAATTTAAGCGTACCTAATTAACTTGGGGTGTTGAGGTTCATAAATTCATCGAATAAGCAACTGGAGATTATTTTGTATGCAAGTATGCCATGTGTGGAGAAAAACCTCCTAGCCATCTCACCATCCATTTAATTCCACCAATTTCGTCAGAATCTGCCTATTTTACATATTTGTTTTGTTTGTTTGATTTTCGTCAAAAACCAAATCCCCAAGTGTCTTAGAGTGTCTAATTAGTTAGAATATGTTTTAGATTGTGTTTTTGAGTGTTTTGATTCAAGTTGTTACCCAAATTCGTCCAAATTAGTGAAAGTGCTCAAAACTGCCCAGAAAGTGTTTTTAAGGCAGTTTTGAGTGTTTTGGGGCTGTTTTGAGTCTTTTGGTTTGTTTTAGTGTTTTTATTGTTTAGTTTTGCATTCTTTGAGTCTAGTTTAGTGTTTTAACCTTTGTTTTACGTTTTTGAGTCAGTTTCCAAGTGATTTAGCAATCCCTCCTAATCCCCGGTTTAGAACGATCCCTACTTATTTATATGCTACAATTGTCAAAAGAGGGTTAATTTGTGTGTTAAGTTAATTTTCGCATCAGTGCATGTGGGTTAATTAATGAAGGAAATGCATGTGCAATGACAATGTGTTAGAATGGATGTGTGTTATGCATGTTAAGTGATAAGTGATAAGTGATGATGATAAGTGATAAGTGATAAGTGATGATGATAAGTGATAAGTGATTATGATAAGTGATGATGATAAGTGATTATGATAAGTGATGATGATAAGTGATAAGTGATAAGTGATGAGTGATATGATATGTGGTTATGATATGATAAGTGGTGATGATAAGTAATGATATGTGGGAGTGTGGCTGAAATGAAGGAGTGGAATGTTGGAATGTTATGCACGGCTAAGGAAATTGGAAAGGTTTAAATGTCCTAAAACTAAAGGGAACAAGGTTCCAACACTTTGGTCTTCAATTAGGTCTTCAATTTCGTCCAACACCTTGGGGCCAAGCATAAGCTATCCATCCTTAGCCCAAAAGTGCTCCAAAAGTCTCCAAAATGCATCTTTTTGCTCCTTTAGCCCTTTGGACCTACAAACACACGAAAATAGCTTAAAGTACTAAAATAACTAAAGAAACATAACGTAAATGCACGAGAACAAGCCATTTAAGTCGCATGAATATGCTCCTATCAGCCTTGTTCCCTATTTTAACTACTTAAACACCTTCCTTTTTCATACCAATCTCAGCCATAACTCACATACCCTTTTATATTCCTAAATCCTTGCCTAAATTCAGAAATAAATGACATTCCCTTTCTCTCTAACCTTTGCCGCAAGTCACTTTCATATTCCTTTCAATTTCTGATTTTGTGTTTCCTATTCTTCAAAGATTTAGAATTAATTCCTTTCCTAAACTAAGTAATAAAGCCTTTAGGTCTTTTCTTCCTCTATAAAAACACAATCTGCCGCACATATTGGAGATTATAGACAGCCATACACATCCATACGAATTTTCTCTCATTCTCCCCATTCATTCAGCCATCATCCACCCCCTACCACCATCTAACCTATCCATCCATCACCATAATTCATACCCAAACACCCTTGTGCCGCAACAAAGAAGGAGAAAGAAGAGAGGAGAAGCCTTGGACGTTTTGGCCATTCAAGCTTGGATTGTTGGAGCGTTTCTAGGTGTATTCAATCTTTGTTTTCAATGTTTAATTTATATTCTCTTTGTTTTGTTGTAAACATGAGGAACTAATTTTGTTTTGGCTAGGGGAGACTTTGAAACCATGATTATATTTGCAATATGAATTGATTAATTCCAGTTGTGATTTCATAAATTGTGAATGCAATTTACTTAACCGTTTGATGGATAACTTATTCTTGTTTGTTGATTAAGGGTGCACACTTAATTTGCATGCTTGAATTTGGTGCTAGAATATAAGGGAGTTTCACATAATCGTTACAAACTTATATTCACAAGTAGTTAAGGTTGTTTTCACAATCATGTTAAGTAAATTCCTAGCATGAGTATCATGATGTCATAGTTACAATTGCTTTGTCAATACTTATGATTTTCATAGAACGTAATGATCTTTGATTGTATCTCTATTATGATGTCATGTAGGGGACTTTTGAAGAATGGTTTGGGTTGTCGTATGATGTCATCCAATCCAATAACTTAAGGACAATCTGAGGGTTAATTAGTGATGTCACGATTAATCTGGGGTGTTGAGGTTCATGGTTTATCGAAAAGCAACTGGAAATCAATTTGTATGCAAGTGTGTCATGTGTGGAGAAGGACCCTCTAGCTAGCTAATCACCCATCCATATACCCAAATTCGTTCATAACTTTGTCTAGTTTAGTTTCTGTTTTGTTTTAATTCAAATTCGTCAAAACCAAAACCCCCCTTTGTTTTAAGTGTCTATTAGATTAGAATCTGAGCTATTGTGTGTTTTTAAGTGTTTTGAGTCAAAACTAATTCAATTTTCGTCCAAAGTAAGTCCTAGAGTCTAGTTTGAGTCTTTTGAGTTTATTTTGAGTCATATAGGTTTAGTTAAGAGTCTTGAGTTTGTTTAAGTGTTTTTAATTATATTTTTGTATCTTTGAGTCAGTTTTCATTAGATTAGCAATCCCTCCTAATCCCCGGCCTAGAACGATCCCTACTTATATCTATACTACAATTGTCAAAAAGAGGGTTTAATTTGTGTGCTATTATATATCACATCAATAAGTGTGACAAAAAGTTAAAATTGAATTAAACTCCGTTTCATGAACACACCTACGTAGAATCTGATCAGGGCAATATTTCCACAAATATGGGTCATCCCACACATAAAAACGTGCATCCTTTTTAAGTTTATCACTTTGGTGCTTGTTTAGGGTGCTTGGAACTTGTTTAGACACTAAATAGTTCACTAAATCGGCATACCATGGTGCATTTACCTCGATGGACAGCAACTGCTCTTTTGGGAATGTCTCTGGGATAAGCATGGCATCATCCTCATGCACCATATGGCTCAAGTGATCAGCCACCACGTTTTCACTTCCTTTCTTGTCCCGGATTTCGATATCGAACTCTTGAAGGAGAAGCATCCAACGAATAAGCCTTGGTTTGGCCTCCTTCTTCGTAAGTAAGTACTTCAACGCTGCATGATCAGAGTAGATTATAACTTTAGTACCAAGTAAGTAAGAACGAAACTTATCTAAAGCGAAAACAACAGCTAGAAGTTCTTTTTCCGTTGTGGAGTAGTTCAATTGCGCATCATTTAGGGTCCGAGATGCATAGTATATGACAGGCGGCTGCTTGTTCTTCCTTTGGCCTAAAACAGCTCCCAATGCATAATCTGAGGCATCACACATAAGCTCAAAAGGAATGCTCCAATCTGGTGGAACTATGATAGGGGCCGAAGTAAGCATCTCCTTTAGGTGTTTGAAGGCCTTCTCACATTCTTCGTCGAACTTCAATGGTACATCCTTTTGGAGAAGTCGGCATAGGGGTTGGGAAATCTTAGAAAAGCCTTTGATGAATCGCCTATAAAATCCTGCATGTCCAAGAAAAGAACAAACCTCTCTAACCGAAGTAGGAGAGGATAAGTAGCGTACTGATGCGAAAATTAGCTTAACACACAAATTAACCCTCTTTTGACAATTGTAGCATATAAATAAGTAGGGATCGTTCTTAAACCGTGGATTAGGAGGAATTGCTAAACACTTTTAACTGACTCAAATAAATAAAACAAAGCTTTTAAACACTTAACTCAACTCAAAAGACGCAAAACAAGTTCACAAGACTCACAATGAGCTGAAAACACTCAAAACTGCCTAAAAACACAAACTGGGCAGATTTGACTCTAAACACAAAAGTGGACGAAAATTGGTTCTAACTTGACTCAAAACACTTGAAAACACAATCTAACACATATTCTAACTATTTAGACACTCTAAAACAAATGGGGACTTGGTTTTGGACGAAAATAAACAAAACAAAACAAGAAATTAAACTAGGCAGATTTGGGCGAAATTGATAGAATTAAGTGGATGGTGAGATGGCTAGGAGGTTCTTCTCCACACATGGCATACTTGCATATAACACAATCTTCAGTTGCTTATTCAATGAATTATGAACCTCTACATCCCAAGTTAATTAGGTACGCTTAAATTAACTCTCAGATTTCCCTTAGGTCATTGAATTGAATGGAATTAGCGCATTGCAATCAAATTATTCCTTAAAAGTTTTCTATATGAAAGCGCATAATAGAAAGACAATCAAAGATCATTAGGTTCTATGGAAATCATAGGTGTTGACGAGGCATTCGTAACTATGAAAGCGCATGATACTTATGCCAAGAATTTACTTAACATAATTGTGACCAACAATCTTAACTACTCATGAATATAAGTTCCCAACGATTAGGTGAAGTTTCCTTATACCCTAGCATCATATTTATGCATGCAAATTAAGTGTGCACTCTCAATTCATTTACATAAACAAGTTTTAATTAAAACAAATAAGTAAATTGAATTCATCATTCATGAAATCACAACTGAAAGTAATCAAATCATCATGCAAATATAACCATGGTTTCGAAATTCCCCCTAGCCAAAGGGGGATTAGTTCCTCATGCTTGCAAAACAAAGATTATTGAATTTAAACATTGAAATCATAAGAAATATTACACCTAAACGCTTCAGCAATTCCAACATGGATTTGATGCACGGCTTGGCTCCTCTTCCTCCTGCTTGCTGCGGCACAAGGTATGTGTGGTGGAATTGGGGGTTTTGGATGGTGTTTTCTTGTTTAGAGGGATGGACGATGGTTGATTATGGTGGTAGGGTTGCGGCAGATGTGTATGGAGGTGTATGGAGGTGTATGGAGGTTGAAGAATGGAGAATGGAGGTTGCGGCACAAGGGTTCTGAATAGCATAAAGGGGTGTACGAATTTTTGGCTGAATTTATGTTTATATAGTCCTAGGGTTAAGTAGATTAGGGTTAGACTTAACAGATTTTATGGATTAGGGTCCTAGAATTCGGCAATAGGTGATCAAATCCACCTAGGAGGGGGTTTGGCCCACTTAGTTTCATAATAGGCTTGTGTAACCCAAATCCAAAAGGGATTAGGCCCTAGAAATCAGAATCCAAAGGGAATTAGGCCTAGGGAGGTGCGGCACAAGTGAGGGAAAGGGTGGATTGGCTTGCAAGGCAAGGCAAGGCCTTCTAGAAGGGTTTGGTGCGCCACTTTTGTAGGGTTTCTAGAAAGAATGGGTTTTGTGGTTGATTTGGGCCTTCTAGAAGAGGATTCTTCTAGAAATAGGTTCTAGAATTTATCTATTTAGGTCCCCCTGCAATTAGGATTAAGACATGATAAGGTTTGGATAGGATAAGATGAGATAAGGTTTGGATAAATGTTTTGGATAATGTTGGATAAGGTTAGATAAGGTTTTGGATAATGTTTCCTCTTTTGATCTACTTCCTTATCCACTTTGTCTTGAGCTTAGTTCCTTCCTCTTCTCATCATATTTCTAGCCTCTTGAACTCCAAATTCGTCCATCCATGTTGGCCCATATGCAAGCTATCCACATAGTGCCCAAAACTGCTCTAAAATACATCAAAATGCACTTTCTTGGTACTTTAACCCTTTGGACCTACAAACACACGAAATTGAGTTGTAATGCGACATTAACTAAAATATAATAGCACAAATGCACAAGAATAAGCTAGCTAAGTCGCCTAAATATGCTCCTGTCAAATTCCCCCATACTTATCTTTTGCTAGTCCTCGAGCAAAACAAACAACAAAAAGTAACAAAACAAGCAATCTAAACCTTCCAACGTTCGCCTCAGGGATTTCCAATGAGACATAACATGTCAAAGATCACCACTCACATAGATTTAAGCAATCCTTACCCTCGAGCATACTTAATCATAGTCACCATTCACTAGCTCGCATTTAATCAATTAAAACAACATTTTGAATGTAGTAACTTGCCTTAGAGAATTCCCTCAATTCCTTACTAGATGTACTCTCGATTTTCACACAGATTTTCTGACTACACTCCCTACACTAGGTATATGTGAGAAGATTGATGTAACATGTAGACGAACACTCACATATGTTATCACAAGGAAAGCATTTTCTGGAATTATTAACATGTATATATATGATCTCATGAATGGAATGCCACTACTTAGACGCGAGAACCAGGGATACCATATGCTCAAACCCATTTTAAACTCCATATATTGAAACACATAACAATCAAGATGGAAGTCAAAGGGTTGTAACGGGGCTAGGGTATTGGCTAACAAAGAAAGGTAAGAGGAAACAACCGCTCTTAAAGCAATAGTGAGCAAATTAATGAATTAGGCACTTAGAATTCCCTTTAGAATGCAGAAGTCAACTTTGAACACCCAAGGGGGAATCCCACAAAACTTAGGGCCATATTCAAACTTTTTGGACCCTTTCTTCAACAATCAAACTTGTGAGTTCATTCTCACTTATTTTCACTCCTTTTCTTTCTTTTCTTCTCTTTTTCTTCTTTTTCACACTTTTTTTCCGTTTTTTTTTTTCTTCTTTTTTTCGTGCCTCCTTTAAGACTTTGGCACACACACACTCACAAAATCCCTTCCCCCACACTTGTTTTCTGCCCAAATGTCACTCAAAAGGAATTCCTTCTAAGTTACGCTCCACTATACTTCAAGAACAAGGGTATGGAAAGTCCTACTCTAGGCTAGGTAAGGATGACGTGGTTAACAAGAAAATAGGCTAAATAAGGCTCAAAGGGGTTTAAACCTACAATACAAATGACAAGGGTGGATTCGGCTATTTGGCTATGGTGGTGACTACTACACAACTTCATCTTGTTAATTGTTATGCTAATCAATTTCATGCTTTGAATAAAACGGGTATGAGTTCTAGTATTTGGGACTATAGTGATGAAACGCATTCTAAGTAGCAACCAAGCAAAGAGTAATGAGATCATGCAACGACTTTAGAAAACAAGAATGCACAGATTAATAACTCTCCAAATAAACGTTTAGGCTCAAGTCTCTCAGGGATGTAGCGTTTGTTTGAGTTCCTTCCTTCAAGTATGTTACAAAAACTGATTTTATCCTTTGTGATTACATGTGAATTCGTAAACTATAACTACAACCAAGCATAAACCAAGGAGCAAATCAAACTTCCATCATTGTTTGTAACTCTCTTTAACAGTCATGCATTAAAAACCAAATCCTCATCATTGTGTTGGAAGGTACCCTAAGACACGAACAAACACACAAAACAACTCTTTTTTTTTGCTTTTTCAAAACACTTTTTTCGATTTTTTTTTTCAAATTTCTGGATTTTTACTTCAACACACACCAAAACAGCTCAAAATGCATTAAAAACACTTAAAGACAGTGAGAAACAACATTAGAAGTGATAGGTGATAGAATCCCACGAATTTTGCATAAAAACACATGTTTACCCCCCCCCCCAACACTTAAATCAAACGTTGTCCTCAATGTTTCACATAAAGACTCGCAGAAAAGCAAACAAATAATAAACAACTAAGCATGATAAAATAAACAGCAAGGAGAAGGGTTTAGAAACACAAATCTGGGTTTGGAGTGGAAGTTCCATCTTCTCCTTGTCGAATACATGGGTTGCCTCCCAAGAAGTGCTTGCTTTAACGTCTTCCAGCCAGACGAATATGCCATGCTGAGCTTCATTAGTACCCACAGCATGGAGGGGTACATCATCCACAACATGCTCCTTGAAATTCTCATAGTACGGCTCTATGAATGGAAGGGGATAGTGATCCTCCTTGATTGTGGTGTTTTGGTTCCTAAAGTCCATGTAAATGCTCCCACCACCTTGTGATGTGAAATATTCTAACACTCAAATTAAAACCCTATGATTGTAGTATATGAAAGTAGGGATCGTTTTAGGCTGGGGATTAGAAGGGATGCTAATCAACACAATTAAGACTCAAAAAAACACTAAAATAGACTCTATAGACTCTAAACTAACTTAAAACACTCAAAACAGCAACAAACACTTAAAAAGACTCAATTTTAGACCTAACAAGTGTTTTGGACGAAAATAAACCTTAACTTGACTCAAAAGACTCAAAGAAAACAGATTTTGACTCAAATAACAAGACTAAATGAAAGGGGGATTGTTTTTGACGAATTTAAAACTTAAAACAAAAACTTTGTAGAAAATACTTTGGAAAAACGAATTTAAGTGAATTAAATGAGTGAAAGGCTAGTTAGAGGGTCCTTCTCCACACATGATATATGCATATAAACCAATTTCCAGTTATTTTTCCTTTAGACTATGAATGACAACACCCCAAGTTAGTTGCATCGCACAACTAACCATCAGATTTTCCTTATTTCATTGAATTAGATGGAATACGCATCTAAACCAAATTATCTTTCTCAAGTTCCCTATATGAAACGCATGATAGAGATACATTTCAAAAGTCATTAAGTTCTATGAAAATCATAAGCATTAACAAGGCATTCATCACTATGAAACGCATGAGACTCATACCAAGGATTTACTTAACACGATTGTGACTAGCAACCTCCACTACTTGTGAATATAAGTGAATAACTCTTACGTGAAACCCCTTATACTCTAGCATCAAATTCATGCATGCAAATTAAGTGTCGACCCCCAACCCACATACATAAACAAGTTTTAATAACTTAGATAAGAAAATCACATTCATTCCTTAAGAAACAATAACTGGACGTAATCAATTCGTATAAAACATATAATCATGGCTTCGAATTCACCTCTAACTAAAAAGAAGTTAGTTCCACATGTTCGCAAAACAAAGATAATTAAATTTAAACATTAAAAACAAAGATAGAATACACCTAGAAACACTCCAGGTGGCTCCTCCTTCTTTCCTTGCTGCCAATGATGTGAGAATTATACGCACACAAATTAAACCCTCTTTTTATCAATTGTAGTGAAGAATGTAAGTAGGGATCGTTCTGGACCGGGGATTAGGAGGGATTGTTAATCACTTGGATTTGACTCAAAAACGTAAAAACACAATATAAAACACCAAACTAGACCCAAAGAATGCAAAACTAAAGTTTAAAACACTAAGACAAACCAAAAGACTCAAAACAGCAAGAAAACACTCAAAACTGCCTTAAAACTACTTTCTGAGCAGTTTTGAGCACTAGAGAAGAATTTGGACGAAGCATTCCCCCCAAGTTCCCTACATGAATTGCATAATAGAGATACAAGCAAGAATCATTAAGTTCTTTGAAAACCATAAGCATTGACGAAGCACTCGTTACTATGAATTGCATGAAACTTATGCCAAGAATTTACTTAACGCAATTGAGATCATCAACTTTTACTACTTGTGAATATAAGTTTGTAACGATTAGGTGAAACTTCCTAGGGCATTAGATTTACGCATGATAATTAAGCGTGCACTCTCAACCAACACACACAAATCAGTTTAATTCAAATAGATAAGTAAATTGAATTCAGAACTTATGAAACGCAATTAGAGGTAATCAAATCATATAGCAAGCATGATCATGGTTTCGAATCCCCCCTAGCCAAGGGGGGTTTAGTTCCTCATACGTACAAGACAAAGAGAAATAAGTTTAACCATTGAAATCAAAGGAGAGGAAACACCTAAAAATTCCAGCAACTCGAACTTGAATTGCATGCACGTCCAAGCCCTCTTCTCCTCCTCTTTGTTGCGGCACAAGGTCTATGGTGGGTTTGTGGATGATTTAGGTATGTATGGTGGTGGTGTATGGAGGTTGGGATGGAGGTGTGGAAGTAGGGGAATGGTGTATGGTTGGTTGTAAGGTCACGGCAAGGGTGAATTTCTGAATGCATGTATGAAAGTTGTGTGAAGGGGTGGTGGTGATTAAATGGCACGGTAAGGCTGTTTATATAGGCTAGTTTGGCACACTTAGTGAAGGAAAAGGATTGCCTAATCCCATTGTAAAAAGGTTAACTCAAGGCAGAAATCAAGTGGGATAGGGAATAAGAATGTCGGCTAGGAATTAGGGAGTTCTAGAAGGCTAGGTGCGGCACACATGTAGGGCTAGGATTAGGTGTTCTAGAAACTGTGTTTAAGGCATATTTCCTAATCCTAAAGGGCCTAGGACATGTGATATAGGAGTAGGAAAAGGATTGTGATTCCTAAATGATAGGAGCATATTTAGGCAACTTACTTAGCTTGTTTTCGTGCATTTATGTTATTAATTCATAGTTGTTTTAGTCTTTTAAAGTATTTTCGTGTGTTTTTAGGTTCTAATGGCAAAAGGAGCAATAAAGTGCATTTTGAGGCTATTTGGAGCATTTTTGGGTATGGATTGGATAGCTTAACCATGGAGCAAAGAGGATGGACGAAATTGAAGACAAGAAGAGCTAGGAAAGGCTACAAATCTGGTGGAAGAAGTTCTACTCTAATGAAGATAACGAAGAAGCAAGAAACAAGGAACCTTATCCAACCTTATCCAAACCTTATCTTATCCTATCCTAGAAACCTTATCCTATCCTAACTCTAACATTATCCTATCCTATCCTATCCAAATCAGATTGGGACCTAAACCTAGCTACTTAGGGAGAATCAATTACACATTTAAACACCTATTTCAGTTTCTAGAAGACTCATCCATACCATTGCCGCAAATCACCATTCCTTGTAGGTTTAGGAATCACAATCCTTTTCCTACTCCTATATCACATGTCCTAGGCCCTTTAGGTTTAGGAATCTGTCCTAAACCTTCTATTCTAGAAACCTTATCTCATCCCTACATGTGTGCCGCACCTTCCCTTCTAGAATCCCTAAATCCTAGCCGAAATTCCTATTCCAAATCCCACTTGATTTCTGCCTTGAGTTAACCTTTTTACAATGGGATTAGGCAATCCTTTTCCTTCACTAAGTGTGCCAAACTAGCCTATATAAACAGCCTTGCCGTGCCATTTAATCACCACCACCCTTCACACAACAATCATTCATTCATAAACACAACCATCCTTTGCCGTGACCTTACAACCACCCATTCATCATTCCCCTACTTCCACACCTCCATCCCAACCTCCATACACCACCATAGACCCTTTGCCGTGACTTAGCAAGGAGGAGGAGAAGGAAGACCAAGCCTTGGGCATTTATGCATTCGAGTTGGAGTGTTGGACGTTTCTAGGTGTAATCTATCCTTTATTGTTAATGTTTAAATCTATGTTGCTTTGTTTTGTCATGAACATGAGAGGCTAAACTCGTTTTAGCCTAGGGATGCTTTGAAACCATGATTACATTTATAATATGAGTTGATTAAGTCCAGTTGTGATTTCATAAATTGTGAACGCAATTTACTTAACCGTTTGATGGATAACTTATTCTTGTATGTTTATTAGGGAGGCCTACTTAATTTGCATGCTTGAATTTGGGGCTAGAATATTAGGGTGTTTCACATAATCGTCACAAACTAATATTCACAAGTAGTTAAGGTTGTTTTCACAATCATGTTAAGTAAATTCTTGGCATAAGTTTCATGCAATTCATAGTAACGAGTGCTTCGTCAATGCTTATGGTTTTCAAAGAACTTAATGATTCTTGCTTGTATCTCTATTATGCAATTCATGTAGGGAACTTGTGGGGAATGCTTTGAGTTGTCATATGCAATCATCCAATTCAATAACGTGAGGAAAATTTGAGGGTTAATTAGTGCAATTCACGGTTAATCTGGGGTGTTGAGGTTCATGGTTTATCGGAAAAGCAACTGGAAATCAATTTATGTTAGAAAGTATCATGTGTGGAGAAGTATCCCTTGGCTATCCCATCATCCATTAGTTTTTCTTATTTTCGTCCAAAATCTGTTTTAAAGTTTTAAGTCACTTGTTTTCTTTTAAATTCGTCCAAAATCAAAACCCCCTTTCTTATTTGTTCCAAATCTGTCCAAAAGAGTCTTTTTGAGTCTTTAGAGTCAAAACCAAGTGTATTTTCGTCCAAATTAAGTCCTAGAGTCTAAATTGAGTCTTTTTGGTTGTTTTGAGTTGTTTTGAGTCTTTAAAGTTTGTTTTGAGTCATATAAGTTAGTAAGAGTCTTGTGAGTCTATTTAAAGTGTTTTAAAACATATTTTTACATCTTTGAGTAAATTTTCATTAGATTAGCAATCCCTCCTAATCCCCGGCCTAGAACGATCCCTACTTATATCTATACTACAATTGTCAAAAAGAGGGTTTAATTTGAGTGCTATCTTTTATCACATCATTAAACCTACAAGGAATGGTGATTTGCGGCATTGGTATGGATGAGTCTTCTAGAAACTGAAATAGGTGTTTAAATGTGTAATTGATTCTCCCTAAGTAGCTAGGTTTAGGTCCCAATCTGATTTGGATAGGATAGGATAAGATAATGTTAGAGTTAGGATAGGATAAGGTTTCTAGGATAGGATAAGATTTCTAGGATAGGATAAGATAAGGTTTGGATAAGGTTGGATAAGGTTCCTTGTTTCTTGCTTCTTCCTTATCTTCATTGGAGTAGAACTTCTTCCACCAGATTTGTAGCCTTTCCTAGCTCTTCTTGTCTTCAATTTCGTCCATCCTCTTTGCTCCATTGTTAAGCTATCCAATCCATGCCCAAAAATGCTCCAAATAGCCTCAAAATGCATCCTTTTGCATACTTTGCCCTTAAATCCTGAAAATACATAAAACTAGCTTAAAAGACTACTTTACTAAGGAAAAACACTATAAATGCACAAGAACAAGCTAAACTAAGGTGCATAAATATGCCCCTATCAAATTCCCCCACACTTAGCTTTTGCTAGTCCTCGAGCAAAACAAAATAACCAAAACGAATAAAACACATTCTAGACCTTCCAACATGTACCTCAGGGATTTCCAACGAACATGACACATTAGAGAACATCATTCCCACGGTTTTTAGCTTTCTTTATACTTCAACCAACACTTAATCATAGTTACTACTTACTAGTTCACATATAATCAATTAAAACAATGTTTTGAATGTAGTAACATGCCTTAGAGAATTCCCTCAATTCCTCACTAGAATGCACTCTATTTTCACACAGATTTTCTAACTTCACACCCTACACTAGTTATATGTGAGAAGATTGATGTAAATATGAAGACTAACACTCACATATGTTATATCAAAGAAAGCATTTTCTGGATTTACGACAATGACATGAATATGATCTCATGAATGGAATGCTACTACTTAGAACGAGAACCAGTGATTCCATATGCTCATACCAAATTCAAAACTCCACATATTGAACACATAACGTCAAGATAGAAGTCGAGGGTTGTAACGAGGCTAAGGTATTGGCTAACAAAGAAAGGTAAGGATAAACAAAAGTTCATAAAGCAATAGTAAGCAAAGTAATGAATTTGACACTTAAACTCTCTTCAAATGGCCGAAATCAATTTGTACACACAAGGGAAGATTCATGCAACATTTAGGGTCAATTTCACTCTTTTGGACCCTTCCTTCAACAACCAACACTTGTGAGTTCATTCTCACTTATTTTTCAACTCTTTTTCTTTCTTTTGAACACTTTTCTATTTTCTTTTGATTTTTCCACGAATTTTTTCTTCTTTTCTTCTCTTTGTTTTTTTTTTTTTCTTTTTTCTTCTTTTTTCTTCTTTTGTCGTGCCCTATCATCTTCCCCCACACTCGCTTTCTGCCATATATTGACCAAAGGAGTTCACTCTAAGTCGTGCTTCACTATCCTTTAAGAACAAAGGTATGGAAAGTCCTAATCTAGGCTAGGTGAGGATAATGTGGCTAACAAAGAAAATAGGCTTTGAAAAGGCTCAAGAGGGTTAATCCTACAATACATATGAAAAGGGGTAGGCTTTTTGGCTCTGGCTTGACTAACAACTTCATCTTATTGTATATTATGCAATCAATACCATGCTTTGAATGAAATGGGCATGAGTTCTAGTATTTGGAACTATAATGAAATGCATTCTAAGTAGCAACCAAGCAAAGAATGATGAGATCATGCAACGACTTTAGAAAATGATGCGAGAATTATACGCGCACAAATTAAACCCTCTTTTTGTCAATTGTAGTAAGTATGTAAGTAGGGATCGTTCTGGACCGGGGATTAGGAGGGATTGTTAATCACTTGGAAACTGACTCAAAAACGTAAAAACGTAATATAAAACACTATACTAGACTCAAAGAATGCAAAACTAAACGTTAAAACACTAAGACAAACCAAAGGACTCAAAATGCTTTAAAAACACAAACTAAATTGATTTCTAACTAAATTGAACATTAAAGCAAAAGGGGGATTGAGGTTTGACGAAAATTGAAATAACGAAACAAGTTAATAAACTAGACAGAATGTAAATATGAAATTGATGAAATTATGGATGAATGCTAGCTAAGGGGTTCATCTCCATACATTTTACACTTGCATACAAGATTGATTCTCAGTTGGTCTTTCGATAAATTATGAAACTCAACGCCCCGGGTTAATTAGGTCCGCTTAAATTAACCGTCAAGTTTTCCTTAAGTTAATGAATTGGATGGGTTTGCGCAACGCAATTCACAACATTCTCCAAAAGTCCTTTACGTTAACAGCACAATAAAGATACAATCAAAGATCATTAAGCAACATGAAAACTATAAGTGTTGGCGAGGCATTCATTACTATGATGAGCATGAAACTCGTGCCAAGAATTCATTTAACGCGATTGTTTATAAGCAACCTCCACTACTTGTGAATATAAGTTCATAACGATTAGGTGAAACTCACTTATATTCTAGCGTCATATTCATGCATGAAAATTAAGCGCGCATTCTTAATAAACATACATAAATAAGTTATCAATCAAACGGTTAAACAAATTGAATCAACAACTTATGAAATTCCAACGAAAGTTAATCAATTCATATTGCAAATATAAACATAGTTTCGAATCACCCCCTAGCTAAAGGGGGATTAGTTCCTCATAACTTTGAAATCAAAGAAACACCTAAACATTCCAACAACTCAAACTTGAATTGTATGAACGTTTAGGCACTCTTCTCTTCCATTCCTCATACGTACAAAACAAAGAGAATTGAATTTAAACTTTGAAATCAAAGAAACACCTAAACATTCCAACAACTCAAACTTGAATTGTATGAACGTTTAGGCCCTCTTATCTTCCTCGTTGTTGTAGCACAAGGTCTAAGGTGAGGTTTGGGGGATTATGGAAATGGATGAGGAGTGGTGGAAGGGGGACTCACGGTTTTGGATTCTAAGGGGAAGTGTTTGTGTTAGTTGTGGTGTGAGAAATGGAGAGATGGAATGGGGAGTGAATGAATGACAAATGAATGAAGTGTGTGTGGTTTATATAGGGAGAGAATGGGTGAGAATGTGGCTGCAATGCATGTGAAAAATAGCTAGGAAAGTGGGTGAAAAGCTGGAATTGCACAAGGGGAATGCTGGAAAGGCAAGGGAACCCACGACATTGAAGGTTTTGGTGCATGTGTTGGCTGATTTGTTTGTTGGGAAAAGCTTGTGAAAGCATGTGAATGTTGTTTGTGTGAAGTGTGTGTGAATGCATGTGGATTAAAGAGTGAATGATGGCTGAAATAATGATGGAAAACAGCTAGGAAAAGTATGGAATGCATGTGAAATGTAAAGGGAAAAGCTGGAAATGCTAGTGTGTTCTGGAAATGGGAATGAAAGCCACGGCAAAGGCTTGTGGATGAGTTGGAAAAGCATGTGAATTAGGTGGAATGTAGGTGGGTTATGATGATGAAAGTATGTGGAATTGCAAGGAGGAAAGGTGCAGAAAATGGAAAGGAATGCACGGCAATGTGTAGGCTGTTTTGTGTTGGAATGGTTGCTGTTTTGCATGTGAATTTTGTTTGTGTGTGAATGTATGTGGGTTAAATGATTAAAGGGGGTGGAAGATGGCTGAATGATAGATTGAATAATGAGGCTCTAGGGTGGAATAAATGGTGATGCATGTGGATTAAAGTGATACACGGCTAGGAAATGTGAGTGAATGATGTGCATGTGGGTGAATGTGAAGGGAATACCATGTGCACGGCAAAGAAGGATTTATGGTGAAATGGATGAATGATTAAGAGTGCATGTGGGTGATTTGTGGTGCAATGATGAAGAGAAGTTGCTGAAAATCTAAGGGGAAAAGTATGGTTATGGTTATGATAAGTGATAAGTGAATGGAAGTGATAAGTGATAAGTGAATGGTTTGATCTTCAATTTCGTCCATCTACTTGGCTTTAAGCATATGCACTCCATTCCAATCTCTAATTTGCTCCAAAAGGCTCCAAAAGGCATCCTTTTGCATACTTTGCCCTTAGAACCTGAAAACACACAAAAGAAGCATAAAGGACTAAAATAACTAAAGAAACATAACGTAAATGCACGAGAACAAGCCATTTAAGTCGCATGAATATGCTCCTATCAAATTCCCCCACACTTAGCTTTTGCTAGTCCTCGAGCAAAACAGAAAAACAAAATAATCCAAAAACAAAACAAAACGAACAAAACACAACCTACACCTTCCAACAATCGTCTCAGGGATTTCCAATGCACATGACATGTTAAAAATCATTATTCCCACAGATTTTAGCCATCTTTACACTTAAGTACATTCTTACTCATAGTCACCACATACTAGTTCACAATTAAGCATTTAAAACCATGTTTTGAATGTAGTAACATGCCTTAGAGAATTCCCTCAATTCCTTACTAGATGTACTCTCGTTTTTCACACAGATTTTCTGACCACACTCCCTACACTAGGTATATGTGAGAAGATTGATGTAAACATGTAGACGAACACTCACATATGTTATAACAAGGAAAGCATTTTCTGGATTTACGATAATGACATGAATATGATCTCATGAATGGAATGCTACTACTTAGAATGAGAACCAGTGATTCCATAAGCTCATATCAATTCCAAACTCCACAAATTGAAACACATAACACTCAGGATAGAAGCATAAGGGTTGAAACGGAGCTAAATGTGTTTGGCTAACAAAGAAGGGATATGGAAAACAAAGGTTCTTAAAGAAATAGCGAGCAAAGCATTTGAATTAACGTAGAATTCACTTTTGAATGAAAACTCAACTTTTGAACAAGGGGGAACAAGCTCTTTTTCCTTTCTTTCTTTTCTTTTCTGTTTTTCTTTTTCTTTTGTTTTTCACAATTTTTTTTTTTTTTTTCTTTTCTTCTTCTTTTTCTTTTGAATCTCAAAACATACATATAAACGTAAGAACAAACTTTTACTCCCCCACACTCATTTTCTTGCATAATGTTACTCAAAAGGAATTCATTTAAGTCATGCTCACTATACTTTAAGAACAAGGGTATAGGAAAGTCCTACTCTAGGCTAGGTAAGGGGTGATGTGGTTAGCAAAGAAAATAGGCTAAACGAGGCTCAACGGGGTTAAAACTAATATATACGAAATATGGGAAGTAAGGCTATTTGGCTATGGTGGCAACTACACAACTTCATCTTGATATATGTTATGCAATTCAATGTCATGCTTTGAATGAAACGGATATAAGTTCTAGCATTTAGTTCTATCATGATACAATTGCATTCTAAGTAGCAACCAAGCAAGGAATAATGAGATCATGCAACAACTTTAGAAAACAAAGAATCACAGAAAATAATTCTCCAAAGAAGGTAATGGCTCGAGTCTCACAGGGTTGTAGCGTTTGTTTGAGTTCCTTCCTTCAAGCATGTTACTAAAACGAATTTTTCTTTTATGATTACATGTGAAGTCATACATTATAACCATAACCAAGCATATACCAAGAGTAAATCAAACTTTCATCCATGTTTATAATTCTCTTTAACAGTCGTGCAATTACAAACCAAATCCTTTTCATTTTGTTGGAAGATACCCTAAGACACAAACACACAAAAACGACTCAAAACACTCTTTTTAGGCTTTTCAAAACATTTTTTTCAAATTTTTATGTGATTTTCGGAGTTATAAAACAAAACACACTAAAACACTCTAAAACAATTTAAAAACACCTTAAAACAGCAAGGAACAACATTTGAAGTTATGGGTGATAAAATCCCACGAATTTGCATAAATATACTTAGTTACCCCCCCACACTTAAATCAAACATTGTCCTCAATGTTTTAAGCATAGATTCACACAAAACATAAGTAAACACACAAAAATCAATTCAACATACTAAACATGGCAGAATGTAATTAACAAAGAGAAGAGTTTAGGGACGCAAATCTGGTTATGGAGTGTAAATTCCCTCTTCTCCTTGGTGATTGCATTGAGGCTTTGATCTTTGTGATTCCACAGGCTTACTCTTGAACTGGTTTCTGCCCATCATTGATTTTCCTTTGTGCTACTTCTTGAACTGGGCAGCAGGATGGTTCTTTTGGTTTCCCCCGAAGGTCTGAGCTTCCTCCTTTTATCTGTTTCTTTGTTCAATCTTTGCAGGAGTGGTCCCTTCTCTGGAATTGTATCAACCGTTGAAGATGACTACTCGAGAGCAACGCTAGGTAAGCAATCAGGAATAGATTCCAGGCAGTTGGCTCCAGAACGGAAGACTGACTCCAAGTGCCGGCTGATTGCTTCTTTTACTTTGCCATGCGAGTAAGAACAAGGACAAAGAAAAAGACAGGGAAAGAGCATGATATGAGATACTTTTGCTTTTGACCTTGATGATATGAGATACCTTTGCTTTTGAAGAAGCGGTGAATGAATCAGCATATTTCAATCCGCCGTTTCCTCCTGGGTCATCTGTACTCCAGGCATCTGGTATCATCTTTGGGGAAGAAGAAAGAATTGAGTATTTCGAAAGGCTTTGCTGGGAGTGCGCCCTTAGAGGTTAGGGAGAGTTGGGCATTTTCTTCAGGTTTGCCTTGCCATAAAAGACGAAGGTCGACATATATAGAGATAATATCAAGTGGTGGTACTGTTCTTTTACCCTTGTCGACAAACGTTTTGATCCCGCAAATCCGGCTTTTAGAAATAGTGGCGCCTCTTCGATCTTTGAATACGCCTCTTCGATTTCTGAGCAGGCGCCCCTTCGCTTTCTGAACGACACGTGGTAGTGTAGATGCGGCTCCTTTTGACAAAGCTGCACGCGTCTTCTGAAAAGCAGAGAAAGCGTCGCCGAACTTTGCGCTTGTCGGCTAAAGATGTGTAGTTGCGATGATGGCCTCCACGTGTTTTCAGCTTTGTCAGAAATCTTTTGACAAAGTTGAACGCGTTTTCTGAAAAGCAGAGGGAGCGTCGCCTAACTTACGCCGGAAAATCCGGCTCTTTGAATCGGTGGACGCGTCGCCTTGGCTTCTTATAGAGGTATCGATTACCGCCAACATACACACTCTGAAGAATTCCCATTCTTGAACATCGTCTCCGGCCCTTTGAAATTTTAACTCCATCCACCCCTTCTCTTTGAACACTTTTGAAAAATGGCAAACCCATCGAACCTTAGCTTAGAATTGAGCCTCAGTAGTGATACAGCCGCGCCGCGTCAAGGTAACGTATGGCGCCCTTCTTTCTTATCTTCTAACGGTCCTCTTTCAGGTGAAGACTCTGTGATGTAGGACGCCACAACAGCTACAATAGTAGCTAGGAACCTCCTCACTCCAAAAGATAGTAGGCTGCTGTCAGGACGGTCCGATGAGTTGGCCGTTCAAGAGTCCCTCGCACTTAGTGTTCAGTGTGCGAGCTCTGTGTCCAACATGGGCCAACGCCTGCTTGCCCGCTCCCGTCAGGTGGAATCATTGATGGCAGAGGTGGAAAGTCTTAAGCAGGAGATCAAACAGCTTAAGTACGAGAATAGAAGTTTGCATGTGCTTGCAAATAACTATTCGGCGGGCATGAAGAGGAAGCTTGATGAGTTGCAAGAATCTGAGGGTCGAATTCAAAGTGACCGTCAAAGGCTTGCGGCTTATCTCCAGAGGCACCTTTTTCCTGGGTCATCCAGCGCTTGGCCAAGTATTGAGGCCTGGAATGCTCTAGCTCCGATGCCTTCCGCTCCGATGCCTCCCGCTTCGATGCCTCCCGCTTCTATGCCTTCCGCTTCTATGCCTCCCGCTTCTACGCCTTGTAGTGGGGCTTCACGTAGACAACCTCTGTGAAGGCTCCATCTTTCTCCATGTTTAGTATCTTATTTAATAAATAAATTTTTTTTTTTTTTTTTTTTTTTTTTTTTTTTTTTTAGAATGCATGCTTTGTTTTATTCAGTGCATTGGGTTGCCTCCCAAGTAGCGCTTTCTTTTACGTCTTGCAGCCGGATGAAGAGCCCAATCACTCCAGGATATGTTCACGAATCGGATGAGAACTCCGAGTCATAAACTAGTACCTAAAACCAGAAACAAAACAAGATTAAGAATCTGGAATAAAAACAAACAAAAATAAAACAATCCAAGGGATTAGCAAATTTTCTAATCCCCGGCAACGGCGCCAAAATTTGATGCGAGAATTATACGCGCACAAATTAAACCCTCTTTTTGTCAATTGTAGTAAGTATGTAAGTAGGGATCGTTCTGGACCGGGGATTAGGAAGGATTGTTAATCACTTGGAAACTGACTCAAAAACGTAAAAACGTAATATAAAACACTATACTAGACTCAAAGAATGCAAAACTAAACGTTAAAACACTAAGACAAACCAAAGGACTCAAAATGCTTTAAAAACACAAACTAAATTGATTTCTAACTAAATTGAACATTAAAGCAAAAGGGGGATTGAGGTTTGACGAAAATTGAAATAACGAAACAAGTTAATAAACTAGACAGAATGTAAATATGAAATTGATGAAATTATGGATGAATGCTAGCTAAGGGGTTCATCTCCATACATTTTACACTTGCATACAAGATTGATTCTCAGTTGGTCTTTCGATAAATTATGAAACTCAACGCCCCGGGTTAATTAGGTCCGCTTAAATTAACCGTCAAGTTTTCCTTAAGTTAATGAATTGGATGGGTTTGCGCAACGCAATTCACAACATTCTCCAAAAGTCCTTTACGTGAACAGCACAATAAAGATACAATCAAAGATCATTAAGCAACATGAAAACTATAAGTGTTGGCGAGGCATTCGTTACTATGATGAGCATGAAACTCGTGCCAAGAATTCATTTAACGCGATTGTTTATAAGCAACCTCCACTACTTGTGAATATAAGTTCATAACGATTAGGTGAAACTCACTTATATTCTAGCGTCATATTCATGCATGAAAATTAAGCGCGCATTCTTAATAAACATACATAAATAAGTTATCAATCAAACGGTTAAACAAATTGAATCAACAACTTATGAAATTCCAACGAAAGTTAATCAATTCATATTGCAAATATAAACATAGTTTCGAATCACCCCCTAGCTAAAGGGGGATTAGTTCCTCATAACTTTGAAATCAAAGAAACACCTAAACATTCCAACAACTCAAACTTGAATTGTATGAACGTTTAGGCACTCTTCTCTTCCATTCCTCATACGTACAAAACAAAGAGAATTGAATTTAAACTTTGAAATCAAAGAAACACCTAAACATTCCAACAACTCAAACTTGAATTGTATGAACGTTTAGGCCCTCTTATCTTCCTCGTTGTTGTAGCACAAGGTCTAAGGTGAGGTTTGGGGGATTATGGAAATGGATGAGGAGTGGTGGAAGGGGGACTCACGGTTTTGGATTCTAAGGGGAAGTGTTTGTGTTAGTTGTGGTGTGAGAAATGGAGAGATGGAATGGGGAGTGAATGAATGACAAATGAATGAAGTGTGTGCGGTTTATATAGGGAGAGAATGGGTGAGAATGTTGATAGGAGCATATTCATGCGACTTAAAAGGCTTGTTCTCATGCATTTACGTTATGTTTCTTTAGTTATTTTAGTACTTTAAGCTATTTTCGTGTGTTTGTAGGTCCAAAGGGCTAAAGGAGCAAAAAGATGCATTTTGGAGACTTTTGGAGCACTTTTGGGCTAAGGATGGATAGCTTATGCTTGGAGCCAAAGTGTTGGACGAAATTGAAGACCTAATTGAAGACCAAAGTGTTGGAACCTTGTTCTCTTTAGTGCTAGGACATTTAAACCTTTTCTTTATCCATTGCACATGCATCTCCATAAACCATCAACACATTTTCACCAACAATCTGCCCAAAAGCCGTGCATCACACATGCATTTCCAGCTCCCCCCTTTTGCATTCCCATCACATTCCACATGCACTTCCACCTTTCCTCCACCATTCATACACTTTTCAGCCATCTTCCACACCCTTTAATCATTCAAACATACACCCATTCACCACCAGAAATCCTTTCAAAACCGTGCACTTCATGTTCATTCCAACCTTTAATCCACATGCACTCCCTTTAAATAATCAACCCACATACACATTCAATCATTCACACCACTCATTGCCGTGGCCTCCCTTTGCATTCACATGCATCTCACTTCATCATTTCAGCCACACATTCACCCACATGCACCATTCAAACATACACCACCAGAAATCATCATTGCCGTGGCTCTCCCTCCACATTCCATCAGAAAATCCACTTCATTGCACATGCATTCCCTTCTCTTTTAATTCACATGCATTCATCATCACTCACCAAACTTGCAGCCACATGCATCCTTTAATTCAATTCCAGAAAATCAACAACCCATGCCGTGCAGATTCATACACTTTCACATGCATCTTGGCAGCTTTCACACCATCACACATGCATTACCACCCTTGCCGTGGATTCCCATCAGTTTTCTAGCATTTGCACATGCAACCTAGCTGTCATGTTCCCCCCATTTCACCTATAAATACTCATTCATACACTCTTCCATAATCACTCATCCATTGCAGAAATGTAGACCATAAACCACCCTTGCCGTGACTCTCCCTTACAATCCAAACATCATCCTTCCATTTCCACCACTCCTCATCCATTTCCATAATTCCCCAATCCATTCAACACACCAACAACATCCCTTAGACCTTGTGCTACGACGAAGAGGAAGATAAGAGGGCCTAAACGTTCATACAATTCAAGTTTGAGTTGTTGGAATGTTTAGGTGTTTCTTTGATTCTACATCAGTTTTGCTTCAAGGGTTCTTTCTTCTTATTAATTCTATGTTCATTCATGTTTTATATTTTTATGTTAAATCCTTTGCAAACATGAATTGTAACTAATCCTCCTCTAGGGATTCGATGTAGCCTTGCAAAGTTTGCCATGTAGTTAATTCGGAATTCTCATTTAATCTATCTATTTCTTGCTTCATTCTCCGATTTAATTGTGACTTAGTGTGTTGATTTTAATGCTTGATCATCATTTGAATTAACCACAGGTTGTTTAGCCAAGATTAAAGCACACATCATGCATAATTTTGGTAGATATGTGAATGAATGAAGGGAATGTTTTGCAAACATCCTGCCGAGTGTTCCCTTTGGTTTTGTGAAAGTTTCTTGTGCACTACATAGTCTTGATTAGGAACCAAAGTTGCACATCACAATTAGGCTCATAATTAGAGACATTTGATCAAATCCACACATCATATGGCTGATCATATCTAAGTGAAACAAACCCAAGAAATAAGTAGAGGGATGAGTATAATCTGACTTAACAAGCATGGACTTGGCTTAGCAATGGTGAAATCGAATCTCTAGCTTCATCTTCATTGGTACTATCTTATTTTATTAGTTGTTGATTCATTCATCTTGTGTTTACTTCATTTCCTTATGCTTTAATTTACAATCTGTCATTTAGTTTAATCAAAACCTAAATCCCCCTTTACCTTATTGTTCAATTTAGTTAGAAATCAATTTAGTTTATGTTTTAAAGCATTTTGAGTCTTTGGTTTGTCTTAGTGTTTTAAAGTTTAGTTTTGCATTCTTTGAGTCTAGTATAGTGTTTTAGATTGTGTTTTTAGCGTTTTTGAGTCAAATCCAAGTGATTAACAATCCCTCCTAATCCTCGGTCCAGAACGATCCCTACTTACATACTTACTACAATTGTCAAAAAGAGGGTTTAATTTGTGTGCGTATAATTCTCGCATCAAATGTGGCTGCAATGCATGTGAAAAATAGCTAGGAAAGTGGGTGGAAAGCTGGAATTGCACAAGGGGAATGCTGGAAAGGCAAGGGAACCCACGACATTGAAGGTTTTGGTGCATGTGTTGGCTGATTTGTTTGTTGGGAAAAGCTTGTGAAAGCATGTGAATGTTGTTTGTGTGAAGTGTGTGTGAATGCATGTGGATTAAATAGTGAATGATGGCTGAAATAATGATGGAAAACAGCTAGGAAAAGTATGGAATGCATGTGAAATGTAAAGGGAAAAGCTGGAAATGCTAGTGTGTTCTGGAAATGGGAATGAAAGCCACGACAAAAGCTTGTGGATGAGTTGGAAAAGCATGTGAATTAGGTGGAATGTAGGTGGGTTATGATGATGAAAGTATGTGGAATTGCAAGGAGGTAAGGTGCAGAAAATGGAAAGGAATGCACGGCAATGTGTAGGCTGTTTTGTGTTGGAATGGTTGCTGTTTTGCATGTGAATTTTGTTTGTGTGTGAATGTATGTGGGTTAAATGATTAAAGGGGGTGGAAGATGGCTGAATGATAGATTGAATAATGAGGCTCTAGGGTGGAATAAATGGTGATGCATGTGGATTAAAGTGATACACGGCTAGGAAATGTGAGTGAATGATGTGCATGTGGGTGAATGTGAAGGGAATACCATGTGCACGGCAAAGAAGGATTTATGGTGAAATGGATGAATGATTAAGAGTGCATGTGGGTGATTTGTGGTGCAATGATGAAGAGAAGTTGCTGAAAATCTAAGGGGAAAAGTATGGTTATGGTTATGATAAGTGATAAGTGAATGGAAGTGATAAGTGATAAGTGAATGGAAGTGATAAGTGAATGGTTTGATCTTCAATTTCGTCCATCTACTTGGCTTTAAGCATATGCACTCCATTCCAATCTCTAATTTGCTCCAAAAGGCTCCAAAAGGCATCCTTTTGCATACTTTGCCCTTAGAACCTGAAAACACACAAAAGAAGCATAAAGGACTAAAATAACTAAAGAAACATAACGTAAATGCACGAGAACAAGCCATTTAAGTCGCATGAATATGCTCCTATCAGAAAACAAGAAATCACAGATTATACTCTCCAAAGAACGTTATAGGCTCAAGTCTCTCAGGGTTGTAGCATTAGTTTGAGTTTCTTCCTTCAAGCATGTTACAAAAACTGATTTTTTTCCTTTGTGATTACATGTGAATTCATGAAGGCCTTTCCATTCTCACTTATGGACAAGGCCAAAGATTGGTTGTTTGAATTGTCCCCCGGAACTGTCAATTCTTGGGAAAGTATGAAACGTGCATTCTTAGAGAAATTATTTCCCACTGCCAAGATCATTCTCTTGAGGAAACGAATTAGTGGCATCCAACAAAATCAAGGTGAGTCGTTTCCATCTTATTATGAACGTTTTAAATCACTTGTTGCTTCATGTCCACAGCACCAAATGAAGGAGGAGCTGCTCATTCAATATTTCTACGAGGGACTCCTTCCCATGGAACGTCAAATGCTAGATGCTTCGGCGGGTGGTGCATTAGTGGACAAGACTCTAGTGGATGCCAAAGCTCTAATTGCCAACCGAGCACACAACGCTCAACAACATGAAGGTGTTGGACAAAGAGAGGGGCCACGGCAACAAAGTGTGAATGAGGTAAGTGCAATTTCTGATATTCAATCACAATTGGCTAATCTTACTTCTCTCGTGTATCAAGTTGTCAAGGGGTCAAAACCACAAGAAAACCAAGTGTGTGGCGTGTGTTCAATTCAAGGGCATCCATCCGAGACATGCCCTCAGTTGATAGAGAATGGAGGATGGGAATCTGCCAATGCCATTGGTTTCCAAGGCCAAAACCAACCCAAACATGATCCATACTCCAACACCTACAACCCCGGATGGAGAGATCACCCTAATTTCAAGTGGAGAGAGCCCCAACAATCTGCACCACAAAGGGGATTTCAACAAAACCCCCCTAGGTTCCCACGGCCATACCAATCTAACCAACCACCATTGTCCCAAAACAACTCAGGTTCGTCTTTTGATAATTCTCAAGTTATTCAATTACTAACTACATTGGCGTAGGGGCAAGAAAAACAAGCCAAGGACATGCAAAATTACGCCAATGAGGTAGAAAATCAAGCTCGAGAAGTGACGGATTTGAAGAGACAAGTGGGACAAATGGCTGAATTCATGGGGCAATTTAGTAGAGAACAAGGTAAGTTACCAAGTTCAACGCAAGTGAATCCGAAAGGTGGATTCGAATCGGCCAAAGCCATAGTGTTGAGAAGCGGAAAAGAAGTGGGGGCATGTTCTTCATCAAAAACAGGTCACAAAGAGGATGAACAACTGCATTTTGAAGAAGGGGAAGCAACCAAACCCACGGCAAAGGAGGATCCCCCTTTGCCGCAAGCTTCTAGTGGCCCTAAATCACCCAATCTGTCCAATAAAGGTAAAAACGTGTTAAGTTCAATTCCTACTAATGTTTTTCCTTCGAATGTGCCTTTTCCTAGTAGGTTCATGCAAACAAAGAAAGAGGAAGCCGAAAAGGACATTCTCGAGACGTTTCGGAAAGTTCAAGTCAATATCCCTCTTTTGGATGCAATCAAGCAAGTCCCGAGGTATGCCAAGTTCTTGAAGGAACTTTGCACTAATAAGAGGAAGATTTTGACCAAGGAGGTTGTCAAAGTGGGTGAAAACGTCTCCGCCATCTTGCAAAGAAAACTACCCCCTAAATGCAAGGATCCGGGTAGTTTTACAATTCCATGTGTCATTGGTAATACTCGTTTTGAATCTGCCATGTTAGATTTAGGTGCATCAATAAATGTCATGCCATATTCAATTTATGCATCTATGAATCTAGGAGCATTGAAAAATGATGGTGTTATTATCCAATTGGCCGATAGATCTAATGCCTATCCAAAGGGAGTTTTGGAAGATGTGTTAGTGCAGGTCAATCACTTAGTCTTTCCAGCGGATTTCTATGTGCTTGAAATGGATGAATCCGAACATACCCCCTCATTGCCCATCCTCCTTGGAAGGCCATTCATGAAAACGGCTCGGACGAAGATTGACGTATTTAATGGAAATTTGACCATGGAATTTGATGGGGAAGTTATTAATTTCAATCTTTCTGATTCTATGAAGTACCCTAGTGAGAATTGATAGGAGCATATTCATGCGACTTAAATGGCTTGTTCTTGTGCATTTACGTTATGTTTCTTTAGTTATTTTAGTACTTTAAGCTATTTTCGTGTGTTTGTAGGTCCAAAGGGCTAAAGGAGCAAAAAGATGCATTTTGGAGACTTTTGGAGCACTTTTGGGCTAAGGATGGATAGCTTATGCTTGGAGCCAAAGTGTTGGACGAAATTGAAGACCTAATTGAAGACCAAAGTGTTGGAACCTTGTTCCCTTTAGTTTTAGGACATTTAAACCTTTCCTAATCCCATTCATCAACACATGCATCCACATGCATTCACCCTTTAAACCATTAAATCCACATGCTTTCCTATTCAATTAAATCAGCCACATGCATTCATCATCATAACCTAGCTGTCATTCCACTTCATTGCACATGCATCTTCAAATAAATCAGCCATTCCACATGCATATTCAACCTAGCTGTCATTGCACATGCATTCACTCTTTAATTCACATGCATTTACTCTTTAATTCACATGCAAAACATCCCATTCCATCTCCCATTTCAGATTGCATTCCATAATCATTCACTCACCACAAACATTCCACATGCATTCATCAACATATCTAGTTGTCACTCACATGCATTTCCTTCATCATTTCCAACCCACATGTCCCTTTAATCATTCAAACATACACCCATTCACCACCAAAAATCATCCTTGCCATGAGTTCCCATCAGATTTCCATCATATTCACATGCATTCCATCCTTTAAAACATTGCACATGCACTCCCTTTAATTAATTAAGCCACATGCACTCCCATCCATTTCATCATTGCAGCCAACACATGCTTTCACATGCATTTTCAGATTGTCCCCTTGCACATGCAGCCACTTATTCAAAGCACATGCATTTCCACCCTTTAATCACATGCATAAATCAGCCACATGCATCTCCCATCACCATTCCAGATTTCCACCACCCTCCTAGCTGTCATGTTCCCCCCATTTCACCTATAAATAACCCTTCATTGCAGCCACAAAGGGGGGGATCCATTCACCACAGAAATAAGGCCTTTGTGCCAGAAATTCATCCATTCCATTCATACACTTCATCCATTGCAGAAATGTAGACCATCAAACCACCCCCTTTGTGCCGTGAGTCTCCCCTACAAATCCAAACACCATCCTTCCATTCCTCCACCACTCCCCAAACCATTCACACCATCAAACTATCCTTAGACCTTGTGCTACAACGAAGAGGAAGATAAGAGTGCCTAAACATTCATACAATTCAAGTTTGAGTTGTTGGAATGTTTAGGTGTTTCTTTGATTTCAATGTTTAATTTCAATACTCTTTGTTTTGTACGAATGAGGAATGGAAGATAAGAGGGCCTAAACGTTCATACAATTCAAGTTTGAGTTGTTGGAATGTTTAGGTGTTTCTTTGATTCTCTTTGTTTTGTACCATGAGGAACTAAAACCCCCTTGGCTAGGGGGTAATTCGAAATATATGTTTATGCTTGCATTTTGATTTGATTACTTCTAATTGCGTTTCATAAGTTGTGGATTCAATTTGTTTAACCGTTTGATTGATAACTTATTTATGAATGTTTATTAAGAATGCGCGCTTAATTTTCATGCATGAATATGACGCTAGAATATAAGTGAGTTTCACCTAATAGTTACGAACTTATATTCACAAGTAGTGGAGGTTGCTTATAAACAATCGCGTTAAATGAATTCTTGGCAAGAGTATCATGCATTCATAGTTACAATTGCCTCGTCAATACTTATAATTTTCATAGAGCTTAATGATTCTTGCTTGTATCTCTATTATGCAATCATGTAGGGGACTTGTGGGGAATGTTTTGAATTGTTGTATGCGCTAACCCATCCAATTCAATAACATTAGGAAGATTTGAAGGTTAATTAGTGCATCACGGTTAACTTGGGGTGTTGAGAATTAATGATTTATTGAAATGCAATTGGAAATCGTTTTATTGTGCAAGTATAACATGTATGGAGATGAACCCCTTAGCTAGCCTTCATTCCATTCATTCTATCACATTCACATTTACATTTTGCTTTAATTTACAATCTGTACATTTTAGTTTAATTTCGTATAAAACTCAATCCCCCTTTACTTTAATGTCAAATTAGTTAGAAAGTATCTTAGTTTGTGTTTTTAAGAGTTTTGATTAAATTTATTTCCCAATTTCGTCCAAATTTGTGTTTGTACTCAAATCTGCCCAGAAAGTGGTTTTTAGGCAGATTTGAGTGTGTTTGTGTTGTTTTGAGTCTTTTGGTTTGTTTGAGTGTTTTAAAGTTTAGTTTGGCATTCTTTGAGTCTAGTATAGTGTTTCATATTGTTATTTTACGTTTTTGAGTCAAATCCAAGTGGTTAACAATCCCTCCTAATCCCCGGTCTAGAACGATCCCTACTTATACTTATACTACAATTGACAAAAAGAGGGTTTAATTTGTGTGCGTATAAATCTCGCATCAAATTTTGGCGCCGTTGCCGGGGATTAGGAGGGATTGCAAATCACTTGGAAACTGACTCAAAAACGTAAAATAAAGTTAAAAACGTTCACAAAGACTCAAAGGATGCAAAACTAAACTTTAAAACACTAAGACAAACCAAAAGACTCAAAACAACACAAACACACTCAAATCTGCCTAAAAACCACTTTCTGGGCAGATTTGAGCACAAACACAAATTTGGACGAAATTAAGTAATAACTTGACTCAAGAACGTAAAAACACAATATAAAACACTAAACTAACTCAAAGAATGTAAAACTAAACACTTAGAACATTAAAACAAACCAAAAGACTCAAACATCACCCAAAACACTCAAAACTGCCTTAAAATCACTTTCTGGGCAGTTTTGAGAACTTTGGTGAATTTGGACGAAATTGGGAAATAAAATGAATCAAAACACTTAAAAGCACAAACTAAATTGATTTCTAACTAAATTGGACATTAAAGTAAAGGGGGATTTAGATTTATACGAAAATTGAAATAACAAAACAAGTTAATAAACGAAATAGATTGTAAAACGAATTTGATGGAATGGAATGAATGGATGATAGAATGGCTAAGGGGTTCATCTCCATACATGTTATACTTGCATAATAAAATGATTTCCAATTGCATTTCAATAAACCATGAAACTCAACACCCCGGGTTAACCGTGATGCACTAATTAACCTTCAAATCTTCCTAACGTTATTGAATTGGATGGGTTAGCGCATACAACAATTCAAAACATTCCCCACAAGTCCTCAACATGAATGCATAGAAGAGATACAAGCAAGAATCATTACGCTCTATGAAAATTATAAGTGTTGACGAGGCATTCGTTACTATGGATTGCATGAAACTTATGCCAAGAATTCATTTAACGCGATTGTTTATAAGCAACCTCCACTACTTGTGAATATAAGTTCATAACGATTAGGTGAAACTCACTTATATTCTAGCGTCATATTCATGCATGAAAATTAAGTGTGCACTCTCAATGAACATACATAAATAAGTTATCAATCAAACAGTTAAACGAATTGAATCCACAACTTATGAAACGCAATTAGAAGTATTCAAATCAAAATGCAAGCATAAACATATATTCGAATCACCCCCTAACCAAAGGGGGGTTTAGTTCCTCATGGTTCAAAACAAAGAGAATCAAAGAAACACCTAAACATTCCAACAACTCAAACTTGAATTGTATGAACGTTTAGGCACTCTTCTCTTCCATTCCTCATTCGTACAAAACAAAGAGTATTGAATTTAAACATTGAAATCAAAGAAACACCTAAACATTCCAACAACTCAAACTTGAATTGTATGAACGTTTAGGCACTCTTCTCTTCCTCTTCGTTGTAGCACAAGGTCTAGGGATAGTTTGATGGTGTGAATGGTTTGGGGAGTGGTGGAAATGGAAGGATGGTGTTTGGATTGTAAGGGAGAGCACGGCACAAGGGAGTTTTATGGTCTACATTTCTGCAATGGATGAGTGTTTATGAATGGAATGGATGGACTTGTGAAGGTTACGGCCCCAAGGGACCAATTTCTGTTGTGAAATGAATTGTGAATGAATGAGAATGAATGAATGAGTATTTATAGGTGAAATGGGGGGAACATGACAGCTAGGTTGCATGTGCTAATGCTTGTGTGTGCATGTGAAATCTGCCAAGATGCATGTGAAAGTGTTTGAATGTGCACGGCATGGGATGTTTGTGGGGTGGATTGTGCATGTGGGTTGCTGGAACAAAGATGGAATGCATGTGATTAAAGGGTGGAATGAATGGAATGCAATCTGAAATGCATGTGAATTAAATGGATGTGAGTGGAAATGTGGCTGCAATGATGAAGTGAATGCATGTGGAATGGATGCAAAGGGAATTAGGCTCGGCAATGATGGTGTTTTTCTGTGGTGAATGGTAATGCAATGTGTTTGCATGTGAATTAAAGTTATGTGAATGATTAGGGTGAGTGTACATGTGCTTTGACAGCTAGGATGAATTAATTAAAGGAAGTGCTGTGAATGATTATGAGTGTGTGTGAGTGAATTAAAGGATGGAACTCATGTGAAATGAATGAAATGCAATCTGAAATGGGATAGGAGTGCACAGCAAGGTTGTAGAAATGATTATGGATGCATGTGTTGAATGATTAAAGTGCATGTGCAATGTTTTAAAGGATGGAATGATGGAGGAACAAGTGCATGTGAATGCATGGTGATAGCATGTGCACGGTTTTGGTTGGAATGATGGCAGATTGTGAAAACATGTGAATGCATGTGTTTGATGAATGATAAGTGGTGAATGATATGATAAGTGATAAGTGGTGAATGATAAGTGATGAATGATAAGTGGTGAATGATATGATAAGTGATAAGTGGTGAATGATAAGTGATGAATGATAAGTGGTGAATGATAAGTGATATGATATGTGATTATGATAAGTAATGGGAGCATGTGTATGGTTTTGGGAGAAAGGTGGAGATGCACGGCATAAGGGAATTGGAAAGGTTTAAATGTCCTAAAACTAAAGGGAACAAAGTTCCAACACTTTGGTCTTCAATTTCGTCCAACATTTTGGCGCCAAGCATAAGCTATCCATCCTTAGCCCAAAAGTGCTCCAAAAGTCTCCAAAATGCATCTTTTTGCTCCTTTAGCCCTTTGGACCTACAAACACACGAAAATAGCTTAAAGGACTAAAATAACTAAAGAAACATAACGTAAATGCACGAGAACAAGCCATTTAAGTCGCATGAATATGCTCCTATCAAATACCCCCACACTTATCTTTTGCTAGTCCTCGAGCAAAACAAAACAACAAAAGAACACGAAACTAGACAAAACGAACAAAACACAACCTGCACCTTCCAACAATCGTCTCACGGATTTCCAATGCTCATGACAAGTTAAAAATCATTATTCCCACAGATTTTAGCCATCTTTACACTTAAGTACATTCTTAATCATAGTCACCACATACTAGTTCACATTTAAGCATTTAAAACCATTTCGAATGTAGTAACATGCCTTAGAGAATTTCCTCAATTCCTTACTAGAATGCACTCTATTTTCACATAGATTTTCTGACTATGCACCCTACACTAGTTGATGCGAAATTTATCCGCACACAAATTAAACCCTCTTTTCGTCAAATTGTAGTATATGTATAAGTAGGGATCGTTCTAGACCGGGGATTAGGAGGGATTGTTAACCACTTGGATTTGACTCAAAAACGTAAAATAACAATATGAAACACTATACTAGACTCAAGGGATGCAAAACTAAACTTTAAAACACTAAAACAAACCAAAAGACTCAAAACAGCACCAAAACACTCAAAACTGCCTTAAAATCACTTTTTGGGCAGTTTTGAGCACCTTGAGTACTTTGGACGAATTTGAGAAACAAAATGAATCAAAACACTTACAAACACAAACTAAATGTATTTCTAACTAATCTAACACTTTAAAAGAAATGGGGGATTGGTTTTGAATGAAACTTGAAATAAAAACAGAAACTTGGAAACAAACAGATTGTAAATTAAAGCATAAGGAAATGAAGTAAACACAAGATGAATGAATCAACAACTAATAAAATAAGATAGTACCAATGAAGATGAAGCTAGAGATTCGATTTCACCATTGCTAAGCCAAGTCCATGCTTGTTAAGTCAGATTATACTCATCCCTCTACTTATTTCTTGGGTTTGTTTCACTTAGATATGATCAGCCATATGATGTGTGGATTTGATCAAATGTCTCTAATTATGAGCCTAATTGTGATGTGCAACTTTGGTTCCTAATCAAGACTATGTAGTGCACAAGAAACTTTCACAAAACCAAAGGGAACACTCGGCAGGATGTTTGCAAAACATTCCCTTCATTCATTCACATATCTACCAAGATTATGCATGATGTGTGCTTTAATCTTGGCTAAACAACCTGTGGTTAATTCAAATGATGATCAAGCATTAAAATCAACACACTAAGTCACAATTAAATCGGAGAATGAAGCAAGAAATAGATAGATTAAATGAGAATTCCGAATTAACTACATGGCAAACTTTGCAAGGCTACATCGAATCCCTAGAGGAGGATTAGTTACAATTCATGTTTGCAAAGGATTTAACATAAACATATAAAACATGAATGAACATAGAATTAATAAGAAGAAAGAACCCTTGAAGCAAAACTGATGTAGAATCACCTAAACATTCCAACAACTCAAACTTGAATTGTATGAACGTTTAGGCCCTCTTATCTTCCTTTTCGTCGTAGCACAAGGTCTAAGGGATGTTGTTGGTGTGTTGAATGGATTGGGGAATTATGGAAATGGAAGGATGGTGTTTGGATTGTTGATGCGAAAATAGTTAAACACACAAATTAACCCTATGGATGACAATTGTAGTAAATGAGCAAATAGGGATCGTTCTAGACCGGGGATTAACTAGGGATGCTAATCAATGTGAAATTGACTCAAAAGACTCAAAACAACACAAACACACTCAAATCTGCCTAAAAACCACTTTCTGGGCAGATTTGAGCACAAACACAAATTTGGACGAAATTAAGTAATAACTTGACTCAAGAACGTAAAAACACAATATAAAACACTAAACTAACTCAAAGAATGTAAAACTAAACACTTAAAACATTAAAACAAACCAAAAGACTCAAACATCACCCAAAACACTCAAAACTGCCTTAAAATCACTTTCTGGGCAGTTTTGAGCACTTTGGTGAATCTGGACGAAATTGGGAAATAAAATGAATCAAAACACTTAAAAGCACAAACTAAATTGATTTCTAACTAAATTGGACATTAAAGTAAAGGGGGATTAAGGTTTTGACGAAATTAAATTAAATAAAACAAGTTAATAAACTAGGCAGATTGTATAAACGGATTTGAGAAACAAGATGATGGATGGATTAGTTAGAGGTCCATTCTCCACACATGACACATTTATATATGAATCGATTCTCCAATTGCTTTTCATTATCTATGATGCTCAACACCCCAAGTTAACCGTGATGCACTAATTAACTCTCAAATTTTCCTTATGTTATTGAATTGGATGATGCATGCGACAATTCAAATCATTCTCCAATGGTTCTCAACATGAATGCATAGAAGAGATACAATGAGAGATCATTATGCTCTATGAGAATTATAAGTGTTGACGAGGCAATTGTAACTATGAATGCATGATACTTTTGCCAAGAATTCAATTAACGCGGTTGTGACTAGCAACCTTCACTACTCATGTTTATAAACTTGTGACGATTAGGTGAAACTCGTTTATAAACTAGCATCGAGTTTATGCATGAAGACTAAGTATGCATCCCTAATCAACATACAAAAACAAGTTTTTAATAAACATGATAATTGAATTACAATCACAACTTAACAAATCACAATTGGAAGAAATCAATTCATATTTCAAACATGTTCATGGCTTCAAACTTTCCCCTAACTAATTAGGGGTTTAGCCACTCATGATTACAGCAAACTTAGAGAGTAATAACAAAGTAAACATTGAAAACAAGAATCGAAGTACACCTAAAAATTCCAACAACTCAATCTTGAATTGTATGAACGTTTAGGCCTCTTCTCCTCTAGTTGCTGCGGCACAAGGGGTTTTGGTGAGTTTTGGGGGTTATGGATGATGTAGAATGATGTGTTTAGGGTAGGGATGGATGTAGGGGAAGGCAAGGAGTGTTTTTGGGCAGAAAATATGAAGAATGGTGAAGTATGGTAGTGCTAGAGAGAGAGGAGGAATTTCTGGCGTGAATGAATGTGTATGAGAGATGGTTTTCTGAAATGGAAGAGTGTGTGTTTTGTGGCTGCAATGCATGCTTATTTATAGGTGAAATGGGGGGAACATGATGACTAGGAATTAGGTGGAAAGCTGAAATGGTGATGGGAGATGCATGTGGCTGAAATGCATGTGATTAAAGGGTGGGAATGCATGTGTTTTGACAGAAAATAAAAGGGAATGCTGGAAATCTGGAATGGGAACCCACGGCATGGTTGTTTTCTGGTGGTGAATGGGTTTATGTTTGATTGGTGCATGTGGGTTGATTATTTAAAGTGTAAATGATTAATGAATGGTTCTTTGTTGATGGTGGAAATCTGAAATGATGAAGTGGAATGTGCATGTGGCTGCAATGATGGTGTTTTGCACGGCAATGATGGGGAAAGAATGTGTGGATGCATGGTTGTGTTGGTGATGAATGTGAACTCTTTGTTCTTCATTTTCATTCCTTTGGTCTTCAATTTCGTCCATCTACTTGGCTTTAAGCATATGCAATCCATTCCAATCTCTAATTTGCTCCAAAAGGCTCCGAAAGGCATCCTTTTGCATCCTTAGCCATATGAACCTATAAACACACGAAAATGACTTTAAACACTAAATTAAGTAAGAAAACACAACATAAATGCATAAGAACTAGCTAACTAAGGCGCATAAATATGCTCCTATCAAATTCCCCCACACTTAGCTTTTGCTAGTCCTCGAGCAAAACAAAGAAACAAAACATAACCTAAACCTTCCAACGTTCACCTCAGGGATTTCCAATGGTACATGACATGTTAAAAATCATCATCCCCACAGATTTGAGTCATCTTTACAATTGAGAACATACTTAATCATAGTCACCACTTACTAGTTCACAATTAATCGATTAAAAGAATGTTTTGAATGTAGTAACATGCCTTAGAGAATTTGCTCAATCCTTACAAGATATGCACTCAATCTTCACTCAGATTTTCTAACTACACACCCTATACTAGTTATATGTGAGAAGATTGATGTAAATATGAAAACGAATGCTCACATATACGTATAACAAAGAACGCAATTTATGGAGTTAATAAGCATGTTTAGAAATGATCTCATGAATGGAATGCTACTACTTAGATGCGAGAACCAATGACCATATGCTCATACCAAATTCAAACTCCACAAATTGAAACACATAACACTCAAGAATGAAGTCAAGGGTTGTAACGGGGCTTGGGGTAGTGGTTAACAAAGAAAAGATAAGGAGAACAAGCGTTCTTCAAGTAATATTAAGCAAAGTAGTGTACTTAAGACTTAGAATTCATTTAGATTGCAGAAATTAACTTTAAAACACAAGGGGAAGACTTAGACAACTCCTTAGGGCCGAATTCATTGTTTTGGACCCTTACTTCAACAAACAATACTTTGGAACTCTTTTTCACAACTTTTCAACTCTTTTTTTTTTTTTTTCTTTTTCTTTTCTTTCATGCCGTGCCTATGGCACACAAATTCTCACACAAGAACACTTCCCCCACACTTGTTTTCTGCCAACATAAATCAAAAGAAATTCAATTTGAATCATGCTTTACTAAGCTTTAAGAACAAGGGTGTGGATGGTCCTAATCTAGGCTAGGTGAGGATAATGTGGGTTAACTTAAACATAAAATGACATGGGATACACGGCAATATGGCTAAGGTGGTGGTCACTACACAACTTCATCTTGAATCTGTGTTATGCAAATCAATAACATGCTTTGAATGAAATGGGCATGAGTTCTAGCATTTGGAACTAAATGATGAAACGCCTCTAAGTAGTAACCAAGCAAAGAATAATGAGATCATGCAACGACTTAGAAAACAAAAATGCACAGATTCTAACTCTCCAAATAAACGTTTAGGCTCAAGTCTCACAAGGTTGTAGCGTTAATTTGAGTTCCTTCCTTCAAGCATGTTACAAAAACTGATTTTTTTTTTTTTTTTTTTTATGATTGCATGTGAAGTCATAAGTTATAATCACAACCAAGCATACACAAAGAGTAAATCAAACTTTCATCCATGTTAATCACTCTCTTTAACAGCCATGTAATTACAAACCGAATCCTCATCATTGTGTTGGAAGGTACCCTAAAACAAAAACAAACACACAAAAACACTTTGAAAACAACTCTTTTTGGGTTTTTAAAACAAATTTTTCAAATTTTTATGTGATTTTCGGATTTTTACTTCAAAACACACTAAAACACACCAAAACTGCTTAAAAACACTTAAAAACAGCAAGGAACAAGTCTATAAGTAAAGGGTGATAAAATCCCATGAATTTGCATCAAAAACACTTAGTTACCCCCCCCACACTTAAATCAAACATTGTCCTCAATGTTTCAAGCATAAAATCACACAAAACACAAAGAAACACACAAACAGCAAGTAAAACAACTAAATAGGCAGATTCGAAATAAACAACAAAGTGAAGGGTTTAGGAACGCAAATCTGGAATTGGAGTGATTCCTTGAGCTTCCTTTGTTGAATTGCATGGGTTGCCTCCCAAGTAGCGCTTTCTTTAACGTCTTGCAGCCGGACGAAGACACGTTCATGCTCCATTGGAGCCCACGGCATGGAGTGGGGTCTCCTCCACGACATGCTCCACAAAGTTCTGGAAATGCAAGGAGAAGGCATGTGCACGGTTTTGGGAGAGAATGGGAGTGCAAGTGGCTGAAATGTTAGAGGAACAAGTGCATGTGGCTGCATTGTGGTGCAATGATGGAGGAACAATCTGAAAATGCAAGGTATGGCTAGAATGATTGTGTTTGTTTGAATGTGCATGTGATTAAATTAAAGGATGCAAAGTAAATAAATAATGAATGCATGTGTTGAATTATGAAGATGCATGTGCAATGAAGTGGAATGACAATCTGAAATGGGATAGGTACCCACGGCAATGATGATTTCTGGTGGTGTTTTGGGTGCATGTGGAATGAATGATTTCTTGGTGAGTGGATGCATGTGTTGATTAAAGGGGGAATGCAAAGGAAAAGCTAGAAATGCATGTGGAGTGGCTGCAAGGTGAATGAATAATGAAATGGGAAAGCATGTGCAAGGTTTTGGTGTGAATGATTGAATGTGCATGTGGCTGCAATGGAGGAGGAATCCTTCAATTTCGTCCATCCTCTTGGCTCCAAGCATATGATATCCATTCCAATCTCTAATTTGCTCCAAAAGGCTCCAAAAGGCATCCTTTTGCATACTTTGCCCTTAGAACCTGAAAACACACAAAAGAAACATAACGTAAATGCACGAGAACAAGCCATTTAAGTCGCATGAATATGCTCCTATCACTAGTTATATGTGAGAGATTGATGTAAACATAAAAGACTAGTATCTCACATATGTTATAACAAAGAAAGCATTTTCTGGATTTACGATAATGACATGAATATGATCTCATGAATGGAATGCTACTACTTAGAATGAGAACCAGTGATTCCATAAGCTCATATCAATTCCAAACTCCACATATTGAACACATAACGATCAAGATAGAAGCATAAGGGTTGAAACGGGGCTAAAGGTGTTTGGCTAACAAAGAAAGGATAGGGAAAACTGATGCGATTTTTATACGCACACAAACTAAACCCTCTTTTCGTCAAATTGTAGTATATGTATAAGTAGGGATCGTTCTGGACCGGGGATTAGGAGGGATTGTTAATCACTTGGATTTGACTCAAAAACGTAAAATAACAATATGAATGTAATTCTAACTAATCTAACACTTTAAAATAAATGGGGGATTGGTTTTGGATGAATTTAAACTAAAACAGAAACTTGGAATTAAAACAGATTCTAAAAACGAAATTAAAGAAATAGAATGATGAACGACTAGTTAGAGGGTTCCTTATCCACACATGAACATAAGCATATAAATTGACTCCCAGTTATGACTTCAACAAACGATGAATGACAATGCTCCAAGTTAATTAGGTTCGCTTAAACTAACTTTCAGATTTCCCTAGATTCATTGGATTGAATGGGATACGCATTACAACCAAATTATTCCTAATCAAAGTCCCTAACCATGGAATACGCATGATAGAGACATTCAACAAAGATCATTAAGTTCAACGGAAATCATAAACATCGACTAGGCATTCATAACTATGGAATACGCATGTTAATCCAGCCTAGGGTTTACTAAACACAATCGTGACTAGCGATCTTTACTACTCATGAATATAAGTTCATAACGATTAGGTGAAATTCCCTTGTATCCTAGCATCAAGTTTAGGCATGCAAATTAAGTGTCGACCCTCAACCCACATACATAAACAAGTTCTTAATCAAAACAGAAAAGTAAACCACATCTAAAGTTCATGAATTCATAACCGGAGTAAATCAAATCATAACCAACATATGTCCATGGCTTCAAATTCGCCTCTAACTAAAAAGAAATTAGTTTCACATGTTTAACATAATTGAATAACAAGTTAAATTAAACATGAAAATAGAAACAAGAAAAGAAAGAACAAATGGATGGAATTGAATGGATGGAAAGTTAGCTACGGGGTTCATCTCCACATATGTTATACTTGCATAATAAAATGATTTCCAATTGCATTTCAACAAATCATTAATTCTCAACGCCCCGGGTCAATTAGGTCCGCTTAAATTAACCGTCAAGTTTTCCTTAAGTTAATGAATTGGATGGGTTAGCGCAACGCAATTCACAACATTCTCCAAAAGTCCTTTACGTGAAAAGCACAATAAAGATACAATCAAAGATCATTAAGCATCATGAAAACTATAAGTGTTGACGAGGCATTCGTTACTATGGAATACGCATGAAACTCGTGCCAAGAATTCATTTAACGCGATTGTTTATAAGCAACCTCCACTACTTGTGAATATAAGTAACGATTAGGTGAAATTCACTTATATTCTAGCGTCATATTCATGCATGAAAATTAAGCGCGCATTCTTAATAAACATTCATAAATAAGTTATCAATCAAACGGTTAAACAAATTGAACCACAACTTATGAAACGCAATTAGAAGTAATCAAATCAAAATGCAAGCATAAACATATATTTCGAATCACCCCCTAGCTAAAGGGGGTTTAGTTTATTATAACATTGAAATCAAAGAAACACCTAAACATTCCAACAACTCAAACTTGAATTGTATGAACGTTTAGGCACTCTTCTCTTCCATTCCTCATACGTACAAACAAAGAGAATTGAATTTAAACATTGAAATCAAAGAAACACCTAAACATTCCAACAACTCAAACTTGAATTGTATGAACGTTTAGGCCCTCTTCTCTTCCTCTTTATTGTAGCATAAGGTCTAAGGATAGTTGGTTTGGGGGAATGGAAGTGTGGAATGGAGTGAGGAGTGATGGAAATGGAAAGATGGTGTTTGGATTACAAGGGAACTCACGGCAACAAGGGGGGGTTTGGATGTGTTTGTGGTATGTACAATGGAATGGATGTGTTGTGTGTGGAATTGTGAATGAATTGTGGAAGAATGGATGCTTATTTATAGGTGAAATGGGGGAACATGGCAGCTAGGAGGGAATGTGGCTGCATGTTTGAATGATTAAAGGATGCATGTGGGTTGAAATGAAAGGGAAATGCATGTGCAAAGCTGGAAATGCATGTGAAGATGTTGGAAATGGAATGAAACTCACGGCAATAGTGTAATGGTGCTGAAAATGCATGTTTGTGCATGTGATTTGAAGTGATTATTGTTTGGAAATGAATGTGAAGGCATGTGAAAGCTGGAAATGCATGTGAAGATGTTGGAAATGGAATGAAACTCACGGCAATAGTGTAATGGTGCATGTGTTGGCTGTTTTGTTTGTTGGTTAAAGCTTGTGTTTGCATGTGAATGTTGTTTGTGTGAAGTGTGTGTGAATGCATGTGGATTAAAGAGTGAATGCATGTGTTGAATGATTTCTTGGTGAGGGAATGCATGTGCAAATGCATGTGGAATGTGGCTGAAAATGAAAGGAGAAGTGCAATGGAATGTGCATGTGTTTTAGGTTGTAATGTGTAGATAATTATGAGTATGATAAATGATAAGTGTATGATATGTTGAGTGATATGTTGAGTGGTAAGTGAATGATAAGATAAGTGATAAGTGAATGATATGTTGAGTGATAAATGAATGATATGTTGAGTGATAAGATAAGTGGTTATTGATATGTAGATGAATGAATGATATGATAAGTAATAAATGAATGATAAGTGGTTATTGATATGTAGATGAATGAATGATATGATAAGTAATAAATGAATGATATGTGGTGATGATAAGATAAGTGTATGATATGATAAGTGGTGAATGAAGGAGTGGAATGTTGGAATGTTATGCACGACTAAGGATATAGGAAAGGTTTAAATATCCTAAAACTAAAGGGAACAAGGTTCCAACACTTTGGTCTTCAATTAGGTTTTCAATTTCGTCCAACACTTTGGCTCCAAGCATAAGCTATCCATCCTTAGCCCAAAAGTGCTCCAAAAGTCTCCAAAATGCATCTTTTTGCTCCTTTAGCCCTTTCGGCCTACAAACACACGAAAATAGCTTAAAGTACTAAAATAACTAAAGAAACATAACGTAAATGCACGAGAACAAGCCATTTAAGTCGCATGAATATGCTCCTATCAAAAACAAACGTTCTTTAAGCAATAGTGAGCAAAGTATTGAATTAGGCACTTAGAATTCCCTTTAGAACGCAGAAGTCAACTTTGAACACCCAAGGGGAAGTCACACAAAACTTAGGGCCATACTCAAACTTTTTGGGCCCTTTCTTCAACAATCACACTTGTGAGTCCATTCTCACTTATTTTCACTCTTTTTCTTTCTTTTCTTCTTCTTTTTCTCACATTTTTTTTTCTTTTTTTTTCCGTGCCTCCTTTAAGACTTAGGCACATACATACACACAAAAATCCCTTCCCCCACACTTATTTTCTGCAACATATTAATCAAAAGGAATTCATTTAAGTCATGCTCACTATACTTCAAGAACAAGGGTATAGGAAAGTCCTACTTTAGGCTAGGTAAGGGGTGATGTGGTTAGCAAAGAAAATAGGCTAAACGAGGCTCAACGGGGTTAAAACTAATATATACGAAATATGGGAAGTAAGGCTATTTGGCTATGGTGGCAACAACACAACTTCATCTTGATATATATTATGCAATTCAATGTCATGCTTTGAATGAAACGGATATAAGTTCTAGCATTTAGTTCTATCATGATACAATTGCAATCTAAGTAGCAACCAAGCAAGGAATAATGAGATCATGCAACAACTTTAGAAAACAAAGAATCACAGAAAATAACTCTCCAAAGAAGGTAATGGCTCGAGTCTCACAGGGTTGTAGCGTTTGTTTGAGTTCCTTCCTTCAAGCATGTTACAAAAACGAATTTTTCTTTTATGATTGCATGTGAAGTCATACATTATAACCATAACCAAGCATATACCAAGAGTAATTCAAACTTTTCTCTATGTTCATAACTCTTTTTAACAGTCATGCAATTACAAACCAAATCCTTATCATTTTGTTGGAAGGTACCCTAAGACACAAACACACAAAAATGACTCAAAACACTCTTTTTAGGCTTTTTAAAACATGTTTTTCAAATTTTTATGTGATTTTCGGAGTTATAAAACAAAACACACTAAAACACTCTAAAACAATTTAAAAACACCTTAAAACAGCAAGGAACAACATTTGAAGTTATGGGTGATAAAATCCCACGAATTTGCATTAACAACATTAGTTACCCCCCCACACTTAAATCAAACATTGTCCTCAATGTTTTAAGCATAGATTCACACAAAACATAAGTAAACACACAAAAAGCATTTAAACATACTAAGCATGGCATAATGTAATTAACAAAGAGAAGAGTTTAGGGACGCAAATCTGGTTATGGAGTGTAAATTCCCTCTTCTCCTTGGTGATTGCATTGAGGCATTGAACTTGGTGATTCCACAGGCATACTCTTGAACTGGGCTGCATGATTCTTTTGGTCTCCTCCACTTGTTGATTTTCCTTTGTGCTACTGGGCTGGAGGATTCTTTTGGTCTTCCCCGAAGGTCTGAGCTTACCCCTTTGGTCTGTTTCTTTGTTCAATCTTTCCAATTCGTATTGAAAAGGGTTGGAGGATAACTCAGCCTATGTTTGTCTCCACATGCTTCAATGTATCATTTTCACTTGCCTTACTCGCTCCCCTTTGCAGAAGTGGTCCCTTATCCGGAAGTGTATCAACCGTTGAAGATGACTACTCGAGAGCAACGCTAGGTAAGCAATCAGGAATAGATTCCAGGCAGTTGGCTCCAGATCGGAAGACTGACTCCAAGTGCCGGCTGATTGCTTCTTTTACTTTGCCATGCGAGTAAGAACAAGGACAAAGAAAAAGACAGGGAAAGAACATGATATGAGATACTTTTGCTTTTGACCTTGATGATATGAGATACCTTTGCTTTTGAAGAAGCGGTGAATGAATCAGCACACTTCAATCTGCCGTTTCCTCCTGGGTCATCTGTACTCCAGGCATCCGGTATCATCTTTGGGGAAGAAGAGGAATTTGAGTATTTCGAAAGGCTTTGCTGGGAGTGCGCCCTCAGAGTTGAGGAAGAGTTGGGCATTTTCTTCATGTCTGCCTTGCCACAAAAGATGAAGGTCGACATATATAGAGATAATATCAAGTGGTGGTACTGTTCTTTTACCCTTGTCGACAAACGTCTCTTCGATCCCGCAAATCCGGCTTTTTGAAATAGTGGCGCCTCTTCGATTTCTGAATACGCCTCTTTGATTTCTGAACGACGCCTCTTCGATTTCTGAGCAGGCGCCCCTTCGTTTTCTGAACGACACGTGGTAGTGCAGATGCGGCTCCTTTTGACAAAGCTGCACGCATTTTCTGAAAAGCAGAGAAAGCGTCGCCGAACTTTGCGCTTGTCGGCTAAAGACGTGTAGTTGCGATGATGGCCTCCACGTGTTTTCAGCTTTGTCAGAAATCTTTTGACAAAGTTGAACGCGTTTTCTGAAAAGCCGAGGGAGCGTCGCTTAACTTACGCCGGAAAATCCGGCTCTTTGAATCAGTGGACGCGTCGCCTTGGCTTTTTATAGAGCTATCGATTACCGCCAACATACACACTCTGAAGATTGCCCATTCTTGAAAATCGACTCCGGCCCTTTGAAAATTTACTCCATCAACCCTTATCTTGGATCACCTTTGAAAAATAACTAACTCATCGAACCTTAGCTTAGATTTGAGTCTCAGCAGCGATCCGGTTGCGCCCCGTCAAGGTAATGTATGGCGCCCTTCTTTTTTATCTTCTAACGGTCTTCTTACAGGTGAAGACTCCGTGATGCAGGACGCCACAACAGCTACAATAGTAGCTAGGAACCTCCTCACTCCAAAAGATAGTAGGCTGTTGTCAGGACGGTCCGATGAGTTGGCCGTTCAAGAGTCCCTCGCACTTAGTGTTCAGTGTGCGAGCTCTGTGTCCAACATGGGCCAACGCCTGCTTGCCCGCTCCCGTCAGGTGGAATCATTGATGGCAGAGGTGGAAAGTCTTAAGCAAGAGATCCAGCAGCTTAAGTACGAGAATAGAAGTTTGCATGTGCTTGCAAATAACTATTCGTCGGGCATGAAGAGGAAGCTTGATGAGCTGCAAGAATCTGAGGGTCGAATTCAAAGTGACCGTCAAAGGTTTGCGGCTTATCTCCAGAGGCACCTTTTTCCTGGGTCATCCAGCGTTTGCCCAAGTATTGAGGCCTGGAATGCTCTAGCTTCGATGCCTCCCGCTCCGATGCCTTCCGCTCCTATGTCTTCTACTCCGATGCCTTCCGCTTCTATGCCTTCCGCTTCTATGCCTTCTGCTTCGACGCCTCGTAGTGGGGCTTCACGTAAACATCCTCTGTGAAGGCTCCATCTTTCTCCATGTTTAGTATCTTTTTTTTTTTTTTTTTTTTTTTTTTTTAACATAAATAAAATCAAACGGCATGGAATTGGTCCTTGAATGGAAGGTGATACTTGAAGTGAACCGGCATTGGTTTGAATTCTAGTGTAGGTGCCTGATTCATAAAAAACAGCAAGTTAGTATAAAATGTAATGGAATTTGGAAAAAGAAACTTACTTGTTTTGTCCGATAAGAACTCAATGACAAACACCACTCCTTTGAAAGTTTCAGGGATATTGGACTTGGCCAGATTGCAAGTGATGGTTATGACTTGTCCAATGTCATCAAATTTAACTTCTTTGGATTTTGTGGTTTCAAGAACGTCCTCTTTGATGAATTCATGACATTCCCTACTTGTCACCTTTGGAAGGGCTTCCAAGATGTCTTTTTCACTTTCTTCTTCCTTGGAATTCATGAACCTGCAAGGAATAGGGATATTTGTTGGAACGGGGTTAGAAATAATGAAATTTGGAACAACCATACCTGAATTAGATGGCATAGGAGCAATAAGTGCCTCCGGTAAAGGTGTTTCCACCCTTTCCGTGGGTTGGGTGTATTCCTCTTCCTTGTGATTTGATTTTGATGGTTGAGGGTCCGTTCCAACCTCCTTGTCACTTCTCAACATGATTTCCTTGGCAGTTTCAAATTCTCCCTTCGAATTTGCAATGGTTGAACTAGGGAGTTCGCCTTGGTCTCGAAACTGTCCTACGAACTTCGCGATCTGCCCAATTTGCATTTCCAAGTGGTCCAACCTTTTGTCTTCTTGTTGAGCCTCATTGTCTTGATTTTGTGAGCCCTGCACCAAACAAATTAATTCATTAAGCTTTTGATTATAATCTATTGACGAACTTGAGTTTGGTTGGGCATATTGAATATGAAGTGGCTGCCAATATGCTTCTTGTTGAACATTTTGAGGTTCCCACCACATAGAAGTTGAATAATCACTCCAATCCGAATTGTAAGTATTGGAAAACACGTTATTCCTTGATTGAAGATCAAATGTACCAACGCTTTGCATTTGGGACCTTTCCATGAGCTGTGACAAAAGAGAAGCATTTTGAACTAGGGAGTTTGCCTTGGTCGCAAAATTGTCCTACGAACTCCGCTATCTGCCCAATTTGCTTTTCCAAGTGGTCCAACCTTTTGTCTTCTTGTCGAGCCTCATTGTCTTGATTTTGTGAGCCCTGCACCAAACAAATTAATTCGTTAAGCTTTTGATTATAATCTATTGACGAACTTAAATTTGGTTGGGCATATTGAATATGAGGTTGTGGTGGGTGTATAGGTCTTGAATAGAACTCCTCATATGGCTGCCAATATCCTTCTTCTTGAACATGTTGAGGTTCCCACCACATAGAGTTTGAATGATCACTCCAATCTGAACTGTAAGTATTGGAAAACACGTTATTCCTTGATTGAAGATCAAATATATCAACACTTTGCATTTGAGACCTTTCCATGAGCTGTGACAAAAGAGAAGCATTATCAAGTGCCATGTTGTTCTGCTGCCCAGTTCAAGAGTAGCACAAAGGAAAATCAGAAAGTGGTTTTTAGGCAGATTTGAGTGTGTTTGTGTTGTTTTGAGTCTTTTGGTTTGTTTGAGTGTTTTAAAGTTTAGTTTTGAATTCTTTGAGTCTAGTATAGTGTTTCATATTGTTATTTTACGTTTTTGAGTCAAATCCAAGTGGTTAACAATCCCTCCTAATCCCCGGTCTAGAACGATCCCTACTTATACATATACTACAATTTGACAAAAAGAGGGTTTAATTTGTGTGCGTCTAAATCTCGCATCAAATTTTGGCGCCGTTGCCGGGGATTAGAAAATTTGCTAATCCCTTGGATTGTTTTATTTTCGTTTGTTTTTATTTTATTCCAGTTTCTTAATCTTGTTTTGTTTCTTGTTCTAGGTACTAGTTTATGACTCGGAGTTCTCATCCGATTCGTGAACATATCCTAGAGTGATTGGGTTCTTCGTCCGGCTGCAAGACGTAAAAGAAAGCGCTACTTAGGAGGCAACCCAATGCACTGAATAAAACAAACCATGTTCACAGAGGTTGTTTACGTGAAGCCCCACTACGAGGCATAGAAGCGGAAGGCATAGAAGCGGGAGGCATAGAAGCGGGAGGCATCGGAGCGGAAGGCATCGGAGCTAGAGCATTCCAGGCCTCAATACTTGGCCAAACGCTGGATGACCCAGGAAAAAGGTGCCTCTGGAGACAAGCCGCAAGCCTTTGACGGTCACTTTGAATTCGACCCTCAGATTCTTGCAGCTCATCAAGCTTCCTCTTCATGCCCGACGAATAGTTATTTGCAAGCACATGCAAACTTCTATTCTCGTACTTAAGCTGCTGGATCTCCTGCTTAAGACTTTCCACCTCTGCCATCAACGATTCCACCTGACGGGAGCGGGCAAGCAGGCGTTGGCCCATGTTGGACACAGAACTCGCACACTGAACACTAAGTGCGAGGGACTCTTGAACGGCCAACTCATCGGACCGTCCTGACAGCAGCCTACTATCTTTTGGAGTGAGGAGGTTCCTAGCTACTATTGTAGCTGTTGTGGCGTCCTGCATCACAGAGTCTTCACCTGAAAGAGGACCGTTAGAAGATAAGAAAGAAGGGCGCCATACGTTACCTTGACGCGGCGCGCCCGTTTCACTGCTGAGACTCAATTCTAAGCTAAGGTTCGATGGGTTTGCCATTTTTTCAAAAGTGTTCAAAGAGAAGGGGTGGATGGAGTTAAAATTTCAAAGGGCCGGAGACGATGTTCAAGAATGGGAATTCTTCAGAGTGTGTATGTTGGCGGTGATCGATACCTCTATAAGAAGCCAAGGCGACGCGTCCACCGATTCAAAAAGCCGGAATTTCCGGCGTAAGTTAGGCGACGCTCCCTCGGCTTTTCAGAAAACGCGTTCAACTTTGTCAAAAGATTTCTGACAAAGCTGAAAACACGTGGAGGCCATCATCGCAACTACACATCTTTAGCCGACAAGCGCAAAGTTCGGCGACGCTTTCTCTGCTTTTCAGAAAACGCGTGCAGCTTTGTCAAAAGGAGCCGCATCCGCACTACAACGTGTCGTTCAGAAAGTAAAGAGGCGTCGTTCAGAAATCGAAGGGGCGCCTGTTCAGAAATCGAAGAGGCGTCGTTCTGATATCGAAGAGACATTTGTCGACAAGGGTAAAAGAACAGTACCACCACTTGATATTATCTCTATATATGTCGACCTTTGTCTTTTATGGCAAGGCAGACCTGAAGAAAATGCCCAACTCTCCCTCACCTCTGAGGGCGCACTCCCAGCAAAGCCTTTCGAAATACTCAATTCTTTCTTCTTCCCCAAAGATGATACCAGATGCCTGGAGTACATATGACCCAGGAGGAAACGGCGGATTGAAGTGTGCTGATTCATTCACCGCTTCTTCAAAAGCAAAGGTATCTCATATCATCAAGGTCAAAAGCAAAAGTATCTCATATCATGCTCTTTCCCTGTCTTTTTCTTTGTCCTTGTTCTTACTCGCATGGCAAAGTAAAAGAAGCAATCAGCCGGCACTTGGAGTCAGTCTTCCAATCTGGAGCCAACTGCCTGGAATCTATTCCTGATTGCTTACCTAGCATTGCTCTCGAGTAGTCATCTTCAACGGTTGATACACTTCCGGAGAAGGGACCACTTCTGCAAAGGGTAGCGAGTAAGGCAAGTGAAAATGATACATTGAAGCATGTGGAGACAAACATAGGCTGAGTTATCCTCCAACCCTTTTCAATACGAATTGGAAAGATTGAACAAAGAAACAGACCAAAGGGGTAAGCTCAGACCTTCGGGGAAGACCAAAAGAATCCTCCAGCCCAGTAGCACAAAGGAAAATCAACAAGTGGAGGAGACCAAAAGAATCATCCAGCCCAGTTCAAGAGTAAGCCTGTGGAATCACAAAGATCAAAGCCTCAATGCAATCACCAAGGAGAAGAGGGAATTTACACTCCATAACCAGATTTGCGTCCCTAAACTCTTCTCTTTGTTAATTACATTCTGCCATGTTTAGTATGTTTAAGTGCTTTTTGTGTGTTTACTTATGTTTTGTGTGAATCTATGCTTAAAACATTGAGGACAATGTTTGATTTAAGTGTGGGGGGGTAACTAAGTATATTTAATGCAAATTCGTTGGATTTTATCACCCATTACTTCAAATGTTGTTCCTTGCTGTTTTAAGGTGTTTTTAAGTTGTTTTAGAGTGTTTTAGTATGTTTTGTTTTTATAACTCCGAAAATCACATAAAAATTTGAAAAACTTGTTTTAAAAAGCCTAAAAAGAGTGTTTTGAATCGTTTTTGTGTGTTTGCGTCTTAGGGTACCTTCCAACATGATGCGATTTTTATACGCACACAAACTAAACCCTATTTGTGACAATTGTAGTAATGATGTAAGTAGGGATCGTTCTAACCGGGGATTAACTAGGGATGCTAAACACTTGACTCAAATAAATAAAACTAACTTTTAAAAAACTAAGACAAACTAAAAGACTCAAAACAAGTTCAAAAGACTCCAAATACTTAAAAACATAAAATGAGACAAATCAAATGATTAAAACTTAACAAAATAGAGGGGGGAATTGTGGTTGGACGAGATTAAATTAAACGGACAGATTATAATTTAAAACAGATAGTAAAGATGAATGTGATGAAAATATGGATGATGGAATAGCTAAGGGGTTCTTCTCCACACATGTTACACTTGCAAACAAAATTGATTCTCAGTTGGTCTTTCGATAAATTATGAAACTCAATGCTCCAAGTTAATTAGGTCCGCTTAAATTAACTTTCAGATTTCCCTAGATTCGTTGGATTGAATGGAATACGCATTACAACCAAATTATTCTTAATCAAAGTCCCTAACTATGGAATACGCATGATAGAGACATTTAACCAAGATCATTAAGTTCAACGGAAATCATAAACATCGACGAGGCATTCGTTACTATGGAATACGCATGAAACTTATGCCAAGAATTCGTTTAACGCGATTGTTTATAAGCAACCTCCACTACTTGTGAATATAAGTTCATAACGATTAAGTGAAATTCACTTATATTCTAGCGTCATATTTATGCATGAAAATTAAGCTTGCAATCTCAATGAACATACATAAATAAGTTATCAATCAAACAGTTAAACAAATTGAATCCACAACTTATGAAATTCCAACCAAACGTAATCAATTCAAATTGCAAATATAAACATAGTTTCGAATCACCCCCTAGCTAAAGGGGGTTTAGTTCCTCATAACTTTGAAATCAAAGAAACACCTAAACATTCCAACAACTCAAACTTGAATTGTATGAACGTTTAGGCACTCTTATCTTCCATTCTCATACGTGCAAAACAAAGAGAATTAAATTTAAACTTTGAAATCAAAGAAACACCTAAACATTCCAACAACTCAAACTTGAATTGTATGAACGTTTAAGCACTCTTTTCTTCCTCGTTGTTGTAGCACAAGGTCTAAGGTGAGCTTTGGGGATTATGTGAAGTGTTTTGGAGGGATGGGAAGTGGTTGGATAGTGGCTGCAATGGAGGGGAAAAACTGCACAGAAATGGAAATGATTTGCGGCACAAGGGTTGTGTTTGTGTTGTGTGAAGTGTTGTGAATGGAAATATGAGATGTGCATGAATGAATGAATGCTAGGGTATTTATAGGGGTAGTGGAGGGAACATATGGCTGTTTGTTTAAGCATTTGTGTGGAGGAATGATGGAAAAACAGCTAGGACACATGTGAAAACTAGAATTGCACAAGGGGAGCAAAGGGAACCCACGGCATTGAGAGTTTGTTTGATGATGATGCATGTGATGGGTGGGAACAAAGGGGGAAACATGGCACAAGGGGGCTTGAATGAATGATTGAATGTGCATGTGGATTTAAAGAATGAGTGGTGGTGTAATGATGAAGTGAATGCATGTGACTTGTGAATACAAAGAGAAGGGGAAAAACTGGAAATGCTCAAGGAGTGCACGGCATTGGGGGGGGAAGAAATGATGGCATGAAAGTGAAGGGATTAGTGGTGCATGTGCATGTGTTTTAGGTTGTGAAAGCATGTGGATTAGGTGGAAAGAGGTGGATGTGCATGTGAGTTGAAATGCATATGTTTAAATGGTTGAAATGTGTAGATGATTATGAGTATGATAAGTGATAAGTGAATGATATGTTAAGTGATAAATGAATGATATGTGGTGAGTGATAAGTGAATGAAAGTGATAAGTGATAATAGGGCTAGTTTAAAGGGCTAGGGTTTAAGTACATAGAATGGGCCTAAAATAGGTTGGTTTGCATGGCATAATATGTTTGATTGGGCTAGAGGTTTTCCATGGCTCAAAGGATTTGTTTGATTGGGCTAGGCCCTTTGTTTGATGTCCCCAAAGAGCATACAAGGCCTTCAAATTCGTCCATCCTCTTGGCTCCATGGAAAAGCTATCCAATCCATGCCCAAAAATGCTCCAAATGGCCTCAAAATGCACTTTCTTGCTCCCTAAGCCCTTAGAACCTGAAAACACACAAAAGAAGCATAAAGAACTAAAATAACTAAAGAAACATAACGTAAATGTACGAGAACAAGCCATTTAAGTCGCATGAATATGCTCCTATCAAATACCCCCACACTTAGCTTTTGCTAGTCCTCGAGCAAAACAGAATAAAAACAAATAAACAAAACGACACTAAACACGTAAAACACAACCTAAACCTTCCAACAACCGTCTTAGGGATTTCCAATGCACATGACACGTTAAAAATCATCATTCCCACAGATTTTAGTCATCTTCACACTTAAGTACATTCTTAATCATAGTCACCATATACTAGTTCACAATTAAGCATTTAAAACCATGTTTTGAATGTAGTAACATGCCTTAGAGAATTTGCTCAATTCCTTACAAGATATGCACTCGATTTTCACTCAGATTTTCTAACTACACACCCTAATCTAGTCATATGTGAGAAGATTGATGTAAACATGAAAACGAACACTCACATATATGTATCATAAAGAGAGCAATTTCTGGAGTTAATAAGCATGTTTAGGTATGATCTCATGAATGGAATGCTACTACTTAGAAGCGAGAACCAGTGACACCATAAGCTTATACCAAGTTCAAACTCCACAAATTGAAACACATAACAATCAAGATAGAAGTCAAAGGGTTGTAACAGGGCTAGGGTATTGGCTAACAATGAAAGGTGAAGGATAAACAAACATTCTTAAAGCAATAGTGAGCAAAGTATTGAATTAGGTACTTAGAATTCCCTTTTGAACGCAGAAGTCAACTTTGAACACCCAAGGGGAAGTCACAAAACTTAGGGCCATATTCAACTTTTTTGGGCCCTTTCTTCAACAATCACACTTGTGAGTCCATTCTCACTTATTTTCACTCTTTTTCTTTCTTTTCTTCTTCTTTTTCTCACATTTTTTTTTTTTTTCTTTTTCCCGTGCCTCCTTTAGGACTTAGGCACATACATACACACAAAAAAAAAAAATCCCTTCCCCCACACTTATTTTCTGCAACATATTAATCAAAAGGAATTCATTATCCGTCATGCTTACTATGCTTCAAGAACAAGGGTACGGATGGTCCTAATCTAGGCTAGGTGAGGATGATATGGTTTAACAAAGAACATGGGCTAAACAAGGCTCAACGGGGTTAAAACTTACAACATATACGAAATATGGGAAGTAAGGCTATTTGGCTATGGTGGCAACTACACAACTTCATCTTGATATATGTTATGCAATTCAATGTCATGCTTTGAATGAAATGGGCATGAGTTCTAGCATTTGGAACTATATGATGAAACACTTCTAAGTAGTAACCAAGCAAAGAATAATGAGATCATGCAACGACTTTAGAAAACAAGAAATCACAGATTATACTCTCCAAAGAACGTTATAGGCTCAAGTCTCTTAGGGTTGTAGCGTTTGTTTGAGTTCCTTCCTTCAAGCATGTTACAAAAACGAATTTTTTTCTTTTATGATTGCATGTGAAGTCATACATTATAACTATAACCAAGCATATACCAAGAGTAAATCAAACTTTTCTCTATGTTTATAACTCTTTTTAACCGTCATGCAATTATAAACCAAATCCTTATCATTGTGTTGGAAGGTACCCTAAGACACAAAAACAACTCAAAACACTCTTTTTAGGCTTTTCAAAAAAATGTTTTTCAAATTTTTATGTGATTTTCGGAGTTATAAAACAAAACACGCTAAAACAGTTTAAAAACACCTTAAAAACATTTAAAACAGCAAGGAACAACACTTGAAGTTATGGGTGATAAAATTCAATGAATTTGCATCAACATACTTAGTTACCCCCTCACACTTAAATCAAACATTGTCCTCAATGTTTTAAGCATAGATTCACACAAAGCATAAGTAAATACACAAAAAGCACTTAAACATACTAAACATGGCAGAATGTAATTAACAAAGAGAAGAGTTTAGAGACGCAAATCTGGTTATAGAGTGTAAATTCCATCTTCTCCTTGGTAATTGCATTGAGGCTTTTGATCTTTGTGATTCCACAGGCTTACTCTTGAACTGGTTTCTGCCCATCGTTGATTTTCCTTTGTGCTACTTCTTGAACTGGGCAGCAGGATGGTTCTTTTGGTCTCCCCCGAAGGTCTGAGCTTATCCCTTTTATCTGTTTCTTTGTTCAATCTTTCCAATTCGTATTGAAAAGGGTTGGAGGATAACTCAGCCTATGTTTGTCTCCACATGCTTCAATGTATCATTTTCACTTGCCTTACTCGCTTCCCTTTGCAGAAGTGGTCCCTTCTCCGGAAGTGTATCAACCGTTGAAGATGACTACTCGAGAGCAACGCTAGGTAAGCAATCAGGAATAGATTCCAGGCAGTTGGCTCCAGAACGGAAGACTGACTCCAAGTGCCGGCTGATTGCTTGTTTTACTTTGCCATGCGAGTAAGAACAAGGACAAAGAAAAAGACAGGGAAAGAGCATGATATGAGATACTTTTGCTTTTGACCTTGATGATATGAGATACCTTTGCTGTTGAAGAAGCGGTGAATGAATCAGCACATGTATTTGTTGTGCTGTTTCCTCCTCGGTCATCTGTACTCCAGACATCTGGTATCATCTTTGGGGAAGAAGAAAGAATTTAGTATTTCGAAAGGCTTTGCTGGGAGTGCACTCTCAGAGGTGAGGGAGAGTAGGGCATTTTCTTCAGGTTTGCCCTGCCATAAAAGACGAAGGTCGACATATATAGAGATAATAGCAAGTGGTGGTACTTTTTACCTTTGTCGACAAACGTTTTGATCCCGCAACTCTGGCTTTTTGAAATAGTGGCGCCTCTTCGATTTCTGAGCAGGCGCCCCTTCGATTTCTGAGCGACACGTGGTAGTGCAGATGTGGCTCCTTTTGACAAAGCTGCACGCGTCTTCTGAAAAGTAGAGAAATCGTCGTCGAACTTTGTGCTTGTCGGCTAAAGATGTGTAGTTGTGATGATGGCCTCCACGTGTTGTCTGAAAAGAAGAAATCTTTTGACAAAGTTGAACGCGCCTTCTGAAAAGCCGAGAAAGCGTCGCCTAAATTACGCCGGAAATTCCGGCTTTTTGAATTGGTGGACGCGTCGCCTTGGCTTTTTTATTGAGCTATCGATCACCACAACAAACACACTCTGAAGATTTCCCATTCTTGAAAATCGACTCCGGCCCTTTGAAATTTAACTCCATCCCTTCTCTTTGAACACTTTTGAAAAATGGCAAACTCATCAAACCTTAGCTTGGAATTGAGCCTTAGCAGTGATACGGGCGCGCCGCGTCAAGGTAACGTATGGCGCCCTTCTTTCTTTTCTTCTAACGGTCCTCTCACAGGTGAAGACTCCGTGATGCAGGACGTCACAACAGCTGCAATAGTAGCTAGGAACCTCCTCACTCCGAAAGATAGTAGGCTGGTGTCAGGACGGTCCGATGAGTTGGCCGTTCAAGAGTCCCTCGCACTTAGTGTTCAGTGTGCAAGTTCTGTGTCCAACATGGGCCAACGCCTGCTTGCCCGCTCCCGTCAGGTGGAATCATTGATGGCAGAGGTGGAAAGTCTCAAGCAGGAGATCCAGCAGCTGAAGTATGAGAATAGAAGTTTGCACGTGCTTGCAAACAACTATTCGACGGGCATGAAGAGGAAGCTTGATGAGCTGCAAGAGTCTGAAGGTCGGATTCACAGTGACCGTAAAAGGTTTTCGTCTTTCCTCCAGAGGCACCTTTTTCCTGGCTCATCCAGCGCTTGGCCAAGTATTGAGGCCTGGAATGCTCTATCTTCGATGCCTCCCGCTCCGATGCCATCTGCTCCTACGCCTTCCGCTCCGATGCCTTCTGTTCCTACGCCTTCCGCTCCGATGCCTTCTGTTCCTACGCCTTCCGCTTCAAGAGTAAAGCCACGTAGTGGGGCCTCAAGCAAACAACCTTTGTGAAGCACCATCTTTCTTTGTTTAGCAGTGCCTATCAATAAATCAAACATTTTCTCAATGTTACAATCATAGACTCACACAATTAATAAACAAACAAACAATAACAACTAAACAACCTAACAAGGCAGAAACGAAATAGCAACAAAGAGAAGAGTTTTTTAGGAATCTGGATTTGGAGTGCTTTCTAAGTCTTCCTTTGTTGAATGCATGGGTTGCCTCCCAAGTAGCGCTTTCTTTTACGTCTTGCAGCCGGACGGTACCTCCGTTTAAGCTTGACTAGGTTCCACGGCATGGAGGGGTACCTCCTCCACGACATGCTCCTCAAACATCTCGTAATAGGGCTTCAATCGATGCCCATTCACTTTGAATTCTTGCTGCGTCCTTGAACTTTTGATTTGCACTGCACCATGAGGGAAAACATTAGTAGCAACAAACGGGCCAATCCATTTAGAACGCAACTTACCAGGAAACAAACGTAGGCGAGAGTTGAAAAGTAACACTTTCTGCCCAACTGTGAAGGTCTTGGTTCGAATCATTTTATCATGGAATGCTTTGGTCTTGGCTTTGTACATCCGGGCCTTCTCATAGGCTTCATTCCGAATCTCCTCAAGTTCATTCAATTGGAGCTTCCTATGAACTCCCGCTGCATCTATGTCCATGTTGAAAGTCTTCACGGCCCAATGTGCCTTGTGCTCTAACTCTACGGGCAAATGACATGGCTTACCATAGACGAGCCGAAAAGGTGACATCCCAATGGGTGTTTTGTATGCCGTACGATATGCCCACAATGCATCATCTAAACGTAAGCTCCAATCCCTCCTTGTTGGTCCAACGGTCTTCTCCAAAATTTGTTTGATTTCTCGGTTAGACACCTCGGCTTGGCCATTTGTTTGAGGATGGTAAGGTGTGGAGACCTTATGGTTGACATGGTACTTTCTTAGCAACGCCTCAATGGTCCGATTGCAAAAGTGAGACCCTCCATCACTTATGATTACTCTCGGCATTCCAAACCTAGCAAAAATGTTAGTTTTCACGAAATCTGCAACCACCTTAGAATCGTTAGTACGGGTGGCTTTTGCTTCCACCCATTTAGAAACATAATCAACGGCTAGCAAGATATAAGTGAAACCATAAGATGGAGGGAAAGGGCCCATGAAATCAATGCCCCAAACATCAAAAATTTCAACATTAAAGACAGGGGTTTGCGGCATTTGGTCCTTGGTACCTATGTTACCCATTCGTTGGCAACGATCACAAGACATACAAAAGGTTCTAGCATCCCTAAATATAGTCGGCCAATAAAAACCACACTCTAGAACCTTGAGGGCAGTGCGTTGTGTGCCAAAATGACCACCACATGCATATGTGTGACAAAAGCTTAGAATTGAGTGAAATTCAGAATCATGCACACATCTACGTACAATTTGATCTGAGCAATACTTCCACAAATAAGGGTCATCCCAAACATAGAAGCGTGCATCATTTTTAAGCTTATCACGTTGGTGCTTGTTTAGCTCATTTGGAATTTGTTTAGCCACCAAGTAATTCACTAAATCTGCATACCATGGTTCACTTACCTCAATGGAGAGCAGCTGCTCATCGGGAAAAGTTTCAGGGATAGGTACGGCATGTTCATGCTCCTCGTGGATCATTCGGCTTAAATGGTCAGCCACTACATTCTCGCTTCCTTTCTTATCCCGGATTTCAATATCAAATTCTTGAAGAAGAAGAATCCAACGGATAAGCCTCGGCTTTGCTTCCTTTTTCGTGATCAAGTACCTCAAAGCTGCATGATCAGAATAAACGATTACTTTAGTACCAATTAAATATGAACGGAATTTATCTAAAGCAAAAACCACAGCTAGAAGTTCTTTTTCCGTCGTGGAGTAGTTCAATTGGGCATCATTGAGAGTCCGAGAGGCATAGTATATGACATGCGGCCGCTTGTCTCTTCTTTGTCCTAGAACAGCTCCTAATGCATAGTCGGATGCATCGCACATGAGCTCGAACGGAAGGCTCCAATCTGGAGGTACAATAATGGGGGCCGAGACTAGCTTCTCCTTGAGTTGGTTAAATGCCGAATTACACTCTTCATCAAACTTGAATGGCACATCTTTTTGAAGCAATCGGCAAAGAGGGTTGGACATCTTGGAGAAGTCCTTGATAAAACGCCTATAGAACCCTGCATGGCCAAGAAACGAACGTACCTCTCTAACCGAAGTAGGAGAGGGTAAGTGACGTACAAGGTCTATTTTCGATTTATCTACTTCAATTCCTTTTTCTGAAACAATATGTCCTAAAACTATACCTTGTTTCACCATAAAGTGACATTTCTCCCAATTCAAGACAAGGTTAGTTTCAACACATCGTTTCAAAATTAAGGTTAGATTATCCAAGCAATTATCAAATGAACTCCCAAACACACTGAAATCATCCATGAAAACCTCAATGATCTTTTCAACAAAATCGGAAAATATACTTACCATACACCTTTGGAAAGTGGCCGGTGCGTTGCATAAGCCAAATGGCATGCGACGATAAGCAAATGTTCCAAAGGGACATGTGAATGTGGTCTTCTCTTGATCATCCGGGGCTATCACAATTTGGTTATATCCAGAGTATCCATCAAGAAAACAGTAAAAGGCATGACCGGCTAACCTTTCGAGCATCTGGTCGATGAATGGCAAAGGAAAGTGATCTTTCCTAGTCATGGCATTTAGCTTCCGGTAATCGATACATACTCGCCATCCAGTCTGAATGCGTGTAGGTACGAGCTCATTCTCATCATTCTTGATAACAGTTACTCCGGACTTCTTGGGAACGACTTGAACTGGAGAGACCCAACGGCTATCGGAGATAGGGTAGATCACTCCGCAATCCAAAAGCTTGATTATTTCCTTCTTCACCACTTCCATCATCGGAGGGTTGAGACGGCGTTGAGCCTCTCGGGATGGCTTAGTCCCCTCCTCAAGAAGTATACGGTGCATGCATGTGGTAGGGCTTATTCCTTTAATGTCGGCCAAAGTCCACCCTATGGCCGTTTTGTGTTCTCGCAGCACTCTCACAAGCTTCTCCTCCTCCATTGCCGTGAGACTTGATGAAATGATGACGGGCAATGTTTCGCCTTCTCCCAAAAACACATACTTCAAATGGTCCGGCAACGGCTTAAGTTCAAGCGATGGTGCCTGAACAACAGAAGGTAGCATCTTAGTGGAAACTGAATTTGAAAGTGAGAGTGGAACCTTACCATATTGTTGTGGCAATGACTCAAGGGCTGCCACAACCTCAATTATTTCTTCACTAGAACCCATGGTAAAGAATTCCTCCTCCTTGCCGTGGCCTTGCATTGGCCCAAATCCTTCATTTTTGCACTCTATGGCCTTAGTGATGGTTGTTTCCAGGGCGTCCTCGTTCAATTCTTCAAGGTATACCTGCGCCAACGAATCGATAACATCAATGGAAAAACAAGAATGGTCATCAACGGGATATCTCATAGTTTCAGAAATATTAAAATCAATCACTTCCCCATCGAATTCCATTGTCATGGTGCCTTTGTATACATCAATCTTCGTTCGGGCCGTCTTCATGAATGGCCTACCAAGGAGAATCGGCAAAGATGTAGAATGGGTTGAATCCTCCATGTCTAGGACGTAGAAATCAGCCGGAAAAATTAAATGGTTCACCTGCACAAGCACATCTTCCAAAACTCCTTTTGGATACGCGTTAGAACGATCGGCCAATTGTATAATTACACCATCTTGTTTTAATTCACCCAAATTCATAGATGCATAAATAGAATAAGGCATGACATTTATGGATGCACCTAAATCAAGCATGGCATGTTCAAAACGATTATGTCCAATCACACAAGGAATCGTGAAACTACCGGGGTCTTTGCACTTGGTAGGCAGTTTACGTTGCAAAACAGCGGACACATTCTCGCTTACCTTCACTACCTCTTTGTTTGCCCTTCTTCTCTTTGTATTGCATAGGTCCTTGAGGAATTTAGCATACTTTGGAACCTGTTTGATTGCATCGAGAAGCGGTATGTTCACTTGCACCTTCCGGAACGTTTCAAGAATGTCCTTCTCGCTTTCTTCCTTTTTTTCTTGCATGAACCTGCGAGGAAAAGGTACATTGGGCAGATTAGGACGTGAAGTACATGAATTTGAACTTAAATTACCTGATTTGGCCGAGTTAGGGTGATTGGGGGCCTGCGGCATTGGGTTTTTCACCCTTACCGTGGGTGAGCTAGACACTTCCTCAGGTTGTGTCGTCTCTTCATCTACTTTCTGGGCAGATTTGGGATTGTTTGGCTCGGTCCCAACTTCTTTTCCACCCCTTAGGGTGATGGCCTTGGCGGATTCGAATCCTCCCTTTGGATTGACTGTGGTTGAGCTAGGAAGCTTTCCTTGCTCTAATCTGTCCAAGGAACTCAGAAATCTGCCCTATTTGTTTCTTCATATCCATCATCTCCTTCTCATTATTTGCTATCCGGTTGTTTTGATTTTGCAACCCCTGCGAAATAGAGGTTAGTAATTGCATAGCTTGATCACTTTCCAAGGACGTACCTGAATGAGATGATGCCGAAGGTTGTTGGGGTTGTTGGGGTGCATACAGCTTGGAATAAAAACCAGGGGGGTTTGGCCTAAATCCTCCTTGTTGGGCAGCTTGTTGTGGCTCCCTCCATTTGAAGTTTGGATGGTCCCTCCATCCGGCATTGTAAGTGTTCGAGTATGGGTTGTTTTGATTTTGTCCTTGGAAACCAATTGCATTGGCAGATTCCCACCCACCATTCTCGATTAGTTGAGGGCACTTGTCGGATGGATGCCCTTGAATTGAGCACACGCCACAAACTTGGTGTTCTTGTGCTTTTGGACCAATCACAACCTGAGAAACAAGAGAAGTAAGATTAGCAAGTTGTGATTGAATTTCAGAAATAGCACTCACCTCATTTACACTTTGTTGTCGTGGGGCTTCCCTTTGACCCACTCCTTCATATTGTTGAGCGTTGAGCGCTCGGTTGGCTATGAGAATCTTGGCATCCCTTGGTGTTTTGTCCACCAATGCTCCTCCCGCTGATGCATCAATCATTTGACGTTCGATAGGAAGGAGGCCCTCATAGAAATATTGAAGGAGAAGTTCCTCCTTCATTTGATGTTGGGGACATGAAGCTACAAGGCCCTTGAAGCGCTCATAATAAGCCGGGAATGTCTCACCATGATTCTGTTGAATACCACTAATTTTCTTCCGTAGGAGAATCACTCTCGAAGTAGGGAAGAATTTCTCCAAGAAAGCACGCTTCATACTCTCCCACGAAGTCACAGTTCCCGGGGCTAGTTCGTAGAGCCAATCTTTGGCCTTGTCCATAAGTGAAAATGGAAAGGCCTTCATCTTTAGTATACTCCCATCCACATTGACGGGGGTCATGCTCGAACAAACCACCTCGAACTCCTTCAAGTGTTTGTTGGGGTCTTCCATAGACAAACCATGGAACTTCGGAATATGGTGTAACAAACTGGATTTGAGTTCAAATTCCTCAGTCTTCCCCTCTGCAGCCGTGGGGTATTGGATACAAAGAGGCAATGCATTATCCAAACCCGAGGCCGAAAGCTCCTTGATGGTTCTATTATCTGCTGCCATGGCTTGTTCTTCTTCAAAAATCTGATCCGTGGGCTTTTCTTCTACACCTACTTCGTCTTCTTCAAGCCCAGGTTGTGGTGGAGGTTGTGGTGGCTCTTGTTGACTCCTCGTTCTCCTCAAAGTGCGTTCAAAATCACCGTCAAAGTCGGAGATGTTCTCTATAATAGGCCGAGAGCTACGAGTCATACACAGTACCTAAAAAAACAAGGAAACAAACAAACTAAGAATCTGAAATAAGAATGCACGAAAAACAAAAAAAAATATAAAAATAAAGACAAGGGACTAGCAACTTTGCTAATCCCCGGCAACGGCGCCAAAATTTGATGCGATTTTTATACGCACACAAACTAAACCCTATTTGTGACAATTGTAGTAATGATGTAAGTAGGGATCGTTCTAACCGGGGATTAACTAGGGATGCTAAACACTTGACTCAAATAAATAAAACTAACTTTTAAAACACTAAGACAAACTAAAAGACTCCAAATACTTAAAAACATAAAATGAGACAAATCAAATGATTAAAACTTAACAAAATAGAGGGGGGAATTGTGGTTGGACGAGATTAAATTAAACGGACAGATTATAATTTAAAACAGATAGTAAAGATGAATGTGATGAAAATATGGATGATGGAATAGCTAAGGGGTTCTTCTCCACACATGTTACACTTGCAAACAAAATTGATTCTCAGTTAGTCTTTCGATAAATTATGAAACTCAATGCTCCAAGTTAATTAGGTCCGCTTAAATTAACTTTCAGATTTCCCTAGATTCGTTGGATTGAATGGAATACGCATTACAACCAAATTATTCTTAATCAAAGTCCCTAACTATGGAATACGCATGATAGAGACATTTAACCAAGATCATTAAGTTCAACGGAAATCATAAACATCGACGAGGCATTCGTTACTATGGAATACGCATGAAACTTATGCCAAGAATTCGTTTAACGCGATTGTTTATAAGCAACCTCCACTACTTGTGAATATAAGTTCATAACGATTAAGTGAAATTCACTTATATTCTAGCGTCATATTTATGCATGAAAATTAAGCTTGCAATCTCAATGAACATACATAAATAAGTTATCAATCAAACAGTTAAACAAATTGAATCCACAACTTATGAAATTCCAACCAAACGTAATCAATTCAAATTGCAAATATAAACATAGTTTCGAATCACCCCCTAGCTAAAGGGGGTTTAGTTCCTCATAACTTTGAAATCAAAGAAACACCTAAACATTCCAACAACTCAAACTTGAATTGTATGAACGTTTAGGCACTCTTATCTTCCATTCTCATACGTACAAAACAAAGAGAATTAAATTTAAACTTTGAAATCAAAGAAACACCTAAACATTCCAACAACTCAAACTTGAATTGTATGAACGTTTAAGCACTCTTTTCTTCCTCGTTGTTGTAGCACAAGGTCTAAGGTGAGCTTTGGGGATTATGTGAAGTGTTTTGGAGGGATGGGAAGTGGTTGGATAGTGGCTGCAATGGAGGGGAAAAACTGCACAGAAATGGAAATGATTTGCGGCACAAGGGTTGTGTTTGTGTTGTGTGAAGTGTTGTGAATGGAAATATGAGATGTGCATGAATGAATGAATGCTAGGGTATTTATAGGGGTAGTGGAGGGAACATATGGCTGTTTGTTTAAGCATTTGTGTGGAGGAATGATGGAAAAACAGCTAGGACACATGTGAAAACTAGAATTGCACAAGGGGAGCAAAGGGAACCCACGGCATTGAGAGTTTGTTTGATGATGATGCATGTGATGGGTGGGAACAAAGGGGGAAACATGGCACAAGGGGGCTTGAATGAATGATTGAATGTGCATGTGGATTTAAAGAATGAGTGGTGGTGTAATGATGAAGTGAATGCATGTGACTTGTGAATACAAAGAGAAGGGGAAAAACTGGAAATGCTCAAGGAGTGCACGGCATTGGGGGGGGGAAGAAATGATGGCATGAAAGTGAAGGGATTAGTGGTGCATGTGCATGTGTTTTAGGTTGTGAAAGCATATGGATTAGGTGGAAAGAGGTGGATGTGCATGTGAGTTGAAATGCATATGTTTAAATGGTTGAAATGTGTAGATGATTATGAGTATGATAAGTGATAAGTGAATGATATGTTAAGTGATAAATGAATGATATGTGGTGAGTGATAAGTGAATGAAAGTGATAAGTGATAATAGGGCTAGTTTAAAGGGCTAGGGTTTAAGTACATAGAATGGGCCTAAAATAGGTTGGTTTGCATGGCATAATATGTTTGATTGGGCTAGAGGTTTTCCATGGCTCAAAGGATTTGTTTGATTGGGCTAGGCCCTTTGTTTGATGTCCCCAAAGAGCATACAAGGCCTTCAAATTCGTCCATCCTCTTGGCTCCATGGAAAAGCTATCCAATCCATGCCCAAAAATGCTCCAAATGGCCTCAAAATGCACTTTCTTGCTCCCTAAGCCCTTAGAACCTGAAAACACACAAAAGAAGCATAAAGAACTAAAATAACTAAAGAAACATAACGTAAATGTACGAGAACAAGCCATTTAAGTCGCATGAATATGCTCCTATCACAACACAATGATAAGGATTTGGTTTGTAATTGCGTGACTGTTAAAAAGAGTTATAAACATGGATAAAAGTTTGATTTACTCTTGGTATATGCTTGGTTATGGTTATAATGTATGACTTCACATGCAATCATAAAAGAAAAATTCGTTTTTGTAACATGCTTGAAGGAAGGAACTCAAACAAACGCTACAACCCTATGAGACTCGAGCCATTACCTTCTTTGGAGAGTTATTTTCTGTGATTCTTTATTTTCTAAAGTTGTTGCATGATCTCATTATTCCTTGCTTGGTTGCTACTTAGAATGCAATTGTATCATGATAGAACTAAATGCTAGAACTTATATCCGTTTCATTCAAAGCATGACATTGAATTGCATAACACATATCAAGATGAAGTTGTGTAATTGCCACCATAACCAAATAGCCTTACTTCCCATATTTCGTATTTGTTATTAGTTTTAACCCCATTGAGCCTCGTTTAGCCTATTTTCTTTGCTAACCACATCACCCCTTACCTAGCCTAGATTAGGACCATCTGTACCCTTGTTCTTGAAGCATAGTAAGCATGACGGATAATGAATTCCTTTTGATTAATATGTTGCAGAAAATAAGTGTGGGGGAAGGGATTTTTGTGTGTATGTATGTGCCTAAGTCTTAAAGGAGGCACGGGAAAAAGAAAAAAAAAATGTGAGAAAAAGAAGAAGAAAAGAAAGAAAAGAAAAAAAAAAAAAAGTGAAAAAAAGTGAGAATGGACTCACAAGTGTGATTGTTGAAGAAAGGGCCCAAAAAGTTCGTCTTTTGATAATTCTCAAGTTATTCAATTACTAACTACATTGGCGTAGGGGCAAGAAAAACAAGCCAAGGACATGCAAAATTACGCCAATGAGGTACAAAATCAAGCTCGAGAAGTGACGGATTTGAAGAGACAAGTGGGACAAATGGCTGAATTCATGGGGCAATTTAGTAGAGAACAAGGTAAGTTACCAAGTTCAACGCAAGTGAATCCGAAAGGTGGATTCGAATAGGCCAAGGTGTTGAGAAGCGGAAAAGAAGTGGGGGCATGTTCTTCATCAAAAACAGGTCACAAAGAGGATGAACAACTGCATTTTGAAGAAGGGGAAGCAACCAAACCCACGGCAAAGGAGGATCCCCCTTTGCCGCAAGCTTCTAGTGGCCCTAAATCACCCAATCTGTCCAATAAAGGTAAAAACGTGTTAAGTTCAATTCCTACTAATGTTTTTCCTTCGAATGTGCCTTTTCCTAGTAGGTTCATGCAAACAAAGAAAGAGGAAGCCGAAAAGGACATTCTCGAGACGTTTCGGAAAGTTCAAGTCAATATCCCTCTTTTGGATGCAATCAAGCAAGTCCCGAGGTATGCCAAGTTCTTGAAGGAACTTTGCACTAATAAGAGGAAGATTTTGACCAAGGAGGTTGTCAAAGTGGGTGAAAACGTCTCCGCCATCTTGCAAAGAAAACTACCCCCTAAATGCAAGGATCCGGGTAGTTTTACAATTCCATGTGTCATTGGTAATACTCGTTTTGAATCTGCCATGTTAGATTTAGGTGCATCAATAAATGTCATGCCATATTCAATTTATGCATCTATGAATCTAGGAGCATTGAAAAATGATGGTGTTATTATCCAATTGGCCAATAGATCTAATGCCTATCCAAAGGGAGTTTTGGAAGATGTGTTAGTGCAGGTCAATCACTTAGTCTTTCCAGCGGATTTCTATGTGCTTGAAATGGATGAATCCGAACATACCCCCTCATTGCCCATCCTCTTTGGAAGGCCATTCATGAAAACGGCTCGGACGAAGATTGACGTATTTAATGGAAATTTGACCATGGAATTTGATGGGGAAGTTATTAATTTCAATCTTTCTGATTCTATGAAGTACCCTAGTGAGAATTGATAGGAGCATATTCATGCGACTTAAATGGCTTGTTCTCGTGCATTTACGTTATGTTTCTTTAGTTATTTTAGTACTTTAAGCTATTTTCGTGTGTTTGTAGGTCCAAAGGGCTAAAGGAGCAAAAAGATGCATTTTGGAGACTTTTGGAGCACTTTTGGGCTAAGGATGGATAGCTTATGCTTGGAGCCAAAGTGTTGGACGAAATTGAAGACCTAATTGAAGACCAAAGTGTTGGAACCTTGTTCCCTTTAGTTTTAGGACATTTAAACCTTTCCTAATCCCATTCATCAACACATGCATCCACATGCATTCACCCTTTAAACCATTAAATCCACATGCTTTCCTATTCAATTAAATCAGCCACATGCATTCATCATCATAACCTAGCTGTCATTCCACTTCATTGCACATGCATCTTCAAATAAATCAGCCATTCCACATGCATATTCAACCTAGCTGTCATTGCACATGCATTCACTCTTTAATTCACATGCATTTACTCTTTAATTCACATGCAAAACATCCCATTCCATCTCCCATTTCAGATTGCATTCCATAATCATTCACTCACCACAAACATTCCACATGCATTCATCAACATATCTAGTTGTCACTCACATGCATTTCCTTCATCATTTCCAACCCACATGTCCCTTTAATCATTCAAACATACACCCATTCACCACCAAAAATCATCCTTGCCATGAGTTCCCATCAGATTTCCATCATATTCACATGCATTCCATCCTTTAAAACATTGCACATGCACTCCCTTTAATTAATTAAGCCACATGCACTCCCATCCATTTCATCATTGCAGCCAACACATGCTTTCACATGCATTTTCAGATTGTCCCCTTGCACATGCAGCCACTTATTCAAAGCACATGCATTTCCACCCTTTAATCACATGCATAAATCAGCCACATGCATCTCCCATCATCATTCCAGATTTCCACCACCCTCCTAGCTGTCATGTTCCCCCCATTTCACCTATAAATAACCCTTCATTGCAGCCACAAAGGGGGGGATCCATTCACCACAGAAATAAGGCCTTTGTGCCAGAAATTCATCCATTCCATTCATACACTTCATCCATTGCAGAAATGTAGACCATCAAACCACCCCCTTTGTGCCGTGAGTCTCCCCTACAAATCCAAACACCATCCTTCCATTCCTCCACCACTCCCCAAACCATTCACACCATCAAACTATCCTTAGACCTTGTGCTACAACGAAGAGGAAGATAAGAGTGCCTAAACATTCATACAATTCAAGTTTGAGTTGTTGGAATGTTTAGGTGTTTCTTTGATTTCAATGTTTAATTTCAATACTCTTTGTTTTGTACGAATGAGGAATGGAAGATAAGAGGGCCTAAACGTTCATACAATTCAAGTTTGAGTTGTTGGAATGTTTAGGTGTTTCTTTGATTCTCTTTGTTTTGTACCATGAGGAACTAAAACCCCCTTGGCTAGGGGGTAATTCGAAATATATGTTTATGCTTGCATTTTGATTTGATTACTTCTAATTGCGTTTCATAAGTTGTGGATTCAATTTGTTTAACCGTTTGATTGATAACTTATTTATGAATGTTTATTAAGAATGCGCGCTTAATTTTCATGCATGAATATGACGCTAGAATATAAGTGAGTTTCACCTAATAGTTACGAACTTATATTCACAAGTAGTGGAGGTTGCTTATAAACAATCGCGTTAAATGAATTCTTGGCAAGAGTATCATGCATTCATAGTTACAATTGCCTCGTCAATACTTATAATTTTCATAGAGCTTAATGATTCTTGCTTGTATCTCTATTATGCAATCATGTAGGGGACTTGTGGGGAATGTTTTGAATTGTTGTATGCGCTAACCCATCCAATTCAATAACATTAGGAAGATTTGAAGGTTAATTAGTGCATCACGGTTAACTTGGGGTGTTGAGAATTAATGATTTATTGAAATGCAATTGGAAATCGTTTTATTGTGCAAGTATAACATGTATGGAGATGAACCCCTTAGCTAGCCTTCATTCCATTCATTCTATCACATTCACATTTACATTTTGCTTTAATTTACAATCTGTACATTTTAGTTTAATTTCGTATAAAACTCAATCCCCCTTTACTTTAATGTCAAATTAGTTAGAAAGTATCTTAGTTTGTGTTTTTAAGAGTTTTGATTAAATTTATTTCCCAATTTCGTCCAAATTTGTGTTTGTACTCAAATCTGCCCAGAAAGTGGTTTTTAGGCAGATTTGAGTGTGTTTGTGTTGTTTTGAGTCTTTTGGTTTGTTTGAGTGTTTTAAAGTTTAGTTTGGCATTCTTTGAGTCTAGTATAGTGTTTCATATTGTTATTTTACGTTTTTGAGTCAAATCCAAGTGGTTAACAATCCCTCCTAATCCCCGGTCTAGAACGATCCCTACTTATACTTATACTACAATTGACAAAAAGAGGGTTTAATTTGTGTGCGTATAAATCTCGCATCAAGAATCATTCGTGTTTTGCTATTGATATAATTGACTCTTTGGCGCAGGACTATTTAGACAATTTGAAGGACGATGCACTTGAATTGGTCATTGCACAAGGGAGGGACATGCAAAACATTGAAATAACCACCAAGGAACCCCACGACATGCATGGGGAATCCTTGGCCGTGCCCCCTAGTGAAGATATGATTGAGATGGTGGCTGCCCTCGAGTCCTTGCCATCACATTCAAGTAAGTTTTTTGACCCTATTTTAAGTTCAGTTTCGGCTAATAAGATGCTTCCCTCAGTTGTGCAGCCACCTACACTTGAACTTAAGCCGTTGCCTAGTCACTTGAAGTATGTGTTTTTGGGCGAGGATGAGACTTTGCCCGTCATCATCTCATCCTCACTCACGGCACAAGAGGAGAATAAATTGGTGCGAGTGCTTAAAGAGTACAAAACAGCAATTGGATGGACTTTGGCCGACATAAAGGGAATTAGCCCTACTATGTGCATGCATCACATACTTCTAGAGGAGGGGTCCAAAACATCTCGAGAGGCTCAACGCCGTCTCAACCCTCCGATGATGGAAGTAGTGAAGAAAGAGGTAATCAAATTACTTGATTGTGGAGTGATTTATCCTATTTCTGATAGCAGGTGGGTTTCGCCCGTGCAATGCGTTCCAAAGAAGTCCGGAGTGACTGTGGTTGAAAATGCCGAGAATGAGCTTGTTCCTACGCGCATTCAAACTGGTTGGAGGGTGTGCATCGACTATAGGAAGCTAAATGCCACCACAAGGAAGGACCACTTCCCATTGCCGTTCATTGACCAAATGCTTGAAAGGTTAGCGGGTTATGCATACTATTGTTTTCTTGATGGTTACTCTGGTTATAATCAAATTGTTATAGCACCCGAGGACCAAGAAAAAACGACTTTCACATGCCCGTTTGGTATATTTGCATATCGTCGCATGCCTTTTGGTTTATGTAATGCACCTGCCACATTTCAAAGATGCATGATGAGCATATTTTCTGATTATGTTGAGAAAATCATTGAAGTTTTTATGGATGATTTCAGCGTCTTTGGTAATTCTTTTGATGGTTGCTTGCATAATCTTAGTTTGATTCTAAAACGTTGCGTTGAAACTAACCTTGTTCTTAATTGGGAAAAGTGTCATTTCATGGTTAAACAAGGCATAGTTTTAGGTCATATTATCTCTGAAAACAGCATTGAAGTTGATAAATCCAAAATAGATCTTGTACGTCATTTACCCTCTCCAACTTCGGTTAGAGAGGTTCGTTCTTTTCTTGGCCATGCAGGATTCTATCGTAGGTTTATCAAAGACTTCTCAAAAGTTGCACAACCTCTTTGCCGTCTCCTACAAAAAGAAGTGGCGTTCGAATTCACCAAGGAGTGCACGGCTTCATTCAATCAACTCAAGGAGTTGTTGACCACGGCACCAATCATTGCTCCCCCGGATTGGAGTCTCCCTTTTGAGTTGATGTGTGACGCCTCTGATTATGCTCTAGGGGTTGTTTTAGGGCAAAGAAAAGACAAGAGGCCGCATGTCATCTACTATGCCTCACGGACGTTGAATGATGCACAACTAAATTATTCTACAACCGAAAAAGAACTCTTGGCTATTGTATTTGCATTAGATAAGTTTAGATCATATCTTCTTGGTACTAAAGTGATTGTTTTCACTGACCATGCAGCCTTGAGGTATCTTTTCACGAAAAAGGAGGCCAAGCCAAGACTCATTCGATGGATGCTCCTACTTCAAGAGTTCGATCTTGAAATTCGAGACAAGAAAGGGTGTGAAAACGTGGTGGCTGACCACCTAAGTAGAATGGTGCGTGAGGAAGAGCCCATTCCCATTTTAGAGACGTTTCCCGATGAGCAACTTCTGTCCATTCAGGTAAGTACCCCTTGGTATGCCGATTTGGTCAATTATTTGGTATCTAGACAAGTTCCTAACACCCTCAACAAATTCCAACGTGATAAACTTAAAAAGGATGCTAGATTTTATGTTGGGATGACCCATACTTGTGGAAACATTGCCCAGATCAGATTATAAGGAGATGTGTGCATGAATCAGATTTTCATTCAATTTTAAGTTTTTGTCACACATATGCTAGTGGGGGTCATTTTGGCACCCAAAGGACAACTTTAAAAGTTCTTGAATGTGGTTTTTATTGGCCTACTTTGTTTAAAGATGCAAGAACCTTTTGTTTAGCTTGTGATCGATGTCAAAGGACAGGTAATATAGGCCAAAGAGACCAATTGCCGCAGGTACCCATTTGTGTTGTTGAAATTTTTGATGTGTGGGGAATTGATTTTATGGGTCCGTTTCCTTCATCTTTTGGTTTCAATTACATATTGCTTGCCGTTGATTATGTTTCAAAGTGGGTGGAAGCGAAAGCCACTCGAACTAATGATTCTAAAGTTGTGGCAGATTTTGTGAAAACTAATATCTTTTCAAGATTTGGAATGCCTAGGGTGCTAATCAGTGATGGGGGGTCTCATTTTTGTAACCGTACCATTGAAGCCTTACTCAAGAAGTACCATGTGACGCATAAGGTTTCCACACCTTACCATCCTCAAACCAATGGCCAAGCCGAGGTGTCCAATAGAGAGATCAAACAGATTTTGGAGAAGACCGTTGGGCCAAATCGAAAAGATTGGAGTTTACGTTTGGACGATGCTCTTTGGACATATAGGACAGCGTACAAAACTCCCCTTGGTATGTCTCCTTTTCGTCTTGTTTATGGTAAACCATGTCATCTCCCTGTGGAATTAGAACATAGAGCTCATTGGTCTATCAAAACATTCAATTTGAATGTGGACCAAGCTGGAATTCATAGGAAGCTTCAATTATGTGAACTTGATGAAATACGACATGAAGCTTATGAGAATGCTAGAATTTACAAAGAGAAGACCAAAGCATTCCATGATAAGATGATTAGAGGCAAGACTTTTATAATAGGGCAGAAAGTGTTGTTGTTCAACTCACGTCTTCGTCTCTTCCCTGGTAAGTTACGTTCCAAGTGGGTTGGCCCTTTTGTTATTACTAATCTTTTTGTGCATGGTGTGATAGGAGCATATTTATGCTACTTAGTTATGTTGTTTCCTTTCATTTAGCGAGTTAATTACTATTTATTTTAGTCTTTTATGCTATTTTCGTATGTTTTTAGGTCCTAATGGCAAAAGGAGCAAGAAAGGGCATTTTGAGGCTATTTGGAGCAGTTTTGGGCATGGATTGGATAGCTTAACTATGGAGCAATGTGGATGGACGAAATTGAAGTCAAGAGATGCTAGGAAAGGCTAAAAATCTGGAGAAAGAAGTCCAAATGCAAAGAAGATAAGGAAAGAGCAAGAAATAAGGAACCTTATCCAAATTTCCTTATCTTATCCAAACCTTACCCAACCTTATCTTATCCTATCCTATCCTAATCTTTTCCTACCTTAATTCCAACTTCAAAGAGGACTCCTTTTCACATTAAATCACCTAAATATCAAGTTCTAGAAGCCCTATTTTCGTGCATTAAGTTTATGCCACATGTAACCCTTCTAGAAGTTCTAGAATCTGCCACAAGGACCATTCCTTGTCCTCCTTGGAATCTAATTGAAAGTATCCTTGTTCTTTGGTGATTTGGAGTCCTAATTCCTCTCTTTTTCAGCCCAAATTCGTGCCTCCCCTTCACCCTATAAATACTTGATGCCACAACACTCAAAAACCACCACCCTCTACCACAAATTCACACCACACCATCCACCACACCTCAAGAGCCTAAATTCACACAAATCCCCATTGTTGGCAGCAAGGAAGGAAGGAGGAGCCACCTGGAGTGTTTCTAGGTGTATTCTATCTTTGTTTTTAATGTTTAAGTTTAATTATCTTTGTTTTGCGAACATGTGGAACTAATTTCTTTTTAGTTAGAGGTGAATTCGAAGCCATGATTATATGTTTTATATGAATTGATTACGTCCAGTTATTGTTTCTTAAGGCATGAATGTGATTTGCTTATCTAAGTTATTAAAACTTGTTTATGTATGTGGGTTGGGGGTCGACACTTAATTTGCATGCATGAATTTGATGCTAGAGTATAAGGGGGTTTCACGTAAGAGTTATTCACTTATATTCACAAGTAGTGGAGGTTGCTAGTCACGATCGTGTTAAGTAAATCCTTGGTATGAGTCTCATGCGTTTCATAGTGATGAATGCCTTGTCAATGCTTATGAATTTCATAGAACTTAATGACTTTTGACATGTATCTCTGTCATGCGTTTCATATAGGGAACTTGAGAAAGATAATTTGGTTTAGATGCGTATTCCATCTAATTCAATGAAATAAGGAAAATCTAATGGTTAGTTGTGCGATGCAACTAACTTGGGGCGTTGTCATTCATAGTCTAAGGGAATAATAACTGGAAATTGGTTCGTATGCATATATCATGTGTGGAGAAGGACCCTCTAACTAGCCTTTCACCCATTTATTTCACTTAAATTCGTTTTTCCAAAGTATTTTCTACAAAGTTTTTGTTTTAAGTTTTAAAATTCGTCAAAAACAATCCCCATTTCATTTAGTCTTGTTATTTGAGTCAAAATCTGTTTTCTTTGAGTCTTTTGAGTCTAGTTAAAGTTTATTTTCGTCCAAAACACTTGTTGGGTCTAAAATTGAGTCTTTTTAAGTGTTTATTGCTGTTTTGAGTGTTTTAAGTTAGTTTAGAGTCTATAGAGTCTAGTTTAGTGTTTTTGAGTCTTAATTGTGTTGATTAGCATCCCTTCTAATCCCCGGCCTAAAACGATCCCTACTTTCATATACTACAATCATAGGGTTTTAATTTGAGTGTTAGAATATTTCACATCAAATTTTGGCGCCGTTGCCGGGGATTAGTAAAATTGCTAATCCCTCTGTTTGTTTGTTTATTTTTCTTTTGATATTTGATTTAGTTTTATTTTGTTGATTTTAGGTACTAAAGAAGCACGACATGGCACTTGATAATGCTTCTCTTTTGTCACAGCTCATGGAAAGGTCCCAAAGAGTTGGTACATTTGATCATAATCAATCAAGGAATGACGTGTTTTCCAATACTTACAATTCAGATTGGAGTGATCATTCAAACTCTATTTGGTGGGAACCTCAACATATTCAACAAGAAGGATATTGGCAGCCATATGAGGAGTTCTATTCAAGACCTATGCAGCCACCACAACCTCATATACAATATGCCCAACCAAACTCAGGTTCGTCAATAGATTATAATCAAATTCTTAATGAATTAATTTCTCTGGTGCAGGGCTCACAAAATCAAGTCAAGGAGGCTCAACAAGGAGAATATTGGCAGCCATATGAGGAGTTCTATACAACACCTATGCAGCCACCACAACCTGCCCAAACAAATTCAAGTACGTCTTTGTATAATGATACGGTTATTAAGTTCCTCACCAAATTGTCTCAGGGGCAAGAAAATCAAAACAAAGCAATGCAAAATCAAGACAAAAGGTTGGACCACTTGGAAAAGCAAATTGGGCAGATAGCGGAGTTCGTAGGACAATTTCGAGACCAAGGCAAACTCCCTATTTCAACCATTGCAAATCCGAAGGGAGGATTTGAAATTGCCAAGGAAATCATCTTGAGAAGTAGCAAGGAGGTTGGAATAGACCCTAAACCATCAAAATCAAATTACAAGGAAGACGAAAGTTTGCAATTTGAGGAAGAGGAACACACCCAACCCACGGAAAGGATGGAAACACTTTTGCCGCAGGCACCTATTACTCCTACGCCATCCAATTTAGGTAAGGTTGTTCCAAATTTCATTATTTCTAACCCCGTTCCACCAAATGTCCCTATTCCTTGCAGGATCATGCACTCCAAGGAAGAAGAGGGTGAGAAAGGCATCTTTGAATCCTTTCCAAAGAATCAAGAGCAAGATGTGGCTGGGGAATGTCTAGAATTCATCAAAGAGGATATACTTGAGACAACAATTCGCAAAGAAATTGGATTTTATGACACGGGACAAGTCATAACTCTCAAATCACCTAATCTAGCTGAATTTTCTAGTCCTACAACTTTCGAAGGGGTGTTTATTCTTGAGTTCATGTCGGAGCACACAGGTAAGCCACCTCCCCGAATTTCAAATTTGTTTTATACTAACAGGTTGTTGATGATTCAGGCACCCAATCTTGAATTTAAACCACTACCGGATCATTTCAAGTATCACCTCCCATTCAAAGATCACCTCCATGCCGTGGGCACTAGGGGAGCATAAAAGGAGGTATCGTCCGGCTGGAAGACGTTAAAGCAAGCGCTTCTTGGGAGGCAACCCATGCATTCAAATAAAGAAGACCTAGGAATCTCCGACTCCATAACCAGATTTGCGTTCCTAAACCCTACTCTTTATTGCTTTTATTTTGCCATGTTTGTCGTGTTTGTTAGTTGTGTTATTTGGTTGTTTGTTTGTGAGTCTATGCTTAAAACATTGAGGACAATGTTTGGTTTAAGTGTGGGGGGGTAAACAAAGTGTTTTTCATGCAAATTCGTGGGATTTTATCACCTATCAGTTCTAAAGTTGTTTTTCACTGTTTTTAAGTGTTTTTAGTGTGTTTTGAAGTATTTTTATGTGTCATAAACAGAAAATCCGAAAATTTTAAGAAAAAACCCAAAAAGAGTTGTTTTTGTTTTTATGTTTGTTTGTGTCTTAGGATACCTTCCAACACAATGATGAGGATTTGATTTTTAATTGCATGACTATTAAAGAAAGTTACAAACATGGATGGAAGTTTGATATACTCTTTGGTTTATGCTTAGTTGTAGTTAACATTTACGAATTCACATGTAATCACAAAGGAAAAAAAAAAATCAGTTTTTGTAATATGCTTGAAGGAAGAAACCCAAACTAACGCTACAACCCTGAGAGACTTGAGCCTAAACTTTGTTTGGAGAGTTATTAATCTTGATTTCTTGTTTTCTACGTTGTTGCATGATCTCATTATTCTTTGCTTGGTTGCTACTTAGAATGCGTTTCATCACTATAGTTCCAAATACTAGAACTCACGCCAATTTCATTCAAAGCATAAAATTGAGTGCATAACATAAAACAAGATGAAGTTGTTTAGTTAAACCAGAGCCAAAAAGCCGTACCCTTTGCATATGTATTGTATGTCAACCCCTTTGAGCCTTTGTTAACCTATTGTCTTTGTTAGCCCACATTATCCCTACCTAGCCTAGAATAGGACTATCCATACCCTTGTTCTTAAAGTATAGTGAAGCATGACTTAGAAGGAATTCCTTTTGATCTAAAAATTGCAGAAAAACAAGTGTGGGGGAAGGATTTTCGTGGGAATCTAGGGGGATATATGATTTATGTGCCAAAGGAAAGATTGGGGCACGGGAGAGAAAAAAAAAAAAAAAAAAAAAAAAAAAAAAAAACGTGAAAAAGAAGGAAAAGAAAGAAAAAGGAGTTGAAAATAAGTGAGAATGAACTCACAAGTGTTGATTATTGAAGAAAGGGTCCAAAAGTTTGAATTCGACCCTGAGTTTTGTGTGAAGTTTCCCTTGGTGTTCAAAGTTGATTTCTGCATTCAAAAGTGAATTCTAAGTGTTTATTTCATTACTTTGCTTACTATTGCTTTAAGAACTTTTGTTTATCCTTACCTTTCTTTGTTAGCCAATACCCTAGCCCCGTTACAACCCTTAGACTTCGATCTTGATTGTTATGTGTTTCAATATGTGGAGTTTAAAATTGGTTTGAGCATATGGTATCCCTGGTTCTCGCGTCTAAGTAGTGGCATTCCATTCATGAGATCATATACATGTTAATAATTCCAGAAAGTGCCTTCTTTGATTATACAAATGTGAGTATTAGTTTACATATTTACATCAATCTTCTCACATATACCTAGTGTAGGGAGTGTAGTCAGAAAATCTGTGTGAAAATAGAGTGTATCCAGTGAGGAATTGGGGGATTCTCTAAGGCATGTTACTACATTCAAAATCATGTTTTAATTGATTAAATGCGAGCTAGTGAGTGGTAACTATGATTAAGTATATGCTCGAGGGTAGGGATAACTAAAATCTATGTATGTGGTGTTCTTTAATGTGTGATGTTCATTGGAAATCCCTGAGGCACATGTTGGAAGGTCTAGATTGTGTTTTGTTTGTTTTGTTTATTTCGTTTTGCACGAGGACTAGCAAAAGCTAAGTGTGGGGGAATTTGATAGGAGCATATTTATGCTACTTAGTTTAGTTGTTTCCTTTCATTTAGCGAGTTAATTACTATTTATTTTAGTCTTTTATGCTATTTTCGTATGTTTTTAGGTCCTAATGGCAAAAGGAGCAAGAAAGGGCATTTTGAGGCTATTTGGAGCAGTTTTGGGCATGGATTGGATAGCTTAACTATGGAGCAATGTGGATGGACGAAATTGAAGTCAAGAGATGCTAGGAAAGGCTAAAAATCTGGAGAAAGAAGTCCAAATGCAAAGAAGATAAGGAAAGAGCAAGAAATAAGGAACCTTATCCAAATTTCCTTATCTTATCCAAACCTTACCCAACCTTATCTTATCCTATCCTATCCTAATCTTTTCCTACCTTAATTCCAACTTCAAAGTGGACTCCTTTTCACATTAAATCACCTAAATATCAAGTTCTAGAAGCCCTATTTTCGTGCATTAAGTTTATGCCACATGTAACCCTTCTAGAAGTTCTAGAATCTGCCACAAGGACCATTCCTTGTCCTCCTTGGAATCTAATTGAAAGTATCCTTGTTCTTTGGTGATTTGGAGTCCTAATTCCTCTCTTTTTCAGCCCAAATTCGTGCCTCCCCTTCACCCTATAAATACTTGATGCCACAACACTCAAAAACCACCACCCTCTACCACAAATTCACACCACACCATCCACCACACCTCAAGAGCCTAAATTCACACAAATCCCCATTGTTGGCAGCAAGGAAGGAAGGAGGAGCCACCTGGAGTGTTTCTAGGTGTATTCTATCTTTGTTTTTAATGTTTAAGTTTAATTATCTTTGTTTTGCGAACATGTGGAACTAATTTCTTTTTAGTTAGAGGTGAATTCGAAGCCATGATTATATGTTTTATATGAATTGATTACGTCCAGTTATTGTTTCTTAAGGCATGAATGTGATTTGCTTATCTAAGTTATTAAAACTTGTTTATGTATGTGGGTTGGGGGTCGACACTTAATTTGCATGCATGAATTTGATGCTAGAGTATAAGGGGGTTTCACGTAAGAGTTATTCACTTATATTCACAAGTAGTGGAGGTTGCTAGTCACGATCGTGTTAAGTAAATCCTTGGTATGAGTCTCATGCGTTTCATAGTGATGAATGCCTTGTCAATGCTTATGAATTTCATAGAACTTAATGACTTTTGACATGTATCTCTGTCATGCGTTTCATATAGGGAACTTGAGAAAGATAATTTGGTTTAGATGCGTATTCCATCTAATTCAATGAAATAAGGAAAATCTAATGGTTAGTTGTGCGATGCAACTAACTTGGGGCGTTGTCATTCATAGTCTAAGGGAATAATAACTGGAAATTGGTTCGTATGCATATATCATGTGTGGAGAAGGACCCTCTAACTAGCCTTTCACCCATTTATTTCACTTAAATTCGTTTTTCCAAAGTATTTTCTACAAAGTTTTTGTTTTAAGTTTTAAAATTCGTCAAAAACAATCCCCATTTCATTTAGTCTTGTTATTTGAGTCAAAATCTGTTTTCTTTGAGTCTTTTGAGTCTAGTTAAAGTTTATTTTCGTCCAAAACACTTGTTGGGTCTAAAATTGAGTCTTTTTAAGTGTTTATTGCTGTTTTGAGTGTTTTAAGTTAGTTTAGAGTCTATAGAGTCTAGTTTAGTGTTTTTGAGTCTTAATTGTGTTGATTAGCATCCCTTCTAATCCCCGGCCTAAAACGATCCCTACTTTCATATACTACAATCATAGGGTTTTAATTTGAGTGTTAGAATATTTCACATCATGGTGCAGTCCAAATTAAGAGTTTAAGAACAGGGCAAGAATTCAAGGTGAATGGACATAGATTGAAGCCATACTATGAGAACTTCGTGGAGCATGTTGTGGAAGAGCTTCCCTTGCATGCCGTGGGTTCCAACTTGGAGTGAAAGTGTTCTTCGTCCGGCTGTATGACGTTAAAGCAAGCGCTATGTGGGAGGCAACCCATCCATTCAACAAAGGAAGCCCTAGGAATCCCCCAAATTCCAGATTTGCGTTCCTAAAACCCTTCTCTTTGTTGTTGTTTCTAATCTGCCATGTTAGGTTGTTTAGTTGCTGTTTGTGTGTTCACTTGTGTTTTGTGTGAATTTATGTTCAAAACATTGAGGACAATGTTTGATTTAAGTGTGGGGGGGGTAACTAAGTTTATTTGATGCAAATTCGTGGGATTTTATCACCCATAACTTCAAATGTTGTTCCTTACTGTTTTAAGGTGTTTTTAAGTTGTTTTAGAGTGTTTTAGTATGTTTTGTTCTTATAACTCCGAAAATCACATAAAATTTTGAAAAACATGTTTTGAAAAGCCTAAAAAGAGTGTTTTGAGTCGTTTTGTGTGTTTGTGTCTTAGGATACCTTCCAACACAATGATGAGGATTTGGTTTGTAATTGCATGACTGTTAAAAAGAGTTATAAACATGGAGAAAAGTTTTATTTACTCTTGGTATATGCTTGGTTATGGTTAAAATGTATGACTTCACATGCAATCATAAAAGAAAAATTCGTTTTTGTAACATGCTTGAAGGAAGGAACTCAAACAAACGTTACAACCTTGTGAGACTTGAGCCTAAACGTTATTTGGAGAGTTAAAATCTGTGCATTATTGTTTTCTAAAGTTGTTGCATGATCTCATTATTCTTTGCTTGGTTACTACTTAGAAGGCGTTTCATCATATAGTTCCAAATGCTAGAACTCATGCCCATTTCATTCGAAGCATGTTATTGATTTGCATAACACATATTCAAGAAGAAGTTGTGTAGTGACCACCACTTAAGCCAAATTGCCGTGTATCCTACTTCATTATATGTTTAAGTTAACCCCGTTGAGCCTTGTTTAGCCTTTATTCTTTGTTAACTGATGCGAGATTTATACGCACACAAATTAAACCCTCTTTTTATCAATTGTAGTAAGTATGTAAGTAGGGATCGTTCTGGACCGGGGATTAGGAGGGATTGTTAATCACTTGGATTTGACTCAAAAACATAAAAACAAAGTTAAAAACGTTCACAAAGACTCAAAGGACTCAAAACAAGTTCAAAAGACTCAAAACTGCCTAAAAACACAACTAGGCAGTTTCTGACCTTAAACCCAATGTTGGACGAATTTAAGATTATGGCTTGATTCAAACGTAAAATAACAATATAAAACACTATACTAGACTCAAAGAATGCAAAACTAAACTTTAAAACACTAAAATAAACCAAAAGACTCAAAACAACACAAACACACTCAAATCTGCCTAAAAACCACTTTCTGGGCAGATTTGAGCACAAACACAAATTTGGACGAATTTGTGTAACAAAATGACTCAAAACTCTTATAAACACAAACTAAGACACTTTCTAACTAAATTAGACAATAAAGTAAAGGGGGATTTTAATTTGACGAAAATTGAAATAACGAAACAAGTTTAATAAACTAGACAGAATGTAAATATGAATGCGATGAAAATGAATGGATGAATGCTAGCTAGAAGGTTCTTCTCCACACATGTTACACTTGCATAATAAAATGATTTCCAATTGCATTTCAATAAACCATGAAACTCAACACCCCGGGTTAATTAGGTCCGCTTAAATTAACCGTCAAGTTCTCCTTAAGTTAATGAATTGGATGGGTTAGCGCAACGCAATCCACAACATTCTCCAAAAGTCCTTTACGTGAACAACACAATAAAGATACAATCAAAGATCATTAAGCATCATGAAAATTATAAGTATTGACGAGGCATTCGTTACTATGGAATACGCATGAAACTTATGCCAAGAATTCGTTTAACGCGATTGTTTATAAGCAACCTCCACTACTTGTGAATATAAGTTCATAACGATTAGGTGAAACTCACTTATATTCTAGCGTCATATTCATGCATGAAAATTAAGCGCGCATTCTCAATAAACATACATAAATAAGTTATCAATCAAACAGTTAAACAAATTGAATCCACAACTTATGAAACGCAATTAGAAGTAATCAAATCAAAATGCAAGCATAAACATATATTTCGAATTCCCCCCTAGCAAAGGGGGGTTTAGTTCCTCATGGTACAAAACAAAGAGAATCAAAGAAACACCTAAACATTCCAACAACTCAAACTTGAATTGTATGAACGTTTAGGCCCTCTTCTCCTCCATGCCTCATTCGTACAAAACAAAGAGTATTGAAATTAAACATAGAAATCAAAGAAACACCTAAACATTCCAACAACTCAAACTTGAATTGTATGAACGTTTAGGCACTCTTCTCTTCCTCTTCGTTGTAGCACAAGGTCTAAGGATAGTTTGATGGTGTGAATGGTTTGGGGAGTGGTGAAAATGGAAGGGGGATGGTGTTTGGATTGTAAGGGAAACTCACGGCACAAAGGGGGAAGTGTTGGTGGTATGTACAATGGAATGGAAGTGTTTATGGAATGGATGAATTTCTGGCACAAAGGCCTTATTTCTGTGGTGAATGGATCCCTCCCTTTGTGGCTGCAATGAAGGTTTATTTATAGGTGAAATGGGGGGAACATGACAGCTAGGAACTTGGAAGAAATCTGGAATGGTGATGGGAGATGCATGTGGCTGATTTATGCATGTGATTAAAGGGTGGAAATGCATGTGCAATGTTGGAAATCTGATGGGAGAAAGGTGGATGCATGTGTTGGCTGATTTAAAGAATGTGAGGGAATGATGAAAGGGGAAACATGACAGCTAGGATGAATGCATGTGAATATGCTAGAAATCTGATGGGAATGAATGATTAAATGTGAATGGCTGATTAGAATCTAGGGTGCATGTGGGTTAGAAATGCATGTGGGTGAATGTTTGAATGATTAAAGGGGAAACATGACAGCTAGGTTGGTTGGTGGCTGCCATGGAGGTGTGGAATGATGGAATTGCACAAGGGGAATGCATGTGCACGGTTTTGGTGTGGAGAAATGATTATGGATGCATGTGTTGAATGATTTCTTGGTGAGGGATGTGGAGTGGCTGGAATGATGAAAGAATAAAGGGTGCATGTGGGTTAATTAATTAAAGGGAGTGCATGTGCAATGTTGTTGTTGGTGCAATGATGGAGGAACAAGTGCATGTGGCTGAAATGTGGAAGGTGTGTGGCTACTTCAAGTAGGAATCCTTGTGACATCAACTCTTCAATTTCGTCCATTCCTTTTGCTCCAAGTATAAGTTATCCCTTCCAAGTCCAATTTTGCTCCAAAATGCTCCAAAATGCATCTTTTTGCTTCCTTAGCCACATGAACCTAAAAACACACGAAAATGGCTTAAACGCCAAAAACAACTATGAATTAACAATATAAATGCACGAAAACAAGCTAAGTAAGTCGCCTAAATATGCTCCTATCAGAATGCATGTGAATATGATGGAAATCTAATATGGTGATGGGAGATGCATGTGGCTGATTTATGCATGTGATTAAAGGGAGTACATGTTTGAATGATTAAAGGGACATGTGGGGGTAGAAATGATGAATGAAATGCATGTGAATGACAGCTAGATTGAATTAATTAAAGGGAGTGCATGGCAAGGTTGTTGTTGGTGCAATGATGGAGGAACAAGTGCATGTGGCTGAAATGTGGAAGGTGTGTGGCTACTTCAAGTAGGAATCCTTGTGACATCAACTCTTCAATTTCGTCCATTCCTTTTGCTCCAAGTATAAGTTATCCCTTCCAAGTCCAATTTTGTTCCAAAATGCTCCAAAATGCATCTTTTTGCTTCCTTAGCCACATGAACCTAAAAACACACGAAAATGGCTTAAACGCCAAAAACAACTATGAATTAACAATATAAATGCACGAAAACAAGCTAAGTAAGTCGCCTAAATATGCTCCTATCATTAACCCACATGATCCTCACCTAGCCTAGTTTAGGACAGTCCACACCTTTGTTCTTAAAAGATAGTGAGCATGACTTAAATGAATTCCTTTTGAGTTACATTATGCAAGAAAATGAGTGTGGGGGAGGGAATGTTTGTTCTTAAAGTTTATATGTATGTTTGAGAGTCAAAAGAAAAGAAAAAGTTGTGAAAAACGTATGAAAAAGAAAAACAAAAAAGAAAAGAAAGAAAGAAAGGAAAAAGAGCTTGAAAAGATGTAAGAATGAGTGATTAAGTGTTGAATGTTGAAGAAAGGGTCCAAAACACCAAATCTGGCCCTAAATTGTTTACATTCTTCCCTTTTGTTCAAAAGTTGAGTTTGCATTCGAAAGTGAATTCTAAGTTGATTCAAATGCTTTGCTCACTATTTCTTTAAGAACCTTTGTTTTCCATATCACTTCTTTGTTAGCCAAACACCCCAAGCCCCATTACAACCCTTGACTTCAATCTTGAGTGTTATGTGTTTCAATTTGTGGAGTTTGAACTTGGTATGAGCATATGGTTTCATTGGTTCTCGCATCTAAGTAGTAGCATTCCATTCATGAGGTCATATCTAAACATGCTTATTAACTCCAGAAATTGCTTTCTTTGTGATACATATATGTGAGTGTTCGTTTTCATGTTTACATCAATCTTCTCACATATAACTAGATTAGGGTGTGTAGTTAGAAAATCTGAGTGAAAATTGAGTGCATATCTTGTAAGGAATTGAGCAAATTCTCTAAGGCATGTTACTTGATGCGAGATTTACTTGACACTCAAATTAAACCCTCGTTTGACAATTGTAGTAGAATGGATAAGTGAGGGATCGTTCTAGACCGGGGATTAGGAGGGCTTGCTAAAACCTTCTAAATTGACTTAAAAACATAAAAACTAAATTAAAATACTCTTAACAAGACTACTATGACTCAGAAAGGCTTTGAAAAACTCAAATTGTCTAAAACAATCAAATTGACTCAAATAGAAGCTAGAACTTGATTTAGACGAATTTGCAATTGTTTATGACTCCACAAGCTTAAAGATACAAAAATAAAACAAATACGAATGATTAAGACTTAACAAAATAGGGGGGGGGGAATTGTGGTTGGACGATATTAAATTAAAAAGACAGAATATAATTAAAGGCAAAATGTAAATATGAATGTGATAAAAATATGGATGATGGAATAGCCAAGGGGTTCTTCTCCACACATGTTACACTTGCAAACAAAATTGATTCTCAGTTGGTCTTTCGATAAGTTGTGAAACTCAATGCTCCAAGTTAATTAGATCCGCTTAGATTAACTTTCAGATTTCCCTAAATTCGTTGGATTGAATGGAATACGCATTACAACCAAATTATTCTTAATCAAAGTCCCTAACTATGGAATACGCATGATAGAGACATTCAACAAAGATCATTAAGTTCAACGGAAATCATAAACATCGACGAGGCATTCGTTACTATGGAATACGCATGAAACTTATGCCAAGAATTCGTTTAACGCGATTGTTTATAAGCAACCTCCACTACTTGTGAATATAAGTTCATAGCGATTAGGTGAAATTCACTTATATTCTAGCGTCATATTTATGCATGAAAATTAAGCTTGCAATCTCAATGAACATACATAAATAAGTTATCAATCAAACAGTTAAACGAATTGAATCCACAACTTATGAAATTCCAACCAAACGTAATCAATTCAAATTGCAAATATAAACATAGTTTCGAATCACCCCCTAGCTAAAGGGGGTTTAGTTCCTCATAACTTTGAAATCAAAGAAACACCTAAACATTCCAACAACTCAAACTGAATTGTATGAACGTTTAGGCACTCTTCTCTTCCATTACAAAACAAAGAAAATTGAATTTAAACATTGAAATCAAAGAAACACCTAAACATTCCAACAACTCAAACTTGAATTGTATGAACGTTTAGGCACTCTTCTCTTCTTCGTTGTTGTAGCACAAGGTCTAAGGTGAGTTTTTGGGGGATGAGTGGTTTGGGGGATTATGGAAATGGAAGAAATGGAGGAGAAAGGGAAGGGAATGGTGCAGAAAATGGAGAGACTCACGGCTAGGGAGAAGATGGAAGTGTTTGTAACTGAAAATGTGTATGGAAGAGTGAGTTTTTGAGGAGTGTTGGATGCTTATTTATAGGTGAAATGGGGGAACAAAAGAGGGAATATTGCAACTATGAGGGGATGAATGATTATGGGTGCATGTGTTTGGAATAATGAAGGGGGAATGTATGTAATAAAACAACTAGGAAAAGTTATGGAAAGCTGGAAATGGGAGTGGGAACTCACGGCATTGTTGGGTTGTTTATGGGAGAATAAATGTATGATAATGGCTAAATAATTAAAGGGAATGAATGGGAGTGACACTAGGTTGGTTATGCATGTGGAATGTGGCTGAATTGTTGGTGAAATGATGAAATGGAATGCTGAAAAGGTAGGGAACTCACGGCAACAAGGGTGTTTGTTTGTGTGAATGCATGTGAAGATGCTAATAAATAATGCATGTAGGGTTAGGAAATAAAATCATAACTTAAAGGGAGATGATTAAAGGGTGTTGAAAGGTTTGAAATGCATGTGTAATGGCTGAAATTGTGAAGAATGAAAGCTGGAAAATAAAAGGGAAAGCTGGAAAGGCATTGAAAGCCCACGGCAAAGGGGTTTTTGGTGGTGTAAATGCATGTGAATGCATGGCATTTGAAGTGATTGTTATTTGGAAATGAATGTGATGCATGTGAGTTAGAAATGTGGCTGAAATGATGAGAGACAAAGTGGAAGAATGTGGTTGAAATGGTTGAGGAAGGCACGGCAAGGGATTAGGGGGAGCATGTGCTTGTAGGGTTGATATGTTTGAAGATGCATGTGTTGAATTGGTGGTTGAATGATGAAAGAATAAGTGAATGATTATGATAAGTGATAAGTGAATGATTATGATAAGTGTATGATATGTTAAGTGATAAATGAATGATATGTTGAGTGATAAGATAAGTGGTTATTGATATGTAGATGAATGAATGATATGATAAGTAATAAATGAATGATAAGTGGTTATTGATATGTAGATGAATGAATGATATGATAAGTAATAAATGAATGATATGTGGTGATGATAAGATAAGTGTATGATATGATAAGTGGTGAATGAAGGAGTGGAATGTTGGAATGTTATGCACGACTAAGGATATAGGAAAGGTTTAAATATCCTAAAACTAAAGGGAACAAGGTTCCAACACTTTGGTCTTCAATTAGGTTTTCAATTTCGTCCAACACTTTGGCTCCAAGCATAAGCTATCCATCCTTAGCCCAAAAGTGCTCCAAAAGTCTCCAAAATGCATCTTTTTGCTCCTTTAGCCCTTTCGGCCTACAAACACACGAAAATAGCTTAAAGTACTAAAATAACTAAAGAAACATAACGTAAATGCACGAGAACAAGCCATTTAAGTCGCATGAATATGCTCCTATCATTACTACATTCAAAACATGGTTTTAAATGCTTAATTGTGAACTAGTATGTGGTGACTATGATTAAGTATGTACTTAAGTGTAAAGATAACCAAAATCTGTGGGAATGATGATTTTTAACATGTCATGTGCATTGGAAATCCCTGAGGCAAATGTTGGAAGGTTTAGGTTTTGTTTTGTTCGTTTTGTCTAGTTTTGTGTTCTTTTGTTGTTTTGTTTTGCTCGAGGACTAGCAAAAGCTAAGTGTGGGGGAATTTGATAGGAGCATATTTAGGCGACTTAGTTAGCTTGTTCTTGTGCATTTACGTTGTTATTTCTTAGTTCTTTAAGTCTTTTAAGCCATTTTCGTATGTTTTCAGGTTCTAAGGGCTAAAGGAGCAAAGAAGTGCATTTTGGAGCCTTTTGGAGCACTTTTGGGCTAAGGATGGATAGCTTATGCTTGGAGCCAAAGCATTGGACGAAATTGAAGACCAAGTGGGCCTAGAATCGAAGGAAGAAGGAGGAATCAAGAATTGGAAACTAGTTTCCATTATGGGGAGTTTCTATTCTTGAAAGGTTTCCAATTATGCAAGTTTCCATATAATGTGGTTGCCTAAATCACATGTTCTAGATGCCCTAGACATGTGCCGCACCTTACCTTCCTCTTCTCTCCTAAAATCTGCAAGATTATGTCACAATCCCTTTCTTAAAAGCCTTAGCCGAACCTATACATTCCTTTTCTCCAAAAATCTGCAAGTTTTGCACTTTCCCTTTCTTTTCCTCCCTTGTGCCGCAAGACTTAGCCTTTTTCACCTAATTCCTGATTTCAATTACCTATTCTAAAGGGATTTAACTTAATTCCTGATTCTTAGAATTGATTTAGGGAATTAAAACACTTACCTATTTCTGAAAACCCTTGCCGTGCACTTCCTTGGACTCTTCCTCTTCCTTGCCGTGCAAGGGGGAGGATTCTTTCCTATTTCTAGAGTCTTTGACTTAATTTCTGATTACCTAAATAACCTAGGGTTTTAATTCCTGAAATCCTATTAATAAACCCCCTTGTTGCAGCCACAAAACATTCATTCATTCACCATTCACGCCAGAAATTCATCCCTTCCCTCTAACACATCCATACTTCACCATTCTTCATACTTTCTGCCCAAAAACAACCCTTGCCGTCCCCTACATCCATCCCTATCCTAAACACATCATTCTACATCATCCATAATCCCCAAAACTCACCATAACCCCTTGTGCCGCAGCAACTAGGAGAGGAAGGAGGCCTAAAACGTTTCATGCTTGCAGATTGGAGTGTTTTAGGTGTACTTCGTTCTTGTTTTCAATGTTTACTTTGCTATTACTTTCTAAGTTTGCTGTAATCATGAGTGGCTAAACCCCTAATTAGTTAGGGCAAAGTTTGAAGCCATGAACATGTTTGAAATATGAATTGATTTCTTCCAATTGTGATTTGTTAAGTTGTGATTGCAATTCAATTATCTGTTTATTAAAAACTTGTTTTTGTATGTTGATTAGGGATGCATACTTAGTCTTCATGCATAAATTCGATGCTAGTTTATAAACGAGTTTCACCTAATCGTCACAAGTTTATAAACATGAGTAGTGAAGGTTGCTAGTCACAACCGTGTTAATTGAATTCTTGGCAAGAGTTTCATGCTTTTCATAGTAACAATTGCCTCGTCAATACTTATAGTTTTCATTAAACTTAATGATCTTTGATTGTACCTTTATTGTGCTTTTCACGTAAGGGACTTTTAGAGAATGTTTTGAGTTGTTGTATGCGCAATCCCATCCAATTCAATAACTTAAGGAAAACTTGAAAGTTAGAAAAGTGCTGTCCACGGTTAACTTGGGGTGTTGAGCATCATAGTTAATAAAAAGCAATTGGAAAATCGATTCATATATAAATGTGTCATGTGTGGAGAATGGACCTGTAACTAATCCATCCATCATCTTGTTTTCAAAATTCGTTTTACAATCTGCCTAGTTCTATACTTTGTTTTGTTATTTCAATTTTCGTCAAATCAAAACCCCCCTTTACTTTCTTGTTCTATATTGTTTAGAATCTGTTTAATTTGTGTTTTAAAGTGTTTTGAATCAAACCATAACCTTAAATTCGTCCAAAATTGTGTTTAAGGTCAGAAACTGCCTATTTAGTGTTTTGATGTGAGAATTTATAAGCACACAAATTAACCCTCTTTTTATCAATTGTAGTAAGTATGTAAGTAGGGATCGTTCTAGGCCGGGGATTAGGAGGGATTGCAAAATCACTTGAAAACTGACTCAAATACGTAAAAACAAGTTTAAAACACTATACTAGACTCAAAGAATGCAAAACTAAAGTTTAAAACACTAAGACAAACCAAAAGACTCAAAACAGCACCAAACACTCAAAACTGCCTTAAAAACACAATTTGGGCAGTTTTGAACACTAGACACAACTTTGGACGAAAATTGATTTTACTTTGACCTAAGACACTTAAAAACACAAACTAAAGTGATTTCTAACTACTATGACTCAACAAAGTAAAGGGGGATTGGTTTTGGACGAATTTAAAAACAAAACAAACTTTTTAAATTAGAACAGATTGTAAAAACGAATTTGATGGAGTTGAATGGATGGGAAGCTAGCTAAGGGGTTCATCTCCACACATGTTATACTTGCATATAAAACGATTTCCAATTGCTTTTCAATAACCCATGAATTCTCAACGCCCCAGATTAACCGTGAATTGCACTAATTAACCCTCAGATTTTCCTAACGTTATTGAATTGGATGATTGCATACGACAACCCAAAGCATTCCCCACAAGTTCCCTACATGAATTGCATAATAGAGATACAAGCAAGAATCATTAAGTTCTTTGAAAACCATAAGCATTGACGAAGCACTCGTTACTATGAATTGCATGAAACTTATGCCAAGAATTTACTTAACGCAATTGAGATCATCAACTTTTACTACTTGTGAATATAATTCCATAACGATTAGGTGAAATTTCCTTATATCCTAGCATCCAATTTATGCATGATAATTAAGCGTGCACTCTCAACCAACACACACAAATCAATGTAATTCACATAGATAAGTAAATTGAATTCACAACTTATGAAACGCAATTAGGAGTAATCAAATCATATCGCAAGCATAAACATGTATTTCGAATCCCCCCCTAGCCAAGGGGGGGTTTAGTTCCTCATACGCACAAAACAAAGAGAATTGAAATTAAACATTGAAATCAAAGGAAAAGAAACACCTAGAAATTCGAGCGACGTGAACTCGAATTGCATGAACTTCCGAGCTTCCTTCTCCTCCTCCTTGGTGCGGCAAAGGTCTAAGGACAGGTTTAGGGCCTTAGGTGTATGGATGCATGGTCATGGAGGGATGTAGTAGTGTTTAGGGGAAGGGGATGGTACGGCAAAGCTTAAAACTAAGGAGAAAGGTGTTTGGTGGCTGCGGCAAGGGTGTGGAGAGGGTTGGACGAATTTCTGGAATGAATGAATGTGTATGAGAGGTGGTGATTAAATGGCACGGCAAGGGGGTCTATTTATAGTGCAAAATCCCTCTAAATCAGCAAGGAAAAAGGACTAAGTATTTGAAGATGACAAGGAAATCAAAACCCATCAGGAATAGGCCATCTAGAAGGTAGGAAACTGATGCGAGTTTTATACGCGCACAAATTAAACCCTCTTTTTGTCAAATTGTAGTATAGGTGCAAGTAGGGATCGTTCTGGACCGGGGATTAGGAGGGATTGTTAATCTCTTGGAAACTGACTTAAAAATGTAAAAACGTAATAATAAACACTAAACTAGACTCAAAGAATGTAAAACTAAACTTTAAAACACTAAGACAAACCAAAGACTCAAAATGCTTTTAAAAACACAAACTAAAATGATTTCTAACTAAATTGACATTAAAGTAAAGGGGGATTTAAGTTTATACGAAATTAAATTAAATGAACAAATTAAAACAGAATGTAAATATGAAATTGATGAAATAGAATGGATGAATGCTAGCTAAGGGGGTCATCTCCACATATGTTACACTTGCATAATAAAAAGATTTCCAATTACATTTCAATAAATTATGAAACTCGTCACCCCGGGTTAATTAGGTCCGCTTAAATTAACCGTCAAGTTTTCCTTAAGTTAATGAATTGGATGGGTTAGCGCAACGCAATTCACAACATTCTCCAAAAGTCCTTTACGTGAACAGCACAATAAAGATACAATCAAAGATCATTAAGCATTATGAAAACTATAAGTGTTGACGAGGCATTCGTTACTATGATGAGCATGAAACTCGTGCCAAGAATTCATTTAACGCGATTGTTTATAAGCAACCTCCACTACTTGTGAATATAAGTTCATAACGATTAGGTGAAAATCACTTATATTCTAGCGTCATATTCATGCATGAAAATTAAGCGCGCATTCTTAATAAACATACATAAATAAGTTATCAATCAAACGGTTAAACAAATTGAATCAACAACTTATGAAATGCAATTAGAAGTAATCAAATCAAAATGCAAGCATAAACATATATTTCGAATCACCCCCTAGCTAAGGGGGGGTTTAGTTCCTCATACAAAACAAAGAGAATTAAAATTAAACATTGAAATCAAAGAAACACCTAAACATTCCAACAACTCAAACTTGAATTGTATGAACGTTTAGGCCCTCTTCTCTTCTTTTTTATTGTAGCATAAGGTCTAAGGATAGTTGGTTTGGGGGAATGGAAGTGTGGAATGGAGTGAGGAGTGATGGAAATGGAAAGATGGTTTAGATTCTAAGGGGAAGATGGGAAGCTCACGGCTAGGGAATAACGGAAGTGTTTGAGGGGTGTTGTGTTGTGAATGAGATGTTCCTTAATGAATGAATGCAAGGGTATTTATAGGAGTAGTGGAGGGAACATATGGCTATGTCATTTGTAGGTGAAGTAGGTGGATGTTGTAGGTGAAGTAGGTGGATGTTGTAGGTGATTATGAGTGATAAGTGATAAGTGTATGATATGTTAAGTGATAAGTGAATGATTATGATAAGTGATAAATGAATATATGATATGATAAGTGGTGAATGATATGTGGTGAATGATAAGTGGTAGTGTTTAAGTATTTAAAATAGGGAACAAAGCCCTTCCTTGCATGGCAAGGAAGGGAGACACAAGGAAACACACGACAATGTCCTAAGGTTGCTAGGAATGTTGTTTTTGTGTTCTAAAATGCGTAGGAGTTTTCAATGATGCTCAAACATGAGGTCTTTTTAGGATTTAACTTTCCTACTTCAAGTCTTCAATTTCGTCTATCCTTTTGGCTCCAAGCATATGATATCCATTCCAATCTCTAATTTGCTCCAAAAGGCTCCAAAAGGCATCCTTTTGCATACTTTGCCCTTAGAACCTGAAAACACACAAAAGAAGCATAAAGAACTAAAATAACTAAAGAAACATAACGTAAATGTACGAGAACAAGCCATTTAAGTCGCATAAATATGCTCCTATCAAATACCCCCACACTTAGCTTTTGCTAGTCCTCGAGCAAAACAGAAAAACAAAACAAAAAGAACAAAACACAACCTACACCTTCCAACAATCGTATCAGGGACTTCCAATGCACATGACAAATTAAAAATCATTATTCTCACAGATTTGAGCCATCTTTACACTTAAGTACATTCTTACTCATAGTCACCACATACTAGTTCACAATTAAGCATTTAAAACCATGTTTTGAATGTAGTAACATGCCTTAGAGAATTCCCTCAATTTCTTACTAGATGTACTCTCGTTTTTCACACAGATTTTCTGACTACACACCCTACACTAGGTATATGTGAGAAGATTGATGTAAACATGTAGACGAACACTCACATATGTTATAATAAGGAAAGCATTTTCTGGAGTTAATAAGCATGTTTAGATATGATCTCATGAATGGAATGCTACTACTTAGACGCGAGAACCAGTGACACCATAAGCCCATACCAAGTTCAAACTCCACAAATTGAAATACACAACACTCAAGATAGAAGTCAAGGGTTGTAACGGGGCTTGGGGTATGTGGATAACAAAGAAGGGATATGGAAAACAAAGGTTTTTAAAGAAATAGTGAGCAAAGCATTTGAATCAACTTAGAATTCACTTTTGAATGAAAACTCAACTTTTGAACAAAAAGGGAGAGTTTAGACAATTTACACCCAGAATTGGTGTTTTGGAACCTTTCTTCAATCACTTATTCTTTCATTTTTTTCTTTTCTCTTTTTTTTTTTTTTTTTTTTTTTCTTCTTTTCTTTTGAATCTCAAAACATCAACACTTAAACATTCTCTCCCCCACACTTATTTTCTTTCATAATGTAACTCAAAAGGAATTCAATTAAGTCATGCTCACTATCTTTTAAGAACAAGGGTGGGGATTGTCCTAAACTAGGCTAGGTGAGGAAAATGTGGGTAAACAAAGAATAAAGGCTAAACAAGGCTCAACGGGGTTAAAACTTACAACATATACGAAGTATGGGAAGTAAGGCTATTTGGCTATGGTGGTGGTCACTACACAACTTCTTCTTGAATATGTGTTATGCAAATCAATAACATGCTTTGAATGAAATGGGCATGAGTTCTAGCATTTGGAACTATATGATGAAACACCTTCTAAGTAGTAACCAAGCAAAGAATAATGAGATCATGCAACGACTTTAGAAAACAAGAAATCACAGATTAAACTCTCCAAAGAACGTTATAGGCTCAAGTCTCTCAGGGTTGTAGCGTTTGTTTGAGTTCCTTCCTTCAAGCATGTTACAAAAACGAATTTTTTTTCTTTTATGATTGCATGTGAAGTCATACATTATAACCATAACCAAGCATATACCAAGAGTAAATCATACTTTTCTCTATGTTTATAACTCTTTCTAACCGTCATGCAATTATAAACCAAATCCTTATCATTGTGTTGGAAGGTACCCTAAGACACAAACACACAAAAACGACTCAAAACACTCTTTTTAGGGTTTTTAAAACAAGTTTTTCAAATTTTTATGTGATTTTTGGAGTTATAAAACAAAACACACTAAAACACTCTAAAACAACTTAAAAACACCTTAAAACAGCAAGGAACAACATTTGAAGTTATGGGTGATAAAATCCCACGAATTTGCATTAAATAAACTTAGTTACCCCCCCACACTTAAATCAAACATTGTCCTCAATGTTTTAAGCATATGGTTCACACAAAACATAAGTAAACACACAAAAAACATTTAAACATACTAAACATGGCAGAATGTAATTAACAAAGAGAAGAGTTTAGGGACGCAAATCTGGTTATGGAGTGTAAATTCCCTCTTCTCCTTGGTGATTGCATTGAGGCTTTGATCTTTGTGATTCCACAGGCTTACTCTTGAACTGGTTTCCGCCCATCGTTGATTTTCCTTTGTGCTACTTCTTGAACTGGGCAGCATGATGGTTCATTTGGTCTCCCCCGAAGGTCTGAGCTTATCCCTTTTATCTGTTTCTTTGTTCAATCTTTCCAATTCGTATTGAAAAGGGTTGGAGGATAACTCAGCCTATGTTTGTCTCCACATGCTTCAATGTATCATTTTCACTTGCCTTACTCGCTCCCCTTTGCAGAAGTGGTCCCTTCTCCGGAAGTGTATCAACCGTTGAAGATGACTACTCGAGAGCAACGCTAGGTAAGCAATCAAGAATAGGTTCCAGGCAGTTGGCTCCAGATCGGAAGATTGACTCCAAGTGCCGGCTGATTGCTTCTTTTACTTTGCCATGCGAGTAAGAACAAGGACAAAGAAAAAGACAGGGAAAGAGCATGATATGAGATACTTTTGCTTTTGACCTTGATGATATGAGATACCTTTGCTTTTGAAGAAGCGGTGCATGAATCAGCACATGTATTTCCTCCTGGGTCATCTTTACTCCAGGCATCTGGTATCATCTTTGGGGAAGAAGAAAAAATTTAGTATTTCGAAAGGCTTTGCTGGGAGTGCGCCCTCAGAGGTGAGGGAGAGTTGGGCATTTTCTTCAGGTTTGCCCTGCCATAAAAGATGAAGGTCGACATATATAGAGATAATATCAAGTGGTGGTACTTTTTACCCTTGTCGACGAACGTTTTGATCCCGCAATTCCGGCTTTTTGAAATAGTGGCGCCTCTTCGATCTCTGAATACGCCTCTTCGATTTCTGAGCAGGCGCCCCTTCAATTTCTGAACGACGCCCCTTCGCTTTCTGAACGACACGTGGTAGTGCAGATGCGGCTCCTTTTGACAAAGCTGCACGCGTCTTCAGAAAAGCAGAGAAAGCGTCGCCGAACTTTGCGCTTGTCGGCTAAAGATATGTAGTTGCGGTGATGGCCTCCACGTGTTGTCTGAAAAGAAGAAATCTTTTGACAAAGTTGAACGCGTCTTCTGAAAAGCCGAGAAAGCGTCGCCAAAATTACGCCGGAAATTCCGGCTTTTTGAATCGGTGGACGCGTCGCCTTGGCTTTTTTATTGAGCTATCGATCACCACAACAAACACACTCTGAAGATTTCCCATTCTTGAAGATCGACTCCGGCCCTTTGAAATTTAACTCCATCCCTTTTCTTTGAACACTTTTGAAAAATGGCAAACTCATCGAACCTTAGCTTGGAATTGAGCCTTAGCAGTGATACGGGCGCGCCACGTCAAGGTAACGTATGGCGCCCTTCTTTCTTATCTTCTAACGGTCTTCTTACAGGTGAAGACTCCGTGATGCAGGACGCCACAACAGCTACAATAGTAGCTAGGAACCTCCTCACTCCGAAAGATAGTAGGCTGCTGTCAGGACGGTCCGATGAGTTGGCCGTTCAAGAGTCCCTCGCACTTAGTGTTCAGTGTGCGAGTTCTGTGTCCAACATGGGCCAACGCCTGCTTGCCCGCTCCCGTCAGGTGGAATCATTGATGGCAGAGGTGGAGAGTCTTAAGCAAGAGATCCAGCAGCTTAAGTACGAGAATAGAAGTTTGCATGTGCTTGCAAATAACTATTCGTCGGGCATGAAGAGAAAGCTTGATGAGCTGCAAGAATCTGAGGGTCGAATTCACAGTGACCGTCAAAGGCTTGCAGCTTGTCTCCAGAGGCACCTTTTTCCTGGGTCATCCAGCGCTTGGCAAAGTATTGAGGCCTGGAATGCTCTAGCTCCGATGGCTTCCGCTCCGATGCCTCCCGCTTCTGCGCCTTCCGCTCCTATGCCTTCCGCTTCTATTCCTTCTGCTTCGACGCCTCGTAGCGGGGCTTCACGTAAACATCCTCTGTGAAGGCTCCATCTTTCTCCATGTTTAGTATCTTGGCTTTTTTATCTTTGAATGGGCGGTGATACTTGAAATGATCCGGTAATAGTTTAAATTCCAGATTGGGTGCCTGAATCATTAACCACATGTTAGTATAAAAGAAAATTGAAATTCGGGGAGGCGGCTTACCTGTGTGCTCCAAAATGAACTCCAGAATAAACACCCCTTCGAAAGTTATGACTTGTCCCGTGTCATAAAATCCAACTTCCTTGGGAATTGTGGTTTCAAATATGTCCTCTTTGATGCCTTCTACATCTTCTCCAGCCACTACCTTCTCTTGAATCATTCTTCTTGGTGTACAAAGTCTTTTGAAGAATTCAACACCATCTAAAACTTGCTGTGTTGCACCAAGAATTGGAATAGCATTTTGCACCTTTGGGAAGGCTTCCACGATGTCCTTTTTACTCTCTTCTTGGTTGGGAATCAAAAACCTGCTAGGAAAAGGGACATTGGGTGGAATAACATCAGAATAACATGGAATTGGGACGTCCTTACTGGTGGTGGGTGGTTTAGAGGGCTTAGGGGGCTGCGGCAAGGGTTGTTCTACCCTTGCCGTGTGCATGTCTTCTTCCTCCTCCTCAATTAGCAGCTTTTCATCCACTTCTAGGCTATGTTTGGACATTTTTAGGTCAGCTCCAACCTCCATAGCACTTCCCAAAGTGATAGCATTATGGATTTCAAAATCTTCCTTCGAGTTTTCAATAGTTGAGTTGGAGAGTTCACTTTGCTCTTGAATTTGTTTCATGAACTCCATAATCTGCCCAAATTGCTCGTCCAATTTACCCAACTTCTTGTCTTGATTTTGTTCGTCCTGCGTCAAAGAGGTTAGTAATTGAAAATTTTTATCATTATCCATGGACATACTTGAACTTGATTGGAATTGTTGTGGGGGAGGTTGTGGTGGCTGCATAGGTGTTGTATTGAACTCCTCATATGGTTGCCAATATGCTTCTTGTTGAGCCTCCTTGGCTTGATTTTGTGACCCATGCGCCAAAGAATTTATTTCATTAAGAATTTGATTATAATCTATTGGCGAACTTGAATTTAATTGAGCATATTGCATATGAAGTTGTGGTGGCTGCATAGGTCTTGAATAGAACTCCTCATATGGTTGCCAATATGCTTCACGTTGAACTTGTTGATCTTCCCACCATATAGAGTTTGAATGATCCCTCCAATCTCTTTGTGGACATTGATTGGCTTGAAATCCTTGCCTATATGAAGCACCAAATGTAGGGACACTCTGCATTGTGGTCCTTTCGGCATACGGCGACAATTTAGAAGTAAGATTTGCCAATTGAGCTTGAATGCTAGCAAAATCCATATCTTACTTCTCTAGTACCTAAAATCAAAGAAAGAGAACTAAATCAAATATCAAAAGTAACAACAAACAAAGAAAACAACACTAAGTTAGAAACTAAAACGAAAACAACTAAACAAAAAAAAAGAAAAGAACCAAGGGATTAGCAAAGTTGCTAATCCCCGGCAACGGCGCCAAAATTTGATGCGAGTTTTATAGGCGCACAAATTAAACCCTCTTTTTGTCAAATTGTAGTATAGGTGCAAGTAGGGATCGTTCTGGACCGGGGATTATGAGGGATTGTTAATCTCTTGGAAACTGACTTAAAAACGTAAAAACGTAATAATAAACACTAAACTAGACTCAAAGAATGTAAAACTAAACTTTAAAACACTAAGACAAACCAAAGACTCAAAATGCTTTTAAAAACACAAACTAAAATGATTTCTAACTAAATTGACATTAAAGTAAAGGGGGATTTAAGTTTATACGAAATTAAATTAAATGAACAAATTAAAACAGAATGTAAATATGAAATTGATGAAATAGAATGGATGAATGCTAGCTAAGGGGGTCATCTCCACATATGTTACACTTGCATAATAAAAAGATTTCCAATTACATTTCAATAAATTATGAAGCTCATCACCCCGGGTTAATTAGGTCCGCTTAAATTAACCGTCAAGTTTTCCTTAAGTTAATGAATTGGATGGGTTAGCGCAACGCAATTCACAACATTCTCCAAAAGTCCTTTACGTGAACAGCACAATAAAGATACAATCAAAGATCATTAAGCATTATGAAAACTATAAGTGTTGACGAGGCATTCGTTACTATGATGAGCATGAAACTCGTGCCAAGAATTCATTTAACGCGATTGTTTATAAGCAACCTCCACTACTTGTGAATATAAGTTCATAACGATTAGGTGAAAATCACTTATATTCTAGCGTCATATTCATGCATGAAAATTAAGCGCGCATTCTTAATAAACATACATAAATAAGTTATCAATCAAACGGTTAAACAAATTGAATCAACAACTTATGAAATGCAATTAGAAGTAATCAAATCAAAATGCAAGCATAAACATATATTTCGAATCACCCCCTAGCTAAGGGGGGGGTTTAGTTCCTCATACAAAACAAAGAGAATTAAAATTAAACATTGAAATCAAAGAAACACCTAAACATTCCAACAACTCAAACTTGAATTGTATGAACGTTTAGGCCCTCTTCTCTTCCTCTTTATTGTAGCATAAGGTCTAAGGATAGTTGGTTTGGGGGAATGGAAGTGTGGAATGGAGTGAGGAGTGATGGAAATGGAAAGATGGTTTAGATTCTAAGGGGAAGATGGGAAGCTCACGGCTAGGGAATAATGGAAGTGTTTGAGGGGTGTTGTGTTGTGAATGAGATGTTCCTTAATGAATGAATGCAAGGGTATTTATAGGAGTAGTGGAGGGAACATATGGCTATGTCATTTGTAGGTGAAGTAGGTGGATGTTGTAGGTGAAGTAGGTGGATGTTGTAGGTGAAGTAGGTGGATGTTGTAGGTGATTATGAGTGATAAGTGATAAGTGTATGATATGTTAAGTGATAAGTGAATGATTATGATAAGTGATAAATGAATGTATGATATGATAAGTGGTGAATGATATGTGGTGAATGATAAGTGGTAGTGTTTAAGTATTTAAAATAGGGAACAAAGCCCTTCCTTGCATGGCAAGGAAGGGAGACACAAGGAAACACACGACAATGTCCTAAGGTTGCTAGGAATGTTGTTTTTGTGTTCTAAAATGCGTAGGAGTTTTCAATGATGCTCAAACATGAGGTCTTTTTAGGATTTAACTTTCCTACTTCAAGTCTTCAATTTCGTCTATCCTTTTGGCTCCAAGCATATGATATCCATTCCAATCTCTAATTTGCTCCAAAAGGCTCCAAAAGGCATCCTTTTGCATACTTTGCCCTTAGAACCTGAAAACACACAAAAGAAGCATAAAGAACTAAAATAACTAAAGAAACATAACGTAAATGTACGAGAACAAGCCATTTAAGTCGCATAAATATGCTCCTATCAGAAACCCCAAAGGAAAAGGAATAGAGGCGCCAGATTTTTAGGGTTCTAGAAACAAAGTGTTTTGTGGCAGAAATTGGCACTTCTAGAAGGATTTGGGGCGCCACCTTTGTAGGAGATAAGATAAGGTTCCTAGAATCATGTTTTAAGGGCCAAATTTGTAGGGAAAAAGAGATAAGGGTGCGGCACCTTTGTAGGGATAATGTTAGGGCTTCTAGAAAGCCTAAAAACTAAGGGGATTTGGATAAAACCCACGGCAAAGATAGGATAGGGCATCTAAGGCTTCTAGAAACCCTCCAAGATAAGGTAAAGTGCATGGCATCCCTATAGGATTAGGATAAGGTGTCCTAAAGTGTTTAGGACTCCTCTTTGTGGCTGAAATGATTTACCGAAGCGACGAGATCTTGAAAGCTTCTTTTTCAAGTGTCAGTAGTGAAACATTTTGTCAATCGGGGAAGGTCTTTGGTGACAACACCCATCAGGCATCGGCATTCAGCTCGTTACCTTCTTTCTCGTAAGTTACCCATGTAACCGTTTCCTGGAATATTAATCAAACAACAAAATTAAATTATCGAACTCCATGATCATGATATTAATTAACTCCTTAATCAATAATTAGTAGCCCTCTCTGCTTCCTCACCGGATCAATCTCCACTATAAATTATTTCCCAAGCCCTAACAGTTTCTTCACACATTCGGATTTTCAGAAAAACAAATACATACATATATTTCATCTGTGGTAGTTCTAGCCGTAATACCATGGCTTTACAAAATGTAGCTCTCCTGGTGACAGTATGCCTAATATTCACCGGTGCAAACTATGCACTTGCAGCAAGGAACGTGATTGATCCCATTCAGCCAGCCTACAGCATCCCCATCACTGCGAGAATCAAAACTGGAAGTGAAGGAAGTGGCGGGCTAGTCGATTGCTGGAATGCGCTTGCGGAGCTGAAATTATGCTCCAATGAGGTGGTTCTGTTTTTCCTGAATGGGCAGGCTGATATAGGGCCTGATTGTTGCCAAGCCATTGCCACTATTACGCGCCACTGCTGGCCTGCAATGCTGACTTCCATCGGTTTCACGGCTGAGGAGGGTAACATTTTGCGAGGCTACTGTGACGCCGCTGAATCTGCTACTACTACTAATTCCTCCGCCCCTGCTTCATCTCCTCTTGCTGCCGCCACCACGCCTACTCCTCCCGCCAACTAATGCCACGCCTGTCCCCTCCGGCAACCATCATGGTTTAATATATTGGACTTTTAATTAGAGTATAAAAATATGTCTCTCCATTCTCAAGTACTACTACTACTAAATTTTGTTGAATGAATGGTGATTTTAAGGTGAACAACCATATAATAAATGTTATTTGTAACACTTTCATCTGGATGTTCACCAATCTTGTCTCGATAAAACCAGTGAAACAAAACCAAAAACATAATGGGGCAAAAACAGATTTGTGCATTTCACTCTTCAAGACGGTGCACGAATGTAGTTTTAACAAATCCCTTAATTAAATTTTAATTTATATAAAAAAAAATGTATAAATTTATGACATTTAAAAAAACATTTTATATTATTTTATTGTTCCAATGATTAAAAGATTTTTTATTGTTTGGTATGATTAGAGCCGGGCTGAAGAATTGAATGGTATAACCTTTGCCTACTATTTTGTGAAACCTTTTACATATTGGATAATTTGTTTAAGGCCTTAAAAGTTTTCAACACTTCTGTTATTCAATATTTGACAATTTTAAGCGAGGTAATTTTAGCAAGTGACGTAGACTTTGGTTAGAAAAAAAAAATTGTTGTATTGGCATTAGTTGAAGAGTGGGGGAAACAAACAACTTGCTCAGTAGGTAGCACTATAATAAACAAGTCGAGTTTAAAAGCCATTGAAAATTAACTAGTAAATACAAAAACAATTAACCCCTCTCATTTATTTTTGCACTTGCTACTTCAACTCATCGCTTGCAAACCTAAAATAGTATTGGAAAGACATCCACCATGGATGATTGTGCTCTTGTCATGATTACGGTTTTTCTTTTTAATTTTAAGGAGAATTATGGCACAAAATTAGCAATCTCATAGAGGAGAGGAGAGAAAGGAGGCCAGGGCTATTCATTTAAATAAATAAAGAGTGCATTTTTACTCATCACCATATTAATTATCATTAGATTAGTTTAAATTTTTAGATTTGTGTAGTAGATGGATTAATCAAATTTATCGAACGGTAATCATGGAGTGATGAGTGCCATCACTAGCATGCAAAGTGGGAGGAATCAAGTAGTGTCATTCTGTTTAGGCCCAAAATATTATTGCTGGGCCAAGCAGCAGGATGCGCTCGGCCCAAGGCGATGACAAATAATATGGGCCGAATAATAAGGCCCGGGCCAGCTGGCAGGGACGGTCAAATCCTATCATAAGTAGTCCAGATAAATAGAAAGGTCGAGGAAGTCCTAGTGCAACTAGGATTCTCGACCAGCAAGGAATGAAGTCCCGAAAAGAAGGAAAATTCAGAATCCCAGTAGGAGTAGGTTTGTTCGAGGAAGAGGCGAAATGGGACAAAGACTCCCAATCCAAATCGGAGTCAATTTCAAGGAATGGGGCACTATAAATACAAGAAATCATGCAAACAGAAAGGACCTTCAAATCAGCATACAATTGCCCTGCGCAAAACCTCTCAACACCTTGAGATTTTTTCCTTTCCTTTTCCTGCCGACACACCTTCAGTTTGGATAAACAGCACTGTGGAAGCGCCCGGCGAGCACCTTCAGTTTGGATAAACAGCACTGCTGCCGCAGAATCAGCCGACCGAGAAGCATCTTCAGTTTGGATAAACAGCACTGCGTCGAGGTCGACCGATTATCTATCCAAGTCTCGGTCGAGAAAGGTTTTCGAACCTTTGTTGGTAGAGGTCACCTTGCTAGCCTTCTCGGCATAGTTAGGTGTTACGAATTACATTGCTCGGCGTACTGGTCGCTGAGTGGTTTTATGATTGGATACTCACAAGTGAGTTTCAGGGTTCGGCATTCCGACGGCCGAACTACGTTTACCATCAAGACATACATCACGTTCGAGTACCTGTGCCCATACACCTTGGTCTCGATTCGACGTGCTTATACTCTCACGAATATAATCACAGTGACCGAATCGGGCTCGGACGATTTGTGAACTCCGCAGAATTAGCAGCCTTGTCTTCAGGCTGTAGAACCCAGAGACCGAGAGTGTTCCTTCCTCGGTCGCAATCGCAAGTTAAAGAAGTCAGCGATGCGCTCAAAGCTACATCAACAAATTTTACTCCTCGGCCAGGCTCGGCCGACGAGTTGGCACGCCCCGCATTCGACCGAAGGACGTAGTTAGCTTATTAGTTACTCGGCCTACGCGCCACGTAGGTTTTGAAATTTTTAGGGTCAACATTTTGGCATGCCCGGTGGGACAATTTGTGCTAAACCTTCGAAGTTCATGACCATTGAGACACGGTCTACGAAGCAGAAAACAACCATGGGAAAGTCAACGACTGACTTGCCAGTGCAAGGCCTTGGGCAGGATTTGCACTCTACAAAAAATCCGATCATAATTGCGCCGCCCGAGGCCACAAGTGTAACACGCCGAGAGAATGAAGTCTGTCTCGGCGGGCAACCTTACAACTCCGCAGTCCCGAATCAAACAGCTGGAATGATCATGGAAGGGATTGTGGAAGATTGTGATGACGATGGTGGGGAAGGTTCCGATCCGCCAACAAGGACATTCATTCGGAGACGACTGGATGAACAATATCGTCAGGTCGAGCAGTCGATTGGTCAGAAGATGAATGATTTGTTAGACGCAATACGTAGTAATAGCGATACACAGACCAGAATGCTTGAACTATTGGTTAGTAAAGCTTTCGAAGATGGCCAGGTCGGCCAACCTCGGCAGCTCCCGACGAATGTGCCTATACCAGCAGAGAGAGGGTCCGCTCGGCCGCAACCAGTTCCCTTAGAAAGAAGAGGACCAGGAAATAGAGCCGAGGGACCAAGCCAGGGAGAAGAAGTCGCTTCCATAAACGTGACCGAAGTCCAGAGAATGATTGATTCGGCCCTAAAAAAAGGGCCGAAGTTTCCAAAATTCATTCACCCATACCCGGCTTATGTGGAAAGATATGAATACCCATGAGGATTTAAGATCCCCGATTTCAGCCTCTTCGCCGGGGAATCATCTTTATCCTCACTAGAACATGTGGCTCGGTTCACAGCGCAGTGTGGGGACGTCAATAGCGATTTCTACAAACTACGGCTGTTTAACTTTTCACTGACAGGCTCAGCTTTCGCCTGGTACATTAATCTTCCACCCAACTCCGTGCAGAGTTGGGAAGAGTTGGTCGAAAAGTTCCATGAACAATTATATCGGCCAGGGATGGAGATGTCCGTATCATCGTTGGCCAGGATGGCTCAAGCATCTGACGAATCTCCAATGGAATACCTAACAAGGTTTAAATCGGCCAGGAATTGGTGCCGAGTGCCACTCCCCGAAGTGGAATTCGTCAGGATCACCCTTAACGGATTAGACGTGGAGTACAAAAAGAAGTTCCTGGGGGCAAATATTCGAGATATGTACGAACTTGCTCAACACGTCGAACAATATGAGTATCTGCTCCGAGAAGAAAAGATATCAAAGTCACTATCCCGGGGGACGTTGTATAAGAACCCCACGGTGAGCTATGCATCGGCCGAAAGTGAAGACCCTCAGTATGCTAGTGTGGATGCGGCCGAGATAATAATAGACAAACCCTATGTTTGCAAGGCTTTGGCGCAAGTAAATACCAAAGACGCCAAAACCCGTTTGGCCGCCGAGGAAACGAGTAAGTCATCAAAAGTATACACCTTTGATATCACCAAAGCCGATGCAATTTTCGATCAATTATTGGCAGCAAAAATCATCAAGCTTCGGCCGGGACATACTATCCCTAAGGCCGATGAATTGAAAGGAAAGATATACTGCAAGTATCATAATTCTAATAAACATGCGACCAATAATTGTGTTGTGTTCCGGGACACAATTCAAAGTTGGATCGAAAAAGGAAAGTTGAAATTTCCGAAAAAGATGGCGGTCGATGTTAATCCTTTCCCTTCAACAACGATTGGTATGGTGGATGCTCACCTTCCCAAAAACAAAGGGAAGGCCGAATATGTCCCGGTGCAGCATATCCGTCAACGGAATGGTCGAACAAGACTAAAGCTTGATATATTTTCAAATGCACCACCAACGGAACAATCGGTGCCACCCGCTGATGAGCCTATGACGAGGTCAAGTGCCGACAAAACTCATGAATCAAAGGTGTTATGTGACCATTGTAAAACACCAGTTGAACCTGGGAAGAAGACACCTTCAACAACACCAACGGCCCCTACGGCGTCATCAAAGGGATTAGGTCCACGACGTCAAGTGTTTGATCGACTCGGCCCCCAAGTAAAGCCGAAAGAACAGACCTCGGTCAGGCGGCATCTTGATTTCGACGCACCTTTTTATAATGAAGATTATTACTCGCGCAATACCCACAGTTCGGGCTCGCCAGCTGATCGCAAAACTTTCAAGCCACCCAGGACATCGGATCAACGCTGGTACAGTTACAACTCTCCAACTGGCTTGTATACGGCGCTATCTAAATCTCAAAAACGTCGCCGCCAACGGATAGACTGCATGGCTCGGCGACGAGAAGCGCAGGACAGCCCGGCCAACCAGTGGCAACCAAAAAAGGCCGTGGAAGATATTAGCGAACGGCCAACCCCGACTATCATGACCGAGTTAGCCGAAGGGAAGAAAGTAGCGGATGCTAATTTCGAAACCACCATTGAGGAGGCTGAGAAACGTATTAAGATCCTTCTCCGGCCTGGGGAAACGAGAGCTCGTCTAGAGTACTTTAGACAAGAGGCCGAAAGGAAACTTTCTCCGCTACCACCGCGCGAGCCGTTTATCAAAATACGGCGCAACTTACACCCTCCATTCCTCGGTGAATCCATGGAATACATGCGAGAATTTCATAAGAAATACTTCGCAAATGATTTGTACGGACTCCCCAAGGCATGTCAGGAAGCCCTCGACTTAGCGCTAACTTGTCCTGATGCCGAGCAAATTATCCAGAAAACTTCTGATCCAGCCATTAAAGCTAGGTTTCAACATATACGGGAGGCTCAGGTCCTCGGCTTTGAGGTCGATCCTTATACAGATATCGACGCCGCCGAATTACCCTTTTCGCTCGAAGACCTCCAGCATTTACGCTATCATTTCGAAGTCTTCTCGGCTGTATCGCTTTTTAGCCTCACGGCCGACGAGGAAAAACGGATAGCACGTCTGGATACATATCTAGACACGAGGAACGCTCGTATTGCATATGAAGAACGAGCCCGTGTAACAAAGGACCAACGTAAATCTTCGGCAGTCCACATCGCCGAAGGAAATGGCTCGCCGGCACTTGATTTGGGTCCCACATCTCAGATACCGGCTCTTACCGAGGAACTCAAAAGTTTGATTGAGGATTTTCCGACGACTGCTACAGGGGATAGTTCCCTAGAAGACGACGATCATGACCCAATGGGCCCCTTGGTCCTCGAACATATGGAGATCAGTATGGTCCACGTTCTACCAGCTGAATTCCAACCGAGTACCCACCAGTCAAGTTTCTTGGACGGGGACGTAGTTGCCGAGGAAGCAACACAAGTAGACTTCGTCGCAAACGACGACGACAGAGAAAGCCAAAGCGGGGATAACCTTAAGGCAGCTTTGGCCGAGCTATTTCCCCGCTCCCCCTCGGTCAACCTCCAACACCTGAAGCCGTTGTACGTCACGGCTCACATCGAAGGCTTTCCAATTTCTAAAGTATTTGTCGACTGTGGAGCCATAGTCAACATTATGCCAATATCCGTCATGAAGGCTTTACGCCGTTCTGATAATGAACTCATTCCGTCAGGGATCACTATGAGCAGCTTTGTTGGTGACAAATCTCAGACCAAAGGGGTGCTCCCGTTGGAAGTTAGCATTGCCGGCCGTCAACACATGACGGCGTTCTTCATCATTGATTCCAAGACCGATTATAATGCATTACTTGGCCGCGACTGGATCCACCAAACCAGTTGCATTCCTTCATCATTATACCAAGTCCTCATCTTTTGGGATGGCAAATCGGTCGTAGTTCACCCAGCCAATAACCAACCATTTGAAACCAAAATGATTCAGGCTCGCTATTATGATGATCACGTCGGCTACATCACCCTCCAAGGCCTCAACGAGGATGGGCGGCCGACGAGAATTTCAGTACAAAAAGTGATTGAGGTCGGCGCCGAGACTGTCCAACAGGATTCGGCGAGACTTGGTTTGGCGAACTTAGTCATCAATGCCGATGATTGAACACACCACGCAAGAACGGCGTCAGGCCGCGGTTTCATCTACAATGGAACGTCTGCTGGCCTATTGGTACGCCATTACAAAGCAACCACATTATGGCATCAATTTAATCGAATTTCTGGCCGAAGCAGATAACGGCCCCGTTCTATCTTTCGATAAAGTTCAGGCTGCGCCGGCCGAACTCGAAGACCATCGACCTCAAGTCAAGGACCCGTTAGAAGAAGTTAACGTAGGCACGGCCGAGAATCCTCGAACATTGTTTATTAGTGCGTTACTTCCACCGTCCATGAAGGTCGAACTCCGTAAGCTACTCCACGAATTTAAAGATTGCTTTGCGTGGAGCTATCATGAAATGCCAGGCCTCGACCGAAACCTTGTGGAGCATGAGCTACGCATCAAAGAAGGGTGTAAGCCTTTTCGACAGCCTCCTCGCCGATTTTCAAACGAAGTCCAACTCGGCATTAAGGAAGAATTAGTTCGGCTTCTAAAAGCCGGGTTTATTAGGACCGCTCGGTATGTCGAATGGTTGGCCAATATTGTCCCCGTGTTAAAGAAAAACGGTGCCCTTCGCATTTGCATCGATTTCCGTAATCTAAATCTGGCGACTCCCAAGGACGAATATACGATGCCGATCTCAGATTTATTAATTGATGCCGCAGCTAATCATGAACTGCTATCTTTTATGGACGGTCATGCGGGTTACAACCAAATCTTCATCGCCGAAGCTAACGTCCACAAGACGGCTTTCCGTTGCCCGGGGGCACTTGGTACTTATGAATGGGTAGTCATGCCTTTCGGCCTCAAGAATGCCGGCGCCACATACCAACGAGCCATGAATATGATCTTCCACGACTTAATCGGTACAATCATCGAAGTTTATATCGATGATGTGGTCATAAAATCCAAACGTCGTCAAACACACCTGGACGACCTGAGGCAAGCATTCCTTCGCATGCGCAAGAATGATAGGAGCATATTCATGCGACTTAAATGGCTTGTTCTCGTACATTTACGTTATGTTTCTTTAGTTATTTTAGTTCTTTATGCTTCTTTTGTGTGTTTTCAGGTTCTAAGGGCTTAGGGAGCAAGAAAGTGCATTTTGAGGCCATTTGGAGCATTTTTGGGCATGGATTGGATAGCTTATCCATGGAGCCAAAGTTTGGACGAATTTGAAGGCCTTATTTTCACTTTGGACATAAAACAAAGGGCCTAGCCCATTCTCTCTTATTCTATCCCTTATAGCCATGCAAAGAACCATCCATTCCATCAAAAACAATCCATCAATTCACATGCAAAACCACCATTAACATACATGCACCCAAACAAAGCCAACCTAGCTAACCCTACATGCATTATTTATTAGCATCTTTACAAGACATTATCATTGCATAACATTCCACTTCCACCTCTTTCCAACCTAATTCACATGCATATCAACCCTACATACATTAATTAGTCATTCTTTTCATATTACACTCAAATGCATTCACATGCATTTCAAGAAGCAAAACAACATTGTGCCGTGAGCTTCCCTTGCATTTTCAGCTTTCCTCCTTGCATTCACATGCATAACCAACCTAGTGTCACTCCCATTCATTCCCTTTAATTATTTAGCCATTATCATACATTTATTCTCCCATAAACAACCCAACAATGCCGTGAGTTCCCACTCCCATTTCCAACTTTCCATAACTTTTCCTAGTTGTTTTATTACATACATTCCCCCTTCATTATTCCAAACACATGCACCCATAATCATTCATCCCCTCCTAGCTGCAATATTCCCTCTTTTGTTCCCCCATTTCACCTATAAATAAGCATCCAACACTCCTCAAAATTCATTCACTCTTCCATACACATTTTCAGTTACAAACACTTCCATTTTCTGTGCAGTTTTTCTCCTTCATTGCAGCCACTATCCAACCACTTCCCATCCCTCCAAAACACTTCACATAATCCCCAAAGCTCACCTTAGACCTTGTGCTACAACAACGAGGAAGAAAAGAGTGCTTAAACGTTCATACAATTCAAGTTTGAGTTGTTGGAATGTTTAGGTGTTTCTTTGATTTCAAAGTTTAAATTTAATTCTCTTTGTTTTGTACGTATGAGAAGGGAAGAGAAGAGTGCCTAAACGTTCATACAATTCACGTTTGAGTTGTTGGAATGTTTAGGTGTTTCTTTGATTTCAAAGTTATGAGGAACTAAACCCCCTTTAGCTAGGGGGTGATTCGAAACTATGTTTATATTTGCATTTTGAATTGATTACGTTTGGTTGGAATTTCATAAGTTGTGGATTCAATTCGTTTAACTGTTTGATTGATAACTTATTTATGTATGTTCATTGAGATTGCAAGCTTAATTTTCATGCATAAATATGACGCTAGAATATAAGTGAATTTCACCTAATCGTTATGAACTTATATTCACAAGTAGTAGAGGTTGCTTATAAACAATCGCGTTAAACGAATTCTTGGCATAAGTTTCATGCGTATTCCATAGTAACGAATGCCTCGTCGATGTTTATGATTTCCGTTGAACTTAATGATCTTGGTTAAATGTCTCTATCATGCGTATTCCATAGTTAGGGACTTTGATTAAGAATAATTTGGTTGTAATGCGTATTCCATTCAATCCAACGAATTTAGGGAAATCTGAAAGTTAATCTAAGCGGATCTAATTAACTTGGAGCATTGAGTTTCACAACTTATCGAAAGACCAACTGAGAATCAATTTTGTTTGCAAGTGTAACATGTGTGGAGAAGAACCCCTTGGCTATTCCATCATCCATATTTTTATCACATTCATATTTACATTTTGCCTTTAATTATATTCTGTCTTTTTAATTTAATATCGTCCAACCACAATTCCCCCCCTATTTTGTTAAGTCTTAATCATTCGTATTTGTTTTATTTTTGTATCTTTAAGCTTTTGGAGTCATAAACAATTGCAAATTCGTCTAAATCAAGTTCTAGCTTCTATTTTGAGTCAATTTGATTGTTTTAGACAATTTGAGTTTTTCAAAGCCATTCTGAGTCATAGTAGTCTTGTTAAGAGTATTTTAATTTAGTTTTTATGTTTTTAAGTCAATTTAGAAGGTTTTAGCAAGCCCTCCTAATCCCCGGTCTAGAACGATCCCTCACTTATCCATTCTACTACAATTGTCAAACGAGGGTTTAATTTGAGTGTCAAGTAATTCTCGCATCAAATTTTGGCGCCGTTGCCGGGGATTAGCAACTTTGCTAATCCTTTGTCTTTATTTTTATATTTTGTTTTTCGTGCATTCTTATTTCAAATTCTTAGTTTGTTTGTTTCCTTGTTTTTTTTAGGTACTGTGTATGACTCGTAGCTCTCGGCCTATTATAGAGAACATCTCCGACTTTGACGGTGATTTTGAACGCACTTTGAGGAGAACGAGGAGTCAACAAGAGCCACCACAACCTCCACCACAACCTGGGCTTGAAGAAGACGAAGTAGGTGTAGAAGAAAAGCCCACGGATCAGATTTTTGAAGAAGAACAAGCCATGGCAGCAGATAATAGAACCATCAAGGAGCTTTCGGCCTCGGGTCTGGATAATGCATTGCCTCTTTGTATCCAATACCCCACGGCTGCCCAAGGCAAGACCGATGAATTTGAACTCAAATCCAGTTTGTTACACCATATTCCGAAGTTCCATGGCTTGTCTATGGAAGACCCCAACAAACACTTGAAGGAGTTCGAGGTGGTTTGTTCGAGCATGACCCCCGTCAATGTGGATGGGAGTATATTGAAGATGAAGGCCTTTCCATTTTCACTTATGGACAAGGCCAAAGATTGGCTCTACGAACTAGCCCCGGGAACTGTGACTTCGTGGGAGAGTATGAAGCGTGCTTTCTTGGAGAAATTCTTCCCTACTTCGAGAGTGATTCTCCTACGGAAGAAAATTAGTGGTATTCAACAGAATCATGGTGAGACATTCCCGGCTTATTATGAGCGCTTCAAGGGCCTTGTAGCTTCATGTCCTCAACATCAAATGAAGGAGGAACTTCTCCTTCAATATTTCTATGAGGGCCTCCTTCCTATCGAACGTCAAATGCTTGATGCATCAGCGGGAGGAGCATTGGTGGACAAAACACCAAGGGATGCCAAGGTTCTCATAGCCAACCGAGCGCTCAACGCTCAACAATATGAAGGAGTGGGCCAAAGGGAAGCCCCACGGCAACAAAGTGTAAATGAGGTGAGTGCTATTTCTGAAATTCAATCACAACTTGCTAATCTTACTTCTCTTGTTTCTCAGGTTGTGATTGGTCCAAAAGCACAAGAACACCAAGTCTGTGGCGTGTGCTCAATTCAAGGGCATCCATCCGACAAGTGCCCTCAACTAATCGAGAATGGTGGGTGGGAATCTGCCAATGCAATTGGTTTCCAAGGACAAAATCAAAACAACCCATACTCGAACACTTACAATGCCGGATGGAGGGACCATCCAAACTTCAAATGGAGGGAGCCACAACAAGCTGCCCAACAAGGAGGATTTAGGCCAAACCCCCCTGGTTTTTATTCCAAGCCGTATGCACCCCAACAATCCCAACAACCTTCGGCATCATCTCATTCAGGTACGTCTTTGGAAAGTAATCAAGCTATGCAATTACTAACCTCTATTTCGCAGGGGTTGCAAAATCAAAACAACCGGATAGAAAATAACGAGAAGGAGATGATGGATATGAAGAAACAAATAGGGCAGATTTCTGAGTTCCTTGGACAGATTAGAGAGCAAGGAAAGCTTCCTAGCTCAACCACAGTCAATCCAAAGGGAGGATTCGAATCCGCCAAGGCCATCACCCTAAGGGGTGGAAAAGAAGTTGGGACCGAGCCAAACAATCCCACATCTGCCCAGAAAGTAGATGAAGAGAAGACACAACCTGAGGCAGATCACCCTAACTCGGCCAAATCAGGTAATTTAAGTTCAAATTCATGTACTTCACGCCCTAATCTGCCCAATGTACCTTTTCCTCGTAGGTTCATGCAAGAAAAAAAGGAAGAAAGCGAGAAGGACATTCTTGAAACGTTCCGGAAGGTGCAAGTGAACATACCACTTCTCGATGCAATCAAACAGGTTCCAAAGTATGCTAAATTCCTCAAGGACCTATGCAATACAAAGAGAAGAAGGGCAAACAAAGAGGTAGTGAAGGTAAGCGAGAATGTGTCCGCTGTTTTGCAACGTAAACTGCCTACCAAGTGCAAAGACCCCGGTAGTTTCACGATTCCTTGTGTGATTGGACATAATCGTTTTGAACATGCCATGCTTGATTTAGGTGCATCCATAAATGTCATGCCTTATTCGATTTATGCATCTATGAATTTGGGTGAATTAAAACAAGATGGTGTAATTATACAATTGGCCGATCGTTCTAACGCGTATCCAAAAGGAGTTTTGGAAGATGTGCTTGTGCAGGTGAACCATTTAATTTTTCCGGCTGATTTCTACGTCCTAGACATGGAGGATTCAGCCCATTCTACATCTTTGCCGATTCTCCTTGGTAGGCCATTCATGAAGACGGCCCGAACGAAGATTGATGTATACAAAGGCACCTTGACAATGGAATTCGATGGGGAAGTGATTGATTTTAATATTTCTGAAACTATGAGATATCCCGTTGATGACCATTCTTGTTTTTCCATTGATGTTATCGATTCTTTGGCGCAGGTATACCTTGAAGAATTGAATGAGGACGCCCTGGAAACAACCATCACTAAGGCCATAGAGCGCAAAAATGAAGGATTTGGGCCAATGCAAGGCCACGGCAAGGAGGAGGAATTCTTTGCAATGGGTTCTAGTGAAGAAATAATTGAGGTTGTGGCAGCCCTTGAGTCATTACCACAACAATATGGTAAGGTTCCACTCTCACTTTCAAATTCAGTTTCCACTAAGATGCTACCTTCTGTTGTTCAGGCACCATCGCTTGAACTTAAGCCGTTGCCGGACCATTTGAAGTATGTGTTTTTGGGAAAAGGCGAAACATTGCCCGTTATCATTTCATCAAGTCTCACGGCAATGGAGGAGGAGAAGCTTGAGAGGGTGCTGCGAGAGCACAAAACGGCCATAGGGTGGACTTTGGCCGACATTAAAGGAATAAGCCCTACCACATGCATGCACCGTATACTTCTTGAGGAGGGGACTAAGCCATCCCGAGAGGCTCAACGCCGTCTCAACCCTCCGATGATGGAAGTGGTGAAGAAGGAAATAATCAAGCTTTTGGATTGCGGAGTGATCTACCCTATCTCCGATAGCCGTTGGGTCTCTCCAGTTCAAGTCGTTCCCAAGAAGTCCGGAGTAACTGTTATCAAGAATGATGAGAATGAGCTCGTGCCTACACGCATTCAGACTGGATGGCGAGTATGTATCGATTACCGGAAGCTAAATGCCATGACTAGGAAAGATCACTTTCCTTTGCCATTCATCGACCAGATGCTCGAAAGGTTAGCCGGTCATGCCTTTTACTGTTTTCTTGATGGATACTCTGGATATAACCAAATTGTGATAGCCCCGGATGATCAAGAGAAGACCACATTCACATGTCCCTTTGGAACATTTGCTTATCGTCGCATGCCATTTGGCTTATGCAACGCACCGGCCACTTTCCAAAGGTGTATGGTAAGTATATTTTCCGATTTTGTTGAAAAGATCATTGAGGTTTTCATGGATGATTTCAGTGTATTTGGGAGTTCATTTGATAATTGCTTGGATAATCTGACCTTAATTTTGAAACGATGTGTTGAAACTAACCTTGTCTTGAATTGGGAGAAATGTCACTTTATGGTGAAACAAGGTATAGTTTTAGGACATATTGTTTCAGAAAAAGGAATTGAAGTAGATAAATCAAAAATAGACCTTGTACGTCACTTACCCTCTCCTACTTCGGTTAGAGAGGTACGTTCGTTTCTTGGCCATGCAGGGTTCTATAGGCGTTTTATCAAGGACTTCTCCAAGATGTCCAACCCTCTTTGCCGATTGCTTCAAAAAGATGTGCCATTCAAGTTTGATGGAGAGTGTAATTCGGCATTTAACCAACTCAAGGAGAAGCTAGTCTCGGCCCCCATTATTGTACCTCCAGATTGGAGCCTTCCGTTCGAGCTCATGTGCGATGCATCCGACTATGCATTAGGAGCTGTTCTAGGACAAAGAAGAGACAAGCGGCCGCATGTCATATACTATGCCTCTCGGACTCTCAATGATGCCCAATTGAACTACTCCACGACGGAAAAAGAACTTCTAGCTGTGGTTTTTGCTTTAGATAAATTCCGTTCATATTTAATTGGTACTAAAGTAATCGTTTATTCTGATCATGCAGCTTTGAGGTACTTGCTCACGAAAAAGGAAGCAAAGCCGAGGCTTATCCGTTGGATTCTTCTTCTTCAAGAATTTGATATTGAAATCCGGGATAAGAAAGGAAGCGAGAATGTAGTGGCTGACCATTTAAGCCGAATGATCCACGAGGAGCATGAACATGCCGTACCTATCCCTGAAACTTTTCCCGATGAGCAGCTGCTTTCCATTGAGGTAAGTGAACCATGGTATGCAGATTTAGTGAATTACTTGGTGGCTAAACAAATTCCAAATGAACTAAACAAGCACCAACGTGATAAGCTTAAAAATGATGCACGTTTCTATGTTTGGGATGACCCTTATTTGTGGAAGTATTGCTCAGATCAAATTGTACGTAGATGTGTGCATGATTCTGAATTTCACTCAATTCTAAGCTTTTGTCACACATATGCATGTGGTGGTCATTTTGGCACACAACGCACTGCCCTCAAGGTTTTAGAGTGTGGTTTTTATTGGCCGACTATATTTAGGGATGCTAGAACCTTTTGTATGTCTTGTGATCGTTGCCAACGAATGGGTAACATAGGTACCAAGGACCAAATGCCGCAAACCCCTGTCTTTAATGTTGAAATTTTTGATGTTTGGGGCATTGATTTCATGGGCCCTTTCCCTCCATCTTATGGTTTCACTTATATCTTGCTAGCCGTTGATTATGTTTCTAAATGGGTGGAAGCAAAAGCCACCCGTACTAACGATTCTAAGGTGGTTGCAGATTTCGTGAAAACTAACATTTTTGCTAGGTTTGGAATGCCGAGAGTAATCATAAGTGATGGAGGGTCTCACTTTTGCAATCGGACCATTGAGGCGTTGCTAAGAAAGTACCATGTCAACCATAAGGTCTCCACACCTTACCATCCTCAAACAAATGGCCAAGCCGAGGTGTCTAACCGAGAAATCAAACAAATTTTGGAGAAGACCGTTGGACCAACAAGGAGGGATTGGAGCTTACGTTTAGATGATGCACTGTGGGCATATCGTACGGCATACAAAACACCCATTGGGATGTCACCTTTTCGGCTCGTCTATGGTAAGCCATGTCATTTGCCCGTAGAGTTAGAGCACAAGGCACATTGGGCCGTGAAGATTTTCAACATGGACATAGATGCAGCGGGAGTTCATAGGAAGCTCCAATTGAATGAACTTGAGGAGATTCGGAATGAAGCCTATGAGAATGCCCGGATGTACAAAACCAAGACCAAAGCATTCCATGATAAAATGATTCGAACCAAGACCTTCACAGTTGGGCAGAAAGTGTTACTTTTCAACTCTCGCCTACGGTTGTTTCCTGGTAAGTTGCGTTCTAAATGGATTGGCCCGTTTGTTGTTACTAATGTTTTCCCTCATGGTGCAGTGCAAATCAAAAGTTCAAGGACGCAGCAAGAATTCAAAGTGAATGGGCATCGATTGAAGCCCTATTACGAGATGTTTGAGGAGCATGTCGTGGAGGAGGTACCCCTCCATGCCGTGGAACCTAGTCAAGCTTAAACGGAGGTACCGTCCGGCTGCAAGACGTAAAAGAAAGCGCTACTTGGGAGGCAACCCATGCATCCGAATAGAGAAGAACTTGGAAAACCCCTTTAAGAGACTTATTTTTATTCCTTTCTTTTTCTTTACTGCCTTACTTTGCTTTCTTTCTCGTATTTGTTTATTTGCTTGCTCTGTTGTGACTTTCTGCTTAAAACATTGAGGACAAGGTTTGATTTAAGTGTGGGGGGGTAAACAATTTGTATTTGCATGAATTTCGTGGGATTTATTCACCTATCACTTAGAATGTTGTTTCTTGCTGTTTTAAGCGTTTTTAGAGTGTTTTATAGTGTCTTGGTATAAAACTTCGAAAATTTGATAAAAAAAAAAAATAAAAATAAAAAAAAAAAAAAAAAAAAAAGATCTTTTGAAAAACCCAAAAATATGTGTTTTTAGAGTCATTTGAGTCATTTTGGTGTTTGTTTGTGTCTTAGCGCTACTTAGGTTGTTTAGTTGTTATTGTTTGTTTGTTTATTAATTATGTGAGTCTATGATTGTAACATTGAGAAAATGTTTGATTTATTGATAGGCACTGCTAAACAAAGAAAGATGGTGCTTCACAAAGGGTGTTTGCTTGAGGCCCCACTACGTGGCTTTACTCTTGAAGCGGAAGGCATAGGAGCAGAAGGCATCGAAGATAGAGCATTCCAGGCCTCAATACTTGGCCAAGCGCTGGATGAGCCAGGAAAAAGTTGCCTCTGGAGGAAAGACGAGAACCTTTGACGGTCACTGTGAATCCGACCTTCAGACTCTTGCAGCTCATCAAGCTTCCTCTTCATGCCCGTCGAATAGTTGTTTGCAAGCACGTGCAAACTTCTATTCTCATACTTCAGCTGCTGGATCTCCTGCTTGAGACTTTCCACTTCTGCCATCAATGATTCCACCTGACGGGAGCGGGCAAGCAGGCGTTGGCCCATGTTGGACACAGAACTCGCACACTGAACACTAAGTGCGAGGGACTCTTGAACGGCCAGCTCATCGGACCGTCCTGACAGCAGCCTACTATCTTTCGGAGTGAGGAGGTTCCTAGCTACTATTGTAGCTGTTGTGGCGTCCTGCATCACGGAGTCTTCACCTGTGAGAGGACCGTTAGAAGAAAAGAAAGAAGGGCGCCATACGTTACCTTGACGCGGCGCGCCCGTATCACTGCTAAGGCTCAATTCCAAGCTAAGGTTCGATGAGTTTGCCATTTTTCAAAAGTGTTCAGAAAGAAGGGGTGGTTGGAGTTAATTCTCAAAGGGCCGGAGTCGATTTTTCAAGAATGGGATTTCTTCAGAGTGTATTTGTTGGGGTGATCGATAGCTCCATAAAAAGCCATGGCGACGCGTCCACCGATTCAGAGATCCGGATTTTCCTCCGCAAATTTCGACGACGCTTTCGCGGTTTTTCAGAAAACGCGTTCAGCTTTGTCAAAAGATATCTGACAAAGCTGATAACACGTGGAGGCCATCATCTCAATTACACGTCTTTAGCCGACAAGCGCAAAGTTCGGCGACACTTTCTCAGCTTTTCAGAAGACGCGTGCAGCTTTGTCAAAAGGAGCCGCATCTGCACTACCACGTGTCGTTCAGCACTCGAAGGGGCGCCTGCTCAGAAATCGAAGAGGCGTGTTCAGAGATCGAAGAGGCGCCATTATTTCAAAAAGCCGGATTTGCGGGATCAAAACGTTTGTCGACGAAGGTAAAAAGTACCACCACTTGATATTATCTCTATATATGTCGACCTTCGTCTTTTATGGCAGGGTAAACCTGAAGAAAAATGCCCAACTCTCTCTCACCTCTGAGGGCGCACTCCCAGCAAAGCCTTTTGAATTACTCAAAATTTTCTTCTTCCCCAAAGATGATACCAGATACCTGGAGTACATATGACCCAGGAGGAAATACATGCGCTGATTCCTTCACCGCTTCTTCAAAAGCAAAGGTATCTCATATCATCAAGGTCAAAAGCAAAAGTATCTCATATCATGCTCTCTCCCTGTCTTTTTCTTTGTCCTTGTTCTTACTCGCATGGCAAAGTGAAAGAAGCAATCAGCCGGCACTTGGAGTCAGTCTTCCGATCTGGAGCCAACTGCCTGGAACCTATTCCTGATTGCTTACCTAGCGTTGCTCTCGAGTAGTCATCTTCAACGGTTGATACACTTCCAGAGAAGGGACCACTCCTGCACAGATTGAACAAAGAAACAGACAAAAAGGATAAGCTCAGACCTTCGGGGAAGACCAAAAGAATCCTCCAGCCCAGTAGCACAAAGGAAAATCAATGATGGGCGGAAACCAGTTCGAGAGTAAGCCTGTGGATCATCAAGATCAAGCCTCATTGCAATCAACAAAGAGAAGATGGAATTTACACTCCATAACCAGATTTGCGTCCCTAAACTCTTCTCTTTGTTAATTACATTTTGCCATGTTTAGTATGTTTAAGTGTTTTTTGTGTATTTACTTATGCTTTGTGTGAATCTATGCTTAAAACATTGAGGACAATGTTTGATTTAAGTGTGGGGGGGTAACTAAGTATATTTGATGCAAATTCGTTGGATTTTATCACCTATCACTTCACATGTTGTTTCTCACTGTTTTAAAACTATTTTAGTGTGTGTTGTTTTATAACTCCGAAAAGCACATAAAAATTTGAAAAATTGTTTTGAAAAGCCTAAAAAGAGTGTTTTGAGTCGTTTTTGTGAGTTTGTGTCTTAGGATACCTTCCAACACAATGTTAAGGATTTGGTTTATAATTGCATGACGGTTAGAAAGAGTTATAAACATAGAGAAAAGTTTGATTTACTCTTGGTTTATGCTTAGTTATGGTTATAATATATGACTTCACATGCAATCATAAAAGAAAAATTCGTTTTTGTAACATGCTTGAAGGAAGGAACTCAAACAAACGCTACAACCCTGTGAGACTCGAGCCATTACCTTCTTTGGAGAGTTATTTTCTGTGATTCTTTGTTTTCTAAAGTTGTTGCATGATCTCATTATTCCTTGCTTGGTTACTACTTAGAATGCAATTGTATCATGATAGAACTAAATGCTAGAACTTATATCCGTTTCATTCAAAGCATGACATTGAATTGCATAACATATATCAAGATGAAGTTGTGTAGTTGCCACCATAACCAAATAGCCTTACTTCCCATATTTCGTATTTATTGTAAGTTTTAACCCCGTTGAGCCTCGTTTAGCCTTTATTCTTTGTTAACCCACATCACCCCTTACCTAGCCTAGAGTAGGACTTTCCTATACCCTTGTTCTTAAAGGATAGTGAGCATGACTTAATTGAATTCCTTTTTATTAATATGTTGCAGAAAATAAGTGTGGGGGAAGGGATTTTTGTGTGTATGTATGTGCCTAAGTCTTAAAGGAGGCACGGGAAAAAGAAAAAAAAAAAAAAAAAAAAAAAAAAAAAAAAAAAGAAAAGAAAAGAAAAAGAGTGAAAATAAGTGAGAATGGACTCACAAGTGTGATTGTTGATGAAAGGGCCCAAAAAGTTTGAATATGGCCCTAAGTGTTGTGACTTCCCCTTGGGTGTTCAAAGTTAACTTCTGCGTTCTAAAGGGAATTCTAAGTGCCTAATTCAATACTTTGCTCACTATTGCTTTAAGAACGTTTGTGTACTCTACCTTTCTTTGTTAAACCATTACCCTTAGCCCCGTTACCTCCCTCAACTTCTATCTTGAGTGTTATGTGTTTCAATTTGCGGAGTTTGAAATTGATATGAGCTTATGGAATCACTGGTTCTCATTCTAAGTAGTAGCATTCCATTCATGAGATCATACCTAAACATGCTTATTAACTCCAGAAATTGCTCTCTTTATGATACATATATGTGAGTGTTCGTTTTCATGTTTACATCAATCTTCTCACATATGACTAGATTAGGGTGTGTAGTTAGAAATTCTGAGTGAAAATCGAGTGCATATCTTGTAAGGAATTGAGCAAATTCTCTAAGGCATGTTACTACATTCAAAACATGGTTTTAAATGCTTAATTGTGAACTAGTATATGGTGACTATGATTAAGAATGTACTTAAGTGTGAAGATGACTAAAAATCTGTGAGAATGATGATTTTTAACATGTCATGTGCATTGGAAATCCCTAAGACGGTTGTTGGAAGGTTTAGGTTGTGTTTTACGTGTTTAGTGTCGTTTTGTTTATTTGTTTTTATTCTGTTTTGCTCGAGGACTAGCAAAAGCTAAGTGTGGGGGTATTTGATAGGAGCATATTCATGCGACTTAAATGGCTTGTTCTCGTACATTTACGTTATGTTTCTTTAGTTATTTTAGTTCTTTATGCTTCTTTTGTGTGTTTTCAGGTTCTAAGGGCTTAGGGAGCAAGAAAGTGCATTTTGAGGCCATTTGGAGCATTTTTGGGCATGGATTGGATAGCTTATCCATGGAGCCAAAGTTTGGACGAATTTGAAGGCCTTATTTTCACTTTGGACATAAAACAAAGGGCCTAGCCCATTCTCTCTTATTCTATCCCTTATAGCCATGCAAAGAACCATCCATTCCATCAAAAACAATCCATCAATTCACATGCAAAACCACCATTAACATACATGCACCCAAACAAAGCCAACCTAGCTAACCCTACATGCATTATTTATTAGCATCTTTACAAGACATTATCATTGCATAACATTCCACTTCCACCTCTTTCCAACCTAATTCACATGCATATCAACCCTACATACATTAATTAGTCATTCTTTTCATATTACACTCAAATGCATTCACATGCATTTCAAGAAGCAAAACAACATTGTGCCGTGAGCTTCCCTTGCATTTTCAGCTTTCCTCCTTGCATTCACATGCATAACCAACCTAGTGTCACTCCCATTCATTCCCTTTAATTATTTAGCCATTATCATACATTTATTCTCCCATAAACAACCCAACAATGCCGTGAGTTCCCACTCCCATTTCCAACTTTCCATAACTTTTCCTAGTTGTTTTATTACATACATTCCCCCTTCATTATTCCAAACACATGCACCCATAATCATTCATCCCCTCCTAGCTGCAATATTCCCTCTTTTGTTCCCCCATTTCACCTATAAATAAGCATCCAACACTCCTCAAAATTCATTCACTCTTCCATACACATTTTCAGTTACAAACACTTCCATTTTCTGTGCAGTTTTTCTCCTTCATTGCAGCCACTATCCAACCACTTCCCATCCCTCCAAAACACTTCACATAATCCCCAAAGCTCACCTTAGACCTTGTGCTACAACAACGAGGAAGAAAAGAGTGCTTAAACGTTCATACAATTCAAGTTTGAGTTGTTGGAATGTTTAGGTGTTTCTTTGATTTCAAAGTTTAAATTTAATTCTCTTTGTTTTGTACGTATGAGAAGGGAAGAGAAGAGTGCCTAAACGTTCATACAATTCACGTTTGAGTTGTTGGAATGTTTAGGTGTTTCTTTGATTTCAAAGTTATGAGGAACTAAACCCCCTTTAGCTAGGGGGTGATTCGAAACTATGTTTATATTTGCATTTTGAATTGATTACGTTTGGTTGGAATTTCATAAGTTGTGGATTCAATTCGTTTAACTGTTTGATTGATAACTTATTTATGTATGTTCATTGAGATTGCAAGCTTAATTTTCATGCATAAATATGACGCTAGAATATAAGTGAATTTCACCTAATCGTTATGAACTTATATTCACAAGTAGTAGAGGTTGCTTATAAACAATCGCGTTAAACGAATTCTTGGCATAAGTTTCATGCGTATTCCATAGTAACGAATGCCTCGTCGATGTTTATGATTTCCGTTGAACTTAATGATCTTGGTTAAATGTCTCTATCATGCGTATTCCATAGTTAGGGACTTTGATTAAGAATAATTTGGTTGTAATGCGTATTCCATTCAATCCAACGAATTTAGGGAAATCTGAAAGTTAATCTAAGCGGATCTAATTAACTTGGAGCATTGAGTTTCACAACTTATCGAAAGACCAACTGAGAATCAATTTTGTTTGCAAGTGTAACATGTGTGGAGAAGAACCCCTTGGCTATTCCATCATCCATATTTTTATCACATTCATATTTACATTTTGCCTTTAATTATATTCTGTCTTTTTAATTTAATATCGTCCAACCACAATTCCCCCCCTATTTTGTTAAGTCTTAATCATTCGTATTTGTTTTATTTTTGTATCTTTAAGCTTTTGGAGTCATAAACAATTGCAAATTCGTCTAAATCAAGTTCTAGCTTCTATTTTGAGTCAATTTGATTGTTTTAGACAATTTGAGTTTTTCAAAGCCATTCTGAGTCATAGTAGTCTTGTTAAGAGTATTTTAATTTAGTTTTTATGTTTTTAAGTCAATTTAGAAGGTTTTAGCAAGCCCTCCTAATCCCCGGTCTAGAACGATCCCTCACTTATCCATTCTACTACAATTGTCAAACGAGGGTTTAATTTGAGTGTCAAGTAATTCTCGCATCAAAGAACAACCTCAAGATGAACCCGGCCAAGTGTGCTTTCGGTGTTTCGGCCGGTAATTTCCTAGGATTTTTGGTGCACCATCGCGGCATCGAGGTCGACGAAAATAAAGCTCGCGCCATCATTAGTGCCCCACCGCCGACGACAAAGAAACAGCTCCAGTCGTTACTCGGGCAGATAAATTTCCTCCGTCGTTTCATCGCCAATTCGACCGGTAAAATGAAAGCATTCTCTACACTCCTTAAACTGAAGGAAACCAACCGATTTGAATGGCGCGAAGAGCATCAAGTTGCATTTATGCAAATCAAGGTGGCTCTTTCCACCCCACCTGTGCTCGTTCCACCTTGTCGCAACAAACCCCTTAAGTTGTACATTTCGGCAGCTGCTGAATCCATTGGGTGCCTACTCGCACAAGATAACAACGTCGGACGCGAACAAGCTATCTTTTACCTTAGCCGAAACCTGAATTCACCGGAACTTAATTATTCCCCTGTCGAAAAACTTTGCTTAGCGTTGTTTTTCACCGCATCCAAGCTTCGGCATTACATGCTCCCCACAGTTACGCAGGTCATCGCCCAAACCGAAGTAATTCGTTACATGCTGACTCGGCCTATGGTCAAAGGCCGAATTGGGAAATGGACACTCGCCTTATCCGAGTTCAGCCTTCAGTATGTACCACAAAAGGCCATCAAGGGGCAAGCCCTCGCCGACTTCTTGGCACAACACCCATCCCCTTATGGTTTAGAGGGGGGCGACGTCGACATCGGTTTCGTCACCACACGCGATAACCATTGGACTATGCATTTTGATGGTTCCAGTACTTCGACCTCGGCAGGTGTCGGTATCGCAATTCAGTCGCCTGATCACTGCCGATGGTATTTTTCTCTCAAGTTAGATTTCAGCTGCACCAATAATTAGGCCGAATATGAAGCCCTCATTATCGGCCTCTATGTTTTACACGATCTGCGGGCCCCCCGCTTTCTTGTCCTTGGTGATTCCGAACTTGTGATTAACCAACTGAACGGCGTGTTTCGTTGCATGAGTTGTACTTTAGCTCCCTATCACATGGTCGCCACCTACCTGGCCGAGTCGTTCGAACGAATCACATTTGAACACATTTCACGTATTCACAATACTGACGCCGACGAACTCGCCTAGATCGCCTCCGGAGCACAACTCATGGGGGGCAAACTAGGTCGAATTGTGGAAATTGCGAACACGGGTCAACGCTCGTACCCCGCTTTGATCAATCAGCAAACTCTCCAACGCGCGCACGTAATACGTACAAGGGTAATGTCACTCCCATCCCTACTAGAACGAGGAGATCCCATAGAAGTATGTGCTGTCGAAGTAGAACCAGATGATTGGAGAAAGACGATGTTACGATACCTTGATAACCCCAATGGGAAACACGACCGAAGAACGAAGGTGCTCACCACGAATTACGTGTCGTATCAAAATGAATTATATCGCAAGGGCGAGGATGGTTTATTACTATTGTGCCTCGGCCCACACGAGGCTGCCCAAGTAATGGCGGAGGTACATGAAGGAATTTGCGGAGCACATCAATCTGGACGAAAGATGCGTTGGTTACTCCGACGACACGGTTATTTTTGGCCCCATATATTAAAGGATTGCATCGAGTATGCACGGAGATGTGTATCATGCCAGATTCATGGACCCGTGCAAAGAGCCCCGGCCGACTTACTACACTCGGTTACTAAACCGTGGCCGTTCAGGGGTTGGGCAATGGATGCAATTGGCAAAATCTCGCCATCATCGGGGGCAGCGAAACACGCGTGGATAATTGTAGCAACTGACTATTTCACTAAGTGGGTCGAGGCAAGGTCATACGCCGAATTAACTGCTAAAGAGGTATGCAACTTCGTGGAGGAGAATATTGTGACCAAATTCGGTGTGCCAGAAACAATCATAACTGATAATGGCACTATATTCACGGCCGATAGGTTTAGGGAATACGCGGTAAGTTTGAATATCCGACTCGAGCAATCTACGCCGTACTACCCACAGGCAAACGGACAGGCCGAGGCAAGCAACAAAGTGTTGATCGGCATCCTTGAAAAAATGGTAAAAGAGAAACCTGGTTTGTGGCATTTGAAGTTAAATGAAGCATTATGGGCATACCGAACCTCACCCCGGTCGGCCACTGGAACTACTCCTTACGCGTTAACCTATGGACACGATGCTATGTTACCGGTCGAGTTGAGTATAAGCTCGTTGCGAGTAATCGAGCAGAGTGATTTGTACAGTATTGAATACAGTCAAGCGATGCGACAAGAGTTAGAAGACTTAGAAGAAAATCGAATCGACGCGGGTAACTTATTGGTTGCACAAAAGAAAATTGCTGAGCGAGCGTATAACCAGCGTGTGAGACAAAAAACGTTCGGCGAAGGAGAATTGGTTTGGCAAACTGTGTTGCCTGTTGGGATTAAAGACCCCAGATTTGGTAAGTGGTCGCCGAATTGGGAAGGACCATTCATCGTTCACAAAGTACTCGGCAAGGGGGCATATCATCTAAGAGATCGGACGGGTTCAGTTCATAAATTGCCGATTAATGGAAAGTTTTTAAAGAAGTACTATCCAATTACATGGGAAATGCAAGAGTAAGACCATTGTATTAATAGCGAAACGACCATTGTATTGATAACAAAAATCATTACAAGAAGAACAAATACAAATACAATGGTGAAATCCTAAGGGGTCGAGGGGAGGAAAGTCTCAAGGGCAGCCTTCAGCTCCAGCCACTTCGCTTCTCCTAGGATTATCTCAACCTGCCTGGTCTTCCGGTTGAACTGCAGTTACTGGACATGCCGTGCACCGGCAGCGAAGGCCGTCAGCCGAGCTTTGTTGGCCTCGAAGTCCTTCTCAAGCTCGGCAGCAGCAGCAGACCTTTGCTGTTGAAGGTCAGAAATTTGACGCTGAAGATCAGAAATCTGGCAATCAAACTCGGTCAGCTTCGCCTTCTTAGCTCTAATTGCCCCCATCTCAACTCGGCCGGCCTCTTGCACGACCTTGGCAGCCTTCAAGTCATCCTCGGCTTGAAGGGCTCGCTCGAAGATGTAGAAGTGTTGCCGAGTCCGCTCCAGGAGGTCGGTGAGAAAAGAGATATTCTCCGTACTCAGGTGACCACCGCTGGCAAGGTCATTGAGACACTCTCCAACGGAGTCAAGGCCCTTGCATCGGAGGGCTTGGGAAGCATTAAGAGACAGGACTTCGTGCAGCTTCACGAAGACTTCGGCCTCGGGCACGGCGCCGGCTGGTTTGGCGGAAGCAGCAGAAGAACCGGCCTCACCGGTCGTACTTTGAAGAAGAGCGTCGAGCTCCACTTCCCACGATGGCTGCACATGAAAAGGAAATTGTGTGAAGGAAAGTAAGACGTCGTGATGTAGTGCATAAGGAAAAAGGAGATTGTTTTAGACCTGCCGAGAGGAGACTTCAGCCATGCCCTCTGGGTCATTGCTCGAACCCAGGGAACTTAATGGCCGAGCCCAGTGCCTTAGACCGCTACGCAATTCACGCGGCCGATGGAGGTCATCTACATTTGATGGCCACGACGGAGGCCAGGAAATATAGACAACGCCCCTCGGCGCATAAAATTACCGGTGAAATGAATGTTCGGGCACCTGACATTTAATAGTCTTTTTAAAATATGCGTCACAAAAGAAAATTAACACAAGAAAAAGCAAGACTTACAAAGGCCGAAGAGACTTCCTGTGGAGGAATGGGAGGGTCTTCATCCTGCGGATGGATCGGCGTTTCTGCCGTGGCCTCAGGATCGGCCATCGGTCTCTTACCACGATCCGCCGCAGGAGAGCACGGTCGAGCAGTCGCCTCGACTACCGGAGGAGGATGAACGGGAGGAGAGTTGACTGGTCGACGGCGGTGTTGCAGCGGGACTTCGTCACTCTCGCTCTCGACATCCTGAACAAAAAAGAACATGTAGTGTTACAACCAGAAACCTAAAGAAACCAAGTAGAAGCAGAATTATACCTCCAAAACGACCGTTGGAGTCGAGGGTGCCTCGGCAGGCGCAGCCGACTTCCCCATTTCAGGTGCTACGACCGGCTCCGAAGCTGGAGCGGGTGCGACGATTGGATCGGCCGGGGAGACGGTTGGAGGATTCGAGGTTGGAGATGCCGCGGCAGCCGGCACAGATGGAGAGCCGGCAGGAGCAGGCGTCCCAGTAGTGTCACTGGGGACGACATGAATTTCCCGGTCGCCCTTCTTCGCCAATTTCTTGACGGGTTTAGAAGGGCGGGGGCCTCCTCCGCAGGCTCGGCCTCTCGGTGGGGGCGCTTGGAAGGGACCGTCCGCTCGGTGACAAGGGTTTTCTTCTTGGGCACCAGCTTCGTCGCCTTTGCCACCGCAGCGACCACTTCGACTGTCCTCGACCCACGACCCCCTGAAGAGCAAAGTAATTAATAACAGAGATAATAGATAAAACAAAGAGGAAAGAAGCGGAAATACTACCTTGGGCCGGCTCCTTAGGTTGAGTCGAGGATGCTGATCTGGGACGATCGCCGAAGATCTTCCTCACCAGATCTTCGGCCGGGGCGCCGAAGAAGTCTCCGGTATATTCCTCCCACCAGTCCCCGAAGGTGTCGGTTCCCAAAGATTCAGGAACCGTCGGCCGAAGCTGAAATTTCCTGCACTTCTCTTGGAACTCCTGGTCCGACGTCTTGCATTCCCTTTCAGAGGAACCAGTAAGACGTCCCCGACTTAGGAGAGACCGAGAGGCGAGCAGGGGGACTGGGCTGCCTTGAAGATAGCCGAGCTGCCAGGCGAGAAAATGGGGGTGATAAACCTCCCAGCTGGCTCGGCGGGCATCGCAGCCAAGAGGAAGGTCGCGAGCCAGGACAAACGACCCCCAGCGCTGGCGGATGCCCGCATCCTCAGACTCGGCCCATGCTGCCGTAAGGAGCCTAAGCGAGGATGGGTACTCCTGGCGCCGGCACACTAGGAACTCGTCATCCGAGAAGACGTCGAGGCTGAGGAAGTGTTTGAAAACCTCGTCGGCTTGGTGAGGTGGCGCTGGTCGAGAGGCCAGTTGAAGGCCGAGGGCGGCCGTTCGCTGGAAGGCTGGAACCTCCGGTCGAAGGGTGGAGAAGTAGACCTGCAACTAGAGTTGGAACACCCAGAGGGGTCCGTTTTGGTGCGAGTCAATCTTGCCAATGGTCGCCTCGGCCAGGCAGCGGTAGAGGTTGGCGAGTATGGCTGGACTGAGCGCCAGCGAGCGACCATTAGCCAGTGCCTGGGGCACCGACATGTTCTCCACCAGGCATTTATTTGACCTGGTACAACAGATGAATTTGTTGTACCAGTAGAAGAGGAAGGCCTCGTGCTCTCCTTTCCTAAGGCCTTCTTCGCCTCGGCCGGCGAAGTGAAGGATAAGAGTGTTGTAGTTGAAGAAGTTCTTGTGAAGCTTCTGAACTTCTTCCCTTAAGGGCTCCCGATCACCCCGGCTTAGCGTTTCGACGGCCCTTTCGTCGAATAGTGCCTTCAGGTCGAGAGGAAAAGGGTATCCGGAAAGGGCGGCATCAATAGGAAGGCCGGTCGGGGAAGTCCTAAGGATGGCCGAGACGTCGAGGACTGTCGGGCCGAGAGGGCCGAAAGGCAGGACCATGGTGTTGGTGGCCGAACACCATAAACTCATGGCCGCCATGAGCAGCTCCTTATCCATGGCAATCTCCATGGTTGACAGAATAATGGCATCATAGATGCCGAGAGCCTTCCACTCCTTGGAAAAGAATGTGCTTATTCGGTCGACCCAGGCAGCCCAAGCCGTGGTGGTCGAGGGCCAGGCTCCCTGAGGCCGCGCCAAAGTCCACTTCGACCAGTCGAACTACTGCAGCAGGGGTGTTAAACACTGCTCCTTGAGCAGGTTAGTGACAGAAGACGGCACTGCGTCTTTGAAGAGGGGACCCAGAATCTGGTGGGTGGTGGCCATGTCTTCTTCAAATCGCAGCGTCTTGACGGTGCTCCGATCGATGAAATCCTTGCACTTGTTGATCTCATCAGAGAGCTTCGAAATGAAGGAGGCCATTTGTGGAGAAGATAGATGTTTCTGGAAAAAGAGGGTATTGCAGAAGGAAGAACTGGAAGGCTTGATTTGAACGAACAAGGATGGGAACTTGAGGTTTTAGAATTTCTGAAAGCGTAAGAGGCGAATGGCAGAAATATGGGAATTTATAGGCCTTTCAGGATGAATGTCAAACGTCTGGGATTCAAAAAGCACTGGTTCAAATTGGGGGGAAATTTAACCGGGAAAGACTCAATCATTTCGGATATTTTGGGAACCTGCGAAGAGGGGATCGAGGAGTCGAAAATCCAGGACGCACAATGGCGTGCGGCGCCAATTTTAAAGCATTAATGAGGATGAGACGTTCCAGTTAGTGCACGGTCTCGAGGCCCACGATTGAAAGTTAAGAGCGGCGGAGAATCGACACGTGGCCACGCGTTGGGGGCAACGAGGAAAGTGCAATCATGTTCAATAAATGCGCAGGAATAACGGTCATTAAGGAAGTAAAGTCCAAAAAAGCAATAAACGTTTTTGCTTCTTCAAGGTCGAGGCCCGACCAAGAGTTAACGGACGGCGACCTCAGAAGCGAGGGGGCAATGTTTGGGCCCAAAATATTATTGCTGGGCCGAGCAGCAGGATGCGCTCGGCCCAAGGCGATGACAAATAATATGGGCCGAATAATAAGGCCCGGGCCAGCTAGCAGGGAAGGCCAAATCCTATCATAAGTAGTCCAGATAAATAGAAAGGTCGAGGAAGTCCTAGTGCAACTAGGATTCTCGACCAGCAAGGAATGAAGTTCCGAAAAGAAGGAAAATTCAGAATCCCAGTAGGAGTAGGTTTGTTCGAGGAAGAGGCGAAATGGGACAAGGACTCCCAATCCAAATCGGAGTCAATTTCAAGGAATGGGGCACTATAAATACAAGAAATCATGCGAACAGAAAGGACCTTCAAATCAGCATACAATTGCCCTGCGCAAAACCTCTCAACACCTTGAGATTTTTTCCTTTCCTTTTCCTACCGACACACCTTCAGTTTGGATAAACAGCACTGTGGAAGCGCCCGACGAGCACCTTCAGTTTGGATAAACAGCACTGCTGCCGCAGAATCAGCCGACCGAGAAGCATCTTCAGTTTGGATAAACAGCACTGCGTCGAGGTCGACCGATTATCTATCCAAGTCTCGGTCGAGAAAGGTTTTCGAACCTTTGTTGGCAGAGGTCACCTTGCTAGCCTTCTCGGCATAGTTAGGTGTTACGAATTACATTGCTCGGCGTACTGGTCGTCGAGTGGTTTTATGATTGGATACTCACAAGTGAGTTTCAGGGTTCGGCATTCCGACGGCCGAACTACGTTTACCATCAAGACATACATCACGTTCGAGTACCTGTGCCCATACACCTTGGTCTCGATTCGACGTGCTTATACTCTCACGAATATAATCACAGTGACTGAATCGGGCTCGGACGATTTGTGAACTCCGCAGAATTAGCAACCTTGTCTTTAGGCTGTAGAACCCAGAGACCGAGAGTGTTCCTTCCTCGGTCGCAATCGCAAGTTAAAGAAGTCAGCGACGCACTCAAAGCTACATCAACAAATTTTACTCCTCGGCCAGGCTCGGCCGACGAGTTGGCACGCCCCGCATTCGACCGAAGGACGTAGTTAGCTTATTAGTTACTCGGCCTGCGCGCCACGTAGGTTTTGAAATTTTTAGGGTCAACACATTCTTACAAAATATAACATTTCACAAAACTCTGCAAAAATAAAACGTAAATCGATAAAATATTTCACTTGCATGCATTTAAATTGAGGCGTCGAGCCAACCAGCACGTCATTAAGGTTCTGTAGACCCTTAGGCACCAATCATCCACATTTCTTGAGTACTTTGATTCCCTTCCAACGAGACTCCATGTAGTAGGAACCATCTGGCTGCGAGTAGACACCACATTTGAAATAATGCGAGGTCCCTCCCCGACCAGGTGCCTCAAACTTGAGAACTCCATCAATATAAACCTTCAAATGCGAAGCATTGGCATCATGGATCACATTAAGCCTGAACCACCTGTCGTACATGTTTGAAGCCAAAACAACACTCCTATAATATGTAAGGGTACCATTTTGGTCAACTCTAAGCATAAACGTTGTTGCATGAGGGCTTCCCCCAAACACTTGCATTATGGTGACATTGGCTGTTCCACATGGTACATACCCGTATCCTTCGAATTGCCATACACCCGAAGAATAATCATATCCCTGCTGATACACAATTATTTGATAAGTGTACCTTGAGGTAGTTTCACTAATTAATCTATCTTACAAACACAAATATTGATTTATAGCTTTTCCTAAGAAAGTTGAGTAGATATTAGCAACTCTAATTGGGAATATATTTGAATTTATTTTGACCTGTGGGTTAATTATACTAACGTCTCATAAGGTTTATTTTGTTTTCACAAAACCTCTTCACGTTTGATAAGTAACACTAACACCCCCTGAGGTTCTAATTTTCTTTCATATCACTCCTTAATGACATATTTACCCCTATAATTAATTACTTGAAAAGTAAAAAAAAAAAAAACTTTCATAAATTGAAAAAATTTAAACGGAAAAAAAGAAAAAAAAGAAACCCGATGGATCTTCTTTCCCTTCCATTTTCAGCCACCATCTTTCAAAAGTATTATTGCCTCCAAAAGACTCCTCCCCTCGTCTCTTTTTCTCGCTCTGAACCATCTCAATCCAGCCCAACACTCATTGACGTTCTGGTCTTGAACTGGGGTGTAGGGGGGCATGAACATGAACATATAAAATCAATTCAATTGGGAATAATTATTATGCTGCCACATAGATTTTATTTTGTTGAGAATTAATAATGAATGATACAGGCTACAACTATTAACCTATTAATGGTTCTAGTGTAGGAGATCGGAGCACTCTAATCATCTCATGGCTTTCACTAAAATCACCAGGGGTTGGAACTAAAGTAAGCATACATATATGTGTTAATTACACTAGAAGAAGACGAAAAAGAACCGATTTTCTTCATGAAACTGGAGAGCACGGCCAGTTCTCCGCTACCTCCTCCGTTCATGTTTTTAACGCCACTAACTACGACATCCCCATCTCTTTCATTCTGAAATTTTCTTGTCGACATCACCATCTCTCTCGCTCTATTATCTTAGTTTCACACTTTCCAGAAAATCTTCTCGTCGACCTTGCCATCTCTTTTGTCCAAAGCTTTGGGATTGTTTAACGGAGAAGAAGATCGAGAGGGGGTTGCTAGGAGTAAGAAGTTGACGGGAATGGGTTTGTGGGTCGAGTGCATGTTGATGTTAGTGGCAGTAGTGGAAAAACAAACATAGGTTAGATGTTTGGATTCCAATAGGATTTATCATTCTTTTATATTTAAATGTTTTGTGTAATTTTTTATTTTTTTTAATTATTTCTAATAGTTTTTATTTTGTTAAGTAATTAATTATAAGGGTAAATTTGTCTTTTTAGGGACTGATTTTCAACTAAAGGGGTATTTGTGAAAGTGAATTAAAACCTCAAGGGGTGTTAGCGTTACTTCTCAAATGTGAGGAGCTTTTGTGAAAACAGGGTAAACTTCAAGAGGTTTTGTGTAATTAACCCCCAATTGTAAGTCTAAATTTCCTGTTAATAATATTAATTAATTAATTTCATAAGAGATTTTGTGAAATTCACATCTCTACTCATCAAATGAAAACGTAGGCCAAGTTAAGTTTAAATATAGCATCAGAGTTGTTTTTTGGGCAATATAGAAACATAATTTATTTTCCAACATAATTTGTAGTGCAGGTAAAATATTAAACTATGAGGAGATTTGATTTATTTTAATTCACGAAAATACTACTTCAGGTGACATGTTTTAATGGTAAAATTTATGAAAAGTAACGTAGGTTTATCTTGTCTTTACACAATCTCCTAATCTTTATTTGTGTAACAGAATCCCTTGATGTTTTTAACTGTAAAGTAAGACGGCTTAAGGTTTAACATACTTCTAATCCCCTTAACTACGAAATGATATTCTCATGAAGTTTAAATCTATTTATAATTTTAGTAATATCCCATAAGATTTTAGTACTCTCATTTTATCACTGCATGCATACAACCCCATACCTCGATCGTTACTTCACTGGAGAAGTGCAGAAGTGATAGAATATTCGGCCTGTCATGAACTTAACCTCATCATTCCAACCTTATTACTTGGGGTAACTCGTGCACTCATCATTGCTTTACTGAGGTATCCGGGAGAAAGAAGCGCTCAAAATCGAATTGATTTCCTAAGCGTAAGAGGTCTTGCATGTTTGGTGTTTATGATTAGCTTGGATGAATTAAGAGAAGAAAATCTCGACAAAAGTAGAAAATTAAATTTCAAAATTTGTATAATAGATAAACACATATAACTTATCTAACGATAAATAATAGGGTGTGGTGAGCATCGATCTCCTTCATGAATGTAGGGGGTAGTCCAATCCAAACCTATCCCCACCGTCATGGCGCAATAGATTTCCTTACAAAATTAATTGTGGTTGCATAATATATTCGCAGAAGCACACGATTAAATCAAATTACGACCAGAAAATATATGACACATAGTAAAGGGAGGTTTAAAAAGAATTTATGAAGATGCATGTAGAAGTTTAGTTTGTCTTGTCAAATACTTACGTACCGTTATTCGGATCTCAGTTCGAGGATGGGTAGGACTATTACGATAGAGGGGCTTGTCTGCGAAGTATACCCACATCTTGTGCACTCCATGTTTAAAGCTGTAGCGCTCACTTTCTTTCAAATCATATGGTTTTTGGATGTGAAAGTTGGATTTGTTTAGTGGGAGTCGTAGGAAGCCAAGGGTTGGATCCATAGGCCAACTACTTGACCAACGAGTTTGTAGGATAACAAAAGCTGCGCTTATCAAAGCAATGTGATTAAGAATACCCATCTCCCTCTCCCTTGACTGAAAGTGGATGTATAGGATACTTTGAATGATGAAGAAAGAATGTATTTATAGAGCCCCGTTCTCCTAGACCTTATAGTCTAAAAAAGCTGTAGTTATCCACTGTTTGGTTTTAATACAATGGCAAAGGAAAACTTGGGTTGTGTAAATTTTTATTACCTACAATTGCTTATTGTTGGTGGTTTAGAATTAACATATATACACATGAAGTTATGTCTATATATTCTACGTCTAATGAGAAAAATTTATTAATTGACGTGGCACATACGTATCACTTGCCACATCATATGATACACAAATTTGGTATAAAAATGTGAGATCACCTTATGGGTGGTTAATCTAACATCTAATCTAACAAAATCTATCATTTGACAAAAAAAGTACTGTTGCTTAGCTTAGTTTATGTGCGTCAATAATACATGTTTTGTAATATATAATTTTGAATCAATCAAATAAGCCATGTCATAAAATTTGGTGTCCTGGTAGATTCTAAAGGCAATTTTTAGCTGCAGAGACGGGAAAAAGCGGCAATTTTCAGCTATCTATAAGTACTTATTAGCTCGTTTGTTACCTAATGGTTAAAGTTATATAATGCAAGGGAAAAAAAAAACCAAAGAAAACCCTTGCCGTCCCAGACCTCAGTCTTTGACCTTCGAGTCGGCAGCAATCATTCTTGATCCTTTTCTTTCTTTTTCTGTTTTAGAAGTGGTCGTTCTCTCCTTTTTTTCAAGGAGAGCTTTTGTAGTTGTGGTTGTGGTCACTTTCTTTTTGAGGAGGAGAGCTTTTGTAGTAGGTCATAACTTATTCCGTTCAACCCTGAATCTTATAGTGACAATTGTTGTTCAAATTTGAGGTGGTGATTTTGTGATCCTGTATCCTTGACAAGGATTATGCAGAGAAAGATCGACGGTCATTGGAGGTGACTCATATAGAGGGGTTTTTGCCGACGATTGCAAGATCATTAATGGATGGTGTGGTCTTTCCCTTGTGGGGTTATTCCTTGAAAAAAAAAGTTAATATAATAAGGAAATTCTATAGTACCCAACAAAAAAATTATTGATCTCTTTTGTCTTATTACAAGACAAAGTATGAGAATTGTTGTTGACATTCCAAAATTCTCATTTTGTACTCTAAACTTTCTATTTAGAAAGAAAAATACACTTATAAGGAATGCAAATGACAGTTCTCTAAAATATATGTTATTATTAGTAAACAATATGGATTTACGCATCGTCGTTTATTCAATTTTGAACTCAATTTTTGTGTGTAATAGTGTTACAACATGAACATGATGTTAGCATTAAACGTCTAAATTACAAGAAATGCAAAGTTACACAATAAGCGTCAAAGGTTACGCTTCAATGTTCAACAGTTATGATCTTAGGACAATTTATGGACTTACGACCAAATTAAATTGTAATTTAATCCAGTGGATACTGTCTCAATGGTTGTCTTTTCTTCAATTATACTAGCATTTGCCTACACACTTTGTGTGTGTTCAAAAAATGAGAAGGAGAGAGGGAGAGAGAGAGAGAGAGAACATGGGAGGAGTGAGAGGTTTTTGTTTTTGGTTTTTATTTTTTATTATTTTTATTAATTTTAATTTTAAATATTAGAGATATTTAACATCACCGGTAGGTCAAACTTTAATAAAAAATAATAAAATTTGAACATGTGAAATTGCATTATTGCCCTTTTTTTTTGTGTGATAAAAGACTGAGTTGTTTTTTTACCTTCTTTTGGTTGACAAAGAGGGTTTCGTTAATTAATAGAGATTAAGAAAAACTTTTTACAGTGAAAATGGGAGATCAGGTTAATTTATTTTTTTAATAATATTTAGCCTAACATAAGTAATATACATGGTCTTTCAAATTAAACATATTCTTTCAGATTTTTGGACAAAAAAAGAAACAGAAAAACAAGAGCCCCAGATAGTACTAACATATTCTGGAGCCCTCCAAATTTGAATATCTTAAACTTAATTTTGATGGTTCTGTTGGAAGTAATTGATGGAATCTTGGTATCCCACGATGGTTTTCTTTGTAATATTTTTAACATGAAAAAAATAATGGCACGTTTATAATTAAAATTACCCTAACAACTCTATATTACTACACACAATTTTTGCTAGCTAATACCCCCAATAAGAACTTCCAACAGTTTGGTTCCTTTTAAACTTTGTCTTCATGCGTTTGATTTCCGTATTTAATTTCCATTATTTTCATGGTGATTGATGGATGATGCATGTGCAGTTTATGTGTTTTAAACTCTTTAGCGAATGACGTTAATTAATTTTGTTACAAAAGTTATCTCGACTTCAGGGTCACGGGTTTCATATATATCTTGTCTGATCCTACAAATGAATAAAACAAAAATTGCAAAATTAAACAAAACGTCGAATTTTGAAATCGTTAAGTCAGTTGTGTTGTCTTAATTCAGTGATTTCAGCAAATAATAGGTTAAGCTTAATGCGATGGTACAAGAAGAACCAGACAAGAAGACTGGACAACGCCGAACCCCATTAGCGTGCCTTAGAAAAAGAATGCCAGTGCTAGAATTTAGAATTCTTCCTACCAAGAGTCGACAGTAGTGGGTAACGTAGGTTGGATTTTTTATATATTTGAATTAGGATATTAAAATTAATTAGTTGTCGTGATTCGGGTCTATTGTGAGTTTTAAGCCCCTTATTCTACTGGTGTAGCTATTGGCTGACAAGCAGACATCAAGTTCCCTTGTAACAAATCTAAAGTATATTTCCTTTGAGAAAGAAAAATCCCTGATTTATTCTGAGATACTTTGATGCGTAGGAAGTACTTTAATGGACCAAGGTCCTTCATCACAAACTCTGAAGACAGATATTTCTGAAGTGTCAATTGTTCCTTGTCATCGTCTCTAGTAACCACCGTATCATCTACATAAACTATGAGTGCTGTAACTTTTTTTCTTCATTTTCGTTTTATAAATAGAGTATAGTCTGAGTTACTCTGTTTATAACCAAACTATTTCATAGCCTGTGTAAACCTCCCAAACCATGCTTGAGTTGATTGCTTAAGACCATACAAGGACTTCAATAGTCTGCAAATCTTCTTTTCTTCAGAACCTAGAAACTATATCCAAGAAGAAGATCCATATAGACTTTTTCTTTTAACTGTCCATGCAGGAATGCGTTCTTCAAATTAAACTAGTGTAAGGGCCATTCAAGGTTTGCTGCAAGAGATAATAAAACGCGAACAAAAATAATCTTAACAACCGGTGCAAAGGTCTCGTTACAATCGATCTCATACTTTTGTGAGTATGCTTTTGTCACTACACTAGTCTTGCTTTATATCGATCTATGGATCTATATGTCAGATACTTTATTGTAAATATCCACCTGCATCTTACCGACTTCTTGCCAGTTGGCAAATCAGTAATTCGCCAATTGTCATTTTTTCTTCTTCAGTGCATTCAACTCCTCTTCCATCGCGGCACTCCATTCAGGATCGACCAAAGCTTCCAACATACTGTTAGGAATAGATACAGAGGATAATTGACTTACAAATGCTCTATTTGATTTTGACAAATGATCAGTGGACACATAATTAATCATCGGGTATTTTTCTTTGCATTTAGGATCAGACTCATACGTGGGTTTTCAAATACCTCAATTACTTCTTGGTGGAAGCCGTTGTGGTGGTAACAGTAGTGGAGGAGATTGGTTGTGGCTGTAAGGATCAGGCAAAAGGAAAATCGTTGGTACCTATGTCTCTGGCTGCACTGCTAGCTTAGTGCTAGCTACTTGTACTTCGATGTTAATTGTTGAACTTAGAACTGCTTACTGATTCCCTATTAGGTGCTGGTAGCTCGATGCTAGTAGTAACTAAGGTTACATCATCACTATATATATCAACTATTTTATCATCATTACATCTCTCAACAGTATCGGGCATGACACTATAGTCAAGCGTCTGCACTTCATGTTTCCTCTTCCCCTAAAGTGAGGACTCAGGTGCTGGATAATACATAACAGAATTGATGCACAACATATCTATGGTGACAAATGTCTTCTTGGTGGGAGGATGATAGCGATGGTATCCTTTTTAATGGGATGTATACCTTACAAAGATGTATTTCACAGCTTTAGGTTCCAACTTACTGTGTTGTTGCTTATTCAAATGTACATAATCAACATATCCAAAAACATGTGGTAGGCATACTCGGTGTAGGCGGTTCGGCAATAAGTGACTATAGAGTATCATGTGGAGTTTGGAATCAATAGTGGGAGACGGCACATTTGAATGAAGCAAAGACGCTTGAACCACATTGAGAAGGTGTTTATTTTTTCACTCAGCAACAACATTCTGTTATGGTGTATACGAGCAAGTAGTCTAATGGACAATACCATGATCATCGAGAAAAGTTCGGAGATCATTATTTATCCATACTCTGCCATTATCACTATGAAGTACTTGTACCTGTACTTTATATTGAACAGTCACCATTTTATGAAATTTATAAAATACAGAAAATACCTTACTCTTGTTTTTCATCAAAACAACCCACGTAATGCGAGTACAATCATAATAAAAGTTACAGACCAATGGACACCGCCTAAAGTTGTAAGCTTAGATGGACCCTAGAAATTAGAATGAACTAACATAAATGGTACTGAACTTTTATTCAAATTGGGTTAAAAAGAAACACGGTGGCCATGAGCCAGTTCACAAACATCACACTTAAAGCTAGAAACATCACTTTCGGAAACAAATTCAAAGACAGTTTCTAAAATAACCAAACAAGGCATGTCCTAAACGATGATGTCTCAACCAAATCTCAGACATACATTTCGGCTCCCTTTGAGAACTATCAACCGACCAAGCTTGAGTTAAGTGACGATTTCTCTCTGATGTCAAGTCATGTTAATACAACTTCCCCTTCTTAGTTCCATAACCAATTGTCCTCCGAGTTTGAATGTCTTTAAACACACAAAAATGAGGCAAGAAGACAACCCAACAGTGTAAGGTAATGGTTATTTGAGCCACATAAAAATGATCATAAGGAAGTGACGGAACCACAAGAATAGTAACAAGTCTAATATTATTAGTAAGGGGCGCCATACCCTTTCCAAGAGCAGGGGTGGCACCACCATTCACGTGGTAACATCAATCTAAGTAGATGGTCTTATGTTTCCAACAACTTTAGAAACAAATGTCATATGTGTAGCCAGGTTCTAAAAGAAGTTAGGTGCTAGTCAGGCGGCGGGTTGGGGTCTAGTGCCTAGGTGGCTAGGTGGGGCCTAGGCAGGCGCCTAAGCGGACTAGGCAGAGTTAAGTAAATCTATTATATTTCATGTAAATAAGTGTCTACTTATACTTAAAATATATATAATTGCATCATAAACTACCAAATAGAATGACATACATATTATGAAGTATTAAAACATAATGAAAACATGGGGAACAAGGATATAAGTGTGTTCATTTAAGTATGCAACAAGTCTTACAATTTATTGAAAAAAATAAAAATGCAAAATGAAAAGTTATCTATTTTCTGTCTAAGTGAGTTGCAACCTAAGCGGGTCTCAAGGCGGGTCTGGGCGGGCTCAAAAGATGTAGGCCCCCTTTCTTAATTTTCAGATGCCTAGGCATTAATCGGGACGGTGGTGAGCCGCCTAGCGCCTAGATGGGGATTTTTAGAACAGTGATATGCAGTAGCATTGGAGTTAGTTATCCAAGCATTATTTACAACAGAATCAGAAACTTTTAAAGCTTTACCCATTTTACCTATAGAAGTGATCAAGGTTGTGGCTTGCTCCGCCACAAGTTCTTGTTCACGCTTCGTCTTAGCAAGGGCAGCATGTTGTTTGCTGTTGTGAACATCTCGTTTTGTTCTCCACCCTTCATAATAACCAATTAGCTCGTAGCATTTGGCTTTTGAGTGACCAGGAAAATTGCATTGGGCACAATTGCCATGTCCAGTGCTTTCGGATGAAGCAGTATAAGGCCGGCCACCTAAACTAGATGAATTAAACTGATTCTGAGGGAGACGGTTACGGACAACCTTCGTTTTAGCATTCTTCCCCGAGCCCTTCATAACATCCTTCATGTCTGACTCGCGACGTACATAGTCATAAGATGCTTGAAGGCTCGGGGTTGGTTCTTTGGGCAGAACCTCACCACGAATTGGTTCAAACTCATCATCAAGGCCTCCCAGGAAAAGGAAAACTCACTGCTGCTCCTTGTGATGCCTGATAAATCTTAATATCTTTTTCACAACTCATGGCTACCTTAGTGAAGTGATCTAACTCTTGAAAATTTTAGTGAGTTCACCAAAGTTGGTAGACACAGGCCTCCCATTCTGTTGGAGGCGTGACACCTTCTTTTTCAAGGTATAAACTGACACTTCATTCTTCTCATCAAAGAAGGCAGTCTACAAGGCTTTCTAGATGTCAGTTGCAATCGATAAGCTAATATATCGCTTCATCAGTTCTGGCTTCATGGAGGATAGAAACCAACTCTTGACTTTTTAGTCCTCGGAGTATTATTCATCGTACTTGGGATTGTCTTTGGCTGGAGCCTTACTCGAGCAACGAATATATCCCATCTTCTTTTGGTCTAGCTATGTGCATCTCAACGAGAGGTTCACATAGGTCATAGTTGTGTTCATCTAGCAATGCTCCAGTATTAAAATCAGAGGCGTCAGACTAAACAACCGGAGTCAATACAAGGGGATGATATTTATACGATACAAGGCAGTATAATCCTGAATAATAGGGAAACTAAAATTAATTATAATAGTTACTCTTATAACTAGGAACCTTTTTTTTTTTTTTTTCTTTTTTCTGTGAAACGATATATTTTGTTAGATTAAATACACAAAAGTCAAGATAATGTCATTGAATATTTTGCTTTTGGCAATAAATGTACTAGCAAGTAACAAGTTGTGATCATTGAATATTTGAATCCCATCAATATACAAGAAAATGTCGATTAAAGTCTTTGTATCTCCTTTTATATAGTTTACTAATTTGCTTGAATTAATTAAAGGGAGGAACTACAAGTACAATTAAGTCTGAGACGAAAATAAAAGCATGTCTAGATTCCGGAAAAAAAAAGAAGAGAACGCTCCTTATGCGAGTGCCTTCAATCTTATGATAAAAACAAGAGAACTTTAACGAAAAACTTTTGACACTGTTCACTTTAATGAAAAATTATATTTTTGCACTAAAAAGTCAATCATGGTACTATTCACTTTACCCTTTATTTTTTCCTTATCGTTTAAACTCATGGTTTTCAAACATTTTTCATTAGTTTTCTTTAAAAACAATTGAAGACACTCTTAGACAAGGTTCTAAAAATGCTAGGCGCTAGTCGGATTTAGGTAAATTTCTTGTATATCTGGTAAATAAGTGCATATTGACACTTACAAAAAATTATACTTGTATGAAATCCATGGATAAGATAATAAAAGAATGATAAAATGTAAAAAGAGTATCCAACAAGTCCAAAATTTAAAAACGCATTAAGCAGATATGCCATATAACCATAGTGAGGAGTATTGTAGGATGACACATGTACCACAAGTTCATAATTTAAAACAGCATAAAAAGGAAAATAGGAGGAAAATAAGGAAATTTAGTAATGTAAGATACTTATTTTTAGGATCCCGGAATTTAAGTTGATACACAACACACCTTTTCTATAAAATTAACAAAATTTTAAGGTATAATTAGAACTTAGACTTTAAACAAATTTCAAACAAGAAATAAAAAAAATAAAAAAAATAAAAAAACCACCCAACCGCCTAGCACCACCTAGGGCCGCCTAGAGCCATCCTGATTTTTCCAGCCGTTTTGCACAAAATCGCCTCGGTTCCAAGGCGCCGCCTAGGGCATTTTTTAGAACAGTGCTCCTAGAAGGAAAAAAAACTCATTATTTGATTAATTTTTATATCACGAGATAAAAGAATAAAATAGGGTATCATTGTAAACATGAATTTTCCTGAAACAAGAACACGTGTACAAAATAATATTTTGTATTGATTTTGGGGTTACAATCTCTTTTACAATTTGATCCATTGATTCTATTTTTGTAAGGTGTAAATTTGTGAATGAGTTGTTGATCTAAAGGGCCGTCGGGGCTTGATCTAGGGATGAACAGTTGTGTGGATTTGTTGATGTTGTTGATCCAAAGGGCCGTCGATTCTTGATCTTAGGATGAACGGATCTTGAAGGGCTTTTGGGCTTGATCTTGAAGAATGGGTGTGTGAATTTGTTGATGTTGTTGATCCAAAGGGCCGTTGGGGCTTGATCTTAGGATGAACGGATGATGAACGATGAACATTTTCTTCAAGGGCTGTCGGGGCTTGATCTTGAAGATTAAGGGAAGTTTCTTCAAGGGTTGTCGGGGCTTGATCTTGAAGGAGGATTTGACGAAGAACGAAGAGGGCTTTCTTGATCCTTCAAGATTTGCTTGAGAGCTTTAGAGTTTCAAAGCTTCAAGATTTTGGTGTGATGTGAATTGGTGAAGTGAAATGAATGGAATTGGCTTCTATTTATAGACTTTTTCAAGGCTTAATTTTGAATATAATATTCAGATAAAATAAATTATTTCTGCCAGGTGTTGACACATGTCATATTTGATGACTTTTTTGATTTATTTCGATTTTTCATTGAATCACCTGCTACGTGTACAATTTATGTGACACGTAAGCGTTGAAATTTTAATTATTGGTCAACATTTATTTCACCAGAATTTCGATGTCCACAAATGCTCCCACTTCAAGGCGCGTCGTATACATGTGCTTGCCACGTGTAGGAGATGCATTTTGAAGTCCCTTAATGTAGATGTCAATTCCATGGCCTTCAAGGCTTGATCTTGAAATAGACTGGAAATTTCTTCAAGGGCCGCTGAGGCTTGATCTTGAATTGGGCTGAAAGCTTTCTTCAAACGCCATTGAGGCTTGTTCTTGAATTTTGTTTGAAATTTCTTCAAGGGTCGTCGAGGCTTGATCTTAAATTGGGTTGGAGGATTTTCTGGTTTCCTTCGATTGTTGACTTTCCACAGGCTTATTCATGAACTGGGCTGGGGGGTTTCTTCTGCCAGACTTGCACCAAATGTCTGAATTTACTCCTTTTATGTGAAGCTGAATTTGATTCAAGGGTGGTGGAAACTTGATTTTGAATCGGACTTGTGATTTCTTCAAGGGCCGTTGGGGCTTGATCTTGAATTTAAATAGGACCACAAGCGGTTTTAGGATTTAGACACATGGCAAGCAGGCACGAGGTGAAGGTGATGGTCTGTTTCTTTGTTCAATTTTTCCAATTCATACCTAAACAGTTTGGTTAACGTTATGATCTTCAATGGTGGTGGAGACTTGATCTTGAATCGGACTTGTGATTTCTTCAAGGGCCATTGAGGCTTCTCGAGCTTTTCGATTAGAGTAATGATGTCGAGCTTGGATTTGACTTAGACTCCTCTATTTGGATTATGCGGTTCTACAAAGAAGGGCATCGTGCTATAGTGATTTGTTACAGCTCATCATCCTGCATTCTTCTCCCCTTGTTTCTTTTGCATAGCAGGAGTGGTGCGCAACTTTTTGCATTTAAATGGTCTTTCAGAGCATCACTTTTCAACAACTCATCCGTGCTTGGCAGCTTCATTGTAAAGAGCCAACATCATATCAATTGTCTTTGGGGTATTCACTGAGGAAATTTGAGACCCACAAACAGCTGAAGACGAGCACTCGAGAGCAATGCTAGGTAAGCAACCAGGCAAAGGTTTCGGGCAATCAATTCCAGATCGGAAGTTTGATTTTGGGTTCCGACTGATTGCTTTCTTTCTCCTTGTCTTGTAGGCAAGAGCAAGGGCAAAAGAAAAGATAGGAAAAAAACATGATATGAGATACATTTGCTTTCGACCCTGATGATATGAGATACTTTTGCTTTTAAAGAAGTAGCGGATGAATCAACACATGTATTTGTTGCACTTGTCTCCACATGCTTCGATGCATCATTTTTTGCTTGCCTTATCTGTTTTCCAAGCATTTGGTATCTTCTCTAGAAGTACATTAGCAGTTGAAGATGAGTACTCGAGAGCGATGCTAGATAAGTAATCAGGGAAGGGATTCCAGGTAATCAGTTCCTGACGGGTAGCTTGATTCCAAGTGCTGACTGATCGCTCTCTTTCTTCTTGTCTTGCAGGGAAGAGCAAGAACAAAGAAAAGGACAGGGAGGAGGCATGCTATGAGATACTCTTGTTTTTGACCCTGATGATATGAGATACTTTTGCTCTGGTGTGACCTAGTTAAAGAGGTGTTTTCAGGGGGGAAGAAAATTGAGTATGTTGAGAGGTTTGGTTGTAGATGCATTCCTGGCAAAGAAGAAGAGCCAAGTGTTTTGGAAGTGTACCTTGCCATGGAGGATGAAGGTTGACATATATAAGGATTTTAATAGCAGGTAGTGGTGCGGGTACGGCTTTGTCACCCACACTTGTCGGCAAAAGTGTGGCAGTTGGAATAGTGAACTCCACACGTTTTCAACTTTGTCAGAGATCTTTGACAAAGTTGCACGTGTTATCTGACAAGCTGAGGTTGCATCTGAAAAGTGTTGACGGATTTTATGCAGGAAAATCCGGCTTTTGAAATTCGGAGAGTAGTGTCTCTTTGATCTTTAACAAAGTTGCACATGTTATCTGACAAGCTGAGGTTACGTCTGGAAAGTGTTAACGGATTTTATGTAGGAAAATCCGGCTTTTGAAATTCGGAGAGTAGTGTCTGTTTGATTTTTGCATCGGTGGCTACATTGCCTTTCCTTTTATAGAAGTATCGATCACATTCAACATGTACACTTTGAAGATTGCCCGCTAGTGAAAATTGTCTCTGGTGTATTTATGAGATTTTACTCCATCTAACCCTTTTCTTTTACCATTTTTTTTTTTGAAAATGGCCTACCCGTCTAACATCTGCTTAAATTTGAGTCACCGGAGCGATACAGGCGTGCTGCGTCAGGGAAATATATGGTGTCCATCCTTCTTTTCTTCAAATGGCCCTCTTACAGTTGAAGACTCCGTGATGAGAGATGCAACATCGACTCAGGTAGTAGCTAGGAAACTCCTTACTCCTAGAGATAATAGGCTATTTTTGAGACAGATCGATGAGTTGGTTGTCCAAGACTCCCTGGCTTTCAATGTTCAGTGTGCGAGCTCTGTGTCTAATATGGGCTAACGTCTGCTTTCTCGAACTCGCCAAGTTGAATCATTGACGTTCGACGATAGCTCAAGCGCGAGAATAGAGATCGGCACCTGCTTGCAAATAATTATTCGACAAGCATGAAAAGGAAGCTTGATCAGCTACAGAACTTTGAAGGTCGGATTCAAAGTGACCATCAGAGGTTTGTCGCTGTACTCCAGAGGCACTTTTTTCTTTCGTCATCTAGAGCTCGACCAAGCATTGAGGCTCCGAACAATCAAGCTCTGGGGCCTCTTCTCCCTGGAGTAGTCGGTTCCTGACGGGTAGCTTGATTCTAAGTGTTGACTGATTGCTCTCTTTCTTCTTGTCCTGCAGGGAAGAGAAAGAACAAAGAAAAGGACAGGGAGAAGGCATGCTATGAGATACTCTTGCTTTTGACCCTGATGCTATGAGATACTTTTGCTCTGGTGTGACCTAGTTGAAGAGGTGTTTTAAGGGGGGAAGAAAACTGAGTATGTTGAGATGTTTGGTTGTAGATCCATTCCTGGCAAAGAAGAAGAGCCAGGTGTTTTGGAAGTGTGCCTTGCCATGGAAGATGAAGGTTGACATATATAGGGATTTTAATAGCAGGTAGTGGTACGGGTACGGCTTTGTCACCCACGCTTGTCGGCAAAAGTGTGGTAGTTGGAATAGTGAACTCCACGCGTTTTCAACTTTGCCAGAGATCTTTGACAAAGTTGCACGTGTTATCTGACAAGCTGAAGTTGCGTCTGAAAAGTGTTGACGGATTTTATGCAGGAAAATCCGGCTTTTGAAATTCGGATAGTAGTGTCTCTTTGATTTTTGGATTAGTTGCTGCATTACCTCTCCTTTTATAAAGGTATTGATCAAATCCAACATGTACACTTTGAAGATTGCCTGCTAGTGAAAATTGTCTCTGGTGTATTTATGAGATTTTACTCCATCTAACCTTTTTCCCTTACCATTTTTTTTTTTTTTTGAAAATGGCCTACCCGTCTAACATCTGCTTAGATTTGAGTCTCGGGAGCGATATGATAGGAGCATATTCATGCGACTTAAATGGCTTGTTCTCGTACATTTACGTTATGTTTCTTTAGTTATTTTAGTTCTTTATGCTTCTTTTGTGTGTTTTCAGGTTCTAAGGGCTTAGGGAGCAAGAAAGTGCATTTTGAGGCTATTTGGAGCATTTTTTGGCATGGATTGGATAGCTTATCCATGGAGCCAAAAGGATGGACGAAATTGAAGGCCATTTATGCAATTTAGGACATACAACAAAGGGCCTAGCCTATTCTCTCTTATTCTCTCCCTTATAGCCATGCAAAGAACCATCCATTCCATAAAAAACAACCCTATTTTAAGCCCATTCTAAAACCTTGCCATGCATCACATGCATTCCCCTCATACCCTAGTTGTCATTCCACTTCATCAACACATGCATTCCTTTCATAAATCAGCCACATATTCACCCACATGCACTTTAATCATTCAAACATGCACTCCCATTAATTAAACCATTCAAACCAACACAAAAACACCAACATTCCCTCTTTGCCGTGCAAACACATGCATTTCCCTTTACATTTTCAGCCATCACACTTCATCATTACACCACCATTCATTCTTTAATCCACATCCATTCATCATCATTCACCCTAACTTCAATTCACATGCAAACTACACCCATTTCTGCACCAAAGAAGTCTATGCCGTGACTTTCCTAGCCATTTCCAGCTTTTCCCTTTACATTTCACATGCATTCCATACTTCTCCTAGCTGTTTTCCATCATTATTTCAGCCACCATTCACTCTTTAATCCACATGCATTCACACACACTTCACACAAACAACATTCACATGCAAACACAAGCTTTAACCAACAAACAAAACAGCCAACACATGCACCAAAACACCCATGCCGTGCACTTCACATTGAAATTCCAGCATCTTCACATGCAATTCCAGCTTTCACATGTTGTCCTAGCTGTTTTTCCATCATTCCTCCACACAAACACCTTAAACAAACAGCCATATACACCTCCACTCCTCCTATAAATACCCTTGCATTCCCATTACCTAAACACATCTCATTTTCATACACAAGATACCACAAACACATCCCCTTTGCCGCAAATCCCCTTCCATTTCTACACAATCTCTTCTCGGCTTCATTCCATTCCATACACTCTCCCATTCGCAGAAACCATTCAACCTTAGCCGCTCCACCTTCATTTACAACACACTTGGAGCACCAACACCGAAGGCAACTCTTAAGGGATTTCGACATCAGTTTTGCTTCAAGGGTTCTTTCTTCTTAATTCTATGTTCATTCATGTTGTATATTTTTATATCAAACATTCTGTAAACATGAAGTGTAACTAATCTCTTTCTAGGGATTCGATGTAGCCTTGCAAGATTGCCATGTAGTTATTTCAGAATGCTCAGTTGATCCATCTATTTCTTGTTTCATTCTCTGATTTAATTGTGACTTTGTGTGTTGATTTTAATGTTTGATCACCATTTGATTTAACCACAGGTTGTTTAGTCAAGAGTAAAGCACACATCATGCATACTCTTGGTGGATATGTGAATGAATGAAGGGAATGCTTTGCAAACAACCTGCCGAGTGTTTCCTTTGGTTTTATGAAAGTTTCTTGTGCGTATCATGTTCTTGATTAGGGACCAAAGTTGCACATCACACTTAGGTTCATGATTAGGAACATTTGATCAAATCCACACATCATATGGTTGATCATATCTAAGTGAAACAAACCCAAGAAATAGGTAGATGGATGAGTATAATCTGACTTAACAAGCATGGACTTGGCTTAGCAATGGTGAAACCGAATCCCTAGCTTCATCTCCATTTGTGCTATCTCATTTTATTAATTGTTGATTCATTTATTTGTGTCTACTTCATTTTCTTGTGCTTTCAAGTTACAACAACAAATCTGCCTAAGTTGATTAGTTTTATTTCTCTTATAGAGTTCTTGCAAAACAAGTAGTTGTATAGGTCCAATTAGTCCCTGTGGATTCGACACCCTTACTTGTGCCATTATACTAAACATATTCTAGCACGAAGAAGGAAAACATCAATCAAAATGGCGCCGTTGCCGGGGACTGATTTCAGTCCCTTATAATTGCTTGTTTTGATATTAAACATTGTTCTTTTCATTTTAAGTAGATTTCTGATTTTTATTCAAACTTGTTTTATCTTGTTTCAGGTAGTATATGTCAAATAGACTTGCTGAATTAGGCCAAAGAATTGAACGGTTAAAGGGCAACACTTTGGAAAGCTTTGTGCCAACAAGTTCCTCCATTGTCCGTGAAGAAGAGGAAGGGAAACCGTCTAGTCCAACAAGTGAAGGATCTGAGCACTTTAATTGGGAAAGAGAAGAAGAGATGGCGGGCAACCAAGATGATCTTCGAGCTTTGGAGGATTTTGCTCAACCAATCATACCAAATTCACCTTCATGCATCTTGCTGCCTACAGAAGCTAGAAACTATGATCTTAAATCTTCATATTTCCATATGTTTCCTTCTTTTTATGGCTTACCTAATGAAGATCCTTTAGCTCATATTAAAGAATTTTACAATGTTGTGAGTGGTTTACCTTTACAGGGAGTAAGTGAAGCAAATCTGAGGATGAGAGTGTTCCCTTACACCTTGAAAGATAGGGCCAAGGGTTGGTTGATGACTCTAGTACCTGGTTCACTCACCACATGGGATGCCGTGGCTAAGAAGTTTTTGGAAAAGTTCTTTTCCACTCAAAAGACAGCCACATTAAGGGGACAAATCTTCAACTTCAAACAAGATGATGGAGAACCTTTCAATGAGTGTTGGGAGCGCTTTAAAGGCCTTTTGTTGCAATGTCCACACCATGGGTTACCTCTTCACTTACAAATGCAAATTTTCTATGATGGACTAACCCAAACATGTCAATCAACTGTTGATAATGCAGCAGGTGGAGCTTTGAAGAAAAAGAATGCTCAAGAGTCATATAACATTTATGAGATGTTGGGATCTAATGCTCAACACAAAGATGTAAGGGGTAAGAGAGTTGGAGTATATGAAACAAGCTCTAATCATGATCTTTCTTTGCAGGTAGCTAACCTAGAAAAGAAGCTTGAATCCGTGCTCAACATGGTGCCAAAAGCAAGTGAAGTGTGTGCCATTTGCAACATACCAAGCCACCTTACTCATCAATGTCCATCTAGGGAGGCTTACCCTGAGTATGTCCAAGAGCAAGTGAACCTCATGAATTCTTACAATCAAAGGCCAATGAATGATGTGTATTCCAATACATATAACCCAAGTTGGAGAGATCATCCCAATCTTTCGTGGAAGAACAACAATCAATTCCAAAACTTCCAACCAAAACCTACTCTTGAGGATACGGTTAAATTGTTAGCCCAAAATACCTTGCAATTCCAACAAACCACCAATAGCACTCTCCAACAACATTCGGCGGCTCTAACCAAAATGGAGACACAATTGGGGCAGATTGCAGATGCCTTGAGCCAAAGAGAGGTTGGAAAGTTTCCAAGCCAACCCGTGATACTCCAAAGGAACCAAGAGCAAGCCAAAGCAATCACTACACTTAAAAGTGGTAAGGTTATCAATAATAGAGTTGGCAATGAAGTTACTAATGAATCTGATCATGTGAATGCAGGGGTTACTCAAGGAGAAAATAAGAAACCAAATGAGGAACCAAGCCATGCTACTCCCTCGTTTGAAGCACCAAATCTTCACAAGGCCGAGAAACCTTACACTCCACCAATACCATTCCCTGGAAGACTTGCCAAGAGCAAGCAGGATAAGTCATTTAAGGAGATTTTTGATATTCTAAGTAAGGTGAATGTTAACTTACCTTTGCTTGATGTCATTAGGAACATGCCAGCTTATGGGAAGTTCTTCAAAGAGTTAAACAACTACAAAAGGAAGTATGGACCACATGAGAAAGTAGTGGTGTCCGAGAATGTAAGTGCCGTGTTGCAAAGAAAACTTCCACCAAAGCTCAAGGATCCAGGAAGTTTTTCTATCAACATCACCATAGGGGACAAGAAGGTAGAGAAGGCGATGCTTGACTTAGGTGCTAGCATCAACTTAATGCCTTATTCCGTGTACCTTCAACTAGGTTTGGGGGAATTGAAAGCCACCACCATCTCATTACAACTTGCGGACAGATCCGTGAAATATCCAAGAGGTATAGTAGAGGATATTCTAGTTCAAATTGATAAACTAATCTTGCCTGCGGATTTTGTAGTGTTGGACATGGAAGAAGCTCCTATACATGACCGAGAATTGCCTATTTTGCTTGGGAGACCGTTTATGGCCACGGCCAAGACCATCATTGATGTGCAAAATGGACTCCTCACTATGACAGTGCTAGGAGAGACCGTTCAATTCAAAGTGTTTGAGTCTCTTTCACATCCTTCTTCATCTCTTGATTGTTATGCCATTGATGTGCTTGATTCGCTTGTTTTCTCTAAGTTCTTGCAGGCACAATCTAATGAACCATTACAAACTGTTTTGAGTCAATATCCAGATGAGTTTGATGAAGAAGATGCACTCATGGAAGAGGTAGCTGCCTTGGAAGCATTGGCACCGTATCCTTTGAATATTTTACCTCTTTTAGAGCCTTTAGAACCATCGAGGTCACATTTAACCCCTTCCACTGTTAAGGCACCAAAACTTGAACTTAAACCACTTCCACCACATCTAAAGTATGCATATCTAGCTGAATTTGAAACTCTTCCAGTTATCATAACTTCTGACCTCACCCCAAATGAAGAAGATAAACTAATTAGGGTGTTAAAAGAGTTCAAATCAGTTATTGGTTGGTCTATTGCAGATATCAAGGGAATAAGCCCTACCATGTGCATGCATAGGATTCTTTTGGAAGAAGGAGCAAAGTCAACCCGTGAACCACAAAGGAGGCTCAATCCACACATGAAGGAAGTTGTGAGGAATGAAGTGTTGAAGTTGTTAGATGTGGGGATCATATATCCCATTTCTGATAGCAAATGGGTGAGTGCTATTCAGGTGGTACCTAAGAAGGTGGGAATCACGGTGATGAAGAATGAAAACAAAGAGCTTGTGCCCACAAAGCCCACGGCTAGTTGGCGTGTTTGCACCGATTACAGGAAGTTGAATTCTAGCACTAGAAAAGATTACTTTCCTATGCCTTTCATAGATCAAATGCTTGAGAGATTGGCAGGTTACTCACACTATTGTTTTCTTGATGGTTACTCAGGTTACAATCAAATTGCAATTGCTCCGGAGGATCAAGAGAAAACTACCTTTACTTGCCCGTTTGGCACATTTGCATATAGGAGAATGCCTTTTGGACTTTGCAATGCTCCAGCAACATTCCAAAGATGCATGTTGGCAATCTTTTCTGACATGGTAGAAAGATTCATTGAGGTATTTATGGATGACTTTTCAGTGTTTGGTTCCTCTTTTGATGAATGTCTTAACCATCTCTCTTTAGTACTTCAAAGATGTCAGGAAACAAATTTGGTTCTCAATTGGGAAAAGTGCCAATTTATGGTGAAACAAGGAATTGTGTTGGGGCATGTAATCTCTAGCCAAGGAATGGAGGTGGACAAAGCCAAAATTGACATCATCACCAATATGGCAGCTCCCACAACCATGAAGGGAGTAAGAAGTTTTTTGGGACATGCGGGTTTTTATCGTCGTTTCATTAAGAACTTTTCAATGATCACTCGTCCATTATGCAATCTGTTAGCTAAAGATGTTGTATTTCATTTTGATAAAGCTTGTATGGATGCATTCAATACTTTGAAACATGAATTAACCTCGGCCCCTATTATTATGGCACCAGATTGGTCTTTACCTTTTGAATTAATGTGTGATGCCTCTGACTATGCTATTGGTGCAGTTTTAGGGCAAAGGGTGAACAAGCTCCCACACGTGATCTACTATGCAAGCCGGACTCTAAATGATGCTCAACTTAACTATTCCACAACTGAAAAGGAGTTGCTTGCTATTGTTTTTGCCTTAGAGAAGTTTCGGTCATATCTTGTTGGATCTAAAGTTATTGTGTTTTCTGATCATGTAGCCCTTAGGTACTTGATGACAAAAAAGGATGCTAAGCCACACTTAATTAGATGGATACTCTTACTACAAGAGTTTGACTTGGAAATTCGAGATAAGAAGGGAAGTGATAATGTTGTGGCTGACCATTTGTCACGGCTCAATGAAAACCATGGAGTTGGACAACCTTTGCCTCTAAATGAATCATTTCCAGATGAACAACTCCTTGTTATTCAAGAAAAAGAACCATGGTATGCTGATTTTGTTAATTATCTTGTTTGTGGTATAATTAGAAATGACCTTTCTTTTCAGGAAAGAAAGAAGTTCCTTGCCATGGTAAAGCACTACGTTTGGGACGAACCATATTTGTTTAAATATTGCCCTGACCAAATCATTAGGAGGTGTGTCCCAAAGAGTGAGCAACAAAGCATTCTAACGTTCAGCCATACATTGGCATGTGGAGGACATTTTGGTGCCAAAAAGACATCTCTAAAGGTTTTACAATCTGGTTTCTTTTGGCCTACTTTATTCAAAGATGCTTTTGATTTTTGTTCTAAGTGTGATAGGTGCCAGAAAATGGGGAACATTAGCCGAAGAAATGAGATGCCATTGAACAACATTTTGGTGGTGGAGCTCTTTGATGTTTGGGGAATCAATTTCATGGGACCATTTCCATCCTCTTTTGGTTACTTATACATATTAGTGGTAGTAGATTATGTATCCAAATGGGTTGAAGCCATTGCTACAATAACTAATGATCATAAGGTTGTTTTGAATTTTCTTAAAGATGTGATTTTTTGTAGGTTTGGAACCCCAAGAGCTATTATTAGTGATGGTGGCAGCCATTTCTGCAACAAACCCTTTGAATCCTTGATGAAGAAGTACAACATCAACCACAAAGTGGCAACCCCGTACCATCCTCAAACCTCAGGACAAGTGGAGATTAGCAATAGGGAGATCAAGAACATTTTGATGAAGACCGTAAGCCCTACAAGGAAGGATTGGTCACTGAGGTTGAATGATGCACTATGGGCATATAGAACAGCATATAAGACCCCCATTGGCATGAGTCCTTATCGCCTTGTGTTTGGGAAAGCTTGTCATTTGCCAATAGAGCTTGAACACCGTGCATATTGGGCCATCAAGAAGTTCAACTTTGATTACAAAGATGCTGGAATAGCAAGGAAGCTCCAACTTAATGAGTTGGAAGAACTCAGAAATGAAGCATATGAGAATGCCAAAATCTACAAGGAACGGACTAAGCTCTATCATGACAAGGCCATCCTACGGAAGGAGTTTCACCAAGGTATGAAAGTACTGTTGTATGACTCACGTTTGAGACTTTTTCCAGGTAAATTGAAGTCTAGGTGGGTGGGACCATTTAAGGTGCTGCAAACATTTCCCCACGGAGCTGTGGAGATAGAGAACATGAAGAATGGCACCTCTTTTAAAGTCAATGGGCAGCGATTGAAACCATATTTGGAGAAAGTGGAGGAAGAGCAAGTTTATCAAGTTGTAGATTTTCTTGAGTTTACAACACCGTGAACAAGCTACCATGTCTTGCCTAGACATTAAATAAAGCGCTTACTAGGAGGCAACCTAGTGTGGTTTGTGTTCTTTCCTCATTTTGTGTTTATGTTGTCACCATTCCATATTCTTTGCCTACTTGCATTACATACAATTTTAAGCATCGAGGACAATGCGTTGGTTAGGTTTGGGTGTGGGATGGAAGGTTTGTGTTTTTTTTGTGTTAGTTTTGGTTTTAAGTGTGTTTTTGCTTACTAATACGAATGTATATGAGGGCTATGTTTGTAGACAAACTATTGGGTTGCTATGAAAAAGGGTTTTATGACACGGGACGTGTCATAACTTTCGAAGGGGTGTTTATTTTTAAGTTCATGTCGGAGCACAAAGGTAAGCCGCCTCCCCGAATTTCAATTTTCTTTTATACTAATATGTTGTTAATGATTCAGGCATCAACTCTAGAATTTAAACCATTACCGGATCATTTCAAGTGTCACCCTCCATTCAAAGATCAATTCCATGCCGTTTGATTTGAATAAAAAAAAAAAAAAAAAAAAAAAAAGAATAAAAATAAACATGGCAAAAAGATGGAGCCTTCACAAAGGATGTTTACCTGAAGCCCCACTACGAGGCGTTGGAGCAGAAGGCGTCGGAGCGGAAGGCATCGAAGCAGGAGGCATCGAAGCGGGAGGCATCGGAGCTAGAGCATTCCAGGCCTCAATACTTGGCCAAACGTTGGATGACCCAGGAAAAAGGTGCCTCTGGAGATAAGCCGCAAGCCTTTGACGGTCACTGTGAATTCGACCCTCAGATTCTTGCAGCTCATCAAGCTTCCTCTTCATGCCCGACGAATAGTTATTTGCAAGCACATGCAAACTTCTATTCTCGTACTTAAGCTGCTGGATCTCTTGCTTAAGACTTTCCACCTCTACCATCAATGATTCCACCTGACGGGAGCGGGCAAGCAGGCGTTGGCCCATGTTGGACACAGAACTCGCACACTGAACACTAAGTGCGAGGGACTCTTGAACGGCCAACTCATCGGACCGTCCTGACAGCACCCTACTATCTTTTGGAGTGAGGAGGTTCCTAGCTACTATTGTAGTTGTTGTGGCGTCCTGCATCACGGAGTCTTCACCTGTAAGAAGACCGTTAGAAGATAAGAAAGAAGGGCGCCATACGTTACCTTGACGCGGCGCGCCCGTATCACTGCTAAGGCTCAATTCCAAGCTAAGGTTCGATGGGTTTGCCATTTTTCAAAAGTGTTCAAAGAGAAGGGATGGAGTTAAATTTCAAAGGGCCGGAGTCGATTTTCAAGAATGGGAAACCTTCAGAGTGTGTTTGTTGGCGGTGATCGATACCTCTATAAAAAGCCAAGGCGACGCGTCCACCGATTCAAAACGCCGGAATTTCCGGCGTAATTTTCGCGACGCTTTCTCGGCTTTTCAGAAGACGTGTTCAACTTTGTCAAAAGATTTCTTCTTTTCAGAAAACACGTGGAGGCCATCATCACAACTACACATCTTTAGCCGACAGGCGCAAAGTTCGGTGACGCTTTCTCTGCTTTTCAGAAAACGCGTGCAGCTTTGTCAAAAGGAGCCGCATCCGCACTACTACGTGTCGTTCAGAAAGCAAAGGGGCGCCTGCTCAGAAATCGAAGGGGCGTCGTTCAGAAATCGAAGAGGCGCCTGCTATTTCAAAAAGCCGAATTTGCGGGATCAAAACGTTTGTCGACAATGGTAAAAGAACAGTACCACCACTTGATATTATCTCTATATATGTCGACCTTCGTCTTTTATGGCAAGGAAAACCTGAAGAAAATGCCCAACTCTCCCTCACCTCTGAGGGCGCACTCCCAGCAAAGCCTTTCGAAATACTCAATTCTTTCTTCTTCCCCAAAGATGATACCAGATGCCTGGAGTACAGATGACCCAGGAGGAAACGGCGGATTGAAGTGTGCTGATTCATTCACCGCTTCTTCAAAAGCAAAGGTATCTCATATCATCAAGGTCAAAAGCAAAAGTATCTCATATCATGCTCTTTCCCTGTCTTTTTCTTTGTCCTTGTTCTTACTCGCATGGCAAAGTGAAAGAAGCAATCAGCCGGCACTTGGAGTCAGTCTTCTGTTCTGGAGCCAACTGCCTGGAATCTATTCCTGATTGCTTACCTAGCGTTGCTCTCGAGTAGTCATCTTCAACGGTTGATACAGTTCCAGAGAAGGGACCACTTTTGCGAAGATTGAACAAAGAAACAGATAAAAGGAGGAAGCTCAGACCTTCGGGGAAGACAAAAAGAATCCTGCTGCCCAGTTCAAGAGTAGCACAAAGGAAAATCAACCATGGGCGGAAACCAGTTCAAGAGTAAGCCTGTGGAATCACCAAGATTAAAGCCTCAATGCAATCACCAAGGAGAAGAGGGAATTTACACTCCATAACCAGATTTGCGTCCCTAAACTCTTCTCTTTGTTAATTACATTTTGCCATGTTTAGTATGTTTAAGTGCTTTTTGTGTGTTTACTTATGTTTTGTGTGAATCTATGCTTAAAACATTGAGGACAATGTTTGATTTAAGTGTGGGGTGGTAACTAATGTTGTTAATGCAAATTCGTGGGATTTTATCACCCATAACTTCAAATGTTGTTCCTTGCTGTTTTAAGGTGTTTTTTAAATTGTTTTAGAGTGTTTTAGTGTGTTTTGTTTTATAACTCCGAAAATCACATAAAAATTTGAAAAAAAATGTTTTGAAAAGCCTAAAAAGAGTGTTTTGAGTCGTTTTTGTGTGTTTGTGTCTTAGGGTACCTTCCAACACAATGATAAGGATTTGGTTTGTAATTGCATGACGGTTAAAAAGAGTTATAAACATGGATGAAAGTTTGATTTACTCTTGGTATATGCTTGGTTATGGTTATAATGTATGACTTCACATGCAATCATAAAAGAAAAATTCGTTTTTGTAACATGCTTGAAGGAAGGAACTCAAACAAACGCTACAACCTTGTGAGACTTGAGCCTAAACATTCTTTGGAGAGTTATTTTCTGTGATTCTTTGTTTTCTAAAGTTGTTGCATGATCTCATTATTCCTTGCTTGGTTGCTACTTAGAATGCAATTGTATCATGCTAGAACTAAATGCTAGAACTTATATCCATTTCATTCAAAGCATTGAATTGCATAACATATATCAAGATAAAGTTGTGTAGTTGCCACCATAGCCAAATAGCCTTACTTCCCATATTTCGTATTTGTTGTAAGTTTTAACCCCTTTGAGCCTTGTTTAGCCTATGTTCTTTGTTAACCCATGTTATCCTTACCTAGCCTAGAATAGGACCATCCATGCCTTTGTTCTTAAAGCATAGTAAGCATGACGGAAAATGAATTCCTTTTGATTAATATGTTGCAGAAAATAAGTGTGGGGGAAGGATTATTGATGAGAGTTGTTGTGCCATAGGCACGGCTAAAAAAAAAAAAAAAGAAAAAAAAAATTTGAAAAATATGAAAAAGAAAAGAAAAATAAGAGTTGTTTGAATCTCCCCTATTAGTCTAAAAGTTGTTTTCCGCGCTCTAAGGGAATTCTAAGTGCCTAATTCAATACTTTGCTCACTATTGCTTTAAGAATGTTTGTTTATCCTTCACCTTTCATTGTTAGCCAATACCCTAGCCCGTTACACCCCTTTGACTTCTATCTTGATCGTTATGTGTTCAATAATGTGGAGTTTGGATTTGATATGAGCTTATGGAATCACTGGTTCTCATTCTAAGTAGTAGCATTCCATTCATGAGATCATATTCATGTCATTATCGTAAATCCAGAAAATGCTTTCTTTGTTATAACATATGTGAGATACTAGTCTTTCATGTTTACATCAATCTCTCACATATAACTAGTGTAGGGTGTGTAGTCAGAAAATCTGTGTGAAAATAGAGTGCATTTTAGTAAGGAATTGAGTAAATTCTCTAAAGCATGTTACTACATTCAAATCATGGTTTTAAAATGCTTAATTGTGAACTAGTATGTGATGACTATGATTAAGAATGTACTTAAGTGTAAAGATGGCCAAAATCTGTGGGAATAATGATTTTTAACTTGTCATGTGCATTGGAAATCCGTGAGACGATTGTTGGAAGGTGTAGGTGGTGTTTTGTTCGTTTTGTCTAGTTTTGTGTTCTTTTGTTGTTTTGTTTTGTTTTTCTATTTTGCTCGAGGACTAGCAAAAGCTAAGTGTGGGGGTATTTGATAGGAGCATATTCATGCGACTTAAATGGCTTGTTCTCGTACATTTACGTTATGTTTCTTTAGTTATTTTAGTTCTTTATGTTTCTTTTGTGTGTTTTCAGGTTCTAAGGGCTTAGGGAGCAAGAAAGTGCATTTTGAGGCTATTTGGAGCATTTTTGGGCATGGATTGGATAGCTTATCCATGGAGCCAAAAGGATGGACGAAATTGAAGGCCATTTATGCAATTTAGGACATACAACAAAGGGCCTAGCCCATTCTCTCTTATTCTCTCCCTTATAGCCATGCAAAGAACCATCCATTCCATAAAAAACAACCCTATTTTAAGCCCATTCTAAAACCTTGCCATGCATCACATGCATTCCCCTCATACCCTAGTTGTCATTCCACTTCATCAACACATGCATTCCTTTCATAAATCAGCCACATATTCACCCATATGCACTTTAATCATTCAAACATGCACTCCCATTAATTAAACCATTCAAACCAACACAAAAACACCAACATTCCCTCTTTGCCGTGCAAACACATGCATTTCCCTTGCCATTTTCAGCCATCACACTTCATCATTACACCACCATTCATTCTTTAATCCACATCCATTCATCATCATTCACCCTAACTTCAATTCACATGCAAACTACACCCATTTCTGCACCAAAGAAGTCTATGCCGTGACCTTCCTAGCCATTTCCAGATTTTCCCTTTACATTTCACATGCATTCCATACTTCTCCTAGCTGTTTTCCATCATTATTTCAGCCACCATTCACTCTTTAATCCACATGCATTCACACACTTCACACAAACAACATTCACATGCAAACACAAGCTTTAACCAACAAACAAAACAGCCAACACATGCACCAAAACACCCATGCCGTGCACTTCACATTGAAATTCCAGCATCTTCACATGCAATTCCAGCTTTCACATGTTGTCCTAGCTGTTTTTCCATCATTCCTCCACACAAACACCTTAAACAAACAGCCATATACACCTCCACTCCTCCTATAAATACCCTTGCATTCCCATTACCTAAACACATCTCATTTTCATACACAAGATACCACAAACACATCCCCTTTGCCGCAAATCCCCTTCCATTTCTACACAATCTCTTCTCAGCTTCATTCCATTCCATACACTCTCCCATTCGCAGAAACCATTCAACCTTAGCCGCTCCACCTTCATTTACAACACACTTGGAGCACCAACACCGAAGGCAACTCTTAAGGGATTTCAACATCAGTTTTGCTTCAAGGGTTCTTTCTCCTTAATTCTATGTTCATTCATGTTGTATATTTTTATATCAAACATTCTGTAAACATGAAGTGTAACTAATCTCTTTCTAGGGATTCGATGTAGCCTTGCAAGATTGCCATGTAGTTATTTCAGAATGCTCAGTTGATCCATCTATTTCTTGTTTCATTCTCTGATTTAATTGTGACTTTGTGTGTTGATTTTAATGTTTGATCACCATTTGATTTAACCACAGGTTGTTTAGTCAAGAGTAAAGCACACATCATGCATACTCTTGGTGGATATGTGAATGAATGAAGGGAATGCTTTGCAAACAACCTGCCGAGTGTTTCCTTTGGTTTTATGAAAGTTTCTTGTGCGTATCATGTTCTTGATTAGGGACCAAAGTTGCACATCACACTTAGGTTCATGATTAGGAACATTTGATCAAATCCACACATCATATGGTTGATCATATCTAAGTGAAACAAACCCAAGAAATAGGTAGATGGATGAGTATAATCTGACTTAACAAGCATGGACTTGGCTTAGCAATGGTGAAACCGAATCCCTAGCTTCATCTCCATTTGTGCTATCTCATTTTATTAATTGTTGATTCATTTATTTGTGTCTACTTCATTTTCTTGTGCTTTCAAGTTACAACAACAAATCTGCCTAAGTTGATTAGTTTTATTTCTCTTATAGAGTTCTTGCAAAACAAGTAGTTGTATAGGTCCAATTAGTCCCTGTGGATTCGACACCCTTACTTGTGCCATTATACTAAACATATTCTAGCACGAAGAAGGAAAACATCAATCACGATACAGGCGTGCCGCGTCAAGGAAATATATGGTGTCCATCCTTCTTATCTTTGAATGGTCCTCTTACAGTTGAAGACTCCGTGATGAGAGATGCAACATCGGCTCAGGTAGTAGCTAGAGACCTCCTTACTCCTAAAGATAATAGGCTACTTTCGAGACGGACCGATGAGTTAGCTGTCCAAGACTCCTTAGCTTTCAGGGTTCAGTGCGCGAGCTGTGTCTAATATGGGCCAACGTCTGCTTTCTCGAACTCGCCAAATTGAATCATTGACGGCCGAGATAGCAGATCTTAAACAAGAGATCAGACAGCTCAAGCGCGAGAATAGATATTGGCACCTGCATGCAAATAATTATTCGACGAGCATGAAGAGGAAGCTTGATCGGCTGCAGGACTTTGAAGGTCGGATTCAAAGTGACTATCAGAGGTTTGTGGCTGTACTCCAGAGGCACTTTTTGCCTTTGTCATCTGGAGCTCGACCAAGCATTGAGGCTCCGAATAATCAACCTCTCGGGCCTCTTCTCCCTGGAGTTCCGCTAAATTCTGTGGCGGCACGTGAACAACCTTTGGGAAGGCTTCTCTATCTTTCCTTTTTTATTTTATTTTATTTTATTTTATTTAATCATACTTTTCCAAGGTGGTGCCGTGCACCATCCTTCCCCTAATTTCTTCTTTTCAATAATTTTGTCGCCACCACCTATTTTCCTTTTCCTTCTTGACTTGCTAACAGTAACTTGCACCTTCTTTTTGTGTTCGTGTACATGTTCTGATGATGAGTATGATAGATTGACATTGCTAGGTTCCTTGGTGGCCTTCCTCGCTGCACTGCATTCTTCTCGCATGCGGACCATCTTTTTACTTGCAAAGTCACCTTATTACATGCTTCACTGCATGCGGATTATTGTTTGCACAGTCATCGCACCATTATTTGCACAGTTATCTTATTACATTCTTCACTGCATAGGGATTGCTGTTTGCATAGTTATCGCACCATTATTTGCATAGTCTGCACTTCTTTTGCTTCTACAGATTCTGCTATATATATATATATAATGTACATATATGGGATCGAACCGTCACTGCACAACCATTGCATAGCCACTGCATTGCTTGTTGTCTTGCATCCTGATTGCCTTATCTTGCAATCCTGCGCTACTGTTGACTGTAATCACGACTGTGTGCACTGTTTCCTCACTGCACTGCATTCTTCACGTTTGCTACCTGCTGAACTCGGTGCTGGACAAAAAAGAGTGGTTGCAAGTACAGGTTTGAAGGTTGCGGTTGAGGAAGAAACGAAGGCAGTCGCCAACAAATTCCTTTGTGAAGCCTTTATGCAGCGAGGCTTATTTTCTTTAAGCCGAGGATGACTTTGATATTCTGGGGTCGCATACATTCATATACCCCACTGATGGATTTTTTGTTGTAATGCTAGGAATCCTTAATTTTGAGAAAGTAGAGCAGGATGTTGAGATCCTGTTTGGGCCCAAAATACTATTGTTGGGCCGAGCAGCAGGATGTGCTCGGCCCAAGGTGATGACAAATACTATGGGCCGAATAATAAATCCTGGGCCAGATGGCAGGGTCGGCCAAATCCTATCCTAAGTAATCCAGATGAATAGAAAAGGTCGAGGAAATCCTGGTGCAACCAGGATTCTCGACCGGCAAGGAATGAAGTCTCGAAAAGAAGGAAAATTCAGAATCCCAGTGGGAGTAGGTTTGTTCGAGTTAGAGTCGAAATAGGACAAGGACTCCCAATCCAAATCAGAATTGGTTTCAAGGAATGGGGTACTATAAATACAAGAAATCATGCAACAGAAAGCCCCCTTCAAATCAGCATACAATTGCCCTGCGCAAAACCTCTCAAACACCTTGAGATTTTTCCCTTTCTTTTCCTCCCGACACACCTTCAGTTTGGACAAACAGCACTGTGGAAGCACCCGGCGTGCACTTTCAGTTTGGATAAACAGCACTGCGTCGAGGTCGACCGAGAAGCACCTTCAGTTTGGATAAACAGCACTGCGTCGAGGTTGACCGGTTATCTATCTAAGTCTCGGTCGAGAAGGGTTTTCGAACCTTTGTTGGCAGAGGTCACCTTACTAGCCTTCTCGGCATAGTTAGGTGTTACGAATTGCATTACTCGGCGTACTGGACGCCGAGTGGTTTTATGATTGGATGCTCGCAAGTAAGTTTCAGGGTTCGGCATTCCGACGGCCGGACTACGTTCACCATCAGGACATACATCACGTTTGAGTACCTGTGCCCATATAGTTTGGTCTCGATTCGACGTGCTTATACTCTTACGAATATAATCACAATGACCGAATCGGGCTCCGACGATTTGTGAACTCCGCAGAATTATTAGCCTTGTCTTCAGGCTGTAGAACCCAGAGACCGAGAGTGTTCCTTCCTCGGTCGCAATCGCAAGATAAAGAAGTCAACGACGCGCTCAAAGCTACATCAACAAATTTTACTCCTCGGCCAAGCTCGGCCGACGAGTTGGCACGCCATTCGACCGAATGACGTAGTTAGCTTATTAGTTGCTCGGCCTGCGCGCCACGTAAGTTTTGTAATTTTTAGAGTCAACATTTTGGCACGCCCAGTGGGACATTTGTGCTAAACCTTCGGAGTTCATGACCGTTGAAACACGGTCTACAAAGAAGAAAACAACCATGGGAAAGTCAACAACTGACTTACCAGTGCAAGGCCTTGGGCAGGATTTGCACCCTACAAAAAACCCGATCATTGTTGCGCCGCCCGAGGCCACAAGTGTGACACGTCGAGAAAATGAAATTTGTCTCAGCGGACAACCTCACAACTCAGTCATCCCGAATCAAACGGCGGGCATGTTCGTAGAAGGGATCGTGGAAGATTGCGACGACGATGGTGGGGAAGGTTCCGATCCACCAACTAGGACATTCCTTCGAAGACGACTGGATGAACAATATCGTCAGGTCGAGCAGTCGATTGGTCAAAAGATGAATGATTTGCTAGAAGCAATACGAAGTAATAACGATACACAGACCAGAATGCTTGAACTATTGGTTAGTAAAGCCTTCGAAGATGGCCAGGTCGGCCCACCTCGGCAGCTTTCGACGAATGTGCCAACACCAGCCGAGAGAGGGTTTGCCTGGCCACAACCAATCACCTTAGAAAGAAGAGGTGGACCAGGAAGTAGATCCGAGGGACCAAGCTAGGGAGAAGAAGCCGCTTCCGTGAACATGACCGAAGTCCAGAGAATGATTGATTCGGCCCTAAAGAAAGGGCCGAAGTTTCCAAAATTCATCCATCCATACCCGGCTTATGTAGAAAGGTTTGAATACCCACGAGAATTTAAGATCCCTGATTTCAGCCTTTTCGCCGGGGAATCGTCTTTATCCTCATTAGAACATGTGGCTCGGTTCACAACGCAGTGTGGAGACGTCAATAGCGACTTCTACAAATTACGGCTATTTAACTTTTCACTGACAGGCTCAGCTTTCACCTGGTATATTAATCTTCCACCCAACTCCGTGCAGAGTTGGGAAGAGTTGGTCGAAAAGTTCCATGAACAATTCTATCGGCCAGGGATGGAGATGTCCGTATCATCGTTGGCCAGGATGGCTCAAGCATCCGACGAATCTCCAATGGAATACCTAACAAGGTTTAAGTCGCCCAGGAATTGGTGCCGAGTACCACTCCCCGAAGTGGAATTCGTCAGGATCGCCCTCAACGGATTAGACGTGGAGTACAAAAAGAAGTTCCTGGGGGCAAATATCCGAGATATGTACGAACTTGCTCAACACGTTGAACAATATGATTATCTGCTCCGAGAAGAAAAGATATCAAAGTCACCATCCCGGGGAACGTTGTATAAGAATCCCACGGTTAGCTATGCATCGGCCGAAAGTGAAGACCCTTAGTATGGTAGTGTGGATGCGGCCGAGATAGTAATAGACAAACCCTACGTTTGCAAGGCTTTGGCACAAGTGAGTTCCAAAGACACCAAAACCCGTTCGGCCGCTGAGGAAATGAGTAAGTCATCGAAAGTATACACTTTTGATATCACCAAAGCTGATGCAATTTTCGATCAATTATTGGCAGCAAAAATCATCAAGCTTCGGCCGAGACATACTATCCCTAAGGCCGATGAATTAAAGGGAAAGATACACTGCAAGTTTCATAATTCTAATAAGCATGCAACCAATAATTATGTCGTGTTCCGAGACACAATTCAAAGTTGGATCGAGAAAGGAAAGTTGAAATTTCCTGAAAAGCAGATGGCGGTCGACGTTAATCCCTTCCCTACAACAACAATTGGTATGGTGGATGCTCATATTCCTAAAAACAAAGGGAAGGCCGAATACGTCCCGGTGCAGCATATCCATCAACGGAATGGTCGAACAAGACTAAAGCTTGATTTGTTTTCAAATGCACCACCTGCGGAACAATCAAGGCCACCCGTCGATGAGCCTATGACGAGATCAAGTCCCGACGGAACTCATGAATAAAAAGTTTTATGTGATCATTGTAAAACACCAGTTGAACCTGGGAAGATGACATCTTCAACACCCCCCACGGCCCCTGTAACATCACCGAAGGGACTTGGTAACGGTCCACGACATCAAGTGTTTGATCGACTCAGCCCACAAGTACGGCCGAAAGACCAGACCTCGATCAGGCGGCGTCTGGATTTCGACGCACCTTTCTACAATGAGGATTATTACTCGCGCAATACCAACAGTTCGGGCTCACCAGCCGATCGCAAAACTTTCAAACCACCCAGGACATCGGATCAACGCTGGTACAGTTACAATTCTCCGACTGGCTTATATACGGAGCTGTCCAAATCCCAAAAACGTCGTCGTTAACAGATAGATTGCATGGCTCGGCGACGAGAAGCGCAGGCCAGCCCGGCCAACCAGTGGCAACCAAAGAAGGCCGTGGAAGACATTAGCGAACGGCCAACCCTGACTATCATGACCGAGTTAGCCGAAGGGAAGAAAGTAGCAGCGACCGATTTCGAAACCACCATTGAGGAATCTGAGAAACGTATTAAGATCCTTCTCTGGCCTGGGGAAACGAGAGCTCGTCTAGAGTACTTTAGACAAGAGGCCGAAAGGAAACTTTCTCCGTTACCATCGCGCGAGCCGTTTATTAAAATACGGTGCAACTTACACCCTCCATTCCTCGATGAATCCCTGGAATACATGCGAGAGTTTCATAAGAAATACTTCGCCAATGACTTGTACGGACTACCCAAGGCATGTCAGGAAGCTCTCGACTTAGCTTTAACTTGCCCTGATGCCGAGCAAATTATCCAGAAAACTTCCGACCCAGCAATTAAAGCTAGGTTCCAACATATACGGGAGGCTCGGGTTCTTGGTTTTGAGGTCGATCCCTATACAGACATCGACGCCGCTGAATTACCCTTTTCGCTTAAAGACCTCCAGCATTTGCGCTATCATTTCGAAGTTTTCTCGGCTGTATCGCTCTTCGGCCTCACAGCCGACGAGGAAAAACGGATAGCACGGTTGGATACATATCTAGACACGAGGAACGCCCGTATAGCCTATGAAGAACGAGCCCGTGTAACAAAGGACCAACGTAAGTCTTCGGCAGTCAACATCGTCGAGGAAAATAGCCCACCCGCACTCGATTTGGTTCCCACGTCTCAGATACTGGTTCTTACCAAGGAACTCAAAAGTTTGATCGAGGATGTTCCGTCGACTGCTACGATGGTTAGTTCTGCAGAAGACGACGACCACGATCCAATGGGCCCCTCGGTCCTCGAACATATGGAGATCAGCATGGTCCACGTCCTACCAGCTGAATTCCAGCCAAGTGCCCACCAGTCGAATTTCTTGGACGGGGACGTAGTTGCCGAGGAAGCAACACAAGTAGACTTCGTCGCAAACGACGACGACAGAGAAAACCGAAGCGGGGACAACTTTAAGGCAGCTTTGGCCGAGCTATTTCCCCGCTCCCCCTCGGTTAATCTCCAACACCTGAAGCCGTTGTATGTCACGGCTCACATCGAAGGATTTCCCATTTCTAAAGTGTTTGTCGATTGTGGAGCCACAGTCAACATTATGCCAATATCCGTCATGAAGGCTTTACGCCGTTTTGATAATGAACTCATTTCATCAGGGATCACTATGAGCAGCTTCGTTGGTGACAAATCTCAGACCAAAGGAGTGCTCCCGTTGGAAGTGAGCATTGCCGGGCGTCAACACATGACGACATTCTTTATTATTGATTGCAAGACCGACTATAACGCATTACTTGGCCGCGATTGGATCCACCAGACTAGTTGCATTCCTTCATCACTATACCAAGTCCTCATCTTTTAGGATGGCAAATCGGTCGTAGTCCACCCAGCCGATAACCAACCATTTGAAACCAACATGATTCAGGCTCGCTATTACGATGATCACGTCGGCTACATCACCCTCCAAGGCCTTAACGAGGATGGGCGGCCGACGAGAATTTCGGTACAGAAAGTGATTGAGGTCGGCGCCGAGACTGTCCAACAGGATTTGGCGAGACTTGGCCTGGCAGATTTAGTCATCAATGCTGATGATTGAGCACACCACGCAAGAACGGCGTCAGGCCGCGGTTTCATCTACAATGGAACGTCTGCTGGCCCATTGGTACGCCATTACCAAGCAACCACATTCTGGCATCAATTTAATCGAATTTCTGGCCGAAGCAGATAACGGCCCCGTTCTATCTTTCGATAAAGTTCAGGCTGCGCCGGCCGAACTCAAAGACCATCGGCCTCAAGTCAAGGACCCGCTAGAAGAAGTTGACGTAGGCACGGCCGATGATCCTTGAACATTGTTTATTAGCGCGTTACTCCCACCGTCCATGAAGGTCGAACTTCGGAAGTTACTCCACGAATTTAAAGATTGCTTCGCGTGGAGCTATCATGAAATGCCAGGCCTGGACCGAAAACTTGTGGAACATGAGCTACGCATCAAGGAAGGATGTAAGCCTTTTCGACAACCCCCTCGCCGATTTTCGACCGAAGTACAACTCGGCATTAAAGACGAATTAGTTCGGCTTCTAAAGGCTGGGTTTATTAGGACCGCCCGGTACGTCGAATGGTTGGCCAATATCGTCCCAGTTTTGAAGAAAAACGGTGCACTTCGCATTTGCATCGATTTCCGTAATCTAAATCTGGCTACTCCTAAGGACGAATATACAATGCCTATCTCAGATTTATTAATTGATGCCGCAGCTAATCATGAGCTGCTATCTTTTATGGACGGCCATGCGGGTTACAACCAAATTTTCATCGCCGAAGCCGACGTCCACAAGACGGCTTTCCGTTGCCCTGGGGCACTTGGTACTTACGAATGGGTAGTCATGCCATTCGGCCTCAAGAATGCCGGCGCCACTTACCAACGAGCCATGAATATGATATTCCACGACTTAATCGGTACAATCGTCGAAGTTTATATCGATGATGTGGTCGTAAAATCTAAACGCCGTCAAACGCACCTGGACGATCTGTGGCGAGCGTTCCTTCGCATGCGCCAGAACAACCTCAAAATGAACCCGGCCAAATATGCTTTTGGTGTTTCGACCGGTAATTTCCTAGGATTTTTGGTACACCACCGCGGCATCGAGGTCGACGAAAATAAAGCCCGCGCCATCCTTAGCGCCCCACCTCCGACGACAAAGAAACAGCTCCAGTCGTTACTCGGACAGATAAATTTCCTCCGTCGTTTCATCGCCAATTCGGCCGGTAAGATGAAGGCATTCTCTACGCTCCTAAAACTTAAGGATACCGACAAATTTGAATGGCGCGAAGAGCATCAAACTGCATTTACGCAAATCAAGGTGGCCCTTTCCACCCCACCCGTGCTAGTTCCACCCTGTCGCAACAAACCCCTTAAATTATACATTTCGGCAACTGCTGAATCCATTGGTTGTCTCCTCGCGCAAGATAACAATGTAGGGCGTGAGCAAGCGATCTTTTATCTTAGCCGAAATCTGAATCCACCAGAGGTCAATTACTCCCCTGTCGAAAAACTTTGTTTAGCTTTGTTTTTTGCCGCATCCAAGCTTCGGCATTACATGCTCCCATCAGTCACGCAGGTCATCGCCCAAACGGATGTAATTCGATACATGCTCACTCGGCCCATTGTCAAAGGCCGAATAGGGAAATGGACGCTCGCTTTATCTGAGTTCAGCTTTCAGTATGTACCCCAAAAGGCCGTCAAGGGGCAAGCTCTCGCCGATTTCTTGGCCCAACACCCTTCCCCTTATAGTTCTGAGGGAGGCGACGTTGACATCGGTTTAGTCACCACACGCGATAGCCATTGGACTATGCATTTTGATGGTTCCAGTACCTCGACCTCGGCGGGTATCGGTATCGCTATTCAGTCACTTGACCACTGCCGATGGTATTTATCTCTCAAGTTAGATTTCAGCTGTACCAATAATCAGGCCGAATATGAAGCCCTCATTATCGGTCTCCATGTTGTACACGATCTGCGGGCCCCCCGCGTTCTCGTCCTTGGTGATTCCGAACTTGTGATTAACCAACTGAACGGCGTGTTTCGTTGCATGAGTTGTACTTTAGCTCCCTATCACATGGTCACTACCTACCTGGCCGAGTCGTTCGAATGGATTACATTTGAACACATTTCACGTAGCCAGAACACAAACGCCGACGAACTCGCCCAGATCGCCTCCGGAGCACAACTCACGGGGGGCAAACTAGGTCGAATTGTGGGAATTGTAACCACGGGTCAAAGCTCGTACCCCGCCTTGATCAATTAGCAAACTTTCCAGTGCGCACATGTAATACGTACAAGGGTAATGTCTCTCCCATCCCTACTAGAACGAGGAGATCCCGTAGAAGTATGTGCCGTCGAAGTAGAACCAGATGATTGGAGAAGGACGATGTTACGATACCTCGATAACCCCAATGGGAAACACGACTGGAGAACGAAGGTGCTCGCCACGAATTACGTGTCGTATCAAAATGAATTATATCGCAAGGGCGAGGACGGGTTACTACTATTGTGCCTCGACCCACATAAAGCTGCCCAAGCAATGGCCGAGGTACATGAAGGAATTTGTGGGGCACACCAGTCCGGACGAAAGATGAGCTGGTTGCTCCGACGACACGGTTATTTTTGGCCCAATATATTAAAGGATTGCATCGAATATGCACGGAGATGCGTACCATGCCAAATTCATGGACCCGTGCAGAGAGCCCCGGCCGAATTACTACACTCGGTTACTAAACCATGGGCGTTCAGGGGTTGGGCAATGGACGTAATTGGCAAGATCACGCCGTCATCGGGGGCAGCGAAACACGCGTGGATAATTGTAGCAACTGACTATTTCACTAAGTGGGTCGAGGCAAGATCATACGCCGAATTAATTGCTAAAGAGGTATGCAAATTCGTAGAGGAGAATATTGTGACCAGATTCGGCGTGCCAGAAACGATCATAACTGATAATGGCACTATATTCACGGCCGATAGGTTTAAGGATTACGCGGCAGGTTTGAATATCCGACTCGAGCAATCTACGCCGTACTACCCACAGGCAAACGGGCAGGCCGAGGCAAGCAATAAAGTGTTGATCGGCATCCTTGAAAAAATGGTAAAAGAGAAACCCGGGTTGTGGCATTTGAAGTTAAATGAAGCATTATGGGCATACCGAACTTCACCCCGGTCGGCCACTGGAACCACTCCTTACGCGTTAACTTATGGACACGACGCTATGTTATCAGTCGAATTGAGTATAAGCTCGTTACGAGTAATCGAGCAGAGTAATTTGTTCAGTATTGAATATAGTCAAGCGATGCGACAAGAATTAGAAGACTTAGAAGAAAGTCGAATCGACGCGGGTAACTTATTGATTGCACAAAAGAAAATTGCCGAGCGAGCGTATAACCTGTTGGAAATGTGCCCTAAAACCAATCATATGATGATACTTTATGGACATTTCACATGTTAAACTAATCTAGTTTAATGTAAAGGGCAAAGATTATTGTTTGAGCCGTCTCATATAAATGTTATATGCTTAAACGATAAGTCCAAGGAATATGTGATTGGAAGAATGCGATCTAAAGAAGTTAGATTCATGAGACCATTCTTTCGTTGACACATCCTAAACGTTCCTGATCATAGGATTGTCAATTGGGCATTGACAGTCCGTTAAGATCAGTACGTGCTATGTCTTCTCTCAGGGAGAGTGACTAGTCTCGAGTCATTGGTGTGTGCGACATCAAGACAAGTACGTAGGTGCTCAATAGAGAATGAGTTCACTGAACACGATCAACGAAGAGTTCTCATATTCATGTCACATGAGAACTCATGGTTGGGATAATGCAAATTAGTCTTTTGACCTGAGGCATCACAGTTGCCTTGTGGTTAGGTCCTTAATCTTTGATTATGTCAAAGTCACTCCATCAGGAGGGTGTCCACGGCATCGTTGGGGTTAAGCCACTTAGCCATGGAGACAAGTGAATGCGCAACAAGGGATCTCTAACCTTCAAACTGTTTGAGGGAGAATACTCTATGATATGATTTAGAATCTCTGGCCAGAGTATGAATGAGATTTAGGAATGTGTTCCAAATCACATTCAAGGTAATCATATAAGCACAAGACTCACATTGGATAGTAGACATGAATAAACTATCAAACCAAACAATGTGGTCAAGAGTATTGTATTAGAGAAAGACCGTATTGCATTTGTAATCCTAAAACTGAATAGGTTCTCCACCTCTTCTGATTAGCTTGGGTAACCATGACATGCTGCTAGGCGTCAACCATGGTTTGTGGAAGCCCTAAAAGTGTATTATCACTAACGGGAGAATTGAAAGTAAGTTTCAATTCACAATCGATTAGAAAGAGTTTTAATCGCCCACTGCCTCGCTAAAAGGAACCTAATGGATCGTACACCGTGTAAGGTAGAGATTGAAGATTCAACGGAGATGAGTAAGAATAATTAAATGGTTTAATTATTTATGGCAAGGATTAATTAATATGATTATTAATCAAACGAATAAGTTCGTTAAAAGACCTCGGGATAGTTTTGGACCTTAAGGCCCAATGGGCTTCGAACGTCAAGTCCATTGACTTAAGTTGTGTGACAACTTAATGAATAATGATTCACAAAGGCCCAAATAGCCCAATAAATCCCATGTTAAAGAAGGAGTGGTTTTGGACTTATTTACAAGTTTGCCACTCAAATGAATTAAGGAATAAGTATGACTTTATAGCCAAAATTCATTAAGGGTTGTTTTTGGGGAAAGGATGAGAAGACAAGCTCTCCTTTCTCTCTAAAATTTCAGCCACCTTGGAGGGATCATCTAGCAATCAAACTCCTCCAAGGTCACTCATTTCTTCTACAATATGCCTTGGTGTGGAGACTTAGAGGTTTTCAATTTTGGGAACTTGGAGAAACCTTTTCATCCATCCAAATCCATGGATCTAAGATGCAAGGAATGAAGGCCCTCTCTTTGGGTGATTAGCCTTTGCTTATGCAAAGAGGAATCTACAAAGGTATTGATTTCTCAACTCACTTTGTTTTGAGTTGAGTCTTGGTTCACCTATCTACTAGGCTTTGAAGTTCATGGGTTAAGTTTTGTTTTTTAGTGCATATAAACATGATTCCGCCTTTTAATTGTTAATTGCATGTTGTTGATGTTGCTCAAATGAACTTGTTTTTCACAAATTTTCCTTCAAGTGGTATCAAGAGCCTAAGTCTAGTAGTTGGTGAATCCTTTTGGGTTTTGTAGTTCATAGTTTGTGATTTGAATGTTGTAATTGTTACAAGCTTTATTCTTGCTTTTTTGAATGTAAATTTTGTTAGAAAATTTGCCATCTCAAATGTTGTAGATGTAGTTCATATGAGCATGAATTTTGGAGCTAAATTTTGGTGCCATGTTTTTGGGGAAATTCGGCCAAATCCAAAGGGTGGATTTTTGGGTTCTTGTTTGACTTGTTAAAAGTGTTTTAAAGTGACTTTTGGAACCCCTATGTACCCTAGTATGGTTGTATGTTATTTCCCTTAAGTTTGAGTGGTTTTGGTATGTTTTTGGGTGAAGAATGTTCATGGAGCTCTTATGGGTTTTCATGGATGTTCTTCATTGTTCTTGATATGTTCTTGCCAAGAACAAAAGGTTTGGTGTTTTGATTCAAAGTTTTGATTTATTTCATAAAGTTTTTGTTTTGAAATATTTCTTATGTTTAAATATATTAGATATTTATTTTGAAAAATTAAAGAAATTTTAGTGGGTGGGTGTGTAATGATTTATTCCATTTCACCCACCCCACTTACAAAAACTTTGAAATTTTTTTTATTACTTTGCTTCAAAACCAGCCACCCTACTCAATTAGGGTCCTTGTGGGGCTTTTATGCAATTACATAAAGTTTTGATACTTTTGTGTATTTGTACTTTGACCCAAAAGTTTACGTTTTTACGTAAAGGTCCAAAATCACTAAAAGGACAAATTGTTTTGCTCCTTTAATGAAGTTTTAGCTTTTGTGGAAATTTTTGGGTTCTAGTTGTAATTACATGAAGTAGTGGACTTTTGTGTTTTTTACAAAGTGACCCCAAAAGTTTAAGTTTTTGCAAAATGGCCCAAATTAGGTAGAGAACAAAATTGTTTTGTCTCTTTAAATGAGAATTGGATTTTCATTTCATTTAGCTCCATTTAAATCAATTCTATGGATACAAAAACCAAATGAAAATGTTGCATTCAAGTTTAATTAGTTAAAGCGTTAATTAATTAAAGAAAGGGTGATTATGAACCTAAGCCTACTATAATTGAGCTATGTGAAAGGCCGTTTCAAATTTGTTTGAACCATGGGAATGTGTAGATTAAATTTTGGTTGTAATTTGATATGATCAATTGTTGTAAAAGAGCATAAGCTCTTCTTTACTTTAAAGTAATTTGATTTGATCAATTGTTGTAAAAGAGCATAAGCTCTTATTTACTTTGAAGTACTCATTTCTTGTTTTATTCGATATGCATGAAATTGGAGTAGTTGGGTCCAACGCCCAATAAGACAACACGCCTTAATGTGATTAAACGCGTAACTAAAATCAATCACCATCCCTAGACCGAGATTCAACACTAGGCTCGTGTTGAATCGAATCAAAGGTTCATAGTCATCCTAAGGCCCTAAGGCAACTATATAGTCCATCAATGAATGCAAATCTTATGTTAGTAGTACCATATAGTCTTGCTTTAAAAACCGTTTTAAAAGCATAGTGGGAGTATTATATACTACTAAATCAATCATATGGACCAATAGTTGTAATAGGACCAAAATGTTTTAATTGGATTAAAATGTATGTTTATATGTGATGAGACCTAAAACCCTCAACAAACCATTATTAAGTTGATAAACGAGAGATGTTTTGAACATTTCTTCGTAGGCCTTCCACCGTGGTGGGCTCCAATCGTTTGTGACTCATGCACCGGCTTCACCCTATAATGGGGAAGTACAAAGTATGTGCTTACATCTAGGAGGAGTCCATAAACATATGATGAGGTGAGTGTAGACAACGAGTATGACCAACATGATATAATTCTGAGGTTGTGCTTGAACCTCTACATAAACTAAGCATGGTGGGAATAACTTAACTAAGTGCAATGGTGCCAACATGATATAATTCTGAGGCATTCATTCTCTAGAGGCCAAACTAGATGGGTAATTACAAGAGTTGTAAATGACTAAAGTGTTATTCTCTCATCATTATTTTTGCTAACCAACATGATATAATTCTGAGGTGGGCTTGGTAATGGTGAGTCTCCCATGCCTCGCTAAGAGTTCAATATAACTCTCGAATTCCGATGAGGGATATGGAATTTGCCAAAAATAGTGGGTGGTGCTATTTGATTTAAAGACCCGAATCAAATGGCTTAAAATCAATCAATTTATATTCGTTATGTAATTGTTTACCAATATATTTGCAAACACTATCCAAAACTTGACAAAGAAAAGCCGAATGCTTTAATTTCCGGACTTAGTTCTACAATCCCATAGATTGTCTTTAATGGCTTGTAGATGTAACTAAGTAGTCTCATCCTCACAATCTTCCTATTAATAATGTATCATTGGAAGAATATGTTAGATATGTCTATCATAAAGAGGACAACACTTTTAATGTCATAATTCTTCAAATACAAATTGTTGTATGAAGAAATAAGAGTTGCTTTGAACAACCCTTAATCAATGCAAACATTAGTGCTTGTTTCTTTGTTACATAAACAAGGAACTTTTGAAGTAAGCATAAGGGCATGGACACTTTATGTGCCATGATTCTTCACTTACAAATTGTTGTATGAAGAAATGAGAGTTGCCTTGAACAACTCTTGAAAGTTTGTAATTGTGTTTAGAACATAATGGTTGGTTGACAAAAATAGTCCATCAACATGGACTTATAATGATTTTGAATCATTGAGTGTTGAAGTGTTAAACCACTTAACGAGACGGAAACTAGGCAATGACTTCACCTTTGTGTCCCTATCCTAATGGTTCACTAAGTTTATTGTAAACTATATAATGAACGATAACCACACGCTCTCCAAATTGTTTGATGTGTATAACACAATTGAAATAAGTTTCAAAAGAGATAGTGGGAGTTTAGGGACCATGACTATTGTAGTCAAAGGAGAAGTCAAATGAAGAAGGCAAGATAACTCCAAGGGAACAAACTTTCTTTATGAAAGGATGGACATTGGAAGGGGTATTTGCAAGAAATGTCTTGCAAGTGTCAAGAACACATCTTTCGAAGGTGTTGTAATATGTTCTTGAAATAGTTCAAAACAGTTGGTTCTTCTACTTGAATGCTTGATTCCGTATTAGTAACTATGTTTTACAATTGTTGTAAAAGTGTGCTAATAAAAAGTAGAAGATTAATGAGAGAAGAGAAAGTACTTCACATTCGGAAAGTGAATAAAATATAGATCTCTGCGAAAATGGATTGTACTTACTTCCTCATATGAACTACCAAAGAAATTGGAAAATACTAAAGATTGTCTTTACATTCCAATTTTAAGGAACTTAAATCCGTCACTATAGTAGAGATGGATAAATGTTTTGTTTGACAAAACATTGTTCCTTATTAATCAATAATTAGATTATTGTAATTTAATTGGTTGTCTCTATAGTAGAGATGATGTGGTAGTTTAACTGTTTAGAATACGATGATGCTTAAAACCCAAAAGGTTGCAAGGTAGTGACTAATCCCAACTGAGTTGTGATACCTCTAAAACATAAGTTACGAGTTGGTCATAGATGGATGCTTTGGATCGTTAGATCCGGATCCAATACCTTCTTGTTAAAATTGTATAGAGGCGAAATGTTCGAATCTTTATTCTTTTGGAAAGAAGAAAGAATCACAAAGTTGTTGAGGTTAATTCACTTAGATGTTAGTGGCACTTGTCCACAACATAATACTACTCATGTTGTATGACATTCACCGAAGATCACTCTCGGTTGGACTATAGTTTATTTTGAATAAACACAAGTCCGAATACTTTGCAAAAGGTTTCAAAGAATTCAAGAAATGTAAGTAGATGAGTAAGACGTCTAAAGTATTTACCTCCTTAGATTTGATCCAAGGAAAAAGTAACACATTAGATTAATTTCCTTGAAAGATATCAAGGAAGGTAGCATAGTAAGATAATGAATTTCTCTATTAGGAGAAGAATGAACATGAATAAGATTTAGTTCGTTGGACATTATCAATTACCCATATATATATGATATATACTTCTAAGACAACCTAGTTCCTATACCACAAGCTCCAAGGTAGTCCAGAAGGATTTATAAACCGTCTCAGTTAAATGGTTTGAACTTTATGACTATGTCATAGAGTTACACCTCTTAATTCGAAAGAAATAAGAATGAAAATCCTTATGACTACACTTAGTGGGAGCTATAAGCATCTTATGAGAAAAAGGATCAAATCGTTTGATTTCTCATAAAGATGTAAATGAATCTTTTGTTTACTAGGTTTACAAAAGATTAGTGGGAGTTAATCATATTCCTAAATTTGAATATATATACATGATATATATTAATTTTGAAATTGAAAGGAATTCTTCATCGTTAAAGTTATGACTTTAAACATTCTATAATGATAGAATGTATATGGGAGATATAGTCTATGGGATGGAAATCTATAATGATATATTTCAAGATATAATTGGATTATATCAATCCCTAAAATAGACAAGAGATGCTAGGAAGTTTCTCATATGATGATAAACTTCAATTAGAATGACAATTCTAGTGAGACTAGGAAGTTGTTCTTCTCAAAGGGAATGTACCCTTTGACTCCCAAAGAAATAATGCGTAAATAGAATCCTTTATGCATACGCAGAAAGGTGATTTATGTATTTCATATTGTATGAAAACATTGATATAAGTTGTACCTAGAACGGTACAAGATGATATCAGTGCAAGCCCAGGATCAGAACCATGGCAACTGTCAAGTGAATCATTAGGTATTTAAGAAATACTAAGGATGGATTCCTCAAGAATGAGGAAGAATTAGAGTAACGTAATGGAAGCGTAAATGTATTAGATTATGAATCTAATCCATCATAGAATATCTCTTCATTATGAATGAAGTGATAATGAGATATCTCTTTATTATGACTAAAGAGATATTTGGGTGGAAACGTTAAAAGTAATGACTTTAATGTGTTCCATCATGTATGCAAAATATATTGCCATATAGAAGCTTACAACATTGTTGTTTGGATGGGAAAGTTCATTTATGAACTCTCCATTCGGTTCCAACCAGAAAGTGTATGACACTAATGGGGCGATTGATAGGAGCATATTCATGCGACTTAAATGGCTCGTTCTCGTGCATTTACGTTATGTTTCTCTCGTTATTTTAGTCCTTTATGCTTCTTTTGTGTGTTTTCAGGTTCTAAGGGTCTAGGGAGCAAGAAAGTGCATTTTGAGGCCATTTGGAGCATTTTTGGGCATGGATTGGATAGCTTATCCATGAAGCCAAGAGGATGGACGAATTTGAAGGCCTTGTATGCACTTGAAGACACAAAACAATGGCCCTAACCCAATCACATTCACCTTGCCTTGGGCTTAACACAAACACCATTCCTTGCCATGCAAGGGGGAGCAATTTGGGTCCATTTCATGTACTTAAACTCTAGCCCAATCCACATTCACTTCAAAGCCATGCAAAACCTTTCAAAACCCTTTAATCATTCCCCTTTAAATTATGATTTTATTTCCTAACCCTACATGCATTATTTATTAGCATCTTCACATGCATTCACACACCATCTTCCCTTTTACAAAACACATTGCCGTGCCTTCCCTTCACAATTTCAGCTTTCCTCCTTTTAATTCCACATGCATTCACTTCATCATTACACCACCACTCATTCTTTAAATCCACATGCACATTCAATCATTCATTCAAGCCCCCTTGTGCCATGTTTCACCCTTTGTTCCCACCTATCACATGCATCATCATCAAACAAACTCTAATTGCCGTGGGTTCCCTTTGCTCCCCTTGTGCAATTCCAGTTTTCACATGTGTCCTAGCTGTTTTTCCATCATTCCTCCACACTTAAGCTTAAACAAACAGCCATATGTTCCCTCCACTACCCCTATAAATACCCTAGCATTCATTCATTCACTCCCCATTCAATTCATATCTCATATTTCCATTCACAACACTTCACACAACACAAATACACATCCATTGCCGCAATTCCCCTTCCATTTTCTGTGCAGTTTTTCTCCTTCATTGCAGCCACTATCCAACCACTTCCCATCCCTCCAAAACACTTCACATAATCCCCAAAGCTCACCTTAGACCTTGTGCTACAACAACGAGGAAGAAAAGAGTGCCTAAACGTTCATACAATTCAAGTTTGAGTTGTTGGAATGTTTAGGTGTTTCTTTGATTTCAAAGTTTAAATTTAATTCTCTTTGTTTTGTACGTATAAGAATGGAAGAGAAGAGTGCCTAAACGTTCATACAATTCACGTTTGAGTTGTTGGAATGTTTAGGTGTTTCTTTGATTTCAAAGTTATGAGGAACTAAACCCCCTTTAGCTAGGGGGTGATTCAAAATACATGTTTATGCTTGCAATATGAATTGATTACTTTTGGTTGGAATTTCATAAGTTGTGGATTCAATTTGTTTAACCGTTTGAATGAATATGATGCTAGAATATAAGTGAGTTTCACCTATTAGTTACGAACTTATATTCACAAGTAGTGGAGGTTGCTTATAAACAATCGCGTTAAACGAATTCTTGGCATAAGTTTCATGCGTATTCCATAGTAACGAATGCCTCGTCAATGTTTATGATTTCCGTTGAACTTAATGATCTTTGTTGAATGTCTCTATCATGCGTATTCCATAGTTAGGGACTTTGATTAAGAATAAATTGGTTGTAATGCGTATTCCATTCAATCCAACGAATCTAGGGAAATCTGAAAGTTAATGTAAGCGGACCTAATTAACTTGGAGCATTGAGTTTCATAATTTATCGAAAGACCAACCGAAAATCAATCTTGTATGCAAGTGTAACATGTGTGGAGAAAAACCCCTTAGCTATTCCATCATCCATATTTTTCATCACATTCATATTTACATTTTGCCTTTAATTATATTCTGTCCATTTAATTTAATATCGTCCAACCACAATTCCCCCCCCCTATTTTGTTAAGTCTTAATCATTCGTATTTGTTTTATTTTTGTATCTTTAAGCTTTTGGAGTCATAAACACTTGCAAATTCGTCTAAATCAAGTTCTAGCTTCTATTTGAGTCAATTTGATTGTTTTAGACAATTTGAGTTTTTCAAAGCCATTCTGAGTCATAGTAGTCTTGTTAAGAGTATTTTAATTTAGTTTTTATGTTTTTAAGTCAATTTAGAAGGTTTTAGCAAGCCCTCCTAATCCCCGGTCTAGAACGATCCCTCACTTATCCATTCTACTACAATTGTCAAACGAGGGTTTAATTTGAGTGTCAAGTAAATCTCGCATCAGCGATAGCTCAAGCCAGGGAATCAAGGTCTCATCATGGTCCGAACTCAAATGAGAGACTGACCCACATGATTGAGAATCATGTATAATGGTGACGTCGTTATTCTCAAGGTTGCTTCTATGGATAACATATAGATATCCATTGTCTAGGCCTACTACTCAGCCATTTATGAAATGACTACAGAAGAGGTATCATCACTGATGACTAAGCTGATTGGCTCTAGTGCAAGTGGGAGATTGTTGGAAATGTGCCCTAAAACCAATCATATGATGATACTTTATGGACATTTCACATGTTAAACTAATCTAGTTTAATGTAAAGGGCAAAGATTATTGTTTGAGCCGTCTCATATAAATGTTATATGCTTAAACGATAAGTCCAAGGAATATGTGATTGGAAGAATGCGATCTAAAGAAGTTAGATTCATGAGACCATTCTTTCGTTGACACATCCTAAACGTTCCTGATCATAGGATTGTCAATTGGGCATTGACAGTCCGTTAAGATCAGTACGTGCTATGTCTTCTCTCAGGGAGAGTGACTAGTCTCGAGTCATTGGTGTGTGTGACATCAAGACAAGTACGTAGGTGCTCAATAGAGAATGAGTTCACTGAACACGATCAACGAAGAGTTCTCATATTCATGTCACATGAGAACTCATGGTTGGGATAATGCAAATTAGTCTTTTGACCTGAGGCATCACAGTTGCCTTGTGGTTAGGTCCTTAATCTTTGATTATGTCAAAGTCACTCCATCAGGAGGGTGTCCACGGCATCGTTGGGGTTAAGCCACTTAGCCATGGAGACAAGTGAATGCGCAACAAGGAATCTCTAACCTTCAAACTGTTTGAGGGAGAATACTCTATGATATGATTTAGAATCTCTGGCCAGAGTATGAATGAGATTTAGGAATGTGTTCCAAATCACATTCAAGGTAATCATATAAGCACAAGACTCACATTGGATAGTAGACATGAATAAACTATCAAACCAAACAATGTGGTCAAGAGTATTGTATTAGAGAAAGACCGTATTGCATTTGTAATCCTAAAACTGAATAGGTTCTCCACCTCTTCTGATTAGCTTGGGTAACCATGACATGCTGCTAGGCGTCAACCATGGTTTGTGGAAGCCCTAAAAGTGTATTATCACTAACGGGAGAATTGAAAGTAAGTTTCAATTCACAATCGATTAGAAAGAGTTTTAATCGCCCACTGCCTCGCTAAAAGGAACCTAATGGATCGTACACCGTGTAAGGTAGAGATTGAAGATTCAACGGAGATGAGTAAGAATAATTAAATGGTTTAATTATTTATGGCAAGGATTAATTAATATGATTATTAATCAAACGAATAAGTTCGTTAAAAGACCTCGGGATAGTTTTGGACCTTAAGGCCCAATGGGCTTCGAACGTCAAGTCCATTGACTTAAGTTGTGTGACAACTTAATGAATAATGATTCACAAAGGCCCAAATAGCCCAATAAATCCCATGTTAAAGAAGGAGTGGTTTTGGACTTATTTACAAGTTTGCCACTCAAATGAATTAAGGAATAAGTATGACTTTATAGCCAAAATTCATTAAGGGTTGTTTTTGGGGAAAGGATGAGAAGACAAGCTCTCCTTTCTCTCTAAAATTTCAGCCACCTTGGAGGGATCATCTAGCAATCAAACTCCTCCAAGGTCACTCATTTCTTTTACAATATGCCTTGGTGTGGAGACTTAGAGGTTTTCAATTTTGGGAACTTGGAGAAACCTTTTCATCCATCCAAATCCATGGATCTAAGATGCAAGGAATGAAGGCCCTCTCTTTGGGTGATTAGCCTTTGCTTATGCAAAGAGGAATCTACAAAGGTATTGATTTCTCAACTCACTTTGTTTTGAGTTGAGTCTTGGTTCACCTATCTACTAGGCTTTGAAGTTCATGGGTTAAGTTTTGTTTTTTAGTGCATATAAACATGATTCCGCCTTTTAATTGTTAATTGCATGTTGTTGATGTTGCTCAAATGAACTTGTTTTTCACAAATTTTCCTTCATAACCAGCCTGTAAGACAAAAAACGTTCGGCGAAGGAGAATTGGTTTGGCAAACTGTGTTGCCTGTTGGGATTAAAGACCCCAGATTTGGTAAGTGGTCGCCGAATTGGGAAGGGCCATTCATCGTTCACAAAGTCCTCGGCAAGGGAACATATCATCTAAGAGATCGGACGGGTTCAGTTCACAAATTGCCGATTAATGGAAAATTTTTAAAGAAGTACTATCCAATTACATGGGAAATGCAAGAGTAAGACCATTGTATTGATATCAAGACGACCATTGTATTGATAGCAAAAAGACCATTGTATTGATGTCAAAAGAATCATTACAAGAAGAACAAATACAAATATAATGATAGATTCCTAAGGGGTCGAGGGGAGGAAAGTCTCGAGGGCAGCTTTTAGCTCCAGCCACTTCGCTTCGCTCAAAATAATCTCAGCCTGCCTTGTCTTCTTGTTGCACTGCAGTTGCTGGATACGCCATGCGCTGGCAGCGAAGGCCGTCAGCCGAGCCTTGTTGGCCTCAAAGTCCTTCTCAAGTTCGGAAGCAGCAGCCGACCTTTACCGTTGAAGGTCAGAAATTTGACGTTGGAGGTCAGAGATCTGACGATCAAACTCGGTCAACTTTGCTTTCTTCGCCTTGATTGCCTCTATCTCTACTCGGCCAGCCTCATGCGCGACCTTGGCCACCTTCAAGTTGTCCTCGGCTTGTAAGGCTCGCTCGAAGATAAGAAAGTGTTGCCGAGTCCGCTCCAGGAGATCGGTGAGGAAAGAGATACCCTCCGGGCTCAGGTGACCACCGCTGGCGAGGTCATTGAGACACTCTCCAACAGAGTCAAGGCCCTTGCATCGGAGAGCTTGGGAGGCATTAAGAGACAGGACTTCGTGCAGCTTCACGAAGACTTCGGCCTCGGGCACGGCGCCCGCTGGTTTAGCGGGAGCAGCAGAAGAACCGGCCTCACCGGTCGTGCTCTGAAGAAGAGCGTCGAGCTCCACTTGCCACGATGGCTGCACATGAAAGGAAAACTTTGTGAAGGAAAGAAAGACATCGTGATACAGTGCATGACAAAAAAGGGTTTGTTTTAGACCTGTCGATAGGAGACTTCGGCCATGCCCTCTAGGTCATTGCTCGAACCCAGAGAACTTAATGGCCGAGCCCAGTGCCTTAGACCGTTTTGCAATTCACGCGGCCGATGGAGGTCATCTACATTTGATGGCCACGACGGTGGCCAAGAAATATAGACAACGCCCCTCGGCGCATAAAATTGCCGGTGAAATGAACGTTCGGGCACCTGACATTTAATAGTCTTTTAAAAACATATGTCACGAAAAAATCAACACAAAAGAAACAAGACTTACAAAGGCCGAAGAGACTTCCTGCGGAGGAATGGGAGGGTCTTCATCCTGCGGGTGGATCGGCGTTTCGACCGTGGCCTCAGGATCGGCCATAGGTCTCTTGCCGCGATCCGCCGCAGGACACGGTCGAGCGGTCGCCTCGACGACCGGAGGAGGATGGACGGGAGGAGAGTTGACTGGTCGACGACGGCGTTCCAGCGGGACTTCGTCGCTCTCGCTCTCGACATCCTGAACAAAAAGAAAAACATTTTGCATTACGACTAAGAAACCCAAAGAGAAAAGAGTGGAAGTAGAGTTATACCTCCAGAATGACCGTTGGAGTCGAGGGTGCTTCGACAGGTACAGCCGACTTCCTCACTGCAGGCGCCACGACCGGCTCCGAGGCTGGAGCTGGTGCGGCGATGGGATCGGCCGTGGTCTCAGGAAGAGTGGCTGGAGGAATCGGGGTTGGAGATGCCGGGACAGCCGGCACCGAAGGAGAGCCGGCAGGAGCAGGCGTCACAGTAGTATCACTGGGGACGACATGAATCTCCCGGTCGCCCTTCTTCGCTAATTTCTAGACGTGTTTAGAACGGCGATAGGCGTCATCCTCCGGCTCGGCCCTTCGGTGGGGGCGTTTGGCAGAGACCGACCGCTCGGTGACGAGGGTCCTCTTCGTCCCACCAGTCCCCAAAAGTGTCGGTGCCCAAGGATTCCGGAATGGTTGGCCGAAGACGGAACTTCTTGCACCGATCCTGAAACTCTTGCTCCGTCGTCCGGCACTCCCTCTCGGAAGAACCAGAAAGGCGTCCCCGGCTCAGGAGGGAACGAGAGACGATCAGGGGTACGGGGCAACCTTGGAGGTAGCCGAGCTGCCGGGCAACAAAGTGGGGATGGTAGACCTCCCAACTGGCTCGGCGGGCATCGCAACCAAGGGGAAGGCCGCAAACCAGTACGATTGACCCCTAGGACTGCCGGAGGCCCGCATCCTCGGCCTCGGCCTAAGCTGCCGTCGGGAGCCCGATCGAAGCAGGGTACTCCTGGCGCCGGCACACCAGGAACTCGTCGTCCGAAAGAACGTTGAGACTGAAAAAGTGCTTAAGGACCTCGTCAGCCCGGTGAGGAAGAGCCGGTCGAGAGGCCAGTTGGGGGCCGAGGGCGGCCGAGCGCTAGACAGCGGGGACCTCAGGCCGAAGAGTGGAGAAATAGACCTGCAGCCAGAGTTGGAAAACCTAGAGGGGCCCGTTCTGGTACGGGTCAATCTTGTTGATGGTCGTCTCGGCCAAGCAACGAAAGAGGTTGGCAAGAATAGCCGGGCTGAGCGCCAGAGAGTGACCACTAGCCAGGGCCTGGGCCATCGGCATATTCTCGACCAAGCACTTGTTCGACCTGGTACAACAAATAAATTTGTTGTACCAATAGAAGAGGAAGGCTTCATGTTCTCCCTTCCTGAGACTCTCCTCGCCTCGGCCGGCAAAGTGGAGAATCAGAGTATTATAGTTGAAGAAGTTCTTATGAAGCTTCTGAACTTCTTCTCTTGAAGGCTCTCGATCACCTCGGCTGAGCGTTTCGACAGCCCGCTCGTCGAAAAGCGCCTTCAGGTCAAGGAGGGAGGGGCATCCAGAAAAAGCGGCGTCGATTGGGAGGCCGGATGGTGGAGTCCCAAGAATAGCCGAGATGTCGAGGATTGTAGGGCCGAGAGGGCCGAATGGAAGGACCATGGTGTTGGTGGCCGAACACCATAGAGTCAAGGCCGCCATAAGCAGCTCCTTGTCCATGGTAATCTCCATGGTCGAGAGCAGGATGGCATCATAGATACCAAGGGCTTTCCACTCCTCGCCGAAGAATGATCTCATTCGATCCACCCAGGCGACCCAGGCTGTGGTGGTCGAGGGCCAAGCTCCTTGAGGCCGGGCCAAGCTCCTTGAGGCCGAGCCAAGCACCATTTCGACCAGTCGAACCCTTGAAGCAGGGGTGTTAGGCACTGCTCCTTGAGAAGATTGGTGATGCACGACGGCATTGCATCCTTGAAGAGGGGGCCCAGAATCTGAAAAGTGGTGGCCATGTCATTCTCGAAGCGTAGTGTTTTGATCGCGTTCCGATCGATGAAATCTTTGCATTTGTTGATCTCGTCAGAGAGCTTCGAAATAAAGGAGGCCATTGATAGAGATGAGAGGAGATGGTTTGGAAGAAGGAGAAATTGCAGAAGGAAGAACTGGAAGGTTTTTGCTTGAACGAACAGGAATGATGAAATTAGGATTTTGGAATTTCTGAAAGCGTAAGATGCGAATGACAGAAGTATGGGTATTTATAGGCTTTTCAGAATGAAGATCAAACGTCTGGAACTCGAAAAGTAGTGGAATTCGAAAAGCACTGGTTCAAATTGGGGGGAAATTTAACCGGGAAAGGTTCCAATCATTTCAGATATTTTGGGAACCTGCGAAGATGGTTTCGAGGAGTCAAAAATCCAGGACGCACGAATGCGTGCGGCGCCAGTTTTAATGCATTAATGAGGATAAGACGTTTCAGTTAGTGCACGGTTTCGAGGCCCATGATTGAAAGCTTTTAAGAGCGGCGGAGAATCGACACGTGGCCACGCGTTGGGGGCAACGAGGAAAGTGCAATCATGTCTCATAAATGTGCTGGAATAATGGTCATTAAGGAAGTAAAACCCAATAAGCAATAAACGTTTTCGCTTCTTCAAGGCCGAGGCCCGACCAAGAGTTAACAGTCGGCGACCTCAGAAGCGAAGGGGCAATGTTTGGGCCCAAAATACTATTGTTGGGCCAAGCAGCAGGATGTGCTCGGCCCAAGGTGATGACAAATACTATGGGCCGAATAATAAATCCTGGGCCAGATGGCAGGGTCGGCCAAATCCTATCCTAAGTAGTCCAGATGAATAGAAAAGGTCGAGGAAATCCTGGTGCAACCAGGATTCTCGACCGGCAAGGAATGGAGTCTCGAAAAGAAGGAAAATTCAGAATCCCAGTGCGAGTAGGTTTGTTCGAGTTAGAGTCGAAATAGGACAAGGACTCCCAATCCAAATCAGAATTGGTTTCAAGGAATGGGGTACTATAAATACAAGAAATCATGCAACAGAAAGCCCCCTTCAAATCAGCATACAATTGCCCTGCGCAAAACCTCTCAAACACCTTGAGATTTTTCCCTTTCTTTTCCTCCCGACACACCTTCAGTTTGGACAAACAGCACTGTGGAAGCACCCGGCGTGCACTTTCAGTTTGGATAAACAGCACTGCTGCCGTAGAATCAGCCGACCGAGAAGCACCTTCAGTTTGGATAAACAGCACTACGTCGAGGTCGACCGGTTATCTATCTAAGTCTCGGTCGAGAAGGGTTTTCGAACCTTTGTTGGCAGAGGTCACCTTACTAGCCTTCTCGGCATAGTTAGGTGTTACGAATTGCATTACTCGACGTACTGGACGCCGAGTGATTTTATGATTGGATGCTCGCAAGTAAGTTTCAGGGTTCGGCATTCCGACGGCCGAACTACGTTCACCATCAGGACATACATCACGTTTGAGTACCTGTGCCCATATAGTTTGGTCTCGATTCGACGTGCTTATACTCTTACGAATATAATCACAATGACAGAATCGGGCTCCGACGATTTGTGAACTCCGTAGAATTATTAGCCTTGTCTTCAGGCTGTAGAACCCAGAGACCGAGAGTGTTCCTTCCTCGGTCGCAATCGCAAGATAAAGAAGTCAACGACGCGCTCAAAGCTACATCAACAAATTTTACTCCTCGGCCAAGCTTGGCCGACGAGTTGGCACGCCCCACATTCGACCGAATGACGTAGTTAGCTTATTAGTTGCTCGGCCTGCGCGCCACGTAGGTTTTGTAATTTTTAGAGTCAACATTGTTGCGCCGCCCGAGGCCACAAGTGTGACACGTCGAGAAAATGAAATTTGTCTCGGCGGACAACCTCACAACTCAGCGATCCCGAATCAAACGGCGGGCATGTTCGTAGAAGGGATCGTGGAAGATTGCGACGACGATGGTGGGGAAGGTTCCGATCCACCAACTAGGACATTCCTTCGAAGACGACTGGATGAACAATATCGTCAGGTCGAGCAGTCGATTGGTCAAAAGATGAATGATTTGCTAGAAGCAATACGAAGTAATAACGATACACAGACCAGAATGCTTGAACTATTGGTTAGCAAAGCCTTCGAAGATGGCCAGGTCGGCCCACCTCGGCAGCTTTCGACGAATGTGCCAACACCAGCCGAGAGAGGGTCTGCCTGGCCGCAACCAATCACCTTAGAAAGAAGAGGTGGACCAGGAAGTAGATCCGAGGGACCAAGCTAGGGAGAAGAAGCCACTTCCGTGAACATGACCGAAGTCCAGAGAATGATTGATTCGGCCCTGAAGAAAGGGCCGAAGTTTCCAAAATTCATCCATCCATACCCGGCTTATGTAGAAAGGTTTGAATACCCACGAGGATTTAAGATCCCTGATTTCAGCCTTTTCGCCGGGGAATCGTCTTTATCCTCATTAGAACATGTGGCTCGGTTCACAACGCAGTGTGGAGACGTCAATAGCGACTTCTACAAATTACGGCTGTTTAACTTTTCACTGACAGGCTCAGCTTTCACCTGGTATATTAATCTTCCACCCAACTCCGTGCAGAGTTGGGAAGAGTTGGTCGAAAAGTTCCATGAACAATTCTATCGGCCAGGGATGGAGATGTCCGTATCATCGTTGGCCAGGATGGCTCAAGCATCCGACGAATCTCTAATGGAATACCTAACAAGGTTTAAGTTGGCCAGGAATTGGTGCCAAGTACCACTCCCCGAAGTGGAATTCGTCAGGATCGCCCTCAACGGATTAGACGTGGAGTACAAAAAGAAGTTCCTGGGGGCAAATATCCGAGATATGTACGAACTTGCTCAACACGTTGAACAATATGATTATCTGCTCCGAGAAGAAAAGATATCAAAGTCACCATCCCGGGGAACGTTGTATAAGAATCCCACGGTTAGCTATGCATCGGCCGAAAGTGAAGACCCTTAGTATGCTAGTGTGGATGGGGCCGAGATAGTAATAGACAAACCCTATGTTTGCAAGGCTTTGGCACAAGTGAGTTCCAAAGACACCAAAACCCGTTCGGCCACTGAGGAAATGAGTAAGTCATCGAAAGTATACACTTTTGATATCACCAAAGCTGATGCAATTTTCGATCAATTATTGGCAGCAAAAATCATCAAGCTTCGGCCGAGACATACTATCCCTAAGGCCGATGAATTAAAGGGAAAGATACACTGCAAGTTTCATAATTCTAATAAGCATGCAACCAATAATTATGTCGTGTTCCGAGACACAATTCAAAGTTGGATCGAGAAAGGAAAGTTGAAATTTCCTGAAAAGCAGATGGCGGTCAACGTTAATCCCTTCCCTACAACAACAATTGGTATGGTGGATGCTCATATTCCTAAAAACAAAGGGAAGGCCGAATACGTCCCGGTGCAGCATATCCATCAACGGAATGGTCGAACAAGACTAAAGCTTGATTTGTTTTCAAATGCACCACCTGCGGAACAATCAGGGCCACCCGTCGATGAGCCTATGACGAGATCAAGTCCCGACGGAACTCATGAATCAAAAGTTTTATGTGATCATTGTAAAACACCAGTTGAACCTGGGAAGAAAACATCTTCAACACCCCTCACGGCCCCTGTAACATCACCGAAGGGACTTGGTAACGGTCCACGACATCAAGTGTTTGATCGACTCGGCCCACAAGTACGGCCGAAAGACCAGACCTCGATCAGGCGGCGTCTGGATTTCGACGCACCTTTCTACAATGAGGATTATTACTCGCGCAATACCAATAGTTCGGGCTCACCAGCCGATCGCAAAACTTTCAAACCACCCAGGACATCAGATCAACGCTGGTACAGTTACAATTCTCTGACTGGCTTATATACGGCGCTGTCCAAATCCCAAAAACGTCGTCGTCAACGGATAGATTGCATGGCTCGGCGACGAGAAGCGCAGGCCAGCCCGGCCAACCAGTGGCAACCAAAGAAGGCCGTGGAAGACATTAGCGAACGGCCAACCCCGACTATCATGACCGAGTTAGCCGAAGGGAAGAAAGTAGCAGCGACCGATTTCGAAACCACCATTGAGGAATCTGAGAAACGTATTAAGATCCTTCTCTGGCCTGGGGAAACGAGAGCTCGTCTAGAGTACTTTAGACAAGAGGCCGAAAGGAAACTTTCTCCATTACCATCGCGCGAGCCGTTTATTAAAATACAGCGCAACTTACACCCTCTATTCCTCGATGAATCCCTGGAATACATGCGAGAGTTTCATAAGAAATACTTCGCCAATGACTTGTACGGACTACCAAAGGCATGTCAGAAAGCTCTCGACTTAGCTTTAACTTGCCCTGATGCCGAGCAAATTATCCAGAAAACTTCCGACCCAGCAATTAAATCTAGGTTCCAATATATACGGGAGGCTCGGGTTCTTGGTTTTGAGGTCAATCCCTATACAGACATCGACGCCGCCGAATTACCCTTTTCGCTTAAAGACCTCCAGCATTTGCGCTATCATTTCGAAGTTTTCTCGGGTGTATCGCTCTTCGGCCTCACAGCCGACGAGGAAAAACGGATAGCACGGTTGGATACATATCTAGACACGAGGAACGCCCGTATAGCCTATGAAGAACGAGCCCGTGTAACAAATGACCAACGTAAGTCTTCGGCAGTCAACATCGTCGAGGAAAATAGCCCACCCGCACTCGATTTGGTTCCCACGTCTCAGATACTGGTTCTTACCAAGGAACTCAAAAGTTTGATCGAGGATGTTCCGTCGACTGCTACGATGGTTAGTTCTGCAGAAGACGACGACCACGATCCAATGGGCCCCTCGGTCCTCGAACATATGGAGATCAGCATGGTCCACGTCCTACCAGCTGAATTCCAGCCAAGTGCCCACCAGTCGAATTTCTTGGACGGGGACGTAGTTGCCGAGGAAGCAACACAAGTAGACTTCGTCGCAAACGACGACGACAGAGAAAACCGAAGCGAGGACAACCTTAAGGCAGCTTTGGCCGAGCTGTTTCCCCGCTCCCCCTCGGTTAATCTCCAACACCTGAAGCTGTTGTATGGCACGGCTCACATCGAAGGATTTCCCATTTCTAAAGTGTTTGTCGATTGTGGAGCCACAGTCAACATTATGCCAATATCCGTCATGAAGGCTTTACGCCGTTTTGATAATGAACTCATTTCGTCAGGGATCACTATGAGCAGCTTCGTTGGTGACAAATCTCAGACCAAAGGAGTGCTCCCATTGGAAGTGAGCATTGCCGGGCGTCAACACATGACGACATTCTTTATTATTGATTCCAAGACCGACTATAACGCATTACTTGGCCGCGATTGGATCCACCAGACTAGTTGCATTCCTTCATCACTATACCCCACTGATGGATTTTTTGTTGTAATGCTAGGAATCCTTAATTTTGAGAAAGTAGAGCAGGATGTTGAGATCCTGTTTGGGCCCAAAATACTATTTTTGGGCCGAGCAGCAGGATGTGCTCGGCCCAAGGTGATGACAAATACTATGGGCCGAATAATAAATCCTGGGCCAGATGGCAGGGTCGGCCAAATCCTATCCTAAGTAGTCCAGATGAATAGAAAAGGTCGAGGATTCTCGACCGGCAAGGAATGGAGTCTCGAAAAGAAGGAAAATTCAGAATCCCAGTGCGAGTAGGTTTGTTCGAGTTAGAGTCGAAATAGGACAAGGACTCCCAATCCAAATCAGAATTGGTTTCAAGGAATGGGGTACTATAAATACAAGAAATCATGCAACAGAAAGCCCCCTTCAAATCAGCATACAATTGCCCTGCGCAAAACCTCTCAAACACCTTGAGATTTTTCCCTTTCTTTTCCTGCCGACACACCTTCAGTTTGGACAAACAGCACTGTGGAAGCACCCGGCGTGCACCTTTAGTTTGGATAAACAGCACTGCTGCCGTAGAATCAGCCGACCGAGAAGCACCTTCAGTTTGGATAAACAGCACTCCGTCGAGGTCGACCGGTTATCTATCTAAGTCTCGATCGAGAAGGGTTTTCGAACCTTTGTTGGCAGAGGTCACCTTACTAGCCTTCTCGGCATAGTTAGGTGTTATGAATTGTATTACTCGGCGTACTGGACGCCGAGTGGTTTTATGATTAGATACTCGCAAGTAAGTTTCAGGGTTCAGCATTCCGACGGCCGAACTACATTCACCATCAGGACATACATCACGTTTGAGTACCTGTGCCCATATAGTTTGGTCTCGATTCGACGTGCTTATACTCTTACGAATATAATCACAATGACCGAATCGGGCTCCGACGATTTGTGAACTCCGCAGAATTAGTAGCCTTGTCTTTAGGCTGTAGAACCCAAAGACCGAGAGTGTTCCTTCCTCGGTCGCAATCGTAAGATAAAGAAGTCAACGACGCGCTCAAAGCTACATCAACAAATTTTACTCCTCAGCCAAGCTCGGCCGACGAGTTGGCACGCCCTGCATTCGACCGAAGGATGTAGTTAGCTTATTAGTTGCTCGGCCTGCGCGCCACGTAGGTTTTGTAATTTTTAGAGTCAACAGATCCTCATGAAGCTATTCAGAGATGTGGTAGTTGGTGGCGGAGTGAGCAGGATTTGTGTGTATATGTGATTTATGTTGCCTAGTGTTTGTGCAAGAGACTGCAATGGGGTTCTGCTGTGTAGTGCCTTTTGATCATAGTTTTCCCTCGGTGGTGCGCTGCCGTGTGGTGTTGTATAAGAGACTGCAGTGGGGCTTTGCTGTGTAATGCATTTTGGTCACAATTTTCTCTTGGTGGTGACGTCGATGTGCGGTGCAAGAAATTGCTCGCGTAATTAATGCGAGGTTGCGTAGTGAGATTGCGTGGCATTTTGGTTTCTTTGCTACTGTAACGTGCTTTGAAGGACCGTCTTATAGCTGCCCTTTTTGCCGTGTTGCTCAAGTTTTGTGGCTGATTTTTATTTTTTTTTGTTGCAGTCATAGTATTTTTTAAGTGTTTTAGATTCGCAAGATAGGGGAACGACGTTGAAGCTTTACGTGCCACTGACTGGTCCTAAGACGCTTGCTTTTCCCGCAAAAGTCAACTTCATGCATATTAAGTTGTGGTCTTCTGAAGTATCTTGGAAGCTGGTAGACTCTGTTCGACCAAATACAGAGAAGAAGGTGTGCACATTAAGGATTCTTATCTTGAACCCTTCGCATCATGTTCGTGACAATCATCCGGCTTCGTTTGGTGTGAAGCCAAGTCCAGCTTTGTTGTTGTCAACTCTGTAACCATGCTCCTTCAACTTCTTTTGAGTCTTGGTAAGGTTATGTTCTTTGTCGTTTACAGTATTTGAAACCTTCTTTCCAGGATTCGAAGAGGAAGCAAAGTCGTACCTAGCATTCGACATGAACTTGTAGGCGTTTGGATGAAAACCTTCCTCGATCCTCTTGGTTGGAAGAAAGCTCGATTCCAGCTCATTTGGCAGAGCTTTTATGAAGCCTTGTGGTAGTCTTGCAACCTTATCGTCGCCTAGCTGTGTCAGAGGCAAAATCGCATTCGTTTTAAGCAACTTCACATTATCCTTGTACCATTGTGTATTGGCTTTTCTTGCTCTAATTTCAAACAGGGATTGACCATTCTTTCTTCTTGACATCGGGATGTATAGGAATATGGGTTTGTTCGGTCTTTTTGAAGGCGTCCTACTCCCTTTGGTTGTTGCAGGTTTAGCAAGCTCGTCATCGTTTTTGCTTGAAGATGACACAGCTTGCCCTTCTTGCTTCTTGGGCATGGCTTGCCATTCCTGCTTTTTAGGTGCTGCTTTGCCCGTGGATCTGCAAAGTGTGATTCGGCATCAAGGTGGATGAACTGTCCCTAAGCTGTCTGCTGATCCAGGGTTTTAACCAAGGAGGACAAAGGGCGATGGGTATGATCTGAGTGGAGATGACCATTGGTAAACTCAAATCAAGCACGATATTCCACGTGATTGATGCAAGAATTTCCTATAGCTTGCTCTTGGGAAGACCTTGGATCCACGGGAATGGAGTAGTGCCATCCATCCTCCACCAATGCTTAAAATTCTACTGGGAATGAGTAAAGGTGATCCAAGGTGATACTAAGCCATTCATCGAAGCCGAATCACACTTTGCAGACGCCAAGTTGATCCAATGTTTATGGCCAACCTACCGTCTACAAGCATGCGGTTGACTTTGTGCTCCCTTACGTACCCCGAGACGAAGAGATGACGGTTGTGAGGCTTTGATCCCAGCAGTAAGTCTTCGTCAGTGAAGTTGATTGCGTCATGGGCAACACAACATGTGGCACATTTTTGTGGCCGAAGCTTCAGGCCTTCGTCGTTGCTTTCTTACACTTTGTGGTCAAGACTTGCCAAGACCACTGTTAGTGCTCTTCACATCTTCTTTGGCAATCGTAGCACTTCATCGATGCTAAAGTATGTTGGCAGACCTTCTTTGCCTGTATGGGTCTTTTCTCCCTCAGTGGTGATAGCTTTGCCTTTTGAGGGCTCTTCCATTTCTACTTTAACCATGTGATAGGCGACAGTAGTGCACTGTTGGAAAAAGTCATTCGGAAAATACTCATGCAAAGAAACGGGAATGCGTGGCTCTTGCTTCATAGGTTCCCCAACATATGTTAGCTTATCAGTCATTATGTTTCTTTTAGGTTTCCTATTGTTATGGCGGTGGTGATTTCCTCTTTGTTCCACATTTGGCTGTATGGCTCGTGGTTTTGGCTTCCTTGTCTTTTTGTAGGTCACCAATGTCCATCTTTCTGCATCATCGGTATGTGCATCTTGGTCGCTTACCCCCAGTGATGGTTGTATAAAAGGTGTTGTACAACTTGAGCATTGACGGGAACGGTCAAGTGTTACTTGGAGAGGTACGGGATCGAACTATCTAAACGCAATTGTAGTAATATGCGTTGCAGTTGCGTCTGCAAGGTCGAGCTCGAATTGCTTTTATTGTGCTAGCTTCATGATGAGTTCTTTGAGGACGAAGCACTTGCCAACATGATGGTTCACAATACGATGGTACTTGCAGTACCTAAGATGGTTTACGCGATTCATCTCTTTAGGGCCCTTGCATTTGGGTAGCTCAATCACCTTATTTTCCAGCAAGTCATCTAGCATTCCAGCCATGTCAGACTCAGGAAAAGGGAACGTATTCTACTCCAGTTCCCTCAAGGTGTTTTTGTACTTGTCTTGGGTGCGAGAAGGCTTACCTTTCTTTATCTCCTTTTCTTTTGCTCTAGGAGGAGATCTTGATGGGCTCGTAGGAGGTCTTGATAGGGGTAGTGTTGATAGTAAAAGTTTCCTTGGCGGGCTTCTTCCCAGTCTTGTCTACATTTAGGGCGAACACCTTAGCCTTCTGGAAGTTAATGATTGGTTCCTTCTTCCCATGATTGGCGATACTCAGCTCCATGTCATGGGAACGAGTTGCCAGCTCCTCAAATGTTCTTGGTTTTATGCCTTGAAGGATGTAATGTAACCCCCATCGCATGCCTTGAACGCATATCTCAATGGCGTAGGTTTCAGAAAGCCGATCTTTGCAATCTAGACTTAAGGAACGCCATCTATTGATGTAGTCAACGACAGGTTCATCCTTCCACTATTTCGTACTCCTCAGCTCTAACATGTTTACAGTGCAGCAAGTGCTGTAGAAGCGATTGAGGAATTCCCTTTCTAGCTGATCCTAACTGTTGATAGACTCGGGCTCAAGGTCAGTGTAACAGTCAAAAGCGTTACCTTTCAGCGAGCGCACGAACTGTTTGATAAGGTAGTCTCCCTCTGTCCCAGCATTGTTGCAAGTTTTAATGAAATGGGCGACATGTTGCTTTGGGTTTCCCTTTCCATCAAACTGCATGAATTTTGGTGGCTGATAACCCCTTGGCATCTTTAAAGCATCAATTTTCTTGGAGTAGGGCTTTGAGTATAGTACGGAGTCATGTGAACTTCCTTCGTACTGCGTTTTGATGGTGCTTGCGATCATCTCCTGTAGATGCTGGATAAAGAAAGATCCCATGAACATCGTTGCTTGGTCTGGCCTCAGCTTCTCTTCGACTTTCTCCCCTGGAGGCTCTTCTTCTTCATCGACTTCTTTCTTTAATGGACCAACTTTTGGGTCGACTTTCACGTTGAGCTGCGTATCTAGTTGGTTGACGAGTGCAACGATTTGCAAGTCTTTTTCCTCCACAGTTCGTGTGAGTTTTGTGATTGCTTCATTTATTTGAGCTAGCTACTTCTCAATTGAAGTTGCTCTGGTGGTCATGACTTGCATGTTTGTGTTGCCACTCGAGTTGGCATCAAAGAGTAGGGACTCTGAATATTTCCTCGGGCTCTCTTCTCTTGGCGCCCTTAGCGAGGCTAGGGTGATCACAGGCTCGTGCCTTAGGTACTTTTGTTCCTTCAATAGAGTTAATGCAAGGCCGGAAGCCGCGGCAAAAAGAGCTATTGCCTTGCTTCAGGTTGTGATGCCCAAAATATCACCACTTGCGGCGAGGATGTTCTTATTCTTCGCTTTGATTGCGGGAACAACTTGATCCTTTCTTGATATCATTTGTGCTTTTTGTGGATTTGAAGATAGAGATGAGAGGTAGAGATAGTCCCACTAGGCGTGCCAAATTTGTAAACACGAATTTTCCTGAAACAAGAACACGTGTACAAAATAATATTTTGTATTGATTTTGGGGTTACAATCTCTTTTACAATTTGATCCTCTGATTCTATCTTTGTAAGGTGCAGATTTGTGAATGAGTTGTTCATCCAAAGGGCCATCGGGGCTTGATCTAAGGATGAACAGTTGTGTGGATTTATTAATGTTGTTGATCCAAAGGGCCATCGAGACTTGACAAGGTTTGATCTTAGGATGAACGGATCTTGAAGGGCGTTTGGGCTTGATCTTGAAGAATTGGTGTGTGAATTTGTGGACGTTGTTGATCCAAAGAGCCATTGGGATTTGATCTTAGGATGAACAGATGATGAACGATGAACGCTTTCTTTAAGGGCTGTCCAGGCTTGATCTTGAAGGTTGAGGGAAGTTTCTTCAAGGGCTGTCGGGGCTTGATCTTGAAGGAGGATTTGACGAAGAACGAAGAGGGCTTTCTTGATCCTTCGGGATTTGCTTGAGAGTTTTAGAGTTTCAAAGCTTCAAGATTTTGGTGTGATGTGAATTGGTGAAGTGGAATGAATGAAATTGGCTTCTATTTATAGACTTTTTCAAGGCCTAATTTTAAATATAATATTCAGATAATATAAATCATTTCTACCAGGTGTTGACACATGTCATATTTGATGACTTTTCTAATTTATTTCGATTTTTCATTGAATCACCTGCTACGTGTAAAATTTATGTGACATGTAAGCGTTGAAATTTTAATTATTGGTCAACATTTATTTCACCGAAATTTCGATGTTTACAATCATACCCTTTATTAAAAGAAAAAATGGGCGCAAATACTCTTTAATTTTAAGGATAATTGTAATGTAATTACATTCACACATAATATTTTACCTTAAAAATGTAATATGACATCCAATGCAAAGGTCAATTTTAGAAATTTTCTGTTATATTGATTATAACCTTACCACATGTATTCACAGACTAAAAACTTTGACGATTATAGTGTAATCTTACTTAATTGTTTTCTAATTCAGACGTTGATTGTTAATATGAATACGGGATTAGATGGGATTAAGGAAAAGGGACCTGATGTCCTAGTGTTTCCAACATTAATCTTTCATAATTAATACACTTTTTACTTGTTATTCCATCTGTTATTATTAAGTGCATTTAGACCTTCACATATTTAGTTTTGCCATAATAATTCTCATGTTATTTATTTTTAATTTGAATCTATCGTAATTTTAAATTTAGTTTGATCCGATCCTTGTTGGAACAACACTTACTTATTACTATATTACTTGAATGATATTGTGCGCTTGCAATTATCACGCAAAGTTTTTGGCGCTGTTGTCGAGGATCGAGTTTAATTTAATTTGCTTTTGTGATATTTTTATTATTTTTTGTTTAAATTCTTTTGGTGCGTTCTCACTCTTTTTAATTGTTTCTTGAAAGTGAATGCTTAGAATGCGTTCGTCGAATTGTGTACTACTTGAGTTTGAACCTGAAATTGAGAAAACTCTTCGGGAAATAAGTAAGGAACAAAGAGAAGTCGATGAGAAAGAAAATTGGCAAGAGGATAAGATGGTGTTAGTTTAGAATGAGATGATGGGATCCACTACTACATAAAATAGTTATTACGACAAACAAGAAATCGTCACGTAAATAAGAAATTTGTCGCATAAAATTATAAATGACGAAAACTTCGTCTCCCCAAGTTGGTTTTCTTTATCTAACTTTAATTTTTGAGGGGTTTCTTTATTCTGCGCAAGGCTCGTAAAGAAAGGTATTGCATGACGAAAAGAAAACACTTCGTCGCGCAAACAGTTATACACGATGAAAAATTATGTCGTCACTTCAAATTAATAGGGGCGAAGACAATTCGTCGCATATAGTTGTGGGTGTGATGAAACTAAACTCGTCGCATGAAGATTAGAGAGACAAAGGGTTTCGTGGCGCAAGGCCGAAGCGACGAAGAGATTCTTTGTCATGTAAAGTTTTAAGGGACAAAGGTTTCTTACGCAATGAAGAACGAGGTCGTAGCGTAAAACGAATAGGGATGAAGATTATTCATCGTATATCTATATTCGCGATGAAACAGGACTGGTCGCATGAATATTAGAGGGACAAAGGGTTCGTGCCGCAAGAACAAAGCGACGAAGAGATCATTTGTTGCATAAAGTTTTAAGGGACAAATGTTTCTTTATCGTAAGATTTAACTCTAACATCACTCTAGTTAATAGTGATGACGAATTATTGCGTTGCGCAAATCATTTTTTTTTAATTGTTTATAATCTGAATTTCAAAACAAAATAATTTTGTTTGGTTAAATTTAATTAAGAACATTAATTGATAAAGAAGAATATTAATTTAAAATAAATATGGAAAATGTATGTACTAGAGGGAAATTTTTTAAATGTATGAATGTTTAATTAAAAAGAAAAAAAAAACTACAATAAAAAGTCATCAAAGTCAACTTTTGCGTTCGGCTGTGCTGGGTCGGGGGCTTGGGATGTTGAAGTAGAAGGATGAGGTGTAGCAGCGGGCAGCTAAAGCCCTGTGATGATCTGGGTTATCTTAGACTCTTGGTCAATAATATGAGCTTCCTGGGTGGCGATATGGGCAAATTGCGTTGCAATGTGCTTATGTTGGACCGCCATTTGATGCTCGAGTTCTGCTACTTTCTTCGTCAATGATGCGACTTGTCCCGAGGTAGAGGTGGAAGAGATGGCTCCTATCTCATGATGGCGGGATTTTTCCACCCCGATACACCTTCCCTGGCCTAGGACCGAGTCCCTGGTCGAGGGTGTCCATCATGATATGGGGATACCTGCATCCTTAGGGGAGGAGGGGGAAGGGGGCACCTCCTCTATCGGGGTGTCAAATGGAAGCTGGAAAGCCATTTCCTCAAGGACAACCTGGTTCCAATCCACCATAGTAGCCTATAATTATAAAAGCAAGTTAATTAATATTTATATAACATTTATTTAAAATGAATAAGAGTTATAAATTTAAAAATTACAAAAACTTACATGGAACCCCTCTATGAACTCATCCTCAGGCTGTACGTACACTTTCTTGAACATGTCAATCTTCAAAAACTTCGACCTCGCCTACATTAAAAAATAATAAAAATTAGTTATTAGTTGTGTAATTTATAGTAAGACTAACAACTTTTTTTTGGAACAAATGTGGTTACCCGACATCGCTTCTCCATCCCATATGAAAAGCGTCAGGAGCTGCAATGGTGGAGAAGCTTCTTCTTCAACCTATTTATTGTGTTGGCCTTGGCTCTTTTTTATTAAAAAGAAACAAATCGTATTAGTGCCAATATTAATTATAAAGTATTAAAATAAATTAATAAACGGAATTGAAGTATTAATGAAATATTATTAATCTATAATAATTATATAATTCACTTAAAGTATTTTTCGTCCTGAAAATTGGTGCAGAGCCAGGCCCAATTTTTAAGGCGCTTCACCAACTTCAAGGAGCACCCGTGTGCTAGAGCGTCAGCCAAATCGTCTAATCTCTCGAAATACTTGTAGAGGTAGCTCTTCCACTAAGTGAATCGACCAGTGAAAAGTTCTTGGATGTACTTGGCTTGATTGGCATCAAGGTCCTTGATAGGAGCATATTCATGCAACTTAAATGGCTTGTTCTCGTACATTTACGTTATGTTTCTTTAGTTATTTTAGTTCTTTATGCTTCTTTTGTGTGTTTTCAGGTTCTAAGGGCTTAGGGAGCAAGAAAGTGCATTTTGAGGCCATTTGGAGCATTTTTGGGCATGGATTGGATAGCTTATCCATGGAGCCAAAGTTTGGACGAATTTGAAGGCCTTATTTTCACTTTGGACATAAAACAAAGGGCCTAGCCCATTCTCTCTTATTCTCTCCCTTATAGCCATGCAAAGAACCATCCATTCCATCAAAAACAATCCATCAATTCACATGCAAAACCACCATTAACACACATGCACCCAAACAAAGCCAACCTAGCTAACCCTACATGCATTTTTTATTCACTCTTCATCATTGCATTCATCACCAAACACTTCCTTGTTGCCGTGCCTTTCCCTTCCACTTTCCAACCTTTTCAAATGCAATTTCATCAAACACATGCATTCTCTTCACTTTCACCCACATGCACATTTAATCATTCATTTCCCAACATCATTGCCGTGCACATTCCCTAACATTTCTAGCTTTCCCTTTCATTTCCACCACTCATTCTTCATCATTGCAGCCACCTACATGCATTATTCATTAACCTTTCATCATATAGCCAGAAAATAAGCAAGAAAACACTCAATGCCGTGCCTTCACACACCATTTCAGCACATTCCAACACCTTCACATGCAATTCCAGCTTTCACATGTTTTTCTAACTGATTTTCCATCATTAATTAGCCACTTGCATCTTAAACAAACAGCCATATGTTCCCTCCACTACTCCTATAAATACCCTTGCATTCATTCATTCAAGAACATCTCATTTTTCCATTCACAACACTTCACACAACACAAACACAACCCTTGTGCCGCAAATCATTTCCATTTCTGTGCAGTTTTTCTCCTCCATTGCAGCCACTATCCAACCACTTCCCATCCCTCCAAAACACTTCACATAATCCCCAAAGCTCACCTTAGACCTTGTGCTACAACAACGAGGAAGAAAAGAGTGCTTAAACGTTCATACAATTCAAGTTTGAGTTGTTGGAATGTTTAGGTGTTTCTTTGATTTCAAAGTTTAAATTTAATTCTCTTTGTTTTGTACGTATGAGAATGGAAGATAAGAGTGCCTAAACGTTCATACAATTCAAGTTTGAGTTGTTGGAATGTTTAGGTGTTTCTTTGATTTCAAAGTTATGAGGAACTAAACCCCCTTTAGCTAGGGGGTGATTCGAAACTATGTTTATATTTGCAATTTGAATTGATTACGTTTGGTTGGAATTTCATAAGTTGTGGATTCAATTCGTTTAACTGTTTGATTGATAATTTATTTATGTATGTTCATTGAGATTGCAAGCTTAATTTTCATGCATAAATATGATGCTAGAATATAAGTGAATTTCACCTAATCGTTAGGAACTTATATTCACAAGTAGTGGAGGTTGCTTATAAACAATCGCGTTAAACGAATTCTTGGCATAAGTTTCATGCGTATTCCATAGTAACGAATGCCTCGTCGATGTTTATGATTTCCGTTGAACTTAATGATCTTTGTTGAATGTCTCTATCATGCGTATTCCATGGTTAGGGACTTTGATTAAGAATAATTTGGTTGTAATGCGTATTCCATTCAATCCAACGAATCTAGGGAAATCTGAAAGTTAATTTAAGCGGACCTAATTAACTTGGAGCATTGAGTTTCATAATTTATCGAAAGACCAACTGAGAATCAATTTTGTATGCAAGTGTAACATGTGTGGAGAAGAACCCCTTAGCTATTCCATCATTCATATTTTCATCACATTCATCTTTACTATCTGTTTTAAATTATAATCTGTCCGTTTAATTTAATCTCGTCCAACCACAATTCCCCCCTCTATTTTGTTAAGTCTTAATCATTTGATTTGTCTTATTTTATGTTTTTAAGTATTTGGAGTCTTTTGAACTTGTTTTGAGTCTTTTAGTTTGTCTTAGTGTTTTAAAAGTTAGTTTTATTTATTTGAGTCAAGTGTTTAGCATCCCTAGTTAATCCCCGGTTAGAACGATCCCTACTTACATCATTACTACAATTGTCACAAATAGGGTTTAGTTTGTGTGCGTATAAAAATCGCATCAAATTTTGGCGCCGTTGCCGGGGATTAGCAACTTTGCTAATCCCTTGTCTTTATTTTTATATTTTTTTTTTTTGTTTTTCGTGCATTCTTATTTCAGATTCTTAGTTTGTTTGTTTCCTTGTTTTTTTTAGGTACTGTGTATGACTCGTAGCTCTCGGCCTATTATAGAGAACATCTCCGACTTTGACGGTGATTTTGAACGCACTTTGAGGAGAACGAGGAGTCAACAAGAGCCACCACAACCTCCACCACAACCTGGGCTTGAAGAAGACGAAGTAGGTGTAGAAGAAAAGCCCACGGATCAGATTTTTGAAGAAGAACAAGCCATGGCAGCAGATAATAGAACCATCAAGGAGCTTTCGGCCTCGGGTTTGGATAATGCATTGCCTCTTTGTATCCAATACCCCACGGCTGCAGAGGGGAAGATTGAGGAATTTGAACTCAAATCCAGTTTGTTACACCATATTCCGAAGTTCCATGGCTTGTCTATGGAAGACCCCAACAAACACTTGAAGGAGTTCGAGGTGGTTTGTTCGAGCATGACCCCCGTCAATGTGGATGGGAGTATATTGAAGATGAAGGCCTTTCCATTTTCACTTATGGACAAGGCCAAAGATTGGCTCTACGAACTAGCCCCGGGAACTGTGACTTCGTGGGAGAGTATGAAGCGTGCTTTCTTGGAGAAATTCTTCCCTACTTCGAGAGTGATTCTCCTACGGAAGAAAATTAGTGGTATTCAACAGAATCATGGTGAGACATTCCCGGCTTATTATGAGCGCTTCAAGGGCCTTGTAGCTTCATGTCCTCAACATCAAATGAAGGAGGAACTTCTCCTTCAATATTTCTATGAGGGCCTCCTTCCTATCGAACGTCAAATGCTTGATGCATCAGCGGGAGGAGCATTGGTGGACAAAACACCAAGGGATGCCAAGATTCTCATAGCCAACCGAGCGCTCAACGCTCAACAATATGAAGGAGTGGGCCAAAGGGAAGCCCCACGGCAACAAAGTGTAAATGAGGTGAGTGCTATTTCTGAAATTCAATCACAACTTGCTAATCTTACTTCTCTTGTTTCTCAGGTTGTGATTGGTCCAAAAGCACAAGAACACCAAGTTTGTGGCGTGTGCTCAATTCAAGGGCATCCATCCGACAAGTGCCCTCAACTAATCGAGAATGGTGGGTGGGAATCTGCCAATGCAATTGGTTTCCAAGGACAAAATCAAAACAACCCATACTCGAACACTTACAATGCCGGATGGAGGGACCATCCAAACTTCAAATGGAGGGAGCCACAACAAGCTGCCCAACAAGGAGGATTTAGGCCAAACCCCCCTGGTTTTTATTCCAAGCCGTATGCACCCCAACAACCCCAACAACCTTCGGCATCATCTCATTCAGGTACGTCCTTGGAAAGTGATCAAGCTATGCAATTACTAACCTCTATTTCGCAGGGGTTGCAAAATCAAAACAACCGGATAGCAAATAACGAGAAGGAGATGATGGATATGAAGAAACAAATAGGGCAGATTTCTGAGTTCCTTGGACAGATTAGAGAGCAAGGAAAGCTTCCTAGCTCAACCACAGTCAATCCAAAGGGAGGATTCGAATCCGCCAAGGCCATCACCCTAAGGGGTGGAAAAGAAGTTGGGACCGAGCCAAACAATCCCAAATCTGCCCAGAAAGTAGATGAAGAGACGACACAACCTGAGGAAGTGTCTAGCTCACCCACGGTAAGGGTGAAAAACCCAATGTCGCAGGCCCCCAATCACCCTAACTCGGCCAAATCAGGTAATTTAAGTTCAAATTCATGTACTTCACGTCCTAATCTGCCCAATGTACCTTTTCCTCGCAGGTTCATGCAAGAAAAAAAGGAAGAAAGCGAGAAGGACATTCTTGAAACGTTCCGGAAGGTGCAAGTGAACATACCGCTTCTCGATGCAATCAAACAGGTTCCAAAGTATGCTAAATTCCTCAAGGACCTATGCAATACAAAGAGAAGAAAGGCAAACAAAGAGGTAGTGAAGGTAAGCGAGAATGTGTCCGCTGTTTTGCAACGTAAACTGCCTACCAAGTGCAAAGACCCCGGTAGTTTCACGATTCCTTGTGTGATTGGACATAATCGTTTTGAACATGCCATGCTTGATTTAGGTGCATCCATAAATGTCATGCCTTATTCTATTTATGCATCTATGAATTTGGGTGAATTAAAACAAGATGGTGTAATTATACAATTGGCCGATCGTTCTAACGCGTATCCAAAAGGAGTTTTGGAAGATGTGCTTGTGCAGGTGAACCATTTAATTTTTCCGGCTGATTTCTACGTCCTAGACATGGAGGATTCAGCCCATTCTACATCTTTGCCGATTCTCCTTGGTAGGCCATTCATGAAGACGGCCCGAACGAAGATTGATGTATACAAAGGCACCTTGACAATGGAATTCGATGGGGAAGTGATTGATTTTAATATTTCTGAAACTATGAGATATCCCGTTGATGACCATTCTTGTTTTTCCATTGATGTTATCAATTCTTTGGCGCAGGTATACCTTGAAGAATTGAACGAGGACGCCCTGGAAACAGCCATCACTAAGGCCATAGAGTGCAAAAATGAAGGATTTGGGCCAATGCAAGGCCACGGCAAGGAGGAGGAATTCTTTGCCATGGGTTCTAGTGAAGAAATAATTGAGGTTGTGGCAGCCCTTGAGTCATTGCCACAACAATATGGTAAGGTTCCACTCTCACTTTCAAATTCAGTTTCCACTAAGATGCTACCTTCTGTTGTTCAGGCACCATCGCTTGAACTTAAGCCGTTGCCGGACCATTTGAAGTATGTGTTTTTGGGAGAAGGCGAAACATTGCCCGTCATCATTTCATCAAGTCTCACGGCAATGGAGGAGGAGAAGCTTGTGAGGGTGCTGCGAGAACACAAAACGGCCATAGGGTGGACTTTGGCCGACATTAAAGGAATAAGCCCTACCACATGCATGCACCGTATACTTCTTGAGGAGGGGACTAAGCCATCCCGAGAGGCTCAACGCCGTCTCAACCCTCCGATGATGGAAGTGGTGAAGAAGGAAATAATCAAGCTTTTGGATTGCGGAGTGATCTACCCTATCTCCGATAGCCGTTGGGTCTCTCTAGTTCAAGTCGTTCCCAAGAAGTCCGGAGTAACTGTTATCAAGAATGATGAGAATGAGCTCGTACCTACACGCATTCAGACTGGATGGCGAGTATGTATCGATTACCGGAAGCTAAATGCCATGACTAGGAAAGACCACTTTCCTTTGCCATTCATCGACCAGATGCTCGAAAGGTTAGCCGGTCATGCCTTTTACTGTTTTCTTGATGGATACTCTGGATATAACCAAATTGTGATAGCCCCGGATGATCAAGAGAAGACCACATTCACATGTCCCTTTGGAACATTTGCTTATCGTCGCATGCCATTTGGCTTATGCAACGCACCGGCCACTTTCCAAAGGTGTATGGTAAGTATATTTTCCGATTTTGTTGAAAAGATCATTGAGGTTTTCATGGATGATTTCAGTGTGTTTGGGAGTTCATTTGATAATTGCTTGGATAATCTAACCTTAATTTTGAAACGATGTGTTGAAACTAACCTTGTCTTGAATTGGGAGAAATGTCACTTTATGGTGAAACAAGGTATAGTTTTAAGACATATTGTTTCAGAAAAAGGAATTGAAGTAGATAAATCGAAAATAGACCTTGTACGTCACTTACCCTCTCCTACTTCGGTTAGAGAGGTACGTTCGTTTCTTGGCCATGCAGGGTTCTATAGGCGTTTTATCAAGGACTTCTCCAAGATGTCCAACCCTCTTTGCCGATTGCTTCAAAAAGATGTGCCATTCAAGTTTGATGAAGAGTGTAATTCGGCATTTAACCAACTCAAGGAGAAGCTAGTCTCGGCCCCCATTATTGTACCTCCAGATTGGAGCCTTCCGTTCGAGCTCATGTGCGATGCATCCGACTATGCATTAGGAGCTGTTCTAGGACAAAGAAGAGACAAGCGGCCGCATGTCATATACTATGCCTCTCGGACTCTCAATGATGCCCAATTGAACTACTCCACGACGGAAAAAGAACTTCTAGCTGTGGTTTTTGCTTTAGATAAATTTCGTTCATATTTAATTGGTACTAAAGTAATCGTTTATTCTGATCATGCAGCTTTGAGGTACTTGATCACGAAAAAGGAAGCAAAGCCGAGGCTTATCCGTTGGATTCTTCTTCTTCAAGAATTTGATATTGAAATCCGGGATAAGAAAGGAAGCGAGAATGTAGTGGCTGACCATTTAAGCCGAATGATCCACGAGGAGCATGAACATGCCGTACCTATCCCTGAAACTTTTCCCGATGAGCAGCTGCTATCCATTGAGGTAAGTGAACCATGGTATGCAGATTTAGTGAATTACTTGGTGGCTAAACAAATTCCAAATGAACTAAACAAGCACCAACGTGATAAGCTTAAAAATGATGCACGTTTCTATGTTTGGGATGACCCTTATTTGTGGAAGTATTGCTCAGATCAAATTGTACGTAGATGTGTGCATGATTCTGAATTTCACTCAATTCTAAGCTTTTGTCACACATATGCATGTGGTGGTCATTTTGGCACACAACGCACTGCCCTCAAGGTTCTAGAGTGTGATTTTTATTGGCCGACTATATTTAGGGATGCTAGAACCTTTTGTATGTCTTGTGATCGTTGCCAACGAATGGGTAACATAGGTACCAAGGACCAAATGCCGCAAACCCCTTTCTTTAATGTTGAAATTTTTGATGTTTGGGGCATTAATTTCATGGGCCCTTTCCCTCCATCTTATGGTTTCACTTATATCTTGCTAGCCGTTAATTATGTTTCTAAATGGGTGGAAGCAAAAGCCACCCGTACTAACGATTCTAAGGTGGTTGCAGATTTCGTGAAAACTAACATTTTTGCTAGGTTTGGAATGCCGAGAGTAATCATAAGTGATGGAGGGTCTCACTTTTGCAATCGGACCATTGAGGCGTTGCTAAGAAAGTACCATGTCAACCATAAGGTCTCCACACCTTACCATCCTCAAACAAATGGCCAAGCCGAGGTGTCTAACCGAGAAATCAAACAAATTTTGGAGAAGACCGTTGGACCAACAAGGAGGGATTGGAGCTTACGTTTAGATGATGCACTGTGGGCATATCGTACGGCATACAAAACACCCACTGGGATGTCACCTTTTCGGCTCGTCTATGGTACCATGTCATTTGCCCGTAGAGTTAGAGCATAAGGCACATTGGGCCGTGAAGACTTTCAACATGGACATAGAAGCAGCGGGAGTTCATAGGAAGCTCCAATTGAATGAACTTGAGGAGATTCGGAATGAAGCCTATGAGAATGCCCGGATGTACAAAGCCAAGACCAAAGCATTCCATGATAAAATGATTCGAACCAAGACCTTCACAGTTGGGCAGAAAGTGTTACTTTTCAACTCTCGCCTACGTTTGTTTCCTGGTAAGTTGCGTTCTAAATGGATTGGCCCGTTTGTTGTTACTAATGTTTTCCCTCATGGTGCAGTGCAAATCAAAAGTTCAAGGACGCAGCAAGAATTCAAAGTGAATGGGCATCGATTGAAGCCCTATTACGAGATGTTTGAGGAGCATGTCATGGAGGAGGTACCCCTCCATGCCGTGGAACCTAGTCAAGCTTAAACGGAGGTACCGTCCGGCTGCAAGACATAAAAGAAAGCGCTACTTGGGAGGCAACCCATGCATTCAACAAAGGAAGACTTAGAAAGCACTCCAAATCCAGATTCCTAAAAAACTCTTCTCTTTGTTGCTATTTCGTTTCTGCCTTGTTAGGTTGTTTAGTTGTTATTGTTTGTTTGTTTATTAATTGTGTGAGTCTATGATTGTAACATTGAGAAAATGTTTGATTTATTGATAGGCACTGCTAAACAAAGAAAGATGGTGCTTCACAAAGGTTGTTTGCTTGAGGCCCCACTACGTGGCTTTACTCTTGAAGCGGAAGGCGTAGGAACAGAAGGCATCGGAGCGGAAGGCGTAGGAACAGAAGGCATAGGAGCAGAAGGCATCGAAGATAGAGCATTCCAGGCCTCAATACTTGGCCAAGCGCTGGATGAGCCAGGAAAAAGGTGCCTCTGGAGGAAAGACGAAAACCTTTGACGGTCACTGTGAATCCGACCTTCAGACTCTTGCAGCTCATCAAACTTCCTCTTCATGCCCGTCGAATAGTTGTTTGCAAGCACGTGCAAACTTCTATTCTCATACTTCAGCTGCTGGATCTCCTGCTTGAGACTTTCCACCTCTGCCATCAATGATTCCACCTGACGGGAGCGGGCAAGCAGGCGTTGGCCCATGTTGGACACAGAACTCGCACACTGAACACTAAGTGCGAGGGACACTTGAACGGCCAACTCATCGGACCGTCCTGACAGCAGCCTACTATCTTTCGAAGTGAGGAGGTTCCTAGCTACTATTGTAGCTGTTGTGGCGTCCTGCATCACGGAGTCTTCACCTGTGAGAGTTTGCCATTTTTCAAAAGTGTTCAAAGAGAAGGGATGGAGTTAAATTTCAAAGGGCCGGAGTCGATTTTCAAGAATGGGAAATCTTCAGAGTGTGTTTGTTGTGGTGATCGATAGCTCAATAAAAAAGCCAAGGCGACGCGTCCACCAATTCAAAAAGCCGGAATTTCCGGCGTAATTTAGGCGACGCTTTCTCGGCTTTTCAGAAGGCGCGTTCAACTTTGTCAAAAGATTTCTTCTTTTCAGACAACACGTGGAGGCCATCATCACAACTACACATCTTTAGCCGACAAGCGCAAAGTTCGGCGACGCTTTCTCTGCTTTTCAGAAGACGCGTGCAGCTTTGTCAAAAGGAGCCGCATCTGCACTACCACGTGTCGCTCAGAAATCGAAGGGGCGCCTACTCAGAAATCGAAGAGGCGCCACTATTTCAAAAAGCCAGAGTTGCGGGATCAAAACGTTTGTCGACAAAGGTAAAAAGTACCACCACTTGCTATTATCTCTATATATGTCGACCTTCGCCTTTTATGGCAGGGCAAACCTGAAGAAAATGCCCAACTCTCCCTCACCTCTGAGGGTGCACTCCCAGCAAAGCCTTTCGAAATACTAAATTCTTTCTTCTTCCCCAAAGATGATACCAGATGTCTGGAGTACAGATGACCCAGGAGGAAACAGCACAACAAATACATGTGCTGATTCATTCACCGCTTCTTCAAAAGCAAAGGTATCTCATATCATCAAGGTCAAAAGCAAAAGTATCTCATATCATGCTCTTTCCCTGTCTTTTTCTTTGTCCTTGTTCTTACTCGCATGGCAAAGTAAAACAAGCAATCAGCCGGCACTTGGAGTCAGTCTTCCGTTCTGGAGCCAACTGCCTGGAATCTATTCCTGATTGCTTACCTAGCGTTGCTCTCGAGTAGTCATCTTCAACGGTTGATACACTTCCGGAGAAGGGACCACTTCTGCAAAGGGGAGCGAGTAAGGCAAGTGAAAATGATACATTGAAGCATGTGGAGACAAACATAGGCTGAGTTATCCTTCAACCCTTTTCAATACGAATTGGAAAGATTGAACAAAGAAACAGATAAAAGGGATAAGCTCAGACCTTCGGGGGAGACCAAAAGAACCATCCTGCTGCCCAGTTCAAGAAGTAGCACAAAGGAAAATCAACGATGGGCAGAAACCAGTTCAAGAGTAAGCCTGTGGAATCACAAAGATCAAAAGCCTCAATGCAATTACCAAGGAGAAGATGGAATTTACACTCTATAACCAGATTTGCGTCTCTAAACTCTTCTCTTTGTTAATTACATTCTGCCATGTTTAGTATGTTTAAGTGCTTTTTGTGTATTTACTTATGCTTTGTGTGAATCTATGCTTAAAACATTGAGGACAATGTTTGATTTAAGTGTGGGGGGGTAACTAAGTATGTTGATGCAAATTCGTTGAATTTTATCACCCATAACTTCAAGTGTTGTTCCTTGCTGTTTTAAATGTTTTTAAGGTGTTTTTAAACTGTTTTAGCGTGTTTTGTTTTATAACTCCGAAAATCACATAAAAATTTGAAAAACATTTTTTGAAAAGCCTAAAAAGAGTGTTTTGAGTTGTTTTTGTGTCTTAGGGAACCTTCCAACGTTATGATGAGGATTTGGTTTGTAATTGCATGACTGTTAAAAAGAGTTATAAACATGGATGAAAGTTTGATTTACGCTTGGTATATGTTTAGTTATGGTTATAATGTATGACTTCACATGCAATCATAAAAGAAAAATTCGTTTTTGTAACATGCTTGAAGGAAGGAACTCATAATAACGCTACATCCCTCTGAGACTCGAGCCATTACCTTCTTTGGAGAGTTATATTCTGTGATTCTTTGTTTTCTAAAGTTGTTGCATGATCTCATTATTCCTTGCTTGGTTGCTACTTAGAATGCAATTGTATCATGATAGAACTAAATGCTAGAACTTATATCCGTTTCATTCAAAGCATGACATTGAATTGCATAACATATATCAAGATGAAGTTTTGTAGTTGCCACCATAGCCAAATAGCCTTACTTCCCATATTTCGTATATGTTGTAAGTTTTAACCCCGTTGAGCCTTGTTTAGCCCATGTTCTTTGTTAACCCATATCATCCTCACCTAGCCTAGATTAGGACCATCCGTACCCTTGTTCTTGAAGCATAGTAAGCATGACGGATAATGAATTCCTTTTGATTAATATGTTGCAGAAAATAAGTGTGGGGGAAGGGATTTTTTGTGTGTGTATGTATGTGCCTAAGTCTTAAAGGAGGCACGGGAAAAAGAAAAAAAAAAAATATGTGAGAAAAAGAAGAAGAAAAGAAAGAAAAAGAGTGAAAATAAGTGAGAATGGACTCACAAGTGTGATTGTTGAAGAAAGGGCCCAAAAAAGTTGAATATGGCCCTAAGTTTTGTGACTTCCCCTTGGGTGTTCAAAGTTGACTTCTGCGTTCTAAAGGGAATTCTAAGTACCTAATTCAATACTTTGCTCACTATTGCTTTAAGAATGTTTGTTTATCCTTCACCTTTCATTGTTAGCCAATACCCTAGCCCCGTTACAACCCTTTGACTTCTATCTTGATTGTTAAGTGTTTCAATTTGTGGAGTTTGAACTTGGTATAAGCTTATGGTGTCACTGGTTCTCGCTTCTAAGTAGTAGCATTCCATTCATGAGATCATACCTAAACATGCTTATTAACTCCAGAAATTGCTCTCTTTATGATACATATATGTGAGTGTTCGTTTTCATGTTTACATCAATCTTCTCACATATGACTAGATTAGGGTGTGTAGTTAGAAATTCTGAGTGAAAATCGAGTGCATATCTTGTAAGGAATTGAGCAAATTCTCTAAGGCATGTTACTACATTCAAAACATGGTTTTAAAATGCTTAATTGTGAACTAGTATATGGTGACTATGATAAAGAATGTACTTAAGTGTGAAGATGACTAAAATCTGTGAGAATGATGATTTTTAACATGTCATGTGCATTGGAAATCCCTAAGACGGTTGTTGGAAGGTTTAGGTTGTGTTTTACGTGTTTAGTGTCGTTTTGTTTATTTGTTTTTATTCTGTTTTGCTCGAGGACTAGCAAAAGCTAAGTGTGGGGGTATTTGATAGGAGCATATTCATGCAACTTAAATGGCTTGTTCTCGTACATTTACGTTATGTTTCTTTAGTTATTTTAGTTCTTTATGCTTCTTTTGTGTGTTTTTAGGTTCTAAGGGCTTAGGGAGCAAGAAAGTGCATTTTGAGGCCATTTGGAGCATTTTTGGGCATGGATTGGATAGCTTATCCATGGAGCCAAAGTTTGGACGAATTTGAAGGCCTTATTTTCACTTTGGACATAAAACAAAGGGCCTAGCCCATTCTCTCTTATTCTCTCCCTTATAGCCATGCAAAGAACCATCCATTCCATCAAAAAGAATCCATCAATTCACATGCTAAACCACCATTAACACACATGCACCCAAACAAAGCCAACCTAGCTAACCCTACATGCATTTTTTATTCACTCTTCATCATTGCATTCATCACCAAACACTTCCTTGTTGCCGTGCCTTTCCCTTCCACTTTCCAACCTTTTCAAATGCAATTTCATCAAACACATGCATTCTCTTCACTTTCACCCACATGCACATTTAATCATTCATTTCCCAACATCATTGCCGTGCACATTCCCTAACATTTCTAGCTTTCCCTTTCATTTCCACCACTCATTCTTCATCATTGCAGCCACCTACATGCATTATTCATTAACCTTTCATCATATAGCCAGAAAATAAGCAAGAAAACACTCAATGCCGTGCCTTCACACACTATTTCAGCACATTCCAACACCTTCACATGCAATTCCAGCTTTCACATGTTTTTCTAACTGATTTTCCATCATTAATTAGCCACTTGCATCTTAAACAAACAGCCATATGTTCCCTCCACTACTCCTATAAATACCCTTGCATTCATTCATTCAAGAACATCTCATTTTTCCATTCACAACACAAACACAACACAAACACAACCCTTGTGCCGCAAATCATTTCCATTTCTGTGCAGTTTTTCTCCTCCATTGCAACCACTATCCAACCACTTCCCATCCCTCCAAAACACTTCACATAATCCCCAAAGCTCACCTTAGACCTTGTGCTACAACAACGAGGAAGAAAAGAGTGCTTAAACGTTCATACAATTCAAGTTTGAGTTGTTGGAATGTTTAGGTGTTTCTTTGATTTCAAAGTTTAAATTTAATTCTCTTTGTTTTGTACGTATGAGAATGGAAGATAAGAGTGCCTAAACGTTCATACAATTCAAGTTTGAGTTGTTGGAATGTTTAGGTGTTTCTTTGATTTCAAAGTTATGAGGAACTAAACCCCCTTTAGCTAGGGGGTGATTCGAAACTATGTTTATATTTGCAATTTGAATTGATTACGTTTGGTTGGAATTTCATAAGTTGTGGATTCAATTCGTTTAACTGTTTGATTGATAATTTATTTATGTATGTTCATTGAGATTGCAAGCTTAATTTTCATGCATAAATATGACGCTAGAATATAAGTGAATTTCACCTAATCGTTATTGATAGGAGCATATTCATGCGACTTAAATGGCTTGTTCTCGTGCATTTACGTTATGTTTCTCTCGTTATTTTAGTCCTTTATGCTTCTTTTGTGTGTTTTCAGGTTCTAAGGGCCTAGGGAGCAAGAAAGTGCATTTTGAGGCCATTTGGAGCATTTTTGGGCATGGATTGGATAGCTTATCCATGGAGCCAAGAGAATGGACGAATTTGAAGGCCTTGTATGCACTTGAAGACACAAAACAATGGCTCTAGCCCAATCAAACACATTATGCCATACAAACCAACCTATTTTAGGCCCATTCTATGTACTTAAACCCTAGCCCTTTAAACTAATTCATTGATCACTTATCAAACCATTCACTTATCACTCACCACATATCATTCACTTATCACTTAACATATCATTCATTTATTTCACTTCCATACTCCTCTTAATTCCACATGCATTCTCACACATGCACATCATTCACTCACATTTCCACCATTCATTCTTTATTCCTTTCCAAACATCTCACATGCATTTCCACCTTCCTACTTCATCATTTCACCACATTCTCCCTCTTTAACTCACATGCATTCATCATAATTCACAACACAAAACAACTTCATTGCCGTGGGTTCCCATTTCCTTTCCAAACATCTCACATGCATTTCTTCATTATTTCCTAACCCTACATGCATTATTTATTGCATCTTCACATGCATTCACACACACTTTACACATTCAAACCGTGAGCTCCCATTCCTATATGCCATTTTCATATTTCCACCCACTAACCTAGTCATCAACACATGCACTTCCACCTTTCATCCACAATGATTCATGATTCATTCACTTTGCATCCTTTAAATCACATACTTTTCCATCATTAATTAGCCACTTGCATCTTAAACAAACAACCATATGTTCCCTCCACTACTCCTATAAATACCCTTGCACCCATTCAATTCATATCTCATATTTCCATTCACAACACTTCACACAACACAAATACCATTCCATTGCCGTGAGTCCCATTTCATTTTCTGCATATTTTCTCTTCATTCTTCCATCTCCAACCACTCCCTACTCCATTCCACATACACCTAAAGCCCTTAAGCTCACCTTAGATCTTGTGCTACAACAACGAGGAAGAAAAGAGTGCTTAAACGTTCATACAATTCAAGTTTGAGTTGTTGGAATGTTTAGGTGTTTCTTTGATTTCAAAGTTTAAATTTAATTCTCTTTGTTTTGTACGTATGAGAAGGGAAGAGAAGAGTGCCTAAACGTTCATACAATTCACGTTTGAGTTGTTGGAATGTTTAGGTGTTTCTTTGATTTCAAAGTTATGAGGAACTAAACCCCCCTTTAGCTAGGGGGTGATTCGAAACTATGTTTATATTTGCATTTTGAATTGATTACGTTTGGTTGGAATTTCATAAGTTGTGGATTCAATTCGTTTAACTGTTTGATTGATAACTTATTTATGTATGTTCATTGAGATTGCAAGCTTAATTTTCATGCATAAATATGACGCTAGAATATAAGTGAATTTCACCTAATCGTTATGAACTTATATTCACAAGTAGTAGAGGTTGCTTATAAACAATCGCGTTCAACGAATTCTTGGCATAAGTTTCATGCGTATTCCATAGTAACGAATGCCTCGTCGATGTTTATGATTTCCGTTGAACTTAATGATCTTGGTTAAATGTCTCTATCATGCGTATTCCATAGTTAGGGACTTTGATTAAGAATAATTTGGTTGTAATGCGTATTCCATTCAATCCAACGAATTTAGGGAAATCTGAAAGTTAATCTAAGCGGATCTAATTAACTTGGAGCATTGAGTTTCACAACTTATCGAAAGACCAACTGAGAATCAATTTTGTTTGCAAGTATAACATGTGTGGAGAAGAACCCCTTGGCTATTCCATCATCCATATTTTCATCACATTCATATTTACATTTTGCCTATAATTATATTCTGTCTTTTTAATTTAATATCGTCCAAACACAATTCCCCCCCTCTATTTTGTTAAGTTTTAATCATTCGTATTTGTTTTATTTTTGTAACTTTAAGCTTTTGGAGTCATAAAACATTTGCAAATTCGTCTAAATCAAGTTCTAGCTTCTATTTGAGTCAATTTGATTGTTTTAGACAATTTGAGTTTTTCAAAGCCATTCTGAGTCATAGTAGTCTTGTTAAGAGTATTTTAATTTAGTTTTTATGTTTTTAAGTCAATTTAGAAGGTTTTAGCAAGCCCTCCTAATCCCCGGTCTAGAACGATCCCTCACTTATCCATTCTACTACAATTGTCAAACGAGGGTTTAATTTGAGTGTCAAGTAATTCTCGCATCAAATTTTGGCGCCGTTGCCGGGGATTAGCAACTTTGCTAATCCTTTGTCTTTATTTTTATATTTTTTTTAGTTTTTTCGTGCATTCTTATTTCAGATTCTTAGTTTGTTTGTTTCCTTGTTTTTTAGGTACTGTGTATGACTCGTCGCTCTCGGCCTATTATAGAGAACATCTCCGACTTTGACGGTGATTTTGAACGCACTTTGAGGAGAACGAGGAGTCAACAAGAGCCACCACAACCTCCACCACAACCTGGGCTTGAAGAAGACGAAGTAGGTGTAGAAGAAAAGCCCACGGATCAGATTTTTGAAGAAGAACAAGCCATGGCAGCAGATAATAGAACCATCAAGGAGCTTTCGGCCTCGAGTTTGGATAATGCATTGCCTCTTTGTATCCAATACCCCACGGCTGCAGAGGGGAAGACTGAGGAATTTGAACTCAAATCCAGTTTGTTACACCATATTCCGAAGTTCCATGGCTTGTCTATGGAAGACCCCAACAAACACTTGAAGGAGTTCGAGGTGGTTTGTTCGAGCATGACCCCCGTCAATGTGGATGGGAGTATACTGAAGATGAAGGCCTTTCCATTTTCACTTATGGACAAGGCCAAAGATTGGCTCTACGAACTAGCCCCGGGAACTGTGACTTCGTGGGAGAGTATGAAGCGTGCTTTCTTGGAGAAATTCTTCCCTACTTCGAGAGTGATTCTCCTACGGAAGAAAATCAGTGGTATTCAACAGAATCATGGTGAGACATTCCCGGCTTATTATGAGCGCTTCAAGGGCCTTGTAGCTTCATGTCCTCAACATCAAATGAAGGAGGAACTTCTCCTTCAATATTTCTATGAGGGCCTCCTTCCTATCGAACGTCAAATGCTTGATGCATCAGCGGGAGGAGCATTGGTGGACAAAACACCAAGGGATGCCAAGATTCTCATAGCCAACCGAGCGCTCAACGCTCAACAATATGAAGGAGTGGGCCAAAGGGAAGCCCCACGGCAACAAAGTGTAAATGAGGTGAGTGCTATTTCTGAAATTCAATCACAACTTGCTAATCTTAATTCTCTTGTTTCTCAGGTTGTGATTGGTCCAAAAGCACAAGAACACCAAGTTTGTGGCGTGTGCTCAATTCAAGGGCATCCATCCGACAAGTGCCCTCAACTAATCGAGAATGGTGGGTGGGAATCTGCCAATGCAATTGGTTTCCAAGGACAAAATCAAAACAACCCATACTCGAACACTTACAATGCCGGATGGAGGGACCATCCAAACTTCAAATGGAGGGAGCCACAACAAGCTGCCCAACAAGGAGGATTTAGGCCAAACCCCCCTGGTTTTTATTCCAAGCCGTATGCACCCCAACAATCCCAACAACCTTCGGCATCATCTCATTCAGGTACGTCTTTGGAAAGTAATCAAGCTATGCAATTACTAACCTCTATTTCGCAGGGGTTGCAAAATCAAAACAACCGAATAGAAAATAAAAAGAAGGAGATGATGGATATGAAGAAACAAATAGGGCAGATTTCTGAGTTCCTTGGACAGATTAGAGAGCAAGGAAAGCTTCCTAGCTCAACCACAGTCAATCCAAAGGGAGGATTCGAATCCGCCAAGGCCATCACCCTAAGGGGTGGAAAAGAAGTTGGGACCGAGCCAAACAATCCCAAATCTGCCCAGAAAGTAGATGAAGAGACGACACAACCTGAGGCAGATCACCCTAACTCGGCCAAATCAGGTAATTTAAGTTCAAATTCATGTACTTCACGTCCTAATCTGCCCAATGTACCTTTTCCTCGCAGGTTCATGCAAGAAAAAAAGGAAGAAAGCGAGAAGGACATTCTTGAAACATTCCGGAAGGTGCAAGTGAACATACCACTTCTCGATGCAATCAAACAGGTTCCAAAGTATGCTAAATTCCTCAAGGACCTATGCAATACAAAGAGAAGAAGGGCAAACAAAGAGGTAGTGAAGGTAAGCGAGAATGTGTCCACTGTTTTGCAACGTAAACTGCCTACCAAGTGCAAAGACCCCGGTAGTTTCACGATCCCTTGTGTGATTGGACATAATCATTTTGAACATGCCATGCTTGATTTAGGTGCATCCATAAATGTCATGCCTTATTCTATTTATGCATCTATGAATTTGGGTGAATTAAAACAAGATGGTGTAATTATACAATTGGCCGATCGTTCTAACGCGTATCCAAAAGGAGTTTTGGAAGATGTGCTTGTGCAGGTGAACCATTTAATTTTTCCGGCTGATTTCTACGTCCTAGACATGGAGGATTCAGCCCATTCTACATCTTTGCCGATTCTCCTTGGTAGGCCATTCATGAAGACGGCCCGAACGAAGATTGATGTATACAAAGGCACCTTGACAATGGAATTCGATGGGGAAGTGATTGATTTTAATATTTCTGAAACTATGAGATATCCCGTTGATGACCATTCTTGTTTTTCCATTGATGTTATCGATTCTTTGGCGCAGGTGTACCTTGAAGAATTGAACGAGGACGCCCTGGAAACAACCATCACTAAGGCCATAGAGCGCAAAAACGAAGGATTTGGGCCAATGCAAGGCCATGGCAATGAGGAGGAATTCTTTGCAATGGGTTCTAGTGAAGAAATAATTGAGGTTGTGGCAGCCCTTGAGTCATTGCCACAACAATATGGTAAGGTTCCACTCTCACTTTCAAATTCAGTTTCCACTAAGATGCTACCTTCTGTTGTTCAGGCACCATCGCTTGAACTTAAGCCGTTGCCGGACCATTTGAAGTATGTGTTTTTGGGAGAAGGCGAAACATTGCCCGTCATCATTTCATCAAGTCTCACAGCAATAGAGGAGGAGAAGCTTGTGAGGGTGCTGCGAGAGCACAAAATGGCCATAGGGTGGACTTTGGCCGACATTAAAGGAATAAGCCCTACCACATGCATGCACCGTATACTTCTTAAGGAGGGGGCTAAACCAACTCGAGAGGCTCAACGCCGTCTCAACCCTCCAATGATGGAAGTGGTGAAGAAGGAAATAATCAAGCTTTTGGATTGCGGAGTGATCTACCCTATCTCCGATAGCCGTTGGGTTTCTCCAGTTCAAGTCGTTCCCAAGAAGTCCGGAGTAACTGTTATCAAGAATGATGAGAATGAGCTCGTGCCTACACGCATTCAGACTGGATGGCGAGTATGTATCGATTACCGGAAGCTAAATGCCATGACTAGGAAAGATCACTTTCCTTTGCCATTCATCGACCAGATGCTCGAAAGGTTAGCCGGTCATGCTTTTTACTGTTTTCTTGATGGATACTCTGGATATAACCAAATTGTGATAGCCCCGGATGATCAAGAGAAGACCACATTCACATGTCCCTTTGGAACATTTGCTTATCGTCGCATGCCATTTGGCTTATGCAACGCACCGGCCACTTTCCAAAGGTGTATGGTAAGTATATTTTCCGATTTTGTTGAAAAGATCATTGAGGTTTTCATGGATGATTTCAGTGTATTTGGGAGTTCATTTGATAATTGCTTGGATAATCTGACCTTAATTTTGAAACGATGTGTTGAAACTAACCTTGTCTTGAATTGGGAGAAATGTCACTTTATGGTGAAACAAGGTATAGTTTTAGGACATATTGTTTCAGAAAAAGGAATTGCAGTAGATAAATCAAAAATAGACCTTGTACGTCACTTACCCTCTCCTACTTCGGTTAGAGAGGTACGTTCGTTTCTTGGCCATGCAGGGTTCTATAGGCGTTTTATCAAGGACTTCTCCAAGATGTCCAACCCTCTTTGCCGATTGCTTCAAAAAGATGTGCCATTCAAGTTTGATGAAGAGTGTAATTCGGCATTTAACCAACTCAAGGAGAAGCTAGTCTCGGCCCCCATTATTGTACCTCCAGATTGGAGCCTTCCGTTCGAGCTCATGTGCGATGCATCCGACTATGCATTAGGAGCTGTTCTAGGACAAAGAAGAGACAAGCGGCCGCATGTCATATACTATGCCTCTCGGACTCTCAATGATGCCCAATTGAACTACTCCACGACGGAAAAAGAACTTCTAGCTGTGGTTTTTGCTTTAGATAAATTCCGTTCATATTTAATTGGTACTAAAGTAATCGTTTATTCTGATCATGCAGCTTTGAGGTACTTGCTCACGAAAAAGGAAGCAAAGCCGAGGCTTATCCGTTGGATTCTTCTTCTTCAAGAATTTGATATTGAAATCCGGGATAAGAAAGGAAGCGAGAATGTAGTGGCTGACCATTTAAGCCGAATGATCCACGAGGAGCATGAACATGCCGTGCCTATCCCTGAAACTTTTCCCGATGAGCAGCTGCTATCCATTGAGGTAAGTGAACCATGGTATGCAGATTTAGTGAATTACTTGGTGGCTAAACAAATTCCAAATGAACTAAACAAGCACCAACGTGATAAGCTTAAAAATGATGCACGTTTTTATGTTTGGGATGACCCTTATTTGTGGAAGTATTGCTCGGATCAAATTGTACGTAGATGTGTGCATGATTCTGAATTTCACTCAATTCTAAGCTTTTGTCACACATATGCATGTGGTGGTCATTTTGGCACACAACGCACTGCCCTCAAGGTTCTAGAGTGTGGTTTTTATTGGCCGACTATATTTAGGGATGCTAGAACCTTTTGTATGTCTTGTGATCGTTGCCAACGAATGGGTAACATAGGTACCAAGGACCAAATGCCGCAAACCCCTGTCTTTAATGTTGAAATTTTTGATGTTTGGGGCATTAATTTCATGGGCCCTTTCCCTCCATCTTATGGTTTCACTTATATCTTGCTAGCCGTTAATTATGTTTCTAAATGGGTGGAAGCAAAAGCCACCCGTACTAACGATTCTAAGGTGGTTGCAGATTTCGTGAAAACTAACATTTTTGCTAGGTTTGGAATGCCGAGAGTAATCATAAGTGATGGAGGGTCTCACTTTTGCAATCGGACCATTGAGGCGTTGCTAAGAAAGTACCATGTCAACCATAAGGTCTCCACACCTTACCATCCTCAAACAAATGGCCAAGCCGAGGTGTCTAACCGAGAAATCAAACAAATTTTGGAGAAGACCGTTGGACCAACAAGGAGGGATTGGAGCTTACGTTTAGATGATGCACTGTGGGCATATCGTACGGCATACAAAACACCCATTGGGATGTCACCTTTTCGGCTCGTCTATGGTAAGCCATGTCATTTGCCCGTAGAGTTAGAGCACAAGGCACATTGGGCCGTGAAGATTTTCAACATGGACATAGATGCAGCGGGAGTTCATAGGAAGCTCCAATTGAATGAACTTGAGGAGATTCGGAATGAAGCCTATGAGAATGCCCGGATGTACAAAGCCAAGACCAAAGCATTCCATGATAAAATGATTCGAACCAAGACCTTCACAGTTGGGCAGAAAGTGTTACTTTTCAACTCTCGCCTACGTTTGTTTCCTGGTAAGTTGCGTTCTAAATGGATTGGCCCGTTTGTTGTTACTAATGTTTTCCCTCATGGTGCAGTGCAAATCAAAAGTTCAAAGACGCAGCAAGAATTCAAAGTGAATGGGCATCGATTGAAGCCCTATTACGAGATGTTTGAGGAGCATGTCGTGGAGGAGGTACCCCTCCATGCCGTGGAACCTAGTCAAGCTTAAATGGAGGTACCGTCCGGCTGCAAGACGTAAAAGAAAGCGCTTCGTGGGAGGCAACCCATGCATCCGAATAGAGAAGAACTTGGAAACCCCTTTAAGAGACTTATTTTTATTCCTTTCTTTTTCTTTACTGCCTTTACTTTGCTTTCTTTCTCGTATTTGTTTATTTGCTTGCTCTGTTGTGACTTTCTGCTTAAAACATTGAGGACAAAGTTTGATTTAAGTGTGGGGGGTAAACAATTTGTATTTGCATGAATTTCGTGGGATTTATTCACCTATCACTTAGAATGTTGTTTCTTGCTGTTTTAAGCGTTTTTAGAGTGTTTTATAGTGTCTTGGTATAAAACTTCGAAAATTTGATAAAAATTAAAAAAAAAAAAAAAAAACTCTTCTCTTTGTTGCTATTTCGTTTCTGCCTTGTTAGGTTGTTTAGTTGTTATTGTTTGTTTGTTTATTAATTGTGTGAGTCTATGATTGTAACATTGAGAAAATGTTTGATTTATTGATAGGCACTGCTAAACAAAGAAAGATGGTGCTTCACAAAGGTTGTTTGCTTGAGGCCCCACTACGTGGCTTTACTCTTGAAGCGGAAGGCGTAGGAACAGAAGGCATCGGAGTGGAAGGCGTAGGAGCAGAAGGCATCGGAGCAGGAGGCATCGAAGATAGAGCATTCCAGGCCTCAATACTTGGCCAAGCGCTGGATGAGCCAGGAAAAAGGTGCCTCTGGAGGAAAGACGAAAACCTTTGACGGTCACTGTGAATCCGACCTTCAGACTCTTGCAGCTCATCAAGCTTCCTCTTCATGCCCGACGAATAGTTATTTGCAAGCACATGCAAACTTCTATTCTCATACTTCAGCTGCTGGATCTCCTGCTTGAGACTTTCCACCTCTGCCATCAATGATTCCACCTGACGGGAGCGGGCAAGCAGGCGTTGGCCCATGTTGGACACAGAACTCGCACACTGAACACTAAGTGCGAGGGACTCTTGAACGGCCAACTCATCGGACCGTCCTGACAGCAGCCTACTATCTTTTGGTGTGAGGAGGTTCCTAGCTACTATTGTAGCTGTTGTGGCGTCCTGCATCACAGAGTCTTCACCTGAAAGAGGACCGTTAGAAGAAAAGAAAGAAGGACGCCATACGTTACCTTGACGCGGCGCGCCCGTATCACTGCTAAGGCTCAATTCCAAGCTAAGGTTCGATGAGTTTGCCATTTTTCAAAAGTGTTCAAAGAGAAGGGATGGAGTTAAATTTCAAAGGGCCGGAGTCGATTTTCTTCAGAGTGTGTTTGTTGTGGTGATCGATAGCTCAATAAAAAAAGCCAAGGCGACGCGTCCACCAATTCAAAAAGCCGGAATTTCCGGCGTAAGTTCGGCGACGCTTTCTCGGCTTTTCAGAAGGCGCGTTCAACTTTGTCAAAAGATTTCTTCTTTTCAGACAACACGTGGAGGCCATCACCGCAACTACACATCTTTAGCCGACAAGCGCAAAGTTCGGCGACGCTTTCTCTGCTTTTCAGAAGACGCGTGCAGCTTTGTCAAAAGGAGCCGCATCTGCACTACCACGTGTCGTTCAGAAAGCGAAGGGGCGCCTGCTCAGAAATCGAAGAGGTGTGTTCAGAAATCGAAGAGGTGTGTTCAGAAATCGAAGAGGCGTGTTCAGAGATCGAAGAGGTGCCACTATTTCAAAAAGCCAGATTTGCGGGATCAAAACGTTTGTCGACAAAGGTAAAAAGTACCACCACTTGATATTATCTCTATATATGTCGACCTTCGTCTTTTATGGCAGGGCAAACCTGAAGAAAAATGCCCAACTCTCCCTCACCTCTGAGGGCGTACTCCCAGCAAAGCCTTTCGAAAGACTCAATTCTTTCTTCTTCCCCAAAGATGATACCAGATGCCTGGAGTACATATGACCCAGGAGGAAACAGCACAACAAATACATGTGCTGATTCATTCACCGCTTCTTCAAAAGCAAAGGTATCTCATATCATCAAGGTCAAAAGCAAAAGTATCTCATATCATGCTTTTTCCCTGTCTTTTTCTTTGTCCTTGTTCTTACTCGCATGGCAAAGTAAAACAAGCAATCAGCCGGCACTTGGAGTCAGTCTTCCGATCTGGAGCCAACTGCCTGGAATCTATTCCTGATTGCTTACCTAGCGTTGCTCTCGAGTAGTCATCTTCAACGGTTGATACACTTCCGGAGAAGGGACCACTTCTGCAAAGGGGAGCGAGTAAGGCAAGTGAAAATGATACATTGAAGCATGTGGAGACAAACATAGGCTGAGTTATCCTCCAACCCTTTTCAATACGAATTGGAAAGATTGAACAAAGAAACAGACCAAAGGGGTATGCTCAGACCTTCGGGGGAGACCAAATGAACCATCATGCTGCCCAGTTCAAGAAGTAGCACAAAGGAAAATCAACGATGGGCGGAAACCAGTTCGAGAGTAAGCCTGTGGAATCATCAAGATCAAGCCTCAATGCAATCAACAAAGAGAAGATGGAATTTACACTCTATAACCAGATTTGCGTCTCTAAACTCTTCTCTTTGTTAATTACATTATGCCATGTTTAGTATGTTTAAGTGCTTTTTGTGTATTTACTTATGCTTTGTGTGAATCTATGCTTAAAACATTGAGGACAATGTTTGATTTAAGTGTGGGGGGGGGTAACTAAGTATATTTGATGCAAATTCGTTGGATTTTATCACCTATCACTTCACATGTTGTTTCTCACTGTTTTAAAACTGTTTTAGTGTGTTTTGTCTTAAAAATTCGAAAATCCCATAAAAATTTGAAAAATTGTTTTGAAAAACCCAAAAAGAGTTGTTTTAAAGTTGTTTTTTGTGTGTGTGTTTGTGTCTTAGGATACCTTCCAACACAATGATAAGGATTTGGTTTGTAATTGCATGACTGTTAAAAAGAGTTATTAACATAGAGAAAAGTTTGATTTACTCTTGGTATATGCTTGGTTATGGTTATAATGTATAACTTCACATGCAATCATAAAAGAAAATTTAGTTTTTGTAACATGCCTGAAGGAAGGAACTCAAACAAATGCTACAACCCTGAGAGACTTGAGCCTATAACGTTCTTTGGAGAGTATAATCTGTGATTTCTTGTTTTCTAAAATCGTTGCATGATCTCATTATTCTTTGCTTGGTTACTACTTAGAAGGCGTTTCATCATATAGTTCCAAATGCTAGAACTCATGCCCATTTCATTCAAAGCATGTTATTGATTTGCATAACATATATCAAGATGAAGTTGTGTAGTTGCCACCATAGCCAAATAGCCTCGCTTCCCATATTTCGTATATGTTGTAAGTTTTACCCCCGTTGAGCCATGTTAACCCATGTTCTTTGTTTACCCACTTTATCTTCACCTAACCTAGAATATGACCGTCCTTACCCTTGTTCTTAAAAGATAGTGAGCATGACTTAATTGAATTCCTTTTGAGTTACATTATGAAAGAAAATAAGTGTGGGGGAGAGAATGTTTAAGTGTTTTGTTTTGAGATTCAAAAGAAAAAAAAAAAAAAAAAAAAAAAAAAAAAAAAAAAAAAAAAAAAAAAAAGAGAAAAGAATAAGTGATTGAAGAAAGGTTCCAAAACACCAATTCTGGGCGTAAATTGTCTAAATTCTCCCTTTTTGTTCAAAAGTTGAGTTTTCATTCAAAAGTGAATTCTAAGTTGATTAAAATGCTTTGCTCACTATTTCTTTAAGAACCTTTGTTTTCCATATCCCTTCTTTATCCACATACCTCAAGCCCCGTTACAACCCTTGACTTCTATCTTGAGTGTTGTGTATTTCAATTTGTGGAGTTTAAACTTGGTATGAGCTTATGGTGTCACTGGTTCTCGCGTCTAAGTAGTAGCATTCCATTCATGAGATCATATCTAAACTTGATTATTAACTCCAGAATTTGCGTTCTTTGTGATACATATATGTGAGTGTCGTTTTCATGTTTACATCAATCTTCTCACATATGACTAGATTAGGGTGTGTAGTTAGAAAATCTGAGTAAAAATTGAGTGCATATCTTGAACGGAATTGAGCAAATTCTCTAAGGCATGTTACTACATTCAAAACATGGTTTTAAATGCTTAATTGTGAACTAGTATATGGTGACTATGATTAAGAATGTACTTAAATGTGAAGATGACTAAAATCTGTGAGAATGATGATTTTTAACTTGTCATGTGCATTGGAAATCCCTAAGACGGTTGTTGGAAGGTTTAGGTTGTGTTTTACGTGTTTAGTGTCGTTTTGTTTATTTGTTTTTATTCTGTTTTGCTCGAGGACTAGCAAAAGCTAAGTGTGGGGGTATTTGATAGGAGCATATTCATGCGACTTAAATGGCTTGTTCTCGTGCATTTACGTTATGTTTCTCTCGTTATTTTAGTCCTTTATGCTTCTTTTGTGTGTTTTCAGGTTCTAAGGGCCTAGGGAGCAAGAAAGTGCATTTTGAGGCCATTTGGAGCATTTTTGGGCATGGATTGGATAGCTTATCCATGGAGCCAAGAGAATGGACGAATTTGAAGGCCTTGTATGCACTTGAAGACACAAAACAATGGCTCTAGCCCAATCAAACACATTATGCCATACAAACCAACCTATTTTAGGCCCATTCTATGTACTTAAACCCTAGCCCTTTAAACTAATTCATTGATCACTTATCAAACCATTCACTTATCACTCACCACATATCATTCACTTATCACTTAACATATCATTCATTTATTTCACTTCCATACTCCTCTTAATTCCACATGCATTCTCACACATGCACATCATTCACTCACATTTCCACCATTCATTCTTTATTCCTTTCCAAACATCTCACATGCATTTCCACCTTCCTACTTCATCATTTCACCACATTCTCCCTCTTTAACTCACATGCATTCATCATAATTCACAACACAAAACAACTTCATTGCCGTGGGTTCCCATTTCCTTTCCAAACATCTCACATGCATTTCTTCATTATTTCCTAACCCTACATGCATTATTTATTGCATCTTCACATGCATTCACACACACTTTACACATTCAAACCGTGAGCTCCCATTCCTATATGCCATTTTCATATTTCCACCCACTAACCTAGTCATCAACACATGCACTTCCACCTTTCATCCACAATGATTCATGATTCATTCACTTTGCATCCTTTAAATCACATACTTTTCCATCATTAATTAGCCACTTGCATCTTAAACAAACAACCATATGTTCCCTCCACTACTCCTATAAATACCCTTGCACCCATTCAATTCATATCTCATATTTCCATTCACAACACTTCACACAACACAAATACCATTCCATTGCCGTGAGTCCCATTTCATTTTCTGCATATTTTCTCTTCATTCTTCCATCTCCAACCACTCCCTACTCCATTCCACATACACCTAAAGCCCTTAAGCTCACCTTAGATCTTGTGCTACAACAACGAGGAAGAAAAGAGTGCTTAAACGTTCATACAATTCAAGTTTGAGTTGTTGGAATGTTTAGGTGTTTCTTTGATTTCAAAGTTTAAATTTAATTCTCTTTGTTTTGTACGTATGAGAAGGGAAGAGAAGAGTGCCTAAACGTTCATACAATTCACGTTTGAGTTGTTGGAATGTTTAGGTGTTTCTTTGATTTCAAAGTTATGAGGAACTAAACCCCCCTTTAGCTAGGGGGTGATTCGAAACTATGTTTATATTTGCATTTTGAATTGATTACGTTTGGTTGGAATTTCATAAGTTGTGGATTCAATTCGTTTAACTGTTTGATTGATAACTTATTTATGTATGTTCATTGAGATTGCAAGCTTAATTTTCATGCATAAATATGACGCTAGAATATAAGTGAATTTCACCTAATCGTTATGAACTTATATTCACAAGTAGTAGAGGTTGCTTATAAACAATCGCGTTCAACGAATTCTTGGCATAAGTTTCATGCGTATTCCATAGTAACGAATGCCTCGTCGATGTTTATGATTTCCGTTGAACTTAATGATCTTGGTTAAATGTCTCTATCATGCGTATTCCATAGTTAGGGACTTTGATTAAGAATAATTTGGTTGTAATGCGTATTCCATTCAATCCAACGAATTTAGGGAAATCTGAAAGTTAATCTAAGCGGATCTAATTAACTTGGAGCATTGAGTTTCACAACTTATCGAAAGACCAACTGAGAATCAATTTTGTTTGCAAGTATAACATGTGTGGAGAAGAACCCCTTGGCTATTCCATCATCCATATTTTCATCACATTCATATTTACATTTTGCCTATAATTATATTCTGTCTTTTTAATTTAATATCGTCCAAACACAATTCCCCCCCTCTATTTTGTTAAGTTTTAATCATTCGTATTTGTTTTATTTTTTGTAACTTTAAGCTTTTGGAGTCATAAAACATTTGCAAATTCGTCTAAATCAAGTTCTAGCTTCTATTTGAGTCAATTTGATTGTTTTAGACAATTTGAGTTTTTCAAAGCCATTCTGAGTCATAGTAGTCTTGTTAAGAGTATTTTAATTTAGTTTTTATGTTTTTAAGTCAATTTAGAAGGTTTTAGCAAGCCCTCCTAATCCCCGGTCTAGAACGATCCCTCACTTATCCATTCTACTACAATTGTCAAACGAGGGTTTAATTTGAGTGTCAAGTAATTCTCGCATCAGTTATGAACTTATATTCACAAGTAGTGGAGGTTGCTTATAAACAATCGCGTTAAACGAATTCTTGGCATAAGTTTCATGCGTATTCCATAGTAACGAATGCCTCGTCGATGTTTATGATTTCCGTTGAACTTAATGATCTTTGTTGAATGTCTCTATCATGCGTATTCCATGGTTAGGGACTTTGATTAAGAATAATTTGGTTGTAATGCGTATTCCATTCAATCCAACGAATCTAGGGAAATCTGAAAGTTAATTTAAGCGGACCTAATTAACTTGGAGCATTGAGTTTCATAATTTATCGAAAGACCAACTGAGAATCAATTTTGTATGCAAGTGTAACATGTGTGGAGAAGAACCCCTTAGCTATTCCATCATCCATATTTTCATCACATTCATCTTTACTATCTGTTTTAAATTATAATCTGTCCGTTTAATTTAATCTCGTCCAACCACAATTCCCCCCTCTATTTTGTTAAGTCTTAATCATTTGATTTGTCTTATTTTATGTTTTTAAGTATTTGGAGTCTTTTGAACTTGTTTTGAGTCTTTTAGTTTGTCTTAGTGTTTTAAAAGTTAGTTTTATTTATTTGAGTCAAGTGTTTAGCATCCCTAGTTAATCCCCGGTTAGAACGATCCCTACTTACATCATTACTACAATTGTCACAAATAGGGTTTAGTTTGTGTGCGTATAAAAATCGCATCAGTCCTCGAGGTCATAGTGATGTTGCAAATACGAAACAAATTAATCAAAGTTAATAGTTAATAAATTTCACAACTTTACTTACAAAATAGTGAAAAAAAAAAAAAAAACTTTACTAACCGATAGCTCATGAAGAACGGAGTCCTTAGTCTTCTGTGGGGCAAGTCTCCAAGACTCCCATTTGATAGGAGCATATTTAGGTGACTTAGTTATCTTGTTTTCTTACATTTATGTTGTTAGTTCATAGTTATTTTAGTATTTTGAGCTATTTTTGTGTGTTTGTAGGTCCAAATGGTTAAAGTATCAAGAAAGTGCAATTTCGAGCATTTTGGAGCAGTTTTGGGCTTGGAATGATTAGCATATGTTTGGAGCAAGGTGGATGGACAAAATTGAAGACCAACGGAGGCTAGGAATCTGCTAAAGAGGTGGAAGAAATTAATTCAAGACTTGGAAGAAAAGAAATCAACCACAAAGAAGGAAACATGAGTCAAACTTCCTTATTTTGACTTTGCTTCCCTAATCTTTTCCTACATAAGTTCCAGCTACCAAAGAGGGTCCCTAATTAATTTAGGACACTTAAATATAAGTTCTAGAAGCCTTAATCCCAGCCAAAGGGGGATGCCGCACCACCTTACCCTTTCTCCCTTCCTTGTCGTGCAAGGGAAACACCAATCCCTTTCCTATTTGCTTTGCTGCAAGTTTCCTATCCCTTTTCCCTTGGGATTCTGATTTTAATTCTCCTTTTCCTTGTGGATTTGGGGTCCAATTCTTTCCTAAAACATTTAATTAAAGTCAAGAACCTTTCCCTAAAATATATACCTTGTGCCCCACCCATACACACATCCATTCATTCATATACATAATTTCAGCCATCATTCATCCCTCTCTTCCCACATAGCCGCATCCTTCCATTCAAACATCACCCATACACAATTCCGCACCCTATCCTCCATCATACTTCCCTGCCATTCATCCATACTTCACCATAACACACCTCAACCCAATTTCACACCCTTACACCCTTGTGCCGCAGCCTAGGAAGGAAGGAGGAAAGGAGAGGCAGCCTTGGACCTTTTTGGCTATTCAAGTTGGATTGTTGGAACGTTTTTAGGTATAATCTATCTTTTGTTTTCAATGTTTAATTTAAATTCTCTTTGTTTTGCTGTGAACATGAGAGGCTAAACTTGTTTTAGCTAGAGGAGACTTTGAAACCATGATTATATTTGCGATATGAATTGATTAATTCTAGTTGTGATTTCATAAATTGTGAATACAATTTACATAACAGTTTGATTAAGAACTTATTCTTGTATGTTGATTAAGGAGGCCTGCTTAGTTTGCATGCTTGAATTTGATGCTAGAATATAAGGGAGTTTCACATAATCGTTACAAACTTATATTCACAAGTAGTAAAGGTTGCTGGTCACAATCATGTTAAGTTAAATTCCTAGCATGAGTATCATGATGTCATAGTTACGAATGCCTTGTCAATGCTTATGATTTTCACGAAACTTAATGATCTTTGCTTGTGTCTCTATTATGTAGTTCATGTAGGGAACTTGGGAAGAATAATTTGGTTGCCGATGCGTTGTCCATCCAATTCAATGACTTAAGGAAAATCTGAGGGTTAATTAGTGATGTCACGGTTAATCTGGGGTGTTGAGGTTCATGGTTTATTGAAAAAGCAACTGGAAATCAATTTGTATTCAAGTGTGTCATGTGTGGAAAATGACCCTCTAGCTAGCTAATCATCTATCCATTTACCCAATTTCGTGCCAAACTTTGTTTAAGTCTTTAAGTTACTTGTTTTTACTTTAAATTGGTCAAAAACCCAATCCCCTTTACTTTGTTGTGTCAAATTAGCTAGAATCTATCATATTGTGTGTTTTTAAGTATTTTGAGTCAAAACCAATTCAATTTTCGTCCAACGTAAGTCCTAGAGTCTGTTTTGAGTCTATTTGATTGTTTTGTGCTGTTTTGAGTCTTTTTAGTTTGTTTTGAGTCATATAAGTCTAGTTAAGAGTCTTTGAGTTTATTTAAGTGTTTTCAAGCCTAGTTTTGTATCTTTGAGTCAGTTTTTAGTATATTAGCAATCCCTCCTAATCCCGGCCTAGAATGATCCCTACTTACATCTTTACTACAATTGTCAACAAGAGGGTTTAATTTGTGTGCTAGTTTATATCACATCACCATTGCATGGGGCAGTGGTGACACACAATAGAGCCAACATCGTCGATTATATGGTTGTGTTGCTCCTTTGTTGCTGCCACCCGATGTCGAGCATCCCACGAAATCTTTATACACTCCTGGGTGGTGTGCGTGAGTTGTGACATGCCCATGAGTCTGCATGGACCCCTAGTTTTTTTTACGACCTGCAAAATGAAATAAGTTAGTGTAAAAACAATTTAAGTAATCTACGAAAAATTCGACAAAACTTCCCCTAAACATACAACATTTCGCATAACCTACAAACAAATAAACAACACAACCAACACAAGTACACATCAATTCACATATAGAGGAACCAAATAAAAGTATATTAAATTTATTAAATTAAAAATTTGGAGAAAACAATGTATTACCTGTGTCTGCTTCCTCTCCTATTGTGGTGAAAACCGATGCAGACTCATCAACCTCATCGATAGGCCAGGGCTGTCAATGAGAACGCCGAGCGCTCAGTAACGAATGAGTCACCGAAGAAGTTGATGACTCAGGCACTATAGACATTATGGCCTGCAATGGATGTACGACAGCCTCTGACGTCAAGGCTAGTGCTGAGGGAGTGGTGGCGGCAGTAGTATTAGGTGGTGGAGGTGTTAGATGGGACCTACTGACTAACCTACACTGCCTAATCAACTATGAATCTACAAAATCCAATTGAACGACCAACATTTAAAACTATGTTATTAATACCCATTTATATAATCAATACAATATCCTAAAACATAAAAACTAAAAATTGAACCTTCTAATTCTACAAGTAACACAAAATTTATGAACTTCTAAAAGTAACCCTAAAATTAGTTAATTAATACAAAAAAATTCAAATTTATACCTACAATCTAAATATTAATCCTAAATTTATAAAACTAAATTAAAAGCGTAAACCTACAAAGGTTTAAGTTAACAAATTTAACAAATTAATCCCAACAAATAATACTTCATCCAAATATATATATATATATATATATATATATATATATATATATATTTTTTTTTTTTTTAATTTTAACCCCACGTTAATAATATTATACCTACAACTAAAATCTTAATTCTAAAATTCAAAAAATTGCACTAAAATTCTAAACCTATGATTTTAAAGTTAACAAATGAACAAGTAAACTTACAAAATATAAAATAATTCTAAACTTACAATTAAAAAGTTATAAAATAATCCCTAACACTAATATGTTAATCTTAACATTAAAAAAAAAAGCCCCTAATGTGACATCCCACATCGCCCAAGGGAGTGATCCTTAAATGTATATTCCAATCCCTACCTAGCACGAGGCCTTTTGGGAGCTCACTGGCTTCAAGTTCCGTAGGAACTTCGAAGTTAAGCGAGAAGGGGGCTAGAGCAATCCCATGATGGGTGACCCACTGGGAAGTTGCTCGTGAGTTCCCAAAAACAAAACCGTGAGGGAATGGTAAGCCCAAAGCGGACAATATCGTGCTACGGTGGTGGAGCGGGCACAGGAAGTGATCCGTCCCGGGCCGGGATGTGACAATTTGGTATCAGAGCCTAACCCTGGCCACGGTGTGCCGACGAGGACGTCGGGCCCTTAAGGGGGGTGGATTGTGACATCCCACATCGCCCAAGGGAGTGATCCTTAAATGTATATTCCAATCCCTACCTAGCACGAGGCCTTTTGGGAGCTCACTGGCTTCAAGTTCCGTAGGAACTTCGAAGTTAAGCGAGAAGGGGGCTAGAGCAATCCCATGATGGGTGACCCACTGGGAAGTTGCTCGTGAGTTCCCAAAAACAAAACCGTGAGGGAATGGTAAGCCCAAAGCGGACAATATCGTGCTACGGTGGTGGAGCGGGCCCGGGAAGTGATCCGTCCCGGGCCGGGATGTGACCAATCCCTACCTAGCACGAGGCGATGAGGGATGTCACACCTAAACTTTCAAAATTCAAACAGAAAATTATAAAGTTAATAACTTAACAAATTTAAGTAATCTAAATGAAATTTGTTAACATATTAACAAATTGGATAAATTGATAATTAAATGAAATTTGCATAAAAATTATGAAATTTAAAATTTTAACCCTAACCAACGCCCACCCCACACCACCCTACCCAACCCTCAATGACTCAGGCATCGCCACCCAAACTTAACCACCACCCCCCTCCACCCATCCCCGACGCCACCCAAGGCCTACTCCCCAAATTTCGAAATCCCTAAATTCTCTATTTCTAAAATCCGTAAATCCCCAATTTTGAAATCCTTGAATCCCCAAATTGAGATAAACCCTAAATCCCTAAATTGAAAAAATCTTTAAATTTGTAACCCCTAATGCCTAATACCGTAATATGTAATCAATCCACAAAAACTATACATCTAAAATAATTAACAAGTGAAGAAAAAAAAAAGTGAATTAACACAGAGTTGAGAGAAAGAGAGCTGCAGGGAGAGAGAGCTCGAAGGGGAGAAAGAATTGCAGGGAGAGAGAGAGTTCAAGGGGGAGAGAGTTGTAGAGAGAGAGAGTTGGAGGAAGATAGAGTTTGAGTGAGAGAGACTGTTGGAGTACTAAGAGGTTCTGGAAAATGAGAGAAAGAAAGGCTCTCTAGAACTAATAATGCAAGGGACCTTGCATGACGAACACAATTGTTGCTAAGTTTTAATGAACTTTTAAAAAAACCCACCCTATTTTTGGTTAATTTGAGAACAACGTGACACAAAAGGAAAACATTTGTCGCGCAATATTTAATGAACATATTATAAAAAATGCGCCTATATTTTAATTTGGGATTTTTGAAGGACCTGTAGCGATGAAGTTATCCCATTCGTCGTGTAATACGGTATTGCGTGACGATTCACCCTCGTTCGTCGCCCAATGTTTAATGAACATTTAAAAAAAAGGCGCCCAAAATTTTGGAAAATTTTGAAGATCTTGTGTGACGAACTGAACTTGTTGCTTCGCGCAAACCACCAAATGCGACAAATGAGTCCCTTGCGTCGTGCAAACTTACCTTGAGTGACAAATTTTCTTGTTTTCGTCGCGCTATTACGTTTTGCGCGACAACTTTCTAGTGTTCATTGCTTTGAATTGACTTTATTTTTTTTTTTAAATCCTTTATCCAATTACAAATTTAATAAATTAAAATTTGTTTATATACAAAAAATTAAATACACTTAATTGCATTGCATATAAGTCAAAAGTCCTTAATCCTCATCCTCGATACAATAAATATCACTATCTTCATTTTGATCACTTTCAATCTTCCATTCATCCTCATCCTTTGGTACATCAACAAGATCATCTGTGCCCTCAGGTGGTAGACTTCCAAGATCAATTGTAATTGAATCTATAGGAATTTCGATTTGAGGACCCCCAACTACCTAAAATGGTTCTTGGACAATATTAGTATCTCGAAATGTTTTTGCACCAATTTGTGTCGAAGTTTCGAGGAGTTGGTCGACAAAGTTGTCGTCAGGATCTCGGTCTGGAATATCATACACCCCTCTGTGATCAATCCTTTGAACAACTTTCCATCTCCTCCCGGCCTTTGGATCATCAATGTAGAAAATTTGCTTGGCCATAGTTGCCAAAATGTATGGGTCACCATTATACCAACATCGAATAGTGGTCACCGATAGTAAACCATTGTCCTTTGCAATATCTCCAGTTCTTGGGACATGTAAACCGCTGTTTTGAGTACAAAGCCTGCCATCACGCTCAGCTCCCAAGAATTTTATGTCGTTCACATGACACCCTGATTATAGTTCTACGCTTAGAGGTTCGATATCTAAGTTGTATAATTCATCAATATACGCGAGAGAATTGGTTTTCTTCAGTTTTTTCACCTAATTTATACCAAAAAATTGACATGTTACTTTTACCAAAATTTAAGACAACTGACATGCAATTATATTTTAGGACAAAATCAACAAAACAAAAACCCAAACAACTTGTTCGCCAAAACCAACGAGGAAAAAGGTCACAATGCTTAACGGCATGTAAATGCGAAGGATATTCCCACTTCATCAACTCTTCATGTTCATCCAGGTACTCAATTATCTCATTGCAATTGTTAAGTATGAACCGATGAGCTACTTGCATGTCTCTTTCGGTGAACGAATCGCCTCGTACTAGTTCGCCAAATGGTCGTGCGATTTAGGCAAACACAAATAGTTTTTGCTTTCTCACACCACCGTCATTATAAGCCCAGAAAATTTGCCCTTATCTACGTTTGCACATCGTCCGATATTTGTAGCATACCTATTTGGAAACTTTATGGAGGATAGAAACTTTAAAAACTCTTTCCTCTTATCCGGTTTTATAGAAAAATAAGCTAGCCCGTTTTTGGCTATCTCACCCTCCCTTGTCATCCATAAATGTGGCCTTATTCCTATTCACTCCAAATCAATGTGATCTTTGATCGTGTCCTTTGTCTTTCCCTCGATGTCTAATATAGTTCCAACCAATGTATCAAACTCCTTCTTCTTAACATGCATAACATTGAGGTTGTGGCACAGTTTCAATTTGAACCAGTACGGCACTCAAACAACATACTCTTGTATGTCCAGTTTAGATGGCTGTCTAGTCTGGTGTTATTTACCGATTTGCCAAACAGGCCAAAATCCAAACGATTCAATTAAGCTAAAATATTTTCTCTAGACCATTCTCTAGGTCTTGGCTGAATCTCTGTTCTGTCGAAGAATGCTATCTCATTCTGACACCACTCGTGGTCCCACGAAAACCATCTAAAATGCCCCAGGTAACAAACTTTCCCCGTGTGCCAAGCAAATGTCGTGTCTTCCTTGCAAACTGCACATGCCAAATAATCCTTAGTACTCCACCCAAACATCATAGCATATGCGGGGAAATCATTTGTAGTCCACATTACTCTGTTTGCAAGGTGAACATCTACCTAGTTGCTTTATCATATGCCCAAACTCCGTTTTCCCATAAATCTTTCAGCTCATTGACCAACGGCCACAAATAAACATCGATAGACTTGCCCAAATCCTCGGTTATCAACATAGTCATCATCATATATTCTTTCTTCATGCATTTCCAAGGTGTCAAATTGTATGGAATTGCGATGATTGGCCAAGTGTTGTGGTTTTGGTTTAATACCCCAAACATATTAAATTCGTCTGTGGCCAGCCCTAATCTTATGGTTTGTGGCTCTCGTGCAAGATCAGGGTACAAACAATCAAACTCTTTCCATGCCTCATCATCAACTAGATGCCTCATCAAATTGTCATCCATCCATTTGTCCTTATGCCATGTCCTGTCGCTCACAGTATGCGTCGACATATACAAATGTTGAAGCCTGGTCTTTATTGGAAGATAACGCATAACTTTTTGTGGAATCATTGTCCTTTTGTTTTGAGCTGTCATTTTAAATCTCGACTCTTTGCATACAGGGCATTTATCTAGCACTTCATTCTCCTTATAGAATAATACACAATTATTTTTACACCCGTGAAATTTTTCATAGCCTAATCCCAGACCATTCAACACCTTTTTTGCACTTTTGTGATCCCTAGGCAAACAATTGTTCTTTGGAAGCATCCTCTTGAAAATGCCCAAAAATAATCAATGCACTGATTGGACATATGAAATTTTAGTTTTTCATGCATCAACTCCACACTAGCCGTCAGTACCGAAAAATCCTCATAACCAGAGTATAATTCTTGTCTGGCACTTTTTAATAGTTTTTCATAATTTTTTAAGGCTCCACTATCTATGCTTCGAGGGATGTCATCTCACCCTTCCTGATCAAAATTGGTCAAGGCGTCTAGAAAAGCAGCATCTAGGATATCCATAATTTGTTCGTTTAGATCAGCATAAGATTTAACTGCCTCAACTAATGGGGTCGCATGTGAAGATGAAGGATGTACGAATCGTTCCCCATGATGATTCCAAGTGGTATACATCTCCATCATACCATGTTGTACTAAATGGTATTGAATATTTTCATAATACTCAACCATTGAATTGTTACAGTTCCTACATGGACATCAAATTAGAGGTGAACCTTGGTTGTGTGCCATTGCGAAATCAATGAACTGATTTATTCCATCCAAATATTCGTCTACACATTTGTAAGGATTCTGTATCCACTGTTTATCCATATCGCCTGTGAAAAAAATAGAATCACAATGGTTACAAACACTTCAATTATAACATGCCACCTTATGCCTCTGGTAAAGGTCATATCCCATTCAGGAATGCACAGCTACATGTCGTATTTTACAGCTCTATGAGATTAGATTTCGACATGGAAAAAATTTGGTAGCATATCCCTACAGTTCTTCAAGTGCAACATATATGTACTAAATGCGTACACAGCACACAGCACTCGAATAACGCACATACATGCTACCAAATTTCTCCTTATCGAAATCTAATCTGTGAACTGCAAACTACGACACATAACTGTACATTCTCAAGCTATCCAAAAATCGGGACAATTCAAGAATTAATTGGACCGCAGTCATACTTTCGCATCCTTGCGTGAAATCCAACTAATTCTCAAACGGGAAACTAAGTTTTCATGAAAATAACGTATGAATTTAATACTTAACTTCATACAAAAATGTTTTCATACAAATAAATTGTATCACATAAATGCTAAAAAAAACAAATAAATAAACTACATTTAATGTTAATGAAATAGTCGAAGAAAATATACCTCCTAATGCGTTCCTCGCCGATAGTCGTTAAAAAAAAAAAAACACCTACACACAACAAATTTAATTTTGTTCATTTCATTGTGTAATTTCAAAATATATATATATATATATATATATATATATTGCTTACCAAATGATGTATAGGTGATGAAGAGAGGGAGCACGAGACCGAGTGATCAAGCCTAGGAAGAGGAGAGACCATAAGTTGAGGGAAGGGAGGCAGAGCTGCAATGAATTTGCAGTTTTTGCCTCTCTGTGTCTAGGGAGCTGAATTACACTCTTGAGCGACGAAGCATTCATCCCGCAAAATCTGTGCATTCGAATACATGGCGCCAAATATGTTCTCCTTTACCGCTTTTTTACCCACCATGCGCGATGAAACATTCGTCGCATAAAACAAATGCATTTCACATTCTGGCGCCAACTCATGGACAATCCCGCATTTTCTGATAACCTTTGCGCAATGACGGTGTAGTGTCACGCAATTCCACTTTGAGCGACAAAAAAGTAATTTGGTCGATATTTTGTTTTTTTGTTTTAATATATATCTATATATATATATATAATTTTTTTTTCATTTATTACTTTATTCATTTTAAATCACATACACACTTAATAAACAAAGTATTAAATCACCTGAACAAATCTACAAATGTTTAAATTAGTTAAATATTCATGCATATTTAATTAATATAATCACTTATTACAATAATATTTTATTCAACAAAAACTTTAAAATTGCATATTAAAAAGTAACGTTCATAAATAAAAACTTAAAACCCAAATGTTATTATTTAATTAAACATAAAAGAAAAATACAAATAAAATTTTATTCCGTCGCTGGTGGTTGTGGTGTTCGGTTCAGTTCTGCCTCACGTTCAACATCAAACTTCCACTCCCAGAAAGATGATTTGAATATGTTGTCGATGCACTTCATCAAATTTGGGTCACTTTGGTCAATGTCCTAATCAGTCTCTAACTCATCGACCGAGTGCATCTTTATCTCCTCGGGGACGTCCCTCCAAGACTCCCAATTTGGGCTGCATATGTGGCGCATTAATACCCGCACATTGCGCATAAACTTGTTGTGCATATCCAACTTCTGAATTCCCATCAATTCTACATAATTGATGCGAGAATTACTTGACACTCAAATTAAACCCTCGTTTGACAATTGTAGTAGAATGGATAAGTGAGGGATCGTTCTAGACCGGGGATTAGGAGGGCTTGCTAAAACCTTCTAAATTGACTTAAAAACATAAAAACTAAATTAAAATACTCTTAACAAGACTATTATGACTCAGAATGGCTTTGAAAAACTTAAATTGTCTAAAACAATCAAATTGACTCAAATAGAAGCTAGAACTTGATTTAGACGAATTTGCAATTGTTTATGACTCCAAAAGCTTAAAGATACAAAAATAAAACAAATACGAATGATTAAGACTTAACAAAATAAGGGGGGGGGGGGGAATTGTGGTTGGACGATATTAAATTAAAAAGACAGAATATAATTAAAGGCAAAATGTAAATATGAATGTGATAAAAATATGGATGATGGAATAGCCAAGGGGTTCTTCTCCACACATGTTACACTTGCAAACAAAATTGATTCTCAGTTGGTCTTTCGATAAGTTGTGAAACTCAATGCTCCAAGTTAATTAGATCCGCTTAGATTAACTTTCAGATTTCCCTAAATTCGTTGGATTGAATGGAATACGCATTACAACCAAATTATTCTTAATCAAAGTCCCTAACTATGGAATACGCATGATAGAGACATTCAACAAAGATCATTAAGTTCAACGGAAATCATAAACATCGACGAGGCATTCGTTACTATAGAATACGCATGAAACTTATGCCAAGAATTCGTTTAACGCGATTGTTTATAAGCAACCTCCACTACTTGTGAATGTAAGTTCATAGCGATTAGGTGAAATTCACTTATATTCTAGCGTCATATTTATGCATGAAAATTAAGCTTGCAATCTCAATGAACATACATAAATAAGTTATCAATCAAACAGTTAAACGAATTGAATCCACAACTTATGAAATTCCAACCAAACGTAATCAATTCAAATTGCAAATATAAACATAGTTTCGAATCACCCCCTAGCTAAAGGGGGTTTAGTTCCTCATAACTTTGAAATCAAAGAAACACCTAAACATTCCAACAACTCAAACTTGAATTGTATGAACGTTTAGGCACTCTTCTCTTCCATTCTCATACGTACAAAACAAAGAGAATTAAATTTAAACTTTGAAATCAAAGAAACACCTAAACATTCCAACAACTCAAACTTGAATTGTATGAACGTTTAGGCACTCTTTTCTTCCTCGTTGTTGTAGCACAAGGTCTAAGGTGAGCTTTGGGGATTATGTGAAGTGTTTTGGAGGGATGGGAAGTGGTTGGATAGTGGCTGCAATGAAGGAGAAAAACTGCACAGAAAATGGAAGTGTTTGTAACTGAAAATGTGTATGGAAGAGTGAATGAATTTTGAGGAGTGTTGGATGCTTATTTATAGGTGAAATGGGGGAACAAAAGAGGGAATATTGCAGCTAGGAGGGGATGAATGATTATGGGTGCATGTGTTTGGAATAATGAAGGGGGAATGTATGTAATAAAACAACTAGGAAAAGTTAGGGAAAGCTGGAAATGGGAGTGGGAACTCACGGCATTGTTGGGTTGTTTATGGGAGAATAAATGTATGATAATGGCTAAATAATTAAAGGGAATGAATGGGAGTGACACTAGGTTGGTTATGCATGTGAATGCAAGGAGGAAAGCTGAAAATGCAAGGGAAGCTCACGGCACAATGTTGTTTTGCTTCTTGAAATGCATGTGAATGCATTTGAGTGTAATATGAAAAGAATGACTAATTAATGTATGTAGGGTTGATATGCATGTGAATTAGGTTGGAAAGAGGTGGAACTGGAATGTTATGCAATGATAATGTCTTGTAAAGATGCTAATAAATAATGCATGTAGGGTTAGCTAGGTTGGCTTTGTTTGGGTGCATGTATGTTAATGGTGGTTTTTCATGTGAATTGATGGATTGTTTTTGATGGAATGGATGGTTCTTTGCATGGCTATAAGGGATAGAATAAGAGAGAATGGGCTAGGCCCTTTGTTTTATGTCCAAAGTGAAAATAAGGCCTTCAAATTCGTCCAAACTTTGGCTCCATGGATAAGCTATCCAATCCATGCCCAAAAATGCTCCAAATGGCCTCAAAATGCACTTTCTTGCTCCCTAAGCCCTTAGAACCTGAAAACACACAAAAGAAGCATAAAGAACTAAAATAACTAAAGAAACATAACGTAAATGTACGAGAACAAGCCATTTAAGTCGCATGAATATGCTCCTATCAATAATTGATTCGGTAGTGGCTCCCCCCCAAAACTGTATCGGACCACGAGTGTAGCTCTTTTGTTTTTTTTTTTTTCTTGTCTACTAAAAAAATTTATATTAAAATAAATAGTGCAATGTATAAAATGTATAGAAAACACATAATTAATTTAGTGGGTATTACCTTTTCTGGAACTTTAGGTCTCCATCCTCTTCGACGAATGAGCACTTGAGTCGGCCATCGTGCTTAAATTTGAATAACAATTGGAATTGTAATTTGATAAATAGTTTGAGAAATATAGAAACGAAAATTGGTTATTTATAGGAACCTTGGCCACCTTGCGTGACGAAAGCATCATCGCACAAAACCCAATTCTCTTCAATAGCATTGAATGCTCTGACTTAGAAAACTAACCGTCTGGAGTAAAAATCTTGCGCAATGAAAACTTTGTCACGCAAAACTCTGGCGTTGTCGTCCTTTGATTTCACCCTTACGCGACGAACATTTCGTAGCTTAAAACGTATAGACTCAAAATTTAGCGGTAAATTTAACAACGTTTTTTACAGCCTTTACTCAATGAACACTTTGTCGTGAAAGGAAGTAGGTGGGACAAATAAGTAATCGTCGCACCTACTTATTGCGTCTAATATTTTGTCACGCAAAATGTTTAGCGACAAAAACAGATACATAATTAATTATAATTATGAAATTAATGTAAACATAGATATGTCACATCCCCGCCCGGGGCAGATCACTTCCCGGGCCTGCTCCACCACCGTAGCACGATATTGTCCGCTTTGGGCTTACCATTCCCTCACGGTTTTGTTTTTGGGAACTCACGAGCAACTTCCCAGTGGGTCACCCATCATGGGATTGCTCTAGCCCCCTTCTCGCTTAACTTCGGAGTTCCTACGGAACCCGAAGCTAGTGAGCTCCCAAAAGGCCTCATGCTAGGTAGGGATGAGAATATACATTTAAGGATCACTCCCATGGGCAATGTGGGATGTCACAATCCACCCCCCTGAGAGGCCCGACGTCCTTACCATTCCCTCACGGTTTTGTTTTTGGGAACTCACGAGCAACTTCCCAGTGGGTCACCCATCATGGAATTGCTCTAGCCCCTTTCTCGCTTAACTTCGGAGTTCTTACGAAACCCGAAGCCAGTGATCTCCCAAAAGGCCTCGTCCTAGGTAGGGATGAGAATATACATTTAAGGATCACTCCCCTGAGCGATGTGGGATGTCACAAGATCTTTATAATCTATATTTACATAAATTTCATAATTACAAAGACTTATTCAATTATAATATTTATTCTAAAAATAATAGAAAACTTAAATAAAGTAAATTAACCAATTCAATTATTTAAACAACAAAACATGAATTAAAGGCTAATTAAGTCCAAATACATAACTAAAAGTAAAACCTTAAAAATAAATAGTGTCCTAAAAAATATAAATTTAAAACTACTCCGTTGGTCCTCCATTCTGCTCCACGTCATAACGCCACTGCTTGTAACCCTTCTTCAACGCCTCCTTCATTAACTTCATCAACTCTTTGTTTGTATCATCAAAAGTATAGTTACACTATTACACATATATGCAAATAATTATTTACAACATATAAAAAAACAATTTCACAAAATTAATTATTTTCAACATTTTTCGCACTTACTAATAGTTGATCCATCACCACCTTCTTCACGTCCTCAGGCGCAAATTTTCAAGAGCACCACTCAGCAATAGGACAATTGTTATGCATTGCTAAACGAATCGAATGTGCAAACTCCACATATTGCGTCATATCATGGGGCTCGAGGGGCGTGCTGTTTCTTTCCACGATTAGATCCTGGACCGTCCCTCTCCTATTATCCCTATTATTGGCGATCACATGTACAAAACAGTGTGAAGAAAAGTGCAAAACAATATGTGCTTATAAAGAACACGTAATACTTTACACAATGAAGCCTTTGTCTCGCATAACCTTTGAGCGACGAAGCGTTCGTTGCACAAAGTACGAAATAAATACACAATAAATGCCACGACTTCAATGCCATTGACCATCGCTTTGTGTGATAAAGTTTTGTCCCTCAACGTTATGCGCGACCAAAATTTTGTCGCGTAATTAAGTGGTAATACACAGTAAATACGATGCCTTAAACGCTAACTGACTGTTTCATAGTGTTTTTGTGCGATGAAATCTCGTCCCGCAAAGGTTTTAGTGACAAAGGTTTTGTCATGTAAAGCCTTGCGCGATTAACTGAAAATATTTATTTTATTTCGTCTCGAAAATAGTTTCTCAACAAAATAATGTCAATATTATAATTTTTTGGAAATCTATTCTCGAAACAAAACAAAATAAATACAGTCCATATAAATTTATTATTTCAAATTAATAATAATTCAGTGTCATTATTTAATAAACCATAAATAGACTAATAAAAAAAAAACTATTCTAATCATCTATTTGTCCTATTAAATTATTTCCGACGGGTTTGAGCAACAGAATGTTACATTCGTCGCGCTAACCTATTTTGCGAGATGAGTTTTATGTTGTCGCATAAAGTTTGGTTGTGCAAATGGTTTTTTCTACTAGTGGGAGACCTTGATATTTCGACTATTCCAATGTCACGTTCAAGCATCGTTCTCCCAACTGCCACTAGAAACTACAAGTTGGAGAATATTCATTTTAATATGATACCTCTTTAACTTCAAGGACATAAATCGATGTGATTGCTAGTAAACTAGACACTTTACTTGCTATGAACGGTAGAGCACGAATTCAAGAGATTTGTTCTACATGTGTTGTTCCAGGTCATGCCACAATTGCTTGGCCATATCTAGTTGACTTTCCAAACTTTGTTCAAGAGCAAGAAAACATGGTGAATACTTATAATCGATTCAGAAATCACCCGAATCTAGTATGAGTTCTATGTTACTAAACAAAGAATTAGATGATATCAAATCCTATGTCCAAAAGTGTAACACCATTATCTGATCTGTTGAACTTAAGAACTCAGAGAGGAAAGTTTAGTAAAGAGAGAGAAAGAGAATTGTAGAGAGAGAGTGAAAAATATATCAAATGATTCTCATTAATTCAACAGAGCAATACAATGGTATTTATACATAAATATCCTATCCCAACCTATGTGCCAGCTCAGCATAATATAACTAACTAATCACAGACATTCCAAGCTTAACAACCAAGTAAATGAAACTAATCTGGTGATGGTTGTGATGTATTGCTGTTACTCTTAACACACCCCCTCAAGCTGAGGGAAGGAGATCGAACTGAGAGCTTGTAAGTAAGAACAGCAAATCGATCAACAGCTAAAGGCTTGGTAAAAATGTCTGCAATTTGGAGAAGGGAAGCAACATGTTGAACACCAATATGACCAAGTAAAACCTTCTCCCGAATATAGTGATAGTCAATTTCAACATGCTTAGTTCGAGCATGAAAAACTGGATTGAAAGCAAGAGTAATGGCACTTTTGTTATCACAGTAGATGACTGGTTTTTGTAACAGATGGAAGGATATGTCGTGTAGAATCTTGCACACCCATGTAAGCTCAGTAGCAGTATGAGCAAGAGACCTGTACTCAGCCTCGGTGGATGACCGAGCCACTGTGGCTTGTTTCTTAGCACTCCAGGAGATGAGATTAGAGCCTAAGAACACACAATACCCACTAGTGGACCTTCTATCCACAGGGCAACCTGCCCAATCTGCATCAGACCAAGCAGTGAGAAATTGAGGACCTTTAGTAAACCAAAGACCGGAATCCACAGTGCCCTTGAGGTATCTCAGTATGCGTTTGATTGCCTGCAAGTGAATTGTTCGTGGAGAGTGCATATATTGGCAAACCTGGTTGACAGCAAAGGCTAAATCAGGCCGGGTCCAAGTAAGATATTGTAAGGCACCAACTGTGGACCTATAAGAGGTGGGATCAGAGAGAAGAGTGCCGGAATGATCTAGCTTGGCAGTAGACACGGGTGTGGCACAAGGTTTAGCTCCAAGCATATATGTCTTCTTGAGTAAGTCTAAAGCATACTTAGTCTGATGCAGCAACAAGCCCTTGTCAGATTTGTGGACTTCAATACCCAAAAAATAGTGGATATCTCCCAGATCCTTCACAGGGAACAGGATTTGCAGGTTGGATATGATTGATTTGCACTCAGTAGAAGAACTGCCAGTGATGATTATATCATCAACATAAACCAAGATAAAGGTAATGGAAGTGTCTCGTTTAATGAAGAGACTAGGATCAGAGTAGGAAGGTCGAAACCCCAAAGAAAGAAGAGCATGGTAGAAAGCCTCATACCAAGCTCTAGGAGCCTGCTTAAGACCATAGAGAGATTTCCGAAGTTTACACACATGATGAGGTTTGGAAGGATCCACAAAACCAGGAGGTTGGATCATATAAACATCTTCCTTTAAGTGACCATGAAGAAACGCATTACTTACATCCAATTGATGAACAAACCAATCATAAGTGACTGCAATGGAGAGTAGGATTCTGATGGTAGTAGGTTTAGCAACAGGACTAAAGGTATCTGTCAAATCCAATCCTTCCTGTTGATGAAAACCTTTAGCCACAAGGCGGGCTTTGTACCTTTCAATGGTACCATCAGGTTTGTGCTTGACTTTGAAGACCCACTTGCAGCCTACAAGGTTGTAGTGGGAATTATGAGGAACTAACTCCCAAGTACCAGTGGACTGTAAAGCTTGAAACTCAGATTGCATAGCTTCCATCCAGTGAGAAGACTTAGAAGCTTGGAGAAAGGTGGAGGGAGTAGGAGGTAAAGTTGTAAGAGAATCAACCGTGGAAGGAAGAATGTGTTTGGTGGCTGTGAACACTTTGGGTTTATGGATACCTGTCTTTGCTCTTGTAAGCATAGAATGAGTGTTGACAGGGACTGGTGGTAGTTGTTGAGGTAGAGAACTAGGAGACTCTGCAGGACTGAAAGATTCTGGATGAGGAGGTACGGACTCGAGAACAGGAGAAGATAAAGTGTTTTGCTCAAGAGTGGGAAATATGGGTGAAAAAGGGGCATTGCTGCATTGTGAGGCATCTGCAGGTGAAGGATGTTGCACAAGATGGGACATTGGCAAAGGCAGATTGAGAGATATAGGAGTGGGAGAATGAGGAGGCACACACGGGCTGGAAGATGAAGCTTGAGAAGACAAAAATTTGTAAGGAAAGCAAGATTCATCAAACACCACATGTCTGGAGATGTAGAGTCTATTAGAGATAGGATCCCAACACCTATAGCCACTGTGATTCAGGCTATAGCCCAGAAACACGCACTGCTTGCTTTTGAAATCCAACTTGTCTCTTGAATATGGTTGCAACCATGGATAACAAGAACAACCAAACGTCTTCAGGGTATGATATTTAGGAGAAGCATGGCATAAGAGTTCCCAAGGACTGACTGTAGATGACTGAGAAGGTAACCGATTAATGAGATAGATAGCAGTCTAAAAAGCTTCAACCCAAAACTGTGCAGGTAGATCACTCTGAGATAACAAGGTTCTGCCCATTTCAACAACATGACGATGTTTTCTCTCTGCACACCCGTTTTGCTCAGGAGTGTGGGGACAACTCAACTGATGAGTAATGCCTTGATCATTAAAAAAACTTTGGAGGGACTTATTCAGGAATTCACCCCCTGAATCAGACCGTAGACTTTGAACTTTGAGATCAAGCAGAGTCTGAATTTTTAAAATAAAAGTCTTGAGAGTAGAGAAGACATCAGACTTGAAATGTAAAGGATAGAGCCAACCATATTTGGTAAAATCATCCACTATTATTATATAGAATCTGTAACCAGTACAGGAAGGTGTGGGAGAGGGACCCCATACATCTGTGTGAAGCAATTGAAGTGGCCGAGAGGAAGTACAAGGTAAATTGGAGAATGATAGTCGAGAAGCCTTCCCTAGTTGACAGGCAGTACATACTGAAAGACTATTAACAGAACCAATTACAAGGAGATGATTCTTATTCACAACAGAATGTAAAATCCCACCAGAAGGGTGTCCAAGCCTACGATGCCAAATGTGGATGTCAGCCTTAGCAATCATCAGTACAGTTGGGGAGATTGCAATTCCAGAGACACCATTTGAAGCATTCCAATAGAAGGGGTACAAGCCTCCTTCACTAGGGCCCTGGAAGAGCATCTTCCCAGTGCTTAGATCCTTGACATAGAACCCAAACGGATCAAAGGTCAGAGAGCACCAGTTATCATGTACAAACTTGTAAACAGATAACAAGTTACGGGAAGCCTGAGGAACTAAAAGAACATCATTCAAACGAAAAGTAGCATGTTTGGTTCAAATGAGAGCAGAACCAGTATGAGAAATGCACAGACCTTTACCGTCACCAACAAAAAGCTGATCATTGCCAGAGTAGGGAATGGCAGAGTTGAGGGCAGAAGGATCAGGTGTGACATGATGAGATGCTCCGCTATCAGTGAGCCAATAGCTAGGGGATGCAGAAGAAGTCATGGTAGACATTGCAGTAGGAGCTTGAGGTTGAGCAAACTGAGAGAGACGATTACATGTAGAAGCCCAGTGACCAAACTGGAGACAAAGCTGACATGGAACCGAGCGACCAGAGGAAGATGAGGGACCATAATGCTGGCGAGAAGGACCAGAACCAAGAATGCCACCTGAGGGATTGGGGTTCCAGTTGGTAGGATTGTTGCCACCAGAGGGATTGGTGTTCTAGTTGTTAGGATTGTTGCCCCCAAAATTTCGATTCTGAGTATACCGATTACGGTTGTGAAAACGACCACGAGATTTACCTCTGTTGAAATTGCCAACATGAGTAGAAGGTTGAGCAGCATAGGCATGAAATGGTGCAGTGGAGGAAGAAGCAGCTCTGGTTTTGCATTTTTGGAGTGAGATTTCTTTGTTCAGTAAAAGCCCATGGAGCTCATCAGCAGTCACAGATTCATTTCGAGTCTCAATAGAGTCAACAAAGGACTCATACTCATCAGGAAGTCCAGATAAAATGTATGCAACAAGATCAGACTCAGACAATGGTTCACCAGCAGCAGCAAGCTTATCAGAGATATCTTTAATCAAATTAAGAAAATCGATCATTGAAGAGTCACCTTTCTGAATTGTTTGAATCTTCGATCGAAGACTATGAACATGAGTACGGGAAGCGCCTGAGAAACGCCGCTCAAGAGATTGCCACAAAGAGCGAGAGTCAGCCATGCCAATCGTTAAAGGAAGAAGATCTTCAGAGAGCGTAGAGTTGATCCAGATCATCAAGATCTGATCTCGCTCACACCAGGTCTCAAAAGAAGCATTGAGAACACAAGTTCCAGAGGAATCACGAATAAATTGGGGAGGACACAGATCCTCACCATTGACGAGGCCAAGAAGCTTGAAGCGCTTCAGCACGGGAATGAAGAGACTACGCCAAGTGATGAAGTTCTGACGATTGAGTTTCGTCGGAACCATCCCAGCGACATTGGCAATGGAAATCGTTCCAATCGACATGATCAGAGGATTGGAGATGTCACTCTGAGGAGGAGTCGCTAGGGAATTAGGGTTTGGAGGAGGTGGAGGGATAGAAGTCGAGGAATTTGCTGCCGCCGACATATCAAGATTTGCTGAATTGGTAGAGAAAAAGAAGAGATCAGGAAAGTAGCGATCTGTTTGGAAGATTAGAAAATGCAAGAACTGCAAGAAAATTGCTAGAAGAGGGAAGCGCCGGATCGGAGTCGGTTAGACGATGGTGATGATACCATGTTGAACTTAAGAACTCAGAGAGGAAAGTTTAGTAAAGAGAGAGAAAGAGAATTGTAGAGAGAGAGTGAAAAATATATCAAATGATTCTCATTAATTCAACAGAGCAATACAATGGTATTTATACATAAATATCCTATCCCAACCTATGTGCCAGCTCAGCATAATATATCTAACTAATCACAGACATTCCAAGCTTAACAACCAAGTAAATGAAACTAATCTGGTGATGGTTGTGATGTATTGCTGTTACTCTTAACATGATCAAGCTAAAGAAAGACTTTAGGCCTCATGGATCAAGTATCAGAATATGCAAAAGCCACCACAAGACTTTCAACCTCAAGAGAAGAAGAACATTTGGAAGATATAATTGCTCAGCTTGCCAGTAACGTGAACTCTCTTTCTTGTCGCTACACATCAATTTATGAGTAAAATTGAGACAACTCTTCAAAACCAAGTTTCTTCGATAAAAAATTTGAAGGTTCAAATGGGTCAACTAGCTCATGCATTAACCGTTAGACAAATAGAATCTTTTCCAAGCTAAACTGAAGTTAGTCCGAGAAACCAAGAGCAAGCAATGACAATCACTCTTCGAAGAGGGAAACAAATGAAGACCGTAACTGATTTAGAGCAAAACAATGACAAGGAAAGGGTCAAAAAAGCTGCATAAAAGCAGCAACCATCTTAATTGTCCTGCAAATGTTAGCCATACTGGGAACCACTACAGCAGCTTCTCCACAATCATGAAAAGGGATGGTGAAATTCGAGAAGCGAGGGAATTTGAGTGCTCGTTACATTGGTCCTAATAGGCCTGGCAATTTCTTACATGACTTATTAATCCGACTCAAAGCGACACGAAATTAACAAGTTTTGGGTTGATACAATAACGAATCGAGTTATTATCGAGTAACCCGATAAGCATCTGTTAAAATAATGGGTTGGTCCAGGTATACACGCGGATAACCCGAAAATATTAATTTAGTAATTTATACCATCTAAAAAAATACTATAATTAAGAGCACTAGGATTTAATTTCACTTTTGTGAGATTAAATCCCTACCATTTAAATTCCAATTGCAACAACAGTACAGGCAAATTCACCTTCTATTCTATCTCCCAATTCGATTCTATCTTAGCCTTTTCTCTGTCTCGCTTGAGTTCTTTTCCTTCCTGGATTCCATTACTACCAGGACCCAAAACCTAATTCCTTATTTGGAAAAAGAGATAATATATTTTTATGTGTGTTTTATTTCTTTTTCATAATTTTTTTTTGGTAAACTTCTCATAATTTGAATGATTTATAATGTTTGATTTTTGTATACTTAGTTTATGTAGAAGGGAGTTCTGATGTGGAAAGCCTTATTGAAAATGTCATCAATATAATCTTGAAGATAATAGATCAAGCCAAAGTTCCACTACCATTTCTCTATGATGAAAGATGAAAATTGAAGGATTTTGTAAAAAGAACAACATGCAAGCTTCAAGTTTCAGTGACAAGGTTTTTAACTTCTGAGAAAGGTTCCACAACTTTGAAAAGAAAAACTCCTTTAGTTTGCATATTCTTGCCTTTGTAGTAGTATATTGATACTTTTTTATTAGGCTTTACTTGATGACAAATGTGTTTTTATGCTTTAAAGAAATATTTATGTGACATTATGTTATGTGCAAATTTAAATATATATATATATATATATATATATATATATATATTTTCCATAACGGGTTAAACGGGTCAAGTCATTTTGCTTGTTCATTTTAATAAGTGACCCGACCTATTAAGAACATGTTAAGATAATGGATGTGACACGACACAACCCATTAAGATAATAGGTGTTACACAAAAATGACACGAACACGACAAACACGACCTGTTTGCCAAACCTAATCCTTAATATATTACTGAAAGAATTAGAGATGTTGCCTAGGATTTGGATTTACCTTCGGAGTTATGACGTGTTCACAATATGTTTCATGCATCGATGCTTTGTGGTTATGTGCCAGATGAGTCACATGTCTTAGAATCATCACCACTGAAACTACAAAAGGACTTGAGTTATGAAGAAGAACTGGTTGCCATACTTGATCGGAAAGAAAAGGCTCTTCGAAACAAGGTAATTCCTTTGGTGAACCACAAGGTAGAAGCAGCTACTTGTCAAGCTCTTTTATACCCTCACTCTCTCTATCTCCACCTAAACCTTAAACCAGTGGCATTTTGGTTTTTCCACTAGTCAAGTTGTAGGGACAATTTTATTTTATTTTTTTTTTTTTTTTGTTGGGGGGGTGGGAGGGGTGATAGACTGTTATAACACGTACCTTAAATAAATGTATTTTATTCTAGAGAATTGTGAAAGTACCTTAAATAAATGTATTTTATTCTCGAGAAGGGTGAAATGACCAAAATGCCTCTAGTGTGGGTATATTGTATATGTATGGACTTTTGAGTTTAGATTCAATTTCTCATGTTTTCTTACTTTATATCATTAGTGTTCATACTCATGTGCGCAAAAGCAGAATCGAATTAGACTTACGGAAGTTAGTTTTGATTTTTGGAGTGCGAATGGCAAAATCCAATTTCCTTTTGGAAAATTTTTGAATGGGCTAACATCGGCCTCACTCTCTCTCTTCTTCTTCCTCATTTCTGCAAATTCTCCCCGTCTTTAACCCTCGATTCTCTCACTTTTTCTATCTCGACCGAGAGCAACCACCTCACCCACCCAACTTCAGCCAAATCTCGACCCCAAACAATGAATTTGGAATCTGCGTGGCCTGAGGAATCGTTGGATGGCCTTGTTTGCGAGAACTGGTGATTGGAAGGCAAATAACTCGAACTCGAGTTCTCAATGAAGTTCTCCTATGAAACCCGAGTTAATACTCAACAAGTTCGAGATCGAGTAAGATTGGATTTAATCCCAGGTATCAAAAACGGGCCTAGTACTTTCGAAATGTTTTTGACTAGATAAATGATTATGATCCACTCACACTTTGTTTTTCACCTCTCAAGACCTAGTGAAACCAAGGCGACCTTTGACAACGAGTGGACTTGGCAGGAATGCGGTCTTCATACGGCGTAGGGTGATTACTCCTGTCTTTACTTATCGAGTTTGTACTAATGCATAGTCAGACTTTCGGATATGTAATACACAACACATATTATGATAACTGTTCTATGTACTACTGCTATGCTCTAACTTGATATGATAAATTATGGGGATGAAACCCAAGTGTTCCCCAGTGGGAGGTTGATGTAGTGACTTGCATGAAAAGTTTAGTAATTCAATATATTGAGCTTTTCAGTACAAATTCTTTCACATCCTTTAATTATTACCTATGGCTTTGTCACCATTTTGGTGATGGCCAGCACATCTTGACCCCTAGTTTAATGGCTATTGAGGTCGAGATGTGTCATTTGATTCCTTTCATGAGATCTATGTTCATAAATTGTCATTTTCAATGTTAATCATATTTGACAATATTTTGTTTGCCTTTACATAAAGTCGTCACATATGCTTGTTAGGAGAGCTTAGGTTTTGTGAAAAAATAGAGAGATATCTAGTAAAAATTAGAGTCGAGGCGATTTTTTACACATACCAAGTGTGGATGGTTTAAATTCTGAGTGTTTGGGACATTTGCTACATGGTTTCCACTGTGATTCATTTGCTTAGAAAGGTATAACTTTAGTTTTGGAATTGTAATTGACATGCATTGGTTTTTATTAATTGATAGAAGTGATGTCTTTAACAACTTCATTTTTTAGTAAAGCGTTTGTGGGTAGCATAACGGGTAAACCATCAGGAGACACAACTCCTCCTACTAAGGACACCTAGGGGGCGTTTGTTGTGCCGTACTATCTCGGACTGGATTAGCTTCAAGGACTAAGCTGGACTGGCTTAGACTAGACTAAACTGGACTAACTTAGTGAAGCGTTTGGTGCAGTATTGGACTAAGAAGCTGGATAATAACAAATTCTAATATTATATTATTTAATATTAAATTATTAATATTTTATTATGATCTTATCTTTTTCTCCATCTTTTCCTACCATTTCCGTCCCACTCTCTTCCTCTTCTCTCATCGTCCCTCCCTCTCCCTCTTTTTTTCCTCTCAGACCTCTCAATTTATGTCTCTTTCTCATTCCTGATCAAACTCCTTATTGATTCCAATCTCTATTTCTCTGTCCTCCCTCCTCTCTAGTTATGCCTTGTTCGAACGGAACCTCACGGCTCCAATTTTCCCGACGAGTTGCAGGTTTCCCGATGTGTTTTCCAGTTAACCCTCGTTAAATTGGATAAAGTTAGCACCGCCAAAAAATTCATCACCATCCCTGGACCGAGATCTTAGCTTTGCATGCTCGAATCTGTCATGGATTTGAAGAAGCCCAAACAGGCCGAGACTTCCAGGCCATTTTCCGACCACATTTTGGCCTCGATTCAGGTAAAATCGTAATCTTGTCACTCCCAGCTTCAATTTGGTAGATTTTATATGAAAGTTGGTTGTGAAATGGATCTAAAAGAGAGTCGAAAAGTTAATGATTGATCTAGGTGACCGGAGATGACGAGGAGTCTGTTGGGAGTGGTCGTTGAGCATGACGAGGACGAGAAAGAAAGGATAGTCTTAGCTAGTCCCATGGTTATTGAGGGGTCTCTCTAAGACCTCTTAGTGAAGGGTTTTGTCCATGCTAGTCCCCTTTAGTCTCATTAATGTTAGTCCCAGCATGGAACAAACACGGTATTAGACTAATAGCTAGTACAGTCCAGTCCAGTCCGACTTAGTGAAGGCAAACAAACGCCCCCCTAGGGGTTTAAAGGCTTGTTGCACATGCTTAGTGCAAACGTTTCGCCAACAGAATTGTGCTTAGTTATTTTTTTATGGTTATTTTCATATTTTGTACCTCTTTTGCCTATCCAACAGAATTGAGGGTATTTGATAGGATGATAGTTTACACATATTTTGGACCTCTTTTGCCTATTTAATTAGTCATGGTTTTATATTAAAATAGTTGAATTTGATGTGTTTTGCGCAAGTACTATAGGAAATATAAGTTGTGAACAAAAACATGGAATTGGAGGTTTAAATTGGAGAAACACAAAGAATTGATGAGTGCGCTGTGAGCTGATGGGCTAGGAAGGAATGGAACAGTGGAACAGATAGAGAATTGGACCTTCACAGGTAGCCCAATTACACAAGCGGTGCAAAATAATTTGACTTGGTGCTGCTCTCCTTTTCGTACAAGGAATGGTTTCTGGAATTCCCATTGGCATGTGGACAAATAAAGAAAAGAAGATGCTTATATAACTCAAGTTGCGGCACTATAAAAGAGGGCCATTTCTAAGGTATGGAACGCTATTTGGGGACCTTAGATGCGTACCGAATATGGTCTGTTAGATCACGTTTGAAGGGTTAAAAACAAATTCATCAAAACGAGTTTAGGGTGAAACCGGATCATAACCCGTAATTAAATTAAAAATAGTACCTAACAATAGTTAAAAAAAATTCAACTTACTCTCCCTCTTCCCGACAACAGTTTTCCTTTTTAAATTTGTCGTCTCCTTCGCCCAAAGCTCTCCCTCTCCCGCCAACGATTTCAAACTTCCTTCCCGTTGGAAACCCAATCAAAGCTATGTAGTGGTTGTTGTCTCTAGCAAACATTCGAAACTCACTACACTTCCACACAAGGGTTTAGAAACTCAGGCGAATTTGGTTTAAATTTTTTCCAGAGTTTTGACAGAAAAGGAATTGGTTCTTGCTTTGTTCGAGTCGCGTTTAGAGTCCTCTCACAATATTCAATCCCTAAAGTCAATTTCAAATTTGGTGAGTTTGAAAAATGGGCCATTGGAAGAAAAAAAAAAAACTTGTTAATTCTGTTAATTTGATTAATTGATTTAGTGTTTGAGGCTAATTATGCATGTTAGTTAATGAAATTAGTTGAAGCTAGTGGATATATGTGGAATTCTTGGGAAATTTTAATGTGAAGTGGGTCTATGAAGTTTTGTCTATAGGTAGTATATAGGGTTTATGTCATTCACTTTTGTTTTGTTGAAGTTATAATGTTGAGTTGGTATTTGTTAGAACCAAATTAGAGCACCGCCATGAGTGGCGGTTAAGCACAAATCCAAGCGACCTACAAAACAGTAAATAACCGTAAGCAAGCCTTAAGCCGGAGAAGGGGGTGCCAGCCAAGGGCAAAGAGGATTCAACAAAGGTATAAGAAATCTCAACTCCTTTATTTAATATTTGAGTTGAGTCTTGGTTCACAACTACTAAGCTTTGGATGTTATGGTTTAAGTTTTGTTTTAAAGTGCATACAAGCATGCTTCTACCACTTAATCATTAAATGTATGCATTATGTTGCTTCATGAACTAAGTTTTTCACAAAATTTCCTTCAAGGCTGGCCTTATAGGAGGAGCATTCTAGCAACTTCTTCCTCCCCATGTCACTCATATTCTTCCCTCATTCATCCTTGGTGCCAAAACATAGAGGCCTCCTTCTTAGGTGGCTTTTGGAGAACCCATTCCTCCAACCAAATTCAAGAAGACAAGGAGCTAAGAAGCAAAGTTCCTTCATCCATATCCATGGATCCAAGGAACAAGGATGCAAAGGAAAGAAGGCCCTCTCATAGGTGATTAACCTTTGCTAAGCAAAGATGTGCTTCAAATGTATAAAGTTTCTCAACTCACTTTGTTCTGTGAGTTGAGTCTTGGTTCACCACAACTACTAGACTTTGACTTTCATGGTTTAAGTTTTGTTTTAAAGTGCATACAAGCATGCTTCCGCCATTTAATTGCAAAATGCATGCATTATGTTGCTTAATGAACTTAGTTCTCAAATATTTCCTCCACAAAGCTCTCGGTCTTTTCATTTTTCAGGAATGCATAACCCAATACCATGGTTATTAACCCCTAACATAAAAGCAAACATCATCCCATACACATTGGTGTTGAACGTGGTGTCAAATACAATCACATACCAAAATGGCCATTACCATGTTGTGACTTAGTATCCACCAAAAATAAATTGCCAAGTGTTTCGCCTTCGTCAATCTCCATCTTAAAATAGAATAAAACGTTTTTCTCTTTTTCATCCTCAAAATTCTCTTTGAGCATTTCTGCATCATGCCCGATTAGATGAGCTCTCAATTGTTGTTCGGCATTACACATATCCTTCGGGATTCAACCAATATTTTCAATTACTCCACTATGCACCTCCAATAAACCCACTAGTTTACTTAAGGAAATATTTGTTTGCACATATTGTTCAATCATCGTCTTTTTTGCCTTCGAAACCCGAAGATGAGATCTAAATAAGTGTGAGGCGCTTGCCATAAGGTGGTTGTGTCATTCATGAAAAAATGTTACAACACTCTTTTCATTATCAATTCCTTTATACGGCACAAGTTTCGCCTTCCAGTCACTTCCAACTTCTACCCTCCTACATTTCTGATTGGGTTTAGAATTAGCATCCACCTTTTTTTTGCCTTGTTTACAACATACAAATTCTCTCCTTACCAAATAATCACCATCACTGGACTTTTTACTATTATGCTCCCGAATCCCAAACCTAGCTACAAGTGCATAATTTTTGTAGAAAATATACCATTCATCCAACGAATCAAACTTCATTTTTAATATGGATATCAACTCATCGTCTACAGTTGGTACCGCAAGTTCAACCATTCCTGCACCAAATTGATCTCTTGCACCTTCATCCGCTTTTTCCTTAATAATTTCTTCTACTTCTAACTCATCCTCCACTGAACTATAGTTCATAACTACATGCTTCAAATCTACACTACTCATCACAAGCCAGCACAAGTTTTACACCTATATATCTAACATTATACACGTACCCGAAGTTGGTTTTTAAAACCAAAATGGAAGGAAAATGGATTAGCTGATGGCATAAAAATCACCATCACAATTTGGGTTTCTTCAGAGGTTGTGGAAGAAGCCCCCTTGTCACCTCCAATCCAAGCTGAGGTTCAATCCATCTGAAATTGAGCACTTACACCATTCACCAGCTCCCTATCTCTGCTTTTCTTTTCTTGCAAATTCAACTCTCAGTTGTCCTTTCTCCGACAAAAACACACCCAATGAACCAAAAAATAATTAAAAGTATATGATTATAAGGTCAGGATCGAAACTAAGCTTCAATCCACCTGAAATCGAGCACTCACACTCTTCATCAACTCCCTCTCTCTACCTCTATTTCCTTGCGAATACAACCCTCAACTCTCTCTCTCTCTCTCTCTCTCCCCCCCCCCCCCCAACAAAAACACACTCAGTGATCCTCGATAAAAACACACTCAGTGAGCCAAATAAAAATAAAGGTATAACATTACCTGGTCACAATCGAAATTGAGCTTCAGTCCATCTGAAGTCGACTCTTCGCACCTTCACCAGCTACCTCTCTCTGCCTTTCTTTCCCTCTCTTAGGCGCGAATTAAACCCGTAGCTCAATCTCTCTCTTTGACAAAAACATACCCTGCTGGTTACAATTTGTGCAGTTACAATTTGTGCAGTTTCTTATAATTATCCATTGAACGTAAAAGGTTTTGATTATCTAAATCTATGGCAAGACATAGCATGGGTTGGTAGTTAGGAACATTGTTAGTATTTTCACTTGTTGGTTTTTCAATCAATTGTTATTATTAAGTACATTTAGTCTTTTGCATATCCAGTTCTGTCATAATAATTCTTGTTTTGTTTATTTTTAATTTGAATTCATCGTACTATTAAATTTAAGTTAATCTGATCCTTAACACTTACTTATCACTATATTAGTTGAAAGATGTTGTGCGCCTGCAATTATCACACCATTTACTGGTCTACGTCATTCTTCATTTTGTTTAAATAGTGTAGTGAATTCTTTTCTCTGCCTAATGTTATTGAGAAAAATTAATGACAAGGGCTTGAAAACTTTGAGTTTTAGCGATAAGGACAAAATAAAGGGTAAAGTAAATAGTACCAAGATTGACTTTTTAGTGTAAAAATGTGGTTTTTCGTTAAAATGAACAGTACCGGAAGTTTTTCGTTAAAGTTCCCATGTTATTGTTCTAGCTTTCAACTTTCATCAGTACATTGTCATCGAAGCTTCTCTTTGAATTTTTATTTTAATCGGGTAAACAAATATTAAAGAAACAATCTTGAAATAGAAAAATAAAATAAGATTAGAGGAGATCGAAGAATGATTTTGCTGTGAACAAGTTCTAAAATTAAACGATTCTGATTATGAAATTGATATAATACAAGGTTAGAGATATGCATTTCTTATGGGGTGCAAGTATTACTCATTTCTAAAAGTACTAAGACACATAATTTGATTACATCAATATAAATCTATAGTACATGCATGGTTCATAGCATTACAAATTAAATTTATACAGCAAATAGGACATGTTTGGGATCACTTTTGAAATGACTAAAAATATGTTGACAACCAAATGGATTCTAACTTCGTCAAGCCATGAATAAATAAATAAAATAGAGCTCAATTATGGGTCATAGAAGCACTTTAAACTTTAAAGAGTTTTTTCCAAGAAGATTATATATTTAAACGAGCACTTATTTTTTAGATTGAGCACTTCTTCAGAGATACTCTAAGTAATCATTGAAAAACGAGCACTTATTTTTTAGGTTGAGCAATAACTATTACAGTAAGAGGGATTTTGGGGTTGCTATACTTTTTTTTTTTTCCTTCTCAAAACTGCTTTTACTGTGATGGCGAAAAACAGGTGTGAAAAAGTAGGCAAGTGTTTGGTAAATTATAGTGCTAAAAGTTTATTTTGCAAAAAAAAAAAAAAAAAAAAGGGTAAAATTTTCAATAAGAAAGTTTCATTAATTAGTTTTGTTCACCTATCTCCAATGAAAAAAACGTTTTTTTGAGAAGCATGTGTAGAGATACTTTTGCTCACTATTGTTTTGGACCATGGTTTTGAAGAAAAGAAGAACTTTCTCTTTTTTTTTTCATTTACCAAACATAATTAAGGCTCAAACTTGGCCTCATGTCACATCCCGTCCTGGGGCGGATCACTTCCCGGGCCCGCTCCACCATCATAGCACGATATTGTCCGTTTTGGGCCCCGACCACGCCCTCACGGTTTTGTTTTTGGGAACTCACGAGCAACTTCCCAGTGGGTCACCCATCATGGGATTGCTCAAGCCCCCCTTCTCGCTTAACTTCGGAGTTCCTACGGAACCCGAAGCCAATGAGCTCCCAAAAGGTCTCGTGCTAGGTAGGGATGAGAATATACATTTAAGGATCACTCCCCTGAACGATGTGGGATGTCACATTTCATGTTTATGAAAATAGAAATTATAGGTTGCACATGGCCAAAATTGAAAGTTTCGTTCAATATCCATTAATAGGTTGCACATGTGTCTTACATCACATGTGAGCCTAAAATTGTCATTTCATGATCCCCTTTAGTTTTGGGTTGAAAATGTTCACTACCATCATGACGTCAACCCCAAGTTTCCTAGATCAAGATCGACCTACCCCAACCATAACTCTAACTCAACCCAAAATTGAAAGGAATGATGAAATGACAAATTTAGCCTCACATGTGATGTGGGGCTCACATGCAACCTATTAAACTTAATAATTTTGAGCTACAATCTTAGCGGAGCTCGCAAGGGTATAATTCTTAATTTCTTTTGTCACATGATTATTTTTTGAATCCCCTATAGCCACGAGGATTGTTAATCCGATTAGACCAAATAAAAATGTAATTGTATTTTACACTTAAGAGATTTGTCCGTCTATTTGAAGAGATCTCAATTTAATCTTCCTCATTAGAGTACAAGTCATACTTAATCTCTTGCGAGTGTAAATGAGATGTGAATGATGTTGATAGTCAAAGAAGGGATGATGGAATTGGAGCACCCGACATAAAATCCAATAAGCAATGAGTAGAAATACCAGAGAATCAATACATTGTAGTACGTTTGACAAAAAAAATAATAGAAGATTTGTCAAATTAGTCTCTGAATTATCACATGAATGAAAATTAGGTCTGTAAATTATTTTTTTTTTCTTCAGAAAACTCAATTCTTGAATTATAAAAATCTGTCAATTACATCCCTAATATTATATTTGAAGCTACTATATTCAATTTTCCGTCAATGTAAGTCACATTACTTGCATGCTATACACATTGGAGAGTAGATTAGTAATTTTCTAGAAGGAAATAGAGTATGGAGTTAATTTTGGAGGGTAAATTAGACGTTAAATTCGCAACCTATATGAAATATTAATGGCTTATAGGTGAGAAATGACGGTAATACACTCTTAAACGTGTTAAGTAACTTAAGTTGACGAAAAATTGGATAAAATAGCTTTAAATATAATAGTAGAGATGAAATTAGCGATTTTTAATGAATTTAGAGACTTATTTTACCAAAAAGAATAATTCAGAGACCTAATTTTCACTGAGGTGATAGTTTAGAGACTAAATCGACACTTCACCCAAAAATAATATATTGTTGTACGTATTGGTTTAGTTTCTTGATGTGGAACAATAATCTAAACAGAGAACATATCTAAATTTGTGATACTTGTTATGGCCTATTGAAAAATATGTACTCTGATGAGAAAAATGAACTGACAAGGAAACAAAAAGGTGACTGTTTAACTGTTAAGCAGTTTTAAGGGTCTCCATAAACAGAAACAAACAACAAAAGACCTAGAAATCTATAGAGGTTAATGCTCTCTTTTCAATTGTCTGACATGTTATGTAACCACACTATCAAACAAGGTCATGTACTGTAATAAAAATCCGCTTGGTTGACTGTTTAGATTAACAATCTTATATTGATCATTAGTCTAAGATTAACAGACTTGCAACGTAAGATGTCAGATTGCTTGACAATGCCAACATTTTGTGTCAATGACGAAGTTAAAGTCACGGATTACCGAAAACTACGGGAGCTTTGGCTTGACCTAGAAAGAAAAAAAAAGAAACAGAAAAAGGAAAACTAAGGCATATCAACAAAATCCAAACAGTAGAGAGAGAAGAAATTTATTAGCAAAACGAGGAGGTGAAAGTTGATTCATATGCTATTGTCAGATTCATAAAAATCGACCGAAACCGGCGGAAGATCAGTATAACAAATTTGCTGGACAACAAATTTCCTTATGTTACCTCCCCCGAAAAGCTTCCATATAACATGAAATAACTAAACACAGCTTATTTTTAATCGCGGAGCAACTCAAACCAGGTGAAGCTAGCAGTCAAGGCATTCATAGCCAATCTACTGAGTCAAGGAGTTTGCTACATCGATCACAAACCGATACCTGACATCTGATTTGGCAAGTCGCTGCATTGCTGTGTTAATGTAATCCATATGAATCAGCTCGATGTCTGAGGTAATGTTGTGCTTTGCACAAAAGTCAAGCATCTCCTGCGTTTCTTTCACCCCTCCTATGTCACTTCCCCCAACAAGCTTCCGCCCTGTAAGCCATGACGTGATTAATTAGAAGTATTGTGGAAATTGACGTTACTTTATGCTTCTCAAACGCTCTTTTCGAGCTCAAAAGTTCCAAACACGCATAAACACCGCAGAAATAATGTTAAGCAGTTTGTTACTATTTGTTTAGAAAGCATGGAAAGCGGGTTAAATTAACACATGCATGCATCCTATCCTAAATACGAAAACAAAAATGCTAATTCTATCAGAAGATAATTTATAAGAGAAAAACAGTCGCGTGTTTGTTGTTGTAGAGGTATACCCAAAACTAAAGGGAAGATAGGCAACTCCAGGGGCTTGTTAGGCAAACCCACTGTGACCAGCTTCCCGTTCAGCTTCAGTAGACCAATTAATGGAGCCAGAGCATGAACTGCAGACACTGTGTCAATGATGTAATCCATGGTACCCATTGCTCCCTGAATAGTACAAGCACACATTTAGTACAAGTCATTAAGACACACTAAATTAATTTTTTTTACTCGCAGAAATCAATTCATTCGTTTCCTTTCAAATCTTGGATTCATAATTTCGTTCCCACATTCGCAGTAATCTTCATTGTGATGTTTATAATCATGGTTAGCATGATGGATGTCTATACAATACACACACACACACACACACATATGTTATATATATTTTATTATTACCTTCAATTTGGCAGGGTCACTTAAGAGGAGAAAAGAATCAGCCCCAAGTCTCTTAGTTGCCTCATCCTCCTTTGCTGGGGAGGAACTGATGACGGTCACTTTCAAACCAAATGCCTTGCCAATCTTCACAGCAATGTGACCAAGCCCACCAAGTCCCGCCACACCCAAATGCTTTCCGGGCTCAGTCATGCCATAATACTTCATTGGACTGTACACAGTGATCCCAGCGCATAAAAGTGGTGCACCCGCATCAGGGGCTAAGTTATCAGGAAAGCGGAGAACATAGCGATGGTGAACAACAATTATATCAGAATAACCACCATAAGTTTTTGTTTGGTCATGATAGTGTGAGTTATAGGTAAATATTGTTCGAGGGCAATAATTCTCCAAGTCCTGTTGGCATGTCTCGCATTTCATGCAGGAACCCACTATGACCCCAACTCCTACACGATCACCTACTTTGAATTTGTCCACATTGTTCCCGGTTTTGGTCACAACACCAACAATTTCATGCCTGCAAAATCAACTGAAAACCTTAACACACACAGGAATGAGATTCAAAACAATATAGAAACACTTCCCACACGTCAATGCAATTTTTCAGAGGATATTCGGTCACAAAAACACAACCATTTCAGATGAAAATATTAATTAACGGTAATAAGCATGCTAAGCTGATATTCTGCTAGACTGGCAATCACCTATTAAGTATTGCAACCGTAGTTCTCCAATGTAATGGAATTCATTTATCTATGTGAATTCTGAATGGTCAGCCGATGTAAAACATAACAGAACACGTTGGAGAAATCATTAACCGAACCAATCTATCAAATCATTCACGGTCTATTCCTAAAACAAGCAACACGATTGAAATTATTTGCATTTGATAATAAAAATCAAATGAATGTACTTTTTATTTATGGTAATGAAATGTTTCAAAAAATTTACTTTTCTTATATAAAAAATCGTTAAAGCCATAAGATATAACTAGAGAAATTTACTAAGTGAGATTTGCGAATTACCCCGGCACAACAGGGTAGTTGGTGAAACCCCAATCGTTCTTGGCAGAATGTAAGTCTGAATGGCAAACCCCACAGTAGAGGACCTTTATTGTTACATCATCATCAGCATTTTCCCTGCAATTAACATACATATCATCATCATCGTCATCGTCATCATCATCGTCATCATCGTCATCATCATCGTTATCTCAGTTGTTATCACTATTTGAGTTGGTATGTTTTCGTATAACAACATTAATCACTTGGGGAGTGATCTCCCCCTGCCCTGCATCAAGCCCGACTCTTCTATCTCGACTAATTAACTACAAGCAAGGATTCAGAGCTTTTACACTTTTACTTTTAGAAACAACCATATGTGGGCGAAGCTCCACATTGCCTAGAGAATGTGCTCCCCCCTATGCAGTACCGAGTCTCTCCCTCTCCAATTTAGATTAGTTTAAACTAGAATATCGCTTGTATTAAAACAAAACAAAAATGAGAGAAAGAAAAAAAAAAAACCGTATGTGTACGTGTTACGAGGAGTAACATCTCAAAATGTAGATTGGTTATGTTTCTGACATGTTATGGGCAGCTTAGCAGTTAAGAAAAACTCGCAAGAAACTTTGAAATAACTATTATTTTTCATGCAGCCATTTTCATTGATTGTAAATGTTTAATTGAATAAAGCATTTCGAGAAGTATAAAGTCAACTGCAAATAATGAGCAAGATAACCACCACACAACTTATAACAAATAAAGGAAAAAAAAAATATTTAAGAAACTGAAATAAAAACAAAAATCGCGGCGTGCCAATATCCACACGGAGATAAAACATTGTTTAAGATATTCTAGGAATACCAAATTTTTAAACTAAATTTATAAATCAAATGATGTGTCACCAATAGAAAATAAGCACGTTAATTGATACTTAATTAATAATCTAATCATCAACAACCACATCATTTTATTTACACTATTTAATTTAAAATTTTGATCTCTATAACATCACCAGTTTTTTTATCATTCGGCAGGGTTGGTTTGGAACTTTGATCATCCTTGTCCTTGTATATTAAAGAAAAAGGTGATATATATTACAAAGAAATAAGAACTGTGAGACATCTCCACACGCAGCAAAGCCATATAAACGAAAAGACCAAAATGGCAAATATAAACACGAACCTTCGGGAGAAACGGAAGGGGGAAAGTATTCCAGAGGAGTCTCTGGCAGCCCACCCAAATGCCTTCTGTGGGTGTTCTTCTGGTGATATTGCCATTTTCTTCTTCCTCTCAAATTCTCTCACTTCTCTCTCTCCCCTCCCCCCCACTTCTCCCTCTCTCTTTGGTTTCTGCCCACTCACTGGCGCCGCTGCACTATGAAATGTAGGGACACGGCACTCATTCCTTGCACTCACTTAAATAAAGGAAAAATGAAAAGTCTTGAATGAAAATGCTCCACTTTTTTTCAGGGACTCTTTTGCATTTATCTCGCTGGTGTTTTTCCTTGTAGCACATTTTATTTTCGTCAATTTCTTTGTGCGGCTTTAATGCTATTAGACGTTAGATTTAAATTTCATAATTATTACATTTTTTATTCCAATACGAGACACCTATTTTCTATACCATTAAATACTACGTACCAATGAATAAAAACTTTGCAGTTTAGTAAAGCAATGGTTTTTTAAAGAAAAACTTTGCAAAAAAATCTATCAAATTTAGTAACGTCTACCATCATATCATAATAAAATGTCCATTTACTTCAAAATATAAATGAAATTTTCCACCTTTAAGGCATTTTAATTCTAGATTTTTATTTCCATCTTTACGGCATTTTAATTCTAGATTTTTCCACCTTTACTATCGAAGGGAATATAAATTATTTAAAATTTTGACCTTTTCATGTTTATTAATTAGATAAGAATTAAAAAAAAAAAAACAAAAAGAAAAAAATAAAGAAGCAAATGGTGGATGCCTTGATCATTAGTGTCTTACTTCAACTTAGTGTGTCCCAAGTTTGAATGCTCCCCATTTTCTTAGTGTAGATGACACATCCCGACCAAAATCAGGGCATGCTGGCCGTCACGTGAGAGTGACGTAACCATGTGTATAGTGCGAAAGCTAAGAATAATAATAAAAGTACAAATAAATAAGAATGAAACTACACACAAAGTAATTAACATACATGTGCAAGCGTAAGTGTGAAAAACAATATTCAGAGCACAGAAAACCTAGTGCAGTCCAGAGGAACAAACACTAACTAAACACACCAGAGGGGGTCCTACACTGGTGATAATCTGTCAGATATGCCGTGGATTCCTCGTGAGCCACCAAAAGAGCAATCCAAACTAGAACCTGGAGGGGCGCAAAACAGAAAGTGTGAGTGGGTAAAAACAAAGCTTTTCAAAATCATTTCATTATCAAAAGTTCTAACCCCTCACCGTAAAACCTGTATAGTTTCTCAGAAAATAGAATATACATATATATCGAAAACATGCTCAAAAATATGCCATGTCGAATGCCTCTACATAAAATGTAAGTAACTCAGGTAATGTCAATCAATGCAATGTAATATGTCAGCTAGAGTCACCTAACGTGACCTGTGCGGCTGAATCTAGAGCTCAAATCCCCAACTCACTAACTATACCAACATACGAGTTGGAACCACCTAAAGTGGTCTGTACGACAGGACTGGGTGTAAATAAATATGCTTAAGTGCTACGATCACATGAAGACTGGGCGAATAATCGCGGGTAACCTACGAGTCGGAACCACCTTAGTGGTCTGTACGATAGGACTGTGCACTTAACTTGGATCCATGATGAGCGTGTGGTGTGGGAGGTGAACATCACGTGAAAGACTGTGCCTTACTCTGGGCGGGAGCACTGACACCGGGGGTGCAGGTTATGAGCTCTCTATGCATCTCACGTAACTACTAATCATCATCATCATAAACCATAACTTACCTGGCACTTACCTATGTATCCGCATCATCAAACATACATATATGCAACTACTAATGCATAAATAAATAGGCAAACGCAATGCATGGCATTTAAAACATATAAACATTCCATTTCATTTTCTGGGAAAAACCACAAGTATATATGGAAAACCAAAAGCCCACTCACTGGTATGTGGAAGGGTCATAACCCCCTTGTCTCGAGTGACTGCGCTCGTCCTCGGAATAGGTCTCACCTATATGCGAAATAACTATAAAAACATTAATTTAAAGAACATAACCAAACTAGGTAATAACTTCTCATACAATGCTCAAATGGGGTGTATGAATACACCAACGTGATCTACTCAACCTCACGAACATCCCCATATTTTTAAAATAATTTTCTGACGTCACATGCACCCCCACGCTCTGGCCAAGGCACGGTCAGACGCGCCCCCCACGCGCGTCCACGTGCTAGGCACACTGACGGCGTCAGTTAACACCGTCAGGAATATTCGGTTAAAACTAACAGATTCCGTTAAAGTTAACCTGACGCCGTTAAGAATATTCCGTCCAAACTGACGGAATATTCCGTCTTCTTCTCTGGCACACCTCCGGTGTCGTCGCCATCGCCGGAAAACAGGGAAACTTTCAAACCTTCGTTTCTCACTCGTTTTTCAACCAAATTTCAAGAAATTTGCACCAAAATGAAGCTTACAACAAGTAGAACAAAACCTTACCACTTTCAAGCCCTAAAATTCATGAAATCACGCTGGAGAAACTTCACAAAATCCGGCCAAACCTGCAACTCATGATCCCGACGTCCAAATCCTTCCAACGAACCACCCCAAGCTTCCTAAGGACCTCACTAAGCTTCCTACAAGCTTCAAATTCCCTGAAAAAAACAACATTTCACGTGTGCATAAACAGTAACCATGATAGGAGCATATTTAGGCGACTTAGTTTGCTTGTTTTCTTACATTTATGTCGTTAGTTCATAGTTATTTTAGTATTTTAAGCTATTTTCGTGTGTTTATAGATTCATTTGGCTAAGGTAGCAAGAATGTGCATTTTGGAGCCTTTTGGAGCAAAATTGGACTTGGAATGGATAGCATATGCTTGGAGCAAAAGGAATGGATGAAATTGAAGACCTAAAGATGTTAGGATTCCTAATCAAAGAAGGATTCCTACTTGAAGTGGGAAAGTTAAGCCAAGGTTTCCTATTTTGGTTTGACCTTTCCTAATCCTAAAAGCCCTATGTTCCAGCAACATTGAAGGACTCTTATGCATTTTAGGACACAAACTAAACCTTCCTTGCATCCTTATGTCCTTTGCCGTGCCTTCCATAAACCTGCCTTTCCTTGCCGTGCAAGAGGAATGCCTATTGCCTAGTTTGTGTCACAATATCACATTCTTCTTTCACCTTAGTTAATGCCGCACCTTGCATTCCTATTCTATCCTAAATCCTTGCCTAATTTCAGCCTTAAAACACATTCCCCTTCCTACTCTTTTTGGCCACAAGTTTCCCTTCCTTTTTCCCTTTGATTTCTAACTTTATATCTTCTTTTCCTTATGTATTTGGAGTTTATTTCTTTCCTAACCCATTCAATAAAAGCTAAGATCTTTCCATTCAAATAAATAGACAATGTCGAACCCATAGAGAACCCTATTCATTCACTCACACAATTTGCCATCCTTCATCCTTACCAATAACCTTTGCTGCAGCCTTCATCATTTCTTCCACCATTCTCATACTTACAAACCTTCAACCACACACCTATTCACCATCCAAAAACCTTTGCTGCACCCCCTACCAACCTAAATCCATTCTTAACACAGCAATACATCCAAAATCACCCCTAAACTCTTGTGCTGCAGCATAGCAAGGAAGAAGAAGCCTTGGACGTTTTTGCATTTAAGTTGGATTGTTGGAACGTTTTTATGTGTAATCTATCTTTTATTTTCAATGTTTAATTCAAGTTTTCTTTGTTTTGTTGTGAACATGAGGGGCTAAACCCGTTTTAGCTAGGGGAGGCTTTGAAACCATGATTATGTTTGTGATATGAATTGATTAATTCCAGTTGTGATTTCATAAATTGTGAATGCAATTTACTTAACCGTTTGATGGATAACTTATTCTTGTATGTTGATTAGGGAGGCCTACTTAATTTGCATGCTTGAATTTGGTGCAAGAATATAAAGGAGTTTCACATAATCATTACAAACTTATATTCACATGTAGTTAAGGTTGTTTTCACAATCATGTTAAGTAAATTCCTAGCACGAGTATCATGATGTCATGGTTACAAGTGCTTTGTCAATACTTATGATTTTCATAGAATGTAATGATCTTTGATTGTATCTCTATTATGATGTCATGTAGGGAACTTTTGAAGAATGCTTTGGGTTGTTGAATGATGTCATCCAATCCAATAACTTAAGGAGAATCTGAGGGTTAATTAGTGATGTCATGGTTAATCTAGGGTGTTGAGGTTCATGGTTTATCGGAAAAGCAACTGGAAATCAATTTGTATTTGAATGTATCATGTGTGGAAAAGAATGATTTAGCTATCTAATCATCCATAGTTTTTCTCAAATTCGTCAAAACTTTGCTTAAGTCTTTTAGTTACTTATTTTCATCTTAAATTCGTCAAAAACTCAATCCCCTTTACTTTGTTGAGTCAAATCTATCCTATTGTGTGTTTTTAAGTATTTTGTGTCAAAACCAATTCTATTTTCGTCCAAATTGAGTCCTAGAGTCTAGTTTGAGTCTTTTTTATTGTTTTGTGTTGTTTTGAGTCTTTTGTGTTGTTTTGAGTTATAAAAGTTTAGTTAAGAGTCTTTGAGTTTGTTTAGGTGTTTTTAAGCATATTTTTGTATCTTTGAGTCAGTTTTTATTAGATTAGCAATCCCTCCTAATCCCTGGCCTAGAACGATCCCTACTTATATCTTTACTATAATTGTCAAAAAGAGGGTTTAATTTGAGTGCTATTATTTATCACATCAAATTTTTGGCGCCGTTGCCGGGGATTAGCAACTTTGCTAATCCCCCGTTGTTTCTTTTTGTTTCTTTTTCATATATTTTGTTTTAGCTACTGACCTTATGTTCTTTTCTTGCTTGTAGGTACTAGTTTATGACTCGTAGTTCTCAACCTATTCGTGCAAACATCTTGGACTTTGACGACGATTTTGAGCGCACTTTGAGAAGGAAGAGGAAGGAGCCAAAACTTAACCCATCAAGTTCTAGCTCGGCTTCTCACTTTGAGGAGGAAGAACAACCCACAACAATGGAGGAAGAAGAGGTACAAGTCATGGCAGCAGACAATCGTACAATCAAGGAGTTTTCCGCCTCAGGAATGGACAATGCCGCACCATTATGCATCCAATAACCTAGGGCGGCTCAAGATAAAACCGATGAATTTGAATTGAAGTCTAGTTTGTTGCACCACATCCCAAAGTTCCATGGGCTGTCCATGGAAGATCTAAACAAGCATTTAAAAGAGTTCGAGGTGGTGTGTTTAAGCATGACTCCAATTAATGTTGATAGCAATATTTTGAAGATGAAGGCCTTTCCATTCTCTCTATTGGAAAAGGCTAAAGATTGGTTATACGAATTAGTACCCGGAACGGTCACTTCTTAGGAGAGCATGAAAAGGGTGTTTCTAGAGAAATTCTTCCCTACTTCAAGAGTCATTCTCTTGAGGAAGAAAATTAGCGGAATCTAGCAAAGTCAAGAAGAGTCTTTTCCGGCGTACTATGAGCGTTTTAAAGCCCTTGTTGCATCATGTCCTCAACATCAAATGAAGGAGGAGCTTCTACTTCAATATTTCTATGAAGGCCTTCTTCCAATTGAAAGGCAAATGCTCGATGCTTCGGCAGGAGGTGCATTGATGGACAAAACTCCTACGGCAGCCAAGACCCTAATTGCAAACTGTGCTTTAAATGCATAACAATATGAAGGAATTAGGCAAGGAGATCCCCCACGCCAGCATACATGAGGTAAGTTCCTAATCCGACATTCAATCTCAATTAGCTAATCTTACTTCTATTGTGTCTCAAATGGCCGAAGGAATGAGGATACAAGGACCAAGTGTATGTGGCGTGTGTTCTATCCAAGGACACCCTTCGGAAAAATGCCCTCAATTGATTGAGAATGGGGGATGGGAGAGTGCAAATGCCATTGGATTTCCAAGCCACGGAATGATCCTTATTCCAACACATACAATCTGGGATGGAGAGATCACCCAACTTTCAAATGGAGGGAGCCTCAACAACCTCAACAACAAGGAAGATTTAGGCAACAACCCCCGGGGTTTTACACCAAGCCATATGGCCCAAATCCAACCCAAGCACAACCTGTCCAAAACAATCAAGGTACGTCTTTGGACAATGATACACTTATTAAGTTACTAACCAATTTGTCTCAGGGTCAAGAGAATCAAAACAAAGCGATGCAAAACCAAGACAAAAGGGTGGACCACTTGGAGAAACAAATTGGGCAGATACCGGAGTTTGTAGGACAATTCCGAGACCAAGGCAAGCTCCCTAGCTCTACCATTGTCAATCCAAAGGGAGGATTCAAATATGCCAAAGCAATCACATTGAGGAGTGGAAAAGAAGTTGGTACTAATCCAAAACCATCCAAATCAAGCCCTACTGAAGATGAAAAGCTGTAATTGGAAGAAGAAGAGCCAAACAAAGCCACGTCAAGGGTAGAAACACCCTTGCCGCAGCCACTTAGGGACCCCAATGCATCCACTTCATCCAATTCGGCCAATATAGGTAAGGAGGAGAATAACAAAGACATTCTTGAGACGTTTAGGAAAGTACAAATCAATATACCACTCCTTGATGCCATCAAGCAAGTGCCCAAATATGCCAAATTTTTTAAGGAACTTTGCACCACAAGGAAGAGAGTTTCAAACAAAGAGGTAGTTAGGGTAAGTGAAAACATTTCCGCTGTTTTATAAAGAAAGTTACCTCCAAAGTGCAAAGATCTAGGTAGCTTTACAATCCCTTGCATTATTGGCCAAACTAAGTTTGAACATGCTATGTTAGACTTAGGAGCTTCAATTAACGTCATGCCATATTCTATTTATGCATCCATGAACCTTAGAGAATCGAAAAATGATGGTGTGATTATTCAATTGGCCGATCGATCTAATGCCTATCCAAAGGGAGTTTTGGAAGATGTTTTAGTGCAGGTGAATAATCTTCCCGGCGGATTTCTATGTTCTTGAGATGGAAGAAACCACTCATTCCACATCCTTGCCGCTCCTTCTTGGAAGGACATTCATGAAGACTGCCCGCACCAAGATCGATGTGTTTAAAGGCACTTTAACAATGGAATTTGATGGGGAAGTTATTGATTTTAATATTTCTGAAACCATGAGATTTCCTAATGATGATCATTCATGTTTCTCTATTGATATCTTTGATTCATTGACCCAGGAACATCTTGATCAATTGCATGAGGATGCACTTGAAACGGTCATTACAAGTGGAATAGAATTGACAAATCAAAGGGCAGCACCCATAGTACCCCACGGTACAAATCTGGAATTCCATACCATGCCCTTTGATGATGATGTAATTAAGGTGGTGGCTGCCCTAGAGTCATTGCCACGGCTCAATGGTAAGTCCTCAATCCCAATGTTAATTCCAATTTCAACTAACAAGTTGCTTCCTTCCATAGTGCAGCCACCTACCCTTGAGCTTAAACCGTTACCAAACCACTTGAAGTATGTTTTCTTGGGCGAACAAGAGACATTGCCCGTCATAGTGGCCACCTCACTCACGACACAAGAAGAGGACAAGTTGGTGAGGGTTTTAAAAGAGCACAAAACAGCCATAGGGTGGACTTTGGCTGATATCAAGGGCATAAGCCCTACTACTTGCATGCACCGCATACTCATGAAAAAAGGAGCTAAACCATCTAGAGAAGCACAACGCCAACTCAACCCTCCAATAATGGAAGTTGTGAAGAATGAGATTATCAAACTCCTTGATTGTGGTGTTATCTATCCCATCTCAGATAGTTGTTCGGTTTCAACCGTCCAAGTAGTTCCCAAGAAGTCCAGAGTCACAGTGGTGAAGAATGAAGAGAATGAGCTTGTGCCCTCGCGCATCCAAACCGGTTGGAGAGTTTGCATTGATTATAGGAAGCTAAACACCACCACATGGAAATATCACTTCCCTTTGTTATTCATTGATCAAACGCTTGAAAGGTTAGCCAGTCATTCTTTTTATTGTTTTCTTGATGGTTATTCAGGTTATAATCAAATTGTCATAGCTCCGGATGATCAAGAAAATACCACTTTTACTTGTCCATTTGGTACTTTTGCTTATCGTCGTATGCCATTTGGTTTGTGCAATGCACCTGCCACCTTTCAAAGATGCATGGTAAGTATATTTTTTTATTATGTTAAGAAAATTATTGAGGTATTCATGGACAATTTTAGGGTGTTTGGTGACTTATTTGATGATTGTTTGCATAATCTCACTTTAATCTGGAAAAGATGCATGGAAACTAACCTTGTTTTAAATTCGGAAAAATGTCATTTTATGGTAAAACAAGGCATCGTTTTGGGTCATATCATCTCTGAAAAAGGAATTGAAGTTGATAAGTCAAAAATAGATCTTGTACGTTACTTACCCTCTCCTACTTCGGTGAGAGAGGTTTGTTCTTTTCTTGGACATGCAGGATTTTATAGGCGATTTATCAAGGATTTTTCCAAGATTGCACAACCCCTTTGCCGTCTCCTACAAAAGGAAGTGTCCTTTGAATTCAACGAGTGTGAGAAGGCATTTAAGCACCTCAAGGAGATGCTTACCACGGCACCAATCATAGTCCCACCATATTGGAGCATGCCTTTTGAGCTAATGTGTGATGCATCCGATTATGCAATAGGGGCTGTTTTGGGCCAAAGGAAGAACAAGCAACCACATGTCATCTATTATGCCTCCCGTACCTTGAATGATGCTCAATTGAATTACTCTACCACTGAAAAAGAACTTCTTGCCGTTGTGTTTGCTTTAGATAAGTTTCGTTCATATTTACTTGGCACTAAAGTTGTTGTATATTCTGACCATGCAGCTTTGGAGTACTTATTCACCAAAAAAGAGGCCAAACTAAGGCTAATTCGTTGGATGCTTCTCCTCCAACAATTTGATATTGAAATTAGAGACAAGAAAGGGAGTGAAAATGTGGTGGCTGACCATTTGAGTCGTTTGGTGTGCAATGAGGAGTCTTTACCCATCCAAGAAACATTCCCTGATGAGCAATTGCTATCCATTAAGGTAAGTGAACATTGGTATGCCGATTTGGTGAACTTTTTGGTGTCAAAACGTTTTCCCAACACCATAACCAAGCACCAACGTGATAAACTCAAGAAAGAGGCACGGTTTTATGTATGGGATGACCCATATTTGTGGAAATATTGTGCGAATCAGATTCTTCGTAGATGTGTGCATGATTGTGAGTTTAGTTCAATTTTAACTTTTTGTCACACTTATGCATGTGGAGGACATTTTGGCACACAACGCACAGCCCTTAAGGTGTTAGAATGTGGTTTTTATTGGCCTATAATCTTTAAAGATGCTAGAACTTTTTGTTTAACTTGTGATCGTTGTCAAAGAATGGGCAATATAGGTGCAAGGGATCATATGCCGTAAACACCCATATTTAATGTTGAAATTTTTGATGTTTGGGGCATTGATTTTATGGGTCATTTCCCTTCTTCATATGGTTTAACTTATATTTTTTTTGCGGTTGATTATGTCTCAAAATGGGTGGAAGCAAAGGCCACCCGTACTAATGATTCTAGAGTGGTTGCAGATTTTATCAAAACTAACATTTTTGCTAGATTTGGGATGCCTAGAGTGCTCATTAGTGATGGAGGGTCTCATTTTTGTAATCGCACCATTGAGGTGTTGCTCAAGAAATATCAAGTCACACATAAGGTTTCAACACCTTATCATCCTCAAACCAATGGCCAAGTCGAGGTCTCCAATAGAGAAATCAAGCAAATTTTGGAGAAGACCGTTGGGCCAACAAGAAAAGATTGAAGCTTGCGTTTGGAAGATGCATTGTGGGCATATCATACGGCCTACAAAACACCCATTGGGATGTCACCCTTTCAGCTTGTCTATGGCAAACCTTGCCATCTACCCGTAGAGTTAGAACACAAGGCACATTAGGCTATCAAAACATTCAACATGAACATAGATGCCGCTGGAATTCATACGAAGCTTCAATTGAATGAACTTGAAGAGATTCGCCTTGAAGCTTATGAGAATGCTTGCATTTACAAGGAGAAGGCCAAGGCTTTCCATGACAAGATGATTCGTAGCAAAACTTTCTCCATAGGATAAAAAGTTTTACTTTTTAATTCTCGCCTTCGTTTGTTTCCCGGTAAGTTACATTCTAAATGGATTGGCCCCTTTGTTATTACTAATGTTTTTCCATATGGTGCAGTTCAAATCCAAAGCTTGAGGAATGGCCAAGAATTCAAGGTGAATGGGCATCGTTTGAAGCCATATTATGAAAGGGTTGATGGGCAGATTGTAGAGGAAGTAACCCTTCATGTCATGGGTTCCAATTGAGCCTAAGAAGAGAGTTCGTCCGGCTGCAAGACGTTAAAGCAAGCGCTTCTTGGGAGGCAACCCATGCATTCAACTAAGGAAGACTTAGGCAATCCCACAATTCATTTAAATGAATCAGATTTGCGTTCCTAAACTCCTCTCTTTATTGCTTTTATTTTGTCATGCTAGTTAGTTTATGTTGTTTGTTTGAATGTGAGTCTTTGTTTGAAACATTGAGGACAATGTTTGATTTAAGTGTTGGGGGGGGGGTAAACAAGTTGTTTTTGCATGATTTTCGTGGGATTTTATCACCTATCACTTCTAATGTTGTTTCTCACTGTTTTGAAGTGGTTTTAGTATGTTTTGAAGTGTTTTTATGTGTTTGGATCAGAAAATACGAAAATTTTACAAAAAATTGCAAAACAGTTTTGAAAAACCCAAAAAGAGTTGTTTTTAAGTTGTTTTTGTGTGTGTGTTTGTGTCTTAGGGTACCTTCCAACACAATGATGAGGATTTGGTTTTTAATTGCATGACTATTGAAGAAAGTTATAAACATGGATGGAAGTTTGATTTACTCTTTGGTTTATGCTTGGTTATAGTTATAGTTTACGAATTCACATGTAATCACAAAGAGAACATCAGTTTTTGTAACATGCTTGAAGGAAGGAACTCAAACTAACGCTACATCCCTGAGAGACTTGAGCCTAAAAGGTTCTTTGGAGAGTTATAAATCTGTGATTTCTTGTTTTCTAAAGTCGTTGCATGATCTCATCATTCTTTGCTTGGTTGCTACTTAGAATGCATTTCATCATTATAGTTCCAAATACTAGAACTCATGCCCATTTCATTCAAAGCATGATATTGATTGCATAACATACAATAAGATGAAGTTGTTTAGTTAAACCAAAGCCAAAAAGCCTAACCCTTTTGCATATGTATTGTAGGATTAACCCTTTTGAGCCTTATCAAGCCTATTTTCTTTGTTAGCCACATTATCCTCACCTAGCCTAGATTAGGACTTTCCGTACCCTTGTTCTTAAAGGATAGTGAAGCATGACTTAGAATGAACTCCTTTTGATCAACATATGGCAGAAAACAAGTGTGGGGGAAGGTAATAGGGCACGGCAAAGAAAGAAAATAAAGAAAAATTGGTGGAAAAAGAAAAAGAAAAGAGAAAAGTGGTAAAAAGAAAGAAAAAAGAGTTGAAAAATAAGTGAGAATGAACTCACAAGTGTTGGTTGTTGAAGAAAGGGTCCAAAAGTTTGAATTTGACCCTAAATGTTGCATGAATCTTCCCTTGTGTTTAAAAGTTAATTTCTGCCATCAAAAGTGAGTTTGAGTGTCAATTTCATTACTTTGCTTCCTATTGCTTTAAGAACTTTTGTTTATCCTTTACCCTTCTTTGTTAGCCAATACCCTTAGCCTCGTTACCACCCTCAACTTCTATCTTGATGTTATGTGTTCAATATGTGGAGTTTGAAATTGGTATGAGCAAATGGAATCACTGGTTCTTGTTCTAAGTAGTAGCATTCCATTCATGAGATCATATACATATCATTGTCATAATTCCAGAAAATGCTTTCTTTGTTATAACATATGTGAGTGCTAGTCTACATGTTTACATCAATTTCTCACATATACCTAGTGTAGGGAGTGCAGTTAGAAAATCTGTGTGAAAATAGAGAGCATTCTAGAAAGGAATTGAGGGAATTCTCTAAGGCATGTTACTACATCCAAAACGTTGTTTTAATTGATTAAATGTGAACTAGTAAGTGGTAACTATGGTTAAGTGTTTGCTCAAGTGTAAAGAGAGCCAAAAACCATGGGAATGGTGTTCTTTAATGTGTCATGTTCATTGGAAATCCCTGAGGTAAATGTTGGAAGGTCTAGAATTGTTTTGTTTTGTTAGTTTTGTTAGTTTTGTTTTGCCCGAGGACTAGTTAGCTTGTTTTCTTACATTTATGTTGTTAGTTCATAGTTATTTTAGTATTTTAAGCTATTTTCATGTGTTTATAGGTTCATTTAGCTAAGGAAGCAAGAAGGTGCATTTTGGAGCCTTTTGGAGCAAAATTGGACTTTGAATGGATAACATATGCTTGGAGAAAAAGGAATGGACGAAATTGAAGGCCTAAAGATGTTAGGATTCCTAATCAAAGAAGGATTCCTAATCAAAGAAGGATTCCTAGTCAAAGAAGGTTTCCTACTTGAAGTAGGAAAGTTAAGCCAAGGTTTCCTCTTTTGGTTTGACCTTTCCTAATCCTAAAAGTCCTATGTTCCAGCAACATCGAAGGACTCTTATGCATTTGAGGACACAAACAAAACCTTCCTTGCATCCTTATGTCCCTTGTCGTGCCTTCCATAAACTTGTCTTTCCTTGCCGTGCAAGGGGAATGCCTATTGCCTATTTTGTGTCACAAGATCACATTCCTCTTTCACCTTAGTTAATGCCGCACCTTGCATTCCTATTCTATCCTAAATCCTTGCCTAATTTCAGCCTTAAAACACATTCCCCTTCCTACTCTTTTTGGCCGCAAGTTTCCCTTCCCTTTTCCCTTTGATTTCTGACTTTATGTCCCATTTTCCTTATGGATTTGGAGTTTATTTCTTTCCTAACCCATTCAATAAAAGCTAAGAGCTTTCCCTTTAAATAAATAGACAATGTTGAACCCATAGAGAACCCTATTCATTCACTCACACAATCTGCCATCCTTCATCCTTACCAATAACCTTTGCCGCAGCCTTCATCCTTTCTTCCACCATTCTCATACTTACAAACCTTTAACCACACACCCATACACCATCCAAAAACCTTTGCCGTACCCCCTACCAACCTAAATCCATTCTTAACCCAGCAATACATCCAAAATCACCCCTAAACTCTTGTGCCACAGCATAACAAGGAAGATGAAGAGAAAAAGAATCCTTGGACGTTTTTGCATTCAAGTTGGATTGTTGGTACGTTTTTAGGTGTAATCTATCTTTTATTTTCAATGTTTAATTCAAGTTTTCTTTGTTTTGTTGTGAACATGAGGGGCTAAACTCGTTTTAGCTAGGGGTGGCTTTGAAACCATGATTATGTTTGTGATATGAATCGAATAATTCCAGTTGTGATTTCATAAATTGTGAATGCAATTTACTTAACCGTTTGATGGATAACTTATTCTTGTATGTTGATTAGGGAGGCCTACTTAATTTGCATGCTTGAATTTGGTGCTAGAATATAAGGGAGTTTCACGTAATCGTTACAAACTTATAGTCACAAGTAGTTAAGGTTGTTTTCACAATCATGTTAAGTAAATTCCTAGCACGAGTATCATGATGTCATAATTACAAGTGCTTTGTCAATACTTATGATTTTCATAGAACGTAATGATCTTTGATTGTATTTCTATTATGATGTCATGTAGGGAACTTTTGAAGAATGCTTTAGGTTGTCGAATGATGTCATCCAATCCAATAACTTAAGGAGAATCTGAGGGTTAATTAGTGATGTCACGGTTAATCTAGGGTGTTTAGGTTCATGGTTTATCGGAAAAGCAACTAGAAATCAATTTGTATTCGAATGTATCATGTGTGGAAAAGAATCCTCTAGCTATCTAATCATCCATAGTTTTTCTCAAATTCGTCAAAACCTTGCTTAAGTCTTTTAGTTTCTTGTTTTCATCTTAAATTCATCAAAAACTCAATCCCCTTTACTTTGTTGAGTCAAATCTGTCCTATTGTGTGTTTTTGAGTATTTTGAGTCAAAACCAATTCTATTTTCGTCCAAATTGAGTCCTAGAGTCTAGTTTGAGTCTTTTTTATTGTTTTGTGTTGTTTTGAGTCATAAAAGTTTAGTTAAGAATCTTTGAGTTTGTTTAGGTGTTTTTAAGCATATTTTTGTATCTTTGAGTTAGTTTTCATTAGATTAGCAATCCCTCCTAATCCCCCCGCCTAGAACGATCCCTACTTATATCTTTACTACAATTGTCAACAAGAGGTTTAATTTGAGTGCTATTATTTATTACATTAAACCATAATCGGGGTTCCATGGTTCAACGTGAAATCGAAGTATTTCCTACCTGAAATGGGTATGGTTAAACTCGTATGATCCTCACGAACACAAAGATATAGTTTTCCGCCTCGATCGACAACGTTTTCACGGGTTTTGGTACTTGTCTGTACGAAGAGAGGGAGAGGGAGAGAGACACGGGAAGGAGATGGGGATGAGAGTGTGTGTGTGGTCTAGATGCAGCCAACCAAATCCCTAAAACAACCGCACAATGACAAATATCCACTAGGGGCAAAAACGTCATTTCACAACTATGATACAAATAATCCGGGATGGGCTGTCACAACCTACCCACCTTAAAAAAATTTCGTCCTGAAATTCATAGCAACCACTCACACCAACCACTAGCGATCAAAGAACAACCGAGGATACAAATCTCTCATCCGATCTTCTGTTTCCCAAGTAGCCTCATCCGCTGAGTGATTCTTCCACGAAACTTTCCCTAAATTCACAGTCTTGTTCCTCAGAACTTTTTCCTTCCAATCCAGAATCGTTACTGGTTCCTCATCATAAGTCAAATCCGGATTAATTTCCAATGGTTGAGGAGGTTTCACTGGTACGTAGATTATACGCACACAAACTAAACCCTATTTGTGACAATTGTAGTAATGATGTAAGTAGGGATCGTTCTAACCGGGGATTAACTAGGGGTGCTAAACACTTGATTCAAATAAATAAAACTAATTTTTAAAACACTTAACTTACTTAACAAGAACTCAAAACAAGTACACAAGACTTCAAATACTTGAAAACACAAAAATAAAACAAATACGAATGATTAAGACTTAATAAAAGATGGGGGGGGGGGATTGTGTTTGGACGAGATTAAATTAAATGGACAAATTGTAATTAAAGGCAAAACGTAAATATGAATGTGATGCAAATATGGATGATGGAATAGCCAAGGGGTTCTTCTCCACACATGTTACACTTGCATACAAGATTGATTCTCAGTTGGTCTTTCGATAAATTATGAAACTCAACACTCCGGGTTAATTAGGTCCGCTTAAATTAACCGTCAAGTTCTCCTTAAGTTAATGAATTGGATGGGTTAGCGCAACGCAATTCACCACATTCTCCAAAAGTCCTTTACGTGAAAAGCACAATAAAGATACAATCAAAGATCATTAAGCATTATGAAAACTATAAGTGTTGACGAGGCATTCGTTACTATGATGAGCATGAAACTCGTGCCAAGAATTCATTTAACGCGATTGTTTATAAGCAACCTCCACTACTTGTGAATATAAGTTCATAACGATTAGGTGAAATTCACTTATATTCTAGCGTCATATTCATGCATGAAAATTAAGCGCGCATTCTTAATAAACATTCATAAATAAGTTATCAATCAAACGGTTAAACAAATTGAATCCACAACTTATGAAATTCCAACGAAAGTTAATCAATTCATATTGCAAATATAAACATAGTTTCGAATCACCCCCTAGCTAAAGGGGGTTTAGTTCCTCATAACTTTGAAATCAAAGAAACCCCTAAACATTCCAACAACTCAAACTTGAATTGTATGAACGTTTAGGCACTCTTCTCTTCCATTCTCATACGTACAAAACAAAGAGAATTAAATTTAAACTTTGAAATCAAAGAAACCCCTAAACATTCCAACAACTCAAACTTGAATTGTATGAACGTTTAGGCACTCTTCTCTTCCTCGTTGTTGTAGCACAAGGTCTAAGGTGAGCTTTGGGGATTATGTGAAGTGTTTTGGAGGGATGGGAAGTGGTTGGATAGTGGCTGCAATGGAGGAGAAAAACTGCACAGAAATGGAAGGGGATTTGCGGCACAAGGGTTGTGTTTGTGTTGTGAATGGAAATGAGATGTTCTTGAATGAATGAATGCAAGGGTATTTATAGGAGTAATGGAGGGAACATGACAGCTAGGAGGTGGGTGGAAATGTGGCTGCAAGTTTGGTGAATGATTATGAGTGAATGCATGTGAATGTGGCTAGGTTGGAAAGCTGGAAATCTGAAAATGCAAATGGGAATGCTGAAATGCAAAGGTGGCCACGGTTTTGAGTGTGTTTTGTGTTGGAAATGCATGTGAATGCATGTGAATGTTGTTTGTGTGAAGTGTGTGTGGGTTAAAGAGTGAATGGTGGTGTAATGATGAAGTGTGATGGCTGAAAATGTCAAGGGAAATGCATGTGATTGCACGGCAAAGAATTTCAGGATGCATGTGTGTTGGTGTGTTGTGTGATTGTTTTGTGGTTGAATGATTAAGTGGCTGAATTAAAGAATGGGAGTGCATGTGGCTTAGGTGGTGTAATGATGAAGTGGGAATTGAAAGAATGTGGTTGGAAAGTGGAAGGGAAGGCACGGCACAAAGGTTGAAGTGTTGGAAATGCATGTGATGCATGACAATGTTGTCTTTTGGTGCATGTGTGTGTTGAATGGTGTCCTTTAATTATGCACGGTTTAGGGCTGTTAAGGGGAGAGAAATGGGAGTGAATGTGGCTTAATGATGAAGGGGGAAAGCTTGGAAAGCATGTGGCAAGGTTGGTTGCATGATGATGATGCATGTGAGTTGAAATGCATATGTTTAAATGGTTGAAATGTGTAGATGATTATGAGTATGATAAGTGATAAGTGAATGATGTATTAAGTGATAAATGAATGATATGTTAAGTGATAAATGAATGATATGTGGTGAGTGATAAGTGAATGGAAGTGATAAGTGATAAGTGAATGGAAGTGATAAGTGAATGGTTTGATAAGTGAATGATATGATAAGTGAATGCTTATAATAAGTGAATGATATGATAAGTGAATGCTTTAAGTGTTTAAAATAGGGAACAAAGCCCTTCCTTGCATGGCAAGGAAGGGAGACACAAGGAAACACACGACAATGTCCTAAGGTTGCAAGGAATGTTGTTTTTGTGTTCTAAAATGCGTAGGAGTCTTCAATGATGCTTAAACATGAGGTCTTTTAGGATTTAACTTTCCTACTTCAAGTCTTTAATTTCGTCCATCCTCTTGGCTCCAAGCATATGATATCCATTCCAATCTCTAATTTGCTCCAAAAGGCTCCAAAAGGCATCCTTTTGCATACCTTGCCCTTAGAACCTGAAAACACACAAAAGAAGCATAAAGGACTAAAATAACTAGAGAAACATAACGTAAATGCACGAGAACAAGTCATTTAAGTCGCATGAATATGCTCCTATCAATCACATGTGACGGATCTGCAACGTAATGACGAAGCATGGACACATGAAAAACATTATGCACTTTAGCCAGCTCAGAAGGCAACTCAAGCCTGTACGCCACTTCACGAACTCGCTCGGTGATTATATACGGTCCGATATACCTGGGACTTAGCTTGCCTTTCTTTCCAAACCGTACAACACCTCTCCACAGTGAAAGCTTCAGAAACACCCAATCACCCACTTCATACACTCTGTCAGTAGCATGCTGGTCGGCTAAACTCTTTTATTGATCTTGGGCCGCTTTCAAGTTAGACTTAATTACCTGAATATTTTGAGTAGTCTCCTCAACAATCTCGAGGCCCACCAAAACTCTTTCTCTGACCTCTGACCAACATAAGGGTGTACGACAAGATTTACCATACAGTGCCTTAAATGGTGACATGCCGATACTCGAATAAAAGCTGTTGTTGTAGGCAAATTCCATTAAATCCAACCGCTTGTGCCAAGCATCGCCAAACTGCAACATCGAAGATCTCAACATATCCTCCAACGTCTGAATGGTCCTCTCTGACTATCCGTCTGTCTGAGGATGATATGTCGTCCTGTAGAGTAATCTCGTACCCAAAGCTTCCTGAAAAGCCACCCAAAATTTGGAAGTAAATCTTGGATCACGATCCGAGGCAATACTCACTGGAACACCATGGTACTTCACAATCTTCGATATGAACAACTCAGCTAATCGGCCCAAAGAATACTTTTCCCTCATTGGAATAAAATGCGCTAACTTAGTAAGCCAATCAACTATCACCCAAATGCCGTCAAAACCATTATGTGTATGCGGAAGCTTGTACACAAAATCCATAGTAATGTTTTCCCATTTCCACTTTGGAACGGGAAGCGGCTGCAACAACCCAAACGGCTTCTTCCTTTCAACTTTAACTTGTTGGCAAATGGCACACCTACTCACATACTCATCTATCTTTCTTTTCATACCCGGCCAATAATAAAATGGTCGAATGGTATGACACATTTTAGTAGCTCCTGGATGCATCGCATAAGCTGAGATATGCACTTCGTCAAGAATTGCTTTCTTTAATTCCAAATTATTCGGCACAAACATTCTACTCTCCTGCATAAGCATGCCATCCGATTCACGAACTCTGAGGTCTTTCCTTTTCCTCTGATTCCTTGCTTGAATTATTTCCTGGGTCTCTTCATCAGCCATCTAGGCTTCAAGTACACGATCAATTAAAATCGCCCTAACTTGAAAATTAGCAAGTAAGGCTACCTCCTGATCTTCTACCTCTAACCTCACTCCAGTTGATCTCAAGTTTGCCAGAAGAGGAACGCGTACAACGCATTGATATGGCCCTGAGATTTTCTGCTAAGTGCATCAGCTACCATATTCGCACGACCAGGGTGATAATCAATCGTGCAATCATAATCACTAAGCAGTTCCAACCACCTCTGCTGACGAAGATTAAGATCCCTCTGCATGAAAAGATATTGAAGACTCTTATGATCCGTAAAGATCTTGCATTTTTCCCCATAAAGATAATGTCTCCACATCTTCAAAGCAAAGATAATGGCCGCTAACTCCAAATCATGCGTAGGGTAATTCAACTCATGAGGCTTTAATTGTCGTGAAGCATAAGCAATCACCCTACCATGTTGCATCAGCACACATCCCAGACCATTTAAGGAAGCATCATTATAGACTTCAAAATTACCACTATCATCTGGGAGTGCCAAAACAGGTGCATGAGTGAGACAATACTTTAACTGCTGGAAACTCTACTCACAATTATCATCCCACTCAAATTTAACATCCTTCCTCGTTAACCTCATCAATGATAAAGCAATCACGGAAAAGTCATTTACAAATCGTCGGTAAAACCCTGCTAAACCAAGGAAACTCCTCACCTCAGTGATGGTCCGTGGTTGCTCCCACTTCTCCACTGCTGCTACTTTTTGAGGATCCACCAAAATACCTTGAGCAGATATGACGTGTCCCAAAAATGCCACTTGATCTAACCAAAATTGACACTTGCTAAACTTAGCATACAGTTGGTGTTCCCTCAACCTTTTCAACACCAAAGTAAGATGTCGAACATGCTCAGATTTAGACCTAGAGTATACCAAGATATCGTCAATAAAGACAATGACAAACCTATAGAAATACGACTGGAATACTCGGTTCATCAAATCCGTAAAAGCTGCTAGTGCATTCGTCAATCCAAATGGCATTACCAAAAACTCGTAATGACCATAACAAGTCCTGAAAGCTGTCTTAGGGACATCCTCACTACTGATCTTCAACTGATAATAACCAGACCTCAAATCAATCTTAGAAAATACATAAGCACCTCGAAGCTGATCAAACAAATCATCTATACATGGTAATGGATAACGGTTTTTAATTGTTACCCGATTCAATTACCGGTAATCAATGCATAACCTCAAAGTCCCGTCTTTCTTCCACACAAACAACACTGGAGCTCCCCAGGGTGAAGTACTAGGCTGAATAAAACCTTTATCCACTAATTCCTGCAACTGGATTTTCAATTCCCTTAACTTAGCGGGAACCATACAATAAAGAGTCAAGGATATAGGATTAGTACCTAGAAGCAAATCAATGGTGAACTCCACGTCTCGGTCTGGCAGCAATCCAAGTAAATCGTCAGGGAAAACATCAGGAAAATGGCTAATTACCCTTACATTCTCCACACTACTAGGAGCAACATTGTTCAACACTACATGAGCTAAGTATCCCTGGCAACCTTTTGATAACAACCTTTTTGCTCGCACAGCAGAAATAATGCCATGTCTCACCCCACTCTGCTCACCCACAAAAGTAACCACAAGTAATCCAGGACGATGGAAGGTAACTATTTTCCCGCAGCAATCTATATTGGCACGATTAAAATGCAACCAATCCCTGCCCAAATCACATCAAAGTCAACAATATCTAATGGGATAAGGTCAGTTGGCATAACTACATCCTCCACCATCACTGGACATCCTGGATACACATAATCAACAATACATCTCTCCCCTCTAGGCATAACAAACTCTAAATCGTACCCTAGAGGTGTAGGGTGAGGTTGCGTCACATGAGCAAATGTATGAGAAATAATAGAATGTGTAACACCACGGTTAATCAATACTCTAGCAAAATAACCAAGGATATTTAACGTACCCATGATCAAGTATGGATTATTCTGAGCATCCTGCAGAGAAATATTGTGCATACACCTCTGGGTTTGCTGTTGTCCACCACGACCTCTATTAGTCTGACCACCTCGACCCTGCACACTACGCCCTTGACTAGGCTGACCAGACTGCCTTGAAGATCCCGCACAACTAGCAGCAATCTCCCCCTGCTGAGGCTGTCTTCCCTGGTACCACTGAGATCCACCCGCTGGAACTGGAGGATATGGCATATAGCCACCAGAATACTGGGGATACCCACTCTGAGAATAAGGATCCTGGGGATACGGATACTATCCTGGAGCATAAGGAACGACATCACCCTAATAATAATAGGCACCACCACGACCCGTCTGACCATAACTACCAGGGCCAGGGACCTGCTGGATCGGCGCAGGTGGTGGCAAAAAAGACTGATGGGGCCTCTGCTAATTCTGGGGACAATTTGCAACTCGATGTCCCATCTGCCCATAAGTGAAACAACCACCGCTGCCTCTCCTGCACTCTCCAAAATGCCGATTGTTACACCTGCGGCACAACGGAGCTCTTCCTCTACCAATATCATCCTGTTTCTGGCCTCTAGGACCCCCAGCAAATCTACCTCCTCTTCCTTGACCAGTGGCACTAAAACCACCACTGGAAGAACTGGAACTAGTCCCACCTCGCTTAAAACTCTGGGTCTTGCGAGGTCCTAGAGATGCCTAACCTTTGCCCTTGTCGTCTTTCTTCTGATTGCCATTTTTTTCTTCCTCCTCACTTTCGCTGGGCATGTTCTCGGAATCCTCAATCCTCAACAGAATCTCATAGAACTCCTGGTAAGAGTTGCAAGGGGTAGTGGTCGCCATAGAACGCCACCTCTTCTTAGTACCCAAACGAAAACGACGAAGCATCTCCCCCGGATTGGCAACAACCTCCAGATAATAATGGGATAAATTAGTAAATCTCCGATAATACTCGTTCGCCGTCAACTTCCCTTGCCTCAACTCGGTGAATTCTTGCTTTTTACAATTAATGTACCCAGGAGGCACAAACCTTTTCCGAAACAACTGCCTAAACACCTCCCAGTCAGTCCTTTCCTCTGGGGTCAAACGACGGACCTCATGTTCCCACCAGGATGACGATACCTTACCCAAGAACCATGATGTCGTCTCAACCCACTTCTCAACAGGGAGATTCCCCTGATTATGCAGCACTCGGAAAGTCTTTTCAATATGTTCCAGCCACCGCTCAGCTCCCACAAAACCCTCGTGGCCTTTGAACTTATCCAGCTTCAAATTGTACATGGTCTCTAGAGGAGTCTTCGAGGGAGAGCGGAGCGCTGACTGAATAGCGATAGCGATAACTTCCTCCAATTGAGCTACATCGGGGAAACTAGGCTCAGCAGAGCGACATGGTTCCCTACGAGGCGGCATAGTTCTGACAGAAGACACCAAAACAATTAGAACACTCACAAAATATACAGAACTGCCAAACCTATGCTCTGATACCAAAATGACACACCCCGATCGAAATCAGGGCATGTTGGCCGTCACATGAGAGTGATGTAACCATGTGCATAGTGCGGAAGCTAAGAATAATAATAAAAGTACGAATAAATAAAAATGAAACTACACACAAAGTAATTAACATACATGTGCAAGCGTAAGTGTGAAAAACAATATTCAGAGCACAGAAAACCTAGTGCAGTCTAGAGGAACAGACACTAACTAAACACACCCAGAGTGGGTCTTACACTGGTGATAATCTGTCAGATATGCTGTGGATTCCTCATGAGCCACCAAAAGAGCAATCTAAACTGGAACCTGAAGGGGCGCAAAATAGAAAGTGTGAGTGGGCAAAAACAAGCTTTTCAAAATCATTTCATTATCAAAAGTTCTAACCCCTCACCGTAAAACCTATATAGTTTCCCAGAAAATAGAATATACACATATATCGAAAACATGCTCAGAAATATGCCATGTCGAATGCCTTTACATCAAATGTAAGTAACTCAGGTAATGTCAATCAATGCAAAGTAATATGTCAGCCGGAGTCACCTAACGTGACCTGCACGGCTAAATCTAGAGCTCAAATCCCCAACTCACTACCTATACTTGCACATGAGTCGGAACCACCTAAAGTGGTCTGTACGACAAGATTGGGTGTAAATAAATACGCTCAAGTGCTACGATCACGTGAAGATTGGGCGAATAATCGTGGGTCACCTACGAGTCAGAACTAACTGTGCACCTAACTTGGATCTAAGATGAGCGTGTGGTGCGGAAGGTGAACATCACATGAATGACTGTGCCCTACTCTGGGCGGGAGTACTAACACCGGGGGTGCAAGTTATAAGCTCTTTATGCATCTCACATAACTACTAATCATCATCATCATAAACCATAACTTACCTGGCACTTACCTGTGCGTCCGTAGCACCAAACATACATATATGCAACTACTAATGCATAAATAAATAGGCAAACGCAATGCATGGCATTTAAAACATATAAACATTCCATTTCATTTTCTGGGAAAAACCACAAGTATATAGGTATATACGGAAAACCAAAAGCCCACTCACTGGTATGTGGAAAGGTCGTAACCCCCTTCTCTCGAGTGATTGCACTCATCCTCGGGATAGGTCTCACCTATATGCGAAACAACTATAAAAACATTAATTTAAAGCACATAACCAAACTAGGTAATAACCTCTCATACAATGCTCAAATGGGGTGTATGACTACACCAACGTGATCTACTCAACCTCACGAACATCCCCATATTTTTAAAATAATTTTCTGATGTCACACGCGCCCCCACGCGCCGGCCAAGGCCGGCCAAGGCACGGCCAGACACGCCCCCCACACACAGCCACGTGCCAGGCACACTGACGGCGTCAGTTAACGCCGTCAGGAATATTCCTTTAAAACTAACAGATTCCGTTAAAGTTAACACGACGCCGTTAAGAATATTCCGTCCAAACTGACGGAATATTCTGTCTTCTTTTCCGTCACACCTCCGATGCCGTCGCCGGAAAACAGGGAAATTTTCAAACCTTCGTTTCTTACTCGTTTTTCAACCAAATTTCATGAAATTTGCACCGAAATGAAGCTTACAACAAGTAGAACAAAACCTTACCACTTTCAAGCCCTGAAATTCATGAAATCACGCCGGAGAAACTTCACAAAATCTGGCCAAACCTGCAACTCACGATCCCGATGTCCAAATCCTTCCAACGAACCACCCCAAGCTTCCTAAGGACCTCACTAAGCTTCCTACAAGCTTCAAATTCCCTGAAAAACAACATTTCACGTGTGCATGAACAGTAACCATAATCGGGGTTCCATGGTTCAACGTGAAATCGAAGGATTTCCTACCTGAAATGGGTATGGTTGAACTCATATGATCCTCACGAACACAAAGATATAATTGTCCACCTCGATCTACAACGTTTTCACGGGTTTTGGTACTTGTCTGTACGAAGAGAGAGAGAGGAGAAAGACACGGGAAGGAGATGGGGATGAGAGTGTGTGTGTGTGGGGTCCAGATGCAGCCAACCAAATCCCCAAAACAACCACACAATGACAAATATCCACTAGGGGCAAAAACATCATTTCACACCTACGGTACAAATAATCCGGGACGGGCTGTCACAGTAGACTAGTTAGAATATTGCTTAGAATACAAAACAGTAAAAGCATAAAAGTGTATTCAATTATGAGTTTTATGGGTTTTATAAAGTTCTTTAATATTTTGATCGATTGAATACCCTTGACTTTCACACATATATTCAAAGTTCAATATCTTGAATTTTGAAACTAAATTTCAAATTTTTGGGGCATAAATTTAGAGAGAGAAGAGAGGAAAATCGCAGAGAAGAAAAAGAGAAAATGGCTCGAAGAATTGTATGGTGATTTTCCACACTCATTATACCTTTTTATTTATCCTAATAAGGGACAAAGAAACTTGTCCTCTAAGTAATACAAACACTAATAGAGATGATCTTCTAGATAGGATTCATATACATAATCTACTTAGTATTTACACAATCACATATGTGCTATAATTCTAATTACAACACTCACCTTGAGTGTGTAAATACTCCAAGTAGTCTGCGAATCAAACCTTCAGGCAAATGTTGAAACACTTGATGAAGTCGTCACGTCTAGTCATCACAAATAGTAAACGCATGTCTCTAATGAGGATTGCATATAAGAGTAAGTCTCACCAAAAGTTGGTTATAGTAAAACCTAACAGCACAAAACCTATAGCCTAAGGAGAATCTTCAGGACGTAAGTAGTAGGAAAACCACATACAAGGGTATAAACATCCCCATATGGGCGCCTCGTCAAAATCTCGTTAGGTTAGCAAAAACCATGTGGAAAAAATGTCTTATCTAAAGGAAAAATAGTATATTAAGGTCAAGTGAGTATACTTTAGGATACTCCCATTAAGTTCAACAAAACCCTCCCTGAAAACTACAAGCATTGCAAATAAGATAGTTATGCATATTAATTCCTCGAACAAGCTTCAAGAAGCTTGACTTTGGCTGTGATTTTATGAAGAAGACGATAACTATCTAGGGATCGGATCTGTTTTTTTATAATTTATGGTGCTTTGTTAATGTGAGGTAGATGTAATAAGTTTGGCATTGCCTTTTTGGATCGTAGTTGAGATTTAACGATGGATGAAAAACCGCAGGTGCTTTGAATATTCCTAAAGAAATGGCTCTCATGCGCACATGTGGCTTCTTGCATGGGATTAGCTTAGCATGCCTTGAAGATTTTGCAACTAAGGTTTGTTATGTGGACCTCTAAGATATTGTAATGTTCATAACGGTAAAGACATAAATTGTCTAGGAACATGCCTTGTGCGGGTCTAACAAGTAATCGGCGTCAGCAAACTAACAAGGCAAGTATCATTCTGAAGACCAGAGTTGTGATCTCTTCTGAGATGCATCAAGATAGAATAAGACAAAACCCATAGTAAAGGAAAATGTCTTCAACACCAATTTAGTGGTGGCATGTAGGTGAGAGAGCGATCGAGGAAATGATTCGTTTGTGCCATATTTCTTCACTTCTGGGGAGGTGAATCCTACAAACCTAGTAATCTGTTGCGCTTTAGGTCGAGACAAACAATTATCTAATTGCCAGAGTATTAGGTCGGCCTAAGTTCGCATTATACCTACTTTTGAGGATTGCGATGATCACACTAGAAGTAGTCTGTCCTTCGAGGATAATTTTGTGACATTAATTAGTTATGTCTTGTTGGATTGTAGACTACTCTAGCACACAATGCAGAAGTACAAAGAATGACGTAAGCATGAATAATTCAATTAACCTGCATGATTAGCTAAATGTCAAATTCCATATAATCATTTTAAATTAATCCACGTGATCGTGGTTAATCAACGTGTTTTTATTCATACAAAAAATAAATTAAGAACACATGCATAAAATTAGATTAAGTTTTGAATTTTAACTGTTATATTTTGTATGTAGAGGAATTCAATATTCAAAGGCTCCCAAGAGTTAGCCCTGTAGTAGTATCCACATGAATGAAAATCCGATTGGTGAAGCATGAAGATGACAATATACTAAGACCTTCTCCTCAAGTGGTGAGACGATAAAGGATGTAGGGTGTGGTGTTTTGTTTTTTAATTTCTCTAAATTAGAAAACCTAATTCCTTTCTCTTTAATTTATGTTTGCAACTTGTGAATTCTCATATTAGGTCTAGAGACCCCTTAAGCCTATATAGAGAACAATTCCATAAGGAAATAGGATTACAAATTAATTCTCCACCACACATGTATGCCACAAGCCATGGTAGACCTATTTAGGCTTGCCGCACTTCCCTTTGGCATTGGGCTTTAGCCCAATTCACTCATATTTTGTTTATTTAATTAATCTGGTATTTCTATTCAGGCTGAGCTTCGTTATTTAATTTTAGTTCACATAACTAACAACAAATAATAGTCTCAAACCAATTAATTAAATATGAAATAGAACTGAAATGTAAACAATAATTAGAATTAATCTAATTTTACATCATTTTAAACCATTCTAATTCAACCTTATAGGAATATCCACAAACTGAGTAGTAACATCTAGCAATGGTTTTTCGCTACCCAGATTAGTCAAAATATGTTTCAATTCATACAACACATATTTTGAACCTTAGTTATGGTTACAATGCAATTCAAATATTCTGTGTACTATCCTCTGCTCATATATTTTAGAGCATGGAACTTTTTCAAACTTTACATATGAATATGATCATCCTAATTTATCTCTTGCAAGTTGCTTTGGCTCAAAACTTCTGAAGATAAATCGTCAGGGGGCTTCACGAATATCTACCATCATGATTACCTAAAAGGTGATATATTCCTTTTATGAATTCTATTAATGCACATGATCCTGAACCTCACACTATAAGGCTATGCTATCATATGAGAGCTTTGAGGTGAAAAGAAAAGATCATATTCATATATATGAGATAACTAGTGATGCCTCATGTTTGAGAACTAGTTGCATCCATAACTCAAAAATATGATACAATTGACAAGTAGGTAATTTTTCATTTGTACACTCCTATGGTTGGTCAATGTTCAACGAACTCAATCTCGTAAATGAGCACCTTTATGTCTAATCCATATCACTATATGCTTAGTCCAAGACTTACTATTGAATACGACATAAGCCAGCCTTTGCGGATGTTCGATAGTTCATCCGGTCACCTCAGGATTGGAACTTCTTTTCAATCTCGCCCCCACAACTTAAGGTATTTGATAGGGATTTTACCACCTGCCAAAGTAGGGATAAAATCACACAAAATAGTTGCAAGAGAACAAGGTTGTTGTAGTATAAACGGCTCAAGGAAGGTCGTTTTCCGCTGGGATTATTTAAAACAATTTATGAAAAACCCTAATCCTAATTAATTATTTGAAAGTCAAAATTGGAAAATGTTGATTTTGAATTTAAAAGTATTAAAAACGAATTTTAATAAAGGTAATTTAAAGAAAGCAACTAATGACCAATTAAAAAGGAAAGAAATCAAAGAGAAAATTTTTAGAAACAACTTTGGAAAAGTACTAGGGTTCCGCCGTCACCTTGACAATCCTATGGAGTTCTTCTAATTCCTTATGAATTACACATGCATCTTCTGAAGGTTAGGTTTTCCTAAAGTATACCCTACTTGGAACCCCCAATATAGAACGTATATCTAACATGCAACCCGTCCTTGGCATCCAGATCGAATGTGAACATGCAAGACTCATTAAGTTTTGTGAAAACCTTTTGAAAAACCATACAACCCTTAAGACGTGTCGTCCATCCTAAGAAGTTACACATATTAACCACAAGAAGCCATCGCCAATTTCAGGGACAGCCCTCCACCAAAATTGTATCAAATTACTTTTCTAAATATCCTAATGGTCACGAATCACTAAGACAAATAGATTGTTTAAAACACAGTGATTAATAATTCAAAACTTGCATGCATAAATTCATAAGAAAATTAAAAAGAGACTACATTTTCTTGCTAAGGATCATGGACTCACCCTAGCAAAAGGGATTAGTTACGCATATTCATAAATAAAATCAACATCATTGTATTAAATTAGAAAAAGGATGAAAACACCTGAAGTGTATGTCTTTAAATCTCTAAAACTTTAGCCAAACTATTCTCTCAAAAGTTGCATACACCCAAAAAAGAACCCCCCTCCTAGGTTTTGCCAAAAGGCTTATTTATACAACTCTCATTAAAATCCTCCTAGTTAAATGTCTAAGAATCCAACTAGGAAACCTAAAAACTTGAAATAAAATAGGAAACATTAACTTGGTAAATTCGCCTAGAAATCTGCACAGCCACGTTTTGGACCCAAATCAACTCCAAAACTGGTCCAAAGTAGCTGGATTTAAAGCTTGAACTATTCTGAACACTTCTCCAGAAGGCCACAAACCCATATGAGGTCATCTTGGGCTCCAAAAACGCAAGTCAAACCCAGAAACGTCACTTTCCAGCAACGCGCACTACTTCTTTATTTAATCGCCAGAAAATAACCGCTTTGTAGAAAAATCCCAAATTTTGATACGAACAAGAAAAGAGACACACGAATGTCCTGCAATTTGAATCACTCCAAAATTCGTCCGTTTGATCATGTTTTGCTCCAGAGGAAGTCGAATGTCCTACATTGAAAATATAACGCAAAGTATCAAAATTCTACCAAATTAATACTAAGAATAGGGTAAAATATATAATATAATATTGACTCATCAAAATACCCCCAAACTTAGCTTTTTGCTTGTCCTCAAGCAAAACAAAACTAAAAAAAAAAATAAAAACTAACAAACTAAAACTAAATGACAAAGTTTTTCACCTTCAAAGTTGCAATCCATAGAAAATATTAAAAATCAGAACATCTTTTCAAAAGTTCCAACTAATCCCACTACAGACTCTAAGCCATTTAGAATCAATTAGAAAAGAATTCATGAACTTCCTTTGGTGTAAAGTGAACCAACATGGCTAAAGAGACTCGACTAACACCCTTACTTCTCGTCCTTTTTATTCCACACGTACAAACTTTACATTTTATTTTTCTCTTTTTTCGAATTTTCTTCTTTTTTTATTTATTTTTTATTTTTTATTTTTATTTTTCTCTAGTAACAGTAGTGGTCATGCAATGTCAGTTCACTTAAACTTTCGATCCAACCCATGTAGTGAGCTTTAGGTCAATGACTCCCTAACCACTAGGGCTTTAGGGCACTAGGTGTAGAACACCCCTAAGGACTTATTAACCCGAGCTGAAAAAGGCTACGAAACCAACTAACCACCCTGCCCCATGCCAAGACTCTACCGTTTGACACGAGAATCACTGCTGATTAGGCAGGACTGGCCCGATTACTAGGCAAAGCCTCAGGTGGAACAATTATTACTTTATTCATAACAAGAACTAGCTCTACTTGAAACAAAAATTAAAAATAAACTTAGACTAAAAGCAAGTGTTTCAATCTCACTCCCCACAAACCATGTTGATGTGAATGTGCAAATTTTCAAAGTAGAACCCATGAATTAGTGTCTAAGCAACGATAAATAGAAAAGATTCTACTGTGGGATTAATCTTCACCATGTCCATTTGTTCTAACGTTTAAAATAATCTATGGGTATTAACTTAAAAAAAATGAAAACCATTTATTTGACTTTTATTTGACTCAAAAATTAAAAACCTCACCCCCAAACTTAAATCACACATTGTCCTCAAGGTGTGGAAAAAGAATAAAGAAAAGAAACTAAACTATTCAAAATCATGAAAAGGAAACTAAAAAGAAAATAACTAAAAGAATAGAAGAAGTAATAGAAAAACAAAATAACATAAAGAGGAATAAAGAAAGAAATGACCTGGGATGTCGAACACAAGAAGATGAGGTACAAAAGACACTGAGCCTTTCACTTGCTGAATGATGGGCCTTAAAAATCGGAATTGGGCCGCGAGAAAACAATCAGGCCAACAATCAGCCCTTTTGGTAGCCCACACGCTCGCCACACACATGTGCCATAAACCCTAGCTATTCTTAAATACACATTGGATTCCCTTCCACTAACCTCAAGCCCAGAGCCGAACTGCTCTACCTCTCTTCAATTCAAAACACTCATTTCGGACAAACATGGGAAACACAAGTCTTGGACACGCGGCAAGCATCAGTGCATTGCATCCTTAGGATTCCAAATGAAAGGTCAGATATCTCTCTCATTTCTGAAAACAACCCTGTCACACATTATTTCAAAAACCGAAAGAGGTTCTTCATTTCTCTCATCCATCTCTCTCCAATGAAGAACCGTAGCTGCGCCTCCATCCCAGTTCAACAGCAATGTGGTACCGTGCTCCCTCTCAACCTCGCACAACCTAGCCTTCATCCGTGTGCTTCCTTGCCATGTGCTCCAGTGCTCTCGAGTCCGGACCTGGAAATCATCACCCTCGCAGGATCTTGGCAGCGAACCCCAAAACCTAAAGGTAAACAGCTCGCCTCTTGGTATTTGTCTTCCATGGTGCGTATTCGCATGAGAAAACCACAGACTAACACATGCATGAGTTTGTTCTTATGAGAATACTCGGATCGACAACAAGAGACGCACCAACACCCAAAAGTTCACAAAGCCATGGCTGAGCATCTTGGACTCATCCACTCTGCAGGTAACATACATTCATCCCCAAACTACAGGTCTGATGTTAATTACTAAGTTGCACGTCCGTCATTTATGTTGGGGACCAAAAGACGAAGGAATCGAAAATCCATTCAATTTTTGAGTTAAAATGTGTGTAAAATGCTCACGAATCTGTCGCCTGAAAAGTAGAAAGCGGGAGCAGTTCACCTCAAACCCTCAAATCCGAGCATAAGAAAGGTAAAAACGCATGTTGTGAAATGCTGAGCTCCGTACAGCCTAGCATGGTTCAATGTCAATGCGTAGCTCAAATGTTCGTCTCTCTGTGCTTGTAGGTGGTTCGAATCAAGTGGTAATCCGAGATGAAGAATGCTCAAGCTGTAGAGCGACCGAGTCAAAAAGGAAACATGAACTGTCAAGCTCCTAGAACTGCAACAGGTATAAAACGCATCCCTCTGTTCCTATTTTACTAAACATGTATGCTTTAAACGCTTTTTTTTTTTTTTTTTTTTTTTTTTTTTTTTTTTTTTTTTTTGTGATATTTTTCTCCCCGTGATAGAACTTCATGAAAATCTGAGAACCCTGAAACATATGTATGAACCATGCGGACTTGAACCGTGTTGAGGACAAAGAAAGAACTATCCCCAAACTTAAATAATGACATCCTTAAATGACACACCCCGATCTAGATCAGGGCATGCTGGCCGTCACGTGGAAATGACGTAGCCATGTGCACAGTGCGAAAGCTAATAAAATAATAATAATAAATAGTACGAATAAATAAAAACTAGCTTTACACAAAGTAACAACAGACAAGTGCAAGCGTAAGTGCGACACTAAGTTCAGAGCATAAAATCCTAATGCAGTCCAGGAGAAAACGACGCAACAAAAGCACACCCGAAGGTGGTCCTACACTGGTGATCGTCTGTCAGATATGCCGGGGGAAATCCTCAGGGAAACCACCAAACGCACTAGCCAACTAGAACCTGGAAGGGCGCAAAACAAAAGCGTGAGGGAATGGTAAGCCCAAAGCGGACAATATCGTGCTACGGTGATGGAGCGGGCCTGGGAAGTGATCCACGCCGGGCCAGGATGTGATAATTTGGTATCAGAGCCTAACCCTGGCCGTGGTGTGCCGACGAGGACGTTAGGCCCCTAAGGGGGTGGATTGTGACATCCCACATCACCCAGGGGTGTGATCCTTAAATGTATATTCCCATTTCTACCTAGCAGGAGGCCTTTTGGGAGCTCACTGGCTTCGGGTTCCTTAAGAACTCCGAAGTTAAGCGAGAATGGAGCTAGAGCAATTCCATGATGGGTGACCCACTGGGAAGTTGCTCGTGAGTTCCCAAAAACAAAACCGTAAGGGAATGGTAAGCCCAAAGCTGACAATATCATGCTACGGTGGTGGAGTGGGCCCGGGAAGTGATCCACCCCGGGCCGGGATGTGATATTAAATGTAAAAGAGAGAGAGCCCAAAGAGTAATGGTGGATATACGAACTATTTCCACTGGAACTCATACGCTAAAGTGTTCTATTGCAGGAAAATACCCCAGATCGGCAAAGGAAACTGGATGGCAAAACTATTGGCATACATTGAAGAAGGGCCACTTAACAAAATAGAGAGGTATAACATTTTTTCTCTGCAATGTGAATCACATATGTCGTTGTTGTTGAGGATCTTGTTTGCTGTTTGCAAAAACCCAAGCATGAAAATCAGAGATAGAATGTAGAAAAGACTAGCGATAAACTAAAATAAAACAAATAAAAGAATTTTTTTTTTCTTTTTTGTTTTTGTTTATTTTGATTTTATTTTTTATTTTGATTTTTATGTTTTTATTTTTATTTTTTAAATAATGACAACCTAACAATTAAAATGCAGCTAGAAACTGAAAGTAATAAAAATGAAAGAAGGTAAAGAAAAAGTTAGAGAATTAGGTTGCCTCCCAACAAGCGCTTTATTTAATGTCTTTAGCTAGACAGAACAGAGGCCCAGTGATTAAGTTGTTGGATCCTTCAGAGTCATTGACTCACAGGCACTGTCAAAGGGGGACTCCAAGTATGGTTTTAGCATTTGACCATTCACCTTGAATGTGTTACCATTAAGCTCGTTTGTAATATCAACAGCCCCATGAGGATAAACCTTAGTAACTGAGTAAGGCCCATTCCAACGAGATTTTAATTTCCCTGGAAATAACTTTAATCGGGAACTGAATAATAACACTCTCTGCCCTAGTTGGAAATCTTTTCTGAGAATTTTTTTTGTCATGGAAGGCTTTTGTTTTGTCTTTGTATATGCGTGCATTGTCATAAGCATCATTACGAATTTCCTCAAGCTCATTGAGCTGCAGCTTATGTGTTTTCCCTTGCTGAATCGTAAGCAAAATTCAACTCCTTAATAGCCCAAAATGCCTTATGTTCTAGCTCCATAGGTAAATGACAAGCCTTGCCATACACAAGCCGAAACGGGGACATCCCAATTGGAGTTTTAAAAGCTATTCTGTAGGCCCATAGTGCATCATTTAATTTCAAACTCCAGTCTTTGCGAGTAGAGCCGACTGTTTTCTCCAAAATACGCTTTATTTCCCTGTTTGAAACCTCAACCTGCCCTGATGTTTGTGGATAATAAGGAGTGGCAACACGATGAGTTATCCCATATTTTGCAAGCAACATAGCAAACTGTTTATTAAGAAAATGTTTTTCCCCATCACTAAGTATAACTCGCGGGATTCCAAACCGTGGAAAAATAACCCCTTGGAGGAATTTTAGAATCACTGATCCTTGATTGGTTGGTGTTGAAATTGCCTCAACCCACTTAGAAACATACTCAACAGCCACTAAAATATACTGATTGCCATGTGATGATGGGAATGGTCCCATAAAATCAATGCCCCAAACATCAAATAATTCAACAACCAAAATACCATGTTGTGGCATTTCATTCCTCTTGGACTGATTGCCCACTCGTTGACACTTATCACAAGCCTTGCACCATTTGTTTGCATCCTTGAAAATGGATGGCCAAAACAAACCACTTTGCAATATTTTTTCGGCTGTCTGCTTGGGCCCAAAATGTCCACCACATGCATAGTGATGGGCAAATTTCAATACACTTTCTTGCTCATTTTCAGGAATACAATGCCTTATAATCTGATCTGGACAATATTTGTATAAATAAGGCTCATCCCAAAAATAATGTTTAACATCTGCTAAAAACTTCTTTTTCTGCTGAAAAGAAAAATCAGGAAGTAACACTCCTTTTGCCAAATAATTCACCAAATCAGCAAACCATGGAGTATTGTTGTGAACAGCGTAAAGTTGTTCATCTGGGAAGCTTTCACTTAGTGGGAATCAATCTTCTTCAGCAGTAGTTGGAAGAATTAATCTAGATAAATGGTCAGCCACCACATTTTCAATACCCTTTTTATCTTTAATCTCCAAATCAAATTCTTGAAGCAAAAGAACCCAACGAATTAATCTTGGCTTGGCATCTTTCTTAGACAACAATTATTTAAGGGCAGCATGATCAGTATAAATAATCACCTTAGCTCCAACCAAATAAGACCGAAACTTTTCTAAAGCAAACACAACTGCCAACAATTCATTCTCTGTGGTTGCATAGTTGAGATGTGCATCATTAAGAGTACGACTGGCATAATAGATGACATGGGGAAACTTGCCTTTACGCTGCCTTAAAACTGCACCAATGGCATAATCTGAAGCATCACACATCAACTCAAACGGTAAGCTCCAATCCGGGGCTGCAATAATAGGGGCTGAAGTTAGGAGTGTCTTCAACTTGTTGAAAGCCTCTAAACACTACACATCAAAATTAAAAATTACATCATTGGCCAATAAATTACACAAAGGACGACTAATCTTAGAGAAATCCTTGATGAATCATCGATAAAAACCTGCATGCCCAGGAAAGGATCTCACACTCTTAACTGTAGTGGGAGGGGGCAATTTGGCAATAACGTCAATCTTGGCCTTATCAACTTCTATGCCCTTGCTGGAAACTAAGTGGCCGAGAACAATACCTTGCTTAACCATAAAGTGGCATTTTTCCCAATTTAATACCAAATTTGTCTCCTCACACCGTTGTAGGACCAAAGACAAATTCTGCAAGCATTGATCAAACGAATCAGAGAAAATACTCATCATACAACGTTGAAAAGTAGTTGGTGCATTACATAACCCAAACGGCATCCGTCTGTAAGCAAAAGTTCCAAAAGGCTAAGTAAATGTTGTTTTCTCCTGATCCTCCGGTGTAATTGGAATCTGATTGTAACCGAAATAACCATCTAAGAAACAATAAAATGCCCGACCAGCCAATCTCTCCAACATTTTATCAATAAAAGGCAAAGGAAAGTGATATTTTATGGTAGCTGAATTAGGCTGCCTATAATCAACACACATGCGCCAGCCAGTAGTTAAACGTGTAGGAATCAGCTCATTGTTATCATTCTTGACTACTGTAATTCCAGTACGCTTAGGCACAACCTATGTAGGACTCACCCATTGGCTGTCAGAAATTGGGTAAATCATACCCGCGTCAAGAAGTTTCATTACTTCAGTTCGAACCACTTCCTTCATGATTGGATTAAGGCGCCTTTGTGCATCAACTGTGGGTTTTATGCCTTCTTCCATCAGAATTTTGTGCATACAAATAGCTGGGATGATTCCCTTGATATCTGCAATAGTCCACCCCAATGCATCTTGATACTTATGCAACACTCTAAGCAATTTCTCCTCTTCATAATGTGTCAAGTCGTCTATAATAATAACAGGCAGCGTCTGGGCAGCCCTTAAATGCATATATTTCAAGTGTTCAGGCAAAGGTTTCAGCTCCAATTTTGGCGGCTGTAATTTGGATGGCTTTAATGGCTGTTTTGGCTCCCCCAAACTTTCATAAACATGTCTCCATTTAGGCAAAAATTTAGGCACGCTGTCGAGAGCTTGGACAAATTCTAAGATGTCTTCATCATGTGTTTCGACATAAAAAATCCCATATAGAACCTGCTGCAATGGATCTTTTATCGACTGAGTCATATAATTTGCATGAACACACCCATCCAAAACATCAACACGCAGACAATCAAGCTTTTCTGCTGGTTGTTTAGTTGCGTCAAATAAATTAAACACCACTGATTGATCTTGGACCCTTAGTGTTAAAGTTCCCACTTCCACATCAATTAATGTTCTTGCTATTGCCATAAACGGTCTACTCAAAATAATTGGAGTTTGTAAATCTTCACCCATGTCCAAAACAACGAAATCTGCTGGCAAATAGAGATTGTCAACTTTGATGATCAAATCTTCAATGATGGCCCTTGGATATGCTGCGGACCGGTCAGCTAATTGTAGAATCACTGACGTACGATTTAGCTCTCCTTGACCCAGCCGTTGAAAAACAGAATAGGGCATTAAATTAATACTTGCACCTAAATCAATTAAAGCACAATTAAAATCAGAATTTCCAATAGTGCAAGAAATAGTGAAACTCCCTGGATCTTTCTTTTTCAGGGGCAGTTTGTGCAGTAAAACTGCACTGCATTGTTCAGTGAGAATCACTTTTTCATAGTCCACGAGCTTTCTCTTGCGTGTGCATAAATCATTCAAAAATTTGGCATAAGATGGAATCTTCTGAATAGCATCCAACAATGGTAGATTAATCTGAACATTGGCTAATGTTTGCATGAAATCTCTTAATTGTTGATCTTTGAGTTGTGGTTGTAACCTTTCGGGATAGAGAAGAGGAGGATCATAAACACGCTCCGGTTTCTGTACAGGGGCAGGTTCTAGGCTATTCAAAATCTGTCCAGAAAGGGTGTCAAAAACTGTTTCTGCAGTTGCAGAAACTGGGTTGTTAATTTCGACAGCTTTGTCCTTGTCGTCAATTTTTTCTTTATCACGATTGTCGTAACTTTTTCCACTGTGCAAAGCTCTCACTGCATTGCAATCTGCTGTACCCCTTGGATTAGGCACTGTTTGACTAGGAAACTTCTTTTTTTCCCTTTCTGTACTATTACCCACTAGCTGCCCAAATTGCCTCTCCAAATTAGTTATGGAGGCTTGCATATTCTGCATGTTTTCATTCATTGTCTGTTGTATCTTTTGCAGGTTCTGGTTGCTTTGCTCAATACTGATGCGAGTGGCATCTACCAACTTATCAATTGTAATTTCCCAAGAAGCTTTTGCTGGTGCGGCAGGTTGCTGGACTGGTGGTGGAAATGGAGGTTTAACTTGCTGCTCACTACCCCATTTTAAATTAGGGTGATCTCGCCAACCCAGATTATAAAAATTTGAATAAACATCATTTCTTTGCCTTGGATAATTGTTGAATGCATTAACTTGTTCTGCAGCAAAATCTGGATATGCATCTCTCTGTGGACAGCTCATAAAATCATGTGTGGGTTGGCTGCAAATTGCACAACATACTACTGCAGGTTTCTGGACAGCCACTTGCTAAACTGTGCTGAAATTTTTTGCAATATCATGTCAAATTTTGCATCAAAATTCTTTATTTTTTTCTCAATCTTTTCAATTTGAGTAGATACATGTGGAGACCCCATTGATATTTCAAAAACGCTCCTATTTTGTGCTTGATCCCCTGCCCATTGTTGAGATTCAGATGCCATGTTGTCAAACAATTGATAGGCTTCCTGTGCATTTTTAGTTGAATATGAACCTCCTGATGAGGCATGAACATGATTCTTAGTGTTTGAATTTAATCCTCTAAAAAATATCCCCATCCGTGTGTCTCCATCAATGCCTGCATGTGGACATTTTCTGAACAGCTCCTTAAAACGCTCCCATGCCTCGTGAAACTCTTCATTAGGCTTTTGGGCAAAAGATAAAATTTGAGTCCTCATATCAAGAGTTTTTAAGGCTGGATAATATTTGTTAAGAAATTTGTCACTCATCTGTGCCCAAGAAGTGATACTGGCAAATGGTAGTGTAAGCATCCATGTTCTTGCCTTATCTTTCAATGAATAAGGAAACAAACAAAGTTTGATTGACTCTGCAGTAAACCCCCTCACTATAATATTCTTGCACCCCATTAAAAAGTCTGTGATATGCATATTTGGATCCTCATGAGCTCATCCATGAAAAGTAGGCAAAATCTCCAACATGCGATGTCTTATCTCGAACGCGTTGCCTTCCTCTTCTGGATAAGCAATGCAACTAGGTAATTAATTAGCATGGCTTGCTAATGTATCTCTCAAAGGACGCCTGGCAGCTAGTATGGCAAAAGCCATGGTATCTGGGCTATTCAAAACCCCAGAAAACAGATTTTTCAGAATAGTGTCCTCCAATGAGGGTTCCCATGCCAAAATCTGCTCCATGTGCCTTTCTCGTAATATGCGTTCCGGTTTTGGATTGAATTTTAACTGATGCTGATTCTGGGATCTGGTGCAAACCATACACAAAATCTGTCCAGATTGTGTGATCTGTAGAAAGAAAAACGAAAATTAAATTAAAATTTTGTTGTTGTTTTTTTTTTTAACAGCAATAATTAACAAAGAATTATGATTAACAGAAATTGTTTATAAACAATTCCCCAGCAACGACGCCAATTTCTTGATAGGGATTTTACCAGCTGCCAAAGTAGGAATAAAATCACACAAAATACTTGTAAGAGAACAAGGTTGTTGTAGAATAAACGGTTCAAGTAAGGTCGTTTTCCGCTGGGATTATTTAAAACAATTTATGAAAAACCCTAATCCTAATTAATTATCTGAAAGTCAAAATTGAAAAATGTTGATTTTGGATTTAAAAGTATTAAAAACGAATTTTAATAAAGGTAATTTAAAGAAAGCAACTAATGACCAATTAAAAAGGAAAGAAATCAAAGAGAAATTTTTTAGAAACAACTTTGGAAAAGTACTAGGGTTCCGCCGTCACCTTGACAATCCTATGGAGTTCTTCTAATTCCTTATGAATTACACATGCATCTTTTGAAGGTTAGGTTTTCCTAAAGTATACCCTACTTGGAACCCCCAATATAGAACGTATATCTAACATGCAACCCGTCCTTGGCATCCAGATCGAATGTGAACATGCAAGACTCATTAAGTTTTGTGAAAATCTTTTGAAAAACCATACAACCCTTAAGACGTGTCGTCCATCCTAAAAAGTTACACGTATTAATCACAAGAAGCCAGCGCCAATTTCAGGGACAGCCTTCCACCAAAATTGCATCAAATTACTTTTCTAAATATCCTAATGGTCGCGAATCACTAAGACAAATAGATAGTTTAAAGCACAGTGATTAATAATTCAAAACTTGCATGCATAAATTCATAAGAAAATTGAAAAGAGACTACATATTCTTGCTAAGGATCATGGACTCACCCTAGCAAAAGGGATTAGTTACGCATATTCATAAATAAAATCAACATAATTGTATTAAATTAGAAAAATGATGAAAACACCTGAAGTGTAAGTCTTGAAATCTCTAAAACTTTAGCCAAACTATTCTTTCAAAAGTTGCATACGCCCAAAAAAAAACCCCCTCCTAGGTTTTGCCAAAAGGCTTATTTATACAATTCTCATTAAAATCCTCCTAGTCAAAGGTCTTAGAATCTAACTAGGAAACCTAAAAACTTGAAATAAAATAGGAAACATAATCCTAAATTAACTTAGTAAATTCGCCTAGAAATCTGCACAGCCACGTTTTGGACCCAAATCAACTCCAAAACTGGCCCAAAGTAGCTGGATTTAAAGCTTGAACTATTCTGAACACTTCTCCAGAAGGCCACGAACCCATATGAGATCATCTTGGGCTCCAAAAATGCAAGTCAAACCCAGAAACGTCACTTTCCAGCAACGCGCACTGCTTCTTTATTTAATCGCCAGAAAATAACCGCTCTGTAGAAAAACTTCTAAAGATAAATCATCAGGGGGCTTCACGAATATCTACCATCATGATTACCTAAAGGGTGATAAATTCCTTTTTTGAATTCTATTAATGCACATGATCCTAAACCTCACACAATAAGGCTATGCTATCATATGAGAGCTTTGAGGTGAAAAGAAAAGATCATATTCATATATATGAGATAACTAGTGATGCCTCATGTTTGAGAACTAGTTGCATCCATAACTCAGAAATATGATACGATTGACAAGTATGTAATTTTTCATTTGTACACTCATATGGTTGGTCAATGTTCAATGAACTCAATCTCGTAAATGAGCACCTTTATGTCTATTCCATATCACTATATGCTTAGTCCAAGACTTACTATTGAATACGACAAAAGCCAGCCTTTGCGGATGTTCGATAGTTCATCTGGTCACCTCAGGATTGGAACTTCTTTTCAATCTCGCCCCCACAACTTAAGGTATTCTTTGGGCTTATCCTAATCAAGAACAAACCTCCCTAATATGCTATTAAGTTATGTATTCGATTGCCAAATGTTCTCACTTGTCATTGTTGTCGATGACTTGACATTGGGTTATCACAAATAGCCAATTACGTGTTGTCACATGAATTGCTTTTATGGCATACTACAACATGCCTATCCTTGCATATATGTTTGCAGCCGATATATGTGATCTCGGTACTTTTGCTATATCATAGAAAGCATCTGGAGCAATACTCTAAAGATATAAAATACAAGGATCGAGATGAGACATAATGGGGTCGTCCACGGTAATTCGCCTCATTATTTAGGAACATTGACATTCCTATCTCCCTATAATGGCAGAAAGACTGTCTCATTGAAGTAACAATTTATAAATTGGCGGTAAAGAGATTGCTTAGCAATGGCTCAAGAGAGTTTGAAGGAGAATCATAATCGACATAGATTTAAATCCTTTGGCGATGACCCATATTGGTATATTGTGGTGCTCAATATGATGCACAAGGTGCACAAACCAAAACACATAAGTACAAAACATCAAGTTTGTACCAAGTAATCAATTGTAATGCCAAAAATAGGATTGGGTCGTAATGAGCCTCAGGCAAACTAACATAGCTTCATGCAAGATTGCATAGCCTTACGCAAAAACTAGAAGCTTCGTGCGGATCACCAAGGTTTGTGATAAGCTCATATTTATATATATTTTATATCAAATTCACTTGTCTTTTCTTAGTTAGTTCCTTATATTTTTGAGTTATTTACTTTGTGTTTGTGTTTTGTAGGATTTGTCAAGCAAAGAAAAGAAAAATAACATAAGTGGAATTTTAAGTAACAAATTCGTCAAAACTGCCTGTGCAGGTCAGCTGACTTTGGAAGCAAGTTTCGGACAGCTCAGAATGAATTAGAGAATGAGCCTTATATGGTTGGAAAGCTACAGATGTCTATTTTCAGGAGCATTTTACAGATTGTTAATATCATTTTTCTAGAAGAAGTTATGGCCGTTTTAACACTGAAAGGTTCCCAAGAGGCTGAGCAGTTTGTAACTGACAAGAAAGCATTGAAAGCAATAAATCCAATAAAACTAGCAGCCAAAACTGATGCAATCAAAAACAAGCCAGCTGACACCTATTCAAATATCAGAGTAAATGGAATTAAAGATGAGGATTAAGAGGGAGTAATTGGCATAAAGGCTACCCAAGGAGTTACAATTGTTTTACCATTTCCTCTCACTTATTGTCATCACTAAATGGCTATTAGTGGGTGAGTTAAGGAGAAGAAAATGATGCAGCAAGAATTGGTTTAAAAGTAGTGTTGGGGAAGGAAAGAGGAGGCCTCAGTCGATTTCCTCCGGCTCTATTTTCTCAAACTCATGTCTATCTTTTGTTTTAACTTAAGGATTGTGTAACTAAATTTTTAGTAGTTAAGGGCTGTTTTGAAGCCCCAAATATGATTGCAAGTTTGTTATGACATTTCATTTGAATTACTTTTATGAACGGATGAAAATTGATTCACTACTTGTCTCATTGATGAATTCTTTATGTGTTTTCTACGGATGCATACTTAGTAAGCATATCTAGGATTCTAATGCTATGAATATGTGTGTGCCTGCTCTTGTCAAATGAGGACCTACATATGTTCTAGAGTAGTACTTGTTAATTGCAATTAACATGTGAACCAATTTCTTGGATAAGTAAGACAACGCCAGTACTTACGATGCCTTGTGATGACTCAAACTCTTTTCATCCTTAATGATTTCTACTTGTTAAATCTATGAACACGTCATTCTAGATTGCATGTTAGGGACTAAGTTAAGTTGAAAACGTCATTCTCTTAACATACCACGTAAGAAAGAGTAATAGGTTGAGTTCTAACATTGAGCCAACTTGAGCATCTTCATCCAAAAATAAAAGGAATTTGAATGAAACTTAACATGTTTGTATGATTATTTGGTGGTGGATAGCAATTCCCCTAACTCGTTTTTCTTAATTTGTGAACTACTTAAAATATGTTTCTGTTCTGTTTTTGTTTGATTTAATTCAAATAGCAAATCAACTCCAAAAATGCCAAAAATTTGTGTGAGTGTAGCTCTGTGTATCTAGTGTCTACATATAAAATTTCGTAGACTTTAGATAAGTATAAGTCAGTCTATTAATTATTTTTCAGTGGCTGGTCAGTAGGGACAACAGCCCAGTTTTTGTGACATTTTAAGTAGTTAGATAAAACAATCTTCTGCGGGAAAGACCTTTATTTTCATATGCTACAATTGACAAACCTTATTGTTAATAAGGAAAATTAATAGGACATTTGTGTGCTACTTTGTGATGTGCTTTTAATCTTATCAAATTTTTGGCGCCGTGTTGTCGGGGATTGTTATTTCTAATTACTTATTTTTCTATTGTTTTCTTTTCTTGTCTAATTAGTGTTTTTGTTTTTATTTCAGGTACTCTCTTTGTAGTATATGCATACTCAAAGGTCCAAAAGCATTGACTTAGCTTCCTACGAAGACCGGAAACGTGTTAAAAGTGAATGGGCATATACTCAACCCATATTATGAGTCTTTTGCAGAGCATGATGTGGAGGAACATTTGGTTATGTCCACCCTTGGAGTTGATTGCAGAATTGAAGTTTGGGGGTCATCATTTGCTTTAACTACAAATTGGGGAAGTTTTTAGTCCAAATGCTTTATTTTGTTTCTTACTATTTTATTTTATTTTAATTTTATGCATTGTTGTGTTTTCTGACATTGGGGACAATGTCCAGTTTAAGTTTGGGGGTAAGGATTGAAAAAATGACCAAATTGAAAATTTTCGTCCCTTTGACTAAGAACTGGTTTAATTTGTTTCCTTGTTGCTTTTTGTTTTCTTAATTAGTTTTGTTTACTGTAAAAAAAAAAAAAAAAAAAAAAAAAAAACCCAAAAATATTGTCTTGTTTTATTTATTGTTTTGAATTAGATTTTTGTTAGTTTCCCGACCCAATGATATAACTGGATTGAATTTGAACTACGGTGATCAAAAACTTAGTAAGCATGTATTGTATGAAATTCCTTATTCTCTTGTTAGCCTTGTACATGTTTAATTAACTTTGAAAAACCAAAAGCACATAGCCTTGTTGATTGAAACTAAAGCATGATTTAAAGCTTCGTATGTGAATATAGTGACCATATACAATCTATGTGAGTTTTTGAGCCTATTGAAAGTGTGTGCATTTTTCATACACTCGTATTCTTTCATGTGTGATGAACTTATGTGACTTACATCTCTAGAACTTGCGTAACGATCTTTCGAAATGTTTGTCATTGATTGCATGAACTTGAAAAGGATAAAGGCATTAGGTTTATCACCATGGCCCAAATAAGCATGTTTCCTAAAGAAAAATGATATCATTAGATTGCCAATTTGAGCCATATATGTTAAGCCTTTTATTTCTTATCACCAGATATGTCTGCCCTTATACCTTAAACATTTTTCCTTACCCTTTCCAAGCTAGCTAGTGAGTAATGTGAGATTGTCTTATGAGAAATGTTTGTGAAGTACTTTGAAGGAGTTTGGCAAAAGAATAAGTGTGGGGGTATTTCATGTTTGTATTTAGTTATGTGCGAAAATTGGTTTCAAAAAAAAAAAAAAAAAAAAAAAGAAGAAGAAGAAAAAAAAAAATTGTATACAAAGCAAATAAAAAGTTTAGGGGTGTGGTTGGAGGTATTAGTAGAGTGGTTGGAGAGGTTGAGCTCTTATAAATCTAAACAAGAGAATTGCTTGCAATGTAGCTTGGAAATTGTGTTTACCTATCCTTTCATTTCTATAACCCTCTCCCTAAACCTCATTATATCCAATAAAAGTCCTCTTGATTTAAGTTTTGCAATTATGATTGTGGAGATGTGATCTTTATGCAAACTTATGGTAGATCTTTCACATTTGATTCTTTGAGCGAAACATGTTAAACTAAACATATGTGTGATTGAGTGTAGGTCCCGTGAGAAGGTCACTAGTTTGCTTATGGTGTTTTAAAACAAAACTTGAAATTGCATTAGCATGGCTATTACACATACTACACTTCAAGGATGATTAAAAGGTCGCTGTTAACATTTGAATAAGGAAGATGAGCTTGGATTAGCTTGTTTAATGCTAAGGTTCTTGAATTTTTGTTTTCTTGAATGAAATTATATGAGGGTCACATAGGGGGAAGCTAATGTTTTTCATGTTGCTACTTTTTCATGTTTTCTTTGTTTTGCTCGAGGATTAGCAAAAGCTAAGTGTGGAGGTATTTGATAAGCTCATATTTATATATATTTTATATCAAATTCATCTGTCTTTTCTTAGTTAGTCCCTTATATTTTTGAGTTATTTACTTTGTGTTTGTGTTTTATAGGATTTGTCAAGCAAAGAAAAGAAAAATAACACAAGTGGAATTTTAAGTAACAAATTCGTCAAAACTGTCTGTGCAGGTCAGCTGACTTTGAAAGCAAGTTGCGGACAGCTCAAGATGAATTAGAGAATGAGCCTTATATGGTTTGAAAGCTACAGATGTCTATTTTCAGGAGCATTTCGCAGATTATTAATATCATTTTTATAGAAGAAGTTATGGCCATTTTAACACTAAAAGGTTCCCAAGAGACTGAGCAGTTTGTAATTGACAAGAAAGCATTGAAAGCAATAAATCCAATAAAACTAGCAGCCAAAACTGATGCAATAAAAAACAAGCCAGCTGACACCTATTCAAATATCAGAGGAAATGGAATTAAAGATGAGGATTAAGAGGGAGTAATTGGCATAAAGGCTACCGAAGGAGTTACAATTGTTTTACCATTTCCTCTCACTTATTGTCATCACTAAATGGCTATTAGTGGGTGAGTTAAGGAGAAGAAAATGATGCAGCAAGAATTGGTTTAAAAGTAGTGTTGGGGAAGGAAAGAGGAGACCTCAGTCAATTTCTTTCAGTTCTATTTTCTCAAACTCATGTCTATCTTTTGTTTCAACTTAAGGATTGTGTAACTAAATTTTTAGTAGTTAAGGGCTGTTTTGAAGCCCCAAATATGATTGCAAGTTTGTTATGACATTTCGTTTGAATTACTTTTATGAACGGATGAAAATTGATTCACTACTTGTCTCATTGATGAATTCTTTATGTGTTTTCTACAGATGCATACTTAGTAAGCATATCTAGGATTCTAATGCTATGAATATGTGTGTGCCTGCTCTTGTCAAATGAGGACCTACATATGTTCTAGAGTAGTACTTGTTAATTGCGATTAACATGTGAACCAATTTCTAGGATAAGTAAGACAACGCCAGTACTTACGATGCCTTGCGATTACTCAAACTCTTTTCATCCTTAATGATTTCTATTTGTTAAATCTATGAACACGCCATTCTAGATTGCATGTTAGGGACTAAGTTAAGTTGAAAACGTCATTCTCTTAACATACCACATAAGAAAGAGTAATAGGTTGAGTTCTAACATTGAGCCAACTTGAGCATCTTCATCCAAAAATAAAAGGAATTTGAATGAAACTTAACATGTTTGTATGATTATTTGGTGGTGGATAGCAATTCCCCTAACTCGTTTTTCTTAATTTGTGAACTACTTAAAATCTGTTTCTGTTCTGTTTTTGTTTGATTTAATTTAAATAGCAAATCAACTCCAAAAATCCCAAAAATTTGTGTGAGTGTAGCTCTGTGTATCTAGTGTCTACATATAAAATTTCGTAGACTTTAGATAAGTATAAGTCAGTCTATTAATTATTTTTCAGCGGCTGGTCAGTAGGGACAACAACCCAGTTTTTGTGACATTTTAAGTAGTTAGATAAAACAATCTTTTGCGGGAAAGACCCTTATTTTCATATGCTACAATTGACAAATCTTATTGTTAATAAGGAAAATTAATAAGACATTTGTGTGCTACTTTGTGGTATGCTTTTAATCTTATCAGTTTGGAGGTGGTGCAAAGATACTCCTCTACTTTTTCTACAGTGGAATTGTTTTCTCGAATATTCTTAATACTCAATAACGTTATTTTGGAACAAGTGAGTATAAGGCTTCCCTGATGGTAAAATTAGTAACACTAGACAATCAGAAATGGGCAATACCATGCCCGACAATTAGGTTTGATGGCCTTAAGTGGTTGTTAGAAGAGTGATTAGGTTTGAAATTAGCATGTGAAGACAACTAACTTCCCCACAAAACATACCTAACTATGAATTAATTGAATTTGGATCACATGTATTTATTTGCCCAAATGAATTAAGACTCGAGAAAATAAACACCAAGATTAAATCTAAAAAAACGTAGAGATTACATATAAGTATAGCAAAGTTTGGTCGATAGCAGTATTTCATGCCCAAATCCATTCTTTCGAAATGGTATTCCTCAACAATATTGGTCCGGACACAACAGGTGCGTAACCAACGAAATCAAAGATTCTACAAGGTTGAGGTTTAGGATTGTAGTCTTGAATTCTTAAAGTTTTGGGCTTTCATACCTAAGAATCACACTTGAGATTGTCACAACTTGGTGAGCCCTGATTACTGTTCACGTGGTCCGATTTCCTATTCTTTTCGTGGTCCTTATGCCAATTATCCCGGATTCAGGCTTCATTAAAGCATTATCGATTGCTTTAGGCAAATGGAGTCACTTCAAATTAGTGAGACAAGGAAAGTCAAGAAGGTATGCTTCTGGCCATTGTCTCGGTAAAATCATCTTTACATAATACAAGGAGTAATTGGATTCTACAAAAAAAAAAAAATGCTATTAGGTATCAAAATACAAGTCATAAAGGGATGATTTATCCCAAATTGGAATTCCGACATGATATGTGTAAAAGAATCATCCATAAGTATCAAAGTAAAACTTCAGTCTAGTACATGGTTTGTTTAACTGATTAATCATGTGAAGCTTTTGGTTTCAACAGCAGTGGTGCGTTTTATGAAACTTCAAGTTTTATGGCACTTTTTCTATTCAGGATTAATGCATGAACTGGAGAAAACACAATATATATGCAACAAGTATAGTGAATGTGGGTAGCTTCGAGACCCTTGTGTGGAAAAAGTAAGTTATAACCCAAGAATTTTGGGACTGACGTCGATTATGGGCCATCTAGGAAAAATGGTAGGTTAACAGAACCCAGGCTCAATAATTTAGGCTAATGAAAAAGTGAGGAATCAAACCATCAATATTCGGGCTTAGATTCTTAGGCAAGCTGAGTGACAACAAGCTCAAGAAAGAATTGAGTAGAAGGGATCAAGACCTATCTGGGCTTTAGATCCGTGAATGGGGGTTGGTCCTTGCAACCTAAAAGGTTGCAACTTGTCTGAGATCATTCCCAGCGAACCTGAGTTATGAGTTTATAAGAATAAAAAACGATGCTGCTTTAGGTTGTGATCCAGATGTCAGTACAAACATTTACATACATCAGCAACAGTCTCAAGCCAGGGAAAAAAAGTCGAGGTCCGTCAAGGACACTATAGTTTCCACAACGGAGTAAAACACAATGTCAGAGTGTGGAGACGCATATGCTTATGCAGAGTCGGAGAAAGGGGAAGGTAACTTGTGACTAAGAAACACCTTGAACGTTATATGGGGTGACGTAGAACAAGCGTCAAGTGGTCGATGAAATCGTTGTAGGTGGTTTTCATGATTGGTGTTTAAAGAAACCTAAAGGGGTTGATTGAGATCTCTCAAAATCGTTGCAATTCAACTGGAATCTCATTATCCAATCATTGGAGGCAACTAATTCTATTCTTGGACGATTTCAGATCGTCGAAATAAGTGGATCTCGCAGGGAATTTGCATAGAGGTTATAGAGGGACAGACTGAGAGATAGAGGTTGGAGAAACAACATAAAAATTGATGTCATTTTTATCACTGCTGGGTTTGGAGAATGGGTAGGCTTAGTCAGCGCAACACGGTTTAATGGCTTCAAGCCATGGCTCACACGCATCTAGGGTTTGAAAAACTCTTTCTTTTTGTTCCCTTATTCACACATATTCAAATCACCACAATTATAACATAACAGTAATAATTGCGAGTAATAATTTAAGTCGAGAAAAAGAGTAATTAGGGTTCACGCATCATGGTGAATATTTCATGCAATCAAGGCCAATAAAATATCGAAATTGAAGCTATGTTTTAGAAGGTACTTGATTGGTTATGAAGATTGTGAACAAGTTTGTAGAAGAATCGCTTTAAGTTTGGATTTTCATCTTCAATACATTTCATCATGTTCAACATAGACATTGAAAAAACAAGCAATTAAATTAATAGCAAGTAGATCAATTCAATAAAATAAAAAGTTAAGCATAAGAAGAATAATTGAAATGTAATACTTTCCTACTTGAAGATGGCCAAACTCTCTTTAGCACAGCATCAAGAGCGTGCTGATAACGTGCTATGTCATAAATTTAAAGAGAGAAAAAATAGGAAAATCGATAGAGAGAAGAGAGAGAGTGAAAGGAGTTTGAGGAATTCTATGATAATATTTCTTAAGAAAAACTAATGAAGAGGGTCAATACTTTGAATTTTAATCAAAAATCATGTAATAACTTTATTTAATAGTTAGGATAAAACCCAATATCAAACCAACCCAATAAGACTGGCCCAAACAAAACAATTTATCATGCTCCCGATTTTACCCCTAACACCAGTCTTGGCCTCTAAAGTTAGGTTTGACGAATTTGATATTACTGCCATTGCTAAGCACTACGCCCATGGAGGTCGTCTCCATACTCGGTTGGCCTTGAAATTCCTTGTGACAGTGGCCATATCGCAGCTGACGGTGAACGCGAGGGATTCTGTGTCAGCTCCAAAGGTTGGGGTGGGGTGGAATTTTAGAACGTCTTTGAGCTTTAGGAACTAGACCGTCTTATGCACGCGCCTGGCTAGGACCTTCTCGAGCCATTTTGTGACATTGACGTCAACATGGACGTTGACTGTTTGGTCGTCGTCGAACAGGTGTGTTGAGTGTTTCGAGAGTGTAAGCTAAGGAGGAAGTGGAGAGCTCTAGAATGATAGGGTGGTTGGAGCTGTAAAGAATGAAGGTTGGGGCGAAAAGATGAGCCAAATAGATGGTGCACTGATGCGGAAGAAGTTATGCCAAACAGCGACAAAGCGCAAGTGGAGGAGGAGCTAAGTAGGGGTGAGGGTGCGGTGGAAAAGATAGTAGATATTACATAGAAACACATGTGATGAAACATGATACACCATATAATATATATACATCAAGAAAGACCATATACTCCCTCTCCCTATTACAGAGCTGAACAAGTCGAGGTCAACGGGGCTGTCTAATTTGAGTAGTCCGAGGGTGGTGCGTAATCACAAGAGAGGGTTTGTGTTTTAATTTGGAGGGAGGGAGGTTGATTTTGTAGAACTGGATTTGTCAAAGTGGGTGATTAGCTTGGATAATCATATCGGTGAGGAATATGACAAGAAAATGCTTGAGAAATCGCTGGTTTCTATTTGACTGATTAGTTTAATTAATTTTGGATTATTGTGTTGAAAATTGTAATGTTGTGCAAATTGAAAGTTAGGGTTTATAAAATAAGTCTGGTGGTGGTATATGCTTTCCTGATTTACTCAACATGTTGTATGTTTCTACTTTATTCTAGGAAAAAAAAAAAAAAGGTACATTGTTCGTATTTGGTATATTTGATATACCATATGACGTGATAGTTTTTTGTTAGGTTTCTTTTTAATGATTTATAGAAAGAATTCAATCACCAATCGTCACATAATGTGACTTATAAAAGATGGTTTAAAAATTTGGTATAGGATCCTATTTTTGGAATGGAACATAATAAACATTATTTTCAAACGACAAAAAATTAACCAACACTAGTTCTGAAACTGAACCAAAATAACTCACATTATTTCCAGATGGGAACAAAATAAATACTATTTTTTAAACTACAGCAAAATAACTCACACTATTTCTGAAACATAACAAAAAATAACTCACATTATTTATGAAATCACAACAAAATAACCTACATTATTTCTGAAACGGAATCACAAAATAACCTACCATTATTTCTAAAACTGAATCATAATAACCAACACTATTTCTAGAATGAAGCAAAATAAACACTATTTCTAAAACTACAATAAAATAACCAATATTATTTCTAAAACTGAACCAAAATAACCCAAATTATTTTTAGAACTATAACAAAATTACACACTAATAAATAAATGACACACCCCGACCAAGATCAGGGCGTGCTGGCCGTCACACGGAGGTGACGTAACCATGTGCACGTGCGGAAGCTAATAAAATAGTGATATAAAAAGTACAAATAATTAAAAACTAGCATACAAAGTACTAAAAACAAGTGCTAGTGTAAGTGAGACACTAAGTTCAGAGCATTAAGTCTACAGCAGTCTAAAGAAAAATAATTCGACAATAGTACACCCGAAGGTGACCCTACGCTGGTGAGCGTCTGTTAGTACACCCGAAGGTGACCCTACGCTGGTGAGCGTCTGTTGATGCGCGAATTATACGCACACAAATTAAACCCTCTTTTTGTCAAATTGTAGTAAGTATGTAAGTAGGGATCGTTCTGGACCGGGGATTAGGAGGGATTGTTAATCACTTGGATTTGACTCAAAAACGTAAAAACACAATATAAAACACTATACTAGACTCAAAGAATGCAAAACTAACTTTAAAACACTAAGACAAACCAAAGACTCAAAATGCTTTAAAAACACAAACTAAAATGATTTCTAACTAAATTGAACAATAAAGTAAAGGGGGATTGAGTTTTGGACGAATTTGAAAACAAAACAAAAACTTGGAAACAAAACAGATTGTAAAACAAAGAATGATGAGAAACTAGTTAGAGGGTTCCTTATCCACACATGAACATATGCATATAATTTGATTCCCAGTTATGACTTCAACAAACGATGAATGACAATGCTCCAAGTTAATTAGGTCCGCTTAAACTAACTTTCAGATTTCCCTAGATTCATTGGATTGAATGGAATACGCATTACAACCAAATTATTCCTAATCAAAGTCCCTAACCATGGAATACGCATGATAGAGACATTCAACAAAGATCATTAAGTTCAACGGAAATCATAAACATCGACTAGGCATTCATAACTATGGAATACGCATGTTAATCCAGCCTAGGGTTTACTAAACACAATCGTGACTAGCGATTTTTACTACTCATGAATATAAGTTCATAACGATTAGGTGAAATTCCCTTATATCCTAGCATCAAGTTTAGGCATGCAAATTAAGTGTCGACCCTCAACCCACATACATAAACAAGTTCTTAATCAAAACAGAAAAGTAAACCACATCTAAAGTTCATGAATTCATAACTGGAGTAAATCAAATCATAACCAACATATGTCCATGGCTTCAAATTCGCCTCTAACTAAAAAGAAATTAGTTCCACATGTTTAACATAATGAACAACAAGTTAAATTAAACATGAAAACAGAAACAAGAAAAGAAAGAACAAATTGATGGAATTGAATGGATGGAAAGTTAGCTACGGGGTTCATCTCCACATATGTTATACTTGCATAATAAAAAGAATTCCAATTGCATTTCAACGAACCATGAATTCTCAATGCTCCAAGTTAATTAGATCCTCTTAAATTAACTTTCAAATCTTCCTAACATTATTGAATTGGATGATTGCATACGACAACCCAAAACATTCCCCACAAGTCCCCTACATGATTGCATAATAGAGATACAAGCAAGAATCATTACGCTCTATGAAAATTATAAGTGTTGACGAGGCATTCGTTACTATGGAATACGCATGAAACTTATGCCAAGAATTCGTTTAACGCGATTGTTTATAAGCAACCTCCACTACTTGTGAATATAAGTTCGTAACTATTAGGTGAAACTCACTTATATTCTAGCGTCATATTCATGTATGAAAATTAAGTGTGCACTCTCAATAAACATACATAAATAAGTTATCAATCAAACAGTTAAACAAATTGAATCCACAACTTATGAAACGCAATTAGAAGTAATCAAATCAAAATGCAAGCATAAACATATATTTCGAATCCCCCCCTAGCCAAGGGGGGGGGGTTTAGTTCCTCATAACTTTGAAATCAAAGAAACACCTAAACATTCCAACAACTCAAACTTGAATTGTATGAACGTTTAGGCACTCTTCTCTTCCATTCCTCATACGTACAAAACAAAGAGAATTGAATTTAAACATTGAAATCAAAGAAACACCCAAACATTCCAACAACTCAAACTTGAATTGTATGAACGTTTAGGCACTCTTCTCTTCCTCTTCGTTGTAGCACAAGGTCTAAGGATAGTTTGATGGTGTGAATGGTTTGGGGAGTGGTGAAAATGGAAGGATGGTGTTTGGATTGTAAGGGAGAGCACGACAATAAGGAAATGGTTGGTGTTTGTGACTGAAATGTGTATGAATGAGTATGAATTGTGGCTGCAATGGATGCTTATTTATAGGTGAAAAAGAGGGAACATGACAGCTAGGTTATGATGATGAATGCATGTGCAAAGTTGGTTGAATGATTATGAGTGCATGTGGCTGAAATAGCATGTGGAATGGCTGAATGTGGTGCAATGATAATGTCTTGTGGCTGAATGGATTAAAGAATGGAAGTGCATGTGGGTGGAAATGCATGTGGGTTAAAGAGTGAATGCATGTGCAATGACAGCTAGGTTGAATTAATTAAAGGGATTGCATGTGCAAGGTTTTGGTGTGAATGATTAAATGTGCATGTGGCTGATTTATGAAGAGTGAGAATGCATGTGGCTGCAAGGTGTGAATGATTATGGGTGCATGTGGCTGCAATGGATTAGGAATCCTTCAATTTCGTCCATTCCTTTTGCTCCAAACATAAGCTATCCATTCCAAGTCCAATTTTGCTCCAAAATGCTCCAAAATGCATCTTTTTGCTTCTTTAGCCATATGAACCTAAAAACACACGAAAATGGCTTAAACTACTAAAACAACTATGAATTAACAATATAAATGCACGAAAACAAGCTAAGTAAGTCGCCTAAATATGCTCCTATCATCTGTCAGAAATGCCAGGAGAGCCCTCTGGGAAACCACCGAACCTGCTAAGCAACTAGAACCTGGAGGGGCGCAAAACAAAAGCGTGAGTGGGCAAAAACAAAGCTTTTCGAAAACCATTCAGTAAAATACATTCTAACCCCTCGCCGTAAAACCTGTATACTTCCCAGAAAATAAACATATATACGTATGTATATAGATATGCCAAACATGCTCAAGAATTTGCCATGTCGGAACCTCATAATGAAATGCAAGTGCTCAGGTATAAATCATATCAATATAAAATAATCTGGCAGCGGGAGTCACCTAACGTGACCTGTACGGCTGCATATAGAGCTCAAATCTCAAACTTAATAACTGAACCTGCCCACGAGTCGGAACCACCTAAAGTGGTCTGTACGACAGGCCTGGGTGTAATACATATATACGCTCTAGTGCTACGATCACGTGAAGGCTGTGCGAATAATCGCGGGTCACCTACGAGTCGGAACCACCTAATGTGGTCTGTACGACAGGACTGTGCACCTAACTTGGATCCAAGCTGAGCGTGTGGTGCGGGAGGTGAACATCACGTGAAGGACTGTGCCCTACTCTGGGCGGGAGCACTAACACCGGGGGTGCAGGTTATGAGCTCTCTAGGTATCTCAAACCACCACTGAAATATAAACATGAATAACACTTACCTGGCACTTACCTGCGCGTCCACAGCACCCAATATGCATATGTATATGTGTGCAACTAATAATGCACGTGAGGATGCGTAAACAATAATAATATGGTGCATGGCATAAAACAATTAACTCTTTCAAACAATTTCTGGGAAAATAAATGTATATAGGTATATACGGAAAACCAAAAGCCCACTCACTGGTATGTGGAAGGGTCGTAGCCCCCCTGCCTCGAGTGACCACGCTCGTCCTCGGGATACGTATCACCTATATGCGAAACAACTATAAAAACGTTAATTTTAAAGCACATAACCTACCTTTCGTAACAACTTCTCATACATTGCTCAAATTGGACAAATGAATATACCAACGTGCTCTACACAACCTCAGGAACACACCCAAATTTTTAGAAAAAATTTTCACCGCCGCACGCGCCGGCCAAGGCACGGCCACGCGCAGGCACGTGCCTGGCACGCTGACGGCGTCAACTGACGCCGTAAGGAATATTTCGTCAGTTTTGACAGATTCCGTTAACGGCGTCAGGAATATTCCGTCAGATTTGACGGAATATTCCGTCTCCTTCCCCGGCGAACCTCCGGCGCCGTCGCCGGCGCCGGAAAATTGGAAAAATTTCTAACTTTGATATCTCGTTCGTTTCTCACCCAAATTCCATGATTTTTGCACCAAAATGAAGCTTAGGCCTAGGAGAACATAAATATACCACTTTTAAGGGATGAAAATCACGAGATCTCACCTATCACCACACTCCAATTCCGGCCAACTTCGAACACGGCGATTCTGACGTCCAATTCTTTCAAATGAATTACTCCGAGACTCCTTGGGACCTCACCAAGCTACCTACAAGCTTCATTTTCCCTAAAACGTGAGGGTTTACGTTTGCATGAATAGTACCTCAAAACTGACTTCGTGAAATCGACGTGAAAATGGTGGTTTTCTTACCTGAAAATGGTACGACTGGACTCCCACGAGCCTCACGAGCTCGAATGTGGCCTTGGTTCCCTCGATCTGTGGAGATTTGGTATGCTTGTGTGTGTGTCCGTACGTTTTAGAAGGAAGAGGAAGGAAAAGGGGCTCTCGGGACAGTCACAGGAAGGAGAGGAAAGGGACAGAGGGTTAGGGAGAGTGACAGTGTGAGTGTGTGGCCCAACACATGCCAACACCACACCAACAACCAATAAACGTAAAAGAAACGAACTAGGGGCAAAATTATCATTTCACACGTACGTTTCCGATATTTTCGGGACGGGCTGTTACAATAAAAATCCGATCCATCAATTAATCAAAAAACCCAAATCAAACCCCAACAAAAACAATAAATTCACAAGTTTCATCCATAATGAAAAGAAAACATGAAGAAATGATGGGAAAGGGGGATATATTCTATAAATAAATAATAGGTGTCATTATGGAAAATGATGTCAACAAAGGTGTCAGATGCTAAGCTCGCCTCTTTTTTTATCTTTCATTCCCTCTCTTCCTATTTAAATGGTTACAGTTAAACAACATTAACATCTTTTATTAATTTTTTATAGAAAAGAAAAACAAAATAGAGAGTTTGAGAGGAGGAGAGGAAAAGGGTGGAAAAAAAGGGAAATAATCCTAGTCCAATGCTGGGAGTAGGCCTGACAATTCCTGACATGACCCGATAACCTAACACGACATGACACGAAATTAACAGGTGTTCAGATCAACGTGATAACAAATCGGGTAACCCAATAAATACCTGTTAAGATAACGGGTTGATTCGGGTATACACGATACACGATAAGAAAAATATTAATTTTATAATTTTATAACTCTAAAAAAATATTATAATTATTATATATATTAATTTAACAATTTTATACCCTAAAAACTATAATAATTATATATATAATTAAATCTTAAAAATTGGTGACCGTTGAATCGGCGTAAATATAAATACCATTCAATTTCTTAAGTGTTATACGTACAAAATAAATAAATTTAAATCTACTTAATATATATATATATATATATATACACACATACCATTGAACTTGATGGGATACGAATTCTACGAAACTAATTTCAACGATCTAACCTTCAAACTTGTTTGTATATGCTTTGAGATCGCATCAGCAAAAAATCACAAAAACCAAACATTCAGAGATCAAGTAACGGGACAAAACTTTTCGACGGTTAGCAACAAAAAATCATGATTTAATGATTATTTTAACTCCAATTTTAATCATTTTTACAGCTACACTCCTTGACTCTATATGAATACAATGAATGAAATCGATCTTCAATTTAAAATATTTACACTAGTGGATACCACAAAATCTTATTTTATACTTAATAAAAGTATGAATAAACTCTTAAATGTTAATGAATCTATTGTTTTGATGAGATACGCATTTTATGAAACTAGTTTCAACGATCCAACGATCCAACCGTCAAACATGTTTGTATATACTTCGAGATCTCATACGCCAAAAAATTGAAAAAAACAAACATTCAAAGATCAAGTAACGGGACAAAACTTTTCGACGGTTATAAACGAAAAATTACGATTTAACAGTTATTTTAACTCCGATTTTGGTGATTTTTTACAACTACACTCTTGACCCTATATGAATACAATTAATGAATTCAATCTTCAATTTAAAATATTTACACTTGTGGATACCACAAAATCTTATGTTATACTTAATGAAAATATAAATAAACTCTAACTGTTAGTGAATCTATCATTTTGATGGGATACGCATTCTATGAAACTAATTTCAATGATCCAACCATCAAACTTGTTTGTATATGCTTCCTGATCGCATACGCCAAAAATCGTAAAAAACAAACATTTAGAGATCAAGTAACGGGACAAAACTTTTCTACGGTTATCAACGAAAAGTCACGATTTAACGGTTATTTTAACTCCGATTTCAATGATTTTTTACAACTACACTCATTGACCCTATACAAATACAATGAATGAACTCGATCTTCAATTTAAAATATTTACACTAGTGGATGCCACAAAATATTATGTCATACTTAATGAAAGTATGAATAAACTTTTAAGTGTTAGTGAATCTATTGTTTTGATGCGATTCGCATTCTACGAAACTAGTTTCAACGATCTAACCGTCAAACATGTTTGTATATGCTTCGAGATCACATACGCCAAAAATTGCAATAAACAAACATTCAGAGATCAAGTAACGGGACAAAACTTTTCGACGGTTATCAACGAAAAATCACAATTTAATGGTTATTTTAACTCTGATTTTGATGGTTTTTTACAACTACACTCCTTGACCCTATATGAATACAATGAATGAACTTGATCTTCAATTTAAAAGATTTACACTAGTGGATACCACAAAATCTTATGTTATACTTAATGAAAGTATGAATAAACTCTTAAGCGTTAATGAATCTATCGTTTTGATGGGATACGCATTCTATGAAAATAATTTCAACGATCCAACCGTCAAAATTGTTTGTATATGCTTCAAGATCGCATATGCTAAAAATTGCAAAAAACAAACATTCAGAGATCAAGTAATGGGACACAACGTTTCGACGGTTATCAACAAAAAATCACAATTTAACGGTTATTTTAACTCCAATTTTGATGATTTTTTCACAGCTACACTCCTTGACTCTATATGAATACAATGAATGAACTCGATTTTCAATTTAAAATATTTACACTAATGGATACCACAAAATCTTATGTTTTCACAGCTACACTCCTTGACTCTATATGAATACAATGAATGAACTCGATTTTCAATTTAAAATATTTACACTAATGGATACCACAAAATCTTATGTTATACTTAATGAAAGTATGAATAAACTCGCAAGTGTTAGTGAATCTATTGTTTTGATGGGATACGCATTCTACGAAACTAGTTTCAACAATCCAATCGTCAAACATGTTTGTATATATTTTGAGATCGCATACACCAAAAATTGTAAAAAATAAATATTCAGAGATCAAGTAACGGGACAAAACTTTTCGACGGTTATCAATGAAAATTCATGATTTAACGGTTATTTTAATTCCGATTTTGATGATTTTTTACAGCTACACTCCTTGACCCTATATGAATACAATGAATGAATTCGATCTTCAATTTAAAATATTCACACTAGTGGATAACACAAAATCTTATGTCATGATGATCGATGAAAATTGAGGATTTTGTAAAAGGAATAACATGCAAGCTTTGAGTTTGAGTTCCATTGGCAAGGTTTAAACTTTTGAGAAAGGCTTCACAGCCTTGAAAACAAAAACTCTTTCATTTTGCATATCCTTGCACATTTAATATTTTGTAATAGACTAGTAGTGTATGGATGTTTGTTTATTAGGCTCTTATTTTCGAGTGTAGATGTTGTACTTAAACGACAAATGTGTTTTAATATTTTGAAATAATATTTATGTGGCAATGTGTGGTATGTGCAAATTGAAGAAAAAAAAAATATTTTTCTTAACGTGTCATAACGGATCGGGTCACTTTACCTGTTGGGTAAAGTGACCTGACCTGTTAAGGATCCGTTAAGATAACGGGTGTGACACGACACGACCTGTTAAGATAACATGTGTTACATGAAAATGATACGAACACGACAGACATAATCCGTTTGCTAGGCCTAGCCAGGAGGTATTGTTTCACCTTAATCTCTGCATCATTGCAAATTGGAGGATCTGACGGTTTTGATGGTGCTCCAAGATGTGGGTCTCTGCCCGGTATCAAAGGTCGATCTTAGCAGTGCCACAAGGTAAAAAATGTTGTCATCGGGCGTCACCCTAGCTTTGATTAGTTAATTTCTGCTACAATCAAGCTTTAATGAGGTAGTGGCATACTTGTAATTAAAATAAAATTTATTTCTAAATGGAATTGGTCGATAGAATGGGGTTTCTGTTAGGGGTATTGACTGGATTTTTTTTATATATATATATATTTTATTTTGCATGTGGGCTTCTTTCTAGTCAGCTTTAGTTTTTATCCTTATTATATTGTATTTTGTCATTTTTATTAAATTTTAAATTCTTTACATTAAATAAAATTATTAGATGGTTTTTTGTTAAAATAAACTTAGCTCAAGTTTTTTTTATCAGAACTCTCAATTTATTATGCCTTTTGCCTTTATTTATATTAATAAGGAAAATAAAAACCTTCTTCCTAAGTACTAAAAACACTAATATCGTTTGTTAAAAAAAAAAAAATACAAACACTAAGATCTTCTATATTTCACAAGATTCATATACATAATCTACTTAGCATTTACACAGTCATATATTTTTTGCAATTACAACAAATTGAACACACTTTCTTAATACATTTTTCCACCTGATTTGCTATATGGTGGCATTAAGTTTTTATTTTCACCGTTGAATTTAGTGGCATGACCGTACGATTTTAATGGAGGAAGAACCCTCCTGGATGGTTTATTGGGTTCAGGCTAGTGTAACTGTAAGCCCTACCATTTTTTTCCCTGAGAATAAATGTTTGTTCACAGTAATTTGGTTTCTATGCTAATGATTGAATGAAATGAATGTCATATTGTCATTCATAAAAAAACTCACCTAACAATTTCTGCCATAATATAAAAATAAAACAGGTGTGAGATGCTGGGTTGTCCTCGACGTGGCTTTAGGCCGGTGAGTGTTGGGCTCCTCCAATTGCTGCACCTGCTTGGGCCTCAACTGCCAGTGCAGCACTGTGGGCTTGAATATGGGCTGGCTGCCTTATGGCACGGGCTTGGGTATGCTGCTACGAGGTGGCCTGCTCACCGTGGGCAATGGACTCATGGAGAGTTGCTGCCGTGGCTGCTACCATGGTTGTTGTCACAGTGGTGCCTCGTGGGGGTGGTGTCGCTCCACTCATTATTGTGTTGAGCCTCGTAAATCGGCGTGGTCCAAATTATTGAATGTTGGAAGTTCCATTCGTTGTGGTTTTCAAATTTCTAGTCATCGTATTTTTCTTTTACGTTTTATCAAAGAATTTTTATAAACAAAAATTCCAAGAATAAGAACGTACGAAAAATATACAAATAAACAAGAAAACGACAAATCTTGAATGCAAGAGTCTTCTTCGAGCGTGTGAATCAAGACTCTCAACGAAAGCACCAATTTGTGGATGCAAATTTCCGCTTTCTTCTTCTTGGACGAAAATGCACTTGCAAAACAATTAACACCTAAGATCAAGGCCAAGAGCCTCATGCTCCCATGATGAATAAGGGGGCTTTGGCCGAACAATCTCCGATGCCAAAGTTAGAATTTGAGGGAAAAGTGTTTAGAGAAATTTAGAGAATTTTAGAAGAGAATTGGACTTAGGTTTTTGGAGAGAATGAGGCTATATATAGGGGTGTAGCCGGTCCTATTTGGAGAAATGGGGACTGGGCACTTATGGTGATTTTTGGCTTTAATTGGAAGATATTATGTAAAATAATATTTTACAATCAATTAGAAAATTAATCAATTAATTTAGGAATTTGATCAATTAATTTTGGTAATTAATCCCAATTTGAAATGGATAATTGGAAGTTACCTTGTGGGTGAGGATTTGATGAGGAGTGATGAGAAGGTTTAAAAGAATACCATTTCGATCACTTTTGACGTTGATTGAGCCATTATTGTCTACTGCTTGTGCGTGGGAGTTCCGGTGTGCTTCAAGGGTAATTTTGTTTTTTTACCCAAAGATCCACGTGTCGCCTCCATATTTTTCTTGATTATTTTTTGCTCCACAACAAGAATAGTAGATTGCAACTCATTCAACATAATTGAACTAAAAATTTAGCACAATTCTAAGTAATTCCTATCAAGCTAATTAGTAAAAATAAATAAATAAAAAAATAAATAACTAAATCGCACAATGCATGTCTTACAATTAAAAAAAAAAAACATGAATCCAGCTTGAACCGCTCAATTCCTATGAGTTGAGATTCCAAATTTAAATTAAGAACAGTAAGCAATTCAAATAAAATAATTTACAACTACCTTTATGTGCTTTTGCAATTCTAATGAAATGCATTTTTAATTTACTCTCGTAGTCTTCTTGAAAACCACAAGACTATAGGGGTTGCCGTTTTCAAAATTCGAACTTAAAATATCTCACTTACATATAAAAGGGAATACAACTAGAGTGTAGAATTAAGTGACATTAAAACTGACACACCCTGATCGAGATCAGGGCATGCTGGCTGTCACGTGAGAGTGACGTAACCATGTGCACTGTGCGGAAGCTAAGAAATAATAATAATAGTACGAATAAATACAAACCTAGCTATACACAAAGTAAATGATAAACATGTGCAAGCGTAAATGTGATAAATAATATTCAGAGTATAAAAGACCTAGTGCAGTTAGGGGAACAAACACTAAATAAACACACCCAAAGGTGGTCCTACACTGGTGATAATCTGTCAGATATGCCGAGAATCCAATGGGGAGTCACCAAAAGTGTTATCCAAACTAGAACCTGGAGGGGGCGCAAAACAGAAAGTGTGAGTGGGCAAAAACAAAGTTTTTCAAATCATTTCAATATCAAAAGTACTAACCCCTTGTTGTAAAACCTATATAGCTTCCCAGAAAATAGAATATGCACATATATACATAAACATGCTCAGAAATATGCCTTGTCGAATGTTTCTAAACAAATGCAAGTACTCAGGTAATGTCAATCAATGCCATGTAATCTGTCAGTCGGAGTCACCTAACGTGACCTGTACGGCTGAATCTAGAGCTCAAATCGCAAACTCACTAACTATACTTGCACACAAGTCGGAACCACCTAAAGTGGTCTGTACGACATGACTGGGTGTAAATAAATATGCTCAAGTGCTACGATCACGTGAAGACTGGGCGAATAATTGCGGGTCACCTACGAGTCGGAACCACCTATAGTGGTCTGTACGACAGGACTGTGCACCTAACTTGGATCCAAGATGAGCGTGTGGTGCAGGAAATGAACATCACGTGAAGGACTGTGCCCTACTCTGGGTGGAAGCACTAACACCGAGGGTGCAGGTTATGAGCTCTCTATGCATCGAAAATCACTACTAAACATAAAAATAAACCATAACTTACCTGGCACTTACCTATGCGTCCGCAGCACCAAACATATATATATGCAACTAATAATGCATAATTAAACGGGCAAACATAATGCATGGCATATAAAACATATAGCCGCTTTATTTCACTTTCTAGGAAAAACACAAGTATATAGGTATATACGGAAAACCAAAAACCCACTCACTGGTATGTAGAAGGGTTGTAACCCCCTTGCCTCGAGTGACTGCGCTCGTCCTCGGGATAGGTCTCACCTATATGCGAAACAACTATACAAACGTTAATTTTACAGCACATAACCAACATTACGAAATAACTTCTCATACAATGCTCAAATGGGGTGTATGAATACACCAACTTGATCTACTCAACCTCACGAACATCCCCATATTTTTAAAATAATTTTCTGACACCGCCCGCGTCGGGCAAGGCACGGCCACACGCGTCGCCCACGCGCATGCACGCGCCTGGCACACTGACGGCATCAATTAACACTGTCAGGAATATTCCGTTAAGTCTAACAGATTTCATTAACACCGTTAGGAATATTCCGTCGTCTTCTCCGGCCAAACTCCGGCGCCATTGCCGTCTTCGAAAAACCGGGAAAATTTCCAAACTTCTTATCTCACTCATTTTTCACCCAAATTTCACGAAATTGGTACCAAAATGAACCTTACAACTAGAGGAACAAATCCTTACCACTTTCAAGCACTAAAACCAACAGAATCTCGCCGGGAAACTCCACCAAATTCAGCCAAATCTACAACTCACGATCCCGACGTCCAAAACCTTCAAACGAACTACGTCGAGCCTCCTAAGGACCTTACCAAGCTTCCTACAAGCTTGAAATTCCCAAAAACACATGAATTTACGTGTGCATGAACAGTACCCCGAATTGAGCATCTCGGGTTCGACGTGAAAATGAAGGTTCCCTTACCTGAAGCATAAGCAATTACCCTACTATGCTGCATTAACACACATCCCAGACCATTCAAAGAAGCATCACTATAAACCTCGAAATCACTACTAACGTCCGGGAGTGCCAAAACAGGTGCATGAGTGAGACAATACTTCAACTGCTGGAAACTCTGCTCACAATTAACATCCCACTTAGATTTAACATCTTTCCTTGTTAACCTCGTCAGTGGCAAAGCAATCACAGAAAAATCCTTAACAAACCGTCGATAATACCCTGCTAAACCAAGGAAACTCCTCACCTCAGTGACGGTTCGCGGTTGCTCCCACATCTCCACAGCTGCCACCTTCTGAGGATCCACCAAGATACCTTGAGTAGAAATAACGTGCCCCAAAAATGCAACTTGATCTAACCAAAACTAGCACTTGCTAAACTTAGCATACAGTTGGTGTTCCCTCAACCTTTTTAACACCAAGGTAAGATGTCGAACATGCTTCGATTTAGATTTAGAGTACACCAGAATGTCGTCAATGAAGACAATAACAAACCTATCCAAATATGGCTGGAATACTCGGTTCATCAAATCCATAAAACCAGCTGGTTCATTCGTCAATCCAAAAGCCATAACCAGAAACTCGTAATGACCATAACGAGTTCTGAAAGCCGTCTGAGGGACATCCTCCTTACTGATCTTCAACTAATAATATCCAGACCTCATGTCAATTTTGAAGGATACATAGGCACCTCGAAGCTGATCAAACAAATCGTCAATACGCAGCAATGGATAACGGTTTTTAATCGTTACCCGATTCAATTGTCGGTAATCAATACATAGCCTCAAAGTTCCGTCTTTCTTTCTTACAAACAACACTGGAGCTCCCCAAGGTGAAGTACTAGGCTGAATAAAACCCTTATCCACTAATTCCTGCAACTGAACTTTCAATTCCCTCAACTCAGCAGGAGCCATACGATAAGGAGTCAAAGATATAGGATTAGTACCTGGAAGCAAGTCAATGGTGAACTCCACGTCTCGGTCTGGCGGCAAACCAGGTAAATCCTCAGGGAAAACATCAGGAAAATGCCTGACTACCCTTACATCCTCCACACTACAAGGAGCAGCATCGTCCAATACCACATGAGCTAAGTATCCCTGGCAACCTTTCGATAACAACCTTTTCCCTCGCATAGCAGAAATAACGCCATATCTCACCCCACTCTGTTCGCCCACAAAAGTAACCACAGGTAATCTAAGACGATGGAAGGTAACTATTTTCCCATAACAATCAATATATGCACGATTGAAATGCAACCAATCCGTGCCCAAAATCACATCAAAGTCAACAATATCCAACGGGATAAGATCAGCTGGCATAATAACATCCTCCACCATCACTGGACATCCTGGGTACACACAATCAACAATACATCTCTCCCCTCTAGGCATAGCAAACTCTAAATCATACCCTAGATGTGTAGGGTGAGGTTGCGTCACTTGAGAGCAAATGTATGAGAAATCACAGAATATGTAGCACCATAGTCAATTAATACTCTAGCAAAATAACCAAGGATATTTAACATATCCATGATCAGATCTGTATTATTCTGAGCATCCTACAGAGAGATATTATGAATACGCCCCTACGTCTGCTGCCGTCCACCACGACTCTGTGCATTACACCTTTGACTGGGCTGACCAGACTGTCTCGAAGATCCCGCACTACTCGCAGTGATCTCCCCCTGCTGAAGCTGTCCTCCTTGTTACCACTGAGACCCACCGGCTGGAACTAAAGGATACGGCATATAGTCACCAGAATACTGGGGATAACCACCCTGAGAATATGGATCACGGGGATATGGATACGGTCCTGGGGCATACGGAATTGCATCACCCTGATAGTGATAAGCACCACCACGGCCCGACTGTCCATAACTACCAGGGCCAGAAATCTGCTAGATCGGCGCAAGTAGCAGCAAGAAAGACTGCTGGGGCCTCTGTTGACTCTGGGGACAATTTGCAGCCCGATGTCCCATCTGCCCACAAGTGAAGCTACCACCCTTGCCTCTCCTGCACTATAAAAAATGTCGATTATTACACCTGCGGCAAACCGGAGCCCTTCCTTTACCAGCATCACCCTACCTCTGGCATCTAGCATCACCAGCAAATCTACCACCGCGACCCTGACTAGTGGCACTAAAACCACTGCTAGAAGAACTAGAACTGATTTCACCCCGCTTAAAGCTCTGGGTTTTGCGAGGTCCGAGCGATGCTTGACCCTTGCCCTTGTCATCTTTCCTCTGGTTACTATCTTTTTCTTCCTCCTCACTCTTACTCTGCATGTTCTCGGAATCCTCAATCCTCGACAAAATCTCATAGAACTCCTGGTAGGTGTCACAAGGGGTAGTGGTCGCCATCGAACGCCACTTCTTATTAGTACCTAAATGGAAACGACGAAGCATCTCTGCTGGATTGCCAGCAACATCCGGATGATAGCGAGACAGATCAGTAAACCTCCAATAATACTCATTCGCCGTCAACTTCCCTTGCCTAAACTCAGTGAATTCCTGCTTTTTGCGATCTACATACTCAGGATGCACAAACCTTCTCCTGAACAGCTATCTGAATACCTCCCAATCAGTCCTCTCCTCTGGGGATAAACGACTAACCTCCTGCTCCCACCAGGATGCAGAATCCTTACCCAAAAACCAAGATGTCGTCTTAACCCATTTCTCAACAAGGGGATTCCCCTGATTATGTAGAACACGAAAGGTCTTCTCAATATGTTCTAGCCACCGCTTTGCTTCCTCAAAACCCTCGTGGCCCTCAAATTTATCCAGCTTCAGATTGTACATAGTCTCCAGATGAGTCTTCTGGGGAGGGCGGAGCGCTGACAGAATAGCTGTAGCGATAGCTTCGCCCAGCTGAGTTACATCGGGGAAACTAGGCTCAGCAGAGCGACGTGGTTCCCTACGAGGCGGCATAGTTCTGACAGAAGACACCAAAACCATTAGAATACTCACAAAAGTACAGGACTGCCAAACCTATGCTCTGATACCAAACTGACACACACCGACCGAGATCAGGGCATGCTGGCCGTCATGTGAAAGTGACGTAACCATGTGCACTGTGCGGAAGCTAAGAAATAATAATAATAGTACGAATAAATACAAACCTAGCTATACACAAAGTAAATGATAAACATGTGAAAGCGTAAGTATGATAAATAATGTTTAGAGCATAAAAGACCTAGTGCAGTCTAGGGGAAGAAACACTAAATAAACACAACCAAAGGTGGTCCTACACTGGTGATAATCTGTCATATATGCCGAGAATCCTCTGGGGAGCCACCAAAAGTGCTATCCAAACTAGAACCTAGAAGGGCGCAAAACAAAAAACGTGAGTGGGCAAAAACAAAGCTTTTCAAATCATTTCAATATCAAAAGTACTAACCCCTCGCCGTAAAACCTGTATAGTTTTCCAGAAAATAGAATATGCACATATATACATAAACATGCTCAGAAATATGCCATGTCAAATGTTTCTAAACAAATGCAAGTACTCAGGTAATGTCAATCAATGCCACGTAATCTGTCAGCCGGAGTCACCTAACGTGACCTGTACAGCTGAATCTAGAACTTAAATCCCCAACTCACTAACTATACCTGCACACGAGTTGAAACTACCTAAAGTGGTCTGTACGACAGGACTGGGTGTAAATAAATACGCTCAAGTGCTACGATCACGTGAAGACAGGGCGAATAATCGCGGGTCACCTACGAGTCGGAACCACCTATAGTGGTCTGTACGATAGGACTGTGCACCTAACTTGGATCCAAGATGAGCGTGTGGTGTGGGAGGTGAACATCACGTGAAGGACTGTGCCCTACTCTGGGCAGAAGCACTAACACCGGGGGTGCAGGTTATGAGCTCTCTATGCATCGCAAATCATTACTAAACATAAACATAAACCATAACTTACCTGGCACTTACCTGTACGTCTGCAGCACCAAACATATATATATGCAACTAATAATGCATAATTAAATGGGCAAACATAATGCATGGCATATAAAACATATAGACGCTTCATTTCACTTTCTGGGGAACACACAAGTATATAGGTATATACAGAAAACCAAAAGCCCACTCACTGGTATGTAGAAGGGTCGTAACCCTCTTGCCTCGAGTGACTGCGCTCGTCCTCGGGATAGGTCTCACCTATATGCGAAACAACTATACAAACGTTAATTTTAAAGAACATAACCAACATTACGAAATAACTTCTCATACAATGCTGAAATGGGGTGTATGAATACACCAATGTGATCTACTCAACCTCACGAACATCCCCATATTTTTAAAATAATTTTCTGACATCGCACGTGCCGGCCAAGGCACGGCCACGCACGCCGCCCACGCGCAGGCACGTGCCTGGCACACTGACGGCGTCAGTTAACGCCGTTAGGAATATTCCGTTAAGTCTAACAGATTCCGTTAACGCCGTTAAAAATATTCCGTTGTCTTCTCCGGCCAAACTCCGGCGCCGTCGTTGTCGCCGGAAAACCGAGAAAATTTCCAAACTTCGTATCTCACTCGTTTTTCACCCAAATTTCACGAAATTGGTACCAAAATGAAGCTTACAACTAGAGGAACAAATCCTTACTACTTTCAAGCACTAAAACCAACGGAATCTCGCCGGTAAAACTCCACCAAATTCGGCCAAATCTGCAACTCACGATCCCAACGTCCAAAACCTTTAAACGAACCACCCTGAGCCTCCTAAGGACCTCACCAAGCTTCCTACAAGCTTGAAATTCCCAAAAACACATGAATTTACGTGTGCATGAACAGTACCCCGAATTGAGCATCTCGGGTTCGACGTGAAAATGAAGGTTCCTTTACCTGAAATGGGTATGGTTGAACTCATAAGGACCTCACGAGCACAAATATGTAGTTTTCTTCCTTGATCCTTGATGTTTTCGAGCACAATGGGTCTTGTCCGTGCAAATGGAGAAAAAGGGAAAAAGAGAGACAGATACGGGACAGGGAAAGGATGAGGGTGAGTGTGGGTGTGTGTGTGTGGTCCAAAACAGCCAACCAAAACCCCCAAAATAACCACACAATGAAACAAAAAAATACTAGGGGCAAAACCGTCATTTCGCCCCTACGGTATGAAAAGTTCGGGACGGGCTGTTACAAAAACAATATATTAAGGTAAAAATAGCCACTTAGTACTACGGTCTAATGATATTCCTTTTCACTTGTAAGTTAGAGGTCTTTGGTTCTATTTTCGTCAAAGACGAATTTGAACCATATTATTACTAGTCCATTGTGAGACTTAACCTACTTCCCCACCGCTTAATGTAGATAATATCGTTGGTTAAAAAAAAAAAAAAGTAAAACTAGTCATCAAATTGCACAATATCGCTCTCAAAGAGTAAAATTGGATGTTTGCTATCAAGTGGTGTTCGAATAAAACATAATTGGGCGGGTCGAACAACAGTCTAGTTCAGGCTCAAATTTTGGAATTTTGGACTTGAGCCGTGGCCCATTTTACCGCCTTGGTCCGATTTAGACGTTTTCTAAAATATAGCCCAACAAAAAAATTGAAAGCATACACGAGACCGGAGCAACATCCTCTTCTTCGTCCTCCTCCTCTTCCTGCGTACTCGTTCTCCCATGTATGTCTCCTTCTCTTTGATCGTGTTCTCTTGTTTCTCTTCGTAATTTCTATGATTTTTTCATTACTCTTCTGTTTTATCTCATCAATTTGTTAGGGTTTTGTATTCCTCGCTGAATCTACGGATTAGGGTTTTAATTTTTTATTATCGCCGAACTAGGGCTTTTTTCCAGTTTAAATCGATTATCTTCAACCGAAATTATCACTGCTTAAGCGTTGCTTGCTGTTGAAATTCAGGTTTTTCTGTTTCAATTTCCATCTATGTATTTGGGTGATGTTGCTTTACCATATTTCCCTCTGAATTTTGCTTAATTTTCATTAGTCTCTTAATTGGTCGTAAAATTTTCAAATTTTTTGGGCTAAAATTTTGTCTTTTTGTCTTTCTCTTACCAGTTTGTAATCGAGATTAAGAAATTTGCTTGGTAGGAGTTGAAAGAGCGAAGGATATAGAGTTTTCTGCTGGTACGTTGAGTCTTTTACGCCCGGGTGTTTATAAAGCGCAAAAATGTCGGTAACAGCAGGTGTAAGCGATACTGTTATTGCAGTAAGGGATAAGCTCAGAGGTAAAATTGGGCAAACTAAGGTTAAAAGGTATTGGCCTGGAAAAGCTCCGGAGTGGGCAGATGATGCCGACGAAGATGGGGAGTTTAAGATGTCCAAGGCAGCTGCTTTTCCCACTCATGATTCTGACGTTGTTAGGAAAGATGATCCTAGACTGCGTCGTTTGGCTGAGAGCAGGATAGATAATCGCGAGGATGTTAGAGCTGACCATAGGCGTATTCGGCAAGCTGAGATTGTTTCAACAATTGAAGAGGAGGCCAGGAGGCAGGAAGGGTTGGAAGCAGAGGAAGAGGATGCAGATGCCCAGGAAGAAAGAAGAAGAAAGATTAGGGAGAGGTTGCTTCAGAGGGAGCAAGAAGAAGAAGAACTACTTCCCTCCGAAGATGAGGAAGAGGTACAGGAAGAGGAGGAAGAGGAATCTGAGTATGACACTGACTCGGACGAAGAGCTTACTGGTATGGTGATGCTAAAGCCTGTCTTTGTTCCCAAGTCGGAGAGAGATACTATTGCTGAGCGTGAGCGACTTGAGGCCGAAGAACGGGCCCTTGAGGAATCAAGGAAGAAGAAATTGGAGGAAAGGAAGAGAGAGACAAAGCAGATTGTGGTTGAGGAGATTCGGAAGGATGAAGAGATTCAGAAGGGTTTGGAATTGGAAGCAAATATTGAAGATATTGATACTGATGATGAACTAAACGAGGCAGAGGAGTATGAAGCTTGGAAGGCAAGAGAGATTGCCCGAATCAAAAGGGATAGAGAGGATAGGGAAGCAATGTTAAAGGAAAAGGAAGAGATTGAAAGGGTCAGAAACATGACAGAGGAAGAGAGGAGGGAGTGGGAGAGAAAGAATCCAAGACCTGCACCACGACCAAAGCAGAAGTGGAGGTTCATGCAGAAATATTACCACAAAGGTGCTTTCTTCCAGTCAGAAGCTGATGACTATGCGGCAACGGCTGGAACAGATGGAATTTATGCACGTGATGTCTCTTCCCCTACTGGAGAAGACAAGATGGACAAAACGATATTGCCCAAGGTCATGCAGGTCAAACATTTTGGTCGTAGTGGAAGGACGAAATGGACCCATCTTGTCAATGAGGATACCACTGATTGGAACAATCCGTAAGTTCGATTTCCTTACTGAATTTTCCATGTTTTTTAACCACTTTCTTATATGCGCTAACTTCATTGGATACGGCAAGAACTACTGTATTACTTGTTTTCTAATGGTAGCACCTTAAGCACTGTTATGTTTTTTGTTTTCTTAAGGACGTGTTATGTTTTTATCATCTCCCCTACACTTTATTTGAAATGAATTAAGGACTGAAGGGCTGAATGGTCAATAAAACCTTTAGATATCATTGGTTAGAGCGTAGATTAGTAAAATATGAATGTATACATGGGGAACTTCATGAGCTTTAGTCTTGTATATCGGCTCAGATAGTTAGATATAATCATCAACTAATCGGTAATTTCTTCGAAAAGAATAATATATGCATGCAACGCATTAGGGTATCAAAAAGAATATTAGCTCTGGTTGTTGAGAATATCACGGTTAAGAATGGGAAAAACAAGAACAAACTCCAGAAATCGAAAAACAAATAAACAAGATAAATAACACCAAGAATTTACGGGGTTCGGCAATATGTGCCTACGTCCATGGGATAGCAACAACAATCTTTCACTATATCAATAATGAGTACAACCAATAATCTTGCCAAATCTCTAGAACTAGGAATTGACGAAAAACCTGAAAGAACAAGAACAAGAAATATACTATCTCTTTTCTTTTCTCATGCACACACTTTACAATATTCTCTCACTCTGATCCCTAGAGTGGTATACAATTTATTGTTGTGCTCCCTCCAATTCAAAACTAGTACAATAGCCCTTTTATATAGACATAATAAAGGTCTTCTTCAATAAGGATTGTTAATCCTAATTGGAAACTAGTTATGAATCCTACTCCAATTGAGAAACTAACTCTAATTGGGTAAACAACTCCAATTGGGAAAACAATTTAATCCTCTAAGACTATTAATTCCGAATAGACTTAGGACAACTTATCATGGGCTGGAAAAAACCCAACAATCCCCCCCCCCCCAAAAAGACGATGAGGAAGGTATACCAAACAAAAATAGGATTGCTCCTCTTGACCAAACTCCCATTGATCGAACTTCTCATGACCAGACTCCCCTTGATCGAACTACCCATAATCAAGCTCCCCTTGATCGAACTACTCATTAACCAAGACCCTCTTGATTAGACTTCTCTTAACCAGGCTCCCCCTGATCGCAATACCCATGACCAGACTCCATGTGATCGAACATCTCATCTTCATTGGCAAAGGCAATCATAGACTTCTTTGCCAGAAAACATCTCTTATCTTCATCTTGGTCCAATTAGCATCAGACATACTTGCTGGCTTGCTCTTAATACCTTCAATTGGCTCATGGAGATCTTTACAATAAAGCATGTCCTCCATTCTTGATTTCCACGTAACCCAATTGGAGCGGGTGAGTTTCATCATAATTGCACCCTCCATTCTAAACGGATATCACCCAAACCAGGCTCTGATACCACTTGTTGAGAATATCACGTTTAAGAATGGAAAAAACAAGAACAAACTCCAGAAATCGAAAAACAAATAACCAAGATAAATAACACCAAGAATTTACGTGGTTTGGCAATATGTGCCTACGTCCACGGGATAGCAACAACAATCTTTCCCTATATTAATAATGAGTACAACCAATAATCTTGCCAAATCTCTAGAACTAGGAATTGACGAAAAACTATCTCTTTTCTTTTCTCTCGCACACACTTTACAATATTCTCTCACTTTGATCCCTAGAGTGGTATACAATTTATTGTTGTGCTCCCTCCAATTCAAAACTAGTACACTAGCCCCTTTATATAGACATAATAAAGGTCTTCTTCAATAAGGATTATTATTCCTAATTGGAAACTAGTTATGAATCCTACTCCAATTGAGAAACTAACTCCAATTGGGTAAACAACTCCAATTGGGAAAACAACTCCAATTGGGAAAACAATTTAATCCTCTAAGACTATTAATTCCCAATAGACTTAGGACAACTTATCATGGGCTGGAAAAAACCCAACAATCCCCCCCCCCCCCCCCCCCCCCCCCAAAAAGACGATGAGGAAGGTATACCAAACAAAAATAGGATTGCTCCTCTTGACCAAACTCCCATTGATCGAACTTCTCATGACCAGACTCCCCTTGATCGAACTACCCATAATCAAGCTCCCCTTGATCGAACTACTCATTAACCAAGACCCTCTTGATTAGACTTCTCTTAACCAGGCTCCCCCTGATCGCAATACCCATGACCAGACTCCATGTGATCGAACATCTCATCTTCATTGGCAAAGGCAATCATAGACTTCTTTGCCAGAAAACATCTCTTATCTTCATCTTGGTCCAATTAGCATCAGACATACTTGCTGGCTTGCTCTTAATACCTTCAATTGGCTCATGGAGATCTTTACAATAAAGCATGTCCTCCATTCTTGATTTCCACGTAACCCAATTGGAGCGGGTGAGTTTCATCATAATTGCACCCTCCATTCTAAACGGATATCACCCAAACCAGGCTCTGATACCACTTGTTGAGAATATCACGTTTAAGAATGGAAAAAACAAGAACAAACTCCAGAAATCGAAAAACAAATAACCAAGATAAATAACACCAAGAATTTACGTGGTTTGGCAATATGTGCCTACGTCCACGGGATAGCAACAACAATCTTTCCCTATATTAATAATGAGTACAACCAATAATCTTGCCAAATCTCTAGAACTAGGAATTGACGAAAAACTATCTCTTTTCTTTTCTCTCGCACACACTTTACAATATTCTCTCACTTTGATCCCTAGAGTGGTATACAATTTATTGTTGTGCTCCCTCCAATTCAAAACTAGTACACTAGCCCCTTTATATAGACATAATAAAGGTCTTCTTCAATAAGGATTATTATTCCTAATTGGAAACTAGTTATGAATCCTACTCCAATTGAGAAACTAACTCCAATTGGGTAAACAACTCCAATTGGGAAAACAACTCCAATTGGGAAAACAATTTAATCCTCTAAGACTATTAATTCCCAATAGACTTAGGACAACTTATCATGGGCTGGAAAAAACCCAACACTGGTAATATTCCAGAACATATTAATTTGACTCTTCCATTGGTTCGCTTCCATAGTTCTCTGAAAATAACTACTTTGTAAGATTTTAAAATTGGTCAAGATTGCAATGAATACAAGCCTTGTATGATTTTTTCCTGCTCATATGCGAAGCTTGAGTGAACTTGGAATGAGTCTGAGACACCGTTAGTTGACATGTTTAGGGGTGCTGTAGTACTGCAAATTTATCAAATCTTTCCCTTGGAATGATCCTTGGAATTTTAGTAAGTGATCTCATGATCCAGATCTCTGTTTACTTCCTTTCCCTTCCTCTTGTGTCCTACATAATTATATCTGCATCTCTTACAACTCCGTGACTCCAAATATGCATTGAGTGAGCAAGGATCCTTAAGCTGTAAATGGAATAACGGAAAGGTAAAATAGATTGGATTATGTTGAAGTCAAATATTTAGGATATTTAAGCTAAGTTTTTTACATGGTATATAAAAACTAGGTTGATACTGTTATGGTCATATAGATACTTTAAAGTTTTGACCCAAAACATTTGATGCTTAGCCTTTAAAAAACTTACATTTTCTGCATATAGTCCAATGTCCTAGTGAATAAGGGTGTTAGGTTTCCACCCATGCGTCCCGGTTTCGAAACATCCCCCCTCCTAAATTATTGTAATAGTTTCGAACCCTACCCCATCCCCTTAATAATAATAATAATTTTAAATAAAAAAAATCGTTATGGTCATATTGTGGTTGTTACTTAAGATGGGTGCATGTTCGTAGTAGTATTCTTTTATTTTTGGTGGTTGTGTCACCTGGGTTTCTTTGTATTTGAAGTTTCAAAGAGGGGAAACTGTCAGTTGTTATGCATCAATTGAATTGTTTTTTTGTTTTTTTTTTGTTTTCTTTATTTTTTGAGGGAGAACAAAAGTTGAGATGTAAGCAAACAGAGTCTCATGCATTTTCTATTTATTTTCTGTATTATCACAAATGCTGGTCCTGCTGCTTGTTTTATTTTATTGTCGACAAAAATATTCACTAAATTGCTTCCTCATCAAGCACCTTTGCTGCTTGTTTTATTTTATTGTCGACAAAAATATTCACTAAATTGCTTCCTCATCAAGCACCTTTGTACTGCTTTCTGTATTTCAGGTGGACATACAACGATCCTCTTCGGGCAAAGTATAATGCTAAAATGGCAGGAATGAATGCACCTATTTCAAAACCCAAAGGAAGCAAGAAATTGAAGGACTGGGAGTCTCGTTGATTTCTAACTGCTGTGAGTCATGTGCAAGAAACTAGGTTATCTGTTCCATCCCATGTTTTCATGGACGGCAAGTTTGTGGGAGAATATTACGCTCTCAAATGTATTCGTAAGTTTTTAGAAGGCCATTTTAAAGGGAATACATTTCTTTGTCTGCTGTCTGCTGTCTGCTAGAGATACTGTTTTAAAAGCCATGTTGTTCCTTGATTTGTTAGCTTCACTACTCGGCAGTTCTCCTGCCATGAAAACAAAAGCTTCAAACTTTTCTTCTTCTTTCTTGCTCCTTGTCTCCTTAGACTGTTTTTTTGTTTGTTGAAAGATACTCTCTATTTTTCTGCAACTACTATTCCATCAAGATCCCCTGCCACAAAAAGAAAAGAAAAAATTAATATTAGATTCCCATTAGAACAGAAGCTGATGAAGAATATTAGTCTCCTTTCAAGACCAATCATCCAAATTCATCGAAGAAAAAAACAACCCAAAATATTTTGATCAGATGAAAAAAAGAAATATATGGAAGCTATAGCATTGGAGAGAATAGTGAGAGAGAGAGAGAGAGAGAGAGAGAGAGAGAGAGAGAGAAAGAGGGGCTTACAGGTGAAGTGGTTGAGGAACAGCAGTGGACGTTTTTGGTGGATGGTGGAGGAGGGAGGAGGGGGAGGGAGAAGTGTGGAGGTATCTATGCCGTCTCCTTTTGTCCTCTGCAATGAATGATCATTTCATCCAACTGCTGTCCCAGAATGACGGTGTCTTTGGGTGCTGCACATTCTTTTGCCCCAACTCAATTGTCATAGGCATCACCTGCAATTGCAATTGTAAATTCTACTCCATTCATTTTGTTTACAAAATTTTGTCTACAAATTTAGTCTAGCAGTACTCCTTGAGTAGACTATTTCCGACTACCTCTAAAAGAGCAAGCACCTACGATTAACCTTGGGTACCAGTGGGGCACCTTGCCAAATGCTTTCTGACGATCAAATTAGTAAGTAGCATTGAGACATTAAACAGTGGGCAGGAGAATAATGTATTTTTACAAAAGGGTTACCAGAATTATGGCCTTGTTGCATACCCTTTCCGCGAACCATTCAACCCTTTTATTCTAGTTTGATGTAAATTTGTAGGGTATATAGGTGGTATGCCAAGAGTCCAACTGAACCCCAATAAACCTATGTGTGCTAAAATTTTTTAGCGGGACGGGAAAAATTTTCCTTTCCCAATTTAGTTTCCTATTCTTATTTTAATTTAATTCTCCTAATCATATTTAATTTAAATATTAAATAATATAGGAATAGTTTAATTAATTTTCTTGTAGGAATAGCTTTCCTACAAGATGGGGAATTCCAATCAAAATCCAATTTTAATTCTTCTCCTAAATAATTTAGAATAATCTTGAGAATCAAATACTCAGATTTTTATGGAATTAAATCCAAATAAAATTTCAAGAATCTTAATCTAATTAAGTTTACTCTTTCCAAGTCATAACTGGAAAGATCTTCCCTATATGGCAATTAGAATTTTAATTGGAATGGGCCCTTAAAATATAGCCGAAAAATACAACAGCCCCTGGAGGGGTTGCCACGCCCTAGTGTCCTTCTTGACTCTCATTCAACGAATAACGCATTTTTGTCCATTAATAATGGATTTGATATAACATCCCATATCATCCAGGGAAGTAGATCCTATAAGTCTTATATGTATATTCCCATTTGTACCTAGCATGAGGCCTTTTGGGAGCTCACTGGCTTCGGGTTTCGTAGGAACTCCAAAGTTAAGCGAGTATGGGACGAGAGCATTCCCAGAATAGGTGACCCACTCATGAATGCAAGCAATCAACATAACGGAGAGATAAATCAGTCGCTCTTTCCATTGTGCAAGCAAGATTGGTTGGATTAGCCCACTTTTTTTGTTGGGCATATATTTACTTGTGCGGCTTTCTTGATTGCCTCTACATCGGGCAATTTGGAACAATTTATATTAAATCAACCTTCACCAATTTTATCATTCGACATCATTCTATCGTGTGTGACCTTGTAGGTTCCAACTAAAGATGGCAATGGATAACTTGATTAATCTAATTTTACACAATTAGAAATAATTATAATTCTACTTTTTAACAATATCCACAAACTGAATGGTAACATCTAGCAATGGCTTTCGGCTACACAAATTAGTTATAATATGTTTGAATTCATATAACAAATATTTAGAACCATAGTTATGGTTTCAATGTAATTCAGTTCCCATGTCTACAATATTGCGATTGTAGATTTTAAACCATGGAACATTTGTCAGACTCTAAGCATGAATATGATTGCCTTGATGTATCTCTTGTACATTGCTTTGACCAAATATTTCGGCGATAGATCGTCAAGGGGCTACTAAAATATCAACCTCCATGATTACCTAGATAGTGACATATTCCTTGTTGTGAATTCATGTACATGATCCTAAAACACTACAGGGTTCTGCAATCGTTTGAGAACTTTGAGGCGAGACCAGAGATCACATTCATCAACAACTTAGAAGTGTAGTATGCTTGACAAGTAAGTAACCTTCCAACATACACTTCTATGGTTGATCAATGTTCAATGAACTTGATCTCATATATGAGCAGCTTTATGTCTATTCTATGTCACTACATGCTTAGTCTGAGACTCACTACTGAATATGACATAAGCCGGCCTTTGCAGATGTTTGATAGTCCATTCGATCATCTTATGGCTAGGAACATAGTTAGGAAGATTTGTAAAGTACATACATCAAGATTGGAACATCTTTGCAATCCCGTCCTTACAACTTAAGTTATTCTTTGGACCATTCTAATCAATAACGAACTGTCCTAATACGTTATTAGGTCACATGCAGAATTGACAAATATTCTCACTTGTCATTTTGTTGTCGATGACTCGACATTGGGTTGCCATGAATAACCAATTACATGTTGCCATGTCAATTTCTTTTCAAGCATACTCCAATAATCTCCTACTTGCATGAAAGATGATTGGCGTGCACGACAAACCTATTATTACGAACCTTGTTCTAGCTATATGCATCAATCACTCATTGAACAATGGAATTCCACCATGCTCATTTTGATTATCACCTCTGATGAAGGCTTATGCTCATATCTCACTTAGATATGAACTAGAAGATAGTAGGAACAACTTCATGAAACCCATAAATTCTTATGGCTTGATCTATCGTCGCATCAAGTCTGCAGTTAAAGGAAATGCTCTTGATTGGTTAAGACCTTCAAATTCAACAATTGAATTTTGGAACCTGCTTAAGCACCCGCCTAATTTTTAAATGGAGGAGGGATTACTGAAGAGAATCAAAAAAGAAATCTTTATTGGGTTGTAACTCCTATTTTTTAATGAAGAGAATGAATCTTTTTACCAAAAGATTAGAAAAAAATGGGTTTAGACTTCCTGCTGGAATGATTTGGAAGATCCAAAATAAAAAATAGTGGTATTCGCTAGCAACAACGTAATGGAGGCAGTCAATCAATATGGATTGATCCGAAACTTTAGCATGGGCTCATGAATGCAGGAAATCAACATAATGGAGAGATAAATCAGTGGCTCTTTCCATTGTTGACACACCCCGACCTCAACCAAGGCATGCTGGCCTATCACATCCTGGACGGAGGCGGATCACTTCCTGGGCCCGCTCCACCACCGTAGCACGATATTGTCCACTTTGGGCTTACCATTCCCTCACGGTTTTGTTTTTGGGAACTCACGAGCAACTTCCCAGTGGGTCACCCATCATGGGATTGCTCTAGCCCCCCTTCTCGCTTAACTTCAGAGTTCCTACGGAACCCGAAGCCAGTGAGCTCCCAAAAGACCTCGTGCTAGGTAGAGATGGGAATATACATTTAAGGATCACTCCCCTGGGCGATGTGGGATGTCACATGGCCGTCACGTGAGGGTGACGTAGCCATGTTAGTTGTGGGGAAGTGGTAATGATATGAAAATGAAAATAAATAAAAACCACTAGTTATCTTGCCATAGATTAGCCTATAAGTACGAATGAAAGTGATTAGAGTAAAGACACACACAACCAGAGCATAGGTATCGAAGTGCAGTCCAGAAGACTAAGTAATAATTATACAGATCATAAAAGAAACCCTACACTGGTGGATGTCTGTCAGAACCGTCGTGAAGTCCTCGTGAGCCACTGACACGAACTTCTATCTAGAACCTAGAGGGGCGCAAAACAGAAAGTGTGAGTGGGAAAAAAACAAAACTTTCAAAACCATTTATCTTTTCAAATGTAATAACCCCTCGCTGTAAAATCCGTATAAGTTTCCCAGAAAATAATACTGTAAACATATATGAAAACTATACTCAAGAATAACCAAACCATGTGTATGCCATGACAATTATCTCAACCATGAATAAGTAAGCCAGGTGAATTGCACTAATATAAAGTGACATCTCAGCCAGAATCATCTAACATGACATGTACGGCTGAATCAATAACTCAACAATCAAATCAAATCCTGCACATGAGTCAGAACCACTTATGTGGTCTGTACGACATGCTAGGTGTAAATAAGTACGCTCAAGTGCTACAATCACGTGAAGGTTGTGCGAAGTATCGCAAGTCACCTACAAGTTATAACCACCTAATGTGGTATGTACAACAGGCTAACACCTGCCTTGGATCCAAGATGAGTGTGTGGTGCAGGAGGTGAACGATCACGTGAAGGATAGGCCCTATCCTCAGACGGAGCACTAACACCGAGGTGCAGGATATAATTCACTAAAAGCAACTCATCATAATCATACACACTACCTTCCTAACCATCACTATATACTCATCTGAAGCTTACCTGAGTGTCCATGGCGTCGAGCAGTAATATGCACAGCTATATTATAACATATACTAATATATAATGCATACGACATGGTATTTAAAACGTTAAAATGATTTAAACAGTTTTTGGGAAACATGAGGCGTATATATGTATATATGTAAAACCAAAAAGCCCACTCACTAGTATGTAGCCGGGTTGTAACCCCCAAGTCTCGTATGGCTGCGCTCGTCCTCTGGAAACGTCTCACCTATATGTGAAACAACTACTTTAATGTTATTTTTAAGCACATAACCATCACTAAGAAATAACTTCTCATACGTTGCTCAATTAGGGTGTTTGAGTATTTCATCGTGGCCTACTCAACACCACGAGCATTACCATATTTTTAGAATCATTTACCGACGTCCCACGCGCCCCTACACGTCGGCCAAGGCACGGCCATACGGGCTGGCCACGTTCTGGCACGTGTCTGGCACACAGACGGATTCCCAACGGCGTTAGGAAATATTCCATTAAATATCAATATTACCTTATGCCGTTAGTGTATTCCATCAAAGTTGACGAAATAGTCCTTGTCTTCTCCAATGGTTCGCTGGATTTCGACGCCAGCCACCGCTGCACTCGCCGGCTTCTGGACAAACTTTAAACTTTAATATCTTAGCCATTTTTCAACCAAATTTCACGAATTTTATATCAAATTGAAGGCCTGAACTAGAAGAACACAATCTTACCTTTCAAAGGTTCTAAAATCAACGGAATATGGTCAGAAAATCTTTCGACCGTCCGTCTAAACCTACAACTTGATAAACCTGAGTATTTCGACGTCAAAACTACTTTAAAATTGTTCCAACGTACTAGAAAAGTTAGAAAAATACCTTCTTAGGTCTCAAAACTAACTAAAACCTTCGCGATTGCATTGGAGAATTTCACACTCCTCACTGAAGCTCGGGTATCTCGAGTTCCGCAAATCCTCTCCTTCAACCAAGGATACAACATGAATTGTGAAGTCGAGGGAAGCATGATAATGTTATCTTTACACTCGATCTGTGAGTGTGTGAAGATGTTTGAAGGTTAGAGGGTTTGGTTGTACGGTCGTGAAGAAAGTTCGAGAAAAGAAGAGAGAAACGGGAAGAAGGGCACGTGTGTATGGCTCATGGAATTGCCTCAAATCTTATTAGGCTGCAAATTTAGGCTAACCATTTGGTCCAAAAACAACCCTAGAATTTTAATTGGACCCAAGAAAGTAGGAGGTGAAGTAATTAGTCCATTTCTTTAGCTTGCTTATGCATCCACCACACATCATTACAAAGGCAAAATCGTCATTTCCACACTTTCGAAGGTAAAATATATTATAATTCGGGACAGGTTGTCACAACCTACCCCTTTTTGGAAAATTTCATCCTCGAAATTTCATACATTAACATAACAACTACTAATATCCATAAAACAAGCATGGATACATATCTCGCATACGATCCTCTGTCTCCCAGGTGGCTTTTTCCACCAAGTGGTTTCTCCACAAAACCTTCACCATGCGCATAGTTTTGTTCCTCGGAACTTTATCCTTTCAATCCAAAATCGTCACTGGCTCCTCATCATAAGTTAAATCTAGATTAATTTCTAATGGTTGAGGAGGTATCACGTGTGACGGATCAGAAACATAATGGTGAAGCATAGAGACATGAAAGACATCGTGCACCTTTGACAACTCCGGAGGCAACTCAAGTCTGTAAGCAACTTCACCGACCCGCTCGATGATCTGGTACGGTCCGATATATAAAGGACTTTAACTTACCTTTCATACCAAACTGTACAACACCTTTCCATAGGGATAACTTCAAAAATACCCAATCTCTCACATTATACACTCTATATGTGGCGTGTCTGTCAGCAAGGCTTTTTTATGATCATGGGCCGCTTTCAGGTTAGATTTTATTACCTGAATATTCTAAGTAGTCTGGTCCACAATCTCTGGGCCCACTAATACCCTATCACCAACTTCTAACCAACAAAGAGGGGTACGACAAGATTTACGATAGAGTGCCTCGAAAGGTGACATCTGGATGCTAGAATGGTAGTTATTGTTATAAGCAAACTCCATCAAATCCAAACACTTATGCCAAATGTCGCCAAACGTCACCAAACTGTAGTAGTGAAGATCACAGCATATCCTCTAATGTCTAGATAATCCTCTCAGATTGTTCGTTAGTCTGGGGGTGATATGCTGTACTATAAAGCAATCTCGAACCAAGTGCCTCCTAAAATGCCACCCAAAACTTAGAAGTAAACCTAGGATCCCGATTAGAAATGATACTAATCAGAATCCCGTGGTATTTAATAACCTTCGATATAAATAACTCGGCTAATCGGCTTAGGGAATAGTTCTCCCGAACTGGTATGAAGTGTGCTGACTTAGTAAGATGATCTACTATCACCTAAATGCCATCATAACCATTCCGTGTACGAGGAAGCTTGTACAAGAAATCCATAGTAATGTTTTCCCATTTCCACTGGGGAACGGGAAGTGGCTACATCAACCCAAAAGGTCTCTTCCTTTTAGCTTTAACCTGCTGGCAAATTGCACATCTACTCACATACTCGACAATCTTCCTTTTCATGCCAGGCCAATAGTAGAAAGGCCAAATAGTATGATACATTTTAGTACTTCCAGGATGCATTGCATAAGCTAAAACATGTGACATACCATCCGTTTCTCCTGCATAAGCATACCATCCGATTCTTGCACTTTGAGATCATTCTTTTTCCCATGTGACATTGCCTAAATTAACTCCTAAATTTCTTTATCATTCATCTGAGCCTCGAGTACACAATCAATCAAAATTGGTCTGACCTGAAAGTTAGCAAGTAAAGCTTCCTCCTGATCTTCCACCCCTAATTTCACTCCAATGTACCTCAATTCCGCGAGAAGAGGAGCACAACAAGCATATAAAACATTAACTCAACCTTGGGATTTTCTGCTAAGCACGTCTGCCACTACATTTGCACGACCAGGGTGATACTCAATAGTGCAATCATAATCGCTGAGCAACTCTATCCACCTCCATTGTCGGAGATTAAGATCTCTCTGGGTGAAAAGATACTAAAGACTCTTATGATCTGTAAAGATCTTACACTTTTCTCCATATAAATAATGCCTCCAAATCTTCAAGGCAAAGATAATGGCTGCTAACTCAAGATCATGCGTTGGATAGTTCATCTCACGAGGCTTCAACTGTCGCAAAGCATAAGCAATCATCCTATCATGCTGCATCAACACACAACCTAACCCATTCAAGGAAGCATCACTATAAATCTTAAAATTACCACCGTCATTTGGGAGTGCCAAAACAAGTGTATGAGTGAGACAATACTTAAGTTGCTGGAAACTCCGTTCACAATTATCGTCCCACTCGAATTTAATATCTTTCCTTATCAACTTCGTTAGTGGTAAAACTATAACTGAAAAATCTTTAACAAACCGTCTATAATAACCTGCCAAGCCCAAAAAACTCCGTACTTCAGTGACGGTTCGTGGTTGCTCCCAATTTTCAACGGCAGCTACTTTCTAAGGGCTTACCTGAATTCCCTGGGCCGATATTACATGCCCCAAAAATGCCACTTGATCTAACCAACATTGGCATTTGCTAAATTTAGCATACAATTGGTGTTCCCTCAATTTCTTCAAAACCGAAGTGAGATGTCGAACACATTCTACCTTAGACTTGGAATACACCAAAATATCATCAATGAAATGATAACAAACGTGTCGAGGTATGGCTTGAATACCCGATTCATTAAATCCATAAAAGTTGCAGGTGCATTAGTTATTCCAAATGACATCACGAGGAACTCGTAATGACAGTACCGAGTCTTAAAAGCCGTCTTAGGAACATCTTCACTTCTAATTTTTAAATGATAATACCCAGACCTCAAATGAATCTTTGAAAACAAGCAAACACCTCGAAGCTGATCAAATAAATCATCTATACGCTGTAACGAATAACGGTTTTTAATTGTTACCCGATTCAGCTGTCGACAATCAATACACAGCCTGAAAGTCTCGTCTTTTTTCCTGAAAAATAAAACTGGAGCTCCCCAAGGTGAAGTACTAGGATGAATAAAACCTTTATCAACCAATTCCTGCAACTGGGCTTTCAATTCCCTCAACTCAGCAGGAGCCATTCGGTACGGAGTTAGGAAGATAGGATCAATTCCTGGAAGTAAATCAATGGTGAACTCGACTTCTCTGTCTGGTTGTAATCCGGGAAAATCCTCACGAAACACATCAGGGAAATGTCTAACTACTCGAACATCATCTACTCGAACATGAGTATCATCATTCAATACTACGTAAGGCAAATGCCCCTGACAACCTTTCCTCAACAACTTTCTAGCTCTCACGGCAGAGATAATGTCATGTCTCAGTCCACCTCGCTCGCCCATGAATGTAACCACAGGCAAGCTTGGACGAAGGAAAGTAACCGTTTTCTCATAACAATCCAACTGAGCACGATTGTAGTGTAACCAATCTATGCCCAGAATCACATGAAAATCAACAATATCTAGTGGAACGAGATTAGCTGGCAACACGACATCTTCCACTAAAATAAGGCATGCTTGATATACCCAGCTAACATAACATGTCTCACCTCTAGGCATCGAAAACTTTAACTCGTAACCGAGATGTGTGGGCTGTGGTTATGTCGTCTGAGCAAACGTATGAGAAATAATTGAATGTGTAGCCCCAGAATCAATTAATACTCTAGCAAAATAGCCAAGAATATTTAACATACCCATAATCAGATTGGGATTGTTTTGAGCATCCTGCAGAGTAATATAATGAACAGGGCCTTGTGTATGCTATCGTTCTCCACGACCTCTATTACCTTGGTTTCCACGTCTCTGTGTACCTCATCCCTGACTAGGCTGGTTAAGCTACCTCTATGACCCGGCACTGCTGGAAGCAACTTCAACATTCTGGGATGGTCCCCCAGAATACCACTATGATCTACCAGCTGGATATGGCGGATATGGTGCGTAACCTCCTTAATACTGAACGTAACCACTCTGCTGATACGGATCGTGTGGGTACTGATACGGTTCTCCAGAATATAGGGCTATATCTCCCTGATAATGATATGTTACACCATAACCCGTCTGGTTATAACCACTAGCCCCTGGAATCTGTTGGATAGGAACTGGTGATGGCAAGGCAGATGGTTGGGATTTCTGCTGGTTATATGGGCACTGAATAGCCCGATGTTCCATCTGGCCACAAGTAAAACATCCTTTGTTACCTTGCCTGCACTTCCCAAAATGTCGACTGTTACATCTACGGCAAAATGGACCACCAAAACTACTAGAACCTCTTTGTCCCTGAAAGCAGAAACCACCTAAACAGCCGCCTCTCCGCGGTGCAGTGGCACTCAAACCCCCACTAGAAGAACTATAACTAGTACTACCTCTCTTAAAACTCTGCGTCTTGCGAGGTCCCAGAGATGACTGACCTTTATCTTTATTATCATTTTTCTTTTGGCTATTATCTTTTTCTTCCTGTACATCACTGTCATTGGGCATATTTTCAGAATCCTCTATTCTCAGTAAAATCTCATAAAACTCCTGGTATGTGGTGCAGGGAATCGTGGTCACCATAGAACGCCATTTCTTTCTAGTACCCAACTTAAATCGTCGAAGCATCTCTACAGGATTCTCAGCAACCTCTGGACAATATCGAGACAAATCAGTAAACTTTCGATAATACTCATTAACTGACATCTTCCCTTGCCTTAAATGCGTAAATTCTTGCTTCTTACTGTCTATATACGATGGGCGTACAAATCTCTTCTAAAATAACTGCTTAAAAATCTCCTAGTCTGCAACTTCCACTAGTGTCAATTGAAAAGATTCCTGCCTCCACTAGGATGCAGGCTCCACACCTAAAATCCAGGTAGTTGTCTCAACCCACCTATGCTCAGGGAAATTTCCCTACCTCTGCATCACTTGATAAGTTTTCTCGACATTATTGAGCCAACGCTCAGCTCCCTTGGGCCCCTCAGTACCAATAAAGTTACTTAACTTCAAATTATATACTATCACGAAAGGAAGACCAAATATCATTAGCAATAGCTTCCCTAAGTTAAGTAATATCGGGGAAATTAGACTCAAATGAAGTGCGGGGCTCTCTATAAGGCAACATAGTTCTAACATAAGACATCACATAATTAGAATACTCACAAAATATGTAGGACTGCCAAACCTAGGCTCTGATACCAACTGACACACCCCGACCTTAATTGAGGCATGATGGCCGTCACGTGAGGGTGACATAACCATGTGCGCTGTGCGGAAGTGGTAATGATATGAAAATGCAAATAAATAAAAACCAGTAGTTATCTTACCTTAGATTAGCCTATAAGTACGAATGAAAGTGATTAGAGTAAAGACACACACAACCAAAGCATAGGTATCGAAGTGCAGTCCAGAAGACTAAGTAATAATTATACATATCATAAAAGAAACCCTACACTGGTGGATGTCTGTCAGAACAGCCGTGAAGTCCTCGTGAGCCACTGACACGAACTTCTATTGAGAACCTAGAGGGGCGCAAAACAGAAAGTGTGAGTGGGAAAAAAACAAAACTTTCAAAACCATTTATCTTTTCAAATGTAAAAACCCCTTGTTGTAAAACCCGTATAAGTTTCCCAGAAAATAATACTATAAACATATATGAAAACTATACTCAAGAATAACCAAACCATGTGTATGCCATGACAATTATCTCAACCATGAATAAGTAAGCCAGGTGAATTGCACTAATATAAAGTCACATCTCAGCCGGAGTCACCTAACGTGACCTGTATGGCTGAATCAATAATTCAACAATCAAATCAAATCCTACACACGAGTCATAACCACCTATGTGGTCTGTACAATAGGCTAGGTGTAAATAAGTACGCTCAAGTGCTACGATCATGTGAAGGTTGTGTGAAGTATTGCCAGTCATCTACGAGTCGGAACCACCTAATGTGGTCTGTAGCAGGTTGACACCTTCCTTGGATCCAAGGTGAGTGTGTGGTGTGGGAGGTGAACGATCACGTGAAAGCTAGGCCTTATCCTTGGGCGAAATACTAACACTAGGGTGCAAGATATCTAGGGTTCATTTGTTCATTGGGATTGAGATTTGAATATTTTGAGAGCTTTACTTTTTCTTCTCTATCTCAGATCCCTTAGGAGTATCAAGCATATTTTATGTGCAAATGTTTTTCATCGAATATTTTTGACATTGCTTGCTTAAATCTTGTTTATATGCTCATTTATTTTGGTTAGGATATTTACACTTTTCAAAAAAAAGTTGTTTTAGCTTGGAGCTACCTCTTATGTTCTTACTCGAAAACCCTAGCCACAAAATCACACTCATGCACCAAATACCCACATCATTGCATATTACGGGTAGCATTGTTTTTGTGATTTTGATTTATGTTTTAGGTCAAGTTTTTCAATTTTCAAATCCTTGAACTTACCTCTTTTTGGATTCGCGTCAGTTTCATCTTTCAAGTATTTAACTGGTAAAACTGACTAGACATTTAAATCCAAATTTGCATACCACTGCCATATCATCATATGCACAGTTTGTGTGTTGGTCTCAATGCCACAAGGTGAAGAGTTTAGGAGGAGCTGAGATCTTGTGAAGATTGGAGACAAAATTATTTTAGTGCCACAAGGTGAAGAGCTCAGGAAGAGCTGTCACTTCGTGAAGACCAAAGGAATCCATCTCATGTAAGGTAAGGTTGCACAAAGGTAAAGTTGTTCCGTATACAAGGTCTAGGAATTGAGCTTTGCGTGGTACTTTGTAAGAATCTTGTTTACACTAGTGGATTCGACTCGATGGAGAGTCCCCAGTTTTTTAACCCAAAGGTGGGTTTTTCCAACCGAAAACCTTTTGCGTTCTTTGTTTCTTAAACTTGTCCACATATCTTATTTACTTGCATATGTTTTATGCATCCTATGAATTGTTATTTGATACTTTTTAGATACTAAGTTTGCACTGCATATTATGAGTAATGAACTTATTTGTTTTTTACTAGACTTGTAGTGAACCAAATTTGATTCATAGATTTGTGTTTGATTAACAGACGAATCTGTACTTAGTTGATTGGTGAGCTTGACTAATCAGTCCATCATACTTTAATTCATAATTGCTTTATCATTGCTATTTGCATAATGTACAGATATAAAAACGTGTTCAAGTTTAGGAATTATTGTAGTGAAACTAATATGGCAAACTCTGATTACTTGAACATATTGGTCAGTAAGTATTTGTTATTGCAACTGCACTTTATATCTCTGACGAACTTGTAACTAGTTGACTAGCTCATTTGACTAGCTTTGGGCCATTAAATATAGCTTATTTGCAGAATATTCCGCCAAGTACCCAATTTCACTTTCTTACACTTATAAGCTATATTTAGTGGCCCAAAGCTAGCTTTCCTGTTATTTATAGTTTGGTTTCTCTACTGTATCCTTTTTTTAGCGCTAGTGATCCTTTTTGTGCTTTCTGATTTTGCTGAATTGTTTTTTGGATGCTCTTATATTAGTCGAATATTGATTCACGTATCAATGTGCATGGTGTTGGGAGTGTTGGGAGTATTATGTCTACTAATAGTTTAACAGAACATCACATTTAATAGAAGTTCCACTGAGTTCCCTATGGTATGAGATAAAGGAATGGCTTTGTATGTTTTCCCTCTTTAGATAATGTAAATTATAATGAGTATGGGGAAAAAGTTAAGATGCTTTGTGCTGCCCTGATACAGGCTGGGCTAAATATTGAGGTCTCTATGTATTGATATCTTTCTTGACTTTAAAGTTGTATTATCGTCCATCTACATCCCATCTGCCATCATGATTCATAATATATAACATCATATGCAAAAATCAAATGTTGAATATGTTTGGTTTTTGGAACCACGGATGGCTCGAAACCGAAAACTCACGAATTACGGCTGATAGCTCGTTGGAAATACTGTACTAGGATCAAGGTACATCATTTTGTCAATGTCTTGGCTCTGGAATGATAAAAAGATTGTTGATTGGGTTAGATGGTGATCAAATCCAAGTGGGATTTTTTGGGAGTTTGAAAATTCTCAATGTTAATAGCTCTTCATGTGCAGATTGAACATGACAAGCAGGGGTAAGCGTAACGCTAATATTAAGGCTCCCAAGTATAATTAGGAAAGTTACGAGGAGGATGCTTTGTTGAATATCCGGGAAGATATGAAATCGTTGGATTTTGTTATATTTTCTAGTTAGATTTTTAAGAATTTTAACTGCTAAGGTTGGAATTTAATTCTGGACCTTGTTATATTCTAAAAATCATACTTTTCTGAATGACTATGTGGATGTATCTTCATATGATTTTCTTATTATCAAATTTGGCCACATATTGTTTAATACACGCCACGAAAAATTGAAAATCTGCAAACATTAAGAAACATTATCACGAATCACGAGGCAATCCAACAACATCTCCTAGATACTAACGATTATTGAATTGTCTATATAACTCGTAGATGAAACCAAAGAAGCCAATATGGTGGATGAGAAACCTAATGTTTTGCACCTAATGACACTCCTGTAATCATATAATAGACTCAACCCAATTGATCGAAAGACGAAGGAACTAATGCAATCATCCTATTTCCAACTATTTTGCTTACAATGTGACTGAAAAGGATCTGTAAATTCAAGGTATTATGCAACTACGCAACAAGAAGGGAAAGTGATGCCTAATTGACAGAAAACCCCAAATCTGTAGAAAACGAAACCCTAATTTGATAATTGACAAAAAAATATGGGGTGTGAGGGTAGTATTGAAAAGTGAGTGGAGTGTGTTAAGATAAATTTTAATTTAAAAAGTAGATGGGGGTGTATTTAGCACGTGGGGTGTGGACAACAAAATGTGAGGTATGTATAAAACAACCCTTTATATTTATTAATTAAATTTTTTATTTGTTTTTTATTCACAAGTTGGAAAGATGCATTCACATCACTAAAAATGTGGACTCCAAATTTGTCACGTCATCACTTTACAATCAATTTAACAATTTATGTAATGGAGGTTTGATATTGCAATGAATTGGTAAGTTGATATGTGACATTGCAATGTTCAAAAGATGAAGATGATTTGTTACGTAACCCAAAATTGAGATGGTAAATTGTAATTTTACCTTAATTTGAATTTGCAATAAGCAACATAGAGAAGGACAAAAGAATTTGTAGACATGTAAATTTTGTTGCATACAAATGATGTATCACAAAGCTCCATGTGGCATATGACCCTTCACAAATAGACAAGTCATCAATGACATGTGGCATAAATCAAGCAAGGGAAGTATAAAACATTCCCAAAATTCAGCTCAAGGGAGAAAATTCCCTTAAATTCAGCAAAAGGGTCTAAAGTGATCCTAAAACCGGAAAGAAAGCTAAGGCATCTTCACAAAACAAGCAAGAATTGAAGATTGTTCACAAAATAGGCAATAAAGCCTCTAAATATAGGCCAAGGGAGTAAAGATGGCTGAAATTATGACACAAAATATGCCTAAATTATCCCATGGATGAATCACGACACAAATCAAAGCTAAATCCATCCAAAGGAAAGCTTTGAGAAGTCTATAAATACAAGTTCGTCCCACAAGAATAGGGTCGAGAGTTCTACATTAAGAAGAACCTCTACACAAATCTTTGAAGACTAATACGCTGCCAAAGCTCTCTTCGAAGAACGTTCAACCAAAGCTGAAGCACTCCCTTGAAGAATCAACAAGCACTCGTGCCGATTCCTTAAAGACTTTGTTGCAAGCTCAAAACTTGTAACGACGTTCGTTTCAAGATCAAGTCGCCAAGACCCTTGAATCAACAAAATCCTGCATCAACATCACCTTTTGCCGCAGCTTTGAGGTGAAGACCATCCACTCATTGTTTCAAGCTCAAAACTTGAAGCAATCATTAAATCGTTCATTCGAGATCAAGTCATTGCGACCCTTAGATCAACAACCTACACATCTACTTTGTACACGTGTTCTGATTTCATTCATTATAGAATTTTTGTATATAAAAATTTGGCATGCCTAGTGGGACCTCTCTGCCTCTCATCTCTGTCTTCACACCCGTAAAAAGCATAAATGGCAGCAAGAAAGGATCAAGCTGTTCCAGTTACCAACATAAAGAACAAAGGCATCCTTGCCACAAGTGGTGGCACTTTGGGTGTCACAACTCGAAGCAAGGAAAGAACTCTCTTTATTGTGTCTTCCATCCCTCCAGCAACTCTGCTGAATGAGTAAGAACACCCGAGGCACAAACTTGTGATCACCCTGGCCTCGCTAAAGGCGCCAAGGAAAGAAAGTTCGAGGAGGTACTCTGAGTCTTTGACTTCTGACGCCGATTCAAGCAGCTCGTGTCCCATAGCTATGCAAGTCATGACTACTGGCGTGACTTCCATCGAAGAGCAGCTGGCTCAAATGAGTGAAGCAATTACAAGACTAACAAGGATCATGGAGGAGAATGACTTGCAAATTGCTACGCTCGTCAATCGTCTGGAGGTGGAGCATGACAACAAAGATGACCCAAAGGTTGATCTACCAAAGAAGGAAACCGACGAAAAGGAAGAGCCTTTGGTAGAGAAAGCGGAGGAGAAACTGGACCAAGCAACAATGCTCATGGGATTTCTCTCTATCCAGCAACTGCAGGAGATGATTACTAGCATTATCAAGGCGCAGTACCAAGGAAGCTCGCATGACTCCGTGCTGTACTTAAAGCCCTACTCCAAGAAGATTGACAACTTGAGGATGCCAATGGGTTATTAGCTGCCAAAGTTCATACAATTTGATAAAATGGGCAATCCTAAACAACATATTGCCTATTTCATCGAAACTTGCAACAATGTTAGGATAGAGGGAGACTACCTCGTCAAGTAGTTCATGCACTCGCTGAAAGGTAATGCCTTTGACTGGTACAGTGATATCGAGCCTGAATTCATCAACAGCTAGGATCAGCTTGAAAGGGAATTCCTTAACCGCTTCTAAAGTACTTGCCACACCGTAAGCAAGCTGGAGTAAACAAGTACGAAGCAATGGAATGATGAACCTGTCATTAACTACATCAATAGATGGCGTTCATTAAGTCTGAAACCTTCACCATTGAGATGTGTGTTGAAGGCATGCACTAGGGGCTACATTACGTCATCCAAGGCATAAAGCCGAGAACATTTGAGGAACTAGTAACTCGTTCCCATGATATGGAGCTGAGTATCACCAATCATGAGAAAAATGACCTAATCACTGACTTCAAGAAGGACAAGGTGTTTACTCCGAAGGTAGACAAAACTGGGAAGAAGCCCGCCATTAAAGTTTTTACCATCAACACTACCCCCATCATGACCTCCCTTGTGCCTGTCAAAATCTCCTCCAAGAACAAAGCAAATGAGATAAAGAGAGGTGAGCCTTCTTACACCCAAGATAGGTACAAAAACACCTTGAAGAAGCTGGAGCAGAAGACCTACCCTTTTCCGGACTTTGACGTGGCCGCAGTGCTAGACGACCTGTTAGAGAAGAAAGTGATTGAGCTACCTGAATGCAAGTGCCCTGAAGAGATGAATCACATTAACGATCCTAGGTACTGCAAACACCATCGTATCGTGAGTCATCAGGTTGGCAAATGCTTCGTCCTCAAGAAGCTTATCATGAAGTTGGCACAATAAAGGCATATTGAGCTTGACCTTGAAAACACGGCTGTAACACATACTACTATGATTGCATTTGGATCTTCGATCCCGTGCCTCTACAAGTGACGCATGCCCACTATCGTCCATGCTTAAGCCACACGGCACCTTCTGCACAACCATTGCTGGGGGCAAGCGACCAAAATGCACTTACCGATAATGAAGATGGGTGGACATTGGTGACCTACAAAATGATAAGAAAGCCAAGACGACAAGTTGCAAAGCCGAAGGTGGAATAAGGGAGAAAGCATCGCCGCTGCAACAATAGGGAGCCTAAAAGAAACATAAGAGTTGCAAAGCCAACGTACACTGGGGAGCCTATGGAGCATGAGCCATGCATTTCCGTCTCCTTGCATGAGTACTTCCTGAAGGATTTCTTCCAATAGTGCCCTACCACTGCCTGTCACATGGATGAAGTAGAGATAGAAGAGCATTCAAAAGGAAAAGTTGTCATTGTTGAGGAAGAAAAAACTCATACGCCTGTGGAAAGCCTGTCGTTATACTTTAGCATCGAGGAGGCGCTATGATTGCCCAAAAAGATGCAAAGAGCACTAATAGCAGTCTTGGCAAGTCCTAACGACCATGAAATGCAATAAAGAAATGACAAAGGCCTGGAGCTTCAACCACGTGAATACGCCATATAATGTGAAACCCATGATGCAATCACCTTCATTGACGAAGACTTGCTGCTAGGGTCAAAGCCTCACAATCATCCTATCTTCATCTCTGGGTATGTGAGGCAGCACAAAGTCAACCGCATGATTGTGGATGAAAGTTCAGCCATAAACATCATGCCGAAGTCAATAATGACTACATTCGGCATCAAGGTAGATGAACGATCTCGAAGCCATCTTTTAATCCAAGGTTTTAATCAAGCAGGACAAGGAGCGACGGGTATGGTCCGAGTTGAAATGACCATTGGCAAACTCAAGTCAAAAACGTTATTCCACATGATTGATGCGAGAACTTCCTACAGCTTACTCTTGGGAAGGCCTTAGAACCACAAGAATGGAGTGCTGTCGTCCACCCTCCACCAAAGCCTAAAGTTCTATCGAGAAGGGGTAAAGGTGATACAAGGCGACACCAAGCCATTCACCGAAGTCGAATCACACTTTGCAGATGCTAAGTTCTACATGGATGAAGAAATGGTGCCTAGAGCTCTTTAAAAAAAGATTAAGTCCATAGGTAAAGCCGCACCCAAAAAGAATGAGTGGCAAGCTGTGCCCAAAAAGCAAGAAGGGGAAGTTGTACCATCTTCAAGCAAAGATGACGATGAGCCTACTAAGCCCGTAACAACCAAAGGGAGTGTGCTGCCCTCAAAATGGTCAAATACACCCGTCTTCCAATATATCCCAATGTGGAGAAGAAAGAATGGCCAATCCCCATTCAAAACTGGAGCAAGCAAAGCCGACACGCAGCTGCACAAAGACGGTGTAAAAATGCTCAAGACAAATGCAATGTTACCTCTGACACAGCTAGGCAATGCTAAAGTTTCAAAACCACCATAAGGTTTCGTAAAACCCCTGCCAAAGGGGGCGGAACCAAGCTCTCTTCCAACCAAGAGAACCGAAGAAGGTTTCGACCTACAAACTCATGTCAAAGGCTAGGTACGATTTCACCTCATTTTCAAATCTTGGAAAGAAGAACGCAAACACCGTCAATGACAAAGAACATGAACTTACTAAGACTCAAAAGAAGTTGAAGAAGCATGGGTACAAAGTTGACAACAACAAAGCTGGACTTGGCTTCACACCAATTACATCCGTGAAGATCTCAAGAAAAACGAAGAATGCTAGTACTCAACACATCAGCATTAGCATTAAACAAAATCAAGAGAAGCCTAAACCCACCCCTCGAACATCAACCTTCGATCGGCTGAACAGTTCAAAACCTAGGGTTTTGACACTTGATCGCATTGGTAGACAAGACTGAACCTCTATCTTAAAAAAGATTAACACACCAACACACCAAAGCTCTGTTTTTGAAAGGTTGTCAAAACCCAAGAAACAAAGCAATAATTTTCCTCCATGACGGTCGACCTTGGAAAGACTTGAAAAAACCAAGGAGCCTTTTAGAAAGAGGAAGACAATGCCAAAGGAAGAAAAGCTCGATGGTCTAGCAGAAAAAGACGATGTTCGAAGCTTGATTCCTTCAAGGATGAAACGCCAAGCAACCCTAAAGGTGGACACAAAAGAACCATTGAAGGTAAGAAGGTGCACCATCATCCACATCAGCTAATCTTCACGCCAACAAGCCCAAGGGGACGACACTGAATAGGAGGTCCAAGACGTCTTCCACATCACAATCCAATAGGACGAAGAAAACGAAGTCCCCGATAACTGCTGCACCACCTCAACTTAAAAACCGGGGGCAAGCCACGGTTGATGATCTCAAGGAGCTAAACTTAGGCATAAGCGAGGAGCTTAAGCCTATCTTCGTAAGCGCACTGCTAAGAATGGACGAGGTCAAAGAGTATTGATAAGAGCATATTTGTGCGACTTTGTTATTTTATTTCTTTACATTTATTTAGTTAATTTCCATTTATTTTGGTAATTTAAGTTATTTTTGTATTATTGTAGGTCCAATTGGTAAAGATGATAATAAAAGGCAAAATGGACTAATTTGGAGCAGTTTTGGACTTGGATTAGATAGTAGGCATGGATAGCATATGGGCTAGACATTTTTGGTGTTTAAAAGGTGTTAGACATGTGCTAAAATCTGGAGAAATTAAAGTTGAGGCTTGGACGACAAGGATTACCAAGAAAGAGGAATCGTAGTTGGAGACAAACATTATCTTATCTTATCTTATCCAACATTGTCTTATCTTATCTCCAACTGCAAGGAGGAATCCTAATCACATTCCAACATTTTCTACCTGATTCTTGGAGTCCTAAAATAATTCAAAATGCCTATTCCCTTTCCTCCTTGGATTCAGACGTTCCCCCTATATATATGAAATTCCTGCAACGATTTAGGGTGTGCCATGTCTACCATTCATCCATTGAAGTTGGAATTTTCAGAGTTCTTTCTATCTTTGTTTTAAGTTTCAATGTTTATTTTAGATTGTTTTTCAGTTATGATGAACATGTGTAACTAAGTTTCTTTTTAGCTAGAGGTGAATTCGAAGCCATGATCATATGTTTTATATAAATTTATTACATCCAGCTATTGTTTCATAAAATATGAATGCGATTTACTTATCTGCATTATAGAGAACTGATAGGAGCATATTTAGGCAACTTAGTTGGCTTGTTCTTGTGCATTTACGTTGTTATTTCTTAGTTCTTTAAGTCTTTTAAGTTATTTTCGTATGTTTTCAGGTCCTAAGGGCTAAAGGAGCAAAGAAGTGCATTTTGGAGCCTTTTGGAGCACTTTTGGGCTAAGGATGGATAGCTTATGCTTGGAGCCAAAGTGTTAGGACATAAAACAAAGGGCCTAGCCCATTCTAACACCATTGTCGTGCATTCCCCTTCCACTCCTTCCAATTACAGCTTTCCCACTTCATCATTCAACCACATGCTCTCCCATTCATTCACCCTTTAATCATTCACTCCCTAGCTGTTTTTCCATTCATTCCCTTCATTATTTCAGCCACATGCACTTTTAATCATATTCCCTAGTTGTTTTTCCATTCATTCCCTTCATTATTTCAGCCACATGCACTCTTAATCATAGAGCCACATGCACTCTTAATCATTCAGCCACATTCTCTCCCATTCTCTCCCTATAAAACCGTGCATCCCATCACCTATAGAGAAGAATCCTTGGTGCCGTGCATTCCCCTTCCATTTTCCAGCATTTCCCCCATCCTGGCAGCAGCACTCCAACCATTCCTCACTCTATTCCACACATCCACATACCTTTCCACCACTAGATTTGAACAATTGGAAACACTAGATTTGAACAATGCACAATTGCAAACACTAGATTTGAACAACGCATGTTAGATTTAGGTGCTTCTATTAATGTCATGCCATATTCCATTTATGCATCTATGAACCTTGGTGAGTTAAAACAAGATGGCGTTATAATTCAATTGGCCGATCGTTCTAACGCTTATCCCAAGGGAGTCCTTGAGGATGTTTTAGTGCAGGTCAATCATCTTATTTTTCCTGCAGATTTTTATGTCTTAGAAATGGAGGATTCGAGCCATGCTCCATCATTGCCAATCTTGCTAGGCCGTCCATTCATGAAAACAGCGAGAACAAAGATAGACGTGTTTACGGGAACATTAACCATGGAGTTTGATGGGGGCATTATTAATTTTAATCTTTCTGAAACCATTAAATATCCAATTGAGGACCATTCTTGTTTTGCTATTGACATTGTGGATTCGTTGGCACAGATGCATTTGGATCAAATGAACGAAGATGCACTCGAGGTAGCCTTAGTACACGGCATAGGAGCAAGAAATGAGGGTGGGGGAATTCTTGCAACCCACGGCATGCAATCTGACCATATTGCCGTGCCCGCTTGTGGTGAAGTGATTGAAATGGTTGCTGCCCTCGAGTCATTGCCCTCACACTCTGGTAAGTCTCCACTCTCAATTTTGGATTCGATTTTGACTAACAAGTTACTTCCATCAATTGTGCAGCCACCTACACTTGAGTTAAAGCTTTTACCTAGTCACTTGAAGTATGTTTTCTTGGGAGAAGATCAAACACTACCCGTCATCATATCAAGCTCACTCACGGCCCAAGAAGAAGACAAGTTGATAAGGGTGTTAAAGGAGCACAAATCTGCCATTGGATGGACCTTGGCGGATATCAAAGGCATTAGTCCCACCACGTGCATGCATCGCATCCTTTTGGAGGAGGGAGCCAAGCCATCTCGTGAAGCTCAACGTCGCCTTAATCTACCCATGTTGGAAGTAGTGAAAAAGGAGGTTATAAAATTGCTTGATTGTGGTGTTATATATCCTATTTCTGATAGTCGTTGGGTGTCACCCATGCAGGTTGTTCCAAAGAAGTCCGGAGTCACGGTGGTGAAGAATGAAGAACAAGAGCTTATACCCACTCGTGTTGTTACCGGTTGGCGTGTTTGTATTGATTACAGGAAGTTAAATGCCATGACAAGGAAGGATCACTTTCCATTGCCATTCCTTGACCAAATGCTAGAAAGGTTAGCCGGTTATAAATTTTATTGCTTTCTTGATGGATATTCCGGATATAACCAAATTGTGATAGCTCCGGAGGACCAAGAGAAGACAACCTTCACGTGCCCCTTCGACACCTTTACATATAGGCGCATGCTTTTTGGTTTGTGTAATGCCCCTGCGACATTTCAACGATGCATGGTGAGTATATTTTCTGATTATGTGGAGAAAATTATTGAGATATTTATGGATGACTTTAGCGTGTTTGGTAATTCATTCGATCATTGCTTGAATAATCTGACCTTAATTTTGAGACGTTGTGTTGAAACTAATCTTATGCTTAATTGGGAAAAATGTCACTTCATGGTTAAGCAAGGTATTGTTCTAGGACATATTATTTCTGAAAAAGGCATTGAAGTGGATAAATCTAAGGTGGACCTTGTTCGTCACTTACCCTCTCCAACTTCGGTTAGAGAGGTTCGTTCGTTTCTTGGTCACGCAGGTTTTTATAGGCGTTTCATAAAGGATTTCTCCAAGATTGCGCAACCACTATGCCGATTGCTTCAAAAAGAGGTGGTTTTCGAGTTTGATGATGCATGCTCCACGGCATTCAAGCACTTAAAAGAGGCTCTCACTTCGGCTCCCATTATCACACCTCCAGATTGGAGCCTTCCATTCGAGTTGATGTGCGATGCTTCGGACTATGCAATTGGTGCTGTTTTGGGGGAGCGAAAGAACAAACAACCTCATGTTATTTATTATGCATCTAGGACACTAAATGATGCTCAATTAAATTACTCAACCACTGAAAAAGAATTACTTGTTGTGGTATTTGCATTAGATAAGTTCCGATCCTACTTACTTGGTACTAAAGTTATTATTTTTACTGATCATGCAACTCTCAAGTATTTGCTCACGAAAAAGGAGGCCAAGCCTAGACTAATTCGATGGATGTTGCTTCTACAAGAGTTTGACATTGAGATTCGGGATAAGAAGGGCGTGGAGAATGTGGTGGCTGACCACCTAAGTCGAATGGTGCATGAGGAAGCATCGCCAATTTCTGAAACCTTCCCCGATGAGCAATTAATGTCTATCCAGGTAAGTGAGCCTTGGTATGCATATTTGGTGAACTTTTTAGTGTCTAAACAAACCCCTAGCACACTTAATAGGAATCAACGTGATAAGCTTAAAAAGGATGCTAGGTTTTATGTTTAGGATGACCCATACCTTTGGAAATTTTGTCCGGATCAGATTGTAAGACGTTGTGTGAATGAATCTGAGTTTCAATCTATTTTAACATTCTGTCATTCATATGCATGTGGGGGACATTTTGGCACCTAACGCACTGCCCTGAAAGTCTTAAAATGTGGGTTTTATTGGCCAACCATTTTTAGGGATGCTAGGACATTTTGCCTTACATGTGATCGTTGTCAACGAATGGGTAATATAAGTGTTAAGGTTCAAATGCCACAAAACCCTATACTTTCTGTTGAAATATTTGATGTGTGGGGAATTGATTTTATGGGTCCTTTTCCTTCATCACATGGTTTTCTCTATATCTTGTTGGCGGTGGATTATGTTTCCAAATGGGTGAAAGCAAAAGCCACCCGGACTAACGATTCCAAAGTGGTTGCAGATTTTGTGAAGTCTAACATTTTTGCTAGGTTTGGAATGCCTCGGGTCCTTATAAGTGATGGAGGTTCACATTTTTGTAATCACACGATCGAGGCACTACTCAAGAAGTACAACGTTACACATAGGGTTTCGACACCCTATCATCCTCAAACAAGCGGGCAAGCCGAGGTGTCAAATCGGGAGATAAAACAGATTCTTGAGAAGACGGTTGGGCCAACAAGAAAAGATTGGAGCTTGAGGTTAGAGGATGCATTGTGGGCGTATAGGACCGTCTACAAAACACCCATAGGAATGTCCCCCTTTCGGCTTGTTTATGGCAAACCATGTCACTTACTTGTGGAGTTGGAGCACAAGGCTCATTGGGCCGTGAGGAAGTTCAACATGGATGTAGATGAGGCGGGAATTCATCATAAGCTTCAATTGAATGAACTTTAGGAAATACGGAATGAAGCTTACAAGAATGCCCGCATTTACAAAGAAAAGACAAAGGCCTTTCATGATAAGATGATTCGCACCAAGTCATTCTCTGTTGGACAGAAAGTGTTGTTGTTTAATTCTCGTCTTCGTCTATTTTCGGGTAAGTTACGTTCACATTGGATTGGACCCTTTGTTATTACTAATGTTTTTCCTCATGGTGCAGTCCAAGTTCGTAGTTTCAAAACAGGTCAAGAGTTCAAGGTGAATGGGCATCGATTGAAGCCTTACTACGAGAGCTTTGTGGAACATAATGTGGAGGAAACAACCCACTATGCCATGGGTTCCCATGAAGGTTGATCAATATACCATCGTCCGGCTGCAAGACGATAAAGAAAGCGCTACTTGGGAGGCAACCCAATACACTGAATAAAATAAAGCATGTCCATTGATCTCCGATAAATTACAAGTGCGTAAAAAAAAAAAAAAAAAAAAAAAAAAAAAAAAAAAAAAAGATGGAGCCTTCACAAAGGTTGTTTACGTGAAGCCCCACTACTTGGCAAAACTCCAGGAGCGGGAGGCATCGAAGATAGATCATTCAAGGCCTCAATACTTGGTGGAACGCTAGATGACACAGGAAAAAGGTGCCTCTGGAAGAAAGCCGCAAGCCTTTGACGGTCACTTTGAATTCGACCTTCAGATTCTTGCAGCTGATCAAGCTTCCTCTTCATGCTTGTCGAATAATTATTTGCAAGCACGTGCAAACCTCTATTCTCGTGCTTAAGCTGTTTGATCTCTTGCTTAAGATTTTCCACCTCCGCCATCAATGATTCAACTTGACGGGATCGAGTAAGTAGGCGTTGGCCCATGTTGGACACAGAGCCTGCACACTGAACACTGAGAGCTAGGGACTCTTGAACGGCCAACTCATCGGACCGTCCTGAAAGCAGCCTACTATCTTTAGGAGTGAGGAGGTTCCTAGCTACTATCGTAGCTGTTGTTGCATCCTTCATCACGGAGTCTTCACCTGTAAGAGGGCCATTAGAAGATAAGAAAGACGGGCACCATACATTACCCTGACGCGGCGCACCCGGATCACTGCTGAGACTCAAATCTAAGCAAATGTTAGATGGGTTAGCCATTTTCAAAGATGTTAAAAGAGAAGGGTTGGATGTAGTAAAATCTCAAAGGGCCGGAGACGATTTTCACGAATGGGCAATCTTCAAAGTGTGCATGTTAGAGGTGATCGATATCACTATAAAAGGAGAGGCGACACAACCACCGATTCAAAAAGTCAGATTTTCCTGCGTAAAGCCGGATTTTCCTGCGTAAAGTTCGTCAACACTCTTCAGACACAATCTCGGCTTTTCAGATAACACGTGCAACTTTGTCAAAAGATCTCTGACAAAGTTGAAAACGCGTGGAGGTCATTATCCCAACTACACACTTTTGCCGACAAGCGTGGGTGACAAAGCCGCATCCGCACTACTACTTGCCATTAAAATTCCTATATACGTCAACATTCATGGCAAGGCATACATCCAAAAACGCATGACTTTTCTTCTCGGCCGAGAATGTAGCTGCAACCAGACCTCTCAACATGCTCAGTTTTCTTCTTCCCTTAAGAACACCTATTCAACCATTGATGTACCCCCAAAGAAGATACCAGATGCCTGGAGTACAGATGAGGCAGGAGGAAACGGTAGATCGAAGCATATGGAGACAAGCGCAACAAATATATGTGTTGATTCATTCGCTGCTTCTTCAAAAGCAAAAGTATCTCATATCATCAAGGGCGAAAGCAAAGGTATCTCATATCATGCTCTTTCCCTGTCTTTTCCTTTGTCCTTGTTCTTACTCGCATAGCAAAGTGAAAGAGAGCAATCAGCCGGCACTTGGAGTCAATCTTCCGATCTGGAACCGACTACCTGGAATCTATTCCCTGGTTGCTTACCTAGCGTTGCTCTCGAGTAGTCATCTTCAACGGTTGATACACTTCCAGAGAAGGGACCACATCTGCTTGGAGAACAGCTAAGACAAGTGACAATGAAACATCAATCTTGTGGATCGTCAACAAACGCAACAACTGCATATGCTGAGTTATCCTCTAACCCTCTTCAATATGAATTGGAAAGATTGAACAAAGAAACAGGTCATCACCTCCACCTCGTACTTGCCTGCCATGTGTCTGAATCCTGAAACCGCTCATGGTCCTATTTTTACTCAAGATCAAACCTCGATGGCCCTTGAAGAAATCACAAGTCCGATTCAAAATCAAGTGTTCACCACCCTTGAATCAAATTCAACTCCAGATAAAAGGAGTAAGTTCAGACCTTCGGGGGAGACCAAAAGAATCCTCCAGCCCAGTTCAAGATTAAGCCTGTGGAAAATCAACGATTGGAGGAAACCAGAAAATCTTCCAGTCAAACTCAAGATCAAGCCTCAATGCAATCACCAAGGAGAAGATGGAATTTACACTCCATAACCAGATTTGCATCCCTAAACTCTTCTCTTTGTTAGTTACATTCTGCCATGTTTAGTATGTTTAGTTGCTGTTTATGTGTTTACTTTTGTTTGGTGTGATTTTAGGCTTAAAACATTGAGGACAATGTTTGATTGAAGTGTGTTGGGGGGGGGGGGGTGACTAAGTATGTTGAGGCAAATTCGTGGGATTTTATCACCCATAACTTCCAATGTTGTTCCTTGCTGTTTTTAAGTGTTTTTAAGCTGTTTTAGAGTGTTTTAGGGTGTTTTGTTTTATAACTCCGAAAATCACATAAAAATTTGAAAAACATGTTTTGAAAAGCCTAAAAAGAGTGTTTTGAGTCATTTTTGTGTGTTTGTGTCTTAGGGTACCTTCCAACACAATGATGAGGATTCGGTTTGTAATTGCATGGCTGTTAAAGAGAGTTATAAACATGGATGAAAGTTTGATTTACTCTTGGTATATGCTTGGTTATGGTTATAATGTATGACTTCACATGCAATCATAAAAGAAAAAATTCGTTTTTGTAACATGCTTGAAGGAAGGAACTCATACAAACGCTACAACCTTGTGAGACTTGAGCCTAAACGTTATTTGGAGAGTTAAAATCTGTGCATTATTGTTTTCTAAAGCCGTTGCATGGTCTCATTATTCTTTGCTTGGTTACTACTTAGAAGGCGTTTCATCACTTAGTTCCAAATGCTAGAACTCATGCCCATTTCATTCAAAGCATGTTATTGATTTGCATAACACATATTCAAGATGAAGTTGTGTAGTGACCACCATCAAAGCCAAAAAGCCATGTGCCCTTAACTCATTTTGTGTTTAAGTTTAACCCCATTGAGCCGTGTTAGCCCATGTTCTTTGTTAACCCACATTATCCTCACCTAGCCTAGAATAGGACCATCCTTACCCTTGTTCTTGAAGCATAGTAAGCAATGAATTCCTTTTGATTAAGGTGTTGCAGAAAATAAGTGTGGGGGAAAGAGTATTTATGTAAGTTGATGTGCCATAGGCACGGCTAAAAAAAAAAAAAAAAAAAAAAGAGTTGAAAAGTATTGTTTGTTGAAGTAAGGGCCCAAAACAATGAATTAGGCCCTAAGAGTTGTTGAATCTCCCCCTTATGTCTAAAAGTTGATTTTTGCATGCCAAGTGAATTCTAAGTCTTAATTTCATTACTTTGCTTGCTATTGTTTAAAGAACTTTTGTTTATCCCTACCTTTCCTTGTGAGCCAATACCCCAAGCCCCGTTACAACCCTTGACTTCAATCTTGAGTGTTATGTGTTTCAATTCGTGGAGTTTGAACTTGGTATGAGCATATGGTGTCACTGGTTCTCGCATCTAAGTAGTAGCATTCCATTCATGAGATCATATCTAAACATGCTTATTAACTCCAGAAATTGCTTTCTTTGTGATACATATATGTGAGTGTTCGTTTTCATGCTTACATCAATCTTCTCACATATAACTAGATTAGGGTGTGTAGTCAAAAAATTGGAGTGAAAATTGAGTGCATATCTTGTAAGGAATTGAGCAAATTCTCTAAGGCATGTTACTACATTCAAAACATGGTTTTAAATGCTTAATTGTGAACTAGTATGTGATGACTATGATTAAGAATGTACTTAAGTGTGAAGATGACTAAAATCTGTGGGAATGATGATTTTTAACATGTCATGTGCATTGGAAATCCCTGAGGCAAATGTTGGAAGGTGTAAGTTGTGTTTTGTTCGTTTTGTCTAGTTTCGTGTTCTTTTGTTGTTTTGTTTTGCTCGAGGACTAGCAAAAGCTAAGTGTGGGGAATTTGATAGGAGCATATTTAGGCAACTTAGTTGGCTTGTTCTTGTGCATTTATGTTGTTATTTCTTAGTTCTTTAAGTCTTTTAAGTTATTTTCGTATGTTTTCAGGTCCTAAGGGCTAAAGGAGCAAAGAAGTGCATTTTGGAGCCTTTTGGAGCACTTTTGGGCTAAGGATGGATAGCTTATGCTTGGAGCCAAAGTGTTGGACGAAATTGAAGGCCTTGTATGCACTTTAGGACATAAAACAAAGGGCCTAGCCCATTCTAACACCATTGCCGTGCATTCCCCTTCCACTCCTTCCAATTACAGCTTTCCCACTTCATCGTTCAACCACATGCTCTCCCATTCATTCACCCTTTAATCATTCACTCCCTAGCTGTTTTTCCATTCATTCCCTTCATTATTTCAACCACATGCACTTTTAATCATATTCCCTAGCTGTTTTTCCATTCATTCCCTTCATTATTTCAGCCACATGCACTCTTAATCATAGAGCCACATGCACTCTTAATCATTCAGCCACATTCTCTCCCATTCTCTCCCTATAAAACCGTGCATCCCATCACCTATAGAGAAGAATCCTTGGTGCCGTGCATTCCCCTTCCATTTTCCAGCATTTCCCCCATCTTGGCAGCAGCACTCCAACCATTCATCACTCCATTCCACACATCCACATACCTTTCCACCACCTTCCAACCATCAAACACTCATCCACACCCAACCTACACCCCTTGCCGTGCCTCTACACCCCCCAAAACCCATTCTACATCATCAAAACAGCCCAGAAACCATCACTATCCAATCTGCCGCAAGCAAGGGAAAGGAGACAGTTTCACACAATTGTTTGGCTCTTCATTCTGAGTTGTTGAACAATTATAGGTGTATTCTATCTTATATTTCAATGTCTAATTCATGTAATCTTTGTTTTTCCTTGAGAATGATTGGCTAAATTCGTTTTGGCTAAGGGTGTATTCGAAACCATGATTATATATGTGAAATAAGTTGATTACTTCCAGTTATCGTTGCATAAGTCGTGAATACAATTTGCTTAACCATTTGATTTAGAACTTATTCTTGTATGTTGATTGAGAGTGCACGCTTAATTTGCATGCTTGAATTTGGTGCTAGGATATAAGTTTGTTTCACCTAATCGTTATGAATTTATATTCACAAGTAGTGAAGGTCGCTAGTCACGATCATGTTAAGTAGATTCCTGGCAAGAGTTTCATGCTTTTCATAGTTACAAATGCCTTGTCAATGCTTATGATTTCCAAAGATCGTAATGTTTCTAACTTGTATCTTTATCATGCTGTTCATATAGAGAACTTGTTAGGAATAATTTGTTTGCGATGCATATTCATCCAATTCAATGTTTCTAGGGAAATCTGAAGGTTAATTTAAGCGGACCTAATTAACTTGGAGTGTCGAGGTTCATAACTTATTGAATTGATAACTGGAAGTTGATTTACGTTGCATATATTTCATGTAAGGAGAAGAACCCCTTAGCTATTCCATCATCCATTGGTCTATCACAATTTGTCTTACAATCTGTTTTCTTTACAATATGTCCATTTAATTTAATTTCGTCCAAACACAATCCCCCCATATTTTGTTAAGTCTTAGTCATTACAATCTATCTTATTTTGTGTTTTTAAGTATTTGGAGTCTTGTGGACTTGTTTTGAGTTTTTGTTAAGTGAGTTAAGTGTTTTAAAGGTTAGTTTTATTTATTGGAATCAGTTTAAAGTGTTTAGCACCCCTAGTTAATCTCCGGTCAGAACGATCCCTACTTACATCATTACTACAATTGTCACAAATAGGGTTTAATTTGTGTGTCACATTCGTAACGCATCAAGAACTTATTCTTGTATGTTTATTAAGGGTGCACACTTAGTTTGCATGCTAGAATATAAGGGAATTTCACCTAATCGTTATGAACTTATATTTGTAAGTAGTAAAAGTCACTAGTTATGATTGAGTTAAGTAAATTCTTGGCAGGAGTATGATGCTTTTCATAGTTAGGGAACTTGAGAAGAATAATTTGGTTGCGTCGCTGAGTTCAATCAATGAACTTAGGAAAATCTGAGAGTTAATTAGTGATGTTCACAGTTAATTTGGGGCATTGTCATTCATGGTTTATAGGAAGAATAACTAGAAATTTATTTGTATGCCTATGTTTCATGTGGGGAGAAGAATCTTTTAGTTATCCTCTCATCCATATTTCATTCACAACTTAATTTACCTGCTGCCCTTTACTTTTATTTTAAATAAATTTGTCCAAAATCCCCCCAGTCATTGTTTTGATGTTAGTTTAACTTAGCTTTTAGTTTTATTAGTTTAATTTGTGTGTTAGTTTTTACCACATCAAATTTTGGCGTCATTGCCGGGGATTAGTAAAATTGCTAATCACTCTATGTTTTTCAATTTTTTTTTTCTTGATATTTTATTTAGTTTTATTTCTTTGATTTCAGGTACTAGAAAGGCAAGGCATGGAAATTGCTAATCATCGAGCTCAAATGGCGAATCTTACTTCTCTTATGTCATAGTATATCAAAAGGTTCACAATGCAAAGTGTGGCTACATTTGATATGTCCTATAGGCAAGGATATCAAACTAATCAACATCCTCAATTAATTGAGAATGGAGGTTAGGATAGTGTCAATGCTTGGGGTTATCAAGGCCATAATTAATCAAGGGATGACTTGTTTTCCAACACTTACAATCAAGGTGGGAGAGATCATTCAAATTTTATGTGGAGGGAACCTCTACAAGTTCAACAAGAAGGATATTGGCAGCTATATGAAGAGTTCTATTCAAGACTCATGCAGCCACCACAATCTCCCCCACAACAATTCCAACCAAATTCAATTATGCCAATGGATCATGTTAAAATTCTTCAAACACTAAATATTTCTTGAGCTTCATTGACTCATGACCTAGAAAACCAAGCTAAAGAGATGGTCGAATTGAAAAATCAACCAATTCTAGTAAGGTTGTTCCGAATTCAATTCTTTCTAACCCTATTCTACCAAATGTACCTTTTCCTCGCAGGTTTATGCACTCTAAGAAAGAAGAGAGAGGGAAAGACATCTTCGAAACCTTTCCAAAGGTGCAAGTTAATATCCTGATTCTTGGTACAATAAATCAAGTTCCAGAATGTGCTGAATTTTTTAAACAGCTTTGTACAACAAGATGGATTCAAGAAAAAGAAGTGGCTAGGGAATATCTAGAATTCATCAAAGAGGATGTACTTGAGACAACCATCCCTAAAGAAGTTGGATTTTATAACACAAGACAGTCACTGCTCTCACCCCAAATATGGACGAGAACAACATTCCTGAAACTTTTAAAGTAGTGTTTGTCCTAGAGTTCTTATCGCAACACATAGGTGGGCCACCTCCTTAAATTTCAATTTCCTTTTCTACTAACATGTTGATTTCAATGATTCAGGCACCCACTCTAGCATTTAAACCATTACCATATTCATAGATCAACTCCATGCTGCAGGCCATAGTAAAGCTTAAATGAAGGTATCGTCCAGCTATAAGACGTTAAAGCAAGCGCTTCTTGGGAGGCAATCCATGTGTTCAAATAAAGAGACAATGGAATTTTCGGCTCCTACAACCAGATTTGATCTCTTTTACCCTTTTCCTTATTGTTTTTACCTTGCCATGATTGTCTTGTTTGCTAGTTATCTTTTATTTCTTGTTTAAGTTTATTTTTGAAACATTGAGGACAATGTTTGGTTTAAGTGTGGGGGGGGAGGGGGGTAAACAGATTGCTTTTCATGACTTATCTTCGAATTTCACCACCTTTCACTACTAATGTTGTTATTCATTGTTTTAAAGTAAAGTGTTTATTGTTTGTCATAAAATCAAAATTTGAAAAAATAATCGAAAAAGTTCGAGAAAAAAACAAAAAGAGTCATTTTTGTTGCTTATTTGTGTCTTAGGGTACCTTCCAACACAATGATGAGGATTTGGTTTTTAATTGCATGACTATTAAAGAAAGTTACAAACATGGGTGGAAGTTTGATATGCTCTTTGGTTAATACTTAGTTGTAGTTGTCATCTACAAATTCACATGTAATCACAAAGAAAAAAAAATCAATTTTTGTAACATGCTTGAAGGAGGAAACTCAAACTAACACCACAACCATGTGAGACTTAAGCCTATTCTTTGTTTGGAGAGTTATTAATCTGTGATATTCTTGCTTTCTAAAGTCGCTGCATGATCTCATTATTTCTTTGCTTGGTTGCTACTTAGAATGCTTTTTCATCATTTTAGATCCAAATACTAGAACTCATGCCTGTTTTATTCAAAGCATAAAATTGATTGCATAACAAATAACAAGATGAAGTTGTTTAGTTACCATCAGAGCCAAAAAGCCTTATCCCTTGCATATGTATTGTAGGTTTAACCCCTTTGAGCCTTATTTAGCCTATTTTCTTTGTTAGCTTACATTATCCCTACCTAGCCTAGTATAGGAATATCCATACCCTTGTTCTTAAAGAATAGTGGAGCATGACTTGTTGGGAATTCCTCTTGATCTACAATATGTAGAAAAACAAGTGTGGGGGAAGAATTTGTTCTTTTGAATCTGGTGCAGTAGTGCTTATGTTTTATGTTTCAAAAAGAAAAAAAGAAAAAAAAAAAAAAAAAAAGAGAAGAAAAACGTTGAAAAAAGGTTTGAAAAGAAGTGAGAATGAGTTCATAAGTGTTGGTTGTTGAAGAAGGGTCCAAAAATGTGAATCTGACCCTAAAGTTGTACGAATCTCCCCTTTGTGTTTATAGTTGGCTGCTGCAATCAAAAGTTGAATTCTATGTGTTGATTTCATTACTTTTCTTACTATCACTTTAAGAACCTTTGTTTATCCTTAACCTTTCTTTGTTAGCCAATACTTTAGCCCCATTACAACCCTTACACATTTATCTTGATTGTTATGTGATTCAATATGTGGAGTTTGAAATTGATACAAGCATATGGAATCCATGGTTCTCACTTCTAAGTAGTGGCATTCCGTTCATGAGATCATATACATATTTGTATTAATTATTGCAGAAAGTGTCTTCTTTGTTATAACATATGTGAGTGCTAGTCTACATGTTTACATCAATCTTCTCACATATACTTAGTCTAGGGAGTGTAGTTAGAAAATCTATGGGAAAATAGAGAGTATATTACGTGAGGAATTGAGTGAATTCTCTAAGGCATGTTACTAGTTTCAAATGTTGTTTTAATTGATTAAATGCGAGCTAGTGACTGGTTACTGCAATTAAGTATAAGCTCAAGAGTAAGGATGGCTAAAATCTATGTGAGTAGTGATTTTTAACATGTCATATTTCATTGGAAATCCCTGAGGCAATTGTTGGAAGGTTTAGGTCTTGTTTTGTTTTCTTTGTTTTGCTCAGGGACTAGCAAAAGTTAAGTGTGGGGGAATTTGATAGGAGCATATTTATGCGACTTTGTTTTTTTTATTTTTTTACATTTATTTAGTTATTTTCCTTTTATTTTGGCAATTTAAGTTATTTTCATATTATTGTAGGTCCAGTTGGTAAAGATTACAATAAATGGCAATTTGTAGCAGTTTTGGACTTGGATTGGATAGCATGCGTGGATCGCATATGGGGTGGACGTTTTTGGTGTTTAAAAGGTATTAGACATGTGCTAAAATCTGGAGAAATTAAAGTTGAGGCTTGGAAGGAAAGGAATTACACAAGAAAGAGGAATCCTAGTTGGAGAGAAACATTATCTTATCCTATCTTATCCAACATTATCTTATCTTATCTTCAGCTGCAAGGAGGAATCCTAATCACATTCCAACACTTTCTACCTAATTTTTAGAGTCCTAAAATAATTCAAAATGCCTAATCCATTTCCTCCTTGGATTCAGCCATTCCCCCTATATATGTGAAATTCCTGCAACTATTTAGGGTGTGCCATGCCTACCATTCATCCATTGAAGTTGTTGGAATTTTCAGAGTTCTTTGTATCTTTGTTTTAAGTTTCAATGTTTATTTTAGATTTTTTTTAATTATGATGAACATGTGTAACTAAGTTTCTTTTTAGCTAGAGGTGAATTTGAAGCCATGATCATATGTTTTATATAAATTGATTACATCCAGTTATTGTTTCGTAACATATGTATGTGATTTACATATCTGCATTATAGAGAACTTATTCTTGTATGTTTATTAAAGGTGCACACTTAGTTTGCATGCAGGGATTTGATGCTAGAATATAAGGGAATTTCACCTAATCATTATGAACTTATATTTGTAAGTAGTAAAAGTCACTAGTCATGATTGAGTAAAGTAAATTCTTCGCAAGAGTATCATGCTTTTCATAGTTATGAAAGCATTATCAATGCTTATGATTTTCACAAAACTTAATGATCCCTGAGATGTATCTCTATCATGCTTTTCATAATTAGGGAACTTGAGAAGAATAATTTGGTTGCGTCGCTGAGTCCAATTCAATCAACTTAGGAAAATCTAAGAGTTAATTAGTGATGTTCATAATTAATTTGGGGCATTATCATTCATGGTTTATAGGAAGAATAACTAGAAATGAATTTGTATGCATATGTTTCATGTGTGGAGAAGAATCCTTTAGCTATCCTTTCATCCATATTTCATTCACAACTTAATTTACTTGTTGCCCTTTACTTTTGTTTTCATTAAATTCATCCAAAATCCCCCCAGTCATTGTTTTGATGTTAGTTTAACTTAGTTTTCAGTTTTATAAGTTTAATTTGTGTGTTAGTTTCTACCACATCAAGTACTACCAACTGCTCATAGAGTATAAAGATGTATTTACTTGGACTTACAAAGAAATGCCCGACCTTGACCCTACCATTGCCATGCATCACCTTGCAGTCAAGCCCAGAACTCAACCGATAAAGCAAACTCAAAGGCGCTATCGATCCGAGCTCATCCCACAAATTGAGGCCAAGATTAACAAGCTGATCGAAGCAGGCTTCACTCAAAATGTGCAATATCCTAAATGGCTCTCCAACATTGTCATTTTCCTTAAGAAATCTGGACAAATACGTGTTTGTGTGGACTTCCGAGACCTCAACGATGCTTGCCCGAAGGATGACTTTCCCTTGCCAATCATCAAAATCATGGTGGACACAACCACTTGCCACGAGGCACTGTCATTCATGGATGGCTCCTCTAGATACAATCAAATTCGCATGGCTCTCGAAGACGAGGAATTAATAGTTTTCCGCACTCCAAAAGTTATCTACTGCTACAAGGTAATGCCCTTTGGTCTGAAGAACGCTGAAGCTACATATCAACGCGCAATGCAAAAAATCTTCAATGACATGCTACATAAAAATGTAGAATGTTACATAGACAATGTGGTTGTTAAGACTAAGAAGATATCTGATCACTTGAAGGATTTACGAATGGTGTTCGACAAACTACGGCACTACAGCCTCAAAATGAACCCGTTGAAGTGTGCATTTGGCGTTACTTTTGGTAAGTTCCTCGTCTTCATTGTCAAGCACCGTGGCATTGAAGTGGACTAATAAAAAATGAAGGCCATTCAAAGCATGCCCAAGCCAAGGAATCTGCACAAGCTGAAAAGTCTACAAGGATGACTAACTTTCATTAGGCGCTTCATCTCCAACCTTGCTGGACGGTGTCAACCCTTCAGTAGACTCATGAAGAAATATGCTCCATTTATATAAGATGATACTTGCCGCAAGGCCTTTGAAAGCATAAAAAGGTACTTGACAAGCCCACCTGTCTTAGAAGCTCCCATGCTTGGAAAGTCGCTCATCTTATACATTACTGCATAAGAAGATTCCATTAAAGCACTCTTAGCACAAGAAAATGACAACCAAAAAGGAAAAAGCACTCAACTACCTAAGTAGATCTTTCACTGGTGTCGTGCCCAACTATTCACCAATTGAGAAGATATGCCTTACCTTAGTCTTTGCCGTCCAAAAGCTTAGACACTACATGCATGCTTACACCATCCATTTGGTTGCTAAAGTTAACCTCGTTAAATACGTTATGTCCAAACCAGTTTTGACGGGGTGACTAGCTAAATGGGCATTACTTCTCAATCAATATAAGATCACCTACGTCCCAGCCAAAGCCATCAAGGGATAAGCCCTAGCAGACTTCCTTTCCGATTATCCAATACCAGCTGATTGGAAAATCTCAAACGACTTGCCTGACGAGGAGGTGTTCTACATCGACATCTTCTCGACATGGACAATGTTCTTCGACAGATCCACACGAGCAAACGGAGAAGGGGTAGGAGTATTATTCATGTCACCACAAAGACAAATATTACCCTATTCCTTCCAACTAAGCGAGCTATGCTCCAACAACGTTGCTGAGTACTAAGCGCTACTTATCAAACTCAAATGGCAATCGACATAGAAATCACAACACTAAAAGTGTATGGCGACTCCAAGCTCATAATCAATCAACTCTGGACTAAATATGAAGTGAGGAAAGATGATCTCGTCCCATACTTCCGACTAGCAACTTAACTGCTACGAAAGTTCGAGGTCGTGACACTAGAACATGTGCCAAGAAAAAAAATCAAATGGCAGATGCTCTCGCTAACTTAGCCTCAAGTATGGCGCTAGGAAAAGACGAAGTTGTAGACGTGCCAATTCGCCAAAGATGGGTGATCCGACTCGTCACTGAAATGCTATTGGATGATACAAATGTCATCTCAGTACTTCTAGTCGACACTGAAGAATGGAGATAACTGCTGGAGCATAGAAAGCTTCCAGACAATCCTAGACGCCACTCTGAAGTACATCAACGAGCACCTCGCTTCTTTTATTACAAATGAACACTCTATAAATGCTCTTTTGAAAAAGTACTTCTAAGAAGCCTAGGTGAGGAAGAAGCCAATCAAGCTGTGGAAGAAGCACATTTAGGCGTATGCGAAGCACATCAGTCTAGACCAAAGCTACACTTCCAGCTCAAAAGAATGAGCTATTACTGGCCAAGCATAGTGAAGGATTGCCTGGAGCACACCAAAAGGTGCCAAGCCTGCCAGTTCCACTCCAACTTCATACATCAATCGCCTGAGCCATTACACCCTACGGTTGCTTCATGGCCATTTGATGCATGGGGATTGGACGTTATGGTACCAATCGCACCAAAATCATGTACCGGATAGGCCTACATCCTAGTAGCAATGAATTACTTCTCCAAGTGGGCTGAAGTCGTACCCCTAAAGGAAGTCAAGAAGGAAATCGTTGCCCGTTTCATCAAGGAGCATATCATTTATCGATATGGTGTGCCTCGCTACATCATCACTGACAACAGAAAACAGTTCTTCAACCGACGCATGGACAAGCTCTGTGAGAAATACAAATTCAAGCAACACAAGTCTTCCATATATCATGCTCTGGCCAACAGTTTTATAGAAGCATTCATCAAAATGATGTGCAACCTCCTGAAGAAGGTGATTAGCCATACAAAGAGAGATTGGCATGAAAAAATAAGTGAAGCAATTTGGGCATATACGATGACACATAGAACTTCTACCCAAGCTACGCCTTATTCTCTCGTATATGGCGTGGAAGCTATTCTGCCACTCGAAAGTTAAATCCCCTTACTAAGGATGGTTATATAAGAAGGCTTGACTAAAGAGGAAAACGCAAAGCTGCGACTTCAAGAGTTATAAGCACTCGACGAAAGGAGGCTCGAAGCTCAACAACACTTGGAATGCTACCAAACACGACTATCTAAGGCATTCAACAAGAAGGTCCACCTAAGGTCTTTCCAAACTGGAGATCTTGTCTTGACATTACGAAGGCCCATCATCATAACTCATAAAACAAAAAGCAAGTTCACATCAAAGTGGGATGGACCTTACGTAATACAAGATGTCTACACCAATAGCGCCTACTTAATCATGGCAGAAGATGGCTTAAAGATCAGCCCATCAACGACATGTTCTTAATGCACTATTACCCCTAAACCAAACAAACAATGCTCCTTACCTGCACGAGCCTAAACTTCACCTGACAACAATGCTCCTTGTTCGCACAAGCTTAAAAGGTGACCCATAAAGCTCCTCGCCTGCACGAGCCTAACTACACACAACACAATGCTCCTTGTTCGCACGAGCTTAAAAAGCGACACTCAAGATAACCATCAAGATCGCCAAGACCCATCACTCCCTTCCTCAACTGAGGGTATGTAGACAACTTGAAACTTCAAAAAAACTTCAAGTACAGTCAGATCATCAACAAAAAAAACACAAACACCTTGAAGAATAAAGAACAAATTCAAAAAGTGAATACTTTATTTCTTTAAAGGAAAAATTTGGCTACAAAGCCTTATTACAAAATGAGCAAAAACAAAGAACGCTTCAAGCAGAAAAATGGAAGACACTACTGAAGAGCTACGTCCCTAAAACTAGGACGACGTTCTTCAAGCAAGCCTTCCAAAGTCTTCAAAGTCTCTACATCAGTGGGAGACAATGTGATGCTAACTAATTAAGCACACAAATTAAAACCCTCTTTTGACAATTGTAGTAAAGATGCAAGTAGGGATCATTCTAGACCGGGGATTAGGAGGGATTACTAAATCACTTGGAAACTGACTCAAAAACGTAAAACAAACGTTAAAAACACTAAACTAGACTTAAAGACTGCAAAACACTTATAAACACAAACTAAGACACTTTCTAACTAAATTAAACACTAAAGTAAAGGGGGATTGAGGTTTTGACGAAATTAAACTAAATACACAGATTGTAATTTAAAGGCAGAATGTAAATATGAATGTGATGAAAATATGGATGAATGCTAGCTAGAAGGTTCTTCTCCACACATGTCACACTTGCATACAAGATGATTTTCAGTTGGTCTTTCTATGAATTATGAAACTCAACACCCCGGGTTAATTAGGTCCGCTTAAATTAACCGTCAAGTTTTCCTTAAGTTAATGAATTGGATGATTGCATGCGACAACCCAAAGCATTCCCCACAAGTTCCCTACATGAATTGCATAATAGAGATACAAGCAAGAATCATTAAGCATCATGAAAACTATAAGTGTTGACGAGGCATTCGTTACTATGATTGCATGAAACTTATGCCAAGAATTTATTTAACGCGATTGTTTATAAGCAACCTCCACTACTTGTGAATATAAGTTCATAACTATTAGGTGAAACTCACTTATATTCTAGCGTCATATTCATGCATGAAAATTAAGCGTGCACTCTCAATAAACATACACAAATAAGTTATCGATCAAGTAGTTAAACAAATTGAATTCACCATTCATGAAATTCCAACCAAACGTAATCAAATCATATTGCAAGCATAAACATGGTTTCGAATCACCCCCTAGCTAAATAGGGGTTTAGCCTCTCATGTTCACAACAAGAAAAATAAAATTGAATTTAAACATAAAGAACAAAGGATGGATTACACCTAGAACGCCCAACGAATCCACTTGAATTTCTGCACGTCTAAGTCCTCTTTCCTCTTCTCCTTGCTGCGGCAGTGAGGTTAAATGGATGATTTGGATGTTATTTTGGGTTGGGGATGGATCTAGGGAAGTGTGGTTGTGTAGGAAGGTGGTGGAGTGATGGAGGAAGGTTGGTATAATGGCTGGAAGGGTGGAGAAGGTTTGCGGCTGTTCAGTTTTTGGGTGGTGGGATGCGGCAGTTTTTTGTTTTGTGTGTGAATTTGTGATGGTTGGCTGCGGATTGGTGTGGTGGCAGCACGGCCAAGGGAAAAATGGAGATGTTGCACGGTTTTTGGGAATTAGGTTAGAATGGTGAAAAGTGCGGCTGCATTTAGAATTAGGGTGAATGGTGTCTTGGGAGTTTTTGCGGCTGTTGGCAGAATAAGTCAATGCATGCCGCTGGAATGAATTCGGAAGTGATGCTGCGGCTGTTTGGTGGATAATTAGGGTGCAAAATTGATGGGGGGGGCCACGGCTTAGAAGAATGGGATGGTGGCTTTTGGGGAGTGACGGCTTAGGTGGTAGAAATTAGGGTTAACTTTGATAAATAGGGGGGGGCCACGGCCTTGTAAGGCTAATGGGATTTTTGTGGCTGTTTTGTTTTATTATAAAAATGAAAATAAAATGGAAAGCTACGGATTAAAGGGGAGGATATGGAAAGGTGCGGCTAAGTATGTAAAACCTAGAGTTTTTAAATATGTTTGGTTCCTAGCTTATTTTTATTAACGAAAGTAAATTCAAAGGCTTCTAGAATTTAGGAAATAAAATCAGAAATTAAAGAGGGAAAGATTAAAGGGTGCGGCTAGGGTTAGGTTAGGAGAGGGAAATAGGGTTTAATTACATAACATTAGACAAAAATGCCCCCCCCTTGCACGGCAAGGAAAGGGAAGAAGGGTTAAGGCACGGCAAGGTTGTGTAATTGGGCTAGGGCCATGGTTTTATGTCCTAAAGTGCTTACAAGGCCTTCAAAGTAGCTAGAAAATACGGACGTTTAAGTTTAGGAAAGGTTACCAAAACGGGAACTTAGGGTTAACTTTCCTACTTCAAATAGGAAACCTTGTTTGAGTAGGATTCCTCGTTTTGGTAAGAATTCATCGTTGGAGTAGGAATTCGTCGTTTCTTCAAATCTTCAACTCATTCATTCCTCTTTCGCTCCAAAATACTCCAATTTGCATCTTCTTGCACACTTTGGCCTTATAATCTGAAAATACACAAAAGTAGCCTTAAACACTAAAATAGCTAAGCAAACACAACATAAATGCACGAGAACAAGCTAATTAAGTCGCATGAATATGCTCCTATCACAATGTGATATGGTAGAAACTAACACACAAATTAAACCATATAAATTATGCAATCGTAGTATGTATACGTAGGGATTGTTCTATTGCAAGGATTAGAAGGGATGCTAATCAACACAAACTAAACTTATAAATTGAAAACTAAGTTAAACTAACATTTGATAGGAGCATATTTATGCGACTTAGTTAGCTTGTTCTTGTGCATTTGTGTTGTTATTTCTTAGTTAATGTAGTATTTCAAGCCATTCTCGTATGTTTGTAGGTCCAAAGGGTTAAAGGTCTAAGAAAGTGCATTTTGGTACATTTTGGAGTAGTTTTGGGCACTAAATGGATAGCTTGTATATGGAGCAAGGTGGATGGACGAATTTGGAGTCAAAAGAGGCTAGGAACATGCTACAAATCAGAAAAGGAAAGTTCAAGACAAAGAAGATAAGGAAAGAGCAAGAAATATGGAAACTTATCCTAACAACCTTATTTTATCCAAACCTTATCCTATCTTATCCTAAACTAATCTTGTTCCACCTTAATCCTAGCTGCAAGTGGACCTAAAAACATGATTTCTAGAAGCCTTATCTGACCCTAAAAGGGTGCCGCATCCTTCCCCCTTTTATCTCTTCTAGAAAACCCAAAATCAGCCACAAAACACCTAGTTTCTAGAAGGCCCAATTTTGGACTAATTTCCTAAACCTTTTTCCTTTTGGATTCTGATTTATTAGGCCTTATTCATTGTGGATTTGGGTTATATAAATCCTTTTCTAAAATTAATTGGGCCAAACCTTCTCCTTGGTGGATTTTAATTACTTGTGCCGAACCCTAGGGCCCTAATCCTTAAAATGTGCTAAGTTGTAACCCTAATCTAATTAAACCTAGGGTTGGCCGAACCTATGTATTCATATTTTCAGCCACAAATTCGAAGAACCCTTTATGCTATTCAGAAAACCCTTGCCGCAACCTTCCACCCTAATTCTCCATCATTCATTCAATCCCCACACCTCCATACACAATCTGCCACACCCTTTCACCCCAATCAGCCATCATTCATCATCCCAAGAAAGAATGCATCATTCATCACCTCCAAAACCACCAACCACACCTTGTGCCATAGCAAGGACGAAGGATGAAAGCCCTTAGACGTGCATGCCATTTGACTTAGAGTTGCTGGAACGTTTTAGGTGTAATCTTTCTTGTGTTTTCAATGTTTAAATTCAAGAATCTTTGTTGTGTGAGTATGAGGAACTAATCCCCTCTTAGCTAGGGGGAATTTCGAAACCATGGCTATATTTGCATTATGATTTGATTACTTCTAGTTGTGATTTCATGAATTGTGAATTCAATTTACTTCTCTATTTGAATTAAAACTTTTTTGTGTATGTGGGTTGAGAGTGCACACTTAATTTGCATGCATAAATCTGATGCTAGGACATAAGGGAGCTTCACCTAATCGTTGTGAACTTATATTCACAAGTAGTAAAGATTGTTAGTCACAATCATGTTAAGTAAATTCTTGGCATAAGTATCATGCGCTTTCATAGTTACGAACACCTCGTCAACACTTATGATTTTCATAGAAATTAATGATCTTTGATTGTTTCTCTATTATGCGCTTTCATGTAGAGACCTTTTGAGGAATAATTTGATTGCAATGCGCTAATTCCATTCAATTCAATGACTTAAGGAAAATCTGAGGGTTAATTTAAGCGTACCTAATTAACTTGGGGTGTTGAGGTTCATGGTTCATTGAAAAAGCAACTGGAGATTGTTTTGTATGCAAATATGTCATGTGTGGAGAAAGACCTCCTAGCTAGCCCATCATCCATCTATTTCCACCAAATTCGTGCAAATTTGCCTAGTTTTAATTCTTATTTTGTTTACTTTATTTTCGTCCAAAACCAAATTCCCCTTTATTTTAGAGTGTCTAACTAGTTAGAATCTATTTCAGATTGTGTTTTCAAGTGTTTTGAGTCAAGTTAAAACCAAAATTCGTCTAAAATAGTGTTTAGAGTCAAATCTGCCCAATTTGTGTTTTTAGGCCGTTTTGAGTGTTTTTAGCTTATTTTGAGTCTTGTGAACTTGTTTTGAGTCTTTTAAGTTTAGTTAAGTGTTTTAAAGGTTAGTTTTATCTATTTGAGTCCGTTTAGAGTGTTTAGCAATCCCTCATAATCCCCGGTTTAAGAACGATCCCTACTTACTTATATACTACAATTGTCAAAAGAGGGTTTAATTTGCGTGTTAAGTTAATTTTTGCATCAACATTAAAACAATGAGGGGGATTTTTGGACGAATTTTAACAAAAATAAAGTAAATTGCAGCAAACAAATTAAGTCTTGTACGAAATATAGGTGAAAGGCTAGCTAGAGGGTTGTTCTCCCCACATGAAACATATGCATACAAATCCATTTCCAGTTATTATTTCTATAAACCATGAATGACAATGCCCCAAATTAACTGTGAACAGCACTAATTAATTCTCAGATTTTCCTAAGTTCATTGAATTGGACTCAGCGACGCAACCAAATTATTCTTCTCAAGTTCCCTAACTATGAAAAGCATGATAGAGATACATCTCAAAGATCATTAAGTTCTGTGAAAATCATAAGCATTGACAAAGCATTCGTAACTATGAAAAGCATGATACTCCTGCCAAGAATTTACTTAACTCAATCATAACTAGTGATTTTTACTACTCACAAATATAAGTTCATAATGATTAGGTGAAATTCCCTTGTATTCTAGCATCACATCCCTGCATGCAAACTAAGTATGCATCCTTAATAAACATACAAGAATAAGTTTTCTATAAAACAAATAAGTAAATCACATTCATGTTTTATGAAACAATAACTGGATGTAATCAATTCATATAAAACATATGATCATGGCTTCGAATTCACCTCTAGCTAAAAGGAAATTTAGTTACGTATGTTCAACATAACTGAAAACAATCTAAAATAAACACTAAATAAGGATAGAAAGAACTCTGAAAGCTCCAATGGTTGAATGGTAGGTTATGGCACAATCTCCCCTTAATCAATGTAGGAACTTCATATATATAGGGGGAAATGACTAAATCCAAGGAGGAAAGGGTTTTGGCATTTTTGAGTTATTTTAGGACTCCTAGAATTAGATGGGAATTATTTAGAATGTGATAAGGATTCCTTTTTGTAACTAGAGATAAGATAAGATGAATCTGGATAAGATAAGGTAAGTTTGGATAAGGTTGGATAAGATTATGTATTTCCTTGTCTTCCAAGCTTCAGCTTTGATTCCTCCAGATCTTAGCACATGTTTAGCACATGTTAAACACCAAAAACGTCCAGCCCATATGCTCTCCACGCATGCTACCCAATCCAAGTCCAAAACTGCTCCAAATTGCTCCATTTGGACATTTATTGTCATCTTTACCAATTGGACCTACAATAATACAAAAATAACACAAATTACCAAAATAAATGGAAATTAACAAAGTAAATGCAACACAATAAGATAACAAAGTCGCATAAATATGCTCCTATCACAAGGTAGGCACTTCCATGGCCATACTTGTCCCTTGCTCTAGGCGTAAAATCTCCTCTTGATGATGAGAAAATATAGCTTCCTGCTTCGAGAGAACGCCTTGAAGTCGTGATGCTTCAGCCTCCAACTGCTCTTGCTCTCGTGCCAACACTTCTAGACGTGCCTAGACTGAAGTTAAAGAGGTATATGTAGCTTGATAACCTTCTGAAACAACTTGCTGAGAAGACCAAACTCGGCCAATTGATAAGTCTATTGCCGCAAGTTGTTGAGCTCTAATCTCTGGACTCAATTTCTTTAAGGAAATAGCATGCAAAGAAGAATACTCAGTTGAGGTAGCCATAAGTTCGACAATCTTGACTCTCAAGAACGAGGAATCAACGTTAAGATTGTCAATCATAGAAACAAGCTTCGACTAGTCCTCCTCGAGCAAAGCAAGGTCCTCTAATGGGCACTTGGAAATCCTCAACATCATCCTTTGCCGCAGCTTCGAGGCGAATACCATCCGTACACCGTTTCAAGCTCAAAACTTGAAGCAATCGTTCAATCGTTCGTCCGAGATCAAGTCATTGCAACCCTTGGATCAACAACCTACGCAATTACATCAAATTTGAAGATTGAATCAGAGGAAAATTGTAAACAAAAATTGTAACCTACAAATTCAAATCAATACAAATCTACTTTGTACACGTGTTCTCGTTTCATTCGTTACATAATTTTCATGTTTATAGAATTCATAACTAATTATTTCACATAAGAATATAAAGCAAAAAAAAGCAATAGTAATTTTTTTAGGGAACTTTAACGAATAGCTCCTAGTACTGTTTACTTTAACGAAAACCATATTTTTACACTAAACGGTCAATCCTGGTACTATTCACTTTACCCTTTATTTTGTCATTTTTGTTAAAACTCAAAGTTTTCAAGTCATTTTCATTAGTTTTCCCATTTTTTTAAACTAGCTACGCTAAGCGTCATATCTGAAACCCAAGTTAAAATAAAAAAAAATAACAATAAAGAAAAAGTGATAACCAAAAGAAATCTAACTGAGCCATAAGAGGTAATTACGGAGAAGAATCCAGATTTAATGATTCTATTCTAACAAGTTTGTTTGAATTAATTAATTTGGATTTTGAACATCTTTTAAACTAACTTTTGGAGTTAATTGCAATTTACTAAAATAAGGGAAGATTATTCTTGTGACATTTTGGCAAAGAGAATATTTCCTATCCATTGTATGGCACGTAAAGTGAAAATAGTGCATGTAAAGCTGTAATTAAGAAAAATATTACCTATACTTGTATATTCAATCTAAAATGTCATGTCTCCGCATACAGAACGAAAAAGTATAGCAATTCAAACGAAATGGAAGAAATGAAAACAGAATAGAGAGAGACATAAAGAAAAAGTCCTCTAAACAACGTTGGCAAGATCCAAAGAGAAATAGCGATACAACATTTGCTGTGTTACTTGGCCTCTTCTGCAGCAGCCACCTTCGCTTCCTTTGTTGTTTGATCAGCAGTTTCGGTCACGGCTTCTGCAACTTTTTCTGATGCTGCTGATGCATCTTCTATTGCTATGTCTGTTGGAGCATCATGGGTCTTTTCCTTGAGAGGCTTTTCGGCTTCAAGTTGCTTCTCTGGTTCTGTTGACTCCTCTTTCCCTTCTACATTCTGCTAAATTCCAGGCTAGAACATCAATAAATCTAGTACTCATAAATTTACTAGAAACGTAAGTTGGAGTAATTTATTTGCTAGCAATTTGTAAAGGTATAAAATTACACTGTTAGTTTACACTTGAGAGTCTACAAAGACGTGACTTGTTCATAACTGCATGCAATTGAAAATATCATGCCAAAAGAAATTTATTTGAATTAGTAATCAAAATTCTTCCAAAACCAACAATTCAGGAGGATTCAATTGAAACTTTAAAAGATTTTGATTGATTTATAAACTCTCATATACCCTCTTCCCCATAAAAATAAAATAAAATAAAAAATAACAAATACTGTAAGTTTGTAATATCGCGAAATTACTACAATTCAAAATCAGATGACGAAAATACATCTGATAAATAAATTCGAGGTGGAAATCATAACTAAAAGTTGCAGCTCCCTTGCACTCAAATGCAAAATGAGATGTCCAAACCCATTTTCAAACTCAGATATGATAAACCATGATACTACCATCTAACTAATCCTCTTATAGCACAATGCCTCTGGACTATCAAAATTCATAAAAAATAAAATAAATAAATATTATTGGCACTTCAAAAATCTCATTCTACACTTCTCATAATTGTATTTTTCTTTCTAAATATAGAAAGTTAGGAGTGTAGAATGAAAATTTAGAGTGTTAATAACAATTCCACAAAAAAAAAAAAAAAGGAAACAGGGTAATAACAAAGTCACTAGCAAAAGAGATTCGAAGGACGAACAAGCTTCTTGGTTGTTCATTAGCAATAATTAGGTGGGGTGTGATGAACCATCCTTAATTTCGTTTTTATTTTCTCTCCAAAGCTGTGAAATGATGAAAATATCCTTGTTCGGCTAATTAGAATCCTACATAAATATTTGAGCTCACTTTCATATTTCGTCTTTGTTTTTGTCATATTTAAGTAGTACTCGTCGACATGAAAGTCTACGCGTGAACTGAACTTAAATCAGACTTCTAACGATAATTTACACTTGTTTTCAGTTCAGGGGGACGGTAATCATCCCATTGACAACACTACTGTCTATCGATCAACTCCCTCTCTATCTCTCTCACACTTTTCTTCTTCCTTCTGCAACTCAGAGAAAAATGACATCATACTCGACGAATTGAACCTCCAAACCATCACCATCATGATCCACTCATCAAACCCAGCACGATTGCGCCTTTCGTTTCCCGAACTCAGCCAGAAATTAGAGAACTACGAACTCTATTCAAAACTTTTCCGCGACCTTTCCGTCGATTCAGATGGCGTCAGACCACGATCTTGGTCCTGATCGACTCATTGTCAAAGCAGGTAACTTCTAGACTTATTTCACATGAAGATCTACTTTAGTTTAGTGAGATTCAACTTTTTTTCTCATAGGTCCGTTTTCCGGTGACTTTTGTAGAGAAAGCCGATGACTTTTCCGACCCTTTCCATCGAGTTGGGCGAGTTGGAGGAAGACATTCTAATCACCATCATCCCTAGACTATGTTTCAAGCAACTTGAGCTCCGATCTACTTCGGGATCAAAGAATCCCACAACTTTTGATTCGGGCCGAAACTTACAGGCCACTTTTTGGACTTGCAATTAGGTACAAAATGTGTTCCTCTCCTTCCTAGCTTCATTTTGATATAATTATCATGCAAAATGGTTGAAAAATGAGCTCTTTCTAAATATGTGAATTTTTTCGGCAAAAAAATCAGAATCCGTCGGCGAAGTAGACAACGGCGCCAGAGCCCGAAGGAAAGAAGAGGACGATGAAATATCCTGTCACAGTGACGGAATATTCCCTAACACCGGCTGCATTTTCCGTTAACGACATGTATATGCTGCGATGAAATATTCCACTCCAGCGTGTGACGGCGCCAGCCAGCATGTGCTAGCGCGTGACGGCTCCCATCGGCTTTCGGCCAGCGTGTGGCGACGCGAGGTGGCTCTCGAGCTTTGTTTTTAACACTTTCAATCCCCGTTTTGAGCAAACGAAGAGAATTTTGAGTCTTTTTCTTAGTATTTACAAATTTTGGGTTGTTTAATAATTAGTATTGTGGTTTTCCATATAGAAGAGACTTAGCCTGAGGAGTTCACAGGCCAAGCAAGGTAAGGTGGCTACGACCTCACTACGTATTAGTGGCTACGACCTCACTATGTATGTATGTATGTATGTATTTCCATAACTACTTGGATAATGTGTTTTTTACATCATGTCTTGCTCTTACTTATGATTATGATTCGAGAATATGGAGATTTATGAAATTATGATGACATGATCATACATATTTTTATTTGCTCATCATGCATGCTTATACTGGTGCTTATAATACTCGTCCGAGCCAGGACCAGGTTCCCATGAATGTTCATATCACATCGGTACACTCACCTTAGATGTACAAGTTTTCATTAGGCAAGGAAACTAGGACTCATATGTGATACGCTTAGTGCCAACTTTAGGACTATGTAGTACTTGAGCGTAAATTATTACATGGTTTACATTGCCTGTTTCATGTAGCTACTTCTGCATGGACATGTATGTTTGCATATTTTGATGAGCACGTGATATTATTTTGTTGATATTGAAATGTGGTTTACCATACATTTGAATATTTGGATATTATGGTAATTGATGTTCATACTCTTATGCAGTATGCTATTTTGGAAATCATATGGGTTTTACATCAAGGGGTTAGTATTCTACGAAAAACAAAGGTTTTATTAAACCCTTGCTTTTGTTTACTTACACTTACTGTTTTACACCCTTTCAATTCCTATTTTTGCGAAGAGCGAGGGATTTTTGGTGGCTCTAGCATCTACTCCAGTTGATGTAGGAATTTTCAATCCTATAGTTGTGTAATATCATCCTAATCAGGATGAGAATATTCCTACTTTCACTGCATTATTTGTTGTGTTTTGACAATTGCATACTTCGTAATATATGTTTTAATTTACTCGTACTGTCCACATATCATTCCCATTTTATGACTTTGTCACCTTTTAGATGTCGGTCATCATGCCTTGAATTCGGTGTCCACTTGGATATCCAAGTCTAGGTGTGGCATGAAGAGACTCAAAGTGGCATGAAGAGACTCAAAGTCAATTGTGGTTGAATGAATGGAAGTGAGACATGAAGACTTTTGTGATTTGGATGATACAGGTAGTGTGGCTTAAGAGGAAATTGAAGATAAATACGACAAATTGGAGGGCAACTGATTGTGATAGTGGGACTGGTAAGTCAGTAAGGTAATATCATGAGATCGAAGGAAACGGAAACTCCAACAAAATCTTAAGGGTGGAGGCAAGATTTGTTATGACTTAATTTACCCTATAAATTCCTATATAATCCTTTATTTTTAAAAATCCTTTCAAATCAATGGTATTTTGAATACAACTGGACTTCTATAAATTCATTTCAAATCCTAGCTAAATACTTTGTACTTCAAGAAATTCCTTTAAAATTCTGATTGAGTATCCTAGGGGTCGATGCATATGTACTTGGGTGGTCTCGGAACTACCTAGAAGTCCAAAGAAGTGCATGGGAGGACCTTTGAGGACCATCCAAAAGTCTGGGCAGGTGGTGGTAGAGAGAAGATCACCATGACTGTGCAAATGTTGTGCAGCATAAGCTTTGACCGAGAAGAAATATCTAATTTCAAATGAAGAGGAACACAGAGAAGACCATTATAACTCTGTTGCTCTTGGACCTTGGTTGCAACGAAGAAGGACTTTAGCTTTCCATTTCTCACGTGACCAGCTCCCACTTTTTAAATTGTTGACCAATCAGATTGTGCCAACCAGCATTTTAATTAATAAAAGAATGGTGTATTACTTAACCAGTATATTTATCTCATATGTGTGGCATTGTTATTTTTATAAAACTTACTATAAATTCACAGGACCTCTAAAAAATATTTTGTCAAGTATTCGAACTCGTAATGACTTGAGCATCCATCTTATACTATAAAATTCACTAAAATACTAGGTGTTAGGCCTTAGGTCCTAGCTCGCCACCTAACTAGCTTTTATCATACCTTGATTAGGACTACTCAATATGAGAATTCTAGATTCGCGACTAAAATTCCCCAAGTTTTTAAACTACATCTTTAATAATTAACCTGGCAGGTTGTCTGTTCGCATGCACATTTTAACTTGCAAACAGAGAGAGAGAGAGAGAGAGAGAGAGAGAGAGAGAGAGAGAGAGAGAGAGAGATAGAGGTTTTAAGAAGCCAGGGCCTCTTGTTTACTCCATGCATGGTCCCATATAACTACGGAAAGACGAATTTTAAACAGCCAAAGAAATTAAATTGAATAAAACACAAAGAAAGAAACAAGTAGGAGGTTGCCGGCATGTAAACTTCCAAACTATATTTAATCAAATGTCGGGCAGCAAACCTTATAGTCATCGTTCAGTGAAAAATATCTCAGCGGCTGAGAATCTGATGGAAAAATATTATAATGCCGACAGCACATTAGACAAGCATAAAGACATGGCCAGCTTATAAAAGTTAAAGGTTAGTTTGACAACTATTTTTTTCTAAAGAAAAAACTGAAAGTAATTATTTAATGTTTTTAATAATAATACTAAAACAAATGTAATTATAAATACTAAAAAGTTCTCATATCATATGCGTTAAAACAAAGCAATTCCCAAACGGAATGAGCCCTGCAATGAAATTTTTATGATTGAGTTTTCCAGCATCTGGCATAGAGGTATATTCCTCTTAATTTCTTAAAACTATTTTTGTTCGACTCACTTATATCACGAGTTTGATATCAAATTATTATGGTTTGTTCATTATGTATTTTAATACAAATACACATTCCTTTGTAAATATATTATTGTTTAAAAAAATAAAAGAAAAAAAGCTAGTAACTTTGCACATTAACTTTTGCATTTGGACATTTTCACTTTAACAAGTGACACGTGTCATGTTTTATACAAAATAACATAAATGACCATTTACCACAGTGGTAGAAATGAGTTGAACTCTTACATGACATCATGAGTTTGAACCCTATCGGTGTGTAATTTAACAAAATCTAACGTTTGACAAACAATAAATTTAATACCTTCGATATTAAAATTTTTTATGTTTTCCTTCTTGAATTCCTACCAAAAAAACATTAAAGGTTTTTTTTTTTTTTTTGTGTGTGTAAAAATGAAATGTGGCATTTGAGAAAGTTAGAAGGCCCAAATGCAAAGGTTGATAGCACTCCCCAAGATGATAAAAGTTAAAAGGAAAAACATTTTGCAAGTGGTTTGTAACTTAATTAGTTAAGAGCATTTGTCCATGCACTCAAGGTCTCGTGTTTGAAACCTCATTTTTTAGTTTACATGAATTTAGGAGAAGAAGAAAAACACATGAATATTTTGATGACAAAAACTGTCATATCCCGGCCCGGGACGGATCACTTCCCAGGCCCGCTCCACCATCGTAGCACGATATTGTCCGCTTTGGGCCCCGACCATGCCCTCACGGTTTTGTTTCTGGGAACTCACATGAGAACTTCCCAATGGGTCACCCATCCTGGGAGTGCTCTCACGCACTACTCGCTTAACTTCGGAGTTCCCATGGAACCCAAAGCGAGTGAGCTCCCAAAAGGCCTCGTGCTACGTAGAGATGAGAATATACATATAAGGATCACTCCCCTGGGCGATGTGGGATGTCACAATCCACCCCCTTAGGGGCCCAACGTCCTCATCAGCACACCACAGCCAGGGTTAGGCTCTGATACCAAATTGTCACATCCTGGCCCGGGATGGATCACTTCCCGGGCCCACTCCACCACCGTAGCACGATATTAGGCCTAGGTAGGGATGGGAATATACATATAAGGATCACTCCCCTGGGCGATGTAGGATGTCATAATTCACCCTCCTTAGGGGCCCGACGTCCTCGTCGGCAAACCACAGCCAGAGTTAGGCTCTAATACCAAATTGTCACATCCCGGCCCGGGGGGGACCACATCCTGGGCCCAGCTTTACCGTAGCACGATATTGTCCGCTTTGGGCCCCGACCACGCCCTCACAGTTTTGTTTCTGGGAACTCACACAAGAACTTCCCAATAGGTCACCCATCCTAGGAGTGCTCTCGCGCGCTACTCGCTTAACTTCGGAGTTCCCATAGAACCCGAAGTTAATGAGCTCCCAAAAGGCCTCGTGCTAGGTAGGGATGAGAATATACATATAAGGATCACTCCCCTGGACGATGTGGGATGTCACAAAAACATTTCACTTACTTGTAAAATAGAATATCATTAGACGGTAAGTGGGGTAATGAGTGTCGTACTACTAGGTAATAACTCTACAATAACTCTATAAAAGTCAAATTATATAAATGGATTTAGAAAATGTTTGAAAGGTTATTTCATAATGAAGTTAAAAATAAAGGTGTCATTCGTAAGTTAGAGATATAAGAAGTCCAAAAAACATAAATAAAGATAAAGGAAAATTAATACATGTGTTAAATTTGATATTAAAAACGGGATTTTGCAAGAATTTCATACTAACAGCTAATGACTATAGCAACAAAAAGTTGTCACAAACATGATGACGGGGAGACACACGGCTACTATTACCAGATATAGTTCAACACACACACACACACACACACACACGAAGCCTTTAAGAGAATGAATTTTTATGTTTTTTTATAAAAATGAGGATTATTTGTGAAGTCCACACAACATAGAATTTTAACGATCTAAGCCATTTATTTTTTCAAGTTGCACCTCATAGATCATCCTTACAAAGTATTAGCCAAATCGGAAATATTTAAGTCATTTAATTGGGTTAAAAAAATTAACAAATATTTTGTTATATAAGAAACAATGAAATTTGATGTTGATAATTAAATAGGCAATGATTTTGAATTGAATTGAATTTTTGTAAGGATGATCTATGAATCGAGACTTACAAACTAGACGGTTCAAATCGTTGAAGTTCAATGTAAATTGGGCCCCACACTAGTTCCCATTTTTTGAAAAAAATGAAAATCCCTTTGCATAAAGGGCCTATATATATATATATATTCCCTTCACTGAGAGGAGAAGAATTAAAATAATATCATGTGATTTGTTGGCGTAAAAAAAAAAAAAAATGTAAGAATGTGATAAAATACGTATAATAATTTAATTACTAGGTACGTACCTTGAACAAAAGACTGAGAGAGCGACGTTTACTTCCTTGTCCATCATCATCAACGATCTCCTTGGCTTTATCATCACCACCACCCTGAGCCTCCTCAGGCTCAGGCTCAGGCTCATGAGTTATTTCTATCTTTTTCTCAGCTTCATCACTATCAGCAACTAACACCACCTCCTTCTCCTTTTCTTGATCATCAACCGCCGCTGCGGCTATCGCTTGATCTTCCTTGGCTACAGGCTCTGGAGCTGGCACTGGCGCCTCGCTCGCTACCACCGCTGCTGCTTGATCTTCCTTGGCCGCAGGCTCTGGAGCTGGCACTGGCGCCTCGCTCGCCGCCACCGCGGCTGCTTGATCTTCCTTGGCCGCAGGCTCTGGAGCTGGCACTGGCGCCTCGCTCGCCGCCTCCCCCTTTGACACCTTTGGCTTCGTTGCACACCCTCCCATCTCTCTTACTTAAGGATCGAGTCAAAAATCAAATAAAGGAAATATCAAGACTAGCTAGCAGCAAAAAATCAGAGGACAAGAAAAAGTGGCTATGGAGACAGATTGTTTATAGGGAAAGCTTAGAGAGCACCTGTTGTTCCAACATTTGTTCCAAGGCAAATAAAAAATTATGTCTACATATTTTATTCATTCGTTATCATTGAAAATATAGTTGTAAAATAAAAACTATAAATATTAGGATAATACTTGTGTTCCTCCCACAAGGGCATAAATGTATCTCTCCTTGTGAATAACGTACTTTTATCGTATAACTCAATAATGAAATTCTTCATATTTTTAATTTTCATTTGAAGATCATCTATAAAAAAGATTGTTCAAATCCAATTCATCATCCAAATATGTCATATAAATGAATGGTTCCTCGTGAATATATATGTTACTTGGTAATTACACTGACGGTTTGTTTTATACATTTGAATGACTAAACTATCTTCAATTCAAATTAAATTTTTGTAAAAGTAATTTTCAAATATAAATTAAAAAATTGAATGATTTCGATTAAATGGCCAATAAACATTATGTGAAATAAGTGAGATGTGCACATTCCCAATGAAAGAGCGCAAGAATTATACTAAATATTACTAATGTGAAATGGGGGTCACTGCAGGCTTTGTGAAATTAACATAATTATTATGGGGTGAACAGTGGTAATTACTATTGATTTGGAAGCTAATTAAAGGCAAATAGGAAGTTGAAAGGGGCCAGTTTGAAAGGGAAAGCTTAACCTGTGGCCTATGGGATCAAAGGAGTATTTTAGAGAAGGACGTGTATGATACGAATATATGTTGTACGTGTGTTAATTTTTTTTTCATACGTCATTATTAACGCAAGACACTATTATAGCGGTGTATTTATGCTGTGGTAAACGAAATTTTTTTCAGGTGTTTTTTACAAATGATGAGAAATTATATTTTTTAAGTTATTAACTCTTAATATATAATGACGCGTGGTATACCACCTTATATTTCCGTTTGAAAAATCTCTCATTATTTACGAGAAATTTTTCCCTGTTCCGGGAACTCCACGTCAAACATGACATGTGGAGTATCGAACCAATATGCATCTACAACATGGCTTTTTGTTTTTTCCCCACTCAAATTCGCTTTTTTATTGTTTTATTTTTTTATGTTGAAAAGTAGTTCATTCTTTATTATTTTATCAAAACTCTTTCTAAAAATTTTGAAACTCATCTTCTTCGTCTGCAACCTTCTTCACAGTCTGATTTGAACTTAATAACTCTACAACCTTCTTCACAATTGATTCCCAATCCCGTCGGTTGTGCACTCTCAAAATCCCCCAACATCGCCATTTTGAGAGTCTCCATCGCCAAATCAATGGCGAGATCTTGTCGTCCATAAAATACTCACCCTCCTCACCAGCCTAAAATCGATGGCACCGCATCGTCTTCATTTTGCTCGCCTGCTCTCTGTCAAGTCCTCGGTCGTGCTGTCCGCCATGTGCAACATCAACAAGGGCTTGAACCCAGCAAAGAAAAAGGGTTTAGTATGTTTAGGAGTTGGGTGAATCTACGAATCTACGAAGGAAGATGATGAAAGGGATGAATCTAGAAATCTACCAAAGAAGAAGATGAACCAACTAAAAAATTAATGGAGTTAAAACTTTTTTTTTTTTCCAACCGTTGAATTGTTTTGTTAATAGACTTCATCTCGAACAAAACAAAATAAAAAAAGCAGGAGATTAATAGAAAACAGATTTGCCACATGTCAGATGTTTATTGGTGGAACACCATATGTCTAATTTGCTGGGTACTCTGAAAATTTTCTCGTGGTATACAAGTGAGCGTTTTGGCCTTTTCTATCTCAAGTGAGGCAGAGTGCATGTGGAGGCTTCTGCGTTGGCTGTTATATATGGCGTGCGAGTACTCCTTCCCACGATGAACAGCTAGGCTGGCCAATGATGCATAATATTGAATTATTTAATAGTTATACTTATATGTTTGTTCTTGTTTGTCCATGCAGTGGATGCCCCCGGACTTCTGTGGTACCAAACGGAATAATGTTCCAGATTCACTGATCAATTCATTAGAAACTACATTTAAATTATTGTTTAGGAACTGTTATTAGCACTTCATAAATCTCATTCTACACTCCTCACAAGTGTATTTTTCTTTCTAAATATAGAAAGTTTGGAATGCAAAATGAGATTTGTAAAGTGCCAATAACAATTCTCATTATTTAAGTTTGGCTGATATGATTGATTATCTGATGGTACATAACATATTAGTTATTGGATGTATCAATGGATATTTTCTAGGCTCTAACGTTTTTTGCTATGGAAAAACACATTATTTTGTTTGAAAATTGATGTTATCTTGTCAAATTATTTGACATAGATATTTATGTTGCATAACTACTCAAATAATTGATTGTTGTCACAATGGGTAGTTTAAATTCACAATTCAAAGATATAATTGTTTAGCAATATACGTTGTGCAAGATAGCACTACTCCAGTTTATACGTGATAAATTGATTAAGAAACTATTAAGAGCATATTCTTTATGTTAAATATGTAACATATATGATGACATCAGCTAAATAGCACATACGATGACAACTAATAAATATGTAACTCCAAATGCATAAGAGCAATGAATCTTCTTATGTGACAACTAACACATAAAAAGGCTTTTTTAGTCAAATTAGAAATTGAGATTGACATAATTTCTCACTTTGGTCCCTGAAATTTGAATCAATAGAAGTGGTTACTAAGTTTGTCCACCATCAATCAATTTAGTCATTTTGTGAAAAATCTCCATAAAATAAGAATAAATGACAAAAATACTCTCGTTTTTTGTCAAAGGATTTTTGTCCGTTGTTTATTAAATTAAGGGTATTTTTGTTATTTTGGTCCTTATTTAACATAATTTTTCACGGAATGACCAAAATGATTGATGGTGGACAAACTCAATAACCACTTATATTGATTTCAAATCTCACGGAACAAAGTGAGGAGTTGTGCTTGTGGATGTAAATTTATGCCATCTTCTCCTTTGACGAAAATGCACCTGCAAAATAATTACACCTAAGATTATGGCCAAAAGCCTCACATGTCCACAATGAATGAAGGGGCTTTGGCCGAAGAATCTCCGATGTCAAAGTTAGAATTCTGAAAAGAATGTGTTTAGGAGTTTGTAGGTGGCAAATGGCTTAACATTTTAGTGGGATAATAAGGGCAAAATAATTACACCTAAGATTAAGGCCAAAAGCCTTACGCGTCCACAATGAATGGAAGGGCTTTGGCCGAAGAATCTTTGATGTCAAAGTTAGAATTCTGAAAAAAATGTGTTTAGGAGTTTGTAGGTAGCAAATGGCTTAACATTTTAGTGGGATAATAGGGGTATTTATAGGAGGGTGGCCGGCCCTATTAGTGGAGGAATGGCCGGCTATATATGGTGGTAATTGGAGAATAATTGCAAGATATTATGTGAAGTAATATCTTGCAATTAACATGACAATTATTCCTAAATTAAATAGGAAGTTTTGGGGAGTTAGCTTTTGAATAAAATCAATAAGGGATTGATGAGGAGTGATGAGAGGAATTTGAATAAATACCATGTTGATCACCTTTGACTCTTCCTTGATTGAGCTATTATTGCCCATTGCATGCGCGTGAGAATCCTAGTGTGCCTTGAGGGTAATTTTGTCCTTTTAACTCAAAAGTCCACATGTCACCTCCATAATTTTTTTAGCCCTACAAATGCCCCCACACTTGTTGGGCTACTCGTAGAAAAGAGTAGTAGGTGTAGAGATATTCCCTTGCTTTAGGAAACATAATATTGTTTCCTATTTTAATGTAGATTCCCACTTTGATTGGAAATTAGATCCTTCTAGGAAAGGGAAATAAATCACTTCCAAATTCTATTTAAGTCTACCTTAAGTAGATGATTAAATCAACTTTAGAAAGCAATTTATTCAACCTTACAAGAAAGAGAAAGCTAGAGGATATTTGTTCCCCATCCCCTAGCAATCTTATTCACTTGCCTATGCAAAGGACCATCTTTCTTCGCCTTCACACCGCACCAAGGTAAGAAAACTTTAATTCTTATCTTCTTAATTTTTTGGAGCCTCAGGGCTTGAAATTTGGCTCGACAAGGGTTGAGGATGTGTCAAAAAGTAGTTGGGAAGCCACAACATTGTTGTAACTGTCGGGCTATTGTTGTCGGCTTAGTACGGTGGCGGCTCGGCGCAGGCCGAGGATTGGCTATAATAGCGTGGGCTACAAAGGTGAGTTAGGGCTCGGCTTGGGTTAGCCGTTAGGGCGCTGACTTTGGGTCGCTGGGCTTCGGCTCGTGCGGAAGAAATGCAAAAGAAATAGGGAGGCACGGGGGCGCCAATCCCTTTCCTTTTGGATTGGGCCGCGAGGTCTATGGCCCGAGAGAATGGCAGGGACAAAGTTGTAGGGCTTGGCATGGCTATTTAGCCCTCTAGGAGAAATGTGGCATGCCCCTAAGAGAAGAGATAAAACGGATCAAGTCAGAGGCATTGGCTTGTCCGATCACTGTTAAGGTGCCTGCTGTGAATGAAGGTGGAAAGAATAGATCTTGCTCGCCTGCTCAAAAGATGTTGATTGAGAAAAAATTGAAAACGTCATTCGCTACTCGTAAGGGTCCGTCTACTGCCGAATGACTTGTGATTGACTTGACTTTTTCCAAGGGGAAGAAAGATGAGGAAACTAGATTTAAGCCTGTGATGCCTACTATGCTAAAAATGGCTAGTACAATTACTAATAGGATAGCTCAGAGTAAAGGTTCCGTTGTGCCCCCAATGTCGAAGTTTGTACCAAGACGTCCGTTGAGAGCTAAGTCTGGTTTACCTTTGATGAAGAGCGATAAGGTGGACTCTGATAAGAGCATATTTATGCGACTTAATTAGCTTGTTCTCGTGCATTTATGTTGTGTTTCTTTAGTTATTTTAGTGTTTAAAGTCACTTTTGTGTATTCTCAGATTATAAAGCCAAAGTGTGCAAGAAGATGCAAATTAGAGTCTTTTGGAGCAAAAGAGGAATGAATGAGTTGAAGACTTGAAGAACGATGGATTCCTACTTCAACGAGGATTCCTACTTCAACAAGGATTCCTACTTGAAGTAGGAAAGTTAACCCTAGGTTTCCCATTTTGGTAACCTTTCCTAATCTTAAACGTCCATATTTTCCAGCCACTTTGAAGGCCTTATATGCACTTTAGGACACAAACACAAAGGCCCTAGCCCACTTTCAAACCTTTGCCGTGGGTTTCCCCTCTTCCCTTCCCTTGCCGTGCAAGGGGGGCAATTTTGTCCTAGGTTATGCACTTAAAACACATGCTCTTGCCTAAACTAAACCCTAGCCGCACCTTGCAGCCACTTCCCTTTTAATTTCTGATTTAATTTCCTAATTCTAGAAGCCTTTGATTTAATTTTAATTAACCAAAATAAGCTGGGGTTTTATTTTCTGAAACCTTATATAATCTAAAGCCTAGCCGCACCCTAGGAGGCTCTTGATTCATTTTTTTTTCATCATTCAGCCACATTCTCTCCCTTTGCCACAGCCACCATTCAAACCTCCATACACCTTCCACAACCCTTGCCGCAACCCTTCACCTTCCTAAACCCATCTACAACCCAGAAAATCATTCAAACTCACCCTAAAACCCTATCTGCCACAACAAGAAGAAGAAGAAAGAGGAGCTTGAAACGTGCAGAAATTCAAAGTGGATTCGTTGGGCGTTCTAGGTGTAATCAATCTTTTGTTCTCTATGTTTAATTTCAATTTTGTTTCTCTTTCTGTGAACATGAGAGGCTAAATCCCTAGTTAGCTAGGGGGTGATTCAAAACCATGTTTATGCTTCCAATATAAATTGATTACCTTTGGTTGGAATTTCATGAGTTGTGGATTCAATTCGTTTAACTACTTGATTGATAACTTATTTGTGTATGTTTATTGAGAGTGCACGCTTAGTTTTCATGCATGAATATGATGCTAGAATATAAGTGAGTTTCGCCTAATAGTTACAATCTTATATTCACAAGTAGTGGAGGTCGCTTATAAACGATCGCGTGAAATGAATTCTTGGCACCAGTTTCATGCTCATCATAGTAACGAATGCCTCGTCAACACTTATAGTTTTCATGTTGCTTAATGATCTTTGATTGTATCTTTATTGTGCTTTTCACGTAAAGGACTTTTGGAGAATGTTTTGAATTGTGTATGCGCTGTCCCATCCAATTCATTAACTTAAGGAGAACTTGAAGGTTAATTTAAGCGAACCTAATTAACCTGGGGTGTTGAGTTTCATGATTCATCGAAAGACCAACTGAAAATCATCTTGTATGCAAGTGTGACATGTGTGGAGAAGAACCTTCTAGCTAGCATTCCATCCATATTTTCATCAAATTCGTATTTACATTCTGTCTTTATTACAATCTGTGCACTTTGTTTAATTTCGTCAAAAACTAAATCCCCCTTTACTTTAGTGTTCAATTTAGTTAGAAAGTGTCTTAGTTTGTGTTTCTAAGTGTTTTGATTCAATCTATCACCCAAATTCGTCCAAATTAGTGTAAGTGCTCAAAACTGCCCATATTGTGTTTTTAAGGCAGTTTTGAGTGTTTTGGTGCTGTTTTGAGTCTTTTGGTTTGTTTTAGTGTTTTAGTGTTTAGTTTTGCATTCTTTGAGTCTAGTTTAGTGTTTTAACCTTTGTTTTACGTTTTTGAGTCAGTTTTCAAGTGATTTAGCAATCCCTCCTAATCCCCGGTTTAGAACGATCCCTACTTATACATATACTACAATTGTCAAAAGAGGGTTTTAATTTGTGTGCTTATATATTTCGCATCAAATTTTTGGCACCGTTGCCGGGGATTAGCAACTTTGCTAATCCCTTGGATTGTTACTTTCTGTTTAGTTTAGTTTGTTAAAGTTTCTGACCTTGTTTTGTTTTTCTTGTTTTAGGTACTAGTGTATGACTTGGAGTTCTCAAACGATTCGTGAGCATATCTTCGACTTTGACAGCGATTTTGAGAGGACTTTGAGACGAAAGAGAAAGCAACATGAATCAAATCCACCAAGCCCGGAACCTGACCTTGAAGAACAAGTTCTAGAAGAGGAAGGAGAGGCCACGGCAAGGGTTTTTGAAGAACCACAAGGCATGGCCATGGACAACCGGACACTCAAGGAGCTTTCTGCTTCGGGATTGGATAATGTTGCACCTTTGTGTATCCAATATCCCCCACTTGCCCAAGGTAAGACCGAAGAGTTCGAGTTGAAGTCAAGTTTGCTCCACCACATTCCAAAATACCATGGGTTGTCCATGGAGGATCCGAACAAGCATCTGAAAGAATTCGAGGTGGTTTGTTCAAGCATGACTCCCGTCAACGTCGATGGAAGTATTTTGAAGATGAAGGCTTTTCCATTCTCTTTAATGGACAAAGCCAAAGATTGGTTGTATGAATTAGCTCCCGGAACCGTCACATCATGAGAGAGTATGAAGAGGGCATTTCTGGAGAAGTTTTTCCCAACTTCTCAAATCATCCTTTTACGTAAAAGGATAAGTGGAATTCAGCAAGAAGAAAGTGAGTCTTTTCCTACATATTATGAACGTTTTAAATCACTTGTTGCTTCTTGTCCACAACATCAAATGAAGGAGGAGTTACTTCTACAATACTTCTACGAGGGGCTCCTACCAATTGAACGTCAAATGCTCGATGCCTCGGAGGGTGGAGCATTGGTGGACAAGACACCCATGGCTGCCAAGGTCTTGATTGCTAATCGAGTGTTGAACGCTCAACAATACGAAGGAGTAGGCCAAAAAGGACCCCTACGGCAGCAAGTTCATGAGGTAAGTTCCACACCCGACATTCATTCACAATTAGCTAATCTTACTTCCATTATGTCTCAGATGGCTGAAGGGATGAGGATGCAAGGACCAATTGTATACGGAGTGTGTTCTATCCAAGGACATGCTTCTGAGAAGTGCCCACAACTCATTGAAAATGGTGGATGGGAAAGCGCAAATGCAATTGGATTTCAAGGCCAAAACCAACCAAGGAACGACCCATATTCTAACACATATAATCCAGGTTGGAGAGACCACCCAAACTTCAAATGGAGAGAGCCCCAACAACCACCACAACAAGGAGGCTTTAGACAACAACCCCTGGGTTTCTTCACTAAGCCATACGCACCCACACATGCTCCACAACAATCTGCCCCAAATGCTTCAGGTACATCCCTAGACAATGATACACTTCTTAAGTTACTAACTAATTTGTCTCAGGGGCAAGAAAATCAAGCTAAAGCCATGCAAAACTAAGACAAGAGGGTGGATCAATTGGAGAAACAAATTGGGCAGATTGCAGATTTTGTAGGGAAATTTCGTGACCAAGGACAACTTCCTAGTTCTACCATTCCAAACCCCAAGGGAGGCTTCGAAAGTGCAAAGGCGATACTCTTGAGAAGTGGAAAAGAAGTTGGGGTAGGTCCTACACCATCACCATCAGGTCCTAACGAGGATGAAAAACTGAGAATTGAGGAGGAGGAATCAAGCCAACCCACGGCAAAGGTGGAAACACCTTTGCCGCAAGCTTCTAGTGATCCAAAACTGTCCAATTTGTCCAAAAAGGGTAAGAATGTGTCAAATTCGGTTCCTACTAATGTTTTTCCTTTGAATGTGCCTTTTCCTAGTAGGTTCATGCAAACAAAGAAAGAAGAAGCTGAGAAGGACATCCTTGAGACATTTCGGAAAGTTCAAGTCAACATACCCCTTTTGGATGCAATCAAGCAAGTCCCGAGGTACGCCAAGTTTTTAAAGGAGCTTTGCACCACTAGCAAGAGGATGTCGACCAAAGAGGTGGTAAAGGTAGGTGAAAATGTCTCTGCCATCTTGCAACGCAAACTACCCCCCAAATGCAAAGATCCGGGTAGTTTTACCATTCCTTGTGTCATAGGTAACACTCGTTTTGAATTTGCCATGTGATAGGAGCATATTTAGGCGACTTACTTAGCTTGTTTTCGTGCATTTATATTGTTAATTCATAGTTGTTTTAGTAGTTTAAGCCATTTTCGTGTGTTTTTAGGTTCATATGGCTAAGGAAGCAAAAAGATGCATTTTGGAGCATTTTGGAACAAATTAGAGATTGGAATGGATATCATATGCTTGGAGCCAAGAGGATGGACGAAATTGAAGGATTCCTAATCCATTGCAGCCACATGCACATTCAATCATTCACACCAAAACCTTGCACATGCTTTCCCATTTCATTATTCATTCACTTTGCAGCCACCATTCACTCTTTAATCCACATGCATTCATCATCATTCACCACACCTTGCAGCCACATGCATTCCCCTTTTATATTTCCAACCCACATGCACTTCCCCCTTTAATCATTCAAACATGCACTCCCTTTAATCACATGCATAAATCAGCCACATGCATCTCCCATCACCATATCAGATTTCCATCATATTCACATGCATTCCATCCTTTAAAACATTGCACATGCACTCCCTTTAATTAATTAAGCCACATGCACTCCCATCCATTTCATCATTGCAGCCAACACATGCTTTCACATGCATTTTCAGATTGTCCCCTTGCACATGCAGCCACATATTCATTGCACATGCAATTCCAACCCACATGCATCCTTTAATCATTCAAACATGCAGCCACATTCCCTCCTAGCTGTCATGTTCCCCCCATTTCACCTATAAATAAGCATCCATTGCATTCATTCTCATTCACTCCTCCATTTCAGAAATTCATCCATTGTACATACCACAACACAAACCCTTCCATTTTCAGAATGTAGACCATCACAAACTGCCCTTGGTGCCGTGGCCTTGAGGCACCACTCCCTTACAATCCAAACACCATCCTTCCATCTTCACCACTCCCCAAACCATTCACACCATCAAACTATCCTTAGACCTTGTGCTACAACGAAGAGGAAGAGAAGAGTGCCTAAACGTTCATACAATTCAAGTTTGAGTTGTTGGAATGTTTAGGTGTGATAGGAGCATATTCATGCGACTTAAATGGCTTGTTCTCGTGCATTTACGTTATGTTTCTTTAGTTATTTTAGTCCTTTATGCTTCTTTTGTGTGTTTTCAGGTTCTAAGGGCAAAGTATGCAAAAGGATACCTTTTGGAGCCTTTTGGAGCAAATTAGAGATTGGAATGGATATCATATGCTTGGAGCCAAGAGGATGGACGAAATTGAAGGATTCCTCCTCCATTGCAGCCACATGCACATTCAATCATTCACACCAAAACCTTGCACATGCTTTCCCATTTCATTATTCATTCACCTTGCAGCCACTCCACATGCATTTCTAGCTTTTCCTTTGCATTCCCCCTTTAATCAACACATGCATCCACTCACCAAGAAATCATTCATTCCACATGCACCCAAAACACCACCAGAAATCATCATTGCCGTGGGTACCTATCCCATTTCAGATTGTCATTCCACTTCATTGCACATGCATCTTCATAATTCAACACATGCATTCATTATTTATTTACTTTGCATCCTTTAATTTAATCACATGCACATTCAAACAAACACAATCATTCCAGCCATACCTTGCATTTTCAGATTGTTCCTCCATCATTGCACCACAATGCAGCCACATGCACTTGTTCCTCTAACATTTCAGCCACTTGCACTCCCATTCTCTCCCAAAACCGTGCACATGCCTTCTCCTTGCATTTCCAGCCATTCCACATGCTATTTCAGCCACATGCACTCATAATCATTCAACCAACATGTGCACATGCAACCTAGCTGTCATGTTCCCCCCATTTCACCTATAAATACTCATTCATTCACACTCATTCATACACAATTCATTTCACAACAGAAATTGGTCCCTTGGGGCCGTGCCCTTCACAAGTCCATCCATTCCATTCATAAACACTCATCCATTGCAGAAATGTAGACCATAAAACTCCCTTGTGCCGTGCTCTCACTTACTCTTCCATACACATTTTCAGTTACAAACACCAAGCAACAAACCCATTGCATTGCCGTGAGTCCCACTTCATTTTCTGCATATTTTCTCTTCATTCTTCCATCTCCAACCACTCCCTACTCCATTCCACATACACCTAAAGCCCTTAAGCTCACCTTAGACCTTGTGCTACAACAACGAGGAAGAAAAGAGTGCTTAAACGTTCATACAATTCAAGTTTGAGTTGTTGGAATGTTTAGGTGTTTCTTTGATTTCAAAGTTTAAATTTAATTCTCTTTGTTTTGTACGTATGAGAAGGGAAGAGAAGAGTGCCTAAACGTTCATACAATTCACGTTTGAGTTGTTGGAATGTTTAGGTGTTTCTTTGATTTCAAAGTTATGAGGAACTAACCCCCCTTTAGCTAGGGGGTGATTCGAAACTATGTTTATATTTGCAATTTGAATTGATTACGTTTGGTTGGAATTTCATAAGTTGTGGATTCAATTCGTTTAACTGTTTGATTGATAACTTATTTATGTATGTTCATTGAGATTGCAAGCTTAATTTTCATGCATAAATATGACGCTAAAATATAAGTGAATTTCACCTAATCGCTATGAACTTATATTCACAAGTAGTGGAGGTTGCTTATAAACAATCGCGTTAAACGAATTCTTGGCATAAGTTTCATGCGTATTCCATAGTAACGATTGCCTCGTCGATGTTTATGATTTCCGTTGAACTTAATGATCTTTGTTGAATGTCTCTATCATGCGTATTCCATAGTTAGGGACTTTGATTAAGAATAATTTGGTTGTAATGCGTATTCCATTCAATCCAACGAATTTAGGGAAATCTGAAAGTTAATCTAAGCGGATCTAATTAACTTGGAGCATTGAGTTTCACAACTTATCGAAAGACCAACTGAGAATCAATTTTGTTTTGCAAGTGTAACATGTGTGGAGAAGAACCCCTTGGCTATTCCATCATCCATATTTTTATCACATTCATATTTACATTTTGCCTTTAATTATATTCTGTCTTTTTAATTTAATATCGTCCAACCACAATTCCCCCCCTATTTTGTTAAGTCTTAATCATTCGTATTTGTTTTATTTTTGTATCTTTAAGCTTTTGGAGTCATAAACAATTGCAAATTCGTCTAAATCAAGTTCTAGCTTCTATTTGAGTCAATTTGATTGTTTTAGACAATTTGAGTTTTTCAAAGCCTTTCTGAGTCATAGTAGTCTTGTTAAGAGTATTTTAATTTAGTTTTTATGTTTTTAAGTCAATTTAGAAGGTTTTAGCAAGCCCTCCTAATCCCCGGTCTAGAACGATCCCTCACTTATCCATTCTACTACAATTGTCAAACGAGGGTTTAATTTGAGTGTCAAGTAAAATCTCGCATCAAATTTTGGCGCCGTTGCCGGGGATTAGAAAATTTGCTAATCCCTTGGATTGTTTTATTTTCGTTTGTTTTTATTTTTCCAGATTCTTAATTTTGTTTTGTTTCTTGTTTTAGGTACTAGTTCATGACTCGGAGTTCTCATCCGATTCGTGAACATATCCTGGAGTGATTGGATTCTTCGTCCGGCTGCAAGACGTAAAAGAAAGCGCTACTTGGGAGGCAACCCAATGCACTGAAAAAAAAAAAAAAAATTTCATATATTAAAAAAAAAAAAATACTAAACATGGAGAAAGATGGTGCTTCACAAAGGTTGTTTACGTGAAGCCCCACTACGAGGCGTCGAAGCGGAAGGCATTGAAGCAGAAGGCATTGAAGCGGAAGGCATCGGAGCAGAAGGCATCGGAGCGGAAGGCATCGGAGCGGGAGGCATCGGAGCTAGAGCATTCCAGGCCTCAATACTTGGCCAAGCGCTGGATGAGCCAGGAAAAAGGTGCCTCTGGAGGAAAGACGAAAACCTTTGACGGTCACTGTGAATCCGACCTTCAGACTCTTGCAGCTCATCAAGCTTCCTCTTCATGCCCGACGAATAGTTATTTGCAAGCACATGTAAACTTCTATTCTCATACTTCAGCTGCTGGATCTCTTGCTTAAGACTCTCCACCTCTGCCATCAATGATTCCACCTGACGGGAGCGGGCAAGCAGGCGTTGGCCCATGTTGGACACAGAACTCGCACACTGAACACTAAGTGCGAGCGACTCTTGAACGGCCAACTCATCGGACTGTCCTGACAGCAGCCTACTATCTTTCGGAGTGAGGAGGTTCCTAGCTACTATTGTAGCTGTTGTGGCGCCCTGCATCACGGAGTCTTCACCTGTGAGAGGACCGTTAGAAGAAAAGAAAGAAGGGCGCCATACGTTACCTTGACGCGGCGCGCCCGCATCACTGCTAAGGCTCAATTCCAAGCTAAGGTTCGATGAGTTTGCCATTTTTCAAAAGTGTTCAAGGGGTGGATGGAGTTAATTCTCAAAGGGCCGGAGTCGATTTTTCAAGAATGGGATTTCTTCAGAGTGTATTTGTTGGGGTGATCGATAGCTCCATAAAAAGCCATGGCGACGCGTCCACCGATTCAGAGATCCGGATTTTCCTCCGCAAATTTCGACGACGCATTCGCGGCTTTTCAGAAAACGCGTTCAGCTTTGTCAAAAGATATCTGACAAAGCTGATAACACGTGGAGGCCATCATCTCAATTACACGTCTTTAGCCGACAAGCACAAAGTTCGGCGACGCTTTCTCTGCTTTTCAGAAGACGCGTGCAGCTTTGTCAAAAGGAGCCGCATCTGCACTACCACGTGTCGTTCAGAAAGCGAAGGGGCGTCGTTCAGAAATCGAAGGGGCGCCTGCTCAGAAATCGAAGAGGCGTGTTCAGAAATCGAAGAGGCGTGTTCAGAGATCGAAGAGGCGCCACTATTTCAAAAAGCCAGATTTGCGGGATCAAAACGTTTGTCGACAAAGGTAAAAAATACCACCACTTGATATTATCTCTATATATGTCGACCTTCGTCTTTTATGGCAGGGCAAACCTGAAGAAAAATGCCCAACTCTCCCTCACCTCTGAGGGCGTACTCCCAGCAAAGCCTTTCGAAAGACTCAATTCTTTCTTCTTCCCCAAAGATGATACCAGATGCCTGGAGTACATATGACCCAGGAGGAAACAGCACAACAAATACATGTGCTGATTCATTCACCGCTTCTTCAAAAGCAAAGGTATCTCATATCATCAAGGTCAAAAGCAAAAGTATCTCATATCATGCTCTTTCCCTGTCTTTTTCTTTGTCCTTGTTCTTACTCGCATGGCAAAGTAAAACAAGCAATCAGCCGGCACTTGGAGTCAGTCTTCCGTTCTGGAGCCAACTGCCTGGAATCTATTCCTGATTGCTTACCTAGCGTTGCTCTCGAGTAGTCATCTTCAACGATTGATACACTTCCGGAGAAGGGACCACTTCTGCAAAGGGGAGCGAGTAAGGCAAGTGAAAATGATACATTGAAGCATGTGGAGACAAACATAGGCTGAGTTATCCTCCAACCCTTTTCAATACGAATTGGAAAGATTGAACAAAGAAACAGACCAAAGGGGTAAGCTCAGACCTTCGGGGGAGACCAAATGAACCATCATGCTGCCCAGTTCAAGAAGTAGCACAAAGGAAAATCAACGATGGGCGGAAACCAGTTCAAGAGTAAGCCTGTGGAATCACAAAGATCAAAGCCTCAATGCAATTACCAAGGAGAAGATGGAATTTACACTCTATAACCAGATTTGCGTCTCTAAACTCTTCTCTTTGTTAATTACATTATGCCATGTTTAGTATGTTTAAGTGCTTTTTGTGTATTTACTTATGCTTTGTGTGAATCTATGCTTAAAACATTGAGGACAATGTTTGATTTAAGTGTGGGGGGGTAACTAAGTATATTTGATGCAAATTCGTTGGATTTTATCACCTATCACTTCACATGTTGTTTCTCACTGTTTTAAAACTATTTTAGTGTGTGTTGTTTTATAACTCCGAAAAGCACATAAAAATTTGAAAAATTGTTTTGAATAGCCTAAAAAGAGTGTTTTGAGTCGTTTTTTTTGTGAGTTTGTGTCTTAGGATACCTTCCAACACAATGTTAAGGATTTGGTTTATAATTGCATGACGGTTAGAAAGAGTTATAAACATAGAGAAAAGTTTGATTTACTCTTGGTATATGCTTGGTTATGGTTATAATGTATGACTTCACATGCAATCATAAAAGAAAAAAAAATTAGTTATGTAACATGCTTGAAGGAAGGAACTCAAACAAATGCTACAACCCTGAGAGACTTGAGCCTATAACGTTCTTTGGAGAGTATAATCTGTGATTTCTTGTTTTCTAAAATCGTTGCATGATCTCATTATTCTTTGCTTGGTTACTACTTAGAAGGCGTTTCATCATATAGTTCCAAATGCTAGAACTCATGCCCATTTCATTCAAAGCATGTTATTGATTTGCATAACATATATCAAGATGAAGTTGTGTAGTTGCCACCATAGCCAAATAGCCTCGCTTCCCATATTTCGTATATGTTGTAAGTTTTACCCCCGTTGAGCCATGTTAACCCATGTTCTTTGTTAACCCACTTTATCTTCACCTAACCTAGAATATGACCGTCCTTACCCTTGTTCTTAAAAGATAGTGAGCATGACTTAATTGAATTCCTTTTGAGTTACATTATGAAAGAAAATAAGTGTGGGGGAGAGAATGTTTAAGTGTTTTTGTTTTGAGATTCAAAAAAAAAAAAAAAAAAAAAAAAAAAAAAAAAAAAAGAGAAAAGAATAAGTGATTGAAGAAAGGTTCCAAAACACCAATTCTGGGCGTAAATTGTCTAAATTCTCCCTTTTTGTTCAAAAGTTGAGTTTTCATTCAAAAGTGAATTCTAAGTTGATTCAAATGCTTGCTCACTATTTCTTTAAGAACCTTTGTTTTCCATATCCCTTCTTTGTTATCCACATACCCCAAGCCCCGTTACAACCCTTGACTTCTATCTTGAGTGTTGTGTATTTCAATTTGTGGAGTTTGAACTTGGTATGAGCTTATGGTGTCACTGGTTCTCGCGTCTAAGTAGTAGCATTCCATTCATGAGATCATATGTAAACTTGATTATTAACTCCAGAATTTGCGTTCTTTGTGATACATATATGTGAGTGTCGTTTTCATGTTTACATCAATCTTCTCACATATGACTAGATTAGGGTGTGTAGTTAGAAAATCTGAGTAAAAATTGAGTGCATATCTTGAAAGAAATTGAGCAAATTCTCTAAGGCATGTTACTACATTCAAAACATGGTTTTAAATGCTTAATTGTGAACTAGTATATGGTGACTATGATTAAGAATGTACTTAAGTGTGAAGATGACTAAAATCTGTGAGAATGATGATTTTTAACATGTCATGTGCATTGGAAATCCCTAAGACGGTTGTTGGAAGGTTTAGGTTGTGTTTTACGTGTTTAGTGTCGTTTTGTTTATTCGTTTTTATTCTGTTTTGCTCGAGGACTAGCAAAAGCTAAGTGTGGGGGTATTTGATAGGAGCATATTCATGCGACTTAAATGGCTTGTTCTCGTGCATTTACGTTATGTTTCTCTCGTTATTTTAGTCCTTTATGCTTCTTTTGTGTGTTTTCAGGTTCTAAGGGCCTAGGGAGCAAGTAAGTGCATTTTGAGGCCATTTGGAGCATTTTTGGGCATGGATTGGATAGCTTATCCATGGAGCCAAGAGGATGGACGAATTTGAAGGCCTTGTATGCACTTGAAGACACAAAACAATGGCCCTAACCCAATCACATAACACATTATGCCATACAAACCAACCTATTTTAGGCCCATTCTATGTACTTAAACCCTAGCCCTTTAAACTAGTTCATTTATCACTTATCAAACCATTCACTTATCACTCACCACATATCATTCACTTATCACTTAACATATCATTCATTTATTTCACTTCCATACTCCTCTTAATTCCACATGCATTCTCACACATGCACATCATTCACTCACATTTCCACCATTCATTCTTTATTCCTTTCCAAACATCTCACATGCATTTCCACCTTCCTACTTCATCATTTCACCACATTCTCCCTCTTTAACTCACATGCATTCATCATAATTCACAACACAAAACAACTTCATTGCCGTGGGTTCCCATTTCCTTTCCAAACATCTCACATGCATTTCTTCATTATTTCCTAACCCTACATGCATTATTTATTGCATCTTCACATGCATTCACACACACTTTACACATTCAAACCGTGAGCTCCCATTCCTATATGCCATTTTCAGATTTCCACCCACTAACCTAGTCATCAACACATGCACTTCCACCTTTCATCCACAATGATTCATGATTCATTCACTTTGCATCCTTTAAATCAATCACATACTTTTCCATCATTAATTAGCCACTTGCATCTTAAACAAACAAGCCATATGTTCCCTCCACTACTCCTATAAATACCCTTGCATTCATTCATTCAAGAACATCTCATATCTCATTCACACACAACACCCCTCAAACACTTCCATTCTTTCCCTAACCGTGAGTTTCCCTTTCTCCTTCATTCTTCCATCTCCAACCACTCCCTACTCCATTCCACATACACCTAAAGCCCTTAAGCTCACCTTAGACTTTGTGCTACAACAACGAGGAAGAAAAGAGTGCTTAAACGTTCATACAATTCAAGTTTGAGTTGTTGGAATGTTTAGGTGTTTCTTTGATTTCAAAGTTTAAATTTAATTCTCTTTGTTTTGTACGTATGAGAAGGGAAGAGAAGAGTGCCTAAACGTTCATACAATTCACGTTTGAGTTGTTGGAATGTTTAGGTGTTTCTTTGATTTCAAAGTTATGAGGAACTAAACCCCCTTTAGCTAGGGGGTGATTCGAAACTATGTGTATATTTGCATTTTGAATTGATTACGTTTGGTTGGAATTTCATAAGTTGTGGATTCAATTCGTTTAACTGTTTGATTGATAACTTATTTATGTATGTTCATTGAGATTGCAAGCTTAATTTTCATGCATAAATATGACGCTAGAATATAAGTGAATTTCACCTAATCGTTATGAACTTATATTCACAAGTAGTAGAGGTTGCTTATAAACAATCGCGTTAAACGAATTCTTGGCATAAGTTTCATGCGTATTCCATGGTAACGAATGCCTCGTCGATGTTTATGATTTCGTTGAACTTAATGATCTTGGTTAAATGTCTCTATCATGCGTATTCCATAGTTAGGGACTTTGATTAAGAACAATTTGGTTGTAATGCGTATTCCATTCAATCCAACGAATTTAAGGAAATCTGAAAGTTAATCTAAGCGGATCTAATTAACTTGGAGCATTGAGTTTCACAACTTATCGAAAGACCAACTGAGAATCAATTTTGTTTTGCAAGTGTAACATGTGTGGAGAAGAACCCCTTGGCTATTCCATCATCCATATTTTTATCACATTCATATTTACATTTTGCCTTTAATTATATTCTGTCTTTTTAATTTAATATCGTCCAACCACAATTCCCCCCCTATTTTGTTAAGTCTTAATCATTCGTATTTGTTTTATTTTTGTATCTTTAAGCTTTTGGAGTCATAAACAATTGCGAATTCGTCTAAATCAAGTTCTAGCTTCTATTTGAGTCAATTTGATTGTTTTAGACAATTTGAGTTTTTCAAAGCCTTTCTGAGTCATAGTAGTCTTGTTAAGAGTATTTTAATTTAGTTTTTATGTTTTTAAGTCAATTTAGAAGGTTTTAGCAAGCCCTCCTAATCCCCGGTCTAGAACGATCCCTCACTTATCCATTCTACTACAATTGTCAAACGAGGGTTTAATTTGAGTGTCAAGTAAAATCTCGCATCAAATTTTGGCGCCGTTGCCGGGGATTAGAAAACTTGCTAATCCCTTGGATTGTTTCATTCACCGCTTCTTCAAAAGCAAAGGTATCTCATATCATCAAGGTCAAAAGCAAAAGTATCTCATATCATGCTCTTTCCCTGTCTTTTTCTTTGTCCTTGTTCTTACTCGCATGGCAAAGTAAAAGAAGCAATCAGCCGGCACTTGGAGTCAGTCTTCCGATCTGGAGCCAACTGCCTGGAATCTATTCCTGATTGCTTACCTAGCGTTGCTCTCGAGTAGTCATCTTCAACGGTTGATACACTTCCGGAGAAGGGACCACTTCTGCAAAGAGGAGCGAGTAAGGCAAGTGAAAATGATACATTGAAGCATGTGGAGACAAACATAGGCTGAGTTATCCTCCAACCCTTTTCAATACGAATTGGAAAGATTGAACAAAGAAACAGACCAAAGGGGTATGCTCAGACCTTCGGGGAAGACCAAAAGAATCCTCCAGCCCAGTAGCACAAAGGAAAATCAACAAGTGGCGGAGACCAAAAGAATCATGCAGCCCAGTTCAAGAGTATGCCTGTGGAATCACCAAGATCAATGCCTCAATGCAATCACCAAGGAGAAGAGGGAATTTACACTCCATAACCAGATTTGCGTCCCTAAACTCTTCTCTTTGCTAATTACATTCTGCCATGTTTAGTATGTTTAGTTGTTGTTTGTGTGTTTACTTATGTTTTGTGTGAATCTATGCTTAAAACATTGAGGACAATGTTTGATTTAAGTGTGGGGGGGTAACTAAGTATATTTGATGCAAATTCGTGGGATTTTATCACCCATAACTTCAAATGTTGTTCCTTGCTGTTTTAAGGTGTTTTTAAGATGTTTTAGAGTGTTTTAGTATGTTTTGTTTTTATAACTCCGAAAAACAAATAAAAATTTGAAAAACATGTTTTGAAAAGCCTAAAAAGAGTGTTTTGAGTCGTTTTTGTGTGTTTGTGTCTTAGGGTACCTTCCAACACAATGATAAGGATTTGGTTTGTAATTGCATGACGGTTAAAAAGAGTTATTAACATAGAGAAAAGTTTGATTTACTCTTGGTATATGCTTGGTTATGGTTATAATGTATGACTTCACATGCAATCATAAAAGAAAAATTCGTTTTTGTAACATGCTTGAAGGAAGGAACTCAAACAAACGCTACATCCCTGTGAGATTCGAGCCATTACTTTATTTGGAGAGTTATTTTCTGTGATTCTTTGTTTTCTAAAGTTGTTGCATGATCTCATTATTCCTTGCTTGGTTGCTACTTAGAATGCAATTGTATCATGATAGAACTAAATGCTAGAACTTATATCCGTTTCATTCAAAGCATGATATTGATTGCATAACATACAATAAGATGAAGTTGTTAGTCAAGCCAAAGCCAAAAAGCCTATCCCTTTTCACATGTATTGTAGGATTACCCCTTTTGAGCCTTTTCAAGCTTATTTTCTTTGTTAACCCCTTGTTCTTAAAGGATAGTGAAACATGACTTAGAATGAACTCCTTTTGATCAATATACTGCAGAAAATAAGTGTGGGGGAAGATAATAGGGCACGGCCAAAGAATGAAATAAAGAAAAAAAAAATTGTTGAAAAGAAAAAAAAAAAAAAAAAGTTGAAAAATAAGTGAGAATGATCTCACAAGCATTGGTTATTGAAGGAAGGGTCCAAAAGAGTGAATTTGACCCTAGTTGTTGCATGAATCTTCCCTTTTGTTTAAAAGTTGATTTCTGCCATTAAAAGTGAGTTTAAGTGTCAATTTCATTACTTCGCTTCCTATTACTTTAAGAACCTTTGTTTTACTTTACCTTTCTTTGTTAAACCATTACCCTTAGCCCCGTTACAACCCTCAACTTCTATCTTGATGTTATGTATTCAATATGTGGAGTTTGGAATTGATATGAGCTTATGGAATCACTGGTTCTCATTCTAAGTAGTAGCATTCCATTCATGAGATCATATTCATGTCATTATCGTAAATCCAGAAAATGCTTTCTTTGTTATAACATATGTGAGATACTAGTCTTTCATGTTTACATCAATCTCTCACATATAACTAGTGTAGGGTGTGTAGTCAGAAAATCTGTGTGAAAATAGAGTGCATTCTAGTAAGGAATTGAGGAAATTCTCTAAGGCATGTTACTACATTCGAAATGTGTTTTAAATGCTTAAATGCGAACTAGTATGTGGTGACTATGAGTAAGAATGTACTTAAGTGTAAAGATGGCTAAAATCTGTGGGAATAATGATTTTTAACATGTCATGTGCATTGGAAATCCCTGAGACGATTGTTGGAAGGTTTAGGTTGTGTTTTACTTGTTTAGTGTCGTTTTGTTTGTTTTGTTTTTTTGTTTTGCTCGAGGATGAGCAAAAGATAAGTGTGGGGGAATTTGATAGGAGCATATTTAGGCGACTTACTTAGCTTGTTTTCGTGCATTTATATTGTTAATTCATAGTTGTTTTAGTAGTTTAAGCCATTTTCGTGTGTTTTTAGGTTCATATGGCTAAGGAAGCAAAAAGATGCATTTTGGAGCATTTTGGAACAAATTAGAGATTGGAATGGATATCATATGCTTGGAGCCAAGAGGATGGACGAAATTGAAGGATTCCTAATCCATTGCAGCCACATGCACATTCAATCATTCACACCAAAACCTTGCACATGCTTTCCCATTTCATTATTCATTCACTTTGCAGCCACCATTCACTCTTTAATCCACATGCATTCATCATCATTCACCACACCTTGCAGCCACATGCATTCCCCTTTTATATTTCCAACCCACATGCACTTCCCCCTTTAATCATTCAAACATGCACTCCCTTTAATCACATGCATAAATCAGCCACATGCATCTCCCATCACCATATCAGATTTCCATCATATTCACATGCATTCCATCCTTTAAAACATTGCACATGCACTCCCTTTAATTAATTAAGCCACATGCACTCCCATCCATTTCATCATTGCAGCCAACACATGCTTTCACATGCATTTTCAGATTGTCCCCTTGCACATGCAGCCACATATTCATTGCACATGCAATTCCAACCCACATGCATCCTTTAATCATTCAAACATGCAGCCACATTCCCTCCTAGCTGTCATGTTCCCCCCATTTCACCTATAAATAAGCATCCATTGCATTCATTCTCATTCACTCCTCCATTTCAGAAATTCATCCATTGTACATACCACAACACAAACCCTTCCATTTTCAGAATGTAGACCATCACAAACTGCCCTTGGTGCCGTGGCCTTGAGGCACCACTCCCTTACAATCCAAACACCATCCTTCCATCTTCACCACTCCCCAAACCATTCACACCATCAAACTATCCTTAGACCTTGTGCTACAACGAAGAGGAAGAGAAGAGTGCCTAAACGTTCATACAATTCAAGTTTGAGTTGTTGGAATGTTTAGGTGTTTCTTTGATTTCAATGTTTAATTTCAATACTCTTTGTTTTGTACGAATGAGGAATGGAAGAGAAGAGGACCTAAACGTTCATACAATTCAAGTTTGAGTTGTTGGAATGTTTAGGTGTTTCTTTGATTCTCTTTGTTTTGTACCATGAGGAACTAAACCCCCTTTTGGTTAGGGGGTGATTCGAATATATGTTTATGCTTGCATTTTGATTTGAATACTTCTAATTGCGTTTCATAAGTTGTGGATTCAATTCGTTTAACTGTTTGATTGATAACTTATTTATGTATGTTCATTGAGAGTGCACACTTAATTTTCATGCATGAATATGACGCTAGAATATAAGTGAGTTTCACCTAATCGTTATGAACTTATATTCACAAGTAGTGGAGGTTGCTTATAAACAATCGCGTTAAATGAATTCTTGGCATAAGTTTCATGCAATCCATAGTAACGAATGCCTCGTCAACACTTATAATTTTCATAGAGCGTAATGATTCTTGCTTGTATCTCTTCTATGCATTCATGTTGAGGACTTGTGGGGAATGTTTTGAATTGTTGTATGCGCTAACCCATCCAATTCAATAACGTTAGGAAGATTTGAAGGTTAATTAGTGCATCACGGTTAACCCGGGGTGTTGAGTTTCATGGTTTATTGAAATGCAATTGGAAATCATTTTATTATGCAAGTATAACATGTATGGAGATGAACCCCTTAGCCATTCTATCATCCATTCATTCCATTCCATCAAATTCGTTTTACAATCTGTTTCGTTTATTAACTTGTTTTGTTATATCAATTTTCGTATAAATCTAAATCCCCCTTTACTTTAATGTCCAATTTAGTTAGAAATCAATTTAGTTTGTGCTTTTAAGTGTTTTGATTCATTTTATTTCCCAATTTCGTCCAAATTCACCAAAGTGCTCAAAACTGCCCAGAAAGTGATTTTAAGGCAGTTTTGAGTGTTTTGGGTGATGTTTGAGTCTTTTGGTTTGTTTTAATGTTCTAAGTGTTTAGTTTTACATTCTTTGAGTTAGTTTAGTGTTTTATATTGTGTTTTTACGTTCTTGAGTCAAGTTATTACTTAATTTCGTCCAAATTTGTGTTTGTGCTCAAATCTGCCCAGAAAGTGGTTTTTAGGCAGATTTGAGTGTGTTTGTGTTGTTTTGAGTCTTTTGGTTTGTCTTAGTGTTTTAAAGTTTAGTTTTGCATTCTTTGAGTCTAGTATAGTGTTTCATATTGTTATTTTACGTTTTTGAGTCAAATCCAAGTGGTTAACAATCCCTCCTAATCCCCGGTCCAGAACGATCCCTACTTATACATATACTACAATTTGACGAAAAGAGGGTTTAATTTGTGTGCGTATAAATCTCGCATCACCATGCTAGACCAAGGTGCTTCTATAAATGTCATGCCATATTCAATTTATGCATCTATGAACCTAGGAGTATTGAAAAATGATGGTGTGATCATACAATTGTTGGAAATGTGCCCTAAAACCAATCATATGATGATACTTTTTGGACATTTCACATGTTAAACTAATCTAGTTTAATATTAAGGGCAAACATTATTGTTTGAGCAGTCTCATATAAATGTTATATGCTTAAACGATAAGTCCAAGGAATATGTGATTGGAAGAATGCGATCTAAAGAAGTTAGATTCATGAGACCATTCTTTCGTTGACACATCCTAAACGTTCCTGATCATAGGATTGTCAATTGGGCATTGACAGTCCGTTAAGATCAGTACGTGCTATGTCTTCTCTCAGGGAGAGTGACTAGTCTCGAGTCATTGGTGTGTGCGACATCAAGACAAGTACGTAGGTGCTCAATAGAGAATGAGTTCACTGAACACGATCAACGAAGAGTTCTCATATTCATGTCACATGAGAACTCATGGTTGGGATAATGCAAATTAGTCTTTTGACCTGAGGCATCACAGTTGTCTTGTGGTTAGGTCCTTAATCTTTGATTATGTCAAAGTCACTCCATCATGAGGGTGTCCACGGCATCGTTGGGGTTAAGCCACTTAGCCATGGAGGCAAGTGAATGCGCAACAAGAGATCTCTAACCTTCAAACTGTTTGAGGGAGAATACTCTATGATATGATTAAGAATCTTTGGCCAAAGTATGAATGAGATTTAGGAATGTGTTCCAAATCACATTCAAGGTAATCATATAAGCACAAGACTCACATTGGATAGTAGACATGAATAAACTATCAAACCAAACAATGTGGTCAAGAGTATTGTATTAAAGAAAGGCCGTATTGCATTTGTAATCCTAAAACTGAATAGGTTCTCCACCTCTTCTGATTAGCTTGGGTAACCATGACATGCTGCTAGGCGTCAACCATGGTTTGTGGAAGCCCTAAAAGTGTATTATCATTAACGGGAGAATTGAAAGTAAGTTCCAATTCACAATCGATTTGAAAGAGTTTGAATCGCCCACTGCCTCGCTAAAAGGAACCTAATGGATCGTACACCGTGTAAGGTAGAGATTGAAGATTCAACGGAGATGAGTAAGAATAATTAAATGGTTTAATTATTTATGGCAAGGATTAATTAATATGATTATTAATCAAACGAATAAGTTCGTTAAAAGACATCGGGATAGTTTTGGACCTTAAGGCCCAATGGGCTTCGAACGTCAAGTCCATTGACTTAAGTTGTGTGACAACTTAATGAATAATGATTCACAAAGGCCCAAATAGCCCAATAAATCCCATGTTAAAGAAGGAGTGGTTTTGGACTTATTTACAAGTTTGCCACTCAAATGAATTAAGGAATAAGTATGACTTAATAGCCAAAATTCATTAAGGGTAATTTTTGGGGAAAGGATGAGAACACAAGCTCTCCTTTCTCTCTAAAATTTCAGCCACCTTGGAGGGATCATCTAGCAATCAAACTCCTCCAAGGTCACTCATTTCTTCTACAATATGCCTTGGTGTGGAGACTTAGAGGTTTTCAATTTTGGGAACTTGGAGAAACCTTTTCATCCATCCAAATCCATGGATCTAAGATGCAAGGAATGAAGGCCCTCTCTTTGGGTGATTAGCCTTTGCTTATGCAAAGAGGAATCTACAAAGGTATTGATTTCTCAACTCACTTTGTTTTGAGTTGAGTCTTGGTTCACCTATCTACTAGGCTTTGAAGTTCATGGGTTAAGTTTTGTTTTTGAGTGCATATAAACATGATTCCGCCTTTTAATTGTTAATTGCATGTTGTTGATGTTGCTCAAATGAACTTGTTTTTCACAAATTTTTCCTTCAACAATTGGCCGATAGATCTAATGCCTATCCAAAGGGAGTTTTGGAAGATGTGTTAGTGCAGGTAAATCATTTAATCTTTCCGGCGGACTTCTATATGCTCGAGATGGATGAATCTGACCATGCCCCTTCGTTGCCAATCCTCCTTGGACTGCCATTCATGAAGACGACTCGAATGAAGATTGATGTGTTTAATGGAACTTTGTCCATGGAATTTGATGGGGAAGTTGTTAATTTTAATCTCTCTGATTCTATTAAGTATCCTAGTGAGGATCTTTCATGTTTCTCCATTGATATAATTGACTCTTTGGTGCAGGGATACCTTGAAGATTTGAACGCCGATGCACTCGAAAATGTCATTACACGAAGCATGGAACTCAAAACCAAGGGAGGGGGACAGTTGCTAGCCCACGGCACACACACTCCATTGCATGCCGTGCCCCCTAGTGAGGAATGCATTGAGTTGGTTGCTGCCCTTGAGTCGTTGCCTAAGCACGATGGTAAGTCTTCTAACTTTGAGTCAATTCCCATTTCGACTAACAAGTTGCTTCCATCCATAGTTCAGGCACCTACCCTTGATCTCAAACCACTACCTAGCCATTTAAAGTACATTTTCTTGGGGAAAGAGGAGACCTTACCGGCCATTATTTCTTCATCACTCACGGCACAAGAAGAAGAGAAACTAATGCGTGTTTTGAAGGAGTACAAATCTGCCCTAGGTTGGACCTGGGCCGATATCAAAGGTATTAGTCCCGCCACATGTATGCATCACATATTTCTTGAGGAGGGGGCCAAACCAACTAGAGAGGCTCAACGCCGTCTCAACCCTCCGATGATGGAAGTGGTGAAGAACGAGATAATCAAACTCCTTGATTGTGGAGTGATTTACCCCATCTCCGATAGTCGTTGGGTTTCACCTATCCAATGTGTTCCCAAGAAATCTGGAGTGATGGTTGTGGAGAATGCAGAGAATGAGCTTGTGCCCACCCGAATCATAACCGGTTGGCGTGTACGCATTGATTATAGGAAGATAAACGCCACCACAAGGAAGGACCACTTCCCATTGCCGTTCCTAGATCAAATGCTTGAGAGGTTAGCTGGTCATTTATTTTATTGTTTTCTTGATGGATATTCTGGTTATAATCAAATTGTTATTGCCCCGGATGATCAAGAAAATACCACTTTTACTTGTCCCTTTGGAACATTTGCATATCGACGCATGCCATTCGGTTTGTGCAATGCTCCTGCCACGTTTCAAAGGTGTATGGTTAGCATATTTTCTTATTATGTTGAGAGAATTATTGAGATATTTATGGATGACTTTAGTGTGTTTGGTGATTCCTTTGATCATTGTTTAAATAATCCGACCTTAATTTTGAAACGTTGTGTTGAAACAAATCTTGTGCTTAATTGGGAAAAATGTCACTTCATGGTTAAGCAAGGTATTGTTCTAGGACATATTATTTTTGAAAAGGCATTGAAGTGGATAAATCTAAGGTAGACCTTGTTCGTCACTTACCCTCTCCAACTTCGGTTAGAGAGGTTTGTTCGTTTCTTGGTCACGCAGGTTTTTATAGGCGTTTCATAAAGGATTTCTCCAAGATTGCGCAGCCACTATGCCGATTGCTTCAAAAAAAGGTGGTTTTCGAGTTTGATGATGCATGCTCCACGACATTCAAGCACTTAAAGGAGGCTCTCACCACGGCACCAATCATCACTCCACCAGATTGGTCCATTCCCTTTGAGTTGATGTGTGATGCATCGGATTATGCCCTTGGAGCTGTTTTGGGCCAAAGGAAAAACAAACAGCCACATGTTATTTATTATGCTTCACGCACTTTAAATGATGCTCAATTGAATTATTCTACAACCGAAAAAGAACTTTTGGCGGTTGTATTTGCATTAGATAAGTTTAGATCATATCTAATTGTTACTAAAGTAATTGTTTTCACTGACCACGCATCCTTGAAGTATCTTCTCACCAAAAAGGAGGCCAAACCAAGGCTCATTCGTTGGATGCTCCTACTTCAAGAATTCGACATTGAAATTAGGGACAAGAAGGGATGTGAAAACGTGGTGGCTGACCACCTAAGTCGAATGGTGCATGAAGAAGAGGCCCTCCCTATTTCAGAAATGTTTCCGGATAAACAACTTCTGTCCGTTGAGGTAAGTACCCCTTGGTATGCCGATTTGGTCAATTTTTTGGTGTCTAAGCAAGTTCCTAATACCTTAAGCAAGGCCCAACGTGATAAACTAAAAAAGGATGCACGTTTTTATGTTTGGGACGACCCTTATTTGTGGAAAATCTACCCGGATCAGATTGTGCGTCGTTGTGTTCATGAATCTGAGTTTAATTCCATTTTGAGTTTTTGCCATACATATGCATGTGGTGGACACTTTGGCACACAATGCACAGCGTTTAAGGTTCTTCAAAGTGGTTTTTATTGGCCTACATTGTTTAGAGATGCTAGGGCTTTTTGCTTAACATGTGATCGATGTCAAAAGACCGGAAGTTTAGGCCAAAGATACCAAATGCCGCAAACCCCAATCCTTGTTGTTGAAATCTTTGATGTTTGGGGTATTGATTTTATGGGTCCTTTCCCTATGTCTTTTGGTTTTACTTTCATTTTACTTGCCGTTGATTATGTGTCAAAGTGGGTGGAAGCTAAAGCCACCCGAACTAACGATTCTAGGGTTGTTGCAGATTTTGTAAAATCTAACATTTTCTCTAGATTTGGGATGCCTCGAGTGCTCATAAGCGATGGTGGGTCTCATTTTTGCAACTGCACCATTGCGGCGTTGCTCAAGAAGTATAACGTGATGCATAAGGTTTCCACACCTTATCACCCCCAAACAAGTGGCCAAGCCGAAGTTTCAAATCGAGAAATAAAGCAAATCCTGGAAAAGACCATTGGGCCGAATAGAAAAGATTGGAGCTTGCGTTTGGAGGATGCATTGTGGGCGTATCGAATGGCTTACAAAACGCCCATTGGTATGTCCCCATTTCGGCTAGTCTATGGCAAGCCATGCCATCTACCCGTGGAGCTTGAACACAAGGCACATTGGGCGGTCAAGACCTTCAATATGGATGTGGACACGGCTGGAACCCATAGGAAGCTACAATTGAACGAGCTTGAAGAGATTAGGCATAAGGCGTATGAGAATGCCCGGATTTACAAGGAGAAGACTAAGGCCGTCCATGACAAGATGATTAGAGGCAAAACCTTCTCAATAGGGCAGAAAATGTTGTTATTCAATTCCCGTCTTCGGTTATTCCCCGGTAAGTTACGTTCTAAGTGGGTTGGTCCATTTGTTATCACTAATGTTTTTGTGCATGGTGCAGTCCAAATACAAAGTTTGAAAACTGGACAAGAATTCAAGGTGAATGGCCATAGGTTGAAACCCTACTATGAGAACTTTGTTGAGCATGTTGTGGAGGAGATCCCATTGCATGCCATGGGCTCCAATGGGGAATGAGCACACCATCGTCCGGCTACAAGACGCTAAAGCAAGCGCTTCGTGGGAGGCAACCCATGCAATCACCAAGGAGAGGATGGCATTTACACTCCATAACCAGATTTGCGTCCCTAACCTCTTCTCTTGGTTATTTGCATTCTGCCATGTTTAGTGTGTTTAGTTGCTGTTTGTGTGTTTGCTTTTGTTTGATGTGATTTTAGGTTTGAAACATTGAGGACAATGTTTGATTTAAGTGTGGGGGGGGGGGGGGGGGTAACTAATGTTGTTGATGCAAATTCGTGGGATTTTATCACCCATAACTTCCAATGTTGTTCTTAGCTGTTTTTAAGTGTTTTTAAGCCATTTCAGAGTGTTTTAGTGTGTGTTGACTTAAAAATCCGAAAAACCCATAAAAATTTGAAAAATTGTTTTAAAAACCCCAAAAAGAGTTGTTTTTGTGTGTTTGTTTGTGTCGTAGGGTACCTTCCAACACAATGATGAGGATTTGGTTTTTAATTGCATGATGGTTAAAGAAAGTTACAAACATGGATGGACGTTTGATATACTCTTTGGTTTATGCTTGGTTGTAGTTATAGTTTACGAATTCACATGTAATCACAAAGAAAAATTAGTTTTTGTAACATGCTTGAAGGAATGAACTCAAACTAACGCTACATCCCTGTGAGACTTGAGCCTAAACGTTTATTTGGAGAGTAATAATCTGTGCACCATTGTTTTCTAAAAGTCGTTGCATGATCTCATTATTCATTGCTTGGTTACTACTTAGAAGGCGTTTCATCACTTAGTTCCAAATGCTAGAACTCATGCCCATTTCATTCAAAGCATGTTATTGAATTGCATAACACATATTCAAGATGAAGTTGTGTAGTGACCACCATCGAAGCCAAATAGCCGTGTGCCCTTCACTCATTTTGTGTTTAAGTTTAACCCCATTGAGCCGTGTTAGCCCATGTTCTTTGTTATCCCATATTATCCTCACCTAGCCTAGATTAGGACCATCTGTACCCTTGTTTTTGAAGCATAGTAAGCATGACTGAATTCCTTTTGATTAATGTGTTGCAGAAAATAAGTGTGGGGAAAGGATTATTGATGTGAGTTTATGTGTCATAGGCACGGCTAGAAAAAAGGTTGTGAAGAAAAAAAAAAGAAAAAAAAAAGAAAAAGAAAAGGAGTTGAAAATAAGTAAGAATGAATTCACAAGTGTTGGTTGTTGAAGAAAGGGTCCAAAAAGTTGAATATGGCCCTAAGTTTTGTGTGACTTCCCCTTGGGTGTTTAAAGTTGATTTTTGCGTTCTAAAGGGAATTCTAAGTGCCTAATTCATTACTTTGCTTGCTATTGCTTAACGAATTTTTGTTTATCCCTATCTTTCCTTGTTAGCCAATACCCCAAGCCCCGTTACAACCCTTGACTTCTATCTTGAGTGTTGTGCATTTCAATTGTGGAGTTTGAATTTGGTATGAGCATATGGTGTCACTGGTTCTCGCATCTAAGTAGTAGCATTCCATTCATGAGATCATATCTAAACATGTTTAATTACTCCAAAAATTGCTTTCTTTGTTATAACGTATGTGAGTACTAGTCTTTCATGTTTACATCAATCTTCTCACATATATAACTATTGTAGGGTGTGTAGTCAGAAAATCTGAGTGAAATTGAGTGCATAACTAGTGAGGAATTGAGGGAATTCTCTAAGGCATGTTACTACATTCAAAATGTGTTTTAATTGATTAAATGCGAACTAGTGAATGGTGACTATGATTAAGTATGTGCTCGAGGGGAAGCAAGACTAAAAGCTATGTGAGTAATGATCTTTGACATGTCATGTTTCATTGGAAATCCCTGAGGCAAACGTTGGAAGGTTTAGGTTATGTTTTGTTTGTTTTGTTTCGTCTTGTTTTCTTTAGTTGTTTTGTTTTGCTCGAGGACTAGCAAAAGCTAAGTGTGGGGGAATTTGATAAGAGCATATTTATGCGACTTAATTAGCTTGTTCTCGTGCATTTATGTTGTGTTTCTTTAGTTATTTTAGTGTTTAAAGTCACTTTTGTGTATTCTCATATTATAAAGCTAAAGTGTGCAAGAAGATGCAAATTGGAGTCTTTTGGAGCAAAAGAGGAATGAATGAGTTGAAGACTTGAAGAACGATGGATTCCTACTTCAACGAGGATTCCTACTTCAACAAGGATTCCTACTTGAAGTAGGAAAGTTAACCCTAGGTTTCCCATTTTGGTAACCTTTCCTAATCTTAAATGTCCGTATTTTCCAGCCACTTTGAAGGCCTTATATGCACTTTAGGACACAACACAAAGGCCCTAGCCCACTTTCAAACCTTTGCCGTGGGTTTCCCCTTCTTCCCTTCCCTTGCCGTGCAAGGGGGGGCAATTTTGTCCTAGGTTATGCACTTAAAACACATGCTCTTACCTAAACTAAACCCTAGTTGCACCCTGCAGCCACTTCCCTTTTAATTTTTGATTTAATTTCCTAATTCTAGAAGCCTTTGATTTAATTTTAATTAACCAAAATAAGCTAGGGTTTTATTTTCTGAAACCCTATATAATCTAAAGCCTAGCCGCACCCTAGGAGGCTCTTGATTCATTTTTTTTTTCATCATTCAGCCACATTCTCTCCCTTTGCCGCAACCACCATTCAAACCTCCATACACCTTCCACAACCCTTGCCGCAACCCTTCACCTTCCTAAACCCATCTACAACCCAGAAAATCATCCAAACTCACCCTAAAACCCTCTCTGCCACAGCAAGAAGAAGAAGAAAGAGGAGCTTGAAACGTGCAGAAATTCAAAGTGGATTCGTTGGGCGTTCTAGGTGTAATCAATCTTTTGTTCTCTATGTTTAATTTCAATTTTGTTTCTCTTTTTGTGAACATGAGAGGCTAAATCCCTAGTTAGCTAGGGGGTGATTCAAAACCATGTTTATGCTTGCAATATAAATTGATTACCTTTGGTTGGAATTTCATGAGTTGTGGATTCAATTCGTTTAACTGCTTGATTGATAACTTATTTGTGTATGTTTATTGAGAGTGCACGCTTAGTTTTCATGCATGAATATGATGCTAGAATATAAGTGAGTTTCACCTAATAGTTACAATCTTATATTCACAAGTAGTGGAGGTCGCTTATAAACGATCGCGTTAAATGAATTCTTGGCACTAGTTTCATGCTCATCATAGTAACGAATGTCTCGTCAACACTTATAGTTTTCATGTTGCTTAATGATCTTTGATTGTATCTTTATTGTGCTTTTCACGTAAAGGACTTTTGGAGAATGTTTTGAATTGTGTATGCGTTGTCCCATCCAATTCATTAACTTAAGGAGAACTTGAAGGTTAATTTAAACGAACCTAATTAACCCGGGGTGTTGAGTTTCATGATTCATCGAAAGACCAACTGAAAATCATCTTGTATGCAAGTGTGACATGTGTGGAGAAGAACCTTCTAGCTAGCATTCCATCCATATTTTCATCAAATTCGTATTTACATTCTGTCTTTATTACAATCTGTGCACTTTGTTTAATTTCGTCAAAAACTAAATCCCCCTTTACTTTAGTGTTCAATTTAGTTAGAAAGTGTCTTAGTTTGTGTTTCTAAGTGTTTTGATTCAATTTATCACCCAAATTCGTCCAAATTAGTGTAAGTGCTCAAAACTGCCCAGATTGTGTTTTTAAGGCAATTTTGAGTGTTTTGGTGCTGTTTTGAGTCTTTTGGTTTGTTTTAGTGTTTTAGTGTTTAGTTTTGCATTCTTTGAGTCTAGTTTAGTGTTTTAACCTTTGTTTTACATTTTTGAGTCAGTTTTCAAGTGATTTAGCAATCCCTCCTAATCCCCGATTTAGAACGATCCCTACTTATACATATACTACAATTGTTAAAAGAGGGTTTTAATTTGTGTGCTTATATATTTCGCATCAGACTCTGCTGCTAAAATGGCACTTGGGCCCATTCCTCTTACCATTGAGACTGATTCGCCTGTTGAGAAAAAGAAGATTGCTCGTATGGGCAGTTGTGAGAAATCCACCAAGCCTGTTTCTGGAAAGTCTACTGAGATCTTTGCGCTTTTGAAGCTCGATCTGCTTGAACATATGAATGTGTGTGCTAAGCTTGTTGATGGCATCAAAGGGGTTGTTTGCCCAAGTTCCTTTGTAAAGCATATGACCCAATATAAAAGGATTGCTCTGCTTGCTATAATGCAGAACACGACGATTTTGGCAGCCGAATCTATGCTCTTTTACCAAGAGAATACTAAGGCTGCCAAGGAGATGACAACGACTATGGCAGTTGAGGCTTATTTTTCTGCTGAGAAGATCAAAAAGTTTGAGTCTGAGCTCATTGTTTTGAAGGGGTCCAATATCTCTGCCCCCACTTCTCTGCAGCTTAAGACCACTTACCAGAAGATTGTCGACTTAAAGACTAGGCTTGACGTGATCCAAATTAAGTATGAAAGTGCAGAGAAGGAGATTGGTCATAACATGTCTCAGATGCAAGATCTTGAGTGTGCCATTTCGAGGATTCATTCTGCTGCATTCGCAAAGGATGAAGAGTTCCTTGCTGCTTATAATCAAGTAATCCATTTCCAGAATATCATCAATAATCTTGAACCCCAAGTGTTAGAACTTAAAGGTGTGCTAAAAATCAACGAAAGTCTAAAGAAGGAAGTGGATGAGCTACAGCGCGTCCGTGTTGATCTATTCGAGGAGACTGAGCAGCTGAAGAGTGAGAAGGTTGGACTCGAGGCTTTGCTTGTTTAGTGTCAGGCCGATTTCTACAAGTTAGGTTATGTAGATCATCTCTTTGGTAGGCCTTATGACTTTGAGTTTGCTGGGAAAGACTTCAAGACCTTCTTTATTTCTTCGGAAAACTTGCTTGCCTTTACTTTCAAGGCTTTCATTGGTGAAATAGTCGGAGAAGTTGGTGCTCGTGGTGGGGCAACCGAGGATGAAGCACTGGATGATGCCACTGCTGAGAGTGTGGTGGTTGCTGAAGGTGTGGTGACGGAGTAGTCGTGGGATGTTTAAGCTGGTGAAGTATAGTCTTCTAGGTAGCCTTTAGGATTTTCTTTATTTTCCTTATTGCTTTTGGCTTTGCTTGAACTCATTGGCCTTTGCTGTTTGTTTATTAATTTTGCTAGAAAATTTAATAAACTTGCTTCCTTCACTTTTCTTCATCTTCGCTTCTTTTGTTTACACCCAACCTTTAACCTTCAGACCAGTTATAGGCGTGCTGCTTTTCTATAAGCAGACAGACCCATGTAGCTTATACAGCCGTAGATTTTGATGTAGAACTTTTGTAAAGCTGTTAGCCATATGGTCGGCTTACTTACGGAAACAAACTAGTCTGCGTGACCACTTGGCTGTTAACTTTGGCTTTCTTCAATCCTTTGAGTTGTGTGGCCTACATCACAACATACTAACGATTTCTAGGCATAAATGTCGCTAACCTTTCGTATCAAAAGTACGTGGTTGTATGGAATTTGGTGGGCAAAGGTCCAAGAGAACACCTTGCACTCTATGTAACCAATTTCGTGGGTTACATAGCAAGTATCACAACACTTTAGAAATTAGTGTAGATCTAAATGATCATTCCGTGCTTGGAGATGAAGCTTTTCGACTGCGTAACATGTCGGTAGTGGATAGAGCTTCGTATATGCACGCTAACTGTTTAACCTTTCACAAAAATATGCAGTTGTATAAGCCGTATGCAGTCTTCTGGAAATAGTAGGCTACCTTAGTGCACTCGGTAGCAACTTTAGGGTTCCAGGGCAGCCGTCCATAGGGAGTGCTGCATAATGTGGATTAGGCCAAAAGACCAAAAATCCTTCAGTTAGTTAAGCCTTGAAAAAAGACCATTGTGGTTACTTTTAGGAATCCCAGTGCAGTCCATCGTGCACCTAGTTACACCAGGGTAGCCCGACTTATCCACATCTGGATATTCAGAAAGTATAGTTTACCCTCTCACATCGGAGAGCAGACCCAAATGGATGTCGGGGAATTAATTTACCCTCTCGCACTATAGAGCATGGTTGGTCCCCAGATGGGGTGCAATTCATATGATAAGTCCCAGAAATGGTACGATCTTCAACGAGAATCAAGAGTGATAAGTTGTTCTAGGCATACAATCGAGCCAAGCTTGTGAATGTGCGAGAACTTGTATTTATAAATTTATTTATTATATAGTATGACCCATATCCTCTTAGCCAATCCATTTGCAATAACCAATTCCTTATAGAACCATCACATATTTTCGTGAAATCGTGCCATGCATGCTACACGTTTGCATGCATAGCTTAGTCACTAATTAAGCCTACTCATCCCTCCATTATAGTTAGTAACTTAGAATGCCAAATCATAATCCTTTAGTTTTTGTACGAAGAGATCTCTCTCTTTGTCATCATCTTCAATTGCTAGTATCTTGGTTTTGTTGTCCACCTGTATTTATTTGCCACTTATCAACCAACGCTTAGCCACTTGGACAGTCAGAAACACTTGTCGAATACTCTAATGACAGATGGTTAGTCATGTACACTTGGCTCTCAAACCCGTGAGTCATTAGCCATGCATTTAACACCCTTCATATCGGCTTTCAATAGCCGTCAAAACCCACCAATTAGGAGGAAGTTTCAGCCACTTCTTTTCCCTATAAATAGCAAGCCATTCCACAATCCCATTCATATCATCTCCACCCTTCTTTAGTCAGGTTGCATGCATAATATTGTCTATATATGTATATGTATATGGTAGAGAGAGCGATTAGAAAAGAAAATAGAGTGGAAAAAATACATGACATTAGGAGTGATCAAGGAATTTGTTTAAATACATGGAGCTTAGCTATTTCAGTAGTGACGTGGATAAGTACGTGAACCTTTGCTATTCTGATAGTGACGTGGATCTTTGTTTTAGCTTTGGAATCCAAGTAGGGGAAAAGGCAGACCTTTACGAAAATTGATTTTATTAAATTTCGTGAAGTGTTATAATATTCTTGATCTTTTTGGTTGATTAATGTGATTGGATATTAATTGGCCAATTACTTCAGTTAAGTGTTTACTTATTATTGGTTATGGAATTAGTGCTGGAATGCTATTCGTTAAGAATATACTGTGATACATGCAAAAGATGAAATAACATTTTTTGTGCATCACTCATGTTATGAGATGTGGCTGGAACTTCAATGTTGAGATTTGAATTCAGGTAATGAGGGTAGTTGGAAAGGATCTTTTGTGTAGTTGAATCTATTCATTATGAAACCAGTTCCAGGCGAGCTTGGTATGCACATTAGAATATGATATCAACAGGAATTGTCGATATGGATGATTTGGGCTGGAGATCAATGAATTAGATAAGATGACTAGAAAAAGTGGTTTATGAACTTGCGATATTATATGGGGGTTAGTTTATATAATAGAACATTTGAACGACCTCTGCAAGGGTAAAATGAATGGTATGGGACATGCAGGTCCACGTATATTATTATATAAATTAACAGGGGTAGCCGAAGAGGTTGCATTGCATTCATGCATTATTATCAATAATGATTTGATGTCATATCTCAGCTCGACTCCGCCGTAGCATGATATTGTCTACTTTGGGATTACCATTCCCTCACGGATTTATTTTTGCGAACTCAGATGAGAACTTCCCAATGGGTCACCCATCCTAGGATTGCTCTCGACCGAACTCACTTAACTTCGGAGTTCCAATGGAATCCGAAGCCAATGAGTTCCCAAAAGGCCTAGTGCTATAGGGAGGGGAACATGTACATATAAGGCACATCACCCCATCTCCGTTGGTCGAGCTGAGATATGGCAATTTGGTATCAGAGCCACTATGTCCCTACTGACATAGATAGTGGAAGAAGTGCCCTAGAAATGGTGAGTGTATCCCTTCATAGTTTAATTTTCATGTACACAATATTAATTTGCAACTAATTGGTCCTTATGTATTCCTTGCATAGGGTGACAAAGCAATGGCAATTTAAAAGATAAGAACTACGCCCAAAAACCAAACTTTTAAGTTGCACCATGCTTGGAGCATCCTCAAGGATTGTCCGAGGTGGGAACTGATGCAGACCAACAGGGGGAAAAGTATTTGCTAGTGAAGCCTCAAGCGCAAATGTTGGCAATCAAGGTAATGATACGGTGACCCCATCTTCTTCTTTTTCAAGGCCCTAGGGAAGAGATAAGCAAAAGGAAGCAAAGAGAAAGGGTAAGATGCAAGAACTGATTGGTGCAACACTTTGTTCCGGAGTTGAAATTGACATATTATGAACATTTGAGCAAGCCATGTGATAGGAGCATATTCATGCGACTTAAATGGCTTGTTCTCGTACATTTACGTTATGTTTCTTTAGTTAGTTTAGTCCTTTATGCTTCTTTTGTGTGTTTTCAGGATAATAAGACGTGTTTGACGAAAGGATGCATTGTGGAGTGTTTTGGAGCACTATTGGGCTAAAGATGGATAGCTTATGCTTGGAGCCCAAGTGTTGGATGAAATTGAAGGCCTTATAAGCACTTGAGGACACAAAATAATGGCCCTAACCCAATTACATTCACCTTGCCTTGGGCTTAACACAAACACCATTCCTTGCCATGCAAGGGGGAGCAATTTGGGTCCATTTCATGTACTTAAACCCTAGCCCAATCCACAATCACTTCAAAGCCATGCAAAACCTTTCAACACCCTTTAATCATTCCCCTTTAAGTTATGATTTTATTTCCTAACCCTACATGCATTATTTATTAGCATCTTCACATGCATTCACACACACTTCACACAAACAAACAATTCAATACCGTGCATTTCCACAAACTCATTCAACACATGCATTCCCTTCACATTCACCCACATGCACATTCAATCATTCACTCATGCACCCTTTATTCTTCATCATTGCAGCCACATTTCCAACACATGCACCCATCTACATTCACTTTCCTATGCCGTGCACATTCCCTAACATTTCCAGCTTTTCTTCATCATTATTCCCCCTTTGTTCCAGCCATTTTCAACCCACATGCATCCTTTATTCTTCATCATTCCAACCATGCAAATTTAATCATTCATTTCATCCCTATGCCGTGCCTTTCACATGCAATTCCAGCATGCATTCACATGCATTTTCAGCACCTACACACTTTGCATTTCCGCTTCCTACTTCATCATTTCAGCCACATAACCAACAACACACTACACAATCATTCAACACATGCATTCACATGCATTTTCAACACACTACACAACACAAAGACCCATCCTGAAAATCAATGCCGTGCCTTCACACACCATTCCAACACCTTCACATGCAATTCCAGCTTTCACATGTTTTCCTAGCTATTTTTCCATCATTAATTAGCCACTTGCATCCTAAACAAACAGCCATATACACCTCCATTCCTCCTATAAAAACCCTTGCATTTTCATTCATTTGTCATTCATTCACTCCCCATTACATCTCATTTCCATTCACAACACTTCACACAACACAAACACAACCCTTGTGCCGCAAATCCCCTTCCATTTCTGTGCAGTTTTTCTCCTCCATTGCAGCCATTATCCAACCACTTCCCATCCCTCCAAAACACTTCACATAATCCCCAAAGCTCACCATAGACCTTGTGCTACAACAACGAGGAAGAAAAGAGTGCCTAAACGTTCATACAATTCAAGTTTGAGTTGTTGGAATGTTTAGGTGTTTCTTTGATTTCAAAGTTTAAATTTAATTCTCTTTGTTTTGTACGTATGAGGAATGGAAGAGAAGAGTGCCTAAACGTTCATACAATTCAAGTTTGAGTTGTTGGAATGTTTAGGGGTTTCTTTGATTTCAAAGTTATGAGGAACTAAACCCCCTTTAGCTAGGGGGTGATTCGAAACTATGTTTATATTTGCAATATGAATTGATTAACTTTCGTTGGAATTTCATAAGTTGTGGATTCAATTTGTTTAACCGTTTGATTGATAACTTATTTATGAATGTTTATTAAGAATGCGCGCTTAATTTTCATGCATGAATATGACGCTAGAATATAAGTGAATTTCACCTAATCGTTATGAACTTATATTCACAAGTAGTGGAGGTTGCTTATAAACAATCGCGTTAAATGAATTCTTGGCACGAGTTTCATGCTCATCATAGTAACGAATGCCTCGTCAACACTTATAGTTTTCATAATGCTTAATGATCTTTGATTGTATCTTTATTGTGCTTTTCACGTAAAGGACTTTTGGAGAATGTGGTGAATTGCGTTGCGCTAACCCATCCAATTCATTAACTTAAGGAGAACTTGACGGTTAATTTAAGCGGACCTAATTAACCCGGAGTGTTGAGTTTCACAACTTATCGAAAGACCAACTGAGAATCAATATTGTATGCAAGTGTAACATGTGTGGAGAAGAACCCCTTGGCTATTCCATCATCCATATCTTCATCACATTCATATTTACGTTTTGCCTTTAATTACAATTTGTCCATTTAATTTAATCTCGTCCAAACACAATCCCCCCCATCTTTTGTTAAGTCTTAATCATTCGTATTTGTTTTATTTTTGTGTTTTCAAGTATTTGAAGTCTTGTGTACTTGTTTTGAGTTGTTAAGTAAGTTAAGTGTTTTAAAAATTAGTTTTATTTATTTGAATCAAGTGTTTAGCACCCCTAGTTAATCCCCGGTTAGAACGATCCCTACTTACATCATTACTACAATTGTCACAAATAGGGTTTAGTTTGTGTGCGTATAAATCTCGCATCACCATGCATATAAATTAAAAGTACACGTCCACTATAAAACAATCCTTTGACCCATGTAATTCAAAGTCTAGTGAATGGTGAACCAAGACTCTTTACAAAAGTTAAACATAAGAATTTGGCATTTCATACCTATGAAGCCCATCATTGTGTTTACAAGGTTATCACCCAAGTGGAAGGCCTTCACGTTCACTCCTAACTCCTTGGATGTTTCCTTCCTCCTTGTCTCTTTGCTCCTTGAATCTCTACTCCTTGCTTGTTCCTTGGCTCCTTAAGGATTTGGTGAATAGGATTTCCAAAGCTTCCAAGGCTGAAAGTCATAAGTCTCCACACCAAGGATAAAGTGCAAAATGGAGATGGATGATGTCACGCCCCAAACTCGAGGCAAATGGAAAAATAAACACCGCTTCTGGCGTGCGAGTAAAAGTAAATATAGAACAAAAAACCAAACTTCTCTTCTATAAATAACTCCAAAATCCTTACAAGTGTACAAGATAATAAAATCCTTTGTCTAACATAACCTCAGCTCGTATACCCTTCTTTAATCTTGTACTGAACCTGCAATGTCTAAAATGTATAGGGTAAGTGAAACTACAGCTCAGTAGGGACATAAATCTTATCAAGGATAATTGTCAAGGCTAAACCAAGTGTCATGCTCACATAAATCAACTATAACATGTTATCAAACATAAATTATTTATCATGAATGCATCTTAACTTCAATTACCCAACCTGTTAATCTATATAATAAAGCACGCGAACCTACATGTCCCATACCATGTATTCATGGCAAATCATTTATGTTTGATAACATGTTATAATTGATTTACCTGAGCATGACACTTGGCATAGCCTTGACAATTATCATTGATAAGATTTATATCCCTACTGAGTTGTGATTTTGCTCACCCTATACATTTTAGACCTTGCAGGTTCGGTACAAGATTATGGAAAGGTATACGAGCTGAGGTTGTGTTAGACGAGGGATTTTAAGGATTTTATTATCTTGTACACCTGTAAGAATTTTGGAGTTATTTATAGAAGAGAAGTTTGGTTTTTCATTTTACTTTTACTTTTACTTGCTCGCCGAGCGCGGGGTTTATTTTTCCACCGACCTCGAGTCCGGGACATGACAAAATGGTATCAGAGCATAGGTATTAGACACCCTTGGATAAGAATTGTGGGAGAAGATTAGCATGAGCTAGATGGGTTTGAATTTAGAAAAGTTGTAAGATTAGTTTTTGGAAATAAAGGTTTTGTTGGCCTGTTGATATGTAGAGTGTATGAAATAGGCTTGAATGTGAAGTCAGTTTTTGCACATGATCTTTGCAATTGAATTCATATGTGGATCTTTTGAGAAAGGAAATTAAGTTTGATCCAAAAACGAAAAGGATGAAAGTTAAGCAATGCATGCATATAACTTTAAGATGAATTTTTCAAGTGAAATGGGTTCAAGAGTAACTAAAGGATGAGAGAACTTGAAATGTAGACTTGAGTAAGAGGTAGTGATCCTTACCATGGAAGAAGTAAGAAATAAACTGAGCATGTGGTTTTAATGTTTTTGTCATTTAGAGAGAGATATGACTGCTATCATTTTTTTAAGTTAGGTTACTACAATGAAAAATTGGAGAAGTCGGTGTGTACTCAACTCATTTGACTCTGAACAATGAAGCAAATAGGAGTATATAAGTAAATTCTACAATAGGTATTTCTCTAGAAAATTTGTCAATTAGTTAAGGGAGAAGAAGCGAGCTTAGAGTTAAGAATTGAATGAGACGAGAATTTGATGCGATATAGAGTTTTGTATTTCCTAGTGTTGTCATGATCTTGAGTAATGGACAAGTAAGAAGAATTTTTATGCAAAGAATCTTAATATAAGTTCGTTACATGCGATGTTGGAATGATTATTTTAGAGATGAAAATGTTACAAACACTTGGATTTCGTTACTCGTGTGATGTAAAGGCGAGTAATTACAAAGGAAATTCAAGTTTGAACAAGTCTATGGATTACTAAGTTGGATAGATGTGGAGTTAGCACTTAGTAGTCATGATTTGGCGGGAGTTGTAAGAAACTAAAGTGTTTTCATTGGAGAATTAGCATACATATGATTATATATGTAGTGAGTATCATTGAACAAATTGCCAGATTTATTCCTAAGATTATACAAAGAATTATGATCACTTTGGATTTGTAATTTTGCAATTGAGTTATGAATTATTATATAGCTAATATGAGCTCTAGGAGTTAGGCTTGAACTCAGTGTTGGTTCACAATTTTAGAGAATCACTAGCAAAATTATTGCTATATACAAAATCATAATTATGAAAGAGAATTAGTGCTTCAATATGAGGATTTGGGTATTTATATACTAGTCAGAAAAATTTGAGAGTACCTATATTGATGCAGAAGAGTATTCTACATGTTTCAGTGTTGAAGAATTCAAAAGAAATGTATAAATATGTTGTTGATACTTTGTATAATGATAATTAGGCTTGAATAAATAGTAGAGATGATGAAAGATGCTCTAAGAGGAAGGATGAACTTTGGTTGTCTGTCAGCTAGTTTGATGAAAATATGGGGAGTTTTGGGAATCAAAATTAAGATCGAAAAGAGAGCAACTGTATTATAATATCGTCCATACGGAAGCAGAGTAATTGTCAGTGGATAAGGTTCTGTTAATTTTAAGAAGAAAAAGAATTGAAGAGCTGAGGGTTTTAAAAGAGAATGAAAATCACAAGTATACACTCTTAATGATAGATGTATAAAGAAAGAGTGAAAGACAGTAGAGAAAGGGAAAGTGGGAGTGCCATAATCAAGTGACTTGGAATTTCATAGGATTGAATAGGAGATTAGCCTATTTAAATTTGGACGTGGACTACTACTTGACTAGGATGCAATTACTGGAATGAGAATTGTGTTGAAGTTGTCTTGTGGTTAGAATTGAAATAGAAGAAAAATAAATTAGTTCAAGGAAAGTGGAGTTAAGTCTTATTACTGAACCACAAGAAATAATGGGAATAAAATTGATGGGGTTTTAATATTGATAGGAGCATATTTATGCGACTTTGTTAGCTTGTTTCTCTGCATTTAGTAAGTTAGTTTCTATTTATTATAGTGATTTAAGCTATTTTCGTGTGTTTTCAGGTTCAATTGACAAACTTGGCAAGAAAGTGCAATTTGGAGCATTTTAGAGGAGTTTTGGCCTTGGAATGGATTGCACATGCATGGAGCAAGGTGAATGGACGAATTTGAAGATCAAGAAGGGCTAGGAATGTGCTTAACATCTGGAAGAATTAAATCAAAGACTTGGAAGATAAGGAATCAGCTACAAGGAAGGAACATTATCCAAACAACCTTATCTTATCCAAACCTTATCCAACCTTATCTTATCTTATCCTAACCTAATCTTATCCTAACCTAATCTTTTCCTACCTTAATTCCAGTTGCAAAGAGGACTCATTTTCACATTAAATCACCTAAATAAGTTCTGGAAGCCCTATTTTCAGGCCCTAAGTTTATGCCGCATGTAACCCTTTTAGAAGTTCTAGAATCTGCCACAAGGACCATTCCTCATCCTCCCTGGAATCTGATTGAGTGTGTCCTTGTTCTTTGGCGATTTGGGGTCCTAATTCCTCTCATTTTCAGCCCAATTTCATGCCTTCCCCTCTCCCTATAAATGTATGATGTCGTAGCACTCATTCACCACCACCCTTTACCATCAGATCACCATACCATCCACCACACCTCAAGTGCCTAAATTCAGAAAATCCCTATTGTGCGCAGCAAGGAAGGAAGGAGGAGCCACCTGGAGCCGTGCTTGCCATTTAAGATGTTGGATTGTTGGAGCATTTCTAGGTGTATTCTATTCTTTGTTTTCAATGTTTAAATTTAATTATCTTTGTTTTGCAAACATGAGGAACTAAATTCGTTTTAGTTAAAGGAGACTTTGAAACCATGATTATATTTGCAATATGAATTGATTACTTCCAGTTGTGATTTCATAAATTGTGAATGCAATTTACTTAACTGTTTGATTAAGAACTTATTCTTGTGTGTTGATTAAGAGGGTCCGCTTAGTTTGCATGCATGAATTTGATGCTAGAATATAAGGGAGTTTCACCTAATCGTTATGAACTTATATTCATAAGTAGTGGAGGTTGCTAGTCACAATCGTGTTAAGTGAATTCCTGGCATGAGTATCACGCTGTTCATAGTTACGAATGCCTTGTTAATGCTTATGATTTTCACAAAGCTTAATGTTCTTTGATTATATCTCTATTATGTTGTTCATGTAGGGGACTTTTGAAGAATAATTTGGTTGACGATGCGTATTCCATCCAATTCAATGACTTAAGGAAAATCTGAGAGTTAATTAGTGTTGTTCACGGTTAATCTTGGGTGTTGAGGTTCATGGTTTATAGGAATGATAACTGGAAATCGATTTATATCCTTATGTGTCATGTGTGGAGATGAACCCTCTAGCTAGCCATTCACCCATATTTCACCCAATTTCGTCCAAGTTGTTTAGAGTCTTTAAAATCTATTTGTCTTTACTTTAAATTCGTCAAAAAACCCAATCCCCTGTACTTTGTTGTGTCAAATTAGTTAGAATCTATCCAAACTTATGTTTTTAAGTGTTTTGTGTCAAGTTAAAAGTAATTTTCGTCCAAATCATCCTTTAGTGTCTAGTTTGAGTCTATTTGATTATTTTCTATTGTTTTGAGTCTTTTTAGTTTGTTTTGAGTCATAAGAGTCTAGTTTTCTGTTATTGAGTCTAGTTTAGTGTTTTAGAGTTTAATTTGAGTAGATTAGCATCCCTTCTAATCTTCGGCCTAGAACGATCCCTACTTACATGCACTACAATTACAGTGTTTAATTTGTGTGTTAGAATATATCACATCAAATTTTGGCGCCGTTACCAGGGATTAGTAAAATTGCTAATCCCTCTGTTTGTTTGTTTATTTTTTTCTTGTGGTATTTGATTTAGCTTTATTTCTTTGATTTCAGGAACTAGAGAAGCAAGACATGGCAATTGCTAATCTTCAAGCTCAAATGGCGAATCTTACTTCTCAGTTGTCATAGTATACCGAAGGATCCACAATGCAAAGTGTCCCTACATTTGGTGCTTTTTATAGACAAGAATATCAAGCAAATCAACATCCACAAATAGGTTGGGAGAATGTCAATACCTGGGGTTATCAAGATCATAATCAATCAAGGAACAATTTCTTTTCCAACATCTACAATTCAGATTGGAATGATCATTCAAACTCTATGTGGTGGGAATCTCAACAAGTTCAACATGAAGGATATTGGCAGCCATATGAGGCGTTCTATTCAAGCCCTATGCAACCACCATAGCCTCCCCCACAACAATCCCAACCAAATTCAGGTTTGTCATTGGATTATGATAAAATTCTTCCAATACTAACTTCTTTAACTCAGGATTTACAAAATCAAACCAAAGAGATGCAAAATCAAGCTAAAAGGGTGGACGAATTGAAGAAGCAAATGGGACAGATCGTAGAATTCATAGGCCAAATTCAAGAACAAAGTGAACTCTCCAACTCAACTATTGTAAATTCAATGGGAGATTTTGAAATCACTGAAGCTATCACCTTGGAAAGTAGTATTGAGGTTGGAGCTGACCCAAAAACGTCCAAACACAGCCCGAACGTGGATGAAAAGTTGCTGCTCAAGGAAGATGAGGATGCCAAAGCCACGACAAGGGTAGCACCACCCTTGCCGCAGCCTTCTAAGGCTCCTACGCCATCCAATTCAGGTAAGGTTGTTCCAAATTCAATTCTTCCAAACCCTATTCCACCAAATGTCCCTATTCCGTGCAGGTTCATGATTTCCAAGGAAGAAGAGAGTGAAAAAGACATATTGGAAGCCCTTCCAAAGGTGCAAAGAAATTAAGTTCCAGAATGTGTTGAATTGTCCAAAGAACTTTGTACAACAAGAAGAATGATTCAAGAGAAAGAAGTGGGTAGGGAATGTCTAGAATTTATCAAAGAAGATATACTTGAGACAACAATTCCCAAAGAAGTTGGATTTTATGACACAGGACAAGTCATAACTCTCAAAACACCAAATCTGGCTGAATTTTCTAGTCCTACAACTTTCGAAAGGGGTGTTTATTCTTGAGTTCATGTCGAAGGACACAGGTAAGCTACCTCCACGAATTTCAATTTTGTTTTATTCTAATATGTTGTTAATGATTCAGGCACCCACTCTAGAATTTAAACCATTACCGAATCATTTCAAGTATCACCTCCAATTCAAAGATCAATTCCATGCCATGGGACCTAGGGGAGCTTAAAAGGAGGTATCGTCTGGCTGGAAGACGCTAAAGCAAGTGCTTATTGGGAGGCAACCCATGCGTTCAAATAAAGAAGACCTAGGAATCTATGGCTCCACAACCAAATTTGCGTTCCTAAACCTTACTCTTTATTACTTTAATTTTGCCGTTATTGTCGTGTTTGTTAGTTGTGTTAATTGTTTGTTTGTTTGTGAGTCTATGTTTGAAACATTGAGGACAATGTTTGGTTTAAGTGTAGGGGGTAAACAAATGATTTTTCATTAATTTTTGTGGGATTTTATCACTTATCACTTCTAAAGTTGTTATTCACTGTTTTTAAGTGTTTTTAGTGTGTTTTGAGGTGTTTTAATGTGTCTTAAAACGAAAATCCAAAAATTTTGAAAAGAAATTCGAAAAAGTTTTGAAAAAACCCATAAAGAGTCGTTTTTAGAGTCGTTTTTGTGTGTTTGTTTGTGTATTAGGGTACCTTCCAACACAATGATGAGGATTTGGTTTTTAATTGCATGACTGTTAAAAAAAGTTACAAACATGGATGGAAGTTTGATATGCTCATTGGTTTATGCTTAGTTGTAGTTGTTATTTACGAATTCACATGTAATCACAAAAGGAAAAAAAATCAGTTTTTGTAACATGCTTGAAGGAAGAAACTCAAACTAACGCTACAACCCTGAGCCTTGAGCCTAAACTTTATTTGGAGAGTTATTAATCTTGATGTTTTTGTTTTCTAAAGTCATTGCATGATCTCATTATTTCTTTGCTTGGTTGCTACTTAGAATGCGTTTCATCACTATAGCTCCAAATACTAGAAGTCATGCCCATTTCATTCAAAGCATGATATTGATTGCATAACATACAATAAGATAAAGTTGTTTAGTTAAACCAAAGCCAAAAAGCCTTACCCTTTGCATATGTATTGTAGGTTTAACCCCTTTGAGCCTTAGTTAGCCTGTTTTCTTTGTTAACCACATTATCCTTACCTAGCCTAGAATAGGACTATCCATACCCTTGTTCTTAAAAGTATAGTGGAGCATGACTTAGAGGGAATCCCTTTTGATCTACAATTTGCAGAAAAAGAAGTGTGGGGGAAGGTGTTTTTCGTGGAAATCTAGGAGGTTGTACGTTTTGTGTACCAAAGAAAAAGAAAGGGCACGAAAAAAAGAAAGAAAAAAAAAGGGAAAAAGAAGAAAAAGTTAAAGAAAAGAAAGAAAAAGAGTTGAAAATAAGTGAGAATGAACTCACAAGTATTGGTTGTTGAAGAAAGGGTCCAAAAGTTTGAATCTAGCCCTAATTGATGTGTGAATCTTCCTTTCGTGTTTAAAGTTTGTTTCTGCATTCAAAAGTGAATTCTAAGTGTTTATTTCATTACTTTGCTTACTATTGCTTTAAGAACTTTTGTTTATCCTTAACTTTCTTTGTTAGCCAATACCTTAGCCCCGTTACAACCCTTAGACTTCTATCTTGATTTTTATGTGTTTCAATATGTGGAGTTTAAAATTGGTATGAGCATATGGTATCCCTGGTTCTCGCGTCTAAGTAGTGGCATTCTATTCATGAGATCATATAAATGTTAATAATTCTGGAAAGTGCCTTCTTTGTTATAACATATGTGAGTGCTAGTTTTCATGCTTACATCAATCTGCTCGCATATACCTAGTGTAGGGAGTGTAGTCGGAAAATCTGTGTGAAAATAGAGAATATATCCGGTGAGGAATTGAGTGATTCTCTAAGGCCTGTTACTACAATGAAAATGTTGTTTTAATTGATTAAATGCAAGCTAGTGAGTGATGACTACGGTTAAGTATATGCCTAAGGGTAGGGATAGCTAAAATCTATGGGAGTAGTGATTTTTAACATGTCATGTTGCATTCAAAGTCCCTGAGGCAATTGTTGGAAGGTTTAGGTTATGTTTTGTTTTCTTTGTTTTGCTCGAAGACTAGCAAAAGCTAAGTGTAGGGGAATTTGATAGGAGCATATTTATGTGACTTTGTTAGCTTGTTTCATTGCATTTAGTAAGTTAGTTTCTATTTATTATAGTGATTTAAGCTATTTTCGTGTGTTTTCAGGTTCAATTGACAAAGTTGGCAAGAAAGTGCAATTTGGAGCATTTTAGAGCAGTTTTGGGCTTGGAATGGATTGCACATGCATGGATCAAGGTGGATAGGCTAGGAATGTGCTTAACATCTGGAAGAATTAAATCAAAGACTTGGAAGATAAGAAATCAGCTACAAAGAAGGAACATTATCCAAACAACCTTATCTTATCCAAACCTTATCCAACCTTATCTTATCTTATCCTAACCTAATCTTTTCCTACCTTAATTCCAGTTGCAAAGAGGACTCATTTTCACATTAAATCACCTACATATCAGGTTCTAGAAGCCTTATTTTCAGGCCCTAAGTTTATGCCGCATGTAACCCTTCTAGAAGTTCTAGAATCTGCCACAACGACCATTCCTTGTCCTCCCTGGAATCTGATTGAGAGTGTCCTTGTTCTTTGGTGATTTGGAGTCCTAATTCCTCTCATTTTCAGCCCAATTTTGTGCCTTCCCCTCTCCCTATAAATACATGATGCCATAGCACTCATTCACCACCACCATCTACCATCAAATCACCACACCATCCACCACACCTCAAGAGCCTAAGTTCAGAAAATCCCCATTGTGCGTAGCAAGGAAGGAAGGAGGAGCCACCTGAAGCCGTGCTTGCCATTCAAGACATTGGATTGTTGGAGCATTTCTAGGTGTATTCTATTCTTTGTTTTCAATGTTTAAATTTAATTATCTTTGTTTTGCAAACATGAGGAACTAAATTCGTTTTAGTTAGAGGAGACTTTGAAACCATGATTATATTTGCAATATGAATTGATTACTTCCAGTTGTGATTTCATAAATTGTGAATGCAATTTACTTAACTGTTTGATTAAGAACTTATTCTTGTGTGTTGATTAAGAGGGCCCGCTTAGTTTGCATGCATGAATTTGATGCTAGAATATAAGAGAGTTTCACCTAATCGTTATGAACTTATATTCATAAGTAGTGGAGGTTGCTAGTCACAATCGTGTTAAGTGAATTCCTGGCAGGAGTATCATGTTGTTCATAGTTACGAATGCCTTGTCAATGCTTATGATTTTCACAAAACTTAATGATCTTTGATTGTATCTCTATTATGTTGTTCATGTAGGGGACTTTTGAAGAATAATTTGGTTGCCGATGCGTATTCCATCCAATTCAATGACTTAAGGAAAATCTGAGGGTTAATTAGTGTTGTTCACAGTTAATCTGGGGTCTTAAGGTTCATGGTTTATAGGAATGATAACTGGAAATCGATTTATATGCATATGTGTCATGTGTGGAGATGAACCCTCTTGCTAGCCATTCACCCATATTTCACCCAATTCCGTCCAAGTTGTTTAGAGTCTTTAAAATCTGTTTGTCTTTACTTTAAATTTGTCAAAAAACCCAATCCCCTTTACTTTGTTGTGTCAAATTAGTTAGAATCTGTCCAAACTTGTGTTTTTAAGTGTTTTGAGTCAAGTTAAAAGTAATTTTCATCCAAATCATCCTTTAGTGTCTAGTTTGAGTCTATTTGATTATTTTGTGCTGTTTTGAGTCTTTTTAGTTTGTTTTGAGTCATAAGAGTCTAATTTTCTGTTATTGAGTCTAGTTTAGTGTTTTAGAGTTTAATTTGAGTAGATTAGCATCCCTTCTAATCTCCGGCCTAGAACGATCCCTACTTATACATGTTTTAGAGTTTAATTTGAGTAGATTAGCATCCCTTCTAATCTCCGGCCTAGAACGATCCCTACTTATACATACTACAATTATAGGGTTTAATTTGTGTATTAGAATATATCACATCAAATATTATATATGGTGAAAATAACACTATTAGAGAATTCTTATTTGCTTGACATGTATTAAAGTTGATGAATTTTTGGAGTTGGATGATCTTATTTCAGTAGTTTAATTAGTATGCATAAGGTTATCGACCATTGGAATACAAAACAAAGGGCTTATTATGCATTGTACTTATTCTCTCCTTGTTTTGGAAGCTAAGTAGTTATTGATATGTACAAGTTTATATGACTAAGGGAAGTAATTATTGGAGCTAAGAGTGTCTTGTACACAAATATCTTTGTGGCTTAATGAATATTATTGGTGAGTCATGAATTAAATGATCTAGTTCCTTAGGCATGAATATATATGACGTCTGTGTATTACCAACTCAAATTGAACAACTCCAGTACCATGAATTATCCCTATGGAGTTTTGGGTTTGTAGGTTTAAGAACTAAATTTACCAATGTGACGTGGAATTTAGTCTCCTAGTAGAAGTACATAAGATGAAATTATTGGAGAATGTAAGATTATTGTCCTTGGTAAATTAATACGGGGTTGAAGTTGTTGGTTAGTAGAGGATTAGATTAGTGAGATCATTTGGAATATTGGTTGTTTAGTGGAATCATGGAATTAGTTTCAGATAAAGTGATTGTCACATCCCGGCCTGGGGCGGATCACTTCCTGGGCCCGCTTCACCACCGTAGCACGATATTGTCCACTTTGGGCTTACCATTCCCTCACAGTTTTGTTTTTGGAAACTCACAAGCAACTTCCCAGTGGGTCATCCATCATGGGATTGCTCTAGCCCCCTTCTTGCTTAACTTCGGAGTTCCTACAGAACCCGAAGCCAGTGAGCTCCCAAAAGGCCTCGTGCTAGGTAGAAATAGGAATATACATTTAAGGATCACTCCCCTAGGCGATATGGGATGTCACAATCCACCCCCCTTAGGGGTCAGACGTCTTCGTCGGCACACACACGACCAGGGTTAGGCTTTGATACCAAATTGTCACATCCCGGCCCGGGGCGGATCACTTCCTGGGCCCGCTCCACCACCGTAGCACGATATTGTCTGCTTTGGGCTTACCATTCCCTCACGGTTTTGTTTTTGGGAACTCACGAGCAACTTCCCAATGGGTCACCCATCATGGGATTGCTCTAGCCCCCTTCTCGCTTAACTTCGGAGTTCTTACGGAACCCGAAGCCAGTGAGCTCTCAAAAGGCCTCGTGCTAGGTAGAGATGGAAATATACATTTAAGGATCACTCCCCTAGGCGATGTGGGATGTCACAGTGATAGATTACTGTAAAATTTTAGTTTTTCAGTATGTGATTTAGTGGTGACTCTTCAAAGAGGATTTAATTATTTTGGATTTGGAGATATAAGTATTGCATGTACGAATTTATAGAAATACTTGGAAGAGTATTCACTTTAAGTTGAACTCCTTTGAGGATATTTGAGATGAGATCTTACAAATTGATATTGATGACATAATATTTGGAACACGCTAGTTGACAATAGTATTGTGATACACTTGTGGGATAAAGACTTCAATGGTTCTTTGATTACAAAGTAAATATTGCATAGTTGAGAGTTGACAATGCAAATGGGGATTGGTGATGGAGAATTTCCTAGAGCTTACCGCTAGTTGCAATATATCTTTTCTTTTGAAGGTGACAGGAACAGAATGGTGGGGTTTAGTTCAATTCATATTTTAAGAATATGGATATGAAGAAAAAGAAAATATATGGTGATGGCTTCCTATCGTTATTATGAATTTGATTTAAGGAATTAGTTAGTATTAAGTTTCGAAGAAGATATATTAATGGAAATTAAGGGTTGACAACTGATCATTCATGGTTTGTTGTGGTTCACTTCTGGACTTCAGATTTTGGAAGAATACATTTAGGAGTGATAGTAGACGGTGTGCATGGCTGGATGCTTATGAAGAAATGAAGCCAATCGAGAATGGATTATGAATACAATTGATGTTAATTAAGCTTTTGAATAATTCTTGCATTGGTGGAGATTGAGAAGATTCTTTGTGCATTCAAATCAGTTATAGAAGATAACTGATTTTTCATGGTTTATAGTACTACTCAGTAAGATGGTAGCTCTTAGATTAAGTGTTCGAGACATTGTTGTAAACGATAAAGATATTGTCAGGTGTTGTAGTTGTGCATATTAAGCAAGGGTCGAATTGCTATACAAAAGTTTATATTATCACGTCTGAACTTAGAAATATAGGATTTTCTAAATTTTGAGAACGAAATTTGTTTTAAGGAGTGTAGATTGTGAGACCCCGAGAATTTCTTAGCAAAGAAGAGAAGTATTTGAAAACTTTTTTTTATTGAAAAGGTCTTGTATGAAGTGTTGGAAATGTGCCCTAAAACTAATCATATGATGATACTTTACGGACATTTCACAAAGTTAAACTAATGTAGTTTAAATGTAAAGGGCAAAGATTATTGTTTGAGCCGTCTCATATAAATGTTATATGCTTAAACGATAAGTCCAAGGAATATGTGATTGGAAGAATGCGATCTAAAGAAGTTAGATTCATGAGACCATTCTTTCGTTGACACATCCTAAACGTTCCTGATCATAGGATTGTCAATTGGGCATTGACAGTCCGTTAAGATCAGTACGTGCTATGTCTTCTCTCAGGGAGAGTGACTAGTCTCGAGTCATTGGTGTGTGTGACGTCAAGACAAGTACGTAGGTGCTCAATAGAGAATGAGTTCACTGAACACGATCAACGAAGAGTTCTCATATTCATGTCACATGAGAACTCATGGTTGGGATAATGCAAATTAGTCTTTTGACCTGAGGCATCACAGTTGTCTTGTGGTTAGGTCCTTAATCTTTGATTATGTCAAAGTCACTTCATCAGGAGGGTGTCCACGGCATCGTTGGGGTTAAGCCACTTAGCCATGGAGGCAAGTGAATGCGCAACAAGGGATCTTTAACCTTCAAACTGTTTGAGGGAGAATACTCTATGATATGATTAAGAATCTTTGGCCAAAGTATGAATGAGATTTAGGAATGTGTTCCAAATCACATTCAAGGTAATCATATAAGCACAAGACTCACATTGGATAGTAGACATGAATAAACTATCAAACCAAACAATGTGGTCAAGAGTATTGTATTAGAAAAAGACCGTATTGCATTTGTAATCCTAAAACTGAATAGGTTCTCCACCTCTTCTGATTAGCTTGGGTAACCATGACATGCTGCTAGGCGTCAACCATGGTTTGTGGAAGCCCTAAAAGTGTATTATCACTAACGGGAGAATTGAAAGTAAGTTTCAATTCACAATCGATTAGAAAGAGTTTTAATCGCCCACTGCCTCGCTAAAAGGAACCTAATGGATCGTTCACCGAGTAAGGTAGAGTTTGAAGAAACAACGGAGATGAGTAAGAATAATTAAATGGTTTAATTATTTATCTAAGGCTAGGATTAATTAATATGTTAATTAATCAAACGAATAAGTTCGTTAAAGACCTCGGGTTAGTTTTGGGCCGCAAGGCCCAATGGGATTTGAATGTCAAGCCCATTAACTCAAGTTGTATGACAACTTGAATAAACAAAGGGCTTGAAAGCCCAATAAACCCTATAGGCCGGCCATGTTAGAAGAATAGGGCTTTTGGTCCATTAGGTCACTTATTTGAAGGGACTATATAAAGGACTTTATAGCCTAAAATTCATTAAGGGTTGTTTTTGGGGAAAGGATGAGAACACAAGCTCTCCTTTCTCTCTAAAATTTCGGCCACCTTGGAGGGATCATCTAGCAATCAAACTTCTCCAAGGTCACTCATTTCTTCTTCATTATGCCTTGGTGATGAATCATTAGAGGTTCTCAATTTTGGGAACTTTGGAGAAACCTTTTTCATCCATCCAAATCCATAGATCTAAGATGCAAGGAATGAAGGCCCTCTCTTTGGGTGATTAGCCTTTGTTTAAATACAAAGAGGAATCTACAAAGGTATATATTTCAACTCACTTTGTTTTGAGTTGATTATTGGTTCACCATTTTACTAGGCTTTGAACATTCATGGGTAATGTTTTGTTTTTAAGTGCATGCTAGCATGATTCCACCTTTAATTTGTTAATTGCATGCTAATGATGTTGCTTAAATGAACATGTCATCTTCCAAAATAATCCTTCATGAAGGTACCAGAAATTATTATGAGCTCGTAGCATTTTTGAAATATTGTAGAATTTTTCAGGTCAATGGGTCGAGGGTCCACTCCAACAACACTAATACTGTCCCTACTTAACCACCTACACAATCCTCAGGTGTGGGGTTTTATCACAAAAGGCCTTGATGTTAGTTAGAGTGGGGTAATTCTATTTAAAGTGCTTTCTCTCTTCCCTCTTGGCCGATGTGGGACAATGGGTGTTCCAACACTCACCTACACGTGAGACCCCATTTTGTGGGTCACACATGGAGATCCACACATCGGCAACCACGTGGAGCCAAGTCGGGGCTCACCCATCATGCCAGGCCAAACGGGGACCCACCCAATCACGTGGCATCTTTGGCCTAAGTGGAGCCATCACGCGGGGCCAAACAGGGACCCACCCAATCACATGGCAGTATGGGCCCGTCCCTTGGCTCTGACACCATGTAGAATTTTTTAGGTCGACGGGCCAAGGGCCCACTCCAACAACACCGATACTGTCCCCATTTAACCACCTGCACAATCCTCATATGTGGGGTTTTATTACAAAAGCCTTAATGCTAGTTAGAGTGAGGTAATTCTACTTAAAGTATTTTCTCTCTTCCCTCTTGGCCGATGTGGGAAAATGGGTGTTCCAACAAATGAAATTAGAATTTATAGTTGGACAAATGAATTGATGACACATGGCAGCCACTGAGTGGCTAAGTTTGCCACATGGGATTAACCAACATGCCAGCACAGACATTTGTCATGTTAGTAGAGCATGCTAGGTGGAAAGTGATTAGATGAGGTAGTCAAATTGCTACACAAATATAAGCAGGAGGTGGCCTTTCTTTACACGTGGAAGTCTAAAAGTTAATCAACCTTTCTACAAACTAGAGGTGGCAGTAAGTTTACATGCATGCAAAGGAGATGCAAGTGACTCATGGTTTTATTAGTATGACGTGTTTGTATCAGAGAAACTATTATCCAAAGTGGAGATAAAAATATCCAGCAGGTGACTTGCTTAGTGCCCAAGCCTTTATCTGATTGGTCATGTTTAGATCAGAACCAATATGATGTCAATCTACACTAGTTGGCATGTAGTTTGTAGCGGCCTCCTATTGCTATAAATAGGAGATCATCTCCATTTGTTTTCCAAGAAGAGTTAGCATGCAATGCATGCTCTGCAGCTCACGTGTATGTTTATACTTGTATGCATACCTACACACATATATATAGAGAGAGAATAGAAAATAAAGGAGAGTAGAAGAAATATATGGTGTTATGAGAGATTGAGGAGCTTCCTCAAGTACGTGGAATTTAGCTCTTTCAGTAGTGATGTGGATAAGTACGTAGAGCTTAGCTATTCCGGTAGTAGCGTGGATCTTCATTTTAATTGGCTAATTGCTTCGGTTAAGTGTTTACTTGTTATTAGTTATGGAATTATTGTTAGAATGCTATTTGTTGGGAATATATTGTGATGCATATAAAAGATGTAATGATATTATTTGTGCATCATTCGTGTTGATGTGGTTGGAACTTAAGTGTTGAGACTGATCTGGAAATTAGGGTAATTGGAAAGGATTTTTTGTGTAGTTGAATCTATTCGTGCACATTAGAATAGGATATTGGAGAGATAAATTGTCGATGTGGGTGATTTGGGCTGGAGATCAATGAACTAGATAAGATGACTAACAAAAGCGGTTTATGAACTTGGGATATCTTATGGGAGTTAGTTTGCATAATAGAATATTCAAACCACCGCTGCAGTGGTAAAATGCACGGTATGACACTTAATTTAATATTGTCAATTTACTGTGGTAAGGTTATATCCCCACTGAGCTGTTAAAGCTCACCCCTCTATTGTTGTGCAAGTTTACGAACTAGACATTCAAGAGGGTAGGCAGGATGAGATTAATTAGATGTGAGAATAGAATGTTTATTTATCCATTAACTGTAGAATTGTAAAGAGTTCTTGATTTGTTTAAGAATCATGAGTTATTTTATAAGAGGAAATTTATTTTCCAACCCGTTTCAATTTCCTTTTAATTATTTAGTTTTTAACTCGTGTTTCGGATTCGGGTTTGAGTTTTTATTACCGACTTAGGATTCGGGGCGTGACAGATGATCTAGGAGAATTGAATGTTAGTGCAATTCGTCCTAGATGGCTAACCTCCTTAGAAGAAAAGAGAGAAAGTGTATCACTCTTTGCCTCAAAGAAACCCCTAATGAGGTTAAAGCTAGAACTTCACTTCTATATTCACTCACAAGTGAGCAAATTAACTTATGGGTATTGAACAAATCCAATCTCAATCCATCCCGAAATACAAAAAATATTTTGGGCATACCGAAATTTCGGTCCTGGATCAGTCTTCGAAATCCCATCCCAAAAGGGATCGGTTCAGAATCTCGATCCAAACCAACCATACTTAAAACCAGTATTGATAACTGCATATCCTCTCTTCTTCTTCTTTTTTTGTCAAAGCATATCCTCTCTCGATAATACATATATTTGGAGTCCATACTATTTTCAATAGGAGTGGAAAAAAAACCCAAAAATCCCGAACAATCCCGATCCCGTCCCTAAACCAAACCCAAAAAATGCCCGAACTGAACATCCATAAACGTTCGGTACTCGAAATCGAATCGGTCTTGAAAATTTTGGTATGCGATTTGGTCTTCTTTTTGTAATGATTCGGGAATCCGAACTGAACTGATATATTACATTTATTTATTTATAATTTATAATTTACTAATTACTTGGACCATTAGATGCTTGGATTGGTTGAGATATAATCTCAAGCGTCCATTGTAAATTAGGTTGGAACCCAGACATCTTCCTCTCACATTCATTCTCAATCTCTCCAGACTTCAACACTCCGCAGCACTCACTTCGAATCTGATCATCTCTCTCAATTCCTCCTCCATCCGCTTAACTCCAACTGGGCACTGAGTCACAAGAAAACCACACACAATCAAACACACCCTAAAGGTATGGATTTTGTATTTTTGGGTATTCCGTGTTTTTTTTTTCTTCAAAAAGTAGTGATTTGGGGTTTTCGTAAAACTAATGGCTGGGTATTTTTTGCGTTTGGGGTTTCTGGGGTTTTCTGGGTTTAGGGTTTATGGGGGTTTCTAGGTTTTTGGATTTGGGCATGTTTGCAAACATTCAAAAAACCCAGTGAGGGTTTGAAGAGTGGAGGGAGAGGACTCTATTTTTCTTGCAGGTTAGGGATTCAAGATGCAAAAGAGTTACAGTTGTAGGAGGGATGCTTTTGGTGGGGCCACCAGTGGCACCGTCAAAATTGGTTATGATTCTAGAGGCTGAAAAAAAGGGTATTGGATTACAGAAGCTTGGAGATGGAATGACTAATGAGGTTAATTAATTTGGGCTCCACGAAACTTAAAAATTGTAGTATGTAGTTGTAATCCGATCTATCACAAACAGATGGACATCTTTTATTCTTTCCAAAATCCAAAAAATTTAAAAAGCCCAACAATTTGGGCTTGAACTACCAAATAAATAAATAAAGGCGCTTGAAGGCACAATCCTGAACCAATCCGAATCCTAAAAAACTTTCGGGCTTCCTGAAATTTAGGAATCCCGAAAATTCAGTTTAGTTTTGGGTTGTAAAATTCCATCCTAAAAATTATTGGTTTGCGATTTGAGCTTTAGGTTTCGGTTCGAGATCCCGACCGGAATCAACCCTAATTTTAAAAGAAACTTTAACGAAAAACTCATAGTACTGTTCATTTTAATAAAAAAAATCACATTTTTATATTAAAAAATTAATCATGGTACTATTTATTTTATCTTTTATTTTATTTTTATCATTAAAACGTAAAATTCTCAAACATTTTTCATTAGTTTCTGTAATTTTCAACGAGGAGAATGAAGGCAACCATGTTAAACTTGACTAGATCCGAACACCCGTTCTCGCTTCCGTATCCGTGCCTGGTAGCGGTCAAGCGTGAAAAAGAGACACTAGGGGTGTGGGCTCCACAGTGGGCCTTAAATTCAGTCCGTCCAAGCAGAATCTCCGATTTAAGCCGCTTCAGTCGGAGAGTTGTGAACGAAAGAAAACTTAGGAGGGAGGGAGACTGAGGGGGAGAGAGAGAGAGAGAAAGAGAAAGAGAAAGAGATGGGAGTGACCAAGGAGCAAGTGAAGTCTTCACTGACGTCAAAACTGAACCCTGCACATCTCGTAAGCTTCTCTCTGTTCTCTTTAGATTAGTTTTTAATTAGGCGAACTTCAATTAGCACTTCACTTTAGATTCTTTAATATTCTTTAGCGAGGGATTGGACTTGTCTTGTGGTAATCTAGGGTTTTATGTAGGTCCATTATCTTATAGTAATTGAATTTTAAACATGTTAAACAGTTTTACATTGGTTCGAATTGTTTTCGACATGTGCTTGATTGGTTCGAATTGTGCTCCAATGGTTGAAGCTGCACGACATTGATTTACGGTTAAGATCGTTTAAGAGGTCAATCTGATCAAGGGTAGTGCTAGGCATCTAAATGTATGCACAAACTTGATCCACGGTTGACACCCAACAAGTCCTGTAATTGTTGCGCTAAACTACGTAGGCTTTGATAAAATGAATCAAGATTTGGTCAAGTAAGATGCAGCGTGGAAGTGGCTTATATTGGCTAACATATTTTACCTGTAATAGTTGCTTGTCTGATTTGCTCTTCCGTTTATTAATTTATAAACATAAGAGACCCTACAAGGTTACAAGTTTGGTGCATCAGCAATCCTAGTTAAATTTTAAAGACATTTCAAGCTTTTGATTGTATTTGCTTTATTTTAATTGCTGCTAAGTAAGAAAACATGGAATTTTTTTATAAAGTCGATTGATTAACTTAGGTCAACAGCCACTCTTTGGCCTTGTAGTATAGTTTCAATTTTCTTTGCTGCAGCATAAACTCAGCAAAACTACTCTTATAGTTTTATATCTTCCTTGCCATGTCAAATTTCTCCCATTCAGACATTCCATTTAGATAATGATGCTACACAGATGAGCCACTGAACAAAGCGGAATCGAATTAGTGAATGCTACTGCCAGTGCCTATTAATTTGCAACCCTTAGATTTTTCAGTTCTTAACATCATTGTTTGACCAGACCATTATTTCTCTTTCCAACATTATGGTGGTGACAATCAAATTGGTGAATGCTAGTGCCAGTGTGGTGCTTTTGGAAACATATGATCCAAGGCTTTATTTACTGAAAGGGATTACTGCGAGCGGTTAAGCTACTTTGGCATGCTCACTGGAATCGGGTCTGCAGAACAACCACTTGAATTAAGATTTTCAGTTTGCTAGTTGTAAAAGTTAAAAAGTGGAGTAAAAATAGAGAAATCTGTGCTTTATCCTGTCCTTTAGAACTGATTGCTGTTATTATTTTTTCATCTTTCATGGCTTATGCTTTTTATTGTAAAAGATTTTGTGGAAAAACTTGCATTGCAATCATTTGTTTTTTTTTTTTTTGTTTTTTTTTTTTTTTAATTCTGTCCAAATGCTTTGTGACTCTGTCATTTCTTGTTTCTAATTTATTTTTGAACTTTTGTGTTTCAGGAAGTAATTGATACATCTGGAGGGTAAGTTACTTCGTGCAATTCCCATTTAATTTATGAAATTTCTGAGTGCTTATTTTCTCCCTCATCTTTATATTTAATTTAATGTCCGTGGTTGTCAGATGTGGTGCTAGCTTTGCTATTGAGATAGTATCAGAGCAGTTTGAAGGAAAGAGGTTGCTGGAGAGGCATCGGCTGGTAAATTCATCGTTAGAAGAGGAGATGAAGGAGATTCATGCGCTCTCGATAAAGAAAGCTCTGACACCAGAGCAGTGGAAACAACAGCAGGAGTCTCAAGTATCTAAACCCGCCCCGTGAACAATATTTCCAAAGGTTTCAAGTTTATATTGTAGCTGGTAAGAATATATTTCGAGTGTGCTGGAAAATTAGATGAAATTTTCTTTTTTACCGTCCCAAATTCTATGCGGTGTGAGAATAAGTTGGTAATTATTCTTCCAGTTTGTATGTTATTGTGGATGCTTTGTACTTTTATCTTTTTTTGGTTTGCTTTTTTTTTTTCTTGTTAGTGTTGGACAAACTTGGACTGGACATGGTCAAGCCCAGCTATATTTGGCCGGAACCGATTACTTGACCATGTCAGTAACCGATTCCGATGAATTGACAATGATCAATTCACTGACTACACGGTGCACACAGATATGGTTCATGCTTGATGCAAGGTTATGATGCAACGAAGGCTTAAGATTTGCCGTTAATTCTATATGAAATGCTTGTTATTTGAGAACTTCAAGGCCCCTTGATAATTATTATATTTTGGGTGAACTGTTGATTTAGTCCATAAATTATCACTGCAAAAGGATTTGCAACGTAAAGAGGACCTTCAACTCAACACACAAATCAATGCTCTATGAGAACCCTTCACCTTTTGAGAAAAATACTAACTGCTTTACTAATTGTTAGCACGAATACAGTCTAGTTCGACAAATTTGGGTTGACATTAGACAGACAACTATTGCCTGGTTAGACGAGGTTTCCGGAGGCAACCAGCCAAAGCAATAGTTTGGTTAGACATCGTTGGAGTTGTAGAATCAGTCTGCTTAGGAGCCTCGACTACTCGGTTAAATAGCGAGTTTCTTAAGTCTAGCTCGTTAACTACCTCAAGTCTCACTGGCAAATAGTCCTTGATTTTCTCACAAAATGATGCAAAATGAGGCCACTTTATTAGTCTTCTAGCAAAAGTGGGGTGTTTTTATTAGATACTCCTAAACCACATTTAGATTTCGGTATATCAACAGTCGAACCACTTTTACAATAAAGACACTCATTTCTTTTAAATATCTGTGTCCCTATAGTTTGATACTAGTTGGGCGGATCTATGTACTTACCAATATAGTCGAGGTTGCAAAACTTGGTGCACAAGATCCAAAGGTTTGCGATGAGTTACATAACCTAGCTTGTCTTTAGGTTATAGAACCCAATGTCGAGAATGTTTATTCCTCAATAAAAAACACTCGATTCAAGGGTCAGAATCGCATTTTACCACATCCATTACATTCAAGACATTCTTCCAACCGAGCTCAATAGCGAATTGGCACGCTTGATCAACAATCAACCATCGAAGGATGTAGTTAGCTCCTTATTTACTTCGGCCTGCACACCATGTAGGTTATGTAGTTTTTAGGGTCAACAGGCACACATGGAAAACATGTCTACTACTGTTAAACACTAAAGAAACTTGATGTTGGAACCAAATTTGTGCATATCCATGGACGAAGGTGAAATCCAGTTAGAGTTGCCTATGATCTTCGACAATGGGAGAATGAGGTTGATTGGGGTAAAGGTGTGGTTGAATCCGAATAAGACTGCCTACATATCTCCAGGAAGGAGAATTTAACCACAAATGTAGTTCTAAGAAAGAATGGTGTGATTTGCAATACATCGTGATCCATCCTTGAGGAATAGCTTAAGGCAGGACATTAAGAGATGAGTTCTCCATGGATCTGTCTATGCATAGACGGTGACGTATGAGAGATGAGTCTTTATTAGGCATGAGATAATATGTGTATAGTATTCATATGGAGAAGATGAAGAGAATCAGAGTCTTGGATCATCAAAGACTTAGTGAGATAAATTCCTAGGTTAAGGTATTTATAAAGATCTTGAGAGTCCTTGTAGGGAAAATGATTCCAATTAAATCAGGAGAATATTTAGGAGAAAACCTAGGATAAGATACCCAATCATCCTAGAATCGTGATTACATTGCCTAATCTCCAAGATATCTTGATTTGACTTGAATCAGTATTTCCTTAGGAGACAAGTAATATCTTTAATAGGTTTTTGCCTAACCATGGTTGTCTAAATTTGCTTGGTATTCTAACTCGTTTGATTTGCCTGAACATTAAGGCTAGTTCGACCTAACTAAGGTAGTCCGGAAATCCAGTAGACCAATCTGACTAAGATGCCTATAAGAGTAACCTGTTTCGATCCACGTCAAGTCTCTTAGCCTATCACCTGATCGTCGAGTCCTATGGGCATTTCGGTCCTTCTTGGCACCCGAGGTGCCACGTGTCATGGTCCCTTTTCACCATAAAACCAATTGGCAATATGGAAAGTAGTCCAATTACTTATAAGCACATGCAAAGTTCATTTTTTCCTCAATGTGGGATTCATAATCTCAACATGTCCCCTTACGTTGGGCTTCACCCGAGACATAACCTAGTATGATACCATGAACCAAGTTGAGCTTCCATCATAAAACTAATTAGAAGTATGAGGAATAACCCAATTACTCATAAGTACATGCAAGGTCCATTCATTCTCCAATGTGGAATTTAACTCTCTACAAACACACCATATATGTCAGTACAGATTCATGCAGAGCCATCCAATAGAACACATATCACATACATGTATGCTGCTAAGCTCAATCAATGTGACACACATGCTAGGCGCATTTACTTATTTACAAGGCATGTATAGGGGTGGGTTTGGTACGGTTACCGTACTAAAACCCTCGTACCAATTATCGTACCAAACTTTCGGTTTGGTAAAATCTATTACCATTACTATACCAAACTTTCAGTATACTGAAGTTTAGTATTGCCAAATAGTTCGGTTGGTATGGTATGGCAATGGTAATTACCACTTTGTTTTGGGACAAAATCTATTTTTGTTTTTTTTTAACCTATTCAAGGGCAAAACTTTTTTTTTGTACATTTATCTCATACATTGTAATCTAAATTCATCTATTATTCATCATTCATAATTCGCACACACAATAATTCAAATGATGCATCAAGATTCATGATGAAAATTAAGCTTAGAATCCAAATAAAAGTTACGAACCAAAACAAATAGAAGTTAACAATCCAAATAGAAGTTAAAGTTTCAAACCAAATGAAAATTGGAACTAAACTTCAAAAAGTAAAATTTCAAGCTTGAGATGTCAAGGCTTTTGGAGGAGGCATTGAACATGTAGAAGATTGAGCTTGTATCAAACCTACATTACAAACAAAGAAAACATATTTGTAGCAAGAAGAATTAAAGTTGAAAACCATTTAATAACAAATTTACTAAAAAAATTAAAGCATATCTTATTTGTTTCCACTTATTCCATTTCCTTGCAAAATTGAAGCATATCTTTTGTTGGTTTCTTGTAGAAGTTTACTTCATCTGCCCTAAGTCAATCACTAGTACACACTAGTGCCTCTATCATTTTAGGAGTCAAGGATGCCCTAAAAGGGTCCACAACCCTTCTCCCTAAGCTAAATGCATTTTCACTAGCAATGGTAGAAGTAGGGATTGCAAAGATATCCTTGGCTATTTGTGAAAAAATTGAGAACTCTTTTGTGTTTGATTTCCCCTAACTCAAGAGATTAAAGTCACCAACAACAATGCTAATATAAGTAGGGGTTTATTTTCAAATTATTGAAATATTATAAATATGTGTTATATAATTTATAAATTATATATTGCATTATATTTTTTATACGGTACGGTGATACAGTGGTGATAGTAGCCATTATCAATACCGTACCTTGAAATGTACGATACAATACCGTACCATTACAAATTGATAAAAAAAAATTTGGCCCAAAATCGGTATGGCGTAGTTAGCAATTCGATTGACATGGCAATTTAGCAAAAATTTCCACTCTAGGCATTTGATGAAATCCACCTCATTCAATTCACCAAATCCACCATCATTCCCGACCTATCTCTGACCTCCCCATGCTTTCCTGCCACTACATTCAAAAAGGCCTTCTCTTCCCCACCATCCTCTTCACCCTCATCCCCTCCTCAAATCCTCCTTTTGCCATTTGTGTGGGTTTTGTCTCTACTCTTTGCAAGGACGTCATTGTACTCTGACCCAACCAGTCATGGGCGACCTTATATTTGGCCTCGCAAGCTTTTCGGGTCGGGCATCGTTCAGAGAGTCCGATTCGAGAACTTCATGTGCCACAGTAGCTTGCAAATTGAGCTCGGTAACTGGGCCAATTTTAGCACCAGCCAAAATGGAAGTAAGCCCTCCCCTTTCTCTTAACTTTCTCTCTTTAACAAATGCGTCTGTTCAAATTAGGTTTGTGAATTGTATGCGAAATTTGATCAAATTTATGGTTTTTTTTGGGTAAATTGGGAGTTTGAAATTTGTGTAAATATAGTTGATTGTGTTTTTGTAAGTGGTAAATATCATTGCTATGTGTAACTGACACACCCCGACCGAAATCAAGGTGTGCTGGTGTGGGTTCCTAAAAACAAAACTGTGAGGGTGTGGTAGGGGTCCAAAGCAGACAATATCATGCTACGGTGAAGTCGAGCCCGGGATGTGGTGAGGGCCCGGGTCCGGATGTGACAGTAGAGGCACTCAAAGGCGTCGACAATGAAGGATTTAAACTGGTTGTAGGAAAACGACATCGTTGAGCTCAGTTATGAAATTAGAGAAATTGAAGGGGGTGGGGGCCAGTCGTGAGGTCGGAGACAGAGATGGGGATGTCGATGAGGAGACATTTTTTATTGTGACGAGAACACAAGTAGTACACTACATGTTTTTATGTAAGTGGTAAAAAATTTTATTTTTTAAATTATTAATTTATTAACACACATATTTCACCATTTGTATAATAACGCATGATGTACCATCTCGTATGTCGATCACACTGAAAAATCTCTCTTTGACAAGAATGGAGGGTAGGTTAAGGAAGACGGTGAATTTGGTGAATTTGGTGAATTGAAGAGGGAGGGGCCCACTCTTTTTTATTTAATATTTTGCCATAAAAAATTATTTCCTTTTTAAATTAATTAATTTATAATTTAGTTTTTGCCTACACAGCACAATTGACTGCCATGTCAGCAAAAATATGGATCCTCCATTTACCACGTCCTAACTTAACAACCAATTTGATGGATTGACTAACGTAAGTTTGACAAGGCAACGAATTCATAATTTTGCATTGTAATATTCAAAAGATGAGATATGAGTTTGTATGTGATCTAAAATTGAGATTGTAAAATGTATTTTGTCCAAAAATAAAATAAAATAAAAAATAGGACTTCCTCTGATCTCTCAAGTTCTGAACCACATATGTCATATGATGTATGCAAACCTATCCTCTCACCAATCAACATTTATGTCAAACACATACTATTAGAAAAAAAGTAAAGTATCCACAAACACATGCTAAAAACAAACAAACAAACAAGGACAGCCTAAAAGCTTCCAGCACACAGCAGCAGCAGACTTAAGAGGAGCCAAGCTTTCCCCCATCCCTCTCACTGGCATGGACCATGAGCTTGGGGATTACTAGCAAGCCGTGAACATCTCTCGTGCCGTCGAGTCATTGGAAGATTCATGGCCACCGTGCTTGTCCATGCAATTCCATTTCCGCCAGTGCCTGGACTGAGACCCAAAAACGTGGCGGCACCTGCTCGCTGTTTGGTCTCGACCGCACATCAAAGCACGAGATTTGTTGGGTTATGGCGACACACTTGCACAGTGAGATCAGTAGCAGAAGAAAGTTCCAGCTCCAGCTTGGACGTTGGGGATGATGAGGTTATTAAGACACAGCTTCTGGAAGCAATCGAAGGAATCAATAGAGGCATTTTCGGAGTCCCGTCTGCGAAGAAATCTCAGATTGAAGCTCTCGTCAACCAGCTCGAGTCTCGGAATCCTACTCCAGATCCTCTTCTTAATCTACAAAAGGTACCAAACATAGTGTTTAGTTCTGCATTAAATTACTAACGGGTTAAAGGTTGTGTGTTCATATGTAAATCTATTGATTTATTTATTTAGTTTTGATGTGTTTGTTTAATTGGAAGGTGGGTGGATGCTGGAAACTTGTGTACAGCACAATTACCATTTTAGGTTCAAAACGAACAAAGCTGGGATTGAGGGACTTCATCTCCTTGGGTGATTTCTTCCAGAATATTAACATTGCTAAGGTACACGCCACATAGAGTACGGTCACATTCAAGAGTTTAGGTACACTCACAAACTAAGGGCCGGTTTGAAAACTATTTCGTCTTCTTTTTTTTTTTTTTTTTTTTTTTTTTTTTTTTTAACTAAAAACTCGTTTATAGCTATTTTGAATGCCAAAATTTGAAAACAAAAGAAAGTTGTTTTTACGTTTTGCTTTGCAGTGATTACCAAGCATTTTAGAATAATTCAAATGCGCATCCCGGATAAGTAAACATGTCATGATTGTTTTCTTTATTGGGAGAGATCATAACTGTGAGGTCAACTTGGTTTGCCATTATGAGTATTGCAACATCTTTTTATCAAGTGTATGCTGATTTGGTTTGTATTCTGCAATTGCGCGCTTGCTGATATGCCAAAACGGAGGGTAAAGCAGTTAATGTGATCAAGTTCGACGTGAGAGGATTGAATCTGTTTAATGGACGGCTGACAATTGAGGCCTCCTTCAAGAAAGCATCCAATTCAGTTAATTTTGCTCACCTTAACTTGTATTCTTTTATTTAATCTGACTCCAACTTTCTAATTTTGATTACAACATACAAATCAAATCATGTTCTTAAAGCTTTTCTGATTTGAAATCTTACAGAGAGTTGACATCAACTATGACAACTCCACGATCACTCCGAGTCAGGTATCTTACATTGTTTTGTAGCAGGCATATCAGATTATTTTGTATCAGCATTTTTGGGTTTCTAATCCGTGTTTGCTCGTTTTGATGCTTATAGTTAATGAACGTGTTCCGAAAAAATTATGATATTCTGCTTGGGATCTTCAACCCAGAAGGATGGCTTGAGATCACGTATCCTAATAGTTACTACTTTGACGTAGTAGTAATCTCCTCTGTGCACGCTTGAGATTTTCTGATTTTCGAACGGTAGAGACTATATTTTTTCTTTAATTCAATTTCTTCAGATATGTTGATGATACCCTGAGAATAGGGAGGGATGATAAAGGCAACATCTTCATATTAGAGAGATCACATGAAAGTTCGCTTTAAGCATCAAGACTCGGGTCATCATTATAAACTTACCGTCTGAAGGATCATTTTTGGAGGGTTACATTCACCATAGCCGTAATACTCATTCATTACAGTAGCTCTTGTCATTCTGTAAATTGTAATTTGGCAACTCATACAGCTGCAAATATCTACGGCTGAGCATCTTCTTCTTTCAAAATCCAAAGATACAATCAAGATAAAAGCAGGCATATACATACATATATGTGCTATCATGATGAGGAACGTACTACTTCAGTAACATATCTGTAAACTTAGGCATGTATGGAATATATTTCCCGAGAATGATTTCATTGATATTGATCGTTCGACGTTATACATAGAGCTTCCTACAATTCAGCTACATGGAATGAAGAAAAAAAATCAAAAAGCAAAATCAAGTACAGAGTGTACAACTATCGAAATTCGGGTTGTAGTCGTGGAATATTTCTAGTCCTCCCCCTTAAGTTGGGAGAGTGAATATCAAGAACTCTAACCTTGCAGTGAGGACTCCGCATGTGGTAATTGTAAATCACGCAACAAACTCTGTAGGACCGTAGCCAAGTGAGTTCACAGAATGCACCAGTCATCGTCCTGTACTTGGCTTCTGTCGAGGAAAGTGAGATGGATTTTTATCTCTTTGTTCTCCATGAAACCATTGCATTTCCAAACACACAATTCAGGCAGTGGATCTTCAAGTAATGGGGCAGCCCGCCGGATTTGAAGATCATTGCAACAAGCACTTGGTTTTAATTTGTTCTCAATTAGAAATAACATGCCTTGTCATCGAGCATTTAGATACCAAAGTACTTGAAAAGATGTCTCCATATGAGCTCTACGAGGCTCATACATGATTATATTGAGAAAATATACCGTATATGTGATGTTGGGTCAAGTGGTGTAAGATATATCAAACGACCTACCAATCGCCTATATTGGGAAAGATTTACCTCTCCTACATAAACCAGCAAGGTTGTACAAGATTTACCTCCCCTACATGTGAAAAGAGCGTAATAAGCTAAGGACGAGGAAGAGGCATTACGTAAATTTCTTCTCCGAGGCCAACATGACGAAAATTCATCTTGGTGTCCAGTTGATTGAGAGACTGATTGCAAGCAGTTGTAATGACAAGGTGGCAACGCACAATGATCAACATGGCCGTAAGGGAGAAGTGTCATGGTAGTCGATCCCCTCAGTTTGTCGAAAGCCCTTAGCCACAAGCTGAGCCTTATAACGCTCAATTGAATAATCGAATCATTGCTTAATCTTGTAGATCCATTTGCAGTTAATAGGCCACTTGTTCAGACGAAGGGGAGCGATAATCCAGGCATTTGTGGACGCAAGGGCCTCAAGTTCATCTTGCAAGGCATGTTGCCAATGAGCGTGAGAAGTTTTTCGTGTCGGTTTTGCTTTCGATTAGCAGACTTTCTGACATTGTCTTATGACTATGAGCTAATTGATCTACACTTCTTACTTGGTGTCGCTTGCTACTTGGGCCATGAGTGGGAACTTAGTTTCCATATGAGTATGCGCCCTTGAATTGCTGTTGCAATATGATGCCCATAAGTAATTTTCGACAAGTTATCGTGCTTAAACTTTTACAATTTTTCTTTTGAGTGGAAAATTATAAATTCAGATCTCAACATGTTTGTTAGGTACTAACTTTTCCTACTTAGACCTATGTACTTTGTACGATGCCGGTATCACTTTCAAGTGATCTTGACACGCCTCGATCCCGATGTCCGGGGGACATGACTCAAGTCATTTAATGAATGCATATGCTGAGAACATGTAAAACATGCGTATAAAACTATAGGAATGACGGAATGGCTGCTAATAAATGTACCTAAGCACATAAAGGGTCTAATTAATAAAACTACATTCAAACGATTGAATTACAAAAAATGAATGTAAAAAACAGATCCAGGATGTTGAAATTAGCCTAGGAGGGGTTCTGACCGAAACCTGAAAAAGTCAACAAAAAGTCAATGTTGACGGGGCAACGGTCATCGTTAACCAAGTCAACGGGTCAAACCAGGTTAACGGGTCTGGGTCAATCATCAAACCAGTTCAATAGGCTGGGCTAGGGTTTAAAGGGTTTTGGGTTTCTAATGGGCTTAGGTTTGAAGGCCCAACCCAAAGCTCTAGGCTAAAGGGCTTGGGCTTTGAGTGTGGGTCGATCAACTTAGCTCTCGTCGGGAACGAAGGCTGGAGCCTCTCAAGCTCCGGTCGATGACGATTTGACGATTTCACCTACGATCTACCAATTAAAATGACAATAGAGATAAGAGGGAGCGTTTCTCACATTCGATTCGCCGTGAAATGGTCGAATCGGCCGGACTTTGAGCTCGAACACCATGGCTCATTGGAGAAGTTTTGGGTGGACTCTGGGTATCCCTTGCTTCACAAAGATGAGGGAGGAAGAGGGTTGACACCGGTGGTGGTGGTGACACCGTCGTCACCGTTCGTTTGTCAACTTGGGTGTGTGAGTGGTTGGGTGTAATCGGGGAGAGGGAGAGAGGGTTTTGTGAGAGTGAGAGGGAGAGTACTGGGGGAGAAGAGAAAGAATGAGAGATAAGGTGAGGGTTTGCCACGTAGCAGCCAGGGAGATGAGGAGACCTAGAGAAGGAATCCAAAAATAAGGGATCCAGATTGGTTAAGGTTAGGGACAGAAAGGTAATTTCATTATTTTTATTTAAAATTTGTGAAATTACACTTAATTTTAGGGGTGGGGGGTTTCACAATCTACCCCCCTTAAAATAATTTTGTCCCCAAAATTACAATCTCAATTAAATAAATATGGATCCTGGCTCTTCATCAATTCCTCCGTTTCCCATGTTCCTTCATCAATTAAATAAATTTGAATCGTCCTCTTCGATTGACCATCGGTCTATGGATGATAGGCAGTGTTGTACAACAACTGAGTATCCATGGTGTCATTTAATGTCTTCCAAAACCTGGAGGTGAACCTTGGATCTCTGTCCGAAACAATAGTGACAGGTACACTATGAAGTTTGATAATGTTATTGATGAACAACTTTGCCAACTTCTCTAGTGTCAACGTTTGTCAAACAGGTAAGAAATGAGCAGTCTTGGTGAGTTGATCCACATCAAACCTCGACTGTGTCCTCGGCAACCCATACATGAAATCCATAGTGATGTCTTCCCACTTCCATGCTGGTATAGGGAGATTCTGCATTAGCCCTTCAGGTTTCTGTCTGTTTGCCTTCACTTGTTGGAAAATAATACATCTCCGCACATACTCTGCCATATCTCTTTTCATCTCGTACCAGTAGTAGAATGGATGGATATTGTGGTACAATTTGGTGCTCCAAGGATGCGTGGCATATTGATAAGAACATATTTAGGCGACTTTGTTATCTTATTTCTTTGCATTTACTTAGTTAATTTCCATTTATTATCGTAATTTAAGTTATTTTCATATTATTGTGGGTCCAATTGGTAAAGATGACAACAAATCGCTAATTAGAGTAATTTGAAGCAGTTTTGGACTTGGATTGGATAACATGCGTGAAGAGCATATGGGCTAGACGTTTTTGGTGTTTCAATGGTGCTAGACATGTGCTAAAATCTGGAGAAATTAAAGTTGAGGCTTGGAAGACAAGGAATTACACAAGAAAGAGGAATCCTAGTTAGAGAGGAACATTATCTTATCCAACCTTATCCAAACTTATTTCATCTTATCCAGTCTTATTTTATCTTATATAACCTTATCCAACATTATCTCATCTTATTTCTAGTTGCAAAAGGAGTCTTTATCCTATTCTAAATACTTCCCATTTGATTCTAGGAGTCATAATCCATTCAAACACCCTAATCCTTTTTATCTTTGGATTTAGTCATGCCCTTTGCCCTATATAAACAAGTTGTGCAGCAAATATCAGGGGGGGGGGAGATTGTGCCACAACCTGCCATTCAACCATTGGAGATTTCCAGAGTTCTTTCTACCCTTATTTAGTTTCAATGTTTATTTTAGATTGCTTTTCAATTATGATGAACATGAGTAACTAAATTTCTTTTTAGCTAGATGTGAATTCAAAGCCATGATCATATGTTTTATATAAATTGATTACATCCAGTTATTGTTTCATAAAACATGAATGCGATTTACTTATCTGTTTTATAGAGAATTTATTCTTGTATGCTTATTAAGGATTTATGCTTAGTTTGCATGCAGGGATTTGATGCTAGAATATAAGGGAATTTCACCTAATTGTTATGAAATTATATTTGCAAATAGTAAAAGTCACTAGTCATGATTGAGTTAAGTAAATTCTTGGCAAGAGTATCATGCTTTTCAAAGTTACGAATGCTTCGTCAATGTTTATGATTTTCACATAACTTAATGATCTTTGGGATGTATCTCTATCTTGCTTTTCATAGTTAGGGAACTTGAGAAGAATAATTTGGTTGCGTAGCTGAGTCCAATTCAATGAACCTAGGAAAATCTGAGAGTTAATTTGTGCAGTTCATAGTTAATTTAGGGCATTGTCATTCATGGTTTATAGAAATAATAACTGGAAATAGATTTGTATGCACATGTTTCATGTGTGGAGAACAATCCTCTAACTAGCCTTTCACCTATATCTCATACAAGACATAATTCGTTTGCTGCAATTTACTTTATTTTTGTTAAAATTCGTCCAAAAATCCCCCTCAGTTTTTATTTTGTGTTAGTCTAGCTTAGTTTTCAGTTTTTAAGTTTAATTTTTGTTGATTAGCATCCCTCCTAATCCCCGGCTCAGAACGATCCCTACTTACTCATACTACGATTGAAAAATATATAGGGTTTAATTTGTGTGTTAGTTTATACCACATCAAATTTTGGTGCCGTTGCCGCGATTAGTAAAATTGCTAATCACTTTGTTTTTTTTGTTTTAGTTTTGATATTTGATTTAGTTTCATTTCTTTGATTTCAGGTACTAGAGAAGTAAGACATGGCAATTGCTAATCTTCAAGCTCAAATGGAGAATCTTACTTCTCTTATGTCACAGTATATTGAAAGGTCTTGAATGCAAAGAGTTGGCACATTTGGTGTGTCCTATAGGCAAGGATATCAAAGTAATCAACATCCTCAATTAATTGAGAATGTAGGTTGGGATAATGTCAATGCTTAGGGTTATCTTGGCCATAATCAATCAAGGAACAACTTGTTTTCCAACATTTACAATCTAGGTGGAAGTGATCATTCAAATTTTATGTAGAGGGAACCTTAACAAGTTCAACAAGAAGGATATTGGCAGCCATCTGATGAGTTCTATTCAAGACCTATACAGCCTCCCCCACAACAATCCCAACCAAATTTAGGTTCGTCATTGGATTATGATAAAATTTTTCAAACACTAATTTCTTTGACTCAGGGTTTACAAGATCAAGCAAAGAGATGGGCGAAATGAAGAATCAAATAGGGCAAATGGCAGAATTCATGGGACAATTTAGAGAACAAGGCAAGCTTCCTAGTTAAACCATTGTAAATCCAAAGGGAGGTTTTGAAATTACTAAGGCTATTACCTTGAGAAGTGGCAAAGAGATTGGAACCAATCCAAAAACGTCCAAACAAAGCTAAAAAACTGACGAACAACTGCTGCTCGAAGAAGAAGAGTTGGACAAGGCCACATCAAGGGAAGAACAATCCTTGCCGCAACATTCTAAGGCTCTTATACCTCCCAAATTAGGAAATGTTGGTTCGAATTCAACTCCTTCTAACCCTATTCCACCAAATGTGCCTTTTCCTCGCAGGTTTATGCAATCAAAGAAAGAAGAGAATGAAAAAGACATCTTGGAAACCTTCAGGTAGGTACAAGTCAATATCCCACTTCTTGATACAATAAAGCAAGTTCCGAAGTATGCTAAGTTTTTGAAGAAGCTTTGTACAACAAAGAAACGGATTATGGAAAAGGAGGTGGTACATGTAAGTGAAAATGTCTCTGCAGTTTTACAAAGAAAGCTACCACCCAAATGCAAAGATCTAGGTAGTTTTACTATCCCCTGTGTTATTGGTAATACAAGGTTTGAACATCCTATGCTAGATTTAGGTGCTTCCATTAATGTCATACCATGTTCTGTTTATGCATTTATGAATCTAGGAGAGCTTAAAAATGATGGTGTCATTATTCAATTGGCTAATCGATCTAATGCATATCCAAAATAAGTTTTGGAAGATGTTTTGGTGTAGGTAGACCATTTGATTTTTCCAGCAGATTTTTATGTTCTTAAGATAGATGATTCAACCTACTCTACACCATCGCCAATCTTACTTGGAAGATCTTTCATGAAAACAACCCAAACCAAGATTGATGTGTCCAAGGGAGCGTTAACTATAGAGTTTAATGGCGATATGATTAATGTTAATGTTTCTGAATCTGTTAAGTATCCTAATGATGTTCATTCTTGCTTTGCCATTAATGTGATTGAAAATATAGGGTAGGAACGTTTAGCAGCTATCAAGAAGGATGCATTTAGAACCACCATTGAAAAGGGAATTGAAGTGGATCACACGGGACAAGTCACTGTCCTCAAAGCATCCAAGGCCGAGAGCACCATCTCTGAAATTGTTGACAGTGCTACTACTTTTGAGTCTTCATCGCAATTAGGCCTGGCAATTTCTGATACGACCCGATAACCCGACACGACACGACACGAAATTAACAGGTGTTCAGGTCGACACGATAACGAATCGGGTCGTTATCGGGTAACCCGATAAGCATCTGTTAAGATAACGGGTTGATTCGAGTATACACGTGGGTAACACGATACACGATAAGTAGAATATTATTTTTATAATTTTATAACCCTAAAAAAATACTGTAATAATTATATACATTAATTTAACAATTTTATACCCCTAAAAATTATAATAAATATATATATATATATATATATATATTAAATTAACTATAACGTCTATAATAATTATAATAATTATATATACTATAATAATTATACCCCCAAAATATTAACTATCTATAATAATTATATATATATATATATATATTAAATTTTGAATTAAATTTTATAAAAACTATAATAATTATTAATTAATATGCATGATGCGTTGATGCATTGATGCATATGCATTGCATCCATTGATTAATTTGATTTGATTTCATTTCATTTCATTCCTGCCGCCATTTTTGAAGAAACATGGAGGGAAAATGAAAATGATAAGAAAAGTTGAAAATGAAATAAAAAAGTGAGGGAATTAGGAAAAGATGCTGGAGGGAAAATTGAAAATGATAAGAAAAAGTTGAAAAGGAAACAAAAAAGAGAGGGAAAAATGAAAATTAATAGAAGTGGTGAGAAATTATTTTTTTTTAAAGTTATTAACTTTTTATCACACATATGACATATCTCACTATTTTTATAATGACACACGTGATGTACTATTCCGTGTACCAGTCAATTATACGTACAAAATAAATAGATTTAAATCTACTTAATAAATATATATATACACACACACACACACACTACACACACCATTGGAACTTGATTGATGGGATACGAATTCTCTGAAACTAATTTCAACGATCTCAACCATCAAACTTGTTTGTATATGCTTTGAGATCACATCAACAAAAAATCCCAAAAAACAAACATTCAGAGATCAAGTAACAGGACAAAACTTTTCGACGGTTATAAACGAAAAATCACGATTAACGGTTATTTTAACTTCGATTTTGATGATTTTTTATAGCTACACTCCTTGACCCTATATGAATACAATGAATGAATTCGATCTTCAATTTAAAATATTTACACAAATGGATACCACAAAATCTTATGTTATACTTGATGAAAGTATAAATAAACTCTAAGAAGTGTTAGTTAATCTATTGTTTTTATGGGATATGAATTCTCTTAAACTAATTTCAACGATCCCAACCGTCAAACTTGTTTGTATATGCTTTGAGATTACATCAGCAAAAAATTACAAAAAACAAACATTCAGAGATCAAGTAACGGGACAAAGCTTTTCGACGGTTATAAACGAAAAATCACAATGTAACGGTTATTTTGACTCCGATTTTGATGATTTTTTACAGCTACACACCTTGACCCTATATTAATACAATGAATGAATTCGATCTTCAATTTAAAATATTTACACAAGTGTATACCACAAAATCTTATGTTATACTTAATGAAAGTATAAATAAACTCTTTAAGTGTTAGTCAATCTATCATTTTGATGGGATACGAATTCTCCAAAACTAATTTCAACGATCCAAACCGTCAAAATTTTTTGTATATGCTTGGAGATCACATCAACAAAAAATCACAAAAAAAAAACATTCAGAGATCAAGTAACGGGACAAAGCTTTTCGACGGTTATAAACGAAAAATCACAATTTAATGGTTATTTTAACTTCGATTTTGATGATTTTTTACAGCTACACTCATTGACCCTATATGAATACAATGAATGAATTTGATCTTCAATTTAAAATATTTACACAAGTGGATACCACAAAATCTTATGTTATACTTAATGAAAGTATAAATAAACTCTAAGTGTTAGTCAATCTATCGTTTTGATGGGATACGAATTCTCCAAAACTAATTTCAATGATCCAAACTGTCAACTTATTTATATATGCTTCGAGATCACATCAGCAAAAAATTGCAAAAAACAAACATTCAGGGATCAAGTAACGGGACAAAATTTTTCAACGGTTATAAACGAAAAATCACGATTTAACGGTTATTTTAACTCCGATTTTGATGATTTTTTACAGCTACACTCCTTGACCCTATATGAATACAAAGAATGAATTTGATCTTCAATTTAAAATATTTACACTAGTGGATGTGGATATCACAAAATCTAATGTTATATACTTAATAAAAGTATGAATCAACTATAATATTAATAATTATATACATTAATTTAACAATTTTCTTTTTTGGTGGCAAATGGAGCGTTTTCATTATCTGATACTTTCTTAGTTAGCACGAGATGTGTTAACAATTCCCATTTCAACTGTTGCATCAGAATCTGCATTTAGTATTGGGGGTAGAGTACTAGATCAGTATCGTAGTTCATTGTTACCAAAAACAGTTCAAGCTTTGTTGTGCACACGAGATTGCCTATTTGGAAAAGGAGGTAATATATTTTTATATGGTATAGTATTATTATTTTGGTAAACTTCTCATAATTTGAATGATTTTTAATGTTTGGTTTTTCTATACTTAGTTTATGCGGAAGAGAGTTCTGACGTGGAAAACCTTACTGAAAACATCTTCAACAGAACTCTTGAAGGCAATAGATCAAGCCAAAGTTCCAATACAATTTCATGATGATCGATGTAAATTGAAGATTTTGTAAATGGAGGTGTAAACTTTTGAGAACAAAAACTCTTTATCCTTGCACATTTAATACATGTAATAGATTAGTAGTGTATGTATTATTTTTTTATTAGGCTCTTATTTTCAAGTGTAGATATAGTACTTAAACGATAAATGTTTTATGTTTTGAAGTAATATTTATGTGGCAATGTGTGGTATGTGCAATTTTTTTTAAATTTTTTTTTTTTCTTAACGGGTCGGGTGGGTAAAGTGACCCGACCTGTTAAGGACCCGTTAAGATAACAGGTGTTACACAAAAACGACACGAACACGATAGACACGACCCGTTTTCCAGGCCTAATCGCAATACATTAGTGAGCCACATATTCCAATTCCAATTCCCATTTTAACTAATAGGTTGTTACCTTTTTTGGTTCAGGTGCCCAATCAAATCCAAGCTGGTGGGAGAGTTTACATTGACTCCACAATCAGGAAGGACCGCTATCCCTTTCCGTTCATAAATCCAATGCATGGAAGTTTTAAGGAGCATGTTATGGAGGATGTACCCCTTCATGCTATTGATCCTAGTGTAGCTTAAATAGAGGTATCGTCCGGCTGGAAGACGTTAAAGCAAGCGCTTCGTGGGAGGCAATCCATGTATTCGAATCAAGAAACGATGGAATCTCCAGCACCTACAACCAGATTTGCTCTCTTTTACCCTTCTCTTTATTGTTTTTACTTTTCTATGATTGTCTTGTTTGCTAGTTATCTTTTATTGCTTTCTTGTTTAAGTTTATTTTTGAAACATTGAAGGCAATGTTTGGTTTAAGTATGGGGGAGGGGGTAAAGAGATAGCTTTTCATGACATATTTCTGAATTTCACCACCTATCACTGCTAATATTGTTATTCACTGTTTTAAAGTGTTAATTATGTGTCATAAAAAATCTTTTGAAAAAAAAATCAAAAAAAAGCTTGAGAAAATACCAAAAAGAGTTGTTTTTGTTGCTTGTTTGTGTCTTAGGGTACCTTCCAACACAATGATAAGGATTTGGTTTTTACTTGCATGACTGTTAAAGAAAGTTACAAACATGGGTGGAAGTTTGATATGCTCTTTGGTTAATACTTAGTTGTAGTTGTCATTTAGGAATTCACATGTAATCACAAAGAAAAAAAATCAATATTTGTAACATGTTTGAAGGAAGAAACTCAAACTAACGCTACAACCCTATGAGACTTGAGCATATTCTTTGTTTGGAGAGTTATTAATCTGTGATATTCTTGTTTTCTAAAGTCGTTGCATGATCTGATTATTTCTTTGCTTGGTTGCTACTTAGAATGCTTTTTCATCATTTTATTTCCAAACACTAGAACTCATGCCCATTTTTTTCAAAGCATAAAATTGATTGCATAACAAATAATAAGATGAAGTTGTTTAGTTACCACCAGAGCCAAAAAGCCTTATCCCTTGCATATGTATTGTAGGTTTAACCCTGTTGAGCCTTATTTTGCCTATTTTCATTGTTAGCGTGCATTATCCCTACCTAGCCTAGTATACGAATATCCATACCCTTGTTCTTAAAGAATGGTGAAGCATGACTTATTGGCAATTCCTTTTGATTTACGATTTGCAGAGTGTGGGGGAAGAATTTGTTCTTTTGAATCCAATGAAGTAGTGTGTATGTTTCAAAGAAAAGAAAAAGAAACAAAAAAAAAAAAAAAGAAGATTGAAAAAAAAAATTTGAGAAAAGAAAAAAAAGAGGTTGAAAAAAAAGTGAGACTGAGTTCGTAAGTGTTGGTTGATGAAGAAGGGTCTAAAAATGTTAATCTAACCCTAAAGTTGTATGAATCTCCCCTTTGTGTTTAAAGTTGGGTGCTGCAATCAAAAGTTGAATTCTAAGTGTTGATTTCATTACTTTGCTTACTATCACTTTAAGAACCTTTGTTTGTCGTTAACCTTTGTTTGTTAGCCAATACCTTAGCCCCGTTATAACCCTTATTCTTCTATCTTCATTGTTATGTTATTCAATATGTGGAGTTTGAAATTGTTATGAGCATATGGAATCCCTGGTTCTCGCTTTTAAGTAGTGGCATTCCGTTCATGAGATCATATATATGTTTGTATTAATAATTTCAGAAAGTGCCTTCTTTGTTATAACATATGTGAGTGCTAGTTTACATGTTTACATCAATCTTCTCACATATACTTAGTATAGGGAGTGTAGTTAGAAAATCTGTGTGAAAATAGAGAGTATATCTGGTGAGGAATTGAGTGAATTTTCTAAGGTAGGTTACTACATTCAAATGTTGTTTTAATTGATTAAATGCAAGGTAGTGGTTACTGCGGTTAAGTAAAAGCTCAAGAGTAAGGATGGCTAAAATCTATGTAAGTAATGATTTCTAATGAGTCATGTTTCATTGGAAATCCCTGAGGCAATTGTTGGAAGGTTTAGGTTTTGTTTTGTTTTCTTTGTTTTGCTCGAGGACTAGCAAAAGCTAAGTGTGGGGGAATTTGATAGGAGCATATTTATGTGACTTTGTTATCTTATTTCTTTGTATTTACTTAGTTAATTTCCATTTATTATCGTAATTTAAGTTATTTTTTTATTATTGTAGGTCCAATTGGTAAAGATGACAATAAATGGCTAAATGGAGCAATTTGGAGCAGTTTTGGACTTGGATTGGATAACATACGTGGAGAGCATATGGGCTGGACTTTTTTGGTGTTTAAATGGTGCTAGACATGTGCTAAAATCTGGAGAAATTAAAGTTGAGGCTTGGAAGACAAGGAATTACACAAGAAAGAGGAATCCTAGTTGGAGAGGAACATTATCTTATCTAATCTCATCCAAACTTATCTCATCTTATCCAGTCTTATCTTATCTTATATAACCTTATCCAATATTATCTCATCTTAGTTCTAGCTGCAATAAGAATCTTTATCCTATTCTAAATACTTCCCATCTGAGTTTAGGAGTCATAATCCATTCAAACACCCTAATCCTTTTTCTCCTTGGATTCAACCGTGCCCTTTGCCCTATATAAACAAGTTATGCTGATTTGTGAGCCTCATCAAGAATCTCCTTCTTCAACGCCTCATTGTCCTTGGGCACAAATAGCCTATTTCCCATCATTGAGGCTTCATCTCTTCGGATCTTCAAATCTCGTCTCAACCCATCCAGTACTTATTTCTTTGGACGCACACTGTTGATCAAGCTCCTAAGCTTCGCTAACCATATCCACCAAAATAGGTCTAACTTGGAAGTGTGCTAGCAAGGCTCCCTGTGGATCTGGTGTCATGATAACACCAGTTTCTCAAAGAGAATACAATAGCAGAACATGGATAGCTCGAAGGGATGCAAGCTGTCTAAAAGGTTTCTGACTATATGCATCCGCTATGACATTAACGTATCCAGGTCGATACTTGATAGTGTAGTTGTAATCACTAATGAGTTTCATCCACCTTCTCTGCCTTAAGTTTAGCTCCTTCTGGGTGAAGACATATTTCAAACTCTTGTGATCAACGAAGATGTGGCATTTCTCACCGTACAAGTAATGTCGCCAGATTTTTAGAGCAAAAACCACTGCTCCGAGCTCCAGATCATGAGTGGTGTAGTTTTTCTCATGAGTTTTTAGTTGCCTGAAAGCATAGGCGAGGACTTTCCCATGCTGTATCAGAACACAACCCAATCCCGACAAAAATGCATCACTGTAAATCTCAAACTCACCGCCATTATCCAGAAGAGCAAGGACGAGGGGGGCATGAGTAAGACGTTCCTTAAGCTCCTGAAAACTCCATTCACAATGCTCATCTCACTTGAATTTGACCCTTTTCGGGTCAACTTAGTAAGATGCAAGGCGATTGCTGAGAAATCTTGCACAAAACGTCGGTAATAGCCAGCCAACCCTAGAAAGCTCCCCACTTTAAAAAGCTCCCCTCAGTAGAAACCACATGCCCGAGGAAACTGATTTAGCCAAAATAGACATTTACTAAACTTTGCATATAGCTGATGTTTTCTCAACCTCTCTAACACCAATTTCAAGCGTTTCTTGTGCTCAGTATTACTCCGGGAGTAGATCAGGATGTCATCAATGAACACAATCATAAACTGATCCAGATACGGTTTGAAAACTTTGTTCATCAAATCCATGAGATTAGCGGTTGCATTGGTTAGTCCAAAAGGCATAACACAAAACTCATAGTGTCCATACTTAGTGCGGAAAACTGTCTTCGGTATATCTTCGTTCCAAATCAGTAGTTGGTGATAACCTGAACGAAGATCGATCTTAGAAAACACCTAAGCACTTCTTAGCTGGTCAAACAGATCATAAATCCGAGGTAAAGGAAAATAGTTCTTAGCCGTCACCCGATTTAGTTACCTGTAGTTAATGCAAAGTCTCATCGACTCATCCTTCTTTCTGACAAACAATACAGGAGCCCCCCAGGGAGATATGTTGGGTTGGATGTAACCTTTATCCACGAGCTCTTGAAGTTGAATCTTCAATTCTCTCAACTTCGCTGTTGCGATTCGGTACGGTGCCAAGGAAATAAGGTTAGTACCTAGAAGTACATAAATGGTGAATTCGATTTCCCTCGCAGGTGGTAACTCCAGTAAATCCTTAGGAAACACATCGGTGAATTCATTCACCACTGTCATATCTTCAGGACACAAAGAAAGTTCATCCCGCTTGACTATGTGTGTTAAGAATCCCACACAACCCTTATGTAATAACTTAGTTGTCTGGATGACATAAATGATACTATTTGGAAGGATCCACCACTCACCTTGAAATGTGATCAACGGTCGTCCAGGCTGATTACATGTCATAAATTTCTCCTTACATCCAACATAAGCATGGTGCCTGGATAGCCAATCCATTCCCAAGATGACATCAAGCTCCGCAAGTTGGAAGGGAATTAGCCTCTAAAATTTCCCCTTCAACAATAACCAGGCAATCCTTAAAATCCCACTGTGCATAGAAAAGATCTTTGGTGGCATTTTTATGAACATATCAAATTCGAGCGATGTAGGTTGCAGATTAATAACCCATGCAAATGGTGGAGATATAAATGAATAAGTGGCACCCGAATCAATCAGAACTCTAGCTCAATTACCACAAACAGTAACATACTAGTAATAACTCTAGGGTCCTGCTCTGCCTTCTGATAAGTCATGGCATTGATATGCCCATGAGCCTGACGTCCCGATCTACTATTACGGCCGCTATAAGTCTTATGAGCATGATTGTTACGGCCCGCTCTTTTATCTTGAGCACAACTACTCGAAGCAATTCCAGAATATTGTGGCTATTAAGCAGAAAACTGGGTACTCTGAGTTTCGCCATAACTTTGGTTACTCGGATTACTGCTCCCCTTGTAACCCAAACCAGAAACATAACTCTCTAATGGGGCGCCGAAGGGTAATCACGAACATAGTGCCTCGTGCCACCACACATGTGACACGTGGCATAATTCACCTTGCAATCTCCTTGATGACGCAAACCAAGACGCGACTACTGGAGTAAAGTGGCTGAAAGATCGCTTCATCGACTTACTACCTGAGCCCTTACTAGACGATCCCAAACCCTGACCCTGTCGCTTGAAAGACTGAGAGTGTCTAAGGTCGAAGGGATGAGAAGAAGTATAAGGCTCCCTCATACTGTAGGATCGAAATCCACGACCCCGTTGATTCTGGTTCGGATTCCGAGGCTGGTTCTGACTCTGAGGCTAATCTTAGTTAAGTCTGTCCCATCTCGACTGATCGATCCTCAAAGCTACTTCAATCATATCTTCGTAGGATTTATGCCTCTGTAGAGCCAGAAGCTTGCAATAGTCCGGGTTCAAAGTAATTTGTAGCTGAATCATCATTTCCTGCTGGTTCCCATAAGTTCTTTTATGGTGTCTGGACAGGCATTGAAAAGTGCTATCAAACTCTGTAATGTTCAGATCGCCTTAGAGAGACTCTAAGAACTCATGTCTCTTCCTCAGCTAATAACAAGGGCTCAAAAAGTGTGCATTGAAGAGTCTCCTGAATGTGGCCCAAGTCATCAAAGCATTACATAGACGAGAGCTCGTCGCTGACTTCCACCAAAACCTTGCGTCCCCCTAAAGGAAGTAACCAACAGTATTCGCCCATTCAAATGCTGGACATTTCATGCTCTTTAAGGTATCCTCTATCTTTTCCAACTAATCCTCAGCCTCCTTACAAGCTCCAACTACCTTAATTTCCGTAACACCGTGGCTACGAGCAATCTCTATATATGTACGACTCGGCCTGCTACTACCAGGAAAAACATTCTGTAAAGCGGAGGTCAACTGCTAAATTCATCCCATTAAACCAGAACGAGGTCGTCAAGGTACATTCCCACCAGGATGGTCCATAATTTTGATAAAAGGCAAACAAGATTTAGAAAGACAAAAGATTATGGTTATAAGAAAGCTTATGATTGCCAAATGGAAGAATGAAGTCCTAAGTATGCTTTGATACCAATCTGACATGCCCCGATCCCGATGTTCGGAGGACATCGGGATAGCTACATGCTAGCCGACACCCAAGGTGACGCAAGCCATTTAATGAATGCATATGCTGAGAACATGTAAAACATGCGTATAAATTTCGTTCGAACTACATAAAATAATATACTAATATTCAACTGCCAACAATGATAAAGATAGTGATAGTGCATGACATGTTCAGAGCATACATCTAATTCAGAATACAACAAAATGTGCCATTACAATGATGTCAAAGCAGAGATGATGGCATGATATCGCTGGTAGGGGAATGCCTCGTAGCTCGGATCGTAAGCCTTGTTCCTATGTCCTGAGGGGTGTAAAACAAACATATGTGGACCAAGTTGGTATATATATAATATTAAAACAGTTATCAACATACTAACCCCCAAAGTTTTATGAAAACTCAATAGCATAATATGTAATAGATTTTCTGAAAACCCTAGTATGCCATAAATAATGTGCTAAGCAATGGTATCATAGCAGCCCGTAGTACTAATATCTCCTGGCCTAAAGCTAACAACTATATCTCCCGGACCGAAGCCAATAACTATATCTCTCGACACGAGGCCAATAACTATATCTCCCGGCTCGAAGCCAATATACAAGTATCTTCGCCCGTAGGCAGAACAGTGACCACTAGATAAGCACAAAAACATTGAACATACTATTTCCAACATAAATACATATATCTCAAAAACATCTTCATAACATATTGTCATCCATCATATATACTACAAAGAAGTGTAAAAACATGTTCATAAATAGTATATAGTCATCCATCATATATACTACAAATAAAATAAGTTCGATAAAGAATGGTATTCCAAAATATTCTTAGTAAAGCATGATATGCAACCTAAGTTACTCGTAAAACGTTTCATAAAACGTAACCATTAAATCATGCTTTTCATGTATGCATTTCTACTATTAAAACATGCATTTTAGAAGGGTCCACTCATCGATACTCCGTCGTTGAAGAGCCATACGAAATAGGAATGATAGAATGGTCGCTAATAAATGCACCTAAGCACATAAATGGTCCAATTAATAAAATTATACTCAAACGATTGAATTTTGGAAAACGGACATCAAAAACGGATCCAGGACGTCGAAATTAGCCTGGGAGGGGTCCCGACCGAAACCTAAAAAAGTCAATAAAAAGTCAACGTTGACCAATCAACTAACAACGGTCAAAGTTAACGGTCAGCGTTGATCAAAGTCAACGGGTCCGGGTCAACCGGGCTTAGGGTTCGGGTCAGACCGGTTCAATAGGTTGGATTGAGGCTTAAAGGGCTTTGGGTTTTTAATGGGCTTGGGTTTGAAAGCCCGACCCAAAGGTCCAGGCTAAAGGGCTTGGGCTCCAGTTGTGGGTTGATCGACCCGGTTTTCGTCGAGAACGAAGGCGGAGCCTCCCGAGCTTCGAACAACAGCGATTTGATGATTTAACATATGATCTACCAATTCAAATGACAACAAAGACAAAAGGGAGGGTTTCTCACCTTCAATTCGTCGTGAAATGGTCGGACTTCGAGCTCGAACACCACGGCTCACCGAAAGAGTTTTGGGTGGACTCTGGGTGTCCCGTGCTTCACAGAGATGAGGGAAGAAAAAGGTTGACACCAGTGGTGATGATGACATCGTCATCACTGTTCGTTTGTCAACTTAGGTGTGTGGGTGGTTGGGTGCAATCGAGGAGAGAGAGAGGGTTCTGTGATAGTGAGAGAGATCCGAGAGTGAGAGGGTGAGTGCTCGAGGAGAAGAGAAAGAAGGAGAGATAATGTGAGGGTCTGCCACATGGCAGACAGGGAAATGAGGAGAACTAGAGAGGGAATCCAAAAACAAAGGATCCGGATTGGGTTAGGTTAGGGACAGAAAGTTAATTTCATTATTTTTATTTAAAATTTGTGAAATTACACTTAATATTAAGGGTGGGGTTTCATATATCTTCTCTATGTCCAACTACCTTTTTGTTTGTTTTGGAATTTCGTTCCCATTTATTTTTTGTCACGAGTGAGCGGTTGAGATTTAACTAAATAAACTATAGTTGAATCTCAACCTTTCCATTTTCTAAAATAATGCGCAGGTGTGCCTTGCTCCAGTCTGTCTCACCTTAGAGCTCAGTCAAATTGCAACTTTGTTAGATTAATATTAACACAACTGTGAATATTATACCTGATAAACAAATTGTGTTTGTTGTGTTCATGTTATCAGTTATCAGTTATCTTAACGGGCTGCCTTTTGTCAACTCGTAGGTCACGAGTATAAAAATTAAAACTCGAGTCTGTTCACACTGCTCAACTTGTATCACTCGTTAAGATTTTTTTTATTTAATTTTTTTTTTTTTTTGGCTAGAATCAAACTTAAAGTTTAACTTAAAAGGGACAACGAAAGGCGAAAAGATTCAACTATAATCTTGTGATCGTGCACTAAAGAAAAATTATTTGTTTTTCTTAAGATTAAAAAGTTAGTGACAAGGATTGTAGGAATAAGTTTGATATAACTTATTAGAGAGGAATATGTCTAACTATTAAAATAGTTAGAGCAGTTCCATCGGAGGTGGAATAGCCCAGCATCGAGTCAAAAAACCAGGTTGACACCCTGTCAATTCACTCCAGCCCAGCAACTTACCTGGCACCTAGCCCAACCTGGTCTCTGGGCCAACCCAAAATTGACTGACCAAGGAGTCGAGCTATTTGCTTAGTGCGTGTAGCTCACTCGCGAGTGGGCGCGAGTAGGGGACAAGGGTGCAGGCGACGGGGCCTTCTGTCAAACCACTTGTGCTTCACCCGGAAGGAGGCGACGTGGCCCTCTCAATGCCGTTGGATTTCCAACGGCTAGTTTTTGAAGGTTGTTGGATTTCCAACCGTAAAAAAAATAATTTAAAGTTGACTTTTAAAATGGACCGTCCGATCACAGATCAACGGTCCGCGTTTTTTTCACTAAAAAAAAAAAAATTAAATAAAAAAAAGGCCCAACAGTCAGAATTATGAACGTTAGCCACTTGGCAGCGCCTTGGCTCTTGGATTTGAATATTTTTCAAATCCAATGGTCCAGATTAATTAATTATATTAAAATTTATTAAAAATTGTGAAAAATTATAGAAAAATTATTAAAAAATACAGAAAATTTTTTAAAAAGTTATTTTTTTTTCTATAAATACCTAACCCTCATCTTCCTCCTTACACCACGTTTCAATATTTTCTACACTTTCTACCAAACCCTTTCATATACATTTTGTGTGAAAAAAATACCAAAAAGCTCATCCTTAATTTTTTTTGTCCATATACGCCATACATCCCTACGTCCATCTTCATTGTTTTCAAATCTTAAGTTTTTTTACAATGTCTTCTTCAAGGAGAGTGCATAAACAATTTGTGGAGCAACAAAAAGATTGTTGGCACAACAAGAAGAATTGATCAATCTCGAGGAAGGTGGAGGTGGATATGAGGCTTTCGAAATGGATGAGGACTTGGATGATGACCATAGAAGGCAGATGACCTCACATTCCCGCCGTGTCATGGAAGTTGTGGGTCAGATAGCCAAACCCAGACGTGCCGCAAACTTCGATAGAAAAAGGGAAATACGAGGTAAAGATCTTTTGGAAGATTATTTTATTCCCAACAGCGTATTCCCTGATCATGTTTTTAGACGTTGTTTTAGAATGCAACGAAGTTTGTTTAACAAAATCATGAGTGCTATTTGCAACCATGATCCATGTTTTGTGCAAAAAGAGGATGTTTTTCGTGTTCTAGGTTTTCTTTACGACTTCTTTGCGAATGCTTGCATATGGAGCATCTGCAGATCAAGTGGATGAGATCGCGAGGATGGGAAAAACAACTGTTATGGAGTCCCTGATGCGGTTTTGCTCTGCAATTAAAGCCCTGTACAACAATGAGTACCTCCGGATACCCACGCTAAGGGACATGTGAAGGCTTCCGAGGAAGGGTGAGATGCGAGGCTTCCCTGGAATGATTGGAAGCATTGACTGCATGTAGTGGACTTGGAAAAACTGTCCAAGTGCATGGCAAGGAGCTTATGCCGACAGAAAATGAGTCAAAAGTATCATTTTGGAAGCGGTGGCTTCATTTGATACATGGATTTGGGTGTTCCAGGAGCTTAGAATGACCTAAATGTCCTTGCTCAATCTCCAGTGTTCGACGATCTGTTGCAAGGAAAATTGCCGAGATGCACATATTGGGTTAATGGCACTAAATACGACAGAGAATACTACCTTGCAGACGACATTTACCCAAGGTGGTCTACGTTTGTCAAAACAGTGCCACATCCATAGACTGAAAAAGAAAAACACTTCGCAAAATGTCAAGAGGGGTCTAGGAAGGATGTGGAGCATTGTTTTGGTATCCTGCAAGCTTGTTGGGCGATTGTCAAGTCTGCTGCTAGAATGTTTGATGTCGAGGTTCTTCGATCCATCATGATGACATGTATTATTCTCCACAACATGATTGTGGAAGATGATTATGATTATGATGCCGTCGATGAATATGAGCCGAATCCAATGAACAACTCAAGAACACGTATCTACTGTGCTCATGACTGGACCGAAGATCCCGTGCAACACGAGCCGTTGGAACAGGATGGACGTTACAATGAATTGATCGTTCAGCGGTACACTAATGTGCAAGAGCCATACTGGCACATAACCTACCAGAATGACTTGATTGAGCACCAGTGGGGATTGCAAGAAGGTGAAGATAATTAAAATAAGCTTGTGGTTGAAGAATAAAGTGTATTTGATGAGTTTATGTAATTTTATTTTAGTGTGTTTTTTTTTTTTTAGTTTATTTGATGAGTTTATGTAATTTTATTTTAGTGTGTTTTTTTTTAATTTTTTTTTATGAGTATGTAATTTTATTTTAGTGTGTATTTTTTTTAAGTTTATTTGAAATTTTATCTGAAATTGGTTAAAAATCTTATTCGAAAATAAAACTATTTTTTTATTTATTCTTTTTAAAAATATATAAAATATTTTAAATGGGTTGGGTGCCGGCGCATTTTTTTAGGGGTGGAGATGCTTTGGCCTATTACTGTTCACTTGAGTGGATAAATGCGCTGGGTGCTGGCGCAAAGTCTTTAAGGGTGGAACTGCTCTTATGTTCTCAATGGGTTGAAATGGATACTCATGAGTGAAACTAAACTGACTCGTTAATTAAAGGGTCACTAAATAAACGATCTGTTAGTGTAAAATATATCGTTATACTAAACGTGGGAAATTTGAACCATATCATTGCTGGTCCAACCTCTCTCTGTAGATAATATCATTTGTTTAAAAAAAAATGTGGACAAAACTGACTCGTTAATTAAAGGGTCACTAAATAAACGATATGTTAGTGTAAAATATATCATTATAGTAAAGGTGAGGAATTTGAACTGTGACAACCCGTTCCGGACTTTTCGTACCATAGGGGTGAAATGACGGTTTTGCCCCTAGTATGTTTGTTTCGTTGTGTGATCGTTTTTGGGTTTTGATTGGTTGATTTTGGACCACACACATACCCACACTCATTTCCTCTCTCTCTCTGCCCTGTCCCGAGACTCTCTCTCCCCCTTGAAATCGTCACGGATCGAGGAAACAAACTACATATTTGTGCTCGTTAGGTTTTTAGGAGTTCAACCATACCCATTTCAGGTAAGGATACCTTCGTTTTCACGTCAAACTTGAGATCCCCGATTTTGGTCACTATTCATGCACACGTTAATTCTTATGTTTTTGGGAATTTCAAGCTTGTAGGAAGCTTGGTGAAGTTCTTAGGAGGCTCGGGGTGGTTCGTTTGAAGGTTTTGGATGTCGGGATAGTGAGTTGTAGGTTTGGCCGGAGTTGGTAGTGTTTCCCCAGCAAGATTCCGTTGGTTTTAGTGCTTGAAAGTGGTAAGGATTTGTTCCTCTTGTTGTAAGCTTCATTTTGGTACCAATTTTGTGAAATTTGGTTGAAAAACGAAGGAGATATCAAGTTTAGAAAATTTCCCGGTTTTCTAGTGCCGGCGACGGCGCCGGAGGTTGGCCGGAGAAGATGACGGAATATTCCCTCAGTTTGGACGGAATATTCCTAACGGCGTTAACGGAATCAGTTAGATTTAACGGAATATTCTTGACGGCGTTAACTGACACCGTTAGTGTGCCAAGCACGTGCCTGCGCGTGGGCGGCGCATGTGGCCGTGCCTTGGCCAGCGCGTGGGGGCACGTGCGGCGTCGGAAAATTATTTTAAAAATATTGGGATGTTCGTGAGGTTGAGTAGATCACGTTGGTGTATTCATACACCCCATTTGAGCATTGTATGAGAAGTTATTTCGTAATGTTGGTTATGTGCTTTAAAATTTACGTTTTTATAGTTGTTTCGCATATAGATGAGACCTATCCCGAGGACGAGCACGGTCACTCGAGGTAAGGGGGTTACGACCCTTCTACATATCAGTGAGTGGGCTTTTGGTTTTTCGTATATACCTATATACTTATGTCACTCAAGGCAAGGGGGTTACGACCCTTCTACATACTTAGTTGCATATAAATATGTGTGTTGGTGCTGCGGACGCACATGTAAGTGCCAGGTGAGTTATGGTTTATGTTTATGTTCAGTAGTGATTTGAGATGCATAGAGAGCTCATAACTTGCACCCCCAGTGTTAGTGCTCCCGCCGAGAGTAGGGCACAGTCCTTCACATGATGTTCACCTCCCGCACCACACGCTCATCTTGGATCCAAGTTAGGTGCACAGTCCTGTCGTACAGACCACTATAAGTGGTTCCAACTCGTAGGTGACCCGCGATTATTCGCCCAGTCTTCACGTGATCGCATCACTTGAGCGTACTTATTATACACCCAGTCCTGTCGTACATACCACTTTAGGTGGTTCCGACTCGTGTGCAGGTATAGTTAGTGAGTTGGAGATTTGAGCTCTAGATTCAGCCATACAGGTCACGTTAGGTGACTCCGGCTAATAGATTACATGGCGTTGTTTGGCATTACCTTAGTACTTGCATTTTATTTCGAGGCATTTGGCATGGCATATGTCTGAGCATGACTTTTATATATATATATATATATATATATATATATATATATATATATATGTATATTCTATTTTTCTGGGAAGTATACAGGTTTTACGCCGAGGGGTTAGAACTTTGTTTATGAAATGATTTTTTTTTTAAAAGCTTTGTTTTTGCCTACTCACGATTTCTATTTTGCGCCCCTCCAGGTTCTAGTTTGGCTAGCACTTTTGGTGGCTCCCCAGAGGATTTTCTCGGCTTATCTGACAGATTATCACCAGTGTAGGACCACCTTTGGGTGTGTTTATTTAGTGTTGTTTCTCCCTAACTGCACTAGGTCTTCCGTGCTCTGAACTTTGTTTCTCACACTTACGCTTGCACATGTATGTTATTTACTTTGTGTATAGGTTTGTTTTTATTCGTACTTTTATTATTATTTCTTAGTTTCCGCACTGTGCACATGATTACGTCACTTTCATAGTGACGGCCAGCATGCCCTAATCTCGGTTAGGGTGTGTCATGAACCATATCATTGGTGGTCCAACCTCCCTCTATAGATAATATTGTTTGTTAAAAGAAAAAAAAAATTGTAAGACAGACCCATTTCATTCCGAATCCATTAAAGCTAAAACCCAAATATTGAAGTTTTCAAATCTGTCCTCTTGCGAAACACACCTTTGAAAGTTTGATGGATCAATTTGTGACAAAAAAAAAAAAAGTTTCAGGGAGTAAATTTGGACAAACAAAGAAGTTATTAGGCAAATTTGAATATTTGAGAAATCCCCCGAAAAAAGCAGTGCGTTCATGAGCATTCGTCCTGCTTTTCGCCGCCTGGACATATAACCTCGTACAATCTTCTGGCTCTCTGAAACTTCTTATTTCTGGCCCAATTTTTCCGACTCCTCCGTCGAAACAATAACTTCTCTCTGAAACGCCGCCGCCGCAGCAGTAGCAGAGAGAAAGAGAGAGAAGAGAAGAGTTTCTAATGGCCACAACCGCTGTCAACTTAGCTCTAATAAACCCGTCGACTTTGTCTGTTCCAAAGTCTCCAAATCCTTGAAATCTTAGGGTTTTCACTCTCAGATGCTCCTCCGCCACATCAAACTCTGTCCCAGGTACTGCTGCCTCTCTTTCATTGCCCTCATTGATTGAATTGTTGTATCTCATTGTACCAGTTTTCCTAAAGTGTGAATTAGTATTTATTTATTTTCCTTAATCATGTTTAATTTACTGACAGTAATTATATTGAAAGACAAGCAGAAATGGTGGATTTATTTGTTTAAACAATCCACAGGTTAGTTATTTAGATATGAAATTACTCTTCTTTTGTTCAGCCTACATGTTTTAGATGAGTAGACAATTAATTAAAACCTAAAAATTTAGGCATTATATGTATTGGACACAAATATCTAAACCCTTTTTCTCCAATTGGTAATTATAATTTTAAACATTTATATAGAAATTTCAAGTTTATTAGCGTCCCGCGTGGTAGAAAAAATCTGAAACTTTGACACGAACTATCTGATAGACTCCCGAACATCCTCCAATTGGAATCACTCCAAAATTCATCTGTTTGATCACCTTTTTCTCAAGAGGAAGCCACATGTCTACATTAAAAATATAAATCAAAGTATCAAAATCTCACCAAACTAATAACCAAAACATACTAAGAATAGGATAAAACATATAATATGAAATTGCCTCATCACTATGCTTTCTAATTCCTTACTAATACAGGTTTTTTCATGCGGCAATGCTTTTCATCTATAAGACTGAACCGTCCCCTCCCCAAAGTTATACCATAAGTGTTCCACAACAGAATCTGTGCATGCTAGTCACTTAGTTTTTGATCTCGTCATTTGGTTTTACTTCTATGATTTAGGTTTGGCAGAAACACCATGGAAGACTTCGGATGCTAGACTTGTGCTTGAAGATGGTTCAATCTGGAGGGCTAAGTCATTCGGTGCTTCAGGAACTCAAGTTGGTGAAGTTGTTTTCAATACATCCTTGATCGGGTGAGATGACTTATAAATGGTGCATTTCCCAGCAATTTATCTTAAAATGTCAATTGGTTACTTTTCTTTTCTCTTCGTGGTTTTTAGCTGCTACACAACCTTTTAGCTTCCAAAACAAGGGTCCTCTTATTCAACTTGAGCATTAAATTCACTTACCAACCGTTTGCTAGCCTCTCCGAAAGCTATCATATTCTCAAGTTATTTCAGAAATTGCCCACTTGTTATGGTATCCTTTCCTTTTCCTGATTTGGTTCATTCATTACTAAAACAAAAGGTATGGAATTTGAGTCATTATCCTCACGGTGCTTATGTAAATATTTGCTAGAGTTTTCTGCGTCTCAAAGATTGTAGGGTTTGGCATGAGGGCCTAATTTGAATCTGAGTGTGGGACCAAGTTTGAGGGATTTCTGGGTATCGTAGTAAAGAAAAAAAATATTTTTGTTCCCTAGGTTTTAGGAATATGGAGAGGTTGGTTCACACGTCATGGCATTTTTTTATTTCACAGAATAGTTGATTCTTCATGTCATCATACCTGGATGTCATTACCTTGGTTCTTACTCCTGCTTGGTGAACTACATGCACCTACTAAGAAATGATCCTGTAACTCACCCACCACCCTTGTTATTAAGGGAAAGGAGGGTTTTGTTATGCCTGAAAACCATAGTTGCTTGTTCTTATCCAAATTAAGTACATCCACATACACTTTACACAGTTGTGAATGTTCTTCTAGGTTTGCGATGTATATGCTTCTATGCATGCTGTCTATTAGTCGGATGACTACGTGAGTCAGTCAGATAATGTTTGAGCTATTATGAATCTGAGTACAATCTGGCCAATGATATGAAATGTTGTATGCATCTTATGTCTCTCTCCCATCTGAATCTAAAGATAATAATTGTATTTTTTTTGTTACATTGGAGGGAGTCAAGCCCTTGCCGTCTTAATTCTAACCCATGTAGCCTCCCTCATCACTTGAGGTAACCCCAAGGGTATAAAAATAAGGGAAATTTTATTTGGACCCAACTTTTCTATCTCTACACCCAACTAATATTTTCTCTTCTCTGAACTTCCAAAATTTCCCTTAAATAATAAACATTGAAGTTTTCTTTGTGTCTCTAAACCCAAACCCTACGATCACCACTGCAGGCCTCTATTATTTCTGACGAACCGAACTCAAACGCCAGCAACGCTAAAATCGACAAATCAAGAGTGGAGAACAAGTGGTGTAGGAGTCCTAGTGTGAATCTTAAAGCAAACTTAAGTTGCAAAAGCCCGTTTTTTATTTCAATCGACATAAGGACCTTGGGTTATGAAATCCCCTCCACATCATATGCATAAGCCCTTTTTCTTCACATATTGATTTACGGAAAGGAAATTAATACTATTATTCTCATGAAAAGTGGGAATGCCAAGGAAAGAGATCCTCTCCAGTTCCACACCGACTTTTTTTCTTTTCCGAGTAGTTTTTTTATTTTGAGAAATCTTTTCCAAGTAGTGAGATCCAAGGGAGAGAAAACAAGAGCATCAATGGTCGCAATGCTTGTATTGGGTTCACTGGAGAAAATGAAGGTGTAGTGGTGGTGGTGATGTGGGTGTCAATATAAAACCTTTAATATTTATTTTCTCATTCTTATTTATTTAAGGGCAAATTTGAAAGTTTAGTCAAGAAAATTTGTTAGTTGGGTGTAGAGATAAAAAGGTTGGGTCCAAATAAAATTTCTCTAAAAATAATCAGACTTTGGGTGACGAAAATCAGTGCTTGCATGAATGGAAGTGGTCACCACATCTTTGGTTGGATATCAAAGTCTATAGAGTTGATAAGTTCGGCATGATCATACATGAATTGAAGTCTGATATATGGCCATTCTATATTTTTATGCAGGTATCAAGAAATTCTTACAGACCCTAGTTATGCTGGTCAGTTTGTGCTGATGACGAACCCACATATAGGAAATACCGGTGTAAATTTTGGTAGGTGGATTTTTTTTCATGTTAAAAATTACGTTGACTTGGCTTCGTTGAATTCTCATATTGATGGGTTCCTATCAGCTGACGAAGAATCAAAGCAATGCTTCCTTGGTGGTCTAGTGATCAGAAGTTTAAGTATCAGGTACGCTTCCTTTGTAATTTTGCTGAATGAGCTGTGCTCAGTTATTTCAATCAATTGGTTTTGTTAATTGTTTTGGATGTTTTGCAGTACTTCAAATTGGAGATGTGCAGAAACTCTTGGTGATTATTTAGCGGAGAGGAATATCATGGGAGTTTGTAAGTTCAACCATGAGATTAAATTTGAAGGCTCTGAGATTTTGAATCATGTTAATTTGTGTAATATGCTTTTTCTGTGTAACTTCTAACTTTTGCTTTCGATGCTGACTGATTATACAACAGATGATGTTGACACGCGTGCTATCACCCACAGATTAAGGCAAGATGGAAGCCTTATTGGTGTTTTGAGCACAGAAGAGTCAAAAGAAGAGAGGAACTTTTGGAAATGTCTCATTCATGGGATATTGTTGGTAAGAATCTCATGCAGTTAGTTAAAGAAGTTTGTAAGTACTGCACATGTAAAAGTCCATGCTTGAATATAATTTTGTAGGGGTTGATTTGATAACTGGTGTCACATGCAAGGCCCCTTATGAATGGGTTGATAAAACAAATTCAGAGTGGGAATTTAACTACAAAGAAAGAGATGGAGAGGCTTTTCATGTAAGTTAACATTAAGTTCTGTTTGAATTTTGAATTACTACGGTATTGTTTTGCCGTTGGCATGAGGTAGTTCAGTCATATTAATTCTTTTTCTACGGGTATTGAAGGTTATTGCATATGATTTTGGAATCAAACATAACATACTTAGGCGCTTGGCTTCCCACGGCTGTAAAATTACTGTTGTGCCATCAACATACTCTGCATCAGAGACCCTTACGAGGAAACCAGATGGGGTTATTTTTAGCAATGGCCCTGGAGACCCATCTGCAGTTCCTTATGCTGTTGAAACAGTCAAGGAGATACTTGGAAAGGTTCCTGTTTTTGGAATTTGCATGGGTCATCAATTGCTTGGCCAGGCATTAGGTGGTAAAACTTTTAAAATGAAGTTTGGTCACCATGGAGGAAATCATCCAGTCCGCAACCTTGGTACTGGACATGTTGAGATAAGCGCTCAGGTAACTAAAACATATAAGTCTGTTTTAAAAATAATGCAGCAATGCTTGAAACTATGCCATATGAAATAAATTTTGAAGCACTAAACTGGCATAAACTGGCATCCTAAAGTAAGCATGCCGACGGGATAGGGCTTTAACATGTTGTGCTAGATTCTGCACCCCTGACCCTCTTCTGCTCTGTTTCTAGGCAAGTTAAGGTAAAGCACATCTATGAATTAAACTTTTATCTCTACATTTTCTTGTGCCAGAATCACAATTATGCAGTCGACCCTGCATCACTTCCGGAAGGTGTAGAAGTAACTCATGTCAATCTTAATGATGGAAGCTGTGCTGGTCTTGTCTATCCTGCAATAAACATCATGTCTCTTCAGTACCACCCTGAAGCATCCCCTGGACCACGTGATTCAGATTATGGTAAATGTTTCTAATGACTGATAAATAAATTTCTATTTTACAATTAACAACTATGGAAGGTACTTGCGGTTCTTTCTTTCAAAACCTTTCTAGAAATATGCACTTTTCCTAGCTAATGCTGAATTTAATAACTAGCTGCAAGGGGAAGTTAGAGTTCATAGCATGTCAATTTTTTCCCTGCGGCTTTTTACGGGCTAATTTTCTAAGCCTACATACCTTATTTCATTTCTTTATGACAATGGTATATACTTACTGTATGACTTTAAGAAACCAATACTGAGGAAAGGAAACTTTGAACTGCAGCTTTACGGAATTTGTAGAGCTGATGAAGAGAGTAAAAGTAAATGCATGAAGGCTAAGCACCCGATTTATTGATGGAAGGCATGCTCAAGGTGGCGAGGTTTAAAAGACAATCCACCTGCTGCTCGTCTCTATTTGATTAACAGGTGTTGCTTCAAGTGCAGAAGACTATTGAGGAGTATTCTTCCCCTTTTTCTTCCGTCGTGTTTTTGTTCATAATTCTGAACTTGTAGAAGATTATGTTGCTTAGACATCCGGTGCAATTTGTAAAACAGAACTCATGTCATAGAGTCGATAATTTTGGTTGGGGTTATGTTGTTTCTTTTCTGCCTTATTGGCGTTGAATACAATGGTTATTCTATGACAGCAACCTAATTTGCAACCATACAAAAATGGTCATGATAGTTGGCACCCAAATTTGGGTGTCTGGTTTAGAAAATCAGATGGACCACGCGCATATGGGTAGTATTAGTACCATAGTTGACATGTATGGTTGAGCAAACAGAGAAGGGGAAAAATCGAAAAGAATTAGGGCTCGTTTGGTAACTATTTCATTTTTAGTTATATGTAGAAGGAAAATATATGGGAGAATGAAGGAAAGAAGGAGAAGAACGAACGAAAGAGAGATGGAGGAGGGCGTTGAGAAGGGACATGAACCTCTTTATTTGGAAGAAAGTTCTAACGTTGTTACTCAAAAGGATTATTGCTCTATATTATTGTGAGTTCGTAGGCTAATACTCATACATTTTTAGTTTAGAAACCAAAGCTGGAATTTGACCAAAATCTAAATATTAATACTCCAAGTATCTTCAAACATAAGGCACCATATTCATAAAATTGCAAGGGTTTTTTGTCATGACAAAAGAAATTGGAACTGATTTCTTCACTCTTTTTCTCCCTTGTGCAAATTATTTATTTTTCATGTGTGGATTAGAATTTTTCGAATGGAATTAAATAAAATAAAGATCAAACAACATAAATAAATACACATGTGTAGAACGAAAAATAAAATTATGAAATAAATTTTCGTACAATTAGGGGGTTGGTTTGCATTGTATGAAATTTGAAGTGCGTTGGTGTGAGATGAAGCAGGAGATTAGCAGCACTGCACAACACCTGTTGCTAATAGGGGTGGGTTCAATTTCATTCGGTTCGGTTTTTTGCCAAAATTGAAACTGAACCGAAACTTCAGTAATTTCGATTTGATTTTCTTTCGGTTTTTTTGGTTCGATTTTTTCGGCTTGGTTTTGTTTGGTTCGGTTTTAGTATTGTTTGGTTTTTTATTTTATTTTATAAAATTTGATCTTTTTTAATATGGAATTTAGAAAAGAGGCTTACATTGGTAGACTAATAATAAGAAAATGGGGAAAGTGGGAAGGTAGTTGTACATTCTATCAACAATCTCAATTACAAAGAAAAATGATCATCGTATCCATTCAAAAAGCAAACACATAGAGAAGCTCTAGCAAGTTCCAAAGCCTTCTAAAATTTTCCTCTATAACCAATGGAATATCCTCCGTAATTGAACCAAGTATGCTCCTTGAAAAAGCCCTAGGCTTAGTTTCAAACTTGGCAACAAAGTTTCACAAAAGAAACATCATGGGCATACATTCATAAAGTGCAAAAGACATTCGGTTTGGTTCGGTTCAATTCGGTTTCCAAACCTCCAAACCCGAAACCAAACCAATAAACTTCAGTTCAGTTCGGTTTTTCATTTTTTGGTTTGGTTTTCTTTTTTTCGATTTTCAATTTCGGTTCGGTATTCAATCCCTTTTTTTTGGGTTTCGGTTTTTTGAACCTACCCCTAGTTGCTAATTTATAAATGTCATTGACAAACCTACGGGACGGTAAGCCGATGTGGCAAAGCAAGACGACTAAGATTAAATCATAAAGGTAATGCTAGGGACACTAAATTTGTAGACAAAACATAGAGGTACACGACATGAGGTTGCCAACAAGCAGATGCGGATGCAAGCTCTGTTAGGTGGACATGACAAGACAAGCTCCGCTAGGCAAGTATGACATCACAAGTTATGTTCAGCGAACAAGACAAGCGAGCGATTCAAGCGAACAATTCAAGCAAGCAATTCTAGCAAACATGCAAACAAGCAACCCAAGTGAACAAGCGAGCTAAACAAGCAGATTTCGGCAAATAGACAAACAAATTATGACAATAAACAAACGAGATTTCTATATCCCAATTGCAACAACAAATCAATCCAATTTTTCACCATGTACACAATGTCACTCGAGTGGTCACAACTCCAAGCACTCAAGCAATTGTTGTGGGGGCAACACTCCATATACGCACTCAACAAAAGCAACCCTTCTAAAAAACAATTTGTATTGGTTCAATAATAAGCAAGTAGAAACCCAACAATTTTTTTTTCCTTCTTCTGGTGGGGGTATTCTCCAAGATCATGCAACACATGGAATGGAGCAATCATGGTGCCATGTCAAATTTCAGAAGGGGATTTGTAAAACAATAGTGGCTGGGTTGTAGGTGATGGGACAGTGTGGGTTGTAAAAGCAACGAGCAAGGTAGGTTCGGGGTTTTATCAACAACACAGGGTTAGATCAGTGAGAGTTTCTAAGTTTCAGTTGAGTCTGGGCAGATGTGGGAGACAAGGTGATGCTTGTGAGGTGGCGAGGTGATTCTGCCAAGCATGAGATCGTGGTGGTCTCATGTGGTACGAGCAAATTTGAAGAAGCAACAAGGCATGAGTTTAGGGCAGACGAGCCTGGTAAGTGTGACGACGATGCAAGTCGAGTTGGGTTACAGGTTGTTAGATACCAATTCCTTACTAGTTCAACCTTAACCTTAACCTTGATGCAAGGAAGCTATTGTGGATAAATGGGAAGAAGAAGATAAAAGTTGTTTTTGTAAAATATTTTCCATTACTTTCAAATCTAACCGGAGAGAGAGAAAGAGATGGAGAGTTGGTTTAATACTACTACCAACATTCCATATGTGTGAGTGCCACATGACATAAAAGGATAAAACACTAAAACAAACTTCTCACAAAGGAAAATTACATATTAACCCCAATTCCTTACGTTTTGACCCCAACACTTAATTATTTGTGATTGAGGCAATCATAATACTGCAGTACATAACAATGCATCCCCTTTGAAAATTAACCTTGTCCTCAAGGTTCAAACAAGAAAATCTTGAAATCGAGACTTGAAAGTATCAAAATCTTCCCAAGATGCCTCTATAGCTTCTTGTCCACTCTATTGCACCAAAAGTTACACACCAGCTATATTTCCTTTTTTTATACATCCTCCTAGAAAGTATTGTTATAGGAGTTTGATCAGCCAACCCATCTTGTGCTACTTGTGCCAGCACCAAACTTGGAACCACATAATCTCCCAGGTTTTTTTTTTTTTTTTTTTTTTTTTTTTTTTTAAGACAGCTAACATGGCACACATGATGTATTTTTGTTCCCTCTAGCAACTTAAGTTTGTAAGCCATAATCCCAATTCTCTCAAGAACTTCATAAGGTCCATAGAACCTAGGTTGCAATTTGTTATAACCATAGGATGCAAGAGATTGAAGCTGATAGAGAACCAACTTCAAATATAGAATATCTCCCACTTCAAAGTATCTCTCATTCCTTTTTCGGCCAACTTGAATCTTCATCTTGTTTTGAGCTAATTCTAAATTTCTTTTGAGGATAGTTAACATCCCATCTCTCTCCAACAAGATATGTTCCACTATGGCAATATTAGTGAATTCCATTTAATATTGCACTACGTGAGGAGGTGAATGTCTATAGACTAACTCAAAAGGAGTAAATCTTGCAGAGGTATGATAGGAGGTGTTGAAGCACCACTCAACCTAAGGTAACCATTGCAGCCAGTTCTTAGGTTGCCCTCCTACAAAGCACCTTAGATAGGTTTTAAACATTTATTCATGACTTCACTTTGACCATCACTCTAGGGATGATACCTAGAGCTCATGCATAATTTGGAACCTTGTAGTTTAAACAACCCTTTTCCAGAAGGCACTAAGAATATTGAATCTCTATAACTCACAATTGAATTTGGCATGCCATGTAACTGGAAGACATTATATTAATGAAGGCTTGAGCAGCAGTGGTTGTAGTGCAAAGGTGAAAGAGTGCAATAAAATGAACATTCTTAGGCAATATGTCCACCACTAACAATCTTGCATATGCAACTAGGAAGTCCCAATATGAAATCCATGCTACTATCAAACCATATTTTATGAGGAATAGGTAAAGGTTGCAAAAGTCCAAGTGGAGCAATGGTTTCCACTTTGTTTTGTTAACATACCCCACACTCTACCACAAATTTCCTTATGTCTATCTTCATTCCATGCTAGTATAATCCTTTTTTAATTTTGTGGTAGGTTTTAACCACACCTTGATGCCCACCTCCAGGAATAGCATGATACTTCTATAATCTTTTGCTTCCACTCATTGATAGGAGCATATTTATGCGACTTAAATGGCTTGTTCTCGTACATTTACGTTATGTTTCTTTAGTTATTTTAGTACTTTAAGCTATTTTCGTGTGTTTGTAGGTCCAAAGGGCTAAAGGAGCAAAAAGATGCATTTTGGAGACTTTTGGAGCACTTTTGGGCTAAGGACGGATAGCTTATGCTTGAAGCCAAAGTGTTGGACGAAATTGAAGACCTAATTGGAGCCAAAGTGTTGGAACCTTGTTCTCTTTAGTTTTAGGACATTTAAACCTTTCCTAATCCCAATCATGCCATGCATAACACACATCCATTCTAACACATTGTCATTGCACATGCATTTCCTTCATTAGTTAACCCACATGCACTTATCACTTATCATCACCACATATCATATCACTTAATCACTTATCACTTATCATCACCACTTAACCACTTATCATATCATAACCACATATCATATCACTTATCACTTATCACTTCACCTACAACATCCACCTACTTCACCTACAACATCCACCTACTTCACCTACAACATCCACTTCACCTACAACATCCACCTACTTCACCTACAACATCCATCTACTTCACCTACAAATGACATAGCCATATGTTCCCTCCACTACTCCTATAAATACCCTTGCATTCATTCATTCATGACATCTCATTTCATACACAACACATTACAAACACATTCTCCCTTCCCTAGCCAATCATCTCATTTTTCATACACAACACACCACAAACACTTCCATCTTCTCCCTAGCCGTGAGTCTCTCCATTTTCTGCACCATTCCCTTCCCTTTCTCCTCCATTTCTTCCATTTCCATAATCCCCCAATCCATTCAACACACCAACAACATCCCTTAGTCCTTGTGCTACAACGAAGACGAAGAGAAGAGTGCCTAAACGTTCATACAATTCAAGTTTGAGTTGTTGGAATGTTTACGCGTTTCTTTGATTTCAATGTTTAAATTCAATTCTCTTTGTTTTGTAATATGAGGAATGGAAGAGAAGAGTGCCTAAACGTTCATACAATTCAAGTTTGAGTTGTTGGAATGTTTAGGTGTTTCTTTGATTTCAAAGTTATGAGGAACTAAACCCTTTTTGGCTAGGGGTGATTTCAATACCATGATTATTTATGTGATATGAATTGATGAATTCCGGTTATGAACTCTTGATTCGTGAATGCAATTGGCTTAACTATTTGATGATTAACTTATTTGTGTTTGTTGATTGAGGGTCGACACTTAATTAGCATGCATGAATATGTGGCTAAAGTTTAAGAAGGTTTCACATAATCGTTACTAACTTATACTTGAAAGTAGTGAAGGTCGCTTGTCACGATCGCGTTAAGTTTAATTCTTAGCATGAGTAACATGATGTCATAGTTGCAAATGCTTTGTCAATGCTTATGGTTTTCATTATTCTTAATGATCTTCGATTGTATCTCTATTATGATGACATGTAGGGAACTTTTGAGAATGTTTTGGGTTGTCGAATGATGCCATCCAATCCAATAATATAAGGAAAATCTGAGGGTTAACTAGTGATGTCACCGTTAATTTGGGGCATTGTCGTTCATAATTCAATGAAGGAATAACTGGAAATTGATTCATATGCATAAATATCATGTGTAGAGAAAGAACCCTTAGCTAGCTTCCCATCCATTCATTTCCGTCAAATCCATATTTACAATTTGTTTTGTTTCCAAGTATTCATTTTAGTTTAAATTCGTCCAAATCCAATTCCCCCCTATTTCGTTGAAGTCTTAGTCTTAATCTTTCTTATTTTTAGTTTTGCTTTCTTCGAGCATTAAATAGTGTTTTATATTGTGTTTTTATGTTTTTAAGTCAATTTAGAAGGTTTTAGCAAGCCCTCCTAATCCCCGGTCTAGAACGATCCCTCACTTATCCATTCTACTACAATTGTCAAACGAGGGTTTAATTTGAGTGTGCGTATAAATTTCGCATCAAATTTTTGGCGCCGTTGCCGGGGATTAGCAACTTTGCTAATCCCTTGGTTCTTTTCTTTTTTTTTGGTTTAGTTGTTTTCGTTTTAGTTTCTAACTTAGTGTTGTTTTCTTTGTTTGTTGTTACTTTTGATATTTGATTTAGTTCTCTTTCTTTGATTTTAGGTACTAGAGAAGTAAGATATGGATTTTGCTAGCATTCAAGCTCAATTGGCAAATCTTACTTCTAAATTGTCGCCGTATGCCGAAAGGACCACAATGCAGAGTGTCCCTACATTTGGTGCTTCATATAGGCAAGGATTTCAAGCCAATCAATGTCCACAAAGAGATTGGAGGGATCATTCAAACTCTATATGGTGGGAAGATCAACAAGTTCAACGTGAAGCATATTGGCAACCATATGAGGAGTTCTATTCAAGACCTATGCAGCCACCACAACTTCATATGCAATATGCTCAATTAAATTCAAGTTCGCCAATAGATTATATTCAAATTCTTAATGAAATAAATTCTTTGGCGCAGGGGTCACAAAATCAAGCCAAGGAGGCTCAACAAGAAGCATATTGGCAACCATATGAGGAGTTCAATACAACACCTATGCAGCCACCACAACCTCCCCCACAACAATTCCAATCAAGTTCAAGTATGTCCATGGATAATGATAAAAATTTTCAATTACTAACCTCTTTGACGCAGGACGAACAAAATCAAGACAAGAAGTTGGGTAAATTGGACGAGCAATTTGGGCAGATTATGGAGTTCATGAAACAAATTCAAGAGCAAAGTGAACTTTCCAACTCAACTATTGAAAACTCGAAGGAAGATTTTGAAATCCATAATGCTATCACTTTGGGAAGTGCTATGGAGGTTGGAGCTGACCTAAAAATGTCCAAACATAGCCTAGAAGTGGATGAAGAGCTGCTAATTGAGGAGGAGGAAGAAGACATGCACACGGTAAGGGTAGAACAACCCTTGCCGCAGCCCCCTAAGCCCTCTAAACCACCCACCACCAGTAAGGACGTCCCAATTCCATGTTATTCTGATGTTATTCCACCCAATGTCCCTTTTCCTAGCAGGTTTTTGATTCCCAACCAAGAAGAGAGTAAAAAGGACATCGTGGAAGCCTTCCCAAAGGTGCAAAATGCTATTCAAATTCTTGGTGCAACACAACAAGTTTTAGATGGTGTTGAATTCTTCAAAGGACTTTGTACACCAAGAAGAATGATTCAAGAGAAGGTAGTGGCTGGAGAAGATGTAGAAGGCATCAAAGAGGACAAATTTGAAACCACAATTCCCAAGGAAGTTGGATTTTATGACACGGGACAAGTCATAACTTTCGAAGGGGTGTTTATTCTGGAGTTCATTTTGGAGCACACAGGTAAGCCGCCTCCCCGAATTTCAATTTTCTTTTATACTAACATGTGGTTAATGATTCAGGCACCCAATCTGGAATTTAAACTATTACCGGATCATTTCAAGTATCACCGCCCATTCAAAGATAAATTCCATGCCGTTTGATTTTATTTATGTAAAAAAAAAAAAAAAAAAAAAAAAAAAAAAAAGATACTAAACATGGAGAAAAGTGGAGCTTCACAAAAGGCGTTTACTTGAAGCCCCACTACGAGGCTTTGAAGAGGAAGGCATCGGAGCGGAAGGCATCGAAGAGGAAGGCATCGGAGCGGAAGGCATCGGAGCGGAAGGCATCGAAGCAGAAGGCATCGGAGCGGAAGGCATCAGAGTTAGAGCATTCCAGGCCTCAATACTTGGCCAAGCGCTGGATGAGCCAGGAAAAAGGTGCCTCTGGAGGAAAGACGAAAACCTTTGACGGTCATTGTGAATCCGACCTTCAGACTCTTGCAGCTCATCAAGCTTCCTCTTCATGCCCGACGAATAGTTATTTGCAAGCACATGCAAACTTCTATTCTCATACTTAAGCTGCTGGATCTCCTGCTTGAGACTTTCCACCTCTGCCATCAATGATTCCACCTGACGGGAGCGGGCAAGCAGGCGTTGGCCCATGTTGGACACAGAACTCGCACACTGAACACTAAGTGCGAGGGACTCTTGAACGGCCAACTCATCGGACCGTCCTGACAGCAGCCTACTATCTTTTGGAGTGAGGAGGTTCCTAGCTACTATTGTAGCTGTTGTGGCGTCCTGCATCACGGAGTCTTCACTTGTGAGAGGACCGTTATAAGATAAGAAAGAAGGGCGCCATACGTTACCTTGACGCGGCGCGGCCGTATCACTGCTGAGACTCAATTCTAAGCTAAGGTTCGATGGGTTTGCCATTTTTCAAAAGTGTTCAAAGAGATGGGGTGGATGGAGTTAATTCTCAAAGGGCCGGAGTCGATTTTCAAGAATGGGAAATCTTCAGAGTGTGTTTGTTGTGGTGATCGATAGCTCAATAAAAAAAAAACCAAGGCGACGCGTCCACCAATTCAAAAAGCCGGAATTTCCGGCGTAATTTAGGCGACGTTTTCTCGGCTTTTCAGAAGGCGCGTTCAACTTTGTCAAAAGATTTCTTCTTTTCAGACAACACGTGGAGGCCATCATCACAACTACACATCTTTAGCCGACAAGCGCAAAGTTCGGCGACGCTTTCTCTGCTTTTCAGAAGACGCGTGCAGCTTTGTCAAAAAGGAGCCGCATCTGCACTACCACGTGTCGCTCAGAAATCGAAGGGGCGTCGTTCAGAAATCGAAGGGGCGCCTGCCCAGAAATCGAAGAGGCGTATTCAAAGATCGAAGAGGCGCCACTATTTCAAAAAGCCGAAATTGCGGGATCAAAACGTTTGTCGACAAGGGTAAAAAGTACCACCACTTGATATTATCTCTATATATGTCGACCTTCGTCTTTTATGGCAGGGCAAACCTGAAGAAAATGCCCAACTCTCCCTCACCTCTGAGGGTGCACTCCCAGCAAAGCCTTTCGAAATACTAAATTCTTTCTTCTTCCCCAAAGATGATACCAGATGCCTGGAGTACATATGACCCAGGAGGAAACGGCGGATTGAAGCATGTGCTGATTCATTCACCGCTTCTTCAAAGCAAAGGTATCTCATATCATCAAGGTCAAAAGCAAAAATATCTCATATCATGCTCTTTCCCTGTCTTTTTCTTTGTTCTTGTTCTTACTTGTATGGCAAAGTAAAAGAAGCAATCAGCCGGCACTTGGAGTCAGTCTACCGATCTGGAGCCAACTGCCTGGAATCTATTCCTGATTGCTTACCTAGCGTTGCTCTCGAGTAGTCATCTTCAACGGTTGATACACTTCCAGAGAAGGGACCACTCCTGCAAAGATTGAACAAAGAAACAGATAGCAGGAGGAAGCTCAGACCTTCGGGGGAGACACTAAAGGGAATCCTGCTGCCCAGTTCAAGAGTAGCACAAAGGAAAATCAATGATGGGCGGAAACCAGTTCAAGAGTAAGCCTGTGGAATCACCAAGATCATGCCTCAATACAATCACCAAGGAGAAGAGGGAATTTACACTCCATAACCAGATTTGCGTCCCTAAACTCTTCTCTTTGTTAATTACATTCTGCCATGTTTAGTATGTTTAGTTGCTTTTTGTGTGTTTACTTATGTTTTGTGTGAACCATATGCTTAAAACATTGAGGACAATGTTTGATTTAAGTATGGGGGGGTAACTAAGTATATTTAATGCAAATTCGTGGGATTTTATCACCCATAACTTCAAATGTTGTTCCTTGCTGTTTTAAGGTGTTTTTAAGTTGTTTTAGAGTGTTTTAGTGTGTTTTGTTTTATAATTCGAAAATCCCATAAAAATTTGAAAAATTGTTTTGAAAAACCCAAAAAGAGTTGTTTTAAGAGTCGTTTTTGTGTGTTTGTGTCTTAGGGTACCTTCCAACACAATGATAAGGATTTGGTTTATAATTGCATGACGGTTAGAAAGAGTTATAAACATAGAGAAAAGTTTGATTTACTCTTGGTATATGCTTGGTTATGGTTATAATGTATGACTTCACATGCAATCATAAAAGAAAAAAATTTGTTTTTGTAACATGCTTGAAGGAAGGAACTCAAACAAACGCTACAACCCTGAGAGACTTGAGCCTATAACGTTCTTTGGAGAGTATAATCTGTGATTTCTTGTTTTCTAAAGTCGTTGCATGATCTCATTATTCTTTGCTTGGTTACTACTTAGAAGGCGTTTCATCATATAGTTCCAAATGCTAGAACTCATGCCCATTTCATTCAAAGCATGTTATTGATTTGCATAACACATATTCAAGAAGAAGTTGTGTAGTGACCACCACCATAGCCAAATAGCCTTACTTCCCATACTTCGTATATGTTGTACGTTTTAACCCCGTTGAGCCTCGTTTTGCCTTTATTCCTTGTTTACCCACATCACCCCTTACCTAGCTTAGAGTAGGACTTTCCTATACCCTTGTTCTTAAAGTTTAGTGAGCATGACTTAAATGAATTCCTTTTGAGTTACATTATGCAAGAAAATGAGTGTGGGGGAGTAAAAGTTTGTTCTTACGTTTATATGTATGTTTTGAGATTCAAAAGAAAAAAAAGAAAAGAAAAAAAAAAAAAAAAAAAAAAAAAAAAAAAAAGGGAGTGAAAATAAGTAAGAATGAACTCACGAGCGTTGATGGTTGAAGAAAGGGTCCAAAAAGTTGAATATGGCCCTAAGTTTTGTGTGATTTTCCCTTGGGTGTTCAAAGTTGACTTCTGCGTTCTTAAGGGAATTCTAAGTGCCTAATTCAATACTTTGCTCACTATTGCTTTAAGAATGTTTGTTTATCCTTCACCTTTCATTGTTAGCCAATACCCTAGCCCCGTTACTACCCTTTGACTTCTATATTGAGTGTTATGTATTTCAATTGTGGAGTTTGAACTTGGTATGAGCTTATGGTGTCACTGGTTCTCGCGTCTAAGTAGTAGCATTCCATTCATGAGATCATATCTAAACATGCTTATTAACTCCAGAAAATGCTTTCCTTATTATAACATATGTGAGTGTTCGTCTACATGTTTACATCAATCTTCTCACATATACCTAGTGTAGGGTGTGTAGTCAGAAAATCTGTGTGAAAAACGAGAGTACATCTAGTAAGAAATTGAGGGAATTCTCTAAAGGCATGTTACTACATTTGAAATGTGTTTTAATTGCTTAATTGTGAACTAGTATGTGGTGACTATGATTAAGAATGTACTTAAGTGTAAAGATGGCTCAAATCTGTGAGAATAATGATTTTTAACTTGTCATGTGCATTGGAAGTCCCTGATACGATTGTTGGAAGGTGTAGGTTGTGTTTTGTTCTTTTTGTTTTGTTTTTCTGTTTTGCTGGAGGACTAGCAAAAGCTAAGTGTGGGGGTATTTGATAGGAGCATATTTATGCGACTTAAATGGCTTGTTCTCGTACATTTACGTTATGTTTCTTTAGTTATTTTAGTACTTTAAGCTATTTTCGTGTGTTTGTAGGTCCAAAGGGCTAAAGGAGCAAAAAGATGCATTTTGGAGACTTTTGGAGCACTTTTGGGCTAAGGACGGATAGCTTATGCTTGAAGCCAAAGTGTTGGACGAAATTGAAGACCTAATTGGAGCCAAAGTGTTGGAACCTTGTTCTCTTTAGTTTTAGGACATTTAAACCTTTCCTAATCCCAATCATGCCATGCATAACACACATCCATTCTAACACATTGTCATTGCACATGCATTTCCTTCATTAGTTAACCCACATGCACTTATCACTTATCATCACCACATATCATATCACTTAATCACTTATCACTTATCATCACCACTTAACCACTTATCATATCATAACCACATATCATATCACTTATCACTTATCACTTAACATAACATCCACCTACTTCACCTACAACATCCACTTCACCTACAACATCCACCTACTTCACCTACAACATCCATCTACTTCACCTACAAATGACATAGCCATATGTTCCCTCCACTACTCCTATAAATACCCTTGCATTCATTCATTCATGACATCTCATTTCATACACAACACATTACAAACACATTCTCCCTTCCCTAGCCAATCATCTCATTTTTCATACACAACACACCACAAACACTTCCATCTTCTCCCTAGCCGTGAGTCTCTCCATTTTCTGCACCATTCCCTTCCCTTTCTCCTCCATTTCTTCCATTTCCATAATCCCCCAATCCATTCAACACACCAACAACATCCCTTAGTCCTTGTGCTACAACGAAGACGAAGAGAAGAGTGCCTAAACGTTCATACAATTCAAGTTTGAGTTGTTGGAATGTTTACGCGTTTCTTTGATTTCAATGTTTAAATTCAATTCTCTTTGTTTTGTAATATGAGGAATGGAAGAGAAGAGTGCCTAAACGTTCATACAATTCAAGTTTGAGTTGTTGGAATGTTTAGGTGTTTCTTTGATTTCAAAGTTATGAGGAACTAAACCCTTTTTGGCTAGGGGTGATTTCAATACCATGATTATTTATGTGATATGAATTGATGAATTCCGGTTATGAACTCTTGATTCGTGAATGCAATTGGCTTAACTATTTGATGATTAACTTATTTGTGTTTGTTGATTGAGGGTCGACACTTAATTAGCATGCATGAATATGTGGCTAAAGTTTAAGAAGGTTTCACATAATCGTTACTAACTTATACTTGAAAGTAGTGAAGGTCGCTTGTCACGATCGCGTTAAGTTTAATTCTTAGCATGAGTAACATGATGTCATAGTTGCAAATGCTTTGTCAATGCTTATGGTTTTCATTATTCTTAATGATCTTCGATTGTATCTCTATTATGATGACATGTAGGGAACTTTTGAGAATGTTTTGGGTTGTCGAATGATGCCATCCAATCCAATAATATAAGGAAAATCTGAGGGTTAACTAGTGATGTCACCGTTAATTTGGGGCATTGTCGTTCATAATTCAATGAAGGAATAACTGGAAATTGATTCATATGCATAAATATCATGTGTAGAGAAAGAACCCTTAGCTAGCTTCCCATCCATTCATTTCCGTCAAATCCATATTTACAATTTGTTTTGTTTCCAAGTATTCATTTTAGTTTAAATTCGTCCAAATCCAATTCCCCCCTATTTCGTTGAAGTCTTAGTCTTAATCTTTCTTATTTTTAGTTTTGCTTTCTTCGAGCATTAAATAGTGTTTTATATTGTGTTTTTATGTTTTTAAGTCAATTTAGAAGGTTTTAGCAAGCCCTCCTAATCCCCGGTCTAGAACGATCCCTCACTTATCCATTCTACTACAATTGTCAAACGAGGGTTTAATTTGAGTGTGCGTATAAATTTCGCATCACTCATATATAGGACTTAGGAAAATCCTCCTTTTATAACACAGGAAACCATTGTCAACTGCATACTTGGCAAGTGTAGAAGACCCTTCACCTTGCTTGGAATTATAAATCACCTTTTTGATTTTAACTAAGATTCACTTATCTGTTTCAATGTGCCTTCTCCAATCCATCCAAAGTATAGGTAAGAGATAGCTACACACTCTATAGAAAAACCAAGTAATGTTAGGAGAAGTAATTGATGTATCACTTTGTACTCTAGAAAAAGCATTAGCCGTTATATTCTCACTGCCACTTTTGTACTGAATCTCATAATCAAAACCCAAAAGTTTGACAACTCACTTTTGTTGGAAATGAGTGTTTTCTCTCTAGCCCAGCAAATACTTAAGATTATTGTGATCAGTCTTGATTATAAAGTATCTTCACTGTAAGTAATTCTGTTATTTCTTCACAGCATGGACAATGGCCATTAATTCCGTCTCATAGGTTGAAAGAGTTTGGTTTTTGGGGCCCAAAGCTTGGCTAGTAAAGGCAATGGGCCTCTCGTTTTGCTACAACATTGCTCCAATACCCTTATCTGAAGCACCACATTTTAATACAAAGGGTTGATTGAAATCAGGAAGTGCTAACACTCGAGGACATGCCATGATTCTTGTAAGCTTCTCAAATGCCTCCACTGCTTCTAAGCTCTAAAGGAAGCCATCCTTCTTAGTCAAATTATATAGAGGTTGACAAATCTTCCCATATCCTAGAACAATTTTTTTTATATAATATCTAGTAAGTCTAAGGAAACATCTTAGTTCCTTCACAGTCTTGAGCAAAAGCTAATCTTGAATAACTTGTAGCGTTGAGGGATTTGCAGAGACTCCTTATTTTGAGACAATATGACCTAAATACTCCACCTTACTCCAACCAAAGGACCATTTAGATTTCTTCAAGAATAACTGATTATGTTGCAGAATCTCAAACACTTTATATAAGTGCCCCAAATGTTCATCCCAAGGTTTGCTGTAAATGAGAATATCATAAAAAAATACCAGCACAAACTTCCTTAAGGCTTGAAGAGGCCATTCATCAAGTTTTAGAAAGTGACATGAGCATTAGTAAGCCCAAAGGGCATGACTAAAAACTCATAGTGCCCTTCATGGGTTCTGAAAGTTGTTTTCTCCACATCTTCTTGTTGCATAAGTATTTGATGGTACCCAGATCTAAGATCCAACTTGGAAAAATAACAAGCCCAAAAAAATTTATTTAACAAGTCATCTATTAATAGGATAAGATAGTTGTCCTTCATAGTGGGTGCATTCAATTCCCCCTAATCAATGCACATCCTCCATGTACCTTTTTTCTTCTTTACTAATAGAACAGGGAAAGAGAAAAGAGCTATGACTTGGTCTGATGAATCTAGCCTTTAACAGCTCCTAGATAGCATTCTCTATCTCAGATTTCTAAAAGGGACCATAGTGGTAGGGCTTTAGGAACTAGAGAGATGTGATGATCATGTTTTTGGTGAGGTGGCAACTCAGAAAGGATCACAAAAATTTCCTCAAAGTCCCCTAGTAGTTGTTGCAGCTCTTGTAGTTATTGTGAGTTAAGTTCACAAGATTTGGATTGACTAACAGAAGCCATTAGAAACCCAAAACTATGTCACAAGCACCCAAAGGGAAGGCAGAGAAATCCACCAAATTATCATAGCCCCCAAGAGTGAGAGAAGTGGACTTGCACTAGCCTAAACGCCTCACCTTGCCTCCATTAGCTATCATAACCTCAAAAGACTTAGTGGATTGAGCATGGTGTCCCTACTGTTTCAACAACTCAAAATCAATGAAGTTATCTGTACTTCTTGAATCCAAGATTATCTTCACATATTGACCGTTGACTATATGCTCTGCTTTCATTGTTTAAACTGATTGCTTAGCATTAGTGCCAAAAATTCACACTTATTGAGCTCTATATGGTGAAATTCAGGTTGTAGTTCACTGAATTCATCATCCTCAGTTGGTTCCTCAGTCACTGCATCCAACATTAATAGTTGTTTCAAACAACATTTATGGCCACTAGGCCATTTACCATTACAGAACCAACATTCACCTTTTTCCTTATTCCTTTGGATTTCTTTTGGAGATAGTTTCTCAATAGCTAAGTTACTAGGACAAGGGACATTATATGAGGGTGGAGCAGCAACTATAAGTTGAGGTTTATTAATTATTGAAGCCTTATATTAAGGGAACTTGAGCTCAGTATGCTTAAACTCTAATTGTACAGAAATAGAAATAGCATCATGAACAATTGCAAGTTTCAAGAGCTTAACATCATACTTCCATTCCCTTTTCAATCCTCTTAGGAAACAATTTTTAAGCAATATGAGACCAGTATCACTAGTCTTATTAGCCAACTGACTAAATTTAGCAATATAATCCTTTAAAGTACCTGTTTGGCACAGTTTGAACAAGGATTTATCACTATATCCTTAAACTCAGAAGGTCCAAAATCCTTGTAAAGAGCATCAGTAAATTCCTCCTAGCTCAGAGTAGATCGTAACCAATCAATCTACTCAAACCATTGCAAGACATATCCATCAAAGTGAAAAAAAAGTTGTGAGCTCACCTTGAGAGTTTAGTGTTTGATAGAATTAGAAAAATTGTTCTACCTTATAGATTCAAGCCAGTGGATCTTTGTCGTAAGTGAAGAAAGGAAAATCAATGAACTAAGACCATAGCGGTCGTGGAATATGCCTACCACTATCATAGATCTGATTGCGAGGCTACTTGATTCGCTCAATCTCCTGAGGATCTGGTTATCAGAAACGTTAGAAGCAAAAGGACCTTCCCCATTGCCCCGAAAATGCAGTCCTCGACGAAATTGTCCAAAATACAGCTGAAGTTTGGCTTCGAGAATTGTAGAAATAACTTCATCAACTAGAGAAGGAAGAGCAGCAATGGAAGCTTTTAGAAAAGCTACTCGAGCATCTATAGTGGTGACGCACATGTTTAGTATGGCGGGGCATGCATGAAAAGGCAACCAGGATTGGAGGGTGATATCAATGTTAGATACTAATTCCTTACTGGTTCCACCTTAACCTTGATGCAAGGAAGCTATGAAGGATGAACGAGAGGAATTGTTTTGTAAAATATTTTTCTATTACTTTCAAATTTAACCATTACAAAAGGGAAAGATGGTTTAATACTACCACCAACATATGTAAGTGCTACATGGCATAAAAGGACAAAACACTAAAACAAACTTCTCACAATAAAAGGAAAATTACACGTTAACCCCAATTCCTTACATTTTGACCCCAAAACTCAATTACTTGTGATTAAGGCACTCACAATACTACAGTACCTAATACAGGTGATGTAACAACCCATCCCAAATTTTACGATTTTATAAATTTTAAAAGATTGAATTGACAAAAATACCCCTAAAGGCGAGAATGTTAACTTTCGTTGATCGTTGTGTAACGAAATGTTGACTTTCATTGACTGTTGTATAGCGAGACATATTGTGACGACCCGTCCCTAATTTTTCATTTAATTTCCTTCCTGAGTGTGTAAAATGACGTTTATGCCCTTATTGGCAAAGTGAAACCTGACGTGGACGTAGTTATTCGGCTTTTAATTTATTTTCCTCATTATCGTAATTAAATAGTATTCGTTGTTACGAATACGTGAGAGCGAGTTAAACCGAATCGGATTTGTAACGAAGAAATTACGCTTAGTTAAAGTGTGTTAACAACAGGTAGAATTGTATACGTGCGTGTTAATTAATTAGTGTTAGAAATACTATTTTTGATAAGGAGATAGATTTTTTTGTACCTTGAATTATGCAAAATCTAATATTTTTCTCTCTTTAAAAATAAGTTCTGTGACTTACCATACCCACCAATCAGTTTTTCTCCTCATTTCCCTCACCCAATCAGACACTCTTTTCTCTATTTTTGGGTCAGGGTATGTCACATATGACCCATTCTTTTAGCGCACTCTTACATTTATTCACTTTTAAGTTTGAATTTACTCACATTTTTCACATCACTACACTTTATGGCTACGTCACCCTCTTGGTGTCGGCTAACACAACTTGATTCGCAGTCTAGGTGGACATTCTAGGTTGGGGTGTGTTAGGTGAGGTCATATCTGGTGTAGCGGTGATGAATCCATCACAATGGCAAACTAATGATGATGGGAGGAGGGGGTGAGTCCAGTTGTAGCAGTACGTTCGATATAGCCTTGTCAAACGATAACAACGACAATTTTTCTGTAATAGAAAAACCTTAACCTAGAAACAAAAAACCAATACCCAGCAAACACTTAGACAAACAAACTGATAGATAGACAAATTACCCATCAATAGCACATTAACCCCGAAGGATCGAACTTGCTCTGATACCAAGTTGAATATTTGAGTACACGAACAAACCGAATATAAACTATGAATAAAACTTTATAATTTGAAACAAATGAGAACTCATGTACTTCCTCTATTTATACCATCCATTTCTAGTATATTTGTGATATTTTTGAGTTAAACTGATTACGTTTTACCCTCTCTTTTTTTGTATTAGTGTGTAGCTAATCGTATTTTAGAATCTCTTTGAGGGCAAAAGCGGCAAATTGGTGTTGAAAGTGAATAATTGAAAATGGGTACTAATGCTGAGAGAGAATTAAAACTAAGGAATTGAAGATTGGTGTTGAATTTAAGGTCCAAATAATCTTTAAAGACGGCTCTTTAGAATACCAAGAGCAGCAAAAAATGTGTAAAATAAAAGCTCAATTGATGGGATCTTTTGACAATTTGCTATAGCTTCTTTTACCATATAAACACTAGAAATTTATAGCATTTTGCCAAGCCCCCTCTTAGGGGCGTCTAGAGCTCTCTTCCCTTTCTTTCTTTGGCCTTTCTTTCAGAAGAAAAATCTTATTTCTCCTCTCCATCTCCTACCATCAAAGAAACATGCAACCGTGATATGCTTGAACTACTTCCACATCAGAATTGCTTCAAGCGTTTCTTTTATGAAATTGATTCCATTCATGTCATGTATTATAGTTATATTTTAGGAATTCATGATATGTAATTAAATTCATAGCTGTGGTTTATATGTAGCCTTCCAAAACTATTCTTTTTTTATACTAAGTCAAAGAGTTCAAGTTTCCAAAATGTTTTCTTGTTTTATTCATTGTGCTTAAATATTAATTTATATGCTTTTCTTGATGCTTGAACACCGTTAAGGTTGTTATTAGTTATTTAATCAAGGTTATAGTACACGTCATGCTTAACCTTTGTTGGACATGTGAATGAATGAAGAAACTGCTATGCATACTTCTGACATGTGATTTCTTTGGTTCTTTGAAGTTTTCTTTTTTCTTAATGGATTCTTAGCTGGTAATCTAAGTTGAACATCACAATTAGGTTGCAAGTTAAGCATACTTGATCACAACCAAACATCATATGGATGATCATAAATAAGTAAAGCAAAACCTAGTTGTAGATGGGAGAGGTAAATATGTTTTTACTTAATATACGTGGAATTAGCTTGTAATGGTGAAATCAATATTGCTAGTCCTATTCTCATCGTTTTCCGAATCAATCTATTATTCATCTTTACCTTTTCTTGCATTTCTCAGTTATTTTAATTTTTCAAATAAAAAACCAAATTCAACTTGTTATTTTCATTGTTTAGTTAAAGTTCACATGAACCATCACCAGCCCCACGGCCACCACCACAGTTACTGTCACCATCATTGCCACCATTTTTGTTGCCACCATCTATGACTACAACCACCAACATTACACCACTGCCACCATCACCGCAATCATCATTGCTACTGCCAACAACGCGCAATCGCCACCATTACAACTGCCACCACGGCTACCTCTACACCCTAATCACCACACCCTCACCATTGTTGCTGTCATCACCACCACTACCCTTTGACATTATTGCCGTTGCCACCGCCCCCAGTAATATGTTTATTTTCATCATTACATACAATTATATCACTTTTACATTGAAATTTACCAAAACTTTTTTACATTGCTTTTCCTACTCACAACATTTTTAAAAATACAGCTTATCGAATGCTCAATTGTTTTACTCGCTGATTATTTTTAAGCATAGCATAGCATTTTAAAAAGAAAACATAACAATCCCAAATTGACCCTTAGTCTAGTTCAATTTGCTGAAAGCTAGTGAAGGCAAACAAATGCGCACTATCTCAATTCTACACTAACTCAAAAAATTGAAAATCCAAATATTAGTGAAAAAGAAAACCTAGACCTAGCAATCCTCATTCCCTACCACCATGCTCGAGTCATCCACCAACCCTACTTATGGCCTTCTTCCTCTCACTAAAGCATTCAAAGTAGGGCATTATTGCCATTGATGAGTTGTTCAATCTCTCATATTCACTCAATTAGTGATATAAAATTCTAAACTCACCACACGACATGAATAAGAAAACTGAAAAATAAATATAGGAGGCAGCAAGAGAGAGAAAAAACAGTTAAAGAACCCCCAATTTAAATTTCAAATTAAAAAACTCAGGAAATGAATGAGAAGTCGATGGCGAGGCTTGTAGGGATCACAGCTGATTGTTGGAAATGATGGCGGAGGTTGTGGGTTTCTTATAACTAGGAAAACGAACTCTAGTTGCAGATGAGAGAGTTGAATACATTTTTATTATTATTTTTAATTATTTTTTTTAATTTTAAATATATGTGGAATTGGCTTGTTATGGTGAAATAAATATTCCTAGTCCCATTCTCATCATTTCTAAATCAATCTATTATCCATCTTTATTTTTCTTGCATTTCCTAGTTATTTTAGTTTTCAAATCAAATACCAAATTCAACTTGTTAATTTCATTGTTAAATTATAGTTCACATAAAGCTAGTGATTTGTAAAGGTTTAATCAGCCTATGTGGTTCGATGCCCTTACTTGTGTCATTATGCTATCCTTATATTTGCACTTGAAATGATATAATAACAAAAGAGAACACTACAAAATTCACTGAGACGGCTACATAACCATAAGACTACATTGTGACTACCTTATTATGTTATGAGTTACAAAGCTTCTATTTATAGAAAAAAAACTAAAACAAACCCTAATACTGATGGGCAAGAAAACCTAATGCTAGGCCCACAAGAAAACTAATATAATAATAATAAACTAATTTTCCCAACAAAAAGGCTATCATCCAAGTCACCTATTTTTTCTCGTGGTCGAAATGATTCCTCACTTGGAAATAATAAAATTTAAAAAACATATGAAAATTAAATTCAAGAAAAAAAAAATAACTACATTCTTTAGGTGTGAGGTGATTTAAAAAAAAAAGTTTTTGTAGACACACCCAACTACATATTGAAAAAGGATCATCGCCAGATCCTTTTCCTAGGGATCCGGGTGATCTTGTAATCATGTCCGTTCATCGTATATCGTGTGGTCAGTTTTCGTTAGGTACTATTTATATTTAATTTTAAATTTTAAATTTTAAATGATTTCGGACCACACGATGTATGATGAATGAACATGATTACAAGATTTCCCGGATCCCCAGGAAAAGGATCCGGCGAGGATCCTTTTCCCTACACATAGCCGGATCCTTTTCCCTACACATATAAGGATGCATTTGTTGCACCTGAATATCTCATACTGGACTAGCTTCAGTGACTAAACTAGATTGGCTTGACATGGACTAAATAGTATAAGAATAATAGAGCATTTTATGCAGTGTCAGACTAAGCCACAAACTAAATTATTTTTGGGATCTAAATATTTTTTGTCATTTTTTAATTCACTATCTCTCCCCACTCTCTACTTTTTCTTTTCTTTTCTCTTCATTTCCTTTCCTTCCTTTTCTTCGCATCGTCCAAAATTGCTCTTTCCTCACCGCTAACAAAAGCTCCCATCTCACAACCAAGCAAACGTAACAAATCAAACAATCAACAGTTGTAGGTGAACTCGTTGTTGGTAGCAAGAAGCTTCTAAAGGCACTTAAACGAATGTGTGATTTGGTTTCTGAGAGACAACACCAATGGCGCAATTTGGCTTCTAGAGGCACTGGAAAGCTCAGTGCTTTCTTTCTATCCCATTTTTCTCTAGAACCTTTTGCTTTCATTGCTTATTGTTGTGCATTTTGGTTTCAAATGCACAACGATTTTGTAATTTTTTTGCTTTTTTGTTTCAAATTTTGGGGGTTTTTAGGTTTTTTTTTGGATATTTTTATGTTTGAGGCACTGGAACGACTGCATGATCTAGTTTTGAAAATAGTTGTGAGAACTGGGAAGCAAGGAAGAAGAAGTAGATGGGAGGGGCGAAGCGGGGGAAGGGTGAAGTGGAGCAGAGATGGTCTTAGCTGTCTGCTTGATTACGAGGGTTCACACTAAGACCGTCTAGTGAGGTGTTTAGTTGAGGTGAGTCCCTCTTAGTCTCATAAGCTAGTCCAAGCGGGTAACAAACACAGAATTACACTAACTCTTAGGCTCTGCTTGGTATTGTTTTTTTTTTTTTTCCTCCAAAAACTGCTTCACTTTAAAGTTGAGCAATAAAAAAGTGTTTGGTAAAAATAAAATATCCTGTTTATTTTAGAGCACTGGCCTCCAAACAACAACTTTTGTAAAAAGCAAAGTTGAGGCTTTAATGAATATTTTTAATTCATATTATATCCTCATTAATTTTTAAAAATGACATTATTTATCCTTGTACATACTTTTACCCTTGGAGAAAAAAGTGACCACCTACCACTACAACTACTAACCTTACATCATTACCGCCATTACCACCACAATTGTCGCCACAATTACCGTTGTTGCCACCATCACTATCACCACCAAAACACAATCTCAACCACCACCACTATCACCACAACTATAACTACCATTACCACCATCATCGTTGTTGTTACTATCGTCATAATTGTCACCACTGCCACCACCACAACCACAACCGCCACCATTGCCACCATAACCACCACTAATGCCACCATAATGTAACCTCTACAACCCAACCATCATACCTTATAATTGGCAGCATCATCATACCATTACAATTGTTGCTGCTATCACTATCACCATCGCCAGCCCCACAACCACTGTAGTCGCCATTGCCACCACCTATGATTGCAACCACCAGCATTACACCATTGTCGTCATCACCACTACCATTATTGTCACCGCTAACAATGCACAACCGCCACCACCACTGCTACCTCTACACCTTAACTACCACACCCAATTATTGGCACCACAACTACACGCCCACCATTGTAGTTGTTGTCACTGCCATTGCCCTCAACATAATTGCCAGTGCCACCACCCCAACTACTATGTCTATTTTTTTCATTATAATAATTATACACTTTTATATTGAAATTTACCAAAACGTTTTTACGCTACTTTTCCTACTCATAACACTTTTTAAAATATTGTTTATTAAATGCTGAAAATCCAAGTATTAGTGAAAAGAAAACCTAGACCTAGCAATCCTCATTCCCTGCCACCACACTGAAGTTGTCCACCAGCAAGACTTTTGGCCTCCTCGCTCTCACTAAAGCATTCAAAGTGAGGCAGTATTGCCATTGATGAGTTGTTCGATCTTTCATATGCACTCAATTAGTGATATAAGGTTGGTGTTGGATAAAATTCTAAACTCACTGCACAACATAAATAAGAAAATAAAAAAAGGAAACAACAAGAGAGAAAAAAAGTTGAAGAACCTTTAATTCTAATTTTAAACTAAAGAACTCAGGAAAGGAATGAGAAGCCGCCAATAGGTGTAGGGGCCACATCTGATGGTTGGAAACGATGGGGGAAGTTGTGGGTTTCTTACCATATCCAAAGAGGAGATGAAAAGCCTAAGTGGAATGTCATGTAACCAAATTTGAAGGTAGGAATAAGCTGTAACCGATATGTCAATCCTATGTGGATTGACAAATGAATTTTTATGTGTCAAATTTGGCATATGAAAAAAGGTGATACTGACACATCCCAACCCGAAATGTCCACGTGTCAATTCATATAGAAAGTGGCTGCATGAACAAGATGGGTGTAAGGTTTAACTTCTAGTACTACATCACGTAAAGTTGACGCTAAGCGCATCATGTACGAGTCCAAACAACAAACCTAGGGACAGGCGACACTTAACTCTGGATCCAAAACGAACATAAATGGTGCATGTGAACATGCACATGAAGCTAGTCCTTGGCACAGGACAGTACAACTAATTAATAAACATCTCGCAAACATCTAACAATGAGCAGATATAATAAAAGATGTCATGCCACATTTTTATACTCACAGTTAATAAAAAAATATGAAGTGTAGAAAATCTAATAAAGATAAACATGCATGTCACATAAATTATGTAAACAAATAGTTATGCGAAAAAATCACACACACATACACACACACACATATATATATATATGTATATACACTTAAAATCAAAAGACCCACACACCCTTATTTTTCATCCTTCCAGGACTTAGAGATTGAGCTTGTGGGAGTATGAGGATTCAATGGAAGTAGCTGACTGTTCTTCGGTCAAAGTAGGATACTTATGTATTAAATAAACATCCTTTACGGATGAGACTACTTTTATCTTTTTGCGCTATGCTCTGAATTTCACGAATTGTAATTAGGGTTACCACCCAATCACGTTATGCACTCTGGTTTATTTGTTTAAAGTTTAAATTCTTTCTTGCTTTTACACATCAACCATACTTTATGGCTTTGCCACCTTTCAGGTGTCGACCAACGCATCATGATTTGGATGGACACATGGATATTCCTGGTTGGAATGTGTCAGATGTTAATAATTTTGTAATTATTTTATAGTGTTGGTCTCATCAATGCATCAATTATATATCCTGAAAAGTTATATTTGATTTCTTTTTAGAAATGTATCCTACAAATATCATTTATAACAAAAAAAGATATGAGTTGAAGAAAGAGAAAATTTGAGATTGCCACATCAGCCATCAAATTAACGTTTGACATTTATTTTTTGACATCTCCATTGAAGATGCTCTTAACTACATTTTATAATAGGGTTAAAATTGAATTTTAAAAGATACATAAAAAAATAATTGGGTGAATTTAGATGTGTTGTTTTGTAAGTATTTAAATTGACAAGTTTTGTTTTGTAAATATACGTGTCTCAAACCATGAGTTGGTGGTCCAGTGGTAAAGGACGGATTGCTAGGCTTCCCTCAGATTAAAAATTGGAGGTCTTGGATTCAAAACCCGCTGTTGGTGTGAAAGCCAGACTTGTAGCCAGGAGAAGGCTTCCTTCAAATGAAAAACTAGAGGTCTTGGGTTCGAAACTCGTTGTTGGTGTGGAAGCCAAACTTATGGTCAGGAGAAGGCTGAAATGCTTTTGTAAGTCTTCTGGCCCCCGAAATGAGTGGATAACCGTGGCTTGCCACCAATTATCCATTTTTTGTTTTAAAAAAAAATTATACAGACACACGTGTCTCACACTCACCATGTCATCAATTGAATTAGAATCAAACAATCAATTATGCAAAAAAACATAAATTGATACAATTTCAATACTACATAATGCAAAATAACAAAATTAAAATGTTCCGACCCATTTTGGAAAATCACCCAAAATCTAAATATTGGACTGTTTGATGATAATCATAATTAACCGTAAATAAAATTAAAAAACCAAAATATTGGACTGTTTGTTAATTTGGTCCAAATTTCATGTGCATTTCAAAAGCCGGAGCTATATATATTCCCCTCTCTCTCATTTCTAGTACACCCTAATTCTACTCGATTTCCACCATCTCTAACAGCCTTGAGGAAACACAGCGATATCCAAGCCTTCGTCTTCGGCTTGGTCTTTTTCCATCGCAGTCTCCGATCGTCTTCGTTTTCGTTTTCTAGGTAATTTCAGCTGTACTTATTCAATTTCTGCGTTTGGATTTCCTTCTTGTGAATATTGAGTTTGATTTGTAAGAAATGAGTAGGCTGAAGTTGACTTGTGCCTGATCTTAAATGTGTTTTTGCCGATTCTGGTGGTTTATGTGATTGTTGGAGTTAGATGTTGAATGAGCTTACTGATCCATGATTTCTTTGACCGATCGATCTGTTGGATTTAGATTTATACTTTTCTTTGTGTAGATGTAGATGTTGTTTGGATGTCTGATCTGGTTCTGTACGGATCTAGTGCTGGTGATCTGATTTTTTTTAGATCTGAATAGTTTTATTTCAAAAAATTAGATAAATATTTGAAATTTGATAAATTGGAAGTGCTTATATTACTTACTTAGCAAAAGGATTTCAACTATGATTGTTGAGATTTAAGTCTCGTGCAAGATTTTGAAATTGGCTGTTAAAGAAATAAGGAAACGAAGATAGATAGTTGGATGCACGTAGAAAGTGATATTGAAAATAAATCATGTTTTTCGATATACATATAAAAAATACCATACTTGACCAGTTATCTGATTAGTGAATTAGTGTGGGATGTTGTATTGATTCTGTATTATTTTTATTCAGGTTTGTAAAAGATGGCCGATGCTGAGGACATTCAACCCCTCGTCTGCGACAATGGAACTGGAATGGTGAAGGTAATGCATCATTCCTGGCATCTTTTGCTTTCTTCAATCATTATGCATTTAAGGGTAATCAAAGTTTTAGTTATACTTGTTACCGAAAATGAGGTTTTAGTTACACCATTTGTGTGTTCTTATGTGTTTAGGCTGGATTTGCTGGTGATGATGCTCCCAGGGCTGTGTTTCCTAGTATTGTTGGTCGACCACGGCACACTGGTGTCATGGTTGGTATGGGTCAAAAGGATGCCTATGTAGGTGATGAAGCACAGTCGAAAAGAGGTATCCTTACCTTGAAGTATCCCATTGAGCATGGTATAGTTAGCAACTGGGATGACATGGAGAAGATCTGGCATCACACTTTCTACAATGAACTTCGTGTTGCTCCCGAAGAACACCCAGTTCTGCTCACAGAGGCTCCTCTTAACCCTAAGGCCAACAGAGAAAAGATGACCCAAATCATGTTTGAGACCTTCAATGTGCCTGCCATGTATGTTGCCATCCAGGCCGTTCTCTCACTGTACGCCAGTGGTCGTACAACTGGTTAGTATCAATTAGTTTCTGTGCTTGATTCTGTATGTTGTACTCAATTTTCCTGGTGTTGACTGAGCTCCTCCTTGTACAGGTATTGTGCTGGACTCTGGTGATGGTGTGAGTCACACTGTGCCAATCTATGAAGGTTATGCCCTCCCTCATGCCATCCTTCGTCTGGACCTTGCTGGTCGTGACCTAACAGATTCTTTGATGAAAATTCTCACTGAAAGAGGGTACATGTTCACCACTACTGCTGAACGGGAAATTGTCCGTGATATGAAGGAGAAGCTTGCATATGTTGCTCTGGACTATGAGCAAGAACTTGAGACTGCCAAGAGCAGCTCTTCAGTTGAGAAGAACTATGAGCTTCCTGATGGCCAAGTCATCACAATTGGAGCTGAGAGATTCCGGTGCCCAGAAGTCCTCTTCCAACCATCTCTTATTGGAATGGAAGCTGCTGGCATTCATGAGACTACTTACAACTCTATCATGAAGTGTGATGTGGATATCAGAAAAGACCTATATGGAAACATTGTGCTCAGTGGTGGGTCAACTATGTTCCCTGGTATTGCAGACCGTATGAGCCGGGAGATCACCGCTCTTGCTCCAAGCAGCATGAAGATCAAGGTTGTGGCTCCACCAGAGAGAAAATACAGTGTCTGGATTGGAGGGTCCATCCTTGCATCCCTCAGTACCTTCCAACAGGTGACGATCATAAACTTATCTCTTAATTTTATCAATGATATTTTGAATCCATATGCTATATTATGATTTCTTTTTGCTTGAGACTGATGAGATGTTTTTGTCTTTGATGAATTAGATGTGGATTTCCAAGGGTGAGTATGACGAGTCAGGTCCATCCATTGTCCACAGGAAGTGCTTCTGAGTTCTAAAAATGGTTTTGATGGTGAGCTATTTTTCAATTTAGTTTGATTTTTTGTGTCGTGTCATGTGAAGCAAGTTTGGTTGGCAAACGATAGTGTTGAGGCGGGGTCACTCGAGGACTGGGTATATTTCGATGTTGATTTATCATAGCTTCTCATCCATGCGAGAGGCTTGCCTGCTTGCAATGTGAAATGGTTCTCTGTATATGTGGAGGGCAGAAAATCAGTCCAAAACCGTCCTCGCCTTGCCTAATCTTTTGGTTCAACCATCTCTTTCGGTAGTATGTTTGTAGCTGGAGAGTGATTGGGATGCTGGTTTTTTTTTTTTTTTTTTTTTTTTTTTTTTTTTTTTTTGGCCTTTCATTTTCCTTTTGTTCTATATTCGACAGTCTCTTTTATTTTTTTTCCGAGAACATTAATATTAATAGTTTTTTTTGTATCTGAAATTTTATTGTAGCTCAAGTTTGTGGTGGAAAACTGGTATGAAAATTTATGATTAAATAGTGGCTTGAAAGCTTGATCTGAATCTTTCTCCTCTGTGCCTGCATCTGTGGTTTCTTTGAAGGTGTGTTGGCGTTTTGTTTTAGTCAGTGAATCGTTGACCACAAAATGTATTAAATGTGGCTTTAGCCATTTGCCATTTATATGCGAGGCCCCATCCAGGAATTGGCAGAAGTGACCGATGGCACCTTCACGTAAAGGTAAGAGGAATAAAAAAACAAAACGCGGATTCCTGTGGTGTTTACTAAATATTTGGAAATCAATAGTGGTGAAACCCACGTGAAATAAGGGAATTCAATTCCTGAAATTGGAGAAATGGGATTCCTGTATTTGAATTTTGGGAGGGTGAGCGAATCGGGAATGTATTTTTTTCTTCCTATTATGCCCTCTCGCTAGCTGTCGCATCATGCGGTGGACGTGCTTCTCGCTTGCAGGCTCATTGCGGAGAAAAAAGTGCATTACCTGTTTGGATGCCGTGAAAATAACAGGAAGCTATGAGAAAAACCAGGGGAAAAAAAGTACCCAAAACGGGATTTTGAATAATTTGGAGTGTGCGACTGAAAACAAAAATTGGATTGATCCTGATGATTGTGGAGAAATGGAGGATCCCGACCTTGGTGATGCATTTGGCTGCGGGGAAGATGAATCAGGCTAATGATCCTGCTTGATCGGTTATTATCAGGTTTGGTGGTTTACCTGGGCGTACAGGAGGATGGGTGGGTTGTAAATTATAATCTTGTTTGGTCTGCGGGGATGATGAATTTGGCTAGGGTTTTTTTTAATTAAAGTGAAGAACAAGACGTTTTAGTAATCATATTGCTTTTTACTTCGATTCAAGTGAATTAATAAACAATTTATATGAACTCAATTTCATTCATATTCCGATTCCAAATATTTAATTAAATAGCTTCTAGAGGAATCTAATACTGATTCCTCCTAATTCCATCTCCTCTTCATTCCTCATCAATTGATTTCTTTCTATTTTATTTACGGTTACGTAAACAAGCCTAAATTGTACACCAAAGAGCACAATGACCAAATTGACTGAATAAAAATTCCAGTGACTAAAATAGAATTTGAGCATAAACAGTGACCAAAAAAGTTTCAACCCTTTTGTTTATCAGCTTTAATTTTTCGGCCTTTTGAGATGTCCAATATATATATTTTTTTTAAGCATAAGAATCAGTGGGAATTGAATTCGCATTAGGGTGCATAGTCATGATTGATATTCACAATTGCGTTAAAGTGTCATGTGCTGTTAAAAAAGTCTTTAGATTCAAACTATTGAATATTATTCCCCAACATGAATACCTTTTATTTTTGTCCATTGGTTTTTTGTTTTGCTTTGTTGAAATGATGAAATCTAGGTGAAAAATAATGTGCAAAAATTATTTCGAAAGATAAGACCATACTTTTTATTAACATGAAAATATATACAAAGACTGCTGCTATAAATGTATTGAAAAATAAAAGTGATGTCTGTGATGTGTTTCATCTGTTTCATTAGATGGTTAAAACTCAGTATTCCTTTGATACTAAAGTTTTGCATTTTGACAATGGTGGAGAGTATATAAATTTTGGTCATCTTGGTTCTTACAAGATCATGGGATTGTTCATCAAACTACCTGTCCTTAAACCCCAAGATTTACACATGCTATCATGTCCCCGATCCCAAGATACATCGAGGATCAACACGTGACGTCACCACGTACATGTTTATCTATCATGCCTTGCCTTTGTGACATGACCAAAAACAAATCAACGGTTCAACATCATAGTAATTTTTTATTTTTTTTATTTTTTATTTCTTTTTTATATATATCATGGTTGCATCTAACCTTTGTGTTAGATTGCCTCCCTACTCTAAGATGGGATCAAGCCATTCGTAGTTTAACATTCTGTTAACCTCTGAATATTTCTAAAGGCATTTACTCGCAAGCAACATAGAATTCTAGACAAATGCCAATATTCGTGAGGCACCAATATATTAATTCATCATTCCCATGTATCACAACGTTTTCCTTCAACAAAACCACAATCAACAACGTATAACATTACAATGAACCAACGATTCACAATATTAACCTTTAGTCACATTGATCAACCAATCCGATCAAAATAAAAATCATTCATAACCTTACATTATAAAAATTATAAATAAACTAGTTGGAAATCCTAAAGTAATCACACAATATCCATCGTCCTTTCTCAATCGGTTCGCAAAGATTCTCAAATCTTTTGTTGATAAATATGTTAAAAACTAGGGCAAGAGCGACATAGGTCTAGATCACTCAATGGAACATACACAGGAAGGGATTCTGGAACACTCAATGGAATCTAACAAAGCAGGGTACCAGACCACTCATGGTACTGACAAGGAAAGGGATTCCAGACTACTCAACGAAATCTGAAAAGACCACTTGATGGAATCAAAACAAAGCAGGGTATCAGACCACTTAATGAAACCCCATTGGACCACGGTTCTAGATCACTTAATAGAACTAACACGGGAAGTGATTTCAGACCAATCAACGAAATCCTAACAGAACACAGTTCTAGACCACTAAACGGAATCTAGACGAAGCAGGGTACCAGACCACTCAACAGAACCCCAGCAGAACATGGTTTCGGACCACTCAACGAAAATCGACACGGGAAGGAATTCTGGACCACTCAACGAAATCGAGACAAAGTAAGTATTGGACCATTCAACGAAACATGCTTCCCGATCACTCAACAGTACTGACACGAGAAGGGATTCCGAACCACTTAACCAAATCAGAACAGAACATGATTTTGGACCACTCAACGGAATCAAGACGAATTAGGGTACTGGAACACTCAACTGAACCCCAGCGGAACATGGTTCTAAACCACTCAACGGAACCGACATAGGAACAGATTCCAGACCACTCAATGGAATCGGAGAACACGATTTCTATGACCACTCAATAAAATCGAGATGATGTAGGGTAGTGGACCACTCAACAGAACCTAAGCAGAATTCGATTTTGGACAACTTAATGGAACCGAGTAGAAGTGTATGAAATTAGTTTAGAATGGCTTAATGAATCGAGACATGACACAATTTCGATGCAGCAACTCCTCATAACAATGGGTTAACGATTCTTTACCAGCCCTCACGTTTCACAAACATTTCAAATATGCATGTCAAAACACATTTCATAAAATAGGTGATGGCATAATTTAAAAGCAACAATTTAACAAAAATATATTTCATAAATCTATACCATATCCACTAAGTATGCTAGCATGGGAATTTTGAGGGTAATAGCCATATCACATATATTAGCATCACTTACATATTAGCAATCACACATTGATATTATAAATACTCCCATCTTAAAGTCCCATAAACATCTAAATCTAAGTACGGTGCCATTTGCACACAAATCGAGGTGCATATCTCCCAAGATGGCACGCTAACCCAGATAGGCCCACTAGACTTTATCAGATATCTAGCAATGCTAACTTCAACATTTATGAATGATTGGGAACATTATGACCAAAAGTCAACTATTGGTCAACATGGTCAACAAAAGGTCAACAACCCCATGTAATCCAAATCTAGAAGATTTGCGTATTCGATTTTTTATCTGTAAATTCCTAAGATACTCAATTAATACGCACAACAACATACTATAATTTTGTGATGATCAACCAGTCAGATACAAAGGCCACATGTCGGACCTTTACGAAACTAGGATCAAACGGTCGAATATTGTCAAATGGATGTCCAAATATTTAGGGCATAGAAGTTAGCCTAGGTAGATAATGGGTTGTCGGGCATGCGCGCTGCTGCCACGTGCCACCGCACGAACTGGTTAGCAGCTAAGGCTCGTCTGATTTTTCGACAATCACCAAAATGTCTAAAAATTTACCAGTTTGTAAATCATGAAATGTAGAGTAAAAGCTATACCTGTTCAGAGCCTGAAACTAGTTGAAAGATGGCCAAAACTGGCATCGAAGCCTCGATTTGTAGGACTACAAGCCTTATTGCACCTCCCATCTCTGGATCGACTAATGATTGAGACCTATGGATCTCTTCCTGAGGTCCATAGCTCTCAACTGGTGATTGTAGATGGCGTTGGGGTGGATGAAGGCAACGAATTTGCTGTCGAGACCATCAGAGCTGTTAATCTTTCCTCCGTCATGTATGATGGTCAAACGAAATAAATGAGAGATATTTTAGGTTCGACGAGAGCTCACTGGGAAAAGGCTGGAAAAACTCTCCTAGAAAACGAGTTGAGTTGTGGGTTTGTCTACAACCCCTAGGTTGGATCGTGGGTCACCCTTCCTTAAATCATAAAGGCTCCCCAACCCTGCTTGAACCTTCCACAAATATAGGGGCCCAATTGACAAAAATGCCCCTGACTTTAGGGTCTTGTATTTCCTTCAATAAAACATTGTTTCACAAATGGTTTTTGGCTATGCCTTTATGGTATCGAGCTCTATCTGAAACTACTACGAGTGACCCCGAAAGGTATACATATTTTTTTAATGAATAATTTAAAAAAATAAACTTTGTAACTAAATAGCTAAAATTTTATAATTAACAAAAAAGAATAATTTCCCGAAATACGAAATACGAAAAATTAAATAGTGAAATCTGGGGACGGTATTTCACACATGCAACTGATATAAATCAAAGACATGAGGAAGCATACCTTTGGGGCAAAAAGAGAACAGAGGTCTGAGAGAAAAAGCATGGAGAGAGAGAGAGACCGAGCACAGAGAGGGCAACGACGTGAAAAGGACGAAAAAGAAGGCTCTCGGTTTGATATAAAATATCAGACCTTTGCTCCAACGATTTTTGTACTATTGTCCTACGACTTCATAATTTTTGTCGGGCAAACACCAAAAAGTCAAGTTTTCCTCTTTTTATTTATTTTCAAATAATTAAAAGATCATCAGATTTGATGATCAGGTCGATTTAGTGAGTAGTTTATCCAATTAACGTTCTTGCAAAAAAAATCACAATCGGAGCTAAAATAACCGTTAAATCGTGATAATATATAGTTTTTGTAACCATCTAGGATCTTGTCCAGTTACCTAAACCTTGAAAGTTTGTTTTAGGTGATTTTTGGCGTATGCAATCTCGTGCTATATTAAAAGAAGTGTGATGGTTGGATCATTGAAATTACTTTAGTAGACTATTTATCCCATCAACACAATAAATTCAACAAATACTTAGAGTTTATTTTGTACTTCTATGAAGTAGATTGTAAGATTTTATGGTAACCACTAGTGTCAATATTTTAAATTGATGATTGGGTTCGTTCATTATATTCTTCTATAGTCCAAAAGTGTAGTTAAAATCGTCAAAATCAGAGCTAAAATAATTTTTAAATCTTGATGATATATTCCTAACCGTCGAAGCATTTTGTTCAGTTACCTAATCCCCTAAAAGTTTATTTAGGTGATTTTTAAGGATGGAAATCTATTTTTGACTACATACTTTGGTTAGTAATATGTCATGAAAATTACAAAGATCGATGGTCAAATAACATTATCACTAATGAACTTTTGTTTGTTTTTAAAATTCATTTCTGACAAACATCTAACAAATAACGTGGGGTCTTGTGCATTGGAAATGACTTATTTTCGTTGGTTGGTTGGAAAAAAAGTATTTCTAGTGGAAGTGTTTCCAATGACTAGCGAGGGCCTTTCCCCTCGGAAAAAGGTTTTTCCGATTGCAAAATGCCTTTTCCGACGACTTTTGATCCTCCCTAATAGCATTTCACATTTTGTACTGAAAACTGAAATATTTAATAAAATAAAACTCAAACATCACTTGAAATTCAAAATAACGATAATGAATAGTGAAATTTGTGGATGAGATTTTACATGTAAGATTGATTATCTCTGAAACTGGACATGGGTCTACACTATTTTTTTAAAATAAATACTAACTATTTCTAAATATTGAACACGGGTACTATCACTTTTCCTAAACTGAGCACTAGTACTATCACTATTTCTTAAAGGGAAAACTAATGAAAATGATTTAAAAACTTTGAATTTTAACGATAAGGACAAAATAAAGGGTAAAGTGAATAGTACTAGATTGACTTTTTAGTGTAAAAATGTGATTTTTCGTTAAAGTGAATAGTACCGGGAGCTTTTCGTTAAAGTTTTATTTCTTAAATTGAACACTAACTATTTCTTAAACGATTATTTCTGGAATTGAACACGAGTATTACACTATTTTTTAAATTGACTATTTCTGAAATTGAACACAGGTTGGCATGCGCATTGCACGTGCTTTTGGTTGGTTTTCTTTTTTCCTTTTCTTTCTTTTGTCCTTATCAATAAATAAAGTTATTAGATAGTTTTTTTTGTTATAATTCAAAGTTTCGAAATTATTTTCATTAATTTTCCTTAAATATTAAAGATTAAAGGTGTCAATGGTGCTATACAAGAATTACATATATAAGGTAAAATAATGACAATGATAATTATTTTATTTAACATTAAAATTGTTACAATAGTCCCATGCATAGTTTCCTGATGCATTTAAACAAAAGCCGTATTGGTCAATTACACCTTGAACTTGTAACCCGTTGAATTTACCCTTGAACTTTTCTTTTGGCCAATAACACCCTAACTTTAATTAATAGCCAATTACCCCATACCATTAAATTTTCAGAATTTTTATTCGTGTTTCCGTTAAATCACCACATGCCAAGCACATGAGAAAGAGTCCAAGGGGAAGATTGGTTTTGCTCCAACAAGCCCAACAACTAAAGAGATTAATAGTTTCATTGTGTAACTGTTAAAATTAATTGTTAGAGTAATTTTTTAATTAGTTAGATCAGATAAAGGTATTTCTATAATTGTAATGATTGGTACAATGCTATATATACCAAAGACACATTGTAATTAAAGCGTGTACTGAAATGAAGAGGAATATTTAGTACAACAAATTCTCTATGTGTTCTTGAGTTTCTTTTATGGTATCCATCGCGAATTTGCCTCACGGCCTTTTCAATTCTAAGATTTTCTTTCACTAATCTTTGATTTTTCACATTGATTTCTTGTTCTTTTTTGATCTTGATTTCTCTATTCAATAATCTTGATTTGAAATGGCTTCTCCCTTCGACTATTCTTCTCTAATTGAGTCAGTACAAATTCCAAGCCCTAATTCCTCTTCAGTAATCCAAATCCTTCTGAATCTTACACATCTCTTATGATTTAGAACATCAGAAGCATGGTTCCGATTAAGGTCAAGCGTTCTAACTACTTGCCATAGCGTGCTCTCTTTGCACTGATTCTCAAGCGCTACAAACTTCTTGGTCTTAATGATGGCATTGAGCCATATCCGCCACCATTCTTGCTTAATCGCTCTTTGAATCTGGCATTTGAGCTCTGGTATGGGAAGGATCAAAATCTTTTGATCAGGTTCAATTAGACTTTTTCAGAAGAAGTGACTCCTTTCACTGTTGGAGTTTCATCATCTCGCAATCTATTGACCAAACTTAAGCAGCATTTTGGTGGTGTTTCTGATGCACACATCCATCAATTGCGTTCTCATCTTCAGAACATTTAGAAAGGATTTCTGTCCATGTTTGATTACCTTCAACAAATTAAGGAGATTTCTAACTCTCTCACTGCCGTTGGAGCCATAATTTCATATTGTGATGAACTTTCTGATGAATTTGAGTCTTTCATTGACTCCATTAGGCTCCATCTCTCCTCTACTTCGTTGGGTGAATTACATGGCCTCTTACTAACCATGGAGCTATCTATAACTCATCGCAGGAAAGTTGCTTCTTTTGGTCCTACAAAACCTTTCCCTGCATTCTCTGTGCAATCGCAACCACCATTACTCATACACCAACACAAGTCTTTGCTGCTCAAAATCATGGTAATCATAGTAATCAACCACTACATAACTCTTTTCGATTAAATTCGAATAATCGAAGAATGAACAGTTATCGTGGCAATTATCGAGGCAATCATGGCAATTATTGTGGTCAAAACTACCATTCTGGCTTTAATTGTGACAACAATCAAGGTTATCGTGGTTCATCCTCTTCTGGCCAGAAAATTCTATGTCAGATTTGTGGTTCTACCAGTCATGAATCGATTGACTGCTTCGATCTCATAAATCTAGAAATTTCTGGCAAACTTCCTCTAGCCAAGCTGGCAGCTGTATGTGCTCATTACACCACCAAGCCCATTCCTTCATGGCTCATTGATTATGGTGCTACCTCCCATATTACCAATGGCATCTCCAACAGTCAATCTCCTATTCCTTATCATGGTGAAGAAAAAGTGTATATTGGAGACAGTAAAGATTTGTCTATAGATCATGTCGGTTCCTTATTTTTAAACACCCCTTCTAATTCCTTTAAATTCCACAATGTACTTCATGTGCCAAATGCAGCATAATCTTCTTTCTGCATTTCAATTTATCAAAGATAATGATTGTTCATTAACCCTTGATATTCCTCTGTCAAGGATCATTCTACGGGGAAGATGCTTTTATGGGGACTAGTTAGAGATGGTTTCTTTCCTCTTCAAGGTTCTTCTACAACATCTAAAGCTTCTTCATCCTCTCACTCTGCTTTAATAAGTGATACTGCTACTACAAGGGTGTGACATCATAGGCTTGGTCAGCCATCTTCAGCTATCTTTCGAAGGGTAATTTCTTTTAATAAAGTTGTTGTTAAGGGTACCAATACTGTGGACTTCTTCTATTCAAACTTTGCTACGGCCAAGAATCATAAATAGCCATCTAGTCCTACCAAGTCTTATCTTCCAAATGTTTAGAGTTGTTGCATTGTCATGTCTGGGGACCCTTACCTATTATTTCAGTGAGTGGTAACAAGCACTATTTGCTTATAGTTGATGAGCACAATAAATATAGTTGGTTTTTTCCTTTACAACCTAAATCTTGGTTTAGGTTGTACAATGTGATTTAGAGGGTGAATTCACTAGCAATGCTTTTACGTGTTTTCTTAAAACTCATGGTATTATGCAGCTATTTAGTTGCCCTCACACTCCTGAGCAAAATAGCTATACATAGACATTTAGTTGAGATGGTTAGAACTCTCTTACTTGCATCACAAGTACCACATCTCTATTGGGTAGAAGCTTTCTCCACTGTCATTTATTTGATCAATAGATTATCTATTGGAGGTTTACTTAAGTCACCTTGGGAACTACTCTTTCATACCTATCCAAACTGCTTAAGATTAAAGTGCTTGGTTGTGGTTGCTTTCCCAGGCTTAAACCCTATACCATATCAAAATTGGAGAGTAAAAGCAAACATTGTGTTTTTTCTGGGATATAGCCTTCAACATAAAGGCTACAGATGCCTGGATCATATTGCACAGAGGATTTATATATCAAGGAAGGTGGTTTTTGATGAAAATCAATTTCCATTTCATACCACCTCTTCAGCTCTTGTTCCTAAAGCTAAATCTCAACATTGTAAATCCTAAGTTAATTCCATTATTGATTTGGCAATCTCAATACCACCTCCTGTTTCTCCACAAAGTTCAAGTTTCTCTTCACTCTCTACTACTACTAATGCTTATCTCCCATAATGGTTCCACTTCAATCCAATACAGTAACTTCCATTTCACTCTCTGCTACTACTAATGCTCATCTAATGCTTACAAGGTCAAAAGTAGGCATTATAAGCCCAACGCTTACTCAGCTACTGAACATCCACTTCCATGTTCTGTGGATTTTGTTCCCACCACTTATCTTCAAGCTTCAAAGTTGCAAAGCCACTAATAATTAGAATTCTTCTTTCATTGGCAGTACAATATAATTGGTTTCTTAACCAATTAGATATCAGCAATGCTTTCCTCCATGGAGATCTCAAATAGGAGGTTTTTACGCATAAACCACTTGATTCAAACCTACCTAGTCAAATAGGAGGTTTTGATGCCTCACTATTTGTTCTCAAGGCTTCTGTTCCAGTTATTGTTTTGGTATATGTAGATGACAAATTGGTAACATGACCTAATCTTTCTCTCTGTCAACATTTCATTAAAAAATTAAGTACAATATTTCTTGTCAAAGACTTAGGCCCTCTGCATTATTTCTTAGGTCTTGAGGTTCAAAGATCTCCATAAGTTATTTTTCTTCATCAAAGTAAGTATCTACTTGACTTTCTTAAAGACTAACATGGAAGGTGAAAAACCATGTTCAATTTTTTCTGAGTACTCAAAAGCTTGATCACACAGGTCCATTCCTTTCCAATGCTACTGAATATAGATCAATTGTAAGAGCCTTATAGTATCTAACTTGGGCTAACTTTATTTATCATTTGTTGTCAATCAAGTTTGCCAATTCATGCATGCTCCTAAGGAACATCACATCCAAGCTACTAAAAGAATCCTAAGGTTTCTTAAAGGGTTAATTACACATGGTTTGTGGTGTAAGAAGGCGCCAATGATCTCACTGCATATTCTGATGCATATTGGGCAAGATGTACTTTTGACAGAAGATCCATAAGTGGATATTGTGTCTTTCTATGTTCTAATCTCATTAGTTGGAGTGCTAAGAACCAACTAATTGTTGCTAGATATGTAACAGAGGTAGAGTATCATTCTTTAGCTCACCCTACAGTAGAACTTACTTAGATATGCAAAGTGTTTAAAGATATTGGCCTTTTTTGTCTATAGTTCCAAAACTCTGGTGTGATAATATTTATGCCATATCACTAGCTTCTGATCTTGTTTTCATGCGAGAACTAAGCATGTTGAAATAGATTATCATTACATCGGGGAGTTAGTTCTTGCCAATCTCCTTAAAGTTTAGCATGTATGTAATGTAGATTAGTTAGCTGACATTCATACCAAGTTCCTCTCTAAACATATGTTTTTGTATCTACAATCTAAGCTCTCTCTTGGACCATTTAATGCTACCAAGTTCAATTTAAAGGGGTGTAAAGAAGATAAAGTTAGTTTCATTGTGTAACTTTTAAATTTAGTTTGTTAAAGTAATCTTGTAATTAGTTAGATTAGTTAAGGGTATTTCTGTAATTGCAATGATTGGTACAAAGCGGTATATGTCAAAGATACATTGTAATTAAAGCGTTTAATGAAATAAAGAGGAATATTCAGTACGAAAAATTCCCTCTGTGTTCTTGAGTTTCTTTAACAACATCATATAGTCAGACAAAAAAGAAGTGTCAAGCGCGGTTATGCTGGTGGCGGTGGTGTAATTCAGTAAATTCTCTCTGGCGATTGCACAGTTATTCTTGGTTTGATCTTTAGGGCTCAATTTTGACTTTATCATAGCACACGAAAGCTTCCAACAATATCGGATTTAGATCCATCCTTTCCCCAAATTTTGGTGTATGAATTGGTTGCCCTGTATGGTGATTGTCGGGTGATAGCTTCCACCAATGGCATACATGGGAGCTCAGTCTACCCAACCAAGCATCAACCGATTCATGTATGGCAAAGATGCAGAGAGAGGAGTGAGGATATTACCCTTTTATCCATATTTGTGGAGCATGTTCTTGGCATGTGATAAGTTTTAATGAAAAAACGGATGAAATTTTTTGAAATTTAACGATAGTGTGGTAATTGACTATTAGTAAAAGTTTACGGGGTAGCTGAAAAAAAAAAAAAAGTTTAGAGGATAAATTGACACCGTGTTACAAGTTCGGGAGAGAAATTGACTAATACCTTAAAGAAAAGCATAGTTTGACAATACATATTATTTAAGGGCCTTAGTTAAGTACTCATCTCTCTATTTTTAGTAGAGTGATCGTTAGTGGTGTTGGAAGTATGCCCACAAAGCCACTCATTTGATGTAATAACTTTTGGAATACTTATTTTGTTCAACTATTATATGTTTAATGAAGGGCAAAGCTTATTGTTAAACACTATTTATTGTATTATGTGTTTAAGAAATAAGGGAATCCAAGGAATGTATTTAATCTAAGAGAGAAGTGATCTAAGTAAGTTAGATTAACGAGACCTTTCTCTTATATTCATTCCTAAAATGTTCCTAGCCATAGGATTACCAATTGGGCATTGACAATCCGCTAAGGTTAGTATGTGTTATGTCAACTGAAGCGTAAGTATGACTAGTCTCAAGTCATTTAGTGTTGGACACTGAAACAAACACATAAGTGCTCAAAAGGTAATCGAGTACACTGAACTACGATCAAAAGAGGGTTCAACACATACATGTCATGTAAGAACTCGTAAGTTGCAATATGCAAAGTAGTCCTTTGACCTGAGGCATTATAGATGTCTAATGGTTAGGTCCTTGATCTTTGATCATGTCAAAGACATTCCATCGAGAGTGTCCACGATATTGTTGGGGTCAAGCTATCTAGTCATGTAGGCACATGAGTGCACAACAAGGGATCTCTAACCTTCCATGGTGGAGGGAGAATACTCTGAGATATGATTCGAAAGTCTTTGGCCAAAGCATACGAATATGACTTAGGAAGTTTGTTCCAAATCATATTCAATTGAATCATATAGAAAAGTATCACATTGGATAGCAGACATGAATTGACCTATCACTCAAACAATGTGATTAAGAGTATTGTATTAGAGAAGGACCGTATTGAATTGTAATTGTAATTAAATAAGTTCTCCAACCACTTCTACTTAGCTTGGGTAGCCATGACATACTGTTAGGTGTCAGTCATGGTTTGTGGAAGCCCTAAACATTAGCAAACACTAATCTTCATCAAAGGGAGAATTGAAATGAAGTTTCAATTCACAATTGATTGTTAAGAGTAACAATCGCCCAATGCCTTGCTAAATGGAACCTAATGGATCGTACACCGAGTAAGGATGAAAGTGAAGAAATATAAATGAGATGGATAAACAATTAAATGGTTTAATTGAGAATGTTCAAGATTAATTAATTAGTTAATTAATTATACGAAAGGTTTGTATTAGGCTTTCAAGTTAGTTTCGGGTCTCAAGGCCCAAATGGGTTTTGGTCCATAAAGCCCATTACATTTAAATTATATGAAAACTAAAATAAAATGGGCAATTAGCCCAATAACTAAAGGAAACCAGCCATAGGGTGTGTGGTAGCAAACTTGGGTCAATTACAAGTTTGTCACTCACATGTGAGGTGGTATAAATGCATCATTATAGTCATTCTCTCACTAGGGTTTTCTTTTGAGGCAAAAGAGCAAAACTCTTTCTCTCTTTGTCTTCCAAAAAGGCCGGCCACACATAGAAGAAAATAGCTAGCAATCTTCCTTCCTCTAAGTCATCCATTTCATCTTCAAACCTCATCCTTGGTGTGGAGACTTAGAGACACCAAACTTTTGGTGTTCTTGGAGTTCCTCTCCTCAAATCCTCAAGGAGCAAAGGAGAAACAAAAAAGCAACCATCCAAAGGAGTAAAGGAGGTGACTTGAAGGCCCTCCACTTGGGTGAATCCCTTGTGTAAACAAGGATGAGCTTCAAGGGTAATGAAACTCAAACTCTCTCTTCTCTTTAATTTGTTAAAGAGTCTTTTGCTTCACCATTCACTAGGTTTTGAAAGTCATGGGTTTTAGAATTGTTTTTGAATGCATGCCTACTTTAAAGTGTTATTAGTTTGCTTATATGTGTTCAAATGTTCTCACATGTTCTTAGCTAGGACAAAATTTTTCCTTCAAGTGGGTTAGACAGTTAGTTTTTGGGAAAGAATGATAATTAGTGGAGATTAAATCCGCACTATAATGCATATGCATGATTGATTTTTCGCTATTACGGTATAGCATAATCTGTAGTACTTATTTCTCTTTAAATGTAAATTTCGAACGTACACACATGTTGAAGCGTGTCTTACAAACTAGATGAAGAAACTTGAATGACATATATCATCACATTGAGAATGTCTCAAAGATGAATAACATATTGTATGTGCTCAAGCAATCCCCTCCTCATGTACCTCTACGAAACTAGCTTCAAAGGAGGAGTGTCAAAATTATGCTAGACACTATGAGGATGACTTACAAGCCAAATGCTTAATCCTCACTTCACTTAGTGAGGAATTTAAGAAGCTACATAAGCACATGCACACTTCTTGGGCCATAGTTGATAGTTTGCATAAGATGCATGACACTGAGACTAGTAATCTACGATTCTCAAATGTTCGTAGTCTATTAAATGCCAAAATGGCAAAGGGGACATCAGTCAAAAAACATAGATAAAAGATGGAAATGATCTTTCAAGATCTTGAAAGTTTAGGAACTTCCATGGATTGGAAATGGCCCAAGATTTTTTCCTTGCATCTCTCTCGGATGATTTCACTAAGTTTATAGTAAACTATAAAGTGAATAGATTCGATCATACTTGTACTAAGATGATTGACATGGGCTGTAAGTTTGAACAAAGTTTCAAAAAGGATAGTGGGAGTGAGAATGCAATCACAAGGAAAAGGTTGCATAAGAAGAAGGCAAGAAAATCCAAAGGAACATGCTTTCATTGTGGAAAGGATGAACGTTGGAAGAAGAAATACAGGGTGTGCATTGTGAGCCTTATGACACGAACTTTTGAAGGGACTATTTATGTCATAGAGAGTGCTTTTACAGTAAGCTCTAATTCCTGGATATTTGATTCAGGAGCTAGTCAACATATCTGCAATTCGTTGCAGGGACTAATAGGGAGCAGGACACTGCACAATGGGGAAATGATTATGCGAGTTGGGAACGACACTAAGATCTTTGCAAAAGTAGTAGGCACCTACATGCTTAAACTACCCTCTGGGGAAGTCTTGGAACTTAAAAATTATTTATATTTTCCTTCATGTATAAAGAATTTGATTTCCATCTCTATGCTTTTACGAGATGGGCACTCAGTATTGTTTAACAAAATGAGTTGCACTTTGTATTTGAATGGTCGTATTATCTCTTATGGTAACATGATAGAGGGACTTTTTTCAACTAAAGACAAGTACTGGGATGCACTGTATTGAAAGCGAGAATACCTCAAAACCTAAAAGGGCTAGAGAAGAAGTTAACCAAGAAAAGATGTGGCATCTTAAACTTGGACATGTGAACCTTGATAAGATTCACAAGATGTCAAAAGACGGATATTTCCGCCCATTAGGTAATGACCAAATGGGTACTTGTGAATGTTGCTTGAAAGGGAACATGACCAAATCTCCATTCACTGGGAAGGGAAAGCGTGCCACTGAAATTCTAGGGTTAATCCACACTAACATATGTGGACCTATGTCTACTATGTCGAGAGGAGGTTTCTTCTACTATATCATATTCACTGACGATCAATTCAGTTTGGCTATGTGTATCTTATGAAGTACAAGGCAGAATCTTTTGAAAAGTTCAAAGAATTCAAGAATGAAGTTGAGAAGCAAACTGGGAACTAGATAAAGATCCTAAGATCAGATCGAGGGGGAGAGCATCTAAGTAACGAGTTCCTAGATTATCTCAAAGAGTGTGGAACAATATCACAGTGAACTCCACCATGAACTCCACAACTTAATGAAGTTTCTGAAAGGAGAAATTGAACCTTGATGAACATGGTTCGTTCTATTATAAGTTCCACTGATCTAGCAGCAACATTATGGGGATATGCTCTATATACATCAACTTACTTGCTTAATAGAGTACCTTCCAAGTCAGTTTCACAGTCGCCCTATGAAATATGGCATGGGAGAAAGTCAAGTCTTAATCACATTAAGATTTGGGCTTGTGAAGCATATGTCAGGAAGCTTGAAGCTACTAAACTTGAAGCGAGATCAGTTAGGTGCTATTTTGTGGGATATCCTAGAGAAACTATGGGATATGAGTTCTACCATCTTGACGACTAGAAAGTCTTTGTCGCTAGAACTACTAAGTTTCTAGAGGAAGAATTTGTTTTCAAAGGAATTACAAGTAAAACAATGGAAATTAATGAGATTAATGATGAACCACAAACAAAAACTCGACAAGTTGACAACCTTGTTCTTTAACCCCCTAACTCCACGTAGATCTGAACGGGTCAGCAAGCCACCTAAGATGTATGGCTTGGATAATGACTTTGGGGAATTGCACATTTTCGGTGACAATGACACAAAGAAGGACCCTAGAGACTACACTGAAGCAATGACCGACATTGATTCAAAGAGATGGCAAAAGGCCATGAAATCTGAGATGGATTCCATGTATCAAAACCAGGTCTGGACTCTAGTAGACCCTCCAGAAGATATAGTACATGTTGGAAACAAATAGATCTTCAAGAGGAAGATAGGCACTGATAGGAACATGGAGACTTATAAGGCTAGACTAGTAGCCAAGGGTTACAGGCAATGAGAAATGATTGACTATAAAGAAACCTTATCTCATGTAGCCATGATTAAGTTCATTCGGATTTTGCTTGCTATAGCTACATACCATGATTATGAGATATGGCAAATGGACATGAAAACAGCATTTTCTGAATGGTTACTTAAAGGAAGAGCTCTATATGACTCAACCCGAAGGTTTCGTGTCCAAGTCTGAAAAGACTAAGGTATGAAAGCTTCAAATGTCCATTTATAAACTTCAGCAAGCCTTCAGAAGCTGGAGCATTCATTTTGATACTAAAATCAAGTCGTTTAGTTTTACTCAAAATGAAGACGATAATTGTGTTTATCAAAAGGTCGTTGGGGATGCAGTTGTATTCATAGTGTTATATGTAGATGGCATATTACTATTCGGGAATGACATTGCAGTACTTTCTTATGTAAAAGTGTGTTTGTCCAAAACCTTCCACATGAAAGATTCAGGAGATACATCGTATGTGCTTGGGATAAAGCTCTGTCGTGATAGATCTAGAAAATTAATTGGATTATCCTAATCTATGTACATAGATAAGGTGCTAAGTAGATTCCAGATGGAACTATCTAAGAAAGGTTTTCTTCCTGTGAGACATAGAATTCACCTTTCTAAGTCCATGAGACCTAAAACTCCTGAAGAAATACAGCAGATGAGTGTTGTTCCTTATGCTTTCGCCATAGGAAGTCTTATGTATGTCATGATATGCACAAGGCCTAATATCGCATATGCTGTGACCATTACTAGTCGATATCAATCTAACTCAGGATTAGAACACTGGGTAGCTGTCAAGACAATCCTTCAGTACTTAAGAAAAACTAAAGACATGTTTTTCGTTTATAGAGGAGCGACATAGTCGCTAGTGGAAGCCTATACAAACGCAGATTTCCAATCTGACGTCAATGATAGAAGTTCTAACTTCGGATATGTGTTCACTCTAAATGGTGGGGCTGTCAGCTGGAAAAGCAAGAAACAAGATGTAATTGTTGATTCCATGACGAAGGCTGAATATGTCGCTGCAGCTGAAGCAGGCAAAGAAACGTTCTGGATGAAGAAGTTCATTACTGAACTTAGAGTGGTTCCAACCATTACATCACTAGTAACTTTGTACTGTAATAATAGTGGGGTGATAGCTCAAGCCAAGGAACCCAATGCTCATCAAAATAACAAACATTTTGGAAGATGCTTTAACATCATTAGAAGATATGTTACCAAGGGAAAAGTCAACATCCTCAAGGTTGCCTCAGCCGATAACATAGCGGATCCACTGATGAAGCCAATGTAAATCCAACTTGACCGCCATATTGAAAAGATGGGTATTAGATACATAGGAATGTGGCTTTGAGTGCAAGTGGGAGATTGTTGGAAGTATGCCTACAAAGCCACTTATTCGATGTAATAGCTTTTGGAATACTTATTGTGTTAAACTATTATATGTTTAAGGAAGGGCAAAGCTTATTGTTAATCACTATTTATTGTATTATGTGTTTAAGCAATAAGGGAATCCAAGGAATGTATTTAATCTAAACGAGAAGTGATCTAAGTAAGTTAGATTAACGAGACCTTTCTCTTATATTCATTCCTAAAACGTTCCTAGCCATAGGATTGCTAATTGGGCATTGACAATCCGCTAAGGTTAGTATGTGTTATGTTAACTCAAGCGTGAGTGACTAGTCTCAAGTCATTTAGTGTTGGACACTGAGACAAACACATAGGTGCTCAAAAGGTAATCAAGTACACTAAACTACGATCAAAAGAGAGTTCGAACATACATGTCATGTAAGAACTCGTAAGTTGCAATATGCAAAGTAGTCCTTTGACCTAAGGCATCATAGGTATCTAATGGTTAAATCCTTGATCTTTGATCATGTTAAAGGCATTCCATCGAGAGCATCCTGATAGGAGCATATTTAGGCGACTTAGTTAGCTTGTTTTCGTGCATTTATGTTGTTAGTTCATAGTTATTTTAGTAGTTTAAGCTATTTTCGTGTGTTTATAGGTTCATATGGCTAAGGAAGCAAAAAGGTGCATTTTGGAGCATTTTGAAGCAAAATTGGACTTGGAATGGATAACATATGCTTGGAGCAAAAGGAATGGACGAAATTGAAGACCTAAAGGTGTTAGGATTCCTAATCACAAGAGGATTCCTAATCACAAGAGGATTCCTAATTAAAAGAGGAATCCTAATCAAAGAAGGTTTCCTACTTGAAGTAGGAAAGTTAAGCCAAGGTTTCCTATTTTGGTTTAACCTTTCTTAATCCTAAAAGACCTTATGTTTCAGCAACATTGTAGACTTCTATGCATTCTAGGACACAAATCAAGCATTCCTTGCAACCTAATTGCCCTTGTCGTGGCCTTCCTTAGTGTCTCCTTTCCTTGCCGTGCAAGAGAGGTCCATTGTTGCCTATTCTAAGTCATTAAACCACATTCCTATTTCACCCTAGTTAATGCCGCACCTCACATGCCTTTTCTATCCCAAAATCCTTGCCTAATTTCAGAATTAAACCACATCCCTTTTCATTTAATCAATGCCGCAATTACCTTCCATTTCCCTTTGATTTCTGATTTCATATCTCCTTTTCCTTAAGGATTTGGGGGTCTAAATCCTTTCCTAAACTATGTAATAAACTTTAGGGATTCTTTCTCCCAAATAAATACCAAGGCCGCACCTTTCATTCAACCTTAATCACTTTTACACACAATCTACCATCATTCACAAAAACAAGCTTCTTTGGTGCAGCCTTTAACCCATCCTTCCACCATTCATACACATTCATACCTTCATCCAAGCATCCATACACCATCCCCAACCTTTGCCGCACCACCCTACCATCCTAAACCCATTCACAACCCAGAAATCCATCCACAAATCACCCTAGACCTCTTGTGCCGCAACTTTGCAAGGAAGAAGAGAAGAAGAGGAAGCCTTGGACGTTTGTGCATTCAAGTTGGAGTGTTGAAGCGTTTTTAGGTGTAATCTATCTTTTGTTTTCAATGTTTAATTCTATTTTCCTTTGTTTTGTTGTGAACATGAGAGGCTAAACTCGTTTTAGCTAGGGGAGTCTTTGAAACCATGATTACGTTTATAATATGAGTTGATTAATTCTAGTTGTGATTTCATAAATTGTGAATGCAATTTACTTAACCATTTGATGGATATCTATACTACAATTGTCAAAAAGAGGGTTTAATTTGAGTGCTATTATTTATCACATCACATCCACGACATTGTTGGAGTCAAGCTATCTAGTCATGTAGGCATACGAGTGCACAACAAGGGATCTGTAACCTTCCATAGAGGAGGGAGAATACCATGAGATATGATTCGGGAATCTTTGGCCAAAGCATACGAATATGACTTAGGAAGCTTGTTCCAAATCATATTCAATTGAATCATATAGAGAAGTATCACATTGGATAGTAGACATGAATTAAACTATCACTCAAACAATGTGATTAAGAGTATTGTATTAGAGAAGGACCGTATTGTATTGTAATTGTAACTGGATAGGTTCTCCAACCACTTCTACTTAGCTTGGGTAGCCATGACATATTGCTAGGTGTCATTCATGGTTTGTGGAAGCCCTAAAGATTATAAAACACTAATCTTCATCAAAGGGAGAATTGAAATGAAGTTTCAATTCACAATTGATCGTTAAGAGTAACAATCGCCCACTGCCTCGCTAATTGGAACCTAATGGATCGTATACCGAGTAAGGATGAAAGTAAAGAAATATAAATGAGATGGATAAGCAATTAAATGGTTTAATTTAGAATGGTCAAGATTAATTAATTAGTTAATTAATTATACGAAACGTTCATATTAGGCTTTCAAGTTAGTTTCGGGTCTTGAGGCCCAAAAGGATTTTAGTCCATTATGTTTAAGTTGTATGACAACTAAAATAAAATGGGCAATTAGCCCAATAACTAAAGGAAACCGGCCATAGGGTGAGTGGTAGCAAACTTGGGTTAATTGCAAGTTTGCCACTCACATGTGAGGTGGTCTAAAGGCATCTTTATAGCCATTCTCTCGTTAGGGTTTTCTTTTGAGGCAAAAGAGCAAAAATCTTTCTCTCTTTGTCTTCCAAAGAGGCCGGCCACACATAGAAGAAAATAGCTAGCAATCTTCCTTCCTCTAAGTCATCCATTTCATCTTCACACCTCGTCCTTGGTGTGGAGACTTAGAGACACCAAACTTTTGGTGTTCTTGGAGTTCCTCTCCTCAAATCCTCAAGGAGCAAAGGAGAAGCAAAGAAGCAACCATCCAAAGGAGTAAAGGAGGTGACTTGAAGGCCCTCTACTTGGGTGAATCCCTTGTGTAAACAAGGATGAGCTTAGGGTAATGAAACTCAAATTCTTTCTTCTCTTTAATTTGTTAAAGAATCTTTTGCTTCACCATTCACTAGGCTTTGAAAGTCATGAGTTTTAGAATTGTTTTTGAATGCATGCCTACTTTAAAGTGTTATTAGTTTGCTTATGTGTTCAAATGTTCTCACATGTTCTTAGTTAGGACAAATTTTTTCCTTCAAGTGGGTTAGACAGTTAGTTTTTGGGAAAGAAGGATAATTAGTGGAGATTAAATCTGCACTATAATGCATATGCATGATTGATTTTTCGCTATTATGGTATAACACAATCTGTAGTACTTATTTCTCTTTAAATGTAAATTTCAAACATACACACATGTTGAAGCGTGTCTTACAAACTAGATGAAGAAACTTGAAAATTTTAGCAACTTGTGTTCAGCTTATGATTTGTTTGGAAGGAGAGAATGAGTCCTTCAAGTGTCAAGTATTTTCTTTAAAATAATAATCATTAGCCCTAATTGGGAAGGGTAGTGCTGCTCACACACCTTTTTTTACCTCCCACACATTCTTGGTTAATTTTTGTTCACTGATCTACTTCATCATTTGATCCGACGGCCGAAAATTGAGAGTGGTGTGTAAGAAGTAAAAATGAGTGTGTGGATAGTAGCACCCAATTGTGAATTATGCTAATGAACAATCAGCACGTGCCTCACTTGGTTTAGTTATCGGAAAGTGTTCATCTCCGAATCCCTTCCACCAAATCCACCAATCCGGGCCCTTGAAATTTGATCAAACGGCTAAAGTTTTTATGATTTTTAAAGGAAGCCCCTATTTTTAGCCATTGGATCAAATTTCAAGGGCCCGAATTGGTGGATTTGGTGGAAGGGATCCGGAGATGATCCTTTTCCTTGGTTATCTAAAGCCAAGGAGATATATATATTTAAAGAAAAAAAAAAAGCAAGGAGATATAAACCTCCATGGGGGGTCCCCAAAGAGCAACAAGAACCTAGCTAGTGAAATCCGGGAAGAGATCCTCTCAGGATCAGGATCTCTTCCGCCAAAGTCACCAAATCAAGTGATCCGGGCCCTTGAAATTTGGTCAAACGACTAAAGTTATTATAACTTTTAAAATGGGCCCATGTTTTTAGCCGTTTGATCAAATTTCAAAGGTCCAGATCACTTAATTTGGTGCCTTTGATGGAAGAGATGAAGATGACTCTTTCTGTGAAATCCAACCCACCAAGATAAAGATCCAAGTAGCGGTCCCTGTAGGACAAGCAAAACCAAAAAGTATCACTTTAATCTTAGCCTATCTTTGATCCTTCTGTGGTCTTAAAGTTCTCAAAACATAAGCATAATTGATAAGTAACAAGTATCCGCAACTTGTATCGGGCAGCTAGGTTGGAATTTTTATACATTTTTATTTTATCAATAGCTATGTTGGATATTAGTTTAAATTATCCAACACATACGCAGGGCATGTGTTATTAGTTTAGTTGGTTTTGGAACCTTAACAACTATTGACTTCTCTTTCTCTTATAAAATGAGGCCGTACTTGTACTTCTGCTAAAAGAAATCCATCCCTAATCCCTTGTACATTTAGGGTTGTGAGAGGCACAAATCTCTTTTTCTCGTTTTACTGATATGAGGGAAATAATATGAATTTTAGATTTCTTTTAGAGCGAAAAAGAGAACACAATCCAACTACGAGGTTACATTAGTCGTTTTCTAACTTAAAGCGTAAGAAAGTTTATTGTGCGATTTGAGCATCTCCGATTGTGAGAAGATTTTCCACATTAGCCTTAATTAGTATTTTAAACTATCTCCAAATTGGTTAGTTAATTTACATAGGAAAAGAATGTTCCTAGTGCTGCTTTTAGGCGAAACAACGTGATTGGACAATGCATTAAAATTCCAGTATATTGCGATCGGTCACTTGCATGGAGAAAAGATCATTCTTGATCGGCGGGGACCATCTTTTTTTGGACAAGTATCTTCTTCGAATTTTTTTTGTGGGAATCCGGGAATCAATCAATCGTGTCCGTTCATCGTACATCGTGCGATCAATTTTCGTTAGGTACTATTTATATTGAATTTTAAATCATAAATTAAAAATAATTTCTAATCGTACGATATATGATGAACAGACACGATTGACTGGTCATCTGGATCCCCACAAAGAGAATCTGGAGAGGATCATATTCCTCTTTTTTTAACTTCACTCTGTACTTAGCAGCTAGCTGGCTCTTGATAGTTATACTAAGGGGGGCCGGCGAACACTATATTGCATAAAACAATTATGATTAACAGTGTCATAATGAGTCGGGTGAATGGTTCATTACTAATCATATTGATATCATCTCAACTTAGTTACATTTTCACAAAAGACATTTGTGCTATTAGTAGGAAGTAGTAATATATTTTGTTAAGTTTCAAATGTGGACCTCACGAGAAACGTTAAGGAAATTCTCTCAAAAGCAGGATTCTTCATGAACTTTTTGTCACCTCACAGTTTAGTGTCAATTTTCATGCCAACATTATAAAATATTGTGTTAAAGTCATGAGGTGACTGAAAGTTCATAAAGAATCCCATTTTTTAGAGAGTCCCTTTAACATTTCTCGGAACTCTTATCCAACAAATAGTTAATGCATATGATAATTATAGGAATTACACATTGGAAAATGGTGATAAGTCTCATGGGATCGATTGGGAAGATTTGTGCTCCCCCTAGTGAATACCACGTTTTCCCCACAAGTGGGTTTTAATTTTTAGTGCACTTTTCTCAATTGTGATTATTAATTAAACTACCCAACAACATTTCATACTGGGAGAGCATTTTTTATCATCACCATAAACTATAGTATATGTTCATCATACACCTAATTATCTATCACGTGTCTTTTCACTTAACCTTGATTAATTTTTTTATTCAGAATTAAAAAATAAATATTCAATATGAAGGATAACCAAATTTAAATAAAAAGACACGTGGTAGATGATTAGATTTATGGTGAGTATACCCATGACTGAGCCAAATATCCATCACAGGTGGGGCCCTTATACCAAATGAAAGAAAATAGAAAACAATAGTTACAAGAATGTTTAATTGGAGAGCAATCAAAAGTTTTTTGTTGTTAGTATAGTCATTGAAAAATTTAATCAAACAAGACTAATGAAGCTTTAAATTTTGTATGAAAAATTTAGTATCGAGATGATTATATCACAATAACAGAGTTTGTTTACGTACGAGCTTTAATAAAAAACGAATTAACACAATAGATTCGAACAAAAATTTAAAGTCATGGCTAGCTCAAAACTATTACTATGAGATTTTTCTCTCAACATAATTGGATCTTCCTCTAGATTGTATAGATATTGTTTAATATGATATGTCAAAAAAAAAAGAAGCTATTGGCTTGAAAAATCAAAAGGTCGTTGGCATCAAAAGGCTTATATGGTAAAATAGAAGACTAGTTATAAGGCTTATTTGGTAAGAAAATCAGAAAATTGTTTGCATAAATAAGTCTCAAACCCATGACTTGCTGAAAACTTTGCGCTCAACTCCACTAATGGATCATATACTCTTGATCGTATAAGTTAGCAGACAAAACATATAAAATGGGTGAAATTTCAAGATGGGCCCTTGCCCATTCTGACCTCTATGTGGCTCTGTCTATAGAGCATACACCATAATTAGGGTGGTGAGTAAAGATGGTTCCTTTCATATAGTGAGATGTTTATGATACCTGACTCAGCATGACAGACTATAATAAAAAATTGTGGTAAACTAAGTAAGTTGGTAGTACTACAAAGTAGTGGTTGACTATATATTTCTCGGTTCTATGAATTTTTCTTTTTTCAATTGATAAATCAAGAATATTTATTATATACATATAATATGTGAGTTTTGTGGATACATATTTCCGCCTTCTCCTTCTTGGACGAAAATACAACTGCAAAACAATTAACACCTTAGGTCAAGGCCAAGAGCCTTACGCACCCACGATGAATTTGGAGGGGGGCTTTGGCTGAAGAACCGATGCCAAAGTTAGAATTTGAGGGAAAAAGTGTTTAGAGAATTTTAGAGAATTTTGCAAAAGAGTTGGAATTAGGTTTTTGGGAGAAATGTGAGCTATTTATAGGGGTGTGGCCGGCCCCCATTTGGAGAAAAAGGTTCCGGCTACTTATGGTGGTTTTTGGGTGTAATTGCAAGATATTATGTCAAAATAATATCTTCCAATCAATTAGGAAATTAATCAATTAATTTAGGTAATTAATCCTAATCTGAATGAATATTTGAGGGTTACCTTTTGGGGAAGATTTGATGAGGATGTATGAAATAGGTTTTGAATAAATACCTATTTTGCTCACTTTTGACCTTGATTATCCGCTGCTTGCGTGTGGGAGTTCCGGTGTGCCTCAAGGGTAATTTTGTTTTATTTACCTAAAAATTCACGTGTCGTCTCCAAATTCTTCTTGATTATTTTTGGCTTCACAAGTTTGAAGTCATTTATTACTTTTTCAGTATCCAAAAGTAGTACACAACAATGCACTTATTTTTAATTTTACTTGTTAACCTTTTCAACCGATCCTCTACTGCGGAAGAGGTTTGCTTTGTTGAAAGAATTAAGCTATAGAAGCAAACTCAAAATTGTTTGGAAATGGTTGGGGAGAGGATAATAAAGTCATTATGTTGTGGAAGCTAGGGCTTTAACGTTTCTAAAATCGATAACATGTGTATTGTCTGCTCGGATACCACAAAAGAACTAGAGAACCAACATCCAACTCTTGGAAATTAATTGGTATCAAACTAAGCTCCGCCGATACGATGACAATGATAACAACAACAAAAAATTACGATTAAAGAGAAAATAGCTTGCAGTTTTCCCAACTCTTACAAGCTTGCATGTTCGAAGGTTGGAGCATTGATGAGACCGATTCCGGTCGCGTGATCAGCATGAAAATGAGTGTTCATGGCGTAGATCAACTTCAGCCCCAACTCTTTGACAAGCGAGATATCCCTATCTACCGTCTTGTCCACCGGCTCAATCAACTACAAATTCAACCAACAAATTAAAGACCCAAAATTCGCATCATAGTTTCATCATCATCCTAATCATAATTATAATCAAAATTAGTACTTAAATAATTAAACATTTAATAGAAAAAGGGTGACCAGAGCGGGTTTGTCGGGGTTAGAGACATCGGTGAGCAAGTAAGTGTAGGTGGATGACTCCTCGAAGAGCTGGCAGAAGAGGAGCTTGGAAGAAGAACCCACTGTTATAAAAATCTCTGCCTAGCACCGTCTAGACGCCAAACGGCTGGCTGGCTGGCCATTGTCCCGATTAATAACTAGGGTTTGGAAAATTAAGAAAGATGACCTTGACCGCCTAAGCACCCACCTAGCTCGCTCAGACCCGCCTAGGTTGCGACTCTTAGACAGAGATGGGTAATTTCGTCAAACACATTGTGGGCACCCAAAGGCGTGAGAGCTGTTTCCGAATCCCAAATGTAGCAGCCCAATCCGGTTATTTTGGCTAACACACGTACAATAGCAGAAACGTAATTAATTCAAAATGGAGGCCCTATTTCACAACAAACATGAATAGTGCAATTCGAACCTCTACTTTAGACTAGAGTAATCGAGGCCCATTTCATTCTAATGCTTTTTAATTTGGTTATAATGAAACTGGATGTGCTAGAGCTTTTTCTTAATAAATTATTTTTCTTTTCTAGAAAGAAAAATGATTCGTGCATCCACGTGGTCCTCTCAAAGTGCGTAGAAAGTGGGAAGGGTCCATCTTGGTAGAAAGCCCATTAAACTACAAGAGGATTCAGTGGCAGATCCATAACGTTGAAATCTATTATCTACAAGTTTAAATATAAACCCTAATGCGGGTAATAACCCTTGGAATATTCTCAAAACAAGATACAGTGATCAATTATTCAATTATATAATTAAAAAAGAAAACCAAGAAAAGCAAATTCAAATTCAGCACTTTAAGACGAACATTTCCATATATATACGAGCCGTGTGTGCAGCCATTTAAGTCCTAGGAACAATTTCAGACAAAACATGACTGCATCTACTTCCTCTAGTCTTCAGCTCCTTCAGGAGGTCCTCGGAGGCATCAACTCCAGAAGATTACTCCTACAAAACCCACTTTACCAACCACCAAACACCGCCTCTTCTCCAGTTTCTACAAACACAATCGACTCACCGTTAACAGACCAATACCCTGGAGACAACAGCTTCGATGCTAACGTTGTTATGGTCCTCTCAGTCCTTCTGTGTGCCCTAATTTGCTCTCTAGGGTTAAACTCCATCATCAAGTGTGCTTTGAGGTGCTCAAGTTTTGTATCCTCCTCAGAGTCTAGATCAGCAGGCAACAACAACGCCACCTCAGCTGGGTTAGTCAACACAGGAGTCAAGAAAAAAGCCCTAAAAACGTTCCTGACAGTGAATTACTCAGCTGAGTTAAAACTGCCTGGCTTGGACACGGAGTGTGCGATCTGTCTATCTGAGTTTACCGCCGGTGAGCGTGTACGCCTTCTGCCCAAGTGTAACCATGGTTTCCATGTCCGCTGCATTGATAAGTGGTTGAGTTCGCACTCTTCGTGCCCAAAATGCAGGCACAACTTGATTGAGACGTGTCAGAAGATTGTAGGCTACAGCCAACCGAGCTCATCGGAACCAGTTCAAGACACCATTGTAAGCATTGCACCACTTGAACCTGAAGGTTTCGTGCGTAGTTATAGGGGTATTAGCTAGCTGAGTTTATGATTCTTTTGTTAAGTAGTTGTATAACTTTTAGTTAATATACATAATGATATATATACATATATGTTTAGCTTTCTGGGTTTGAGCTTTGTTCCTTGGGGGTTTTGAGCCTTCATTTCACTTAGCCAACCCAATAGCCAATACAAAGTGTAATTATTGCTCCTTGTGAATTTGTATAGTGTTTGCAATTTGTGAATTGTTCAATTCTTTACCCTAGTTAATTGTTCAATCCATTTTTATTTATGTTGATAAATTACTATCAACTAGCTTTTAATCTTATAATATTTCATCTGAATGCTGAAAGATATCTCAAATTCGATTATCCCATCGTCTATCAATTAAAGAAAAAGCATTGGCTGACTCAACATAGCAAGAAGCATTGGCTGACTCAACATAGCAAGAAGCTTTGTCCAAAGTGTCTAGCTATAGGATCTCTGTTAGTGGAATCACTTGATGCCCCAGCTAGATTTGAAATCTTGAAAAGGAATCCCCCAATCAGCTGGGACAACTAATCTATTTCCAATCAACGTTCTAAAAGCAATGCTTTTAACTTTCCCCAATAATATGCTGTACAATACAAAAGGCCTTGCTAGTGCCATATCAAAAACATAATTTTGTCAAGGGGCCGGTGGATTGGGCTGTCACAATAAGTTCAATTCATCTCGATTTCGAGGCCTATAGCTTGACCGACATAAAAGTTTATCAAATTCTTTGACACAGCTTTTATTTATTTTATTTTTTTCTTAATTTCTTTTACAATTACAGGATATTAAACATTTAATATTCTATTCTACATCTGATTATTCTTAAAAATAAAAAAATAAAAAATAAAAAAAGTAGAAACAAAGTTTTTTAAAACACGTCAAAAAATATACGGTCAACGAAAGAAATAGAATGTTTAAAAAATGTTCCAAATTCTATACCAAGGGAAGTCATTTCAAATTCCATGCCAAGGGAGTTAAGTAAGCCAATTGCTACATAGTTTGGGATTGCTACTGTAATATATAGGATGATGTTTTCCACACACATTAAAAAGGTACAAACAAAGTTTTTTAAAGCACGTCAAAAAATGTACGGTCAACCAAAGAAACAGAATGTTTAAAAAATGTTTCAAATTCTATACCAAGGGAAGTCATTTCAAATTCCATGCCAAGGGAGTTAAGTAAGCCAATTGCTACATAGTTTGGGATTGCTACTGTAATATATAGGATGGTGTTTTCCACACACATTAAAAAGGTACAAACAAAGTTTTTTAAAGCACGTCAAAAAATGTACGGTCAACCAAAGAAACAGAATGTTTAAAAAATGTTTCAAATTCTATACCAAGGGAAGTCATTTCAAATTCCATGCCAAGGGAGTTAAGTAAACTAATTGCTACTTAGTTTGGGATTGCTACAATAATATATAGGATGATGTTATCCACACATATTTTTTTAACCTCCCACACACTGTTAATATTTATCATTTGATTTTCTTCAATTCATTCGATTCAATGGTCAAAATTTGAGAGAAATATGTGAAAGATAAAAATAAGTATGTGAATATCACCACCCAAAATATACAAGGACAAAACAAAAAATATAAACATGGATTCGAGCAAAGGTATAATGGAGCATAACAAAATTGGAAGCTGAGGGTGAAGCCACTAAATCAAATCCAAGTGTACCAAAAGGGTGATTTTGTACCATAGTACGGTCGTGAAGTGCCTCTCAGTAGGCACTAGCTAGGTGCGGACAAGTAACAAATCCACCCGAACGGCTAGGATTTGATTTCCTCAAAGACCATTGAACATGTGTTATTGTTAATGGAGAATTTACACACAGAGAAACCATGTGATCGGCTGTGACATTTCGGAGGCCCACAACGGACACTTTGAACCGGCCATTAAATTTCTCAAAATTAATCACTATACAATCTATTAGTATAGCAATCCAAACAAAGTTAATCTATTAGTAGAGGTCGTTCTTGCATGGGTTCAGTTCTCATCGATTTTCCTTCTTTCCTAACAACTAACTATCTAACCTACTAATCTTATTGCTCTACTTTTAAAAAAAAAAATAATAATAATAGAACACTCATGGAATTGATTTTAACTTGAGAAAACCCACCCTAATATAATAAACTTTCAATCACAGAATTACTCAAATAAATTATATAAGTTCACAGTTTCTACTTGGCTATCTCAGATTGCAATCTTATAGACCTTGTGATAGTTAATTCGCACCTCCAATGAGATAGAGAAATAGAGTTGTAGAGGAAAGCAATGTCACAATCGTTTGGTAAATGTTGATGTAAAGTTGTTGTACTTGTGTATGATGATCAAAATGACCATCATTTTCAAAGTTTTATGTACTAAACAGTTTTGTAGAAAAATGTACTGCATGTACGGGAGAGAGATGAGGGTGCGGGTGGCGGCGGTGGTGGTGAACACGTTGGCATGGGGACGGTTTGGGAGGGGTGATGGTAGTGAAGATGGTGAGGGTAGTCATTGCTAAGGTGGAGGTGGGGGATTGTGATAATGGTGGATTGTGGTGGCAGCGGTACCATACTAGTCAGCTTTTTTCCCAAGCAAGAGAGTGTTCAAAGCACATGTACACAATGTCATTTTAAAAAACTAGTAAGGGTATTACGATAATTGAAAAGATTTATTAAAGGCTTTTCTCTGCTTTATGTACTATCAAGATGTTATTGCTTTTAAACTAACCAGAATATATGTAGGTAGCTCCATCACAGACCCAACCAATTCCCCCAAATAATCACCTCATTCATCACCTCATTGGAATTCATGTGAGATTCTGGCAAAGGCAGTCATGTCAATTGCCCGGAGCACGAAGTTTTAGTTCCATCAAATACCAAAAGGGGCCTCACACCCATTTACTTTAAACACCCTACTCTTTTTCTAAAAATCTCTGGGCCCCCAAAATTATTTTGCAATTTTCCAACATATTAGCCTTTAGCTAAACTCTTCGTAAAATATATAAGTAATTTAAAACTTCAGAATAATCTAAATCAATAGAATAGAAAAACAAAAATGAAAACAAGCATAGAGGTCATGCAACCCATAGGTGATTTTAATTTACAATTGATTAATAAAAGTTTTGACTACCCACTATCTCTCTAATTAGAAATTTAGAACTTAAAGAATCACACACAGAGAGGATTGAGCTTAGGAAAACTACTTATGGTGAAATCAATTAAGTTAATAGATTGAGTAGGTTGAGATTAATTTAGTTAGTTAATTAATTATATGCTCGTAAGATGTTAAATTGGGAGTTAAAAGTAAGTTTCGGGTTAATAGGTCCATTTGGTTGACCCATTAGGCTTATAACTAAAGTTGTGCATGAAAACTTCAAGTGAGAAATTTCAAAAGGTCCATCTACTTAAGTGAGAAATTCCAAAAGGCCCACCTACACTATATGCCGATTTGAGGTTATTGCACCTAGGGTATCAACTATATAACTCACTTTAAGTCACTTTATAGCTCCTTCCAACTTAGGGGTTTTGGAGCGAAAAGAGAAGAACAAGAGCCATCATTCTCCTTCTCTTTACAAACTTGGTCACTATGGTGATAGAGTGCTATCTCTCTCTATTCATGGTTACCTCAGCTTCTTCCTTTCTTTGGTGCGGAGAGTTAAAGGCCGCTTTCATTGGAGGCTTTTTTGGAGAAATTTTTTAGGCAAAGGAAGAACACATCAATGGGCATTTTGAAAGTCCTTTCCTAAAAATTGTAGCATTTGGTTCCATGAGCCAAAGTATGGCTTCAAGTGAATAATCTATTTACCTTTCTCTTTGTATATGAAAAAATTTTGGTTCATCAACCCTTAGGCCTTGAAGATTTTAGAAAAATGATTTAGTTTTGGATATAGGCATATCTAGCTTTTGCATTTAATTTTGATTTTAAGCATGAGTTATTAATTAAATCCTCTAATTTAACAATTGTTTTCTTTGCAGTGCTTCTACCAAAGCTGGAAAGATGAGGCCCTGACTGCTTGACAAGGCATGCAAAGTGTAGATATCGAAATTCTGGTGAAATAAATGTTCACTAACACATTAAATTCTAACATTCCAGGGCTTACGTGGCATGTATCATGTGTCTCACAAATTGTAGACATGGCATGTGACTCGTTAAAACCGAACAAGTCAGTACGAGTGTCAATGGTGACATTTGGTTGAAAATAGTTAAAGAATTATCTTTAGTAATGCTGTAATTAATTTTAATTTAAATCAAACAAATTAATTGATTTAAATTAATTGATAGAGTTAAATCACGAATCAAGCCTCAAATCAAGTCTTAGTTCTTAGGTCAATAAATAAAGTCAACAATCAAGGCCAATCCAGCAGTAGGCAAGGGTTGAGAGAGCCTATAAATACGAGGATCTAAGACAAAGAAAGGGGTTCAGAAAATCATTCTCACACCCAGATGTTGAAGCTCTCAAGCCCCCAAACTCCCAAATTCCCAAACACTTAGAAAACTCACTGCATTCTTCTTCAAACCCACGAAGAATCATTAAGCACCTCTACATATGCCTGTTCTTCCACAATTACAAGCCAAACCCTTGCGACATTTGTTCATCCTAGATCAAGTCATCGTGACCTGTGAATCGACAACTTTCCCTATACACACACACACTTTACATTTCGGAGATTTAACCAAAGGATTCAAAATTGTAAAGAGATTGTAACTCTAAACTCACTAATACAATACAATATTTTGTACACGTGTTCTTGTTTGATTTGTCATAGGAAATTCATGTTTTCACAAGGTCATCCCAAAATCAACCGAAACTGGGAATGGATCCTTAATTTGGAATGAGACACCATCAATGTCTTGAATGCCATCGAGCACAAGTGTTCTGAGTATGCAATTAAGCTAGTATAGATGGAACTAGAACAAGCCTACTTTGAAGTGAGAGATCCAACTAAGGTGATGAAGAAGTCCAAACCCAAAACAAAAGAGAGGTAGAGCAAGCTCATTCAACCCAACTACTGGTGAGATGCCAATGAAAAGAAAAGCTTTAAAAGAGACTATTTGAGCAACATATGCATATATGTTAACAATTAAAGAAAGGATGAACTCAAAACAAATCTAAGTCATATTAAATTCAAAGCCTAGTGAATGGTGATCAAAACTCTTTGCATAATCAAAGAGAAAGAGTTGAACTTTCATACCCTTGAAGATCATCCATGTGCTGTCAAGGTTATCACCCAAATAGAAGGCCTTCAAGTCCTCTCTTTGCTCCTGGGATTTTCTCTTCTCGAAACTTTGCTCCTTACTTGGTCCTTTGGGCTTAAGGATTTGTTGATGGATTCTCCAAGCACCAAAGGGATGGTATCTCTAAGTCTCCACACCAAGGATATGAGGTGAAGATGTATAGTTTAACTTTAAGTGTTTGGCTTTCCTTGTCAAATATTGTAATTGAACCATCACACATGCTCAATCTAGCTTTAGAATATACTCAGTTTATGGGATGTTGTTGCTGGAGTAAATGTTCAAGAAGTGGCACATTTCATCTTAAAGGTTTGTTCATGCATGTGCATTTCATATCTCTATTTGTATTGCATTCTGTCTCGTTTGATTGTATAGTCAGTTTTGTGTGCTGACTTCTAGATATCTAGGCACATAGATTAAGACAGCCCACATGGGCTGACTGACACCTTTCTGATGGTAGTCCATTTCTGGCCATTGATCTGCCTAGATCTCTTTTGCAGTCGACAAGTGTCCTTAGGACAAGTTGGCTGATGGAAAATCTGATTTCCTTGGGTATATTTACTTCTAGGGTTTCATATTGTTCTTTGATGTTCAGAATTTATTTGTTAAGTTTAAAGCTTGCATCTTCTCTATTTATGAACCCTAACTGGCAAACCTTCCTCATGCATTAAACATCCAATCATTGTTTATTAGGGTTGCATTGTTTTAAGGTTTTGCATTAAGTCTTGGTCTGGTTTTAAACTTTAAATTTGGTTTTAACCCAAGCTTTTGGATTCAAGTTAGATTCTTACTTCATCTGGTTGACTGGAGAATCTAACTGGTCATTTGAATCCAGATTTCATGTGTATATTGTAAAATTACATCACATCATTGGTCGTGTTGATCTTGGTGCCACAAGGTGATGAGCTCAACAAGAGCTGCCACTTCGTGATGATCGAAGGAGTCCATCTCGTGTAAGGCAAGGTTGCACAAAGGTAAAGCTGTTATGTAGATATGGATCTAGGAATTGAGCTTGTGTAGTCTTTGTATGAACCGTAATTTACACTAGTGGATTGAACTTAGTGGAGAGTCCTTGATTTTTTTTAACCCAGACGTGGGTCTTTCCGGCCAAAAATATCTTGTGTTCAATTTATGTTTATTATGTCACACATCCCACATACACATACATGGTATATATATTTGTTGAACATTTAAATGGTATGTGCTCACTGTCATGCTCACTTGACACATTATAACTTGCAACGATCTACAACCTTGCTGACTAGGCCAATTTTTGTGAATTGAAATTGGTATTTGAACCTCAGATTTATCGACTAACAAATCTATCTTAGTTGACTAGCGGGCTTGACGAGTTAGTCCAACAGATTATAATTTTTATACATAGGTTATTCCACCTAGTACCAATTACAATTGGTATCAGAGCTGATGTGATAGAAACTAACACATAAATTAAACCCTATTAATTATGCAATCGTAGTATGAGTAAGTAGGGATCGTTCTAGGCCGGGAATTAGGAGGGATGCTAATCTACACTAACTAGACTCAAAAACATAAAACTAAACTAAACTGACTCAAAACAAACTAAACTGACTCAAATAACTCAAAACAAGCACTAAGGGGTGCTTTGGACGAAAATCTAACTAAATTGACTCAAAACATGAAAGGGGGGTGTTTGTTTGGACGAAAATTGACTTAAAACTAATAAGTTGCAGAACTAAGTAAAGGTTGCACGAAATTAAGGTGACTTAAGGGGTGAAAGGCTAGCTAGATGATTCTTCTCCACACATGAACCATATGCATACAAATCGATTTCCAGTTATTATTCCTATAAACCATGAATAACAATGCCCCAAGTTAATCGTGAACTGCATAAATTAACTCTCAGATTTTCCTAATTTCATTGAATTGGACTCAGCGACGCAATCAAATTATTCTTATCAAGTTCCCTATATGAACTACATGATAGAGATACATATCAAAGATCATTAAGTTCTATGAAAATCATAAGTATTGACAAGGCATTCGTAACTATGAAGTGCATGATACTCCTGCCATGGATTTACTTAGCACAATCATGGCTAGTGACTTCCACTACCTATAAATATAAGTTCATAACTATAAGGTGAAATTCCCTTATATTTTAGCATCAAATTCATGCACGCAAACTAAGTATGCATCCTTAATCAACATACAAGAATAAGTTATTAATCAAACAAATAAGTAAATCGCATTCATGTTTTACGAAACAATAACTGGATGTAATCAATTCATATCACATATATGTTTATGGCTTTGAATTCACCTCTAGCTAAAACGAAATTAGTTCCACATGTTTGCAACCAATCTAATTTAAACATTGAACTAAAACTAAGGATAGAAAGAACCCAGAAACACTCCAGCACTCCAATGGCCTTGGATGGCAGGTCACAGCACAAGTCATTTTTCTCCTTCCTTCCTTGATGTAGCACTCTTTATATTTTTCTCTCTGAAATTATCTCTAAAGCTCTCCCTTTATGCGGCAGATATGTGGTGTATTTATAGGGCTAGGGTTCACGGCACCATTCCTTGGAGGACAAGGATAGGGCATGACAGATTTCTAGGGGAAAAGGATAGAGTGGTTCGGCACAATCTTAGGGCTTCTAGAACCAGATAACAGGTGGTTTCATATGAAAATGAGTCCCCCTTGCAGCTGGAATTTAGGTAAAATAAGATTAGGATAGGATAAGATAAAATAAGGTAAGTTTGGATAAGTTTTAGATAAAACAGGACTACATAAGGTCTCCTTGTTTTCAGTTGATTGAAAGCCATAATAAATCCTTCCTAATTCCTTGCACATTCCTAGCACCTTGTAAGCACCAAAAACGTCCATTCCTTGCACTCCATACACAAGTTATCCATTCCAGCCCAAAACTGCTCCAAATTGCTCCAAAATGCCATTTCTTGTCACCTTTGCCAATTGGACCTACAAACACACGAAAATAGCTTAAAACACTCTAATAAATATAAACTAACTGAGTAAATGCAAGGAAATAGGCTAACAAAGTCTCATAAATATGTTCCTATCAAGAGCCTTACTCTAGATATACACAGAGTGATCTCTGAGATTTGCTGGTATTGGGTGGAATCTCACCATAGACTGTGATCGTGTTGGCAGCTCGTGTAATACACCTTCATTGTTTGATGGTACAAATTATACCGCTTGGAACGAGAAATTTCAAATCTTTTTTGAGGCACAAGATCTTATTGATGTTTCACTCTTGAGTGGAAGTCTCCATTGGGCCTAGTCAATGGAGAGTCTGTGATTAAGCCAAAATGTGAATAGACTCAAGGAGAAATTGCTTCGGCTATAGCAAATGGGAAACCAATTAATGCAATTGTTTCTGCCATTTTCTCTAATCAGTTTACTCATGTTCGATGTTGCATTACTACCAAGCAAGCTTGAGACAAACTCCAAATTCTTCATGAGGGTGATAAACAAGTGAGAAATCTGAAGCTCTAAATGACCCTTTCAAAATTTGGGGATCTGAGAATGCTCGAGTCTGAGACTTTCTCAGGTCTTCTATAAGAAAGCTTAAGGGTTAACAAATGAGGCTTTGGGGTTAGGGAAGCCTATTGATGAAACAACCATTGTTCAAAAGATTTTGAAATGCTTGTCCAAGAGATTTCAAGCAAAGAAGGCTGCCATTCAAGAGTTTAAGGACCTAAATGAGATCAAGCTTGGAAAATTAGTTGGGAAACTTATTACTTATGAGATGGAGCTTGACATGGATGAAAGTGACTCCAAGAAGAGAAAAGAAGCAGCCCTTCGTGGTGTTCAGAATTGTGAGGTTGTTGGTGATGTATGTAAACATGCCTCAGATGATGATCTTACTCTATTCGTTAAACAATTCAGAAGAATTCTAAAAATTAAAGGGAATGATTCTAAATAGTTTAGTGAGCCATCAAACAGTCGGGAAAAACAACCACTGGAGTGAAGAATAAAGTATTCACTAGAAAATGAGACAAAGGTTTATTGAAGGTATCTGGTCCCTGCTTTGCATGTGGTGGAAGTGGGCATTGTTCTGCTGATTGTGCTAACACCAAACTCTTTGGTCAAAAGCGCGAAAAGGAAATGATGGTTGCTTGGAGTGATGACAATGAACAAGGTTTTGTGCAATCTGATGAGTTGTCAGATGATAAAGAAAAGGTTGTTACTTTTGTTGCTCCAATTGAAGAAGTGTCTCTAAGTGATGATGATTCTGTTCTGAATGGCAATGAGGATAAAACTTATGATGAATTGTGCATTAAGTATGATACTCTTTGATGAGACTTGCTCTACAAAAGTGGAGAAGATTGAACTACCTAAAAAAGTTACTGAGTTACAAAAGGAAAACAAGTATCTTCTTCTAGTCAGAATTAAACTGGATGAAAAGATTGGTTATCTTGAGGCTCATGTTGAGGAGCTAAATGGGAAAGCTCATAATTGCAATGACAAAGTTAAAGATAAAGATGTCATCTTTACACTTGAAGCTCAAGTCCAAAACTTGCTAAAATCTCAAGAAAATTTGACGAATCAAATTCATGTGTTGTAGCCAAACAATGTAATGTATCATGAAACTAACAGGAAACAGCTACTTGAGTTGAATGAGGCAAATGATAAAGTTATTCGCCTTACTATTGGAGCTGAAAAATTTGATAAGATGCTTAGTTTTGGGAAACTACACGGTGACAAAAGTGGTCTTGGTTTTGTAGAATGTGGCTCAAGTTTTATTCCCACCAAAACAAAATTTGTGAGAGAATCTAGGCCTGTATCTTAGAATGCCAAACACTGTCCAAAGACAAGATCTGTTCCTACGTGTCATCACTGTGGTGAAGTTGGGCACATTCATCCAAAATGTAGAAAATTGTACTCTGGAAATACCAACTTGCTGAAGGATCAGGTGGACCGTCTCATCATCGAAATCAACAGAATTGCTCAGCTTGTTCATTCTTCTTCATCTGGAAATATTAAGCTAAGTTCGAAGTGGGTTGAGAATGACTCAAAATGGTGCCTAGTTGTTCTAAATGTTGTATCTTTTACCAAACCAAATGTGTGGTATCTTAATAATGGGTGCTCTCATCATATGACTGAAGATAATGAGGCTTTCTCATCTATTGCTCTTTTTATTGGCGGTGGTGTTATGTTTGGTGGTGGAGACAAGTCTCAGATCATAGGGAAAAATGATGTCAAGATCCCTGGATTACCTAAGCTTGAAAATGTTAGCTATGTCGATGGGTTGAAATCAAATCTCATTAGCATTATCTAGTTGTGTGATGATGTGGCTGATGAAGTGTGCTTCTCAAAAATAGGGTGTCAGATTGTAGATGAACACGGAAAGAACTTGCTTGTACTCCCGAGATCTGGAGACAGTCGCTACATTCTTCATGATTCTTCATGTCTCTAAAGTTGTTGAATACTCCTAGTGTCACAAAGCTATTGATGAAGCTAGTGTTCTGTGGCATAAGGAACTTGGGCATGTGAACTTCAAAGACCCCAATAAGTTGTCCAAATATAAGGTTGTGAGAGGGCTGCCACCTCTTTCTATTTCTGACTCATATGTTTGTGGACCATGTCAATTGGGAAAGCAATCTAGGGTGGCTCACAAGAAAGTGACTGGCATCGAAACAACCAACCATCTTCAATTAATTTATACGGATCTTGTTGGACCAATTTGATAACTCATATATTTCATACATTTATACCATCAATTCCTAGTCCCTTTGTGATATTTTTGAGTTAAACTAGTTACATTTTACCCTCTTTTGTGTTAGTGTGCAGCTAATCATATTTTGGAGCTCAGTTGAGGACAAATAAGGCAAAATGGTGCTAAAAGTGGAGAATTGAATAAGGATGCTAATGTTGACAAAGAATTAAAAGTGGAACTGAATATGGTGCTGAATATGGCTCTTTATAAGACCAATAACAGCAAAAAACGTGGGAATTAAATGCCCAATTACTGGAATGTATTGGCAATCTGTAACAGCCTCTTTAACCTTGTGAAATTGAGAGTTTCAACCACTTTTACATAAGCTTCCTGATGCTAACTAATTAAGCACACAAATTAAAACCCTCTTGTGACAATTGTAGTAAAGATGCAAGTAGGGATCGTTCTAGACCGGGGATTAGGAGGGATTACTAAATCACTTGGAAAATGACTCAAAAACGTAAAACAAACGTTAAAAACACTAAACTAGACTCAAAGAATGCAAAAATAAACAATAAAACACTAAAACAAATCAAAAGACTCAAAGAATACAAAGCACTTATAAACACAAACTAAGACACTATCTAACTAAATTAGACACGAAGGTAAAGGGGGATTGAGGTTTTGACGAAATTAAACTAAATACACAAATTGTAATTTAAAGGCAGAATGTAAATATGAATGTGATGAAAATATGGATGAATGCTAGCTAGAAGGTTCTTCTCCACACATGTCACACTTGCATACAAGATGATTTTCAGTTGGTCTTTCTATGAATTATGAAACTCAACACCCCGGGTTAATTAGGTCCGCTTAAATTAACCGTCAAGTTTTCCTTAAGTTAATGAATTGGATGGGTTAGCGCAACGCAATTCAAAACATTCTCCAAAAGTCCTTTACGTGAAAAGCACAATAAAGATACAATCAAAAATCATTAAGCATCATGAAAACTATAAGTGTTGACGAGGCATTCGTTACTATGATGAGCATGAAACTAGTGCCAAGAATTCATTTAACGCGATTGTTTATAAGCAACCTCCACTACTTGTGAATATAAATTCATAACTATTAGGTGAAACTCACTTATATTCTAGCGTCATATTCATGCATGAAAATTAAGCGTGCACTCTCAATAAACATACATAAATAAGTTATCGATCAAGCAGTTAAACAAATTGAATTCATCATTCATGAAATTCCAACCAAAAGTAATCAAATCATATTGCAAGCATAAACATGGTTTCGAATCACCCCCTAGCTAAATAGGGGTTTAGCCTCTCATGTTCACAACAAGAAAAATAAAATTGAATTTAAACATAAAGAACAAATGATGGATTACACCTAGAACGCCCAACGAATCCACTTGAATTTCTGCGCGTCTAAGTCCTCTTTCCTCTTCTCCTTGATGCGGCAGTGAGGTTAAATGGATGATTTTGATGTTATTTTGGGTTGGGGATGGATTTATGGAGGTTTAGTGGTGCGGCAATGGTGGGGAAGGTGTGGAAGAATGGCTGGACTAGAAGGGGAATGCACGGTTTGAATCAGGGAGAATTGCGGTTGTTAAGGGAAAAAAATAGGGTGGATAAGGGGTGACGGCTTATGAATTAGGGTGAATGGATGCACGGGTTTTTTGGGGGCAATGGGAGAATTGAATGGCTGAATTTTATGGGGAAAAAATGCGGCTGAGAACGTGATGCTGGAATGGATGGTGATGCTGGAATGGATGGTGATTGGCGGCAGAGAAGAAAAAATAGGTGAAGGTGGCTGCGGCAGCATGTTATTTTTGGGAGTATTAGGTTTTATTAATAATGGGATGCACGGCTGCTTGTTATTTTTGGGATATTAGGTTTAATTAATAATGGGATGTAAAATGGGAGTCACGGCTTAAGAATGAATTAAGGGAGAATGGTCAAGTATTGCGGCTGAATGAATTAGGGTCAATGAATTATGGTGGCTGAATGATTCTTGAAGGCACGGCAAAAATGTAGGATTAGTGGCTGATTTGTTTTATTATATTTTTTTTTGCTGAAAAATATGAAAAGAAAAATAATAAAAGGTCCCTAAGGTGCGGCTAAATGGTGGAAACCCTAGGGCTTAGAAATTCAAACCCTCTTTTATTTTTATTAACTAAAATTCACCTAAAGGCTGCTAGAATTTAGGAAATAAAATCAGAAATTAAAAGGGAATAATTAAAGGGTGCGGCTAGGGTTAGGTTAGGAGAGGGAAATAGGGTTTAATTGCACAACATTGGACAAAAGTGCCCCCCCCTTGCACGGCAAGGGAAGGGAATTAAGGTTAAGGCACGGCAAGGTTGTGTAATTGGGCTAGGGCCTTGGTTTTGTGTCCTAAAGTGCCTACAAGGCCGTCAAAGTGGCTAGAAAATACGGACGTTTAAGTTTAGAAAAGGTTACCAAAACGGGAAACTTAGGGTTAACTTTCCTACTTCAAGTAGGAAACCTTGTTTGAGTAGGATTCCTCGTTTTGGTAAGAATTCATCGTTGGAGTAGGAATTCGTCGTTTCTTCAAATCTTCAACTCATTCATTCCTCTTTCGCTCCAAAAGACTCCAATTTGCATCTTCTTGCACACTTTGGCCTTATAATCTGAAAATACACAAAAGTAGCCTTAAACACTAAAATAGCTAAGTAAACACAACATAAATGCACGAGAACAAGCTAATTAAGTCGCATGAATATGCTCCTATCACTTCCCCTTGGGGACGCCCATAGCTCTCTTTCTTCTCTTTCTTTGGCCTTTCTTCCAGAAAGAAAACCCTATTTCCCTTCACCATCCGTTGCCACCGAAGAAACCACGCAGCCGCGCTGTTCTTGAAGGATTTCAACATCAAAATTGTTTCAAAGGGGTATCTTCTATGAACTTTAGTTTCACACATGCTGTTCTTGATATTTATATATTATGTATTCATGTTGTGTAATTAAGTTCATAGTTGGGGATTTCGATGTAGCCTTGCAAACCTATTATATGTTATTAAGTTAAAGAATTCAAATTACCAATCTGTGTTCTTGTTTCATTCATTGATTTTATAGTAAAATTTGTTTGTTAATCTTAATGTTTGATCACCATTATGATTGCTTATGAATTATTCGATCAAGGTTATGGTACACATCATGCTTAATCTTGGTAGACATGTGATGAATGAAGAAACTGCTATGCATAAATCATGCCATGTGATTTCTTTGGTTCTTTGAAGTTTTCTTGTTCTTAATGAATTCTTATTTGGTAATCTAAGTTGAACATCACAACTAGGTTGCAGATTAGGAGTACTTGCTCACAACCACACATTAAATGGATGATCATAAATAAGTAAAATGAACCCTAGTTGCAGATTGGAAAGTTGAATGCGTTTTGACTTAAATTTCATGGAATTGGCTTATAATGGTGAAATCGGTATCCCTAGTTCTATTCTCATCGTTTCTGAATCAATCTATCATTCATTTTTATCTTGTATTGCATTTTAAGTTACTTTAGATTCCAAAACAAAAATTTTAATTCAGTTTTCATTTTCATTGTTAGTGAGGGTTCAAATAAAGCTAGTAATTTGTAGAGTTCTAATCAGTCCCTGTGGTTCGACACCCTTACTTGTGCCATTATACTATCCTTATATTTGCACTTGAAAAGAACACAACAAAATTTTGGCGCCGTTGCCGGGGACTAATTTCAGTCCCCTATAATTGCTTACTTTATAAACCCTATCTATTTTTCTTTTCTTACTTTAGATTTTTAATTTACATTTTAGGTTGTTTGATTTCAAGTGGTATACAAAGATGTATGGTAAATGTCCGTTATGTGCTAAAACTGGCCATCCTCTTCAATTTTGCCCAATGAGAGATGAGTTTCCTACGTTTGTCCGAGAACACTCACACCGCATGTGTTTCTCTAACCAAAGGCCACTGCAACCATTGTCAAATACATACAGCCCCGCTTGGAAAAACTCTCATCATGACTCTTGGAACAACATACAAGCTCTAAATCAAGCATTTGCACCTCCACCACAGCAAGAATTGTTTGACACTACATTGGAGGACACTTTGAAGCTACTCGCTCAAAACAATTTGCAATTTCAACAATCAACGAGTAATATTATTCAGAACCACTCTTTAGCACTAACTAAGCTGGTAATTCAAATGGGTCAGATTGTCTAAGCATTAAATGAACATCAATCTGGTGGTGATGATCAACAAGAGAAAGAGGAACAACAAAACAAAGCTTGTTGTGCATATTTTCATGAGGTTCCTGAGCTTTACGAAGATGAAGAGCCTTACACTCCTCCAAGCCATACGTTCCACCAATTCCTTTTCTAGGGAGATTTGTCAAACAAAAGCATGATGAGCCACCCATAGATGCATTTGAAGAAATTGTGCTAGACATAATGTTTGAAGTTCTTCCTCTATCTTCTAATTCAATTGATTGTTTTTCAAAATCTGTGTCAGATTCTCCATGTTGTTTTAGACCTTTACATGTGCCATCTTTGGAGTCTTTTGGAGATGATTTGCTGCCATATCAAGAGAAAAACAAATTGAACTTGAATGACGAATCATTGCTGCCGATTCACCATAAGAAAGAAGATTTGGAGCTAGATGATGAGATTGCTACCTTGAACGAATTTCATTCATCCATTGAAATAATTGCTCCAGCCACATCTTCAACAATTTTTGAGGATATGCTTCTTCGCAAGAAGAGACGAAAACACCATCACAATCAAGTCCTTGTGGAAATTCAACGCACCATATTCAAAGTCCCTCAAAAGAAACCACTTCTTCCAACTAAGGTTCGGAGGTACCTTGACTTCCTGCCACCCTAGCCGTTCATCTATCATGGTACCATGTCTCGCCTAGACATTAAATAAAGCACTTGCTAGGAGGCAACCTAGCTAGGTTTGTATTCTTTTCTTTTATTTTGTGTCTTTTAGTTTTTGTTTTATTTCATTCCATGCTTACTTTGCCTTCCTGCATTGCTGCATTTCATTCTTTTTTTTTTTACGCAAAAAAGACAATGCTTAGTTTAGGTTTGGGGGTTTTGGATTGAAATTTTCTGTTTGCTTTTAGTTTTGGCTAAAGTTTACTTTTGCTTACTAATGTGAATGTATAGGATGGGTGTGTATACAATCTGACTATGGTGCTATCATGAAAAGTTCCATATCATAATTTTTGAAGTTCACAAAGTTATTACTCTTGAATTATGGTGATTAAGCTGTCATGCCCAAATTATTGAAGAAGAATAGTGGAGACTACCCTAGTGAGTTATTTTGAGCCTATTTGCTTCTTTGAGAGGGTTTAAAGTGTTTTTGCTCCAATCTTTTTCTTTCGATTTCATTTCAAATGATCTCATTATTTCTATTTGATTGAACGCTAAGAATAATCCTATGTTGCAGATACCATGTGCTTGTTATCACTTATGAATAAACTCATTGAGACAATGTTAGGCTATGCATGTTTTAACGACTAAAAGGCCTAATTCCCATTCCTTTGTGTACTTCATTCATCCTTGTTGCAGCCAAACACTTTTAACCTAGTTCTTTCATCACCTACACCAAACTCTACCCATCTAAGCCCATTACAACCATACCTTATAGTTTGGGGAATACCAAAGTGATGAAGACAAAGATAGATTGAGCTAGATCAAGAATGTGGCGTGTACCGAGGTAACATGTGCTGGAATTGCAAGACAAGAAACAAAAAAGTTTCAAACAAAAAAAAAAAAACAAAGAAAAGAGAAGAAAATGAATAAAGAGATGCAGTTTCCAAATCCTTCACTATTGCATGTGTGTCCTGGACACCAAAAACAAACAACGAAGATCAATTCAAGAGGAAAGCTTGTTGGTTGCAACAAAAACACTTTGGTATGTCCCAAGCTCTAGTATTTCCTATCCATTGTTTCGTAGCCCTAGCCTAAGCCTTACATTACAACCTTGTGAAAGACCTAGCTAATCTTTGGGGATATATCCATAGGTGTGATGTGATATAAACTAACACCCAAATTAAACCCTCTTTAGATAGTTGTAGTATGTGAAGGTAGGGATCGTTCTAGGCCGGGGATTAGAAGGGATACTAATCTACACTAATTAGACTCAAAAATAGAAAACTAGACTCAAACAACTCAAAACAAGCTAAATTGACTCAAATAACACAAAACTAAGTTCACTTGACTCAAAACATGAACTAAAAACAAGTTTGGACGAAAATTAAACTAAAAAGACTCAAAATACTCAATGAGGGTTGTTTTGACGAATTTAACTAAAACTAAGTAGATTGCAGAAAACAAATTAAGTTAATACAAAATTTGGGTGAATTAAAGGGTGAAAGGCTAGCTAAAGGGTTCATCTCCACACATGACACATATGCATACAAATCGATTTCCAGTTATTATTCCTATAAACCATGAATGACAATACCCTAAGTTAATCGTGAACTGCACAAATTAACTCTCAGATTTTCCTAATTTCATTGAATTGGACTCAGCGACGCAATCAAATTATTCTTATCAAGTTCCCTATATGAACTGCATGATAGAGATACTATCAAAGATCATTAAGTTCTATGAAAATCATAAGCATTGACAAGGCATTCGTAACTATGAACTGCATGATACTCCTGTCATGGATTTACTTAACACAATCATGACTAGTGACTTCCACTACTTATAAATATAAGTTCATAACGATTAGGTGAAACTCCCTTATATTTTAGCATCAAATCCATGCATGCAAACTAAGTAGGCCTCCTTAATCAACATACAAGAATAAGTTATCAATCAAACAGATAAGTAAATTGCATTCATGTTTTACGAAACATTAACTGGAGAAAATCAATTCATATCACATATATGTTCATGGCTTTGAATTCACCTCTAACTAAAATGAAATTAATTCCACATGTCCATCATAATTGAAAACCAAATTAAAATAAACATTGAATTAAAACTAAGGATAGAATACACCTAGAAACGCTTTAGCAATCCAATGGCAGATTGCAGGTCACGTCACCAAGCTTCTTCTTCTCCTTCCTTCCTTGTTGCGACACTCTTTGTATTTTTCTCTGAAATTCTCTCTTAGGCTCTCTATATCTCCCTCTCTGAATTGCGGCACAATGTGTATTTATAGGGCAAATACATGGCATTGTTTGTGGAGGAAAAGGATTAGTTCTTAGCATTGTTTTAGGACTCCTAGAAATCAGATAAGAGGTGGTTTAATATGATAAGGAATCCCCCTTGCAGCTAGAGATAAGGTAAGATAAGATTAGGATTAGATAAGATAAGTTTGGTTTGGATAAGGTTTGGCTAAGGTCTCCTTGTGGTTTGGATAAGGTTTGGATAAGGTCTCCTTGTTTGCAGCTGATTCCAAGCCTCTAATTAATTCTTCCTGATTCCTTGCACATTCCTAGCACCTTTTAAGCACCAAAAACGTCCATTCCTTGTACTCCATACGCAAACTATCCATTCCAGCCCAAAACTGCTCTAAAATGCTCCAAATTGCCTTTTCTTGCCACTTTTGTCATTTGAACCTACAAACACACGAAAATAGCTTAAAACACTCTAATAAACATAAACTAATTGAGTAAATGCAAGGAAATAAGCTAACAAAGTCGCATAAATATGCTCCTATCAAATTCCCCCACACTTAGCTTTTGCTAGTCCCCGAGCAAAACGAAACAAACAAAACACAACCTAAACCTTCCAACAATTGCCTCAGGGACTACTCCCACATATTTTCAATGAAACATGACATGTTAAAAATCACTACTCCCACAGATTTTAGAGAAAGAATTAAAAGTGGAAACTGAATATGGTGATGAATATGGCTCTTTATAAGACCAATAACATCAAAAAATGTGGGAATTAAATGCCCAATTACTGGGATGTATTGGCAATCTGTAACAACCTCTTTAACCTTATAAAACTGAGAGTTTTAGCCCCTTTTACATAAGCTTCCCCTTAAGGACGCCCATATCTCTCTCTTCTCTTTCTTTGGCCTTTCTTCTAGAAACAAAACCCTATTTCCCTTCACCATCCGCTGCCACCGAAGAAACCACACAGCTGCGCTGTTCTTGAAGGATTTCAACATCATAATTGCTTCAAGGGGGTTCCTTCTATGAACTTTAGTTTCACTCATGTTGTTCTTGATATTTATATATTATGTATTCATGTTGTGTAATTAAGTTTATAGCTGGGGATTTCGATGTAGCCTTGCAAACCTATTCTATGTTATTAAGTTAAAATATTCAAATTACCAACCTGTGTTCTTGTTTCATTCACTGATTTTATAGTATAATTTGTTTGTTAATCTTAATGTTTGATCACCATTATGATTACTTATGAATTATTTGGTCAAGGTTATAGTACACATCATGCTTAATCTTGGTAGACATGTGATGAATGAAGAAACTACTATGCATACATCCTGCCATGTGATTTCTTTGGTTCTTTGAAGTTTTCTTGTTCTTAATTGATTCTTATTTGGTAATCTAAGTTGAACATCACAACTAGGTAGCAAATTAGGAGTACTTGATCACAGCCACACATCAAATGGATGATCATAAATAAGTAAAACAAACCCTAGTTGCAGATTGGAGAGTTGAATGTGTTTTGACTTAAATTTCATGGAATTGGCTTGTAATGGTGAAATCGGTATCCCTAGTTCCGTTCCCATTGTTTTTGAATCAATCTATCATTCATCTTTATCTTGTATTGCATTTTAAGTTACTTTAGATTCCAAAACAAAAATCTAAATTCAGTTTTCGTTTTCATTGTTAGTGAGGGTTCATATAAAGCTAGTAATTTGTAGAGTTTTAATCAGTCCCTGTGGTTCGACACCCTTCCTTGTGCCATTATACTATCCTTATATTTTCACTTGAAAGGAACACAGCACAATTCAGACCTTATCTCTTGATGGCAAATGTACATCTTGGTAATTGTGGATGACTACTCTAGATTCACTTGGGTATGTTTTTTAAGGGAAAATTTTGATACCTTTCAACAGTTCCTTGCTGTGTACAAAGTAATGTTGAATGAATCTCTGTCTAGCCATCCTACTCTAGTAAGAATCAGAGCTGATCATGGAATCAAATTTGAGAATGCTCACTTTGATGATTTATGTTCAACCAACGGCATAAAGCATAAATTTTCTGCTCCAATGACACTGATATCCCTTCTTCTCTAGCAACTGAAAATGATGATGTGTTATTTCTCTTTTCTAAGGATAACAGTGATGCTTCTAGTGAGTTAAGTGTGGCGCCAGAAAGTGGCAATGAGAGTGAATCAAGCACTGATCAAGATTCTCGTGTCCTATTCAAGGACAAGCCAAAGTGGGCTAAAGGTCATCATGATGAGGAAATTATGGGTCCAATTGACAAAGGCGTCAGAACTCGAAGGCAAATAGTTGATGAAGTTGCAAATGTTTGTTATGTCTTCCAGATTGAGCCTAAGAATATCAAAGATGCCTTAACTGATGAAAAATGAATCCTAGTCATGCAGGAGAGCTGAATCAGTTTGAGATGAATGAAGTCTGGTCCCTTGTTGATCGTTCATCGAACACTAATATTATTGGCACAAAATGGATTTACAAGAACAAGTCTGATGAATCAGGGAATGTAATCAGAAATAAGGCTAGGTTTGTTGCTTAAGGATACTCTCAACCTGAAGATGTTGATTTTGATGAAACCTTCGCTCATGTTGCTCGTCTTAAATCAGTCAGACTTCTTTGTGCTATTGCATGTCACTTAAAGTTCAAACTTTTTCAAATAGATGTCAAAACCACATTCCCTAATAGATATCTTAATGAGGAGGTCTACGTAGAATAACGAAAAGGCTTTGAGGATCCTCACAAGCTATATGGGTTGTACAAACTGAGGAAAGCTCTTTACGATCTTAAACAAGCCCCTCGTGCTTGGCATAATAGGTTGTCTTCCCATATTCTTACTCATGGTTATACTCGCGGCTGTGTTGATAAAACTTTGTTTGTTAAGAAGGTTAAATCTCATGTTGTGATTGCTCAAGTATATGTAGATGACATAGTTGTTGGGCCTACTTTTGATTCTCTTGTGAAACAATTTATTGATATGATGACAAGTGAATTGAAGATGAGCTTGGTTGGTGAATTAAACTACTTCCTTGGACTTCAAGTGAAACAAGAAAATGATGGCATTTTTATTTCTCAAACAAAGTAAGCCAAGAACTTGGTGAAGGAGTTTGGCCTTGAAGGTTCAAAAGCTATTAGATCTCCCATGAGCACATGTGCGAAAATTCACAAAGGCTCCAATGGCGAGGATGTTGATCAGACTTTGTATAGAAGCATGATTGAAAGCTTACTCTACCTGATTGCTAGTCGACCAAACATCACATATTCTGTTGGGGTATGTGCACGGTTTCAAAGCTGTCCCAAGGAGTCTCACTTATAAGCAATCAAGAAGGTCATCAAGTACGTGAGTGGGACCACTGATTATGGACTTCAATACATTCATGACACCAACACAAACCTGGTTGGGTACAGAGATGCCGATTGGGCTGGGTGCAATAATGATTGAAAGAGTACCTCAAGGGGAGCTTTCTATGTTGGGAACAATTTGGTTGCTTGGCACAACAAGAAGCAAAATTGTGTCTCTTTATCTACTGCCAAGGCCGAATATTTAGCTGCCGGGAGCTGTTGCACTCAACTGATGTTGATGAAACAAATGCTTAGTGACTCAGTATATCTCAATCCACCTTTCTTGTTTATTGTATTGATATCTCTAAGAACTCGGTCCAACATTTGAGAACAAAACACATTGACATTAGGCATCACATTAGAGATCTAGTGGAAGCTAAGATTCTTACACTAAACTTTGTGCCAATGGAAAAACAACTAGCTAACATATTCACTAAAACCCTAGTTAATCGAAGGTACGAAGATCTTCGATGGTCTATTGGTCTTTCTGCAATGAACTAAATTGTTTGAATAGCTATGCTTCCAGGTTGTGTCTGTCTTGTCAACATGCTCATCAGATACCTACGTTTTGTCTCTCTATTTGCTCATCTTAACTGTCATACATTCATGATATTTTTAGGATTATCCTTGCATAATTATTCACTGTGATGTCAAAGATTCTCCCTATTATCTTGATGGCCTCTGAAAAATCATTTTTCCAATCATCCAAATCTAGTGGTGTTCTTGAATTTATAATTGCTTTGGTCCTCATTGAATGGTAATGACTTTACTTACTCTTTAATCTGGACCATGTGCAAATTCTCTTCTTTTTGTCCTCTCCCCAAAATCAAAACAAAAAATAAAAATAAATGGGAGAGTGTATTGTGAAAGGGGGTATCTTCAAAAGAAAGTATATATTTTCAAATGGGCAAATCCCTTCATTTAGCCTTCCATGCAATGTCATGAGTAGTGTCTCAAGATCCCCCCACCCCCTCCCCCCCTCCCCCCTCCCCCACCTCCCCCCTCCCCCGGTAGGTCATGCCTTGGCACTTTCCAAATTGGTGCCTCACTCAAAGTTCTTCACCAAAGTTGGCTTTTCCTTCAAGGCTTATGCCTTACTTTTTGCGAGTCTTGTCCATTGTCCATATTGTGTAGGAAGTGTTGTCTCTTACGGTCAATGGATTATTAAAAGCTTGGTTAACTTTGAAAATGCTTTTGAGATTAAATGCTTGGTTTTATGTTTTTAAGAAGGCTATCCAGAATCCTTTCTCCCATACCTTGACACATCATTGCAAAATTATGAGCTTATGTTAATCTCATTATTAATGTTTGTGTATGCCTTTGAAGGTTTGTCCATTGGGAACAGCATTGCATGTCTACTTTTTGTGTTCTTCAAATTACATATCTTTTGGAAGCATTGATATTCAAGCTACATTATAGTTCATTCTCATCCAGTGGTTATGTTGTTGGTTGTCTATTGGTGAAAATCTTAAATTTTGTGATAATCTTGTTCAAAAGCCTGTTCATATTGCAAGCATCATTTCTAGGGGAGTTTTCATTATGGGGGAGTTCCATCATAACACATGCATCTTTTTGTGCTTATTTGTTGATAGTCTCATTGTTGCTACACTGTGCTTAGGCATATCCACATGTTCTATTTCAAATTATGTATCCATTATGCTCTTGTTGTTTTTGTCATGTTTATTTATATCAAATTTGACTATTCTGTATGATCTTCCTCCATTTTTTGTCTTACCATGACAAAAGGAGATAAAATTTCGTTGTGCTTTATATCTTGCAAGCCTTACCCATGATAAATTTCACTTGTTCTTGTCAAAAGTTGTTCTTTTGTAGGAGTTGTTACTTGGTCTTCTTTTGTTGCTTGATGTTCTCATGAGTGTGGGTTTTAAGTGAAATTAGTTATAGGCTTGGGATATTTTGTCAAGGAAAGCCAAAGAGGGAGATTGTAAAGTTTGGCTTTAAGTGTTTGGCTTTCATTGTCAAATATTGTAATTAAACCATCACATATGTTCAATCTAGGTTTAGAATATACTCAGTTTACATGAGTGTGGGTTTTGAGTGAAATTAGTTATAGGCTTGGGATATTTTGTCAAGGAAAGCCAAAGAGGGAGATTGTAAAGTTTGGCTTTAAGTGTTTGGCTTTCATTGTCAAATATTGTAATTGAACCATCACATATGTTCAATCTAGGTTTAGAATATACTCAGTTTATGGGTTGGTGCTACTAGAGTAAATGTTCAAGACGTGGCACATTTCATCTTAAAGGTTTGTTCATGCATGTGCATTTCATAACTCTATTAGTGTTGCATCTGTCTAGTTTGATTGTCTAGTCATTTTTGCGTGCTGACTTCTAGCTGTCTAGGCACACAAATTAAGATAGCCCACATGGGCTGACTGACACATTTTTTATGTTAGTCAGTTTCTAGCCATTGATCTGCCTAGATCTCTTTTGCAGCCGACAAGTGTCCTTGGGATAAGTTGGCTAATGGAAAATCTGACTTCCTTGGGTATATTTACTTCTAGGGTTTGAGATTGTTCTTTAGGGTTCAAAATTTATTTGTTAGAGAAAGAGAGAGAGAGAGTTGCTTGAAAGCTTGAAGCTTGCATCTTCTCCATCTATGAACCCTAACTGACAAACCTCCTTCATGCATTAAACACCCAATCATTGTCTATTAGGTTTGCATTTAAGTCTTAGTCTGGTTTTAAACTTTCAATTCAATTTTAACCCAAGCTTTTGGATTCAAGTTAGATTCTTCTTTCATCTGTTTAATTGGAAAATTTGACTAGTCATTTAAATTTATATTTCATGCGCATATCATAAAATCATATCACGTCATTGGTCATGTTGATCTTAGTGCCACAAGGTGATGAGCTCAGGAGAAGCTGTCGTCTCGTGTAAGGCAAGGTTGCACAAAGGTAAAGCTGCTCTATAAATAGGGATCTAGGAATTGAGCTTGTGTGGTCTTTGTATGAACATTTGTTTACACTAGTGGATTTGACTCAATGGAGAGTCCTCGGTTTTTTAACCCAGAGGTGGGTTTTTCCGCCAAAAATATCTTGTGTCCAAGTTATGTTTATTGTGTCACACATCCCACATACACAGACATGGTACATATATCTGTTGAACATTTAAATGGTATGTGCTCACTGTCATGCTCACTTGACACATTATAACTTGCAATGATCTACAACCTTACTGACTAGGCCAGTTTTTGTGAATTGAAATTGGTATTTGAATCTTAGATTTATCGACTAACAAATCTATCTTAGTTGACTAGTAGGCTTGACTAATCAGTCAAGTGGATTATAATTTTTATATAAAGGTTATTCCACCTAGTACCAGTTACAGAAGACAAGAAGGATGAAATATGAGAAATTTTGATGCTAGTAAAACTCCTCCTAGATGGCCGGCTAACTTAGAAGAAAAGAGAGAGAAATGTTTCCCTCTTTTCTCTCAAAGAAACCATAATGGGGAAAAAGCTATAAATCTCTTTTTATACTCACTCACAATTGAGTGGCAAACTTGAAATTTCTTCCTTTCCTCTTGTATGGCCAGCTTCCCTAGTGTGGATGGGTTTGTTACTCATTTGTTTAAGTTGTCATACAACTTAAGCTTAATAAGCCTTGATGATCGATGCCCATTGGGCCTCAAAACCCAAAACTAATTTAAGACTCAATACTATCATTTTGTATGATTAATTAATCAGTTAGTTAATCTTGACCGTACTCAATTAAACTATTTAATTGCTTATTCCATCTCAGTTATATTTCTTCAATATTATCCTTACACGTTGTACAATCCATAAGGTTCCAATTAGTGATGCAGTGGGTGATTGTAACTCTTACTAATCGATTGTGAATTACAACTAACTTTTAGTTCTCCCTTTGACGGAGATTAGTGATTGCAAATCTTTAGGGATTCCACAAACCATTAGTGACACTTAGCAGTATGTCATGGCTACCCAAGCTAAGTAGAAATGGGTGGAGAACCTATTCAATTACAACTACAACACAATACGATCCTTCTCTAATTCAATACTCTTGACCATATTACTTGGTTGATAGTTTATTTCATGTTTACTATCCAATGTGATACTTCTCTATATGATTCTAGTGAATATGATTTATAACATTCTTCCTCAGTCATATTCATATGTTTTGGTCAAAGACTTTCAAACCATATCTTAAAGTATTCTAAAGGAAAAATTTTGTCCCAGCTAAGAACATACAAGAACATTTGAACACATAAGCATACATAAAACACTTTAAGGTAGGCATGCATTAAAAAACAATTATAAAACCCATGACTTCAAAGCGTAGTGAATGGTGAACAGTATGACTTTTTAAAGAGAGAGTTTGAGTTTCATTACCCTTGAAGCTTATCCTTGTTTACACAAGGTATTCACCCAAGGCCTTCAAGTCACTTCCCTTGCTCCTTGGATCTTTCCTTATGATTTGTGATCTTCTCTCCTTGGATGGTTGTTTCTTTGCTTCTCCTTTGCTCCTTGAGGATGTGGGGAAAGGAACCCCAAAATCACCAAACATTACTACAAATTTTTACATACGTGCCAATGATGCAAGGGTTTAGCGTCATCTTTGTGGGTTTCATTAAAGATACTTTTTATGACGTTGAAAGAGTGTGATGTATTACTTCTAAGGACGCCTAACAAGCGTCATTGAATTAAGAATTTGTGTTATCTATTACCACTTAAGACGCGTAATGAGTGTCATAAATAGAAGAATGAGCGTCATGGTATACAAAACATGACATATGCATCGTGTCATGTATAGCTACTACAAACACCTAACAAGTGTGATTGAATTAAAAAAACGTGTCATCTATTTCAATTTAAGACACAGATTATGTGTCATAAACAATGGAATGAGCGTCATGGTATACTAAACATGACATCTGTATAGCGTTATGTACTATAGCACTAAAACCATTTGCAGCATCATTGAATATTAGCAATGACACAAAGCATGTCATAAACCATTCAATACATGTCCCAAAATATGTTTGATGACATATATGATGTATTTTCAAAATGAAAAGAAGACCTACGTAATTCATCCAGAAAGGAAGATCTTTACCTCAAATAAAACAGTATTAGTTCACAAATTTGAAATTTATCCTCCACCAAAGTATTACAAAAGACAATATAATGTGTAGAGCTTTGCTACTAAAATAAAACTATAAGATCACTTAATTTAAAATTTCACAAACTAGCTAGCCTACTGTTTCATCTATTGGGATGAAGTCATCAACATACTCAGCCCTTAATGTATCAATTTCCTGTTGAGTGTATGTAGCTTTTTCTTTGAACTACAACAAATCACAACCAAAGGGAACGTGTCATGACAAAAACTAAGTAAAGGTTGCACAAAATTAAGGTGACTTAAGGGGTGAAAGGCTAGCTAGAGGATTCTTCTCCACACATGAACCATATGCATACAAATTGATTTCCAGTTATTATTCCTATAAACCATGAATGACAATGCCCTAAGTTAACCATGAACATCACTAATTAACTCTCATATTTCCCTAATTTCATTGAATTGGACTCAGTATGCAATCAAATTATTCTTATGAAGTTCCTTATATGAACTGCATGATAGAGATACATATCAAAGATCATTAAGTTTTATGAAAATCATAAGCATTGACATGGCATTCGTAACTATGAACTGCATGGTACTTCTGCCAAGAATTTACTTAACACAATCATAACCAGTGATTTCCACTACTTATAAATATAAGTTCATAACTATTAGGTGAAACTCCCTTATATTTTAGCATCAGATTCATGAATGCAAACTAAGTATGCATCCTTAATCAACATACAAGAATAAGTTATCAATCAAACAGATAAGTAAATTGCATTCACGATTTATGAAACAATAATTGGACGTAATCAATTCATATCACGTATATGTTCATGGCTTTGAATTCACCTCTAGCTAAAAGAAAATTAGATCCACATGTTTGCAATTAAACAAAACCAATCTAATTTAAACATTAAACTAAAACTAAGGATAGAAAGAACCCAGAAACGCTCCAGCACTCCAATGGCCTTGGATGGCAGGTCACGACACAAGTCCTTCTTCTTCTTCCTTCCTTGCAAAGCTAGGGCACTCTTTATATTTTATCTCTGAAATTCTCTCTAAAGCCCTCTCCTTGTGCGACAGATGTGTTGTGTATTTATAGGGCTAGGGGCACGGCAAAGGCTGTCAAGGAGAAGGATTACACGACACAAACCAAGAAGGAAAAGGACTAGGGTGTCGCAGCAGATTCCTAGGGGAAAAGGGTTAGCTTGTGCGGCACAAATCTAGGGCAGAGGATAAGGCTTCTAGAACCAGATATTTAGGTGTTTCAATGTGAAATTAATTCCCCCTTGCAGCTGGAATTAAGGTAGGATAAGATTAGGATAGGATAAGACAAGATAAGGTTAGTTTGGATAAGGTTTAGATAAAACAGGACTAGATAAGGTCTCCTTGTTTTCAGCTGATTGCAAGCCTTAATAAATCCTTCCTGATTCCTTGCACATTCCTCCCACCTTGTAAGCACCAAAAATGTCCATTCCTTGTGCTCCGTACGCAAGCTAACCATTCCCGCCCAAAACTGCTCCAAATTGCTCCTAAATTCCCTTTCTTGCCAACTTTGCCATTTGGACCTACAAACACACGAAAATAGCTTAAAACACTCTAATAAATATAAACTAATAGAGTAAATGCAAGGAAATAGGCTAACAAAGTTGCACAAATATGCTCATATCAATGGATAACAAAAACCCTAGGAAAAATGCTAAATCGTCAATGATACACAGTAGAACAAACCCTTAAATCAAAACCTCCCATTTTTTTCTCATTGACAACCCCTTCCTCACCCATCAGATTCTTCTAATTGACAACAATAGTAAGCATTACTATTATAGGAACAACAAAAACCACTAAAAATAAAAGAAAATCGCAAAACCCATGAAATTGAAAAGCTGCAGAAGAACCCATGAAATTGAAACTAAAATCTACAAAACGCATGAAATTGAAAAGAGAATCTATAGAACATCAGAGAAATTACGATGAGACTAACCTTGCAAAGGAAGTCGTGGGTCGAGACTCGAAATGGCAAGAGGAAGTCACGGGTCATAGGGGTGAGAGATTGAGAGTGAGACGATGACATTTGCAAATCGGTGAGATGTGAGAGACTGACTGACTGAGAGTGAGACGGGTCGCAGATTGCTGGGAAGGAAGAAGACGAAGATGGTCCAAATGCTACAGAAGGTGCACGGAGGCTGGAACTTGGGAAAGAGATGGTCCAAATGCTAGTATGCTACAAAGGGATTGATGACTTTAGGGTTACCTTTCAGACTGAAAGGAGTTAAAATTACGCCGTTTAGTAATAAAAGCATTAATTTATAATTATTTATAAAATCGAACCGAACCAACCAGATTTGGTTCAGTTCGGTTTAACAGTTTTGGTTTGAATTTTTTAGGCCTCGGTTTGGTTTTCGGTCCGGTTTTTTTCGGTTTTTGATTTTTCAAACCCACCCCTACCCCATTACTACTTGTTGCCATCACAATGCCTTTACAAATTTAAATGACTAATTCTTATATTTTGTGATTTAGTGAATGGATTTAGGGTTTGAAACTGAATGGATTCAGGGTTTTTCTCAGGAAAAGAAAGCCTCTACTCAATTAAAAAAAAAAAAAAAACCTAGGAATAAAAAAACACACTTACCGAGCTGTTGGCTTTTGTCCTCTCTCACTTTTTGAGTCTCCATAATTTCAGAAAAATTCGCAAACATTCGACATGCTCAGGTTGTTCATGTTAGGCTCAACCTGCTGTAACTAGGGTTGGCCACAAGCCGGGCCAAGCCCAAATTTGGATGAACTGGACCTTACTTGTTTTAAAATGTAAAAAGATGGGCCAAGCTGGGTAGAAGGCTTCTGAGTTTTGGAACCGGACATAAGTCGACCCGTTTGAAATGGGCCGGTTCAGGGTAGGTCCACGGTTCTTATTACATTTTTTTTTTATCAACATAGAATGGACGACGTCGTTCAAGTCGTATTCCTCAGTCGTTGAGCAACCATTTCCCTGTTTCCTCCATGACAACCCAGATGCTCAAATTAGACAGCACCAGAAAACCCAGATGCATCCATGGCTAGATGGCCCCAGAAAACACAAATATAGCTCGGACCCGTCAAGTCGTCTTCCTTAGTCATCATCTTCATCGATCTAGAACCATAAAACCCACCCAAACAACACAAAATCAGAACCATAAAATAAATTTAAAAAAAAAAAAAAGCCAGAAAAGACGTGTCAAGGAGAGAGGAGAAGACAAGTCCGGAATAGGGAGAGTGGCCTACTAAGAAACTCAATATTGCTCATCTTTTTTGGGTTTTTGAGAAATTTGGATTAAAACTCAGGTTTTTGAAACACTCCATCTTGATTTCTTTTTGGTGAGGAAGAAACGAGAGAGAGAGAGAGAGAGAGAGAGAGAGAGAGAGAGAGAGAGAGAGAGAGAGAGAGAGAGAGTAGTGATGGAGAGTGATTTACACGTTGGAGAAGAAGACTCGATTTGGGAATGGAAAAATAAGATGGTAATAACTGATAACATTTTATGCGAGCTATAAAAAATAAAATGAAATAAAGAAAGAAAACAATGTAGTACATATGGGTTGACTGACATCTCGAACTGAATAGTGTACGAAATTTGCTCAGAACGAGTCAAGTAAAGAAACATTCACAAGCCACCTGATACCACTGACCTTCCCTATATGTATTTGGAAATATTTGATTTTAAGTTGCTATTTTTATTTTTATTTTTTTTTTTTATTTTTGTTTGTGTGCAAGTATTTTACATATTACTTGGGTCTTTTTCAACCATTTTTTTGGTCGGTAAGCTGTTCATTTTGTTTTGTCTTAATTGTTAGTGACTCTGTGCTCTTAGTTTTTGTCACATCCCGACTCGGGGCGGATCACTTCCAGGGCCCGCTTCACCACCGTAGCACGATATTGTCCGCTTTGGGCTTACCATTCCCTCACGGTTTTGTTTTTGGGAACTCATGAGCAACTTCCCAGTGGGTCACCCATCATGGGATTGCTCTAGCCCTCTTCTCACTTAACTTCGGAGTTCCTACGGAACCCGAAGCCAGTGAGCTCCCAAAAGGCCTCGTGCTAGGTAGGGATGGGAATATACATTTAAGGATCACTCCCCTGGACGATGCGGGATGTCACAATCCACCCCCCTTAGGGGCCCGATATCCTCGTCGGCACACCACGGCCAGGGTTAGGCTCTGATACCAAATTGTCAAATCCTGACCCGGGGCGGATCACTTCCCGAGCCCACTCCACCACAATAGCACGATATTGTCTGCTTTGGGCTTACCATTCCCTCACGGTTTTGTTTTTGGGAACTCACGAGCAACTTCCCAGTGGGTCACCCATCATGGGATTGCTCTAGCCCTTTTCTCGCTTAACTTCGGAGTTCCTACGGAACTCGAAGCCAGTGAGCTCCCAAAAGGCCTCATGCTAGGTAGGGATGGGAATATACATTTAAGGATCACTCCCCTGGGCGATGTGGGATGTCATAGTTTTGGTTTTTTTCTTGAATATATATACTACAATTGTAAGGAGTAAGGAAGGGTAGATTCACGGTCAGCATGCTTAAACGTTAAACTGTCTTTTTACAAACTGCTTAAAAGATAACAATTACTTAAATTCTTCTGTTAACGATAATAATTTTATTGTGTAAAATTTTTTTATGCTATTTCTTTGTGTGATTGAATGTACATTTACTAATAATAATACCCTTGATGCAGAATCAAGTGGTACAAATAATGTTCAAATTGTTGGGGATGAATGTGATGCATATAGGATAGCTTTTTTTTCCTTGTTTGTTGGGTTAGTTCCCGTGCACAAAGAAGCACCAGACCAACAGCAAGAAACCATGATAAATAGAGGTTGAGACATAGCTACATCCACGTTGCAAAAAAAAAAAAAAAAAAAAAAGCAAAAAAGAATGTGCATCTGCTTGATGCTCCCTTCCTTTATTAGTAAAAGATACGTGGGTCATTTGCAGAGCAGGATTAGTCAGCTACAAAGTGTGGCTATTATGCTTCCAGGGAGGCAAAATCGTCCCCTTTACTAAATAACCCCGTAGAGTGTTGTTCCTCATGAATATGTTATAAGGTCTTTGGCGATTCACCATTACTTAAAAAAAATGAACATCTAGGCAAGGAAAAGCAAAGGGATTAGTGACTGTCGATAAAGAAATGAGTCTGTGTTTTGTCCTCGACTTTTGTCTGCTAGGGTGCCATTATGAGTATAAGTTGACAATTTTTGCAAGGAACTGCGATGAGTCATCTTTTGATTAGTCATCGTTTGATAATAGTATTTAAACATTAGAGCTACAAGGAGTCAATCTCAAGCATCAAAAGTCCTCATGCACATTAAACCATTTATAAGGTCTTTGGTTTATGGGTGAGCCACTATGTTCTCTGCATCTGGTGATTCTATGGTCATAGAGTTCAATGTTCGGGCATTCTTTTAGATTCTCTTGATTTGTTTGTGAAAGGCATATGGCCCTCTCAAATGTATAGGTATGGTTTTGCTAATGCAGTGTGATGATCTTATCTTTTTGCCTCATACCTGAATCTGTTGACAAACATGTACCGTTGTGCGAGCCGCATGAGCCTGGATGGTTGTTTCCAATTAGAAAATCCCAAGATGCTACTGTTGGTGCTCTTGTACAGATGTTAAGAAAAGCCCCACCTCTCTGGCAGAATCACTCGAATTTAGTAAATTTGTCACAGGCCAGCAGGCCTAAAACTTGGAGCAACTGTAACCAAGAGCCTGATCGGTCTTCTGAGAGTCATGCATCAATTCAACGTGCTGGTTCTTCAAGCGTTGTTTCATCTGGGCTCATATCATCAAAAACTACCACGGATGCATTACAAGAGCTCCAGGGTTACAAGACAATGAAAAACTTGTTAATAGGGAAAGGCAGTAAATCTCATAAGTAGTCCAAATATGCTTCTGCTTCTGCAGTAAACCTACAGCATTTTGGTTTTCGGTTTTCACGGTTTCATTCTGAATGGTTGCATTTTTTTTTTTCTGGCGTCCACTTCCATTTGTACATATATTTGAGAAAATTTGATTATATAAGTTTAACGATGATGTATATAAATCTGTCCATAATGCTTGCTCCTTCATTTTACTATCCTCGTTTTTGTAATAATTATAAACTTTGGTTCATTAGCCGGGATGTGGTGCTTTTATTTTGGTTTCATGTACTTGCATTCTTTATCAAAGGTTGAGGGAGAATTTGAACTTGGAACACCTTCCTGGAATGTGGAGAGAAATACCGCTACACCAGACTAACACTATCAACTATTAGTTTCTGCATAGGTGATCACTACTATTTCTGGCTATCTGTCTATCCATTCTCTTAGCTCTCATCAAGATATTTCACAAGCTATGGAGAAGCTACTTACAGATAGCGTTGCGACGACATCAAAGTAAGAAAAATGGACAAAATTGCAAAAGCTGGCGGACCTTGCCTTCCATGAAGAGAGCTTAAAAGTGAGTTCTTATAGTTCATATATTATCTGACAATTCTTATATATAAGGAGAAACAAATAGGAAAGGACACAAATTGAAGGAAAATTTGCTAATTTGTAGCTATTGTGTTGCCAAAATATGATTTCGGTAATGGTAGCTAGCACCGAGTCGATGCTAGAAAGGTGGTAAAATCATGAAGATGAAGAGAGAGGCGTTTGAAGAATTTAGGCTTTTGACTTCAGAAGTGATTCCCAAGAAAGAACATTTTTGAGATGATGATGAAATTATCCTTCTTAACATCCAAAAACTCCTCACAATCAGATTTCCAAATCTCAGGCAACTATTTTTCTATTCAAATTGTGGTTCTAGTGGATGACTTTCCTTTCCCTAGTTCTTCTGCCACTTCCTTTTTGGTGCAAGACAAACAGACGTCATTGGCTTCGTGAAGCCTGCGTTGGGCCTTCTTCTCGAGACGCTACTTTTCTGGGTCAGTCTTCTATATGCGTTACTTATAGTAACAAGTCTCCTGGCTTTTAGGTGTTGATCTTCAGCATGGGCTAAGAAAGGAAAGTCAGCCTCTCTCTTCATTAAATGCATGTACTATTGGGCTTTCATGTGACTTTAAAGCCTTAAGCTTTTGCGTGATGGCATGTAGGGAAACTAGTCCCATTTTAAAGCAATTGAATTTTGTAGGGAAGTTAGTCCCATGTTAAAGCCTTAGGCATTTGCGTGATGGCATGTAGGGAAGCTAGTCCCATGTTAAAGCCATAGGCAAAAGCGTGATGGCATGTAGGGAAGGTAGTTTCTTGTTAAAGTCGTAGGCTTTTGCATGGTGACATGTAGGGAAGCTAGTCCCATGTTACCATCGTAGGTTTTTACATGGTGGCATGCAGGTAAGCTAGTCCGATGTTAAAGTCAGAAAGAAGCTAGTCTCATACTAAAGCCTTAGGCTTTTGCGTATGGTGCTTGAATTTTTAGAGGTTTTGCTTTTCCTGGGCATATTTGCTTGTTTTCCCAGGTATTTTCATTTCTTGCTTTGCCATACTTTAAAGGTTGTATTCTAACCGAGTCTCTTCATTGTAGCGTCTGATAAAGAAGCTGCACATGTTGGTCCCACTTATAGAACCAGGATTTCTCAGGCCTCTGTGTCATCTGGTACTCTTATGTCTCCTAAATATCTTAATATTACTGGTTCAAGTGAAGAGGATTGGAGAATCGGCGGTGCTGCTGACGACAAGGTGTCCAGTGAAGATTTGGATGCTGAAGAGAATAGCAATACAAGTGCCAAATTTGAACCGAGAAGTAGATGGCATCCTCAGGCTTCCCCTAGGAAAGGTATTGCTGGCAAGGATAGTGATACAGGATTAAGTTATGAGAATGACAACAAAGTGATTGGTAATGTTAATTTCGATGAGGTTGATATTTTCCTCAATGATGATGTCCGAGTAGGTGTAGCATGTTATCCCATTGTGGCGAGTGTTACGACTTCAATGAATGTAGAAGTATTTCTTTTCCCTCATGGACATCTTTGTGTGGATTTTTTCAACTGCCTGCCCATTCTCTCTTGCTTGCATGGATTCATTCATGCACATATGAGGTGATTAATCATTGTTGAGCATTGGCATGTCTTTCTTCATGTTACATGTTTACCTTGGATAGGTTCAGTGGCTTCTGATATTTCGTGCTTCTGCTTGCTGATATATCATTTCATGATGCACACTTTGTGCTTTCCTCACAGGTGATATCGATGGTCTGAATGTGTTGATTCATTTATTCTTGCATGCAAAGAGTGTTAGGACATATGTCTCTCTAGCTAACATTGGCATTCCGATAGCTTTTATAAGTCCACAAGCCCCCAATGTTGTTCCTTCCAAGCATATGGCTTTCCCTAAGGAAATGGCAGCGGGAGTTTTCCCTGGTAATGTCCAAGCTTCAACTATTATGCTTCATTTTGTTCCTTGGAAGAGCAGGTTCGATCGAGGAGTGGGCACCATGGCACGAGGCGTTTGGTGCTCTCAAGGATGAGTTCAAGAATGGTGCGAAGGTGCTAAACTCGATTGAAGAATCGTTTTCTCAGGGCGAGGCCTTCATCTTTCACACTGACTTTAAGGGTGATGGTTCACACAAGGTTGCTGGACTTCCAAGCATGTTCTTTGAGAAGGTAGGGGATGCCCATAGAAACTTAAGGAACTTGTCACCTTATATGCGCGACATAGTGCTTAAAGAGCTAGGGGTCCTGTTATTGGGCATGGAGTGCGTGCCCTGCTCGAAGCTTACAGAATATAAGCCACTATACTAGTGTGACATGATTAGTGATCTAATGACCCTGGGCATGCTTATAAACTCATTGGCCAAGAGATTAGAGAAGCTTCGCAACACAATGTTTGGGCACCACCTCGAAAAGGATAAAGACATTATGGGGCAAACTTCCAAAGTAAGAGAGATAAAGTGTGCCTTTGAGTTCAAGCATAAAGAGTTGGAGCATGAGAGGTCCAAGTTGAAGAAGATGTGCCATGGGAGTTTAAAGGAGATAGCGAACTGCCTTCAGCTTGCGCGAATCAAATGCAGGCTGATGCTTCCAGCGTTCATTTGGAAAGGTAGCGCACTGAGGTTAGTCTTTTGCTTTTCCCAAGCAATCCATGTTTCTTGGCTCTTTTGTTTACTTGACCTTCACTTTCCTTTTCTTGGCAGAGCATGATCCTGATGATGTTGTAGCAGTGAAATAACAGCGTGATTGACGAAGAACCTGTTCTCCTTGCTTTATTTTACTTTTGTTACATTTTTCTTTCCGAATGGCTAGTTACTCCCTCAGACAATGGGCATGGGGCCTTTTGCGTTTTGTCTTACTTTTATTTCTCTATTTGCTTCAACTTTCAACTATGATATTGAACTTGGCATGACGTTTGGGATATTTGATTTTGGAATAACATTGGTATTTACTTTGTATGTGTGCAAATTTGTTGAGTAAAATCATGTTAGATTGAGATACAAGCTTGAGCTTCTGATTGTTTCCTGGGCAAGGATGGCTGATTTTGGCACTTTGCATTCTACCAATGAGTTTCCCTGGGATGGTAGAGAATGTCACCAGGCTTGCTTCCTTAAGGAAATAGAGCATGGTACGAAGGCTTGTCTATAATTTAGTACATCATTCATAGATCATCCTTACAAAAAATATACAAATCCAAAATTATTAAGACATCCAATTGTAGTGAAGAAAGTGGACGGATACGGGTTTTGCAAAGAAACGCTACTATGACTACCATTTAATCCAACAGTCAAATGATTTCAGATTTGAGTAATCTTTTGTAGAGATGATTATTTATAGAAGACCTAAAAGATGAATAGTTAGTTGTTGAAATACAATGTAGAATGGACCCAGGGCCGCCCCTAAGAATTTGGGGGCCCTTAGTGAGCCTTCAAAGTGGAGCCCTAGAGTTATTTGACTTTCGCCTCTTTGTACATTGATATGTATAAAATAAAAAAAATAAAAAAATCACCAAAAATAAAAAATAAAAAAATATATATATATATATATATATATATTTCTACATCAAGTATCTTTGAAAGTTACTATCAAAAGAAGAAAGATATTCAAACATTACTTAAATATTATACATAGAGCTAGGCACGAGTTGGGCCGGGCCTGGCCTAATTTTGAAGGGACCAGATCGGACTTGGGTTTAAAAGAAACGGGCTAGGCCGAAACGGGTACAACAAATTTTAATACAGGAATCGGACCTAATCCAGTCTATTTGAAACGGGCCGATTCCATATGGGTCCATGGGTCCAATTCCCCTTTCTTTTCTTTTTTTTTTTGGAATTTGGATTGGTGTATGAGCATTCAGCTACAGTATCAGATTATTTTTGTCCGTAAGAATGCTGCACACTCAGAGTCCTAGCTTATTCAAATCCAAATAAGCTGAGAAGCAATCACCAATTTAAGCCAAGCTTTAACATTTGGAGCAAATCCTCTACGAGCAGAAGTAACATAGAAAATAAAAGTATTATGAGAAGACAAGTAATTTCTGGGCTAATATGTTTGGATGTTTAGAGCTAGCATTATGAACACATGCCAACAAAAGTTGCAGAACTGCTAAACTAGTGTACAAATACATATACTAATACTGCTAATTTACAAATATATATATATATATATATATATAGTCCAAATTCAAATTGATAACCCAAATTCTAAAACATAAGAAGTTAAGAACCCAGAACATACCAGATTCCGGAACCCAGAAATTGAGAACCCAGAACAGATTCATCTTTCCAAAAGCAATCTCAAACTGATTCTTAAAACAACATTCTATCAACATAAGTATTCACGATAGAAAGCAATTTTCACAAATCCAAATTCAAAAACATAAATCCCTAAATCAGAAACTCACATAAATAGAAAACCCTATTTCAGAAATTAACTAAATTTTTGTAGGATGATGGTGGTGTTCTCGACGCGGCGATGGGGAAGTGGTGGTGCCAACTTGCGATTGGGAGTCAAGAGAAGATGATGGTGAATCGATGATGATGGCAGGCTTTGTGGTGTATAGGAGGAGGAAACTCAGGACTCTGGAAATGACTGGGGGGAAAAAAAGGTCGAATCGAGATAGTGAGCGGACTCCACCTAGTGAGAAACAAATTCAATCCCTTGATCCAATCCATTCATTACAAATTCAATCCTTTAATCCAATCCGTTCATTTCATATTAGATACGTGCTGATCCAGTCCCATGCTTTCTAAGTGTTAGATCTGCCCCGCCCTGTAATTACATTCGCCCCACCCTATTTCTTCTTTGATAAATTCGTACCCGCCCTGAACCTGCGCCGAATCGCAAGTACCCACCCCGACCTACAGGTCCTGAACCTGTTTGCCCACCCCTAATTACACGTCTCGTGTTTTTAGTCACAAATACACAAATATACTAATTAAGTTTACATAATCTATTTTTTCAATAATTATTTTTCAATGGACAAAATAGCTAGCCCATTTAGTCTTTATTGTGACATAGCTAATCAAAGATATATTTGATCAACTTTAATTCTGTAAAACTTCTTTATGTAGAGGCAACTGTAACTGGTGTAGTTAACAAATTTCTATAAGCAAACCATGCATTCAGAAAACAAACATCCATTTGTCTAATTTTTCTTAGCTCTAGCAATAAGTTTTTCCCATGAATATTAGAATGCTCACCATGTTTCAAAAGTCTTTCAAGATTGATACATGTAAAAATTTTCTTTGTGTAAAATTATATTATTGCCTATGATGTTATTTTATGATAGTTTTATTAAATTTGAATTGTAAATATATATATATGTTAAAAAATTGGGAACCCCCTCCCCCCCCCAAAGTAGGGGCCCTAAGCAGGCGCCTACTTCGGCAACGCCCCCAAATCCCTTTCATTGTCTTTTATCCCCTTGAACAGAATAAGTAAGGCCTCGTCCTTTCTAAAAAAAAGGGGAAGTCGAAGTGACCTAAACCCCGGGCCCTATCAGACATAGACTTTGATTCAAAGGCAAGGAATCCATATAGAAAGATATCGTAGGGATCTTAGCTACCGAATCCTTTCATAAGAAAGATCAAACTTAAGATTCTTTGGACAATGCGCAGCCTCTGAGTCCGTTACACTTACAAGGACCCTCATGGTCGGCCTTAAATGGACCCTATATAGTGTCACGGGCCATATGTTACAAACAAAGAAAACGCCCAAGACATCATATATCTAAGCCCATAAAGCCTTGTCTTCATAGAAGCTTCCGGAACATCCCAGAAAAAATCAAGAACATGGCGGAGCGTTCAAGATAATCTAGGGCATTCCGGAACAATCCACACAAGTGTACAAATTCAAGCCTCACCTAGAACAATCTAGATTAGGCAAGTTGTATCTAGAACTATTCTAGATATTTTTGGATGTAAGTAGGGAATTCTAGAACCCTCCATTGAGGAGGTTACTTAGGCCTATAAATAGGAGGCAAGGCCATTTGGCCAAAGCATCCAAGAATTGTAAGCAATTGTAAAGTTCTCCTAAGATTCAATACAAAGCTTCCTTTCTCCCATCTTCTAAGTGATCTTAGCATTCTCCAAGCTATCTTAGCTTTCTTTGTGATTCAATCCGGGGAAGCGAGGCTTCAAAGGCTTACTTAGCTTGTTCATCGAGGTTCTCAAGTCTAAGTGCCGCACGGGCGGAAGGCTTAAAGAGTCATCCCGTGACAGCTGGTATCAGAGCCAAGCTCGTGAATCACTTGAAGGAAAGTAGGATATGGCAAGTGGAGAGATGGTGTCTGGAGTCTCCGACCTAAGGGAGCGTACTGCCGAGGTCCAAGATGTTGCCAAGAGCAAGCCAAAGTTAAAGGACTTGCAAGCATCGATGGAGACCATGGAGGAGCGACTCGAGAAGGTGGAACGAACCATACTCGAGTTCGATACTCGACTTGATGAGGACGTTGTCGACAAGGAGGAAATCCAAACCATGGTGGACGATGGTAAGGATGAACTGCGTGGCTTGGTGGAAGGGCTACGAGATGAGCTCCTTGGCGCCCTCAACACCATGGCAGACAAGATGCGGAGGGAAGTCCAGGTTCACCTTGACAACATAGAGGCAAGGTTTGTGGCGCTTCAAGAGGAGATAAAAGACACAAGAGAACTTAAGGGAGATGTGGCGTTTTGTAAAGAAGCAGTTGTGAAGCAATTCGTGCAAGGGCCGAGGGAAATCAAGGCGTTGGACTCCAAGATAATCGACTCCTTTAAGCCCAAATCCTATAATGGGAAAAGGGAAGCAAAGGAGCTCGACACATTCGTGTGGAACGTGGAGCGATACTTCAAGTACCTGAAGCTTGAAGATGACGAGTACAAAATCGCAACGGCAACCATGTTCTTAGCTGACAATGCCCTTATGTGGTGGCGTCGCCGGAGCATGGAGATTGAACAAGGTACGTTCTCCCTCACCACTTGGGATGAATTTAAGAAAGATCTTATGTTGCACTTCTATCCCCAAAATGCCAAGTACGAAGCCAAGGAGAAACTAAGGTGGCTCAAGCAAACGGGGAGCGTCAAAGACTATGTCAACACCTTCGTGAGTTTGTTATTCGAGGTGCCCAACATGTTAGAGGAAGACAAGCTCATGTACTTCATGAGTGGACTGCAAAATTGGGCAAAACTCGAACTACAAAGGAGACACGTGCAAACATTGTCTGATGCCATTGCCGCCGCCGAATCCTTGATTGAGTTTAGATCAAGCCACCAAGGTGATTCCAAGTCCACGGGGAAGAGGGGTAACCATGAGAAAAGTGGGGGAGCACATAAGCCGAAGGATAAGGCTGAGACAAGCAAAGGGGCTGAGACAAGCAAACCGAAGGAGAAGAAAGCCGATAAGCATGACAAAGGCAAGGGTAAGTCTTGGCAACCCACTTGTTACTTATGCAACGGCCCTCACATGATGCGAGATTGCCCACAAAAGAACGCCCTTAAGGCCATAGCTTTCAAGGAGGACAAGGCCGAGGAGAGTAACGATGCAAGGATGGGATGCATCCGTCTGCTGAATGCCATCCAAACAACCCTCCCACAACCTAAGGCTCAAGTTGAGGGAGGATCATTGTTCGTCGACGTCAAGACTGGTGACAAGACAACGCGTGTGTTGGTGGACACGAGAGCAACCCACAACTTCATGACGTCGGAGGAAGCCACAAGGCTTGGCCTCCGAGTCACAAAGGAGCCCGGTAGCGTGAAGACGGTAAATTCTGCTGCCACCCCCATTGTCGGAATTGCGCGCAATGTACAAGTAGACATTGGCGCATGGAAGGGAAAGATCGACTTCACCATAGTCAAGATGGACGACTATGGCGTAGTCATTGGGTTAGAGTTCATGGACAAGGTACGAGCCTTTCCCATTCCCTTCTACAATATTTTATGTATCTTGGACAACGGAAGACAACCTTGCCTGGTGCCATTGGAGAGGCAAGCCAAGAAGTGTACCCAGCACTTGTCGGCAATGCAATTTGCCAAGTCCTAGAAGAAAGGCGAGGCCACATTTCTTGCAACCCTAATGTTGAATGAAGGGGATGAGAAGTACGGGCCTTTGCCGAAACAAGTGGAAGCAGTCCTTATGGAGTTTGCGGACGTGATGCCTAAGGAACTGCCAAAGAAGTTGCCACCAAGGAGAGAGGTCGACCATGCGATTGAGTTGGAGCCTGGTGCTAAGCCTCCCTCCAAATCACCTTATAGGATGTCGCCACCCGAGTTGGAGGAATTGAGGAAGCAACTCAACGAGCTACTTGATGCTGGCTACATCCAACCCTCCAAGTCCCCATATGGTGCACCCGTCTTGTTCCAACGCAAGAAAGAAGGTAGCCTAAGGTTGTGCATCGACTATAGAGCATTGAACAAGATTACCATCAAGAACAAGTACCCACTTCCGTTGATCGCCGACTTATTCGATCAACTTGGTGAAGCAAGGTACTTCACAAAGTTAGATCTTCGATCCGGATACTACCAAGTGAGGATAGCCCCTGGAGACGAATCGAAGACGGCGATGGTGACCAGATATGGATCGTTCGAGTATAAAGTCATGCCATTTGGTCTGACCAATGCCCCTGCAACATTCTGCACATTGATGAACAAGGTATTCCATCCTTATCTTGACAAGTTTGTCGTGGTTTACATTGATGATATCGTTATCTATAGCAAGACATTGGAGGAGCACGTCAAGCACTTACGCATAGTGTTCAAGACCTTTCGGGAGCATGAACTCTATGTCAAGAAGGAGAAATGCTCCTTTGCCACAAAAGAAGTAGAATTTCTTGGCCACAAGATAAAGGAGGGGAAACTTATGATGGAAAAGGGCAAGATCAAGACCATTCAAGAGTGGGAACCGCCGACCAAGGTACCAACATTTCGATCTTTTCTGGGGCTAGCCAACTACTATCGGAGATTCATAAAAGGGTATTCAGCCATAGCGGCACCCTTAACCGACCTTCTTAGGAAGAACAAGGCATGGGAATGGACGGACCGGTGTCAAGAGGCCTTTGAGAGGTTGAAGAAGGCCCTAATGGAGGAGCCTGTACTAAGGTTGCCCGACCTTAGTAAGCCCTTCGAGTTGCACACTGATGCTTCCGACTTTGCCATAGGAGGAGTGTTGATGCAAGAGGGACATCCGATAGCCTATGAAAGTCGCAAGCTAAACAATGCCGAGAAGAGGTACACGACCCATGAAAAGGAGATGACCGCCATCGTCCATTGCCTTAGAGTTTGGAGGCATTACTTGCTTGGTACTCCCTTCATCATCAAGACGGACAACGTTGCCACTAGCTACTTTCAAACCCAACAAAAGCTCACACCAAAGCAAGCAAGGTGGCAAGAGTTCTTGGCGGAGTTTGATTACAAGCTAGAGTACAAGCAAGGAAAGAAGAACGTGGTGGCAGATGCTCTAAGTAGACGAGTATAGTTAATGGCTACGGTACTCAAGCCGCAAAGCCATCTCTTGGGCCGTGTCCGAGAAGGTTTATCACATGACGTCCAAGCCAAGAACATTGTGGAGTTTGTCAAGGATGGGAAGACAAGAAGGTTTTGGCTTGAGGACGACTTGCTATACACCAAGGGCAAGCGGATCTACGTCCCAAAGTGGGGAAGCTTAAGGAAAGAAATCCTGAAGGAGTGCCATGACTCAATGTGGGCAGGACATCCTGGCACTCACCGCACGTTGGCCTTGGTGAGTGATGCTTATTATTGGCCCCAAATGCGGGATGATGTAGATTCATACGTGAAGACTTGTCTTGTGTGCCAACAAGACAAAGTGGAACAAAGGCAACCGGGAGGACTGTTGGAACCGCTTCCCACCCCATCAAGACCATGGGAGTGTTTAACCATGGATTTCATCACACATCTGCCCAAGTCTGATGGATGTGGATCTATCTTCGTCGTGGTCGATAGATTCACCAAGTATGCCACTTTCATACCCGCACCGGTGGAGTGCACAGCCGAAGTAGCTGCACGCTTGTTTCTAAAGCATGTGGTGAAGTATTGGGGTGTTCCGAGGAGCATAGTCAGTGATCTAGATGCCCGCTTCACGGGTAGATTTTGGAAGGAGCTCTTCAAGCTACTTGGCTCAAAAGTAGACTTTTCCACCGCTTTTCATCCCCAAACTGATGGACAAACGGAGCGGGTTAATGCATTGTTAGAGACTTATTTGCGGCACTATGTTAGTGCCAATCAACGAGATTGGGCTAGGTTACTTGATGTTGCCCAATTCTCTTATAACTTGCAACGTTCAGAGTCGACGGGGAAAAGTCCGTTCGAGTTGGCTATAGGGCAACAACCCTTGACCCCGAACACGGTCGTGACTGGCTACACGGGGAATAGTCCAGCCGCTTTCAAAACCGCGAAGGAGTGGCAATTAGCCCACGAACTTGCTCGAGCTCATTTGGAGAAGGCTTCAAAGAAGATGAAGAAATGGGCGGATCGTAAGCGAAGGAATGTGGAGTTCCAAACCGGCGACCAAGTCTTTGTGAAGCTTAATGCGTCTCAACACAAGAGTACTCGTGGCTTACACAAGAGCTTGTTGCGGAAATATGAGGGGCCATTCCCTATCATCAAGAAGGTTGGCAAAGCCGCTTATGTCGTGGAACTCCCACCCCGTCTCAAGTTTCACCCGGTGTTCCATGTGAGCAACTTGAAGCCTTATCATGCAGACAATGAGGAACCAAGCCGAGGTGAGTCTCATCGAGCACCCCCTTTGATGACGGAGGCATTTGACAAAGAAGTGGAGAGCATCGAAGCCAAGCGTGTCGTGGTGCGACCAAGACAACCAAAGCATGTGGAGTACTTTGTCAAATGGAAAGGGCTACCATACTCCGAAGCAACATGGGAGAAGGAGACGTCCTTATGGCAATATAAGGACCTGATTAATACATTCGAGAGGCAAGAGTCGACGAGGACGTCGACGGCTTAAGTGGGGGAGGATGTCACGGGCCATATGTTACAAACAAAGAAAACGCCCAAGACATCATATATCTAAGCCCATAAAGCCTTGTCTTCATAGAAGCTTCCGGAACATCCCGGAAAAAATCAAGAACATGGCGGAGCGTTCAAGATAATCTAGGGCATTCCGGAACAATCCACACAAGTGTACAAATTCAAGCCTCACCTAGAACAATCTAGATTAGGCAAGTTGTATCTAGAACTATTCTAGATATTTTTGGATGTAAGTAGGGAATTCTAGAACCCTCCATTGAGGAGGTTACTTAGGCCTATAAATAGGAGGCAAGGCCATTTGGCCAAAGCATCCAAGAATTGTAAGCAATTGTAAAGTTCTCCTAAGATTCAATACAAAGCTTCCTTTCTCCCATCTTCTAAGTGATCTTAGCATTCTCCAAGCTATCTTAGCTTTCTTTGTGATTCAATCCGGGGAAGCGAGGCTTCAAAGGCTTACTTAGCTTGTTCATCGAGGTTCTCAAGTCTAAGTGCCGCACGGGCGGAAGGCTTAAAGAGTCATCCCGTGACAATAGGATCCCTCAAATAAGCTTATTTGAGAGATGTGAATGGAAGGGACTAATACATTACATATCCCAATCTGTAGTTTCTAATTAATATTTGACATTCACTAGAGATGAGCCACAAAACAAGTTGGAGGCAGTTGAGGCCCATCTCATGTAATTTAGTGCTCATTTCATCAGCTTCTTTGTTTCATTTAAGTTGTTCCACACTTAAATCCAACAGAGCTTCACTTTAATTAATTGAAATGGACATACTCTCACCGAAATCAATGTGATTCAAGATGTGATGCAATTGGAATAATCACCCATAATGTACTCATTAAACTAAAGAACCCATTGACAACAAATGATAGGTTATGATGTCTACATTACATTCAATTAAAGTATCATAATAGTGATTCGAATTTGAGTTAAAAAGGTAAAGCACATTATTCTAGCCACTTTGATTAAACTCAAAGCTTTCACGTACCCAATGGAAGCTTCTCGTCGGTGAAGACATTCTTAGAAGGTATCAGAAAACAGTTGCCTAAAGATTGTTGTCCAAGTAGAACAAGAGTTCAATTTCACGTCAATTTCAACAATGTCGTTTGTAGAGTTTTTCTATGAGGTTGTCAACATTACACTGCTTTCCGACTCACTCAGGACTAGTTTTTGTGGTTTAGGGTACAAAACGGGATTGAAACAACGTATTTCATTTTTACCTTCATTCCTTTCTGCTTCTGATTTTCCGATTTTCTCTGCAACAATACTATCAAGTACCATGTCATCTAGCTTCTCAACTGGGCTTTCATTTTCTTCACCCCCGACTTCTTTCCCTTTCGTTTCTGCTTCTGTGAGTTGATTCCATTCTGCTTTTGATTTTGCACTGTCTGTTGTAATAAGATTATTAGCTGCCACAGCTTCTGTCGGTACGTTTTCTGCCTTCTCAACAAGACTATTATTTTTCACAGCTTCAAGGACCATGTCCTCTGGCTTGTGAACTGGGCTTCTCTTCTCGTCACCCGCGACTTTCTTTTCTTCTATAGCAGAATGAAACAGGAGTTACAATGCAATGGAAGAAATGATGGATACAAAAATTAGTGATAAATAGATTTCGAAAATGCAAGGACAGGAAACCTGTTAAATAGATAGGTGACCCTAGTTCATCATTTTCAAATTCAATTAGAGTGCAGTAACCATCTTGGGAAGACAATGCTAGACAATGAGCGTCGGGTGACCTTTTGAACAAAAAATACCTGAGTTCAACCTTATTATAATTAAAACATCAAATAAATAGTTTATTGCTGAAAACTGATACAAAGTTTACCATGCAATGTCTGTTATGGCTGCATAGTGAAAACCAGCAAAGATAGCAATTGGAGGAGCACTCTCTGTTTCATAAATGTACAACAAATTGAGAGTGGCCACAACAAAAATAATACAGTGGGGAAGGTTAAAGAACCCAGCTGCAAATTCACCAAAGACTATTGCATATTACTATCATCAATCAACAGTGTTTGAAAATTACAATGTAACCAATGTGCGTACATTGATTTGACCCCCGCAGGCTAAAAAGCAAAGGGCGGAAATGAACTGCTATAACAGGTTTACAGGCACCAGGGAGCTGTACAGCAGGCATGTGTTAACATGAAATGGGAGAATAATGCAAGAAGAAAGTTCCCTTCAAATTTAGTTCATTTACTTGACCATTATGAACTGAAAAGCACAGGGTCAGGCTATGAAACCCAACACGAAACTTAGGTGGACTTTATTCCATAATATACATGACAAATCATTTTAAGAAAAGCAATATTCAGAACCAAAATGTAAATGCTATGCCTTGCCTTGACAGGTCATTCCTAGAAAATATATAAGCAGTATTTACTATTTCTGTTGTGGGTGATACTTTGTAGGAACCTGAAATTGGAAGATTGTTGTGTCAAAAAAAAGAAGCAAAGAACCCAAACCTTAGTGGTAAGTATAGATAGTAGGGAGTCAGGATTTAGAGGGATGTCTAAATCACCATCATCTTTCAGGAACATACAGTGGGGCATCTCAGATTATCCTTTCATTGTTTTAAAACATATATGCACCAAGAAAAATCCTAAAAAAATTATAAAAACCCATTAAAAGTTCAAACTAAGTACAGATCCTTACGAACATACATACATAGGTGCATACATACACTTATAGGCATATTCATATTTGTGTACGTATAGGCATATATATGTACATGTCTACCATGATTACTCATATTAAAGACAGAAAAGCACAAAATCAAAATGAGTAAGAGCCTTAAAAAAGGTGCTTAACCTATCAAACAAAATTCAAACTAAGGCCCTAAACCAAGATAGCAAATATCTACCAGACTGAATTCCAGCAGCACCTATGCTTAAAAATCAAGCAGAAGTAGTCACAAGTCATAAAGGTCTAAAACTTAAGTAAGTTATTCTATAGACGCTTCAGTCCATAAAATTCCAGAGTTGCTGTACACTCATTTTATAGCCTAATACAATCATACATGTCTTGTGCGAATCTACCAACAATGGAAATTAAAATGACGTTTACTTCAAATCATCATAAATTAAATTCACTTCAAAGAGTCCTGAAAATTAACATGATTGCAAATAATGGGCTCTTTTGAGTTTGCATAACTCAATTAAACAAAAAACAATAGCATGACATACTTAAGGCCCTACAACACATAATGCACAGAAACAAATAAAACTAAGCAACCACTAAACAGCTAAAAGCTTATTCACAAAAGGCACAAATAATGGATATAAACATTATACAACTTACTTAAGCACTCTAAATCTACCCAATCATAGCCTATGCGGGATTTAAGGGTATCAAAGTTTCTCGTCCATTAGGCATTCACATCTTCACCAACAAGAAAATCACACATATGACACATATACTCTTTGGCGTGGCCGATTCCCTCAGTAGCCCCAAGATGTCATCATAACAATGGCCCTTGAATCACACAACTAGTTGATCTCATACCATCGGTAACCACCCAAGGGTGGCTCCATGTGTGCTAACTCAAGTTGGCATTTGGATTTATTACCATACTTAAGTAACCTAGATCTTCTCAAATTGCAACTGACAGTGAGATTCATGAATATGACATTGTCCATCTAAAAGATAATGGAGCAAATTACATTTCTCCAAAGCAGACTTAACCCAATGGACATGGTACTAAATCAGTTACAGTCCTCCCCTAGAGGTCCATACAACAATAATTGCCAACAAAAAGGTGGTAGGGTGGAAACAAACATACAATTCCCATTGTGGACAGAAAATTACACTACATAAGTTCACATTTCAGTAAGCATTCTATTGAGGCTAGTACCTGCTGGAACAAGCAGAAAAGATCCATGAGGTGACCATGCTAATCTTCGAAAGAAAGATGGCAATGTCTCATCAAGAAAGAGATGGTTTTTTGCAAACTGCAGTTGAAAACCTCAAGAAGCTTAGCACATGTCTATTCCATCTATTATTATGATAAACAAAATACATGGACAATTTACTATCTGCCAACCTTAGAATCATCCGAAAGTGGATGTTCAGCCTTCGAAATAGCATGCTGAGAAACATATTTGCCTTCTCAGTGATAGAAGCATATTCATGCGACTTAAATGGCTTGTTCTCGTGCATTTACGTTATGTTTCTTTAGTTATTTTAGTACTTTAAGCTATTTTCGTGTGTTTGTAGGTCCAAAGGGCTAAAGGAGCAAAAAGATGCATTTTGGAGACTTTTGGAGCACTTTTGGGCTAAGGACGGATAGCTTATGCTTGAAGCCAAAGTGTTGGACGAAATTGAAGACCTAATTGGAGCCAAAGTGTTGGAACCTTGTTCTCTTTAGTTTTAGGACATTTAAACCTTTCCTAATCCCAATCATGCCATGCATAACACACATCCATTCTAACACATTGTCATTGCACATGCATTTCCTTCATTAGTTAACCCACATGCACTTATCACTTATCATCACCACTTAACCACTTATCATATCATAACCACATATCATATCACTTATCACTTATCACTTAACATATCATCCACCTACTTCACCTACAACATCCACCTACTTCACCTACAAATGACATAGCCATATGTTCCCTCCACTACTCCTATAAATACCCTTGCATTCATTCATTCATGGACATCTCATTTTCATACACAACACACCACAAACACTTCCATTCCTTCTCTTTGCCGTGAGTTCCCTTGTAATCCAAAAACCATCTTTCCATTGCCATCACTCCTCACTCCATTCCACACTTCCATTCCCCCAAACCAACTATCCTTAGACCTTATGCTACAATAAAGAGGAAGAGAAGAGGGCCTAAACGTTCATACAATTCAAGTTTGAGTTGTTGGAATGTTTAGGTGTTTCTTTGATTTCAATGTTTAATTTTAATTCTCTTTGTTTTGTATGAGGAACTAAACCCCCCCTTAGCTAGGGGGTGATTCGAAATATATGTTTATGCTTGCATTTTTGATTTGATTACTTCTAATTGCATTTCATAAGTTGTTGATTCAATTTGTTTAACCGTTTGATTGATAACTTATTTATGTATGTTTATTAAGAATGCGCGCTTAATTTTCATGCATGAATATGACGCTAGAATATAAGTGATTTTCACCTAATCGTTATGAACTTATATTCACAAGTAGTGGAGGTTGCTTATAAACAATCGCGTTAAATGAATTCTTGGCACGAGTTTCATGCTCATCATAGTAACGAATGCCTCGTCAACACTTATAGTTTTCATAATGCTTAATGATCTTTGATTGTATCTTTATTGTGCTGTTCACATAAAGGACTTTTGGAGAATGTTGTGAATTGCGTTGCGCTAACCCATCCAATTCATTAACTTAAGGAAAACTTGACGGTTAATTTAAGCGGACCTAATTAACCCGGGGTGATGAGTTTCATAATTTATCGAAAGATCAACTGGAAATCTTTTTATTATGCAAGTGTAACATATGTGGAGATGACCCCCTTAGCTATTCTATCATCCATTCATTCCATTTCATCAATTTCATATTTACATTCTGTCTAGTTTATTTAACTTGTTTCGTTATTTCAATTTTCGTATAAACTTAAATCCCCCTTTACTTTAATGTCAATTTAGTTAGAAATCATTTTAGTTTGTGTTTTTAAAAGCATTTTGAGTCTTTGGTTTGTCTTAGTGTTTTAAAGTTTAGTTTTACATTCTTTGAGTCTAGTTTAGTGTTTTATATTGTGTTTTTACGTTTTTGAGTCAAATCCAAGTGATTAACAATCCCTCCTAATCCTCGGTCCAGAACGATCCCTACTTGCACATATACTATAATTTGACGAAAAGAGGGTTTAATTTGTGCGCGTATAAAACTCGCATCAAATTTTGGCGCCGTTGCCGGGGATTAGAAAATTTGCTAATCCCTTGGATTGTTTGTTTCTGTATTGTCTTTTAGATTTAGTTTTTTTTTTTTTTTTTTTTATTTGTGTTTTGTTTGTTAAGAACAAGACGGCACTTAATAATGCTTCTCTTTTGTCACAACTCATGGAAAGGTCCCAAATGCAAAGAGTTGATATATTTAATCTTCAATCAAGGAATAACGTGTTTTCCAATACTTACAATTCGGATTGGAGTGATCATTCAAACTCTATGTGGTGGGAACCTCAAAATGCTCAACAAGGAGGATATTGGCAGCCACCACAACCTCATATTCAATATGCCCAACCAAATTTAAGTTCGTCAATAAATTATAACCAAAAGCTTGATGAATTAATTTGTTTGGTGCAGGGCTTACAAAATCAAGACAATGAGGCTCAACAAGAAGGATATTGGCAGCCGTATGAGGAGTTCTATTCAACGCCTATGCAGCCACCACAACCTGCCCAAAGTAATGTAGGTAATTCAAATGATAATGATACGATTTTTCAATTACTTACTACTCTGGAAAAGCAAATTGGGCAGATAGCGGAGTTCGAAGGACAATTTTGCGACCAAGGCGAACTCCCTAGTTCAACCATTGCAAATCAGAAGGGAGAATTTGAAACTGCCAAGGAAATCATGTTGAGCAGTGACAAGGAGGTTGGAACGGACCCTCAACCATCAAAATCAAATCACAAGGAAGAGGAATACACCCAACCCACGGAAAGGGTGGAAACACCTTTACCGGAGGCTCCTATTGCTCCTATGCCATCTAATACAGGTATGGTTGTTCCAAATTTCATTATTTTTAACCCTATTCCTTGCAGATTCATGACTTCCAAGGAAGAAGAAGGTGAAAAAGACATCTTGGAAGCCCTTCCAAAGGTGACAAGTAGGGAATGTCATGAATCCATCAAAGAGGACGTTCTTGAAACCACAAAATCCAAAAAAGTTAAATTTGATGACATTGGACAAGTAATAACCATCACTTGCAATCTGGCCAAGTCCAATATCCCTGAAACTTTCAAAGGAGTGGTATTTGTCATTGAGTTCTTGTCGGACAAAACAAGTAAGTATTTTTTTCCAAATTCCATTAGATTTTATACTAACTTGCTATTTTTTTTTAATCAGGCACCTACACTAGAATTCAAACCAATGCCGGTTCACTTCAAGTATCACCTTCCATTCAAGGACCAATTCCATGCCGTTTGATTTTATTTATGTTAATAAAAAAAAATAAAAAATAAAAAAATAAAAAAATAAAAAAATAAAAAAAAGAGAAAAAGAAAAAAAGAAAGATACTAAACATGGAGAAAGGTGGAGCTTCACAAAGGTTGTTTGCGTGAAGTCCCACTACGAGGCGCAGAAGCGGAAGGCGCAGAAGCGGGAGGCATAGAAGCAGGAGGCATCGAAGCGGAAGGCATCGGAGCGGGAGGCATCGGAGCTAGAGCATTCCAGGCCTCAATACTTGGCCAAGCGCTGGATGACCCAGGAAAAAGGTGCCTCTGGAGATAAGACGCAAGCCTTTGACGGTCACTGTGAATTCGACCCTCAGATTCTTGCAGCTCATCAAGCTTCCTCTTCATGCCCGCCGAATAGTTATTTGCAAGCACATGCAAACTTCTATTCTCGTACTTAAGCTGTTTGATTTCCTGCTTAAGACTTTCCACCTCTGCCATCAACGATTCCACTTGGCGGGACCGAGCAAGCAGGCGTAGGCCCATGTTGGACACAGAGCTCACACACTGAACACTAAGTGCGAGGGACTCTTGAACGGCCAACTCATCGGACCGTCCTGACAGCAGCCTACTATCTTTTGGAGTGAGGAGGTTTTTAGCTACTATTGTAGCTATTGTGGCGTCCTGCATCACAGAGTCTTCACCTGAAAGAGGACCGTTAGAAGATAAAAAAGAAGGGCGCCATACATTACCTTGACGGGGCGCAACCGGATCGCTGCTGAGACTCAAATCTAAGCTAAGGTTCGATGAGTTTGCCATTTTTTTCAAAAGTGTTCAAAGAGAAGGGGTGGATGGAGTTAAAAATTTCACAAAGGGCCGGAGTCGAGTTTCAGGAATGGGAAATCTTCAGAGTGTGTATGTTGGCGGTGATCGATAGCTCTATAAAATGCCAAGGCGACGCGTCCACCGATTCAAAGAGCCGGATTTTCCGGCGTAAGTTAGGCGACGCTCCCTCGGCTTTTCAGAAAACGCGTTCAACTTTGTCAAAAGATTTCTGACAAAGCTGAAAACACGTGGAGGCCATCATCGCAACTACACGTCTTTAGCCGACAAGCGCAAAGTTCGGCGACGCTTTCTCTGCTTTTCAGAAAACGCGTGCAGCTTTGTCAAAAGGAGCCGCATCTGCACTACCACGTGTCGTTCAGAAAGAGAAGGGGCGTCGTTCAGAAATCGAAGGGGCGCCTGCTCAGAAATCGAAGAGGCGTATTCAAAGATCGAAGAGGCGCCACTATTTCAAAAAGCCGGAATTGCGGGATCAAAACGTTTGTCGACAAGGGTAAAAAGTACCACCACTTGATATTATCTCTATATATGTCGACCTTCGTCTTTTATGGCAGGGCAAACCTGAAGAAAATTCCCAACTCTCCCTCACCTCTGAGGGCGCACTCCCAGCAAAGCCTTTCAAAATACTCAATTCTTTCTTCTTCCCCAAAGATGATACCAGATGCCTGGAGTACATATGACCCAGGAGGAAACGGCGGATTGAAGCATGTGTTGATTCATTCACCGCTTCTTCAAAGCAAAGGTATCTCATATCATCAAGGTCAAAAGCAAAAGTATCTCATATCATGCTCTTTCCCTGTCTTTTTCTTTGTCCTTGTTCTTACTCGCATGGCAAAGTAAAAGAAGCAATCAGCCGGCACTTGGAGTCAATCTTCCGATCTGGAGCCAACTGCCTGGAATCTATTCCTGATTGCTTACCTAGCGTTGCTCTCGAGTAGTCATCTTCAACGGTTGATACACTTCCGGAGAAGGGACCACTTCTGCAAAGGAGAGCGAGTAAGGCAAGTGAAAATGATACATTGAAGCATGTGGAGACAAACATAGGCTGAGTTATCCTCCAACCCTTTTCAATACGAATTGGAAAGATTGAACAAAGAAACAGACCAAAAGGGTAAGCTCAGACCTTCGGGGGAGACCAAAAGAACCATCCTGCTGCCCAGTTCAAGAAGTAGCACAAAGGAAAATCAATGATGGGCGGAAACCAGTTCGAGAGTAAGCCTGTGGAATCATCAAGATCAAGCCTCAATGCAATCAACAAAGAGAAGAGGGAATTTACACTCCATAACCAGATTTGCGTCCCTAAACTCTTCTCTTTGTTAATTACATTCTGCCATGTTTAGTATGTTTAGTTGTTGTTTGTGTGTTTACTTATGTTTTGTGTGAATCTATGCTTAAAACATTGAGGACAATGTTTGATTTAAGTGTGGGGGGGTAACTAATGTTGTTAATGCAAATTCGTGGGATTTTATCACCCATAACTTCAAATGTTGTTCCTTGCTGTTTTAAGGTGTTTTTAAGTTGTTTTAGAGTGTTTTAGTATGTTTTGTTTTTATAACTCCGAAAAGCACATAAAAATTTGAAAAATTGTTTTGAAAAGCCTAAAAAGAGTGTTTTGAGTCGTTTTTGTGAGTTTGTGTCTTAGGGTACCTTCCAACACAATGATAAGGATTTGGTTTGTAATTGCATGACTGTTAAAAAGAGTTATAAACATAGAGAAAAGTTTGATTTACTCTTGGTTTATGCTTAGTTATGGTTATAATGTATGACTTCACATGCAATCATAAAAGAAAAATTCGTTTTTGTAACATGCTTGAAGGAAGGAACTCAAACAAACGCTACAACCCTGTGAGACTCGAGCCATTACCTTCTTTGGAGAGTTATTTTCTGTGATTCTTTGTTTTCTAAAGTTGTTGAATGATCTCATTATTCCTTGCTTGGTTGCTACTTAGAATGCAATTGTATCATGATAGAACTAAATGCTAGAACTTATATCCGTTTCATTCAAAGCATGATATTGAGTTGCATAACATATATCAAGATGAAGTTGTGTAGTTGCCACCATAGCCAAATAGCCTTACTTCCCATATTTCGTATATATTGTAAGTCTTAACACCGTTGAGCCTCGTTTAACCTATTTTCTTTGCTAACCATATCACCCCTTACCTAGCCTAGATTAGGACCATCCGTACTCTTGTTCTTAAAAGATAGTGAGCATGACTTAAATGAATTCCTTTTGAGTACATTTTGCAAGAAAATGAGTGTGGGGGAGTAAAAGTTTGTTCTTAAGTTTGTATGTTTTGAGAGTCAAAAGAAAAGAAAAAAAAAAAAATTGTGAAAAACATATGAAAAAGAAAAACAGAAAAGAAGAGAAAAGAAAGAAAGAAAAAAAAAAAAAAAAAGAGCTTGTTCCCCCTTGTTGTTCAAAAGTTGAGTTTTCATTCAAAAGTGAATTCTACGTTAATTCAAATGCTTTGCTCGCTATTTCTTTAAGAACCTTTGTTTTCCATATACCTTCTTTGTTAGCCAAATACCTTTAGCCCCGTTACACCCTTTTGACTTCTATCTTGATCGTTATGTGTTCAATAATGTGGAGTTTGAAATTGATATGAGCTTATGGAATCACTGGTTCTCATTCTAAGTAGTAGCATTCCATTCATGAGATCATATTCATGTCATTATCGTAAATCCAGAAAATGCTTTCCTTGTTATAACATATGTGAGTGTTCGTCTACATGTTTACATCAATCTTCTCACATATAACTAGTGTAAGGTGTGTAGTCAGAAAATCTGTGTGAAAAACGAGTGCATATCTTGTAAGGATTTGAGCAATTTCTCTAAGGCATGTTACTACATTCGAAATGTGTTTTAAATGCTTAATTGTGAACTAGTATGTGGTGACTATGATTAAGAATGTACTTAAGTGTAATGATGGCAAAAATCTGTGGGAATGATGATTTTTAACTTGTCATGTGCTTTGGAAATCCCTAAGACGGTTGTTGGAAGGTTTAGGTTGTATTTTACTTGTTTTGTTTCGTTTGGTTTTGTTTTGTTTTTCTTTCTGTTTTGCTCGAGGACTAGCAAAAGATAAGTGTGGGGGTATTTGATAGGAGCATATTCATGCGACTTAAATGGCTTGTTCTCGTGCATTTACGTTATGTTTCTTTAGTTATTTTAGTACTTTAAGCTATTTTCGTGTGTTTGTAGGTCCAAAGGGCTAAAGGAGCAAAAAGATGCATTTTGGAGACTTTTGGAGCACTTTTGGGCTAAGGACGGATAGCTTATGCTTGAAGCCAAAGTGTTGGACGAAATTGAAGACCTAATTGGAGCCAAAGTGTTGGAACCTTGTTCTCTTTAGTTTTAGGACATTTAAACCTTTCCTAATCCCAATCATGCCATGCATAACACACATCCATTCTAACACATTGTCATTGCACATGCATTTCCTTCATTAGTTAACCCACATGCACTTATCACTTATCATCACCACATATCATATCACTTAATCACTTATCACTTATCATCACCACTTAACCACTTATCATATCATAACCACATATCATATCACTTATCACTTATCACTTAACATATCATCCACCTACTTCACCTACAACATTCACCTACTTCACCTACAACATACCTACTTCACCTACAACATCCACCTACTTCACCTACAACATCCACTTCACCTACAACATCCACCTACTTCACCTACAACATCCACTTCACCTACAACATCCACCTACTTCACCTACAACATCCACCTACTTCACCTACAAATGACATAGCCATATGTTCCCTCCACTACTCCTATAAATACCCTTGCATTCATTCATTCTGGACATCTCATTTTCATACACAACACACCACAAACACTTCCATTCCTTCTCTTTGCCGTGAGTTCCCTTGTAATCCAAAAACCATCTTTCCATTTCCATCACTCCTCACTCCATTCCACACTTCCATTCCCCCAAACCAACTATCCTTAAACCTTATGCTACAATAAAGAGGAAGAGAAGAGGGCCTAAACGTTCATACAATTCAAGTTTGAGTTGTTGGAATGTTTAGGTGTTTCTTTGATTTCAATGTTTAATTTTAATTCTCTTTGTTTTGTATGAGGAACTAAACCCCCCCTTAGCTAGGGGGTGATTCGAAATATATGTTTATGCTTGCATTTTTGATTTGATTACTTCTAATTGCATTTCATAAGTTGTTGATTCAATTTGTTTAACCGTTTGATTGATAACTTATTTATGTATGTTTATTAAGAATGCGCGCTTAATTTTCATGCATGAATATGACGCTAGAATATAAGTGATTTTCACCTAATCGTTATGAACTTATATTCACAAGTAGTGGAGGTTGCTTATAAACAATCGCGTTAAATGAATTCTTGGCACGAGTTTCATGCTCATCATAGTAACGAATGCCTCGTCAACACTTATAGTTTTCATAATGCTTAATGATCTTTGATTGTATCTTTATTGTGCTGTTCACATAAAGGACTTTTGGAGAATGATGTGAATTGCGTTGCGCTAACCCATCCAATTCATTAACTTAAGGAAAACTTGACGGTTAATTTAAGCGGACCTAATTAACCCGGGGTGATGAGTTTCATAATTTATCGAAAGATCAACTGGAAATCTTTTTATTATGCAAGTGTAACATATGTGGAGATGACCCCCTTAGCTATTCTATCATCCATTCATTCCATTTCATCAATTTCATATTTACATTCTGTCTAGTTTATTTAACTTGTTTCGTTATTTCAATTTTCGTATAAACTTAAATCCCCCTTTACTTTAATGTCAATTTAGTTAGAAATCATTTTAGTTTGTGTTTTTAAAAGCATTTTGAGTCTTTGGTTTGTCTTAGTGTTTTAAAGTTTAGTTTTACATTCTTTGAGTCTAGTTTAGTGTTTTATATTGTGTTTTTACGTTTTTGAGTCAAATCCAAGTGATTAACAATCCCTCCTAATCCCCGGTCCAGAACGATCCCTACTTATACATATACTATAATTTGACGAAAAGAGGGTTTAATTTGTGTGCGTATAAATCACGCATCACTCAGCACTCGTCCCTTTTGATTGAGGTTTCTTGACATAAATGCGACAAGTCTTATCAGAACTAAGAGAAGCAACGTAGTTGACCAATGGGTCCCATGCCATACCTTGAACATAATGGCAATGGGAATCCAGAATCTGATGGACAGAACCTGAGGAATAGAAATAGGTAAGGTCATTCTTGATCTTTCAATAAACAGATATTTGCTGTAGTTATTTTGGTTGGGCATTCTCTCTCACCTTTGTTCACATCCCATATGATGCAAGAATTATCCACTGACCCAGAGATGAGATACGCACCATCAATGGACCACTGGAGGTCAAGCACATCCTTGAGGTGAAGTCTAACCCAAGAAAAGCCAATCATGAACATAGGATTTATGCAACAAATATATGGCCTGAAAAGCTCTAAACAGAATCTGACATTTTGATTGACATACATCTGCAATTGAACTCCAACATGCAAGATTGCCAGGACTAAATTGACTAGATAAACTGAATTCAAATTATTCACCTTAGTATCTAATATAACTATGGCGAATTTAGGATGATAAAATTTTGAAGAAAAAGGATGTGTATAAGACTAAGAAGGTTAGGCTTTGTAGTAATTCTAGAGAAGACAGACAGGGGTATAGGTAGGTAGAGCAGATAACAAAGCACCAAGCCTTCACCAATCACTAAGTTTCATTCATGCCAATCTGATTTGGTGTTTAACTAACGTGCATGTGAGGTGTACATTATTTTGTATCCTATAAAATCATTGTTTTGTCATAATTTGCAAACCTAATTGGTTAAACTGTTTTAATTTACAAAGCTAAACCTCAAATAGCTAGCTCTAACAAGGATGGGATGAGGAACAGGTACTATCTCGGTTCAAGTTTTCTTTTTTCTGGGAGATCATGTGTGATCATTACAATAAGCACATTGAATATCCAATTTAGTGTTTCACCATTTATATGAGCTGAAAACAAAAGCCTGGGCATTGTACAGTAAAAGGACTATTTCATATGCATGGATAGGATTCCTTTGTCCATATAAATTCATCAATAGCGCCACCACTTGTTACACTCATTAGCAACTTTTCTTCACTTCTTCATGACGGTCATTGAGTGCACCTAATGACATTCCCATTTATTTTAATAATCATCTGTACTTAAAAAAATTTTGATCTTAAACTACCATGGACACTTCTCTCTAGACCCAAAAGACTACATTTAGACTTCAACCAATGGACTGTCTTAGGATCCAAAGAAGATATCTCTTATATAACCATGATGTAGGTATTGCATCACTTACGACAATGTCTTTAGGACCTTCCACGTTTTGTTAGTTTATGTTGCATGCAACTTCCACACAATGAGATTACCTCCTAATGATAAGAAGAAAAACAGGAAAAAAAGAACAGGTAATTCAAAGGACATTGTATCAGCTAAATAGGTGAATCATGATTGTCTTGTTATACATATAAAAACAAATAAAGTTTGATGAGTGGCTCCACATATCGTCTGCACTAGCAACAAGTTGTTCTCCTGCATCGTCATTAAAGGTATCATATTAGTTGGAACATCAACAATAAGCATGATGAAGGCAAGACATGTGAATAACCTAATCGCCCAAGCTTCAGTTTATCTTTTGAAAAGAAACTTCACTTATTGCATAAATGCTACTCAGAAGTACAACAAACAGAAGCTACTGTTTGAAGGACAAAGTTTGGTTTCAGATACGGAAGGGACTGAGAAATCAAAGAAACTTCAACAATACTCTTATTGAGAAATACATTTTAAGACAAGAATAAACCTGGACAATAGTTCCTTTTAACGAATTTTATGTTTCTTAGTAATCCAGTAGTGACAAACAAGATTGATGAATGAAATTATCCTAAATGATTCCCTCTCGGCCTTCTAAACCCTAATCTCTCTTCCATCCTCAATTCTTTCTTATCTCTCTCTTTCTCTTCTATTATCTCCTAATTCCCTTGGTGTTTCTCTTATTCTGTCTCATTCTTCTTCTTTAAACCCCTCTATACTTCTAAATTCTCTTTACTGGTTCTACACTTTTTTTTTAATCATTACAAATGTTCTTTATCATGGCATCAATGAGAGTTGGCTTCAAAATAGAATGTTGATGCCATAATTCCTTCATAATCTATTGACAATCTGGGAGCCCTAACGACATTCTTCTTCATTAGACTCACATTTTTCTAATCTTTCCAATTGTTACAAAAAGTACACACTTCAAACCTCTCAAAAGTTAGAGCATCTCCGTGAGAGGTTAACCATACTAGCTATCGAGTTCCTAAAATAGCTTAACCTCTAGGAATTCCTGTGTTTAAGGACTAAGGAGAAAGAAAGTGGCTTCTAGTGCCTAGCTATTCAATGCTTTAATACTATTACATTTCGCTTGAGGCTGGAGTAGCTAAAAAATAATTGTTAAATAAAAAAGATGAATTCAAAAAGTAAGAAAAAATTGGTGAGTATTTAAAATAGCTAGTATGGTTGGCTTGAGCTTTTTAAAAAGTGACCAGCTAAAATAACTTTCTACTTTCTAGTCATTTTAGCATAACGTTGACTAAAATTAAAACAGCTCCCCTGGAGATACTGTGGAATCTTGAAACTAGATATTCATCCTTATTGATTCAAAATTACAACTTTAAAGTTTAGGAACTTATACATTGCAGTATAGTCTACTATGGATGCTTTGTTCTACCATGAAGCTTCTTGCTTATTTATATATTTCAAAACCTGGGAGCAACATGTTTGGGGTCGTATTTGAGGATCATTGGGATTCTGGTAAATTTCCGAGTAAATCCATGCAAGTCCTAACTACTTAAATAGTAAATCTGATACTACATTTCTGCTTAAAAACTCAGTGACAGGTTCACACCAACATCATATATGGATAATAGTAGGAAATCCTAAAGTTTCAAGCTACTCCTGAATTCTTATAGACTCGTACAAATGGAAATCATGTTCTAAAATAAACTATAAAACAGAATCTGCTACCCTTTGAAGATAAAGTAAATTAATAACGGTATAAAGTCAAATGTAGACTCATGAAACTTCAACTTAATGTTCTGCATATGACAACACCATTCAACCTTAATACAATCCTAGAAAGTTGAGAATATACATAGCCAGTATGCATTCTGTTCTCCGAGTCTGGAGTTAGCATTACTAACGTTTAACGAGTTTCAGGATGTAATATGTAAGAATTTGCGGAAACTAGCTATGCAACTCAATCACAATTGTACAGTTCAGCACATTCATTACTCACTTCTGAGTGGAACATACAACAGTGAGACATAGGTATTCACTTGCCGGAATGCGAGAAGTGAACAGCATTCACGGCGGAACTATAGTAAGAAAGGCTGTTTTGATATGAAGCTACTGGGAGTTTCTTCTCTGTTTCACTCCAACTTATTGACCAAAGCTGGTAAATATTAAACTTTTAGTCCAACAATTAACAAAATGAAATCACTATAGCAAGAAGAAAAAAAAGTAACAAAATTAAATCAACATTTTGAGCGAGTACCTTGATGTCTAAATCAGCGCCTCCAGTGGCGAGAGTGCCGGGAATCGGGTGGAAATCTAGGGTTAGGACCGGCTTGTTGTCGTGCCAGTTGATCTGAACATTCCCTCCTTTCATTTTCTTGGTGTTTGGGGATTCTTCTTATTCGGAAGTAACAGAGAAATTTAAGGTTAGCAAGGATATTGATATTAAAATAGAGTAAATTAAAATGACGAGATTTTATTTTGTATAATTTATAAAAAAATTTATTTAGTTAATCTAAAAATAAGGAATACAAAATTTGTTATTTTTAGACTCTTATTCATAGAAATTGGGAATGACATTTATTTACATGGAATTTAAACTTTGGAATTGGAGCTCCAAAATTCCAAATTTTTTTATCACAAGGAAATTCTAAATTTCTATGTTTATGAATCTAAACAAAGGAATTGGTGTATGTCAATTTATAAATTCTAACTTTTATATAAATTTCATGTTTATTTCCCTCATCCAAACATAATGTAGGGGCATCTCCGATTCCAACCACCACACAGGAGGACTCATTTAGAGAATTAAAAGAAATCTCTCTGTCCTAAAGTAATATGTCTCTAATGGGGGACACATTTATCGTAGAATTTCTAAGCTTGAGGTTTTTCTGGTTTTATATTTTAATTTGATTAGAGGCAAATTTACTGTTTGTGTTAACTTTTTTTAAATTAATTTTATATTATGTTGTTGTAAAATATTTTTGTGAATATTTCGACAAAAACAATTTAAATTCTGATATCAATTTCTTTCTTCACAAAAAACGTAACTAGAATTTGAACCTTTTGTTTGGAATTTGTTGAAAAGAAAAATAAAAATAAAAAGCTACATGCTAGAAGCCTGGACATGTAGGAATCTTTACAAGGCTAGGCAAAAAAATATTTAGGTTAAAGAAACAAAAAAGGCACGTATAAAGGTTCAATAGGCTAACTACAAAAAATAATAATAAGGGTTGGCTAAAAAGGCTCAAACAAAAGAGACAAATACCTACATCACTTTCAAGTATTTACGTGAATTGATCAATGCAACGATAAGTATAAAATAAGTTTTAGAGATACAGATAAAATAAAACCATGCGCACAAGAATAAATGAAATTGATGCATAATGGATCAATCATATATAGGCTCAAAAACTCAAAAGGGTTACATAAGCTCACTAGATTCACATATGAAGCTTCAAATCATGCTCTAGTTTCACATCAACAAGACTATGTGCATATAAGTTTTCCAAGTCATGTTCATAAAAAATATGGTTAAAACAAAGAAAATATAGGGAACTAATGTCACGCTATAAATGTGACATCCCACATCACCCAGGGGTGTGATCCTTAAATGTATATTCCCATCCCTACCTAGCACGAGGCCTTTTGGGAGCTCACTGGCTTCGGGTTCCGTAGGAACTCCGAAGTTAAGCGAGAAGGGGGCTTGAGCAATCCCATGATGGGTGACCCACTGGGAAGTTGCTCGTGAGTTCCCAAAAACAAAACCGTGAGGGCGTGGTCGGGGCCCAAAGCGGACAATATCGTGTTATGGTGGTGGAGCGGGCCCGGGAAGTGATCCGCCCTGGGCCGGGATGTGACAATAAATTTCTTGAAAGTTTTGGATTTTATGAAATTTTATATATTTTATGTATTTTCTTATTTTTCATAAATAAAACAATAATACTGAAAAAAAAATGAAGATAAACGAAAATAGACAACAAAAGTATAGAAAAAAGAAAATAAATGAGTAAAGCGAAGATGTAGAAACTTCCCGGGTTTAAAGGAGGAGTGGAAAGCGAAGATGTAGATGACAATCCACCAAAAGATAAAGTAAAGGCAACAAGGTAAAGTGGCTTCAAGGCTTCAATTTTCTGAAGAAAAAAAAAAAACATTGTTCTAAAAATCCCCGCCTGGTGTCGCCTTGGCACTAGGTAGCTAGTTACCGCCACGATTAAGGCCTAGGTGTTTGAAAATTAAGAAATGGTGCCTAGACCTGCTAAGGAGCCCGCCTAGACTGCCTTGGCGCCCGCCTAGCCTGAGACATCCCACATCGCCCAAGGGAGTGATCCTTATATGTATATTCTCATCCCTACCTAGCACGAAGCCTTTTGGAAGCTCACTGGCTTCGAGTTCCATGGGAACTTCGAAGTTAAGCGAGTAGCGCGCGAGAGCAATCCTAGGATGGGTGACCCATCGGGAAGTTCTCGTGTGAGTTCCCAGAAACAAAATCGTGAGGGCGTGGTCGGGGCCCAAAGCGAACAATATCGTGCTACGGTGGTGGAGTGGGCCGGGGTTGTGGTCCCCCCCCCCCGGGCGGGGATGTGACAATTTGGTATCAGAGCCTAACTCTGGCCGTGGTGTGCCGACGAGGACGTCAGTCCCTAAGGGGTGTGGATTGTGACATCCCACATCGCCCAGGAGAGTGATCCTTATATGTATATTCTCATCCTTACCTAGCACGAGGCCTTTTGGGAGCTCACTAGCTTCGGGTTCCATGGGAACTTCGAAGTTAAGCGAGTAGCGCGCGAGAGCAATCCCATGATGGGTGACCCACTGGGAAGTTGCTCGTGAGTTCCCAAAAACAAAACCGTAAAGGAATGGTAAGCCCAAAGTGGACAATATCGTGCTACGGTGGTAGAGCGGGTTCGGGAAGTGATCCGTCCCGGGCAGGGATGTGACATAGTCTGCCCAAACCTGTCTAGGTTACGACTTTCTTAGACAAAAATTAGATAACTTTCATTTTGCATTTTAGTTTTTTTTCAATACATTGTAAGAGACTTGTTGAATACTTAAATGAACAGACATTATATGCTTGTTCTCCATGTTTTCATAGTGTTCCAATATTTCATAAGATATATGTCATTCTATTTTGTAGTTTAGGATGAAATTATATATATTTTTAAGTATAAATAGACGCTTATTTACATAAAATATAATAGATTTACTTAAATCTGCTTGGTTCGCCTGGGCGCCCGCCTAGCTGCCTAGGCGCTAGGCTCCAACCCGCTGCCTTACTAGCCTAGCGTCTTTTAGAACCTTAGAAAAAACAAGAAACAAATGGCTAAGCTAAAAAGGAGATTTAGAAAAATAATTTATTATTAAAAAAACTAACAATAAAGCTAAACCAACCAAAAGATGTAACAATCTAATTAAGTGATAGAATCAAATTTGATCCCCAACAATGGCGCCAGAAACTCATTGGAAAAATTTGGGGAGGGGGAACAAGTGATGGGTGGTGATGGAAGACAACAAAGGAGTTAGAGATGAAGTAAGGGAAAGAACATGAAATTGTCTGCGCAGTACAATCTTGACCGTTTAATTTGTTGTATGGCTAGGATTAAAAGACTTGTACAATATTGTAGTGGAACAAGCATGCAGAGAATCCTCATTCGTGAAGAAATCCATCAAACTCCACAAATGTCTCTCATCAATATCAGCCATCAAGGAATTTGTAATTCGTAGTGGAAAAATATTGTCGTTGTTTGCAGTTCTTTACAAATTTAGTTCCAACATATTAGTTGAATTGAGATTTGTCTTTTGTACTTCACCATATTTGCTACATTTAGGAACCTTTACTCATGCGATGTATGCAGAACTGGTGTCCTATTTGTATGCTCCTTTTGTCTGAGATTTTTTGTTTAGTCCTTTTGTGTAATAACACGTCCCTAATTTTACGGTTTTTATAATTTTAAAGGTGTGAATTGACCAAAATGCTCCTAGAGACAAGAATATTGACTTTCATTGAACGTCATGTATGAACCATTCTTTTAGCATATTCTCATAGTACTCGTCGATATGAATGCGTACACGCAGCAGAAGTGAATTTGGAATTATGATGAAGATTTTACAGAACTACAAAGGTGAAGGGTATTTTAGTAAATTCATATTCTAGGTATTTTATCCTTTATTATTATATTATTTTTCCTTTTAGATTTTTATGTTGTGGGTCCCATACGGACCTCTCCCTTTTTGCCACCAGTACCCTTCCTTCTCCAGACTTCTTAGTCTCTCTCTTTGCTCCCTCTTAATTCTCTCTTTATCAAACTCTTTATTATTCTCTGCAAACCGAGACCATCACCACTGTTGGCCATGTACAACCATCGTTACTCCGACAAGTTCTCAAGCCACCACCTTCATGTCTCATCTCATCTCTCTCTCGTACACCTCAAACTTCTCCCCCAAACTCCCTCGATCTCCCTTATTACCTCATCTCCGACGAGTTCGGCTTCGAAATCAAGGTGTGCTTGAATTGAATCAGACTTATTTCAATTTCTAGTGATTTTTCTTAACTATCTGGGTTGTCTTCGACTCAAAAATCGATGGTTTTAACCATGCCTTTCATTTCCCAGTTTTCTGGCGAGAACCACAAGTTTCAGGCCATTTTTTGGCCAACTCTGGCCACGACTCGACTTGATTTTGGTATAAAATTCTTCTCCTTCTCTAAGCTTCAAATCCATATACAATTTGCTGAGTTTGGTTGTATTTTGAGCTTGAATAGAGGTCTAAAATTGTTGCCCAGATTTCGGTCGACTCACGGCTTCAAACCGGGTCGACCCGACCCGTAACCCAGAACCGGATCCAAATCGAGATCCAACACTGACATGTTGACCTGACCTAGTGACCCATTGAACCAATCCAGTGACCCGTTGACCCTAACTTGACCTAGATCCAATTCCTAGAATATTCCTATAATATTTCCTGCGTTGACTTTTACGAAATTTTCCTGAGAATCATCCTAGACTAATTTTGATGCCATGAATTCGTTTTGAGCATTTGTTTAGTGAAATTCCAAAGTTTTAACGTAGTTGACCGCCTTGGCGGCTTGGTTGACTTTTCGGTTGACCATTGGCTTTATGTTGACTTTTTACAGGATTTGCCCGGAACCATTCTTAGTGTATTTTGACGCATTGATTCCGAATTTGCCGTCTCGCAAGTAATTATGAGTGGGTCTTTTCTTTTATATATATATAGTGTGTGTGTGTGTGTGTGTGTGTGTGTGTGTGTGTATTTATTTAGTTTTCATATATACTTAATAATGAATTTTCTATATGATGCCATAATTAAATTAAAGTTGATAAGAAATATCGTATTGTTGGGAATTATGAAATAATTCTATAGGATGCACAGGTATGCGTACTATAAGGGGATGCCTTAATTATATTTACGTCCATGAATAGTATTATGTTGAGTAGAATTATCAAATTATTGTTGCATGATCATATGTATGTCAACTGCTCATTGTGCATGCTTACATTGGTGTTTGTACTCGCCCAGGGCCAGGGCCAGCCTTCACGTGTATGTTCACTTCACACCATTACACTCACTTTAGATCCTTGGTAGGTGCCAGTCCTGTCCTAGATTGCTATAGACAATTAGGACTCATACATGATGCGCTTAGTGCAAGTCTTTACGTGATTATAGTATTAAAGCGTAAATCATCATTACACCCAATCATGTTCATGTCAGAATACCTCTGCATGAACTCGTGTGTCAGCATATGTTTCGTTTATGCGAGATATTGTGATTACCAGATATTATATGTTTTATATGCGAAATATGGTGAATTATTGCATTTTTGAGATATTACTGTTAACAGCAAGTGTTTTCATACTATATGTAGTATGCTATTTTTGGAAACTATACTTGTTTTATGGTGAAGGGTTATTACGTTTTTGAAAAAGTTTTACAAAACTTTATTTTTTAGGCCTACTCACCTTTATTTTTCGCTCTTCCAAGTTTCAGTGGCAGAGTTTTCATGTCAACGAGGATTCTTAACAAATATTGATATAGGAGATTACTTCTGATGGTATAATTCTTATTTTACTTTTACTATACTTTACTTATGCTCTGACATCACGTGTGAATGAGTTCAATCCTGCTTACATATGCACTCTTGCATTTAGACACTTTTAGTTTTGAATTTACTCATATCTTCCATCTCACTACACTTTATAGCTTCGTCACCTTCCTGGTGTTGGCCAACATATCTCGATTCGGAGTCCAGGTGGACATTCCGAGTTGAAGTGTGCCATTTTGGACTTCTTTTAGTGATAAAATCTCCAACTAACGAAAATAAATAAATGAATAAATTGGGCCATCGAATAATAGGCAAAATAAGTGAACTAACCAAAATCAAAGTTTAGTAACTTGATAGTGATATATAATGTCTAAAAATTGATGGCTCTACCATTGAAAGATCAATTGAACCAATTGAACCGAATAAATGTTTAATTGTAACCAACTTTGGCTTTGGAGGTAGCCATTGGTATTTGGTTTCAAGTGAAATTAGGGAAATAAATAAACATAGATTGAAGTAAGAAAAGTGACACACACACACACACACAAATTAGTTGGATTCATAATTGACATACAAATTCACATATATAATGGTACCGTGATGTTTCTGTATCATGTTTCTAAATATAAGGAATTATTATTAGCACTTCAAAAATCTCATTCTACACTTCAAACTTTCTATATTAAGAAAAAAAAAATACTCTAGAGGAGGGTGGAATGAGATTTTTGAAGTACTAATAATAGTTCATTAAATATATATATATATATATTTAAATAAAATAAGAAAAAAACTAGAAAACGTTAAAACTCCCTCCCTCCGAAAACGGTGTCCTTCCTTCCATCCAAAACCATTTCTTCTAATTTCTAAATCTCTCTCTCGGGTTGTTAATTTGTAATTAAATTCATTAAAATTTCCGATGACCACTCTCCCATTCTGCCACGTGTTATTCTCCAACTGTACGTACGGTTACTCCCCCAGCTGGATTCCCTCTCTCTCTCTCTCTTACATTGGAGTCATATTTCTCGCTCTAGCTGCGTCCCGTAAACTCTGTAGGTGCCCAAACCACACACCAGTCTGTTAGAATCGTTTCGCTTCCCCTCACACCAACAAACCAAACAAACTGCCTCTCTCTCTCTCTCCCTAGAAATATTTCTCTCTCTTCTTGTTCATGTTGTTTGATATTCTTTGAATCTATATATATGATATTTTCTACCTGCGACAACCTCTGCGTGCGTACGCATGATCGCATTTTCTTCCATTACGATCGGGTTCGGATCACAACGCAGCATGGTAAATGAGGCGTACGCAACATCGCATTTTCTTTGTTATTTTCTTGCGTTTTCTCAGAAACCAAACACATTTTCTCTGTTTTTCGCCTGCGTTTTCTCGGCTACCAAACAGATTTTCTTCCTTTTCTTTTTATTTGCATTCTCTAAATTGAAAGCAAGAAAAGGATTGAATTAATGCGAAATAATCTGGTTAATTTGGTGTAGCTAGCTTAGGTAGGGAGGAAAGCTCGCACTACTAGTAGAAGAAGAAGAAGATCCAGAATTACGTAGAGCGGAAGTGCTGGTCGTTGATTGATTGATTGATGTCAAACCTGGATCTGCCTGGCCCTAGCGGCCCTCAGGGGCTGACGAGACGGCCGTCGAGGAGCGCGGCCACCACTACTTTCTCCACGGAGGTCTTCGACAATGAGGTTGTCCCCTCCGCTCTCGCCTCCATCGCTCCCATCCTCCGTGTCGCCAGCGAGATCGAGGCCGAGCGTCCTCGCGTCGCCTATCTCTGTACGTCGTCGTCTTAATCTCCTTCATCGATTAATTACGCATTAATTACTACTGTTATTGTACTTAATTAGGTTATGAAGGAATTCATGACTGCATGGTGTTTGTGAAAATGTATGTATGTATGTGAATAGGTCGGTTCTATGCGTTCGAGAAGGCGCATCGATTGGATCCGAGCTCCAGCGGCCGTGGCGTCCGCCAGTTCAAGACGTTGCTCCTCCAACGACTCGAGAGGGTAAAAATTTCTTTAATTTCTTTACAATAATGTTATTCTTACCACAATTTTATACCACATTTCTTTAGCATGTTAGATGGCAAATGAGTTGGACAACTACATCATCTAAATTAATTAGTATTTATTCGAAATGTTAATCAATAATTAATAAAAATATTGTTAATTAAATGATGATTATGGTATACGAGGAGTCTCATTCTTCCACGTAAAATTATTTAAGTATTTTAATTAATAAAAAGATTGAAATTAAATGATGTAACTTGTTCAACTCATCTGCCTATCAAGATAGAAAAGAAATGTGATAAGAATATTATTACTCTTTTCTTTATATATTGATTGTGATTATTTAATCAATTAATAAATTAAATTATTAGTTAAGTAGCTGCTTACGCAATTCACTGGGTCCCCCCAATGATTTAACCTTTTTGTTGTCTCTCTCCCAAATTTTACAATTTTAATTAACCATTTCTAAATTTTGTCTTTCTCCAAGGATTTACCCCTTTTTTATAATTGTCTTTCTCCCAAATGAACTGGGTCTCTAGTACTCGAATGTTGGATTTCCTAATTTTTCAATTTTAATCAAGAAAATAATTGGGATTTATTAACAAAATTTGCATCAACAATTTCCACATAGATTCGTGAGGGGCTGCCTTTTGATTTCAAATGGGGTGGTGGATTTGAATGTAAGGGCATTTGATTGGGGCTTTTCACTGGTTTTCTTCTGCCCAACTGGCTTATATACATATATATATATATATATATATATATGTATGTATTGTATTTTAGAACGGAGAAAATGAATGGATGTTGGATTTTATAGGACAATGCATCAAGTTTGGCTTCTCGGGTAAAAAAGACAGATGCCAGAGAAATTGAAAGCTTCTATCAGCAATATTATGAGCATTATGTCAGAGCTCTTGACCAGGGTGAGCAGGCTGACAGGTGAGTGATCCCTAATAATGTTCTTCTTCTTTTACTTAATTAGTTAATTGTATGCTGAAGTGCAAGTAAACCCTTTTATTTTTCCAAATTCTGAAAACAGAGCCCAACTGGGCAAAGCCTACCAGTCTGCCGGAGTCCTTTTTGAAGTGCTTTGCGCTGTTAACAAGACAGAGAAAGTTGATGAGGTTGCTCCTGAGGTTTGTAATTAACTTACCCCCATTTCTCATTTTTATTATGTGTGTGTGATGCGTTTGATCAAACACAAAATACATAGGAATTCAATAGTAGGGAGGGAATTCGTTTTATGCATTTTGATCAAATGTGAAATACAGCTACCGTCTCTGAGATGGAGACACACTATTCTTTTCAACTCTATTGCTTGAATTTCGCATGTATTGCTAAATCAGTTCGATTGCTCTATAGCTAATACTACTACCAAATTGAATTTAACTACCAAATTGACTTTAATTACTCGTATCGTATTACACAACTTATTAATCACTTAACATGCTTAGCAAACCACTCCTCTGCTTCATCTTCAACATTGTACCTCATGGTCCAACTTTTGGAAGTATCTTCACATAGCTATCAACCTAGAAGGAAACAAGCTTGTTTTAGTTTTCAGACTACATGCTAATTAATGTAAGATAGAAGTTGCGGAAAGTGGCTTGATCATGTGCATATTTAGCATAAGCAGAACCCTTGCAAAAGATGGCATATAATTAAAAGTACAAAGATACAACTCTTCAGGTGTGATTTGATTACTTACTAGCGTAACTGAACCTGCAATGATGAGGTTGATTAGGCTTTGTTGTCTTGTCAACTCGGCCAAAGGAATTTGTAATCCTTATAGAAAAACAGATGTATATAATATAATACATGTAAGAGAATTAGTGCATTCCTACAACAAGTTGGAGATGGATTGGAACCAAAAGTTATGTTTCACTATGAGGAGAAAGAAATGTATAACCAAACTCTCAAGCAAATGAAAATTACTAAATGAGAATTTGAAAGTAATAAATAATGATAAGCATTATGCAGGGAGGAGAACATAAAATACTATTATCAATAAAGATTTTTGTAACCCTTGTTTGTAGAAAGTTTTAAGCAGAAGACAAGATCCTCAACCTTGATGACAGAGTAATCATACAACAACCTATAACATAACATAATTGTGTCTGAGTTGACAAACATTATATGACAGAATATTCTATAAAAAAAAAAGAGGAGTGACAGCAAAAACACAGTACCCTTTTGTTCCTAATCCTCGTCCTTAAAGTACAGAAGAATCCATTGAGCAATGACAGAAACTACGAAGTGATTTTGAAATTTCTATTACATAATAATAGCCACAAATATATTTTAATGCTCTGAGCAGATTATTGCGGCTGCTAAAGATGTTCAAGAAAAGACGGAAATTTATGCTCCGTATAACATTCTTCCTTTGGATTCTGCTGGTGCTACTCAGTCTATCATGCAACTTGAAGAGGTATTTCACACTTATTATTTATCCTGTTAGTGCTGATATACTTCGGCATCTTATATTCTTATTCTTTGGTGCCTGGTTTGGAATCTCAATGGAAGTTTTTTCTGTTTGCTTGTTAAAGGTTAAGGCTGCAGTGGGTGCACTGTGGAACACTCGTGGTTTGAACTGGCCTAGTGCATTCGAGAACAGGCAGAAAGCTGGCGATCTCGACCTTCTTGATTGGCTGAGGGCCATGTTTGGATTCCAGGCATGAATAACAACGACCAATCTGAATGGTTAAGATTCACTCTAGGACCTGAAGAAATTATTAACTCATTCGTCTATTTTGGTGACTGCAGAAAGACAACGTGAGGAACCAGAGGGAGCATTTGATATTGCTACTTGCAAATACTCATATAAGGCTTCATCCCAAACCCGAACCTCTTAATAAGGTATGTCGGCTATGTCACTGTTGATGGTGACCGGATGAATTACATAGATGCATGCCAGAGCTATGTCACTGTTGATAATTTGAATTCCTTTCTGATAAATTTTCTTCTTAATTTTTTATTGTTGAAATCATTGTGTTGTATTCAGAGCACTCTCTTTTTATGAATTTTCCCCCTTTGTGTGCCTTTTATTTCTTCCTGGCCTTAAACTAAGCTCATCTCTTTTGTGCAGCTGGATGATCGAGCTGTTGATGCAGTTATGGGAAAACTTTTTAAGAACTACAAAACGTGGTGCAAATATTTGGGAAGAAAACATAGTTTGAGGTTTGATACAATGATATCTACAACAATTGTAATTGGTTCATGTTTCAAATTTTTTATGTTTGCTTTAAATAAAGCAAACATAAAAACATTTGTGCTATATTGATACAATGATATGTACGTTTTGGATCTTATGCTTGATCTCCATGCAGACTTCCCCAAGGTCAGCAAGAAATACAGCAAAGGAAGATACTATACATGGGTTTATATCTTCTCATCTGGGGTGAAGCAGCGAACATCCGCTTTATGCCAGAATGTTTGTGCTATATTTTTCATAATGTATGATTTGTGGGTTCTGTTTTTTGGTTAATCTATTTCTGGGTAATGAAAATTATGTGCTGACTTCTTACACCTTGATGCCAACTATACATTCAGATGGCATATGAACTCCATGGTCTGTTGGCTGGAAATGTCAGCATTGTTACTGGGGAAAATATAAAGCCTTCTTATGGTGGGGATGATGAGGCTTTTTTACGGAAAGTTATAACCCCCTTATATCGTGTAATTGAAAAGGTATGTTGCCTGAGAAGCATGCGCGTTCTTTAGAAGTTTCAGGCCTTTATGCTATACACATGAGGATGTTTGTTATGATGTTCCAGGAAGCCAAGAAGGGTGAAAATGGAAAAGCTCCTCACATATCTTGGTGCAACTATGACGATCTCAATGAATATTTCTGGTTTGTGTTATCAATATTTTTGAGAAAGACTGGCCTCTTATTCTATTTATATTGCTATGATTCAGATTTAAATTCACTTACTTTCAGGTCGTCTGATTGCTTCTCTCTTGGTTGGCCCATGCGTGATGATGGTGATTTTTTCAAATCAACGCGTGACTTGGTGCAGGTACTCTTTTATTTTTCACCACTGCCACCACTATTCTTATGTTAATTTTCTGGAACTTGTATAAATGAAATCTTGTTCCAGGGGAGAAAGGGCTCTAGAAGAAAATCTGGAAGCACAGGAAAATCTTATTTTATTGAAACTCGGACATTTTGGCACATTTTTAGAAGTTTTGACCGGTTTTGGACCTTTTACATACTTGCTCTACAGGTATTTATTTACAACAGAGTGGATAAGTTCTAAAATGACACCATATGTTCCCTGTTCATTATGACTATCTGTTTAAATAATATATTATCTGGAACTGGATAACAGGCTCTGCTCATTATTGCTTTTAGAGGGATTTCACCATTGGATATTTTTCAAAAGGATGTCCTAAGAGATCTATCAAGTATTTTCATCACAGCGGCATTTCTTCGCGTCCTTCAAAGTATGACGTTCTTACTTAAAACTGCAATTCTCAAATGCTGTATCTCTGTTCGTATGCTACAAGAACTATTATATGCCAGAGCCAAAATTAATTTTATTAGAAGTATCACTATACTTTGTGAAGGACAACTTCTTGTAAACTGTTGGGGCCAAAAAGAATGTTATGACAAACGGCCTTTCACTAACTATATATATGAAGATGCATGGATCAAAATTCGTTTCTATTTTGGATGAGACTAGAAGCCTAGAAGGAAAACAAAAATCTCTGTTCATGTATGCTTTAATTTTCTGGTTGATCGATATAATACTTCAGCTTTTACACAAATACTGTTAGGGACAGAATTGAGTGTTGAAATATTTCCAGTTAAGTCCTTTTTTATGTTGAGGAAAAACTAGAGTACACAACTCTAACACAAGTGTTGGAGAGACAACACAAGTAAACAAATTACTTGTATTACACACAAAATATTACAACACACAAACACTCAAGGACACTCTTTAGAAGCTATGACACTCTTTCTAGAGACACACTCTAGACCACCCACATTCTTCACAAGACTACTCACTTACAAGGCTTCTCACTCTCTTATTTAGCTCTCTTCTTGGCTACTTTCTCTTGGTTCTTTACATAGCACCACACCCATATTTATGGTGAGGTTTGCCGACTTTGGCATTGCGAGAACTTTCTAGCTATCAATCATGCATTGCCACCGACATATGGCTTTGCTAATTGGCCTCATATTTTCCTAGCTTCTAATATATTCTACAAATGCCCACTGACATGCTTGCTAGAGTTCTCTAGCAAAATCCCATGCATATTAACTATCCAAAACCAGAGTTCGTAGGTGACATGCATTTTTGGCTTAGGCAATATATTTCACATCTATGTTTCAATGGAGAGCATATTTGCTCACTGCCATAAACTATGTTGTATGCTCACCATACATCTTATCATGTGCCACGTGCCCTTTCACATAACATTGGTTAATTTTTTCAAAATTGAAAAAGTAACATTTAATGTGAAAGGTAACTAGAGTAGATGAAAGGACATGTGGAGATGTTTAGGTGTATGGTGAGCATACACCATAGTTATGGTGGTGAGCACAAATGCTCCCGTTTCAAGGTGGGGATTTACCCCTGTTCACTATGACTGCCTGTTTCAGTAATATATAATTTGGAGCGACCAAGGGCCTTTTCTTGTATATCCTACTCGTTCGATGGCCCTTCTCTTTCTCCTTTAATCCTGCCATTTGCAATTTGGAGGGCGAAAGTACACCTAGAGGTTTGCTTGTTAGCTTGGATTATTTCACATAGGTGGGCGAACCTCTTCTGAGTTTAGGGAAATTCTTTCGCTGCATTTTAAAAAAAAAAAAATTGGAATGTAGCTGTTACTAGTATCCTTTGTTTCTTTCCTTTTTCTCTGTTGTTTTTAAGGTTGTTGGTGCTGTTTGTGTTCTCCAATTCTTAGAAAGTGAGCAAATTTTAGTTTTTGAATTACTAGATATAGTAGTATTCATATATTTTCTTAAGCTGAATAGTTTTGTACCTATTGCGGAAAGCATTGTCTAGATCGAATATAACTGTTTGCTCTTGCCTTGTATTTCCTTTTATAACTTCTTTTGAGTTTTTCACTCATTCTTCCACGGTTTTATACGTAATCTTTACAGCAAGGTTTCTATGTGTCCTCATATCTACTTTGTATTTTGATGTAGGCATTTTGGATATTGTTTTAAACTTCCCGGGATATCATAGGTGGAGGTTCACTGATGTACTGCGAAATATTCTCAAGATAATTGTTAGTCTTGTATGGGCAATCATTCTTCCACTGTTTTATGTGCATTCCTTCAATAATGCCCCTAAACAAATCATGGATGTACTATCATTCCTTAAGAATGTGAATGGTGTTCCTCCTTTATACATCATGGCTGTTGCAGTATATTTGCTGCCAAATTTACTAGCGGCATTTTTGTTCCTTTTCCCGCTGTTCCGACGATGGATTGAAAACTCAGACTGGCATATCATTAGGTTCCTCCTGTGGTGGTCACAGGTATTTCTGTTTCCTTGATCACCCTTTCGCAAAATTTGTACTATATTTTACTTGGATTTGACTTCACGAATAGCAGTCTGTTATGAAATAGTCTTTTGATTAATGCTAACTAATGGTTAGACCATACCAGTGCATGAGACCAAAAGTACCATGTGGTATCTAAAATCCATTTACCTAGTCATATTCAGCCATATGATTAATCCCTGTATGAAACCAAAATCTTGGAGTTAATGATAAGTTTTTTTTTTTGTTTTTTTGTTTTTTTTGTGGTAAAGGCTACAAATTCTACCTGTTAAGAACTAATGTACTTAAAGAGTTTTTGTACCTATTCTCTTGCATAAAAACTAATTGCTTATGGACTGTGCTGTAAAAAGGTTTTGATTAATCTTTATCTTTCTGCAGCCAAGAATCTATGTCGGGAGGGGAATGCATGAAAGTCAATTTGCCCTTATTAAGTGAGTTTGATGAGGAACACGCACCCAATTTCATCTTAACTATATGGCTTAGCTTCTTTTTATCTTTTGGGGTTGGTTGTTTGAGATTTGCATTTGTTCTGATTTGCTATGCAATTTGCAGGTATACTATTTTTTGGGTGCTGCTTTTGGCTTGCAAGTTTACAGTTAGCTATCTTATCCAGGTGGGAGTTGTCAAATAACATTTTTGTGATATTTTAGATTCTTTTTATGAATTAGATTTTAATAGTTGTGCTCTTAATTTTCTGCCTGTCCCGTTTCCAGATAAAACCTTTGGTGAAGCCAACTAGAGACATTATGAACATTCGTCGTGTAGATTATCAATGGCATGAATTTTTCCCTAATGGTAATCATTTCTATTGCTTTAATCTTTGCATGATTTTCAACTTGTGGTTTTATGCTAAGTAATCCTTTATTGATGCAGCTCAAAACAACTATGGAGCAGTTGTGTCACTTTGGGCACCAGTAATCTTGGTCTGTATCTTCCCCATGATTGAATCAACATCTTGAAAGTGTTCTGAGTTTTTCAGGATGTAACTATCTTATATTAACTTTAATAAACCATCTCATACTTTTTCATGAATTCAATGTAGGTTTATTTGATGGACACTCAAATATGGTATGCTATCTTTCAGACTTTGTATGGTGGTGTTGTTGGGGCATTTGATCGCCTAGGAGAGGTGATCCTTCGATCTCTGTCTCGTCCCTGCTTTTCTCTCCCCCCAACTATTTTCCCTAATTTCAAAACTATCTGTTACCTCTTGTCTCATATTGTGTATTCATGAAATTATACGTCTCTTAAGATAAAACTGTCGAACTTCTGTTCTCTGTCATTCATGAAATTATACATATTTAGAGATAGAATTGTCTGACTTCTGCTGTGTCATTCATTATTACTGAACACGATACCTTGGCCAATTTATCTAGTTTTGTTTTTAATTGCCAAAAGAAAAGTCATAGGTAAATGTAGTACCATTCTAGCACTTCTGTATTTGGGTTTGAGAATTGAATCTTGGTCTAAAATTTTAACACCATCTGTTGTATTGTTCCACTATCAATTTGCCAGAGACTTTTTCGAGAGAAATTAACATGGATCATATTCTAAACCAAATATACTTATCTGCCCAAATATATGTTGCTTAAGACAATCATGTAGTTTACTCTATTGAAGGCTTTATTCAAGACATTCTTTTTTTTAGATCTCTTTACAAACATCAAGAATATGACTATCATCAAGCTGTATTTTAATTGAACAATAGTCCTTATATGCTTCATCTTTGCTTTGCCTTGGATTGTTATTCATATATTTTTCGCCTTTTACAGATTCGGACACTTGGTATGCTGAGATCACGGTTCCAGTCTCTACCCGGTGCATTCAACACATACCTAGTGCCTTCAGATAAGTCAACAAAAAGGGGATTCTCTTTCTCAAAGCGTTTTGTGGAGGTTGATTAATTTTTTTACAACTTTCATACTTAAGTAAAACCTTTAAGCACGCTTATAATTAGCACACATATTTAGCATTTAAGATTTTGTGGCTGTAGATTACAGCAAGCAGGAGAAGTGAAGCTGCAAAGTTTGCTCAGATGTGGAATGAAGTGATATGTAGCTTCCGTGAGGAAGATATCATAAATGACAGGTAATGCTCACCAACATAATTGTATTATTCATTTATTCAGCCTCTTACTCATCATGAGGTACAAACTAAACTGGGTTCTTTTACTTCAGGGAAATGGATTTGCTGCTAGTTCCTTATTCATCAGATCCCAGCCTGAAGATAATTCAGTGGCCACCCTTCTTGCTTGCTAGCAAAGTCAGTACCGTTCTTTTTAAAGTCTTGTTTAAGTTACTTGGTTTTATTGTTGACTTTGTCTACCTTTACAGATCCCAATAGCATTAGATATGGCAGTTCAATTTAAATCGAAGGACTCCGATCTCTGGAAGCGGATATGTGCAGATGAATATATGAAATGTGCTGTGATTGAATGTTATGAATCTTTCAAACATATCCTTAGTACTCTGGTAGTTGGAGAAAATGAGAAAAGGTCCGTACTGCTGCATAGTGTTTCGTAAAAAATATTAGTGTTCAATTTCTGTAATACCCAAGCATAGGATAAGACTGATATTTGGGCCTTTACAATTGCATGTTAACAGTATTTAGAGCCTTTAGTGTTTGCTAAAATCTTGCCATCATTCACTCCTTTGGCCCCCATCCTCCTTTCCCACAGATAATAATTTTTTGGCTAATCAGTAGTGTCCTATATAGTTGATGCTTTCCCATAATTGAGGATCTCATAGTATAATATAAGGCTATCACTTGAAAGGAAGGGTGTTCAATTTCTTCAATTTTTTTTTTGTTAAGAGGAGATTATTCAAGAACAATTGTGTAGTCATCTTATTTTTTATCATTGCGAAAAATTCTGATTCGGTTATTATCTGACAGGATAATTGGCATCATCGTGAAGGAAATTGAAAGTAACATTTCAAAGAATACATTTCTTGTAAATTTTAGAATGGGTTCTTTGCCCACTCTTTGCAATAAATTTGTAGAGCTTGTGAGGATCTTGGTGAGTCATATGTGAAAGAATGATTAATTCTGCAGTATGTGCTTGTGCTTGTTTTGGCTGTTATCTTAATAGAAACTTACCACTTTCTTTCATGTTGCAGAAAGATGGTGATTCATCCAAGCGATCTTCAGTGGTGTTGTTGCTTCAAGATATGCTGGAAGTAGTCACTCGGGATATGATGGTGAATGAGATCCGGTTGGTAAACTTTAGTAACATAATATTTGGATGAAAATATTTAATTTGTTTAGTGAAAAAGTCATAATGCTTGGATGCTTTGCTTTAAATCTTAACAGTTCTTGTATTTCCTCATGTGATATTTTGTAGAGAGTTGGTTGAAGTCGGTCATAGTAGCAAGGATGCTGGAAGGCAACTTTTTGCTGGAACTGATGCAAAACCTGCAATATTATTCCCTCCTCCAGTTACAGCACGGTGGGAAGAGCAGGTAAGTGTATAGAACTACTTAATAATTTCAAAGTCAATTGTTTTTCAGAAACAATCCTATGATAGTTAATGCTATAAAAATTGTGTTGACACACTTCTCGCGGATTACATTTCAGATAAGCCGCCTCCATCTTCTGCTAACAGTGAAGGAATCTGCCATTGACGTACCAACAAACCTAGAAGCACGTAGAAGGATTGCATTTTTTACAAATTCATTGTTCATGGATATGCCACGTGCTCCCCGAGTCCGTAAAATGCTTTCATTCAGGTTTGTTACGTTCATACATATGAGCTATTGTGCTTAGGGCATATCTGAGTTCCATAAGTCAATTCTTCCTTAAACCAAGTTGTTAGGGTCTGATTTTGCTGGTGGAAAGTCCATATGCTTAATTATATTTCCATCATTAGATACTGTGTGCATCTCTAAATTATTGGAGCATTAGAAAGCGTCATGACTTACAAAATGACCAAAGTTTCCGATTACTTTATTTGGTTTCTCCTTCTGATGTTTAATCAGTGGGAGCAGTGAGTTTTGTAATTTGTTTTTCCTTTCTACGTTCAATTGAAAATTAGTGTAATTTCTTTATCATTTAAGACATATCACATATGAAACCTTTGGGTTTTCTGACGGGCCAGTGTCCTGAATAACAGGCCAAGGTTTTCAGGCTTCAGATGTCTTTTCCATAAAATAATTTCTATTTTACATTGTTGCCCATTGACAGCATCATGACCCCATACTATAGTGAGGAGACTGTGTATTCCAAATCAGACCTTGAGATGGAAAATGAAGATGGTGTATCAATCATATACTACTTACAGAAGATTTTCCCAGGTTAGTAAAACTATCTTGTAACATGCTCGACTCTTTTGAAGTCAATGTGTGAATGATTTGACACCCATTTTGTGACTTTTCTAGATGAATGGAATAACTTCATGGAGCGCCTTAATTGTAAAAAGGATAGTGAAATATGGGAGAATGAAGAAAACATTTTGCATCTTCGTCATTGGGTCTCCTTACGAGGACAAACTCTCTGCAGGACTGGTATTTGTTCTATCATCTTCTTCTTTATGAAGTGTTATTTCTGGTACTAATTGTTTTGATGTTGCAGTTAGAGGAATGATGTACTACCGACGAGCACTGAAGCTTCAGGCTTTTCTTGACATGGCTACTGAAACCGGTAAGACTAAGAGCGTGGTACCTTTTTTCTCCCATAATGTTTAACTAGTTATCAAAACAAAAGAAATCAACATATGTGAAATATAGTGCCATCATGCCTAAGATCTCCACCTTACTCAAGTATGCAAAGAGCGCATAATATTTTCCATTTTCATTTTTTCACTCTTTTGATGGTATGCAGTCGAGTGTCTAATGAAGTTGTTATAGTGGAGGTAAATATGTTGGTTACTAATTATTTTAGTTATAAGTAGATATACTAGATGGCTACAAAGCAATCATGGTTCCACCAGAAGAAGAAAAGAAAAGCCAGAGATCCCTTTATGCTCAATTAGAAGCAGTGGCTGACCTTAAGTTCACCTATGTTGCTACCTGCCAAAACTATGGCAATCAGAAACGCAGTGGAGATCGACGTGCAACAGACATCTTGAATCTGATGGTTAAGTATGAATCTGTCTGATAAGTCAAAATATTTTTGCAATTTGATTTCTTAAAGTAGTGTCTCTGAGCTCATTTTCTTGAAGAATCTTATTCCTTCTTGTTCCCTTATAGTAATCCCTCTCTTCGGGTTGCATATATCGATGAAGTTGAAGAGAGTGACGCTGGTAGTGGAAAGGTGCAAAAGGTTTACTACTCTGTCTTGGTCAAAGCTGTTGACAATCATGACCAGGTAATCACTTCACCTTATAACAGAACCATCATGTTCACCATGTTGCTTTTTGTACCTAAAACACTAATTATTTTTCTAAATTTCCAAAGGAAATATATCGTATAAAATTGCCTGGTTCGGCAAAGATTGGAGAAGGAAAACCTGAAAACCAGAACCATGCTATAATTTTTACTCGAGGAGAAGCTCTTCAGGCCATTGACATGAACCAGGTGAAACCTTTAGAAGTCTTGAATTATGATAAGTTATATTTTAATTTTTCAGTCCAACTGAGATGTACTTTTCCAACCTCTTGTAGGACAATTACTTAGAAGAAGCTTTTAAAATGCGAAACCTTCTTGAAGAATTTAATGAGGACCATGGAGTGCGTCCACCTTCAATTTTAGGTGTTCGTGAGCATATCTTTACTGGAAGGTTTGATACTTGTTAGCTTTTTCTTTTTATTTTTAATTAACAGATGGAGATTGTATTGCTACGTATATATCCTGTACTTCTAAGACATCTGATTTGTATTCTATGTTAACTGCAGTGTTTCTTCATTGGCCTGGTTTATGTCAAATCAAGAAATGAGCTTTGTGACCATAGGTCAAAGAGTTCTTGCAAGACCTTTGAAGTATGTTTTCTCTTCCACTATTCAACTCTTTAACTAATCCAAGGCAAATGTTTAGAAAGATCTGAATCATTTTTATAATAAAGCAGTACCTTTTAGTCCGGAAGAATTATTCAGATTAGACTTAATTAATAAATGAGTATTGCCATACTTTGGAGGTGTGTTGCATCTGTTGATATAAGTAGAAGATGGTGATCTCAGTTATGTAGGGAATTTGTTTAGAAACCAATGTATTCTGGTGAACTATCTAACCTCTCTCATGTTACCCTTTTTCCCTAGTCCCCTTTTCTAGTCCATCTTGAGGTCACAGTTTTTCTTTTTCTTTAACCATGTTGAACATGTAAGCCTCAGTTACAGACGAAATTGGAACTAAGATTCATATCTCTGTTCTAAAATGAAATTCATATGATATATATTTGATTTAAATAAGTTTTTGAGTAATGACTTATTATCTATTGGTTTCAGGATTCGCTTCCACTATGGACACCCAGATGTCTTTGATAGAATCTTCCACATTACTCGTGGTGGCATGAGCAAGGCTTCCCGTGGCATCAATCTTAGCGAGGACATCTTTGCGGGTAACATTTGTGGATACCACACACACATGCACGAACGAATGTGTGTATGCAGGAGAACACAGACTAATATCTGCTTTATGACATGAGTACTTGCTGTGTAGGTTTTAACTCAACGTTAAGGAGAGGCAATATTACCCACCATGAATATATTCAAGTTGGGAAGGGTAGGGATGTTGGGCTCAACCAAATCTCTCTCTTTGAAGCTAAAGTTGCTTGTGGTAATGGAGAGCAGACGCTTAGCAGGGATATCTACCGCTTGGGGCACCGTTTTGACTTCTTTCGCATGTTGTCCTGTTATTTTTCAACAATAGGGTTTTATATCAGCGCAATGGTAATCTGTCTTTAACTTTTACCTTTATTTTCTGTTTTTAGTTGTAAAATGTTACTCTATTTGTTTATTCATATTGTCATTCTTCAGTGAATTCATCCTTGAATATGTTGCGAAATAATTTCAATGAACTGAAATCCTAGATGTCATGCTACATCAAGTTGATTCATTTAAATTGATGGGCTGTATCAAATAAAATTACTGTGAACTTCTCATGCTTCTTACTATTTAGTGCCCGAAGTGTTAGAAAATGTTGGTAGCTTTATTCCATTGACAAACACAAGTAATTAGCATTTATATCATCGAGCCCTTGGCAGCATAGATGGCTACATTACTTAAAATACTAGGTGGTTGAAACTGTACAGATCCGATATATGGGGAAGTCTGGTTCAGTTTTATTTGATAAATAACCATGGAAATTATGTCCCTATTATCCAAATGTTATGCTTTGCAGTCCTACATTATCCTTGATTACTCTCTCTCACTCAGCCATCACATTTCCTGGTAAAACTATATTACGTGAGTCCAATATTGGAACGCACAATTCTTTGTGTAATGGGAGAAACTGAGCATTCTCTGTTCAGTTCCTCAAAAAAAAGTTTTGCATTTTCATTTTCTTGCTAACATGAACGTTTTCTTGTAATGCAGTTGGTTGTCCTTACAGTCTATGCTTTCTTGTACGGAAGACTTTACTTGTCATTAAGTGGAATGGAGAAGACAATTGTGAACTATGCCGCCACCAGGGGAAATAATGTTCTACAAACAGCCATGGCTTCACAATCTGTTTTCCAATTAGGTCTTTTAACTTCCTTGCCCATGATCATGGAAATTGGACTAGAAAGAGGGTTCAGAACTGCATTAGGGGACATGATAATCATGCAGCTGCAACTAGCATCTGTTTTCTTCACCTTCTCTCTCGGTACAAAAGTTCATTATTTTGGCCGAACAGTACTGCACGGCGGGGCTAAATACAGAGCAACTGGCCGTGGCTTTGTTGTCCGGCATGAAAAGTTTGCCGAGAACTACAGGATGTACTCAAGGAGTCACTTTGTGAAAGGCCTCGAACTTATGGTACTTCTTATAGTTTATCAGATATATGGTTCAGCAGTAAAAGGCACAATATCGTATATCTTTGTCACATTCTCCATGTGGTTCTTAGTGGTTTCGTGGCTGTTCGCTCCGTTCCTGTTTAACCCTTCGGGATTTGAATGGCAAAAGATAGTCGAAGATTGGGATGATTGGGCAAAATGGATAAGTAGCCCTGGTGGTATTGGTGTGCCAGCGACCAAGAGCTGGGAGTCTTGGTGGGATGAGGAACAAGAACACCTCCACCACACAGGGGTTTTGGGACGATTTTGGGAGATTGTTCTTGCTCTGCGCTTCTTTCTTTTCCAATACGGAATTGTGTACCATCTAAATGTGGCCAGGGGTGATAAAAGCATCATGGTAAACATCATTCTGTTTCTTATTTACTGCCGTATTTGCGTCTTCTCTCTAAAAAAAAGCAACAAGTTCCATATTCTTTGAAGCTTACCAGCCTGTTCGGAACTCCTTGTCTGCTTGCCAAATCTCTTTTATTAACTGGAATAATTTTTTTTTTTTTTTTGTATACGATTGCAGGTTTATGGTCTGTCATGGTTGGTCATTGTCGCTGTGATGATCATCCTAAAGGTTAGTATTCATGCTTCTAATACTTTCTGGTTGCAAGTGATGTTCTCACATCTCAAAAAATTTATTCCACTGACTCATGAACTTTCACATCGAAATCTTAGGTTGTGTCAATGGGAAGACAGCGGTTCAGTGCAGATTTCCAGCTGATGTTCAGGCTTCTCAAGTTGTTCCTGTTTATTGGGTTTGTTGTCACTATTGGAATGCTTTTTGCTTTCCTCAGTCTTACTGTTGGTGACATCTTTGTGAGCTTATTGGCCTTCTTGCCTACTGGATGGGCGCTACTACTGGTACATGCCTCATACGAAGCTTAAACCTACTTTGCTTTTCTATAATATCCAGAGTTTTTCTGTTGTCGTCAACTTTTCTACATGTTAACATTTGCGTACACTGCTGGTGTTGTTGCATGATGAGCAGATGTCACAAGCGTGCAAGCCATTGGTGAAGGTCCTTGGAATGTGGGGATCTGTCAAAGCTCTAGCAAAAGGGTATGAGTACGTGATGGGGCTCGTCATCTTCGCACCAGTAGCTGTTCTTGCGTGGTTCCCGTTTGTCTCAGAGTTCCAGACCAGGCTGCTATTCAACCAAGCTTTCAGCCGAGGGCTCCAGATCCAGCGTATTCTTGCTGGTGGGAAGAAGCACAAGTCAGACTAAACCCATCGCCGTATTTATCGACCTAGCTAGCTAGAGAGATAAAAAAGGAGGTGACGAAAAATTCGGAGAGACTTCTAAGTCATGAAATGAGTATACATACATACATACATACATATTCTGTGGCATGTAAGTGACGTGTGTATTACATGAAACCGAAATGTACTATTAGAATACATATATCACATAATGTGTTTTGTAGTAACAAGTGATGAATCTTTGTTTTGTACTTGAAAGAAAGGATAGATGAGAGGAAGGAGGGAGAAGTGAAGGAGATCAACTCCAAGACTCCTTGTGTTAGACTACAAAAGAAAAGTTTCAATGCAATTAATTACCTTCACTATCCTCGCATCTCACACATACTTTTTTAAGATTCAATAGCTTCCAATTAAAATGTTGGGGGACCCTTTGATCAAGCGCAACTTGAACTTTGAGACGATTAACTCCCCTTGTTCGTTTCCGGTACCAGACTTTGAGATACCTCGAAAGAAAAGCTTGTCTGATTAGGAGATACTGGAAAAACTGCGTGCCCCTTGCTGTGGATTTTGAAATCATTATCCACAAAAGACATGAATAATTTGCACAAAAAGATGCACTGCAAAGGCGTTACGAACGGAGTCACATCCTAAAATGCACCAATGCAGATAACAATACATTGAGTAACCACAAAAATTATCGCATATTAATATAAAGGGGCAGACTGAGTTCCCGAGTTTGAAAATCCTCCTTTCCTCACCGTCTCACTACTATAATTACTACTATTATTTCATTTTCCAATTGGTACTACTATCAATTTATTTTCTTGGTCAGAAAAATTGGTATTAAAACTTAGCCTCTATCTTTTAAGGGCATTTATTGACTAAAGGTTAGTTACCATCTGTCATGCCACCTAAAATTACAAAAACTACGATCTAAGGTTATACAGATAAACTACAGCTATTTCAAAATATATCTATTTGCATATTTCTCGTATAATGTATATACATAAGACTATGATAGTGTAGTAATGGAAAAATAGACTTAGGCCTAGTTTGTTATTGCTTTTTTTTTTTTTTTTTTTTTTTTTTTCAGCACAAACTATTTCACTTTAAAGTTAAGCAGTACAAAAGTCTAGTAAAAATAATAAGCAGACTTTTAGTACTCAAATTTTAGATTTGTATTTCTAAAATTAGCAAGCTTCGAACCTGTAGTGCCGTTACAAATATCCTTTTACTTGGCACTTCTGAATTAAACAAATCTAGGCTCATTTTGGACATCAATTAGCGACACTCGTCTAAGAATCGCAATTATCTCCATCTCTATGCATCAATTAGTTCAGACATGAATAGTTGAAGACTATCATTCACATATAAGTATGTAAAGAAATAGATAAAAACCTCTTACATTGCTAACTTGATATCTAAGTGATTGGCAACTGCTACTTGCTTGAGAACGAATATCACATTGATGAGATGAGAGATCTTGCATTGGCTTATAAGTATGTTGAGCTATTCTCCATATTGCTAATTGATTTTATGATGGAACCTCAACTTTATTCACTTGTTACTTACTCACACAATGTTTCTCAAAAGTTTTTATAGGTATTTCAGCTTTGGTGTAACTGAACCATATGCAAATTGACTAATGATATACCTAATAATTGATAGCATGCATCCTCCAGCACCCGGAGCAAAAACCGTGGTTGCCCATTATGCACAAAAAGCCAAATGTAGCAAAAGTGAGACAAGAATCATAAGTTCAAGACTTTAACTCACAGGAAGCTCTGTGAATAAATTTGTCATACGAAAAACTTCTTTAAATACTGATTTCATCCAATCCAGTGGCTGCTTAAATTAGAAAAAATTTCTTTAACCCAGATTTTTAAGTTAAAATCATAAAAATTTGAACAAAGAAAAGAGAACCCAAAAACCAAAGCCGAAACAAATATGTTGGAGAACTCACCAGGAAAACCAAGCTTTTCAAGTTTTACAATTTCTTCAAATTAGAATGGGAGTCAAGCTTTTTTGGTATAAAATTTCTTTGAATTAGAAAGGAATTTAGCTTGAATTTTTCCAAGAATTCACCAACTCAATGATATACTCATGCAGTTATACAAAACAAAGTCGACCAAACTAAGGTGCACATTCAACATAAAATGATATACTCATGCAGTTATATGTAGTAGGAGGGATAAGCCAAAATTATGTTATCGGGGTGGGCTTGACGGCCAAGTTTCCTGCCTTTTTTCCTGTTAAAACTACAGAACAATTCATGAGCAATAAGGATGTTATCCTGTATTGATCTGCCCGGAGCAAAAGTTTCCTGGTTAGGTGAGATACACAAATGAAGGTGGGATAATTTTGTAACGAACATTACAAAGGCTAATTGGTCAAGAATTATTGACAATCTCCGGATTCTCCACTTTTGGAATTAGGGCAATATTTGTATGATTAATTAATTTGAGACTGGTATTATTGTCAAAGAAGTCTTTCACCATGTTGCACATTGAAGGTCCCACCAACTCCCAACATTCCTGGTATAAACTTGCTTGGATTCCATCAGGCCTTGGGGCTTTAAGAGCACCAATGCTTTTAACATCCCAAATCTCAGCATTTAAAGGAGTATCAGTTAATATGTTATTATGCTTATTTGAAATACAAGAGTTTATTATAGGAGTGATCAAGTTGATGTGATCAGCTGTAGGTTTAAAGCAATTAGTGAATCGCAATTTAAATTCCTTCACAAAGACTTACTCCAAACTCTCACCTCTAAACCATCAAAAACCATTGCCATCTCTGATCTTGTTGATTTCATTGTGCTTTCTTCTTATCGTGGCACTCAATTGGAAGAATCTCGTATTTTTATCTCCATGTTTTAACTAGGCCGCTTTGGCTTTTTGAGCCCAAATTACTTCCTCCTCCTTAAGCACTTGAGTGAGTTTTTCATTAATTTGAGCCTCCAATTGAATTTTATCAAGGAAATTATTCTCAATGTTGGAATTGCAATTAAGAGACATAATTTCCTTTTGAACTCGGTCCAAGTCACTTAATATTTTATCTTTCTTTTCCTTGACAAACCCAAAGACCAGACAATTCCAATTTTTAACAAGATAAGAGAAAGTACCTAAGCATCCCCTAAAATGATCAAGAGGGGATAGTCCCTCACTACATGTCCACGCACCTTTAACAAAGTGTTTAAAGTCAAGATGAAGGTTCCACTTTACTTCAAATTTAAAAGCTTTCCTCTATTGGCTAACTTGAGGGCCTACAGTGTCCAAGAATAAAGGACTATGGTCTGAACCTAAAATAGGATAATTGTGGAGAGAGTAATTTGGGTGCAGTTCAAGCCAAAAGGAATTAGCAACAACCCTGTCTAACCTCTCAAAGATAAGAATGTCATCTCTATGTTTGTTTATCCAGGTAAAAGGAACACCAGAGGCTTGTAAAGAAATAAGGCTAGCATTATTCAAGAAATTCACAAAATTAGTCATATAGGTACTAAGGCATGAATATATCTAGAAGAAGCAGAAATCACATTTAAATTGATAAGACTAGAGTTCCAACAAACACAAATACCCCCAGACCTCCCCTCGGGGTTCAAACCAAAAAACCGATCAAAAAACCTCCTAAAGCAACCAATAAGGGTCTTGTCCACAACAGTCTTAGTTTCAACAAAACAAAAGAAATCTAGCTTAACCAAGCTACTAAGATAACTAAAATAACTAGTGAAATCTGGTCTTCCCATGCCCTTACAATTCCATATAATTCCTTTCATCAGCCTCAGCAACATTCCAATCGTTGGCCTAGCACTCATAGATGCCGCCTCAGCAGCAAGTATGGCAGCAACAAAACTTCCCGAATTCTCCCTAGCTTTAGTCTCACCACTCATCACATTTGATATCACGTCTTGATTTTTTATCAAAGTAAACATAGCATCAAAAAAGTTCACCATGCCTAGTAAAAAATCACTAGTGTAGTAAGACTTAAGAGGAATTAATAACGCATTTAAATCTTCAAAGATAGATGCAACAAACATATCCTAATCAGTTATAAAATTATTATCATTTCTATGAGTAGGTCTAGCATTGCCCTAATGTCCCATTGTGCCTTCACTCACCAGCTGATCACGCTCCTCCGATTTCCTAGCCCTTCTCCAATCCTACACAATGTCTGCCTTTGCCACCCACTTTGGTTTAGGACTAGAGACCACATCTCTATACGACGTGTCATCCCTGGAACTTTCACCAGACTTCTTCTTATCCATTTTTTTCCTCCATTTTTGGAACAACTGTGGTTCAACCTTCTTCATTAGGGCTGATAGGAGCATATTCATGCGACTTAAATGGCTTGTTCTCGTACATTTACGTTATGTTTCTTTAGTTATTTTAGTTCTTTATGCTTCTTTTGTGTGTTTTCAGGTTCTAAGGGCTTAGGGAGCAAGAAAGTGCATTTTGAGGCCATTTGGAGCATTTTTGGGCATGGATTGGATAGCTTATCCATGGAGCCAAAGTTTGGACGAATTTGAAGGCCTTATTTTCACTTTGGACATAAAACAAAGGGCCTAGCCCATTCTCTCTTATTCTATCCCTTATAGCCATGCAAAGAACCATCCATTCCATCAAAAACAATCCATCAATTCACATGCAAAACCACCATTAACATACATGCACCCAAACAAAGCCAACCTAGCTAACCCTACATGCATTATTTATTAGCATCTTTACAAGACATTATCATTGCATAACATTCCACTTCCACCTCTTTCCAACCTAATTCACATGCATATCAACCCTACATACATTAATTAGTCATTCTTTTCATATTACACTCAAATGCATTCACATGCATTTCAAGAAGCAAAACAACATTGTGCCGTGAGCTTCCCTTGCATTTTCAGCTTTCCTCCTTGCATTCACATGCATAACCAACCTAGTGTCACTCCCATTCATTCCCTTTAATTATTTAGCCATTATCATACATTTATTCTCCCATAAACAACCCAACAATGCCGTGAGTTCCCACTCCCATTTCCAGCTTTCCATAACTTTTCCTAGTTGTTTTATTACATACATTCCCCCTTCATTATTCCAAACACATGCACCCATAATCATTCATCCCCTCCTAGCTGCAATATTCCCTCTTTTGTTCCCCCATTTCACCTATAAATAAGCATCCAACACTCCTCAAAATTCATTCACTCTTCCATACACATTTTCAGTTACAAACACTTCCATTTTCTGTGCAGTTTTTCTCCTTCATTGCAGCCACTATCCAACCACTTCCCATCCCTCCAAAACACTTCACATAATCCCCAAAGCTCACCTTAGACCTTGTGCTACAACAACGAGGAAGAAAAGAGTGCCTAAACGTTCATACAATTCAAGTTTGAGTTGTTGGAATGTTTAGGTGTTTCTTTGATTTCAAAGTTTAAATTTAATTCTCTTTGTTTTGTACGTATGAGAATGGAAGAGAAGAGTGCCTAAACGTTCATACAATTCAAGTTTGAGTTGTTGGAATGTTTAGGTGTTTCTTTGATTTCAAAGTTATGAGGAACTAAACCCCCTTTAGCTAGGGGGTGATTCGAAACTATGTTTATATTTGCAATTTGAATTGATTACGTTTGGTTGGAATTTCATAAGTTGTGGATTCAATTCGTTTAACTGTTTGATTGATAACTTATTTATGTATGTTCATTGAGATTGCAAGCTTAATTTTCATGCATAAATATGACGCTAGAATATAAGTGAATTTCACCTAATCGCTATGAACTTACATTCACAAGTAGTGGAGGTTGCTTATAAACAATCGCGTTAAACGAATTCTTGGCATAAGTTTCATGCGTATTCTATAGTAACGAATGCCTCGTCGATGTTTATGATTTCCGTTGAACTTAATGATCTTTGTTGAATGTCTCTATCATGCGTATTCCATAGTTAGGGACTTTGATTAAGAATAATTTGGTTGTAATGCGTATTCCATTCAATCCAACGAATTTAGGGAAATCTGAAAGTTAATCTAAGCGGATCTAATTAACTTGGAGCATTGAGTTTCACAACTTATCGAAAGACCAACTGAGAATCAATTTTGTTTGCAAGTGTAACATGTGTGGAGAAGAACCCCTTGGCTATTCCATCATCCATATTTTCATCACATTCATATTTACATTTTGCCTTTAATTATATTCTGTCTTTTTAATTTAATATCGTCCAAACACAATTCCCCCCCTCTATTTTGTTAAGTTTTAATCATTCGTATGTGTTTTAGTTTTGTATCTTTAAGCTTTTGGAGTCATAAACAATTGCAAATTCGTCTAAATCAAGTTCTAGCTTCTATTTGAGTCAATTTGATTGTTTTAGACAATTTGAGTTTTTCAAAGCCTTTCTGAGTCATAGTAGTCTTGTTAAGAGTATTTTAATTTAGTTTTTATGTTTTTAAGTCAATTTAGAAGGTTTTAGCAAGCCCTCCTAATCCCCGGCAACGGCGCCAAAATTTGATGCGAGATTTACTTGACACTCAAATTAAACCCTCGTTTGACAATTGTAGTAGAATGGATAAGTGAGGGATCGTTCGCTGTTTTAAGGTGTTTTTAAGTTGTTTTAGAGTGTTTTAGTATGTTTTGTTTTATAACTCCGAAAATCACATAAAAATTTGAAGAAAATGTTGGACCAACAAGGAGGGATTGGAGCTTACGTTTAGATGATGCACTGTGGGCATATCGTACGGCATACAAAACACCCATTGGGATGTCACCTTTTCGGCTCGTCTATGGTAAGCCATGTCATTTGCCCGTAGAGTTAGAGCACAAGGCACATTGGGCCGTGAAGATTTTCAACATGGACATAGATGCAGCGGGAGTTCATAGGAAGCTCCAATTGAATGAACTTGAGGAGATTCGGAATGAAGCCTATGAGAATGCCCGGATGTACAAAGCCAAGACCAAAGCATTCCATGATAAAATGATTCGAACCAAGACCTTCACAGTTGGGCAGAAAGTGTTACTTTTTAACTCTCGCCTACGTTTGTTTCCTGGTAAGTTGCGTTCTAAATGGATTGGCCCGTTTGTTGTTACTAATGTTTTCCCTCATGGTGCAGTGCAAATCAAAAGTTCAAGGACGCAGCAAGAATTCAAAGTGAATGGGCATCGATTGAAGCCCTATTACGAGATGTTTGAGGAGCATGTCGTGGAGGAGGTACCCCTCCATGCCGTGGAACCTAGTCAAGCTTAAACGGAGGTACCGTCCGGCTGCAAGACGTAAAAGAAAGCGCTTCGTGGGAGGCAACCCATGCATCCGAATAGAGAAGAACTTGGAAACCCCTTTAAGAGACTTATTTTTATTCCTTTCTTTTTCTTTACTGCCTTTACTTTGCTTTCTTTCTCGAATTTGTTTATTTGCTTGCTCTGTTGTGACTTTCTGCTTAAAACATTGAGGACAAAGTTTGATTTAAGTGTGGGGGGGGGTAAACAATTTGTATTTGCATGAATTTCGTGGGATTTATTCACCTTTCACTTAGAATGTTGTTTCTTGATGTTTTAAGCGTTTTTAGAGTGTTTTAGTGTGTTTTATAGTGTCTTGGTATAAAACTCCGAAAATTTGATAAAAAAAAAAAAAAAAAATTTCTTTTCTTTGTTGCTATTTCGTTTCTGCCTTGTTAGGTTGTTTAGTTGTTATTGTTTGTTTGTTTATTAATTGTGTGAGTCTATGATTGTAACATTGAGAAAATGTTTGATTTATTGATAGGCACTGCTAAACAAAGAAAGATGGTGCTTCACAAAGGGTGTTTGCTTGAGGCCCCACTACGTGGCTTTACTCTTGAAGCGGAAGGCGTAGGAACAGAAGGCGTAGGAGCGGAAGGCGTAGGAACAGAAGGCATCGGAGCGGAAGGCGTAGGAACAGAAGGCATCGGAGCGGAAGGCATAGGAGCAGAAGGCATCGAAGATAGAGCATTCCAGGCCTCAATACTTGGCCAAGCGCTGGATGAGCCAGGAAAAAGGTGCCTCTGGAGGAAAGACGAAAACCTTTGACGGTCACTGTGAATCCGACCTTCAGACTCTTGCAGCTCATCAAGCTTCCTCTTCATGCCCGTCGAATAGTTGTTTGCAAGCACGTGCAAACTTCTATTCTCATACTTCAGCTGCTGGATCTCCTGCTTGAGACTTTCCACCTCTGCCATCAATGATTCCACCTGACGGGAGCGGGCAAGCAGGCGTTGGCCCATGTTGGACACAGAACTCGCACACTGAACACTAAGTGCGAGGGACTCTTGAACGGCCAACTCATCGGACCGTCCTGACAGCAGCCTACTATCTTTCGGAGTGAGGAGGTTCCTAGCTACTATTGTAGCTGTTGTGGCGTCCTGCATCACGGAGTCTTCACCTGTGAGAGGACCGTTAGAAGAAAAGAAAGAAGGGCGCCATACGTTACCTTGACGCGGCGCGCCCGCATCACTGCTAAGGCTCAATTCCAAGCTAAGGTTCGATGAGTTTGCCATTTTTCAAAAGTGTTCAAGGGGTGGATGGAGTTAATTCTCAAAAGGCCGGAGTCGATTTTTCAAGAATGGGATTTCTTCAGAGTGTATTTGTTGGGGTGATCGATAGCTCCATAAAAAGCCATGGCGACGCGTCCACCGATTCAGAGATCCGGATTTTCCTCCGCAAATTTCGACGACGCATTCGCGGCTTTTCAGAAAACGCGTTCAGCTTTGTCAAAAGATATCTAACAAAGCTGATAACACGTGGAGGCCATCATCTCAATTACACGTCTTTAGCCGACAAGCGCAAAGTTCGGCGACGCTTTCTCTGCTTTTCAGAAGACGCGTGCAGCTTTGTCAAAAGGAGCCGCATCTGCACTACCACGTGTCGTTCAGAAAGCGAAGGGGCGTCGTTCAGAAATCGAAGGGGCGCCTGCTCAGAAATCGAAGAGGCGTGTTCAGAGATCGAAGAGGCGCCACTATTTCAAAAAGCCAGATTTGCGGGATCAAAACGTTTGTCGACAAAGGTAAAAAATACCACCACTTGATATTATCTCTATATATGTCGACCTTCGTCTTTTATGGCAGGGCAAACCTGAAGAAAAATGCCCAACTCTCCCTCACCTCTGAGGGCGTACTCCCAGCAAAGCCTTTCGAAAGACTCAATTCTTTCTTCTTCCCCAAAGATGATACCAGATGCCTGGAGTACATATGACCCAGGAGGAAACAGCACAACAAATACATGTGCTGATTCATTCACCGCTTCTTCAAAAGCAAAGGTATCTCATATCATCAAGGTCAAAAGCAAAAGTATCTCATATCATGCTCTTTCCCTGTCTTTTTCTTTGTCCTTGTTCTTACTCGCATGGCAAAGTAAAACAAGCAATCAGCCGGCACTTGGAGTCAGTCTTCCGTTCTGGAGCCAACTGCCTGGAATCTATTCCTGATTGCTTACCTAGCGTTGCTCTCGAGTAGTCATCTTCAACGGTTGATACACTTCCGGAGAAGGGACCACTTCTGCAAAGGGGAGCGAGTAAGGCAAGTGCAAATGATACATTGAAGCATGTGGAGACAAACATAGGCTGAGTTATCCTCCAACCCTTTTCAATACGAATTGGAAAGATTGAACAAAGAAACAGATAAAAGGGATAAGCTCAGACCTTCGGGGGAGACCAAAAGAACCATCCTGCTGCCCAGTTCAAGAAGTAGCACAAAGGAAAATCAACGATGGGCAGAAACCAGTTCAAGAGTAAGCCTGTGGAATCACAAAGATCAAAAGCCTCAATGCAATTACCAAGGAGAAGATGGAATTTACACTCTATAACCAGATTTGCGTCTCTAAACTCTTCTCTTTGTTAATTACATTCTGCCATGTTTAGTATGTTTAGTTGTTGTTTGTGTGTGTACTTATGTTTTGTGTGAATCTATGCTTAAAACATTGAGGACAATGTTTGATTTAAGTGTGGGGGGGTAACTAATGTTGTTAATGCAAATTCGTGGGATTTTATCACCCATAACTTCAAATGTTGTTCCTTGCTGTTTTAAGGTGTTTTTAAGTTGTTTTAGAGTGTTTTAGTATGTTTTGTTTTATAACTCCGAAAATCACATAAAAATTTGAAGAAAATGTTTTGAAAAGCCTAAAAAGAGTGTTTTGAGTCGTTTTTGTGTGTTTGTGTCTTAGGGTACCTTCCAACGTTATGACGAGGATTTGGTTTGTAATTGCATGACTGTTAAAAAGAATTATAAACATAGAGAAAAGTTTGATTTACTCTTGGTTTATGCTTAGTTATGGTTATAATGTATGACTTCACATGCAATCATAAAAGAAATATTCGTTTTTGTAACATGCCTGAAGGAAGGAACTCAAACAAATGCTACAACCCTGAGAGACTTGAGCCTATAACGTTCTTTGGAGAGTATTTTCTGTGATTCTTTGTTTTCTAAAGTTGTTGCATGATCTCATTATTCCTTGCTTGGTTACTACTTAGAATGCAATTGTATCATGATACAACTAAATGCTAGAACTTATATCCGTTTCATTCAAAGCATGACATTGAATTGCATAACATATATCAAGATGAAGTTGTGTAGTTGCCACCATAACCAAATAGCCTTACTTCCCATATTTCGTATTTATTGTAAGTTTTAACCCCGTTGAGCCTCGTTTAGCCTTTATTCTTTGTTAACCCACATCAACCCTTACCTAGCCTAGAGTAGGACTTTCCTATACCTTTGTTCTTAAAGGATAGTGAGCATGACTTAATTGAATTCCTTTTTATTAATATGTTGCAGAAAATAAGTGTGGGGGAAGGGATTTTTGTGTGTATGTATGTGCCTAAGTCTTAAAGGAGGCACGGAAAAAAAAAAAAAAAAAAAAAAAAAAAAAAAAAAAAAGAAAAGAAAGAAAAAGAGTGAAAATAAGTGAGAATGAACTCACAAGTGTGATTGTTGATGAAAGGGCCCAAAAAGTTTGAATATGGCCCTAAGTTTTGTGACTTCCCCTTGGGTGTTCAAAGTTAACTTCTGCGTTCTAAAGGGAATTCTAAGTGCCTAATTCAATACTTTGCTCACTATTGCTTTAAGAACGTTTGTGTACTCTACCTTTCTTTGTTAAACCATTACCCTTAGCCCCGTTACATCCCTCAACTTCTATCTTGAGTGTTATGTGTTTCAATTTGCGGAGTTTGAAATTGATATGAGCTTATGGAATCACTGGTTCTCATTCTAAGTAGTAGCATTCCATTCATGAGATCATACCTAAACATGCTTATAACTCCAGAAATTGCTCTCTTTATGATACATATATGTGAGTGTTCGTTTTCATGTTTACATCAATCTTCTCACATATGACTAGATTAGGGTGTGTAGTTAGAAATTCTGAGTGAAAATCGAGTGCATATCTTGTAAGGAATTGAGCAAATTCTCTAAGGCATGTTACTACATTCAAAACATGGTTTTAAATGCTTAATTGTGAACTAGTATATGGTGACTATGATTAAGAATGTACTTAAGTGTGAAGATGACTAAAAATCTGTGAGAATGATGATTTTTAACATGTCATGTGCATTGGAAATCCCTAAGACGGTTGTTGGAAGGTTTAGGTTGTGTTTTACGTGTTTAGTGTCGTTTTGTTTATTTGTTTTTATTCTGTTTTGCTCGAGGACTAGCAAAAGCTAAGTGTGGGGGTATTTGATAGGAGCATATTCATGCGACTTAAATGGCTTGTTCTCGTACATTTACGTTATGTTTCTTTAGTTATTTTAGTTCTTTATGCTTCTTTTGTGTGTTTTCAGGTTCTAAGGGCTTAGGGAGCAAGAAAGTGCATTTTGAGGCCATTTGGAGCATTTTTGGGCATGGATTGGATAGCTTATCCATGGAGCCAAAGTTTGGACGAATTTGAAGGCCTTATTTTCACTTTGGACATAAAACAAAGGGCCTAGCCCATTCTCTCTTATTCTATCCCTTATAGCCATGCAAAGAACCATCCATTCCATCAAAAACAATCCATCAATTCACATGCAAAACCACCATTAACATACATGCACCCAAACAAAGCCAACCTAGCTAACCCTACATGCATTATTTATTAGCATCTTTACAAGACATTATCATTGCATAACATTCCACTTCCACCTCTTTCCAACCTAATTCACATGCATATCAACCCTACATACATTAATTAGTCATTCTTTTCATATTACACTCAAATGCATTCACATGCATTTCAAGAAGCAAAACAACATTGTGCCGTGAGCTTCCCTTGCATTTTCAGCTTTCCTCCTTGCATTCACATGCATAACCAACCTAGTGTCACTCCCATTCATTCCCTTTAATTATTTAGCCATTATCATACATTTATTCTCCCATAAACAACCCAACAATGCCGTGAGTTCCCACTCCCATTTCCAGCTTTCCATAACTTTTCCTAGTTGTTTTATTACATACATTCCCCCTTCATTATTCCAAACACATGCACCCATAATCATTCATCCCCTCCTAGCTGCAATATTCCCTCTTTTGTTCCCCCATTTCACCTATAAATAAGCATCCAACACTCCTCAAAATTCATTCACTCTTCCATACACATTTTCAGTTACAAACACTTCCATTTTCTGTGCAGTTTTTCTCCTTCATTGCAGCCACTATCCAACCACTTCCCATCCCTCCAAAACACTTCACATAATCCCCAAAGCTCACCTTAGACCTTGTGCTACAACAACGAGGAAGAAAAGAGTGCCTAAACGTTCATACAATTCAAGTTTGAGTTGTTGGAATGTTTAGGTGTTTCTTTGATTTCAAAGTTTAAATTTAATTCTCTTTGTTTTGTACGTATGAGAATGGAAGAGAAGAGTGCCTAAACGTTCATACAATTCAAGTTTGAGTTGTTGGAATGTTTAGGTGTTTCTTTGATTTCAAAGTTATGAGGAACTAAACCCCCTTTAGCTAGGGGGTGATTCGAAACTATGTTTATATTTGCAATTTGAATTGATTACGTTTGGTTGGAATTTCATAAGTTGTGGATTCAATTCGTTTAACTGTTTGATTGATAACTTATTTATGTATGTTCATTGAGATTGCAAGCTTAATTTTCATGCATAAATATGACGCTAGAATATAAGTGAATTTCACCTAATCGCTATGAACTTACATTCACAAGTAGTGGAGGTTGCTTATAAACAATCGCGTTAAACGAATTCTTGGCATAAGTTTCATGCGTATTCTATAGTAACGAATGCCTCGTCGATGTTTATGATTTCCGTTGAACTTAATGATCTTTGTTGAATGTCTCTATCATGCGTATTCCATAGTTAGGGACTTTGATTAAGAATAATTTGGTTGTAATGCGTATTCCATTCAATCCAACGAATTTAGGGAAATCTGAAAGTTAATCTAAGCGGATCTAATTAACTTGGAGCATTGAGTTTCACAACTTATCGAAAGACCAACTGAGAATCAATTTTGTTTGCAAGTGTAACATGTGTGGAGAAGAACCCCTTGACTATTCCATCATCCATATTTTCATCACATTCATATTTACATTTTGCCTTTAATTATATTCTGTCTTTTTAATTTAATATCGTCCAAACACAATTCCCCCCCTCTATTTTGTTAAGTTTTAATCATTCGTATGTGTTTTAGTTTTGTATCTTTAAGCTTTTGGAGTCATAAACAATTGCAAATTCGTCTAAATCAAGTTCTAGCTTCTATTTGAGTCAATTTGATTGTTTTAGACAATTTGAGTTTTTCAAAGCCTTTCTGAGTCATAGTAGTCTTGTTAAGAGTATTTTAATTTAGTTTTTATGTTTTTAAGTCAATTTAGAAGGTTTTAGCAAGCCCTCCTAATCCCCGGTCTAGAACGATCCCTCACTTATCCATTCTACTACAATTGTCAAACGAGGGTTTAATTTGAGTGTCAAGTAAATCTCGCATCAAGGGCCCACGTCCTCCATGCACTGTCCAAACTCCTCTATCTCTGTGTAGTCCTCTTCCACATTTGTAGCACTTGGAAAGTAGAGCATAACATCCTCCTGCAAACTAGCCTTTATATCTTCATTCACCACCACGTCTTCCTGGTAAACAAACGGTTCATCCTCAAATACATTGTCAATCATAAAGCACTCGTCATTAGCTTCAATTTCAGGGTACACATGTCCCTCAAGCCTCCTTCTTCTGCTGCAAAAACACACTTCAAATTTTTTTTTTTGTAGCTGATAAGGATTGGATAGTCATCCTTATGGTTAACAATGAGCACACTTTTTAGAGGAAAATGTAAGTCAACTTCTAGAAGAACATTGACAAAAAGACTGTTTAAGCCTAATGTTACCTCATACACTTTGATCACTCAACCGATAAGCTGGGTAATATCCTTTATAATCTTCTCTTCTTTGTATTGCACAGGGACACGAGGTAAGCGAGCCCAGACAACCAGCTTGGTGATAACATCAGTGTCCTTGAAATTTGTTGTCCACCTTTCAAGATGAAAAATTTGACCTTGCACGTACCACGATCGATTCTTCAGGACGAATTTCAGATAAAAGGTGCTCTTGACCTCATTCTTCCATAAAAGCCTTTTTCCTATGACTTTTAGGCATTGTTCTAAAAATTGTCGCAGAGGCGCTAGGCGGCTGGTCACTGCCTTGATTAACCCCTAGGCGTTTGAAAATTAAGAAATGACGCCTAGACCTAATAAGGACTTCACCTACAGTGCCTAGCACGCCTAGACCCGTCTAGGCACCCACCTAGGTCACGACTCTCACTTATATAGAAAATTGACAATCATTTTGCAATTTATATTTTCATATGTAAGAGACTTGTTGAATACTCAAATGAGCACTCATTATATGTTTGCTCCTCATTTCTGAGTATATTTTAATACTTTATAATTTGTATGCCATTTTAATCTACAATTTATGTATCTTAATACAATATGAATCCTTTTTAAGTATAAATAGACACTTATTTATATGAAAATATTATAAATTTTCCTTAAATCCGCCTAGACCCCCACCTAGGTCCTGCCTAGCCACCTAGGCGCTAGGCCACATCCCATCGCCCAACTAGCGGCTAGCATCTTTTAGAACCTTGCTTTTAGGTCAGTGGAAAGGTGGCATTCACTAAGATCTTCAATTAAACTATATGCTTGGAAGAGCAGGTGCATTTGGGGGGAAAATCATAAAACAATTAGCATTAGCCTATAGAAAGAAAATAATATAGAAGGCATCATTTTGTTTGTTAAATGCAAAATGACAAGAAGTATCACAAAACCAAAACCCTAGTTGCCTAAGTTTTATTTTTGAGTGCATACAAGCATGTGTCCGTCTTTTAATTGTTAAATACATGCATATATGTTGCTCTATGAACTTAGCATACACAAAAATGTTCCTTCATATATCTATTATACTGTGTAGTACATGACTATATCAATGCAAGCCCATGATCAGAACCATGGCAATTGTCAATTGAATCCTTTAAGTGTTTAAGAAAAACTAAAGGATGGATTCCTCAAGAATGAGGAAAGTCAAAGTTTTAATGGAAGCATAAAATTAATTTGGTTTTGAATCTAACATCATATCCAACATTGGATGGCTCTTTGTCATGAATAAAGATATAGTTGACTGGAAACACTAAAAATATTGACTCTAATGCGTTCCATAATCAATCCAATATATATATGTTGTCGTTAAGAGGCTTACAACAAAATTTTTTGGATGGGAAAGTTCATTTATGAACTCTCTATTTGGTTCCAGCCAAAAAAGTGTCGCTAATGCACTCTTAATGCGACATTAATGAGGCAATAGCTTAAGCCAGGGAATCAAGTCTCATCAAGGTCCAAACACAATTGAGAGACTAAACCACATGATTAAAGAATCATGATAATGGTGACATCATTAATCTCAAGGTTGCTTCTATGGATAACATATAGATATCCACTGACTAGCTTATCACTCAGCTATCTTTGGAATGACATATGAAAAAGTATCATCAGTTAACACACGGCTAATTAGCTTTAGTGCAAGTCGGAGATTTTTGGAAATGTGCCTTAAGCCGATCATAAGATAATACTTTACGGACATTTACATATTAAACTAATTTAGTTTAATCTAAGAGCATATATATATATATATATATATATATATATATATATATATATATTTTTAAAAGTTGTCTCATTAAATGTTTTAAACCTAAACAATAAGTCAAGGGAATATGTAATTAAGAGAATGTAATCTAGAGAAGTTAGATTCATGAGACATTTCTCTTTCATATACATATCCTAAATGTTCTTAATCATAGAATTGTCAACTGGGCATTGACAATTTGGAAAGATCAGTACATACTATCTCTTTTCTGGTCTCAAGTCATTGGTGTGGAGCAAAAAACAATCTGGAAAATACTGGAACTGACATGTGGACTTTTTCTAGAAAGAGAAAAGAATGCCCTTATTAAATTGGTGAAGCCCACTTTAATCCACGTGCAATTCATCATCCTTGGAAGCTAGGGTAGCTGACTACAATCTCTTCACAGCTCCCCTACCTATGGCAAGGAGAAATGTCGAAAGGTATCAAAGATATTATTAATTACTAAATCTTATCTTTATACTTTCCTACAGATGACACATCATGACCAATCAAATAGTGACACATATAAGGGAAAACCCTACATGTGACCGACCCTAGCTCTATGAATAACCATCTCAACCAAATTCTGGTAAGTTGCTATGCATTTAAGCCCTAAACTCTCTCTATTTTCAAATAAATTGACTTAGGAATCGGAGTTCCATTGGCCAAATCCCCTATCTCGTGAGTGCATGTGGCTTTGGGTGTTGATCAAAGGGGTTCATTTGTTTTGTAGGTATGATTTCATCAAGACTGAAGATGTCATAAATTTGCTACCACAATTGGTGTCAAATGCACCAAGGCAACTATGTAGGTTCTCAATAGAGAGTGAGTCTACTGAATGCGATCGACCATGAGTTCTCATATTCATGTCATATGAGAACTCACTAATTGGGATAATGCAAAGTAGTCTTTTGACTTGAGGCATCATAGTTGACTTATGGTTATGCCTTTATTCTTTGACTATGTTAAAGGCACTATGATGTGAGAGGTGTCACCAACATCTTTGGGGTTAAGCTACCTAATTATGGAGGCATGTGAGTGTACAACAAGGGATCTCCAACTGTCAAACCGTTAAAAGATAATACTCTATAATATGGTTAAGAATCTTTGGGCGAAGTACATGAATAAGATTTTGGAAGTATGTTCCAAATCACGATCTACAAGATAAGTGTTGCATGATGGTATCCAATATATTGGTGCAACTGAATAGTGAGCTTGATTATTTGTAAATTGGCAAAGACACGCAAGGGCCAGTAACCGTTAACAAGGCACTTTTTATTGGGAGACTCTTGTTTGCATTGCAGAGCCATTCCAAACACATTTCCATCATTCTTGGCCCTCCAAAGTCATGGGTAAATGTAACAGGTTCTGTAGTTTCAATAAGTTTCTGGCCAAGTCAAGATAATCCAGAGCTTCCACGGATTCTCTAGTGCTTGATAGCCCATCGGGTTCTAAAAGACATAGTTCATATGCCACTTTTGCATTATTTGGAGCCAGCCAAAGTGCAAGCCCTAAAGTTGAAGAACTTAATGCAACTATGCGAGATCTCCTCATTTGAGTGCATGGTTTGTGGATGTCGTTAGGCAACACTCTCTTCAAAATATCGTCAGTGACCTCAAAGGATGCATATGTCATGCACACTACATGCTCAACAGATACATATGTCATGCACATTGTATACTCTACATATGCACATGATATGCACACTGCATACTAATAACATGCACATGGTTTGTGGATGTTGTGGTTGTCCGATGAGCTTTTAGTTATAAATGAGTTATTGCCCCTCCCATATAAATAGGTTATTGCCCCTCCCATATTGGTTTGCCTTTGTTAATTATAATGGAATTCCATTATCATTTCCGATGTTGGTTTGCCGAAAAATATTCTTCAAATAATTGCTTTCATAACTTTCTGTAACTTTTCAAGCCACTATGATTGTGACCCCCACCCAGTAAATGCGCAATGTTTAGTAAGTCGTAGTTAATAATCATTCGGAAAGAATATATAATTGCTCATACACATTTCACGCTCAAAGGATGCATAGGTCATGCACACTACATGCTCAACACATGCATATGTTGTGGTTGTCCGATGAGTTTTCAGTTATAAATAGGTTATTTGTGACATCCCGTCCCGGAAATATTAAAGCGTACGTGTGAAATTACAATTATACCCCTAGTTTGTTTTGTTGTGTTTTTGGTTGCTTGGTGTGGTGTTGGCAGGTGCCGGGCCACACACACACACACTGTCTCACTCTCCCTCTCCCTCTGTCATTTTCCCTGTCTCTCTCGCTCCCCCGAGTCCTCTATTCTTCTTCTTCTTCCTTCAACGTACGGACACACACAGAACTACACCAAATCATCACGGATCGAGGAAACTAAGGACACCTTCGAACTCGTGAAGCTCGTGCGAGTGCAACCATACCATTTTCAGGTGAGAAATCCTACGTTTTCACGTCGATTCGACAATGGCCGATTTGAGTACTATTCATGCAAACTTAATCTAGCATGTTTTTGGAATTTTGAAGCTCGTAGATGTCTTAGTGAGGTCCCAAGGAGCCTCGGAGTGCTTCGTTGGACGAATTTGGACGTCGGGATCGTCCTGTTCGAGTTTGGCCGGTTTTTGAGCTTGGTGACAGGTATGATCTCGTGATTCTTAGGCTTTAAAAGTGGTCTAACGTTGTTCTACTAGTCCTAAGCTTTAATTTGGTTCAAGAATCGTGGAAAATGGTTGAGAAACGAACGAGAAATCACGATTTGAAGTTTTTCCAGTTTTCCGGCGCCGGCGACGTCGCCGGAGGCTCGCCAGAGAAGGTGACGGAATATTCCGTCAAATTTGACGGAATATTCCTGACGCTGTTGACGGAATCCGTTAGAAATAACGGAATATTCCTCACGGCGTCAGTTGACGCCGTCCGTGTGCGCCGCACGTGCCTGCGCGTGGCCAGCGCGTGGGGGCACGTGCGGCGGAGGAAAATTTTTCTAAAAATATGGTTGTGATCCTGAGGTTGTCTAGAGCACATTGGTATATTCATTTGTCCATTTTGAGCAATGTATGAGAAGTTATTACGAGAAGTTGGTTATGTGCTTTAAAGTTAACGTTTTTATAGTTATTTCGCGTATAGGTGACACGTACCCCGAGGACGAGCGTGCGCACTCGAGGCAAGGGGGCTACGACCCTTCCACTTACCAGTGAGTGGGCTTTTGTTTTCCGTATATACCTATATACATTTATTTTCCCAGAAATTGTTTAAAAAGGGTTAAGTGTTTTATGCCATGCACCATATTATTCTAGTTTATGCATCATTGCATGCATTAGTAGTGGCATACTTATACATATGCATATTGGGTGCTATGGACGCACAGGTAAGTGCCAGGTAAGTGTTATTCATGTTTACATTCAGCAGTAGTTTGAGATGCTTAGAGAGCTCATAACCTGCACCCCCGGTGTTAGTGCTCCCGCCCAGAGTAGGGCACAGTCCTTCACGTGATGTTCACCTCCCGCACCACACGCTCAGCTTGGATCCAAGTTAGGTGCACAGTCCTGTCGTACAGACCACTTTAGGTGGTTCCGACTCGTAGGTGACCCGCGATTATTCGCACAGCCTTCACGTGATCGTAGCACTAGAGCGTATATATATATATTACACCCAGGCCTGTCATATAGACCACTTTAGGTGGTTCCGACTCGTGGGCAGGTTCAGTTATTGAGTTTGAGATTTGAGCTCTATATGCAGCCGTACAGGTCATGTTAGGTGACTCCGGCTGCCAGATGTTATGCTATTGATGTGATTTATACCTGAGCACTTGCATATCATTATGAGGCTTTGACATGGCACATTGTTGAGCATGATTGATATACCCTTGAGCATGTTTGGCATATTTATACATACGTATACATGATTATTTTCTGGGAAGTATACAGGTTTTACGGCGAGGGGTTAGAATGTATTTTGCTAAATGGTTTTCAAAGAGCTTTGTTTTTGCCCACTCACGCTTTTGTTTTGTGCCCCTCCAGGTTCTAGTTGATTAGCAGTTTCGGTGGTTTCCCCAGAGGGCTTTTCCGGCTTTTCTGACAGACACTCACCATTGTAGGGTCACCTTCGGGTGTACTTATGTCGCAACTTTTCTTTTGGACTGCTGTAGACCTGCTCTGAATTGTGTTTCACTTACCCTAGCACTTGTTCTAGTACTTTGTATGCTAGTTTTTAATTATTCGTACTTTTTATATTACTACTTTACTAGCTTCCGCACGTGCACATGGCTACGTCACCTTCGTGTGACGGCCAGCACGCCCTGATCTCGGTCGGGGTGTGTCATTATTGCCTGCCCTTCCCATGTTGGTTTGCCTTTATTATTATAATGGAATTCTGCTATCATTTTCGATGTTGGTTTGCCGAAAAAATGTTCTCTGGATAATTGCTTTAATTACTTTCTGTAACTTTTCAAACCACTGTGATTGCAATCCCAACCTGATAAATGCGTAATGTTTAGTGAGTCGTATTTAATAATCATTCGAAAAGAATATATAACTGCTTATGCACATTTCATGCTCAAAAGATGCACATGTCATGCACAAAAGGTGCACATGTCATGCACAAAGAATGCACATGATATGCACAATGCATATTGAAAACATGCACATGGCAAGACAAAAACCGATTCACTAAGTACTAAAATTATGATAACATTTAGGTGAATGAACTGTAAAGTGTAAGAAACTTAAAACAAACTGAATTCCAAAATTTAATAAAAAGTGACATTAGATGGTAAAAATAAAAAGAGTAATTAATACTAAAAAATTTACTCGAGGAATTGGCAAAAATATGGCAAAATCAAACGAGTTGGTAGAACTTAATATCGTCAAACATGACTAGATTAGTAAAATAGTATAGATTCAACAGCAAAATAAACCAAAACAACTTCAAGATTTACTTGTCCTCTTGGCAATTTTGTTGGTAACAACATCAAATTGGGCTATACGCTCATTGATCACCTCCCTCTTCCTGGTGGAAATGTTGTGTGCAATCTCAGCACAGTAAGTCCTGCAGTTATATTAGAGAAACAAAGGGTTAGCAAATTCTACTAAGCTAAAAAGTCTCTCTAAACTTCCAATTTAACCTTAACTTGCCTAGTTCATCAAACAATTTGCATTTCTAAACAACCAATTATAGCATCAGCCAATCACTAAAACCAATATTCAATGATCATCTTATTCATTTCATAGACTACAACAACTCTAGTTCACTGCATTACTGATTAAACACACAATTAAAGCAATAATAATTCCCCAGAACGATCCATATACAATACATTGAAATCAAATATACTTTCTTAATTGAAGCTATTCATTCTCAATTATCTGCAAAAAACCCACAACCAACACACATTCAACAAATCACCAAGAAATTTGGAGAGAGAGCGAGACCTTTTCAGTGTAAGTAATGACAGAATTCTCGCGATTATTTTTCTCTTAAAAAATGTGACTATTTTTGCGCTTCTGATTTCATAACTGCCCTTTCCTCCCTTCCTTCTTTGGTTCACATCTATGGAACAAAGTTCAACCACTCCTTTGATAAAATAATGGATCTAAAAAATTTGCAAAATTTAGAAACTGAATTCTAAGGTGTTTTTCTTTGGGTAGACACTTGATGTGGTTAAGGGCTGGTTTGGTATTGCTGTGCTTTGAAAAAAAGCTGCTGTGAGAATAAGCGGCTGTGCTGTGAGAATAAGCGGCTGTGAAATAAAGCAGCAAAGTGTTTGGTAAATTTTTTTGTAAAAGTGCTTTTGGAAAAAAAAAAAAGCAGTATCATAGTGTTTGGTAAACTTTTTTGTAAAATAGCTGTGACTGTTTGAAATGACCAAAAAGGGTATATTACTAGATGTGCTATTAATTTAATTTTCTTAACAAATAAAAGTGAATTACTAAATATATTTTATTTTTAGAAGAAAAATATTTATAAACTTTATCTTAAATATTAATTAGTATGACAAACTACTTTAATAGAAATATTTTAGAGTGAATAGCTAGGATTCATTAGTACAATATTGTTAATGTACTTGAAAGTAGTCTAATTAGATGCATTCATCAAACTTGTTGCTATTCTATTTCTTAATGCCTCTATCTCATGTGATCCTTCAACTTGATAATTTTGATATTCATCATCATCATCATCACTACTATCGCTTTCTTCGCAAAAGTCCCTAGGGTCATCAAAATGACGATCACGTTCAGAATACCTCCGTATGTAGTTATGAAGAGCCATTGTAGCAATGACAATCTTCACTTGCTTATTGAACGGGTAATTAGGCATATCCCTTAAAATTGCCCATCTTTTCTTCCATACCCCAAAAGTTCGTTCAATGATGCTCCTAAGAGAAGAATGCCTGTGGTTGAATACCTCTTTGTGACCCGTTGGTTCGGCACCCCTACGAAAGTCCGGGAGGTGATATCTTTCACCTTTATATGGTCCCAAATAACCTCTCATTTGTGGGTACCCCGCATCTACCAAGTAATATTTTCCTGACAATTGAAAATTTGTTTTGTATTGTAATAATTATACAAAGCAAGTATGTAAAATGTTATAATAAGAGTATGAAGATTACCATTTGGAGGCTCAGAAAAGTTTAAATTTGGATTCCGTAGCACGGATAGAAAAACCCTTGTATCATGTGCAGTGCCTTCCCATCCGGCACAAGCAAATGTGAATTGCATGTCAAAATTACATGCAGCCATAACATTTTGAGTCGGTATTCCTTTCCTACCAATGTATGGAACTTGATCCGGAGGTGGTATTGAAGCCTCAACATGCACTCCATCTATGACACCAATACAATCCTAAAAATAATAATATAAAAGAAAATCGTCAACCTACACTTATAGTTTGCAAATAAGTTAGAATACGAGTCAAATTTTACCTTAAAATAAGGCATGTATCTTGTATCTCTCCTTATTTCTGGGGGAATGCCACGAAACTTCGAATCCATTGGTTTGATAATATCTATTGCCATCTTACATACGATATCCAACGTAGCACCAAAATATCTACTAACAGTCTCACCAGAATGTTGAAATCTCTCTTGAGCTAATCTATTTTTCACACTATGTCCCAACATATGCAAGAACATTCCTAATATTTCAGTTGCATTCATTTTCCTTGAACCTTTCGATCCATAATTAGTTTGCAAGTCATTGGATAATCTATAAAAGACATCTTTGTTCATCCTAAACATTCTATAGCATCGCACATCATTTCCTTGCAGTACTTCCATCAACCAAATATTACCTGTATGGGAAGAATTCATACATGGAGTTTTGTGGATATATTTTAAATAATATGTTTCAACAGCTCTCGCTACAGCGCATATAATTAGGCCATCCTCCAACTCCTCAACATCATCATCAGAGGTGTTCATATTGAATATACCTGTAACCTAACACATAATTCAACATTCCAAAAGTCATAATCCAACAATCACTAAGAAGTCATAATCCGACATTCAAGAACAAGTCAATCCAACGTTTAACAAGAAATCATAATCCAACATTCAATAAACACAAAATACAAGCAACATTCAACACATAGTCTTAATGCAAAGTACAAACTACACAAAGTTCTAATTCATAGTTATAGCTTCTTGTTGTTCTTTGTTGAACATATATTTCAACCAAGTCAGCTGGACTTCAGGATCTTGTATCGTAGTAAACACCTCTCGCTTCTCTGCAGAACAATGAGTTTGCAGAACTCCTAGTTTCATAAGCTTCAACAAGACGGTCAATTTGACCACAAAGTTTTGCAGCACCTCCAATTTTTTTCCCTTTCTTATCAACCTTCTTCTTTTGCAATTCTCCTTGGTTAGCCGCTCTTTTTTTTCCCTTCCTACTTGCTTGCCTTAGATCCTGCATAGTCTCAGTTTCTTCCTCATCATATGAATCAATTTGTCCTACAGATTCCTCTCTTGACTCTGGTGGTAGTACTCCAGATGAAGGTGCCCAGGCATGTTCACCGGTAGCAATTGTACTCAAGAACATCCTATCTAACTTGTCCTCCATCTCAGGACTAATGCCTTTTTTTCGCAATTTTCCATATTCTTTGTTTATGTACAAGTAAGAAAGAATATGGTTAATACATATTGCATGATATCATAATACATATTAAAATATAAATACACTAACCTGAATTTTATTGTTCCACCACTCCTCAGAGGCATCAACGGTACCCTTGCTTGAATTCCACCCTAGGCCAGTTTCTTTACCAACTAATTCTTTCCACAACTTCCACTCATTTTTAAGTGCATCCCACTTATTTTTCAGTTGCTTTTTTTCATAATCATGCCCTGTCTCTGCCTTGAAGTTAGCTCTAATATTTGCATATCCTTCTTTGTCAAAGTGAGTGCCCGGACGATGTCCGGCCTCAACCTCCTTGATGCAAACATCACAAAATATTGATATATTGTGCGCATTCCATGTAGCTACAGGATTTGACGAAGATGCCCCCTTCTTTGCCATCGATACCAACTACTGATTTGTATATATACATATATATATATATATATATATATATATATATATATATATATATATATATATTAAAACACGAACAAATGATATTGTAATATAAATGATCCACATACAACTACAAATACATTACATCACAGATTGGGTTCACAGTTTGTATATATACATACATATAAATACACACACACACACACACACACACACATATATATATATATATATATATCTATCAAGAAATAACAAATAAATGATTACATCACAGTTTGGGTTGTTGATATAATATCAAACCAAAAGGAGGTTTAGGCTTTGAATGAGTGGAGAGTTATTTTTAGCTTACTGCTCAATGTCAATCGTGGCTTTTACACTTTAAAAGATATCTATTCACAGAGATGGGGAGCTAGACAAATGCTGTGATTGATGACTAAATTTTTCTGGAGTCACCATGAACTTTAATTGCCTTCTAACTTTTGATCCTCATTCAAATAGTTATTAGGCCTTTATGGGCCACTGGATTTCATTTTGATTAATGTTTGTCAAATGTTATAAGAATTACAACGTTCTATATGTAAAGGACGACATGCTCCCTAAAATTTATGTTTATTTCTATCTCAAATGCTCCTTTGAGTAGTTAGACAAGTTAATAATCATTCATAGATAACGTTCTATATGTCCTTGCAAGTATTTTCTTACTTTTGCATTTGGGTGGAGAGAGAGAGAGAGAGAGAGAGAGAGAGCTAGTTTGAAGTTCTTTTAGGCCTGCTAGCCAATTAAACATGATCACTTTTGTTTCACATACAGTATAGAAGTTAACAGTTGTAGTGCCGAGTCCAAGGCAAAGATTAGTCGTGTTTGGGGACAGCGTTTGAAGTGGAAACAGTTAAGGGAGAAGATTTTTCTTTCATCGTCGACAATATCACAGTTTGGGTTCACAGTTTGTAATACAAGAGATTACAAAAGATTACATATACATACATATACATACATATACATACAAAAGATTACATCACAGACTTCGGTGCAGTTTGTAATATATATACAGTTTGATACATATACATACATATACATACATATACATACAAAAGACACTTCCTCTTCACACCATAAAAGTCCAAAAACCTCAAGGGAAAATAATCCTCCATATTAAACCTATAAATCAAGTCGTACCCTTCTTGAACTAGCAACATTAGCGTTCGATTGGTGCTAACCTCCTTCTCTGAACCTAAATAATTAGTGCCAAATACACTCTGGATTATGTTATCTAAAGAACCCTTCTGCAATATTGCTTTCAATCCCACAACCCTATTTTCCTTCATCTCATCCCAAATTATCACAGTTTGGGTTCACAGTTTGTAATACAAGAGATTACAGTTTGTAATACATATACATACATATACATACATATACATACAAAAGATTACATCACAGTTTTGGTTCACAGTTTGTATATATACATACATATAAATACATATACATACATAGCCAATAAATGATTGCATCACAGTTTGGGTTCTATAAATTTATGGTGTGGGCCAACTCAAAGGGAAACAGATAATCTACAGTTACACGATACAACGATAAGTGTGCTGAAAAGGAAAATACAGAACATAAGAAACTTTACTTATCACCAGGCCTTTACTTATTTCCAGATCCAAAGTATACACTCGAAAGTTGTATCAAAATTTCATTGATTTTCGAGTTCGGGAAGTGTAAGAAAATTTAAAACTAAAACAGGTATGCAGCTGTGTTTAAAACAGGTATGCAGCTGTGTTTAAAACAGGTATGCAGCTGTGTTTAAATGCTCCTGTAAAAACAATTTCAGCAGCACCAAATTACATACATACATACATATATATTCGCTCGTTAGAAAAAGATCAATTTTGGCAAAAACCAATCAAACACAGACAGAAGTAGCATTACCCATGTATCTCCCCTTCACAGGTTTTCTAAATAATGAAGAAAGAATCTGATCTCATTTCTAAGAAAACCCTCTTTGTTAAATCAAATGTCTTGAAGCACAACTGTGAAATTGAGGCAAACTATGACAGTGGAACCGCAAATCCAATTTACATTTTCCCCAATGATTGAGAGCATGTAGCCAGCAAAGTTGAGCGAATTATAAATATAACCAAAAGAGAATTACAAAAGTGACCTGAACCGTAAAATTCACCAAAAATAGCTCGTGCAACCAAAACACGTGAAAATTTCCAGATCCAAAGTAGACACCCGAAACTAAGTTGTATCAAAATTTCATTGATTTTCGAGTTCGGGAAGTGTAAGAAAATTTAAAACTAAAACAGGTATGCAGCTGTGTTTAAAACAGGTATGCAGCTATGTTTAAAACAGGTATGCAGCTGTGTTTAAAACAGGTATGCAGCTGTGTTTAAATGCTCCTGTAAAAACAATTTCAGCAGCACCAAATTACATACATACATACATATATAAATGATCCCTCACTGCAGTTGTGTTTAAATGCTTTAGCTATAGCTCGGGACTCCTTGAGGTGATTAAAAAAAAAAGCTACTATGAAAATAACCCCCACATGAAAAAATACAAAACTGGAATCCAAATGATAGACAATTTAAAAAAAACAAAACAAAAACAAACAAAAAAAATCTAATGTGAGCTGCAACTTAATTTCATACTCAGTTTGGAAACTCATCTACTCCTGATCAAGTTCGTATTATCTCTAATATGAACAAAATCATGAACAGATAAACAAAACCTAGAGGTGATAATCACATAAACCTAAGAAGTTCTTGTTCCCTTTTCTATTTATTTCCTCTTTCTGTTTCCAATAAACAAAGGACAAAAGAAATTGAAACAAAAGTTGTTTCAAATTCTTCTTCCGGATTTGTTTTGATATCTTCCCAGTCGACTCAATTTGTGTCATTAGTGAAAGGGAAAATACAATGGCATCATGTAAAAAAAAATTAAGCTTTCCAGCAAAAACCAAAGAGAGTAATAATAAAATTTATTATAACTTGTGCTATTATATTATATCAAGGAAAACAAACCAGAATTTTGGAGAATATAAACCCTCTGACTTCTTGGCTGCGATCTTCAATCCTGCGATCTTCTAATGTGTCACCTGCAACATAAACCCGGAACTTCTGAGGAATATTTTGACCCAAAAAACACATGACAAATCAGAAGCACAGTTCACAGATTAGAAGCAGAGCAAAGCAAATTATCCCTTACATAAACCCAAATCAGAAGCAGACCTTCTTCAAAAAAACGAATACAGAAGTAATCAAACTTCTCTCTCAATTTTGTTTTGTTTCCTCCACAAACCCTAATTTTTCCCCCAATTAATTTTTTCCCAATTAATTTTTTCCACAAACCATATCACCTTCCCCAATTAATTTTTCCCCACCCTCCATCCCCAATTGTTTTTCCCGACACCCATACCCTCATCCCTTTGCTCTTCCCACCCCTCTTTCCCTAATCTCCCCATCCCTAATTTGAAAAATCCAAACAAATTACCTGGAGAAACCTGGAGAACGAGAGAACGAGTTCGCTAGTTTTTGGAACGAGAGAACGAGAGGAGAGATCGCTCTGGTTCGGGTTATGCGAGAGAGCTCTGAAAGGTGAAGAGCATGCGAGAGAGCTATGGAAAGGCGAGAGCGTAGGTGAAGGGAAATATGAGGGCAATTTTAGGTTATTAATATTTCATTAAACGTGTACACTGTTCACCCGTGTGTGGGTGAAAATAAGCTGCTTTTGGAAGCTGCAAATTGCAACTTCTTGTTATCTCCTGGTTTTGGGTTTTTTTTCACCCTCAACTTTGAAACAAAGCTGCTTTTCAAAGTTTACCGAACACCAAAAATTTTCATAGCTTTTTTTCATAGTAGCTTTTATTTTAATCACCTCAATCCCAAACAGGCCCTAACTATCGCAACATCCAAATCCTATTCTTAGAAAACAAACCCAAATCCAAAAATCAAAATTCAATTCCTTCGGATTACCAAGATCTAAACTTTATTTTATTGCTTCTAATAAATCAAATGAGATTAAAGAAAAGGGAACATTGGTATCGTGTAATCGTTGTTGATGTGGGCAAGGCCGACTTTTGCACAGTCTTTGATAGCACCGTTGGCTTTCCTGCATGTTTGAAGCGTCCCCATTTTTCTCTGATGCTTCTTTTGTTGTACAACCCTAATTCCACCACCATTCAGATCGCTTTCTCTCTCACTCCCACTTTCTTTCTCTAGAAGTAGACATAGTGACCTGGCTTGCGGACCTTGAGAATTTATTATGCAATTTTGAAGGATTTAATATTATTATACCTCCAAAATCTTTGACGCATTTGACAACCTTGAGGATGACGGTGATGGGGTTTTCCTCCTTCTTTATCTCACCTCTGTCTCCCTTCTTCTTTTCACTCTTGTCGTTGCTTGTTGCTCCCATGCAACTGTGTTGAATATCTAATTGTAACATAAAATACAATCCTAATCTGATTATCGTATACACTGACTTGGTTCTAACAAAGGGCGAACACAGAAGAAGCATGTCACATATAACTAGACCACTAATTAAAATTTTATTCATGGTTGAATAATTGTGCAAAAAATCGATCAAATCGAAGTCACCAAAATAAGAATCCTATTGTGTTTAGACTCATATTACCAAACATCGTCACAAATCCACAATGTAATGAGAAGGGCATGGAGGTTTCAACTCACCTATTCATATTCCCATACAACAATGAACACTTAAAGACATCTATGGAATCTGGACATCAAAACAAAAGTTGGAGATTCTAGAATGAGTAAATAGATAATGTCTAATTCCGCCCTATCAATATTTGATGTGATGTGTTGGTGGGCCTTGTCACACCACAGACTAGACAATAATATACAGCTAGATATGACCTTGTTATTTGTATTAGTATACATTCTAATAACAAAAATTTTCCACAAATTTTGTAATATATTTCAAGCGTTCTGTTGTTTAAGGATCGTATTCCCCATATCAATGTCACAAACTTGTTGCTCAAACATCTACATTGTGGATTCTGTTGCAACTAGACTTGTAATTCCACGTTGCAATATTATAAATATAAAAATAACATCTCAATTTCAAATGTCTAAGAATGCAACATGTCTATCAGATGTGAATGGGTTCCACGTTGCTAGTTCCAACTGCTAGATGAGTTCCACGTTAACCCCTGCCAACGGAACAGACACTATCATCAATCCCCAAGTCACATAACTTTGTTAACTGCAAGTAACATTCAATCGTAAAATAAAAAATATTACATCGGCAAAGACTCAAAGTGATCAATTTCATACATACACCAAGAAAAATACTCACACATGATCGAAAAAAAGTTATAGTCATTAAAAGGTTGTGACTTGTGACATTGAAAAACATCCACGTTTGCCTCAAATTACAACAACAATGTTAAAATAAGAAAGAGAAGCAAAGTAAAGCCAGATATTACCGTGCTACTACAAGCATTCCATAAATAAATAAAATTTCCCAACCCAATAGCAAGCACATTGTGCAAAGACCAATCGACAAGGTTCGGATATAAATCGTCCTGCAAAGCAGTTGCATCCAAAACCTAAACAAGAAACAAAATTTCCACAAATAAAAAAAAAGCCCCCAAAATCCATCCAAACCCAAATCCCCAAAAGACTAGAAAATGGTGAAAGTCACCTTATAAGGTGACCGCAAACCTTCCGAGGAGCCTTGACCGGGCTATGGTGAACTCTAGTGATCACATCATCGAACCCGAAAGGGGTAAGCGAATGCATTGATTGGCGAGTCTCGCTTTTGAATCGAAAGATGTTGGGGTTGAGTGGGTTCATCTGAATCACACTCCTTTTTCTTAGGCGTCGTCGAAGGGACGATGCCGACAGAGTCAGGTCCAAAGAGGGCAGGCGTATGAGAGTGTCGTAGGTGAGGAGAGAGAGAGCTGTTGGATGAAGATGGGTGAGTTATGGTTCTTCGAGCTGACGATTGGGCGAGAGAAATTTTCGGAGAAATGTGCAAATGACGTCTAGGTGGGAGGAAATAACCATTTTTTTTTTTTTTTTTTTTTTTTTTTTGAAAACCAACGAGCCGATTTTATAGAAGCCTACAAGAGGCAAACAACGGAACAATACCAATAACTTGTGCATATTCCAAATGTCCTATTTTTGTCATTACGAAATGATCATATATCTAACTTGTGCATATTCCAAATGTCCTATTTTTGTCATTACGAAATGATCATATATCTGGTTCTTTTCCTAGGCACCCAGCTCCGCCTTGTCCCATTTTATTTTCAAATGGGTCCAGCCCGATTCTTTTTAATTTTAGGCCCCTTGCTTCTTCTTCCTCGCGTACCCTTCTGCGAAGTCGCACGTTGCGGTGGCTCGTCGTGAAGCCTCGGAGAGTAAGAATCCCCCAAATTGTTGGGGGAAATTGCAATGGATGCCAAGGACATCTTGGGCTTGCCCAAATCCACGCATCCCGCATCCCAGGAGAAGAAATCTCGGCCGTTGAAGGAATCTCAGCGAAAACCAGATGGCATTTCGCGCGAGGTACGATTTGATTGTCTGTGTTTAGGGTTTTTCGGATTTCGTTTAAATTTATCAAATTTCGGGGATAATGCATGGTGGGTTTATCAAATTTTGGTTGTATAATCTTGAACGATTGAGAAATTGAAATGATAATGCGTTTTCGGGCTTTTCGAGTTGCAGGTGTATGCGCTTACCGGGGGTGTTCCACCTCTCATGCCGGCAGTGGAGCCATTACAGCTGAAAAAAAGGCCTCCGACTGATGAAAAGGTTAATTTTGTTCATCATTTGCTTATTTACTCACATTTGTAGTATTACTGGAAGCTAAAAGATTGTAGGATTTATATATTTGAGTTGCTTGGAGATGTAGCCCGTTATAGATTTCATGTAGATTTTTTATTATTTATTATTTATTTTTTGGAGATATTTCACTTCCACAATCAGACTACAGTTATGCTAAGTCTGGCATTATGCTTTCAGATCACTTGGCAGTGGCTTCCTTTTACTAGTTCTGCCCGGAAAGATAATTTACAGCTCTACCACTGGGTATGTTTTGGACCTTTTGTAGCACGCCTCCAAGCTCCGCGTTTCTTTTCCTTTTTCTTTTCCAGTCAGGCTGTGTGTATGACTTTAGTCACTGCTACTATGCAGGTTATAGTTGTAAATGGCATCCCGCCTACAGGTGACTACTCCTTTGCCAAGTATAACAAGGTACAACTATCCTTAATTGTGTTGGGAAAGGATTGTCCCTTTTCTTATGAACATATAATTTGACTTTGTTTCAGGTGAAGTGAATACATATTATATATTGATTTTATTTTTCAAAATCTGTGCAGTCTGTGGACGTTGTCAAGTACACAGACGAGGAGTATGAGAAGCATTTGACTGATGATGTAGGTATCAAATTAAGATTTTATTTGTGTGATGTCATTTTATTTAGGGTATTTGGATTTTAGGGCCTCAATAAGTGCTGTTTTAGATGGAAATATGAAAGCTTTTTTTTTCTTTTTTTTTTAATTTAATTTAGGTTCAGATTTTAAAATCCAGCTCCTCATCATATGAAATGATTTCAAGTGTTCTAATTATAGGAAAATATTGCCATCTGAAATTCCAGCCTCACCGATTATTAAGCTTTAGAAGTAGGAATTGATTGTGAGAATGCTGTACATTGCCTCATTCTCCGTTGTTATATTGTGTCTCCATTAGATGTGGACAAAGGAGGAGACAGATCAATTGTTTGAATTATGTCAACAGTTTGATCTACGCTTCATTGTGATAGCAGACAGGTTCTCGTCTTCTCGTACTGTGGAAGAACTGAAGGAACGCTATTACAAAGGTATTGTCTATCTGTTTTCTTTATGAATTTTTTTTTGTTCACTATTTGGTTCACTCTTATGATGTTCATGTTAAGCTTTAATTTCTATGCTTGAATCTTTAAATGATTCACTGTTTCAGAAAGATCATTGAACTTGGCTATTGCAGATGCTGATTATCCCATTATTTATTGTAGTATCTCGATCTATATTAATTGCTAGAGCGGCGGCATTTCCTGGAAATGTTTCAGAGCATCCTATTGTTAAGGTTTGTAGCTTTGTCAACTGATCTTTTAGGCAAATATTAATTCCTTTTTGTTGGCAGAGAATCTCTCTGGGAATAAGTTAATTCAGCTGTGTATGTATTGGTCTTTATAGACCTTGCATTTGTGGCAGACATGACTGGGCTACCCTTTATTAGTTTCTTTACTTACAGTTTCTCTGCTTTGGTTTCTCTTGGTTTAGGAACCTTACAAATTTACACAAGAGAGAGATCGCAAGCGAGCATTGTCCATGGTTCTCTCTCAAACAAAGCACCAAGAGAGAAAAGATTATGAGGTTTTCATCCATCAATCTAGAGTGATTGATTCTTTAATGTGGCCCTGCAACATTAATTGGGGATTTGATTTTTCAATTGGATACATTCATTCACTTGTTTGATCCATTGTACATTATCTTAGGTTCTGGCAGAAGCCAAAAGAATAGCTGAGTCACACATGGCTGCAAGGGTAAGTTTACCGTTAGATACTATGCTTTGTTTTTATTTACTGGTGAGTTCACGACCATTTAGGAAACTGTACTTTCTTGTCACTTCTACTTTGTGGGTAGAATGAACCGCTATGCTTCTCCAAAGTATACTGCTCTGTATTACACATAGCTATCCATTTTTTTTTTTTTTTTAGGTTTTGGATTTACCTCTTTTCTTTGTGGTAGGGGTATGTTTGTTAACTTCAAGTGTACTTCATTATAGATAGATACATTGTATGTTATGTAAAATTAGACTCTAAGTGATATCAAGGTATTTACTTTTACATTGGCTCTGCATTCCTCCTTGTATTGGTAAACCACTAAACCCTATTTCCTGAATTAGGAGGTATTCCAGCATCCGTTAATGACCCTTTTTCCTATTTACTAGAATTGTTAAAAGTATTTATTAGTGACTCTCAACTTGTGGAAGGGTTATGGCCTATAGACATCATATTATGCCAATGTATTGGTTGTTCAATTTTTAAAATCAGAATGAATAGTTATGTGCATGCATCTGAGTGTTGTGCGTATGTACTTGGTTTTTCTGTGTTTCAGAATGCTAAAGAGTCAGAGTTGCTTGTCACATTTACTATGGATAGTGAGAGGGCTATTGTTTTTGGTGAGACTCTATCACCTCCATCTAACTCTGAGTTCGCCCCTGCAATGGTTGCACATTCAACTTCAATGGCAGAGAATGCCTCTACTCTAGTTTCTCTCCGCATGGTATGTTTAAATGGTTTGCCAGATTTTGTTCTATATCCTCGTTCCTTTCCCGTGAAAGTTACTACTGCATGACTCCTCTGTTTGTATCCTTTTTTTCTTCAAGGAAAATCTTGTACTTAATTTCTTTGAAATATGTAAGATATCCATTCTCGAGTTCATTGACTGGTTGATTGACAAAATTTCCAGCTTCGGGTGTATCTTAGAACATATGCACTTGACCAAATGATCCAAGCTGCAAGCTCATCTGCTGGACTTCGGACTATCAAGCGGGTTGAACAAAGTTTGCAAGAACTTGGGGTCTGTACTACTTCTTGAACTATTGATCAAGTATAGATGCTTTTTTCATTGTCAAACTTGGTAGCATAATCTTGTGCAGCAAATTTTCAGATCCATTACATGTTACCATGGTTGATCTTGTTTCATAAATTTCACCTTTGCTTTGCTTTAAATTTCCTTTACCTTATCATGATAGAGGTTAAATCACTTGGTAATTCAGTTTCATTGCACTGTCTGTCCATTCATGAATATGGATGAATTTCTAGACAATTACTTCTTGTCATAACAACTTATAGAATTCCATTGAAGAGAGATGCTTTGCGGTATTTGGCGATCCTGCTTTGTGTATTCTTAAATTCTATATGAAAGTTAGATGTCATTGTTTGCTCATTTCTTTTTATCTTGTTTTAGTAATAAGCTCAGTTATATTGTTTGGTTCTTGATAATCAAGAATTTTGCCATTCAAAATTGCAAAGTACGTATTTATATTCAGAGCAACATATCCTATGAATATCTTTATTCCTCATTTATTGCTTTTTAAAAGAGTAAAGTTGTGCATTTTGCTTTACAGGTTAATTTAAAGCCAAGAGTTCCAACTAAAGCCGTTTGTGCACAGCATCTTGAACTAAGAAAAGAAATATTGACGCTACTGAATCTTCAGAAACAGGTGTTACTTAGCTAAGCTTTATCTTTTATAAATACTGTAAATATTCATTTATAATTTAGAGAGCATCGTATATCCCCTAAAACATGTATCGATGATATTGCTTATCTCCAAGTGTTAGCACGGGGTGTGTTTTGTAATTCTAATTTCCTTAACCAAACTCACTGTCGTTTGAACAACAACATCATCATTGTTCATCTGTGGCGGTTTCATTTCTGTTTAACTGCAAATAATTTGGTTGCTTAACTGCAGTTTTAAAATGAAGAGTGCATCTTTCTTCAGTTTTGTATTTTATTTGACATAAGTAATACTTTTGGTTATCAGTTACAACATAAGGAGGCAGAAGGCTCATCTTATCGTGATGGTCCGTACGAAACACCAGGCACACCCAAGGTTTGTTGTCCATACTTGTAGCAGGCTTCTCAATTGACAAGCTATCTTGTGATTCAAACGATGAGATTTTTCTGACACTACTGTCTTCTTATTGTGGTGATCAGGATCGCACTTTTGTTCCTGATTCAACAAGTTTCGGAGGTGAAGTATTAGTGATAATAGGAAATTTTGTGTCATCCTACACGCTTGTTTATTGTTTGCTTGTCTGATTCTTTTGGTTGTTCGGAGTGTACTTCTAGTACTGTTGACCTCATTTATATCCATTGGATGTCAGGGGATAGAGTCGGTAAACGAGACCAAAAACGAAAAGCCCTTGGTAGGGCAGAAGCTCCATCATTGCCTGCGCAGTCTAAAAGGCCTAGAAAGTTAAGGGCATCGGATCTGTAGCTCCAGAACTGAGTAAGCAAATCAGCTCTGAGTTGACCTGGCATGCAGAATGCATAATTAAATTGGTGCAGGTCTTCCGATAGTTTCAAATGTAGTAGCAACCGAAGTAGGAGAAGAGGTTTTTGTTTCTAGCAAAGTAATTCTAGTTGGTAGTTAACAGTGACCGGCAATGATGGACTTAACCAGCTTTTTTAAGTAATTCTGAGTTGGGAGCGCCGAGTAATGTGCATGGCATAAGTGGAAGTTCCAATTTCCGTTAAACCATGAGGAAATTGTCCAAGTATAAATAGTCCGAATTACCACATTAGGCTAAAACGATGTGAAATGCTATATTTATGTAAATACATTTCTTGCTAATTCCAATATTAGACTGGTATTTAGCTCATTGAGTGGCAATGTTGAAATGCTGATTAGGAACACGACCTAGTACATTAAGTGTTGTAATATAAGTGGGGGGAAGTTCTTTCGTCAATTGTCCATCGGCTTATGACAATGTAACGGGCCGTGTTCCGGACATCTAGAAAAATCTCTCCTCCAATTGTCTCCGTCTCATCTCGTGTAACGGGTTTCTCTCTCCTTGCACAACAGGTGACTGAACATTTACCCGGCGGCTTGCAGCTTTCATCCGCAGTTCATATAAATGGGTATGGTGGCCAATGTCTCTAATAGTTGAGTTCAAAATCGCTTGTAGTGAAATCCCTTGCCATAACACCTCTGATCCATGCTTAGTATCAACATCTTCCACTTTTCATAATTGCAAAACTCACTCTAAAACACATTTGATCAATGCTTACGAAGTTAGGTTGATTCATTAGGGTATTTTTTTTCTTAGGGGGAATTAATTATAGTAAACATATTTTGACATTTTGTTACGAAAATAATCAGTGTTTATTATGTGATCATTATATCATCATTACGTCATTGGTATATGATTAATATGTTTTGTTTTTAATAAATGATCATTTCCGTAAACAAAATCTCAAAATGTAAATGGTAAAATTTCCATTTTGTGTGTGTATTTTTAGGCATTATCCAAAAGAATCGAACCGTTCTCGAACAGATCCGATCTAGTACAGTTGCCACGATCATTTTTGCTTAAAGCTGAAACGAAATGGTTATGTTGCATGATTCAATTTTCAGTTTTGGGAGTGAATCGGGCCGAACTAAAAGAACAAATATGTCTACAAGGGAGGATCCAACATCATTGAGTTTGATTTCTAAAAGCTCGCAAAACACATGAAGAGGGACTTCCAACAGTTGAAACTTGAGTCAGGCTTAAGAGATTCTACGCACGCGGGAATGAGAGTGAACTTACCGCATGGTTTCATACATTTCATGGTCAGATGAAACTTGAGCTAGATTTCTAATGTGGAAAAACTTAGGAAACTCCGGTCACCCGCATATTGCACATCAAGATTGGGCATGCATACGAAACTGACAACATCGATCGCAATCAACAGGGATTGGCACGCTAGCTACCAACAGAGCAGCCGGTGCTTTCACTTCAGGATGGGGGAGGTTTTAGATATGCAAACCCTACTTCTCTCAAACTGACTTGCACTGAAACTAGTACTGACATCAAAATACCCAAAATCCAAAAGAGTGTTACCTTTTTTTACCTCCCACACACTGTTAATTTCTGTCACTTTCCTTGTGTAGAAGGAAAAAAAAGATGTGTAGATAACACCATCAAACCCACAAAAGCCTATTTTCCGTGTGTTCTCAAATAAAATAACCAAAATTTGATGAACAATGTCTTCAATTGAAGCAGGGTACACCAATACAATCTCTTAACAAGAAGATAACAACACACATTCCAAGGCACTAGAGGGTTAATCAATTTCTTAACGAGAACAAAGTCAAAACCTTAACCTTGGTTGAAACTGAAATTAAAACAAGTCCTAACAAACCAACATCAAAACCCAAACAAAAGTATTTCTAACCTTTGATTCATTGGAACTAGTAAACTACAAAAATAAAAAGGTAAATATTAGTTTATTATCCTCAAGTTTCGTGGTTTTCAACATTTGGTACATGGAGTTTTTTTTCGTCCTAGAACTTAAAGTGTTAATTTTGGGATAGTCTCATATATCCGTTAGTTTGGCTGTTAAATCTCCCGTTAACTGATGAGGTGATGCCCATGTGGACAATGATTGGGCGCCACGTGTCATTAAGGGACCATGTGAAAATTAAAAATTTAGAAAAAAAAATTTTTTGGTCGTCTTCTACCTCCCTTAACCTTTCCTTCCTCCCTTTATCCCTCCATTATCTCATCTGCACCAACCCACCAAACCCTCCTCTCCTCTCCTCTCCTCTCCTCTTCAACTCGTCATACATCCACCTTTCCCCCTCCATCTTCGACTTCACCCATCCACCCACCCAACCCTCATCTTCTCTTCAATGGCCTTCATGAGCTCGAACCTCCGACCCCCATCGACCTAATTTGACAACGGTGGAGAGCCACGGGGTTGGATTGGTGGGGGAAGATTGATCAACCGAATTGGGAAACCATTTTCGGTAGCCCCTGCGTCTTTGATTTTCGAGGAATTTGTCGGGCCAAAATCCAATTGGGAACCCTTTTACGACAACCCACGGGGTTGGATCGGTGGGGGAAGATTGATGGCTACTGGTTTTCTCAGAAGAAGGAGGGAGAGAGACCTATAGACAGAGGAAGAAAGGAAGACAAAGGAAAAAAAATTAATATTTTAATTCCTCTTCCCAAATCAACCCACGCGAACCTAACCGAAGGAGCGAGCACTGTAATCTTTACACCTCGTCTTCTCCATCTTTGTTCGTCTGATTCTCCATCGACCACCATCGATCTCTCCCAACCATTTCTTATCCGTTTGCAGGTGAGATGCAGATGCTGCGGAGATCGAAAGGTAACTGAAATTAGGGCTTCGATGGAGAATTTTAGGATCACAGAACAAATAGATGGTTCACGTGGGTCGATCTAGGGAGAAAGAAGGGAGGGGAGGTGGAGATGGTGGAGGAGAGGGAGGAGGTGGGTCAGGGATGTGAAGAGGGATGAGTGGGATGGATCAGATGAGAGGAGTTGAAGGGGGAGGGGGAAGTTTGAGATTTTTTTTAATTTTTATCATTTAATTTTTAATTTTTTAATATCCATGTGGGCCTATGTTGACACGTGGCACCTAGTCATTGTTCACGTGGACGCCACATCATCAGTTAACGAAGGTTTTGACGGAAAACTTAACAGATGTATGAAAGTGTCCTAAAATTATGACTTGACTTTATGTACCAGACTAGAATGAAAAAAACTTCATATACCAAATATTGAAAACCAAGAAACTTTAGGGTAGTAAACTGAGATTAACCCAAAATAAAAAGCCATAAAATCTCACATGTTGCAAAAACAATTGAACAACAACAATCCTAACCTTGACTGTTTATGAACAATCCGCATCTTCGTCACTTCTCAATCTACTGAGCCAAACTCGCAGGTTTGTCTCCCTTTGAAACTTTTATACCCTCCAAAATGAACTCCTCGACAATTCTTTAGGTAATTTTTGGGTTAGTATTAGCAAATAAACCGACATATATAAATGGGCAGGTTGGAGAGGGGCACGAATGGAATTGGCGTTGCCCCAGTTGTGGTGGGAAGCTGGTGCAGGCCTTGGTTTGTCATAGGTGGAGAGGAGAACACGATATGGTTATGGGCGTTGATGATGGAAGAAATAGTAGACCAAAACACAGCCTAGAAGCCAATAGGGTTTTACACCTTAACTTCAAAGTTTCCTGCTAAGTTACCTTTAGTACTCTGCTTCAGGCATTGTGAAGCATTAACAATAGGTCCTATCCCCACCATCTTTCTTTTCTTCTTTCTCTTATTTCTTTTTCTTTTCATGTTTGACAGTTTCAGTTCGAGCTTGCAAAGCAAGTATATTATTCATGGGTATAAGAAACTAATGAAGTAAAAAAATTCTGATACCATTTCATGCTCCAAGAGCTATTACAAAAAACAATCTACATAGTTGATTTACATTATTCATTTCTTCATGCTTCATAATCTCTTAATCTACACTACTGCCATATTGCAAGAGTACTGGAAACTGAAGGTCTACTAGTTACCTGGATTCAATAGCATAAGTTTCACAACCTCTAAGGAATGACCGACGCCACCAAATCTGGAAGGCTTTGCTGAGGTTAGGACAGTCAGTGCTGTGCTTCGAGAAATGTTGAAACCATTCCGTAAACAGAATGTACTGCTGGTTCAAGGGTAGTGTAAGGAGTGTCTGACCCATAGCTTCCTCCAAACCCTTCATGTCAAGCCCTTTTTGGCACCTTTTCAGCCAACCAAAGTCCAAGAGCATTGGACCAAACCACGCCTCGAGAAGTGCTGATCTTGAATTTGAACCGCAATGCAGTTTTCTGGTCCCCATTGCCACAAGTAAAATTGCTGATACACGACTCAGCTCGTACCTAACCATTGGAGATGTTTGGCCATGCATTTGAAGCAGTTCTTGCTGATTGCCCCATATATCCACAAATTCCTCAGCGATTTGCCGATCAAGCAGGATATCTATCAGCCAATTGATATTATCAACCTGCCTTGAGATGCGTTCAATCATGGGCTTACCTGTCTCCTTAACAGGTCTCTCATGAGAAATGCCGTCACACTCAGAGGCCTCATGAAAGAGGGTAACAAGTGAAGTGAGACAGGATTGACAGACATCATAGATATCATCCTTATTGAGGTCATGATGGTCCTTGTCATACACTGAACTTCTGCATAGCAGACCCTTCACTAGCAACTTGAGCTCATTCCTTGCGTTGACATCTGTACAAGTGGTGATAGACCAAACAAGCTGTCTGGCTAAACTTTGTTGAGAATCCACAGAAGAGTCGAGCAAGTAAAGTCTGGCCAAAATGTCCTTAGTCGTTGCATCATCAAACTTAAACCTTGTAAACAGGCTCCTAAGTTTCTCCTCTTCTTCCTCAGTCCAAGGAACAGCCTCAAGGTATGTTAAACAGGACAAGACACCTTTTGTGAATATGATGCCTGCTGATGCCTAGTAAACATTTGATTCAAAACAATGCATACTCATATTATAAACATACTCCATAAATAGTAACAAAGTTTCCACAAACTGATGAAATTGTAGTTTTATCAATGTCCGTCGACCTTAAACCATCCGGTGTTTTCTAACTGGTTTTAATCAATGTTACTCCTTCCCTTTTATTGCAAATTACGCCAACAAAATCCGAGAGAAAAAAAAATCTGAATTTAAAAACTCGAAAGTTAATCAATATGCCAAGAAAACAGAAAATACAAGAGGGAGCAAAGCACTAACCTCAAGCACATCAATAACCTTATATACTCCCATCCTGGAGAGACGCTTCGTGACATCATCATCCTCATCAAACATAAGTTCAATGGTTTCTCTGAAAACTGTCAAATTCTCAACTTCTGGCACCTCTATTCTACACATTTTTGAACCACTTCCCACCACACCCTTTCTATAATCCCTGATTAAACCCGCAAATAACTCCGAATTCGCACTCAAAACCTCCGAATTCAGCTCCAATATCAAACCCCCACCTCTTTTCCCCCTCAAATTCAACCTCACGTCGAACACATTGCTCCCACAACCAGGCCGGACCCTCTGGCTCGGCGTCCGAACACTCTCGGGTTTCAAATGGGTCGTAGCCCCGACGGCTGGAGATGGAATGGGGCCGGGTTCTTGGATCGAACCCGGAAGCGGACTGGAATCAATTGGGGAGACTCGACCCGGGGACAAGATCCGACGAGGGTCTATCCGACCCACCAAGCCCAATCCGGATTTGGAGCTCTGAGGCGAGTTGGGGACGGAGATGGAGGTGTGTTTGGACAAAGTGCTGGATTTTTTGCTGTTGCTGTGAAGGGGTTTGGAGTGCTTAGGGTTTGCGAAGGCTTCTGGGCTTGAAGGCGGGACTGTCAGCGAGCAACACCATGATCTTCGATAGGAGCTCTGTCTTTTGCGGAAGGAATCGTCCATGGCGATGAGTTTTGGATTACCGAGTCAGGTCACGAGTAACAGAGACGGAGAGAGAGAGAGAGAGAGAGAGAGAGAGAGATATGTTGCAGTGGCATTGTTTTCTGAGAAGATGCGTTTCTTTGTTTCTGCAGGTGACAGTGCGAGAGAGGGCTGTTCCTTCTTTCTTTATTATTATTTCTTGCTCTTTTGGGGAGATTCTATTTGTTTTCTTGGAAAACCTGCGAATTTTTTGAGTGTTATTCTGTAATGTTAAAAATGTTGGGCTTTATTCCTACTTAATATTATAATTTAGTGGTATTTCTCTTTATTAGTGAGTAAAAAATTTTAAGTTCAATTCTCGCTAAAATGAGTTTGAATCATATTATTGCTAGTCCACAGTCTCACCTACGATAATATCGTTTGTTAAAAAATAAAATTGATTTATATTTTTGGTGCATTTTTGCTTGCCACACTATGGTGATAATATTATCCTATTTATTATCATTTGATGCATTTAACTTTTAATTTTCTTTCTATTCATTGTACATATTTCGAAATTTAAACTCATTTAATTTTTTGTCTATTCAGGGTACATATCTCAAAATTTAAATTCATTTTAACATTAATAAATAGATTGGTGAGAATCACCATCACTTAAGAGTTGTGAGCAAAAATATTCTCTTATTTTTTTCTCATCCAAAAACAATTTTAGTTTTAATAACTTGCACATTTGGGATAGAAACATGTCTTCGGCAACAAAGAAAGCTTTCTTATTTGATGTATTGGAATTGGTTTTTATCGTGGTCACACTTGTCTATGATGATAGGCAAATAGAAGGTTTTATCAAAAATTTTGTTCATACATTTATCATTTTGTTTTCTTGAGGAAAACAAATAAAACTGTATTTTGGAGAGAGACCAATTTTTTAATTTATTTCAGAGAAGATGAAACTTATTCATGTGGCAGGTAATATTGTGACGACTCGTCCCGAATTAATATATATTTTATCCTCGAATGTGTGAAAATGACGATTATACCCTGAAGTCGTAGTGATGTGAATGTACGTCTATGGTTTTAAATTATTTTCCCGTTGACGTCATTAAATCGTACTCGATGTCATGAGAGTGTTGACGTGATTTAGGGCCAAGTTGGGTTCGTAATGAAAATATTACGAATAAACGATAGTGGATCGGCTTACTAAGTCAACACACTTTATACTAGTTTGAGAGAACTATTCTTTAAGCCGATTAGCTAAGTTATTTATATAAGGGATTGTTAAATACCACGGTGTTTTGGTTGGTATTATTTCTGATCGAGATCCTAGGTTCACTTCTAAGTTTTGGGTGGCTTTCCAGGAAGCTCTTGGTATGAGATTGCTCTATAGTACGGCGTATCATCCACAGACAAACAGGCAATCTGAGAGAACTATCCAAACACTAGAATATATGTTGAGATCTTCAGTATTGCAGTTTGGTGACGCTCGGCATAAGCGTTTGGACTTAATTGAGTTTGCCTACAATAACAGCTACCATTCTAGTATCGGTGTGTCACCTTTCGAGGCACTCTATGGTAGGCCATGTCGTACTCCTCTTTGTTGGTCAGAAGTTGGTGAGAGGGTGTTAGTGGGCCCAGAGATTGTTGATGAGACCACCTAGAATATTGATAGGAGCATATTCATGCGACTTAAATGGCTTGTTCTCGTGCATTTACGTTATGTTTCTCTAGTTATTTTAGTCCTTTATGCTTCTTTTGTGTGTTTTCAGGTTCTAAGGGCTTAGTGATGCGAGATTTACTTGACACTCAAATTAAACCCTCGTTTGACAATTGTAGTAGAATGGATAAGTGAGGGATCGTTCTAGACCGGGGATTAGGAGGGCTTGCTAAAACCTTCTAAATTGACTTAAAAACATAAAAACTAAATTAAAATACTCTTAACAAGACTACTATGACTCAGAAAGGCTTTGAAAAACTCAAATTGTCTAAAACAATCAAATTGACTCAAATAGAAGCTAGAACTTGATTTAGACGAATTTGCAATTGTTTATGACTCCAAAAGCTTAAAGATACAAAAATAAAACAAATACGAATGATTAAGACTTAACAAAATAGGGGGGGGAATTGTGGTTGGACGATATTAAATTAAAAAGACAGAATATAATTAAAGGCAAAATGTAAATATGAATGTGATAAAAATATGGATGATGGAATAGCCAAGGGGTTCTTCTCCACACATGTTACACTTGCAAACAAAATTGATTCTCAGTTGGTCTTTCGATAAGTTGTGAAACTCAATGCTCCAAGTTAATTAGATCCGCTCAGATTAACTTTCAGATTTCCCTAAATTCGTTGGATTGAATGGAATACGCATTACAACCAAATTATTCTTAATCAAAGTCCCTAACTATGGAATACGCATGATAGAGACATTCAACAAAGATCATTAAGTTCAACGGAAATCATAAACATCGACGAGGCATTCGTTACTATGGAATACGCATGAAACTTATGCCAAGAATTCGTTTAACGCGATTGTTTATAAGCAACCTCCACTACTTGTGAATATAAGTTCATAGCGATTAGGTGAAATTCACTTATATTCTAGCGTCATATTTATGCATGAAAATTAAGCTTGCAATCTCAATGAACATACATAAATAAGTTATCAATCAAACAGTTAAACGAATTGAATCCACAACTTATGAAATTCCAACCAAACGTAATCAATTCAAATTGCAAATATAAACATAGTTTCGAATCACCCCCTAGCTAAAGGGGGTTTAGTTCCTCATAACTTTGAAATCAAAGAAACCCCTAAACATTCCAACAACTCAAACTTGAATTGTATGAACGTTTAGGCACTCTTCTCTTCCATTACAAAACAAAGAAAATTGAATTTAAACATTGAAATCAAAGAAACACCTAAAGATTCCAACAACTCAAACTTGAATTGTATGAACGTTTAGGCACTCTTCTCTTCTTCGTTATTGTAGCACAAGGTCTAAGTGAGCTTTGGGGATTATGTGAAGTGTTTTGGAGGGATGGGAAGTGGTTGGATAGTGGCTGCAATGGAGGAGAAAAAACTGCACAGAAATGGAAGGGGATTTGCGGCACAAGGGTTGTGTTTGTGTTGTGTGAAGTGTATGAAATGAGATGCTTCTTGAATGAATGAATGCAAGGGTATTTATAGGAGTAATGGAGGGAACATGACAGCTAGGAGGTGGGTGGAAATGTGGCTGCAAGTTTGGTGAATGATTATAAGTGAATGCATGTGAATGTGGCTAGGTTGGAAAGCTGGAAATCTGAAAATGCAAATGGGAATGCTGAAATGCAAAGGTGGCCACGGTTTTGAGTGTGTTTTGTGTTGGAAATGCATGTGAATGCATGTGAATGTTGTTTGTGTGAAGTGTGTGTGGGTTAAAGAGTGAATGGTGGTGTAATGATGAAGTGTGATGGCTGAAAATGTCAAGGGAAATGCATGTGATTGCACGGCAAAGAATTTCAGGATGCATATGTGTTGGTGTGTTGTGTGATTTGTTTTGTGGTTGATGGGAATGTGGTTGAATGATTAAATGGACATGTGGGGTGTAATTGAAAAGGGAATGCAAAGTGAATGAATAATGAATGCATGTGCACTGTTTTTGGGAGAAAGGTGGCTGAATGTGCATGTGAATTAGGTTGTGAAAACATGTGGAATGTGGCTGGAATTGATGAGTAATGCACGGTTTTGTTGTTGGTTCTTTGGTGATGAATGCAATGATGAAATGGATGGGAGTGCATGTGGATTAGGTGGTGTAATGATGAAGTGGGAAGTGGAAGAATGTGGTTGGAAATGGCTAAGGGGATGCACGGCTAGGAAGAAGAATGAATGATGTGCATGTGTGTATGCATGTGAAGATGCTAATAAATAATGCATGTAGGGTTAGGAAATAAAATCATAACTTAAAGGGGAATGATTAAAGGGTTTTGAAAGGTTTTGCATGGCTTTGAAGTGAATGTGGATTGGGCTAGAGTTTAAGTACATGAAATGGACCCAAATTGCTCCCCCTTGCATGGCAAGGAATGGTGTTTGTGTTAAGCCCAAGGCAAGGTGAATGTGATTGGGTTAGGGCCATTGTTTTGTGTCTTCAAGTGCATACAAGGCCTTCAAATTCGTCCATCCTCTTGGCTTCATGGATAAGCTATCCAATCCATGCTCAAAAATGCTCCAAATGGCCTCAAAATGCACTTTCTTGCTCCCTAGGCCCTTAGAACCTGAAAACACACAAAAGAAGCATAAAGGACTAAAATAACGAGAGAAACATAACGTAAATGCACGAGAACGAGTCATTTAAGTCGCATGAATATGCTCCTATCACTTAGGGAGCAAGAAAGTGCATTTTGAGGTTATTTGGAGCATTTTTGTGCATGAATTGGATAGCTTAATCATGGAGCAAAGAGGATGGACGAAATTGAAGCCTTGTATGCTCTTTGGGGACATCAAACAAAGGGCCTAGCCCAATCAAACAAATCCTTTGAGCCATGGAAAACCTCTAGCCCAATCAAACACATTATGCCATACAAACCAACCTATTTTAGGCCCATTCTATGTACTTAAACCCTAGCCCTTTAAACTAGTTCATTTATCACTTATCAAATCATTCACTTATCACTTAATATATCATTCATTTATTTCACTTCCATACTCCTCTTAATTCCACATGCATTCTCACACATGCACATCATTCACTCACATTTCCACCATTCATTCTTTATTCCACAAACAAGTCACATGCATTCACACATCAACAAAACAACTTCAATGTCGTGGGTTCCCATTTCCTTTCCAAACATCTCACATGCATTTCCACCTTCCTACTTCATCATTTCACCACATTCTCCCTCTTTAACTCACATGCATTCATCATAATTCACAACACAAAACAGCCAACACACCACAAACACTTCCATCTTCTCCCTAGCCGTGAGTCTCTCCATTTTCTGCACCATTCCCTTCCCTTTCTCCTCCATTTCTTCCATTTCCATAATCCCCCAATCCATTCAACACACCAACAACATCCCTTAGTCCTTGTGCTACAACGAAGACGAAGAGAAGAGGGCCTAAACGTTCATACAATTCACGTTTGAGTTGTTGGAATGTTTACGCGTTTCTTTGATTTCAATGTTTAAATTCAATTCTCTTTGTTTTGTAATATGAGGAATGGAAGAGAAGAGTGCCTAAACGTTCATACAATTCAAGTTTGAGTTGTTGGAATGTTTAGGTGTTTCTTTGATTTCAAAGTTATGAGGAACTAAACCCTTTTTGGCTAGGGGTGATTTCAATACCATGATTATTTATGTGATATGAATTGATGAATTCCGGTTATGAACTCTTGATTCGTGAATGCAATTGGCTTAACTATTTGATGATTAACTTATTTGTGTTTGTTGATTGAGGGTCGACACTTAATTAGCATGCATGAATATGTGGCTAAAGTTTAAGAAGGTTTCACATAATCGTTACTAACTTATACTTGAAGGTAGTGAAGGTCGCTTGTCACGATCGCGTTAAGTTTAATTCTTAGCATGAGTAACATGATGTCATAGTTGCAAATGCTTTGTCAATGTTTATGGTTTTCATTATTCTTAATGATCTTCGATTGTATCTCTATTATGATGACATGTAGGGAACTTTTGAGAATGTTTTGGGTTGTCGAATGATGCCATCCAATCCAATAATATAAGGAAAATCTGAGGGTTAACTAGTGATGTCACGGTTAATTTGGGGCATTGTCGTTCATAATTCAATGAAGGAATAACTGGAAATTGATTCATATGCATAAATATCATGTGTAGAGAAGGAACCCTTAGCTAGCTTCCCATCCATTCATTTCCGTCAAATCCATATTTACAATTTGTTTTGTTTCCAAGTATTCATTTTAGTTTAAATTCGTCCAAATCCAATTCCCCCCTATTTCGTTGAAGTCTTAATCATTTGATTTGTCTTATTTTATGTTTTTAAGTATTTGGAGTCTTTTGAACTTGTTTTGAGTCTTTTAGTTTGTCTTAGTGTTTTAAAAGTTAGTTTTAAAGCCATTCTGAGTCATAGTAGTCTTGTTAAGAGTATTTTAATTTAGTTTTTATGTTTTTAAGTCAATTTAGAAGGTTTTAGCAAGCCCTCCTAATCCCCGGTCTAGAACGATCCCTCACTTATCCATTCTACTACAATTGTCAAACGAGGGTTTAATTTGAGTGTCAAGTAAATCTCGCATCAAATATTCACGTAATTAAAGCTAACCTGAAAGCGGCCCAGGATCGACAGAAATGCCTTGCTGATAAACACGCCACTGATAGGGTGTATAAAGTTGGAGATTGGGTATTTCTCCCCGTGGAAGGGCATTCTACGATTCAGTAAGAAAGGTAAGTTAAGTCCTCGCTACATTGGACCATACCAGATCACCGAGCGAGTCGGTGAAGTCGCCTATAGACTTGAGTTACCTCCAGAATTATCACGGGTGCACAATGTTTTTCATGTTTCTGATAGGAGCATATTCATGCGACTTAAATGGCTTGTTCTCGTGCATTTACGTTATGTTTCTCTCGTTATTTTAGTCCTTTATGCTTCTTTTGTGTGTTTTCAGGTTCTAAGGGCCTAGGGAGCAAGAAAGTGCATTTTGAGGCCATTTGGAGCATTTTTGGGCATGGATTGGATAGCTTATCCATGGAGCCAAGAGGATGGACGAATTTGAAGGCCTTGTATGCACTTGAAGACACAAAACAATGGCTCTAGCCCAATCAAACACATTATGCCATACAAACCAACCTATTTTAGGCCCATTCTATGTACTTAAACCCTAGCCCTTTAAACTAATTCATTTATCACTTATCAAACCATTCACTTATCACTCACCACATATCATTCACTTATCACTTAACATATCATTCATTTATTTCACTTCCATACTCCTCTTAATTCCACATGCATTCTCACACATGCACATCATTCACTCACATTTCCACCATTCATTCTTTATTCCTTTCCAAACATCTCACATGCATTTCCACCTTCCTACTTCATCATTTCACCACATACTCCTCTTAATTCCACATGCATTCTCACACATGCACATCATTCACTCACATTTCCACCATTCATTCTTTATTCCTTTCCAAACATCTCACATGCACTTCCACCTTTCATCCACAATGATTCATGATTCATTCACTTTGCATCCTTTAAATCACATACTTTTCCATCATTAATTAGCCACTTGCATCTTAAACAAACAACCATATGTTCCCTCCACTACTCCTATAAATACCCTTGCATTCATTCATTCAAGAACATCTCATTTTCATACACAACACACCACAAAACACTTCCATCTTCTCCCTAGCCGTGAGTCTCTCCATTTTCTGCACCATTCCCTTCCCTTTCTCCTCCATTTCTTCCATTTCCATAATCCCCCAATCCATTCAACACACCAACAACATCCCTTAGTCCTTGTGCTACAAAGAAGACGAAGAGAAGAGGGCCTAAACGTTCATACAATTCACGTTTGAGTTGTTGGAATGTTTATGCGTTTCTTTGATTTCAATGTTTAAATTCAATTCTCTTTGTTTTGTAATATGAGAAATGGAAGAGAAGAGTGCCTAAACGTTCATACAATTCAAGTTTGAGTTGTTGGAATGTTTAGGTGTTTCTTTGATTTCAAAGTTATGAGGAACTAAACCCTTTTTGGCTAGGGGTGATTTCAATACCATGTTTATTTATGTGATATGAATTGATGAATTCCGGTTATGAACTCTTGATTCGTGAATGCAATTGGCTTAACTATTTGATGATTAACTTATTTGTGTTTGTTGATTGAGGGTCGACACTTAATTAGCATGCATGAATATGTGACTAAAGTTTAAGAAGGTTTCACATAATCGTTACTATCTTATACTTGAAAGTAGTGAAGGTCGCTTGTCACGATCGCGTTAAGTTTAATTCTTAGCATGAGTAACATGATGTCATAGTTGCAAATGCTTTGTCAATGCTTATGGTTTTCATTATTCTTAATGATCTTCGATTGTATCTCTATTATGATGACATGTAGGGAACTTTTGAGAATGTTTTGGGTTGTCGAATGATGCCATCCAATCCAATAATATAAGGAAAATCTGAGGGTTAACTAGTGATGTCACGGTTAATTTGGGGCATTGTCGTTCATAATTCAATGAAGGAATAACTGGAAATTGATTCATATGCATAAATATCATGTGTAGAGAAAGAACCCTTAGCTAGCTTCCCATCCATTCATTTCCGTCAAATCCATATTTACAATTTGTTTTGTTTCCAAGTATTCATTTTAGTTTAAATTCGTCCAAATCCAATTCCCCCCTATTTCGTTGAAATCTTAGTCTTAATCTTTCTTATTTTTAGTTTTGCTTTCTTCGAGCATTAAATAGTGTTTTATATTGTGTTTTTATGTTTTTAAGTCAATTTAGAAGGTTTTAGCAAGCCCTCCTAATCCCCGGTCTAGAACGATCCCTCACTTATCCATTCTACTACAATTGTCAAACGAGGGTTTAATTTGAGTGTCAAGTAAATCACGCATCAAATTTTGGCGCCGTTGCCGGGGATTAGCAACTTTGCTAATCCTTTGTCTTTATTTTTATATATTTTTTTTTTGTTTTTCGTGCATTCTTATTTCAGATTCTTAGTTTGTTTGTTTCCTTGTTTTTTTAGGTACTGTGTATGACTCGTCGCTCTCGGCCTATTATAGAGAACATCTCCGACTTTGACGGTGATTTTGAACGCACTTTGAGGAGAACGAGGAGTCAACAAGAGCCACCACAACCTCCACCACAACCTGGGCTTGAAGAAGACGAAGTAGGTGTAGAAGAAAAGCCCACGGATCAGATTTTTGAAGAAGAACAAGCCATGGCAGCAGATAATAGAACCATCAAGGAGCTTTCGGCCTCGGGTTTGGATAATGCATTGCCTCTTTGTATCCAATACCCCACGGCTGCAGAGGGGAAGACTGAGGAATTTGAACTCAAATCCAGTTTGTTACACCATATTCCGAAGTTCCATGGCTTGTCTATGGAAGACCTCAACAAACACTTGAAGGAGTTCGAGGTGGTTTGTTCGAGCATGACCCCCGTCAATGTGGATGGGAGTATATTGAAGATGAAGGCCTTTCCATTTTCACTTATGGACAAGGCCAAAGATTGGCTCTACGAACTAGCCCCGGGAACTGTGACTTCGTGGGAGAGTATGAAGCGTGCTTTCTTGGAGAAATTCTTCCCTACTTCGAGAGTGATTCTCCTACGGAAGAAAATTAGTGGTATTCAACAGAATCATGGTGAGACATTCCCGGCTTATTATGAGCGCTTCAAGGGCCTTGTAGCTTCATGTCCTCAACATCAAATGAAGGAGGAACTTCTCCTTCAATATTTCTATGAGGGCCTCCTTCCTATCGAACGTCAAATGCTTGATGCATCAGCGGGAGGAGCATTGGTGGACAAAACACCAAGGGATGCCAAGATTCTCATAGCCAACCGAGCGCTCAACGCTCAACAATATGAAGGAGTGGGCCAAAGGGAAGCCCCACGGCAACAAAGTGTAAATGAGGTGAGTGCTATTTCTGAAATTCAATCACAACTTGCTAATCTTAATTCTCTTGTTTCTCAGGTTGTGATTGGTCCAAAAACACAAGAACACCAAGTTTGTGGCGTGTGCTCAATTCAAGGGCATCCATCCGACAAGTGCCCTCAACTAATCGAGAATGGTGGGTGGGAATCTGCCAATGCAATTGGTTTCCAAGGACAATATCAAAACAACCCATACTCGAACACTTACAATGCCGGATGGAGGGACCATCCAAACTTCAAATGGAGGGAGCCACAACAAGCTGCCCAACAAGGAGGATTTAGGCCAAACCCCCCTGGTTTTTATTCCAAGCCGTATGCACCCCAACAACCTTCGACATCATCTCATTCAGGTACGTCCTTGGAAAGTGATCAAGCTATGCAATTACTAACCTCTATTTCGCAGGGGTTGCAAAATCAAAACAACCGGATAGCAAATAACGAGAAGGAGATGACGGATATGAAGAAACAAATAGGGCAGATTTCTGAGTTCCTTGGACAAATTAGAGAGCAAGGAAAGCTTCCTAGCTCAACCACAGTCAATCCAAAGGGAGGATTCGAATCCGCCAAGGCCATCACCCTAAGGGGTGGAAAAGAAGTTGGGACCGAGCCAAACAATCCCAAATCTGCCCAGAAAGTAGATGAAGAGACGACACAACCTGAGGCAGATCACCCTAACTCGGCCAAATCAGGTAATTTAAGTTCAAATTCATGTACTTCACGTCCTAATCTGCCCAATGTACCTTTTCCTCGTAGGTTCATGCAAGAAAAAAAGGAAGAAAGCGAGAAGGACATTCTTGAAACGTTCCGGAAAGTGCAAGTGAACATACCGCTTCTTGATGCAATCAAACAGGTTCCAAAGTATGCTAAATTCCTCAAGGACCTATGCAATACAAAGAGAAGAAGGGCAAACAAAGAGGTAGTGAAGGTAAGCGAGAATGTGTCCGCTGTTTTGCAACGTAAACTGCCTACCAAGTGCAAAGACCCCGGTAGTTTCACGATTCCTTGTGTGATTGGACATAATCGTTTTGAACATGCCATGCTTGATTTAGGTGCATCCATAAATGTCATGCCTTATTCTATTTATGCATCTATGAATTTGGGTGAATTAAAACAAGATGGTGTAATTATACAATTGGCCGATCGTTCTAACGCGTATCCAAAAGGAGTTTTGGAAGATGTGCTTGTGCAGGTGAACCATTTAATTTTTCCGGCTGATTTCTACGTCCTAGACATGGAGGATTCAGCCCATTCTACATCTTTGCCGATTCTCCTTGGTAGGCCATTCATGAAGACGGCCCGAACGAAGATTGATGTATACAAAGGCACCTTGACAATGGAATTCGATGGGGAAGTGATTGATTTTAATATTTCTGAAACTATGAGATATCCCGTTGATGACCATTCTTGTTTTTCCATTGATGTTATCGATTCTTTGGCGCAGGTATACCTTGAAGAATTGAACGAGGACGCCCTGGAAACAACCATCACTAAGGCCATAGAGCGCAAAAATGAAGGATTTGGGCCAATGCAAGGCCACGGCAAGGAGGAGGAATTCTTTGCAATGGGTTCTAGTGAAGAAATAATTGAGGTTGTGGCAGACCTTGAGTCATTGCCACAACAATATGGTAAGGTTCCACTCTCACTTTCAAATTCAGTTTCCACTAAGATGCTACCTTCTGTTGTTCAGGCACCATCGCTTGAACTTAAGCCGTTGCCGGACCATTTGAAGTATGTGTTTTTGGGAAAAGGCGAAACATTGCCCGTCATCATTTCATCAAGTCTCACGGCAATGGAGGAGGAGAAGCTTGTGAGGGTGCTGCGAGAGCACAAAACGGCCATAGGGTGGACTTTGGCCGACATTAAAGGAATAAGCCCTACCACATGCATGCACCGTATACTTCTTGAGGAGGGGGCTAAACCAACTCGAGAGGCTCAACGCCGTCTCAACCCTCCGATGATGGAAGTGGTAAAGAAGGAAATAATCAAGCTTTTGGATTGCGGAGTGATCTACCCTATCTCCGATAGCCGTTGGGTCTCTCCAGTTCAAGTCGTTCCCAAGAAGTCCGGAGTAACTGTTATCAAGAATGATGAGAATGAGCTCGTGCCTACACGCATTCAGACTGGATGGCGGGTATGTATCGATTACCGGAAGCTAAATGCCATGACTAGGAAAGATCACTTTCCTTTGCCATTCATCGACCAGATGCTCGAAAGGTTAGCCGGTCATGCTTTTTACTGTTTTCTTGATGGATACTCTGGATATAACCAAATTGTGATAGCCCCGGATGATCAAGAGAAGACCACATTCACATGTCCCTTTGGAACATTTGCTTATCGTCGCATGCCATTTGGCTTATGCAACGCACCGGCCACTTTCCAAAGGTGTATGGTAAGTATATTTTCCGATTTTGTTGAAAAGATCATTGAGGTTTTCATGGATGATTTCAGTGTATTTGGGAGTTCATTTGATAATTGCTTGGATAATCTGACCTTAATTTTGAAACGATGTGTTGAAACTAACCTTGTCTTGAATTGGGAGAAATGTCACTTTATGGTGAAACAAGGTATAGTTTTAGGACATATTGTTTCAGAAAAAGGAATAGAAGTAGATAAATCAAAAATAGACCTTGTACGTCACTTACCCTCTCCTACTTCGGTTAGAGAGGTACGTTCGTTTCTTGGCCATGCAGGGTTCTATAGGCGTTTTATCAAGGACTTCTCCAAGATGTCCAACCCTCTTTGCCGATTGCTTCAAAAAGATGTGCCATTCAAGTTTGATGAAGAGTGTAATTCGGCATTTAACCAACTCAAGGAGAAGCTAGTCTCGGCCCCCATTATTGTACCTCCAGATTGGAGCCTTCCGTTCGAGCTCATGTGCGATGCATCCGACTATGCATTAGGAGCTGTTCTAGGACAAAGAAGAGACAAGCGGCCGCATGTCATATACTATGCCTCTCGGACTCTCAATGATGCCCAATTGAACTACTCCACGACGGAAAAAGAACTTCTAGCTGTGGTTTTTGCTTTAGATAAATTCCGTTCATATTTAATTGGTACTAAAGTAATCGTTTATTCTGATCATCCAGCTTTGAGGTACTTGCTCACGAAAAAGGAAGCAAAGCCGAGGCTTATCCGTTGGATTCTTCTTCTTCAAGAATTTGATATTGAAATCCGGGATAAGAAAGGAAGCGAGAATGTAGTGGCTGACCATTTAAGCCGAATGATCCACGAGGAGCATGAACATGCCGTACCTATCCCTGAAACTTTTCCCGATGAGCAGCTGCTTTCCATTGAGGTAAGTGAACCATGGTATACAGATTTAGTGAATTACTTGGTGGCTAAACAAATTCCAAATGAACTAAACAAGCACCAACGTGATAAGCTTAAAAATGATGCACGTTTCTATGTTTGGGATGACCCTTATTTGTGGAAGTATTGCTCAGATCAAATTGTACGTAGATGTGTGCATGATTCTGAATTTCACTCAATTCTAAGCTTTTGTCACACATATGCATGTGGTGGTCATTTTGGCACACAACGCACTGCCCTCAAGGTTTTAGAGTGTGGTTTTTATTGGCCGACTATATTTAGGGATGCTAGAACCTTTTGTATGTCTTGTGATCGTTGCCAACGAATGGGTAACATAGGTACCAAGGACCAAATGCCGCAAACCCCTGTCTTTAATGTTGAAATTTTTGATGTTTGGGGCATTGATTTCATGGGCCCTTTCCCTCCATCTTATGGTTTCACTTATATCTTGCTAGCCGTTGATTATGTTTCTAAATGGGTGGAAGCAAAAGCCACCCGTACTAACGATTCTAAGGTGGTTGCAGATTTCGTGAAAACTAACATTTTTGCTAGGTTTGGAATGCCGAGAGTAATCATAAGTGATGGAGGGTCTCACTTTTGCAATCGGACCATTGAGGCGTTGCTAAGAAAGTACCATGTCAACCATAAGGTCTCCACACCTTACCATCCTCAAACAAATGGCCAAGCCGAGGTGTCTAACCGAGAAATCAAACAAATTTTGGAGAAGACCGTTGGACCAACAAGGAGGGATTGGAGCTTACGTTTAGATGATGCACTGTGGGCATATCGTACGGCGTACAAAACACCCATTGGGATGTCACCTTTTCGGCTCGTCTATGGTAAGCCATGTCATTTGCCCGTAGAGTTAGAGCACAAGGCACATTGGGCCGTGAAGACTTTCAACATGGACATAGATGCAGCGGGAGTTCATAGGAAGCTCCAATTGAATGAACTTGAGGAGATTCGGAATGAAGCCTATGAGAATGCCCGGATGTACAAAGCCAAGACCAAAGCATTCCATGATAAAATGATTCGAACCAAGACCTTCACAGTTGGGCAGAAAGTGTTACTTTTCAACTCTCGCCTACGTTTGTTTCCTGGTAAGTTGCGTTCTAAATGGATTGGCCCGTTTGTTGTTACTAACGTTTTACCTTATGGTGCAGTCCACATAAAAAGCTTAAGGAATGGCGTAGAATTCAAAGTGAACGGGCATCGGTTGAAGCCATATTACGAGCATGGTGTGGGGCAAGTGGTGGAAGACATTCCTTTCCATTCCATGGGCTCAAATGAAGATTAAAAGAGGGTACTCGTCCGGCTGAAGGACGTAAAAGAAAGCGCTTCGTGGGAGGCAACCCATGCATCCGAATAGAGAAGAACTTGGAAACCCCTTTAAGAGACTTATTTTTATTCCTTTCTTTTTCTTTACTGCCTTTACTTTGCTTTCTTTCTCGTATTTGTTTATTTGCTTGCTCTGTTGTGACTTTCTGCTTAAAACATTGAGGACAAAGTTTGATTTAAGTGTGGGGGGGTAAACAATTTGTATTTGCATGAATTTCGTGGGATTTATTCACCTATCACTTAGAATGTTGTTTCTTGCTGTTTTAAGCGTTTTTAGAGTGTTTTAGTGTGTTTTATAGTGTCTTGGTATAAAACTCCGAAAATTTGATAAAAATTTAGTTGTTATTTCGTTTCTGCCTTGTTAGGTTGTTTAGTTGTTATTGTTTGTTTGTTTATTAATTGTGTGAGTCTATGATTGTAACATTGAGAAAATGTTTGATTTATTGATAGGCACTGCTAAACAAAGAAAGATGGTGCTTCATAAAGGTTGTTTGCTTGAGGCCCCACTACGTGGCTTTACTCTTGAAGCGGAAGGCGTAGGAACAGAAGGCATAGGAGCGGAAGGCGTAGGAACAGAAGGCGTAGGAACAGAAGGCATAGGAGCAGAAGGCATCGAAGATAGAGCATTCCAGGCCTCAATACTTGGCCAAGCGCTGGATGAGCCAGGAAAAAGGTGCCTCTGGAGGAAAGACGAGAACCTTTGACGGTCACTGTGAATCCGACCTTCAGACTCTTGCAGCTCATCAAGCTTCCTCTTCATGCCCGTCGAATAGTTGTTTGCAAGCACGTGCAAACTTCTATTCTCATACTTCAGCTGTTGGATCTCCTGCTTGAGACTTTCCACCTCTGCCATCAATGATTCCACCTGACGGGAGCGGGCAAGCAGGCGTTGGCCCATGTTGGACACAGAACTCGCACACTGAACACTAAGTGCGAGGGACTCTTGAACGGCCAACTCATCGGACCGTCCTGACAGCAGCCTACTATCTTTTGGTGTGAGGAGGTTCCTAGCTACTATTGTAGCTGTTGTGGCGTCCTGCATCACAGAGTCTTCACCTGAAAGAGGACCGTTAGAAGAAAAGAAAGAAGGGCGCCATACGTTACCTTGACGCGGCGCGCCCGTATCACTGCTAAGGCTCAATTCCAAGCTAAGGTTCGATGAGTTTGCCATTTTTTCAAAAGTGTTCAAAGAGAAGGGATGGAGTTAAATTTCAAAGGGCCGGAGACGATTTTCAAGAATGGGAAATCTTCAGAGTGTGTTTGTTGTGGTGATCGATAGCTCAATAAAAAAGCCAAGGCGACGCGTCCACCAATTCAAAAAGCCAGATTTTCCGGCGTAATTTAGGCGACGCGTTCTCGGCTTTTCAGAAGACGCGCCAACTTTGTCAAAAGATTTCTTCTTTTTAGACAACACGTGGAGACCATCATCACAACTACACATCTTTAGCCGACAAGCGCAAAGTTCGGCGACGCTTTCTCAGCTTTTCAGAAGATGCGTGCAGCTTTGTCAAAATGAGCCGCATCTGCACTACCACGTGTCGTTCAGAAAGCGAATGGGCGCCTGCTCAGAAATCGAAGAGGCGTGTTCAGAGATCGAAGAGGCGCCATTATTTCAAAAAGCCGGATTTGCGGGATCAAAACGTTTGTCGACAAAGGTAAAAAGTACCACCACTTGATATTATCTCTATATATGTCGACCTTCGTCTTTTATGGCAGGGCAAATATGAAGAAAATGCCCAACTCTCCCTCACCTCTGAGGGCGCACTCCCAGCAAAGCCTTTCGAAATACTCAATTCTTTCTTCTTCCCCAAAGATGATACCAGATGCCTGGAGTACATATGACCCAGGAGGAAGCAGCACAACAAATACATGTGCTGATTCATTCACCGCTTCTTCAAAAGCAAAGGTATCTCATATCATCAAGGTCAAAAGCAAAAGTATCTCATATCATGCTCTTTCCCTGTCTTTTTCTTTGTCCTTGTTCTTACTCGCATGGCAAAGTAAAACAAGCAATCAGCCGGCACTTGGAGTCAGTCTTCCGTTCTGGAGCCAACTGCCTGGAATCTATTCCTGATTGCTTACCTAGCGTTGCTCTCGAGTAGTCATCTTCAACGGTTGATACACTTCCGGAGAAGGGACCACTTCTGCAAAGGGGAGCGAGTAAGGCAAGTGAAAATGATACATTGAAGCATGTGGAGACAAACATAGGCTGAGTTATCCTCCAACCCTTTTCAATACGAATTGGAAAGATTGAACAAAGAAACAGACCAAAGGGGTAAGCTCAGACCTTCGGGGAAGACCAAAAGAATCCTCCAGCCCAGTAGCACAAAGGAAAATCAATGATGGGCGGAAACCAGTTCGAGAGTAAGCCTGTGGAATCATCAAGATCAAGCCTCAATGCAATCAACAAAGAGAAGATGGAATTTACACTCTATAACCAGATTTGCGTCTCTAAACTCTTCTCTTTGTTAATTACATTATGCCATGTTTAGTATGTTTAAGTGCTTTTTGTGTATTTACTTATGCTTTGTGTGAATCTATGCTTAAAACATTGAGGACAATGTTTGATTTAAGTGTGGGGGGGGTAACTAAGTATATTTGATGCAAATTCGTTGGATTTTATCACCTATCACTTCACATGTTGTTTCTCACTGTTTTAAAACTGTTTTAGTGTGTTTTGTCTTAAAAATTCGAAAATCCCATAAAAATTTGAAAATTTGTTTTGAAAAACCCAAAAAGAGTTGTTTTAAAGTTGTTTTTGTGTGTGTGTTTGTGTCTTAGGATACCTTCCAACACAATGATAAGGATTTGGTTTGTAATTGCATGACTGTTAAAAAGAGTTATAACATAGAGAAAAGTTTGATTTACTCTTGGTATATGCTTGGTTATGGTTATAATGTATGACTTCACATGCAATCATAAAAGAAAATTTAGTTTTTGTAACATGCCTGAAGGAAGGAACTCAAACAAATGCTACAACCCTGAGAGACTTGAGCCTATAACGTTCTTTGGAGAGTTTAATCTGTGATTTCTTGTTTTCTAAAATCGTTGCATGATCTCATTATTCTTTGCTTGGTTACTACTTAGAAGGCGTTTCATCATATAGTTCCAAATGCTAGAACTCATGCCCATTTCATTCAAAGCATGTTATTGATTTGCATAACATATATCAAGATGAAGTTGTGTAGTTGCCACCATAGCCAAATAGCCTCGCTTCCCATATTTCGTATATGTTGTAAGTTTTACCCCCGTTGAGCCATGTTAACCCATGTTCTTTGTTAACCCACTTTATCTTCACCTAACCTAGAATATGACCGTCCTTACCCTTGTTCTTAAAAGATAGTGAGCATGACTTAATTGAATTCCTTTTGAGTTACATTATGAAAGAAAATAAGTGTGGGGGAGAGAATGTTTAAGTGTTTTTGTTTTGAGATTCAAAAGAAAAAAAAAAAAAAAAAAAAAAAAAAAAGAGAAAAGAATAAGTGATTGAAGAAAGGTTCCAAAACACCAATTCTGGGCGTAAATTGTCTAAATTCTCCCTTTTTGTTCAAAAGTTGAGTTTTCATTCAAAAGTGAATTCTAAGTTGATTAAAATGCTTTGCTCACTATTTCTTTAAGAACCTTTGTTTTCCATATCCCTTCTTTATCCACATACCCCAAGCCCCGTTACAACCCTTGACTTCTATCTTGAGTGTTGTGTATTTCAATTTGTGGAGTTTGAACTTGGTATGAGCTTATGGTGTCACTGGTTCTCGCGTCTAAGTAGTAGCATTCCATTCATGAGATCATATCTAAACTTGATTATTAACTCCAGAATTTGCGTTCTTTGTGATACATATATGTGAGTGTCGTTTTCATGTTTACATCAATCTTCTCACATATGACTAGATTAGGGTGTGTAGTTAGAAAATCTGAGTAAAAATTGAGTGCATATCTTGAAAGGAATTGAGCAAATTCTCTAAGGCATGTTACTACATTCAAAACATGGTTTTAAATGCTTAATTGTGAACTAGTATATGGTGACTATGATTAAGAATGTACTTAAATGTGAAGATGACTAAAATCTGTGAGAATGATGATTTTTAACTTGTCATGTGCATTGGAAATCCCTAAGACGGTTGTTGGAAGGTTTAGGTTGTGTTTTACGTGTTTAGTGTCGTTTTGTTTATTTGTTTTTATTCTGTTTTGCTCGAGGACTAGCAAAAGCTAAGTGTGGGGGTATTTGATAGGAGCATATTCATGCGACTTAAATGGCTTGTTCTCGTGCATTTACGTTATGTTTCTCTCGTTATTTTAGTCCTTTATGCTTCTTTTGTGTGTTTTCAGGTTCTAAGGGCCTAGGGAGCAAGAAAGTGCATTTTGAGGCCATTTGGAGCATTTTTGGGCATGGATTGGATAGCTTATCCATGGAGCCAAGAGGATGGACGAATTTGAAGGCCTTGTATGCACTTGAAGACACAAAACAATGGCTCTAGCCCAATCAAACACATTATGCCATACAAACCAACCTATTTTAGGCCCATTCTATGTACTTAAACCCTAGCCCTTTAAACTAATTCATTTATCACTTATCAAACCATTCACTTATCACTCACCACATATCATTCACTTATCACTTAACATATCATTCATTTATTTCACTTCCATACTCCTCTTAATTCCACATGCATTCTCACACATGCACATCATTCACTCACATTTCCACCATTCATTCTTTATTCCTTTCCAAACATCTCACATGCATTTCCACCTTCCTACTTCATCATTTCACCACATACTCCTCTTAATTCCACATGCATTCTCACACATGCACATCATTCACTCACATTTCCACCATTCATTCTTTATTCCTTTCCAAACATCTCACATGCACTTCCACCTTTCATCCACAATGATTCATGATTCATTCACTTTGCATCCTTTAAATCACATACTTTTCCATCATTAATTAGCCACTTGCATCTTAAACAAACAACCATATGTTCCCTCCACTACTCCTATAAATACCCTTGCATTCATTCATTCAAGAACATCTCATTTTCATACACAACACACCACAAAACACTTCCATCTTCTCCCTAGCTGTGAGTCTCTCCATTTTCTGCACCATTCCCTTCCCTTTCTCCTCCATTTCTTCCATTTCCATAATCCCCCAATCCATTCAACACACCAACAACATCCCTTAGTCCTTGTGCTACAAAGAAGACGAAGAGAAGAGGGCCTAAACGTTCATACAATTCACGTTTGAGTTGTTGGAATGTTTATGCGTTTCTTTGATTTCAATGTTTAAATTCAATTCTCTTTGTTTTGTAATATGAGAAATGGAAGAGAAGAGTGCCTAAACGTTCATACAATTCAAGTTTGAGTTGTTGGAATGTTTAGGTGTTTCTTTGATTTCAAAGTTATGAGGAACTAAACCCTTTTTGGCTAGGGGTGATTTCAATACCATGTTTATTTATGTGATATGAATTGATGAATTCCGGTTATGAACTCTTGATTCGTGAATGCAATTGGCTTAACTATTTGATGATTAACTTATTTGTGTTTGTTGATTGAGGGTCGACACTTAATTAGCATGCATGAATATGTGACTAAAGTTTAAGAAGGTTTCACATAATCGTTACTATCTTATACTTGAAAGTAGTGAAGGTCGCTTGTCACGATCGCGTTAAGTTTAATTCTTAGCATGAGTAACATGATGTCATAGTTGCAAATGCTTTGTCAATGCTTATGGTTTTCATTATTCTTAATGATCTTCGATTGTATCTCTATTATGATGACATGTAGGGAACTTTTGAGAATGTTTTGGGTTGTCGAATGATGCCATCCAATCCAATAATATAAGGAAAATCTGAGGGTTAACTAGTGATGTCACGGTTAATTTGGGGCATTGTCGTTCATAATTCAATGAAGGAATAACTGGAAATTGATTCATATGCATAAATATCATGTGTAGAGAAAGAACCCTTAGCTAGCTTCCCATCCATTCATTTCCGTCAAATCCATATTTACAATTTGTTTTGTTTCCAAGTATTCATTTTAGTTTAAATTCGTCCAAATCCAATTCCCCCCTATTTCGTTGAAATCTTAGTCTTAATCTTTCTTATTTTTAGTTTTGCTTTCTTCGAGCATTAAATAGTGTTTTATATTGTGTTTTTATGTTTTTAAGTCAATTTAGAAGGTTTTAGCAAGCCCTCCTAATCCCCGGTCTAGAACGATCCCTCACTTATCCATTCTACTACAATTGTCAAACGAGGGTTTAATTTGAGTGTCAAGTAAATCACGCATCAGTTTCTATGCTTTGTCATTATGTCTCCGATCCATTACATGTGATACCTCCTTAACCTTCAGAAATTAATCTAGACTTGACATATGATGAGGAACCGGTGACGATTTTAGACTGGAATGATAAGGTTCTTAGGAACAAAACTGTGCACATGGTGAAAGTTTTGTGGATGAACCACTCGGTGGAGAAAGCCACTTGGGAGACGGAGGATCATATGCGAGATATTTATCCACGCTTATTTTATGGATATTAGTGGTTTGTTATGTTAGTGTATAGAAATTTTGGGAACGAAATTTTATTAAGGGGGTAGGTTGTGACGACCCGTCCTGAATTAATGTATTTTATCCTTGAATGTGTGAAAATGATGATTATACCCTCAAGTCGTAGTGATGTGAATGTATGTATATGGTTTTAAATTATTTTCCCGTTGATGTTATTAAATCATACTCGATGTCACGAGAGTGTTGACGTGATTTAGGGTCGAGTTGGGTTCGTAATGAAAATATTACGAATAAACGATTGTGTAATTGGGCTAAGGAAATGGACCAATCACCACACCTCCGACTTTCTTAGGTCCAATTAGAATTTTAGGTTTGTTTTGGGGTCAATTGTTAGCCCTAAATGTGACAACCCGTTCCAAATTTTACGTTTTTTTTTTATTTTAAAAGCGTGAATTTACTAAATTGCCCTAGAGGCAAGGACTTTGACTTCCGTTGACCATCGACTTGAGAGATGTGGGACTTATTCTTTAAGCATATCCTCGTAGTACTCTTTGGTACGAACGTATAAGCGAAAGCCGTTTGCGCGTCCGGATTATAACGGTATAGTTACGAACGTTCGAAATTGGTTATTCAAGGTTTAGTGTGTATTTAAATTAAACCCCCACTTTGTGGGGGAAGCCCAAAATCAGAAACGGAGGGAGGAAAGAAAAAAAAAAAAAAAAAAAAAAAAAAAGGGAAGAGAGCTTCCCGTGCACCCATACCCGCGCCACCACGAGACCACCTTCCAAGGCCGATTCCGGCCAGCTCCGGTGGAGTTTTTCGATGCCACCACCACCATCTTGAAGCTCTCATTCCCCTCTACAAAACCCACCCAAGAACCACCTTGATTGACCATGGTATGAGACGGTTTGAGGCCACGAAAGTTGACGAAAATCAATGGTGCTCCGGCCACCCTTTTCGATTTTCCGGCCAATCGGCAAAGCAATGGCCGATGCCACCACTTGGGCTTTGTAGCCCACAATCCCAGGAGCAAAACCCAACCAACCTTGACCCCGTTGGACCACCGTAGACGACGAATCGACGTCGGGAAGTTTTAGGCATCCGCCGGCTTCGTGGGCAAAATTGACCATCTTCCGTCCACTTTTGGACTTCGTGGCAGGTATGAAAGTTGCTCCCCTCACTGAGATCTTCATTTCTGTGAAGTTTGAGAATTTTTGGAAATAGTTGGATTTTCCGGCGAGTCGGGGCGGCCGACCGCCACCCGCGGCGGCGCGTGCGGCGGCGCGTGGCCAGTGGGCCGCCAATGCTATTTTTAGGCTATGTCAAATGTCTTGAATTCAGTTTTGTCATTTGAATGACGTAGGTTGATAGTTGGAACCTAAATTCATTACGATACGTTACTTGATGAAAATGTGAATCGATGATCCGACCGTTGGATCGTCACCAAAATGGGATATATTATAATACGTAATATTTAAAGATTATAGGAATTTACAGATCGGGAATCCGACTTACGGATCTTCCTGAATTGGATTTGTAAGTTAGTAAAATAAATGTTCATGGCCACTTGTTTTAGGCAATTGGCGGAGATCTGACCGTTGGATCGTAATGAAATTTTAGTATGTTATTCTTGAAACATATTTTGGATCGTTGGGAGTTGCGGATTGGAAATCTGATATGCGGATCTTCCGGGTCAAGTTATACAGGGTTGTAAACCCGATCGACGGTTGACTTGTGGTCAATGGGTATCAAACTATTTTAGAATGTCGTTGAGGTTGTGTTTTATGTGAATTACGTACTCTTCGGATAAGAGTTCTGAGATGTGATTTGATAATTGGTCACAGAGACCAATCATTCAAGACGCCTCGAAGTGTGCGCTAGAGAATCATAGCGTGGACTCCAAGTAAGTGGATCTTTTCCTTTTTATCGTACATATTATTGAGAGTTCTATCGACACTTTTAAATTGATTAGGTATATTACTTTCATATATAATTATTGTGAATGCTTGAAGTACGATATGAACTACGAATGGCTTGATCCCTATTTAGGGTACGTAGGCAGTCTAACAAGACGTTAGATGCAGCCATAAAATATTCGAGACCAAAGCCTTGCTTGGGAAATTGAGTAAGGCGAAGGAAATTGGTAAAGGCAAGTTTTAGTTTTATGAATTAGTTAGCTAAATTAGTGTTAATTGGGTCGTCATGGATAATTATCCCTGAAAATAAATAGTTTGGGAGTAATGCGTTATTGATTGTACACTTCTCACTGTATTGTTTATAATTGAACATGCTACGACATGTTTGAGTATTAGATTGCATCATAGTATATCGATATGTATATTACTTGCATATAATTATTGGGAATGCTTTCAAGTGCAAAGGTGAACTCAGGACACCCAGGTAAGTTCAGGTGAGTTTATGGTACTAGTTGAATCGATTTCGTTATAGCATGACTACAGTTATGTGTTAGGCAACTTCGATACTGTCGTACTGGTTGCCATGAGTTGCACATGTTATATTGAGATGCATTGAGAGCTCATAAACCTGCACCCCGGTGTTAGTGCTCCCGCCCGTGGCCAGGGCACAGTCCTTTACGTGATGTTCACCTCCCGCACCTTATGCTCACCTTGGATTCAAGGTAGGTGCACAGTCCTGTCGTACAGACCACTTTAGGTGGTTCCGACTCGTAGGTGACCCGCGATTATTCGCCCAGTCTTCACGTGATCGTAGCACTTGAGCTTATTTATTTACACCCAGTCCTGTCGTACAGACCACTTTAGGTGGTTCCGACTCGTGTGCAGGTATACTTATTGAGCTATATGCTAGCCAGGATTGATGAGATATGGATAAGTCGTACAGGTCACTAGAGGTGACTCCGACTTATATGCTAGCCAGGATTGATGAGATAGGAATAAGTCGTACAGGTCACTATAGGTGACTCCGACTTATATGCTAGCCAGGATTGATGAGATATGGATAAGTCGTACAGGTCACTAGAGGTGACTCCGACTTATATGCTAGCCAGGATTGATAAGATATGGATAAGTCGTACAGGTCATTAGAGGTGACTCCGACTTATATGCTAGCCAGGATTGATAAGATATGGATAAGTCGTACAGGTCACTAGAGGTGACTCCGACTTATATGCTAGCCATGATTGATGAGATACGAATAAGTTGTACATGTCATTTTAGATGACTCTGACTGATATATCACTTTGTATTGATTTAGTTCATTTGGCCTACTTATTAATGTATGGTGGAGTTAATGGCAAACCGTGGTTTTGGTCATTTCTGAGTATGGTTTGGATATATGTATATATGTTGTACTGTCTTATGGAAAACGATACGGGTTTTACATTAGGGCATTACTTTTAGAGAGGTAATAACTTTGGGAAGCTTGGTTTTATTGCTTACTCACACCTTCTGTTTGGTGCCCTCCAGGTTTTAGCTGCTGAGTTTGTATCGACAACAATCTGTGGTGAATCTTAGTATTAATGGATATTTTTTTAGGGTATGATTCTTACCCATACTACTGTACCTTACTTATGCTCTGACATCGCGTGTGAAATGGGTTCGCTCCCACTCGTAGCGCACTCTGGTACTTAGACACTTTTAGATTCAAATTTATTCACTTTTTGTACACTATCACATTTTATGGCTTCGTCACCTTCCAAGTGTCGGCCAGCACAGTTCGATTCAGGGTCCAAGTGGACTTTCTGGGTCGGGGTGTGTCACTAAATATGCAGCCCAATTAGGGCTTAAGATCCCTTTTATTTATGTCCAATTCGGACCACACGCACATATTCACACACATGTACATAGGCCTGGCAATTTCTGACACGACCCGATAACCCGACACGACACGACACGAAACGAAATTAACAGGTGTTTGGGTCGACACGATAACGAATCGGGTCGTTATCGGGTAACCCGATAAGCACCTGTTAAGATAACGGGTTGGTTCGGGTATACACGTGGGTAACACGATACACGATAAGCAGAATATTATTTTTATAATTTTATAACCCTAAAAAAATACTGTAATAATTATATACATTAATTTTACAATTTTATACCCCTAAAAATTATAATAAATATATATATATTAAATTAACTATAAAATTTATAATAATTATACCCCCAAAATATTAAGTCTATCTATAATAATTATATATATATATATATATTAAATTTTATAAAAACTATAATAATTATTAATTAATAATTTAATATGCATGATGCATTGCATGATTTTGCATCCATTGAAATTTGATGTAATTTCTTTCCATTCAAATTTTAATAATCAATTTCTTGCTGTTGCCAACTTGCCGTCCTTTTTGAAAAAAAAAATGGAGGAAAAATGAAAATGTTAAGAAAAGTTGAAAATAAAACAAAAAAGTGAGGGAATTAGGGAAAGATGTTGGAGGGAAAAGTGAAAATGATAAGAAAAAGTTAAAACAAAAAAGAGAGGGAAAAATGAAAATTAATAGAAGTGGTGAGAAATTTTTTTTCTTTTTTTTTTAAGTTATTAACTTTTTATCACACACATGACTGTCATGACATATCTCACTATTTTTATAATAACACACGTGACACGTGATGTATGTACTATTCCGTGTACCAGTCAATTATAATTTATACATACAAAATAAATAGATTTAAATCTACTTAATAAATATATATATATACACACACACACACAGAACTTGATTGATGGCATACGAATTCTCCAAAACTAATTTCAACGATCCCAACCGTCAAACTTGTTTGTATATGCTTTGAGATCACATCAACAAAAAATCATAAAAAATAAACATTCAAAGATCAAGTAATGGGACAGAGCTTTTCAACGCTTATAAACGAAAAATCACGATTTAACGGTTATTTTAACTCCAATTTTGATGATTTTTTATAACTACACTCCTTGACCCTATATGAATACAATGAGTGAATTCGATCTTCAATTTAAAATATTTACACAAGTGGATACCACAAAATCTTATGTTATACTTAATGAAAATATAAATAAACTCTAAGTGTTAGTCAATCTATCATTTTACGAATTCTCCAAAACTAATTTCAACGATCCAAACCGTCAAAATTGTTTGTGTATGCTTGGAGATCACATCAGCAAAAAATCACAAAAAAAAAAACATTCAGAGATCAAGTAATGGGACAAAGCTTTTCAACGGTTATAAACAAAAAAATCACGATTTAACGGTTATTTTAACTCCGATTTTGATGATTTTTTATAACTACACTCCTTGACCCTATATGAATACAATGAATGAATTCGATCTTCAATTTAAAATATTTACACAAGTGGATACCACAAAATCTTATGTTATACTTAATCAAAGTATAAATAAACTCTAAGTGTTAGTCAATCTATCGTTTAACGAATTCTCTAAAACTAATTTCAACGATCCAAACCGTCAAAATTGTTTGTATATGCTTGGAGATCACATCAGCAAAAAATCACAAAAAAAAAAACATTCAAAGATCAAGTAACGGGACAAAGCTTTTCAACGGTTATAAACGAAAAATCACGATTTAACGGTTATTTTAACTCCGATTTTGATGATTTTTTATAACTACACTCCTTGACCCTATATGAATACAATGAATGAATTCGATCTTCAATTTAAAATATTTACACAAGTGGATACCACAAAATCTTATGTTATACTTAAATAAAGTATAAATAAACTCTAAGTGTTAGTCAATCTATCGTTTTACGAATTCTCTAAAACTAATTTCAACGATCCAAACCGTCAAAATTGTTTGTATATGCTTGGAGATCACATCAGCAAAAAAAAACCATTCAAAGATCAAGTAACGGGACAAAGCTTTTCAACGGTTATAAACGAAAAATCACGATTTAACGGTTATTTTAACTCCGATTTTGATGATTTTTTATAACTACACTCCTTGACCCTATATGAATACAATGAATGAATTCGATCTTCAATTTAAAATATTTACACAAGTGGATACCACAAAATCTTATGTTATACTTAATGAAACTATAAATAAACTCTAAGTGTTAGTCAATCTATCGTTTTACGAATTCTCCAAAACTAATTTCAACGATCCAAACCGTCAAAATTGTTTGTTTATGCTTGGAGATCACATCAGCAAAAAATCACAAAAAAAAAACATTCAGAGATCAAGTAACGGGACAAAGCTTTTCAACGGTTATGAACGAAAAATCACGATTTAACGGTTATTTTAACTCCGATTTTGATGATTTTTTATAACTACACTCCTTGACCCTATATGAATACAATGAATGAATTCGATCTTCAATTTAAAATATTTACACAAGTGGATACCACAAAATCTTATGTTATACTTAATAAAAGTATAAATAAACTCTAAGTGTTAGTCAATCTATCGTTTTACGAATTCTCCAAAACTAATTTCAACGATCCAAACCGTCAAAATTGTTTGTATATGCTTGGAGATCACATCAGCAAAAAATCACAAAAAAAAAACATTCAGAGATCAAGTAACGGGACAAAGCTTTTCAACGGTTATAAACGAAAAATCACGATTTAACGGTTATTTTAACTCCGATTTTGATGATTTTTTATAACTACACTCCTTGACCCTATATGAATACAATGAATGAATTCGATCTTCAATTTAAAATATTTACACAAGTGGATACCACAAAATCTTATGTTATACTTAATAAAAGTATAAATAAACTCTAAGTGTTAGTCAATCTATCGTTTTACGAATTCTCCAAAACTAATTTCAACGATCCAAACCGTCAAAATTGTTTGTATATGCTTGGAGATCACATCAGCAAAAAATCACAAAAAAAAAACATTCAGAGATCAAGTAACGGGACAAAGCTTTTCAACGGTTATAAACAAAAAAATCACGATTTAACGGTTATTTTAACTCCGATTTTGATGATTTTTTATAACTACACTCCTTGACCCTATATGAATACAATGAATGAATTCGATCTTCAATTTAAAATATTTACACAAGTGGATACCACAAAATCTTATGTTATACTGAATAAAAGTATAAATAAACTCTAAGTGTTAGTCAATCTATCGTTTTACGAATTCTCCAAAACTAATTTCAACGATCCAAACCGTCAAAATTGTTTGTATATGCTTGGAGATCACATGAGCAAAAAATCACAAAAAAAAAACATTCAAAGATCAAGTAACGGGACAAAGCTTTTCAACGGTTATAAACGAAAAATCACGATTTAACGGTTATTTTAACTCCGATTTTGATGATTTTTATAACTACACTCCTTGACCCTATATGAAAACAATGAATGAATTCGATCTTCAATTTAAAATATTTACACAAGTGGATACCACAAAATCTTATGTTATACTTAATGAAAGTATAAATAAACTCTAAGTGTTAGTCAATCTATCGTTTTACGAATTCTCCAAAACTAATTTCAACGATCCAAACCGTCAAAATTGTTTGTTTATGCTTGGAGATCACATCAGCAAAAAATCACAAAAAAAAAACATTCAGAGATCAAGTAACGGGACAAAGCTTTTCAACGGTTATAAACGAAAAATCACGATTTAACGGTTATTTTAACTCCGATTTTGATGATTTTTTATATCTACACTCCTTGACCCTATATGAATACAATGAATGAATTCGATCTTCAATTTAAAATATTTACGCAAGTGGATACCACAAAATCTTATGTTATACTTAATAAAAGTATAAATAAACTCTAAGTGTTAGTCAATCTGTCGTTTTACGAATTCTTCAAAACTAATTTCAACGATCCAAACCGTCAAAATTGTTTGTATATGCTTGGAGATCACATCAACAAAAAATCACAAAAAAAACATTCAGAGATCAAGTAATGGGACAAAGCTTTTCAACGGTTATAAACGAAAAATCACGATTTAACGTTTATTTTAACTCCGATTTTGATGATTTTTTATAACTACACTCCTTGACCCTATATGAATACAATGAATGAATTCGATCTTCAATTTAAAATATTTACACAAGTGGAGACCACAAAATCTTATGTTATACTTAATGAAAGTATAAATGAACTCTAAGTGTTAGTCAATCTATCGTTTTACGAATTCTCTAAAACTAATTTCAACGATCCAAACCGTCAAAATTGTTTGTATATGCTTGGAGATCACATCAGCAAAAAATCACAAAAAAAAAACATTCAGAGATCAAGTAACGGGACAAAGCTTTTCAACGGTTATAAACGAAAAATCACGATTTAACGGTTATTTTAACTCCGATTTTGATGTTTTTTTATAACTACACTCCTTGACCATATATGAATACAATGAATGAATTCGATCTTCAATTTAAAATATTTACACAAGTGGATACCACAAAATCTTATGTTATACTTAATAAAAGTATAAATAAACTCTAAGTGTTAGTCAATCTATCGTTTTACGAATTCTCCAAAACTAATTTCAACGATCCAAACCGTCAAAATTGTTTGTATATGCTTGGATATCACATCAGCAAAAAATCACAAAAAAAAAAAACATTCAGAGATCAAGTAACGGGACAAAGCTTTTCAACGGTTATAAACGAAAAATCACGATTTAACGGTTATTTTAACTCCGATTTTGATGATTTTTTATAACCACACTCCTTGACCCTATATGAATACAATGAATGAATTCGATCTTCAATTTAAAATATTTACACAAGTGGATACCACAAAATCTTATGTTATACTTAATCAAAGTATAAATAAACTCTAAGTGTTAGTCAATCTATCGTTTTACGAATTCTCCAAAACTAATTTCAACGATCCAAACCGTCAAAATTTTTTGTATATGCTTGGAGATCACATCAGCAAAAAATCACAAAAAAAAACATTCAGAGATTAAGTAACGGGACAAAGCTTTTCAACGGTTATAAACGAAAAATCACGATTTAACGGTTATTTTAACTCCGATTTTGATGATTTTTTATATCTACACTCCTTGACCCTATATGAATACAATGAATGAATTCGATCTTCAATTTAAAATATTTACGCAAGTGGATACCACAAAATCTTATGTTATACTTAATAAAAGTATAAATAAACTCTAAGTGTTAGTCAATCTGTCGTTTTACGAATTCTTCAAAACTAATTTCAACGATCCAAACCGTCAAAATTGTTTGTATATGCTTGGAGATCACATCAACAAAAAATCACAAAAAAAACATTCAGAGATCAAGTAATGGGACAAAGCTTTTCAACGGTTATAAACGAAAAATCACGATTTAACGTTTATTTTAACTCCGATTTTGATGATTTTTTATAACTACACTCCTTGACCCTATATGAATACAATGAATGAATTCGATCTTCAATTTAAAATATTTACACAAGTGGAGACCACAAAATCTTATGTTATACTTAATGAAAGTATAAATGAACTCTAAGTGTTAGTCAATCTATCGTTTTACGAATTCTCTAAAACTAATTTCAACGATCCAAACCGTCAAAATTGTTTGTATATGCTTGGAGATCACATCAGCAAAAAATCACAAAAAAAAAAACATTCAAAGATCAAGTAACGGGACAAAGCTTTTCAACGGTTATAAACGAAAAATCACGATTTAACGGTTATTTTAACTCCGATTTTGCTGTTTTTTTTATAACTACACTCCTTGACCCTATATGAATACAATGAATGAATTCGATCTTCAATTTAAAATATTTACACAAGTGGATACCACAAAATCTTATGTTATACTTAATAAAAGTATAAATAAACTCTAAGTGTTAGTCAATCTATCGTTTTACGAATTCTCCAAAACTAATTTCAACGATCTAAACCGTCAAAATTGTTTGTATATGCTTGGAGATCACATCAGCCAAAAATCACAAAAAAAAAAACATTCAGAGATCAATAAACGGGAGAAAGCTTTTCAACGGTTATAAACGAAAAATCACGATTTAACGGTTATTTTAACTCCGATTTTGATGATTTTTTATAACTACACTCCTTGACCCTATATGAATAAAATGAATGAATTCGATCTTCAATTTAAAATATTTACACAAGTGGATACCACAAAATCTTATGTTATACTTAATGAAAGTATAAATAAACTCTAAGTGTTAGTCAATCTATCGTTTTACGAATTCTCCAAAACTAATTTCAACGATCCAAACCGTCAAAATTGTTTGTATATGCTTGGATATCACATCAGCAAAAAATCACAAAAAAAAAAACATTCAGAGATCAAGAAACGGGAGAAAGCTTTTCAACGGTTATAAACGAAAAATCACGATTTAACGGTTATTTTAACTCCGATTTTGATGATTTTTTATAACTACACTCCTTGACCCTATATGAATAAAATGAATGAATTCGATCTTCAATTTAAAATATTTACACAAGTGGATACCACAAAATCTTATGTTATACTTAATGAAAGTATAAATAAACTCTAAGTGTTAGTCAATCGATCGTTTTACGAATTCTCCAAAACTAATTTCAACGATCCAAACCGTCAAAATTGTTTGTATATGCTTGGATATCACATCAGCAAAAAATCACAAAAAAAAAAACATTCAGAGATCAAGTAACGGGACAAAGCTTTTCAACGGTTATAAACGAAAAATCACGATTTAACGGTTATTTTAACTCCGATTTTGATGATTTTTTATAACTACACTCCTTGACCCTATATGAATACAATGAATGAATTCGTTCTTCAATTTAAAATATTTACACAAGTGGATACCACAAAATCTTATGTTATACTTAATGAAAGTATAAATAAACTCTAAGTGTTAGTCAATTTATCGTTTTATGAATTCTCCAAAACTAATTTCAACAATCCAAACCGTCAAAATTGTTTGTACATGCTTGGATTTTCGAGTGTAGATATAGTACTTGAACGAGAAATGTTTTAATGTTTTGAAGTAATATTTATGTGGCAATGTGTGGTATGTGCAAATTTTAAAAAAATATATTTTTTTCTTAACGGGTCATAACGGGTCATAACGGGTCGGGTCACTTTACCCGTCGGGTAAAGTGACACGACCTGTTAAGGACCCGTTAAGATAACGGGTGTGACACGACACGACCCGTTAAGATAACAGGTGTTACACGAAAACGACACGAACACGATAGACACGACCCTTATCCTTTCTGTCGATCTTTCCTTTGTCTGTACAGTCCGTACACACACACCCCTAACCATCTTCATCTTGCACAGATCGAACTAGTGGAGGTCATTTTCGAGTTCCTTGCAAGGTCAAGAACCTAATCGTACCCTTAGTTTTGTGAAAGAACCTCGAAAACCCAGGAACTCGCGAGCTCCAGCGAGGTGTTCTGCTACTCCATCGTGATCGTGGATGTTTTACGAAGTTTCAGGGCTTAAGGGAGTCTTAAAACAACTTCACATAGATCATAGAGAAGTTTTGGAAGGTTTTGGATGTTGGGATATGTCAGTTCCTTGAGTTGCAGTTTTGACCGGAATATTGAAGGATTTTCCAACTAGTTCCCATCAGTTTTAGGACTTCAAAGTGGTAAGAACATGTTCTACTCATTCAGGGCTTCAAATCCATGTAAAGTTTGTGAAGTTTGGTTGAGATTTGAGTGAGATATTTAAATTTGAAATTTTTCCAGTTTCCGGCTACGCAGCAACGATCAGCACCGGAATCGGGTGAACGACCGGAGAAGGAAGGGGAATATTCCGTCAACTTTGACAGAATATACTAACGGTGTCAGGTAAAGTTAACGAAATATTCTATTATTTAGGGGAATATTCCCTAATGGCGTTTAAAATTCTATCCGTGTCTAGCACGTGCCTGTGCGTGACTGGCGCATGGGACGTCGAAAAATTATTATAAAAATATGGGGATGCTCGTGGTGTTGAGTAGGCCACGATGTAATATTCAATCACCCCAATTGAGCAACGTATGAGAAGTTATTACACGGTTTTGGTTATGTACTTAAAATTAATGTTAAAATAGTAATTTCACATATAGGTGAGATGTTTCTGGAGGACGAGTGCAGTTAGGCAAGACTCGGGGGTTACTATCTAGCTAAATACCAGTGAGTGGGCTTTTGGTTTTCTATATATACGTATATATGCTTTGCGTTTTCCGAGAAATTTGTTTTAAATTAAATGCCATGTCAATTGCATTATGCTTTAGAGTATGCATTAGTATAGATATGCATATTGTTGCTTGATGCTGCGGACGCCCAGGTAAGCTTTAGGTGAGTATATATTGATGATAGTGGATGCATTGTTTGTAGTTATAAGTAGATGCATTTAGAGATCATTATCCTGCACCCCGATGTTAGTGATTCTGTCCGTGGCCAGGGCATAGTCCTTCACGTGATGTTCACCTCCCGCACCGCATGCTTACCTTGGATCCAAGTTTGGTGCACAGCCCTGTCGTACAGACCACATTAGGTGGTTCCGACTCATAGGTGACCCGCGATTATTCGCACAACCTTCACGTGATTGTAGCACTTGAGTGTACTTATTTGCACCCAGCCTTGTTGTACAGACCACAATAGGTGGTTCCGACTTGTGTGCAGACATATCTGATGAGCTATAGGTTTAGTCCTATAGGTCACGTTAGGTGACTTCGGCTGACATATCATTTTACATTGATTTATTTCATCTGGCTACTTATTTCCATATTGGGATACTTGACATGGCATATATTTGAGTTTCACAACTCTTGAGGCTGATTTTTATATACGTATGTATTATTATTTTCTGGGAAACTATACAGGTTTTACAATGAGGGGTTATTACTTTTGGAAAGAGAAATGATTTTGAAAAGCTTTGTTTTTGCCCACTCACGTTTTCTGTTTTGCGCCCTTCTAAGTTCTAGATAGAAGTGCGTGTTGGTGACCCATGAGGACTCTACGGTGGTTCTGACAGACATCCATCAATGTAAGGTTTTCTTTCATACCCTGTATAATTAGTATTTAGCTTGCTGGATTGCACCTTGGCACCTACGCTGTGTCTATGTGTATCTACACTCTAACACTTCTTCCCGCACTTATTTACTTGTCTTGTGTGCATTAGTTAATTGGGTTTTGATTTCTTACATCTTCATATCACTGTCACTTCCACACTGTGCACATGGCTACATCACCATCACGTGATGGCCAACATGCCTCAATTTAGGTCGGGGTATGTCAGATATCATGTTTTTTTTTTCTTTCGCATTTATAATTTTACCTCTTTATAATTGAAAGAGGAGTCTATATCTCCTTATTATTGTGAAATTGAGGATATGTGTGCAATGAAACATAAAGTAAATAAGACACAATATTTACAAGATTTGGCAAGTGTGCCTATGTAATCGGGGCAGTGGCGGTAGTCTATCTCATTATCGAATAGAAATTACAAAGCAATGGAAACAAGAAGATTGTATCTTTTCTTCTCTATATTGTTCCTTATACATTTGTGTACTAATAGGTCCTTATATAGAATTGTGAGATGTGTTGCTTAGGAGGATTCAATGGAAATCCTTGAAATTGTGTGCATCTCCACCCAATTTTCTTCACTTTGTCTATGCATAAAAGTCCATGCTGCCATCAACCTTTACAACACTATCCCTTGGATGACCACAAGTCTTTGATTGACTATCTTCATTGGAATTTCTCTAATACTAATTCATGATATGAATAGGTAGGCTAGGAGAAATAAGAATATTACACGCTCCCCCTCCCTCTGATCTTGGATTAACTTACTTGTCATCAAGCCGATGTGTGTCGGTGCAATTCTCAAACTTTTGAAGCAAAGTGATATTGTATACCATAGCTTTAAACACATTTCTCCAGTTTATTACTCAATTCTTTCTGTGAACAATCTTTATGCAAGTGAGAGAGATATCCAGATTTTGCTTGCCCAATAAGACCATGGCTATTAGTGAGTTCATTGGAATAAAACAAGTACATGTCTATAATGTCCTTGTAGATATAATCAGGTAAGCTTCATTTCATTCCAATACCCATATGTTGGTATTGTGCTTCACAAGAAATGTAACATCTAGTTCAATGTATCATGCTAAATACAGTAAGGCACATACTTCACTAAGGCATGGTACTTTTGGACAAGTATTAATTCATCATTTCCCTCACGAGGATGAATAATCTCTCTTAGTGTCTAAATGTTGGTCAATTATTTGAGTGTTCAGCTCATGATCTTTAATCCACATGGTTCTTAATACCATGAACATTATGGATAAGATTCGGGTTGGCATATTATTTGATCTGCAGCTCGAGACAATATTATTTTCAACACTTTATAATTTTTCTAGACTCTTCAGGAGTCCCATTCTAATATCAACTCTTGCAGAAGATTTAGTATCTTACAACAATATCATAATGATAGTACTCGCTAAGGCAATTGATACCATCCATTTCGAGTACATAATTTGTGCTTTACCCTTCTAGGGCTTACCTAAAGCATTTTGAATAATTCAGGGATTTTCTACACTTGATGACACATTGTCCCTTAGAATTTGTTCAAAGCAATTTTGCTTCTATGTATAATTGAGGGATTTACTTATGGAGATATGCTTCAAGCATTTCATAAGCCTTCGTATAATGTATAATTCTCCATTGAAATGAACAAGCTTCACAATGGGAAATCATGTGTACATGAGCGTATTAAAATTTTAGTTTTCAACTAGGAACCATGTGTCATATCATGTGAGTGTATTTCACTGTATTACAAATGCTCATATGTACCCTTCTGGGTTCAACATCATTTGGCGATTGGTACTATAAGTCGATTTTTCCACATTCATACTAAATTGTAATGGAATTGCCTATTTCCATTTTTGCTAATAATTTTTCTTTTTGTCAACGAACAAAAGAACGTGGCTCAATATCAACACAGCTTATTGATGAGTTTAGTAGCTATTATAAAACCAAAATTAACATTGGTAATTGATGTGACATAAAATAGCACACAAACTTAAACCCTCTTTTTGATAGTTGTAGTATATGAAAGTAGGGATCGTTCTAGGGCAGGGATCAGGAGGGCTGCTAATCTACACTTATTTAACTCAAAAACAGAAAACTAGACTCAAACAACTCAAAACAAGCTAAACTGACTCAAATAACACAAAACTAAGTTAAATTGACTCAAAACAGGAACTAGAGAGAAGTTTGGATGAAAATTAAACTAAAAATACTCAGAATACTAAATGGGGGGTTGTTTTGACGAATTTTAACTAAAACTAAGTAGGTTGCAGAAACAAACTAAAGGGTACGAAATTGGGTGAATTAAGGGGGTGAGAGGCTAGCTAAAGGGTCATTCTCCACACATGACACATATGCATACAAATCGATTTCTAGTTATTATTCCTATAAACCATGAATGACAATGCCCCAAGTTAACCATGAACATCACTAATTAACTCTCAGATTTTCCTAATTTCATTCATTTGGACTCAATGACGCAATCAAATTATTCTTATCAAGTTCCCTATATGAACTGCATGATAGAGATACATATCAAAGATCATTAAGTTCTATGAAAATCATAAGCATTGATGATGCGTGATTTATACGCACACAAATTAAACCCTCTTTTCGTCAAATTGTAGTATATGTATAAGTAGGGATCGTTCTGGACCGGGGATTAGGAGGGATTGTTAACCACTTGGATTTGACTCAAAAACGTAAAATAACAATATGAAACACTATACTAGACTCAAGGAATGCAAAACTAAACTTTAAAACACTAAAACAAACCAAAAGACTCAAACATTACCCAAAACACTCAAAACTGCCTTAAAATCACTTTCTGGGCAGTTTTGAGCACTTTGAGTACTTTGGACGAATTTATGTAACAAATTGAATCCACAACTTATGAAACGCAATTAGAAGTAATCAAATCAAAATGCAAGCATAAACATATATTTCGAATCCCCCCCCTAGCCAAGGGGGGTTTAGTTGAATTTAAACATTGGAATCAAAGAAACACCTAAACATTCCAATAACTCAAACTTGAATTGTATGAACGTTTAGGCCCTCTTCTCTTCCATTCCTCATTCGTACAAAACAAAGAGTATTGAAATTAAACATTGAAATTAAAGAAACACCTAAACATTCCAACAACTCAAACTTGAATTGTATGAACGTTTAGGCCCTCTTATCTTCCTCTTCGTTGTAGCACAAGGTCTAGGGATAGTTTGATGGTGTGAATGGTTTGGGGAGTGGTGGAAATGGAAGGATGGTGTTTGGATTGTAAGGGAGTGGTGCCTCAAGGCCACGGCACCAAGGGCAGTTTGTGATGGTCTACATTCTGAAAATGGAAGGGTTTGTGTTGTGGTATGTACAATGGATGAATTTCTGAAATGGAGGAGTGAATGAGAATGAATGCAATGGATGCTTATTTATAGGTGAAATGGGGGGAACATGACAGCTAGGAGGGAATGTGGCTGCATGTTTGAATGATTAAAGGATGCATGTGGGTTGGAATTGCATGTGCAATGAATATGTGGCTGCATGTGCAAGGGGACAATCTGAAAATGCATGTGAAAGCATGTGTTGGCTGCAATGATGAAATGGATGGGAGTGCATGTGGCTTAATTAATTAAAGGGAGTGCATGTGCAATGTTTTAAAGGATGGAATGCATGTGAATATGATGGAAATCTGATATGGTGATGGGAGATGCATGTGGCTGATTTATGCATGTGATTAAAGGGAGTGCATGTTTGAATGATTAAAGGGGGAAGTGCATGTGGGTTGGAAATATAAAAGGGGAATGCATGTGGCTGCAAGGTGTGGTGAATGATGATGAATGCATGTGGATTAAAGAGTGAAAGGTGGCTGCAAAGTGAATGAATAATGAAATGGGAAAGCATGTGCAAGGTTTTGGTGTGAATGATTGAATGTGCATGTGGCTGCAATGGATTAGGAATCCTTCAATTTCGTCCATCCTCTTGGCTCCAAGCATATGATATCCATTCCAATCTCTAATTTGCTCCAAAATGCTCCAAAATGCATCTTTTTGCTTCCTTAGCCATATGAACCTAAAAACACACGAAAATGGCTTAAACTACTAAAACAACTATGAATTAACAATATAAATGCACGAAAACAAGCTAAGTAAGTCGCCTAAATATGCTCCTATCAAATTCCCCCACACTTATCTTTTGCTCGTCCTCGAGCAAAACAAAAAAAACAAAACAAACAAAACGACACTAAACAAGTAAAACACAACCTAAACCTTCCAACAATTGTCTCAGGGATTTCCAATGCACATGACATGTTAAAAATCATTATTCCCACAGATTTTAGCCATCTTTACACTTAAGTACATTCTTACTCATAGTCACCACATACTAGTTCGCATTTAAGCATTTAAAACACATTTCGAATGTAGTAACATGCCTTAGAGAATTTCCTCAATTCCTTACTAGAATGCACTTTATTTTCACATAGATTTTCTGACTACACACCCTACACTAGTTATATGTGAGAGATTGATGTAAACATGAAAGACTAGTATCTCACATATGTTATAACAAAGAAAGCATTTTCTGGATTTACGATAATGACATGAATATGATCTCATGAATGGAATGCTACTACTTAGAATGAGAACCAGTGATTCCATAAGCTCATATCAATTCCAAACTCCACATATTGAATACATAACATCAAGATAGAAGTTGAGGGTTGTAACGGGGCTAAGGATAATGGTTTAACAAAGAAAGGTAAAGTAAAACAAAGGTTCTTAAAGTAATAGGAAGCGAAGTAATGAAATTGACACTTAAACTCACTTTTAATGGCAGAAATCAACTTTTAAACACAAGGGAAGATTCATGCAACAACTAGGGTCAAATTCACTCTTTTGGACCCTTCCTTCAATAACCAATACTTGTGAGATCATTCTCACTTATTTTTCAACTCTTTTTTTTTTTTTTTTTTTTTTTTTTTTTTTTTTTTCAACAATTTTTTTTTTTCTTTATTTCATTCTTTGGCCGTGCCCTATTATCTTCCCCCACACTTATTTTCTGCAGTATATTGATCAAAAGGAGTTCATTCTAAGTCATGTTTCACTATCCTTTAAGAACAAGGGGTTAACAAAGAAAATAAGCTTGAAAAGGCTCAAAAGGGGTAATCCTACAATACATGTGAGAAGGGATAGGCTTTTTGGCTTTGGCTTGACTAACAACTTCATCTTATTGTATGTTATGCAATCAATATCATGCTTTGAATGAAACGGATATAAGTTCTAGCATTTAGTTCTATCATGATACAATTGCATTCTAAGTAGCAACCAAGCAAGGAATAATGAGATCATGCAACAACTTTAGAAAACAAAGAATCACAGAAAATAACACTCCAAAGAAAGTAATGGCTCGAATCTCACAGGGATGTAGCGTTTGTTTGAGTTCCTTCCTTCAAGCATGTTACAAAAACGAATTTTTCTTTTATGATTGCATGTGAAGTCATACATTATAACCATAACCAAGCATATACCAAGAGTAAATCAAACTTTTCTCTATGTTAATAACTCTTTTTAACCGTCATGCAATTACAAACCAAATCCTTATCATTGTGTTGGAAGGTACCCTAAGACACAAACACACAAAAACGACTCAAAACACTCTTTTTAGGCTTTTCAAAACATGTTTTTCAAATTTTTATTTGTTTTTCGGAGTTATAAAAACAAAACATACTAAAACACTCTAAAACATCTTAAAAACACCTTAAAACAGCAAGGAACAACATTTGAAGTTATGGGTGATAAAATCCCACGAATTTGCATCAAATATACTTAGTTACCCCCCCCACACTTAAATCAAACATTGTCCTCAATGTTTTAAGCATAGATTCACACAAAACATAAGTAAACACACAAAAAGCAATTTAAACATACTAAACATGGCAGAATGTAATTAACAAAGAGAAGAGTTTAGGGACGCAAATCTGGTTATGGAGTGTAAATTCCCTCTTCTCCTTGGTAATTGCATTGAGGCTTTGATCATAGTGACTCCACAGGCTTACTCTTGAACTGGTTTCCGCCCATCATTGATTTTCCTTTGTGCTACTCTTGAACTGGGCAGCAGGATTCTTTTGGTCTTCCCCGAAGGTCTGAGCATACCCCTTTGGTCTGTTTCTTTGTTCAATCTTTCCAATTCGTATTGAAAAGGGTTGGAGGATAACTCAGCCTATGTTTGTCTCCACATGCTTCAATGTATCATTTTCACTTGCCTTACTCGCTCCCCTTTGCAGAAGTGGTCCCTTCTCTGGAAGTGTATCAACCGTTGAAGATGACTACTCGAGAGCAACGCTAGGTAAGCAATCAGGAATAGATTCCAGGCAGTTGGCTCCAGATCGGAAGACTGACTCCAAGTGCCGGCTGATTGCTTCTTTCACTTTGCCATGCGAGTAAGAACAAGGACAAAGAAAAGGACAGGGAAAGGGCATGATATGAGATACTTTTGCTTTAGACCTTGATGATATGAGATACCTTTGCTTTTGAAGAAACGGCGAATGAAGCAGCACATGTATTTGTTGTGGTTGTCTCCACATGCTTCGATCGACCGTTTCCTTCTGCCTCATTTGTACTCCAGGTTTCTGGTATCTTCTTTGGGGGAGAAAAAATTGAGTATTTCAAGAGGCTTTGCTGGGAGTGCGCCCTCAGAGGTGAGGGAGAGTTGGGCATTTTTCTTCAGATTTGCCTTGCCATAAAAGACGAAGGTCGACATATATAGAGATAATATCAAGTGATGGTATTGTTCTTTTACCCTTGTCGACAAACGTTTTGATCCCGCAAATCCGGCTTTTTGAAATAGTGGTGCCTCTTCGATTTCTGAGCAGGCGCCCCTTCGATTTCTGAACGACACGTAGTAGTGCGGATGCGGCTCCTTTTGACAAAGCTGCACGCGTCTTCTGAAAAGTAGAGAAAGCGTCGCCGAACTTTGCGCTTGTCGGCTAAAGATGTGTAGTTGCGATGATGGCCTCCACGTGTTTTCAGCTTTGTCAGAAATCTTTTGACAAAGTTGAACGCGTTTTCTGAAAAGCCGAGGGAGCGTCGCCTAACTTACGCCGGAAAATCCGGCTCTTTGAATCGGTGGACGCGTCGCCTTGACTTTTTATAGAGCTATCGATCACCACCAACATACACACTCTGAAGATCTCCCATTCTTGAACATCGTCTCCGGCCCTTTGAAATTTTAACTCCATCCACCCCTTCTCTTTGAACACTTTTGAAAAAATGGCAAACTCATCGAACCTTAGTTTAGATTTGAGTCTCAGCAGCGATCCGGTTGCGCCCCGTCAAGGTAATGTATGGCGCCCTTCTTTTTTATCTTCTAACGGTCTTCTTACAAGTGAAGACTCCGTGATGCAGGACGCCACAACAGCTACAATAGTAGCTAGGAACCTCCTCACTCCAAAAGATAGTAGGCTGCTGTCAGGACGGTCCGATGAGTTGGCCGTTCAAGAGTCCCTCGCACTTAGTGTTCAGTGTGCGAGCTCTGTGTCCAACATGGGCCAACGCCTGCTTGCCCGCTCCCGTCAGGTGGAATCGTTGATGGCAGAGGTGGAAAGTCTTAAGCAAGAGATCCAGCAGCTTAAGTACGAGAATAGAAGTTTGCATGTGCTTGCAAATAACTATTCGTCGGGCATGAAGAGGAAGCTTGATGAGCTGCAAGAATCTGAGGGTCGGATTCAAAGTGACCGTCAAAGGTTTTCGTCTTTCCTCCAGAGGCACCTTTTTCCTGGCTCATCCAGCGCTTGGCCAAGTATTGAGGCCTGGAATGCTCTAGCTCCGATGCCTCCCGCTCCGATGCCTTCCGCTCCGATGCCTTCCGCTTCGATGCCTTCCGCTTCAAAGCCTTCCGCTTCGATGCCTTCCGCTACTATGCCTTCCGCTCCGATGCCTCGTAGTGGGGCTTCACGTAAACAACCTTTGTGAAGCTCCATCTTTCTCCATGTTTAGTATCACTTTTTTTTTTTTTTTTTTTTTTTTTTTTGAACATGCTTTGTTTTATTCAGTGCATTGGGTTGCCTCCCAAGTAGCGCTTTCTTTTACGTCTTGCAGCCGGACGAAGAACCCAATCACTCCAGGATATGTTCACGAATCGGATGAGAACTCCGAGTCATGAACTAGTACCTAAAACAAGAAACAAAACAAGATTAAGAATCTGGAATAAAAACAAACAAAAATAAAACAATCCAAGGGATTAGCAAATTTTCTAATCCCTGGCAACGGCGCCAAAATTTGATGCGTGATTTATACGCACACAAATTAAACCCTCTTTTCGTCAAATTGTAGTATATGTATAAGTAGGGATCGTTCTGGACAGGTGATTAGGAGCGATTGTTAACCACTTGGATTTGACTCAAAAACGTAAAATAACAATATGAAACACTATACTAGACTCAAGGAATGCAAAACTAAACTTTAAAACACTAAAACAAACCAAAAGACTCAAACATTACCCAAAACACTCAAAACTGCCTTAAAATCACTTTCTGGGCAGTTTTGAGCACTTTGAGTACTTTGGACGAATTTATGTAACAAATTGAATCACAAACGTAAAAACATAATATAAAACACTAAACTATTCTCAAAGAATGTAAAACTAAACTTTAAAACACTAAAACAAACCAAAAGACTCAAACATTACCCAAAACACTCAAAACTGCCTTAAAATCACTTTCTGGGCAGTTTTGAGCACTTTGGTGAATTTGGACGAATTTTGGGAAATAAATTGAAACAAAACACTTTAAAACATAAACTAAACAAAGTCTAAACACTAAAGAACAAGAAAGTAAAGGGGGGTTTTAAATTGACGAGAATTGAAATAACGAAAGAAGTTAATAAACTAGACAGAATGTAAAGATGAATTTGATGGAATTGAATGGATGGGAACCTAGCTAAGGGGTTCATCTCCATACATGTTATACTTGCATAATAAAATGATTTCCAATTGCATTTCAATAAACTATGATACTCAACACCCCAAGTTAACCGTGATGCACTAATTAATCTTCAAATCTTCCTAACGTTGTTGAATTGGATGATGCATGCGACAATTCAAAACATTCCCCACAAGTCCTCAACATGAATGCATAGAAGAGGTACAAGCAAGAATCATTACGCTCTATGAAAATTATAAGTGTTGACGAGGCATTCGTTACTATGATTGCATGAAACTTATGCCAAGAATTTGTTTAACGCGATTGTTTATAAGCAACCTCCACTACTTGCGAATATAAGTTCGTAACTATTAGGTGAAACTCACTTATATTCTAGCGTCATATTCATGCATGAAAATTAAGCGCGCATTCTCAATAAACATACATAAATAAGTTATCAATCAAACGGTTAAACAAATTGAATCCACAACTTATGAAACGCAATTAGAAGTAATCAAATCAAAATGCAAGCATAAACATATATTTCGAATCCCCCCCTAGCCAAGGGGGGTTTAGTTGAATTTAAACATTGGAATCAAAGAAACACCTAAACATTCCAACAACTCAAACTTGAATTGTATGAACGTTTAGGCCCTCTTCTCTTCCATTCCTCATTCGTACAAAACAAAGAGTATTGAAATTAAACATTGAAATCAAAGAAACACCTAAACATTCCAACAACTCAAACTTGAATTGTATGAACGTTTAGGCCCTCTTATCTTCCTCTTCGTTGTAGCACAAGGTCTAGGGATAGTTTGATGGGTTGAATGGTTTGGGGAGTGGTGGAAATGGAAGGATGGTGTTTGGATTGTAAGGGAGTGGTGCCTCAAGGCCACGGCACCAAGGGCAGTTTGTGATGGTCTACATTCTGAAAATGGAAGGGTTTGTGTTGTGGTATGTACAATGGATGAATTTCTGAAATGGAGGAGTGAATGAGAATGAATGCAATGGATGCTTATTTATAGGTGAAATGGGGGGAACATGACAGCTAGGAGGGAATGTGGCTGCATGTTTGAATGATTAAAGGATGCATGTGGGTTGGAATTGCATGTGCAATGAATATGTGGCTGCATGTGCAAGGGGACAATCTGAAAATGCATGTGAAAGCATGTGTTGGCTGCAATGATGAAATGGATGGGAGTGCATGTGGCTTAATTAATTAAAGGGAGTGCATGTGCAATGTTTTAAAGGATGGAATGCATGTGAATATGATGGAAATCTGATATGGTGATGGGAGATGCATGTGGCTGATTTATGCATGTGATTAAAGGGAGTGCATGTTTGAATGATTAAAGGGGGAAGTGCATGTGGGTTGGAAATATAAAAGGGGAATGCATGTGGCTGCAAGGTGTGGTGAATGATGATGAATGCATGTGGATTAAAGAGTGAAAGGTGGCTGCAAAGTGAATGAATAATGAAATGGGAAAGCATGTGCAAGGTTTTGGTGTGAATGATTGAATGTGCATGTGGCTGCAATGGATTAGGAATCCTTCAATTTCGTCCATCCTCTTGGCTCCAAGCATATGATATCCATTCCAATCTCTAATTTGCTCCAAAATGCTCCAAAATGCATCTTTTTGCTTCCTTAGCCATATGAACCTAAAAACACACGAAAATGGCTTAAACTACTAAAACAACTATGAATTAACAATATAAATGCACGAAAACAAGCTAAGTAAGTCGCCTAAATATGCTCCTATCAATTGACAAGGCATTTGTAACTATGAACTGCATGATACACCTGCCATGGATTTACTTAACACAATCATGACTAGTGACTTCCACTACTTATAAATATAAGTTCATAACTATTAGGTGAAATTCCCTTATATTTTAGCATCAGATTCATGCATGCAAACTAAGTATTCATCCTTAATCAACATCCAAGAATAAGTTCTCTATAAAAAAGATAAGTAAATCGCATTCACGATTTATGAAACAATAATTGGATGTAATCAATTCATATAACACATATGTTGATGACTTTGAATTCACCTCTAGCTAAAACGAAATTAGTTCCACATGTTTGCAATTAAACAAAACCAATCTAATTTAAACATTGAACTAAAACTAAGGATAGAAAGAACCCAGACACGCTCCAGCACTCCAATGGCTTTAGATGGCAGGTCACGGCACAACTCTTTCTTCTCATTCCTTCCTTGCAAAGCTGCGACACTCTTTATATTTTTCTATGAAATTCTCTCTAAAGTTCTCCCTTTTTGTGTGGCATAATGTATGTATATATAGGCTAGGGTTCACGGCACCAATCCTTGGAGGACAAGGATATGGCACGACAGATTCCTAGGGGAAAAGGGTTAACTTGTGCGGCACAAATCTAGGGCAAAGGATAAGGCTTCTAGAACCAGATATTTAGGTGATTTAATGTGAAATTGATTCCCCCTTGCAGCTGGAATTAAGGTATGATAAGATTAGGATAGGATAAGATAAGATAAGGTAAGTTTGGATAAGGTTTAGATAAAACAGGATTGGATAAGGTCTCTTTGTTTTCAGCTGATTCCAAGCCTTAATAAATTCTTCCTGATTTCTTGCACATTCCTAGCACCTTGTAAGCACCAAAACGTCGATTCCTTGTGTTCCATAAGCAAGCTATCCATTCCAGCCCAAAATTGCTCCAAATTGCTCCAAAATGCTCCAAATTGCTCCAAAATGCCATTTCTTGTCACCTTTGCCAATTGGACATACAAACACATGAAAATAGCTTAAACACTCTAATGAATATAAACTAATTGAGTAAATGCAAGGATATAGGCTAACAAAGTTACATAAATATGCTCCTATCAAATTCCCCCACACTTAGCTTTTGCTAGTCCCCGAGCAAAAGAAAGGAAACAAAACAGAACCTAAACCTTCTAACAATTGCCTCAGGGATTTCCAATGAAACGTGCATGTTAAAAATCACCACTCACATAGATTTTAGCTCTCCTTACCCTCGAGCTCATACTTAATTGCAGTCGCCACTCACTAGCTTGCATTTAATCAATTAAAACAACATTTTGAATGTAGTAACATGCCTTAGAGAATCCCTTAATTCCTCACCGGATATACTCTCTATTTTCACACAGATTTTCTAACTACACTCCCTATACTAAGTATATGTGAGAAGATTGATGTAAACATGTAGACTAGCACTCACATATGTTATAACAAAGAAAACACTTTATGGAATTATTAATATAAACATGTATATGATCTCATGAACGGAATGCCATTACTTAGACGCGAGAACTAGGGATACCATATGCTCGTACCAATTTCAAACTCCACATATTGAATCACATAACAATCCAGATAGAAGTCTAAGGGTTGTAACGGGGCTAAGGCATTGGCTAACAAAGAAAGGTAAGGATAAACAAAAGTTCTTAAAGCGATAGTAAGCAAAGTAATGAAATAAACCCTTAGAATTCAACTTTTGATTGCAGAAATCAACTTTAAACACCCATGGGAGATTCACACAACACTTAGGGCCGGATTCAAACTTTTGGACCCTTTCTTCAACAACCAATACTTGTGAGTTCATTCTCACTTATTTCTCAACTCTTTTCCTTTCTTTTTATTTATTTATTTATTTTTTATTTTTATTCTTTCGTGCCCTTTCTCTGGCACACAAAATGTACATCCTCATAGATTTCCAACGAAAAACCTTCCCCCACACTTGTTTTTTTTGCAAATTGTAGATCAAAAGGAATTCCCTCTAAGTCATGCTCCACTATTCCTTAAGAACAAGGGAATTGATAGTCCTATTCTAGGCTAGGTAAGGATAATGTGGCTAACAAAGAAAATAGGCTAACTAAGGCTCAACGGGGTTAAACCTACAATACATATGCAAAGGGTAAGGCTTTTTGGCTCTGGTTTAACTAAACAACTTCATCTTGTTATATGTTATGCAATTAATTTTATGCTTTGAATGAAACGGGCATGAGTTCTAGTATTTAGATCTATAATGATGAAAACGCTTTCTAAGTAGCAACCAAGCAAAGAAATAATGAGATCATGCAACAACTTTAGAAAACCAAAACATCACATATTAATAACTCTCCAAATAAAGTATAGGCTCAAGTCTCTCAGGGTTGTAGCGTTAGTTTGAGTTCCTTCCTTCAAGCATGTTACAAAAACTGATTCTTCTCTTTTTATGATTACATTTGAATTCGAAAATGACAACTACAACTAACCATAAACCAAAGAGCATATCAAACTTCTACCCATGTTTGTAACTTTCTTTAACAGTCATGCAATTAAAAACCAAATCCTCATCATTGTGTTGGAAGGTACCTAAAGACACAAACAAGCAACAAAAACGACTTTTTTTTAGGTTTTTCAAAACTTTTTTCGAAATTAAAATTTTTTTTTCTTTTTGTTTTATGACACGAAAACACTTTAAAACAGTGAATAACAACATTAGTAGTGATAGGTGGTGAAGTAGAGTCACACGCAAACAATCAAACAACACAACTAACAAACATGACAATTATGGCAAGGTAAAAGCATTAAAGAGTAGGGTTAAGGAACGCAAATCTGGTTTTGGAGTCGGTGATTCCTAGGTCTTCTTTATTTAAACGCATGGGTTGCCTCCCAAGAAGTGCTTGCTTTAACGTCTTCCAGCCATATGATACCTCCATTCAAGCTTCACTAGGGCCAACGGCATGGAGGGGTACATCCTCCACAACATGCTCCTCAAAATACTCATAGTAAGGCTTCAAATGGTGTCCATTCACTTTGAATTCATGCCTTGTCTTTAAACTTTGAATTTGGACTGCACCATAAGGAAAGACATTAGTAACAACAAAAGGGTCAATCCATTTAGAACTTAACTTACCTGGAAACAATTGAAGGTGGGAGTTGAAAAGCAACACTTTATGACCTACAGAGAACGTCTTACTACAAATCATCTTGTCATGGAATACCTTCATTTTCTCCTTGTAAATATGAGCGTTCTTATAAGCCTCATTCCAAATCTCCTCAAGCTCATTCAATTTAAGTTTCCTATGAAGACCAGCTGCATCTATGTCCATATTGAACGTCTTGACTGCCCAATGAGCTCAATGTTCCAACTCAACTGGAAGATGGCATGGTTTCCCATAGATAAGCCAGAAGGGAGACATCCCAATTGGTGTTTTGTAGGCTATACAATACGCCCACAATGCATAATTCAAATGCAAGCTCCAATCCTTTCGAGTTGGCCCAATTATCTTCTCCAAAATCTACTTGATTTCTCGATTTGAAACCTCGGCTTGCCCACTTGTTTGAGGATGATAAGGTGTTGAAACCTTATGTGTGACATTATACTTCTTAAGCAGCTCCTTGATGGTTTGATTACAAAAATGAGAACCCCCATCACTTATAAGTACTCTTGGCATTCCAAATCTAGCAAATATGTTAGTTTTGACAAAATCTGCAACCACTTTGGAATCATTAGTACGGGTGCCTTTTGCTTCCACCCATTTCGATACATAATCAACCGCAAGTAAAATATAATTAAAACCATGAGATGGAGGAAAATGACCCATGAAATCGATACCCCAAACATCAAAAATTTCGGTATAATAAATTGGGGCCTGTGACATTTGGTCTCTTGGACCTATATTCCCTGTTCTTTGACAATGATCACAGGTTATGCAAAAAGTTCTAACATCGTTAAATATAGTAGGCCAATAAAATTCACATTCTAGAACTTCAAGTGTTGTTCTTTGAGTGCCAAAATGAGCCCTACATGCATAAGTGTGACAGAAAGTTAAAATTGAATTAAACTCATATTCATGCACACACATACGAAGAATCTGATCAGGGCAATATTTCCACAGGTACGGGTCATCCCACACATAAAACCGTGTATCCTTTTTAAGTTTGTCACGTTGGTGCTTGTTTAGGGTGCTTGGAACTTGTTTAGACACCAAAAAATTCACTAAATCGGCATACCATTGCTCACTTACCTCAATGGACAATAGCTGCTCATCTGGGAATGCTTCTAGGATGGGTAATGGCTCCTCATCGTGTACTAAACGGCTCAAGTGGTCAGCCACCACATTCTCACTTCCTTTCTTGTCCCGGATTTCGATATCGAACTCTTGGAGAAGAAGCATCCAGCGAATAAGCCTTGGCTTGGCTTCTTTCTTTGTGAGTAAATATTTCAAAGTTGCATGATCAAAATAAATGATGACTTTAGTTCCAAGTAAATAAGAATGAAACTTTTATAAAGCAAACACAACAACAAGGAGTTCTTTTTCAGTGGTAGAGTAGTTCAATTGAGCATCATTCAAGGTCCGGGAAGCGTAGTATATGACATGCGGCTGCTTGTCCTTCCTTTGTCCCAAAATAGCCCCTAACGCATAATTTGAGGCATCACACATAAGCTCAAAAGGAAGACTCCAATCTGATGGAACTATGATGGGGGCCGAAGTTAACATCTCTTTGAGGTGATTGAAGGTCTTCTCACATTCATCGTCGAACTTAAATGGTACATCCTTCTGTAGGAGTCGGCATAGGGGTGTAGAGATATTCGGGAAATCTTTGATAAAACGTCTATAGAATCTTGCATGTCCAAGGAAGCAGTGAACCTCTCTCACCAAAGTGGGAGAGGTAAGTAGCGTACAAGATCTATTTTCGATTTATAAAGTTCAATTCCCCTTTCTGAAACTATGTGGCCTAAAATTATGCCTTGTTTTACCATGAAGTGACATTTTTCCCAATTTAAAACAAGGTTAGTTTCGATGCATCGTTTCAAGATTAATGTGAGATTAGCTAAACAATCATCAAACGAATCACCAAAAACACTAAAATCGTCAATGAAGACTTCAATAATCTTCTCAACAAAATCAGAAAAGATATTTACTATGCATCTTTGAAAGGTGGCTGGTGTATTACATAAACCAAATGACATTCAACGATAAGCAAAAGTACCAAACAGACGAGTAAAAGTAGTCTTTTCTTGATCATCTGGAGCTATAACAATATGATTATATCCGAATAACCATCAAGAAAGCAATAAAAAGAATGACCAGCTAATCTTTCAAGCATTTGATCAATGAACGACAAAGGGAAATGATCTTTCCTTGTGGTGGCGTTGAGCTTGCTATAGTCAATGCAAACTCTCTAACCTGTTTGGATACGAGTGGGCACAAGTCCATTCTCTGCATTCTTCACCACAGTGACTCCAGATTTCTTTGGAAAAACTTGAACCGGTGAAACCCAACGACCATTTGAAATTGGATAAATCACTCCATAATCAAGAAGCTTAATAATCTCTTTTTTTCACAACTTCCATCATTAGAGGGTTAAGTAGACATTGAGCCCCTCAAGTTGGTTTAGCCCTCTCCTCTAGAAGAATGCGATGCATGCATGTTGTAGGACTTATCCCCTTAATATCGGCCAAGGTCCATCTAATGGCTGTTTTGTACTCATTCAACACCCTAACCAATTTCTCCTTCTCTCCTGTTGTGAGTGTGGAAGAGACTATGACCGGCAAGGTGTCTTGGTCTCCCAAGAAAGCGTACTTCAAATGATTTGGTAACGGTTTAAGCTCGGAGGAGGGTGCCTGAATCACTGAGGGTAACAACTTATTAGTAAAAACAGGAATTGGAATTGGGATTGGAGGTTTACCAATATGTTGTGGCAAGGACTCAAGGGCATCCACCATCTCGCCAATTTCTACGCAATTAGGCACAACCACTTTGGGTTTGAGTCCCATTCTTTTAGCAATGGTTGTTTCAAGGGCATCCCCATTTAAGTCTTCAAGATATTCCTGTGCCAACGAATCGAATACATCAATAGAAAAACAAGAAAGATCATCTTTAGGATACCTTATAGCTTCAGAAATGTTAAAATCAATAATCTCGCCATCAAATTCCATTGTTAACGTCCCCTTGAACACATCTATCTTGGTGGGGGCTGTCTTCATGAAAGGTCTCCCAAGTAGGATCGGCAATGGTGTAGAATGGGCCGAATCTTCCATGTTAAGAACATAAAAATCAGCTGGAAATATCAAGTGGTTAACCTGCACCAAAACATCTTCCAAAACTCCTTTCGGATATGCATTAAAACGATCAGTTAATTGAATAATAACACCATTGTTTTTAAGCTCTCCTAGGTTCATAGATGCATAGATAGAGTAAGGCATGACATTAATGGAAGCACCTAAATTTAGCATAGCATGTTCAAACTTAGTATTGCCAATAATACAAGGGATTGTGAAACTACCTAGATTTTTGCATTTAGGAGGCAGTTTCCTTTGTAAAATTGCTGAAACATTCGCACTTACCCGTACCACTTCCTTGTTTGAAATCCTTTTCCTTGTTGTGCAAAGCTTTTTAAAAATTTAGCATACTTTGGAACGTGCTTGATTGCATCAAGGAGTGAGATATTGACTTGTACTTTCCCGAAGGTTTCTAGAATGTCTTTTTCATTCTCTTATTTCTTAGATTGGTTGAACCTGCTAGAAAAAGGCACATTTGGTGGAATAGGGTTAGAAAGAATTGAATTTGAACCTACCTTACTTCAGTTAGGTGGCTTAAGGTCCTTAGGGGGCTGCGGCAAGGGATGTTCTACCCTTGCCGTGGCTTTGGCATCCTCCTCTTCCTCGAGTAGCAGATTTTCGTCCTCTTTTTGACTTGATTTGGACGTTTGTGAGTTGGTTCCAACCTCTTTGCCACTTCTCAACGTGATAGCCTTAGCGATTTCAAAACCTCTATTCGGATTTACAACGGTTGAATTAGGCAGTTTGTCTTGTTCCCTAAATTGTCCTATGAATTCTGCCATCTGCCCCATTTGATTCTTCAATTCGCCCATCTCCTTGGCTTGGTTTTGTAAGCCTTGCGTCAAAGAAGTTAGTACTTGAAGAATTTTATCATTATCCAATGACGAACCTGAATTTGGTTAGGCAGATTGTGGTGGGAGTTATGGTGGTGCGAATGGCCCTTGATAGAGTCCTGAAGGTGGCTGTCTATATCCACCTTGTTGATGAGTTTGAGGTTCCCTTCACTTCATATTTGGATGATTTCTCCAGCCCGGATTGTAGGTGTTAGAGAATGGGTCATGGCTTGGTTGATTTTGGCCTTGATATCCTATGGCATTAACATTTTCCCATCCTTCATTTTCTATCAATTAGGGACATTGATCAGTGGAATGTCCTTGCATAGTGCACACGCCACAAGCACTTGCTCCTTGTACTTTGGATCCATCAACAACCTGTGATAGAAGAACAGAAAGATTAGCAATTTGAGATTGAAGTTTGGAAATTGCACTTACCTCATTCCCTTGGGTTTGTCGTGGGGGGTCCCTTTGTCCAACTCCCTCGTATTGTTGTGCATTCAAGGCTTGATTAGCTCTTAAGATCTTGGCAGCAACTAGGGTTTTATCGACCAAAGCACCACATGCTGAAGCATCTAGCATTTGTCTTTCAATTGGAAGAAGTCTTTCGTAGAAATATTGATTTAGAAGCTCTTCCTTCATTTGATGTTGTGGACAAGATGCAACTAAAGTCTTGAAACGCTCATAATACGCTGGAAATGATTCTTCTTGGCTTTGTTGAATTCCACTAATTCTCTTCCTCAAAATAATAACTTTTGAAGTTGGGAATAGTTTCTCTAAGAATGCTTTCTTCATACTTTCCCAAAAAGTAACAGTTCCAAGTGCTAATTCAAAGAGCCAATCCTTAACCTTTTCCAAAAGAGAGAATGGAAAGGCTTTCATCTTTAGAATATTGCCATCCACGTTGATTGGTGTCATGCTCAAACATACCACTTCGAATTCCTTCAAATGCTTGTTCGGATCTTCCATAGACAGCCCATGGTATTTGGGAATATGATGCAGCAAACTAGACTTCAATTCAAACTCATTGGTCTTGCCTGGAGCTGCCCTAGGATATTGAATGCAAATAGGCACGGCATTGTCTAATCCCTAGGCTGAAAGTTCCTTGATTGTTCGATTGTCCACAGCCATGTCTTGTTCTTTATTTTCTTCTTCTTCCAATTTGGCTTCAGAGCTAGAACTAGGTGGATTAGGTTCTAGTTGCTTCTTCTTCCTTCTCAAAGTTCGTTCAAAATCGTCATCAAACTCCAATATATGTGCACGAACAGGTTAACGTTGAGTCATAAACTAGTACCTAAAACAAAGAAAAAAAAAAAAAAAATCAGAAACACAAGAGAAACAGAAAACTGAAACAAAGGGAGATTAGTAATTTTGCCAATCCCCGGCAACGGCGCCAAAATTTGATGTGATATAAAATAGCACACAAACTTAAACCTTCTTTTTGATAGTTGTAGTATATGAAAGTAGGGATCGTTCTAGGTCGGGGATCAGGAGGGCTGCTAATCTACACTAATTTAACTCAAAAACAGAAAACTAGACTCAAACAACTCAAAACAATAAACTGACTCAAATAACACAAAACTAAGTTAAATTTACTCAAAACAGGAACTAGAGAGAAGTTTGGACGAAAATTAAACTAAAAAGACTCAGAATACTAAAAGGGGGGGGGGTTGTTTTGATGAATTTTAACTAGAACTAAGTAGGTTGCAGAAACAAACTAAAGGGTACGAAATTGGGTGAATTAAGTGGGTGAAAGGCTAGCTAGAGGGTCCTTCTCCACACATGACACATATGCATACAAATCGATTTCCAGTTATTATTCTTATAAACCATGAATGACAATGCCTTAAGTTAACCATGAACATCACTAATTAACTCCCAGATTTTCCTAATTTCATTGAATTGGACTCAGCGACGCAATCAAATTATACTTATCAAGTTCCCTGTATGAACTGCATGACAGAGATACATATCAAAGATCATTAAGTTCTATGAAAATCATAAGCATTGACAAGGCATTTGTAACTATGAACTGCATGATACTCCTGCCATGGATTTACTTAACACAATCATGACTAGTGACTTCCGCTACTTATAAATATAAGTTCATAACTATTAGGTGAAATTCCCTTATATTTTAGCATCAGATTCATGCATGTAAACTAAGTATGCATCCTTAATCAACATCCAAGAATAAGTTCTCTATAAAACAGATAAGTAAATCGCATTCACGATTTATGAAACAATAACTGGATGTAATCCATTCATATAACACATATGTTGATGGCTTTGAATTCACCTCTAGCTAAAATGAAATTAGTTCCACATGTTTGCAATTAAACAAAACCAATCTAATTTAAACATTGAACTAAAACTAAGGGTAGAAAGAACCCAGAAACACTCCAGCACTCCAATGGCCTTGGATGGCAGGTGATAGGAGCATATTCATGCGACTTAAATGGCTTGTTCTCGTACATTTACGTTATGTTTCTTTAGTTATTTTAGTTCTTTATGCTTCTTTTGTGTGTTTTCAGGTTCTAAGGGCTTAGGGAGCAAGAAAGTGCATTTTGAGGCTATTTGGAGCATTTTTGGGCATGGATTGGATAGCTTATCCATGGAGCCAAAAGGATGGACGAAATTGAAGGCCATTTATGCAATTTAGGACATACAACAAAGGGCCTAGCCCATTCTCTCTTATTCTCTCCCTTATAGCCATGCAAAGAACCATCCATTCCATAAAAAACAACCCTATTTTAAGCCCATTCTAAAACCTTGCCATGCATCACATGCATTCCCCTCATAACCTAGTTGTCATTCCACTTCATCAACACATGCATTCCTTTCATAAATCAGCCACATATTCACCCACATGCACTTTAATCATTCAAACATGCACTCCCATTAATTAAACCATTCAAACCAACACAAAAACACCAACATTCCCTCTTTGCCGTGCAAACACATGCATTTCCCTTGCCATTTTCAGCCATCACACTTCATCATTACACCACCATTCATTCTTTAATCCACATCCATTCATCATCATTCACCCTAACTTCAATTCACATGCAAACAACACCCATTTCTGCACCAAAGAAGTCTATGCCGTGACCTTCCTAGCCATTTCCAGCTTTTCCCTTTACATTTCACATGCATTCCATACTTCTCCTAGCTGTTTTCCATCATTATTTCAGCCACCATTCACTCTTTAATCCACATGCATTCACACACACTTCACACAAACAACATTCACATGCAAACACAAGCTTTAACCAACAAACAAAACAGCCAACACATGCACCAAAACACCCATGCCGTGCACTTCACATTGAAATTCCAGCATCTTCACATGCAATTCCAGCTTTCACATGTTGTCCTAGCTGTTTTTCCATCATTCCTCCACACAAACACCTTAAACAAACAGCCATATACACCTCCACTCCTCCTATAAATACCCTTGCATTCCCATTACCTAAACACATCTCATTTTCATACACAAGATACCACAAACACATCCAATCTTCCCTCATTGCCGTGAGCTCCCATTCCCTTATATTTCCATTCAACACTATTCCATTCACCACAGAAATTCCATTTCTACACAACTTCTTCTCGGCTTCATTCCATCCACTCTCCCATTCGCAGAAACCATTCAACCTTAGCCGCTCCACCTTCATTTACAACACACTTGGAGCACCACACCGAAGGCAACTCTTAAGGGATTTCGACATTAGTTTTGCTTCAAGGGTTCTTTCTCCTTAATTCTATGTTCATTCATGTTGTATATTTTTATATCAAACATTCTGTAAACATGAAGTGTAACTAATCTCTTTCTAGGGATTCGATGCAGCCTTGCAAGATTGCCATGTAGTTATTTCAGAATGCTCAGTTGATCCATCTATTTCTTGTTTCATTCTCTGATTTAATTTTGACTTTGTGTGTTGATTTTAATGTTTGATCACCATTTGATTTAACCACATGTTGTTTAGTCAAGAGTAAAGCACACATCATGCATACTCTTGGTGGATATGTGAATGAATGAAGGGAATGCTTTGCAAACAACCTGCCGAGTGTTTCCTTTGGTTTTATGAAAGTTTCTTGTGCGTATCATGTTCTTGATTAGGGACCAAAGTTGCACATCACACTTAGGTTCATGATTAGGAACATTTGATCAAATCCACACATCATATGGTTGATCATATCTAAGTGAAACAAACCCAAGAAATAGGTAGATGGATGAGTATAATCTGACTTAACAAGCATGGACTTGGCTTAGCAATGGTGAAACCGAATCCCTAGCTTCATCTCCATTTGTGCTATCTCATTTTATTAATTGTTGATTCATTTATTTGTGTCTACTTCATTTTCTTGTGCTTTCAAGTTACAACAACAAATCTGCCTAAGTTGATTAGTTTTATTTCTCTTAGAGAGTTCTTGCAAAACAAGTAGTTGTATAGGTCCAATTAGTCCCTGTGGATTCGACACCCTTACTTGTGCCATTATACTAAACATATTCTAGCACGAAGAAGGAAAACATCAATCAAAATGGCGCCGTTGCCGGGGACTGATTTCAGTCCCTTATAATTGCTTGTTTTGATATTAAACCTTGTTCTTTTCATTTTAAGTAGATTTCTGATTTTTATTCAAACTTGTTTTATCTTGTTTCAGGTAGTATATGTCAAATAGACTTGCTGAATTAGGCCAAAGAATTGAACGGTTAAAGGGCAACACTTTGGAAAGCTTTGTGCCAACAAGTTCCTCCATTGTCCGTGAAGAAGAGGAAGGGGAACCATCTAGTCCAACAAGTGAAGGATCTGAGCACTTTAATTGGGAAAGAGAAGAAGAGATGGCGGGCAACCAAGATGATCTTCGAGCTTTGGAGGATTTTGCTCAACCAATCATACCAAATTCACCTTCATGCATCTTGCTGCCCACAGAAGCTAGAAACTATGATCTTAAATCTTCACATTTCCATATGTTTCCTTCTTTTTATGGCTTACCTAATGAAGATCCTTTAGCTCATATTAAAGAATTTTACAATGTTGTGAGTGGTTTACCTTTACAGGGAGTAAGTGAAGCAAATCTGAGGATGATAGTGTTCCCTTACACCTTGAAAGATAGGGCCAAGGGTTGGTTAATGACTCTAGTACCTGGTTCACTCACCACATGGGATGCCGTGGCTAAGAAGTTTTTGGAAAAGTTCTTTTCCACTCAAAAGACAGCCACATTAAGGGGACAAATCTTCAACTTCAAACAAGATGATGGAGAACCTTTCAATGAGTGTTGGGAGCGCTTTAAAGGCCTTTTGTTGCAATGTCCACACCATGGGTTACCTCTTCACTTACAAATGCAAATTTTCTATGATGGACTAACCCAAACATGTCAATCAACTGTTGATAATGTATCAGGTGGAGCTTTGAAGAAAAAGAATGCTCAAGAGTCATATAACATTTATGAGATGTTGGGATCTAATGCTCAACACAAAGATGTAAGGGGTAAGAGAGTTGGAGTATATGAAACAAGCTCTAATCATGATCTTTCTTTGCAGGTAGCTAACCTAGAAAAGAAGCTTGAATCCGTGCTCAACATGGTGCCAAAAGCAAGTGAAGTGTGTGCCATTTGCAACATACCAAGCCACCTTACTCATCAATGTCCATCTAGGGAGGCTTACCCCGAGTATGTCCAAGAGCAAGTGAACCTCATGAATTCTTACAATCAAAGGCCAAGGAATGATGTGCATTCCAATACATATAACCCAAGTTGGAGAGATCATCCCAATCTTTCGTGGAAGAACAACAATCAATTCCAAAACTTCCAACCAAAACCTACTCTTGAGGATACGGTTAAATTGTTAGCCCAAAATACCTTGCAATTCCAACAAACCACCAATAGCACTCTCCAACAACATTTGGCGGCTCTAACCAAAATGGAGACACAATTGGGGCAGATTGCAGATGCCTTGAGCCAAAGAGAGGTTGGAAAGTTTCCAAGCCAACCCGTGATACTCCAAAGGAACCAAGAGCAAGCCAAAGCAATCACTACACTTAAAAGTGGTAAGGTTATCAATAATAGAGTTGGCAATGAAGTTACTAATGAATCTGATCATGTGAATGCAGGGGTTACTCAAGGAGAAAATGAGAAACCAAATGAGGAACCAAGCCATGCTACTCCCTCGTTTGAAGCACCAAATCTTCACAAGGCCGAGAAACCTTACACTCCACCAATACCATTCCCTGGAAGACTTGCCAAGAGCAAGCAGGATAAGTCATTTAAGGAGATTTTTGATATTCTAAGTAAGGTGAATGTTAACTTACCTTTGCTTGATGTCATTAGGAACATGCCAGCTTATGGGAAGTTCTTCAAAGAGTTAAACAACTACAAAAGGAAGTATGGACCACATGAGAAAGTAGTGGTGTCTGAGAATGTAAGTGCCGTGTTGCAAAGAAAACTTCCACCAAAGCTCAAGGATCCAGGAAGTTTTTCTATCAACATCACCATAGGGGACAAGAAGGTAGAGAAGGCGATGCTTGACTTAGGTGCTAGCATCAACTTAATGCCTTATTCCGTGTACCTTCAACTAGGTTTGGGGGAATTGAAAGCCACCACCATCTCATTACAACTTGCGGACAGATCCGTGAAATATCCAAGAGGTATAGTAGAGGATATTCTAGTTCAAATTGATAAACTAATCTTGCCTGCGGATTTTGTAGTGTTGGACATGGAAGAAGCTCCTATACATGACCGAGAGTTGCCTATTTTGCTTGGGAGACCGTTTATGGCCACGACCAAGACCATCATTGATGTGCAAAATGGACTCCTCACTATGACAGTGCTAGGAGAGACCGTTCAATTCAAAGTGTTTGAGTCTCTTTCACATCATTCTTCATCTCTTGATTGTTATGCCATTGATGTGCTTGATTCGCTTGTTTTCTCTAAGTTCTTGCAGGCACAATCTAATGAACCATTACAAACTGTTTTGAGTCAATCTCAAGATGAGTTTGATGAAGAAGATGCACTTATGGAAGAGGTAGCTGCCTTGGAAGCATTGGCACCGTATCCTTTGAATATTTTACCTCTTTTAGAGCCCTTAGACCCATCGAGGTCACATTTAACCCCTTCCACTGTTAAGGCACCAAAACTTGAACTTAAACCACTTCCACCACATCTAAAGTATGCATATCTAGCTGAATTTGAAACTCTTCCAGTTATCATAACTTCTGACCTCACCCCAAATGAAGAAGATAAACTAATTAGGGTGTTAAAAGAGTTCAAATCAGTTATTGGTTGGTCTATTGCAGATATCAAGGGAATAAGCCCTACCATGTGCATGCATAGGATTCTTTTGGAAGAAGGAGCAAAGTCAACCCGTGAACCACAGAGGAGGCTCAATCCACACATGAAGGAAGTTGTAAGGAATGAAGTGTTGAAGTTGTTAGATGTGGGGATCATATATCCCATTTCTGATAGCAAATGGGTGAGTGCTATTCAGGTGGTACCTAAGAAGGTGGGAATCACGGTGATGAAGAATGAAAACAAAGAGCTTGTGCCCACAAAGCCCACGGCTAGTTGGCGTGTTTGCACCGATTACAGGAAGTTGAATTCTAGCACTAGAAAAGATTACTTTCCTATGCCTTTCATAGATCAAATGCTTGAGAGATTGGCAGGTTACTCACACTATTGTTTTCTTGATGGTTACTCAGGTTACAATCAAATTGCAATTGCTCCGGAGGATCAAGAGAAAACTACCTTTACTTGCCCGTTTGGCACATTTACATATAGGAGAATGCCTTTTGGACTTTGCAATGCTCCAGCAACATTCCAAAGATGCATGTTGGCAATCTTTTTAGACATGGTAGAAAGATTCATTGAGGTATTTATGGATGACTTTTCAGTGTTTGGTTCCTCTTTTGATGAATGTCTTAACCATCTCTCTTTAGTACTTCAAAGATGTCAGGAAACAAATTTGGTTCTCAATTGGGAAAAGTGCCAATTTATGGTGAAACAAGGAATTGTGTTGGGGCATGTAATCTCTAGCCAAGGAATGGAGGTGGACAAAGCCAAAATTGACATCATCACCAATATGGCAGCTCCCACAACCGTGAAGGGAGTAAGAAGTTTTTTGGGACATGCGGGTTTTTATCGTCGTTTCATTAAGAACTTTTCAATGATCACTCGTCCATTATGCAATCTGTTAGCTAAAGATGTTGTATTTCATTTTGATAAAGCTTGTATGGATGCATTCAATACTTTGAAACATGAATTAACCTCGGCCCCTATTATTATGGCACCAGATTGGTCTTTACCTTTTGAATTAATGTGTGATGCCTCTGACTATGCTATTGGTGCAGTTTTAGGGCAAAGGGTGAACAAGCTCCCACACGTGATCTACTATGCAAGCCGGACTCTAAATGATGCTCAACTTAACTATTCCACAACTGAAAAGGAGTTGCTTGTTATTGTTTTTGCCTTAGAGAAGTTTCGGTCATATCTTGTTGGATCTAAAGTTATTGTGTTTTCTGATCATGCAGCCCTTAGGTACTTGATGACAAAAAAGGATGCTAAGCCACGCTTAATTAGATGGATACTCTTACTACAAGAGTTTGACTTGGAAATTCGAGATAAGAAGGGAAGTGATAATGTTGTGGCTGACCATTTGTCACGGCTCAATGAAAACCATGGAGTTGGACAACCTTTGCCTCTAAATGAATCATTTCCAGATGAACAACTCCTTGTTATTCAAGAAAAAGAACCATGGTATGCTAATTTTGTTAATTATCTTGTTTGTGGTATAATTAGAAATGACCTTTCTTTTCAGGAAAGAAAGAAGTTCCTTGCCATGGTAAAACACTACGTTTGGGACGAACCATATTTGTTTAAATATTGCCCTGACCAAATCATTAGGAGGTGTGTCCCAGAGAGTGAGCAACAAAGCATTCTAACGTTCAGCCATACATTGGCATGTGGAGGACATTTTGGTGACAAAAAGACATCTTTAAAGGTTTTACAATCTGGTTTCTTTTGGCCTACTTTATTCAAAGATGCTTTTGATTTTTGTTCTAAGTGTGATAGGTGCCAGAAAATGGGGAACATTAGCCGAAGAAATGAGATGCCATTGAACAACATTTTGGTGGTGGAGCTCTTTGATGTTTGGGGTATCGATTTCATGGGACCATTTCCATCCTCTTTTGGTTACTTATACATATTAGTGGCAGTAGATTATGTATCCAAATGGGTTGAAGCCATTGCTACAATAACTAATGATCATAAGGTTGTTTTGAATTTTCTTAAAGATGTGATTTTTTGTAGGTTTGGAACCCCAAGAGCTATTATTAGTGATGGTGGCAGCCATTTCTGCAACAAACCCTTTGAATCCTTGATGAAGAAGTACAACATCAACCACAAAGTGGCAACCCCGTACCATCCTCAAACCTCAGGACAAGTGGAGATTAGCAATAGGGAGATCAAGACCATTTTGATGAAGACCGTAAGCCCTACAAGGAAGGATTGGTCACTGAGGTTGAATGATGCACTATGGGCATATAGAACAGCATATAAGACCCCCATTGGCATGAGTCCTTATCGCCTTGTGTTTGGGAAAGCTTGTCATTTGCCAATAGAGCTTGAACACCGTGCATATTGGGCCATCAAGAAGTTCAACTTTGATTACAAGGATGCTGGAATAGCAAGGAAGCTCCAACTTAATGAGTTGGAAGAACTCAGAAATGAAGCATATGAGAATGCCAAAATCTACAAGGAACGGACTAAGCTCTATCATGACAAGGCCATCCTACGGAAGGAGTTTCACCAAGGTATGAAAGTACTGTTGTATGACTCACGTTTGAGACTTTTTCCAGGTAAATTGAAGTCTAGGTGGGTGGGACCATTTAAGGTGCTGCAAACATTTCCCCACGGAGCTGTGGAGATAGAGAACATGAAGAATGGCACCTCTTTTAAAGTCAATGGGCAGCGATTGAAACCATATTTGGAGAAAGTGGAGGAAGAGCAAGTTTATCAAGTTGTAGATTTTCTTGAGTTTACAACACCGTGAACAAGCTACCATGTCTTGCCTAGACATTAAATAAAGCGCTTACTAGGAGGCAACCTAGTGTGGTTTGTGTTCTTTCCTCATTTTGTGTTTATGTTGTCACCATTCCATATTTTTTGCCTACTTGCCTTGTGTTAGTTGTGGTTAAGTGTGTTTTTGCTTACTAATACGAATATATATGAGGGCTATGTTTGTAGACAAACTATTGGGTTGCTATGAAAAAGGGTTTTATGACACGGGACATGTCATAACTTTCGAAGGGGTGTTTATTTGTAAGTTCATGTCGGAGCACAAAGGTAAGCCGCCTCCCCGAATTTCAATTTTCTTTTATACTAATATGTTGTTAATGATTCAGGCATCCACTCTAGAATTTAAACCATTACCGGATCATTTCAAGTATCACCCTCCATTCAAAGATCAATTCCATGCCGTTTGATTTGATTAAAAAAAAAAAAAAAAAAAAAAAAACATGGAGAAAGATGGAGCTTCACAAAGGTTGTTTACGTGAAGCCCCACTACGAGGCGTTGGAGCGGAAGGCATAGAAGCGGGAGACATAGAAGCGGGAGGCATCGGAGCGGAAGCCATCGGAGCGGAAGGCATCGGAGCTAGAGCATTCCAGGCCTCAATACTTGGCCAAGCGCTGGATGACCCAGGAAAAAGGTGCGTCTGGAGATAAGCCACAAGCCTTTGACGGTCACTGTGAATTCGACCCTCAGATTCTTGCAGCTCATCAAGCTTCCTCTTCATGCCCGATGAATAGTTATTTGCAAGCACATGCAAACTTCTATTCTCGTACTTAAGCTGCTGGATCTCTTGCTTAAGACTTTCCACCTCTGCCATCAATGATTCCACTTGACGGGAGCGGGCAAGCAGGCGTTGGCCCATGTTGGACACAGAACTCGCACACTGAACACTAAGTGCGAGGGACTCTTGAACGGCCAACTCATCGGACCGTCCTGACAGCAGCCTACTATCTTTTGGAGTGAGGAGGTTCCTAGCTACTATTGTAGCTGTTGTGGCGTCCTGCATCACGGAGTCTTCACCTGTAAGAAGACCGTTAGAAGATAAGAAAGAAGGGCGCCATACGTTACCTTGACGCGGCGCGCCCGTATCATTGCTAAGGCTCAATTCCAAGCTAAGGTTCTATGGGTTTGCCATTTTTCAAAAGTGTTCAAAGAGAAGGGATGGAGTTAAATTTCAAAGGGCCGGAGTCGATTTTCAAGAATGGGAAATCTTCAGTGTGTGTTTGTTGGCGGTGATCGATACCTCTATAAAAAGCCAAGGCGACGCGTCCACTGATTCAAAAAGCCGGAATTTCCGACGTAATTTTGGCGACGCTTTCTCGGCTTTTCAGAAGACGTGTTCAACTTTGTCAAAAGATTTCTTCTTTTCAGAAAACACGTGGAGGCCATCATCGCAACTACACATCTTTAGCCGACAGGCGCAAAGTCCGGCGACGCTTTCTCTGCTTTTCAGAAAACGCGTGCAGCTTTGTCAAAAGGAGCCGCATCCGCACTACTACGTGTCGTTCAGAAAGCAAAGGGGCGCCTTCTCCGAAATCGAAGGGGCGTCGTTCAGAAATCGAAGAGGCGCCTGCTATTTCAAAATATTTGCGGGATCAAAACGTTTGTCGACAATGGTAAAAGAACAGTACCACCACTTGATATTATCTCTATATATGTCGACCTTCGTCTTTTATGGCAAGGAAAACCTAAAGAAAATGCCCAACTCTCCCTCACCTCTGAGGGCGCACTCCTAGCAAAGCCTTTCGAAATACTCAATTCTTTCTTCTTCCCCAAAGATGATACCAGATGCCTGGAGTACAGATGACCCAGGAGGAAACGGCGGATTGAAGTGTGCTGATTCATTCACCGCTTTTTCAAAAGCAAAGGTATCTCATATCATCAAGGTCAAAAGCAAAAGTATCTCATATCATGCTCTTTCCCTGTCTTTTTCTTTGTCCTTGTTCTTACTCGCTTGGCAAAGTGAAAGAAGCAATCAGCCGGCACTTGGAGTCAGTCTTCTGTTCTGGAGCCAACTGCCTGGAATCTATTCCTGATTGCTTACCTAGCGTTGCTCTCGAGTAGTCATCTTCAACGGTTGATACACTTCCAGAGAAGGGACCACTTCTGCGAAGATTGAACAAAGAAACAGATAAAAGGAGGAAGCTCAGACCTTCAGGGAAGACCAAAAGAATCCTGCTGCCCAGTTTAAGAGTAGCACAAAGGAAAATCAACGATGGGCGGAAACCAGTTCAAGAGTAAGCCTGTGGAATCACAAAGATCAAAGCCTCAATGCAATCACCAAGGAGAAGAGGGAATTTACACTCCATAACCAGATTTGCGTCCCTAAACTCTTCTCTTTGTTAATTACATTTTGCCATGTTTAGTATGTTTAAGTGCTTTTTGTGTGTTTACTTATGTTTTGTGTGAATCTATGCTTAAAACATTGAGGACAATGTTTGATTTAAGTGTTGGGGGGGGGGGGGGGTAACTAATGTTGTTAATGCAAATTCGTGGGATTTTATCACCCATAACTTCAAATGTTGTTCCTTGCTGTTTTAAGGTGTTTTTAAATTGTTTTAGAGTGTTTTAGTGTGTTTTGTTTTATAACTCCGAAAATCACATAAAAATTTGAAAAAAATGTTTTGAAAAGCCTAAAAAGAGTGTTTTAAGTGCTTTTTGTGTGTTTGTGTCTTAGGGTACCTTCCAACACAATGATAAGGATTTGGTTTGTAATTGCATGACGGTTAAAAAGAGTTATAAACATGGATGAAAGTTTGATTTACTCTTGGTATATGCTTGGTTATGGTTATAATGTATGACTTCACATGCAATCATAAAAGAAAAATTCGTTTTTGTAACATGCTTGAAGGAAGGAACTCAAACAAACGCTACAACCTTGTGAGACTTGAGCCTAAACATTCTTTGGAGAGTTATTTTCTGTGATTCTTTGTTTTCTAAAGTTGTTGCATGATCTCATTATTCCTTGCTTGGTTGCTACTTAGAATGCAATTGTATCATGCTAGAACTAAATGCTAGAACTTATATCCATTTCATTCAAAGCATTGAATTGCATAACATATATCAAGATAAAGTTGTGTAGTTGCCACCATAGCCAAATAGCCTTACTTCCCATATTTCGTATTTGTTGTAAGTTTTAACCCCTTTGAGCCTTGTTTAGCCTATGTTCTTTGTTAACCCATGTTATCCTTACCTAGCCTAGAATAGGACCATCCATGCCTTTGTTCTTAAAGCATAGTAAGCATGACGGAAAATGAATTCCTTTTGATTAATATGTTGCAGAAAATAAGTGTGGGGGAAGGATTATTGATGAGAGTTGTTGTGCCATAGGCACGGCTAAAAAAAAAAAAAAAAAAAAAAAGAAAAAAAAATTTGAAAAATATGAAAAAGAAAAGAAAAATAAGAGTTGTTTGAATCTCCCCTATTAGTCTAAAAGTTGTTTTCCGCGCTCTAAGGGAATTCTAAGTGCCTAATTCAATACTTTGCTCACTATTGCTTTAAGAATGTTTGTTTATCCTTCACCTTTCATTGTTAGCCAATACCCTAGCCCGTTACACCCCTTTGACTTCTATCTTGATCGTTATGTGTTCAATAATGTGGAGTTTGGATTTGATATGAGCTTATGGAATCACTGGTTCTCATTCTAAGTAGTAGCATTCCATTCATGAGATCATATTCATGTCATTATCGTAAATCCATAAAATGCTTTCTTTGTTATAACATATGTGAGATACTAGTCTTTCATGTTTACATCAATCTTTCACATATAACTAGTGTAGGGTGTGTAGTCAGAAAATCTGTGTGAAAATAGAGTGCATTCTAGTAAGGAATTGAGTAAATTCTCTAAAGCATGTTACTACATTCAAATCATGGTTTTAAATGCTTAATTGTGAACTAGTATGTGGTGACTATGATTAAGAATGTACTTAAGTGTAAAGATGGCCAAAATCTGTGGGAATAATGATTTTTAACTTGTCATGTGCATTGGAAATCCGTGAGACGATTGTTGGAAGGTGTAGGTGGTGTTTTGTTCGTTTTGTCTAGTTTCGTGTTCTTTTGTTGTTTTGTTTTGTTTTTCTGTTTTGCTCGAGGACTAGCAAAAGCTAAGTGTGGGGGTATTTGATAGGAGCATATTCATGCGACTTAAATGGCTTGTTCTCGTACATTTACGTTATGTTTCTTTAGTTATTTTAGTTCTTTATGCTTCTTTTGTGTGTTTTCAGGTTCTAAGGGCTTAGGGAGCAAGAAAGTGCATTTTGAGGCTATTTGGAGCATTTTTGGGCATGGATTGGATAGCTTATCCATGGAGCCAAAAGGATGGACGAAATTGAAGGCCATTTATGCAATTTAGGACATACAACAAAGGGCCTAGCCCATTCTCTCTTATTCTCTCCCTTATAGCCATGCAAAGAACCATCCATTCCATAAAAAACAACCCTATTTTAAGCCCATTCTAAAACCTTGCCATGCATCACATGCATTCCCCTCATAACCTAGTTGTCATTCCACTTCATCAACACATGCATTCCTTTCATAAATCAGCCACATATTCACCCACATGCACTTTAATCATTCAAACATGCACTCCCATTAATTAAACCATTCAAACCAACACAAAAACACCAACATTCCCTCTTTGCCGTGCAAACACATGCATTTCCCTTGCCATTTTCAGCCATCACACTTCATCATTACACCACCATTCATTCTTTAATCCACATCCATTCATCATCATTCACCCTAACTTCAATTCACATGCAAACAACACCCATTTCTGCACCAAAGAAGTCTATGCCGTGACCTTCCTAGCCATTTCCAGCTTTTCCCTTTACATTTCACATGCATTCCATACTTCTCCTAGCTGTTTTCCATCATTATTTCAGCCACCATTCACTCTTTAATCCACATGCATTCACACACACTTCACACAAACAATATTCACATGCAAACACAAGCTTTAACCAACAAACAAAACAGCCAACACATGCACCAAAACACCCATGCCGTGCACTTCACATTGAAATTCCAGCATCTTCACATGCAATTCCAGCTTTCACATGTTGTCCTAGCTGTTTTTCAATCATTCCTCCACACAAACACCTTAAACAAACAACCATATACACCTCCACTCCTCCTATAAATACCCTTGCATTCCCATTACCTAAACACATCTCATTTTCATACACAAGATACCACAAACACATCCAATCTTCCCTCATTGCCGTGAGCTCCCATTCCCTTATATTTCCATTCAACACTATTCCATTCACCACAGAAATTCCATTTCTACACAACTTCTTCTCGGCTTCATTCCATCCACTCTCCCATTCGCAGAAACCATTCAACCTTAGCCGCTCCACCTTCATTTACAACACACTTGGAGCACCACACCGAAGGCAACTCTTAAGGGATTTCGACATCAGTTTTGCTTCAAGGGTTCTTTCTCCTTAATTCTATGTTCATTCATGTTGTATATTTTTATATCAAACATTCTGTAAACATGAAGTGTAACTAATCTCTTTCTAGGGATTCGATGTAGCCTTGCAAGATTGCCATGTAGTTATTTCAGAATGCTCAGTTGATCCATCTATTTCTTGTTTCATTCTCTGATTTAATTGTGACTTTGTGTGTTGATTTTAATGTTTGATCACCATTTGATTTAACCACAGGTTGTTTAGTCAAGAGTAAAGCACACATCATGCATACTCTTGGTGGATATGTGAATGAATGAAGGGAATGCTTTGCAAACAACCTGCCGAGTGTTTCCTTTGGTTTTATGAAAGTTTCTTGTGCGTATCATGTTCTTGATTAGGGACCAAAGTTGCACATCACACTTAGGTTCATGATTAGGAACATTTGATCAAATCCACACATCATATGGTTGATCATATCTAAGTGAAACAAACCCAAGAAATAGGTAGATGGATGAGTATAATCTGACTTAACAAGCATGGACTTGGCTTAGCAATGGTGAAACCGAATCCCTAGCTTCATCTCCATTTGTGCTATCTCATTTTATTAATTGTTGATTCATTTATTTGTGTCTACTTCATTTTCTTGTGCTTTCAAGTTACAACAACAAATCTGCCTAAGTTGATTAGTTTTATTTCTCTTAGAGAGTTCTTGCAAAACAAGTAGTTGTATAGGTCCAATTAGTCCCTGTGGATTCGACACCCTTACTTGTGCCATTATACTAAACATATTCTAGCACGAAGAAGGAAAACATCAATCAGCAGGTCATGACACAAGTCCTTCTTCTCCTTCCTTCCTTGCAAAGCTGCGACACTCTTTATATTTTTCTATGAAATTCTCTCTAAAGTTCTCCCTTTTTGTGCGGCATAATGTATGTATATATAGGCTAGGGTTCATGGCACCAATCCTTGGAGGACAAGGATAGGGCACGGCAGATTCCTAGAGGAAAAAGGGTTAGCTTGTGCGGCACAAATCTAGGGCAAAGGATAGGGCTTCTAGAACCAGATATTTAGGTGATTTAATGTGAAATTGATTCCCCCTTGCAGCTGGAATTAAGGTAAGATAAGATTAGGATATGATAAGATAAGATAAGGTAAGTTTGGATAAGGTTTAGATTAAATAGGACTGGATAAGGTCTCCTTGTTTTCAGCTAATTCCAAGCCTTAATAAATTCTTCCAGATTCCTTGCACATTCCTAGCACCTTGTAAGCACCAAAAACGTCGATTCCTTGTGCTCCATACGCAACCTATCCATTCCAGCCCAAAACTGCTTCAAATTGCTCCAAAATGCCATTTCTTATCACCTTTGCCAATTGGACCTACAAACACACGAAAATAGCGTAAAGCACTCTAATAAATATAAACTAATGGAGTAAATTCAAGGAAATAGGCTAACAAAGTCGCATATATATGCTCCTATTAGTAATCATCAATTCATGATCCCATAATTCTCATGTATATGTGCACATGCATAATTTATAAGCATTTGATTACTTTGGATATCCTTACCTCTTTAGGGGCTTTACATTGTCTCTTTTAGGATAGTAATCTCCTATTAGATGAATTGTTTTGAGAATTTGGATCATAACTTTCTCTAGAGCGTTATAGAGTTTGGATTTTTAATCTCCACTTCTGGAGAGTTAAATCATTAGAACCTATACATCTATCATGCTTCAAGCATGAAACATGATAAATTGTTATGTCTATGGTTTGTCCTTTTTAGGACTTGAATCCATGCAACAACTGTCAAGCTTCGGGCATGCAACAATTTAGTAGTGCCAAGTTCATGGATATTCTTATTGAAACTTTGATCCATGTGGCATCTTTGTAACTTATTAGTGCATTTGGTAATAAGTAATTTTCAAAAATTGGATTACCTTCTTATACATCATTTGAGTGATATAAATTGATGAGGCAAAATGATTGTTAAATCCGTCCTCGTCATTTGGCCGTTGTAGACTTGGGTAGAGTTTGCTAGGCCTGTGAGTATATTTCCCACCATTGAACTTCGGTTTTCCATTCACTTGGCCAACCACTTATTTTGTCCTTTTGAACTTTTATGCATTCATCGTTGATCCTTCAGCTTTAGCCTCTTGCATAACATAAGTGGTGCGCAACCATTGCCTTTGAATGGTCATTTAAAACATCACTTCTCGGTGACTCATCCATGCTTGGCAACTTTAGTGTAAAGAGCCAACACTGTATCAACTGTTTTGCAGTATTGGTGACTTGAAATCTTGCACCAACAACATTTGAAGATGACTACTCGAGAGCAATGCAAGGTAAGAGATCAGGAAAAGGTTCTAAGCAATCAGTTTTAGACCGAAAGTTTGATTTCAGGTTCTGACTGATTGCTCACTTTCTCCTTGTTTTGCAGTAAGAGCAAAGACAAAGGAAAAGACTAGGAAAGAGTGATACGTGAAACTCTTGCTCTCGACCCTGATGGTATGTGATACTTTTGCTCTTGAAGGAAAAACAACAGAAGGATTTGTTGCTGATGTAAAACTTCTCAAGCAAAAATATTTTCTTGTTGAGAAAATAAGTTTGGCATTTTGAGGTGGTTGAAGAGGTGTTCTTAGAGAGGATGAAGGATGAGTATTTTAAGAGGCTTGGTTGAATATGCATTCTCAGCAAGGAAAAAGAGTTAAAGACTTTTTTGGAGCTTTGCCTTGCCATGAAGGATGGAGGTCGCCATATAATGAGATTTCCCAATAACACGTAGTGGCGTTGTTGGGACCATCTCTTTCACGCTTGTCGGCAAGAGTGGTGTGTTGGAACTATAATATTCACACGTTTCAACTTTGTCAGAGATATTTTGATGGTGTTGTCCTTGATATCCAAAAAGCTGAGATTGCGTCTATGAAACACCAACGAACTTTATTCAGGAAAATTCAGCTTTTGAAATTTTAAGAGTAGTGTTTCTTCGATTTTTGAACAAATGGCCATGTTGCCTCTCTTTTTATAGATGCATTAATTGTATTAAAAAAAAAAAAAACACTCGGAAAGTTGCTTGCCTGGGAAAATTGCCTGTATTATATTTATGAGATTTCACTTTATCTGATTTTCTTTTCTTTCATCTTTTTTGAAACTGGCTTGCCCATCTGACTGTTGTTTTGATTTGAATGTTAAGGAAGAAGCACAGGTGCCTTCTCAGGATAATATATGGCACCTATTTTTCTTATCTTCTAATGGTCTTCTTACGGTTGGAGACTCTGAATGAAGAATAGTATAACCATTGCAGTAGTAGCTAAGAACCTTCTCACTTCGAAAGATAAAAGAATACTTTCATAAAGGTCTGGTGAGTTGGTTGTTCAAGACTCTTTAGCTGTTAGTATTCAGTGTGTTAGTTCTATATCCAAGATGGCTCGATGTCTACTTATTCAAATTCGACAAGTTGAATCATTAATGGCTGAGTGGAAAGTCTTAGATGAGAGATTAGAGTGCTCAAACATGAGAATAGAGAGTTGCACATACTTGCAAATAATTACTCAACGGACATAAAAAGAAAGCTCGACCAACCGTAGGAATTCGAAAGTTGAATTCAAAGTGACCATTAGAGGTTCGTGGCTCTATTCCTAAGGCACCCATTGCCTACACTGTGACATCCCACATCGCCCAGGGGAGTGATCCTTATATGTATATTCCCATCCCTACCTAGCATGAGGCCTTTTGGGAGCTCACTGGCTTCGGGTTCCGTAGGAACTCCAAAGTTAAGCGAGAATGGGGCTAGAGCAACGGGCCGGGGCGGATCACTTCCCGATCCCACTCCACCACCGTAGCACGATATTGTCCGCTTTAGGCTTACCATTCCCTCACAATTTTGTTTTTGGGAACTCACGAGCAACTTCCAGTGGGTCACCCATCATGGGATTGCTCTAGCCCCATTCTCGCTTAACTTCGGAGTTCCTACGGAACCCGAAGCCAGTGAGCTCCCAAAAGGCCTCATGCTAGGTAGGGATGGGAATATACATATAAGGATCACTCCCCTGGGCGATGTGGGATGTCACATATACCGTCTAGAGTTCTACCAAGTATTGAGGCTTTAAATGATCAACCTTCAGTGCCTTTACCTTATGGAGTTCCGCTAAGTACTGAGGATTCACATGAGCACCCTTTGTGAAAGCCTTTGTTTTTTTTTTTTTTCGTTTTTCGTTTTTGTAGTTGTAACTCATGTCTATGCACCTACATATATATAGAAAAAATTCATCTCTTTTGGTTTTATACATGCATGATTCTGGTTCAGCTTGTTGGATGTAGGAAATTGTAGAAACTTCAAGTTCCATTAATATCCTAATGAAAATCAAATCGAGTTTTGCTAAATTTACCATTTTCTTGTCCCCAAAAGGAAGAAATTCAGGTATGACGAAACTTGCAATAATTAATTCATACCATATAAACATATGCCTACCCAAAGTATTAAAACTTGAATTTCTTAACATTATTTATATTTTGAACTTCAGGTCAAAACATTATACTAGAAATTTATTCTTGATGTCGACATCATTATAACCTTTAGGTTCATATTTTTGGAATTCATGCTCATATTTAAGCTATACATGGATTAATGGACTTATGGTCCATATTTACATGAATGAAGGAACTTCTGGTCCTCATTTAATAGTCTGTGGACTGATGTGCTTATGGCCTTCATTTCAATTAAGTTGAGGACCTGTTGTTCTCTTAATTGATTCAAAAACTTCATGTTTTAATTTTGATCAAGGAACTTCGGGGTCCAATCTTTTTATATGATGAGGATCAAGGAACTTTAGGTCCGATCTTTTTATATGATTGGACTTCAGGTCCAATCTTTTTATATGATGATGATCAACGAACTTCAGGTCCGATCTTTTTATGCGATGAGGATCAAGAAACTTCATGTTTTAATTTGATTCCTGTATATACTCATCATAACAAAATGTAGTACAATACATAAACTAAAGTAGAGGTCAATAATTCCAGCCTCTATAAATAAATTGCTTTAAATAAGTAATAATTGTGACAAAGACTTTAATTCAGCACCATTCACATAAATATCAAAACTTAAAGATAATAATTGTTATTACATGAAGGGTGACAATACAGCTCCATTCACACACACACACACACACACACACGCATATGCATACATACATATATATATATATATATATATATCTATGTATATATTTTTATGTTGTATATGATGGGCGATTATATTGCACTAATTGTATAAATATATGTAATAAAGCAAAGACAAAAATATGATTTCTTTTAAAGAAATGTGCTGGACTACAGATCCAGTTTTAGAAACGAAATGGGCTTTAAACCCTTTGGTCAATTCTAGCCCAAAGTGGATAAGCCCAAAACGCAGGTTGACCCACAAAGTAAAGCAAAAAAAAAAACGTGGGTCATTAATCGGTGCACCCCCGGCGACATGGGAGTTCTGTGCTTCACCGGCAAACCAACTCTGACATATGGAGTACTAGGGCCAAGGACAAGTCTCAAGGCCATCATCTGTGAAACCTTCGAGGAGGATACGACCCTCCACGACCTCGATTGAGCCTGGTTCACTGTCAATCTTTCACCAAAAAATATGGTGATTCCGAGTGTTTTAGGTGTTGGATGTCGACGGGAAGGCATAGAAATTGAAAATGCTTCATTCACTGGGGTTCTGGAACTGATCCCAGTTTTTTTTTTCCCCTTTTAAATAATCACCTCTTCTTTCCACCTCTATAAACCATTGATGAGTTATAAAGCCCTAAAATTCAACAATCTGACCATTATTTTTGTCAGCATTTGAAAATGGGAACTAGCTTTTGCAGAGCCATCCTCTCTTCCCCCCCTCCCCCCCCTTTTTTTTTTGTTCTTTTGTTGATCTCATTGGAAGTAGTTGTACCACCATCTTCCCCAGTTACACCATGTCTGGACCTTTTTTTTTTTTTTTTTTTTTTTTTTCTTCTTCTTTTGCAAATAATGATATACTGTTGTGTTCCTTCCTAGTGCAAAAATATGGTTAGTATAATGGCACCAGTAAGAGTGTCAAACTACAGGGACCGATTGGACCTCTATAAATTACTAACATTGAAAGAACCCTAACTAAAGAATGAAAGTAACCAATTGAGAGTAGTTTTTGTGCTGTAAACTTAAATAACTTAAAATGCAAGAAGAATGTAGCAGTGAATAATATATTGATGTAGAAGCATTGGAGATGAGGCCAGGGATTCGAACACCATTATAAAACCAATTCCATGTTTACAAAGTTATGCCGTATTCAACTACTAACCTGTTTCCAGAGTTCGTTTTACATATGTATGATCAGCCATATGATGTGTGGTTTTGATCAAGTTCTCCTAATCTGCAACCTAATTGGGATGTTCAACTTCGGTTCCTAATTAAGAGTTTTTAGCATGCAAGAAAATGTTAAAGAACCAAAGAAAATACATGGCAGGATGTTTGCATAGCATTCTCTTCATTCATTTACAAGTCTACCATGATTAAGCATGATGTTTACTATAATACCCTAATGGTGATCAAACATTAAAATCAACAAACAAATTTAATAATAGATTTAGTGAATGAAACAAGAAGCAGATTGATGAACTGAATACTTTAACTTAAAAACATGGATCAATTTTGTAAGGCTACATCGAAATCCTTAGATATGAACTTAGTTACACATCATGTTCACATAAATTAAAATGAAAATACACAACATGAGTGAAAATAAATTCAAGAGAGGAAACCCCTGAAGCAATTATGATGTAGAACTTCTCTAAGAACAACCTTCTACGATGCGTCTTCAGTAGTGATGAAAGTGTAAGGAACGGCTAGGAGTTTTTCATTTTTATTTTATTTTTTAGAGTGAATAAAAAGAGAGGAAAGATAGATAATTAGAATTGTGTAATTCGTCCAGAATAAAAAGGGCATGTAAAAGTGGCTAAAAGGCAAGTTTTTATGGGGTAAAAGAGGCTGCAAGATATTCCAAAGTGATCCTAGCAACTTAGCCTTTTTTTTTTTTTTTGCACGTTTTTGCCTTATTTGGCACCTCTAAATCAGGCTAGATATCCCAATTCCTTTCCCATTTTGCTCCTTGATAGGAGCATATTTATGCGACTTAGTTAGCTTGTTCTCTTGCATTTGCATAGTTAATTTCTATTTATTATAGTGATTTAAGCTATTTTCGTGTGTTTGTAGGTTTAAATAACAAAGTTGGCAAGAACGTGCAATTTGGAGCATTTTAGAGCAGTTTTAGGCTTGGAATGGATAGCACATGCATGGAGCAAGGTGGATGGACGAATTTGAAGTTCAAGAAGGGCTAGGAATGTGCTTAAAATCTGGAGAAACAATTTCAAGACAAAGAAGATAAGGAAAGAGCAAGAAACATGGAACATTATCCAAACAACCTTATCTTATCCAAACCTTATCCAATTTTATCTTATCTTATCCTATCATAATCTTTTCGTACCTTAATTCCAGCTACAAAGAGGACTGATTTTCACATTAAATCACCGAGATATTAGGTTCTAGAAGCCCTATTTTCGTGCCCTAAGTTTATGCCACATGTAACCCTTCTAGAAGTTCTAGAATCTGCCACAAGGATCATTCCTTGTCCTCCCTAGAATCTGATTGAAAGTATCATTGTTCTTTGGTGATTTGGAGTCCTAATTCCTTTCATTTTCAGTCCAATTTCGTGCCTTCCCTTCACCCTATAAATACATGATGTCACAGCACTCATAAGCACCACCCTCTACCATCAGATCACTACACCATCCACCACACCATCCACCACACCATCCACCACCCCTCATTCATACATTCATACATTCAGTCATCAAACACCATAATTCACACCACATCACCCTAGTGCCGCAAGCAAGGAAGGAAGGAGAAGAAGACTTGTGCAATCTGCCATCCAAGGGAGTGCCGTGCATGCCATTGGAGTGTGGAGCGTTTCTGGGTTCTTTCTATCCTTAGTTTTAGTTCAATGTTTGTGTTAATTTGGTTTTCAATTATGATGAACATGTGGAACTAATTTCTTTATAGTTGGACGTGAATTCGAAGCCATGATTTTATGTTTTATATGAATTAATTACATCTAGTTATTGTTTCTTGAGTCTTGAATGTGATTTGCTTATCTAAGTTATCAAAACTTGTTTATGTATGTTGGTTGAGGGCTAACACTTAATTTGCATGCATAAATTTTATGCTAGAGTATAAGGGAGTTTCACGTAATAGTTATTCACTTATATTTACAAGTAGTGGAGGTTGCTAGTCACAATCGTGTTAAGTGAATCCTGGCATGAGTCTCATGCGTTTCATAGTGATAATGCCTTGTCAATGCTTATGATTGTCATAAAACTTAATGACTTTTGAAATGTATCTTTATTATGCGTTTCATATAAAGAACTTGAGAAAGATAATTTGATTGTAATGCGTATTCATTCAACTCAATGAAATAAGGAAAATCTGACGGTTAGTTGTGCGATGCAATTAACTTGGGGCGTTGTCATTCATAGTCTAAAGGAATAATATCTGGAAATTGGTTTATATGCATATGTCATGTGTGGAGAAGGACCCTCTAACTAGCCTTTCACCCATTTAAATTCACCAAATTCGTTTTTACAAAGTGTTTTATGCAAAGTTTTTGTTTTAAGTTTTAAATTCGTCAAAAACAATCCCCTTTTCATTTAGTCTTGTTATTTGAGTCAAAATCTGTTTTCTTTGTCTTTTGAGTAAAGTTAAGTTTTATTTTCGTCAAAATCAGTTGTTAAGTCTAGAATTGAGTCTTTTTGATTGTTTGTTGCTGTTTTGAGTCAGTTTTGAGTTTATAGAGTCTAATTTAGTGTTTTTGAGTCTTATTTGTGTTAATTAGCATCCCTAGTTAATCCCTGGTCTAGAACGATCCCTACTTGCATATATACTACAATCATCACAAATAGGGTTTAATTTGTGTGTTAAGTTAATTTTGACATCAAATTTTGGCGCCGTTGTCGGGGATTAGTAAAATTGCTAATCCCTCTGTTTGTTGTTTATTTTTCTTTTGATATTTGATTTAGTTTTATTTCTTTGATTTCAGGTATTAGAGAAGCAAGACATGGCAATTGCTAATCTTCAAGCACAAATAGCGAATCTTACTTTTCAGTTGTCACAGTATGCCGAAGGGTCCACAATGCAAAGTGTCCTTACATTTGGTGCTTCCTATAGGCAAGAATATCAAGCAAATCAACGTCCACAAAGAGGTTGGGAGAATGTCAATACCTGGGGTTATCAAGATCTTAATCAATCAAGGAACAATTTGTTTTCCAACATGTACAATTCAAATTGGAGTGATCATTCAAACTCTATGTGGTGGGAATCTCAATAAGTTCAACACGAAGGATATTGGCAGCCATATGAGGAGTTCTATGCAAGACCTGCACAGCCACCATAACCTCATATACAATATGCCCAACCAAACTCAGGTTCGTCAATAGATTATGCTCAAATTCTTGATGAATTAATTTCTTTGACGTAGGGCTCACAAAATCAAGCCAAGGAGGCTCAAGAAGGAGGATTTCGACAACCACCCCCTGGGATATATCAAAGGCTATTCGCACAAACTCAACCTCAATCACAAACTGCCTAACCAAACTCAGGTTCGCTATTTGATAATGATCAAGCTATTCAATTACTAACTTCTGTATTGCAGGAATTACAAAATCAAAATAATAAAATAGCGAACCAAGACAAGGAGATAAGTGACATGAAGAAGCAAATAGGGCAGATCTCAGAGTTCCTTGGGTAGTTTAGAGAACAAGGCAAACTTCCTAGTTCAACTGTTGTGAATCTAAATGGAGGCTTTGAAACCGCCAGGGCCATTACATTGAGAAGTGGCAAGGAGGTTGAAGATGAACCCAAGACATCCAAACCAAGCCAAAACATGGATGAACAATTGCTACTTGAAGAAGAGGAGGATAACAAGGCCGCGGCAAGGGAAGAACCACCCTTGCCGCAGCCTATCCTAACCTCAACACCCTTGCCACAACCCCATATGCCCTCTATACCATCCACTACAACCAAGGTAAGCCCAAAATCAATTCGTCTTGACCCCGTTCCACCAATGTCCCTATTCCTTGTAGGATCATGTAATCCAAGGAAGAAGAGGGTGAGAAAGGCATCTTCGAAACCTTTCCAAAGAATCAAGAGCAAGAATTGGCTTGGGAATGTCTAGAATTCATCAAAGAGGATATACTTGAGTTCATGTCGGAGCACACAGGTAAGCCACCTCCCCAAATTTCAATTTTATTTTATACTAATATGTTGTTAATGATTCAGGCACCCACTCTAGAATATAAACCATTACCAGATCATTTCAAGTATCACCTCCCATTCAAAGATCAATTCCATGCCATGGGACGTAGGGGAGCTTAAAAGGAGGTGTCGTCCGACTGGAAGACGTTAAAGCAAGCGCTTCTTAGGAGGCAACCCATGCGTTCAAATAAAGAAGACCTAGGAATCTTCGGCTCCACAACCAGATTTGCTCTCTTTTACCCTACTCTTTATTGCTTTTACTTTGCCATAATTGTCATGTTTCTTAGTTGTGTGTTTGATTGTTTGCGTGTAAGTCTATGTTTGAAACATTGAGGACAATGTTTAATTTAAGTGTGGGGGGGGGGGGTAACCAAATGATTTTTCATTGATTTTCGTGGAATTTTATCACCTATCACTTCTAAAGTTGTTACTCACTGTTTTAAGTGTTTTTAGTGTGTTTTTAGGTGTTTCAATGTGTCCTATAACAGAAAATCCGAAAATTTGAAAAAAAAATTGAAAAATAGTGTTTGAAAATAGTGCTTGATGCAATAAAGCAAGTTCCAAAGTAAGCTAAATTTTTGAAAGAGCTTTGCACAACAAGGAGACGGATCTCGAATAAGGAAGTTGTACAAGTAAGTAAAAATGTTTCTGCAGATTTGCAAAGAAAACTGGCACCTAAATGCAAGGATCCAAGTAGTTTCACAATCCCTTGTGTTATTGGCAATACCAAGTTTGAACATGCTATGCTACATTTAGGTGCTTCCATTAATGTCATGCCTTACTCTATCTATGCATCTATGAATCTAGGAGAGCTTAAAAATGATGATGTTATTATTCAATTAGTTGATTGTTCTAATGCATATCTGAAAGGAGTTTTGGAAGATGTTTTGGTGCAGGTTAACCACTTGATCTTTCCAGCAGATTTTTATGTACTTGAGATGGAAGATTCGGCCCATTCTACGCCATTGCCAATCTTACTTGGAAGACCTCTCATGAAAACAGCCTGAACCAAGATAGAAGTGTTCAAAGGGACATTAATAATGGAATTTGATGGCGATGTCATTGAATTTAATATTACTGAAGCTATAAGGTATCCTATTGATGATCATTCTTGTTTTTCTATTGATGTAGTTGATTCTTTGGTGCAGGAATATCTCGAATTCTTAAATAGGGATGCCTTTGAAACAACCATTGCTGAAGGAATTGGCCTCAAAACCAATGTGACTAAGCCTCATCATTCAGAAATTGTCGAGATGGTGGCTTCCCTTGAGTCTTTGCCACAACACATTGGTAAGCCTCCAATCCCAATTCCAATTCCCATTTCTACTAATAAGTTGTTATCTTCAGTGATTCAGGCACCCTCTCTTGGGCTTAAACTGTTACCGAATCATTTGAAGTATGTTTTCTTGGGAGACAAAGAGACTTTGCCAGTTATAGACTCTTCAACACTCATGACATTAGAGGAGGAGAGACTAATTAGGGTGTTGAAAGAGTACAAAACAGCCATTGGATGGACTTTGGCCGACATTAGGGGAATAAGTCCTACAACCTGCATGCATCGCATACTTCTAGAGGAGGGGACTAAACCAATTCGAGAAGCTCAACGCTGACTCAACCCTCATATGATGGAAGTTGTGAAAAAGGAGATCATCAAGGCTCTTGATTGTGGAGTCATTTATCCAATTTCGGAGAGTCGTTGGGTTTCACCGGTTCAAGTAGTACCAAAGAAATCTAGAGTCATTCTGGTAAAGAATGCAGAGAATGAATTTGTGCCCACTCGTATCCAAACAGGTTGGAGAGTTTGTATGGATTATAGGAAGCTCAACGCTACCACAAGGAATTGAAATACCATTCTCCTCTACCATTCATTGATCAAATGCTTAAAAGGTTAACTGGTCATTCTTTTTATTGCTTTCTTGATGGATATTCAGCATATAATAAGATTGTTATAGCTCTAGATAACCAAGAAAAGACTACTTTTACTTGTCCATTTGGTACTTTTGCTTATCGTCGAATGCCATTTGGTTTATGTAATGCACCAGCCACCTTTCAGAGATGCATGGTAAATATCTTTTCAGATTTTGTTGAGAAGATTATTGAAGTTTTCATGGATGATTTTAGTATCTTTGGTGATTCTTTTGATGATTGTCTAACTAATCTCACTTTGATATTGAAACACTGCATCAAAACTAACCTTGTTTTAAATTGGGAAAAATGTCACTTCATGGTAAAACAAGGCATAGTTTTAGGTCATATAGTTTCAGAAAAAGGAATTGAAGTTGATAAATCTAAAATAGATCTTGTACGCTACTTACCCTTTCCCACTTCGGGGAGAGAGGTTCGTTCTTTCCTTGGACATGAAGGATTCTATAGACGTTTTATCAAAGATTTCTCAAAGATTTCAACACCCTTGTGCCGACTTTTACAAAAGGATGTGCCATTTGTGTTTGATGAGGAATGTGAGAAGGCATTCAAGCACCTAAAAATGATGCTAACTTCGCACCTATCATTGTTCCACCAGATTGGAGTCTTCCTTTTGAGCTTATGTGCAATGCTTCAGATTATGCTTTAGGGGCTATTTTGGGACAAAGAAAGGACAAGAAGCCGTATGTCATCTAATTCGCTTCTCGGACCTTGAATGATGCTTAATTGAATTATTCCACCATTGAAAAAGAACTCCTTGCTGTTGTGTTTGCTTTAGATAAGTTTCGTTCTTATTTACTTGGAACTAAAGTGATAATTTACTCTGACCACACTGCTTTGAAGTACTTACTTACGAAGAAAGAAACCAAGCCAAGGCTTATTCGCTGGATGCTTCTTCTCCAAGAGTTTGATGTGGAAATCCGAGACAAAAAAGGAAGTGAGAATGTAGTAGCTGACCATTTGAGTCATTTGGTACATGAAGAAGACCCTCTACCTATTCCAGAGGTATTCCCAGATGAACAGCTGCTGGTCATTAAGGTAAGTGAGCCATGGTATGTTGATATTGTGAATTATATTGTACCTAAACAAGTTCCAAACACCATAAATAGGCACCAACGTGATGAACTTAAAAAAGAGGCACGATTTTATGTGTGGGATGACCCTTATTTGTGGAAATATTGCCTTAATCAAATTATTCGTAGGTGTGTGCAGGATTCTGAATTCAATTGAATTTTAATTTTCTGTCACACTTATGCTTGTGGAGGTCATTTTGGTACTTAACGAACAACACTTACATTTCTAGAATGTGGATTTTATTGGCCTACTATATTTAAGGATGCCAGAATTTTTTGCATGACTTGTGCTTGTTGTCAAAAAACAGGCAATATAGGTTCAAGAGATCAAATGCCGCAGACTCCTATATTTTCTACTGAGATTTTTGATGTTTGGGGCATTGTGATAGGAGCATATTTATGCAACTTTGTTAGCCTATTTCTTTGCATTTACTCAGTCATTTTATATTTATTAGAGTGTTTTAAGCTATTTTCGTGTGTTTGTAGGTCCAATTGGCAAAGGTAACAAGAAATGGCACTTTGGAGCAATTTGGAGCAGTTTTGGGCTGGAATGGATAACTTGCGTATGGAGCACAAGGAATCGACATTTTTGGTGCTTACAAGGTGCTAGGAATGTGCAAGGAATCAAGAAGAATTTATTAAGGCTTAGAATCGACTGAAAACAAGGAGACCTTATCCAGTCCTGTTTTATCTAAACCTTATCCAAACTTACCTTATCTTATCTTATCCTATCCTAATCTTATCTTACCTTAATTCTGGCTCCAAGGGGGAATCAATTTCACATTAAATCACCTAAATATCTGGTTCTAGAAGCTCTATCCTCTGCCCTATATTTGTGCCGCACAAGCTAACCTTTTTCCCCTAGGAATCTGCTGTGCCCTATCCTTGTCTTCCAAGGATTGGTGCCATGAACCCTAGCCTATATATACATACATTATGCCGTACAAAAAAGGAGAGCTTTAGAGAGAATTTCAGAGAAAAATATAAAGAGTGCCGCAGCTTTGCAAAGAAGGAAGGAGAAGAATGACTTGTGTCGTGACCTGCCATCCAAGGCCATTGGAGTGCTGGAGCGTTTTTGGGTTCTTTCTATCCTTAGTTTTAGTTCAATGTTTAAATTAGATTGGTTTTGTTTAATTGCAAACATGTGGAACTAATTTCATTTTAGCTAGAGGTGAATTCAAAGCCATCAACATATGTGTTATATGAATCGATTACATCCAGTTATTGTTCCATAAATCGTGAATGCGATTTACTTATTTATTTTATAGAGAACTTATTCTTGTATGTTGATTAAGGATGCATACTTAGTTTGCATGCATGAATCTGATGCTATAATATAAGGGAATTTCACCTAATAGTTATGAACTTATATTCATAAGTAATGGAAGTCACTAGTCATGATTGTGTTAAGTAAATTCGATGGCAGGGGTATCATGCAGTTCATAGTTACGAATGCCTTGTCAATGCTTATGATTTTCATACAACTTAATGATCTTTGATATGTATCTTTATCATGCAGTTCATATAGGGAACTTGATAAGAATAATTTCATTGTGTCGCTGAGTCCAATTCAATGAAATTAGGAAAATCTGAGAGTTAATTAGTGTTGTTCATGGTTAACTTGGGGCATTGTTATTCATGTTTTATAGGAATAATATCTGGAAATCGATTTTTATGCATATGTGTTATGTGTAGAGAAGGACCCTCTAGCTAGCCTTTCACCCCCTTAATTCACCCAATTTCGTACCTTTTAGTTTGTTTATGCAACCTACTTAGTTTTAGTTAAAATTCGTCAAAACAAGCCCCTATTTAGTATTCTAAGACATTTTAGTTTAATTTTCATCCAAACTTCTCTCCAGTTCCTGTTTTGAGTCAATTTCACTTAGTTTTGTGTTATTTTAGTCAGTTTAGCTTGTTTTGAGTTGTTTGAGTCTAGTTTTCTGTTTTTGAGTTAAATAAGTATAGATTAGCAGCCCTCCTAATCCTCGGCCTAGAACGATCCCTACTTTCATATATTACAACTATAAAAAAGAGGGTTTAAGTTTATGTGCTATTTTATATCACATCAAATTTTGGTGCCGTTGTCGAGGATTAGCAAAATTGCTAATCTCCCCTTTGTTTCAATTTTCTGTTTTTCTTGTGTTTCTGATTTTGTTTTGTTTTCTTTGTTTTAGGTACTAGTCACGAATGCCTCGTCAACACCTATGATTTCCATAGAACCTAATGATCTTTGATTGTTTTTCTATTATGCGCTTTCATATAGAGAACTTTTAAGGAATAATTTGATTGCAATGCGCTAATTCCATTCAATTCAATGACCTAAGGGAAATCCGAGAGTTAATTTAAGCGTACCTAATTAACTTGGGGTGTTGAGGTTCATAATTCATTGAATATGCAACTGGAGATTGTGTTGTATGCAAGTATGCCATGTGTGGAGAAAAACCTCCTAGCTATCTCACCATCCACTTAATTCCATCAAATTCGTCCAAATCTGCCTAGTTTAATTTCTTGTTTTGTTTTGTTTATTTTCGTCCAAAACCAAATCCCCATTTGTTTTAGAGTGTCTAAATAGTTAGAATATGTTTTAGATTGTGCTTTTAAGATTTTTGAGTCAAGTTAGAACCAATTTTCGTCCAAGTTTGTGTTTAGGCTCAAAACTGCCCAGTTTGTGTTTTTAGGCAGTTTTGAGTGTTTTTAGCTTATTTTGAGTCTTGTGAACTTGTTTTGAGTCTTTTTAAGTTGAGTTAAGTGTTTTAAAGGTTAGTTTTATTTATTTGAGTCAGTTTAAAGTGTTTAGCAATCCCTCCTAATCCCTGGTGTAAGAACGATCCCTACTTATTTATATGCTACAATTGTCAAAAGAGGGTTAATTTGTGTGTTAAGTTAATTTTCACATCAGTTACCAAATCATTTGAAGTACGTTTTCTTAGGAGACTAAGACACCTTGCCGGTCATAGTGTCTTCCACACTTACAACAGAAGAGGAGGAGAAATTGGTTAGGGTGTTGAAGGAGTACAAAACAGCCATTGGATGCAACTTGGCCGATATTAAGGGGATAAGTCCTACAACATGCATGCATCGCATACTTCTAGAGGGGGGCTAAACCAACTTGAGAGGCTCAACATCGACTCAACCCTTCAATGATGGAAGTTGTGAAAAAAGAGATTATCAAGCTTTTTGATTGTGGAGTGATTTATCAAATTTCGGATAGTCTTTGGGTTTCACCGGTTCAAGTTGTTCTAAAGAAATCTGGAGTCACTGTGGTGAAGAATGCAGAGAATGAACTTGTGCCCACTCGTATCCAAATAGGTTGGAGAGTTTAGATTGACTATAGGAAGCTCAACGCCACCACAAGGAAAGATCACTTCCATTTGCCGTTCATTGATTAAATGCTTGAAAGGTTAGCTGGTCATTCTTTTTATTGCTTTCTTGATGGTTATTCGGGATATAATCAGATTGTTATAGCTCCATATGGTCAGGAAAAGACTACTTTTACTTGTCTGTTTGGTACTTTTGCTTATCGTCGAATGCCATTTGGTTTATGTAATGCACCAGCCACCTTTCAAAGATGCATGGTAAGTATATTTTTTGATTTTGTTGAGAAGATTATTGAAGTCTTCATGGACGATTTTAGTGTTTTAGGTGATTCGTTTGATGATTGTTTAGCTAATCTCACATTAATCTTGAAATGATGCATCGAAACTAACCTTTTTTTAAATTGGGAAAAATGTCACTTCATGGTAATGCAAGGCATAGTTTTAGGCTACATAGTTTGAGAAAGGGGAATTAAAGTTGATAAATCGAAAATAGATCTTGTACGCTACTTACCCTCTCCCACTTCAGTGAGAGAGGTTCACTCATTCCTTGGACATGCAGAATTCTATAGACGTTTTATCAAAGATTTCTCGAAGATCTCTACACCCTTATGCGGACTCCTATAGAATGATGTGCCATTTAAGTTCGACGATGAATGTGAGAAGGCCTTCAATCACCTCAAAAAGATGCTAACTTCGGCCCCCATTATAGTTCCACCAGATTGGCGTCTTCCTTTTGAGCTTATGTGCGATGCCTCAGATTATGCGTTAAGGGCTATTTTGGGACAAAGGAAGGACAAGCAGCCGCATGTCATCTACTATGTTTCCCGGACCTTGAATGACGCTCAATTGAACTACTCCACCACTGAAAAAGAACTCCTTGCTGTTGTGTTTGCTTTAGATAAGTTTCGTTCTTATTTACTTGGAACTAAAGTCATGATTTATTCTGATCATGCAGCTTTGAAATATTTACTCACAAAGAAAGAAGCCAAGCCAAGGCTTATTCGCTGGATGCTTCTTCTCCAAGAGTTTGATATCGAAATCTGGGACAAGAAAGGAATTGAGAACGTGGTGGCTGACCACTTGAGCTGTTTGGTATATGATGATGAGCCATTACCCATCCTAGAAGCATTCCTAGACAAGCAGCTACTGTCCATTGAGGTAAGTGAGCCATGGTATGCCGATTTAGTGAATTATTTGGTGTCTAAACAAGTTCCAAGCACCTTAAACAAGCACCAACATGACAAACTTAAAAAAGATGCATGGTTTTATGTGTAGGATGACTCGTACTTGTGGAAATATTGCACTGATCAGATTCTTCGTAGGCGTGTGCATGAATATGGGTTTAATTCAATTTTAACTTTCTGTCACACTTATGAATATGGTGGTCATTTTGGCACTCAAAGAACAACACTTGAAGTTATAGAATGTGGATTTTATTAGCCTATATTTAAGGATGCTATAACTTTTTGCATAACCTGTGATCGTTGTCAAAGAACAGGGAATATAGGTCCAAGAGACCAAATGCCGTAGGCCCCAATCTATTATGTCGAAATTTTTTATGTTTGGGGTATCGATTTCATGGGTCCTTTTCCTTAATCTCATGGTTTCAATTATATTTTATTTGCGGTTGATTATGTATCGAAATGGGTGGAAGCAAAAGCCACCTGTACTAATGATTCCAAAGTGGTTGCAGATTTTGTCAAAACTAACATATTTGCCAGATTTGGAATGCCAAGAGTACTTATAAGTGATGGGGGTTCTCATTTTTGTAATCGAACCATCGAGGCGCTGCTTAAGAAGTATAACGTTAGGCATAAGGTTTCAACACCTTATCATCCTCAAACAAGTGGGCAAGCCGAGGTTTCTAATCAAGAAATCAAGTAGATTTTGGAGAAGTTAGTTGGGCTAACTCGAAAGGATTGGAGCTTGTGTTTGAATGATGCATTGTGGGCATATCGTACAGCCTACAAAACACCAATTGGGATGTCTCCCTTTCGGTTCATCTATGGGAAACCATGCCATCTTCTAGTTGAGTTGGAACACCGAGCTCATTGGGCAGTCAAGACGTTCAATATGGACATAGATGCGGCTGGTCTTCATAGAAAATTTCAATTGAATGAGCTTGAGGAAATTCAGAACGAGGCTTATGAGAATGCTCATATTTACAAGGAGAAAACGAAGGCATTCCATGACAAGATGATTCGTAGTAAGACATTCTCTGTAGGGCAGAAAATGTTGCTTTTCAACTCTCGCAATTGTTTCCAGGTAAGTTACATTCTAAATGGATTAGCCCTTTTATTGTTACTAATGTCTTTCCTTATAGTGCAATCCAAATTCAAAGTTTAAGGACAGAACATGAATTCAAAGTGAATGGACACCGTTTGAAGCTTTACTATGAGTATTTTGAGGAGCATGTCGTGGAGGATGTAGCCCTCCATGTCGTTGGCCCTAGTGAAGCTTAAATGTAAGTATCGTCTGACTGGAAGATGTTAAAGTAAGCGCTTCTTGGGAGGCAACCCATGCGTTTAAATAAAGAAGACCTAGGAATCTCTGGCTCCAAAACCAAATTTGCGTTCCTTAACCCTACTGTTTATTGCTTTTACCTTGCCATAATTGTCATGTTTGTTAGTTGTGTTGTTTGATTGTTTGCGTGTGAGTCTACTTTTGAAACATTGAGGACAATGTTTGGTTTAAGTGTGTGTGGGGGGAGGGGGGTAAATAGATGTTTTTCATGACTTATTTTCAAAATTCACCACCTATCACTATAATGTTGTTATTCATTGTTTTAAAGTGTTTTCATGTCATAAAACAAAAAGAAAAAAAAATTTTAAATTTCAAAAAAGGTTTTGAAAAACCCAAAAAGAGTCATTTTTAAAGTCGTTTTTGTTGCTTGTTTGTGTCTTAGGGTACCTCCAACACAATGATGAGGATTTGGTTTTTAATTGCATAATTGTTAAAGAAAGTTACAAACATGAGTGGAAGTTTGATATGCTATTTGGTTTATGCTTAGTTGTAGTTGTCATTTTCGAATTCACATGTAATCACAAAAAGAGAAAAATCAGTTTTTGTAACATGCTTGAAGGAAGGAACTCAAACTAATGCTACAACCCTGAGAGACTTGAGCTGAGCCTATACTTTATTTGGAGAGTTATTAATCTGTGATGTTTTTTTTTTTTTCTAAAGTTGTTGCATGATCTCATTATTTCTTTGCTTGGTTGCTACTTAGAAAGCGTTTTCATCATTATAGATCTAACTACTAGAACTCATGTCCGTTTCATTCAAAGCATAAAATTGATTGCATAACATATAACAAGATGAAGTTGTTTGGTTAAACCAGAGCCAAAAAGCCTTACCCTTTGCATATGTATTGTAGGTTTAACCCCGTTGAGCCTTAGCCTATTTTCTTTGTTAGCCACATTATCCTTACCTAGCCTAGAATAGGACTATCCATTCCCTTGTTCTTAAGGAATAGCGGAGCATGACTTAGAGGGAATTCCTTTTGATCTACAATTTGTAGAAAAACAAGTGTGGGGGAAGGTTTTTCGTTGGAAATCTATGAGGATGTACGTTTTGTGTGCCAAAGAGAAAGGGCACGACAGGAAAAAAAAAAAAAAAAAAAAAAAAAAAAAAAAAAAAAAAAAAAAAAAAAAAGAAGAAGAAGAAGAAGAAAAGAGTTGAGAAATAAGTGAGAATGAACTCACAAGTGTTGGTTGTTGAAGAAAGGGTTCAAAAGTTTGAATCCAACCCTAAGTGTTGTGTGAATCTCGCATGGGTGTTTAAAGTTGATTTCTACAATCAAAAGTTGATTTCTAAGTGTTTATTTCATTACTTTGCTTACTATCGCTTTAAGAACTTTTGTTTATCCTTACCTTTCTTTGTTAGCCAATGATGTGAAATATTCTAACACTCAAATTAAAACCCTATGATTATAGTATATGAAAGTAGGGATCGTTTTAGGCTGGGGATTAGAAGGGATGCTAATCCTCTAAACTGACTTAAAAACACAAAACAAAACTTAAAAACACTTAACTACACTTATATGACTCAAAACACACTAAAAAAACTCAAAACACACAAACTAAGTTAAATTGACACGAAACAGACTCTAAGAACTTATTTGGACGAATTTTAGACTATTAAGACTCAAAACACTAAATTGGACAGATTTGAACACGTTTCTAACTAATCTAACACACTTAATTAAAGGGGAGATTGATTTGGACGAAATTAAAGTAAAAACAAACAGATTTAAAGACTTAAACAACTTGGACGAAACTGGGGAAAAATATGGGTAATAAGCTAGCTAGAGGGTCATTCTCCACACATGACACACTTGCATACAAATTAATTTCCAGTTGCTTTTCCAATAGACCATGAACCTCAACACCCCAGATTAACCGTGAACAGCATTAATCAACCCTCAGATTTTCCTTAAGTCATTGAATTGGATGGAATACGTATTGGCAACCAAATTATTCTTCAATAGTTCCCTACATGAACAGCATAATAGAGATACAATCAAAGATCATTAAGCTTTGTGAAAATCATAAGCATTGACAAGGCATTCGTAACTATGAACAACATGATACTACTGCCAGGAATTTACTTAACATGATCGTGACTAGCAACCTCCACTACTTATAAATATAAGTTCATAACGATTAGGTGAAACTCCTTTATATTTTAGCATCAAATTCATGCATGCAAACTAAGCAGGCCCTCTTAATCAACACACAAGAATAAGTTCTTAATCAAACAGTTAAGTAAATTATATTCACGATTTATGAAATCACAACTAAAAGTAATCAATTCATATTGCAAATATAATCATGGTTTCAAAGTCTCCTCTAGCTAAAACAAGTTTAGCTCCTCATGTTCACAAAACAAAGATAATTAAACTTAAACATTAAAAACAAAGATATAATACACCTATAAATACTCCAGGTGGCTCCTCCTTCCTTCCTTGCCGCGCACGATGGGTGGTGTGAATTTGGTGTAGAGGGTGGTGATTTTTGAGTGTTGTGGCATCATGTATTTATAGGGTGAAGGGGAGGCACGAAATTTGGGCTGAAAAGGAGAGGAGTTAGGACTCCAAATCACCATAGAACAAGGACACTTTCAATTAGATTCCAAGGAGGACAAGGAATGGTCCTTGTGGCAGATTCTAGAACTTCTAAAAGGGTTACATGTGGCATCAACTTAATGCACGAAAATAAGGCTTCTAGAACTTGATATTTAGGTGATTTAATGTGAAAAGGAGTCCTCTTTGAAGTTGGGATTAAGGTAGGAAAAGATTAGGATAGGATAAGATAAGATAAGGAAATTTGGATAAGGTTCCTTATTTCTTGCTCTTTCCTTATCTTCTTTGCATTTGGACTTCTTTCTCCAGATTTTTAGCCTTTCCTAGCATCTCTTGACTTCAATTTCGTCCATCCACATTGCTCCATAGTTAAGCTATCCAATCCATGCCCAAAACTACTCCAAATAGCCTCAAAATGCACTTTCTTGCTCCTTTTGCCATTAGGACCTAAAGACATACGAAAATAGCTTAAAAGACTAAAATAGATAGTAATTAACTAACTAAATGCAAGGAAACAACATAACTAAGTAGCATAAATATGCTCCTATCAGCCAATACCTTATTTAGCCCCGTTACAACCATTAGACTTCTATCTGGATTGTTATGTGATTCAATATGTGGAGTTTGAAATTGGTACGAGCATATGGTATCCCTTGTTCTTGCGTCTAAGTAGTGGTATTCCGTTCATACGATCATATACATTTTTATATTACGAATTCCAGAAAGTGCTTTCTTTGTTATAACATATGTGAGTGCTAGTCTATATGTTCACATCAATCTTCTCACATATACTTAGTATAGGAAGTGTGGTTAGAAAATCTATGTGAAAATAGAGAGTATATCCGGTGAGGAATTGAGTGAATTCTCTAAGGCATGTTACTACTTTCAAATGTTGTTTCAATTGATTAAATGCGAGCTAGTGAGTGGTTACTACGATTAAGTATAAACTCAAGAGTAAGGATGGCTAAAATCTATGTGAGTAGTTATTTTTAACATGTCATGTTTCATTGGAAATCCTTGAGGCATTTGTTGGAAGGTTTAGCTTTTGTTTTGTTTGTTTTGCTCGGGGACTAGCAAAAGCTAAATGTGGGGGAATTTGATTGGAGTGTATTAATGCACCTTTGTTATCTTATTTCTTTGCATTTACTTCGTTAATTTCTATTTATTTTGGTAATTTATGTTATTTTCATATTATTGTAGGTCCAATTGGTAAAGATGACAATAAATGGTCAAATTGAGTAATTTGGAGCAGTTTTGGACTTGGATTGGATAACACACGTGGAGAGCATATGGGCTGGACGTTTTTGGTGTTTAACATGTGCTAAACATGTGCTATGATCTGGAGGAATCAAAGTTAAAGCTTGGAAGACAAGGAAATACACAATCTTATCTAACCTTATCCAAACTTATCTCATCTTATCCAATCTTATCTTATCTTATCTAATCTTATCCAACATTATCTCATCTTATTTCCAGCTGCAAAAGGAATCCTTATCACATTCTAAATAATTCCCATCTGATTCTAGGAGTCCTAAGATAATTCAAACACCCTAATTCTTTTTTCTCCTTGGATTCAGTCGTACCTTACCCTAGATATATATATTCTTGTCGTAGCAAGCTGAGAGAGACTTATGCCGCAACCTGTAAAGGCCAGAGAAGAAAGAGTGTGCCGCATATTGTAATCAACCATTGGAGATTTCCAGAGTTCTTTGCACCCTTATTTAGTTTCAATGTTTATTTTAGATTGCTTTTCAATTATGATGAACATGAGTAACTAAATTTCTTTTTAGCTAGAGGTGAATTTGAAGCCATGATCATATGTTTTATATAAATTGATTACATCCATTTATTGTTTCATAAAACATGAATGCGATTTACTTATCTGTTTTACAGAAAACTTATTCTTGTATGCTTATTGAGGATGCATATTTAGTTTGGATGTAGGGATTTGACACTAGAATATAAGGGAATTTCACCTAATCGTTATGAACTTATATTTGCAAGTAGTAAAAGTCACTAGTCATGATTGAGTTAAGTAAATTCTTGGTAGGAGTATCATGCTTTTCATAGTTACGAATGCTTCGTCAATGCTTATGATTTTCACAGAACTTAATGATCTTTGAGATGTATCTCTATCATGCTTTTCATAGTTAGGGAACTTGAGAAGAATAATTTGGTTGTGTAGCTGAGTCTAATTCAATGAACCTAGGAAAATCTGAGAGTTAATTTGTGCAGTTCATAGTTAATTTGGGGCATTGTCATTCATGGTTTATAGAAATAATAACTGGAAATCGATTTGTATGCATATGTTTCAGGTGTGGAGAATAATCCTCTAGCTAGCCTCTCACCTATATCTCGTACAAGACCTAATTCGTACAAGACCTAATCCTCTAGCTAGCCTCTCACCTATATGAGCATATTTATGCGACTTAGTTTGCTTGTTTTCGTGCATTTATGTTATTAGTTCTTAGTTATTTTAGTTCTTTAAGCTTCTTTTGTGTGTTTTCAGGTTCATAAGACGTATTTGGCGAAATGATGCATTTTGGAGCCTTTTGGAGCACTTTTGGGCACAAATTGGATAGCTTATGCTTGGAGCAAAAGGAATGGACGAAATTGAAGAGTTGATGTCGTAAGGATTCCTACTACGACAAGGATTCCTACTACGACGAGGATTCCAATTACGAGAAGGTTTCCAAATTGAAGGAGGTTTCCCACTCACATGAGGATTCCTAGTTGGATGAGGATTCCTAGTTGGACGAGGATTCCTAATCACATAAGGATTTCTACTTGAAGTAGGAAATTTAAGCCAAAGTTTCCTATTTTGGTTGACCTTCCCTAAATCAAGAACGCTCTAAGTTTTAGCAACTAAGATGGCTCCCGAGCATCCTTGGACAACAAACAAAGGTTCTTTGCAACTTTCCCTTCCTTGCCGTGCAAGGAAGGTCCCTTTCTTTGTGTAAACTTCCCTATTTTCCATCTGTGTTAGGACCTTTCCCTTATTCTAATACCTCTTGCTTTGTGTCTTACCTTTCACTAAACTATGTGCCGCACCCTTCCCTTGTGTTTCCTGATTTCAATTTCCTATTTCCTAGTTTAATTCACTTTCCTAGTTCTAAAACTTTCCCTAAAGTCCTAATTTCTGATTTCTTGCAAAGAATGGACTTTTCCTTCCTTCTTTTGCACCAATTTCGTAACTTACCTTAAATTCCCTTTCCTTCCTGTGCAAGAGGTTTAATTTCTGACTCCTTGCAAGGCAAGGACATTCCTTACTTGTTTTAAATTCGTGCATTCCCCTTTTCTGACCTTATTTAGACTTTATTCACTTACCTTTTCTATTTAGACTAGGAAATCTGAATCATAACTCAATTAGGTATGTTATTAACTTCTCAAAACACTTATAATCAGCCCTTGGCCGAACCCTAGAGGAGGATTGACCATAAAAACTCATCCATTCACTCCCACACAGATCGATCCATCCCAAAACACCATTCTGCAACCCAGAAACACAACCAGCCATTCCACCTTCTTCCACCATCATTGCCGAGTCCTCCATCACCTTCCAACCATCAAACACTCATCCACACTCAACCTACATCCCTTGCCGTGCCTCTAAACACCCCAAATCCATTCTACATCATCAAAACAACCCAGAAACCATCATCACCCAATCTGCCGCAAGCAAGGGAAATGAGATAGATTCACTCAATTGTTGGCTCTTCATTCTGAGTTGTTGAACAATTTTGGGTGTATTCTATCTTATATTTCAATGTCTAATTCATGTAATCTTTGTGTTTGCTTTAAGTATGATTGGCTAAATTCATTTTGGCTAAGGGTGTATTCGAAACCATGATTATATATGTGAAATAAGTTGATTACTTCCAGTTATCGTTGCATAAGTCGTGAATACAATTTGCTTAACCGTTTGATTTAGAACTTATTCTTGTATGTTGATTGAGAGTGCACACTTAATTTGCATGCTTGAATCTGGTGCTAGGGTATAAGTTTGTTTCACCTAATAGTTATGAATTTATATTCGCAAGTAGTGAAGGTCACTAGTCACGATCGTGTTAAGTAGATTCCTGGTAGGAGTATCATGCTTTTCATAGTTACAAATGCCTTGTCGATGCTTATGATTTCCAAAGAACGTAATGATTCTAACTTGTGTCTTTATCATGCTGTTCATATAGAGAACTTGTTAGGAATAATTTGGTTGCGATGCATATTCATCCAATTCAATGATTTTAGGGAAATCTGAAGGTTAATTTAAGCGGACCTAATTAACTTGGAGTGTCGAGGTTCATAACTTATTGAATTGATAACTGGAAATTGATTTACGTTGCATATATTTCATGTGTGAAGAAGAACCCCTTAGCTATTCCATCATCCATTGGTTCATCACAAATTGTCTTACAATCTATTTTTCTTTACAATCTGTCCATTAAATTTAATTTCGCTCAAACACAACCCCCCCATATTTTGTTAAGTCTTAGTCATTATAATCTGTCTTATTTTGTGTTTTTAAGTATTTTGAGTCATAAGCACTTTCAAATTCGTCCAAATCAAGTTTTAGTTTCTGTTTGAGTCAATTTGATTGTTTTAGGCAGTTTTGAGTGTTTCAAATCTGTTTTGAGTCATAGTAGTCTAGTTAGAGTCTTTAAGTTTAGTTTTTGTGTTTTTAAGTCAATTTATATTAGATTAGCACCCCTAATTAATCCCCGGTTAGAATGATCCCTACTTACATCATTACAACAATTGTCACAAATAGGGTTTAATTTGTGTGTCACATTCATAACGCATCATTTTCGTCTCTCCTTGCGAAGAAGCATATCCTCAAAAATTGTTGAAGATGTGGCTGGAGCAATGATTTTAATGGATGAATGAAATTTGTTCATGGCAGCAATCTCGTCGTCTGGCTTCGAATCTTCTTTCTTATGGTGAATGGGTAGCAATGATTTGTCATGCAACTTCAATTTGTTTTTCTCTTGATATGGCAGCAAATCATCTCTAATAGACTCCAAAGAGGCACCTGTAAAGATGTAAAACAACATGGAGAATCTGACACAGATTTTGGAAAACAATAAATTGAATTAGAAGATAGAGGAAGAGCTTTAAACACTATGTCTGGCATAATTTCTTCAAACACATCTATGGGTGGCTCATCATGCTTTTGTTTGACAAATCTCCCTGGAAAAGGAATTGGTGGAACATATGGCTTGGGAGGAGTGTAAGGCTTTTCATCTTCATAAAGCTCAAGAACCTCATGAAAATATGCACAACAAGCTTTCTTTGGTTGTTCCTTCTTCTCCTGTTGATCATCACCGCCAAATTGAAGTTTTGAGCGAGTGTTGATGTATTATTCCTTCCTAATGCTAGAATATATTTAGTATAATGGCACAAGCAAGGGTGTCGAATCCGCAGGGACTAATTGGACCTATGTAAAGACTTGTTTTGCAAGAACTCTATGAAATGAATCAAACTAAACAGAATAGGCAGATTTGTTGTTGTAACTTGAAAGTATAAGAAAGTGAAGTTAACACAAATAAATGACTCAACAATTAATAAAATGAGATAGTACCAATGGAGATGAAACTAGGGATTCGGTTTCACCATTGCTAAACCAAGTCCATGTTTGTTAAGTTAGTTTATACTCATTCATCTACCTATTTCTTGAGTTTATTTCACTTGGACATGATCAACCATATGATGTGTGGATTTGATCAAATGTCTTTAATCATGAACCTAGTTGTGATGTGCAACTTTGGTTCATGATCAAGAGTATGTAATGCACAAGAAACTTTCATAAAACCAAAGGGAATAACTCGGCAGGATGTGTGCTAAATATCCCCTTCATTCATTCACATATCCACCAAGATTATGCATGATGTGTGTTTTAATCTTGGCTACACAACTTAGTGATTAATTCAAATGATGATCAAACATTAAAATCAACATACTAAGTCACCATTAAATCAGAGAATGAAACAAGAAATAGATGGACAAACTGAGCATTCTAACTTAATTACATGGCAAACTTTGCAAGGTTACATCGAATCCCTAGAGGAGGATTAGTTACAATTCATGTTTACAAAAGATTTAACATAAAAATATAAAACATGAATGAACATAGAATTAATAAGAAGAAACCCTTGAAGCAAAACTGATGTTGAATTCCTTGAGGAGTGCCTTCGGTGTTGGTTCTCCAAATGTGATGTAAATGGATGTTGATCGATGATGGTTGAATGGTTGCCGCCAATGGGACAGAAATGGAGAGAAATGGAGTGGGAATGGAGCGGCTATGTGTGTGAAAATGGGATGAATCAAGAACAGTTTCTGTGAATGGTAGAGAAAGTGGACAGTTTCTGTGAAAGGGAGAGAATGTCGAGTACAATGGAATGGAGGGGGAGAATGAGTGTGATTAATGAGAATGAGTGAAGAAGAAAAATGTCGAACCCCTTGATGTGTGAAGAAGAACTTGTTTTATAGAAAGGAATGTGGTTCCAACACTCAGATTGGATCTGGAATATGTTTAATTCAGATGGCAGTGCATAAGTCAGCTGGAATGATGGGTTTCTGAGGTAGTGGACGCATGGCATGGACAAGATATGCAAGTATGTGTTAATGTATTCAAAGAAGCATGTGCCCTTGCTGCAACAAGTGAGTGGAACCTGCAAAGGTGAATTGGATCACCAGAAATTGTTTGTACAAATCTGGAAAGGAGAATAAAGCACACGGCATGAACAAGGAATGAGTGAATTTCTGGAATAATGGGTGAATAACAAAAAGGGAGATGTGCAAGCATGTGGATTTCTGCAAAGATGAAACATGAGAAAGATAATGGAATGCACGGAATGGATGTGAGCATGCATGTGAATGCATGTTTTGGTGTTTAGAAATGCATAATCTAACTTGGAACCACATGGGATTTGCATGACATGATTGTGTTTGTTGGTAGAAATATGGCTGAATGTTTTAGTTAATGGGAATGGGTGTGGAAGTGCACGGGATGGAAATGAATGAGTTGGAAATGCAAAGGGAGCTGGAAATGCATGTGAGTGCTCGGCAAGGTGTTTGAACATGCATGTGAATGCATGTTTTGGTGTTAGAACCACCCAATCTGACTTCAATCTTTTTGCCTTGTTTAGATTCACCCAATATGGCCGAATTGCACCACATTCCTTCATTTGCCCTCCAATTGATCTTATTACACACTTGGCTGCACACTAACACCAAACAATGTAAAATGCAACTAGTTTAATCCAAAAACAATACAAAAACGCCAAATAAGAAAGATATACATGCATGCAAAATATGACTTATCAAATACCCCCAAACCTGGTTTTTGCTAGTCCTCGAGCAAACTTAAAACTAAAACACACAAAATACAAACATCTAACTAAACCACTTTCGCTGGCCAAACGATTGCACTGAGCATGTGCAACAAGCCTTTGAACCCCTAGGTGTCCCTAGTTGGAGGAGTTGTGTCTCCTGAGGGTTTACAGTGATGACACCCACAAACATTTACAAAATCTGCAAACAACTTGGTTAAAACAAACTTTAAACAAACTAATAAGAACCAATGATAGCCTTGTTATACATTCAAACTCAAAAGTTTGCCACTTCAAAGAATCGTATCAATTGTAACGTATAAAGATATTTCTCCATGTCTTACAACTTCAAGGTCACCATACCCAAATGCTTAAGATAGAATTCGCCTCAACTCTACTCCTCACAGATTCCACTCAAGTTCTTACTCAGACCCTAAGGTTTTAGTCTCACCACAAGTATATATGAGCGAAATTATGTAAAGGGAATCAAAATTCTCACATATGAAATCTGAAATGGAAGCACAATTTCTGAGTAGATCTCATGAAATGAATCAAATGCTAAGAATATAGATAACACACACACTTACCATCACCCATGAATACATCCTCAATGATCAGCTAGGTCTTTCTCAAGATTGTAATGTAAGGCTTAGGTTATAGGTTACGAAAGAAGTGATATGAAGTACTAGAGCTTGGGGCATACCAAAGTGTTCTTGAGGATCATGCTCTTCACTTGCATTTGTTTTCTTTCTTCTTTGTTTTTGGCATCCAGGCCCTATGTCTTATAATGAGGAGATTTGGAACTTGTATCCATTTTAATTCTCTTTTTTTTTTTTTTTTATAACTTTTTTTTTTAGAAGCATCTTCAACATAGGTGCCCTCGGTACATGCCACAATCTTATTCTAAGCTCAATTTACCTTTAGTCTTCAACACCTTGGTATTCCCCAAACTATAAGGTATGGCTTGTAATGGGCTAGAATGGGTAGAGTATGGTGTGGGTGATGAAAGAGTTAGGCTAAAGTGTTTGGCTGCAACGAGGGTGAATGGAGCACACAAATGGGTAGGATTTAAGCCTTTTAGTAGTTAAACATGCATAGCCTAACATCATCTTATTGAGTTCATTCATGAATGATACTAAATACATGGTATCTGCAAAGGAGAATGATTCTTAGCATCCAAACGAAATAGAAATAATGAGATCATTTAAAGTGAAAATGAAAGAAAAAGATAGGAGTAGGAACACTTTAAACCCTCTCAAAGAAGCAATTAGGCTCAAAATAACTCACTAGGGTAGTCTCCACTATTCTTCTTCCAGAATTTGAGTATGGTACCTCTATCATCATAATTTCAAGAGTTATAGCTTTATAAATGACAACAAGATGCAACTCTTTTCCATAGCAACCCAATCGTTTGTTTCCAAACATAGTCCTCATATACATTCGTATTAGCATGCAAAAACACTCTTAACCGAAACTAACACCTCAAACAAACATAACACAAAACAAATCTTCCATCCCACCCCCAAACCTAACCTAAACATTGTCCTCGATGTTTAAAATTGTATGCAATGCAAATAGGCAAAGAAAATGGGATGGTAACAAAATAAACACAACATAAAGAAAGAATACAAACCACACTAGGTTGCCTCCTAGCAAGCGCTTTATTTAATGTCTAGGCAAGACATGGTAGCTTGTTCATGGTGTTGTAAATTCAAGAACATCTACGACTTGATACACTTGCTCTTCCTCCACTTTATCCAAGTATGGTTTCAATCGCTGCCCGTTGACTTTAAAAGAAGTGTCATTCTTCATGTTCTCTATCTCCACAGCTCCATGGGGAAATGTTTGCAGCACTTTGAATGGTCCCACCCACCTAGACTTCAGTTTTCCTGGAAAAAGTCTCAAACGTGAGTCATACAAAAGTACCTTCATACCTTGGTGAAACTCCTTCCTTAGGATGACCTTGTCATGATAGAGCTTAGTCCGTTCCTTGTAGATTTTGGCATTCTCATATGCCTCATTTCTAAGCTCTTCTAACTCATTAAGTTGGAGCTTCCTTGCTACTCCAGCATCCTTGTAATCAAAGTTGAACTTCTTGATGGCCCAATATGCACGGTGTTCAAGCTCCATTGGCAAATGACAAGCTTTCCCAAACACAAGGCGATAAGGACTCATGCCAATGGGGGTCTTGTATGCTGTTCTATATGCCCATAGTGCATCATTTAACCTCAATGACCAATCCTTCCTTGTAGGGCTCACAGTCTTCATCAAAATGTTCTTAATCTCCTTATTGCTAATCTCCACTTGTCCTGAGGTTTGAGGATGGTACGGGGTTGCCACTTTGTGGTTGATGTTGTATTTCTTCATTAAAGATTCAAAAGGTTTGTTGCAGAAATGGCTGCCACCATCACTAATAATAGCTCTTGGGGTTCCAAACCTACAAAAAATCACATCTTTAAGAAAATTCAACACAACCTTATGATCATTAGTTCTTGTAGCAATGGCTTCAACCCATTTGGATACGTAATCCACTGCCACTAATATGTATAAGTAGCCAAAAGAGGATGGAAATGGTCCCATAAAATCGATTCCCCAAACATCAAAGAGTTCCACCACCAAAATGTTGTTTAATGGCATCTCATTTCTTCGGCTAATGTTCCCCATTTTCTGGCACCTATCACACTTAGAGCAAAAATCAAAAGCATCTTTGAATAAAGTAGGCCAAAAGAAACCAGATTGTAAAACCTTTAGAGATGTCTTTTTGGCACCAAAATGGCCTCCACATGCCAATGTGTGGCTAAATGTTAGGATGCTTTGTTGCTCACTCTCTGGGACACATCTCCTAATGATTTGATCAGGGCAATATTTAAACAAATATGGTTCGTCCCAAACGTAGTGCTTTACCATGGCAAGGAACTTCTTTCTTTCCTGAAAAAAAATGTCATTTCTCATTATACCACAAGCAAGATAATTAACAAAATCTGCATACCATGGTTCTTTTTCTTGAACAACAAGGAGTTGTTCATCTGGAAATGATTCATTTAGGGGCAAAGGTTGTCCAACTCCATGGTTTTCATTAAGCCTGGACAAATGGTCAGCCACAATATTATCACTGCCCTTCTTATCTCGAATTTCCAAGTCAAACTCTTGTAGTAAGAGTATCCATCTAATCAAACGTGGTTTAGCATCCTTCTTTGTCATCAAGTACCTAAGGGCTGCATGATCAGAAAACACAATAACTTTAGATCCCACAAGATATGACCTAAACTTTTCTAAGGCAAAAACAACAGCAAGCAACTCCTTTTCAGTTGTGGAATAGTTAAGTTGAGCATCATGCAGAGTCCTGCTTGCATAGTAGATCACATGCGGAAGCTTGTTCACCCTTTGCCCTAAAACTGCACCAATAGCATAGTCAGAGGCATCACACATTAATTCAAAAGGTAATGACCAATCTGGTGCCATAATAATAGGGGCTGAGGTTAGTTCATATTTCAAAGTATTGAATGCATCCATACAAGCCTTATCAAAATGAAATGCAACATCTTTAGCTAACAGATTGCATAATGGATGAGTGATCATTGAAAAGTTCTTAATGAAACGATGATAAAAATCCGCATGGCCCAAAAAACTTCTTACTCCCTTCACAGTGGTGGGGGCTACCATATTGGTGATGACGTCAATTTTGGCTTTGTCCACCTCCATTCCTTTGCTAGAGATTACATGTCCCAACACAATTCCTTGTTTCACCATAAATTGGCACTTTTCCCAATTGAGAACCAAATTTGTTTCCTGACATCTTTGAAGTACTAAAGAGAGATGGTTAAGACATTCATCAAAAGAGGAACCAAACACTGAGAAGTCATCCATAAATACCTCAATGAATCTTTCTACCATGTCAGAAAAGATGGCCAACATGCATCTTTGGAATGTTGCTGGAGCATTGCAAAGTCCAAAAGGCATTCTCCTCTATGCAAATGTGCCAAAGGGGCAAGTGAAGGTTGTTTTCTCTTGATCCTCCGGAGCGATTGCAATTTGATTGTAACCTGAGTATCCGTCCAGAAAACAATAATGTGAGTAACCTGCCAATCTCTCAAGCATTTGATCTATGAAAGGCATAGGAAAGTAATCTTTTCTAGTGCTAGAATTCAACTTCCTGTAATCGGTGCAAACACGCCAACTAGCTGTGGGCTTTGTGGGCACAAGCTCATTGTTTTCATTCCTCATCACAGTGATTCCCACCTTCTTAGGAACCACCTGAATAGCACTCACCCATTTGCTATCAGAAATGGGATATATGATCCCCACATTTAACAATTTCAACACCTCATTCCTAACAACCTCCTTCATGTGTGGATTGAGTCTTCTTTGTGGCTCACGGGTTGACTTTGCCCCTTCCTCCAAAAGAATCCTATGCATGCACATGGTAGGGCTTATTCCCTTGATATCTGCAATAGACCAACCAAAAACTGATTTGAACTCTTTTAACACCCTAATTAGTTTATCTTCTTCATTTGGGGTGAGATCAGAAGCTATGATAATTGGAAGAGTTTCAAATTCAGCTAGATATGCATATTTTAGATGTGGTGGAAGTGGTTTAAGTTCAAGTTTTGGTGCCTTAACAGTGGAAGGAGTTAGATGTGACATTGATGGCTCTAAAGGCTCTAACAAAGGTGAAACATTCAAAGGATACAATGCTAATGCTTCCAAGGCAGCTACTTCTTCCATGAGTGCATCTTCTTCATCAAATTCATCTTGAGATTGACTCAAAACAGTTTGTAATGGTTCATTCGATTGTGCCTGCAAGAACTTAGAGAATACTAATGAATCAAGCACATCAATGGCATAACAATCAAGAGATGAAGAAGGATGGGAAAGAGATTCAAACACTTTGAATTGAACTGTCTCTCCTAACACTGTCATAGTGAGGAGTCCATTTTGCACATCAATGATGGTCTTGGCCGTGGCCATGAAAGGTCTCCCAAGCAATATTGGCAACTCACGATCATGTATAGGAGCTTCTTCCATGTCCAACACTACAAAATCTGCAGGCAAGATTAGCTTATCAACTTGAACTAGAATATCTTCTACTATACCTCTTGGATATTTCACGGATCTGTCTGCAAGTTGTAATGAGATGGTGGTGGCTTTCAAATCTCCCAAACCTAGTTGAAGGTACACTGAATAAGGCATTAAGTTGATGCTAGCACCCAAATCAAGCATTGCCTTCTCTACTTTCTTGTCCCCTATGGTGATGTTGATAGAGAAACTTCCTAGATCCTTGAGTTTTGGTGGCAGTTTTCTTTGCAAAACTGCACTCACATTCTCAGACACCACAACCTTCTCATGTGGTCCATACTTCCTTTTGTAGCTGTTTAACTCCTTGAAGAACTTCCCATATGCCGGCATGTTCCTAATGACATCAAGCAAATGTAAGTTAACATTCACTTTGCTTAGTATATCAAAAATCTCCTTAAATGACTTATCCTGCTTGCTCTTGGCAAGTCTTCCAGGGAATGGTATTGGTGGAGTGTATGGTTTCTCGGCCTTGTGAAGATTTGGTGCTTCAAATGAGGAAGTAGCATGGCTTGGTTCCTCATTTAGTTTCTCATTGTCTCCTTGAGTAACACCTGCATTCACATTATCATATTCATTAGTAACTTCATTGCCAACTCTATTATCAATAACCTTACCACTTCTAAGTGTAGTGATTGCTTTGGCTTGCTCTTGGTTCCTTTGGAGTATCACGGGTTGGCTTGGAAACTTCCCAACCTCTTTTTGGTTCAAGGCATCTGCAATCTGCCCCAATTGTGTCTCCATTTTGGTTAGGGCTGCTGAATGTTGTTGGAGAGTGCTATTTGTGGAATGTTGGAATTGCAAAGTGTTTTGGGCTAACAACTTAACCGTATCCTCAAGGGTAGTGGCAGGTTTTGGTTGGAAAGTTTGGAATTGATTGTTGTTCTTCCATGAAAGGTTGGGATGATATCTCCAACTCGGGTTATATGTATTGGAATACATATCATTCCTTGGTCTTTGATTGTAAGAATTCATGAGGTTCACTTGCTCTTGAACATACTCGGGATAAGCCTCCCTAGATGGACATTGATGAGTAGGGTGGTTTGGTAAGTTGCAAATGGCACACACTTCATTTGCTTTTGGCACCATGTTGAGCACAGATTCAAGCTTCCTTTCTAGGTTAGCTACCTGCAACAAAAGCTCATGATTAGAACTTGTTTCATAGACTCCAACTTTCTTACCCCTTAAATCTTTGTGTTGAGCATTAGACCCCAACATCTCATAAATGTTATATGACTCTTGAGCATTCTTTTTCTTCAATGCTCCACCTGCTGCATTATCAACAGTTGATTGACAAGTTTGGGTTAGTCCATCATAGAAAATTTGCATTTGTAAGTGAAAAGGTAACCCATGGTGTGGACATTGTATCAAGAGGCCTTTAAAACGCTCCCAACACTCATTGAAAGGTTCTCCATCATCTTGTTTGAAGTTGAAGATTTGTCCCCTTAATGTGGCTGTCTTTTGAGTGGAAAAGAACTTCTCCAAGAACTTCTTAGCCACGACATCCCATGTAGTGAGGGAACCTGGTGTTAGAGTCATCAACCAACTCTTGGCCTTATCTTTCAAGGTGTAAGGAAACATTCTCATCCTCAAATTTGCTTCACTTACTCCCTGCAAAGGTAAACCACTCACAACATTGTAAAACTCTTTAATATGAGCTAAAGGGTCTTCATTAGGTAAGCCATAAAATGAAGGAAACATATGGAAATGTGAAGATTTGAGATCATAGTTTCTAGCTTCTGTGGGCAGCAAGATGCATGAAGGTGAATTTGGTATGATTGGTTGAGCAAAGTCCTCCAAAGCTCGAAGCTCATCTTCGTTGCCCGCCATCTCCTCTTCTCCTTCCCAATTAAATTGCTCAGATTCTTTACTTGTTGAACTAGGTGAATTCCCTTCCTCTTCTTCACGGATAATGGATGAACTTGATGGCACAAAGTTGTCCAAAGTGTGGCCCTTCAACCGTTCAATTCTTTGGCCTAACTCAACAAGTTCATTTGACATATACTACCTGAAACAAAGTAACACAAGTTTGAATGAAAATCAAGAATCTACCTACAATGAAAAGAACAAAGTTTAACTAGCAAACAACAATGAAATGAACAAATTTTAAGTAGCAAACAAGCAATTACAAGGGACTGAAATCAGTCCCCGGCAACGGCGCCAAAATTTGATGCGAGAATTATACGCACACAAATTAAACCCTCTTTTTGACAATTGTAGTAAGTATGTAAGTAGGGATCGTTCTGGACCGGGGATTAGGAGGGGTTGTTAATCACTTGGATTTGACTCAAAAACGCTAAAAACACAATCTAAAACACTATACTAGACTCAAAGAATGCAAAACTAAACTTTAAAACACTAAGACAAACCAAAGACTCAAAATGCTTTAAAGCATAAACTAAATTGATTTCTAACTAAATTGAACAATAAGGTAAAGGGGGATTTAGGTTTTGATTAAACTAAATGACAGATTGTAAATTAAAGCATAAGGAAATGAAGTAAACACAAAATGAATGAATCAACAGCTAATAAAAAGAGATAGCACAAATGGAGATGAAGCTAGAGATTCGATTTCACCATTGCTAAGCCAAGTCCATGCTTGTTAAGTCAGATTATACTCATCCCTCTACTTATTTCTTGGGTTTGTTTCACTTAGATATGATCAGCCATATGATGTGTGGATTTGATCAAATGTCTCTAATCATGAGCCTAATTGTGATGTGCAACTTTGGTTCCTAATCAAGACTATGTAGTGCACAAGAAACTTTCACAAAACCAAAGGGAACACTCGGCAGGATGTTTGCAAAACATTCCCTTCATTCATTCACATATCTACCAAGATTATGCATGATGTGTGCTTTAATCTTGGCTAAACAACCTGTGGTTAATTCAAATGATGATCAAGCATTAAAATCAACACACTAAGTCACAATTAAATCGGAGAATGAAACAAGAAATAGATAGATTAAATGAGAATTCCGAATTAACTACATGGCAATCTTGCAAGGCTACATCGAATCCCTAGAGAGAGATTAGTTACACTTCATGTTTACAAAAGGTTTGACATAAAAATATATAACATGAGTGAACATAGGATTAAGAAGAAAGAACCCTTGAAGCAAAACTGATGTCGAAATCCTTTAAGAAATGGGAGAGTGTATCTAATGGAATGAAGCGGAGAGGAAGTTCCTCATGGTACAAAACAAAGAGAATCAAAGAAACACCTAAACATTCCAACAACTCAAACTTGAATTGTATGAACGTTTAGGCCCTCTTATCTTCCTCTTCGTCGTAGCACAAGGTCTAAGGGATGTTGTTGGTGTGTTGAATGGATTGGGGAATTATGGAAATGGATGAGGAGTGGTGTTTGGATTATAAGGGAATGGTAGCTCACGGCAATGAGGGAAGATTGGATGTGTTTGTGATGTGTTGTGTATGAAAATGAGATGTGATTTTTGTGTATGAATGCATGAGTTTTTATAGGGGGAATGGGAGAATATGTGGGTGATTGTTTAAGAGTGAATGTGGTTGTTATGATTGAGAGTGCATGTGGATGAAATGATGAAGTAGGAAGGTGGAAATGCATGTGTTGAATTGGTGGTGCAATGATGAAAGAGTAAGTGCATGTGTGTGTGAATGGTGGTAGCTAGGGTGAATTATGATGAATGCATGTGGAATAAAGATGGAGAAGGTGGTGTAATGATGAAGGATTAAGTGCATGTGTGTGTGAATGGTGGTGCAATGATGAAAGAGTAAGTGCATGTGTGTGTGAATGGTGTTTCTTGATGGTTTTGGGGTTGTGATGCATGTGAATGCATGTGGCTAAGGGTTGTTGATTGGGCTAGAGGTTTTGCATGGCTCAAAGGATTGTTTGATTGGGCTAGGCCCTTTGTTTTATGTCCAAAGTGCATACAAGGCTTTCAAATTCGTCCAACACTTTGGCTCCAAGCATATGCTATCCATTCCAAGCCCAATTTTGCTCCAAAATGCATCTTTTTGCTTCCTTAGCCATATGAACCTAAAAACACACGAAAATGGCTTAAACTACTAAAACAATTATGAATTAACAACATAGATGCACGAAAACAAGCTAAGTAAGTCGCCTAAATATGCTCCTATCAAATTCCCCCACACTTAGCTTTTGCTAGTCCTCGAGCAAAACAAAATAATAACAAATAAACAAAACGACACTAAACAAGTAAAACACAACCTAAACCTTCCAACAACCGTCTTAGGGATTTCCAATGCACATGACAAGTTAAAAATCATTATTCTCACAGATTTTAGCCATCTTTACACTTAAGTACATTCTTAATCATAGTCACCACATACTAGTTCACAATTAAGCAATTAAAACACATTTCAAATGTAGTAACATGCTTTAGAGAATTTACTCAATTCCTTACTAGAATGCACTCTATTTTCACACAGATTTTCTGACTACACACCCTACACTAGTTATATGTGAGAGATTGATGTAAACATGAAAGACTAGTATCTCACATATGTTATAACAAATAAAGCATTTTCTGGATTTACGATAATGACATGAATATGATCTCATGAATGGAATGCTACTACTTAGAATGAGAACCAGTGATTCCATAAGCTCATATCAAATCCAAACTCCACATTATTGAACACATAACGATCAAGATAGAAGTCAAAGGGGTGTAACGGGGCTAGGGTACTGGTTAACAATGAAAGGTGAAGGATAAACAAACATTCTTAAAGCAATAGTGAGCAAAGTATTGAATTAGGTACTTAGAATTCCCTTTAGAGCGCGGAAAACAACTTTTAGACTAATAGGGGAAATTCAAACAACTCTTATTTTTCTTTTCTTTTTTTCAAATTTTTTTTTTTTTTTCTTCTTTTTTTTTTTTTTTTTTTTTAGCCGTGCCTATGGCACAACAATTCTCATCAATAATCCTTCCCCCACACTTATTTTCTGCAACATATTAATCAAAAAGGAATTCATTTTCCGTCATGCTTACTATGCTTTAAGAACAAAGGCATGGATGGTCCTATTCTAGGCTAGGTAAGGATAACATGGGTTAACAAAGAACATAGGCTAAACAAGGCTCAAAGGGGTTAAAACTTACAACAAATACGAAATATGGGAAGTAAGGCTATTTGGCTATGGTGGCAACTACACAACTTTATCTTGATATATGTTATGCAATTCAATGTCATGCTTTGAATGAAATGGATATAAGTTCTAGCATTTAGTTCTATCATGATACAATTGCATTCTAAGTAGCAACCAAGCAAGGAATAATGAGATCATGCAACAACTTTAGAAAACAAAGAATCACAGAAAATAACTCTCCAAAGAAGGTAATGGCTCGAGTCTCACATGGTTGTAGCGTTTGTTTGAGTTCCTTCCTTCAAGCATGTCACAAAAACGAATTTTTCTTTTATGATTGCATGTGAAGTCATACATTATAACCATAACCAAGCATATACCAAGAGTAAATCAAACTTTTCTCTATGTTTATAACTCTTTTTAACTGTCATGCAATTACAAACCAAATCCATGTCATTGTGTTGGAAGGTACCCTAAGACATAAACACACAAAAACGACTCAAAACACTCTTTTTAGGCTTTTTAAAACATGTTTTTCAAATTTTTATGTGATTTTCGGAGTTATAAAAACAAAACATACTAAAACACTCTAAAACAACTTAAAAACACCTTAAAACAGCAAGGAACAACATTTGAAGTTATGGGTGATAAAATCCCACGAATTTGCATCAAATATACTTAGTTACCCCCCCACACTTAAATCAAACATTGTCCTCAATGTTTTAAGCATAGATTCACACAAAACATAAGTAAACACACAAACAACAACTAAACATACTAAACATGGCAGAATGTAATTAACAAAGAGAAGAGTTTAGGGACGCAAATCTGGTTATAGAGTGTAAATTCCATCTTCTCCTTGGTAATTGCATTGAGGCATTGATCATGGTGATTCCACAGGCTTACTCTTGAACTGGGCTGGAGTATTCTTTTGGTCTCCTCCAACTCGTTGATTTTCCTTTGTGCTACATAATCTTGAACTGGGCAGCAGGATTCTTTTGGTCTTCCCCGAAGGTCTGAGCTTACCCCTTTTATCTGTTTCTTTGTTCAATCTTTACAGGAGTGGTCCCTTCTCTGGAAGTGTATCAACCGTTGCAGATGACTACTCGAGAGCAATGCTAGGTAAGCAATCAGGAATAGATTCCAGGCAGTTGGCTCCAGAACAGAAGACTGACTCCAAGTGCTGGCTGATTGCTTCTTTCACTTTGCCATGCGAGTAAGAACAAGGACAAAGAAAAAGACAGGGAAAGAGCATGATATGAGATACTTTTGCTTTTGACCTTGATGATATGAGATACCTTTGCTTTTGAAGAAGCGCTGAATGAATCAGCACACTTCAATCCGCCGTTTCCTCCTGGGTCATTTGTACTCCAGGCATCTGGTATCATCTTTGGGGAAGAAGAAAGAATTGAGTATTTCGAAAGGCTTTGCTGGGAGTGCGCCCTCAGAGGTGAGGGTGAGTTGGGCATTTTCTTCAGGTTTTCCTTGCCATAAAAGATGAAGGTCGACATATATAGAGATAATAACAAGTGGTGGTACCATTCTTTTACCCTTGTCGACAGACGTTTTGATCCCGTAAATCCGGCTTTTTGAAATATTGGCGCCTCTTCGATCTTTGAAGACGCCTCTTCGATTTCTGAGCAGGCGCCCCTTCGATTTCTGAACGACGCCCCTTCGCTTTCTGAATGACACATGGTAGTGCAGATGCGGCTCCTTTTGACAAAGCTGCACGCGTCTTCTGAAAAGCAGAGAAAGCGTCGCCGAACTTTGCGCTTGTCGGCTAAAGATGTGTAGTTGCGATGATGGCCTCCACGTGTTTTCAGCTTTGTCAGAAATCTTTTGACAAAGTGGAACGCGTTTTCTGAAAAGCTGAGGGAGCGTCGCCTAACTTACGCCGGAAAATCCGGCTCTTTGAATCAGTGGACGCGTCGCCTTGGTTTTTTATAGAGCTATCGATCACCGCCAACATACACATTCTGAAGATTTCCCATTCTTGAAAATCGTCTCCGGCCCTTCGAAATTTAACTCCATCCACCCCTTCTCATTGAACACTTTTGAAAAATGACTAACTCATCGAACCTTAGCTTAGATTTGAGTCTCAGCAGCGATCCGGTTGCGCCCCGTCAAGGTAATGTATGACGCTCTTCTTTTTTATCTTCTAATGGTCCTCTTTCAGGTGAAGACTCCATGATGACCGATGCAACAACAGTTACGATAGTAGCTAGGAACCTCCTTACTCCTAAGGACAGTAGGCTGCTTTCAGGACGGTCCGATGAGTTGGCCGTTCAAGAGTCTCTCGCTCTCAGCGTTCAATGTGCAGGCTCTGTGTCCAACATGGGCCAACGCCTGCTTGCTCGGTCTCGCCAAGTGGAATCGTTGATGGCAGAGGTGGAAAGTCTTAAGCAGGAGATCAAACAGCTTAAGTACGAGAATAGAAGTTTGCATGTGTTTGCAAATAACTATTCGTCGGGCATGAAGAGGAAGCTTGATGAACTGCAAGAATCTGAGGGTCGAATTCACAGTGACCGTCAAAGGCTTGCGGCTTATCTCCAGAGGCACTTTTTTCCTGGGTCATCCAGCGTTTGGCCAAGTATTGAGGCCTGGAATGCTCCCGCTCCGATGCCTCCCGCTTCGATGCCTTCTGCTCCGACGCCTTCTGCTCCAACGCCTCGTAGTGGGGCTTCACGTAAACATCCTTTGTGAAGGCTCCATCTTTTTGCCATGTTTATTTTTATTCTATATATATATTTTTTATTTTTTATTTATTTATTTTTTTTTTTTATTTTTTATTATGAACATGCTTTGCTTTATTCAGTGCATTGGGTTGCCTCCCAAGTAGCGCTTTCTTTTACGTCTTGCAGCCGGACGAAGAACCTAATCACTCCAGGATATGTTCACGAATCGGATGAAAACTCCGAGTCATAAACTAGTACCTAAAACAAGAAACAAAACAAGATTAAGAATCTGGAATAAAAAAATAAAAAGATCAAACGAAAATAAAACAATCCAAGGGATTAGCAAATTTTCTAATCCCCGGCAACGGCGCCATTTTTGTTGATGTATTATTCCTTCCTAATGCTAGAATATATTTAGTATAATGGCACAAGCAAGGGTGTCGAATCCGCAGGGACTAATTGGACCTATGTAAAGACTTGTTTTGCAAGAACTCTATGAAATGAATCAAACTAAACAGAATAGGCAGATTTGTTGTTGTAACTTGAAAGTATAAGAAAGTGAAGTTAACACAAATAAATGACTCAACAATTAATAAAATGAGATAGTACCAATGGAGATGAAACTAGGGATTCGGTTTCACCATTGCTAAACCAAGTCCATGTTTGTTAAGTTAGTTTATACTCATTCATCTACCTATTTCTTGAGTTTATTTCACTTGGACATGATCAACCATATGATGTGTGGATTTGATCAAATGTCTTTAATCATGAACCTAGTTGTGATGTGCAACTTTGGTTCATGATCAAGAGTATGTAATGCACAAGAAACTTTCATAAAACCAAAGGGAATAACTCGGCAGGATGTGTGCTAAATATCCCCTTCATTCATTCACATATCCACCAAGATTATGCATGATGTGTGTTTTAATCTTGGCTACACAACTTAGTGATTAATTCAAATGATGATCAAACATTAAAATCAACATACTAAGTCACCATTAAATCAGAGAATGAAACAAGAAATAGATGGACAAACTGAGCATTCTAACTTAATTACATGGCAAACTTTGCAAGGTTACATCGAATCCCTAGAGGAGGATTAGTTACAATTCATGTTTACAAAAGATTTAACATAAAAATATAAAACATGAATGAACATAGAATTAATAAGAAGAAACCCTTGAAGCAAAACTGATGTTGAATTCCTTGAGGAGTGCCTTCGGTGTTGGTTCTCCAAATGTGATGTAAATGGATGTTGATCGATGATGGTTGAATGGTTGCCGCCAATGGGACAGAAATGGAGAGAAATGGAGTGGGAATGGAGCGGCTATGTGTGTGAAAATGGGATGAATCAAGAACAGTTTCTGTGAATGGTAGAGAAAGTGGACAGTTTCTGTGAAAGGGAGAGAATGTCGAGTACAATGGAATGGAGGGGGAGAATGAGTGTGATTAATGAGAATGAGTGAAGAAGAAAAATGTCGAACCCCTTGATGTGTGAAGAAGAACTTGTTTTATAGAAAGGAATGTGGCTCCAACACTCAGATTGGATCTGGAATATGTTTAATTCAGATGGCAGTGCATAAGTCAGCTGGAATGATAGGTTTCTGAGGTAGTGGACGCATGGCATGGACAAGATCTGCAAGTATGTGTTAATGTATTCAAAGAAGCATGTGCCCTTGCTGCAACAAGTGAGTGGAACCTGCAAAGGTGAATTGGATCACCAGAAATTGTTTGTACAAATCTGGAAAGGAGAATAAAGCACACGACATGAACAAGGAATGAGTGAATTTCTGGAATAATGGGTGAATAACAAAAAGGGAGATGTGCAAGCATGTGGATTTCTGCAAAGATGAAACATGAGAAAGATAATGGAATGCACGGAATGGATGTGAGCATGCATGTGAATGCATGTTTTGGTGTTTAGAAATGCATAATCTGACTTGGAACCATATGGGATTTGCATGACATGATTGTGTTTGTTGGTAGAAATATGGCTGAATGTTTTAGTTAATGGGAATGGGTGTGGAAGTGCACGGGATGGAAATGAATGAGTTGGAAATGCAAAGGGAGCTGGAAATGCATGTGAGTGCTCGGCAAGGTGTTTGAACATGCATGTGAATGCATGTTTTGGTGTTAGAACCACCCAATCTGACTTCAATCTTTTTGCCTTGTTTAGATTCACCCAATATGGCCGAATTGCACCACATTCCTTCATTTGCCCTCCAATTGATCTTATTACACACTTGGCTGCACACTAACACCAAACAATGTAAAATGCAACTAGTTTAATCCAAAAACAATACAAAAACGCCAAATAAGAAAGATATATGATGCGAGATTTATACGCACACAAATTAAACCCTCTTTTCGTCAAATTGTAGTATATGTATAAGTAGGGATCGTTCTAGACCGGGGATTAGGAGGGATTGTTAACCACTTGGATTTGACTCAAAAACGTAAAATAACAATATGAAACACTATACTAGACTCAAAGAATGCAAAACTAAACTTTAAAACACTAAGACAAACCAAAAGACTCAAAACAACACAAACACACTCAAATCTGCCTAAAAACCACTTTCTGGGCAGATTTGAGCACAAACACAAATTTGGACGAAATTAAGTAATAACTTGACTCAAGAACGTAAAAACACAATATAAAACACTAAACTAACTCAAAGAATGTAAAACTAAACACTTAAAACATTAAAACAAACCAAAAGACTCAAACATCACCCAAAACACTCAAAACTGCCTTAAAATCACTTTCTGGGCAGTTTTGAGCACTTTGGTGAATTTGGACGAAATTGGGAAATAAAATTGAATCAAAACACTTTAAAACATAAACTAAACAAATTCTAAACACTAAAGAACAAGAAAGTAAAGGGGGGTTTTAAATTGACGAGAATTGAAATAACAAAACAAGTTAATAAACTAAACAGATTGTAAAACGAATTTGATGGAATGGAATGAATGGATGATAGAATGGCTAAGGGGTTCATCTCCATACATGTTATACTTGCATAATAAAATGATTTCCAATTGCATTTCAATAAACCATGAAACTCAACACCTCGGGTTAACCGTGATGCACTAATTAACCTTCAAATCTTCCTAACGTTATTGAATTGGATGGGTTAGCACATACAACAATTCAAAACATTCCCCACAAGTCCTCAACATGAATGCATAGAAGAGATACAAGCAAGAATCATTACGCTCTATGAAAATTATAAGTGTTGACGAGGCATTCGTTACTATGGATTGCATGAAACTTATGCCAAGAATTTGTTTAACGCGATTGTTTATAAGCAACCTCCACTACTTGTGAATATAAGTTCATAACGATTAGGTGAAACTTACTTATATTCTAGCGTCATATTCATGCATGAAAATTAAGCGCGCATTCTCAATAAACATACATAAATAAGTTATCAATCAAACGGTTAAACAAATTGAATCCACAACTTATGAAACGCAATTAGAAGTATTCAAATCAAAATTCAAGCATAAACATATATTCGAATCACCCCCTAACCAAAGGGGGTTTAGTTCCTCATAGTACAAAACAAAGAGAATCAAAGAAACACCTAAACATTCCAACAACTCAAACTTGAATTGTATGAACGTTTAGGCCCTCTTATCTTCCATTCCTCATTCGTACAAAACAAAGAGCATTGAAATTAAACATTGAAATCAAAGAAACACCTAAACATTCCAACAACTCAAACTTGAATTGTATGAACGTTTAGGCACTCTTCTCTTCCTCTTCGTTGTAGCACAAGGTCTAGGGATAGTTTGATGGTGTGAATGGTTTGGGGAGTGGTGGAGGAATGGAAGAGGAGTGGTGGAATATGGAAGGATGGTGTTTGGATTAATAGGGAAACTCACGGCACAAAAGGGGGAAGTGTTTGTGGTATGTACAATGGATGAATTTCTGAAATGGAAGTGTGAATGAGAATGAATGCAATGGATGCTTATTTATAGGTGAAATGGGGGGAACATGACAGCTAGGAGGGAATGTGGCTGCATGTTTGAATGATTAAAGGATGCATGTGGGTTGGAATTGCATGTGCAATGAATATGTGGTTGCATGTGCAAGGGGACAATCTGAAAATGCATGTGAAAGCATGTGTTGGCTGCAATGATGAAATGGATGGGAGTGCATGTGGCTTAATTAATTAAAGGGAGTGCATGTGCAATGTTTTAAAGGATGGAATGCATGTGAATATGATGGAAATCTGATTTATTTGAAGATGCATGTGCAATGAAGTGGAATGACAGCTAGGTTATGATGATGAATGCATGTGGCTGATTTAATTGAATAGGAAAGCATGTGGATTTAATGGTTTAAAGGGTGAATGCATGTGGATGCATGTGTTGTTGAATGGGATTGTGGAGTGGCTGGAATGATGAAAGAATAAAGGGTGCATGTGGGTTAATTAATTAAAGGGAGTGCATGTGCAATGTTGTTGTTGGTGCAATGATGGAGGAACAAGTGCATGTGGCTGAAATGTGGAAGGTGTGTGGCTACTTCAAGTAGGAATCCTTGTGACATCAACTCTTCAATTTCGTCCATTCCTTTTGCTCCAAGTATAAGTTATCCCTTCCAAGTCCAATTTTGCTCCAAAATGCTCCAAAATGCATCTTTTTGCTTCCTTAGCCACATGAACCTAAAAACACACGAAAATGGCTTAAACGCCAAAAACAACTATGAATTAACAATATAAATGCACGAAAACAAGCTAAATAAGTCGCCTAAATATGCTCCTATCAATATACATGCATGCAAAATATGACTTATCAGCGAGTAGCTTCAAAGTGTCCTCCAATGTAGTGTCAAAGGATTCTTGCTATGGTGGAGGTACAAATGCTTGATTTGGAGCTTGTATGTTGTTCCAAGAGTCATGATGAGAGTTTCTCCAAATAGGGCTATATGTGTTTGGAAATGGATGTATTGGCATTTGATTGGATAAACTTATGAGGTGTGAATGCTCTCGGACAAATGTTGGAAATTCATCTTTCCTTGGACATAACTGCAAAGGATGACCAGTCTTGGCACATAATGGACATATACCATGCATCTTTTTATACCACCTGAAATCAAAACAAACTAAATTGTAAATGAAAAATCTAAACTAAGAAAATAAAAACAGAAAGGGGTTTATAAGGCAAGCAATTATAGGGGACTGAAATCAGCCCCCAGCAACGGCGCCAAATTTTTGTTATGTTCCGTTCAAGTGCAAATATAAGGATAGTATAATGGCACAAGTAAGGGTGTCGAACCACAGGGACTTATTAGAACTCTACAAATTACTAACTTTATGTGAACCTTCAGTAACAATGACAATGAAAACTGAATTTAGATTTTTTTTTTTGGAATCTAAAGTAACTTAAAATGCAATACAAGATAAAGATGAATGATAGATTGATTCAGAAACAATGGGAATGGAACTAGGGATACTGATTTCCCCATTACAAGCCAATTCCATGAAATTTAAGTCAAAATGCAATGAACTCTCTAATCTGCAACTAGGGTTCATTTTACTTATTTATGATCATCTATTTGATGTGTGGTTGGGATCAAGTACTCCTAATCTACAACCTAGTTGTGATGTTCAACTTAGATTACCAAATAAGAATCCATTAAGAACAAGAAAACTTTAAAGAACCAAAGAAATCACATGGCAGGATGTATGCATAGCAGTTTCCTCATTCATTCACATGTCCACCAAGATTAAGCAAGATGTGTACTATAACCTTGATCAAATAATTCATAAGCAGTCCTAATGGTAATCAAACATTAAAATTAACAAACAAATTATACTATAAAATCAGTGAATGAAATAAGAACACGGATTGGTGATTTGAATACCTTAACTTATTAACATAGAATATGTTTGCAAGGCTACATCAAAATCCCCAGCTATGAACTTAATTGCACAACATGATTACAGAATATATTAATATCGAGAACAACATGAGTGAAATTAAATTTCATAGAAGAAACCCCCTTGAAGCAATTTTGATGTTGAACTTCTCCAAGAACAGTGCGGCTTCATGGTTTCTTTAGTGGTTGCGGATGGTGAATGGAGAAAGGATTTTGTTTTTAGAAGAAAGGCCAAAGAAAGAGAAGAGAGAGCTATGGGCGTCCCTAAGGGGAAGCTTATGTAAAAGTGGCTGAAACTCTCAGTTTTATAAGGTTAAAGAGGCTGTTACAGATTGCCAATACATCCTAGTAATTGGGCATTTAATTCCCACGTTTTTTTGCTGTTATGGGTCTTATAAAGAGCCATATTCATCACCATATTTAGTTTCCATGTAAGATCCCACATCGCCCAGGGGAGTGAGCCTTATATGTATATTCTTATCCCTACTTAGCATGAGGCTTTTTTGGGAGCTCACTAGCTTCGGGTTCCGTAGGAACTCCGAAGTTAAGCGAGTAGCGCGCGAGAGAAATCCCCTGTTAGGTGACCCATTGGGAAGTTCTCGTGTGAGTTCCCAAAAACAAAGTCATGAGGGCGTGGTCGGGGCCTAAAGCAGACAATATCATGCTATGGTGGTGGAGTCGAGCCCGGGATGTGGTGGACCCCAGGCCAGGATGTGACAATCTGGTATCAGAGCCTAACCTTGGTCATGGTGTGCCGACGAGGACATCGGGCCCCTAAGGGGAGTGGATTGTAAGATCCCATATCGCCCAGGGGAGTGAGCCTTATATGTATATTCCCATCCTTACCTAGCATAAGGCCTTTTGGGAGCTTACTAGCTTCGGGTTCTATAGGAACTCTGATGTGATAAAAGATAACACACAAATTAAACCCTCTTTTTGACAATTGTAGTATAGATATAAGTAGGGATCGTTCTAGGCCGGGGATCAGGAGGTATTGCTAATCTAATGAAAATTGACTCAAAGAAATAAAAATATGCTTCAAAACACTTAAACAAACTCAAAAGACTCTTAACTAAACTTATATGACTCAAAACAAACTTAAAAGACTCAAAACAACACAAAACAATAAAAAAGACTCAAACTAGACTCTAAGACTCAATTTGGACGAAAATAGAATTGGTTTTGACTCAAAAGACTTGAAAACGCTCAATAGGACAAATTTGAAACAAGTAAGTAAAGAGGATTGGGTTTTGGACGAAATTAATGTAAAAACAAATAACTAAAAGGCTTAAATGCAATTTGGACGAATATGAGAAAAACAATGGATGATTAGATAGCTAGAGGATACTTTTCCACACATGATACATTCAAACACAAATTGATTTCCAGTTCCTTTTTCGATAAACCATGAACCTCAACAGCCCAGATTAACCGTGACATCACTAATTAACACTCAGATTTTCCTTTAGTTATTGGATTGGATGACATCATACGACAACCCAAAGCATTCTTCAAAAGTTCCCTACATGACATCAAAATAGAGATACAATCAAAGATCATTACGTTCAATTAAAATCATAAGTATTGACAAAGCACTTGTAACTATGACATCATGATACTCATGCTAGGAATTTACTTAACATGATTGTGAAAACAACCTTAACTACTTGTGAATATAAGTTTGTAACAATTATGTGAAACTCCCTTATATTCTTAGCACCAAATTCAAGCATGCAAATTAAGTAGGCCTTCCTAATCAACATATAAGAATAAGTTATCCATCAAACGGTTAAGTAAATTGCATTCACAATTTATGAAATCACAACTGGAATTAATCAACTCATATCATAAACATAATCATGGTTTCAAAGCCTCCCCTAGCTAAAACGAGTTTAGCCTCTCATGTTCACAACAAAACAAAGAAAACTTGAATTAAACGTTGAAAACAAAAGATAGATTACACCTAAAAACGTTCCAACACTCCAACTTGAATGCACAAACGTTCAAGGCCTCTTCTTCTCTTTTTCTTCCTTGCAAAGCTGCGGCACAAGAGTTATTGGGTGATTTTGGATGGATTTATGGGTTGTGAATGGATTTAGGTTGATAGGGTGGTGCGGCAAAGGTTAGGGATGATGTATGGGTGTTTGGGTGAAGGTATGGAAGTGTGTGAATGGTGGAAGAAAGGTTGAAGGCTGCGGCAAAGGTTAGGAGACAGGATGAAGGATGGCAGATTGTGTGGGTGAGTGATTAGGGTTCCATAAGGGTGTGGTTTTTGGTATTTATTTGAAGGAAGGAATCCTAACTTTTATTACATAATTTAGGAAAGGATTAGACCCCAAATCCACAAGGAAAAGGAGACATAAAGTTAGAAATCCTAAGGGAAAGGGAAAGAAACTTGCGGCATTAAATTGTAAGAAAAGGAATGTGTTTTAAGGCTGAAATTAGGCAAGGATTTAGGATAGAATAGGTATGTAAGGTGCGGCTGAGAATGGGGTGAAAAAGGAATGTAATCTTGTGACACAAAATAGGAAATATTCATTTCCCTTGCACGACAAGGAAAGGGAAGTCTATGGAATGCACGGCAAGGGCAATTAGGTTGCAAGGAAGGCTTGGTTTGTGTCCTAAAATGCATGAGAATCCTTCAATGTTGCTGGAACATAGGGCTTTTAGGATTAGGAAAGGTCGAACCAAAATAGGAAACCTTGGCTTAACTCTCCTACTTCAAGTAGGAACCTTCTTTGACTAGGAATCCTTCTTTGCTTAGGAATCCTTCTTTGAGTAGGAATCCTAACACCTTTAGGTCTTCAATTTCGTCCATTCCTTTTGCTCCAAGCATATGCTATCCATTCCAAGTTCAGTTTTGCTCCAAAAGGCTCCAAAATGCACCTTCTTGCTACCTTAGCCAAATGAACCTATAAACGCACGAAAATAGCTTAAAATACTAAAATAACTATGAACTAACAACATAAATGTAAGAAAACAAGCTAACTAAGTCGCCTAAAAATGCTCCTATTAAATTCCCCCACACTTAGCTTTTGGAACCCAAGGCACAGAGGGTGACATCCTCCACAATCTGCCCTTCAACACTTTCATAATATGGCTTCAAACGATGCCCATTCACCTTGAATTCTTGGCCATTCCTCAAGCTTTGGATTTGTACTACACCATATGGAAAAACATTAGTAATAACGAAGGGGTCAATCCACTTAGAATGTAACTTACCAGGAAACAAATGAAGGTGAGAATTAAAAAGTAAAACTTTTTGCCCTATGGAGAATGTTTTGCTACGAATCATCTTGTCATGGAAAGCCTTGGTCATTTCCTTGTAAATGCAAGCATTCTCATACGCTTTAAGCCTAATCTCTTCAAGTTCATTCAATTGAAGCTTCCTATGAATTCCAGCCGCATCTATGTCCATGTTGAATGTTTTGATGGCCCAATGTGCCTTGTGTTCTAGCTCCACAGGGAGATGGCATGGTTTGCCATAGACTAGCCGAAATGGTGACATCCCTATGGGTGTTTTGTAGGTCGTATGATAGGCCCACAATGCATCCTCCAAACGCAAGCTCCAATCTTTTCTTGTTGGCCCAACGGTCTTCTCCAAGATTTGCTTGATTTATCTATTAGACACCTTGGCTTGGCCATTGGTTTGAGGATGATAAGGTGTTGAAACCTTATGTGTGACTTGATATTTCTTGAGCAACGCCTCGATGGTGCGATTACAAAAATGAGATCCTCCATCACTAATAAGCACTCTTGGCATCCCAAATCTAGGAGAAATGTTAGTTTTGATAAAATCTGCAACCACTCTAGAATCCTTAGTACGGGTGGCCTTTGCTTCCACTTATTTTGAGACATAATCAACCGCAAGCAAAATATAAGTGAAACCATATGAAGAAGGAAATGGACCCATGAAATCAATGCCCCAAACATCAAAAATTTCGACATTAAAGATGGGTGTTTGCGGCATTTGGTCCCTTGCACCTATATTTCCTATTCGTTGACAACGATCACAAGTTAAACAAAAAGTTCTAGCATCTTTAAAGATTGTAGGCCAATAAAAACCACATTCTAACACCTTAAGGGCAGTGCATTGTGTGCCAAAATGTCCTCCACATGCATAAGTGTGACAAAAGGTTAGAATTGAATTAAACTCACAATCATGCACACATCTACGAAGAATCTGATCCGCACAATATTTCCACAAATATGGGTCATCCCATACATAAAACTGTGCCTCTTTCTTGAGTTTATCACGTTGGTGCTTGGGTATAGTGTTTGGAACACATTTTGACACCAAAAAGTTCACTAAATCGGCATACCAAGGTTCACTTACCTTAATGGACAGCAATTGCTCATCGGGGAATGTCTCTTGGATGGGTAAGGACTTCTCATTGCACACCAGATGACTCAAATGGTCAGCCACCACGTTTTCACTCCCTTTCTTGTCTTGAATTTCAATGTCAAACTCTTGGAGGAGAAGCATCCATCAAATTAGCCTTGGTTTGGCCTTGTTTTTGGTGAATAAGTACTTCAAAGCTGCATGGTTAGAGTATACAATCACTTTAGTGCCAAGTAAATATGAACGAAACTTATCTAAAGCAAACACAACGGCAAGAAGTTCTTTTTCAGTGGTAGAGTAGTTTAATTGAGCATCATTCAAGGTCCGGGATGCATAATAGATGACATGTGGTTGCTTGTTCTTCCTTGGCCTAAAACAGCCCTTATTATATAATCGGATGCATCACACATTAGCTCAAAAGGCAAACTCCAATCTGGTGGGATTATGATTGGTGCCGTGGTAAGCATCTCCTTGAGGTGCTTGAATGCCTTCTCACACTCCTCGTTGAATTCAAAGGTCACTTCCTTTTGTAGGAGACGGCATAGGGGTTGTGCAATCTTGGAAAAATCCTTGATAAATCGCCTATAGAATCCTGCATGCCCAAGAAAAGAATGAACCTCTCTCACCGAAGTAGGAGAGGGTAAGTAATGTACAAGATCTATTTTTGACTTATCAACTTCAATTCCTTTTTCAGAGATGATATGACCCAAAACTATGCCTTGTTTTACCATAAAATGACATTTTCCCCAATTTAAAACAAGGTTAGTTTCCTTGCATCTTTTCAAGATTAAAGTGAGATTATGCAAACAATCATCAAATGAGTCCCCAAACACACTAAAATTGTCCATAAACACCTCAATAATTTTCTCAACATAATCCGAAAATATACTTGCCCTGCATCTTTGGAAAGTGGCCGGTGCATTACATAAACCAAATGGCATACAACGATAAGCAAAAGTACCAAATGGACAAGTAAAAGTGGTCTTTTCTTGACCATCCGGAGCTATGACAATTTGATTATAACCCGAATAACCATCAAGAAAACAATAAAAAGAATGACCGGCTAACCTTTCAAGCATTTGATCAATGAATGGCAAAGGGAAGTGATCTTTCCTTTTTACGGCATTTAGCTTCCTATAATCAATGCAAACTCTCCAACCGGTTTGGATGCGTGTGGGCACAAGCTCGTTCTCTTCATTCTTCACCACCGTGACTCCGGACTTCTTTGGAACTACTTGGACCGGTGAAACCCAACAACTATCCGAATATGCTTCAAAACACTTAAACAAACTCAAAAGACTCTTAACTAAACTTATATGACTCAAAACAAACTTAAAAGACTCAAAACAATCAAAAAGACTCAAACTAGACTCTAAGACTCAATTTGGACGAAAATAGAATTGGTTTTGACTCAAAAGACTTGAAAACACTCAATAGGACAGATTTGAAACAAGTAAGTAAAGAGGATTGGGTTTTGGACGAAATTAATGTAAAAACAAATAACTAAAAGACTTAAATGCAATTTGGACGAATTTGAGAAAAACAATGGATGATTAGATAGCTAGAGGATACTTTTCCACACATGATACATTCAAACACAAAGTGATTTCCAGTTGCTTTTTCGATAAACCATGAACCTCAACAGCCCAGATTAACCGTGACATCACTAATTAACCCTCAGATTTTCCTTTAGTTATTGGATTGGATGACATCATACGACAACCCAAAGCATTCTTCAAAAGTTCCCTACATGACATCATAATAGAGATAAAATCAAAGATCATTACGTTCAATTAAAATCATAAGTATTGACAAAGCACTTGTAACTATGACAAAGCACTTGTAAGTATTGACAAAGCATTTGGGGTGAGGTCAGAAGTTATGATAACTGGAAGAGTTTCAAATTCAGCTAGATATGCATACTTTAGATGTGGTGGAAGTGGTTTAAGTTCAAGTTTTGGTGCCTTAACAGTGGAAGGGGTTAAATGTGACCTCGATGGTTCTAAAGGCTCTAAAAGAGGTAAAATATTCAAAGGATACGGTGCCAATGCTTCCAAGGCAGCTACCTCTTCCATGAGTGCATCTTCTTCATCAAACTCATCTTGAGATTGACTCAAAACAGTTTGTAATGGTTCATTAGATTGTGCCTGCAAGAACTTAGAGAAAACAAGCGAATCAAGCACATCAATGGCATAACAATCAAGAGATGAAAAAGGATGTGAAAGAGACTCAAACACTTTGAATTGAACGGTCTCTCCTAGCACTGTCATAGTGAGGAGTCCATTATGCACATCAATGATGGTCTTGGCCGTGGCCATAAACGGTCTCCCAAGCAAAATAGGCAATTCTCGGTCATGTATAGGAGCTTCTTCCATGTCCAACACTACAAAATCCGCAGGCAAGATTAGTTTATCAATTTGAACTAGAATATCCTCTACTATACCTCTTGGATATTTCACGGATCTGTCCGCAAGTTGTAATGAGATGGTGGTGGCTTTCAATTCCCCCAAACCTAGTTGAAGGTATACGGAATAAGGCATTAAGTTGATGCTAGCACCTAAGTCAAGCATCGCCTTCTCTACCTTCTTGTCTCCTATGGTGATGTTGATAGGAAAACTTCCTGGATCCTTGAGCTTTGGTGGAAGTTTTCTTTGCAACACGGCACTTACATTCTCGGACACCACTACCTTCTCATGTGGTCCATACTTCCTTTTGTAGTTGTTTAACTCTTTGAAGAACTTCCCATAAGCTGGCATGTTCCTAATGACATCAAGCAAAGGTAAGTTAACATTCACCTTACTTAGAATATCAAAAATCTCCTTAAATGACTTATCCTGCTTGCTCTTGGCAAGTCTTCCAGGGAATGGTATTGGTGGAGTGTAAGGTTTCTCGGCCTTGTGAAGATTTGGTGCTTCAAATGAGGGAGTAGCATGGCTTGGTTCCTCATTTGGTTTCTCATTTTCTCCTTGAGTAACCCCTGCATTCACATGATCAGATTCATTAGTAACTTCATTGCCAACTCTATTATTGATAACCTTACCACTTTTAAGTGTAGTGATTGCTTTGGCTTGCTCTTGGTTCCTTTGGAGTATCACAGGTTGGCTTAGAAACTTTCCAACCTCTCTTTGGCTCAAGGCATCTGCAATCTGCCCCAATTGTGTCTCCATTTTGGTTAGAGGCGCCGAATGTTGTTGGAGAGTGCTATTGGTGGTTTGTTGGAATTGCAAGGTATTTTGGGCTAACAATTTAACCGTATCCTCAAGAGTAGGTTTTGGTTGGAAGTTTTGGAATTGATTGTTGTTCTTCCACGAAAGATTGGGATGATCTCTCCAACTTGGGTTATATGTATTGGAATACACATCATTCCTTGGCCTTTGATTGTAAGAATTCATGAGGTTCACTTGCTCTTGGACATAATTGGGGTAAGCCTCCCTAGATGGACATTGATGAGTAAGGTGGCTTGGTATGTTGCAAATGGCACACACTTCACTTGCTTTTGGCACCATGTTGAGCACGGATTCAAGCTTCTTTTCTAGGTTAGCTACCTGCAAAGAAAGATCATGATTAGAGCTTGTTTCATATACCCCAACTCTCTTACCCCTTACATCTTTGTGTTGAGCATTAGATCCCAACATCTCATAAATGTTATATGACTCTTGAGCATTCTTTTTCTTCAAAGCTCCACCTGCTGCATTATCAACAGTTGATTGACATGTTTGGGTTAGTCCATCGTAGAAAATTTGCATTTGTAAGTGAAGAGGTAACCCATGGTGTGGACATTGCAACAAAAGGCCTTTAAAGCGCTCCCAACACTCATTGAAAGGTTCTCCATCATCTTGTTTGAAGTTGAAGATTTGTCCCCTTAATGTGGCTGTCTTTTGAGTGGAAAAGAACGTTTCCAAAAACTTCTTAGCCACGGCATCCCATATGGTGAGTGAACCAGGTACTAGAGTCATTAACCAACCCTTGGCCCTATCTTTCAAGGTGTAAGGGAACACTCTCATCCTCAGATTTGCTTCACTTACTCCCTGTAAAGGTAAACCACTCACAACATTGTAAAATTCTTTAATATGAGCTAAAGGATCTTCATTAGGTAAGCCATAAAAAGAAGGAAACATATGGAAATGTGAAGATTTAAGATCATAGTTTCTAGCTTCTGTGGGCAGCAAGATGCATGAAGGTGAATTTGGTATGATTGGTTGAGCAAAATCCTCCAAAGCTCGAAGATCATCTTGGTCGCCCGCCATCTCTTCTTCTCTTTCCCAATTAAAGTGCTCCGATCCTTCACTTGTTGGACTAGACGGTTTCCCTTCCTCTTCTTCACGGACAATGGAGGAACTTGTTGGCACAAAGCTTTCCAAAGTGTTGCCCTTTAACCGTTCAATTCTTTGGCCTAATTCAGCAAGTCTATTTGACATATACTACCTGAAACAAGATAAAACAAGTTTGAATAAAAATCAGAAATCTACTTAAAATGAAAAGAACAAGGTTTAATATCAAAACAAGCAATTATAAGGGACTGAAATCAGTCCCCGGCAACGGCGCCATTTTAATTGAGGTTTTCCTTCTTCGTGCTAGAATATGTTTAGTATAATGGCACAAGTAAGGGTGTCGAATCCACAGGGACTAATTGGACCTATATAATCACTTGTTTTGCAAGAACTTTTTACTAGAGAAATAAAACTAATCAATGTAGGCAGATTTGTTGTTGTAACTTGAAAGAATAAGGAAATGAAGTAAACACAAATAAATGAATCAACAACTAATAAAATGAGATAGTACCAATGGAGATGAAGCTAGGGATTCGATTTTACCATTGCTAACCCAAGGCCATGTTTGTTAAATCAGTTTATACTCAGTCATCTACCTATTTCTTGAGTTTGTTTCACTTAGATATGATCAACCATATGATGTGTGGATTTGATCAAATGTCTCTAATCATGAGCCTAATTGTGATGTGCAACTTTGGTTCCTAATCAAGAATATGTAGTGCACAAGAAACTTTCACAAAACCAAAGGGAATACTCAGCAAGATGTTTGCAAAACATTCCCTTCATTCATTCACATAGCCACCAAGATTATGCATGATGTGTGCTTTAATCTTGGCTAAACAACCTGTGGTTAATTCAAATGATGATCAAGCATTAAAATCAACACACTAAGTCACAATTAAATCGGAGAGTGAAACAAGAAATAGATAGATTAAATGAGAATTCTGAATTAACTACATGGCAATCTTGCAAGGCTACATCGAATCCCTAGAGAGAGATTAGTTACACTTCATGTTTACAAAAGGTTTGACATAAAAATATATAACATGAGTGAACATAGGATTAAGAAGAAAGAACCCTTGAAGCAAAACTGATGTTGAAATCCCTTAAGAGTTGCCTTCGGTGTTGGTGCTCCAAGTGTGTTGTAAATGAAGGTGGAGCGGCTAAGGTTGAATGGTTTCTGCAAATGGGAGAGTGTATGGAATGGAATGAAGCCGAGAAGAGATTGTGTAGAAATTGAATGGGAGCTTGCGGCAAAGGGGAAGATTGGATGTGTTTGTGGTGTCTTGTGTATGAAAATGAGATGTGATTTTTGTGTATGAATGCATGGGTTTTTATAGGGGGAATGGGAGAATATGTGGGTGATTGTTTAAGAGTGAATGTGGTTGTTATGATTGAGAGTGCATGTGGATGAAATAATGATGGAAAAAAAAGCTAGGTTGTTGGTGTGTGAATGCATGTGTTGAATTTGTGATGCAATGATGAAAGAGTAAGTGCATGTGTGTGTGAATGGTGGTGCAATGATGAAATGATGAAGTAGGAAGGTGGAAATGCATGTGTTGAATTGGTGGTGCAATGATGAAAGAGTAAGTGCATGTGTGTGTGAATGGTGGTGCAATGATGAAAGAGTAAGTGCATGTGTGTGTGAATGGTGGTGCAATGATGAAATGATGAAGTAGAAAGGTGGAAATGCATGTGGCTAAGGGTTGTTGATTGGGCTAGAGGTTTTGCATGGCTCAAAGGATTGTTTGATTGGGCTAGGCCCTTTGTTTTATGTCCAAAGTGCATACAAGGCTTTCAAATTCGTCCAACACTTTGGCTCCAAGCATATGCTATCCATTCCAAGCCCAATTTTGCTCCAAAATGCTCTAAAATGCATCTTTTTGCTTCCTTAGCCATATGAACCTAAAAACACACGAAAATGGCTTAAACTACTAAAACAACTATGAATTAACAACATAGATGCACGAAAACAAGCTAAGTAAGTCGCCTAAATATGCTCCTATCAGTAAGTGAAAAAGTTTATGCAATTTTGCAAAGAAAACTGCCACCTAAATGCAAGGATCCAGGTAGTTTTACAATCCCTTATGTTATTGGCAATACCAAGTTTGAACATGCTATGCTAGATTTAGGTGCTTCCATTAATGTCATGCCTTACTCTATCTATGCATCTACGAATTTAGGAGAGCTTAAAAATGATAATGTTATTATTCAATTAGTTGATCGTTCTAATGTATATCCAAAAGGAGTTTTGGAAGATGTTTTGGTTCAGGTTAACCACTTGATCTTTCCAGCAAATTTTTATGTACTTAAGATGGAAGATTCATCCCATTCTATGCCATTGCCAATCTTACTTGGAAGACCTGTCATGAAAACAACCCAAACCAAGATAGATATGTTCAAGGGGACATTAACAATGGAATTTGATGGCGATGTCATTAACTTTAATATTTCTGAAGCTATAAAGTATCCTATTGATGATCATTCTTATTTTTCTATTGATGTAGTTGATTCTTTGGGGCAGCAATATCTCAAATTCTTAAATAGGGATGCCCTTGAAACAACCATTGTCGAAGGAATTGGACTCAAAACCAATGTGACCGAGCCTCATCATGCAGAAATTGTCGAGATGGTCGTTTCCCTTGAGTCTTTGCCACAACACATTGTAAGCCTTAAATCCCAATTCCAATTCTCGTTTATACTAATAAGTTGTTACCTTCATTTATTCAGGCACCCTTTCTTAAGCTTAAACCGTTACTGAATCATTTGAAGTATGTTTTCTTAGGAGATAAAGAGACTTTGCCAGTCATAGCCTCTTCAACACTCATGACATTAGATGAGGAGAAACTGATTAAGGTGTTGAAAGATTACAAAACAGCCATTGGATGGACTTTGGCCGACATTAGGGGAATAAGTCCTACAACCTATATGGATCACATGCTTCTAGAGAAGGGGGCTAAACCAACTCGAGACGCTCAACGCCAACTCAACCATCCTATGATGGAAGTTGTGAAAAAGAAGATCATCAAGCTTCTTGATTGTGGAGTCATTTATCCAATTTCGGATAGTCGTTGGGTTTCACCGGTTCAAGTAGTACCAAAGAAATTTGGAGTCACTGTGGTAAAGAATGCAGAGAATGAAATTTTGCCCACTCGTATCCAAACAGGTTAGAGATTTTGTTTTGACTATAGGAAGCTTAATGCTACCACAAGGAAATACCATTTTCCTTTACCATGCATTGAACAAATGCTTGAAACATTAGCTGGTCATTGCTTTTCATGCTTTCTTGATGGCTATTTGGGATATAATTAGATTGTTATAGCTCCAGATGATCAAGAAAAGACTACTTTTACGTGTCCATTTGGTACTTTTGCTTATTGTCGTATGCCATTTGGTTTATGTAATGCACCAGCCACCTTTCAGAGATGCATAGTAAGTATCTTTTCATATTTTGTTGAGAAAATTATTGAAGTTTTCATGGATGATTTTAGTGTCTTTGGTGATTCTTTTGATGATTGTCTAACTAATCTCACTTTGATATTGAAACACTGCATCGAAACTAACCTTGTTTTAAATTGGGAAAAATGTCACTTCATGGTAAAACAAGGCATAGTTTTAGGTCATATAGTTTCAGAAAAAGGAATCAAAGTCGATAAATCTAAAATAGATCTTGTATGCTACTTACCCTTTCCTACTTTGGTAAGAGAGGTTCATTTTTTCCTTGGGCATAAAGGATTCTATAGACGTTTTATCAAAGATTTCTTAAAGATTTCAAAACCCTTGTGCAAACTTTTACAAAAAAATGTGCCGTTTGTGTTTGATGAGGAATGTGTGAAGGCATTCAAGCACCTCAAAAAGATGCTTACTTTGGCACCTATCATTGTTCCGCCAGATTGGAGTCTTCCTTTTGAGCTTATGTGCGATGCCTTAGATTATGCTTTAGGGGCTGTATTGGGACAAAGAAATGACAAGAAGCAGTATGTCATCTACTGCGCTTCTCGGACCTTGAATGATGCTCAATTGAATTACTCCACCACTGAAAAAGAACTCATTGTTGTTGTGTTTGCTTTAGATAAGTTTTGTTTTTATTTACTTGGAACTAAAGTGATAATTTACTCTGACCACGCAGCTTTGAAGTACTTACTTACGAAGAAAGAAGCCAAGCTAAGGCTTATTCGCTGGATGCTTCTTCTTCAAGAGTTTAACGTGGAAATCCGAGACAAAAAAGGAAGAGATAATGTAGTAGCTGACCATTTGAGTTGTTTGGTACAGGAAGAAGACCCTTTACCTATTCCAAAGGCATTCCCAGATGAACAGCTACTGGTCATTAAGGTAAGTGAGCCATAGAGACACTGCTAAAAAAATATAATGTGACACATAAGGTTTCGACACCTTATCATCCTCAAACAAGTGGGAAAACTGAAGTTTCTAACGGGAAATCAAGCAAATCTTAGAGAAGACAGTTGGACCAACTCGAAATGATTGGAGCTTGCATTTGAATGATGCATTGCGGGCATATCATACTGCCTACAAAATACCAATTGGAATGTCTCATTTATGGGAAACCATGTCATCTTCCAGTTGAATTGGGGCTCCGTGCACATTGGCCAGTCAAGACTTTCAACATGAATATTGATGTTGCTGGCCTTCATAAGAAGTTACAATTGAATGAGCTTGAGGAAATTCGGAATGAGGCTTATGAGAACGCTCATATTTACAAGGAGAAAACAAAGGTTTTCCATGGTAAGATGATCTGTAGTAAAACATTTTCTGTTGGGTAGAAAGTGTTGCTTTTTAACTCCCACCTTTGATTGTTTCTAGGTAAGTCGCGTTCTTAATGGATTGGTCCTTTTGTTATTACTAGTGTTTTTCCCTATGGTGCAATCCAAATTCAAAGTTTAAAGACAGGGAATGAATTTAAAGTAAATGGACACCGTTTGAAGCCTTACTATGAGTGTTTTGAGGAGCATGTTGTGTAGGATGTACCCCTCCATGCCGTTGGCCCTAGTGAAGCTTAGATGGAGGTATCGTCCAGCTGGAAGACGTTAAAGCAAGCGCTTCTTGGGAGGCAACCCATGTATTCAAACAAAGAAACATTGGAATTTCCGGCTTCTACAACCAGATTTGCTCTCTTTTACCCTTCTCTTTATTGTTTTCACTTTTCCATGATTGTCTTGTTTGCTAGTTATCTTTTATTGCTTTCTTGTTTAAGTATATTTTTGAAACATTGAGGACAATGTTTGGTTTAAGTGTGGAGGGGTATACAGATTGCTTTTCATGACATATTTTTGAATTTCACCACATATCACTACTAATATTGTTATTCACTATTTTAAAGTGTTAATTGTGTGTCATAAAAAAAAATTTTGAAAAAAAAATCAAAAAAAGCTTGAGAAAATACCAAAAAGAGTCGTTTTTGTTGCTTGTTTGTGTCTTACGGTACCTTCCAACACAAGGATTAGGATTTGGTTTTTAATTGCATGATTGTTAAAGAAAGTTACAAACATGAGTGGAAGTTTGATATGCTCTTTGGTTAATACTTAGTTATTGTTGTCATTTACGAATTCACATATAATCATAAAGAAAAAAAATCAGTTTTTGTAACATGCTTGAAGGAAGAAACTCAAGGTAACGTTACAACCCTGTGAGACTTGAACCTATTCTTTGTTTGGAGAGTTATTAATTTGTGATATTCTTGTTTTCTAAAGTTGTTGCTTGATCTCATTATTTCTTTGCTTGGTTGCTACTTAGAATGCTTTTTCTTCATTTTAGTTCCAAATACTAGAACTTATGCCCGTTTCATTCAAAGCATAAAATTGATTGCATAACAAATAACAAGATGAAGTTGTTTAGTTACCACCAGAGCCAAAAGGCCTTATCCCTTGCATATGTATTGTAGGTTTATCCCCTTTGAGCCTTATTTAGCCTATTTCCTTTGTTAGCTTGCATTATCTCTACCTAGCCTAGTATAGGAATATCCATACCCTTGTTCTTAAAGAATAGTGGAGCATGACTTGTTGGGAATTCCTTTTGATCTACGATTTGCAGAAAAAACAAGTGTGGGGGAAGAAATTGTTCTTTTGAATCCAACGAAGTAGTGCATATGTTTCAAGAAAAATAAAAAAACGTTGAAAACAAGAAGTGAGATTGAGTTCATAAGTGTTGATTGTTGAAGAAGGGTCCAAAAATGTGAATCTAACCCTAAAGTTGTACGAAACTCCCCTTTGTGTCTAAAGTTGGGTGCTGCAAGCAAAAGTTGAATTCTAAGTGTTGATTTCATTACTTTGCTTACTATCACTTTAAGAACCTTTGTTTATCCTTAACCTTTCTTTGTTAGCCAATACCTTAGCCCCATTACAACCTTTAGACTTATATCTTGATTGTTATGTTATTCAATATGTAGAGTTTGAAATTGGTACGAGCATATGGAATCCCCGGTTCTCGCTTCTAAGTAGTGGCATTTCGTTCATGAGATCATATACATGTTTGTATTAATAATTCCAGAAAGTGCCTTCTTTGTTATAACATATGTGAGTGCTAGTCTACATGTTTACATCAATCTTCTCACATATACTTAGTATAGGGAGTGTAGTCAGAAAATCTGCGTAGAATTGAGTGAATTCTCTAAGGCATGTTACTACTTTCAAATGTTGTTTTAATTGATTAAATGCGAGCTAGTGAATGGTCACTGCGGTTGAGTATAAACTCAAGAGTAAAGATGGCTAAAATCCATGTGAGTAGTGTTTTTTAACATGTCACGTTTCATTGGAAATCCCTGAGGCAATTCTTGGAAGGTTTAGGTTTTGTTTTGTTTGTTTTGCTCGTGGACTAGCAAAAGCTAAGTGTGGGGGAATTTGATAGGAGTGTATTTATGCGACTTTATTATCTTATTTCTTTGCATTTACTTCGTTAATTTCTATTTATCTTGGTAATTTATGTTATTTTCGTATTATTGTAGGTCCAATTGGTAAAGATGACAATAAATGGCCAAATGGAGCAATTTGGAGCAGTTTTGGACTTGGATTGGATAGCACACGTGGAGAGCATATGGGTTGGACGTTTTTGGTGTTTAACATGTACTAAACAGGTGCTAAGATCTGGAGCAATCAAAGTTGAAGCCTGGAAGACAAGGAAATACATAATCTTATCCAACCTTATCTAAACTTATCTCATCTTATCCAGTCTTATCTTATCTTATCTAATCTTATCCAACATTATCTCATCTTATTTCCAGCTGCAAAATGAATCCTTATCACATTCTAAATAATTCCCATCTGATTATAGGAGTCCTAAAATAATTCAAACACCTTAGTTCTTTTTCTCCTTGGATTTAGGCACGGAGAAGAAGTAGTGTGCCGCATATTGCATTCAACCATTGGAGATTTCCAGAGTTCTTTCTACCCTTATTTAGTTTCAATGTTTATTTTAGATTGCTGCTCAATAATGATGAACATGAGTAACTAATTTTCTTTTTAGCTAGAGGTGAATTCGAAGCCATGATCATATGTTTTATATAAATTGATTACATCCAGTTATTGTTTCATAAAACATGAATGTGATTTACTTTTTTGTTTTATAGAGAACTTATTCTTGTATGCTTATTAAGGATGCATACTTAGTTTGCATGCAGGGATTTGATGCTAGAATATAAGGAAATTTCACCTAATCGTTATGAACTTATATTTGCAAGTAGAAAATGTCACTAGTCATGAGTGAGTTAAGTAAATTCTTGGCAGGAGTATCATGCTTTTCATAGTTACGAATGCTTCGTCAATGCTTATGATTTTCACAGAACTTAATGATCTTTGAGATGTATCTCTATCATGCTTTTCATAGTTAGGGAACTTGAGAAGAATAATTTGGTTGGGTCGTTGAGTCCAATTTAATGAACCTAGGAAAATCTGAGATTTAATTTGTGCAGTTCATAGTTAATTTGGGGCATTGTCATTATGGTTTATAGAAATAATAACTAGAAATCGATTTGTATGCATATGTTTCATGTGTGGAGAACAATCCTCTAGCTAGCCTTTCACCTATATCTCGTACAAGACCTAATTTGTTTGCTACAATTTACTTTATTTTTATTAAAATTCGTCCAAAAATCCCCCTCAGTTCTTATTTTGTGTTTTTCTAGTTTAGTTTTTAGTTTTTAAGTTTAATTTGTGTTGATTAGCATCCCTCCTAATCCCCGGCCTAGAACGATCCCTACTTGCTCATACTACAACTGTCTAAATTATAGGGTTTAATTTGTGTGCTAGTTTATACCACATCGTTGATTGGTACACCGACCTTGAGCCTGAGTCCATCAATAGTTGGGATCAACTTGAAAGGGAGTTCCTGAGCCGCTTCTACAACACTCACCACACCGTAAGCATGCTGGAGCTGACAAGTACGAAGCAGTGGAAGAATGAACCTATCGTCAACTACATCAATAGATGGTGTTCATTAAGTCTGGATTGCAAAGATCGGCTTTCTGAAACCTCCGCCATTGAAATATGGGTTCAAGGCATGCACTGGGGGCTACATTACATCTTCCAACGCATAAAACCAAGAACTATTGAAGAATTGGCAACTCGATCCCATGACATGGAGTTAAGTATTGCCAATTATGGGAAGAAAAAGCCAATCATTGACTTAAAAAAGGATAAGGTGTTCTCTCCAAAGGTAGACAAGATTGGGAAAAAGCCCGCCAATTAAGCTTTTGCCATCCATACTACCTTCGTTAAGACCTCCACCACGCCCGTGAAGATCTCCTCCAAAAGCAAAACAAAGGAAATGAAGGGTAAGCCTTCTCGCACCCAAGATAGGTACAAAAACACCTTGAGGGAAATAGAGTAAAAAACGTACCCTTTTCCTGACTCTAACGTGGCCGCAATGCTAATCGACTTGCTTGAAAAGAAGGTAATTGAGTTTCCTGAATGCAAGCGCCCCGAAGAGATGAATCGTGTTAACGATCCTAGGTACTGCAAGTATCATTGTATTATGAGTCATCCAGTTGGCAAGTGTTTTGTCCTCAAGGAGCTTATCATGAAGCTAGCACAACAAGGGCAAATTGAACTCGACCTGGAAGACACAACCGCAACACACACTACGATGATTGTGTTTGGATCCTTCAATCTCGTGCCTCTTCAATTCACGCATGACCATTCTCGTCCATGCTCAAGCTACATGGCATGTTTCGTACAACCATCACTAGGGGCAAGACCAAAATGCGCCTACCGATGATGAAGAATGGAGAAAGGGAAAAAGCACCGCTGCTGCAAGCCACAAGGCCAAAGGTGGAACAAAAGAAAAACCACCGCTGCCATAATAGTAAAAAGCCTAAAAGAAACGTAAGAGCTGCTAAACCAACATATGTTGGGGAACCTATGGAGCAAGAGCCACGCATTCCTATCTTTTTGCGTGAGTCCAACAGTGCACTACCGTTGCCTATCATATACTTGAAGTAGAGATAATATAGCCCTTAAAAGGCAAAGCTATCACCATCAAGGAATAGAAAACCTTCATGCCCAAATAAGGCCTGCCGACATACTTTAGCATTGGGGAAGCACTACTATTGCCCAAAGAGATGCAAAAAGCACTAGTAGCAATCTTGGCGAGTCCCGACAACCACGAAGTGCAAGAAAGCAAAGATGAAGACTTGAAACTTCGGCCACATGAGTATGCCATGTGTTGTGCCATCTATGATGTATTCAACTTCACTGATGAAGACTTGTTGTTGGGATCAAAGCCTTACAACTGTCTTCTTTTCATCTCTGGGTACGTAAAGGAGCACAAAGTCACCGCATGCTTGTGGATGGTGGATCGGCCATAAACATCATGCCAAAGTCAACAATGACCACAATCAGCATCAAGGTGGATGAACTATCCTGAAGCCTTCTCCTAATCCAAGGTTTTGAATAAAGAAGACAAAGAGCGATGGGCATGATCTGAGTAGAGATGACCATTGACGAACTCCAATCAAGCACGCTATTCCATGTGAATGAACTTCCGACAACTTGCTTTTAGGAAGGCTTTGGATCAACTAGAATGGAGTGGTGCCGTCCACCCTTCATCAATGCTTAAAGTTCTACCTAGAATGAGTAAAGGTGATACAAGGTGACACCAAGCCATTCACCAAAGCTGAATCACACTTCGCGAATGCCAAGTTCTACATGGATGCAGACATGGTACCCAAAGCTTTTCCAAAGAAGATCAAATCCACAAGCAAAGTCGTACCTAAAAAGCAATACTGGCAAGTCGTACCCAAGAAGCAAGAAAGGGAAGCCATGCCATCTTCAAACAAAGATGATGATGAGCTTGCCAAGTCTAAAACAATCAAAGGGAGTGTGATGCCCTCAAAAGGACCAAACACACCCATCTTCTGATACATCCCAATGTCAAGAAGAAAGAATTGGCAATCCCCATTCGAAAATAATAAGCAAAGTCGACACATAACTGCACAAGGACGATGTAAAATTACTCAAGATAATGCAGTTTTACCTCTGACATAGCTAGGCAACGCTAAAATTTCAAAATCACCACAAGGTTTCGTAAAACACCTGCCAAAGGCAGCAGAACCAAGCTCTCTTCCAATCAAGAGGACTGAACAAGGTTTCGACACAAACGCCTACAAACTCATGTCAAAGGCTGGGTATGATTTCGCCTCTTCTTCAAATCTTTGAAAGAAGAATGCAAACACCGTCAACGAAAAAGAACGAGACCTTATAGAGACTCAAAAGAAGTTGAAGAAGCATGGTTATAGAGTTGACAACAACAAAGCTGGACTTGGTTTCACACAAAATAAACCCATGAAGATTTTAAGCAAAGCAAAAAATGTCAGCGCTCAACACATTAGCATGATCATTGAACAAGATCAAGAAAGCCTAAACCTGCCCCTCGAACATCAGTCTTCGATAGGTTGAATCATTCAAAACCCAGAATTTTCGCATTTGCTCGCATTGGTGGTCAAGACCGAACCTTCGTCTTCAAGAGGCTTAACACACCAACATCTAAAAGCTTTGTTTTCGAAAGGTTGTCAAAACCTAAGAAACAAAGCAACACGGCTAGCTCTTATCCGCGATGGTTAGCTTTGGAAAGACTTGAAGAAACCAATAAGCCTTCTAGAAAGAGGAAGACAATGCCAAAGAAAGAAAAACTTGACGGTCTAGTAGAAAAAGACGACATTCGAAGCTCGATTCTTTCAAGGATGAAGCATCTAGCAACCTTGGAGGTTGACAAATAAGCATAATTGAAGGTAAAGAGGTGCACCATCATCTATACTGGCCAATCTTCACACCAACAAGCCCAAGATGACGGCACTGAAGAGGAGGTCCAAGACATCTTCCACATCACAATCCATTAAGACAAAGAAGACGAAATCCTCGAGGAAGACGTCACTACTGCGTCACCACAGCTCAAAGATGTGGGGCAAGCCACGGTTGATGATCTCAAAGAGCTTAACTTAGGCACAAGCAAGGAATCGAAGTCTATCTTCGTAAGTGTACTACTAAGTGCAGATGAGATCGAGAAGTACTATTAACTGCTAATGGAGTACAAAGACGTCTTTGCTTGGACATACAAAGAAATGGCCCGCCTTGACCCTACCATCATTGTGCATTGTCTTGCAGTCAAGCTTGGAATGCGATTGATAAAGCAAACTTAAAGAAATTATCGATCTAAGCTTATCCAACAAATTGAGGTCGAGATTGACGAGCTAATCGAAGCAGGCTTCATTCGAGAAGTGCAATACCCTAAATGGATCTCCTACATCGTCATTGTCCTTAAGAAATCTAGACAAATGCGTATTTACGTAGATTTCCATGACCTCAACGATGCTTGCCCGAATGATGACTTTCCCTCACCAATCATCGAAATCATGGTGGATGTAACCATTGGCCATGAGGTGCTATCATTCATAGATGGCTCATCTGGATACAATCAAATCCGTATGGCTCTCGAAGACGAGGAATTAATAGCCTTCTATACTCCAAAAGGTATCTACTACTACAAGGTAATGGCCTTTGGTCTGAAGAACGATGAAGCTACATATAAACGCGCAATGTAGGAAAATCTTCAATGACATGCTACACAAAAACATAGAATGTTATGTAGACGATGTAGTTGTCAAGACCAAGAAGAGATTCGATGACTTGAAGGACTTACGAATGATGTTCAACAAACTACGGCACTACAACCTTAAAATGAACCTGTTCCTCGGCTTCATTGTCATGCACTGTAACATTGAAGTAGGCCAATAAAAGATCAGGACCATCCAAAGCATACCAGAACCAAGGAACTTACACGAGCTGAAAAGTCTACAAGGGCGGCTAACCTTCATTAGGCACTTCATATCTAACCTTGTTGGACGTTGTCAACCCTTCAATCAACTTATGAAGAAAGATGATCCATTCATATGGGATGACGCCTGTCGTAATTCCTTCGAAAACATAAAAAGTTACCTAGCAAACCCACTTGTCTTAGGAGCATCCATGCCTGGAAGGTCGCTCATCCTATACATTGTCGCACAAGAGGGTTCCATTGGAGCACTCTTGGCATAAGAAAGTGAAGACCAAAAGGAAATAGCACTCTATTACCTAAGTAGAACTTTCACTGGTGCCGAACTCAACTACTTACCAATCGAGAAGATGTGCTTTGCCCTAGTCTTCGTCGCCTAAAAGCTAAGACACTACATACATGCTTACACAATCCACTTGGTTGTTAAAGCTAACCCAATCAAGTACGTTATGTACAAACCTGTTTTAACAGGATGACTAGCTAAATGGGCGTTGCTTCTCAATCAATATGAGATCATCTACATCCCAACTAAAGTCGTCAAGGGACAAGCCTAAGCAGATTTCCTTACCGACCATCAAATCCTAGCCGATTGGAAAATCTCAGATGACTTGCCTGATGAGAAAGTGTTCTACATCAACATCTTCCCGACATAGACAATGTTATTCGACGAATCTGCACGAATAGATAGAGTGAGGGCAGGAGTAGTATTCATGTCGCCACAAAGACAAGTACTACCCTATTCCTTCCGACTAAGCAAGCTATGCTCCAACAACATCACTGAGTACCAAGTACTGATCATTGGACTACAAATGGCGATCGACATGGAATCGCAATGCTAGAAGTGTATGGCGACTCCAAGCTCATAATCAATCAACTCTTGACTGAATATGAAGTGAAGAAAGATGATCTCGTCCTATACTTTTGGCTAGCAACTCAACTACTACAAAAGTTCGAGGTCGTGATGCTAGAACATGTGCCAAGAAGAGAAAATCAAATGGCAGACGCTCTCGTTAACCTAGCCTCAAGTATGGCGCTAGGAGAAGACGAAGTTGCAGACGTGCCAGTTTGCCAAAGATAGGTGATCCTGCATGTTACTAAAATGCTACTGGATGATGCAAATGTCATTTCAGTACTTCTAGTCGACATTGAAGAATGGAGACAACCACTGATTGACTACTTAGAGCATGTAAAGCTTCTAGATGATCCTAGACATCGCTCTGAAGTACATCGACGAGCACCTTGCTTCCTCTACTACAAAGGAACACTCTACCAACACTTTTTTGAAGGAGTACTTCCGAGATGCCCAGGTGAGGAAAAAAACAATCAAGCCATGGAAGAAGCATGCCCAAGCGTATGTGGGGTGCATCAGTCTGGACCAAAGCTACATTTCCAGCTTAAAAGAATGCATTATTACTAGCCAAGTATAGTAAGGGACTGCCTGGAATATACAAAAAGTGCCAAGCCTGCCAGTTCCATAACAACTTCATACATCAATCACCTAAGCCATTACACCTTATGGTTGCTTTATGGCCATTTCATGCATGGGGATTGGACGTCGTATGATCAATTACACCAAAATCATCTGCAGGAGAAGCCTACATCCTAGCCGCAATGGATTACTTCTCCAAGTGGGTTGAAGTCGTACCCCTAATGGAAGTCAAGAAGGAAACTGTCTTCCATTTCATCCAAAAGCATATCATCCATCGATATGGTATGCCTCGCTACATCATCACCGACAATGAAAAATAGTTCTCCAACCGATTAATGGACGAGCTCTGCAAGAAATACAAATTCAAGCAGCATAAGTCTTTCATGTATCATGTTTCGGCCAAAGGTTTTGCGGAAGCATTCAACAAAACGATGTGCAACTTCTTGAAGAAGGTGATCAACCGAACAAAGAGAGATTGGTACGAAAGAATAAGTGAAGCACTTAGGCATATACGACGTCACATAAGACTCCTACCTAAGCTACGCCTTATTCTCTAGTATATGGCGTGGAAGTTGTTCTGCCACTCAAAAGTTAAATCTCTTCATTAAGGATGACTATACAAGAAGGCTTGACTAAAAAGGAAAATGTAAAGCTACGACTTCAAGAGTTGGAAACACTCGACGAAAGGAGGCTCGAAGCTTAGTAACATTTGGAATGCTACGAGCACGGCTATCCAAGGCATTCAACCGGAAGGTCCGCCCAAGGTCTTTCCAAACTGGAAATCTCGTCTTGGCATTATGAAGGCCTATCATCACAATTCACAAAACAAAAAGCAAGTTCACATCAAAATGGGATGCACCTTACGTAATACAAGATGTCTACACCAACGGTGCTTACTTAATCATGGCGGAAGACGGCTTAAAGACTAGCTCCATCAACGGCAGGTTCTTAAAGTGCTATTACCTCTAAACCAAACTCAATGCTCCTCGCCTGTATAAGCCTAAACTGCACACGGCACAAAGCTCCTCGCCTGCATAAGCCTAAACTACACGGCACAATGCTCCTTGTTTGCACAAGCTTAAAAGGCGACACTTAATGCTCCTTGTTTGCACGAGCTTAAAAAACGACACTTAACGCTCTTGGCCCGCAAGAGCATAAACTCTGTATGGCAAAATCATCATTAAAACTGTCAAAACCATCAAAAGCATCAATCATTCATTTGAACTACGTCATGACTTGATCCTTCCTCAATCGAGGGTACGTAGGCAACTTGAAACTTCAAAACTTCAAGTACAATCACATTATCAACAAAAACACAAACACTTTGAAGAATAGAGAGCAAATTCAAGAACGTGAATACTTTATTTCTTTAAAGGAAGAATTCGGCTACAAAGCAATGTTACAAAATGAGCAAAAAACAAAGAAGGCTTAAAGTATAAAGAGCGAAAGACATTACTTGAAAGCTATGTCCCTAAAACTACAATGACGGTCTTCAACTATGATGACGGTCTGCAAGCAAGCCTTCTAAAGTCTTCAAAGTCTCTACATCGGTGGGGGACAAAGTGGGCACTTCCATTGCCACACCTTTCTTTTAATCTACGCGTGAAATCTCATCTTGATGCTGAAAAAATGTAGTTACCTACTTCGAAATAACAACTTGAAATCCTGATTCTTCGATTTCCAACTCCTCTCGCTCACGCACTAACACTTCTAGACGTGGTTGGACGGAAGCTAAAGAAGTCTCTGTGACTTGATAACCTTTTGAAGCAGCTTGCTAAGAAAACCGAACTTAGGCAATTGATAAGTTTATTGCCGCAAGTTGTTGAGCTCTAACCATTGGACTCAACTTCTTCAAGGAAATAGCATGCAAGGAAGAATACTCAGTTAAGGTGGCCATGAGTTCGGCAATCTTGACTCTCAAGACCGAAGAATCAACGTTAAGGTTGTCAATCGCGAAAACAAGATTCAACAAGTTCTAGCATGCAAGGAAGAATACTCATTTGAGGTGGTCATAAGTTCGGCAATCTTGACTTTCAAAGGCAAACAATCAACATTAAGGTTGTCAATCGCAGAAACAAGCTTCGACAAGTCCTCATTGAGCAACATAAGGTCATCTAATGGGCACTTTGAAATCCTCTTCTTAATATGGCTCTTGATATCCATGGCCACGCGAAGGTTGATGCGTTGGATAAGCTGCTCAGTGCCACTAAGGTTTGGCCCTCTCAGAAAGATCTCAGAGTTGGCTGGCAAAAGTGTTGGATGCATAACGGGCTCTTGCATACCTTCACCTATACACAACAAACTTGGGCAACTTGGCGGATTTGGAACAAGCTCTGCACCAGGTGGATCCCCAATCTTCCCGTCTATAGGTAAATTGCATCTAAATAGCATCTTCGTAAAGGAATGAACGCCCATGTTCACCAAGTCAAAAGAAGAAGAGGGCCCAACCTAAAGAAGACAAAGAAAGGTGTTAGAAACAAAAGCTAAACCAATGAACGCAGAAGAAATAACAAGAAAGAAGGAAATACATACATCTTTCTCAAGTGACACACGACCATCAAACTGAGGAGGCCTAAACACTTTCTCCTTTTTATAACAAAAATTAATGTCGCTGTCATCCATAGCACTTCATGTGGTCACTTGTTCAAAACTTGTTGACACTGCCACAAAACAAGTTCAGCTTCGTGCGAATCAACTTTGTCACCTGTATCTTCAGAAGCATTCGAATGTTGAGAAGACAAGCATGGGCGTTGAGAAGCTAAAACCATAGGTCCATTTTGCAAAGGAGCTGCACTCACACAATCAAAAGGTGCCAACTATGTAAGAACCGCAGAACAACCCTCTCTTGGTACATCATTGCGTGAATGAGAATAATTGGTGTCACTTGCCGTCCCCAAGTCTTCACGATGTACCTTTGACCACCAACCTACGTAGGCACAGTTCACTGGATTACTTTTCAACTCGTCCTTAGCCGGCAGGGTAATAGAAGCATTTGTACACGCACGAGTGCAAGACTACCAATGCATATACATGGCTTACAAGGATTCCGATTGTGCGTTTTCCTTCAGTTTGCCTGGCACATATGGACAAAATTAAACTGCCTGCTGAAACAGTGAGGACTATACGGCTGAACAATACATCGGTCTCTTTGCCATAAAGAAACATACCCTGAGCGAAGACTTGTAAGATAAGATAAGTCTGAGAAACGAATGTAAGAATCATATATAAGGCCTCACCGCGCCAAGTAAACCCTTGCTAGATGGTCCATTCTCAAACCTTCACAGCTTTTAGATAATGTTTGCGCCTGCAAATCATCAAGGCTCTTTGCAGAAAGCATGCTAGAGTACTTTGTCATCAAAGGCCCCAGCTTAGCTGAAGTTGATGAAGAAGGCCTTAAGTTGTTTAAAGTCGACGAAGAAAAATGAGTGCCAAAGTACTTACCCAACCAACTATACACATAGTGGTAGGGAAGTACTGCAACATGATCTTCGGTGCTCACTGAGTTCGAAACAACACTCAAGCCATCATAAATATTGGCTAAGACCTGAATAGCAAGGCTAAAAGATTCACTTATAGCCATCTTGCTAGCCACTTTGAAGATTCCAGGGCGGATAAAGTTGACATTGTCTTTGCGGAAAACAAACTTACAAAGCTAACAAACTAAGAATCAACTAGGTAAGATTTTTCCACATGCTCTGACGCTAGGCCAAGATCCTCAAATGCTTTCAACTCGGCAGGGGCATGGCGTCTAGTTGAACCAATAACACCTGACGAGTTCTCCCTTTGGCTTAGTGGTCTTCGAATGCTTTTTGTACTTCATGGCATCCCAATACCAAAATCGGATCCATGAAGAAATCTTCATGCCTGACTTACCGTGAGCTTCCTAGGAAAGCTTGTGATACGCCCAAAACAAAAAGCGGTAACTCGTAGGCAATCCTCAGCTATTACGATGAGAAAATTCATCCACGATAGGAACAACCTCGTCATAAAACATGCCCTAGATCGGTAAGCTTCCTATCTTGTGAAGATCCCAAAGTGAAATCGACATCACCCCTTGCAAAGTGTGAAGTGTGTTAGTCGTTGAACACGAATGCTCAAAGAATGCATGAAAGATGAAAGGATGACGATCATAACTAAACAAAGATGCGTGCACAGTGAGATAAAGGCCCACGTTAGTAAGCATATCTAGATCGGCTCAAGACATCTTTAAGCCACTCCCAATAAAACTTAGCAAAAACAGCCTTTCTAGTAGTAGACAAGATGCCATTCCAAGTCATAGCTCCGCTACGGATGCGATCACCAAGAATCTCAAACGAAGCCGGTCAATTGTCACGAACATGGTGCGAAGGATTCAAGATAAGAATCCTCGAAGTACATGCCTTCTTCTACGTATTTGGTCGACCAAAATCTGTCACCTCCCAAGATACTTCAAAAGATCACGACTTAATATGCATCGAGTTGTCTTTTGCAAGAAGAACAAGCGTCTTAGAGCCAGTCAATGGTGCACAAAGCTTTCAACGTCGTTCCCCTATCTTGCGAATCACCTTCCTTTGCAAGAATGGTGATGATATTGCTCTTAAATCACTTGAAAAATACAATGGCTGTAATGAAAAAAAAAGAAAAGAAAAGAAAAGACAACATAAGCATAAGGTGGGAAGGCAAGAAAAAAAAAAGAAAAAAAAGATTGCTTCACTAAAGCAAAAGACATGCAAGACAAACCTCGTCAGTGTTGAAGGATGACAATGACAAAGTCACACTGACAAAAAGAAATCAGTCACAAAGTTTAAGTGATGCGAGTTTTATACGCGCACAAATTAAACCCTCTTTTTGTCAAATTGTAGTATAGGTGCAAGTAGGGATCGTTCTGGACCGGGGATTAAGAGGGATTGTTAATCTCTTGGAAACTGACTTAAAAACGTAAAAACAATATAAAACACTAAACTAGACTCAAAGAATTCAAAAATACTTTAAAACATAAACTAAACAGATTCTAACAAGTTCAAAAGACTCAAAACTCTTAAAAACACAAACTAAATTGATTTCTAACTAATTTGACATTAAAGTAAAGGGGGATTTAGGTTTTGACAAAATTAAACTAAATGAACAAATTGCAATTAAAACAGAATGTAAATATGAATGTGAATAAAATATGGATGATGGAATAGCCAAGGGGTTCTTCTCCACACATGTTACACTTGCATACAAGATTGATTCTCAGTTGGTCTTTCGATAAATTATGAAACTCAATGCTCCAAGTTAATTAGGTCCGCTTAAATTAACTTTCAGATTTCCCTAGATTCGTTGGATTGAATGGAATACGCATTACAACCAAATTATTCTTAATCAAAGTCCCTAACTATGGAATACGCATGATAGAGACATTCAACAAAGATCATTAAGTTCAACGGAAATCATAAACATCGACGAGGCATTCGTTACTATGGAATACGCATGAAACTTATGCCAAGAATTCGTTTAACGCGATTGTTTATAAGCAACCTCCACTACTTGTGAATATAAGTTCATTACGATTAGGTGAAATTCACTTATATTCTAGCGTCATATTTATGCATGAAAATTAAGCGCGCATTCTTAATAAACATTCATAAATAAGTTATCAATCAAACGGTTAAACAAATTGAATCCACAACTTATTAAATTCCAACCAAAAGTAATCAATTCATAATGCAAGCATAAACATGTATTTTGAATCACCCCCTAGCTAAAGGGGGGTTTAGTTCCTCATAACTTTGAAATCAAAGAAACATCTAAACATTCCAACAACTCAAACTTGAATTGTATGAACGTTTAGGCACTCTTCTCTTCCATTACAAAACAAAGAAAATTGAATTTAAACATTGAAATCAAAGAAACACCTAAACATTCCAACAACTCAAACTTGAATTGTATGAACGTTTAGGCACTCTTCTCTTCTTCGTTGTTGTAGCACAAGGTCTAAGGTGAGTTTTTTTGGGGGATGAGGAGTGGTTGGAGTGGTTGGAATGAAGAGAAAATATGCAGAAAATGAAGGGATATGCACGGCAAGAATGGAGGTATTTGTGGTGTGTTGTGTATGAAAATGAGATGTGAATTGAATGAATGAATGCAAGGGTATTTATAGGAGTAGTGGAGGGAACATATGGCTATGTCATTTGTAGGTGAAGTAGGTGGATGTTGTAGGTGAAGTAGGTGAAGTAGGTGGATGTTGTAGGTGAAGTAGGTGTGTTTAAATGGTTGAAATGTGTAGATGATTATGAGTGATAAGTGATAAGTGTATGATATGTTAAGTGATAAGTGAATGATTATGATAAGTGATAAATGAATGTATGATATGATAAGTGGTGAATGATATGTGGTGAATGATAAGTGGTAGTGTTTAAGTATTTAAAATAGGGAACAAAGCCCTTCCTTGCATGGCAAGGAAGGGAGACACAAGGAAACACACGACAATGTCCTAAGGTTGCTAGGAATGTTGTTTTTGTGTTCTAAAATGCGTAGGAGTTTTCAATGATGCTCAAACATGAGGTCTTTTTAGGATTTAACTTTCCTACTTCAAGTCTTCAATTTCGTCCATCCTTTTGGCTCCAAGCATATGATATCCATTCCAATCTCTAATTTGCTCCAAAAGGCTCCAAAAGGCATCCTTTTGCATACTTTGCCCTTAGAACCTGAAAACACACAAAAGAAGCATAAAGAACTAAAATAACTAAAGAAACATAACGTAAATGTACGAGAACAAGCCATTTAAGTCGTATAAATATGCTCCTATCATTAAGCAGCACGGCAAAAAGGGCAGCTACAAGACAATTCATCAAAGCACGCTATAGTAGTAAAGAAAATCACGATGCTACGCAATCACACTACGCAACCCCGTAGCGATTACGCAAGCAGTTTCTTGCACTGCACAGCAACGTCACCACCAAAGGAAAATTGCGACCAAAAAGCACTACACAACATAACACCACCGTAGTATTTTGCATAGCATTGTGGGGTAAAAACTAACGCATTACAACAAGCTCCAAACATCAAAACTCACGGCAACATCAGGATAAAAAAATCCCACCCCACGGCAGCAAGCAGAGTCAATGTGCACGGCTGTTGAGTGCATAAATTTATTCTTTTACACCCTCTTTTACTTAGGTTTTTGACTTAAAATCTTTATGCATCACAAGGTATTTTGTTGTTTGTATTGTATTTCAGGATGAAAGTAAGGGCTTGAAGAAATCATCTTATTTTGAATATTTTAAGAGCTTAGAATGGATAGTTTAAAGAGCAACTCGCCCAAGATCCACCAGAAAAGGCCCTTACAAAACAACCAACTTGCAAGCTTTTCCCCAAAGTGCTTAGTACAAATTAGAAAATGGGCCATATAAGGTTGGAAAGCCTTGGAAGTTTTCTTTCTGATGGTCGTTATAGCTTGTGATTTGGAGGTTTCGACAATAAATTATGACAGAATAAAAAGGAGCTGTTCAATTACAAATTCTGATAATAGCTAGCTTTTAGTTACTTCTATACTAAAAGTTGATTGTAATGAGCTATAAATGAGAGTCAATTTAAGAATGTAAATATGTCAGATGTTAGAAAACTCCTAAGCCTTTTAATAGGAGAAAAATACACAGAATCTGAAGGAGAAAAATGAGGAGATACACAACATCAAAGAGGAGGAGAGAAGTCCTCCCCCATGAGCCGTTTCTAGGTTCTAGCTTTCCTAACTTTTTATATATTTTGATTATATGTATTTTGTTATGTTTTTGATTTAGTTTATGGATACTTAGGGCTGCTTTGAAGCCCTAAACATGATTGAATTAATGTTATGATGCAATTTTAGTTTATCAATTTCATTTGCAAGCTATAATCAGTTTTCTGTCTCATTTGTTTCAAGCATATATTTTCAAGCTTAGCTACCTTGTTTATGTTTGCTTTTTGTTGAGAATGATAAGGATGACTGCCATATCTACTTTCATTCATTAGCAACATGTGGTTAGGTTCAAAACTAATCATGTAAACTGATTCCATGAAAATATAGGATAAATGCCATGTTCTAGGGTTCATGTGATGTTCATAATCCTCTTCATTCTTAATGAGTTTCTAGGTGCTAAATCTGAGTATATGACATGCTAGGTTGCACCTACAAATATAAGTTTGATGTATATGCCATGCATCTCACATGCAAAGAAAGTGAGGATTCATACAATCTAGTTACATGCCATGCTAGATATGTGAACATCTTTGTTGTGCATTTGAAATGGATAAGCTAAAAAATCATCTCATTGATTCATGAATGTTTAGGGGAAGGCCTTAGCTCATTTTAAGTCAGATTTATGTCCTAAAAACGTTTCTAACCTATTTCATGTCTTAGCTTTATTTTTAGATAATTCTAATTTTTTCCTTTTCTTTCTGTCTTTATTTCTTTTCCGAAATTACTTAAACCCCCAATTTTAAATCATAGGAGTCATTAACTAAGGCTAATATGTAAGAGTCAAAGGTTTTACTAAGTTGTTTATCAGTCCTTCGTCCCTGTGGTTCGACATCCTTACTTGTGCCACTATACTATCCTTATATTTGCACTCGAAAGGAACTTCAACAACGGCAAGGATTGTGTGACAAAAACACACACCTAATTGTCTTACAAATAATGGTTAATTGCTTCCTAATTCTACAGGGAAAGCACATACCAAATAGCAAAGGGAAAATCAAAAGAAGGAAGTACATTCCAACCAAAAGAACGAAGCAAATTCCAAGCAAAAAATGGCAAGGTGATTTCGGCCATAAAGAGAAAAAAGCATGCTGTTTTTGCAACAAAATCAGCAAAGAAAAGAAAAGGAAACAAAAACAATAAGGAAAGGGCTTCAAAAATTCCAAAACATCAAAGGAAAGTACCTTTCCTTGCCAAAATACAAAAGGCAATCCCTCCAAATCAAGGACAAGCCTTCAAGTTTCCCAAACCAAAAGGGAAAATATCCCCATGGCTGAAAAAAGGAAAAGAGGAAAGGAAAAAAATGCAAATCCTACTTACCCAAGGACAAGCATTAAATCTTTCCAACACCTTGAAGGAAATCACCAAAGCTTTCCAACATTTTGAAGGAAATCACCCTCATTACCAAAATTGAAGGTTCCTACCTAAGAAAGGAAAAATATTTTTTCCCACAACCACAAGGAAAAATCCAAGTCTCAAAACACACCAAATGTATTTTGTCAAAAAAATTATGGGAAATCAATACGCACAATAAGTATGTGCCGATTTATCCATTTCCAAAATTTCTTTCAAGATCAAGCCTCTACGGCCCTTGAAAAAGGAAAAAATCTCATTTCTTTCAAGATCAAGCCTCTACGGTCCTTGAAGAAAAAATCTCATTTCTTTCAAGATCAAGCCTCTACAGCCCTTGAAGAAATTTATTTATTTTTCCTTCCAAGATCAAGCCTCAATGGCCCTTGAAGAAATGTTTCATCTAAGAAATACGCCTCAACGGCCCTTGAAGAAATGTTTCGTTCAAGAAATACGCCTTTACGGCCCTTGAAGAAGCAAACTAATTCAAGATCAAGTCTCGATGACCCTTAAGTTAGAATATTCACATTGTAGGACTTCAAAACACATTTCCTACATGTGACAAGCACATCCCTATAAGTGCCTTGACGTGGGGGCGTTTGTAGACATGTAAATTTCGTTGCATACAAATGATGCATCACAAAGCTCCACGTGGCATATGACTCATCACAAATGAGAAGAATAAAACTTCCCCAAAATTCGGCAAAAGGGTGGAATCTCTCCTTAAAATTGGCAAGGGGTCCAAATTGCTCTCAAAATCAGAAAGAAAGCTAAAACATCTTCACAAAACAAGCAAGGGATCCAAATTGCTCTTAAAATCAATCAATTTATATTCATTATGTATTTATTTACCGATATATTTGTAAACGCTATCCAAAACTTGACAAAGAAAATCCCAAAGGCTTTAGTTTCAGGACTTGGTACCACAATCCCATAGATTGTGTTGAACAGATTGTATATGTGCCTAAGTAGTCTCATCCTCACAATCTTTCTATTGATAATGTATCATTGATGTGAGATTTACTTGACACTCAAATTAAACCCTCGTTTGACAATTGTAGTAGAATGGATAAGTGAGGGATCGTTCTAGACCGGGGATTAGGAGGGCTTGCTAAAACCTTCTAAATTGACTTAAAAACATAAAAACACAATATAAAACACTATTTAATGCTCGAAGAAAGCAAAACTAAAAATAAGAAAGATTAAGACTAAGACTTCAACGAAATAGGGGGGAATTGGATTTGGACGAATTTAAACTAAAATGAATACTTGGAAACAAAACAAATTGTAAATATGGATTTAACGGAAATGAATGGATGGGAAGCTAGCTAAGGGTTCTTTCTCTACGCATGATATTTATGCATATGAATCAATTTCCAGTTATTCCTTCATTGAATTATGAACGACAATGCCCCAAATTAACCGTGACATCACTAGTTAACCCTTAGATTTTCCTTATATTATTGGATTGGATGGCATCATTCGACAACCCAAAACATTCTCAAAAGTTCCCTACATGTCATCATAATAGAGATACAATCGAAGATCATTAAGAATAATGAAAACCATAAGCATTGACAAAGCATTTGTAACTATGACATCATGTTACTCATGCTAAGAATTAAACTTAACGCGATCGTGACAAGCGACCTTCACTACTTTCAAGTATAAGTTAGTAACGATTATGTGAAACCTTCTTAAACTTTAGCCACATATTCATGCATGCTAATTAAGTGTCGACCCTCAATCAACAAACACAAATAAGTTAATCATCAAATAGTTAAGCCAATTGCATTCACGAATCAAGAGTTCATAACCGGAATTCATCAATTCATATCACATAAATAAACATGGTATTGAAATCACCCCTAGCCAAAAAGGGTTTAGTTCCTCATAACTTTGAAATCAAAGAAACACCTAAACATTCCAACAACTCAAACTTGAATTGTATGAACGTTTAGGCACTCTTCTCTTCCATTCCTCTTATTACAAAACAAAGAGAATTGAATTTAAACATTGAAATCAAAGAAACGCATAAACATTCCAACAACTCAAACGTGAATTGTATGAACGTTTAGGCCCTCTTCTCTTCGTCTTCGTTTGAGCACAAGGATTAAGGGATGTTGTTGGTGTGTTGAATGGATTGGGGGATTATGGAAATGGAAGAAATGGAGGAGAAAGGGAAGGGAATGGTGCAGAAAATGGAGAGACTCACGGCTAGGGAGAAGATGGAAGTGTTTGTGGTGTGTTGTGTATGAAAAATGAGATGATGAATTTTGAGGAGTGTTGGATGCTTATTTATAGGTGAAATGGGGGGAACAAAAGAGGGAATATTGCAGCTAGGAGGGAATGAATGATTATGGGTGCATGTGATTGGAATAATGAAGGGGGAATGTATGTAATAAAACAACTAGGAAAAGTTATGGAAAGCTGGAAATGGGAGTGGGAACTCACGGCATTTGTTGGGTTGTTTATGGGAGAATAAATGTATGATAATGGCTAAATGATTAAAGGGAATGAATGGGATTGACACTAGGTTGGTTATGCATGTGGAATATGGCTGAATTGTTGGTGAAATGATTATGGATGCATGTGTTAAATGATTTCTTGGTGAGGGATGTGGAGTGGTTGAATGTGGTGCAATGATAATGTTTTGTGGCTGAATTGGTGGTGGAATTATGATGGGAGTGCATATGATTAAAGAGTGGGAGTGCATGTGGGTGAATGTGAAGGGAATGCATGTGTTGATGACTAGGTTAGTGGGTGGAAATCTGAAAATGGCATAAGGGAATGGGAGCTCACGGTTTTGAGTTGTTTGTTTGTGTGAAGTGTGTGTGAATGCATGTGAAGATGCTAATAAATAATGCATGTAGGGTTAGGAAATAAAATCATAACTTAAAGGGAGATGATTAAAGGGTGTTGAAAGGTTTTGCATGGCTTTGAAGTGATTGTGGATTGGGCTAGGGTTTAAGTACATGAAATGGACCCAAATTGCTCCTCCTTGCATGGCAAGGAATGGTGTTTGTGTTAAGCCCATGGCAAGGTGTTATGTGATTGGGTTAGGGCCATTGTTTTGTGTCTTCAAGTGCATACAAGGCCTTCAATTTTATCCAACACTTGGGCTCCAAGTATAAGCTATCCATCCTTAGCCCAATAGTGCTCCAAAACACTCCACAATGCATCCTTTCGTCAAACACGTCTTATTATCCTGAAAATATACAAAAGAAGCATAAAGGACTAAAATAACTAAAGAAACATAACGTAAATGCACGAGAATAAGCAAAGTAAGTCGCCTAAATATGCTCCTATCAATCATTGGAAAAACATGTTAGATAAGTCTATCACAAACGACAAATGCTTATTCCTTTGTTGTATGAACAAAGGAACTTGAGAAGATTAGCACAAAGACATGGACACTTTTAGTGTCATAATTCTTCTATTACAAATCGTTGTATGAAGAAATAAGAGTTGCTTTGAACAACCCTTAGTTAACGCAAACACTAGTGCTTGTTTCTTTGTTAAAAACTTGAGAATTAAGCACAAGGGCATGGCCACTTTATGTGCCATGATTTTAAGAGATGGATGAATGTTTTGTTTGACAAAACATTGTTCTTTATTAATGAATGATTAGATTATTGTAATCTAATTGATTGTCTCTATAGTAGAGATGATATGGTAGTGTTAACTGTTTAGAATATAATGATGCTTAAAACCCAAAAGGTTGCAAGGTAGTGATAGGAGCATATTCATGCGACTTAAATGGCTTGTTCTCGTACATTTACGTTATGTTTCTTTAGTTATTTTAGTTCTTTATGCTTCTTTTGTGTGTTTTCAGGTTCTAAGGGCTTAGGGAGCAAGAAAGTGCATTTTGAGGCTATTTGGAGCATTTTTGGGCATGGATTGGATAGCTTATCCATGGAGCCAAAGTTTGGACGAATTTGAAGGCCTTATTTTCACTTTGGACATAAAACAAAGGGCCTAGCCCATTCTCTCTTAAACCAACCCCAAGGCCATGCATTTCCTTCCAAAACCCACAATCACTTCAAAGGCCATGCAAATCCATATTCAACACCTTAAACTACAACCATGCATCATTACACCACCTTCTCCATCTTTATTCCACATATAATTCACCTTAGCCATCACATTCACACACATGCCGTGCTTCCCCCTTTGTTCCCACCAAACACATGCACTCAAACAAAGCCAACCTAGCTAACCCTACATGCATTTTTTATTCACTCTTCATCATTGCATACATCACCAAACACTTCCATTCTTGCCGTGTATCCCTCCATTTTCTGCACCTTTCCTCCTTGCAATTCCACATGCTTTCATCATCATAACCCACCTACAATCCACCTAATTCACAAAGCTTTTCCCAACAAACAATTTCACCAAACACATGCACCAAAACCTCCATGCCGTGGGTTCCCTTGCCTTTCCAGCATTTCCCTTGTGCAATTCCAGCTTTCCACCCACTTTCCTAGCTGATTTTCACATGCATTGCAGCCACATTCTCACCCACTCTCTCCCTATATAAACCACACACACTTCATTCATTTGCATTCATTCATTCCCCATTCAAATCTCTCCATTTCTCACACCACAACACAAACACACACACCATCTTCACATCCTGAAATTCCAAGCCTTGCCGTGGGTTTCTTTCCATTTTCTATCTTTCCTCATCCATTTCCATAATTCCCCAATCCATTCAACACACCAACAACATCCCTTAGACCTTGTGCCATAATAACGAAGAAGAGAAGAGTGCCTAAACGTTCATACAATTCAAGTTTGAGTTGTTGGAATCTTTAGGTGTTTCTTTGATTTCAATGTTTAAATTCAATTTTCTTTGTTTTGTAATGGAAGAGAAGAGTGCCTAAACGTTCATACAATTCAAGTTTGAGTTGTTGGAATGTTTAGGGGTTTCTTTGATTTCAAAGTTATGAGGAACTAAACCCCCTTTAGCTAGGGGGTGATTCGAAACTATGTTTATATTTGCAATATGAATTGATTACTTTTGGTTGGAATTTCATAAGTTGTGGATTCAATTCGTTTAACTGTTTGATTGATAACTTATTTATGTATGTTCATTGAGATTGCAAGCTTAATTTTCATGCATGAATATGACGCTAGAATATAAGTGAGTTTCACCTAATCGTTATGAACTTATATTCACAAGTAGTGGAGGTTGCTTATAAACAATCGCGTTAAACGAATTCTTGGCATAAGTTTCATGCGTATTCCATAGTAACGAATGCCTCGTCAACACTTATAATTTTCATTGAACTTAATGATCTTTGTTGAATGTCTCTATCATACGTATTCCATAGTTAGGGACTTTGATTAAGAATAATTTGGTTGTAATACGTATTCCATTCAATCCAACGAATTTAGGGAAATCTGAAAGTTAATCTAAGCGGATCTAATTAACTTGGAGCATTGAGTTTCATAATTTATCGAAAGACCAACTGAGAATCAATCTTGTATGCAAGTGTAACATGTGTGGAGAAGAACCCCTTGGCTATTCCATCATCCATATTTTATTCACATTCATTTTTACATTCTGTTTTAATTGCAATTTGTTCATTTAGTTTAATTTTGTCAAAACCTAAATCCCCCTTTACTTTAATGTCAAATTAGTTAGAAATCAATTTAGTTTGTGTTTTTAAGAGTTTTGAGTCTTTTGAACTTGTTAGAATCTGTTTAGTTTATGTTTTAAAGCATTTTTGAATTCTTTGAGTCTAGTTTAGTGTTTTATATTGTTTTTACGTTTTTAAGTCAGTTTCCAAGAGATTAACAATCCCTCCTAATCCCCGGTCCAGAACGATCCCTACTTGCACCTATACTACAATTTGACAAAAAGAGGGTTTAATTTGTGCGCGTATAAAACTCGCATCAGGTAGTGACTAATCCCACTGAGTTGTGACACCTCTAAAACATAAATTACAAGTTGGTCATAGATGGATACTTTGGATCGTTAGATCCAGATCCAATGCCTTTTTGTTAAAATTGTATAGAGGCGAAATGTTCGAATCTTTATTCTTTTGAAAAGAAGAAAGAATCACAAAGTTGTTGAGGTTAATTCACTTAGATGTTAGTGACACTTGACCACAACATAATACTACTCAAGTTGTATGACATTCACCGAAGATCGCTCTCGGTTGGACTATTGTTTATTTTGAATACAGACAAGTCTGAATACTTTGAAAAAGGTTTCAAAGAATTCAAGAATGTAAGTTGATGACTAAGACATCTAAAGTATTTACCTCCTTAGATTTGATCCAAGGAAAAATAACACTTTAGACGTGTTTCCTTGAAAGATATCAAGGAAAGTAGCATCATAAGATAATGGATTCCTGGGAGAAGAATGAACTCGAATAAGATGTAGTTCGTTAGATGCTATCAATTACCCATATATAGGATATATACTTCTAAGACAGTATGATTGTCAATTAGAAGATCTTCCAAAATTTTCATGACTCCATAGGATGTAGTTGGAAAGAAAGACAAGTCTGAATCGTGTTAAGATTTGGGGTTGTGTGCTAATAAGCAATATTTGTTTGAGAAAAATCTTATGGGATATCTTTAAATTAACCTTTGCATATCACTTTTATAAACCAACTAATAAATGTTATTTGTTGGGTAGTTCATTGTAATCCTACAGTAGGATTTGCCTAAGATAGAGCAAATGAACGAGAGATATAACTCAAAGAATGGGTTCTTTGAGAGACAGGATGATAATCAACAAATATAACAACCTAGTTCCAACACCACTAGCTCCAAGGTAGTCGAAAATGATCTACAAAACCGTCTCAGTTGAGTGGTTTGAACTTTATGACTATGTCATAGAGTTACACCTCTTAATTCGAAAGAAATAAGAATGAAAATCCTTATGACTACATTGAGTGTATATACGACATATACTCAAGGAAATTTGACCCGAAATAATGAAACATTCATACCTAATTGGTAGCTTAAGGTGACTACAATCTACAAGATTGGTTGATTTGGAAGAAACCATCTTTGCCGTTGTGTTAATTCGAAGATTGCTAGCTACAACTAAACGGTGATTCAATGTTTGGACATAATATGGGTTTCCGAAACCATTATCAAGATAGTCTTGATAATATGTATCTAAGACTAGGAATCACAAGACGTGTAAGTTGTAGTGATCCATCCATCATGAATCTTAGCAAGCTAGTGGGAGCTATAATCATCTTATGAGAGAAAGATCAAATCGTTTGATTTCTCATGAAGATGTAAATGAATTTTTTGTTTATTTGGTTTATAAAAGATTAGTGGGAGTTAATCATATTCCTAAATTTGAACATATATATGATATATTAATTTTGGAAATGAAAGGAATTCTTCTTCATCAAAGTTATGACTTTAAACATTCTATAATGATAGAATGCATATGGGAGTCATAGTCTATATATACATGGGATGGAAATCTATAATGATAAATTTCAAGATATAATTAGATTATCTCAATCCCTATTGATAGATGATAATAAACTTCAAATGAAAGTACAATTCTAATCAAACTGGGAAATTGCTTTTCTAAAAGGGAATTTGTAAAATCCCACATCGACCAACAGAGAAGGAGTGATGTTCCTTATATGTACATGCTCCCCTCCCTATAGCGAGGCCTTTTAGGAATTCACTGGCTTCGGATTCCATCGGAACTCTAAAGTTAAGCAAGTTCGGGCGAGAGCAATCATAGGATGGGTGACTCGCTGGGAAGTTCTGGTCTGAATTCCCAGAAACAAATCCATGAGGGAATGGTAAGACCAAAGAGGATAATATCGTGCTACGGCGAAGCTGAGATTGGGATGTATCTGAGCCAGGTTTTGATCTTTGGACCTGTAGGTTATGAGCCCACCACGCTTTTGCTGAGCCACTCTGCCGTTTGGTGCAGATATGTTGGGGAGGACGCTGGGTTCCCCTTAAGTAGGTGATAGGAGCATATTCATGCGACTTAAATGGCTTGTTCTCGTACATTTACGTTATGTTTCTTTAGTTATTTTAGTTCTTTATGCTTCTTTTGTGTGTTTTCAGGTTCTAAGGGCTTAGGGAGCAAGAAAGTGCATTTTGAGGCTATTTGGAGCATTTTTGGGCATGGATTGGATAGCTTATCCATGGAGCCAAAAGGATGGACGAAATTGAAGGCCATTTATGCAATTTAGGACATACAACAAAGGGCCTAGCCCATTCTCTCTTATTCTCTCCCTTATAGCCATGCAAAGAACCATCCATTCCATAAAAAACAACCCTATTTTAAGCCCATTCTAAAACCTTGCCATGCATCACATGCATTCCCCTCATAACCTAGTTGTCATTCCACTTCATCAACACATGCATTCCTTTCATAAATCAGCCACATATTCACCCATATGCACTTTAATCATTCAAACATGCACTCCCATTAATTAAACCATTCAAACCAACACAAAAACACCAACATTCCTTCTTTGCCGTGCAAACACATGCATTTCCCTTGCCATTTTCAGCCATCACACTTCATCATTACACCACCATTCATTCTTTAATCCACATCCATTCATCATCATTCACCCTAACTTCAATTCACATGCAAACAACACCCATTTCTGCACCAAAGAAGTCTATGCCGTGACCTTCCTAGCAATTTCCAGCTTTTCCCTTTACATTTCACATGCATTCCATACTTCTCCTAGCTGTTTTCCATCATTATTTCAGCCACCATTCACTGTTTAATCCACATGCATTCACACACACTTCACACAAACAACATTCACATGCAAACACAAGCTTTAACCAACAAACAAAACAGCCAACACATGCACCAAAACACCCATGCCGTGCACTTCACATTGAAATTCCAGCATCTTCACATGCAATTCCAGCTTTCACATGTTGTCCTAGCTGTTTTTCCATCATTCCTCCACACAAACACCTTAAACAAACAGCCATATACACCTCCACTCCTCCTATAAATACCCTTGCATTCCCATTACCTAAACACATCTCATTTTCATACACAAGATACCACAAACACATCCCCTTTGCCGCAAATCCCCTTCCATTTCTACACAATCTCTTCTCGGCTTCATTCCATTCCATACACTCTCCCATTCGCAGAAACCATTCAACCTTAGCCGCTCCACCTTCATTTACAACACACTTGGAGCACCAACACCGAAGGCAACTCTTAAGGGATTTCGACATCAGTTTTGCTTCAAGGGTTCTTTCTCCTTAATTCTATGTTCATTCATGTTGTATATTTTTATATCAAACATTCTGTAAACATGAAGTGTAACTAATCTCTTTCTAGGGATTCGATGTAGCCTTGCAAGATTGCCATGTAGTTATTTCAGAATGCTCAGTTGATCCATCTATTTCTTGTTTCATTCTCTGATTTAATTGTGACTTTGTGTGTTGATTTTAATGTTTGATCACCATTTGATTTAACCACAGGTTGTTTAGTCAAGAGTAAAGCACACATCATGCATACTCTTGGTGGATATGTGAATGAATGAAGGGAATGCTTTGCAAACAACCTGCCGAGTGTTTCCTTTGGTTTTATGAAAGTTTCTTGTGCGTATCATGTTCTTGATTAGGGACCAAAGTTGCACATCACACTTAGGTTCATGATTAGGAACATTTGATCAAATCCACACATCATATGGTTGATCATATCTAAGTGAAACAAACCCAAGAAATAGGTAGATGGATGAGTATAATCTGACTTAACAAGCATGGACTTGGCTTAGCAATGGTGAAACCGAATCCCTAGCTTCATCTCCATTTGTGCTATCTCATTTTATTAATTGTTGATTCATTTATTTGTGTCTACTTCATTTTCTTGTGCTTTCAAGTTACAACAACAAATCTGCCTAAGTTGATTAGTTTTATTTCTCTTATAGAGTTCTTGCAAAATAAGTAGTTGTATAGGTCCAATTAGTCCCTGTGGATTCGACACCCTTACTTGTGCCATTATACTAAACATATTCTAGCACGAAGAAGGAAAACATCAATCAAAATGGTGTCGTTGCCGGGGACTGATTTCAGTCCCTTATAATTGCTTGTTTTGATATTAAACATTGTTCTTTTCATTTTAAGTAGATTTCTGATTTTTATTCAAACTTGTTTTATCTTGTTTCAGGTAGTATATGTCAAATAGACTTGCTGAATTAGGCCAAAGAATTGAACGGTTAAAGGGCAACACTTTGGAAAGCTTTGTGCCAACAAGTTCCTCCATTGTCCGTGAAGAAGAGGAAGGGAAACCGTCTAGTCCAACAAGTGAAGGATCTGAGCACTTTAATTGGGAAAGAGAAGAAGAGATGGCGGGCAACCAAGATGATCTTCGAGCTTTGGAGGATTTTGCTCAACCAATCATACCAAATTCACCTTCATGCATCTTGCTGCCCACAGAAGCTAGAAACTATGATCTTAAATCTTCACATTTCCATATGTTTCCTTCTTTTTATGGCTTACCTAATGAAGATCCTTTAGCTCATATTAAAGAATTTTACAATGTTGTGAGTGGTTTACCTTTACAGGGAGTAAGTGAAGCAAATCTGAGGATGAGAGTGTTCCCTTACACCTTGAAAGATAGGGCCAAGGGTTGGTTGATGACTCTAGTACCTGGTTCACTCACCAAATGGGATGCCGTGGCTAAGAAGTTTTTGGAAAAGTTCTTTACCACTCAAAAGACAGCCACATTAAGGGGACAATTCTTCAACTTCAAACAAGATGATGGAGAACCTTTCAATGAGTGTTGGGAGCGCTTTAAAGGCCTTTTGTTGCAATGTCCACACCATGGGTTACCTCTTCACTTACAAATGCAAATTTTCTATGATGGACTAACCCAAACATGTCAATCAACTGTTGATAATGCAGCAGGTGGAGCTTTGAAGAAAAAGAATGCTCAAGAGTCATATAACATTTATGAGATGTTGGGATCTAATGCTCAACACAAAGATGTAAGGGGTAAGAGAGTTGGAGTATATGAAACAAGCTCTAATCATGATCTTTCTTTGCAGGTAGCTAACCTAGAAAAGAAGCTTGAATCCGTGCTCAACATGGTGCCAAAAGCAAGTGAAGTGTGTGCCATTTGCAACATACCAAGCCACCTTACTCATCAATGTCCATCTAGGGAGGCTTACCCCGAGTATGTCCAAGAGCAAGTGAACTTCATGACTTCTTACAATCAAAGGCCAAGGAATGATGTGTATTCCAATACATATAACCCAAGTTGGAGAGATCATCCCAATCTTTCGTGGAAGAACAACAATCAATTCCAAAACTTCCAACCAAAACCTACTCTTGAGGATACGGTTAAATTGTTAGCCCAAAATACCTTGCAATTCCAACAAACCACCAATAGCACTCTCCAACAACATTCGGCGGCTCTAACCAAAATGGAGACACAATTGGGGCAGATTGCAGATGCCTTGAGCCAAAGAGAGGTTGGAAAGTTTCCAAGCCAACCCGTGATACTCCAAAGGAACCAAGAGCAAGCCAAAGCAATCACTACACTTAAACGTGGTAAGGTTATCAATAAAAGAGTTAGCAATGAAGTTACTAATGAATCTGATCATGTGAATGCAGGGGTTACTCAAGGAGAAAATAAGAAACCAAATGAGGAAGCAAGCCATGCTACTCCCTCGTTTGAAGCACCAAATCTTCACAAGGCCGAGAAACCTTACACTCCACCAATACCATTCCCTGGAAGACTTGCCAAGAGCAAGCAGGATAAGTCATTTAAGGAGATTTTTGATATTCTAAGTAAGGTGAATGTTAACTTACCTTTGCTTGATGTCATTAGGAACATGCCAGCTTATGGGAAGTTCTTCAAAGAGTTAAACAACTACAAAAGGAAGTATGGACCACATGAGAAAGTAGTGGTGTCCGAGAATGTAGGTGTCGTGTTGCAAAGAAAACTTCCACCAAAGCTCAAGGATCCAGGAAGTTTTTCTATCAACATCACCATAGGGGACAAGAAGGTAGAGAAGGCGATGCTTGACTTAGGTGCTAGCATCAACTTAATGCCCTATTCCGTGTACCTTCAACTAGGTTTGGGGGAATTGAAAGCCACCACCATCTCATTACAACTTGCGGACAGATCCGTGAAATATCCAAGAGGTATAGTAGAGGATATTCTAGTTCAAATTGATAAACTAATCTTGCCTGCGGATTTTGTAGTGTTGGACATGGAAGAAGCTCCTATACATGACCGAGAATTGCCTATTTTGCTTGGGAGACCGTTTATGGCCACGGCCAAGACCATCATTGATGTGCAAAATGGACTCCTCACTATGACAGTGCTAGGAGAGACCGTTCAATTCAAAGTGTTTGAGTCTCTTTCACATCCTTCTTCATCTCTTGATTGTTATGCCATTGATGTGCTTGATTCGCTTGTTTTCTCTAAGTTCTTGCAGGCACAATCTAATGAACCATTACAAACCGTTTTGAGTCAATCTCAAGATGAGTTTGATGAAAAAGATGCACTCATGGAAGAGGTAGCTACCTTGGAAGCATTGGCACCGTATCCTTTGAATATTTTACCTCTTTTAGAGCCTTTAGAACCATCGAGGTCACATTTAACCCCTTCCACTGTTAAGGCACCAAAACTTGAACTTAAACCACTTCCACCACATCTAAAGTATGCATATCTAGCTGAATTTGAAACTCTTCCAGTTATCATAACTTCTGACCTCACCCCAAATGAAGAAGATAAACTAATTAGGGTGTTAAAAGAGTTCAAATCAGTTATTGGTTGGTCTATTGCAGATATCAAGGGAATAAGCCCTACCATGTGCATGCATAGGATTCTTATGGAAGAAGGAGCAAAGTCAACCCGTGAACCACAAAGGAGGCTCAATCCACACATGAAGGAAGTTGTGAGGAATGAAGTGTTGAAGTTGTTAGATGTGGGGATCATATATCCCATTTCTGATAGCAAATGGGTGAATGCTATTCAGGTGGTACCTAAGAAGGTGGGAATCACGGTGATGAAGAATGAAAACAAAGAGCTTGTGCCCACAAAGCCCACGGCTAGTTGGCGTGTTTGCACCGATTACAGGAAGTTGAATTCTAGCACTAGAAAAGATTACTTTCCTATGCCTTTCATAGATCAAATGCTTGAGAGATTGGCAGGTTACTCACACTATTGTTTTCTTGATGGTTACTCAGGTTACAATCAAATTGCAATTGCTCCGGAGGATCAAGAGAAAACTACCTTTACTTGCCCGTTTGGCACATTTGCATATAGGAGAATGCCTTTTGGACTTTGCAATGCTCCAGCAACATTCCAAAGATGCATGTTGGCAATCTTTTCTGACATGGTAGAAAGATTCATTGAGGTATTTATGGATGACTTTTCAGTGTTTGGTTCTTCTTTTGATGAATGTCTTAACCATATCTCTTTAGTACTTCAAAGATGTCAGGAAACAAATTTGGTTCTCAATTGGGAAAAGTGCCAATTTATGGTGAAACAAGGAATTGTGTTGGGGCATGTAATCTCTAGCCAAGGAATGGAGGTGGACAAAGACAAAATTGACATCATCACCAATATGGCAGCTCCCACAACCGTGAAGGGAGTAAGAAGTTTTTTGGGACATACGGGTTTTTATCGTCGTTTCATTAAGAACTTTTCAATGATCACTCGTCCATTATGCAATCTGTTAGCTAAAGATGTTGTATTTCATTTTGATAAAGCTTGTATGGATGCATTCAATACTTTGAAACATGAATTAACCTCGGCCCCTATTATTATGGCACCAGATTGGTCTTTACCTTTTGAATTAATGTGTGATGCCTCTGACTATGCTATTGGTGCAGTTTTAGGGTAAAGGGTGAACAAGCTCCCACACGTGATCTACTATGCAAGCCGGACTCTAAATGATGCTCAACTTAACTATTCCACAACTGAAAAGGAGTTGCTTGCTATTGTTTTTGCCTTAGAGAAGTTTCGGTCATATCTTGTTGGATCTAAAGTTATTGTGTTTTCTGATCATGCAGCCCTTAGGTACTTGATGACAAAAAAGGATGCTAAGCCACGCTTAATTAGATGGATACTCTTACTACAAGAGTTTGACTTGGAAATTCGAGATAATAAGGGAAGTGATAATGTTGTGGCTGACCATTTGTCACGGCTCAATGAAAACCATGGAGTTGGACAACCTTTGCCTCTAAATGAATCATTTCCAGATGAACAACTCCTTGTTATTCAAGAAAAAGAACCATGGTATGCTAATTTTGTTAATTATCTTGTTTGTGGTATAATTAGAAATGACCTTTCTTTTCAGGAAAGAAAGAAGTTCCTTGCCATGGTAAAGCACTACGTTTGGGACGAACCATATTTGTTTAAATATTGCCCTGACCAAATCATTAGGAGGTGTGTCCCAGAGAGTGAGCAACAAAGCATTCTAACGTTCAGCCATACATTGGCATGTGGAGGACATTTTGGTGCCAAAAAGACATCTCTAAAGGTTTTACAATCTGGTTTCTTTTGGCCTACTTTATTCAAAGATGCTTTTGATTTTTGTTCTAAGTGTGATAGGTGCCAGAAAATGGGGAACATTAGCCGAAGAAATGAGATGCCATTGAACAACATTTTGGTGGTGGAGCTCTTTGATGTTTGGGGAATCGATTTCATGGGACCATTTCCATCCTCTTTTGGTTACTTATACATATTAGTGGCAGTAGATTATGTATCCAAATGGGTTGAAGCCATTGCTACAATAACTAATGATCATAAGGTTGTTTTGAATTTTCTTAAAGATGTGATTTTTTGTAGGTTTGGAACCCCAAGAGCTATTATTAGTGATGGTGGTAGCCATTTCTGCAACAAACCCTTTGAATCCTTGATGAAGAAGTACAACATCAACCACAAAGTGGCAACCCCGTACCATCCTCAAACCTCAGGACAAGTGGAGATTAGCAATAGGGAGATCAAGAACATTTTGATGAAGACTGTAAGCCCTACAAGGAAGGATTGGTCACTGAGGTTGAATGATGCACTATGGGCATATAGAACAGCATATAAGACCCCCATTGGCATGAGTCCTTATCGCCTTGTGTTTGGGAAAGCTTGTCATTTGCCAATAGAGCTTGAACACCGTGCATATTGGGCCATCAAGAAGTTCAACTTTGATTACAAGGATGCTGGAATAGCAAGGAAGCTCCAACTTAATGAGTTGGAAGAACTCAGAAATGAAGCATATGAGAATGCCAAAATCTACAAGGAACGGACTAAGCTCTATCATGACAAGGCCATCCTACGGAAGGAGTTTCACCAAGGTATGAAAGTACTGTTGTATGACTCACGTTTGAGACTTTTTCCAGGTAAATTGAAGTCTAGGTGGGTGGGACCATTTAAAGTGCTGCAAACATTTCCCCACGGAGCTGTGGAGATAGAGAACATGAAGAATGGCACCTCTTTTAAAGTCAATGGGCAGCGATTGAAACCATATTTGGAGAAAGTGGAGGAAGAACAAGTTTATCAAGTTGTAGATTTTCTTGAGTTTACAACACCGTGAACAAGCTACCATGTCTTGCCTAGACATTAAATAAAGCGCTTACTAGGAGGCAACCTAGTGCGGTTTGTGTTCTTTCCTCATTTTGTGTTTATGTTGTCACCATTCCATATTTTTTGCCTACTTGCCTTGTGTTAGTTGTGGTTAAGTGTGTTTTTGCTTACTAATACGAATGTATATGAGGGCTATGTTTGTAGACAAACTATTGGGTTGCTATGAAAAAGGGTTTTATGACACGGGACATGTCATAACTTTCGAAGGGGTGTTTATTTTTAAGTTCATGTCGGAGCACAAAGGTAAGCCGCCTCCCCGAATTTCAATTTTCTTTTATACTAATATGTTGTTAATGATTCAGGCATCCACTCTAGAATTTAAACCATTACCAGATCATTTCAAGTATCACCCTCCATTCAAAGATCAATTCCATGCCGTTTGATTTGATTAAAAAAAAAAAAAAAATAGAATAAAAATAAACATGGCAGAAAGATGGAGCCTTCACAAAGGATGTTTACGTGAAGCCCCACTACGAGGCGTCGGAGCAGAAGGCGTCGGAGCAGAAGGCATCGGGGCAGAAGGCATCGAAGCGGAAGGCATCAGAGCTAGAGCATTCCAGGCCTCAATACTTGGCCAAACGCTGGATGACCCAGGAAAAAGGTGCCTCTGGAGATAAGCCGCAAGCCTTTGACGGTCACTGTGAATTCGACCCTCAGATTCTTGCAGCTCATCAAGCTTCCTCTTCATGCCCGACGAATAGTTATTTGCAAGCACATGCAAACTTCTATTCTCGTACTTAAGCTGCTGGATCTCTTGCTTAAGACTTTCCACCTCTGCCATCAATGATTCCACCTAACGGGAGCGGGCAAGCAGGCGTTGGCCCATGTTAGACACAGAGCTCGCAGACTGAACACTAAGTGCGAGGGACTCTTGAACGGCCAACTCATCGGACCGTCCTGACAGCAGCTTACTATCTTTTGGAGTGAGGAGGTTCCTAGCTACTATTGTAGCTGTTGTGGCGTCCTGCATCACAGAGTCTTCACCTGTAAGAAGACCGTTAGAAGATAAGAAAGAAGGGCGCCATACGTTACCTTGACGCGGCGCGCCCGTATCACTGCTAAGGCTCAATTCCAAGCTAAGGTTCGATGGGTTTGCCATTTTTCAAAAGTGTTCAAAGAGAAGGGATGGAGTTAAATTTCAAAAGGCCGGAGTCGATTTTCAAGAATGGGAAATCTTCAGAGTGTGTTTGTTGGCGGTGATCGATACCTCTATAAAAAGCCAAGGCGACGCGTCCACCGATTCAAAAAGCCGGAATTTCCAGCGTAATTTTGGCGACGCTTTCTCGGCTTTTCAGAAGACGTGTTCAACTTTGTCAAAAGATTTCTTCTTTTCAGAAAACACGTGGAGGCCATCATCGCAACTACACATCTTTAGCCGACAGGCGCAAAGTCCGGCGACGCTTTCTCTGCTTTTTAGAAAACGCGTGCAGCTTTGTCAAAAAGAGCCGCATCTGCACTACTACGTGTCGTTCAGAAAGCAAAGGGGCGCCTGCTCAGAAATCGAAGGGGCGTCGTTCAGAAATCGAAGAGGCGCCTGCTATTTCAAAAAGCCGGATTTGCGGGATCAAAACGTTTGTCGACAATGGTAAAAGAACAGTACCACCACTTGATATTATCTCTATATATGTCGACCTTCGTCTTTTATGGCAAGGAAAACCTGAAGAAAATGCCCAATTCTCCCTCACCTCTGAGGGCGCACTCCCAGCAAAACCTTTCGAAATACTCAATTCTTTCTTCTTCCCCAAAGATGATACCAGATGCCTGGAGTACAGATGACCCAGGAGGAAACGGCGGATTGAAGTGTGCTGATTCATTCACCGCTTCTTCAAAAGCAAAGGTATCTCATATCATCAAGGTCAAAAGCAAAAGTATCTCATATCATGCTCTTTCCCTATCTTTTTCTTTGTCCTTGTTCTTACTCGCTTGGCAAAGTGAAAGAAGCAATCAGCCGGCACTTGGAGTCAGTCTTCTGTTCTGGAGCCAACTGCCTGGAATCTATTCCTGATTACTTACCTAGCGTTGCTCTCGAGTAGTCATCTTCAACGGTTGATACACTTCCAGATAAGGGACCACTTCTGCAAAGATTGAACAAAGAAACAGATAAAAGGAGGAAGCTCAGACCTTCGGGGAAGACCAAAAGAATCCTGCTGCCCAGTTCAAGAGTAGCACAAAGGAAAATCAACGATGGGCGGAAACCAGTTCAAGAGTAAGCCTGTGGAATCACCAAGATCAAAGCCTCAATGCAATCACCAAGGAGAAGAGGGAATTTACACTCCATAACCAGATTTGCGTCCCTAAACTCTTCTCTTTGTTAATTACATTTTGCCATGTTTAGTATGTTTAAGTGCTTTTTGTGTGTTTACTTATGTTCTGTGTGAATCTATGCTTAAAACATTGAGGACAATGTTTGATTTAGGTGTGGGGGGGGGGGGGGGTAACTAATGTTGTTAATGCAAATTCGTGGGATTTTATCACCCATAACTTCAAATGTTGTTCCTTGCTGTTTTAAGGTGTTTTTTAAATTGTTTTAGAGTGTTTTAGTGTGTTTTGTTTTATAACTCCGAAAATCACATAAAAATTTGAAAAAAATGTTTTGAAAAGCCTAAAAAGAGTGTTTTGAGTCGTTTTTGTGTGTTTGTGTCTTAGGGTACCTTCCAACACAATGATAAGGATTTGGTTTGTAATTGCATGACGGTTAAAAAGAGTTATAAACATGGATGAAAGTTTGATTTACTCTTGGTATATGCTTGGTTATGGTTATAATGTATGACTTCACATGCAATCATAAAAGAAAAATTCGTTTTTGTAACATGCTTGAAGGAAGGAACTCAAACAAACGCTACAACCTTGTGAGACTTGAGCCTAAACATTCTTTGGAGAGTTATTTTCTGTGATTCTTTGTTTTCTAAAGTTGTTGCATGATCTCATTATTCCTTGCTTGGTTGCTACTTAGAATGCAATTGTATCATGCTAGAACTAAATGCTAGAACTTATATCCATTTCATTCAAAGCATTGAATTGCATAACATATATCAAGATAAAGTTGTGTAGTTGCCACCATAGCCAAATAACCTTACTTCCCATATTTCGTATTTGTTGTAAGTTTTAACCCCCTTGAGCCTTGTTTAGCCTATGTTCTTTGTTAACCCATGTTATCCTTACCTAGCCTAGAATAGGACCATCCATGCCTTTGTTCTTAAAGCATAGTAAGCATGACGGAAAATGAATTCCTTTTGATTAATATGTTGCAGAAAATAAGTGTGGGGGAAGGATTATTGATGAGAGTTGTTGTGCCATAGGCACGGCTAAAAAAAAAATAAAATAAAAAAAAAAAAAATTTGAAAAATATGAAAAAGAAAAGAAAAATAAGAGTTGTTTGAATCTCCCCGATTAGTCTAAAAGTTGTTTTCCGCGCTCTAAGGGAATTCTAAGTGCCTAATTCAATACTTTGCTCACTATTGCTTTAAGAATGTTTGTTTATCCTTCACCTTTCATTGTTAGCCAATACCCTAGCCCGTTACACCCCTTTGACTTCTATCTTGATCGTTATGTGTTCAATAATGTGGAGTTTGGATTTGATATGAGCTTATGGAATCACTGGTTCTCATTCTAAGTAGTAGCATTCCATTCATGAGATCATATTCATGTCATTATCGTAAATCCAGAAAATGCTTTCTTTGTTATAACATATGTGAGATACTAGTCTTTCATGTTTACATCAATCTCTCACATATAACTAGTGTAGGGTGTGTAGTCAAAAAATCTGTGTGAAAATAGAGTGCATTCTAGTAAGGAATTGAGTAAATTCTCTAAAGCATGTTACTACATTCAAATCATGGTTTTAAATGCTTAATTGTGAACTAGTATGTGGTGACTATGATTAAGAATGTACTTAAGTGTAAAGATGGCCAAAATCTGTGGGAATAATGATTTTTAACTTGTCATGTGCATTGGAAATCCGTGAGACGATTGTTGGAAGGTGTAGGTGGTGTTTTGTTCGTTTTGTCTAGTTTCGTGTTCTTTTGTTGTTTTGTTTTGTTTTTCTGTTTTGCTCGAGGACTAGCAAAAGCTAAGTGTGGGGGTATTTGATAGGAGCATATTCATGCGACTTAAATGGCTTGTTCTCGTACATTTACGTTATGTTTCTTTAGTTATTTTAGTTCTTTATGCTTCTTTTGTGTGTTTTCAGGTTCTAAGGGCTTAGGGAGCAAGAAAGTGCATTTTGAGGCTATTTGGAGCATTTTTGGGCATGGATTGGATAGCTTATCCATGGAGCCAAAAGGATGGACGAAATTGAAGGCCATTTATGCAATTTAGGACATACAACAAAGGGCCTAGCCCATTCTCTCTTATTCTCTCCCTTATAGCCATGCAAAGAACCATCCATTCCATAAAAAACAACCCTATTTTAAGCCCATTCTAAAACCTTGCCATGCATCACATGCATTCCCCTCATAACCTAGTTGTCATTCCACTTCATCAACACATGCATTCCTTTCATAAATCAGCCACATATTCACCCACATGCACTTTAATCATTCAAACATGCACTCCCATTAATTAAACCATTCAAACCAACACAAAAACACCAACATTCCTTCTTTGCCGTGCAAACACATGCATTTCCCTTGCCATTTTCAGCCATCACACTTCATCATTACACCACCATTCATTCTTTAATCCACATCCATTCATCATCATTCACCCTAACTTCAATTCACATGCAAACAACACCCATTTCTGCACCAAAGAAGTCTATGCCGTGACCTTCCTAGCAATTTCCAGCTTTTCCCTTTACATTTCACATGCATTCCATACTTCTCCTAGCTGTTTTCCATCATTATTTCAGCCACCATTCACTGTTTAATCCACATGCATTCACACACACTTCACACAAACAACATTCACATGCAAACACAAGCTTTAACCAACAAACAAAACAGCCAACACATGCACCAAAACACCCATGCCGTGCACTTCACATTGAAATTCCAGCATCTTCACATGCAATTCCAGCTTTCACATGTTGTCCTAGCTGTTTTTCCATCATTCCTCCACACAAACACCTTAAACAAACAGCCATATACACCTCCACTCCTCCTATAAATACCCTTGCATTCCCATTACCTAAACACATCTCATTTTCATACACAAGATACCACAAACACATCCCCTTTGCCGCAAATCCCCTTCCATTTCTACACAATCTCTTCTCGGCTTCATTCCATTCCATACACTCTCCCATTCGCAGAAACCATTCAACCTTAGCCGCTCCACCTTCATTTACAACACACTTGGAGCACCAACACCGAAGGCAACTCTTAAGGGATTTCGACATCAGTTTTGCTTCAAGGGTTCTTTCTCCTTAATTCTATGTTCATTCATGTTGTATATTTTTATATCAAACATTCTGTAAACATGAAGTGTAACTAATCTCTTTCTAGGGATTCGATGTAGCCTTGCAAGATTGCCATGTAGTTATTTCAGAATGCTCAGTTGATCCATCTATTTCTTGTTTCATTCTCTGATTTAATTGTGACTTTGTGTGTTGATTTTAATGTTTGATCACCATTTGATTTAACCACAGGTTGTTTAGTCAAGAGTAAAGCACACATCATGCATACTCTTGGTGGATATGTGAATGAATGAAGGGAATGCTTTGCAAACAACCTGCCGAGTGTTTCCTTTGGTTTTATGAAAGTTTCTTGTGCGTATCATGTTCTTGATTAGGGACCAAAGTTGCACATCACACTTAGGTTCATGATTAGGAACATTTGATCAAATCCACACATCATATGGTTGATCATATCTAAGTGAAACAAACCCAAGAAATAGGTAGATGGATGAGTATAATCTGACTTAACAAGCATGGACTTGGCTTAGCAATGGTGAAACCGAATCCCTAGCTTCATCTCCATTTGTGCTATCTCATTTTATTAATTGTTGATTCATTTATTTGTGTCTACTTCATTTTCTTGTGCTTTCAAGTTACAACAACAAATCTGCCTAAGTTGATTAGTTTTATTTCTCTTATAGAGTTCTTGCAAAACAAGTAGTTGTATAGGTCCAATTAGTCCCTGTGGATTCGACACCCTTACTTGTGCCATTATACTAAACATATTCTAGCACGAAGAAGGAAAACATCAATCAGTAGGGTGGATTATAAGATCCCACATTGACCAATGGAGAGGGGGCGATGTGCCTTATTTGTACATGTCCACTTTCATATAGCACAAGGCCTTTTAGGAACTCATCAATTCCGGATTCCCTTGGAACTCCAAAGTTAAGCGAGTTCGGGCAAGTGCATTTCTAGGATGGGTGACCCTACTGGAAAGTTCTCGTATGAATTCCCAAAAACAAAACCGTAAGGGCGTGGCCAGGACCCACATCTCAGTCTCCACTTTGCCGTAGCACTTTATTGTCTGCTTTAGGCTTACCATTCCCTTAAGGATTTGTTTCTAGGAACTCAGACAAGAACCTCCCAGTGGGTCACCCATCCTAGGATTGCTCTCTCCCAAACTCGGTTAACTTCAGAGTTCCGATGGAATTCGAAGCCAATGAGTTCCCAAAAGGCCTTGTGCTATAAGGAGGGGAGCATGTACATACAAGGCATATCACCCCTTCTCTGCTGGTCGATGTGGGATGTTACAATGTGCTATAGGGAGGGAGCATGTACATATAAGGCACATCACCCCCTCTCTATTGGTCGATGTGGTATCTTACAATCTACCCCACCTAAGGGGAACACGGCATCCTCGTAGCATATCTGCACCGAACAGCAGAGTAACTCTGATACCATTCTGTCACATCCCAGTCTTGACTCTGTGATAGGAGCATATTTAAGCGACTTACTTAGCTTATTTTCGTGCATCTATGTTGTTAATTCATAATTGTTTTAGTAGTTTAAGCCATTTTCGTGTGTTTTTAGGTTCATATGGCTAAGGAAGCAAAAAGATGCATTTTGGAGCATTTTGGAGCAAAATTGGGCTTGGAATGGATAGCATATGCTTGGAGCCAAAGTGTTGGACGAATTTGAAAGCCTTGTATGCACTTTGGACATAAAACAAAGGGCCTAGCTCAATCAAACAATCCTTTGAGCCATGCAAAACCTCTAGCCCAATCAACAACCCTTAGCCACATGCATTCACATGCATCACAACCCCAAAACCATCAAGAAACACCATTCACACACACATGCACTTACTCTTTCATCATTGCACCACCATTCACACACACATGCACTTACTCTTTCATCATTGCACCACCAATTCAACACATGCATTTCCACCTTCCTACTTCATCATTTCATCCACATGCACTCTCAATCATAACAATCACATTCACTCTTAAACAATCACCCACATATTCTCCCATTCCCCCTATAAAAACCCATGCATTCATACACAAAAATCACATCTCATTTTCATACACAACACATCACAAACACATCCAATCTTCCCTCATTGCCTTGAGCTACCATTCCCTTATAATCCAAACACCACTCCTCATCCATTTCCATAATTCCCCAATCCATTCAACACACCAACAACATCCCTTAGACCTAGTGCTACGACGAAGAGGAAGATAAGAGGGCCTAAACGTTCATACAATTCAAGTTTGAGTTGTTGGAATGTTTACGTGTTTCTTTGATTCTCTTTGTTTTGTACCATGAGGAACTTCCTCTCGGCTTCATTCCATTAGATACACTCTCCCATTTCTTAAAGGATTTCGACATCAGTTTTGCTTCAAGGGTTCTTTCTTCTTAATCCTATGTTCACTCATGTTATATATTTTTATGTCAAACCTTTTGTAAACATGAAGTGTAACTAATCTCTCTCTAGGGATTCGATGTAGCCTTGCAAGATTGCCATGTAGTTAATTCGGAATTCTCATTTAATCTATCTATTTCTTGTTTCATTCTTCGATTTAATTGTGACTTAGTGTGTTGATTTTAATGCTTGATCATCATTTGAATTAACCACAGGTTGTTTAGCCAAGATTAAAGCACACATCATGCATAATCTTGGTAGATATGTGAATGAATGAAGGGAATGTTTTGCAAACATCCTGCCGAGTGTTCCCTTTGGTTTTGTGAAAGTTTCTTGTGCACTACATAGTCTTGATTAGGAACCAAAGTTGCACATCACAATTAGGCTCATGATTAGAGACATTTGATCAAATCCACACATCATATGGCTGATCATATCTAAGTGAAACAAACCCAAGAAATAAGTAGAGGGATGAGTATAATCTGACTTAACAAGCATGGACTTGGCTTAGCAATGGTGAAATCGAATCTCTAGCTTCATCTCCATTTGTGCTATCTCTTTTTATTAGCTGTTGATTCATTCATTTTGTGTTTACTTCATTTCCTTATGCTTTAATTTACAATCTGTCATTTAGTTTAATCAAAACCTAAATCCCCCTTTACCTTATTGTTCAATTTAGTTATAAATCAATTTAGTTTATGCTTTAAAGCATTTTGAGTCTTTGGTTTGTCTTAGTGTTTTAAAGTTTAGTTTTGCATTCTTTGAGTCTAGTATAGTGTTTTAGATTGTGTTTTTAGCGTTTTTGAGTCAAATCCAAGTGATTAACAATCCCTCCTAATCCCCGGTCCAGAACGATCCCTACTTACATACTTACTACAATTGTCAAAAAGAGGGTTTAATTTGTGTGCGTATAATTCTCGCATCACTCTGCCATAGCACAATATTGTCTGTTTTGGGCTTACCATTCCCTCATGGTTTTGTTTTTGGGAACTCACGAGCAACTTCTCAATGCGTCACCCATTCTAGGATTGCTCTCACCCAAACTTGCTTAACTTCGGAGTTCTAGTAGGTGACCCACAGGGAAGTTGCTCGTGAGTTCCCAGAAACAAAATTGTGAAGGAATGGTAAGCCCAAAGCGGACAACATCGTCCTACGGTGGAGTCAAGACTGGGATGTGATAGAATGGTATCAGAGTTACTCTGCCGTTCAGTGCAGATATGAAGACGAGGATGCCGGGTTCCCCTAAAGTGGGGTGGATTGTAAGATCCCACATCGACCAATGGAAAAGGGGTGATGTACCTTATATGTACATGCTCTCTTCCCTATAGCACATTGTAACATCCCACATCGACCAGCGGAGAGGGGGTGATGTGCCTTATGTACATGCTCCCCTCCTTATAGCACGAGGCCTTTTGGGAACTTATTAGCTTCGGATTCCATCGGAACTCTGAAGTTAAGCGAGTTCGAGTGAGAGCAATCCTAAGATGGGTGACCCACTGGGATGGTCTTGTCTGAGTTCCTAGAAACAAATATGTGAATGAATAGTAAGCCTAAAGCAGACAATAAAGTGCTACGGCGGAGTCGAGACTGAGATGTGGACGACTGGGATGTGACAGAATGGTATCAAAGTTACTCTGCCGTTCAGTGCAGATATGAAGACAAGGATGCTGGGTTTCCCTTAAATGGGGTGGATTATAAGATCCCACATCGACCAATGGAGATGGGGTGATGTGCCTTGTATGTACATGCTCCCTTCCCTATAGCACATTGTAACATCCCATATCGACCAGCGGAGAGGGGGTGATTTGCCTTATATGTACATGTTCCCCTTCTTATAGCACGAGGCCTTTTGGGAACTCATTGGCTTCAGATTCCATAGGAACTCCAAAGTTAAGCGAGTTCGGGCGAGAGCAATCCTAGGATGGGTGACCCACTGGGAGGTTATTATCTGAGTTCCTAGAAACAAATCCATGAAGGAATGGTAAGCCTAAAGCAGACAATAAAGTGCTATGGCGGAGTCGAGACTGAGATATGGACGAGTGGGATGTGACAGAATGGTATCAGAGTTACTCTGCCGTTCGGTGTAGATGTGAAGACGAGGATGTCGGGTTCCCCTTAAGTGGGGTGGATTATAAGATCCCACTGATAGGAGCATATTCATGCGACTTAAATGGCTTGTTCTCGTACATTTACGTTATGTTTCTTTAGTTATTTTTGTCCTTTATGCTTCTTTTGTGTGTTTTCAGGATCATAAGATGTGTTTGTCGAAAGGATGCATTTTGGAGTAGTTTGGGGCATTAAATGGATTGCATATGCTTAACGCCAAGTAGATGGACGAAATTGAAGACCAAATTATCATCACCACCTATCATACAATTATACTCTTATCATCACCACATATCATTCACTTATCACCACATATCATTCACTTATCACTTATCATATCATTCACTTATCACTTATCATAATCATTCACTTATCACTTATCATAACCATACACTTATCAATTATCATACCCATAAATATCAACACATTTCAACCATTTAAACACATGCATTTCATCTCACATGCACACCCACCTCTTTCCACCTAATTCACATGCATTCCATCCTTTAATTCACCCACATGCCCCTTTAAATCATTCAATCACACCATCACACATTCATCCTCCAACATTGCACATGCACTTTGCCTTTCATCATTGCACCACAAATCAACCACAACACAACACACAACACACCAACACAAAATTCCCCATTCTTTGCCGTGCATCCCCTTCCATTTTCTGCAGTTTTTCTCCTCCATTTCATCCCTCCAAAACACTATCCTACCACCACACATCCATTCCTCCATACACCTAAAGCCCTAAACATTTCCTTAGACCTTGTGCCACAACAAAGAGGAAGAGAAGAGGACCTAAACGTTCATACAATTCAAGTTTGAGTTGTTGGAATGTTTAGGTGTTTCTTTGATTTCAATGTTTAATTTCAATTCTCTTTGTCTTGTATGTATGAGGAACTAAACCCCCTTTAGCTAGGGGGTGATTCGAAATACATGTTTATGCTTGCAATATGAATTGATTACCTTTGGTTGGAATTTCATAAGTTGTGGATTCAATTTGTTTAACCGTTTGATTGATAACTTATTTATGTATGTTTACTGAGAGTACACACTTAATTTTCATGCATGAATATGACGCTAGAATATAAGTGAGTTTCACCTAATCGTTATGAACTTATATTCACAAGTAGTGGAGGTTGCTTATAAACAATCGCGTTAAATGAATTCTTGGCACGAGTTTCATGCTCATCATAGTAACGAATGCCTCGTCAACACTTATAGTTTTCATAATGCTTAATGATCTTTGATTGTATCTTTATTGTGCTTTTCACGTAAAGGACTTTTGGAGAATGTAGTGAATTGCGTTGCGCAAACCCATCCAATTCATTAACTTAAGGAAAACTTGACGGTTAATTTAAGCGGACCTAATTGACCCGGGGCGTTGAGTTTCATAATTTATCGAAAGACCAACTGAGAATCAATATTGTATGCAAGTGTAACATGTGTGGAGAAGAACCCCTTAGCTATCCTTCATTCCATTCATTCTATCACAAATTCATATTTACATTCTGCTTAGTTTATTAACTTGTTTTGTTATTTCAATTTTCGTCAAATCAAACCCCCCCTTTTACTTTCTTGTTCTTCAATGCTTAGAATCTGTTTAGTTTATGTTTTAAAGTATTTTTGCATTCTTTGAGTCTAGTTTAGTGTTTTAAACTTTATTTTACGTTTTTGAGTCAATTTCCAAGAGATTTGCAATCCCTCCTAATCCCCGGTCCAGAACGATCCCTACTTATATCATTACTACAATTGTCAAAAAGAGGGTTTAATTTGTGTGCGTATAAATCTCGCATCACCCACATCGACCAATGGAGATGGGGTGATGTGCCTTATATATACATGCTCTTTTCCCTATAGCACATTGTAACATCCCACATCGACCAGCGGAGAGGGGGTGATGTGGCTTATATGTACATGCTCCCTCCTTATAGCAGGAGGCCTTTTGGGAACTCATTAGCTTCAGATTCCATCGGAACTCTGAAGTTAAGCGAGTTCGAGCGAGAGCAATCCTAGGATGGGTGACCCACAGGGAGGTTCTTGTCTGAGTTCCTAGAAACAAATCCATGAAGGAATGGTAAGCTTAAAGCAGACAATGAAGTTCTACGGCGGAGTCGAGACTGAGATATGGACGACTGGGATGTGACAAAATGGTATCAGAGTTACTCTGCCGTTCGGTGCAGATGTGAAGACGAGGATGCCGGGTTCCCCTTAAGTGGGGTGGATCATAAGATCCCACATCGACCAATGGAGATGGGGTGATGTGCCTTATATGTACATGCTCCCTTCCCTATAGCACATTGTAACATCCCACATCGACCAGCGGAGAGGAGGTGATATGCCTTATATGTACATGCTCCCCTTCTTATAGCACGAGGCCTTTTGGGAACTCATTAGCTTCAGATTCCATCGGAACTCTGAAGTTAAGCGAGTTCGAGCGAGAGCAATCCTAGGATGGGTGACCCACTGGGAGGTTCTTGTTTGAGTTCCTAGAAACAAATCCATGAAGGAATGGTAAGCCTAAAGCAGACAATAAAGTGCTATGGCAGAGTCGAGACTGAGATATGGACGACTTGGATGTGACAGAATGGTATCAGAGTTACTCTGCCGTTCGGTGCAGATGTGAAGACGAGGATGCCGGGTTTCCCTTAAGTGAGGTGGATTATAAGATCCCATATCGACTAATAGAGATGGGGTGATGTGCCTTATATGTACATGCTCATTTCCCTATAGTACATTGTAACATCCCACATCGACCAGCGGAGAGGGGGTGATGTGCCTTATATGTACATGCTCTCCTCCTTATAGCACGAGGCCTTTTAGGAACTCATTAGCTTCAGATTCCATCGGAACTTTGAAGTTAAGCGAGTTCGAGCGAGAGCAATCCTAGGATGGGTGACCCACTGGGAGGTTCTTGTCTGAGTTCCTAGAAACAAATCCATGAAGGAATGGTAAGCCTAAAGCAGACAATAAAGTGTTATGGCGGAGTCGAGACTGAGATATGGACGACTGGGATGTGGCAGAATGGTATCAGAGTTACTCTGCTGTTCGGTGCAGATGTGAAGACAAGGATGCCGGGTTCCCCTTAAGTGGGGTGGATTATAAGATCCCACATCGACCAGTGAAGATGGGGTAATGTGCTTTATATGTACATGCTCCCTTCCCTATAGCACATTGTAACATCCCACATCGACCAGCGGAGAGGGGGTGACATGCCTTATATGTACATGTTCCCCTTCTTATAGCACGAGGACTTTTGGGAACTCATTGGCTTCGGATTCCATAGAAACTCCAAAGTTAAGCGAGTATGGGCGAAAGCAATCCTAGGATGGGTGACCCACTAGAAGGTTCTTGTCTGAGTTCCTAGAAACAAATTTGTGAAGGAATGGTAAGCCTAAAGCAGACAATAAAGTGCTACGGTGAAGTTGAGACTAAGATGTGGGCCCTAGCCATACCCTTACGGTTTTGTTTTTGGGAACTATGACGAGAACTTTCCAGTAGGGTCACCCATCCTAGGACTGTTCTCGCCCGAACTCGCTTAACTTTGGAGTTCTTATGGAATCCGAAGCTAATGAGTTCCCAAAAAGCCTCGTGCTATAAGAAGATGAGCATGTACATGTAAGGCACATCACCCCTTCTCTATTGGTCGATGTGGGATGTTACAATGTGCTATAGGGAAGGGAGCATGTACATATAAGGCACATCACCCCCTCTCCATTGGTCGATGTGGGATCTTACAATCCACCTCACTTAAGGGGAACCCGGCATCCTCATCTTCACATCTGCATCGAACGGCAGAGTAACTCTGATACCATTCTGTCACATCCCAATCTCGACTCCGCCATAGCACGATATTGTCCGCTTTGGGCTTACCATTCCCTGATGGTTTTGTTTCTGGGAACTCACTAGCAACTTCTTAGTGGGTCACCTATCCTAGGATTGCTCTCGCCCAAACTCGCTTAACTTCGGAGTTCCAGTAGGTGACCCACTGGGAAGTTGCTCGTGAGTTCCTATAAACAAAACCATGAGGGAATGGTAAGCCCAAAGCGAACAACATTGTGCTACGGTGGAGTCGACTGGGATATGATAGAATGTACCCTTTTGACTCCCAAAGAAGCATAATGCGTAAATAGAATCCTTTATACATACATAGAAAGGTGATTTACGTATTTCATATTGTATGAAAAACGTTGATATGAGTTGTACCAAGATCGGTACAAGACAGTATCAGTGCAAGCCCAAGATCAGAATCATGGCATCTGTCAAGTAAATCTTTAAGTATTTAAGAAATATTAAAGGATATATTCCTCAAGAATGAGGAAGAATTAAAGTAACGCAATGGAAGCGTAAATGTATTAGATTATGAATCTAATATTGTATCCATCATTGGATGTCTCTTCACAATGAACTCTTCATAATGAACGAAAAGATAATTGGATATCTCTTTATTACGACTAAAAAGATATTTGGGTGGAAACGCTATAAATAATGACTTTAGTGTGTTCCATAATGCATGCAAAATATATCGCCATATAGAAGCTTACAACAATGTTATTTGGATGGGAAAGTTCATTTATGAACTCTCTGATGTGGTAAAAGATAGCACACAAATTAAACCCTATAATTGTAGTATGTGTAAGTAGGGATCGTTCTAGGCCGGGGATTAAAAGGGATGCTAATCTACACAATTTAAACTCTAAAACACTAAACTAGACTCAAAAACAGAAAACTTGACCCTAACAACTCAAAACAAGCTAAATAGACTCAAAACACACAAACTAAGTTAAATTGACTCAAAACAGGTACTAGAAAGTGATTTGGATGAAAATTAAACTAAAAAGATTCAAAATACTAAATGGGGACAGATTCTAACTAATTTGACACAACAAAGTAAAGGGGATTGGGTTTTTGACGAAATTGAAGTAAAAACAAATAGATTTAAAGACTCTAAACAATTTGGACAAAATTGGGTGAAATATGGGTGAATGGCTAGCTAGAGGGTTCATCTCCACACATGACACATATGCATACAAATCGATTTCCAGTTATTATTCCTATAAACCATGAATAACAATGCCCCAGATTAACCGTCAACAATACTAATTAACCCTCAGATTTTCCTTAAGTCATTGAATTGGATGGACAACGCATCGGCAACCAAATTATTCTTCAATAGTTCCCTACATGAACATCATAATAGAGATACAATCAAGGATCATTAAGCTTGTGAAAATCATAAGCATTGACAAGGCATTCGTAACTATGAACTGCATGATACTCCTGCCATGGATTTACTTAACACGATTGTGACTAGCAACCTCCACTACTTGTAAATATAAGTTCATAACTATTAGGTGAAATTCCCTTATATTTTAGCATCAAATTCATGCATGCAAACTAAGTATGCATCCTTAATCAACATAAAAGAATATGTTATCAATCAAACAGATAAGTAAATCGTATTCATGTTTTATGAAACAATAACAGGAGGAAATCAATTCATATCACATATATGTTCATGGCTTTGAATCCACCTCTAGCTAAAACAAGTTTAGTTCCTCATGTTTGCACTTAAACAAAGATAAATTAAATTAAACATTGAAAGCAAAAGATAGAATACACCTAAGAATGTTCCAGCACTCTAAGCTTGAATGTGATGGCACGGCTAAGGCTCTATTCTCCTTTCTCCTTGCTATACTGCGGCATAAGGGTGATTTCTGTGATTGATGGTTGTGTGGTGTCAATTGTGGTGAGAGATGGGTTGTGGTAGAATGTAGTATTTATAGGGCTAAAACACACGGCATAGAGTCATTGTTTTGGAGAAGAATTAAACACTCCAAATCCACAAGGAAAAGGCCATCTAGAAATCAAAAACCAAAGAGAATAAGGATAGGGGGTGTGGCAAGGCTTCTAGAAAGAGATAGGTCTTCTAGAAATAGGTTTTTATGTGTCCAAGTTTGAAAAGAACTCCCCCTTGTAGCTGGAATTAAAGTAGCAAAAGATTAGGATAGGATAAGATAAGATAAGGTTGAATAAGGTTTGGATACGATAAGATAGTTTAGATAAGGTTCCATGTTTCTTGCTCTTTCCTTATCTTATTTGTCTTGAATTTGTTTCTCCAGATTTGTAGCATGTTCCTAGCCTCTTTTGATTTCAAATTCGTCCATCCACCTTGCTCCATATGCAAGCTATCTATTCTAGCCCAAAATTGCTCTAAAATGCACCAAAATGCAATTTTTTGCCATTTAAACCTACAAACACACGAAAATAGCTTAAATCACTATAATAAATAGAAACTAACTATGTAAATGCAAGAAAACAAGCTAACTAAGTCGCATAAATATGCTCCTATCACTCTCCATTAGGTTTCAACCATAAAGTGTCCCTAGTGTACCCACACTACGACACTAATGGGGCGATAGCTCAAGCCAGGGAATCAAGATCTCATCAAGATCCGAACTCAAATGAGAGATTGAACCACATGATTGAGAATCATGTACAATGGTGATGTCATTATTCTCAAGGTTGCTTCTATGGATAACATAAAGATATCCATTGTCTATGCTTACTACTCAGCCATTTTTACAATGGTTTAATTATTTATGGTTAGTATTAATTAATATGTTAATTAATCAAATGAATACGTTCGTTTTAGAACTCGAGTTAGTTTTGGGCCTTAAAGCCCAATGGGCTTCAAATTTCAAGTCCAATAACTCAAGTTGCATGGCAACTTGAAAACACAAAGGGCATGAAAGTCCGATGAACCTACATGGCCGGTCATAAAGAGTGTGAGGGAGAATTGGTTTTAATTTCAACTATGCCACTCAAAGTAAGTGGCTATAGAAAGGAAATTATAACTATTCCCTCATAAGGGTTTTCTAGAAAGAATAGAAAAACACCAAAAACTCTCTCTTCTCTTAGGAGGCCGGCCACCCTAGGAAGAATGGACTAGCATCCATTTCTTCCTAGGTCACTCATCTCTTCCTCAATGCTCTCCTTGGTGTGGAAACTTAGAGGTTCCCTTTCTTGGGAACTTAGAGAATCCATTCCTTCATCCATATCCAAGAAGTCATGGAGCTAAGAAGCAAAGTTCCTCCATCCACATCCATGGAGCCAAGGAGCAAGGAGACTAAGGAAAGAAGGCCCTCACATGGGTGAATGTCCTTTGCTAAGCAAAGAGGTGCTTCAAAGATATAAAAGTTTCTCAACTCTTTTATTTAAGATTTGAGTTAAGTCTTGGTTCACCATAAATACTAGGCCTTGAATTTCATGGGTAAAGTTTTATTTTTGAGTGCATACAAGCATGATTCTGCCTTTAATTGTTAATTGCATGCATAAATGTTGCTCAAATGAACCTTTTTTCACAAATTATTCCTTTAGAGGGCAGCTCAATTCGTTGAGCTGATCACCTTGTGGCACCGAGACGAAGCACGAACTTTCAAACGATGCGATGAGAGAAAGATAATATGAAACTATGGATTCAAATATGATAAGTAAGTTTCTCCGTTCAAACAGTTGGAAGAAGAAACTAACAAAGAATCCATACACACATCTATTTTCAATGATGATGTGGGTGAGTTAGCATAAGATTAAAGGCATGAAAAAAGTATGCAACTAGGGTTTTAGATGAAGAATAAGAGAGGAGGTTGGGGAGCTTAAAAGGATTCTTTAAAACCTAATATGTCTAACCAATGAGGAAATGAAATCCTCTAACCTTATAACAAAAAACCTTTGATTGTTGTAAACAAGAGTATAAAAAGACACTTGTCAAATGTAAAAACAATCTGAGCATCTTAATGGCAAAAGCTTAATCCAGTATAAAAGGTGTATGTTAGCCCATGTGGGCTGACTTAAATTTCATGCTTAGCTCGCATAAAAATAGCTAGCAATTCTGACAGGACAACTTCATTGTCAAAATGCATAAGAAATCTAAGCAACAAAGATCTAATAAGCATGTATGGTACATGAACTAAGTTTAGACTTCACAATATTCATGAGAAGATGGAACTCTTTCCGAATGGATTGTATATTACAACCATATGAGCTGTGAAGGCCAGTGGCCCACCACGTGGTTGGCTAGGAGCCCATGTTCCAAAGTATTTCCTTGTTTTGGCATGGCCATTTGGGACATTTAGGAAGATATATGATGTGTTGTATCCTCAAAGTATCACTCGAGTACCCGCTTACCAGAAGTTTGAAACTCATTCCTGGACATACATCATGTCAAACTTGCTTTTTGGGGAAATTGATTACTCAACCTGCCAAAACAAAGCTTAGTCACAACCCCCTGAAGTTTCTTCAAAGGATTCAAGAGGATATTTGTGGACCTATCCAGCCAACATATAGACCATTTAAATATTTATGATGTTGGTTGATACATCGACACGTTGGTCATATGTTTGCCTACTATTCACACGCAATGCTGCATTTGCGAAACGTCTAGCACAAATTAAGTCGATTCGACTGCATGATGCTGAAGAGTTTAGTTTGCAGACTTTCGACAATGATTGCATGTCAATTAGGATTGAAGTTAGACATCCAATATCCTATGTTCACATCAAAAGTGGCTTCGCAAAAGTGTTCATTAAGCGCCTTCAAGTGATTGCTCGGACCTTGGTCATGAATACCAAGTTTTCAGTATTTGCTGAAGGCTATGCAATTTTGCACGCATTTTGTGAATTGTCACTTTGATAAGATAGTCTTCTCGTTAATAGGGGGAGATAAGAATGTTAACTTTCCTGAGCAACGCCATGAATTGTCGTGGATCCCTGCACTACACAATTTGAAATTGATGCATCATATTTAGATCAACAGAGGGTTGCTTAAAGCATACTTGTTGTTTTTACTGATCTAGCAAAGGTGATGATATCACATATACCCATTGCAAACACGCATAGAAGGATAGGTGTACCTAACGTATGTTAAGCATTGTGCCTGAATGACAAGCTGTCCTCGAAGGATAATTGGTTGCATAGCCCAGTACATTGACAGCTAACTAATCATTTACTTATACCTTGAAGCGTGGCATACGTATTAGTTCAAAGGATTTACAACCCCAAAAGAGGAAGCCCACGACTTCAACTAGTGAAACTAGTTTGAATCTGACCATCGCTTACTCAACCATTCCAACACATGAGGTTATTCTAGATTACAAAAGCATCTTGGAAGAGACGAATATGATGATAGTTGACGATGCATTTGCATACAGATTAGCTACTAATATGATGTTGAGCGATGGCATTGAACAACGCTCCATTGGTGAATGTCAACATAGACCTGATTGGTCAAACTGGAAACAAGCAATCCAAGTTGAACTTGAGAAACGTAAATCGTTTGAGCCTGTAGTTCCTACACCTCCACATGTGACGTTTGTTGGCTACAAGCGGGTTTTTGTAAGGAAATGTAATGAGAAGAATGGAATAGTGCGATATAAGGCATCGGTTTGGGCCTGTAGTTCTTACACCTCCACATGTGACGGCGCGTGAGGGACCCAAGACCTACATAAGGTTTTTCGACGTCTTGAATCACATGGTGTTATCCGTTTGTGCAAATTCGTTGTCTAAATAGTAGTTTCAGACATAGTTTGGTTAAATGTCAAGAAATGCTTAATTAAGTTAAGGTATTGTGTTCACAAGTCCCAAAGAGGTTAAACTAGAGATAGGCAATGAGTCTAGCGATGTGTCGTGCTTTCTATACCTATGAATATATGATTATCATGCACATGCACATATGTTTCGTATAGCTAGCTAAGGTCGTTGGTTATTTGCAAATACTGATGTTTCTAGTAGATACTAGATGGCTAGTTGATGCTAGCTAATGATTGACTAATGCCTTTCCACCTGCTTGCTATACTATACGACTATACTATACTGGTTGATGCTAGTATTATTGTTTTGATATAGATATGAGGTGTTTATGTTACGTGTATTGATCGATGATTGTGATGATGTGATTACTTTGGAATTCTTGTTGTGAATACTATATATTAGTAGATACCATATGTAGTTTTCAAATTATATTTATTTTCCAAAACAAGGGTTATTGTGTTCAAAATGTTTTTAACTAGATAAATGTTCGATCCACTCACACTTTGTTTTTCGATCCATTGAGGACATAGTGAGACCAAAGGTAACTTTTGGGCCAGATAAGTGGACATGGTAGTTAGGCTATTCACCTACGGATTATGTTGTTCCTTTTTCTGCTATTTTGTCTAGTTGTAATAATGATGTCTTGATTGTGCAAAGCACTACACTTAATTTGTGTAACTATTTATCGACTGCTAGTAGCTCTTGATTGATATGATAATAATGAGATTGTATCCCTTGACATGTGTCCCCAAGTCACTTATAAATTAAAAAAATACCACTAAACCGTAATATGAAATGCACCTCTATTTTTAATTCTTGTGTTAAATAAGCATACAGCAGTAATATTTTATTCTTAGGCCATAATGACCAATTAGTATGTATGTATTAAGTGCGGAATTACGGTTGCATCCTCGGTTGTTCGATTGTTCGATTGTTCGATTGATAGATCATTGGATCTTGGCATTGCATTGCAGCATTGAATGTGGAAATAGAACATTGAAGAGAGAGAGAGAGAGAGAGAGAGAGAGAGAGAGAGAAATGGAGTCGGCGGTGGTTTCGAATCAAGCGGCGGAGTTCGATTACTTGTTCAAGCTCTTGATGATCGGCGACTCAGGCGTCGGCAAGAGCAGTCTTCTCCTCAGCTTCACCTCCGATTCCTTCGAAGACCTTTCGCCTACCATCGGTTTGCATTCCCAATTTCTTCGTTTCAATTTCTTCCGTCGTATTGTTTTTCTTCGCAGATTCTTCATTGTTTCCTTTTGGTGGTTGCAGGTGTTGATTTTAAGGTCAAATATGTTACTCTCGGAGGCAAAAAACTCAAGCTTGCAATTTGGGATACAGGTAAATCCCAATTCACTCGCTGCTTTTCTTGCTAATTTTGTTTTGGAGATTTTTATATTTCTAGATGCCCCTTCTTGTGATTTGATTTGGGGCCCTTTGAATGTGTCATTTACCCACATTTTGGAGGATAACTTTTGGAAATTTCGGATTATTTACAAAAAGAAACGATTGAATTAAGTCGAAAATGTAGTGTTTCTAAAGGATTTAGGATATATGTAGATCACTGTAATGTGATTCATCGTTTTACTGGTCTTTATTTGTTGAGCACAGGCCCGTCTAGTCCTTTCTTGTTCAAGGGATCAAAGTTTCAGAATGTAAATAATGATATAAGAACTTCGATACACTTCTGGTTATTCTTTTTTCTGCTGTGTTGCCAGTGATAGTATTGATTGCCGGTTGTTGTTACTCATCATCTTAAAGATAATATGGCTGTCATAGTAACTAAGTCGCTATATCTATATTGTCATTTGTAAATTTCTGTTGGTTAATTTTTATTTTTCTTAGTGTATTTTTGATCAAACCAACCTAGTTTTGATTGGGAGTACTTTTATTATCATTCCCTCCTTCCCCCCATTTGTTAATATTTTATTTCTTGGCATAACTGTAGAAGCAAGCGTTTTGTTTTATGTGAATATTGTTATTACTTTGAACTTAAGTTGTTCAAGCGTTCTTGTGCAACCACATGTGGTTTCAAAGCACAAATAAGATTATTTCGAGTTGGGAATGAATCAGAAGAGTGGCTGAAGATTTAATATAAATGGTTGAACTCCATTTAATTGATGTGATAAAAATTACTGGAGTTTTGCCACAGTTCACCTTTGTATTCTGCTTGACATTGAGACTTTCTCCATGTCATCATTTTGTTATCAAAGCAATATTTAACTTGACATTCGATATCCTTCATTGCTTCTTTTGCTTAGCGTTCAATTTTATTGTAAATTGGTTTTTCATAGCTATCCTTCACCACTTTTTTAAGTAAAGAGGAGCGTTTGAACTGCTATTTCTAACATTTTCTAAATGTTTATTTACTCAGCTGGTCAGGAGAGATTTAGAACCTTGACAAGTTCATATTACAGAGGTGCACAAGGAATCATTATGGGTAAGTGTTACCTACGCCTGGTTTTATTATTCTTTCAAGTGAAAACTGCAGATAACGATTTATTGCATTGTTGCAAATAGGATACTGCCTCTGTTCTTGAATTTTGATGTGTGTGTTGCAAATAGGATACTATTTGTCTGAGTGATCTAATTATGTTCAAAATTGATAAATCAAAATCTTGTTTGAAAATGTTGATTAGCGGATTTTAATGTAATATATGGCGATTTAATGGTTATCATATTGTTTATGTTGAATGTGAGAAAATAAGTGAGGCACTGTTGTTGATCAAACATGACTAAATTTTCACTACGATTATTTTTTAGCAAAAAGAGGGTGCTTCTTCTCTGTATATAAAGTGAGAGCAGCAAAATGGTGAAGCATTTGAAATACCAGAAAATACCCTCCACAAATTAAAAATTCAATACATTATCATCTAATTAATGAGGGACAAAATAATAAATTCATGACATTTTGAATGAAAACATTTAAAATAAAAACCAACCCACATACTGGGTAGTTCATGGCTTTGCTTCATTTCCTTTTTTTTGAATAGTTTTGTAATAAAAAAAATATAAATCAGTTTTTAAAATAAAAAATCTAAAAGACATAATCTAACATAGAAAGGCCAATTGCAGTGTATGTGTGTGGCAAGAGGCTAGTAGTGTCTAACTTCCAAACCCAACAAGTTTTAAGAGGGTGCTATAGAGGTTTATCTTGAAAAACAAAAAAATGCAACAGATCTGTGCAATTTCGTATATATAGTGCATGTGAGAGTTCTGGTGCTCTTTCTTATGTAGGACATTGCATGGTGGGCGCTGCCTACAATCATAGTGTGCTTTGAAGATATTAGTAACCAGGAAAGATTTGGAGAAAAGAAAGTTTTGGAGTTACATAAAGGTCGATAAATTTGAGAATGGAGAGTACAAATGGAGAAGATAGTTAAGGAGGCGATTTCAAGGAACCAATACATACAAAATGAAAGATTTCAAGGAACCAAGCTTTTAACAGCACAATTTCCATATCCCATTCCAATTCTTTGGAGGATTTTAGAGAAGAAAGGAGTATGAGTAGCATATATCCAAGCTGTAAAGGATATGTATGATAGAATAAGGACTGCCATAAGAACTCATGAAAGACAAACTGAAAACTTTCCCATAACTGTAGGGTTACATCAAGGCTCATCTTTAAGTCCTTACCATTTTACATTGGTAATGGATGAGTTAACGAGACATCTTCAAGATGATATTCTTTGGTGTATGCTTTTTCTAGACTATATAGTGTTGATAGATGAAACTCAGGAGGGAGTAAATGCGAAGCTTAACCTTTGGCGGTAAGTGTTCGAATCTAAAGTTCTTCGCCTAAGTAGGTCAAAGACAAAGTATATAGAGTGCAAGTTCAGTGGGAACAAAGGTTCAAATGAGTTAGGGGTGAGTACTAGAGATCAGAAAGTACCAAAGAGCGAACGCTTTCGCTGTCTTGGATCTATCTTGCAGAAAAATTGAGAATTGGATGGAGACCTCAACCATAGAATACAAACTGAATGGATGAAGTGAAAGAGGACATCGACTATGTTGTGCAACTGTCGTATGCACTAAAGCTCAAGGGAATGCCTAAGACAAAGAGTATTAAAGCTTAATAAAAGCGTAAGTCTGTAGCGGAGATGAGAATGCCTTGTGGATATGTGGGAACACGAGAAATGATAGGATTAGGAATGAGGATATCCGAGGTAAAGTAGCAGTAACTGAAATTGAAGATAAGATGAGAGAAAATCAGTCACGGTGGTTTGGACATGTGAAACGAAGACCTACAAACACTCCGGTTAGAAGATGCGGTTACGAGGCAAAGGCTTAGGGCCAAAGGGGTAGAGGACCTAGAAAGACTTGGAAAGAGACTCTAAGAAAAGACTTGGAGTACTTGGATCTAATGGAAGACTTGGAACAAAACCAAGTGCAGTGGCGTTCTAGGATTCATATAGTCGACCCCACTTAGTGGGATAAGGCTTTGTTGTTGTTGTTGTATTCTGATTTTCTTTACAAGAAATACCTTCTTTTAGGGTTCAAATATAAAGCACCTAGGCCAAGCACTCCTTCAAGCCTAATATGGTTGCAAGAAATACCCTTTAGTTAGAGGCTTCAAATAGAACACTCAAGACTCATTAAAATCCTAAAGGACACATTACGTAATACGACTCTTTTAGAAAACTTAAAGACCTTGAGTTGCTAAGAAATAAAAGAATTGATTCCTAAATTGACTCTTTGACATTAACACTTTCACGTTATATTTATTTATTTTATTATATACTGATTGTTTTCACCATGGTGGATGTTTTGTTCTAGAATTAAAAGTCTGTATTGTAAGATTTGGGCAAATGGTCTTAGTCTTGTGCTACCAAAGTGAATGTTTATCTTCTAATTGCATTTGGATTGTATTAAAAAAATTGCATTTAGATGAAAGGTAGCATATTTATCATTTAAATGTAGTTATTCGAACAAATTTTGTTTGGGCTCTAATTGCATTTAGAATTTTAGATGAAACATAGCGTGTTTATCATTTGTATCTCCTAAAGAACTTTAACGCATTAGTCATTTGTGGTGATTCAAGGGTAATAGTAACCTATAAGGTTATACCGATGCCCATGTTAGAGTGGCTCATTAAGTCTAAAATTATTTGGAACTTGCTAGGGTCTGATTAAGGAATTATTTTCTTAAAAGTATTCATTTGGTTTTTATTACTCCAACAGTTTATGATGTAACAAGGCGAGAAACATTTACAAACCTTTGTGATGTATGGGCAAAAGAAATAGAACTCTACTCAACAAATCAAGACTGCATCAAGATGCTTGTTGGGAACAAAGTTGATAAGGTATTCCAAGGTTCCAATTTAAATTTCTCTGGAGAAGTAAGCTTATTGTTCAATCATTTTGGGGGGCCATGAAATATTTGTTGGTTCATTGTGAGTGCAATTACAGTGCACGCTTTCATAAGTAGGCATTGCAGATATCTGTTTCATATGCTCACATTGTTAACATATTAAATTTGCTTGTACCTTGCATATTAGTTTGTAGTTAAAGAAGGGGTAAAGGTTCAAAACATGGTCATTCTCTCTAAGAGGATAAACAGATTACTGGAACCCTTTAAATCAGATTTTCATGGTAGTTCTAGTTGGAAATAATGTATTCATTTTCTGGTTTATGAACTGCAACCTATTCTGTCGTGTGCTACTTTTACATGCAAAATGAGGGTTTTGAGAGGCTGTTCCACCTCGTCGTTTGATTTTGATTTTAAATTCTCTGTGTATTTTTTTTTCAATCCCTATTATGTCTCGTGCTATTGTTAGATTACCACAAGCTGTCTGGTTTTCTATTTTGGATTTCCCTTACTTGTTAGGCACTTGGTATGCAAGTTTGGTGGACATATAAGTAAATAATGACAGGCAAGATTGCAGATCAAGTTGATCTGAGGTCCTTATTTTTCCAAGCACCAAATTGTCGATGACCTTGGACCATTATACTATCTTGTTTTGACGCCTTTTGCTCATTTAATACTTATTCAGATCGATCCTTATTTTCCAGGAAAGTGACAGGGTTGTAACAAAGAAAGAGGGAATAAATTTCGCCAGGGAATCTGGGTGCCTCTTTATTGAATGCAGTGCTAAAACTCGAGTTAATGTGCAGCAGTGCTTTGAAGAGCTTGTTTTAAAGGTTCAGAGACCTTTTCAGTTACTATTTCTTTTTGCTAACAAGACCTTTGAATTTGTAGTCCCATTTATTGTGTCTGCACTAACCCGTGGAACTCATGCGTTGAGAATAAATATCTAGGAAAAAAAAAAAAAAAGACTGAATATGCAACTGTTTGCATCGTAACAATGGAAAGGAAACTTTGATAGAACTTGCTTAAAAGAATTATGGTAGATTAATTAGACGTAGGTTGAATGCCTGATAATCTTACTATCCAAAAAGAATGGTAGCTCAAATTAAATGATGGCCTGATAATTGTAACTATGTTTATGCAGATTCTGGATACTCCCAGTCTCTTAGCCGAGGGGTCTAAAGGGGTGAAGAAGAATAACATCTTTAAGGAGAAACTGCCGCAGGCTGACGCATCGACGAGCGGATGTTGCTGAAGCTTACTCACTTGTCTCAAACTAGTGCATTTCAGATCTCTAATTGGCACTAAATTGGTCCCTTTGTCACTCCAGAAGGAATTATTCTCATTCTATGAAGTGCAAATCTCTTGTAAAATATAGCTCATCTGATTTCTTCCGCATTTTTTTTTGTTTCCTATGGGACTAATTTGTGCGTACAAACACAATTCATATTTAATATATTCCCACTTTGATATTACCTGATTGTGGCAACATGAACGAAGCATACAAAACTAAAATAAAAATTGTAAGGCATATGGGGCAATTTCTCTTCAACTCATACCATTCCGAGTATAAACTCTCTCTCTCTCTCCCTTTTTTGTGTAGCTTAGAGTAATAATATTGTTTGTAATAACAAAATATAAGTAGAGATCAGTGTTGTTCATTTGGCAGTTGTCTCGAAAGAACTTTGCACTAAGTATCCAAGTCTAGGGGCCTGTTTGAAAGTACATTTTAAAATAATTAAAAGTACTTTCAGATCAATAAAAATGCATGGCGGTTTGACATAAAAGAAATTGAAGTGTTCCTAGGTTCAAAAAAACACTTTTAAGTATCTTTCCCAAAGCATTTGCATTTTTATTAAAAATTTCAATGTGCTTCTAATAAAAGTGCTTCAACTGAAAGTGCATTTAAACACAAGTGCTTCTTAGATAAGCTGTTCCAAACAAGCCATAATTTTATCGGTACGATGGTGTCCGATCCCTATCCTGATTTAAGGCATCCACTTCTTCTTCTTCCTCCTCCTTAACTCAATCAGCAAACCTAAGGTTGCCATTGCTGAGCAGGCGCTAGGTTCTCGTCTCTCCCTTTAGCTACTTTTCTGCTCCCAAGTAAAGCTAGTTGTAGTGACTCCAACAGTATGAATGTAAATTCAGCAACCCCTTCTGGTGTCACTTCTTCTGCTCTCACAAGATTCAACCCGATGAGCGCTGCTGAGAGAGACGCAAGGGATGCGTTTTCTCATAGAACATCGGATGCCTTGGAGTTGTTGAAAGGGAGGGAACTGCAGGCTCAGCGTGTATAATTTATTAACTCACTCTGAAAACAAGCTGCTGCTATGCTATGCCTATCATATCATTTCTCTCACTCACTCTCTACTTACAATTTTTATAAACACATCGGAATCAAAATATGACTGTTAATGATAAAGGGACCGTTAACTTTTAATTTAGCAATGTCAGATTGTAATATGGTCCGCATTACTTGAGCTAGGAAGATGTAAGGTCTTTTGTGAAGCTGCATAATGTGCCGTCTTGATAGGAGTATATTCATGCGACTTAATTAGCTTGTTCTCGTGCATTTATGTTGTGTTTACTTAGCTATTTTAGTGTTTAAGGCTACTTTTGTGTATTTTCAGATTATAAGGCCAAAGTGTGCAAGAAGATGCAAATTGGAGTCTTTTGGAGCGAAAGAGGAATGAATGAGTTGAAGATTTGAAGAAACGACGAATTCCTACTCCAACGATGAATTCTTACCAAAACAAGGAATCCTACTCAAACAAGGTTTCCTACTTGAAGTAGGAAAGTTAACCCTAAGTTTCCCGTTTTGGTAAATTTTCCTAAACTTAAACGTCCGTATTTTCTAGCCACTTTGTAGGCCTTGTATACACTTTAGTACACAAGACCAAGGCCCTAGCCCAATTCCCTTCCCTTGCCGTGCAAGGGGGGGGGTAGTTTTGTCTCATTTTATGCATTTAAACCCTAAACCCTAATAACCCTAGTTCTACAACCTTGCAGCTGCACCTTAATTCAAATTGATTCACCTTTCATTCCATATTCATTCACCCTAATATTCACCCAAAAATCCCATAAGCCGTTCTCTCCCATTTTTCCACCATAAGCCGTGCCCCCCCCCCCCCAATTTACCATTGACCCTAATAAAATAAAAAATCTGGCCGCAGCCACCATACAATATTATTCACCTTTGCCGTGCATTCTAGGAGGATTAAACCTAATTTTGACCCTAAGCCGTAGCATATTCACCCTAATTTCATTCCATTCATACACATATTGTTTCACGAAGCCACCATCACCCATTCTATCCAATTCTCTCCCAAAAACCCGTGCATTCCATCACCCAAAAACCATTAGCAGCAACCAATTCCAGCCTTCCCCCATCACTGCCACAGCTATCTCCACCTTCCCAACCACCTTCCACACCTTCACACACCATCTACCAACCTTGCCGCACCACCCAACCTCCCTAAATCCATCCCTAACCCAGAAAACTATCCAGCAATTCCCTAACACTCTCTGCCGCAGCAAGGAGAAGAGGAAAGAGGAGCTTCGACGCGCAGAAATTCAAGTGGATTCGTTGTGCGTTCTAGGTGTAATCAATCCTTTGTGCTTTATGTTTAAATTCAATTGTATTTCTCTTTTTGTGAACATGAGAGGCTAAACCCCTATTTAGCTAGGGGGTGATTCGAAACCATGTTTATGCTTGCAATATGAATTGATTACTTTTGGTTGGAATTTCATGAATGGTGAATTCAATTTGTTTAACTGCTTGATCGATAACTTATTTATGTATGTTGATTGAGAGTGCACGCTTAATTTTCATGCATGAATATGACGCTAGAATATAAGTGAGTTTCACCTAATAGTTATGAACTTATATTCACAAGTAGTGGAGGTTGCTTATAAACAATCGCGTTAAATGAATTCTTGGCACTAGTTTCATGCTCATCATAGTAACGAATGCCTCGTCAACACTTATAGTTTTCATGATGCTAAATGATATTTGATTGTATCTTTATTGTGCTTTTCACGTAAAGGACTTTTGGAGAATGTTTTGAATTGCGTTGCGCTAACCCATCCAATTCATTAACTTAAGGAAAACTTGACGGTTAATTTAAGCGGACCTAATTAACCCGGGGTGTTGAGTTTCATAATTGATCGAAAGACCAACTGAAAATCATCTTGTATGCAAGTGTAACATGTGTGGAGAAGAACCTTCTAGCTAGCATTCATCCATATCTTCATCACATTCATATTTACATTCTGTCTTTAAATTACAATCTGTGCATTTAGTTTAATTTCGTCAAAACCTCAATCCCCCTTTACTTTAGTGTCTAATTTAGTTAGAAAGTGTCTTAGTTTGTGTTTATAAGTGTTTTGTATTCTTTGAGTCTTTTGATTTGTTTTAGTGTTTTATTGTTTAGTTTTGCATTCTTTGAGTCTAGTTTAGTGTTTTTAATGTTTGTTTTACGTTTTTGAGTCAGTTTCCAAGTGATTTAGTAATCCCTCCTAATCCCCGGCAACGGCGCCAAAAATTTGATGCGAACTAATTAAGCACACCTTAAGCAAGGCGCAACGTGATAAATTAAAAAAGGATGCACGTTTTTATGTGTGGGACAACCCTTATTTGTGGAAAATAGGCCCGGATCAAATTGTGCGTCGTTGTGTTCATGAATCTGAATTTAATTCCATTTTGAGTTTTTGCCATACATATGCATGTGGTGGACACTTTGGCACACAACGCACAGCGTTTAAGGTTCTTGAAAGTGGTTTTTATTGGCCTACATTGTTTAGAGATGCTAGGGCTTTTTGCTTAACATGTGATAGATGTCAAAAGACCGGAAGTTTAGGCCAAAGAGACCAAATGCCACAAACCCCAATCCTTGTTGTTGAAATCTTTGATGTTTGGGGTATTGATTTTATGGGTCCGTTCCCTATGTCTTTTGGTTTTACGTACATTTTACTTGCCGTTGATTATGTGTCAAAGTGGGTGGAATCTAAAGCCACCCGAACTAACGATTCTAAAGTTGTTGCAGATTTTGTAAAATCTAACATTTTCTCTAGATTTGGGATGCCTCGAGTACTCATAAGCGATGGTGGGTCTCATTTCTGCAACCGTACCATTGCGGCACTGCTCAAGAAGTACAACGTGTTGCATAAGGTTTCCACACCTTATCACCCCCAAACTAGTGGCCAAGCCGAAGTTTCAAATCGAGAAATCAAGCAAATCCTGGAAAAGACTGTTGGGCCGAATAGAAAGGATTGGAGCTTGCGTTTGGAGGATGCACTGTGGGCCTATCGAACGGCTTACAAAACGCCCATTGGTATGTCCCCATTTCGGCTAGTCTATGGCAAGCCGTGCCATCTACCCGTAGAGCTTGAGCATAAGGCACATTGGGCGGTCAAGACCTTCAATATGGATGTGGACGCGGCGGGAAACCATAGGAAGCTACAATTGAGCGAGCTTGAAGAGATTAGGCATGAAGCGTATGAGAATGCCCGGATTTACAAGGAGAAGACCAAGGCCGTCCATGACAAGATGATTCGAGGCAAAACCTTCTCAATCGGGCAGAAAGTGTTGTTATTCAATTCCCGTCTTCGATTATTCCCTGGTAAGTTACGTTCTAAGTGGGTTGGTCCATTTGTTATCACTAATGTTTTTGTGCATGGTGCAGTCCAAATACAAAGTTTGAAAACTGGACAAGAATTCAAGGTGAATGGCCATAGGTTGAAACCCTACTACGAGAACTTTGTTGAGCATGTTGTGGAGGAGATCCCATTGCATGCCGTGGGCTCCAATGGGGAATGAGCATAACGTCGTCCGGCTGCAAGACGTAAAAGAAAGCGCTACTTGGGAGGCAACCCATGCAATCAACAAAGGAAAAAATTGGGAATCGCTCCACACTCAGATTTGCGTCCCTAAACCCTTTCCTTTGTTGCTTACTTTATGTTATGTGTATTGTGTTTAATTGTGTCTAAAACATTGAGGACAATGTTGAGTTTAAGTGTGGGGGGGTAACATTCTGTTTTGAGATATTTTTGCATGAAATTCGTAGGGTATTACCACCTAACATGTCTAAACTTGTTTCCCACTGTTTTTAAGTGTTTTTAAGCTTTTTTAGAGTGTGTTGACTTAAAAATCCGAAAATACCATAAAAATTTGAAAAATTGTTTTGAAAAACCCAAAAAGAGTTGTTTTTGTGTGTTTGTTTGTGTCGTAGGTCACCTTCCAACACAATGATGAGGATTTGGTTTTTAAGTGCATGATGGTTAAAAGAAGTTACAAACATGGATGGACGTTTGATATACTCTTTGGTTTATGCTTGTTTGTAGTTATAGTTTACGAATTCACATGTAATCACAAAAGAAAAAATTAGTTTTTGTAGCATGCTTGAAGGAAGGAACTTAAACAAAAGCTACATCCCTGTGAGACTTGAGCCTAAACGTTATTTGGAGAGTTAAAATCTGTGCATTATTGTTTTCTGAAGTCGTTGCATGATCTCATTATTCTTTGCTTGGTTACTACTTAGAAGGCGTTTCATCACTTAATTCCAAATGCTAGAACTCATGCCCATTTCATTCAAAGCATGTCATTGATTTGCATAACACGTATTCAAGATGAAGTTGTGTAGTGACCACCATCAAAGCCAAACAGCCATGTGCCCTTCACTCATTTTGTGTTTAAGTTTAACCCCATTGAGCCGTGTTAGCCCATGTTCTTTGTTAACCCACATTATCCTCACCTAGCCTAGATTAGGACCATCCGTACCCTTGTTCTTGAAGCATAGTAAGCATGAATGAATTCCTTTTGATTAATGTGTTGCAGAAAATAAGTGTGGGGGAAGGATGATGGATGTGAGTTATGTGCCATAGGCACGGCTAGAAAGAAAAAAAAAAAAAAAGAGTTGAAAAGTATTGTTTGTTGAAGTAAGGGCCCAAAACAATGAATTAGGCCTTAAGAGTTGTTGAATCTCCCCTTTATGTCTAAAAGTTGATTTCTGCATTCTAAGTGAATTCTAAGTCTCAATTTCATTACTTTGCTTGCTATTGCTTAAGGAACTTTTGTTTATCCCTATCTTTCCTTGTTAGCCAACACCCCAAGCCTCGTTACAACCCTTGACTTCTATCTTGAGTGTTGTGCATTTCAATTGTGGAGTTTGAATTTGGTATGAGCATATGGTGTCACTGGTTCTCGCATCTAAGTAGTAGCGTTCCATTCATGAGATCATATCTAAACACGGTTAATTACTCCAGAAATTGCTTTCTTTGTTATAACGTATGTGAGTACTAGTCTTTCATGTTTACATCAATCTTCTCACATATAACTAGTGTAGGGTGTGTAGTCAGAAAATCTGAGTGAAAATTGAGTGAATAACTAGTGAGGAATTGAGGGAATTCTCTAAGGCATGTTACTACATTCAAAATGTGTTTTAATTGATTAAATGCGAACTAGTGAACTATGACTATGATTAAGTATGTGCTTGAGGGGAAGGAAGACTAAAAGCTATGTGAGTAACGATCTTTGACATGTCATGTTTTATTGGAAATCCCTGAGGCAACGTTGGAAGGTTTAGGTTATGTTTCGTTTGTTTTGTTTTGTCTTGTTTACTTTAGTTGTTTTGTTTTGCTCGAGGACTAGCAAAAGTTAAGTGTGGGGGAATTTGATAGGAGCATATTCATGCGACTTAATTAGCTTGTTCTCGTGCATTTATGTTGTGTTTACTTAGCTATTTTAGTGTTTAAGGCTACTTTTGTGTATTTTCAGATTATAAGGCCAAAGTGTGCAAGAAGATGCAAATTGGAGTCTTTTGGAGCGAAAGAGGAATGAATGAGTTGAAGATTTGAAGAAACGACGAATTCCTACTCCAACGATGAATTCTTACCAAAACGAGGAATCCTACTCAAACAAGGTTTCCTACTTGAAGTAGGAAAGTTAACCCTAAGTTTCCCGTTTTGGTAAATTTTCCTAAACTTAAACGTCCGTATTTTCTAGCCACTTTGTAGGCCTTGTATACACTTTAGTACACAAGACCAAGGCCCTAGCCCAATTCCCTTCCCTTGCCGTGCAAGGGGGGGGTAGTTTTGTCTCATTTTATGCATTTAAACCCTAAACCCTAATAACCTTAGTTCTACAACCTTGCAGCCGCACCTTAATTCATATTGATTCACCTTTCATTCCATATTCATTCACCCTAATATTCACCCAAAAATCCCATAAGCCGTTCTCTCCCATTTTTCCACCATAAGCCGTGGCCCCCCCCCCATTTACCATTGACCCTAATAAAATAAAAAATCTGGCCGCAGCCACCATACAATATTATTCACCTTTGCCGTGCATTCTAGGAGGATTAAACCTAATTTTGACCCTAAGCCGTAGTGCATAATCTTGGTAGATATGTGAATGAATGAAGGGAATGTTTTGCAAACATCCTGCCGAGTGTTCCCTTTGGTTTTGTGAAAGTTTCTTGTGCACTACATAGTCTTGATTAGGAACCAAAGTTGCACATCACAATTAGGCTCATGATTAGAGACATTTGATCAAATCCACACATCATATGGCTGATCATATCTAAGTGAAACAAACCCAAGAAATAAGTAGAGGGATGAGTATAATCTGACTTAACAAGCATGGACTTGGCTTAGCAATGGTGAAATCGAATCTCTAGCTTCATCTCCATTTGTGCTATCTCTTTTTATTAGCTGTTGATTCATTCATTTTGTGTTTACTTCATTTCCTTATGCTCGTCATTTCCTTGTGTTGATTCATCAAATTTTTAGTGGTAAGTATTCCCGCCTGTCACGCGGGTGACCCGGGTTCGATCCCCGGCAACGGCGCCAAAATTTGATGCGAGAATTATACGCACACAAATTAAACCCTCTTTTTGACAATTGTAGTAAGTATGTAAGTAGGGATCGTTCTGGACCGGGGATTAGGAGGGATTGTTAATCACTTGGATTTGACTCAAAAATGCTAAAAACACAATCTAAAACACTATACTAGACTCAAAGAATGCAAAACTAAACTTTAAAACACTAAGACAAACCAAAGACTCAAAATGCTTTAAAGCATAAACTAAATTGATTTCTAACTAAATTGAACAATAAGGTAAAGGGGGATTTAGGTTTTGATTAAACTAAATGACAGATTGTAAATTAAAGCATAAGGAAATGAAGTAAACACAAAATGAATGAATCAACAGCTAATAAAAAGAGATAGCACAAATGGAGATGAAGCTAGAGATTCGATTTCACCATTGCTAAGCCAAGTCCATGCTTGTTAAGTCAGATTATACTCATCCCTCTACTTATTTCTTGGGTTTGTTTCACTTAGATATGATCAGCCATATGATGTGTGGATTTGATCAAATGTCTCTAATCATGAGCCTAATTGTGATGTGCAACTTTGGTTCCTAATCAAGACTATGTAGTGCACAAGAAACTTTCACAAAACCAAAGGGAACACTCGGCAAGATGTTTGCAAAACATTCCCTTCATTCATTCACATATCTACCAAGATTATGCATGATGTGTGCTTTAATCTTGGCTAAACAACCTGTGGTTAATTCAAATGATGATCAAGCATTAAAATCAACACACTAAGTCACAATTAAATCGGAGAATGAAACAAGAAATAGATAGATTAAATGAGAATTCTGAATTAACTACATGGCAATCTTGCAAGGCTACATCGAATCCCTAGAGAGAGATTAGTTACACTTCATGTTTACAAAAGGTTTGACATAAAAATATATAACATGAGTGAACATAGGATTAAGAAGAAAGAACCCTTGAAGCAAAACTGATGTCGAAATCCTTTAAGAAATGGGAGAGTGTATCTAATGGAATGAAGCCGAGAGGAAGTTCCTCATGGTACAAAACAAAGAGAATCAAAGAAACACCTAAACATTCCAACAACTCAAACTTGAATTGTATGAACGTTTAGGCCCTCTTATCTTCCTCTTCGTCGTAGCACAAGGTCTAAGGGATGTTGTTGGTGTGTTGAATGGATTGGGGAATTATGGAAATGGATGAGGGGTGGTGTTTGGATTATAAGGGAATGGTAGCTCACGGCAATGAGGGAAGATTGGATGTGTTTGTGATGTGTTGTGTATGAAAATGAGATATTTTTGTGTATGAATGCATGGGTTTTTATAGGGGGAATGGGAGAATATGTGGGTGATTGTTTAAGAGTGAATGTGGTTGTTATGATTGAGAGTGCATGTGGATGAAATGATGAAGTAGGAAGGTGGAAATGCATGTGTTGAATTGGTGGTGCAATGATGAAAGAGTAAGTGCATGTGTGTGTGAATGGTGGTAGCTAGGGTGAATTATGATGAATGCATGTGGAATAAAGATGGAGAAGGTGGTGTAATGATGAAGGATTAAGTGCATGTGTGTGTGAATGGTGGTGCAATGATGAAAGAGTAAGTGCATGCATGTGTGTGTAAATGGTGTTTCTTGATGGTTTTGGGGTTGTGATGCATGTGAATGCATGTGGCTAAGGGTTGTTGATTGGGCTAGAGGTTTTGCATGGCTCAAAGGATTGTTTGATTGGGCTAGGCCCTTTGTTTTATGTCCAAAGTGCATACAAGGCTTTCAAATTCGTCCAACACTTTGGCTCCAAGCATATGCTATCCATTCCAAGCCCAATTTTGCTCCAAAATGCTCCAAAATGCATCTTTTTGCTTCCTTAGCCATATGAACCTAAAAACACACGAAAATGGCTTAAACTACTAAAACAATTATGAATTAACAACATAGATGCACGAAAACAAGCTAAGTAAGTCGCCTAAATATGCTCCTATCACGTAACATATTCACCCTAATTTCATTCCATTCATACACATATTGTTTCACGCAGCCACCATCACCCATTCTATCCAATTCTCTCCCAAAAACCCGTGCATTCCATCACCCAAAAACCATCAGCCGCAACCAATTCCAGCCTTCCCCCATCACTGCCGCAGCTATCTCCACCTTCCCAGCCACCTTCCACACCTTCACACACCATCTACCAACCTTGCCGCACCACCCAACCTCCCTAAATCCATCCCTAACCCAGAAAACTATCCAGCAATTCCCTAAACACTCTCTGCCGCAGCAAGGAGAAGAGGAAAGAGGAGCTTCGACGCGCAGAAATTCAAGTGGATTCGTTGTGCGTTCTAGGTGTAATCAATCCTTTGTGCTTTATGTTTAAATTCAATTGTATTTCTCTTTTTGTGAACATGAGAGGCTAAACCCCTATTTAGGTAGGGGGTGATTCGAAACCATGTTTATGCTTGCAATATGAATTGATTACTTTTGGTTGGAATTTCATGAATGGTGAATTCAATTTGTTTAACTGCTTGATCGATAACTTATTTATGTATGTTGATTGAGAGTGCACGCTTAATTTTCATGCATGAATATGACGCTAGAATATAAGTGAGTTTCACCTAATAGTTATGAACTTATATTCACAAGTAGTGGAGGTTGCTTATAAACAATCGCGTTAAATGAATTCTTGGCACTAGTTTCATGCTCATCATAGTAACGAATGCCTCGTCAACACTTATAGTTTTCATGATGCTTAATGATCTTTGATTGTATCTTTATTGTGCTTTTCACGTAAAGGACTTTTGGAGAATGTTTTGAATTGTGATAGGAGCATATTCATGCGACTTAAATGGCTTGTTCTCGTGCATTTACGTTATGTTTCTCTAGTTATTTTAGTCCTTTATGCTTCTTTTGTGTGTTTTCAGGTTCTAAGGGCAAGGTATGCAAAAGGATGCCTTTTGGAGCCTTTTGGAGCAAATTAGAGATTGGAATGGATATCATATGCTTGGAGCCAAGAGGATGGACGAAATTAAAGACTTGAAGTAGGAAAGTTAAATCCTAAAAGACCTCATGTTTAAGCATCATTGAAGACTCCTACGCATTTTAGAACACAAAAAACAACATTCCTTGCAACCTTAGGACATTGTCGTGTGTTTCCTTGTGTCTCCCTTCCTTGCCATGCAAGGAAGGGCTTTGTTCCCTATTTTAAACACTTAAAGCATTCACTTATCATATCATTCACTTATTATAAGCATTCACTTATCATATCATTCACTTATCAAACCATTCACTTATCACTTCCATTCACTTATCACTTATCACTTCCATTCACTTATCACTCACCACATATCATTCATTTATCACTTAACATATCATTCATTTATCACTTAATACATCATTCACTTATCACTTATCATACTCATAATCATCTACACATTTCAACCATTTAAACATATGCATTTCAACTCACATGCATCATCATCATGCAACCAACCTTGCCACATGCTTTCCAAGCTTTCCCCCTTCATCATTAAGCCACATTCACTCCCATTTCTCTCCCCTTAACAGCCCTAAACCGTACATAATTAAAGGACACCATTCAACACACACATGCACCAAAAGACAACATTGGCATGCATCACATGCATTTCCAACACTTCCCCCTTTGTGCCGTGCCTTCCCTTCCACTTTCCAACCACATTCTTTCAATTCCCACTTCATCATTACACCACCTAAGCCACATGCACTCCCATTCTTTAATTCAGCCACTTAATCATTCAACCACAAAACAATCACACAACACACCAACACACATGCATCCTGAAATTCTTTGCCGTGCAATCACATGCATTTCCCTTGACATTTTCAGCCATCACACTTCATCATTACACCACCATTCACTCTTTAACCCACACACACTTCACACAAACAACATTCACATGCATTCACATGCATTTCCAACACAAAACACACTCAAAACCGTGGCCACCTTTGCATTTCAGCATTCCCATTTGCATTTTCAGATTTCCAGCTTTCCAACCTAGCCACATTCACATGCATTCACTCATAATCATTCACCAAACTTGCAGCCACATTTCCACCCACCTCCTAGCTGTCATGTTCCCTCCATTACTCCTATAAATACCCTTGCATTCATTCATTCAAGGACATCTCATTTTTCCATTCACAACACAAACACAACCCTTGTGCCGCAAATCCCCTTCCATTTCTGTGCAGTTTTTCTCCTCCATTGCAGCCACTATCCAACCACTTCCCATCCCTCCAAAACACTTCACATAATCCCCAAAGCTCACCTTAGACCTTGTGCTACAACAACGAGGAAGAGAAGAGTGCCTAAACGTTCATACAATTCAAGTTTGAGTTGTTGGAATGTTTAGGGGTTTCTTTGATTTCAAAGTTTAAATTTAATTCTCTTTGTTTTGTACGTATGAGAATGGAAGAGAAGAGTGCCTAAACGTTCATACAATTCAAGTTTGAGTTGTTGGAATGTTTAGGGGTTTCTTTGATTTCAAAGTTATGAGGAACTAAACCCCCTTTAGCTAGGGGGTGATTCGAAACTATGTTTATATTTGCAATATGAATTGATTAACTTTCGTTGGAATTTCATAAGTTGTGGATTCAATTTGTTTAACTGTTTGATTGATAACTTATTTATGAATGTTTATTAAGAATGCGCGCTTAATTTTCATGCATGAATATGACGCTAGAATATAAGTGAATTTCACCTAATCGTTATGAACTTATATTCACAAGTAGTGGAGGTTGCTTATAAACAATCGCGTTAAATGAATTCTTGGCACGAGTTTCATGCTCATCATAGTAACGAATGCCTCGTCAACACTTATAGTTTTCATAATGCTTAATGATCTTTGATTGTATCTTTATTGTGCTTTTCACGTAAAGGAATTTTGGAGAATGTGGTGAATTGCGTTGCGCTAACCCATCCAATTCATTAACTTAAGGAGAACTTGACGGTTAATTTAAGCGGACTTAATTAACCCGGAGTGTTGAGTTTCATAATTTATCGAAAGACCAACTGAGAATCAATCTTGTATGCAAGTGTAACATGTGTGGAGAAGAACCCCTTGGCTATTCCATCATCCATATTTTCATCACATTCATATTTACGTTTTGCCTTTAATTACAATTTGTCCATTTAATTTAATCTCGTCCAAACACAATCCCCCCCATCTTTTGTTAAGTCTTAATCATTCGTATTTGTTTTATTTTTGTGTTTTCAAGTATTTGAAGTCTTGTGTACTTGTTTTGAGTTCTTGTTAAGTCAGTTAAGTGTTTTAAAAATTAGTTTTATTTATTTGAATCAAGTGTTTAGCACCCCTAGTTAATCCCCGGTTAGAACGATCCCTACTTACATCATTACTACAATTGTCACAAATAGGGTTTAGTTTGTGTGCGTATAATATACGTACCAAATTGCGTTGCGCTAACCCATCCAATTCATTAACTTAAGGAAAACTTGATGGTTAATTTAAGCGGACCTAATTAACCCGGGGTGTTGAGTTTCATAATTGATCGAAAGACCAACTGAAAATCATCTTGTATGCAAGTGTAACATGTGTGGAGAAGAACCTTCTAACTAGCATTCTGATGCGAACTAATTAAGCACACAAATTAAAACCCTCTTGTGACAATTGTAGTATAAGTATAAGTAGGGATCGTTCTTAACCGGGGATTAGGAGGGATTACTAAATCGCTTGGAAATTGACTCAAAAACGTAAAACAAACGTTAAAAACAATAAACTAGACTCAAAGAATGCAAAACTAAACAATAAAACACAAACTAAGACACGTTCTAACTAAATTGAACACTAAAGTAAAGGGGGATTGAGGTTTTGACGAAATTAAACTAAATGCAACGATTGTAATTTAAAGGCAGAATGTAAATATGAATGTGATGAAAATATGGATGAATGCTAGCTAGAAGGTTCTTCTCCACACATGTCACACTTGCATACAATTTGATTTTCAGTTGGTCTTTCGATGAATTATGAAACTCAACACCCCGGGTTAATTAGGTCCGCTTAAATTAACCGTCAAGTTTTCCTTAAGTTAATGAATTGGATGATTGCATGCGACAACCCAAAGCATTCCCCACAAGTTCCCTACATGAATTGCATAATAGAGATACAAGCAAGAATCATTAAGCATCATGAAAACTATAAGTGTTGACGAGGCATTCGTTACTATGATTGCATGAAACTTATGCCAAGAATTTATTTAACGCGATTGTTTATAAGCAACCTCCACTACTTGTGAATATAAGTTCATAACTATTAGGTGAAATTCACTTATATTCTAGCGTCATATTCATGCATGAAAATTAAGCGTGCACTCTCAATAAACATACACAAATAAGTTATCAATCAAGCAGTTAAACAAATTGAATCCAAAATACATGAAATTCCAACCAAAAGTAATCAAATCATATTGCAAGCATAAACATGGTTTCGAATCACCCCCTAACTAAATAGGGATTTAGCCTCTCATGTTCACAACAAGAAAAATAAAATTGAATTTAAACATAACGAACAAAGGATGGATTACACCTAAAACGCACAACAAATCCACTTGAATTTCTGCGCGTCCAAGCTCCTCCTTCTCCCTTCCTTGATGCGGCAGAGAGGTTTATGGTGTGGAATGGTGGAATGGTGGCTGCAAGGGTGGGAAGGCAGCGGACAGGTTGGAAAAATGGCTGGAATGGGTGGTGAAAAGTTGCGGCTGTTCAGTTTTTGGGTGGTGGGATGCGGCAGTTTTTTTTTGTGTGTGACTTAGGGTGGATACGGCTTAGGGAGAATGCTGGAAATTCATGGGGAATGCACGGATTGCAGGGCCAAATGGAAGGGTGGCTGCGGCTGTATGATTATGGAATGGGAGTCACGGCTTAGATAGAAATTAGGGTGCATGATAGAATGGCAGCCACGGTTTTTTTTAATGAGAATTAGGGTTAACTTTGATAAATGGGGGGGCCACGGCCTTGTAAGGCTAATGGGATTTTTGTGGCTGTTTTGTTTTATTATAAAAATGAAAATAAAATGGAAGGCTACGGATTAAAGGGGAGGATATGGAAAGGTGCGGCTAAGTATGTAAAACCTAGAGTTTTAAATATGTTTGGTTCCTAGCTTATTTTTATTTACGAAAATAAATTCAAAGGCTTCTAGAATTTAGGAAATAAAATCAGAAATTAAAGAGGGAAAGATTAAAGGGTGCGGCTAGGGTTAGGTTAGGAGAGGGAAATAGGGTTTAATTACATAACATTAGACAAAAATGCCCCCCCTTGCACGGCAAGGAAAGGGAAGAAGGGTTAAGGCACGGCAAGGTTGTGTAATTGGGCTAGGGCCTTGGTTTTGTGTCCTAAAGTGCTTACAAGGCCTTCAAAGTAGCTAGAAAATACGGACGTTTAAGTTTAGGAAAGGTTACCAAAACGGGAAACTTAGGGTTAACTTTCCTACTTCAAGTAGGAAACCTTGTTTGAGTAGGATTCCTCGTTTTGGTAAGAATTCATCGTTGGAGTAGGAATTCGTCGTTTCTTCAAATCTTCAACTCATTCATTCCTCTTTCGCTCCAAAATACTCCAATTTGCATCTTCTTGCACACTTTGGCCTTATAATCTGAAAATACACAAAAGTAGCCTTAAACACTAAAATAGCTAAGTAAACACAACATAAATGCACAAGAACAAGCTAATTAAGTCGCATGAATATGCTCCTATCACATTCATCCATATCTTCATCACATTCATATTTACATTCTGTCTTTAAATTACAATCTGTGCATTTAGTTTAATTTCGTCAAAACCTCAATCCCCCTTTACTTTAGTGTCTAATTTAGTTAGAAAGTGTCTTAGTTTGTGTTTATAAGTGTTTTGTATTCTTTGAGTCTTTTGATTTGTTTTAGTGTTTTATTGTTTAGTTTTGCATTCTTTGAGTCTAGTTTAGTGTTTTTAACGTTTGTTTTATGTTTTTGAGTCAGTTTCCAAGTGATTTAGTAATCCCTCCTAATCCCCGGTCTAGAACGATCCCTACTTGCATCTTTACTACAATTGTCAAAAGAGGGTTTTAATTTGTGTGATTAATTAGTTCGCATCACGTCTCCTGTATTATTGTGAACTCTACCAAATTTTATTGGGTCACTCGAATGATTGAATCAAACGAGGCTTGATCAAAGTAGTTCAAATATTTAACTACAGGTGTGTAGGGACGGCCGTACTTTCATGTGGTCTGAGCTGGATACGAGAAAATGCAGCTCCTGCCATGGCCATGGTGCTTTCATTCCTTTCGCCACTACCACGGGAATCGCTTTTTCTTTCTTTTCCTCTGGCTACAAAGATGTTTTAGTTCACCAGGTTGTCTCTTGCCTGCCCATGGATTAAGCAGCAATTCGAAAGATTAACCTATTTGGGAATCTCCGAATCTACGCTTATTTTCTACTCTCCGAAGCATTACGGCTCTTACTACGCACACATTTCGTTCCTTTTTGATTATGTATCAAGTACCAAATACTAAATACTGTTGTTACATCTTTGTTGTCAGTGTACAGAGTGCAGACATTCATAAGTGGAATTGTACAACGAAAACTAAAAGGGTATGTGAAAACTAGAAAGTCTGCTTTGCTTTATTCGATCAAAACACCAAAAGTAACAAAGGGGTTGTGTTGAGATCATTGCTCTTCGATCATTTCTCTCAACTTATCATATTAAATTGTTTGGTTTGGGATTGTATTATAACATTACGGGATCGTCTGACATAAATAATTGGATTGAAATGGATAAGGATTGTATTATAACATTACGGGCTCGTCTAATATAAATAATTGGATTGAAATGGATAACTTACCAATTAAAGGTATGTTAAATGGAAAAATTATAAAATTATGACCACCTAGAGGACAAAAGACGGATTATTGTACTTTACGAGCCCAGTAACCTTTCTATAGATTAAAATAAAGACTTTATAAGTCATTGTGAAAAAAGTACGGAGTGCTTCTGTTTGGCAATTGGTATTGGTAGGTAATGTAGCAACACCTTCTCTTGTGTCAAAAGGGGCACCCATCTCATCTCATCTCATCATGTAAAATGTGGACCTTACCTACCCTTGAGTGTTTTTGTTTGACCATGGCCTTCAGCATGTTAAAAATTCTTTGTGCCTGTGCCTAACAATTGGGATTTTGTTGCGGATCCATAAGCACTCACATAAAAAACTTCGCACTAAATGAGCAAACGAGAAGTGCAAGGAGCCTTCAGCCGCTGAAAGAGCAAGAATCAATAATACTATTCCGAAAGTCTCCCCTAAATAACATAAATATGAAAAACAAAAGAAAAGTATTGTAGCAGGAACAACAGAGAATCCCTTGTTTTTCTCCTGCACCAGTTTCTTATGTAACGCATCTTTGCAAATGAATCATCATGCGTTGGAGCGAATATCCATTGACGAATCATAATTCTGGAAGTAGATTGTTCTTCCCCCATATGATTTATTTTCCGGAAAATCTACTGAATTTGTGACCAACTGAAGGGAAATGACAGATTCAAGCGTTCGGTTTTCTTAATCGATAACTAAACCCGTATTCATCAACAACAAGAAACTGTATGCTATTATCATTTAGCAACAAGAAAAATTGTTGGCCTGCATTAATCTCAATGCTTTATGAACTACACACATTGATAATCTAATAGTTTGACGTCTGCATATGGAAAGTAATACATAAGCTATAGAAGCTGGTTTGCTTCCTGAGACCACTTGATTCTGAGGAGCTTGAGCAACATTCTCGCCTTTGTTTTTGTTTGACCACTGCACTGGCTCTGCAGAAGCAATAGCAACTGAGTCAACACTCCGCCACTAATCGCTTCTTCCCGTGCCAGTAAAGAGTCATTGCATAGAATTATGAGCGAGCCAACGGCACTATCACTGCCTCCGTGATCATCTGATACCCTGAAAACCATCTTAACAACAGCTTGAATGCCGTTCGGATTACTAATCACTGCCTCTCTTGCACTCTCTAGTCCTAAAAGCTTCTCAAGCGTGGCCACTGCCAACGGTGCCAAGTTTCTTTTGTGTCCTTCCACACTAGAAATCATGTAGGAAGTGAGCCCATTCACCACGCCTTGTTCGACCAGAAACTCTCTGTTCTCTTCCAGGGAAGACAATGCTGATACAGCTTTAATTGCAGCATCTCCATCCTCCTCCGAATTCAAGTTCTGGTGAAGCAGCTGAGCCAATATCTGATGCAAGAGTTGGTTGTTCTTACCCAACATAGAACACAGTCCTTTTGTCTCTGGAGACGTTGATGCTGCCTCTATGAGACGGCACAAACTCATCCTGATTGAGGTGGTGCTGTTCGCGAATAAAGCTTGGAAGGATGCTAAGTTATTCTCTTCTCTAAGCATATTGAGTGACTCCAACTCGCTGAGAGGCAGCAGTGTTATGATGCAACAAAGCGCTTGCTCCACAAAATCTATATAGTAGTCGCACTCTTCATGGAGTTTCTGTTTCTCTTTCAGTTCGGCTTCTCCTCCTCCAAACAAAAGCTCCAATAGTAAAGGCAGGAATCTCAGCTGAAGCAACAAATTATTTCTGAATGGTGATTCTAGCTGGGTGAAAGCTCGAATCTCTTTGAGCGCTTGAACCTTGCTTTCTAAGGTACCCTCATCACGAGATTTGAGGCCGCATTTGATTGAAGATAAATAATCAATTGTCTGCAAGTAATGAGGATCAAATTGGTTGTCCATCTCCAGCCACTGATTGATGAAATGGCGAAGAGTATGATTTGGCACCATGGATGGATCGTGAAGCTTCTGCATTGTGACAGGACATGAGAGATTACCTGAGGAAAGCCATTTTTCGATGCTCGACCTGTCGTAGGTTTGGCCTGTGCAGAGAGTGACTGGATCTTTGAACAAGTCCAGACTGATTGGGCATTTGAACAGATGGGGAATTCTCATTTCTTCAACTTGTTCTTTCATATATGGACAACGGATGAAAACCCAACTCAAACAAATTTACAAATGCATGAGTGTGTGTGTGTGTGTGGGTGGGTGAGGGGTGGGGGGAAGAATAACATTACCAACATGCAAAACAGAAAGAGGAGGGAGAAGAGAGGTGGTTTTATCTTGTGGTTGTGAATTGTGAAAGAAAGAGTATTTGATTTCAACGAAGAATATAGAATAATTGGGCAAATGGTCCCCCCCCCCACCCCACGTCTCTCTCTCCATTGATTATTACTTCAGTCAAACTGACCAACCATTGGAATTGTTATGTCATTCAAAGTATGAATCCACCAACATTAGACAAACTTAACTTAAAATGAATGACTTTATCCTCGCGTGACATTGTGATCTATTAACATAATATTGCGCGCCAGAAAAACTTAGAGATAATATTGTTCATTATTATATCGGACAATCACGACAGCATGCCATTTTTTTCTACTAAATAGTATGTGGATATGAAAAAGAATTTACACATGACATTATTGAGAGTAGTACAGTAACAGCGAACCTGATGTAAGTCGTTCCACACCACTAAGAACGTCAAAGTAATAAAATTCAGCAAAACTCAAGTTTCATTTGCTAGCCTTTTGTTATTCATAGTCATAGTCAAACGCAAAATGACGACAATAATTAGCATAATTTTGGTCTCCCTCGTCTCATGGGTGAACAAACCAACCTTCAAACCTTCGATTCAGTTCGATTTGAACTATTCCAAAATGCCCGACTCCCTATATTATTATGTTTTCATCTCTTCTAAACAATAATAATTTTTCTTTAAATAAACAAGAATGTCAAACCCTTTTTCTGACTCTGACGTGACTGCAATGCTAGACAACTTGCTAGAAAAAAAAAGGTGATTGAGTTTCCTAAATACAAGTGCCCCTGCAGAGATGAATCGCGTTAACGATCCTAGGTACTACAAATATCATCATATCGTAAGTCATCCTGTTTGTAAGTACTTCATCCTCAAGGAGCTCATCATGAAGCTAGCACAACAAGGGTAGATCGAGCTTGACCTTGGAGACAGGGGCGCAACACATACTACTACAATTGCGCTTAGATCCTTCGACCCCATGCCACTCCAAGTTACGCCTGACCACCCCCGTCTATGCTCAAGCTACACGACACCTTCTGCACAACAATCACTGGGGGCAAGCGACCAAAATGCACCTACCAACGATGAAGAAGGGTGGACACTGGTGACCTACAAAAAGACAAAGAAGCCAAGACCACAAGCCACATGGCCAAAGGTTGAACAAGGGAGAAAGCACCGCCGCCGCAACTATAGAAAGCCTAAAAGGAGCGTGAGAGTTGCTAAGCCAACGTACGCTGGGGAACCTATGGAGCAAGAGCCACGCATTCCCGTCTCCTTGCACGAGTAGTTCCTGAAGGACTTCTTCCAACAGTGCATTACTATTGCCTGTCACATGGTTGAAGTAGAGATAGAAGAGCCCTCAAAAGGCAAAGTTATCGCCATCGAGGAAGAGAAGACCCTCATCCCCAAAGAAGACCTGCCAACATACTTCAGCATTGAGGAAGCACTACTATTGCCCTAGGAAATGCGAAAAGCACTAGTAACGGTCTTAGCGAGTCCTGACAACCACGAGGTGCAAGAAAGCAAGGACGAAGGCTTAAAGCTTCGACCACATGAATATGCCATATGTTGTGTCACCCATGAAGCAATCAACTTCACTGACGATGACTTGCTGCTAGGATAAAAGCCTCACAACCGTCATCTCTTCATCTCTGGGTATGTAAGAGAGAACAAAATCAACTGCATACTTGTGGATGGTGGGTCGGCCATAAACATCATGCCAAAGTCAACAATGACCACAATTGGCATCAAGGTGGATGAACTATCTCGAAGTTGTCTCCTAATCCAAGGTTTTAACCAAGGAGGACAAAGAGCAATAAGCATGATTCAAGTGGAGATGACCATTGGCGAACTTAAATCAAGCACGATATTCCATGTGATTGATGCAAGAACTTCATACAGCTCGCTTTTAGGAAGGCCTTTGATCCACGAGAATGGAGTGGTGTCGTCCACCTTTCACCAATGCTTGAAGTTCTACCGAGAAGGAGTAAAGGTGATACAAGGTGACACGAAGCCATTCACCGAAGCTGAATCACATTTCGCAGGCGCTAAGTTCTACATGGATGAAGACATGGTGCTCGAAGCTCTTCCAAAAGAAATCAAATCCATAGGCAAAGCCTCACCTAAGAAACTGAAGGAAGATTAGTGAAAAACAAGTTCATTTGAGCAACATCAGCAACATGCAATTAACAATTAAAAGGCGGAATCATGTTTATATGCACTCAAAAACAAAACTTAACCCATGAACTTCAAAGCCTAGTAGATAGGTGAACCAAGACTCAACTCAAAACAAAGTGAGTTGAGAAATCAATACCTTTGTAGATTCCTCTTTGCATAAGCAAAGGCTAATCACCCAAAGAGAGGGCCTTCATTCCTTGCATCTTAGATCCATGGATTTGGATGGATGAAAAGGTTTCTCCAAGTTCCCAAAATTGAGAACCTTTAAGTCTCCACACCAAGGCATATTGTAGAAGAAATGAGTGACCGAGAGGAAGTAAGATTGCTAGATGTTTTCCTCTAGGGTGGCCGGCCTCTTTGAGAGCAAATGGAGGTTTTGTTCTCATCTTTACTCCTAAGAAAACCCTTAAGGATGAAATGACTATAAAGATGTACCTCACAATGGAGTGGCAAACTTGCAATTAAGCCAAGTTCACTACCCTCCTCTAAATGGCCGGCCATATGGGATTTATTGGGCTATTTGGGCCTTTGTGAATCATTATTCATTAAGTTGTCATACAACTTAAGTCAATGGACTTGACGTTCGAAGCCCATTGGGCCTTAAGGTCCAAAACTATCCCGTGGTCTTTTAACGAACTTATTCGTTTGATTAATAATCATATTAATTAATCCTTGCCATAAATAATTAAACCATTTAATTATTCTTACTCATCTCCGTTGAATCTTCAATCTCTACCTTACACGGTGTACGATCCATTAGGTTCCTTTTAGCGAGGCAGTGGGCGATTCAAACTCTTTCAAATCGATTGTGAATTGAAACTTACTTTCAATTCTCCCGTTAGTGATAATACACTTTTAGGGCTTCCACAAACCATGGTTGACGCCTAGCAGCATGTCATGGTTACCCAAGCTAATCAGAAGAGGTGGAGAACCTATTCAGTTTTAGGATTACAAATGCAATACGGTCTTTCTCTAATACAATACTCTTGACCACATTGTTTGGTTTGATAGTTTATTCATGTCTACTATCCAATGTGAGTCTTGTGCTTATATGATTACCTTGAATGTGATTTGGAACACATTCCTAAATCTCATTCATACTCTGGCCAGAGATTCTAAATCATATCATAGAGTATTCTCCCTCAAACAGTTTGAAGGTTAGAGATCCCTTGTTGCGCATTCACTTGCCTCCATGGCTAAGTGGCTTAACCCCAACGATGCCGTGGACACCCTCCTGATGGAGTGACTTTGACATAATCAAAGATTAAGGACCTAACCACAAGACAACTGTGATGCCTCAGGTCAAAAGACTAATTTGCATTATCACAACCATGAGTTCTCATGTGACATGAATATGAGAACTCTTCGTTGATCGTGTTCAGTGAACTCATTCTCTATTGAGCACCTACGTACTTGTCTTGATGTCACACACACCAATGACTCGAGACTAGTCACTCTCCCTGAGAGAAGACATAGCACGTACTGATCTTAACGGACTGTCAATGCCCAATTGACAATCCTATGATCAGGAACGTTTAGGATGTGTCAACGAAAGAATGGTCTCATGAATCTAACTTCTTTAGATCGCATTCTTCCGATCACATATTCCTTGGACTTATCGTTTAAGCATATAACATTTATATGAGATGGCTCAAACAATAATCTTTGCCCTTAATATTAAACTAGATTAGTTTAACATGTGAAATGTCCATAAAGTATCATCATATGATTGGTTTTAGGGCACATTTCCAACAATCTCCCACTTGCACTAGAGCCAATCAGCTTAGTCATCAGTGATGATACCTCTTCTGTAGTCATTTCATAAATGGCTGAGTAGTAGGCCTAGACAATGGATATCTATATGTTATCCATAGAAGCAACCTTGAGAATAACGACGTCACCATTATACATGATTCTCAATCATGTGGTTCAGTCTCTCATTTGAGTTCGGACCTTGATGAGACCTTGATTCCCTGGCTTGAGCTATCGCCCCATTAGTGTCATACACTTTCTGGTTGGAACCGAATGGAGAGTTCATAAATGAACTTTCCCATCCAAACAACAATGTTGTAAGCTTCTATATGGCAATATATTTTGCATACATGATGGAACACATTAAAGTCATTACTTTTAACGTTTCCACCCAAATATCTCTTTAGTCATAATAAAGAGATATCTCATTATCACTTCATTCATAATGAAGAGATATTCTATGATGGATTAGATTCATAATCTAATACATTTACGCTTCCATTACGTTACTCTAATTCTTCCTCATTCTTGAGGAATCCATCCTTAGTATTTCTTAAATACCTAAGGATTCACTTGACAGTTGCCATGGTTCTGATCTTGGGCTTGCATTGATATCATCTTGTACCGTTCTAGGTACAACTTATATCAATGTTTTCATACAATATGAAATACATAAATCACCTTTCTGCGTATGCATAAAGGATTCTATTTACGCATTATTTCTTTGGGAGTCAAAGGGTACATTCCCTTTGAGAAGAACAACTTCCTAGTCTCACTAGAATTGTCATTCTAATTGAAGTTTATCATCATATGAGAAACTTCCTAGCATCTCTTGTCTATTTTAGGGATTGATATAATCCAATTATATCTTGAAATATATCATTATAGATTTCCATCCCATAGACTATATCTCCCATATACATTCTATCATTATAGAATGTTTAAAGTCATAACTTTAACGATGAAGAATTCCTTTCATTTTCAAAATTAATATATATCATGTATATATATTCAAATTTAGGAATATGATTAACTCCCACTAATCTTTTGTAAACCTAGTAAACAAAAGATTCATTTACATCTTTATGAGAAATCAAACGATTTGATCCTTTTTCTCATAAGATGCTTATAGCTCCCACTAAGTGTAGTCATAAGGATTTTCATTCTTATTTCTTTCGAATTAAGAGGTGTAACTCTATGACATAGTCATAAAGTTCAAACCATTCAACTGAGACGATTTATAAATCCTTCTCGACTACCTTGGAGCTTGTGGTGTAGGAACTAGGTTGTTATATTTGTTGATCATATCAAACAAATATTGCTTATTAGCACACAACCCCAAATCTTAACATGTTTAAGATTTGTCTTTCTTTCCAACTACATCTTATGGAGTTATGAAAATTTTGGAAGATCTTCTAATTGACAATCATATTGTTTTAGAAGTATATATATCCTATATATGGGTAATAGATAACATCCAACGAACTAAATCTTATTCAAGTTCGTTCTTCTCCTAATGGAGAAATACATTATCTTATGATGCTATTTTCCTTGATATCTTTTAAGGAAACTCATCTAAAGTGTTACTTTTCCTTGGATCAAATCTAAGGAGGTAAATTCTTTAGACGTCTTACTCATCAACTTACATTTCTTGAATTCTTTGAAACCTTTTGCAAAGTATTCGGACTTGTGTTTATTCAAAGTAAACTATAGTCCAACCGAGAGTGATCTTCGGTGAATGTCATACAACATGAGTAGTATTATGTTGTGGACAAGTGCCACTAACATCTAAGTGAATTTTCCTTAACAACTTTGTGATTCTTTCTTCTTTCCAAAAGAATAAAGATTCGAACATTTCGCCTCTATACAATATAACAAGAAGGTATTGGATCCGGGTCTAACGATCCAATGCATCCATCTATTACCAACTCGTAATTTATGTTTTAGAGGTATCACAACTCAGTTGGGATTAGTCACTACCTTGCAACCTTTTGGGTTTTAAGCATCGTTATATTCTTAAACAGTTAACACTACCACATCATCTCTACTATAGAGACAATTAATTAGATTACCATAATCTAATCATTCATTAATAAAGAACAATGTTTTGTCAAACAAAACATTCATCCATCTCTACAATAGTGACGGAATTAAGTTCCTTAAAATTGGGACGTAAAGACAATCTTTGGTTTTTCCAATTTCTTTGGTAGTTCATATGAGGAAGTAAGTACAATCCGCTTTCGCAGAGATCTATATTTGATTCACGTTTCGAATGTGAAGTACTTTCTCTTCTCTCATTTATCTTCTACTTCTTATTAGCCACACTTTTACAACGATTGTAAAACATAGTTGCTAATACAGAATCATGTATTCAAGTAGAAGAACCAACTGTTTTGAATTATTCAAGAACATTTTACAACACCTTCGAAAGGTGTGTTCTTGACACTTGCAAGACATTTCTTGCAAATACCCCTTCCAATGTCCATCCTTTCATAAAGAAAGTTTGTTCCCTTGAAGTTATTTTGCCTTCTTCATTTGACTTCCCTTTTGACTACAATAGGCATGGTCCCTAAACTCCCACTATCTCTCTTGAAACTTATTTCAAATGTGTTATACGCATCAAACGATTTGGAGAGCGTGCGGTTATTGTTCACTATATAGTTTACAATAAACTTAGTGAACCATTAGGATAGGGACACAAAGGTGAAGTCCTTGCCTAGTTTCCGTCTCGTTAAGTGTTTTGACACTTCAACATTCAATGATTCAAAATCATCATAAGTCCATGTTGATGGACTATTTTTGTCAACCAACCATTATGTTCTCAACATAATTACAAACTTTCAAGAGTTGTTCAAGGCAACTCTCATTTCTTCATACAACAATTTGTAAGTGAAGAATCATGGCACATAAAGTGTCCATGCCCTTGTGCTTACTTCTCAAGTTCCTTGTTCGTGTAACAAAGAGACAAGCACTAGAGTTTGCATTGTCCTCTTCATGGTAGACTTATCTAACATGTTCTTCCATTGATACATTATCAATAGGAAGATTGTGAGGATGAGACTACTTAGGCACTTTTACAATCCATTCAAGACAATCTATGGGATTGTGGTACCAAGTTCGGAAACTAAAGCGTTCGGTTTTTCTTTGTCAAGTTTTGGATAACGTTTTGCAAATATATTGGTAAACAAATACATAACGAATATAAATTGATTGATTTTAAGCTATTTGATCCGGGTCTTTAAATCAAAATAGCACCACCCACTATTTTTAGCAAATTCCATATCCCTCATCGGAATTCGAGAGTTTTGTTGAACTCTTAGCGGGGTATGAGAGACTCACCATTACCAAGCCCACCTCACGATGATACGATATCGGTTAGCAAAAATAATGATGAGAGAATAACACTTTACTCATTTACAACTCTTGTAATTACCCATCTAGTTTGGCCTCTAGAGAATGTGGCCTCACGATGATACGATATCGGCACCATTGCACTTAGTTAAGTTATTCCCACCATGCTTAGTTCATGAAGGGGTTCAAGAATAGCCTCACAATGATATGATATCGGCCATCCTCGTTGCCTACACTTACCTCATCATATGTTTATGGACTCCTCCTGAGTGTAAGCATGCACTTTGTACTCCCCCATGATAGGGTGAAGCCGGTGTACAAGTCACAAACGATTGGAGCCCACCACGGTGGAAGGCCACGAAGAGATATTCAAAGCATCTCTCGCTTATCAACTTAATAATGGTTTGTTGACGGTTTTAGGTCTCATCACATATAAACATACATTTTAATCCAATTAAAACATTTTGGTCCTATTACAACTATTGGTCCATATGATTGATTTAGTAGTATATAATACTCCCACTATGCTTTTAAAACGGTTTTTAAAGCAAGACTATATGGTACTACTAACATAAGATTTGCATTCATTGATGGACTATATAGTTGCCTTAGGGCCTTAGGATGACTATGAACCTTTGATTCGATTCAACACGAGCCTAGTGTTGAATCTTGGTCTAGGGATGGTGATTGATTTTAGTTACGCGTTTAATCACATTAAGGCGTGTTGTCTTATTGGGCGTTGGACCCAACTACTCCAATTTCATGCATATCGAATAAAACAAGAAAGGAGTACTTCAAAGTAAATAAGAGCTTATGCTCTTTTACAACAATTGATCAAATCAAATTACTTTAAAGTAAAGAAGAGCTTATGCTCTTTTACAACAATTGATCATATCAAATTACAACCAAAATTTAATCTACACATTCCCACGGTTCAAACAAATTTGAAACGGCCTTTCACATAGCTCAATTATAGTAGGCTTAGGTTCATAATCACCCTTTCTTTAATTAATTAACGCTTTAACTAATTAAACTTGAATGCAACATTTTCATTTGGTTTTTGTATCCATAGAATTGATTTAAATGGAGCTAAATGAAATGAAAATCCAATTCTCATTTAAAGAGACAAAACAATTTTTGTTCTCATTTTGTTTTGGGCCAAAAACAATGACCACAACAATTTGGATCACTATGTTAAAACAAAAACTTTTGGGGTCACTTTGTAAAAACACAAAAGTCCACTACTTCATGTAATTACAACTAGAACCCAAAAATTTCCACAAAAGCTAAAACTTCATTAAAGGAGCAAAACAATTTGTCCTTTTAGTGATTTTGGACCTTTACGTAAAAACGTAAACTTTTGGGTCAAACTACAAATACACAAAAGTATCAAAACTTTATGTAATTGCATAAAAGCCCCACAAGGACCCTAATTGAGTAGGGTGGCCGGCCATTGAAGCAAAGTATTAAAAAAAATTTCAAAGTTTTTGTAAGTGGGGTGGGTGAAATGGAATAAATCATTACACACCTACCCACTAAAATTTCTTTAATTTTTCAAAACAAATATCTAAGATATTTAAACATAAGAAATATTTCAAAACAAAAACTTTATGAAATAAATCAAAACTTTGAATCAAAACACCAAACCTTTTGTTCTTGGCAAGAACATATCAAGAACAATGAAGAACATCCATGAAAACCCATAAAAGCTCCATGAACATTCTTCACCCAAAAACATACCAAAACCACTCAAACTTAAGGGAAATAACATACAACCATACTAGGGTACATAGGGGTTCCAAAAGTCACTTTAAAACACTTTTAACAAGTCAAACAAGAACCCAAAAATCCACCCTTTGGATTTGGCCGAATTTCCCCAAAAAACATGGCACCAAAATTTAGCTCCAAAATTCATGCTCATATGAACTACATCTACAACATTTGAGATGGCAAATTTTCTAACAAAATTTACATTCAAAGAAGCAAGAATAAAGCTTGTAACAATTACAACATTCAAATCACAAACTATGAACTACAAAACCCAAAAGGATTCACCAACTACTAGACTTAGGCTCTTGATACCACTTGAAGGAAGATTTGTGAAAAACAAGTTCATTTGAGCAACATCAACAACATGCAATTAACAATTAAAAGGCGGAATCATGTATGTTTATATGCACTCAAAAACAAAACTTAACCCATGAACTTCAAAGCCTAGTAGATAGGTGAACCAAGACTCAACTCAAAACAAAGTGAGTTGAGAAATCAATACCTTTGTAGATTCCTCTTTGCATAAGCAAAGGCTAATCACCCAAAGAGAGGGCCTTCATTCCTTGCATCTTAGATCCATGGATTTGGATGGATGAAAAGGTTTCTCCAAGTTCCCAAAATTGAGAACCTCTAAGTCTCCACACCAAGGCATATTGTAGAAGAAATGAGTGACCTAGAGGAAGTAAGATTGCTAGATGTTTTCCTCTAGGGTGGCCGGCCTCTTTGAGAGCAAAGGGAGGTTTTGTTCTCATCTTTACTCCTAAGAAAACCCTTAAGGATGAAATGACTATAAAGATGTCTTTATACCACCTCACAATGGAGTGGCAAACTTGCAATTAAGCCAAGTTCACTACCCTCCTCTAAATGGCCGGCCATATGGGATTTATTGGGCTATTTGGGCCTTTGTGAATCATTATTCATTAAGTTGTCATACAACTTAAGTCAATGGACTTGACGTTCGAAGCCCATTGGGCCTTAAGGTCCAAAACTATCCCGTGGTCTTTTAACGAACTTATTCGTTTGATTAATAATCATATTAATTAATCCTTGCCATAAATAATTAAACCATTTAATTATTCTTACTCATCTCCGTTGAATCTTCAATCTCTACCTTACACGGTGTACGATCCATTAGGTTCCTTTTAGCGAGGCAGTGGGCGAGTCAAACTCTTTCAAATCGATTGTGAATTGAAACTTACTTTCAATTCTCCCGTTAGTGATAATACACTTTTAGGGCTTCCACAAACCATGGTTGACGCCTAGCAGCATGTCATGGTTACCCAAGCTAATCAGAAGAGGTGGAGAACCTATTCAGTTTTAGGATTACAAATGCAATACGGTCTTTCTCTAATACAATACTCTTGACCACATTGTTTGGTTTGATAGTTTATTCATGTCTACTATCCAATGTGAGTCTTGTGCTTATATGATTACCTTGAATGTGATTTGGAACACATTCCTAAATCTCATTCATACTCTAGCCAGAGATTCTAAATCATATCATAGAGTATTCTCCCTCAAACAGTTTGAAGGTTAGAGATCCCTTGTTGCGCATTCACTTGCCTCCATGGCTAAGTGGCTTAACCCCAACGATGCCGTGGACACCCTCCTGATGGAGTGACTTTGACATAATCAAAGATTAAGGACCTAACCACAAGACAACTGTGATGCCTCAGGTCAAAAGACTAATTTGCATTATCACAACCATGAGTTCTCATGTGACATGAATATGAGAACTCTTCGTTGATCGTGTTCAGTGAACTCATTCTCTATTGAGCACCTACGTACTTGTCTTGATGTCACACACACCAATGACTCGAGACTAGTCACTCTCCCTGAGAGAAGACATAGCACGTACTGATCTTAACGGACTGTCAATGCCCAATTGACAATCCTATGATCAGGAACGTTTAGGATGTGTCAACGAAAGAATGGTCTCATGAATCTAACTTCTTTAGATCGCATTCTTCCGATCACATATTCCTTGGACTTATCGTTTAAGCATATAACATTTATATGAGATGGCTCAAACAATAATCTTTGCCCTTAATATTAAACTAGATTAGTTTAACATGTGAAATGTCCATAAAGTATCATCATATGATTGGTTTTAGGGCACATTTCCAACAGAAACAAGAGTGGCAAGTCGTGCCTAAGAAACAAGAAGGGAAAGCCGTACCATCTTCAAGCAAAAATGACAATGAGCCTGTTAAACCCACAACAACTAAAGGGAGTGTGATGCCCTAAAAAAGATTAAATACACCCGTCTTCCAATACATCCCCCTGTTGAGAAGAAAGAATGGGTAATCCCCATTCAAAACTGGGACATGTAATGTCGACACATAGCTGCACAATGATGATGTAAAGTTGCTCAAGATAAATGCGGTTTTACCTCTGACATGGCTAGGTAATGCTAAAATTTCAAAAGCACCACAAGGTTTCATAAGACCTCTGCCAAACGGGGCGGAACCAATCTCTTTTCCAACCAAGAAGATCGAAGAAGGTTTTCCCAAACACCTACAAACTCATGTTAAAGGCTGGGTATGATTGCGCCTCATCTTCAAATCTTGGAAAAAAGAATGCAACCCCGTCAACGACAAAGAACATGACCTTACCAAGACTCAAAAGAAGTTGAAGGAGCATGGTTATGAAGTTAATAACAACAAATTTGAACTTGGCTTCACACCAAATACTGACACACCCCGACCTGACATGTCTGCTAGGACTCCGAATCAAGTTGTGCTGGCCAACACTTGGAAGGTGACGAAGCCATAAAGTGTAGTGATGTGGAAAATGTGAATAATTAAACCTAAAAGTGAGTAAATATATAAGAGTTCGCTGTGAACGGGAATGAACCCATTTAACACATGATGTTAGAGCATAAGTACAGTACAGTAAGATGGGGTGAGAATTATACCATCGAAGGTAATCTTGTACACCAAGATTTTCCAAGATATACATATTACGTATAAGTATGAAATCAAATGCAAATCAACAATAATTCTAGAAATATGCCAATCACAATACCTCAACAGTAGCATAATAAAATCAGAAGTTCATCGATCTATGCTAGCACACAAGTTGGAGTTGCCTAATGTAACCTGTACGACTGGACTGATGCTCATCAATCTATGCTAGCACACAAGTCGAAGTTGCCTAATGCAACCTGTACGACTTGACTGATGCTCATTAATCTATGCTAGCACACAAGTCGAAGTTGCCTAATGCAACCTGTACAACAGGACTAGATGTAATCATAATATACACTCTAATTCTACAATCACGTGAAGATTGGCGCTATTCGCTGTCACATACGAGTTAAAGTTTCCTATTGCAACTTGTACGACATGACTAGCACCTACTTGGATCCAAGACGAGTGTGCAGTGTGGATGTGAACATACAATTGAATGACTGGCCCTGGCCCTTGGCGAGCACTAGCACTGGTGTAGCAATGATGAGCAGATTACATAAACAAAGGTTCTTAAAGCGATAGTAAGCAAAATAATGAAATCAACACTTAGAATTCAACTTTGGATTGTAGAAATCAACTTTAATCACGAAGGGAAGATTTACATATCACTTAGGGCCAAATTCAAACTTTTGGACCCTTTCTTCAACAACTAATACTTCTGAGCTCATTCTCACTTCTTTTCATCCTTTTTTTTATTTTTTTGTACAACTTTTTCTTTTCTCTTTCTTTTTTTACGGTTTTTTATTTTTTTGGTTTTTTATTTTATTTTATTTTTTTTATTTTTTTTATTTTTTTGAAACACAAAACATACTACTTCACCAATTCATAAAGACAAATTCTTCCTCCACACTTGTTTTTTTACAAATTGTAGACAACAAGGAATTCCCAACAAGTTATGCTCCACTATTCTTTAAGAACAAGGGTATGGATAGTCCTATACTAGGCCTAAGTAGGGATAATGCAAGCTAACAAAGAAAAATAGGCTAAATAAGGCTCAAAGGGGTTAAACCTACAATACAAATGTAAAGGGACAAGGCTTTTTGGCTCTGTTTTAACTAAACAACTTCATCTTGTTATTTGTTATGCAATCAATTTTATGCTTTGAATGAAACAGGCATGAGTTCTAGTATTTGGAACTAAAATGATGAAAAAGCATTCTAAGTAGCAACCAAGCAAAGAAATAATGAGATCATGCAACGACTTTAGAAAACAAGAATATTAAAATTAATAACTCTCCAAACAAAGAATAGCCTCAAGTCTCTCAGGGTTGTAGCGTTAGTTTGAGTTCCTTCCTTTAAGCATGTTACAAAAACTGATTTTTTTTTCTTTTCACAAAAGTCAACTACAACTAAGCATAAACCAAAGAGCATATCAAACTTCCACCCATGTTTGTAACTTTCTTTAACAGTCATGCAATTAAAAACCAAATCCTCATCATTGTGTTGGAAGGTACCCTAAGACACAAACACACAAAAACGACTCGTTTTGGGTTTTTCAAAAAATTTTTCGATTTTTTTTGTTTTGTTTTTTTTTTTTTTTCAAATTTTCGTACCTTTCAAAACACAATGAGTAACAACTTTAGAAGTGATAGGTGATAAAATCTAACGAACATTCATGAAAAACACTTTGTTTAGCCCCCCACACTTAAACCAAACATTGTCCTCAATGTTTCAAACATAGACTCGCACGCAAACAATCAAACAACACAACTAACAAACATGACAATTATGGCAAAGTAAAAGCAATAAAGAGTATGGTTAAGGAACGGAAATCTGGTTTTGGAGCCGGAGATTCCTAGGTCTTCTTTGTTTGAACGCATGGGTTGCCTCCTAAGAAGTGCTTGCTTTAACGTCTTCTAGCTGGACGATAATTCCTTTTAAACTCCATTAGGGTCCATGACATGGAGGGGTATATCCTCCACGACATGCTCCTTAAAATACTCATGCATTGGATCTATGAACGGTAGGGGATCGTGATCCTTCTTGATTTTGGCATTACGTTTCCAAAAGTCAACGTAAACTATCCCACCACATTGGATTCGATTGGGTACCTGCACCAAAGAAGGTAACAACCTATTAATTGAAATAGGAATTGGAATTGGAATAGGTGGTTCACCAATATACTGTGACGAAGGCTCAAAAGTAGCAGCACTGTCAACAAATTCACTAGGGATGCTCTCGACCAGATTGGGTATTTTGAAGGCAGTGGCGTGTTCTTTATGCTCCACTCCAATTCCCTCTTCGATGGTGGTTCTAGATACATCCTTCTTGATTGGTGCTGCTGAACGTTCTTGCCCTAAATTTTTAATCACATCTATGGCAAAACAAGAACGAACATCATTAGGATTCTTAACAGATTCAGAAACATTGAATTTAATCATATCACCACCAAACTCCATAATTAACGCTCCCTTAGCTACATCAATCTTGGTTTGGGCTGTTTTCATGAAAGGTCGTCCAAGTAAGATTGGCAATGGTAGAGAGTGGGCTGAATCTTCCATCTCAAGCACATAGAAATCGGCTGGAAATATCAAATGGTTAACTTGCACCAAAACATCTTCCAAAACTCCTTTCAGATATGCATTAGAACGATCGGCTAATTGGATAATAACTCCATCATTTTTAAGCTCTCCTAGATTCATAGATGTATAAACAGAATATGGCATGACATTAATGGAAGCACCTAAATCTAGCATAACATGTTCAAACCTTGTATTACCAATTACACAAGGGATAGTGAAACTACCTGGATTTTTGCATTTAGGTGGCAGCTTCCTTTGCAACATTGCAAAGACATTTTCACTTACATGTACCACCTCTTTCTCCCGAATTCGTTTCTTTGTTGTACAAAGTTTCTTCAAAAACTTAGCATACTTCAGAATTTGCTTTATTGCATCAAGGAGCGGGATATTGACTTGGACCTTCCTGAAGGTCTCTAGAATGTCTTTTTCATTCTCTTCATTCCTAGATTGCATAAACCTGCTAGGGAAACACACATTTGGTGGAATAACATTAGAATGAATTGAATTTGGACCTACCTTAGTTGAGTTAGACGGCATAAGGTGTTTAAGGGGTTGCGGCAAGGGGTGTTCTTCCTTTGCCGTGGCCCTTTCTTCTTGTTGCAACAACTTTTTGTCCTCCTCTTGGGTTGGTTTTGACGTTTTTACTTTTTCCAATCTCCTTACCACTTCTCAAAGTGATGGTGTTGGTGATTTCAAAACCTATTTTTGGATTGACAATAGTTGAACTAGGCAGTTTTCCTTGTTCTCTAAACTGTCCCATGAATTCCGCCATCTACCCAATTTGCTTCTTCACCTCACCCCTCTCTTTGGCTAGATTTTGTAATCCCTACATCAACGAAGTTAGTATTTGAAGAATTGTATCGTTATCCATTGACGAACCTGAATTTGGTTGGGCAGATTGTGGTTGAGGTTGTGTTGGTGCGAATGGCCTTTGAAATATCACCGGGGGGGGGGGGGTGGCTATCTAAATCCGCCTTGTTGTTGAGGTTGTTGAGGCTCCCTCCATTTCATGTTTGGGTGATTTCTCCAGCCTGGATTATAATTATTGGAGTATGGATCATATTTTGGCTGATTTTGGCCTTGATAACCAATGGCATTGGCACTTTCTCATCCCCCACTCTCTATCAATTGAGGGCATTGATCAGAAGGGTGTCCTTGCATAGAGCACACACCACAAGTACTTGTTCCTTGCATTTTGGATCCTTCAACAACCTGTGACACAAGAACAGTGAGATTTGCCAATTGAGATTAAATTTCGGCCATTGAACTTACCTCATTAACTTGGTGTTGTCGTGGGGGGTCTCTCTGTCCAACTCCTTCGTATTGTTGTGCATTCTAGCCTTGATTTGCAATTAAGATCTTTGCATTAACTGGTGTTTTATCAACCAAGGCACCTCTTGCCGAGGCATCTAACATTTGTCTCTCAATTGGAATAACTCTTTTGTAGAAATATTGAATTAAAAGTTCTTCCTTCATTTGATGTTGAGGGCATGATGCAACTAGAGTCTTGAAACGCTCATAATATGCTGGAAAGAATTCTCCTTGGCTTTGTTGAATTCCGCTAATCCTCTTCCTTAAAAGAATGACTCTCGAAGTTGGGAAGAATTTCTCTAAAAATGCTCTCTTCGTGCTTTCCCAAAAAAGTGACGGTTCCAAGTGCCAATTCAAAGAGCCAATCTTTAGCCTTGTCCATAAGAGAGAATGGAAAGGCTTTCATCTTCAAAATATTCCCATCCACGTTGATTGGTGTCATGCTCGAGCACACCACTTCAAATTCCTTAAGATGCTTGTTTGGATCTTCCATGGACAACCCATGGTATTTGGGAATGTGATGCAGCAAACTAGACTTCAATTCAAACTCATCGGTCTTGCCTTGAGCTGCTCTAAGGTATTAAATGCAAAGAGGGACGGCATTGTCCAATCCTGAGGCTGAAAGTTCCTTGAATGTTCGATTGTGCACAACCATGTCTTGTATCTCTTCCTCTTCTTCTTCAAACTCGGATTCCGAGCTAGAACTAGATGGATTGGGTTTTGGTTGCTTCCTCTTCCTTCTCAAAGTTCGTTCAAAATCGTCGTCAAACTCCCAAAGATTTTAGCTATCCTTACCCTCGAGCATATACTTAATCATAGTCACCACTCACTCGCTCCCATTTAATCAATTAAAACATGATTTTGAATGTAGTAACATGCCATAGAGAATTCCCTCAATTCCTCACTGGATATACTCTCTATTTTCACACAGATTTTCTGACTACATAATGTGATAAATAATAGCACTCAAATTAAACCCTATTTTTGACAATTGTAGTATATATATAAGTAGGGATCGTTCTAGGCCGGGGATTAGGAGGGATTCCTAATCGAATGAAAATTGACTCAAAGATGTAAAAATATGCTTCAAAACACTTAAACAAACTCAAAAGACTCTTAACTAAACTTGTATGACTCAAAACAAACTTAAAGGACTCAAAACAACTCAAAACAATCAAAAAGACTCTATTTAGACTCTAGGACTTAACTTGGACAAAAATACGATTGGTTTTGACTCAAAAGACTCAAAAGCACACTTTTGGATAGATTTGAAACAAGTAAATAAAGGGGATATCGTTTTGGACGAATTTAAGAGAAAAACAAGTAATTAAAAGACTTAAAAGAGATTTAGACGAATTTGAGAAAAACTATGGATGATTAGATAGCTAAGGGATACTTCTCCACACATGATACATTCAAACATAAATTGATTTCCAGTTGCTTTTCCGATAAACCATGAACCTCAACACCCCAGATTAACCGTGACATCACTAATTAACCCTCAGATTTTCCTTAAGTTATTGGATTGGATGACATCATACGACAACCCAAAGCATTCTTCAAAAGTTCCCTACATGACATCATAATAGAGATACAATCAAAGATCATTACGTTCAATGAAAATCATAAGTATTGACAGAGCACTTGTAACTATGACATCATGATACTGAAAACAACCTTAACTACTTGTGACTATAAGTTCGTGACGATTATGTGAAACTCCCTTATATTCTAGCACCAAATTCAAGCATGCAAATTAAGTAGGCCTCCCTAATCAACATACAAGAATAAGTTATCCATCAAACGGTTAAGTAAATTGCATTCACAATTTATGAAATCACAACTGGACTTAATCAATTCATATCATAAATATAATCATGGTTTCAAAGCATCCCCTAGCTAAAACGAGTTTAGCCTCTCATGTTCACAACAAAACAAAGGAAAATAGAATTAAACATTGAAAACAAAAGATCGATTACACCTAAAAACGTTCCAACACTCCAACTTGAATGCACAAACGTCCAACGCTTCTTCTTTCTTCTCTTCTTCCTTGCAAAGTCACGGCACAAGAGTCTAGGGTGATTTGTGGATGATTTTCTGGGTTGTGAATGGATTTAGGATGGTAGGGTTGTGCGGCCAAGGTTGGGGATGGTGTATGGATGCTTGGATGAAGGTATGAATGTGTATGAATGGTGGAAGAATGGTTAGAAGGCTGCGACAAAGGTTGGTTTCTGTGAATGATGGCAGATTGTGTGTGAGAGTGATTAGGGTTGAATGAAAGGTGCGGCCTTGGTATTTATTTGGGAGCAAGAATCCCTAGAGTTTATTACATAGTTTAGGAAAGGATTTAGACCCCAAATCCATTAGGAAAAGGAGTCATAAAGTCAGAAATTAAAAGGGAAAGGGATGGAACTTGCGGCCTGATGCGTGATTTATACGCACACAAATTAAACCCTCTTTTCGTCAAATAGTAGTATATGTATAAGTAGGGATCGTTCTGGACCGGGGATTAGGAGGGATTGTTAATCACTTGGATTTGACTCAAAAAACGTAAAAACACAAAATAAATGTATTTCTAACTAATCTAACACTTTAAAATAAATGGGGGATTGGTTTTGGACGAAATTAAACTAAAATAGAAACTTGGAAACAAAACAGATTGTACAAACGAAATTGATGGAATAGAATGAAGAAAAACTAGTTAGAGGGTTCCTTATCCACACATGAACATAAGCATATAATTTGACTCCCAGTTATGACTTCAACAAACGATGAATGACAATGCTCCAAGTTAATTAGGTCCGCTTAAATTAACCTTCAGATTTCCCTAGATTCATTGGATTGAATGGGATACGCATTACAACCAAATTATTCCTAATCAAAGTCTCTCACATGGAATACGCATGATAGAGACATTCAACAAAGATCATTAAGTTCAACGGAAATCATAAACATTGACTAGGCATTCATAACTATGGAATACGCATGTTAATCCAGCCTAGGGTTTACTAAACACAATCGTGACTAGCGATTTTTACTACTCATGAATATAAGTTCATAACGATTAGGTGAAATTCCCTTATATCCTAGCATCAAGTCTTAGGCATGCAAATTAAGTGTCGACCCTCAACCCACATACATAAACAAGTTCTTAATCAAAACAGAAAAGTAACCCACATCTAAAGTTCATGAATTCATAACTGGAGTAAATCAAATCATAACCAACATATGTCCATGGCTTCAAATTCGCCTCTAACTAAAAAGAAATTAGTTTCACATGTTTAACATAATTGAATAACAAGTTAAATTAAACATGAAAACAGAAACAAGAAAAGAAAGAACAAATGGATGGAAAGTTAGCTACGGGGTTCATCTCCACATATGTTATACTTGCATAATAAAACGATTTCCAATTGCATTTCAACAAATCATTAATTCTCAACGCCCCGGGTCAATTAGGTCCGCTTAAATTAACCGTCAAGTTTTCCTTAAGTTAATGAATTGGATGGGTTAGCGCAACGCAATTCACAACATTCTCCAAAAGTCCTTTACGTGAAAAGCACAATAAAGATACAATCAAAGATCATTAAGCATCATGAAAACTTTAAGTGTTGACGAGGCATTCGTTACTATGGACTACGCATGAAACTTATGCCAAGAATTTATTTAACGCGATTGTTTATAAGCAACCTCCACTACTTGTGAATATAAGTTCGTAACTATTAGGTGAAACTCACTTATATTCTAGCGTCATATTGATGCATGAAAATTAAGCGCGCATTCTTAATAAACATTCATAAATAAGTTATCAATCAAACGGTTAAACAAATTGAACCACAACTTATGAAACGCAATTAGAATTAATCAAATCAAAATGCAAGCATAAACATATATTTCGAATCACCCCCTAGCTAAAGGGGCTTTAGTTTATTATAACTTTGAAATCAAAGAAATACCTAAACATTCCAACAACTCAAACTTGAATTGTATGAACGTTTAGGCACTCTTCTCTTCCTCGTTTTTGTAGCACAAGGTCTAAGGATAGTTTGATGGTGTGAATGGTTTGGGGAGTGGTGTTTGGATTAATAGGGAAATGGAAAAATGGTGTTTGGATTACAAGGGAACTCACGGCAAAGAGAAGGAATGGAAGTGTTTGTGGTGTGTTGTGTATGAAATGAGATGTCCATGAATGAATGAATGCAAGGGTATTTATAGGAGTAGTGGAGGGAACATATGGCTATGTCATTTGTAGGTGAAGTAGGTGGATGTTGTAGGTGAAGTAGGTGGATGTTGTAGGTGAAGTAGGTGGATGATATGTTAAGTGATAAGTGATAAGTGATATGATATGTGGTTATGATATGATAAGTGGTTAAGTGGTGATGATAAGTGATAAGTGATTAAGTGATATGATATGTGGTGATGATAAGTGATAAGTGCATGTGGGTTAACTAATGAAGGAAATGCATGTGCAATGACAATGTGTTAGAATGGATGTGTGTTATGCATGGCATGATTGGGATTAGGAAAGGTTTAAATGTCCTAAAACTAAAGAGAACAAGGTTCCAACACTTTGGCTCCAATTAGGTCTTCAATTTCGTCCAACACTTTGGCTTCAAGCATAAGCTATCCGTCCTTAGCCCAAAAGTGCTCCAAAAGTCTCCAAAATGCATCTTTTTGCTCCTTTAGCCCTTTGGACCTACAAACACACGAAAATAGCTTAAAGTACTAAAATAACTAAAGAAACATAACGTAAATGTACGAGAACAAGCCATTTAAGTCGCATAAATATGCTCCTATCACGGCCAAGGATAGGAAAAAGGGAATGTGATTTTAATTCTTAATTTAGGCAAGGATTTTGGAATAGAAAAGGTATGTGAGGTGTGGCTGAGATTGAGGTGAATAGGGAATATGTTTTAATGACTTAGAGTAGGAAACAAGGACCTCCTTTGCACGGCAAGGCTTGTTATGTTGCAAGGAGAGTTTGGTTTATGTCCTAGAATGTATAGAAGTCTTTAATGTTGCTGAAACATGGAGTCCTTAAGGATTAGGAAAGGTTAAACCAAAATAGGAAACCTTGGCTTAACTTTCCTACTTCAAGTAGGAAACCTTCTTTGACTAGGATTCCTCTTTTGATTAGGAATCCTCTTATGATTCGGAATCCTAACACCTTTAGGTCTTCAATTTCGTCCATTCCTTTTGCTCCAAGCATATGATATCCATTCCAAGTCCAATTTTGCTCCAAAATGCACCTTTTTGCTTCCTTAGCCATGTGAACCTAAAAACACACGAAAATAGCTTAAACTACTAAAATAACTATGAACTAACAACATAAATGCACGAAAACAAGCTAACTAAGTCACCTAAATATGCTCCTATCAAAATTGCATTCACGATTTATGAAACAATAACTGGATGTAATTACTTCATATCACATATATGTATTCACCTCTAGCTAAAACGAAATTAGTAAACGAAATTAGTTCCTCATGTTCATCATAACTGAAAACCAAATTAAAACAAACATTGGACTAAAACTAAGGATAGAATACACCTAGAAACGCTTCAGCAATCCCAAAGGCTTTGGATGGCAGGCACGATTCCAAGCACAAAGTGTTTAATTTCTCTGAATTTCTCTCTCATGCCCCCTCTCAATTATGTGGCAGATGTGGGTAATTATGCGGCAAGGTTGTGTTAGAGATGGATTACACACTCCAATCCCACAAGGAAAAGGCTAATTACATGGCAGAAACCAGGGAGAATAAGGAGAGGGTGGTGCGGCACCTTTTTAGGCTTCTAGAATTCTGATATTAGGTGTTCTAATGTGAAAATAATTCCCCCATGCAGTTGGAAATAAGGTAGGATAGGATTAGGATAGGATAAGATTATTTGGATAATGTTAGATAAGATAAGATTGGGTAAGGTTGAGATAAAATAGGATTGAATAAGGTTTTGAATAATGTTCCTTCTCTTTAGCTGATTCCTTATCTTCTTTTGATCTTAAAAACCGTCCATCCACCTCTCTCCATGCATGTGCTATCCATTCCAAGCCCAAAACTGCTCTAAAATGCTCCAAATTGCCTTTTCTTGCCACTTTTTCCATTTGGACCTACAAACACACGAAAATGGCTTAAAACACTCTAATAAATAGAAACTAACTTACTAAATGCAAAGAAACAAGCTAACAAAGTCGCATTAATATGCTCCTATCAAGTTGTTAGGATCATTGGAATATCTTCCAGCCTTTTGTACCCCATAAAAGCTTGCCTTCTAGCCACTTTTACAAGCCCTTTTAGTCTAGGCGAATTACACAATTTTGATGACCTATTTTTCCTCACTTTTCATTCACTTTTAAGAAAAAACCCTAGCCGTTCCATATAGTTCCACCACTATTGAATACTCATCACAAAAGGTTGTTCTTGGATAAGTTCTACATCAGAATTGCTTCAGGGGTTTCCTCTCCTGAATTTATTTTCACTCATGTTCTGCATTTTCGTTTTAATTTTTGTGAACATGATGTGTAACTAAGTTCATAGCTAGGGATTTCAATGTAGCCTTGCAAAATTGATCCATGCTTTTAAGTTAAGTATTCAGTTTATCAATCTGCTTCCTGTTTCATTCATTGAATCGATTGTTAAATTTGTTTGTTGATTTTAATGTTTGATCACCATTAGGGTTAACTACAGATCATTGAATCAAGATTAGAGTAAACATCATGCTTAATCTTGGTAGACATGTGAATGAACGAAGAGAATGCTATGCAAACATCCTTCCATGAATTTTCTTTGGTTCTTTAACGTTTTCTTGCATGCTAAAGACTTTTAATTAGGAACTGAAGTTGAAAATCCCAATTAGGTTGCAGATTAGGAGAATTTGATCAAAACCACACATCATATGGCTGATCATATATATGTAAAACGAACTCAGGAAACAGGTTGGTAGTTGAATACGGCATAACTTTATAAACATGGAATTGGTTTTGTAATTGTGAATTTGAATCTTTGACCTCGTCTTCATTGCTTCTACATCAATATATTATTTGCTGCTACATTCTTGCATTTTAATTTAATTAAGCTTACAGCACAAAAACTATTCTCAATTGGTTACTTTCATTCTTTAGTTAAGGTTCTTTCAAAGTTAGTAATTTATAGAGGTGCAATCAGATCCTGTGGTTCGACACCCTTACTTGTGCCATTATACTAACCATATTTTTGCACTAGGAAGGAACACAACAGGGGTGGGAGAGTGGTTTAAGTCTTAAAATGGGCTTGCCATAATAATGCGGTTCAATTTTGCCTTTGGCGATAATCGAACTTAAGACCTCTCACTTACAAATGAAGAAGAATACCATTAGACCATAATACTAAGTGCTATAACGACTGTTTAAACTGTCATGTTATCAAGAAATTGTATGAAAGCTCTCTAATATACGTGGCAGTGAAAGCTAATTAATTTCCCACTCGCAGGGTCGTAGAATATCACTTAATTTTGAATGCCTACATGGGCATGCATTCATAATTTATAATCATTCTTATTAGTTAGTACTGGATTCCTTAAACGTGAAATGGAGAAGGATCTGGATTCTATCCTCTCGTATTTTTTTTTGTTTTTTTTAAGTCTCATTCTATTTAAATGTTTACGATTAAATTACGTCAACATCTTATATTAACTTTTTAAATAAAAAAAAGAAAGGTAAACAAAAAGTGTGAGGAGGGAGAATTTTACTCCTGTATAATGAATCCATTTAGTGGCTCTATGCTTTGACTCTTGACTAGCCAAACTTTCTAGCAAACATTGCTCTTGTTCTAATTCTAATTAGTCAAATTCTTTCAGCAGGTAGGCCTTCCCCCTTCCCCCGTTTCATGATTGTCGGGTCACGGAGTATGGGAACTACAACACATAAATGGAAGTCGAATTAGATTTATTAACCCTTAAAATATGATTTGCTCGAACCCCAACACGCCCTCTTTTTAATACTTCCTCTTAAGTTGGAGAGTGAATGTTAGAATTTTTATTTCTCAACGCCTTTGTAAACATGTCCGTCAATTGCTGAGAAGTGCCAATATGCTGAGTTGTAACGGAACCATCCAAAAGTTTATCTCGAACAAATGATAATTCATCTCCATGTGATATGTTCTATCATGAAAAACTAGATTGGATGCAATGTGTATTGCTGCTTGATTATCACAATACATAATAGTAGGTCCTGAAATAGCTATATCCAAATATGTTAATGGAAACCGCAACAAAGTGAGTTCACAAAACGTGCCCTTCATTGCTCAATACTTGGGTTCGGCGCTAGATGGAGAGACTGGCTTCTGCCTATTAGTTCTCCATGAAATCAATGAATTTCCCAAAAATATACAATTCCTGGTTGTAGAACGACGGGTCATTAGCGATCCGGTCCAATCAGAATCACAAAAAGCTTTCAAAGTTAACTCATTATTTGATGGGGAAAAACAAGCATTGACTTGGTGTAGACTTGATAAACCTCACAATCTGGAATGCAATATCCTAAATTATTTTAATTAATTAATCAATCCAAACCAGTATGATGAAAGAAGAGATTTAAAATTGGGTGTAAAAAGAGAGCACACTACTATAACAAAATTTTCTTTGTCAATGTCCGCACCAATCAAGGATAAGTTATTTGACTACGAAGTTCTTAGGCTTTGCAATGCTGGTGGATTATCAGCTAGTACACCTAACATAAGGGTAATTAACTAACATTATATAGACAATGTGGGTGTATAGATAAGAGTCCCCCAACACTAGAGACTACAGTAGGTAAATGTTGGGGAAAAAGTTGTTGAGAGAGGGGGAGAGAGCCAAGAAACAAAGACACAATTCAAATTAAAAGAAAATGTTGGGTTTTGAACATTATCTTGTCTGCCATTAGAATTTAGGACAGTTCATTCAAATTCCACTAACAGTAGACTAGACGTCCTTGATCATGTTTACATAAATAAATATAATAACAAACAATCCCAAACGTCAAAATTAATAAGATTAAATTAGCATCTATAATAGCCGAAGGGCAAACGTAATCTATGGAACTAACTATATATATTAACCATTAATTGGTTATTAAGATGAGCTTCAACTTTATCTTTTTTTTTTATTTTGGTTAGAATATTAAGCTACAATGAGCTTCAACTTTATCTTTTTTAGTTTGGTTAGAATATTAACCATTGCTCTTATATAGATATATTATTCTTGCTGGTTTGTTGCCTTGTGTCCTTTTGGTTTGTTAGTCTTGTCGTTTCTATCTTTCTTCCTTTTTTTGTCGTATTGCCTTGCCGTTTGCAATTATGGTTTGGGAGATTCTAAGGTGCGGACGAAACGTGGGGCAACGATGTAACTGCTGAGAAGGAACGAGCTCACGAGTAGAACCAGGTTGTTGTGACCCAATGCAATTAAAAACTTTTAAATGTTTTTTATTGAGTTGGTATCTTTTGTCTGAGGGAGGGAAATAGGGAGCAAGAAGGAAAATGGTTGTTGATTGCGTTGAAGAAGGAAAGAAAGGAGTTGGAGTTTGGAACAGATTTGAGGTGGATTGAAACTGGAATGCAGCTACGATCTAGTAATCCTATAACTTTAATTTTTTGGTTTTGTTCAGTGGGTGTGTTTTACGGCGAGGGAGAGGGTGATTAGGGTTGTCTCCATAGGAAAAGAAAGGTAGAGAGACAGAGGTGGTGAAGAGGGCAGTGTGGATTGATTGGGAGACGATAAATCCCATACCTGTAAATATTTTTTTTTTGTTCAGTGGGTGTTTTTTTGTCGAAGATAGAAGGTTGTATTTAGGGGGGGTGGGCGAGGAAGAGAGGCACATAGATGGAGGTGATGAAGGGTGTCTGTGAGCGCTCAATTAATTGCGGATTGAAGCTGTGCTTGGATTGTAGTTGACACGGTTAGTTCATTCACAACCTTTGAAGAAACTGTTTGGATCCAATTTTACACTATCGGCCCATTGCATTAAGACCATTAGATGACTCCAAAACTAATCAGATTTTTCTTGATATTATTATTGATTTTAATCATGGTAATTATCTTGAGAGAGATCTTTTGCGTTTAAGGAGATTGGGATGGATTAAATGGGTTTAACATGGTGCGGGAGTTGTGAAAGTCTACAAAGTCATGCCTTTTTGCTTGGATAAGGGATTGAATTAATCATATCTGATTTGAGAAGCATGCAGCATGTGATGATTGGATTGATTCACAATCAAATGGAGTTGGTTTGTGACTTTCTATTTGAATTAATGAAGATTGCATGGAGATAAGCATGCATGCAACATTACAGAGCCGCATCCACATGGCTCATTTTTATCAATCTAGAGTTCCATTTGAGATAGAATATATCTCATCAAGCAAGCACGTGGACTCATCATGGAATATTATGCATGCGTTGAAGGAGATAAGCGACCAGATGATTGGTTATGGGAAGAATTGTGATTAAATTGCAATTCTTTACGGAATTGCATGGATGCGTTTACGCATACAACTCGGGAGACGGAGAAGAAGTGTGATTAAATTGCAATTCTTTACGAAATTGCATGGGAGACGGAGTTTTGGAAAGCCATCATCCAATGGGTTTATAACCACTATAAATACAAAGCTGCACCTTCAGTTTGAGGACGGCCAATTGAACACACAACTGCCCTGCGCAAAACCTCTCAAAACATCTTGAGATTTTTTATTTTCTTTTTTCCGCCGACACATCTTCAGTTTGGATAAACAGCACTGTGAAGGCAACCGGCGAACATCTTCAGTTTGGATAAACAGCACTGTTGCCGTAGAATTAGCCATCCCCGAAGCACCTTCAGTTTGGATAAACAGCACTGCGTCGAGGCCGACTGGTTATCTATCCAAGTCTCGGTCGAGAAGGATTTTCAAATCCTTATTGGCAGAGGTCATCTCATTAGCCTTCTCGGCGAAGTGAGGTGTTACCAGGTTACTACATTCGGCACCTTGAGAGCCGAATTTGATATTGAACTTCGTAGAACTAGCAGCCTTGTCTTCAGGCTCGAGAATCCAAAGGCCGAGATTTGTTCCTTCCTCGGCCGTAGTCGCAAGATAGAGAAGTCACCGACGCGCTCAACGCAACATCAACAAATTTTACTCCTCGGCCGAGCTCGGCCGACGAGTTGGCACGCCCCGCATTCAACCGAAGGACGTAGTTAGCTTATTAGTTACTCGGCCTGCGCGCCACTTAGGTTTTGTAATTTTTAGGGTCAACAGAAACCCAGATCGTAAAGGTGTATCTTTGAATAAATGTAGAACCTATGTTATAATCCATTTCCATTCTAGTGTGGCTTTTTTAAAATTCGGGATTTGAATCCATAATGGTGGGTGGTTACCAGTGAATTTGGTTGAAATCGTGAAATTGGATTTTAGATATATATGTGTAAAAGTTGTGATGGGTTGTGATAAGTTGTGTTGTACTTGTGTAACTTTGTTACAAGTAGGCATTGAAGTATAATTCAATGCAGGATGAGTTAGAAGTAGAAGAAATTGTTGTTGAGAAAGAGGACTATATGCATGAATGAATTAGGTGTAGAGAGAGTTGAATTGTGGTACTAAGAGTAGACGAAAAGTTGAAACCCAAATTGAGAATGGAGTTTAATTCGTTATATGAAGGGTAAATACCTTTTAGAACAATCGCACTTGCAACGGTGTTAGGGATTTAGGAGCACAGTAGTAGAAAGTCCATCGACAGTAAATGTTGGTTAAGGAAATAATTTGTTTATTGCAAACAAGGGAAGAAGAAGGAGGATGGTAATCCCAAACCTAATAAGAAATGAAAAAGGGGGAGATGCTAGAACTGAGTGCAAGGTGAAACTTGCACTGAATAAGGGCAGTGGTTGTGAAAAGTTTGTTGTAACATATTTCAATGAAGCACACAACCACCTTATGTCAAGTGCATCACACTGATTTAGATCACACCGTCGAGTTTCAGAGGCAAAGAAGACGATAATTGAACAAGGCATGCAGACCAATATTTATAACAAGTGGCTATATTGGGGGTACAAAGTGGAGGAATTGGAAATATTGGTTGCATCCCAAGGATATGTATCCTTTTGCACAATAATTGAGCTCATCTAATCGGCTGCAGAAATGTTGAAAGACCATTTGGAGGATGAGAAAGAGAAATGATGTGGTAGAAACTATACTAACACACAAATTAAACCCTTTTTAGACAATTGTAGTACGAGTACGTAGGGATCGTTCTAAACCTGGGATTAAAAAGGACGCTAATCAACACAAACTGGACTTAAAAACTGTAAACTAGGCGAAACTAACACAAATAAGAACTAAGGGAGTTTTTGGACAAATTTTGCATTGAAACAAGTAAATTGCAGAAACAAAGTGAATTTGGACAAAAATTGGGTCTTGTACGAGACATAGGTGAAAGGCTAGCTACAGGATTGTTCTCCACACATGAAACAGATGCATAAAATCGATTTCCAGTTATTATTCCTATAAACCATGAATGATAATGCCCCAAATTAATCGTGAACAACACTAATTAACTCTCAGATTTTCCTAATTTCATTCAATTGGACTCAGCGACGCAATCAAATTATTCTTATCAAGTTCCCTATATGAACAACATGGTAGAGATACATATCAAAGATCATTAAGTTCTGTGAAAATCATAAGCATTGACAAAACATTCATAACTATGAAAAGCATGATACTCCTGCCAAGAATTTACTTAACTTAATCATGACTAGTGACTTTTACTACTTGCAAATATAAGTTCACAACGATTAGGTGAAATTCCCTTATATTCTAGCATCAAATCCTTGCATGCAAACTAAGTATGCATCCTTAATAAACATACAAGAATAAGTTTTCTATAAAATAGATACGTAAATCGCATTCATGTTTTATGAAACAATAACTGGATGTAATCAATTTATATAAAACATATGATCATGGCTTCGAATTCACCTCCAGCTAAAAAGAAATTTAATTACGCATGTTCAACATAACTGAAAAACAATCTAAAATAAACATTGAAAATAAAATAAGGATAGAAAAAACTCTGAAAACTCCAATGGTTGAATGGCAGGTTGCGGCACACTCTCCCCCTTTGTTATTTGCTACACAACTTGTTTATATAGGGCAAAGGGCACGGCTGAATCCAAGGAGAAAAATGATTAGGGTGTTTGAATGGATTATGACTCCTAGAATCAGATGGGAAGTATTTAGAATAGGATAAGGACTCTTTTTGTAGCTGGAAATAAGATGAGATAATGTTGGATAAAATGGGATAATGTTGGATAAGGTTATATAAGATAAGATAAGATTGGATAAGATGAGATAAGTTTGGATAAGGTTGGATAAGATAATGTTCCTCTCCAACTAGGATTCCTTTTTCTTGTGTAATTCCTTGTCTTCTAAGCCTCAACTTTAATTTCTCCAGATTTTAGCACATGTCTAGCACCATTTAAACACCAAAAACGTCCAGCCCATATGCACTCCACGCATGCTATCCAATCCAAGTCCAAAACTGCTCCAAATTGCTCATTTTTGCCATTTATTGTCATCTTTACCAATTGGACCTACAATAATACGAAAATAACTCAAATTACGATAATAAATGAAAATTAACTAAGTAAATGCAAAGAAATAAAATAACAAAGGCGCATAAATATGCTCCTATCAAGAAAAAGGATTCATTTTCTTTCAAGATGGAGATTGACGAACGCAAAACATTTGGGAATTTCTTTTGGAACATCATGGGAAACAAATGAGCGTGTGTTGATACCCTTTGGAACTTAAGCAAATAAATACATATAACACACTACTAAGGCCATAAGAATGTGTACTAAAAAAATCAAAAGCTTATTTGGTGTCAAAAGTACACAATTTTTTCTTAGTGTAATTGGACTATTTTCGGCATTCATGTGATCAAATAGTTGTGCGTTTGACACCCTATGGAACATAATCAAATAAATACATATAAAACACTACTAGCACTATAAAACTGTGTATTCAAAAGATCAAAAGCTTATTTGGTGTCAAAAGTACACAGTTTTTCTTCATAAAATGTATTTAGACTGTCTTCACCATTCATGGGAAAAAAACAAGCATGCGTGCGACACCATTTGGAACTTAAGCAAATAAAAACATATAGCACACTACTAGGACCATAAGAATGTGTACACAAAATATCAAAACCTTATTAGCAAATAAAGACCAATAACACACTACTAGGACCAGAATAATGTGCATTCAAAATATCAAAAGCTTATTTGATGTAAAAAGTACACAATTTTTTCCGTATAAAGTGTATTTGGACTATTTTGGCATTCTTGGAAAAAAATGACCGTGCGTTTGACAGCTTTTGGAATTTAAGAAAATAGCTGCATATAACACACTACTAGGACCATAAGAATGTGTACTCAAAAGATCAAAAGTTTATTTGGTGTCAATAGTACACGTTTTTTCCTTATAAATTGTATTTAGACTGTTTTCAGCAATCTTGGGAAAAAACAAGCATATGTTTGACATCCTTTGGAACTTAAATAAAAAAATACATATAACACACTAGTGGGACCACGTGAATGTGTACTCAAAAGTTCAAAGGCTTATTTGGCGTAGATAGTACACATATTTTTCCTTACAAAGTGTAGTTGGGATATTTTCAGCTTTCTTGGGAAAACAGGAGCGTGCATTTGACACCCTTTGGAAATTAAGCAAATAAATACATATAACAGACAAGTAGGACCATAGGAATGTGTACTCAAAAGATCAAAAACTTATTTGTTGTCAAAAGTACACAGTTTTGTTTCCTTATAAAGTGTATTTGGACTGCTTTCGGCATTTTTGAGAAAAAAACAAGCCTGCGTTTGACACCTTATGGAACTTAAGCAAATAAATACATATAACACAGTACAAGGACCATAAGAATGTGTATTGAAAAGACCAAAAGCTTTTTTGGTGTCAAAAGTACACAGTTTTTCCTTTATAAAGTGTATTTGGAATGTCTTCGGCATTCTTGGGAAAAAATAAGCGTTCGTTTGACACCCTTTCTAACTTAAGAAAATAAATATATAAAACAATACCAGGACCATAAGAATGTGTACTAAAAAGATCAAAAGCTTATTAGGGGTCAAAAGTACACATTTTTTTCCTTATAAAGTGTATTTGGATTGTTTTCGGCATTCTTGGGAAAAAAACGAGTGCGCGTTTCACACCCATTGGAATTTAAGCAAATAAAAACATATAACACACTACTAGGACCATAAGAATGTGTACTCAAAAGATAAAAAACTTATATGGTGTCAAGAGTACACAGTTTTTCCTTATAAAGTGTATTTGGAATGTTTACGGCATTCTTGGGAAGAAACGAGCGTGCGTTTGACACCCTTTGAAAATTAAACAAATAAATACATAAAACACTTTACTAGGACCATAAGAATATGTATTCAAAATATCGAAAGCTTATTTGGTGGCAAAAGTATAAAGTTTTTCTTCCTGCAATGCACTTGGACCGTCATCGCCATTCACGGGAAAAAAACGAACGTGCGTTCAACAGCATTTAGAACTTAAGCAATTAAAAACATATTGCACACTACTAGGACCATAAGAATGTGTTCCCAAATTATCAATACCTTATTAGGTGTCAAAAGTGCACAGCTTTTCCTCATAAAGTGTATTTAGACTGTTTTTGGCATCCCTGGGAAAAAATGAGCGTGCATTTGATAACCTTTGGAAAGTAAATAAATAAATACATATAACACACTATTAGGACCATAAGATTGTGTATTCAAATGATCAAAAGCTTATTTGATGTCAAAGGTACCTAGTTTTTCTTTATAAAGTGTATTTGGATTGTTTTCAGCATTCTTTGGAAAAAAAACGAGCACGCGTTCGACACCCTTTGGAACTTAAGAAAATAAATGTATACAACACAATGCTAGATCCATATGAAGACTTAAAAGATCAAAAGCTTATTTGGGGTCAAAAGTACATTGTATTTCCTTATATAGTGTATTTGGACTGTTTTCAGCATTCATGTGATTAAATGAGCGTGCGTTTTACACCATTTGGAACATAAGTAACTAAATACATGTAACACTCTACTAGGACCATAAGGATGTGTACTCAAAAGTTCAAAAGCTAACAAAAGTGCAAAATAAAGTGTATTTGCACTATTTTCAGCATTCTTGGGAAAAAAACGAGTGTGCGTTTTACAACTTTTGGAACTCAAGAAAATAAATACATATAAGACACTACTAGGACCATAAGAATGTTTACTAGAAAAGATCAAAAGCTTTTATGGTGTCAAAAGTGCACAATTTTTCCTTATAAAGTGTATTTGGTTTTTTCTAGGAATTCTTGCGAAAAAACGAGCGTGCGTGTTGACACCCTTTGGAACTTAAGCAAGTAAATACATATAACACACTACTAGGACCACAAGAATGTGTACTCAAAAGATCAAGAGCTTATTTGGTGTCAAAAGTACACAATTTTTCCTTATAAAGTGTATTTTGTTTGTGACATCCCACATTGCCCAGGGGAGTAATCCTTATATGTATATATCCCAGGATGGGTGACACATTGGGAAGTTCTCATGTGAGTTCCCAGAAACAAAATCGTGAGGATGTGGTAGGGGCCCAAAGCGGACAATATTGTGCTACGGTGGAGTTGATAGGAGCATATTTAGGCGACTTAGTTAGTTTGTTTTCGTGCATTTATGTTGTTAATTCATAGTTATTTTAGTACTTTAAGCTATTTTCGTGTGTTTTTAGGTTCACATGGCTAAGCAAGCAAATAGGTGCATTCTGGAGCATTTTGGAGCAAAATTGGACTTGGAATGGATAACTTATGTTTGGAGCAAAAGGAATGGACAAAATTGAAGACCTAAAGGAGTTAGGATTCCTAATCACAAGAGGATTTCTAATCACAAGATGATTCCTAATCACAAGAGGATTCCTAATCAAATGAGGAATCCTAGTCAAAGAAGGTTTCCTACTTGAAGAAGGAAAGTTAAGCTATGGTTTCCTATTTTGGTTTAACCTTTCCTAATCCTAAATGTCCTTAAATTCCAGCAAGTTTGAAGGCACCTTATGTATTTTAGGACACAAATAAAGCTTCCCTTGCAACCTAAGTTCCTTGCTGTGCATCCCTTTAGTGTCTCCCTTCTTTGCCGTGCAAGGAAGGTCCTTATTTCCTAATTTAAGTCACTAAAACACATTCCTTTCTCACCTCAAACTCAGCCACATCTCACATACCTATTATATTCCAAAATCTTTGCCTAATTTCAGAAATAAAGCATATTCCCTTTCTTGCAATCCAATGCCGCAAGTAACATTCCCTTTCCCTTTGATTTCTGACTTTGTGTTTCCTTTTCCTTAGGGATTTGGGGTTAAATCCTTTCCTAAACTATGTAATAAACTCTAGGGATTCTTGCTCCCAAATAAATACCCAAGCCGCACCTTTCATTCACCCTAATCACCCTTCCATACAATCTGCCCTCATTCACACAGAAACACAGCCTTGCCGCAACCTTCCATCTAACCTTCCACCATTCTCGTACTTCCATACCTTCACCCAAGCCTTCATACACCATCCTTAACCCTTGCCGCACCATCCTACCCTCCTAAATCCATTCACAACCCAGAAAATCATCCACAAAATCACCCTAGACTCTTGTGCCGTGACTTAGCAAGCAAGAAGAGAAGAAAGACGAAGCCTTGGACGTTTGTGCATTCAAGTTGGAGTGTTGGAACGTTTTTAGGTGTAATCTATCTTTTGTTTTCAATGTTTAATTCTATTTTCATTTGTTTTGTTATGAACATGAGAGGCTAAACTCGTTTTACCTAGGGGATGCTTTGAAACCATGATTACGTTTATAATATGAGTTGATTAATTCCAGTTGTGATTTCATAAATTGTGAATGCAATTTACTTAACCGTTTGATGGATAACTTATTCTTGTATGTTGATTAGGGAGGCCTACTTAATTTGCATGCTTGAATTTGGTGCTAGAATATAAAAGAGTTTCACATAATCATCACAAACTTATATTCACAAGTAGTTAAGGTTGTTTTCACAATCATGTTAAGTAAATTCCTAGCATGAGTATCATGATGTCATAGTTACAAGTGCTTTGTCAATACTTATGATTTCCATTGAACGTAATGATCTTTGATTGTATCTCTATTATGATGTCATGTAGGGGACTTTTGAAGAATGCTTTGGGTTGTCGTATGATGTCATCCAATCCAATAACTTAAGGGAAATCTGAGAGTTAATTAGTGATGTCACGGTTAATCTGGGGTGTTGAGGTTCATGGTTTATCGGAAAAGCAACTGGAAATCAATTTATGTTTGAATGTATCATGTATGGAGAAGTATCCCTTGGCTATTTAATCATCCATTGGTTTTTCCCAAATTCGTCAAAATCTGTTTTAAGTCTTTAATTTACTTGTTTTTCTTTTAAATTTGTCCAAAACCAAATCCCTTTTTCTTACTTGTTTCAAATCTGTCCAAAAGTGTGTTTTTGAGTCTTTTGAGTCAAAACCAATTGTATTTTCGTCCAAATTGAGTCCTAGAGTCTAAATTGAGTCTTTTTTATTGTTTTTAGTTGTTTTGAGTCTTTGAAGTTTGTTTTGAGTCATACAAGTTTAGTTAAGAGTCTTTTGAGTTTGTTTAAGTGTTTTGAAGCATATTTTTACGTCTTTGAGTCAATTTTCATTAGATTAGCAATCCCTCCTAATCCCCGGCCTAGAACGACCCCTACTTATATCTATACTACAATTGTCAAAAAGAGGGTTTAATTTGAGTGCTATCTTTTATCACATCAGGAGTCAAGCCCGGGATGTGGTGGGGGCTTGGGCCGGGATGTGTCAATTTGGTATCAGAGCCTAACCCTGGCCACGTGTGTGCCGACGAGGATGTCGGGCCCCTAAGGGGGTGGATTGTGACATCCCACATCGCCCAGGGGAGTGATCCTTATATGTATATTCCCATCTCTACCTAGCACGAGGCCTTTTGGGAACTCACTGGCTTCAGATTCCATCAGAACTCTGAAGTTAAGCGAGTAGCGCACGAGAGCATTCTCAGGATGGGTGATCCACTGGGAAGTTCTCAGGTGAGTTCCCAGAAACAAAACCGTGAGGGTGTGGTAGGGGCCCAAAGCGAACAATATCGTGCTACGATGGAGTCGAGCCCGGGATTTGATGGGGGCTTAGGCCGAGATGTGACAATTTGGTATCAGAGCCTAACCCTGGCCACGTTTGTGCCGACGAGGACGTCAGGCCCCTAAGGAGGGTGGATTGTGACATCCCACTGATGTGATATATAATAGCACACAAATTAAACCCTCTTTTTGACAATTGTAGTATAGATATAAGTAGGGATTGTTCTAGGCCGGGGATTAGGAGGGATTGCTAATCTAATGAAAACTAACTCAAAGATACAAAAATATGCTTCAAAACACTTAAACAAACTCAAAGACTCTTAACTAAACTTATATGACTCAAAACAAACTTAAAAGACTCAAAACAACACAAAACAACCAAATAGACTCAAACTAGACTCTAGGACTCAATTTGGACAAAAATAGAATTGGTTTTGACTCAAAATACTCAAAATACTCAAAAACACACTTTAGGACAGATTTGAAACAAGTAAGTAAAGGGGATTGGGTTTTGGATGAATTTAGGACAAAAATAAGTAACTAAAAGACTTAAATGCAATTTGGACGAATTTGAGAAAAACAATGGATGATTAGATAGCTAGAGGATACTTTTCCACACATGATACATTCGAACACAAATTGATTTCCAGTTGCTTTTTCGATAAACCATGAACCTCAACACCCTAGATTAACCGTGACATCACTAATTAACCCTCAGATTTTCCTTTAGTTATTGGATTGGATGACATCATACGACAACCCAAAGCATTTTTCAAAAGTTCCCTACATGACATCATAATAGAGATACAATCAAAGATCATTAGGTTCTATGAAAATCATAAGCATTGACAAAGCACTTGTAACTATGACATCATGATACTCATGCTAGGAATTTACTTAACATGATTGTGAAAACAACCTTAACTACTTGGGAATATAAGTTTGTAACGATTATGTGAAACTCCCTTATATTCTAGCACCAAATTCAAGCATGCAAATTAAGTGTGCACCCTTAATCAACAAACAAGAATAAGTTATCCATCAAACGGTTAAGTAAATTGCATTCACAATTTATGAAATCACAACTAAAATTAATCAATTCATATTGCAAATATAATCATGGTTTCAAAGTCTCCTTTAGCCAAAACAAAATTAGTTCCTCATGTTTACAACAAAACAAAGAGAATATAGATTAAACATTGAAAACAAAGATTGAATACACCTAGAAACGCTCCAACAATCCAAGTTTGAATGGCCAAAACGTCTAAGGCTTCTCCTCTCTTCTTTCTCCTTCTTTGTTGCGGCACAAGGGTGTTTGGGTATGAATTATGGTGATGGATGGATAGGTTGGATGGTGGTAGAGGGTGGATGATGGCTGAATGAATGGAGAGAATGAGAGAGACCTTATTTTGTGCGGCAGATTTGTTTATATACAGAGGGAGAAAAGTTAAGGCATTAGTAATTAATTTAGGAAGGTTTTAAGACTCAAATCCTCCAAGAAAAGGGTAATTAAATTCAAAGTCTAAGAGGGAAAAGGGAAGCAAAATATGCAGCAAGGAATTGGGAAAAGGGAAAGCTACGGCAATGATGTTTTATAGAATGGGAAAGTGATTTGCTGCAATAAAAAGGGAAATCTAGAAAGGATATGTGCGGCATGGATTAGGAAGTAGGACTAAGTCTTCTAGACATATATTTAAGTGTCCTAAATTAATTAGGAACCCTTTTTGGCAACTGAAACTTAGGTAGGAAAAGATTAGGAAAGTTAAGTCAAAATAAGGAAGTTTGACTCATGTTTCCTTCTTTGTAGTTGATTCCTTTTCTTCCAAGTCTTGAATTAATTTCTTCCATCTCCTTAGCAGATTCCTAGACTCCTTTGGACTTCAATTTCGTCCATCCACATTGCTCAAAGCATGTCTAATCCATTTAATGCCCAAAACTGCTCCAAAGTGCACCAAAATACACTTTCTTGCCACTTTAACCATTTGGACCTACAACCATACGCAAATAGCTTAAAATACTAAAACAACTATGAACTAACAACATAAATGTATGAAAACAAGCTAACTAAGTCGCCTAAATATGCTCCTATCACCCACAACGCCAAGGGGAGTGATCCTTATATGTATATTCCTATCTCTACCTAGCACGAGGCCTTTTATGAACTCACTGGCTTCGGATTCCACCGGAACTCTGAAGTTAAGCGAGTAGTACGTGAGAGCATTCCCAAGATGGGTGACCTATTGGGAAGTTCTCATGTGAGTTCCCAGAAACAAAACCGTGAGGGTGTGATAGGGGCCAAAAGCGGACAATATCGTGCTACGGTGGAGTTGAGCCCTAGATGTGGTGGGGGATTGGGCTGGGATATGTCTTGTCTAACTCATAAATCGATCACGATACCATACTATCCCAAGGTGCACCAATTCAGCTGCTAAAAGTGTTTCGGCGTTCACGTTTCCACAACTCAAAGTTGTTTAGAATACTTTTTTATAAGTTTGGTAAACTCGCAATAAGATTATATTTCAATGGTTCCTGCTAGCATCGATATGAAAGTGGCTCAAGCACCCGCCAAGTCAATCTATCATGAATTCCTCACTAAACGAGCGAGAAACTATGTCGAGAAGGTTAAAAGAACACTCAAGAATTTGAGGGTCAAAACAAGTTCATGAAATCTAGAGTACAAGATATTTGGACCAAATGTACAATTTCAATGTCTAAGTGGTCCTCCTGGACAGTTTGTCCCTGTCGGAAATGATATGGGAAACAGACTGGTGACTCTAAATCAACCCAATTACCTTTAATACCAGGAGGTGAAGTTGAGGGTACGAACATAGCTGATGCAGACTAATATCAAAAAGTCGAACAATTTCAAAAGTGATGAATTATGATAAAAATAAAAATAAAAAAATAAAAACTAAACAATTTTAACGTTGTCCCAAGCCAAAAATAGAGAGGTAAAATTTAAGAATAATCCAATAAGATTTCTTGATGATCGAAATGTAACATCACAAAATATTAAACTACTAGGGACCAAAAGTAATTTCCCAATCTCAAAAGGATCAATTCTAACAACGGAATAATGATGATGGAGTTGGTTGGTAAAATCTCCGATGATACACGGTTATCAATACATTAACTTAGGCCATCATCTTGCCTCAAATCTACACATTTCTTCCACATGGAATAACTTCATTTTAATTCTAATGACAAACACCAAAATGATTTTCTAAAATGTCGTCAAGACCACAAAACTACCCAAAACTGAAGAAAAGTTAAAATATTTTTCCGTATTCGATGAGGTGGCAAGATTTGAACATTAGACACAAAACCAAGAATGCTCACATCACGCGTGTGATGAACATAATACTGCCTAACTTATGCTCTGATACAAAATTGTCACATCCCGACCCAAGCCCCCACCACATCCTGGGCTCAACTTCACCGTAGCACAATATTGTCCGCTTTGGGCCCCCACCACACCCTTACGGTTTTGTTTCTGGGAACTCACATGAGAACTTCCTAGTAGGTCACCCATCTTGGGAATGCTCTTGCGCGCTACTCGCTTAACTTGGGAGTTCCGATGGAATCCGAAGCCAATGAGTTCCCAAAAGGCCTCGTGCTATGTAGAGATGGGAATATATATATAAGGATCACTCCCCTGGGCGATGTGGGATGTCACATTGTTTGTTATAGGCATTGTTGGGAAAAAATGCTCGTGCGTGTTGACATCCCATGGAACTTAAGAAAATAAATGCATATAACACACCTTTAGGACCATAAGAATGTGTACTCAAAATATCAAAAACTTATTCGGTGCCAAAACTACACAGTTTTTTCCTTATAAAGTGTATTTGGATTGTCTTAGGCATTCTTGGGAAAAAAACGAGAATGTGTGTCGACACCCTTTGGAACTTAAGCAAATAAATGCATATAACACACATCTAGGACTATAATAATGTGTACTCAAAATATCAAATGCTTATTTGGTCTCAAAAGTACACAGTTTTTCCTTACAAAGTGTATTTGGACAGTTTTCAGCATTAATGGGAAAAAAGAGCATGCGTTGAACACCCTTTGGAACTTAAGTAAATAAATACATAAAACACACAAGTAAGACCATAAGAATGTATACTCGAAAGATCAAATGCTTGTTTGGTATCAAAAGTACACAATTTTTCCTAATAAAGTATATTTGGACTGTTTTTAGCATACATGGGAAAAAACGAGCATGCGTTTGACACGGTTTGGAACTTAAGCAAATAAAAATGTATAACACACAACTAAGCCCATAGGAATGTGTACTCACAACATCAAAAGGTTATTGGGTGTCAAAAGTACACAGTTTTTCCTAATAAATTGTATTTGGAATGTTTTTGGCATTCATGGCAAAAAAACGAGCGTGCATTTGACACCCCTTGAGACTTAAGCAAATAAGTACATATAACACACTGTTGGGACCAAAAGAATTTGTACTCAAAAGATCAAAAGCTTATTGGGTGTCAAATGTTCACGGTTTTTCCTTATCAAGTGTATATGGACGATTTTCAACATTCGAGGAAAAATTTAGCATGTCTTTGACACCATTTGGAACTCAAGCAAATTAATACATATAACACACTAATAGGACCTTAATAATGTGCACTCACAACATTAAAAGCTTGTTGGGTGTCAAAAAGTACGCAGTTTTTCCTAAGAAAGTGTATTTGGACTGTTTTCAGCATTCATGAGAAAAACGAGTGTGCGTTTGACACCCTTTGGAACTTAAGCAAATAAATATGTATAACACACTACTAAGACCGTACGAATGTGTACTCCAAAGATCAAAAGCTTATTGGGTGTCAAAACTACACAATTTTCCTTAAAAGTGTATTTGGATTGTTTTAGCCATTCGTTGGAAAAATGAGCGTGTGTTTGACATCCATTGGAAATTAAGCAAATAAATACATATAACACTGTACTAGGTCCATAAGAATATGTGATTGAAAAAGTACACAATTTTTTCTTATAAATTGTACTTGGACTGTTTTCGGCATTCAAGGGAAAAAATGAGTGTGCATTTGATAACCTTTGGAACTTAAGGAAACTAAATACATATAACACACTACTAGGACCTGTTGTGTTCCTTCCGAGTGCAATATATGGTTAGTATAATAGCACAAGTAAGGGTGTGGAACCATAGAGACTGATTAGACCTCTATAAATGTAGGTTGTGTGCAGTTAATGAGAATAACTAAAAATGCAAGAAAAATGTAACAATGAATGATAAGTTGATTGAGAAACGATGAGGATGGGTCCAGGGATTTCGAGTTCACTATTATAAAAGTAATTCCATGTTTATAAAATTAAACTGTATCCAATTACCAACTATTTCCAGAGTTCGTTTTACATATATATGATCAGCCATATGATGTGTGGTTTTGATCAAATTCTCCTATTCTACAACCTCATTGAGATGTTCAACTTTGGTTCCAATTTAAGAGTCTTTAGCATGCAAGAAAACGTTACAGAACCAAAGAAAATACATGGCAGGATGTTTGCATAGCATTCTCTTCATTCATTCACATGTCTACCAAGATTAAGCATGATGTTTACCATAATCTGATCAAATGATATGTAAGAAATCTTAATGGTGATCAATCATTAATATTAACAAACAAATTTAACAAACGATTCAGTGAATGAAACAAGAGACAAATTGATGAATTGAATACTTTAACATAAAAGCATGGGTCAATTGTGCAAAGCTACATCGAAATCCCTAGTTATGAGTTTAGTTACGCATCATGTTCACAAAGATGAAATTGGAAATACACAACATGAGTGAAAATAAATCAAATGGAGAAGAAACCCCCTTGAAGCAATTCTGATGTTGAACTTGTCCAAAAACAGCGCGGCTGCGTGGTTTCTTTGGTGGTTGCGGATGGTGAATGGACATAGGCCTTTGTTTCTGGAAGAAAAGTCAAAGAAAGAGAAGAGAGAGAGCTCTGGGCGACCCCAAGGGGAAGCTTATGTAAAAGTGGCTGAAACTCTCAGTTTTATAAGGTTAAAGAAGCTGTTACAGATTGCCAATACATCCTAGTAATTGGGCATTTAATTTCCACTTTTTTTTGCTGTTATTGGTCTTATAAAGAGCCATATTCATCACCATATTCAATTTCCATTTTTAATTCTTTGTCTACATCAGCATCCTTATTCAATTCTCCACTTTTAGCACCATTTTGCCTTATTTGTCCTCAACTGAGCTCCAAAATATGATTAGCTACACACTAACACAAAAGAGGGTAAAATGCAACTAGTTTAACTCAAAAATATCACAAAGGAACTAGGAATGAATGGTATAAATCTATCAAATACCCCCAAACCTGGTTTTTCCTGGCCTTTGAGCAAAACTAAAAATGAAAACAAACAAAACAAAGAAAAATCTAACGAGACCACTTTTGTTGGCAAAATGATTGCACTGAGCATGTGCAACAAGCCTTTAAACCTCTAGGTGTCCCTAGTTGGAAGAATTGTGTCTCCTGAAGGTTTACTGCAATGACGCCCACAAACATCTACAGAGTCGACAAATAAATTGGTTAAAACTCACTTGAAACAAAGTAATAAGAACCAATGAATGCTTAGTCATATCATCAAACAAAACACTGCCACTTCAAAGAATCATATCATGTATGTAGTGTAAAAGTATTGCTCCATGACTCATGACTTCAAAAGCACCATACTCAAAGATGGAAGCTAGAATTCGCATCAACTCTAATTCTCACAGATTGTCACTCAAATTTTCACTTAGATCCTAAGGTTTAGTCTCTCATCAAACATATGTGAGTAAAGTTACGTAAAGGGAATCAAAATTCTCACATATGAAATATGAAATAACAGCACAATTTTCTGAACAAATCTCATGAAAGGAATCAAATACTAAGAATATGGACATCACGCATACTTACCAGCACCTATGAATATATCCCTAAAGATCAGCTTGGTCTTTCACAAGGTTGTAATGTAAGGCTTAGGCTAGGGGCTACGAAAGAATGGACAGGAAATACTAGAGCTTGGGACATACTAAATTGTCTTTGTTGTGAAACTAGCAATCTCTCTCCTCTTGTATCTTCGTTGTTTGTTCTTGGCGTCCAGGACACACGTGTGATAGTGAAGGATTTGGAAATTACATCTTCTTTATTCATTTTTTTTCTTTTCTTTTCTTTTTTTTAAAAAATTGTTTTTTCTTCTTGCTTTGCAATTCCGGCACATGTTACCTCGATACACACCACATTCTTGGTCTAGAGCTCAAACTATCTTTGTCTTCATCACTTTGGTATTCCCCAAACTATAAGGTATGGCTGTAATGGGCTAAGATGGGTAGAGTTTGGTGTAGGTGATGAATGAACTAGGCTAAAAGTGTTTGGTTGCCACAAGGGTGAATGGAGCACACCAAGGGATAAGAATTAGGCATTTTAGTTGTTAAAACATGCATAGCCTAACATCATCTCAATGAGTTCATTCATAAGTGATAACAAGCACATGGTATCTACAACATAGGATTAGTCTTATCATTCAATCGAAGAGAAATAATGAGATCATTTAAAATGAAATTGAAAGAAACAGATAGGAGTAGAAACACTTTAAACCCTCTCAAAGAAGCAAATAGGCTCAAAATAACTCACTAGGGTAGTCTCCACTATTCTTCTTCAATAATTTGAGCATGATACTTTAATCACCATAATTCAAGAGTAATAACTTTGTGAACTACAAAAATTATGATATGGAACTTTTCATGACAGCACCATAGCCAGATTGTATACCAGCCATCATATACATTCACATTAGTAAGCAAAAGCAAACTTTAGCCAAAACTAAAAGCAAATAGAAAATTTCAATCCAACACCCCCAAACCTAAACTAAGCATTGTCCTTGATGTGTAAAAAAAAATGAATGAAATGCAGCAATGCAGGAAGGCAGAGTAAGCATGGAATGAAATAAAACAAAAACTAAAAGACCCAAAATAAAAGGAAAGAACACAAACCCAACTAGGTTGCCTCCTAGCAAGCGCTTTATTCAATGTCTAGGCGATACATGGTACCATGATAGATGAATGCCTAGGGTGGCAGGAAGTCAAGGTATCTCCGAACCTTGGTCAGAAGAAGTGGTTTCTTTTGAGGGATTTTGAATATAGTGTGTTGAATTTCCACAAGGACTTGATTATGATGGTGTTTTCGTCTCTCCTTGCGAAGAAGCATATCCTCGAAAATTGTTGAAGATGTGGCAGGAGTAATGATTTCAATGGATGAATGAAATTCGTTCAAGGCAGCAATCACACCATCTAGCTCCGAATCTTCTTTCCTATGGTGAATGGGCAGTAATGATTCGTCATCCAACTTCAATTTGTTTTTCTCTTGATAAGGCAGCAAATCATCTCCAAAAGACTCCAAAGATGGCACCTGTAAAGATGTAAAACAACATGAAGAATCTGACACAGATTTTGAAAAACAATCAATTGAATTAAAAGATAGAGGAAGAGCTTCAAACACTATGTTTGGCATAATTTCTTCAAACACATCTATGGGTGGCTCATCATGCTTTTGTTTGACAAATCTCCCTGGAAAAGGAATTGGTGGAACATATGGTTTGGGAGGAGTGTAAGGCTCTTCATATTCGTAAAGCTCAGAAACCTCATGGAAATATGCACAACAAGCTTTCTTTAAGGCTCTTCATCTTCATCACCACTAGAGAACCTCATGGAAATATGCACAACAAGCTTTCTTTAAGGCTCTTCATCTTCATCACCACTAGATTGATGTTCATTTAATGCTTGTACAATCTAACCCACCTGAATTTCCAGCTTAGTTAGTGCTAAAGAGTGGTTTTGAATAATGCTACTCGTTGACTGTTGAAATTGCAAATTGTTTTGAGTGAGTAGTTTCAAAGTGTCCTCCAATGTTGTGGTAGAGATGCAAATGCTTGATTTGGAGCTTGTATTTTGTTCTAAGAGTCATGATGAGAGTTTCTCCAAGCGAGGCTGTATGTATTTGACCATGGTTGCAATGCCCATTGGTTAGAGAAACATATGCGGTGTGAGTGCTGTCAGACAATCGTAGGAAACTTATCTCTCCTTGGGCAGAATTGAAGAGGATGGCTAGTTTTAGCACATAATGGACATTCATCGTACATCTCTCTATACCTGAAATCAAACAACCTAAAATGTAAATTAAAAATCTAAACTAAGAAAAGAAAAACAGATAGCATTTATAAAGCAAGCAATTATAGGGGACCGAAATCAGTCCCCGGCAACGGCGCCAAAATTTTGTTGTGTTCCTTCCGAGTGCAATATATGGTTAGTATAATGGCACAAGTAAGGGTGTCGAACCATAGGGACTTATTAGACCTCTATAAATTACTCATCTTGAAAGAACCTTAACTAAACAATGAAAATAACAAATTAAATGTAGGTTGTGTGCTATTAATGAGAATAAATAAAAATGTAACAACGAACGATAAGTTGATTGAGAAATGATGAGAATGGGTCTAGGGATTTCGAGTTCACCATTATAAAACCAAATCCATGTTTATAAAGTTAAATTGTATCCAATTACCAACTTGTTTCCAAAGTTCGTTTTACATATATATGATCAACCATATGATGTGTGATTTCGATAAAATTCTCCTAATCTACAACCTAATTGGGATGTTCAACTTTGATTCCAAATTAAGAGTCTTTAGCATGCAAGAAAATGTTAAAGAACCAAAGAAAATACATGCCAGGATGTTTGCATAGCACTCTCTTCATTCATTCACATGTCTACCATGATTAAGCATGATGTTTACTATAATCTGAATCAAATGATCTGTAAGAAATCCTAATGGTGATCAATTGATGTGGTAGAAACTAACACACAAATTAAACCCTATAATTGTAGTATGTGTAAGTAGGGATTGTTCTAGGCCGAGGATTAGAAGGGATGTTAATCTACACAATTTAAACTCTAAAACACTAAACTAGACTCAAAAACAGAAAACTAGACTCTAACAACTCAAGATAAGCTAAACTGACTCAAAACACACAAACTAAGTTCAATTGACTCAAAACAGGTACTAGAAAGTGATTTGGACGAAAATTAAACTAAAAAGACTCAAAATACTAAATGGGAACAGATTCTGACGAATTTAAACTAAACTAACACAAATAAGAACTAAGGTGGTATTTGGACGAATTTTAAACTTAAAACAAACTTGCAAAAACAAAGTAAAAGGGTACGAATTTTGGGTGAATGAATGGGTGAAAGACTAGCTAGAGGGTTCACCTCCACACATGACACATATGCATACAAATCAATTTTCAATTATTATTCCTTTAAACCATGAACGACAATTGTCACATCCCGGCCCGGGGTGGATCACTTCCCGGGCCCGCTCTGTTGGAAATGTGGCCTAAAACCAATCATATGATGATACTTTACGGATATTTCACAAAGTTAAACTAATGTAGTTTAAATGTAAAGGGCAAAGATTATTGTTTGAGCCGTCTTATATAAATGTTATATGCTTAAACGATAAGTCCAAGGAATATGTGATTGGAAGAATGCGATCTAAAGAAGTTAGATTCATGAGACCATTCTTTCGTTGACACATCCTAAACGTTCCTGATCATAGGATTGTCAATTGGGCATTGACAGTCCGGTAAGATCAGTACGTGCTATGTCTTCTCTCAGGGAGAGTGACTAGTCTCGAGTCATTGGTGTGTGTGACATCAAGACAAGTACGTAGGTGCTCAATAGAGAATGAGTTCACTGAACACGATCAACGAAGAGTTCTCATATTCATGTCACATGAGAACTCATGGTTGGGATAATGCAAATTAGTCTTTTGACCTGAGGCATCACAGTTGTCTTGTGGTTAGGTCCTTAATCTTTGATTATGTCAAAGTCACTCCATCAGGAGGGTGTCCACGACATCGTTGGGGTTAAGCCACTTAGCCATGGAGGCAAGTGAATGCGCAACAAGGGATCTCTAACCTTCAAACTGTTTGAGGGAGAATACTCTATGATAAGATTAAGAATCTTTGGCCAAAGTATGAATGAGATTTAGGAATGTGTTCCAAATCACATTCAAGGTAATCATATAAGCACAAGACTCACATTGGATAGTAGACATGAATAAACTATCAAACCAAACAATGTGGTCAAGAGTATTGTATTAGAGAAAGACCGTATTGCATTTGTAATCCTAAAACTGAATAGGTTCTCCACCTCTTCTGATTAGCTTGGGTAACCATGACATGCTGCTAGGCGTCAACCATGGTTTGTGGAAGCCCTAAAAGTGTATTATCACTAACGAGAGAATTGAAAGTAAGTTTCAATTCACAATCGATTAGAAAGAGTTTTAATCGCCCACTGCCTCGCTAAAAGGAACCTAATGGATCGTTCACCGAGTAAGGTAGAGTTTGAAGAAACAACGGAGATGAGTAAGAATAATTAAATGGTTTAATTATTTATCTAAGGCTAGGATTAATTAATCAAATGAATAAGTTCGTTAAAGACCTCGGGTTAGTTTTGGGCCGCAAGGCCCAATGGGATTTGAATGTCAAGCCCATTAACTCAAGTTGTATGACAACTTGAATAAACAAAGGGCTTGAAAGCCCAATAAACCCTATAGGCCGGCCATGTTAGAAGAATAGGGCTTTTGGTCCATTAGGTCACTTATTTGAAGGGACTATATAAAGGACTTTATAGCCTAAAATTCATAAAGGGTTGTTTTTGGGGAAAGGATGAGAACACAAGCTCTCCTTTCTCTCTAAAATTTCGGCCACCTTGGAGGGATCATCTAGCAATCAAACTCCTCCAAGGTCACTCATTTCTTCTTCATTATGCCTTGGTGATGAATCATTAGAGGTTCTCAATTTTGGAAACTTTGGAGAAACCTTTTTCATCCATCCAAATCCATAGATCTAAGATGCAAGGAATGAAGGCCCTCTCTTTGGGTGATTAGCCTTTGTTTAAATACAAAGAGGAATCTACAAAGGTATATATATTTCAACTCACTTTGTTTTCAGTTGATTATTGGTTCACCATTTTACTAGGCTTTGAACATTCATGGGTAATGTTTTGTTTTTAAGTGCATGCTAGCATGATTCCACCTTTAATTTGTTAATTGCATGCTAATGATGTTGCTTAAATGAACATGTCATCTTACAAAATAATCCTTCACGCTCCACCACCGTAGCACGATATTGTCCGTTTTGGGCTTACCATTCCCTCACAGTTTTGTTTTTGGGAAGTCACGAGCAACTTCCTAGTAGGTCACCCATCATGGGATTGCTCTAGCCCCCTTCTCGCTTAACTTCGGAGTTCCTACGGAACTCGAAGCCAGTAAGCTCCCAAAAGGCCTCGTGCTAGGTAGGGATGGGAATATACATTTAAGGATCACTCCCCTGGGCGATGTGGGATGTCACAATCCACCCCCTAGGGGCCCGACGTCCTCGTCGGCACACACGCGGCCAGGGTTAGGCTCTGATACCAATTATCACATCCTGGCCCGGGGCGGATCACTTCCCGGGCCCGCTCCACCACCGTAGCATGATATTGTCCACTTTGGGCTTACCATTCCCTCATGGTTTTGTTTTTGGGAAATCACAAGCAACTTCCCAGTGGGTCACCCATCATGGGATTGCTCTAGCCCCCTTCTCGCTTAACTTCGAAGTTCCTACGGAACTCGAAGTGAGTGAGCTCCTAAAAGGCCTCGTGCTAGGTAGGGATGGGAATATACATTTAAGGATCACTCCCCTGGGCGATGTGGGATGTCACAACAATGCCCCAAATTAATCATGAGAAGCACAAATTAACTTTCAGATTTTCCTAAATTCATTGAATTGGATGGATAACGCATCAGCAACCAAATTATTCTTTAATAGTACCCTACATGAACAGCATAATAGAGTTACAATCAAAGATCATTAAGCTTTGTGAAAATCATAAGCATTGACAAGGCATTCGTAACTATGAACTGCATGATATTCTTGCCATGAATTTACTTAACATGATTGTGACTAGCAACCTCCACTACTTATAAATATAAGTTCATAACGATTAGGTGAAATTCCCTTATATTTTGGCATCAAATTCATGCATGCAAACTAAGTATGCATCCTTAATCAACACACAAGAATAAGTTATGAATAACTGGAGGAAATCAATTCATATCACATATATGTTCATGGCTTTGAATTCATCTCTAGCTAAAACAAAATTAATTCTTCATGTTCATCATAACTGAAAACCAAATTAAAATAAACATTGGACTAAAACTAAGGATAGAATACACCTAGAAATGCTTCAGCACTCCAATAGCCTTGGATGGCAGGTACGGCTCCAAAGCTTCTCTTTCTCCTTCCTTGCTTACAAAGTTGCAGCACACTATGTATTTTTCTGAATTTAGGCTCTTGTGTGTTTTGTAAATGGTGTGGCTAATGTGGGTATTTATAGGGCTAGGGGGGCACGGCAAGGTTGTTTTGGATTCCTAGGGGGAAAGGGTTACTTGTTTGCATGATTTTAGGACTCCTTAAATCAGATGGGAAATGGTTTAATGTGATAAGGAATCCCCTTTGCAGCTGGAGATAAGGTAAGATAGGATTATGATAAGATAAGATAAGGTTGGATAAGGTTGGATAAGGTTTGGATAAGATAAGGTTATTTGGATAAGGTTTCCTTCTTCTTAGCCGATTCCTTATCTTCCAAGTCTTTGATTTAATTCTTCCAGATGTTAAGCACATTCCTAGCCCTTCTTGAACTTCAAATTCGTCCATCCACCTTACTCCATACATATGCTATCCATTCCAAGCCCAAAACTGCTCCAAAATGCACCAAAATGCACTTTCTTGCCTCTTTTGCCATTTAAACCTACAAACACACGAAAATAGCTTAAATCACTATAATAAATAGAAACTAACTATGTAAATGCAAGAAAACAAGCTAACTAAGTCGCATAAATATGCTCCTATCATCAATCATTAAAATTAACAAACAAATTTAACAAACGATTCAGTGAATTAAACAAGAGACAAATTGATGAATTGAATACTTTAACATAAAAACATGGATCAACTACATCGAAATCCCTAGCTATGAATTTAGTTACACATCATGTTCACAGAGATGAAATTGGAAATACACAACATGAGTAAAAATAAATCAAATAGAGAGGAAACCCCCTTGAAGCAATTCTGATGTTGAACTTCTCCAAGAACAGAGTGGCTGCGTGGTTTCTTTGGTGGTTGCGGATGGTGAATGGAAATAGGGTTTTGTTTTTGGAAGAAAGCCAAAGAAAGAGAAGAAAGAGATAGCTCTGGGCAACCCCAAGGGGAAGCTTATGTAAAAGTGGCTGAAGCTCTCAGTTTTATAAGGTTAAAGAGGGTGTTACAGATTGCCAATACATCCCAATAATTGGGCATTTAATTTCTACGTTTTTTTGCTGTTATTGGTATTATAAAGAGCCATATTCGTCACCATATTCAGTTTTCAATTTTAATTCTTTGTCTACATTAGCATCCTTATTCAATTCTCCACTTTTAGCACCATTTTAACTTATTTGTCCTCAACTAAGCTCAAAAATACGATTAGCTGCACACTAACACAAAAGAGGGTAAAATGCAACTAGTTTAACTCAAAAATATCACAAAGGGACTAGGAATGGATGGTATAAATGTATCAAATGTATGAGTTATCAGGACCATAATAATGTGTACTCCAAAAATCAGAAGCTTATTGGTTGTCAAAAGTGCACAATTTTATCATATGAAGTGTATTTGCACTATTTTCAGCATTTATATGATCAAATGAGTGTGCGTTTGACACCCTTGGGAAGTTAAAAAAATAAATACAAAAAACACTACTAGGATCATAAGAAAGTGGACTCAAATTTTCAAAAGCTTATTGGGTGTCAAAAGTACACAGTTTTTCCTTAAAAATTGTATTTTAACTGTTTTCGGCATTCATGAAAAAAGAAGACCGTGCGTTTGACACCCTTTGGAACTTAAGCAAATAAATATGTATAACACACTACTAGGACCATCAAAAGCCTGTTGGGTGTCAAAAGTATATTGTTTTTCCTAATAAAGTGTATTTAGACTGTTTTTGGTATTCATGGGAAAAAATGAGCGTGCATTTGACACCATTTGGAACTTAAGAAAATAAAAACATATAGTTTTAACACTATTTGGAACTTAAAAAAATTAAAACATATAATACACTACCAAAACAATAATAGTGTGTACTTAAAAGATCAAAAGCTTATTGGGTGTCAAAAGTACATAGTTTTTCTTTATAAAGTGTATTTGGACTGTTTTCGGCACTCATGGGACAAATCGAGTGTGCATTTGACACCCTTTGGAACTTAAGCAAATAAATACATATAACACACTATTAGGACCATAAGAATGTCTACTTAAAAGATCAAAAGCTTATTGGGTATCAAAAGTACACAGTTTTTCCAAACAAGTTGTACTTGGAATGTTTTCGGCATTCATGGGAAAAAACGAGGGTCGTTTGACACCCTTTGGAACTTAAGCAAATAAATATGTATAACACACAACTAGGACCATAAGAATGTGTGGTACTCCAAAATCAAAAACTTATTGGTTGTCAAAAGTGCACAATTTTATTATATCAAGTGTATTTGGACTATTTTCAGTATTTATATGATCTAATGAGCGTGCATTGATAGGAGCATATTTAGGCGACTTAGTTAACTTGTTTTCGTACATTTATGTTGTTAATTTATAGTCATTTTAGTAGTTTAAGCTATTTTCTTGTGTTTTTAGGTTCATATGGCAAAGGAAGCAAGAAGGTGCATTTTGGAGCAAAATTGGACTTGGAATGGATAGCATATGCTTGGAGCAAAAGGAATGGACGAAATTGAAGACCTAAAGATGTTAGGATTCCTAATCAAAGAAGGATTCATAATCAAAGAAGGATTCCTAATCAAAAGAGGAATCCTAATCAAAGAAGGTTTCCTACTTAAAGTAGGAAAGTTAAGCCAAGGTTTCCTATTTTGGTTTAACCTTTCCTAACCCTAAAATGTCCCTAAATTCCAGCAACATTGAAGGTTTCTTATGCATTTTAGGACACAAACCAAAGGTCCCTTTTCTCCTAGTCTATGCCGCACCCTCCTTACCCATTTTCTTCCAAAATCTGCCACATATCTTAAAGATGAAGGCCTTTCCATTCTCACTATTGGAGAAGGCCAAAGATTGGTTATACAAACTAGCACCCGGAACGGTCACTTCTTGGAAGAGCATGAAGAGGCGTTTCTTGAGAAGTTCTTCCCTACTTCAAGAGTCATTCTCTTGAGAAAGAAGATTAGCGGAATCCAACAAAGTCAAGGGGAGTCTTTTCCAACGTACTATGAGCGTTTTAAAGCCCTTGTTGCATCATGTCCTCAACATCAAATGAAGGAGGAGCTTTTATTTCAATACTTCTATGAAGGTCTTCTTCCCATTGAAAGGCAAATGCTCGATGCCTCGGCGGGAGGTGCGTTGGTGGACAAAACTCCCATGGCAGCCAAGAACCTAATTGCGAACCGGGCTCTCAATGCACAACAATACGAAGGAATTGGGCAAAGGGACCCCCCGCGGCAACAAGTGCATGAGGTAAGTTCTCAATCCGACATGCAAACTCAATTAGCTAATCTTACTTCTATTGTGTCTCAGATGGCCGAAGGAATGAAGATACAAGGACCAATTGTATGTGGCATATGTTCTATCCAAGGACACCCTTCGAAAAAGTGCCCTTAATTGATTGAGAATAGGGGATGGGAGAGTGCAAATGCCATTGGATTTCCAAGACAAAATCAGCCAAGGAATGATCCATATTCCAACACATACAATTCGGGTTGGAGAGACCATCCAAACTTCAAGTGGAGGGAGCCTCAACAACCTCAACAACAAGGAGGCTTCAGGCAACAACCCCCGGGGTTCTACACCAAGCCATACGACTCCAATCCAAACCAATCCCAACTTGCCCAAAACAATCAAGGTATATCTTTGGACAATGACACACTTATTAAGTTACTAACCAATTTGTCTCAGGGGCAAGAGAATCAAAACAAAGCGATGCAAAACCAAGACAAAAGGGTGGACCACTTGGAGAAGTAAATAAGGCAGATTGCGGAGTTTGTAGGGCAATTTTGAGACCAAGGCAAGCTCCCTAGCTCAAACATTGTCAATCCAAAGGGAGGGTTCGAATTTGCCAAAGCAATCACCTTGAGAAGTGGAAAAGAAGTTGGCATTAATCCAAAACCATCCAAAACAAGTCCAAATCAAGACGAGAAGCTGCAATTGGAAGAGCAGGAGTCAAGCAGAGCCATGGCAAGGGTAGAAACACCCTTGCCACAACCACTTAAGGACCCCAATGCATCCACTTCATCCAATTCGGCCACTATAGGTAAGTTGGGTTCAAATTCGATTAATTCTAACCCCATTCCACCCAATGTTCCTTTTCCTCACAGATTTTTGCAAGCAAAGAAGGAGGAGCATGAGAAAGACATTCTTGAGACGTTTAGGAAAGTTGATAGGAGCATATTTAGGCGACTTAGTTAGCTTGTTTTCATGCATTTACGTTGTTAGTCCATAGTTATTTTAATAGTTTAAGCTATTTTTGTGGGTTTTTAGGTTTACATGGCTAAGGAAGCAAAAAGGTGCATTTTGGAGCATTGTGGAGCAAAATTGGACTTGGAATGGATAGCATATGTTTGAGCAAAAGGAATGGACAAAATTGAAGACCTAAAGGTGTTAGGATTCCTAATCATAAGAGGATTCCTAATCACAAGAGGGTTCATAATCAAAATTGGATTCCTAATCAAAAGAGGAATCCTAGTCAAAGAAGGTTTCCTACTTGAAGTAGGAAAGTTAAGCCAAGGTTTCCTATTTTGGTTTCACCTTTCCTAATCCTTAAAGACTCCTTGTTTCAGCATCATTGAAGACTTCTATACGTTCTAGGACATAAACCAAACTTCCTTGCAACCTAAGTGCCTTGCCGTGCATCCCATTGGTGGTTCATTTCCTTGCCGTGCAAGGGAGGTCCTTATTTCCTATTCTAAGTCATTAAAACGCATTCCCTTTTCACCACAATCTCAGCCACATCTCACATACCTTTTCTATCCCAAAATCCTTGCTTAATTTCAGAATTAAACCACATTCCCCTTCTCACAATTGAATGCCGCAACTACCTTTCATTTTCCCTTTTAATTTATGACTTTATGACTCCTTTTCTTGATGGATTTGGAATCTAAATCCTTTCCTAAACTATGTAATAAACTCTAGGGATTCTTGCTCCCAAATAAATACCAAGGCCGCACCTTTCATTCAACCCTAATCACTCTCATACACAACCTACCTTCATTCACAGAATCAAACCTCCTTTGCCGCAGCCTTCCAACCATTCTTCCACCATTCATACAATTACATACCTTCATTCAACCATCCACACACCATCCCCAACCTTTGCCGCACCACCCTACCATCCTAAATCCATTCACAACCCAGAAAATCATCCACAAATCACCCTAGACTCTTGTGCCGTGACTTTGCAAGGAAGAAAAGAAGAAAGAAGAAGCCTTGGACGTTTGTGCATTCAAGTTGGAGTGTTGGAACGTTTTTAGGTGTAATCTATCTTTTGTTTTCAATGTTTAATTCTATTTTCCTTTGTTTTGTTGTGAACCTGAGAGGCTAAACTCGTTTTAGCTAGAGGATGCTTTGAAACCATGATTACGTTTATAATATGAGTTGATTAATTCCAGTTGTGATTTCATAAATTGTGAATGCAATTTACTTAACCGTTTGATGGATAACTTATTCTTGTATGTTGATTAGGGAGGCCTACTTAATTTGCATGCTTGAATTTGGTGCTAAAATATAAGGGAGTTTCACATAATCGTCACAAACTTATATTCACAAGTAGTTAAGGTTGTTTTCACAATCATTTTAAGTAAATTCCTAGCATGAGTATCATGATGTCATAGTTACAAGTGCTTTGCCAATACTTATGATTTTCATTGAACGTAATGATCTTTGATTGTATCTCTATTATGATGTCATGTAGGGAACTTTTGAAGAATGCTTTGGGTTGTCGTATGATGTCATCCAATCCAATAACTTAAGGAAAATCTGAGGGTTAATTAGTGATGTCACGGTTAATCTGGGGTGTTGAGGTTCATGGTTTATCGGAAAAGCAACTAGAAATCAATTTATGTTTGAATGTATCATGTGTGGAGAAGCATCCCTTGGCTATCTAATCATCCATTGGTTTTTCCAAATTCGTCCAAATCTCTTTTAAGTCTTTTGATTACTTGTTTTTCTCTTAAATTCGTCCAAAACCAAATCCCCTTTATTTACTTGTTTCAAATCTGTCCAAAAGTGTGTTTTTGAGTCTTTTGAGTCAAAACCAATTGTATTTTCGTCCAAGTTAAGTCCTAGAGTCTAAATTGAGTCTTTTGGATTGTTTTGAGTTGTTTTGAATCTTTTAAGTTTGTTTTGAGTCATACAAGTTTAGTTAAGAGTCTTTTGAGTTTGTTTAAGTGTTTTGAAGCATATTTTTACATCTTTGAGTCAATTTTCATTAGATTAGCAATCCCTCCTAATCCCCGGCCTAGAACGATCCCTACTTATATCTATACTACAATTGTCAAAAAAAGGGTTTAATTTGAGTGCTATTATTTATCACATCAAAAGTACAAGTCAATATCCTGCTCCTAGATGCCATCAAGCAAGTGCCCAAATATGCCAAATTCTTGAAGGAACTTTACACCACAAGGAAGAGGGCTTCGAATAAAGAGGTGGTTAGGGAAAGTGAAAACATTTCAGCTGTTTTACAAAGAAAGTTACCACCAAAGTGCAAAGATCCAGGTAGCTTTACAATTCCTTGCATTATTGGCCAAACTAAGTTTGAACATGTTATGTTAGACTTAGGAGCTTCAATTAACGTCATGCCATACTCTATTTATGCATCCATGAACCTTGGTGAATTGAAAAATGATGGTATGATTATTCAATTGGCTGATAGATCTAATGCCTATCCAAATGGAGTCTTGGAAGATGTTTTAGTGCAGGTAGCTTTACAATTCCTTGCCGCTCCTTCTTGGGAGGCCATTCATGAAGACGGCCCGAACTAAGATTGATGTGTTTTAAGGAATTTTAACAATGGAATTTGATGGGGAAGTGATTGATTTTAATATTTCTGAAAGCATGAGATTTCCTAATGATGACCATTCATGTTTCTCTATTGATATCTTTGATTCATTGGCGCAGGCACATCTTGATCAATTGCATGAGGATGCACTTGAAACGGTCCTTACAAGTGGCATAGAATTGACAAATCGCATGGCAAAACCCATGGCACCCCACGGCACCTCACGGCACCAATCTGCATTACCATGCCGTGCCCTTTGATGATGAAGTGATTGAGGTGATGGCTACCTTAGAGTTATTGCCACGGCTCCATGGTAAGTTTTCAAGTTCAATGTCAATTCCAATTTCAATTAACAAGTTGCGTCCTTCTATAGAACAACTACCTACCCTTGAGCTTAAACCGTTACCAAACCACTTGAAGTATGTTTTCTTGGGCGAACAAGAGACGTTGCCCGTATAGTGGCCTCCTTACTCACGGCACAAGAAGAGGAGAACTTGGTGAGGGTTCTCAGAGAGCACAAAGCGGCCATTGGGAGGACTTTGGCCGATATCAAGGGCATAAGCCCTTCCACATGCATGCACCGAATACTCATGGAAGAGGGAGCTAAACCATCATGGGAAGCACAACACCGACTCAACACTCCAATGATGGAAGTCGTGAAGAATGAAATCATCAAACTAGTTGATTGTGGCGTCATCTATCCTATCTCGGATAGTTGTTGGGTTTCACCGGTCCAAGTAGTTCCAAAGAAGTCCGGAGTCACGGTGGTGAAAAATGAAGAGAATGAACTTGTGCCCGCACGCATCCAAACTGGTTGGAGAGTTTGCATTGACTATAGAAAGCTAAATGCCGCCACAAGGAATGATCACTTTCCTTTGCCATTCATTGATCAAATGCTTGAAAGGTTAGCCGGTCATTCTTTTTATTGTTTTCTTGATGGTTATTCGGGTTATAATCAAATTGTCATAGCTCCGGATAATCAAGAAAAGACCACTTTTACTTGTCCATTTGGTACTTTTGCTTATCGTTGTATGCCATTTGGTTTATGCAATGCACCAGCCACTTTCCAAAGATGCATGGTAAGTATATTTTTGGATTATGTTGAGAAAATTATTATGGTGTTTATGGACAATTTTAGTGTGTTTAGGGACTCATTTGATGATTGTTTGCATAATCTCACTTTAATCTTGAAAAGATGCATGGAAACTAACCTTGTTTTAAATTGGGAAAAGTGTCATTTTATGGTAAAACAAGGCATAGTTTTGGGTCATATCATCTCTGAAAAAGGAATTGAAGTTGATAAGTCTAAAATAGATCTTGTAAGTTACTTACCCTCTCCTACTTCGGTGAGAGAAGTTCGTTCTTTTCTTCGCCATGCAGGATTCTATAGGCGATTTATCAAGGATTTTTCCAAGATTGCACAACCCTTATGTCGTCTCTTACAAAAAGAAGTTGCTTTTGAGTTCAACGAGGAATGTGAGAAGGCATTCAAGCACCTCAAGGAGATTCTTACCACGGCACCAATCGTCATCCCACCAGATTGGAGCTTGCCTTTTAAGCTAATGTGTGATGCATCCGATTATGCAATAGGGGCTGTTTTGGGCCAAAGGAAGAACAAGCAACCACATGTCATCTATTATGCATCCCGGACCTTGAATGATGCCTAATTAAACTACTCTGATAGGAGCATATTTAGGCGACTTAATTGGCTTGTTTTCGTACATTTATGTTGTTAGTTCATAGTTATTTTAGTAGTTTAAGCTATTTTCATGTGTCTTTAGGTTCATATGGCTAAGGAAGCAAAAAAGTGCATTTTGGAGCATTTTGGAGCAAAATTGGACTTGGAATGGATAACATATGTTTGGAGCAAAAGCAATGGACGAAATTTGTTAGGATTCCTAATCAAAGAAGGATTCCTAATCAAAGAAGGATTCCTAATCAAAAAAGGAATCCTAGTCAAAGAAGGTTTCCTATTTGAAGTAGGAAAGTTAAGCCAAGGTTTCTTATTTTGGTTTAACCTTTCCTAATCCTAAAAGACCTTATGTTTTAGCAACATTGAAGACTCCTATGCATTTTAGGACACAAACCAAGCCTTCCTTGCAACCTAATTACCCTTGCCGTGCATTCCATAAAGTTTCCCTTCCTTGCCGTGCAAGGGAAGTCCTTATTTCCTATTCTATGTCATTAAATCACATTCCTTTTCACCCCATTCTCAGCCACACCTTACATACCTTTTCTATCCCAAATCCTTGCCTAAATTCTGCATTAAATTACATTCCCCTTTCATACAATTTATGCCGCAAGTTTCCTTCCCCTTTCCCTTCGATTTTCTGATTTTATATGTCCTTTTCCTTATGGATTTGGGGGCCCAATCCTTTCTTAAACTATGTAATAAACCTTAGGATTCTTTCTCTCAAATAAATACCAAAGCCGCACCTTTATTCTACCCTAATCATTCACCCACACAATCTACCATCCTTCATCCTTTCTCCCAACCTTTGCCGCAGCTTTCAACTTTTCTTCCACCATTCATACACTTTCATACCTTCACCCAAACACCCATACACCATTCCCAACCTTTGCCGCACCACCCTACCAACCTAAATCAATTCACAACCCATAAATCCATTCAAAATCACCCCTAGACTCTTGTGCCGTAGCTTTGCAAGGAAGAAGAAGCTTTGGACGTTTGTGCATTCAAGTTGGAGTGTTGGAACGTTTTTAGGTGTAATCTATCTTTTGTTTTCAATGTTTAATTCAATTTTCCTTTCTTTTGTTGTGAACATGAGAGGCTAAACTCGTTTTAGCTAGGGGAGGCTTTGAAACCATGATTATATTTATGATATGAATTGATTAAGTCCAGTTGTGGTTTCATAAATTGTGAACGCAATTTACTTAACCATTTGATGGATAACTTATTCTTGTATGTTGATTAGGGAAGTCTACTTAGTTTGCATGCTTGAATTTGGTGCTAGAATATAAGGGAGTTTCACATAATTGTCACAAATTTATATTCACAAGTAGTCAAGGTTGTTTTCACAATCATGTTAAGTAAATTCCTAGCATGAGTATCACGATGTCATAGTTACAAGTGCTTTGTCAATACTTACGATTTTCATTGAATGTAATGATCTTTGATTGTATCTGCATTATGATGTCATGTAGGGAACATTTGAAGAATGCTTTGGGTTGTAGTATGATGTCATCCAATCCAATAACTTAAGGAAAATCTGAGGGTTAATTAGTGATGTCATGGTTAATCTGGGGTGTTGAGGTTCATGGTTTATCGAAAAAGCAACCGGAAATCAATTTGTGTTTGAATGTATCATGTGTGGAAAAGTATCCTCTAGCTATCGAATCATCCATTGCTTTTCTCAAATTCGTCCAAATTGCATTTAAGTCTTTTAGTTACTTATTTTTGTCTTAAATTTGTCCAAAACCCACTCCCCTTGACTTGCTTGTTTCAAATCTGTCCTAAAGTGTGTTTTTGAGTCTTTTGAGTCAAAACAAATTATATTTTCGTCCAAATTAAGTCCTGGAGTCTAAATTAAGTCTTTTTTATTGTTTTGTGTTGTTTTGAGTCTTCTAAGTTTGTTTTGAGTCATATAAGTTTAGTTAAGAGTCTTTGAGTTTGTTTAAGTGTTTTTAAGCATATTTTTGTATTTTTGAGTCAGTTGTGTGCATGATCAGATTCTTTGACGTTGTGTGCATGATTGTGAATTTAATTCAATTCTAACCTTTTGTCATACTTATGCATGTGGATGACACTTTGGCACACAATGCACTGCCCTTAAGGTGTTAGAATGTGGTTTTTATTGGCCTACAATCTTTAAGATGCTAGAACTTTTTGTTTAACTTGTGATCATTGTCAACGCATGGGAAATATAGGTTCAAGGGACCAAATGCCGCAAACACCCATCTTTAATGTCGAAATTTTTGATGTTTTGATAAGAGCATATTTAGGCGACTTAGCTAGCTTATTCTTGTGCATTTGTGCTATTATTTCCTAGTTAATGTCGTATTACAACTCAATTTCGTGTGTGTGTAGGTCCTATGGGGTAAAGTACCAAGAAAGTGCATTTTGGAGCAATTTTGGACACTATGTGGATAGCTTGCATATGGGCCAACATGGATGGACGAATTTGGACTTTAAGAGGCTAGAAATGTGATAAGAAGAGGAAGGAGCTAAGCTAAAGACAAAGTGGATAAAGAAGTAGCTCAAAAGAGGAAACCCTATCCAAAACCTTATCCAACATTATCCAAAACATTATCCAAACCTTATCTCATCTTATCCTATCCAAACCTTATCATGTCTTAATCCTAGTTGCAAGGGGACCTAAATAGATAATTCTAGAACCCATTTCTAGAAGCATCCTTTTCTAGAAGGCCTAAATCAGCCACAAAACTTATTCTTTCTAGAAACCTTACAAAGGTGGCGCATCAAACCCTTCTAGAAGGCCTTGCCTTGCCTTGCAAGCCATTGCACCCTTTCCCTCACTTGTGCCGCACCTTCCTAGGCCTAATTCCTTTTGGATTCTGATTTCTAGGGCCTAATTCTTTTTGGATTTGGGTTACACAAGCCTTATAGGAAACTAAGTGGGCCAAACCCCCTCCTAGGTGGATTTGATCACCCATAGTCGAACCCTAGGGCCCTAGTCCACTAAATCTGTTAAGTGTAACCCTAATCTACTTAACCCTAGGACTATATAAACATAAAATCAGCCAAAATTTCATATCACCCCCTTATGTTATTCATAAACTTGTGCCGCAACACCCTAGCCTCTATTCTTCATCCTTCGTCCACTCCATACACCTCCATACACAACCTGCCGCACCCTACCACCATAATCAGCCATCATTCATCCTCCTAACCAAGAATACATCGTTCATAACCCCCAAAATCACCACCCACAACTTGTGTCGTAGCAAGGAAGAGGAAAGGAAGCCTAGCCGTGCATCAAATTCATCCTGGAACTGCTGAAATGTTTAGGTGTAATCTTTCTTGTGTTTTCAATGTTTAATTTCAAGAATCTTTGCTTTGCGAGTATGAGGAACTAATCCCCTTTTGGCTAGGGGGAATTTCGAAACCATGGCTATATTTGCATGATGATTTGATTACTTTCAGTTGTGATTTCATGAATGGTGAATTCAATTTACTTATCTGTTTTAATTAAAACTTGTTTATGTATATGAATTGAGAGTGCACATTTGATTTGCATGCATAAATCTGATACTAGGGTATAAGGAAACTTCACCTAATCGTTGGGAACTTATATTCATGAGTAGTTAAGATTGTTGGTCACAATTATGTTAAGTAAATTCTTGGCATAAGTATCATGCGCTTTCATAGTTACGAATGCCTCGTCAACACCTATGATTTCCATAGAACCTAATGATCTTTGATTGTTTTTTCTATTATGCGCCTTCATATAGAGAACTTTTAAGGAATAATTTGATTGCAATGCGCTAATTCCATTCAATTCAATGACTTAAGGGGAATCTGAGAGTTAATTTAAGCGTACCTAATTAACTTGGGGTGTCGAGGTTCATAATTCATTGAATGAGCAACTGATAGGAGCATATTTATGCGACTTAGTTTGCTTGTTTTCGTGCATTTATGTTATTAGTTCTTAGTTATTTTAGTTCTTTAAGCTTCTTTTGTGTGTTTTCAGGTTCATAAGACGTATTTGGCGAAAAGATGCATTTTGGAGCCTTTTGGAGCACTTTTGGGCACAAATTGGATAACTTATGCTTGGAGCAAAAGGAATGGACGAAGTTGAACAGTTGATGTCACAAGGATTCCTACTACGACAAGGATTCCTACTACGACGAGGATTCCAATTACGAGAAGGTTTCCAAATTGAAGGAGGTTTCCCACTCACATGAGGATTCCTAGTTGGACGAGGATTCCTAATCACACAAGGATTCCTACTTGAAGTAGGAAAGTTAAGCCAAAGTTTCCTATTTTGGTTAACCTTTCCTAAATCAAGAACGCTCTAAGTTTTAGCAACTAAGATGGCTCCCGAGCACCCTTGGACAACAAACAAAGGTTCTTTGCAACTTTCCCTTCCTTGCCGTGCAAGGAAGGTTGTTTCCCTTTCTTTGTGTAAACTTCCCTATTTTCCATCTGTGTTAGGACCTTTCCCTTATTCTAATACCTCTTGCTTCGTGTCTTACCTTTCCCTAAACTATGTGCCGCACCCTTCCCTTGTGTTTCCTGATTTCAATTTCCTATTTCCTAGTTTAATTCACTTTCCTAGTTCTAAAACTTTCCCTAAAGTCGTAGTTTCTGGTTTCTTGCAAGGAATGGACTTTTCCTTCCTTCTTTTGCACCAATTTCGTACCTTATCTTAAATTCCCTTTCCTTGCTGTGCAAGAGGTTTAATTTCTGACTCCTTGCAAGGCAAGGACATTCCTTACTTGTTTTAAATTCGTGCATTCCCCTTTTCTGACCTTATTTGGACTTTATTCACTTACCTTTTTTATTTAGACTAGGAAATCTGAATCATAACTCAATTAGGTATGTTATTAACTTCCCAAAACACTTATAATCAGCCCTTGGCCAAACCCTAGAGGGGGATTGACCACCAAAACTCGTCCATTCACTCCCACACACATCCGTCCATCCCAAAACATCATTCTGCAACCCAGAAACACAACCAGCCATTCCACCTTCTTCCACCATCATTGCCGAGTCCTGCACCACCTTCCAACAATCAAGCACTCATCCACACGCAACCTACATCCCATGCCGTTCCTTTAAACATCCCAAATCCATTCTACATCATCAAAACAACCCAGAAACCATCATCACCCAATCTGCCGCAAGCAAGGGAAAGGAGATAAATTCACTCAATTGTTTGGCTCTTCATTCTTAGTTGTTGAACAATTTTAGGTGTATTCTATCTTATATTTCAATGTCTAATTCATGTAATCTTTGTTTTGCTTTGAGTATGATTGGCTAAATTTGTTTTAGCTAAGGGTGTATTCGAAACCATGATTATATATGTGAAATAAGTTGATTACTTCCAGTTGTCGTTGCATAAGTCATGAATACAATTTGCTTAACCGTTTGATTTAGAACTTATTCTTGTATGTTGATTGAGAGTGCACGCTTAATTTGCATGCTTGAATCTGGTGCTAGGGTATAAGTTTGTTTCACCTAATCGTTATGAATTTATATTCGCAAGTAGTGAAGGTCGCTAGTCACGATCGTGTTAAGTGGATTCCTGGCAGGAGTATCATGCTTTTCATAGTTACAAATGCCTTGTCGATGCTTATGATTTCCAAAGAACGCAATGATTCTAACTTGTGTCTTTATCATGCTGTTCATATAGAGAACTTGTTAGGAATAATTTGGTTGCGATGCATATTCATCCAATTCAATGATTCTAGGGAAATCTGAAGGTTAATTTAAGCGGACCTAATTAACTTGGAGTGTCGAGGTTCATAACTTATTGAATTGATAACTGGAAATTGATTTACGTTGCATATATATCATGTGTGGAGAAGAACCCCTTAGCTATTCCATCATCCATTGGTCCATCACAAATTGTCTTACAATCTGTTTTTCTTTACAATCTGTCCATTAAATTTAATTTCGCTCAAACACAATCCCCCTATATTTTGTTAAGTCTTAGTCATTATAATCTGTCTTATTTTGTGTTTTTAAGTATTTTGAGTCACAAGCGCTTTCAAATTCGTCCAAATCAAGTTTTAGTTTCTGTTTGAGTCATCTTGATTGTTTTAGGCAGTTTTGAGTGTTTCAAATCTGTTTTGAGTCATAGTAGTCTAGTTAGAGTCTTTAAGTTTAGTTTTTGTGTTTTTAAGTCAATTTATATTAGATTAGCACCCCTAGTTAATCCCCGGTTAGAACGATCCCTACTTACATCATTACTACAATTGTCACAATAGGGTTTAATTTGTGTGTCACATTCGTAACGCATCAGCAACTGGAGATTGTGTTGTGTGCAAGTATGCCATGTGTGGAGAAAAACCTCCTAGCCATCTCACCATCCACTTAATTCCATCAAATTCGTCCAAATCTGCCTAGTTTACATTATTGTTTTGTTTGTTTGATTTTCGTCCAAAACCAAATCCCCAATTATCTTAGAGTGTCTAATTGGTTCAAATATGTTTTAGATTGTGTTTTTAAGAGTTTTGAATCAAGTTAGAACCAATTTTCGTCCAAGTTTGTGTTTAGGCTCAAAACTGCCCAGTTTGTGTTTTTAGGCAGTTTTGAGTGTTTTTAGCTTATTTTGAGTCTTGTGAACTTGTTTTGAGTCTTTTTAAGTTGAGTCAAGGGTTTTAAAGGTTAGTTTTATTTATTTGAGTCAGTTTAAAGTGTTTAGCAATCCCTCCTAATCCCCGGTGTAAGAACGATCCCTACTTATTTATATGCTACAATTGTCAAAAGAGGGTTAATTTGTGTGTTAAGTTAATTTTCACATCATGTTTAGGGCATTGATTTCATGGGTCCGTTTCCTCCTTCATATGGTTTCACTTATATTTTGCTTGCGGTTGATTATGTCTCAAAATGGGTGGAAGCAAAGGCCACCCATACTAATGATTCTAGAGTGGTTGCAGATTTTATCAAAACTAACATCTTTGCTAGTTTTGGGATGCCAAGAGTGCTTATTAGTGATGGAGGGTCTCATTTTTGCAATCGTACCATCGAGGCATTGCTCAAGAAATATCAAGTCACACATAAGGTTTCAACACCTTATCATCCTCAAACCAATGGCCAAGCCGAGGTGTCTAATAGAGAAATCAAGCAAATCTTGGAGAAGACTGTTGGGCTAACAAGAAAAGATTAGAGCTTGCGTTTGGAGGATGCATTGTGGGCCTATCGAACGGCCTACAAAACACCCATAGGGATGTCACCATTTCGGCTAGTCTATGGCAAACCATGCCATCTCCCCGTGGAGTTAGAACACAAGGCACATTGGGCGATCAAGACATTCAATATGGATATAGATGCGGTTGGAATTCGTAGAAAGCTTCAATTGAATGAACTTGAAGAGATTCGGCTTGAAGCATATGAGAATGCTTGCATATACAAGGAAAAGACCAAGGCTTTCCACGATAAGATGATTCGTATTCAAATCCAAAGCTTGAGGAATGGCCAAGAATTCAAGGTGAATGGGCATCGTTTGAAGCCATATTATGCAAGTGTTGAAGGGCAGATTGTGGAGGATGTCACCCTCCATGCCATGGGTTCCAATTGAGCCTAAGAAGAGAGTTTGTCCGGCTGCAAGACGTTAAAGTAAGCGCTTCTTGGGAGGCAACCCATGCATTCACCTAGAGAGGACTTAGGCAATCCACCAATTCATTCAACAAAATCAGATTTGCGTTCCTAACTGGAATTGGAGTGCTTTCTAGGTCTTCCTTTGTTGAATGGCATGGGTTGCCTCCCAAGTAGCGCTTTCTTTAACGTCTTGCAGCCGGACGAAGAACACGTTCAGGCACCATTGGTGCCCACGGCATGGAGTGAGATCTCCTCCACAACCTGCCCCACGGCATTCTCATAGTATGGCTTCAATCTATGTCCGTTGACCTTGAATTCCACCCCATTCCTTAAGCTTTGGACTTGAACTGCACCATGTGGAAAAACATTAGTAACAACAAAAGGTCCAATCCATTTAGAACGTAACTTTCCGGGAAATAAACGTAGACGAGAATTAAAAAGTAAAACTTTCTGCCCAATTGTGAAGGTTTTGCCCCTAATCATCTTGTCATGAAACGCCTTCGTCTTTTCCTTGTAAATGCGGGCATTCTCGTAGGCTTCATTCCTTAGTTCCTCAAGCTCATTCAATTGGAGCTTCCGATGTATTCCAGCAGCATCTAAGTCCAAATTGAACGTTTTGATGGCCCAATGTGCCTTATGCTCTAGCTCCACGGGTAAGTGACAAGGTTTTCCATAAACTAGCCGAAATGGAGACATCCCTAGGGGTGTTTTGTAGGCAGTGCGATATGCCCATAGTGCATCATCTAAACGCATGCTCCAATCCTTCCGGTTAGGCCCCACGGTCTTCTCCAAGATTTGCTTGACCTCTCTATTTGATACTTCGGCTTGGCCACTTGTTTGTGGGTGATAAGGTGTTGAAACCTTATGCTTGACATTGTACTTCTTGAAGAGTGCCTCAATGGTCCTATTGCAGAAATGTGAACCTCCATCACTTATAAATACCCGCGGCATCCCAAATCTAGAGAAAATGTTAGTCTTGATGAAATCTGAAACCACTCTAGAATCGTTAGTACAGGTAGCTTTTGCTTCTACCCATTTAGAAACATAATCAACCGCAAGCAAAATATAAGTGAAACCAAATGAAGAAGGAAAAGGACCCATGAAATCAATACCCCAAACATCAAAGATTTCAACATTGAAGATGGGTGTTTGCGGCATTTGGTCTTTTGCACCAATAGAACCTGTTCTTTGACATCTATCACATGTTAAGCAAAACATTCTAGCATCTTTGAACAATGTAGGCCAATAAAAACCAGATTCTAACACTTTACGAGCTGTCCTTTGGGTACCAAAATGGCCTCCACATGCATAAGAATGACAAAATGCTAGAATTGAGTTAAAATCAGAAGTTGGCACACATCTTCTAATAATCTGATCTGGGCAATATTTCCATAGATATGGATCATCCCACACATAAAATCTTGCATCATGTATCAATTTATCACGTTGGACCTTGCTTAGGGTATTAGGAACTTGCTTAGTCACCAAGAAATTGACCAAATCGGCATACCAAGGGGTACTTACCTCAATGGACAGAAGTTGTTCATCCGGAAACGTCTCAGAAATGGGGAGGGATTCTTCTTCACGCACCAATCTACTCAAGTGGTCAGCCACCACGTTTTCACAACCTTTCTTGTCCCTAATTTCAATATCGAACTCTTGAAGTAGGAGCATCCAACGAATGAGCCTTGGTTTGGCCTCCTTTTTGGTGAAAAGATACTTCAAGGCTGCATGGTCAGTGAAAACAATTACTTTAGTGCCAATAAGATATGATCTAAACTTATCTAAAGCAAATACAACCGCCAAGAGTTCTTTTTCGATTGTAGAATAATTCAATTGAGCATCATTTAAAGTGCGGGAAGCATAATAAATAACATGTGACTGTTTATTTTTCCTTTGACCCAAAACAGCCCCAAGTGCATAATCCGAGGCATCACACATCAATTCAAATGGAATGGACCAATCCGGGGGAGTTATGATGGGTGCCGTGGTTAGGAGCTCTTTGAGATGCTTGAATGACTTCTCGCATGCCTCATTGAACTCAAAAGACACATCTTTTTGGAGGAGGCGGCATAGGGGTTGTGCAATCTTGGAAAAGTCCTTGATAAATCGTCTATAGAATCCTGCATGACCAAGAAAAGAACGAACCTCTCTAACCGAAGTAGGAGAGGGTAAGTAGCGTACAAGATCTACTTTAGACTTATCAACTTCAATTCCTTTTTCAGAGATTATATGACCCAAAACAATACCTTGTTTAACCATAAAATGGCATTTTTCCCAATTTAAAACAAGGTTTGTTTCAACACAACGTTTCAAGATTAAAGTGAGATTATCCAAGCATTTATCAAAAGAATCACCAAAAACACTAAAGTCATCCATGAATATCTCAATAATCCTTTCAACATAATCAGAAAATATGCTTACCATACACCTTTGAAATGTGGCAGGGGCATTGCACAAACCAAATGGCATGCGTCGATATGCAAATGTTCCAAAGGGACAAGTAAAAGTGGTCTTTTCTTGATCATCCGGGGCAATGACAATTTGATTATAACCTGAATATCCATCAAGAAAGCAATAAAAAGAATGACCCGCTAACCTTTCCAACATTTGATCTAGGAACGGCAATGGGAAGTGGTCCTTCCTTGTGGTGGCATTTATCTTCCTATAATCGATGCATACACGCCAACCGGTTTGGATTCTCATGGGTACAAGCTCATTCTCGGCATTCTCCACAACCGTCACTCCGGATTTCTTAGGCACACATTGGATAGGTGAAACCCAACGACTATCGGAGATAGGATAAATGACTCCACAATCAAGAAGTTTGATTATCTCCTTTTTCACAACTTCCATCATTGGAGGGTTAAGACGGCGTTGAGCCTCTCTAGTTGGTTTGGTCCCCTCCTCAAGAAATATGTGATGCATACAAGTTGTGGGGCTTATACCTTTGATATCGGCCAATGTCCATCCTAGGGCAGATTTGTACTCCTTCAACACATGCATGAGTTTTTCCTCTTCTTGTGCCGTGAGGGATGATGATATGATGGCAGGCAGTGTCTCATTTTTTCCCAAGAAAATGTACTTCAAATGGCTTGGCAAAGGTTTGAGTTCAAGGATAGGTGCCTGAATTATGGATGGAAGCAACTTGTTAGTCGAAATGGGAATGGACTCTTTGTTAGGAAACTTACCATCATGTATTGGTGATGACTCAAGGGCAGCAACTACTTCAAGAAAATCCTCACTAGGAGGCACGGCATAGGATAGTGTATTTGTGCCGTGGGGTTGCATGGATGTTGCTCCCTTGGTTTTGACTTCTACACCACTTGTAATGACTTTTTCAAGCATATCATCATTCAAATCTTCAAGGTATCCCTGCGCCAAAGAGTCAACAGTATCAATAGAGAAACATGAATGATCTTCACTAGGATACTTAATAGAATCGGAAAGATTGAAATTAACAACTTCCCCATCAAATTCCATGGACAAAGTTCCATTAAACACATCAATCTTAGTCCGGGCCATTTTCATGAATGGCCTTCCAAATAGAATGGGCAGCGAGGGTGCATGATCCGATTCATCCATCTCAAGGACATAGAAATCCGCCGGAAAGATCAAATGATTAACCTGCACCAAAACATCTTCCAAAACTCCCTTTGGATAGGCATTAGATCTATCGGCCAATTGTATGATAACACCATCCTTTTTCAATGCTCCTAGGTTCATAGATGCATATATGGAATATGGCATAACATTTATAGAAGCACCTAAGTCAAGCATGGCAGATTCAAATCTAGTGTTACCTATGACACAAGGAATGGTGAAACTACCCGGATCTTTGCATTTGGGAGGTAGTTTGCGTTGCAAGATGGCGGACACATTCTCTCCTACTTTTACCACTTCCTTGGTCGACATCCTCTTCCTAGTGGTGCACAACTCCTTCAAAAACTTGGCGTATCTAGGGACTTGCTTGATTGCATCCAACAAGGGTATGTTCACTTGAACTTTCCTAAATGTCTCAAGGATGTCCTTTTCAACTTCTTCCTTCCTTGTTTGCATAAACCTACTAGGAAAAGGAGCATTCGAAGGAAAAGCATTAGTAGAAACCGAAATTGACACATTCTTACCCTTTTTGGCCGAATTAGACAGTTTTGGGGCACTAGGAACTTGCGGCAAAGACTCTCCCACCTTTGCCGTGGGTTTGCTTGATTCTTCCTCTTCAATTTGCAAGTTTTCATCACCTTTGGGACCTGATTGTGATGGTGTAGGATCTGCCCCAATCTCTTTTCCACTTCTCAAGGTTATGGCCTTTGCACTTTCGAAGCTTCCCTTTGGATTTGGAACGGTGGAACTAGGGAGCTTTCCTTGTTCACGAAACTGCCCCATAAACTCGGCAATTTGCCCCATTTGTTTCTCCAATTGATCCACCCTTTTGTCTTGGTTTTGCATAGCCTTAGCTTGATCGTCCTGCCCATTAGACAACTTAGTTAGTATCTTAAGAAGTGCATCATTGTCAAGAGACGTACCTGAGGCACTTGGGCCGGATTGGGCTTGATTTTGGGGTGGGCCGTAGGTTTTGGGAAAGAACCCAGGGGGTTGTTGCCTAAAGCCTCCTTGGTTTTGAGATTGTTGGGGCTCCCTCCATTTGAAATTTGGGTGGTCTCTCCAACCGGGATTATATGTGTTGGAATAAGGATCGTTCCTTGGTTGGTTTTGGCCTTGAAACCCAATTGCATTGGCGCTTTCCCATCCACCATTTTCAATCAACTGGGGACATTTTTCAGAGGCATGTCCATGCATAGAACATACGCCACATACAATTGGTCCTTGCATCTTCATGCCCTCGGCCAACTGAGACACAATAGAATTAAGATTAGCCAATTGTGAATTAATGTCGGAAGTAGAACTTACCTCATGAATATGTTGCCGTGGGGGTCCTCTTTGGCCTACTCCTTCGTATTGTTGATCGTTCAACGCTCGATTAGAAATCAAGGTCTTGGCAGCCATAGGTGTTTTGTCCACTAATGCTCCACCTGCCGAGGCATCGAGCATTTGACGTTCTAATGGTAGGAGGCCCTCGTAGAAGTATTGCAAAAGTAGCTCCTCCTTCATCTGATGCTGTGGACAAGAAGCAACAAGTGATTTAAAACATTCATAGTATGCAGGAAAAGACTCACCTTCATCTTGTTGAATTCCACTTATTTTTTTACGAAAAAGAATGATGCGAAAAGTTGGGAAAAACTTCTCCAAAAACGCTCTTTTCATACTCTCCCATGAAGTGACCGTGCCAGGAGCCAACTCGTATAACCAATCCTTAGCTTTATCCATTAAAGAGAACGGAAAAGCTTTCATCTTCAAAATACTTCCGTCAACATTGACGGGAGTCATGCTTGAACAAACTACTTCAAACTCTTTAAGATGCTTGTTTGGATCTTCCATGGAAAGCCCATGGTATTTAGGAATGTGGTGCAACAAGCTTGACTTCAACTCGAATTCATCGGTTTTGCCTTGGGCAGCCGCGGGGTATTGAATGCATAATGGTGCGGCATTGGCCAACCCTGAGGCCGAAAGCTCTTTAATGGTCCGATTGTCCGCTGCCATAACTTCTTCTTCCACTTCTTCAAACTCAGATTCGGCCTCTGAACTTGAAGTAGGTTCACTACGTTCGGGATGCCTCCTCTTTCTTCTCAAATGACGTTCAAAATCGTCGTTAAAGTCTAAGATATGTGCATGCACAGTTTGAGAACTCCGCGTCATGCACTAGTACCTAAAAAAAACAAGAAACAAAAATAGGTCAGAAACTACAACAAAATCAAAAACAAAGTGAAATAAATGAAACAAAAACAATCCAAGGGATTTAGCAAAGTTGCTAATCCCCGGCAACGGCGCCAAAAATTTGATGCGAAATATATTAAGCACACAAATTAAACCCTCTTCTGACAATTGTAGCAAAGTATGTAAGTAGGGATCGTTCAAAACCGGGGATTAGGAGGGATTGCTAAACTCTTGAAAACTGACCTAAGAACTCCAAAACAAAGTTAAAAACACTAATTTGGACTCAAAGAATGAAAAACCAAAGTTAAAACACTAAAACAAAACAAAAACTCAAAACAGCAACTAGAAGACTCAAAACTGCCTAAAAACCACTTTCTGGGCAGTTTTGAGCACCTACACTAATTTGGACGAAATTGGTTGAAAACTTGACTCAAAACACTTAAAAACATGAACCAAAACAATTTCTAACTAAATTGAGACTTCAAAGTAAAGGGGGATTTGATTTGGACGAAATTAAAGTTGAGAAAACAGATTGCAAAGTAAAACTGATTTTGAAACGTTTTTGGGGTTTTTAATGGATGATGGACTAGTTAGGGGTTCTTTCTCCACACATGACAAGTATGCAAATGACTCAATTTCCAGTTATTCCTTCATAGAATTATGAATGACAATGCCCCAAATTAACCGTGACATCACTAGTTAATTCTCAAGTTTTCCTTGTGTTATTGAATTGGATGACATCATACAACAACCCAAAGTATTCTTCAAAAGTTCCTTACATGACATCATAATAAAGATACAATCAAAGATCATTACGTTCAATGAAAACTATAAGCATTGACAAAGCACTTGTGACTATGACATCATGACACTTATGCTAGGAATTGAACTTAACGCGATTGTGACTAGCAACCTTCACTACTTGTGAATATAAGTGTGTGACAATTATGTGAAACAAACTTATATTCTAGCATCATATTCATGCAAGCCAATTAAGTGTCGACCCCTAATTAACAAACACAAATAGGTTATTACTCGCACAGTTAAGCCAATTGCATTCACGATTCAAGAACTCATAACTGGAATTTATCAAATCAACTTGCACACATAGTTATGGCTTCGAAATCACCCCTAACCAATAGGGGTTTAGCCACTAATGTTCATAGCAAAATGAAAGGAAAATAAATTAAACATTGAAATCATAAAACGAATTACACCTAGAATGCACCAACGACGAAGCTTGAGCATCCAAGAGTCTTTCCTTCTTTCTCCTTGCTACGGCACAAAGGTGGATGGGATGGTTGGGATGTGTTTTAGGATCAGGGATTATGGAATTGGATGGAGGATAGGCACGGCAAGGTGTAGTGTTTGGCTGGAATTGTGCTTTTAGGATTTTAGGATGTGTAGAGTGGTGTGGCTAGATGAATGGACGAAAATTGGGTGAATGAGTGATCCCCCCAAGTGCCTTGCTGCAAAGCCTTATTTATAGGGCTAGGAAAGGTTTTTGAACTTAGTTGAAAACCAAAAGGTTTTTTGTACCAGAAATTCTATACATGAAACACTTAAAGGATATATGTGTGTAGCTTGGACAAGGTAGGAGACAAGATAGGACGGCTAGGAGACAAGGTAGGACGGCTAGGAGACAAGCTAGGACGGCTAGTGACAAGCTAGGACGGCTAGGAGACAAGGTAGGACGGCTAGTGACAAGCTAGGACGGCTAGGAGACAAGGTAGGACGGCTAGTGACAAGCTAGGACGGCTAGTGACAAGCTAGGACGGCTAGGAGACAAGGTAGGACGGCTAGTGACAAGCTAGGACGGCTAGGAGACAAGCTAGGACGGCTAGGAGACAAGCTATAAATTAGGCACCATGTGTGAATAGATAAAGCCTTCTAGAAATAAGGTTTTTTTTTAGGCCCCCTTGCAGCTCCCTAACTGAATTCAAGCCTTCAAATTCGTCCATCCTCATGCCTCCATGCTTGCACTATCCAATCTTGGCCCAAAAATGCTCTAGAATGCTCCAAATTGCTTCTTTTTGCATACTTTGACACTAAAACCTGAAATTGCACGAAAATGACTTTAAACACTTAAACTAACTAAGGAAAAACAACATAAATGCATGAGAACAAGCCAATTAAGTCGCATAAAAATGCTCCTATCACTAACTCTCTCTCTCTTTATTGTTTTTATTTCGTCATGTTAGTTAGTTTATGTTGTTTGTTTTAATGTGAATCTTTGTTTCAAACATTGAGGACAATGTTTGATTTAAGTGTGGGGTTTTTGCATGATTTTCGTGGGATTTTATCACCTATCACTTCTAATGTTGTTTCTCACTGTTTTTAAGTGTTTTTAGTGTGTCTTGAAGTGTTTTCATGTGTTTGGATCAGAAAATACGAAAATTTACAAAAAAATTGCAAAATAGTTTTGAAAAACCCAAAAAGAGTTGTTTTAAAGTTGTTTTTGTGTGTTTGTTTGTGTCTTAGGGTACCTTCCAACACAATGGTGAGGATTTGAGTTTTAATTGCATGACTATTAAAGAATGTTGTAAACATGGATGGAAGTTTGAATTACGCTTTGGTTTATGCTTGGTTATGGTTATAGTTTACGAATTCACATGTAATCACAAAGAGAAAATCAGTTTTTGTAACATGCTTGAAGGAAGGAACTCAAACTAAAGCTACATCCCTGAGAGACTTAAGCCTAAAGCGTTCTTTGGAGAGTTATAAATCTGTAATTTCTTGTTTTCTAAAGTCGTTGCATGATCTCATGATTCTTTGCTTGGTTGCTACTTAGAATGCATTTCATCATTATAGTTCCAAATACTAGAACTCATGCCCATTTCATTCAAAGCATGATATTGATTGCATAACATACAATAAGATGAAGTTGTTTAGTTAAGCCAAAGCCAAAAAGCCTAACCCTTTTGCATATGTATTGTAGGATTACCCCTTTTGAGCCTTTTCAAGCCTATTTTCTTTGTTAACCACATTATCCTTACCTAGCCTAGATTAGGACTTTCCATACCCTTGTTCTTATAGGATAGTGAAGCATGACTTAGAATGAATTCCTTATGATCAATATTGATGCGAAAATTACTTAACACACAAATTAAACCCTCTTGTTGACAATTGTAGTAGATATGTAAGTAGGGATCGTTCTTAAACCGGGGATTAGGAGGGATTGCTAAACACTCTAAACTGACTCAAAATCGTAAAAACAAAGTTTAAATACTAAACTAGACTCAAAGAATGCAAAACTAAACTATAAAACACCAAAACAAACCAAAAGACTCAAAACAGCAAACAAACACTCAAAACTGCCTTAAAAACACTTTCTGGGCAGTTTTGAACACTATACTCAAATCTGGACGAAATTAAGTTATCACTTGACTCAAAACACTTAAAAACATCAACTAAATTGATTTCTAACTTATCTAACACTTTAAATTAATGGGGGAATTGGTTTTGACGAAAATTAAGTAAATTAAGACAAGGACAAAGAAAACATATTCTTTAGACTAAATTAGGTGAATTGATGAATGATGGGCTAACTAGAGGGTTCTTCTCCACACATGACACACTTGCATTCAAATTGATTTCCAATTGATTCTTTCAATAAATCATGAAACTCAATACCCCAAGTTAGCCGTGAACAACACTTTTCTAACTTTCAAGTTTTCCTTAAGTTATTGAATTGGATGGGAATGCGCATACAACAACTCAAAACATTCTCTAAAAGTCCCTTACGTGCAAAGCACAATAAAGGTACAATCAAAGATCATTAAGTTTCATGAAAACTATAAGTATTGACGAGGCAATTGTTACTATGAAAAGCACGAAACTTTTGCCAAGAATTCACTTAACGCGATCGTCGATAAACGACCTCCACTACTAGCAAATATAAGGTTATAACTATTAGGTGAAATTCCCTTATATTTTAGCTTCAAATCCCTGCATGAAAAACTAAGTGGCCACCTTAATCAACACACAAGAATGAGTTATCAATCAAACAGTTAAGCAAATTGAATTCACAACTTATGAAATAACAATTGGATGTAATCAATTCATCTTGCAAGCATCATCATGGTATTGAATAGCCCCCTAGCCAAAAGGCTTAGTTCCTCATGTTCACAAAACAAAGGAAAACAAATTTATACATTGTAAATATAAGAAAGATAACACCTAAATACTCCAACGATCCAATGTTGAATAGCTAGAATCTTCAAGCAATCTTCTTCCTCTCCTTTGCTACGGCACAAGAGGTTTTGGTGAGTTTAGGGGGTTATGGATGATGTAGAATGATGGACTTAGGTTTGGGATGGATGTAGGGGACAACAAGGGTTGGTTTTGGGCAGAAAATATGGAGAATGGTGAAGTATGGATGTGTTAGAGGGATGGGATGATTTTCTGGCGTGAATGGTGAATGAATGCCACTTTGTGGCTGCTACAAGGATGTTTCTTTATAGGATTTCAGGAATTAAAACCCTAGGTTATTTAGGTAAACAGAAATTAAGTCAAAAGCTTCTAGAAATAGGAAATCAAATCAGAAATTTAAAAGAAACTAATTAAAAGTTGCAGCAATGGTATAAAACACAAAAGGAATGTGTTTTAATGCAAGGAAATAGGAAAGAACCATCTCCCTTGCACGGCAAGGAAGAGGAAAGGTCAAGGGAGGTGCAGCTGTGATATAGGACAGGTTTAAATGTCCTAAAACTAAAGGAAACAAGGTTCCCTTGCACGGCAAGGGTTTGTAAGAAAAGGAATGCTTTTTATTTCTGAAATTAGGCAAGAATTTTGGAATAGAAAAGGGTATGTGAGTTATGGCTGAGCTTGGTATGAAAAAGGAATGTGTTTAAGTATTTAAAATAGGGAACAAGGCCCTTCCTTGCACGGCAAGGAAGGGAGACACAAGGAAACACACGGCATTGTCCTAAGGTTGCAAGGGATGTTGTTTTTGTGACCTAGAATAGATAGGAGCCTTTGATCTTGCTGAAATATGGAGTCTTTAAGGATTAGGAAAGATTAAACCAAAATAGGAAACCTTGGCTTAACTTTCCTACTTCAAGTAGGAAACCTTCTTTGACTAGGATTCCTCATTTGATTAGGAATCCTCTTGTGATTAGGAATCCTCTTGTAATTAGGAATCCTAACTTCATTAGGTCTTCAATTTCGTCCATTCCTTTTGCTCCAAACATAAGCTATCCATTCCAAGCCCAATTTTGCTCCAAAATGCATCTTTTTGCTTCCTTAGCCATATGAACCTAAAAACACACGAAAATGGCTTAAACTACTAAAACAATTATGAATTAACAATATAAATGCACGAAAACAAGCTAAGTAAGTCGCCTAAATATGCTCCTATCAAACATATTGCAGAAAGCAAGTGTGGGGGAAGGTAATTGGGGGCGGCAAAGAAAGAAAATAAAAAAAATAAAAATTCGTGGAAAAATAAAAAGAAAAGAGAAAAGTTGTAAAAAGAAAGAAAAAGAGTTGAAAAATAAGTGAGAATGATCTCATAAGTGTTGGTTGTTGAAGAAAAGGTCCAAAAGTATGAATATGACCCTAAATGTTGCATGAATCTTCCCTTGTGTTTAAAAGTTAATTTCTACCATCAAAAGTGAGTTTAAGTGTCAATGTCATTACTTTGCTTCCTATTGTTCTAAGAACCTTTGTTGTCCTTTACCTCTCTTTGTTAGCCAATACCCTTAGCCTCGTTACAACCCTCAACTTCTATCTTGATGTTATGTGTTCAATATGTGGAGTTTGAATTTGGTATGAGCATATGGAATCATTGGTTCTCGTTCTAAGTAGTAGCATTCCATTCATGAGATCATATACATATCATTGTCATAATTCCAGAAAATGCTTTCTTTGTTATAACATATGCGAGTGTTAGTCTACATGTTTACATCAATCTTCTCACATATACCTAGTGTAGGGTGTGTAGTTAGAAATTTTGTGTGAAAATTGAGAGCATTCTAGTGAGGAATTGAGGGAATTCTCTAAGGCATGTTACTACATTCAAAACGTTGTTTTAATTGATTAAATGTGAACTAGTACGTGGTAACTATGGTTAAGTGTTTGCTAAAGTGTAAAGAAAGTCAAAAACTGTGGGAATGATGTTCTTTAATGTGTCAGGTTCATTGGAAATCCCTGAGGTACATGTTGGAAGGTTTAGAGTTTGTTTTGGTTGTGTTCTTTTTGTTTCTTTTTTTTGTTTTGCTCGAGGACCAGCAAAAGCTAAGTGTCGGGGAATTTGATAGGAGCATATTTAGGCGACTTAGTTAGCTTGTTTTCGTACATTTATTTTGTTAGTTCATAGTTATTTTAGTAGTTTAAGCTATTTTTGTGTATGTTTAGGTTCATATGGCTAAGGAAGCAAGAAGGTGCATTTTGGAGCATTTTGGAGCAAAATTGGACTTGGAATGGATAGCATATGCTTGGAGCAAAAGGAATGGACGAGATTGAAGACCTAAAGATGTTAGGATTCCTAATCAAAGAAGGATTCCTAATCAAAAGATGAATCCTAGTCAAAGAAGGTTTCCTACTTGAAGTATGATGTGAAAATTACTTGACACACAAATTAAACCCTATTTGTGACAATTGTAGTAGATATGTAAGTAGGGATCGTTCTAGACTGGAGATTAACTAGGGATGCTAATCTATACAAATAAGACTCAAAAACACTAAACTAGACTCTATAGACTTAAAACTAACTTTAGACACTTAAAACAGCAACCAATAATAAAAAAGACTCAATTTTAGACTCAATAAGTGTTTTGGACGAAAATAGGACTTGACTTGACTCAAAAGACTCAAGGAAAACAAGTTTTGACTCAAATATGAAGACTAAGTGAAGTGGGGATTGTTTTTGACGAATTTTAAACTTAAAACAAAAACTTTATAGAAAACACTTTTGAAAAAACAAATTTAAGTGAAATAAATGGGTGAAAAGCTAGTTAGAGGGTCCTTTTCCACACATGATATATGCATATAAACCAATGTCCAGTTATTATTCCTTTAGACTATGAATGACAACGCCCCAAATTAGTTGCATCGCACAACTAACCCTCAAGTTTTCCTTATTTCATTGAATTGAATGAAAACACATTACAACCAAATTATCTTTTTCAAGTTCTTTATATGAGATGCATAACAAAGATACATATCAAAAGTCATTAAGTTTTGTGAAAACTATAAGCATTGACAAGGCACTCATCACTATGAAACGCATGAGACTCATACCAAGGATTTACTGAACTTGATTGTGACTAGCAACCTCCACTACTTGTGAATATAAGTGAATAACTATTACGTGAAACCCCCTTATACTCTAGCATTGATAGGAGCATATTCATGCGACTTAAATGGCTTGTTCTCGTGCATTTACGTTATGTTTCTCTAGTTATTTTAGTCCTTTATGCTTCTTTTGTGTGTTTTCAGGTTCTAAGGGCAAGGTATGCAAAAGGATGCCTTTTGGAGCCTTTTGGAGCAAATTAGAGATTGGAATGGATATCATATGCTTGGAGCCAAGAGGATGGACGAAATTAAAGACTTGAAGTAGGAAAGTTAAATCCTAAAAGACCTCATGTTTAAGCATCATTGAAGACTCCTACGCATTTTAGAACACAAAAACAACATTCCTTGCAACCTTAGGACATTGTCGTGTGTTTCCTTGTGTCTCCCTTCCTTGCCATGCAAGGAAGGGCTTTGTTCCCTATTTTAAACACTTAAAGCATTCATTTATCATATCATTCACTTATTATAAGCATTCACTTATCATATCATTCACTTATCAAACCATTCACTTATCACTTCCATTCACTTATCACTTATCACTTCCATTCACTTATCACTCACCACATATCATTCATTTATCACTTAACATATCATACACTTATCATAATCATTCACTTATACACTTATCATAATCATTCACTTATTCTTTCATCATTCAACCACCAATTCAACACATGCATTTCAAACCTTTCAACACCCTTTAATCATCTCCCTTTAAGTTATGATTTTATTTCCTAACCCTACATGCATTATTTATTAGCATCTTCACATGCATTCACACACACTTCACACAAACAAACAACTCAAAACCGTGAGCTCCCATTCCCTTATGCCATTTTCAGATTTCCACCCACTAACCTAGTCATCAACACATGCATTCCCTTCACATTCACCCACATGCACTCCCACTCTTTAATCATATGCACTCCCATCATAATTCCACCACCAATTCAGCCACAAAACATTATCATTGCACCACATTCAACCACTCCACATCCTTCACCAAGAAACCATTCAACACACACATGCATCCTGAAATTCTTTGTCATGCAATCACATGCATTTCCCTTGACATTTTCAGCCATCACACTTCATCATTACACCACCATTCACTCTTTAACCCACACACACTTCACACAAACAACATTCACATGCATTCACATGCATTTCCAACACAAAACACACTCAAAACCGTGGCCACCTTTGCATTTCAGGATTCCCATTTGCATTTTCAGATTTCCAGCTTTCCCTTTTATTTTCCAGCTTTCATTCTTCATCATTGCAGCCATTCCACATGCAATTCTCCATCATTCCTCCACACAAACACCTTAAACAAATAGCCATATACATCTCCACTCCTCCTATAAATACCCTTGCATTCCCATCATTCAAAAATCTCATTTCATACACAACACACCACAAACACTTCCATTCCTTCTCTTTGCCGTGAGTCCCCTTAGAATCCAAAACCATCTTTCCATTTCCACCACTTCCCAACCCTCCAAACCACTCCTCTACCATTTCCATAATCCCCCAAACCTCACCTTAGACCTTGTGCTACAATAACGAGGAAGATAAGAGGGCCTAAACGTTCATACAATTCAAGTTTGAGTTGTTGGAATGTTTAGGTGTTTCTTTGATTTCAAAGTTTAAATTCAATTCTCTTTGTTTTGTACGTATAAGGAATGGAAGAGAAGAGTGCCTAAACGTTCATACAATTCAAATTTGAGTTGTTGGAATGTTTAGGTGTTTCTTTAATTTCAAAGTTATGAGGAAATAAACCCCCCTTTAGCTAGGGGGTGATTCGAAACTATGTTTATATTTGCAATATGAATTGATTAACTTTCGTTGGAATTTCATAAGTTGTGGATTCAATTCGTTTAACTGTTTGATTGATAACTTATTTATGTATGTTCATTGAGATTGCAAGCTTAATTTTCATGCATGAATATGACGCTAGAATATAAGTGAGTTTCACCTAAACGTTACGAACTTATATTCACAAGTAGTGGAGGTTGCTCATAATCGCGTTAAACGAATTCTTGGCATAAGTTTCATGCGTATTCCATAGTAACGAATGCCTCGTCGATGTTTATGATTTCCGTTGAACTTAATGATCTTTGTTGAATGTCTCTATCATGCGTATTCCATAGTTAGGGACTTTGATTAAGAATAATTTGGTTGTAATGCGTATTCCATTCAATCCAACGAATCTAGGGAAATCTGAAAGTTAATTTAAGCGAACCTAATTAACTTGGAGCATTGAGTTTCATAATTTATCGAAAGACCAACTGAGAATCAATCTTGTATGCAAGTGTAACATGTATGGAGATGAACCCCTTAGCTAGCATTCATCCATAAACTTCATATTTACATTCTGTCTAGTTTATTAACTTGTTTCGTTATTTCAATTTTCGTAAGAACCTCAATCCCCCTTTTGCTTTAATGCTCATTTTAGTTAGAATTCAATTTAGTTTGTGTTTTTAAAGCATTTTGAGTTTTTGGTTTGTCTTAGTGTTTTAAATTTTAATTTTGCATTCTTTGAGTCTAGTTTAGTGTTTTAAACTTTATTTTACGTTTTTGAGTCAGTTTCCAAGAGATTTGCAATCCCTCCTAATCCCCGGTCCAGAACGATCCCTACTTGCACTTATACTACAAATCGTCAAAAAGAGGGTTTAATTTGTGTGCGTATAAATATCGCATCAAATTTTGGCGCCGTTGCCGGGGATTAGCAACTTTGCTAATCCCTTAGTTCTTTTCTTTTTTTTTTTGGTTTAGTTGTTTTCGTTTTAGTTTCTAACTTAGTGTTGTTTTCTTTGTTTGTTGTTACTTTTGATTTTTGATTTAGTTCTCTTTCTTTTTAGGTACTAGAGAAGTAAGATATGGATTTTGCTAGCATTCAAGCTCAATTGGCAAATCTTACTTCTAAATTGTCGCCGTATGCCGAAAGGACCACAATGCAGAGTGTCCCTACATTTGGTGCTTCGTATAGGCAAGGATTTCAAGCCAATCAATGTCCACAAAGAGATTGGAGGGATCATTCAAACTCTATATGGTGGGAAGATCAACAAGTTCAACGTGAAGCATATTGGCAACCATATGAGGAGTTCTATTCAAGACCTATGCAGCCACCACAACTTCATATGCAATATGCTCAATTAAATTCAAGTTCGCCAGTAGATTATATTCAAATTCTTAATGAAATAAATTCTTTGGCGCAGGGGTCACAAAATCAAGCCAAGGAGGCTCAACAAGAAGCATATTGGCAACCATATGAGGAGTTCAATACAACACCTATGCAGCCACCACAACCTCCCCCACAACAATTCCAATCAAGTTCAAGTATGTCCATGGATAATGATAAAAAATTTCAATTACTAACCTCTTTGACGCAGGACGAACAAAATCAAGACAAGAAGTTGGGTAAATTGGACGAGCAATTTGGGCAGATTATGGAGTTCATGAAACAAATTCAAGAGCAAAGTGAACTTTCCAACTCAACTATTGAAAACTCGAAGGAAGATTTTGAAATCCATAATGCTATCACTTTGGGAAGTGCTATGGAGGTTGGAGCTGACCTAAAAATGTCCAAACATAGCCTAGAAGTGGATGAAGAGCTGCTAATTGAGGAGGAGGAAGAAGACATGCACACGGCAAGGGTAGAACAACCCTTGCCGCAGCCCCCTAAGCCCTCTAAACCACCCACCACCAGTAAGGACGTCCCAATTTCATGTTATTTTGATGTTATTCCACCCAATGTCCCTTTTCCTAGCAGGTTTTTGATTCCCAACCAAGAAGAGAGTAAAAAGGACATCGTGGAAGCCTTCCCAAAGGTGCAAAATGCTATTCAAATTCTTGGTGCAACACAGCAAGTTTTAGATGGTGTTGAATTCTTCAAAGGACTTTGTACACCAAGAAGAATGATTCAAGAGAAGGTAGTGGCTGGAGAAGATGTAGAAGGCATCAAAGAGGACAAATTTGAAACCACAATTCCCAAGGAAGTTGGATTTTATGACACGGGACAAGTCATAACTTTCGAAGGGGTGTTTATTCTGGAGTTCATTTTGGAGCACACAGGTAAGCCGCCTCCCCGAATTTCAATTTTCTTTTATACTAACATGTGGTTAATGATTCAGGCACCCAAAATGGAATTTAAACTATTACCGGATCATTTCAAGTATCACCGCCCATTCAAAGATAAATTCCATGCCGTTTGATTTTATTTATGTTAATAAAAAAATAAAAAATAAAAAATAAAAAAAAAATAAAAATAAAAAATTTGAAAGAAAGATACTAAACATGGAGAAAGGTGGAGCTTCACAAAGGTTGTTTACGTGAAGCCCCACTACGAGGCGCAGAAGCGGAAGGCGCAGAAGCGGGAGGCATAGAAGCGGGAGGCATCGGAGCGGAAGCCATCGGAGCGGGAGGCATCGGAGCTAGAGCATTCCAGGCCTCAATACTTGGCCAAGCGCTGGATGACCCAGGAAAAAGGTGCCTCTGGAGATAAGACGCAAGCCTTTGACGGTCACTGTGAATTCGACCCTCAGATTCTTGCAGCTCATCAAGCTTCCTTTTCATCCCCGACGAATAGTTATTTGCAAGCACATGCAAACTTCGATTCTCGTACTTAAGCTGCTGGATCTCTTGCTTAAGTCTTTTCACCTCTGCCATCAACGATTCCACCTGACGGGAGCGGGCAAGCAGGCGTAGGCCCATGTTGGACACAGAGCTCGCACACTGAACACTAAGTGCGAGGGACTCTTGAACGGCCAACTCATCGGACCGTCCTGACAGCAGCCTACTATCTTTTGGAGTGAGGAGGTTCCTAGCTACTATTGTAGCTGTTGTGGCGTCCTGCATCACAGAGTCTTCACCTGAAAGAGGACCGTTAGAAGATAAAAAAGAAGGACGCCATACATTACCTTGACGGGGCGCAACCGGATCGCTGCTGAGACTCAAATCTAAGCTAAGGTTCGATGAGTTTGCCATTTTTTTTTTCAAAAGTGTTCAAAGAGAATGGGTGGATGGAGTTAAATTTCGAAGGGTCGGAGACGATTTTCAAGAATGGGAAATCTTCAGAGTGTGTTTGTGGCGGTGATCGATACCTCAATAAGAAGCCAAGGCGACGCGTCCACCGATTCAAAAAGCCGGAATTTCCGGCGTAATTTAGGCGACGCGTTCTTGGCTTTTCAGAAGACGCGTTCAACTTTGGCAAAAGATTTCTGACAAAGCTGAAAACACGTGGAGGCCATCATCGCAACTACACATCTTTAGCCGACAAGCGCAAAGTTCGGCGACGCTTTCTCTGCTTTTCAGAAAACGCGTGCAGCTTTGTCAAAAGGAGCCGCATCTGCACTACCACGTGTCGTTCAGAAAGCGAAGGGGCGTCGTTCAGAAATCGAAGGGGCGCCTGCTCAGAAATCGAAGAGGCGTATTCAAAGATCGAAGAGGCGCCACTATTTCAAAAAGCCGGAATTGCGGGATCAAAACGTTTGTCGACAAGGGTAAAAAGTACCACCACTTGATATTATCTCTATATATGTCGACCTTCGTCTTTTATGGCAGGGCAAACCTGAAGAAAATGCCCAACTCTCCCTCACCTCTGAGGGCGCACTCCCAGCAAGGCCTTTCAAAATACTCAATTCTTTCTTCTTCCCCAAAGATGATACCAGATGCCTGGAGTACAGATGACCCAGGAGGAAACAGCACAACAAATACTTGTGCTGATTCATTCACCGCTTCTTCAAAAGCAAAGGTATCTCATATCATCAAGGTCAAAAGCAAAAGTATCTCATATCATGCTCTTTCCCTGTCTTTTTCTTTGTCCTTGTTCTTACTCGCATGGCAAAGTAAAAGAAGCAATCAGCCGGCACTTGGAGTCAGTCTTCCGATCTGGAGCCAACTGCCTGGAATCTATTCCTGATTGCTTACCTAGCGTTGCTCTCGAGTAGTCATCTTCAACGGTTGATACACTTCCGGAGAAGGGACCACTTCTGCAAAGGGGAGCGAGTAAGGCAAGTGAAAATGATACATTGAAGCATGTGGAGACAAACATAGGCTGAGTTATCCTCCAACCCTTTTCAATACGAATTGGAAAGATTGAACAAAGAAACAGACCAAAAGGGTAAGCTCAGACCTTCGGGGGAGACCAAATGAACCATCCTGCTGCCCAGTTCAAGAAGTAGCACAAAGGAAAATCAACGATGGGCAGAAACCAGTTCAAGAGTAAGCCTGTGGAATCACAAAGATCAAAAGCCTCAATGCAATTACCAAGGAGAAGATGGAATTTACACTCTATAACCAGATTTGCGTCTCTAAACTCTTCTCTTTGTTAATTACATTATGCCATGTTTAGTATGTTTAGTTGTTGTTTGTGTGATTACTTATGTTTTGTGTGAATCTATGCTTAAAACATTGAGGACAATGTTTGATTTAAATGTGGGGGGGTAACTAATGTTGTTAATGCAAATTCGTGGGATTTTATCACCCATAACTTCAAATGTTGTTCCTTGCTGTTTTAAGGTGTTTTTAAGTTGTTTTAGAGTGTTTTAGTATGTTTTGTTTTTATAACTCCGAAAAGCACATAAAAATTTGAAAAATTGTTTTGAAAAGCCTAAAAAGAGTGTTTTGAGTCGTTTTTGTGAGTTTGTGTCTTAGGGTACCTTCCAACACAATGATAAGGATTTGGTTTGTAATTGCATGACTGTTAAAAAGAGTTATAAACATAGAGAAAAGTTTGATTTACTCTTGGTTTATGCTTAGTTATGGTTATAATGTATGACTTCACATGCAATCATAAAAGAAAAATTCGTTTTTGTAACATGCTTGAAGGAAGGAACTCAAACAAACGCTACAACCCTGTGAGACTCGAGCCATTACCTTCTTTGGAGAGTTATTTTCTGTGATTCTTTGTTTTCTAAAGTTGTTGAATGATCTCATTATTCCTTGCTTGGTTGCTACTTAGAATGCAATTGTATCATGATAGAACTAAATGCTAGAACTTATATCCGTTTCATTCAAAGCATGATATTGAGTTGCATAACATATATCAAGATGAAGTTGTGTAGTTGCCACCATAGCCAAATAGCCTTACTTCCCATATTTCGTATATATTGTAAGTCTTAACACCGTTGAGCCTCGTTTAACCTATTTTTTGCTAACCATATCACCCCTTACCTAGCCTAGATTAGGACCATCCGTACCCTTGTTCTTAAAAGATAGTGAGCATGACTTAAATGAATTCCTTTTGAGTACATTTTGCAAGAAAATGAGTGTGGGGGAGTAAAAGTTTGTTCTTAAGTTTGTATGTTTTGAGAGTCAAAAGAAAAGAAGAAAAAAAAAAAATTTGTGAAAAACATATGAAAAAGAAAAAAAGAGAAAAGAAAGAAAGAAAAAAAAAAAAAAAAAAAAAAAAAGAGCTTGTTCCCCCTTGTTGTTCAAAAGTTGAGTTTTCATTCAAAAGTGAATTCTACGTTAATTCAAATGCTTTGCTCGCTATTTCTTTAAGAACCTTTGTTTTCCATATACCTTCTTTGTTAGCCAAACACCTTTAGCCCCGTTACACCCCTTTGACTTCTATCTTGATCGTTATGTGTTCAATAATGTGGAGTTTGAAATTGATATGAGCTTATGGAATCACTGGTTCTCATTCTAAGTAGTAGCATTCCATTCATGAGATCATATTCATGTCATTATCGTAAATCCAGAAAATGCTTTCCTTGTTATAACATATGTGAGTGTTCGTCTACATGTTTACATCAATCTTCTCACATATAACTAGTGTAGGGTGTGTAGTCAGAAAATCTGTGTGAAAAACGAGTGCATATCTTGTAAGGATTTGAGCAATTTCTCTAAGGCATGTTACTACATTCAAAACATGGTTTTAAATGCTTAATTGTGAACTAGTATATGGTGACTATGATTAAGAATGTACTTAAGTGTGAAGATGACTAAAATCTGTGGGAATGATGATTTTTAACGTGTCATGTGCATTGGAAATCCCTAAGACGGTTGTTGGAAGGTTTAGGTTGTGTTTTACTTGTTTTGTTTCGTTTGGTTTTGTTTTGTTTTTCTTTCTGTTTTGCTCGAGGACTAGCAAAAGATAAGTGTGGGGGTATTTGATAGGAGCATATTCATGCGACTTAAATGGCTTGTTCTCGTGCATTTACGTTATGTTTCTCTAGTTATTTTAGTCCTTTATGCTTCTTTTGTGTGTTTTCAGGTTCTAAGGGCAAGGTATGCAAAAGGATGCCTTTTGGAGCCTTTTGGAGCAAATTAGAGATTGGAATGGATATCATATGCTTGGAGCCAAGAGGATGGACGAAATTAAAGACTTGAAGTAGGAAAGTTAAATCCTAAAAGACCTCATGTTTAAGCATCATTGAAGACTCCTACGCATTTTAGAACACAAAAACAACATTCCTTGCAACCTTAGGACATTGTCGTGTGTTTCCTTGTGTCTCCCTTCCTTGCCATGCAAGGAAGGGCTTTGTTCCCTATTTTAAACACTTAAAGCATTCATTTATCATATCATTCACTTATTATAAGCATTCACTTATCATATCATTCACTTATCAAACCATTCACTTATCACTTCCATTCACTTATCACTTATCACTTCCATTCACTTATCACTCACCACATATCATTCATTTATCACTTAACATATCATACACTTATCATAATCATTCACTTATACACTTATCATAATCATTCACTTATTCTTTCATCATTCAACCACCAATTCAACACATGCATTTCAAACCTTTCAACACCCTTTAATCATCTCCCTTTAAGTTATGATTTTATTTCCTAACCCTACATGCATTATTTATTAGCATCTTCACATGCATTCACACACACTTCACACAAACAAACAACTCAAAACCGTGAGCTCCCATTCCCTTATGCCATTTTCAGATTTCCACCCACTAACCTAGTCATCAACACATGCATTCCCTTCACATTCACCCACATGCACTCCCACTCTTTAATCATATGCACTCCCATCATAATTCCACCACCAATTCAGCCACAAAACATTATCATTGCACCACATTCAACCACTCCACATCCTTCACCAAGAAACCATTCAACACACACATGCATCCTGAAATTCTTTGTCATGCAATCACATGCATTTCCCTTGACATTTTCAGCCATCACACTTCATCATTACACCACCATTCACACTTTAACCCACACACACTTCACACAAACAACATTCACATGCATTCACATGCATTTCCAACACAAAACACACTCAAAACCGTGGCCACCTTTGCATTTCAGGATTCCCATTTGCATTTTCAGATTTCCAGCTTTCCCTTTTATTTTCCAGCTTTCATTCTTCATCATTGCAGCCATTCCACATGCAATTCTCCATCATTCCTCCACACAAACACCTTAAACAAATAGCCATATACATCTCCACTCCTCCTATAAATACCCTTGCATTCCCATCATTCAAAAATCTCATTTCATACACAACACACCACAAACACTTCCATTCCTTCTCTTTGCCGTGAGTCCCCTTAGAATCCAAAACCATCTTTCCATTTCCACCACTTCCCAACCCTCCAAACCACTCCTCTACCATTTCCATAATCCCCCAAACCTCACCTTAGACCTTGTGCTACAATAACGAGGAAGATAAGAGGGCCTAAACGTTCATACAATTCAAGTTTGAGTTGTTGGAATGTTTAGGTGTTTCTTTGATTTCAAAGTTTAAATTCAATTCTCTTTGTTTTGTACGTATAAGGAATGGAAGAGAAGAGTGCCTAAACGTTCATACAATTCAAATTTGAGTTGTTGGAATGTTTAGGTGTTTCTTTAATTTCAAAGTTATGAGGAAATAAACCCCCCTTTAGCTAGGGGGTGATTCGAAACTATGTTTATATTTGCAATATGAATTGATTAACTTTCGTTGGAATTTCATAAGTTGTGGATTCAATTCGTTTAACTGTTTGATTGATAACTTATTTATGTATGTTCATTGAGATTGCAAGCTTAATTTTCATGCATGAATATGACGCTAGAATATAAGTGAGTTTCACCTAAACGTTACGAACTTATATTCACAAGTAGTGGAGGTTGCTCATAATCGCGTTAAACGAATTCTTGGCATAAGTTTCATGCGTATTCCATAGTAACGAATGCCTCGTCGATGTTTATGATTTCCGTTGAACTTAATGATCTTTGTTGAATGTCTCTATCATGCGTATTCCATAGTTAGGGACTTTGATTAAGAATAATTTGGTTGTAATGCGTATTCCATTCAATCCAACGAATCTAGGGAAATCTGAAAGTTAATTTAAGCGAACCTAATTAACTTGGAGCATTGAGTTTCATAATTTATCGAAAGACCAACTGAGAATCAATCTTGTATGCAAGTGTAACATGTATGGAGATGAACCCCTTAGCTAGCATTCATCCATAAACTTCATATTTACATTCTGTCTAGTTTATTAACTTGTTTCGTTATTTCAATTTTCGTAAGAACCTCAATCCCCCTTTTGCTTTAATGCTCATTTTAGTTAGAATTCAATTTAGTTTGTGTTTTTAAAGCATTTTGAGTTTTTGGTTTGTCTTAGTGTTTTAAATTTTAATTTTGCATTCTTTGAGTCTAGTTTAGTGTTTTAAACTTTATTTTACGTTTTTGAGTCAGTTTCCAAGAGATTTGCAATCCCTCCTAATCCCCGGTCCAGAACGATCCCTACTTGCACTTATACTACAAATCGTCAAAAAGAGGGTTTAATTTGTGTGCGTATAAATATCGCATCAAGCATCAAGTTCATGCATGTGAATTAAGTGTTAAACCCCAACCCACATACATAAACCAGTTTTAATAACTTAGATAAGCAAATCACATTCATGCCTTAAGAAATAATAACCGGACGTAATCAATTCATGTAAAACATATAATCATGGCTTCGAATTCACCTCCAACTAAAAAGAATTTAGTTCCTCATGTTCGCAAAACAAAGATAATTAAATTTAAACATTGAACTAAGACTAAGGATAGAAAGAACCAAGAAAACGCTCCACACTCCAATGGCATGCACGGCACTCCCTTGGATGGCATATTGCACAAGTCCTCCTTTCCTTGCTTGCGGCACTAAGGTGGTGTAGGGTGAATTGTGGTGTTTTATGGCTGAAAGTATGAATGAATGAATGAGTGAGTGGATGAATGAATGGTGCGGCATAGGGCTCTTTATATAGGCTGATTATGCTCAATTAGTGAAGGAAAAGGATTGTACAATTGATGCGAAAATAGTTAAACACACAAATTAAACCCTATGGATGACAATTGTAGTAAATGAGCAAATAGGGATCGTTCTAGACCGGGGATTAACTAGGGATGCTAATCAATGTGAAATTGACTCAAAAACGTAAGAACACAATATAAAACACTTACTAGACTCAAAGAATGCAAAACTAAACTTTAAAACACTAAAACAAACCAAAAGACTCAAACATCACCCAAAACACTCAAAACTGCCTTAAAAACACTTTCTGGGCAGTTTTGGACACTTTGGTAAATTTGGACGAATTTGTGTAACAAATTGAATCAAAACACTTAAAAACACAAACTAAGACACTTTCTAACTAAGTTGGACACTAAAGTAAAGGGGGATTAAGGTTTTGACGAAATTAAATTAAATAAAACAAGTTAATAAACTAGGCAGATTGTATAAACGGATTTGAGAAACAAGATGATGGATGGATTAGTTAGAGGTCCATTCTCCACACATGACACATTTATATATGAATCGATTCTCCAATTGCTTTTCATTATCTATGATGCTCAACACCCCAAGTTAACCGTGATGCACTAATTAACTCTCAAATTTTCCTTATGTTATTGAATTGGATGATGCATGCGACAATTCAAATCATTCTCCAATGGTTCTCAACATGAATGCATAGAAGAGATACAATGAGAGATCATTATGCTCTATGAGAATTATAAGTGTTGACGAGGCAATTGTAACTATGAATGCATGATACTCTTGCCAAGAATTCAATTAACGCGGTTGTGACTAACAACCTTCACTACTCATGTTTATAAACTTGTGACGATTAGGTGAAACTCGTTTATAAACTAGCATCGAGTTTATGCATGAAGACTAAGTATGCATCCCTAATCAACATACAAAAACAAGTTTTTAATAAACATGATAATTGAATTGCAATCATAACGTAACAAATCACAATTGGAAGAAATCAATTCATATTTCAAACATGTTCATGGCTTCAAATTTTCCCCTAACTAATTAGGGGTTTAGCCACTCATGATTACAACAAACTTAGATAGTAATAACAAGGTAAACATTGAAAACAAGAACGAAGAACACCTAAAAATCCCAACAACTCAATCTTGAATTGTATGAACGTTTAGGCCTCTTCTCCTTTAGTTGCTGCAGCACAAGGGGTTTTGGTGAGTTTTGGGGGTTATGGATGATGTAGAATGATGTGTTTAGGGTAGGGATGGATGTAGGGGAAGGCAAGGAGTGTTTTTGGGCAGAAAATATGAAGAATGGTGAAGTATGGCTGTGTTAGAGAGAGAGCATGAATTTCTGGCGTGAATGGATGTGTATATGAGATGGTTTTCTGAATATGGAAGAGTGAATGAGAATGAATGCAATGGATGCTTATTTATAGGTGAAATGGGGGGAACATGACAGCTAGGAACTTGGTGGAAATCTGAAATGGTGATGGGAGATGCATGTGGCTGATTTGTGCATGTGATTAAAGGGTGGGAGTGCATGTGCTTTGACAGAAATGAAAGGGTGCATGTGGGTGAATGTGTGGCTGATTTGTGGTGCAATGATGAAGTGAATGTGATTGTGGAAATGCATGTGGAGTGTGCTGAAATATGTTGATGTGCAATGATGAATTGGGATGGCTGAAAATCTGGAGTGGGAATTGCATGTGGCTGCAATGGATTAAAGAAAGGGGGAAGTGCATGTGCTGAAATGATGGTGTGGAATGGTGGAAAGCCACGGCAAGGGATGTATTTTCTGAATGAATGAAGGCAAGTTGTGTGGAAGGGTGATTAGGAATGCATGTGGGTGTTTTGGTGACTGAAATGATTAAGTGGGATGGATATGTGGCTGCAATGATGAATTGGGAGAGCATGTGGGTGGAAATGCATGTGGGTGAATGTGTGGCTGCATGGTTGAATGATTAAAGGTGCATGTGGGTTGGAAATGCATGTGGAGAGGCTGGAATGAAGTGTGTATAAAAGGCTAGAATCTGATTCAAAGAGAATGGCATTTGTTTTGAACTTTGTTTCCTCATTTTCCACCTCCAAATCAGGTTTTCATTACTTTAAAATATGGCTGAGAGGATGACAAACAAGGTAAGTATTTAAGGTAAGTTAAATGGCTCAAATCTGATGTAAATGGTATTTCCACATATGGCATGTGTTTTGAGCGTTTTTTTCTTGTTTTCACAGCTTGCAAATCAGGTCACAAAGCCCTTCCTTTTGCTCCAAACATAAGCTATCCATTCCAAGTCCAATTTTGCTCCAAAATGCTCCAAAATGCATCTTTTTGCTTCCTTAGCCATATGAACCTAAAAACACACGAAAATGGCTTAAACAACTAAAACAACTATGAATTAACAATATAAATGCACGAAAACAAGCTAAGTAAGTCGCCTAAATATGCTCCTATCAAATTCCCCCATACTTAGCTTTTGCTAGTCCTCGAGCAAAACAAAACAAAAGAAACCAAAAACAAAACAAAACACAATCTAAACCTTCCAACATGTATCTCAGGGATTTCAAACGAACATGACACAATATAGAACATCATTCCCACAACATTTAGCTTTCTTTACACTTCAACAAACACTTAATCATAGTTACCATTCACTATTTCGCATTTAATCAATTAAAACACATTTGGAATGTAGTAACATGCCTTAGAGAATTTCCTCAATTCCTTACTAGAATGCACTCTAGTTTCACACAGATTTTCTAACTTCACACCCTACACTAGGTATATGTGAGAAGATTGATGTAAATATGAATTCTAACACTCACATATGTTATATCAAAGAAAGCATTTTCTGGATTTACGACAATGACATGAATATGATCTCATGAATGGAATGCTACTACTTAGAACGAGAACCAGTGATTCCATATGCTCATACCAAATTCAAACTCCACATATTGAATACATAACATCAAGATAGAAGTTGAGGGTTGTAACGGGGCTAAGGGTAATGGCTAACAAGGAAAAGCAAAGGACAAACAAAGGTTCTTAAAGCAATAGGAAGCAAAGTAATGAGATTGACACTTAAACTCACTTTTAATGGCAGAAATCAACTTTTAAACACAAGGGAAGATTCATGCACAATTAGGGTCAAATTCACTCTTTTGGACCCTTCCTTCAATAACCAACACTTGTGAGATCATTCTTACTTCTTTTTCAACTCTTTTTCTTTCTTTTCACCATTTTTTTTTTCTTTTATTTTCTTCTTTGCCGTGCCCTATTATCTTCCCCCACACTCGTTTTCTGCAATATATTGATCAAAAGGAGTTCATTCTAAGTCATGCTTCACTATCCTTTAAGAACAAGGGTATGGAAAGTCCTAATCTAAGCTAGGTGAGGATAATGTGGTTTAACAAAGAAAATAAGCTTGAAAAGGCTCAAAAGGGGTAATCCTACAATACATGTGAAAAGGGATAGGCTTTTTGGCTAACAACTTCATCTTATTGTATGTTATGCAATCAATATCCTGCTTTGAATGAATTGGGCATGAGTTCTAGTATTTGGAACTATAATGAAATGCATTCCAAGTAGCAACCAAGCAAAGAATGATGAGATCATGCAACGACTTTAGAAAACAAGAAATCACAGACTTATACTCTCCAAAGAACGTTATAGGCTCAAGTCTCACAAGGATGTAGCTTTAGTTTAAGTTCCTTCGTTCAAGCATGTTACAAAAAAAAAAAAACAGATTTTCTCTTTGTAATTACATGTGAATTCATAAGCTATAACCATAACCAAGCATAAACCAAAGCATAAATCATCTTCCAGCCATGTTTACAACATTCTATAATAGTCATGTAATTTAAAACCAAATCCTCATCATTGTGTTGGAAGGTACCCTAAAACACAAACACACAAAAACGACTCAAAACACTCTTTTTAGGCTTTTTAAAACATGTTTTTCAAATTTTTATGTGATTTTCGGAGTTATAAAAACAAAACATACTAAAACACTCTAAAACAACTTAAAAACACCTTAAAACAGCAAGGAACAACATTTTAAGTAATGGGTGATAAAATCCCACGAATTTGCATTAAATAAACTTAGTTACCCCCCCACACTTAAATCAAACATTGTCCTCAATGTTTTAAGCTTAGATTCACACAAATCATAAGTAAACACACAAAAAGCAACTAAACAACCTAACATGGCAGAAACGAAATAGCAACAAAGAGAAGAGTTTAGGAACGCAAATCTGGAATTGGAGTGCATTCTAGGTCTTCTTTTGTTAAATGCATGGGTTGCCTCCCAAGTAGCGCTTGCTTTAACGTCGTACAGCTGGACGAAGAACCCAAATCACTCCAGATTGGAGCCCACGGCACCCAAGGGAAGTTCTTCCACAACATGCTCCACAAAATTCTCATAGTATGGCTTCAATCTATGTCCGTTCACCTTGAACTCGTGGCCACTTTTTAAGCTTTGGACTTGGACTGCACCATGAGGAAAAACATTAGTAACAACAAGAGGTCCAATCCATTTGGAACGTAACTTACCAGGGAATAACCGAAGTCTTGAATCAAAAAGCAACACTTTCTGCCCCTTGGAGAACGTTTTGGTACGAAGCATCTTATCATGATAAGCCTTCGTTTTGTCCTTGTAGATGCGAGCATTCTCGTAAGCCTCGTTCCTAATCTCCTCAAGTTCATCTAATTGGAGCTTCCTATGAACTCCAGCAGCGTCTATGTCCAAATTGAAGGTTTTCACAGCCCAATGTGCCTTGTGCTCTAACTCAACGGGCAAATGACATGGCTTACCATAAATAAGCCGAAAAGGTGACATGCCAAGGGGAGTTTTGTAAGCCGTACGATAGGCCCACAATGCATCGTCCAAGCGCAAACTCCAATCTCTTCTTGAGGGTCCCACGGTTTTCTCTAGGACTTGTTTGATCTCCCTATTTGAAACCTCCGCTTGCCCATTAGTTTGAGGGTGATAAGGTGTGGAAACCTTATGAGTAACGTTGTACTTCTTGAGCAAAGCTTCAATGGTGCGGTTACGAAAGTGAGAACCCCCATCACTTATTAAAACTCGTGGCATCCCAAACCTAGCAAAAATATTAGATTTCACAAATTAAACCCTCTTTTTATCAATTGTAGTATAGGTGCAAGTAGGGATCGTTCTAGACCGGGGATTAGGAGGGATTGTTAACCACTTGGATTTGACTCAAAAACGTAAAATAACAATATGAAACACTATACTAGACTCAAAGAATGCAAAACTAAACTTTAAAACACTAAGACAAACCAAAAGACTCAAAACAACACAAACACACTCAAATCTGCCTAAAAACCACTTTCTGGGCAGATTTGAGCACAAACACAAATTTGGACGAAATTAAGTAATAACTTGACTCAAGAACGTAAAAACATAAACTAAACAAATTCTAAACACTAAAGAACAAGAAAGTAAAGGGGGGTTTTAATTTGACGAGAATTGAAATAACAAAACAAGTTAATAAACTAAACAGATTGTAAAACGAATTTGATGGAATGGAATGAATGGATGATAGAATGGCTAAGGGGTTCATCTCCATACATGTTATACTTGCATAATAAAATGATTTCCAATTACATTTCAATAAACCATGAAACTCAACACCCCGGGTTAACCGTGATGCACTGATTAACCTTCAAATCTTCCTAACGTTATTGAATTGGATGGGTTAGCGCATACAACAATTCAAAACATTCCCCACAAGTCCTCAACATGAATGCATAGAAGAGATACAAGCAAGAATCATTACGCTCTATGAAAATTATAAGTGTTGACGAGGCATTCGTTACTATGGATTGCATGAAACTTATGCCAAGAATTTGTTTAACGCGATTGTTTATAAGCAACCTCCACTACTTGTGAATATAAGTTCATAACGATTAGGTGAAACTTACTTATATTCTAGCGTCATATTCATGCATGAAAATTAAGCGCGCATTCTCAATAAACATACATAAATAAGTTATCAATCAAACGGTTAAACAAATTGAATCCACAACTTATGAAACGCAATTAGAAGTATTCAAATCAAAATGCAAGCATAAACATATATTCGAATCACCCCCTAACCAAGGGGGGTTTAGTTCCTCATGGTACAAAACAAAGAGAATCAAAGAAATACCTAAACATTCCAACAACTCAAACTTGAATTGTATGAACGTTTAGGCACTCTTCTCTTCCATTCCTCATTCGTACAAAACAAAGAGCATTGAAATTAAACATTGAAATCAAAGAAACACCTAAACATTCCAACAACTCAAACTTGAATTGTATGAACGTTTAGGCACTCTTCTCTTCCTCTTCGTTGTAGCACAAGGTCTAGGGATAGTTTGATGGTGTGAATGGTTTGGGGAGTGGTGGAGGAATGGAAGAGGAGTGGTGGAATATGGAAGGATGGTGTTTAGATTTGTAGGGGAAGACTCACGGCACAAAGGTGGTTTATGGTCTACATTTCTGCAATGGATGAAGTGTATGAATGGAATGGATGGACTTTGTGAAGGGCATGGCCCCAAGGGACCAATTTCTGTTGTGAAATGAATTATGTCTCAATGAGAATGAATGAATGAGTATTTATAGGTGAAATGGGGGGAACATGACAGCTAGGAACTTGGTGGAAATCTGAAATGGTGATGGGAGATGCATGTGCTGTTTGTGCATGTGATTAAAGGGTGGAAATGCATGTGCTTTGACAGAAATGAAAGGGAATGCACGGTTTTGGTTGATTTCTGGTGGTTGTGAGGTGGAAATCTAGGTGGAAATGCATGTGGATTAAAGCTATGTGAATGATTAAGGTGAATGTGCATGAGTGCATGTGAAATCTGCCAAGATGCATGTGTTATGAAGTGGATTTTCTGCAAATGCAAGGTGAATGTGCATGTGATTAAATTAAAAGATGGAATGCATGTGAAATTGTTGGAAATCTGAAGAGTAATGCACGGCAAAGGTTGGAGATTGAATGTGTGTTGGTGTGATTGAATGATTAAAGTGCATGTGGCTGATTTATGAAGGGGAAATGCAAAGGGGAAATCTGGAAATGGGATAGGAGCCACGGCATTGTGTGGTGTTTGTTTGAATGTTTGCAATGATGAAATGGATGGGAGTGGTTTGATGAATGAGTGGATGGAATGATGAAAGAATAAAGGGAATGATGAAAGGGGAACAAGTGCATGTGGATGCATGGTGATAGCATGTGCACGGTTTTAGGGAGAAAGGTGTGAATGTGTGGCTGATTTGTGGAATAGGTATGCATGTGAAATGTTTGTGGTGAGTGAATGTGCATGTGAATTAAAGCTAAAGTGATGATGATAAGTGATAAGTGATAAGTGATATGATATGTGGTTATGATGTGATAAGTGGTTATGATAAGTGATAAGTGATAAGTGCTATGATAAAGTGATGATGATAAGTGATAAGTGATAAGTGATATGATATGTGGTTATGATAAGTAATGGGAGCATGTGGGTTAATTAATGAAGGAAATGCATGTGCAATGACAATGTGTTAGAATGGATGTGTGTTATGCATGGCATGATTGGGATTAGGAAAGGTTTAAATGTCCTAAAACTAAAGAGAACAAGGTTCCAACACTTTGGCTCCAATTAGGTCTTCAATTTCGTCCAACACTTTGGCTCCAAGCATAAGCTATCCATCCTTAGCCCAAAAGTGCTCCAAAAATCTCCAAAATGCATCTTTTTGCTCCTTTAGCCCTTTGGACCTACAAAAACACGAAAATAGCTTAAAGTACTAAAATAACTAAAGAAACATAACGTAAATGCACGAGAACAAGCCATTTAAGTCGCATGAATATGCTCCTATCAAATACCCCCACACTTATCTTTTGCTAGTCCTCGAGCAAAACAAAACAAAAGAAATCAAAAACAAAACGACACTGAAAAAGAAAAACACAACCTAAACCCCTAATTAGTTAGGGGAAATTTTGAAGCCATGTACATGTTTGAAATATGAATTGATTTCTTCCAATTGTGATTTGTTACGTTATGATTGCAATTCAATTATCATGTTTATTAAAAACTTGTTTTTGTATGTTGATTAGGGATGCATACTTAGTCTTCATCAATAAACTCGATGCTAGTTTATAAACGAGTTTCACCTAATCGTCACAAGTTTATAAACATGAGTAGTGAAGGTTGTTAGTCACAACCGCGTTAATTGAATTCTTGGCAAGAGTATCATGCATTCATAGTTACAATTGCCTCGTCAACACTTATAATTCTCATAGAGCATAATGATCTCTCATTGTATCTCTTCTATGCATTCATGTTGAGAACCATTGGAGAATGATTTGAATTGTCGCATGCATCATCCAATTCAATAACATAAGGAAAATTTGAGAGTTAATTAGTGCATCACGGTTAACTTGGGGTGTTGAGCATCATAGATAATGAAAAGCAATTGGAGAATCGATTCATATATAAATGTGTCATGTGTGGAGAATGGACCTCTAACTAATCCATCCATCATCTTGTTTCTCAAATCCGTTTATACAATCTGCCTAGTTTATTAACTTGTTTTATTTAATTTAATTTCGTCAAAACCTTAATCCCCCTTTACTTTAGTGTCCAACTTAGTTAGAAAGTGTCTTAGTTTGTGTTTTTAAGTGTTTTGATTCAATTTGTTACACAAATTCGTCCAAATTCACCAAAGTGTCCAAAACTGCCCAGAAAGTGTTTTTAAGGCAGTTTTGAGTGTTTTGGGTGATGTTTGAGTCTTTTGGTTTGTTTTAGTGTTTTAAAGTTTAGTTTTGCATTCTTTGAGTCTAGTAAGTGTTTTATATTGTGTTCTTATGTTTTTGAGTCAATTTCACATTGATTAGCATCCCTAGTTAATCCCCGGCAACGGCGCCAAAATTTGATGCGAAAATAGTTAAACACACAAATTAAACCCTATGGATGACAATTGTTTGGCTTCCACCCATTTGGAAACATAATCGACAGCTAGCAAGATATAAGTGAAACCAAAAGATGGAGGGAAGGGGCCCATGAAATCAATACCCCAAACATCAAAAATTTCCACAAAGGAGAGAGATTGTTGCGGCATTTGGTCCTTAGGCCCTATGTTACCTGTTCTTTGACACTTATCGCATGTTAAACAAAACATTTTAGCGTCTTTAAAGAGATTAGGCCAATAAAATCCAGATTGTCACACCTTTAGGGCTGTCCTTTGGGTGCCAAAATGTCCCCCACATGCATAAGTATGGCAGAATGTAAGAATGGAATTAAATTCAGATTCGGGCACACATCTACGCACAATCTGATCTGGGCAGAATTTCCATAAATATGGATCATCCCAAACATAAAAACGTGCATCATGAACAAGTTTATCACGTTGGAACTTGTTTAGGGTACTAGGAACTTGCTTAGACACCAAGAAATTTACCAAATCGGCATACCAAGGGGTTCTTACCTCAATGGACAAAAGTTGCTCATCCGGAAACGTTTCTAAAATGGGGGTGGACTCTTCCTCACGCACCATTCTACTTAGGTGGTCAGCCACCACGTTTTCACACCCTTTCTTGTCTCGAATTTCAAGATCGAACTCTTGAAGTAGGAGCATCCAACGAATGAGTCTTGGCTTAGCCTCCTTTTTGGTGAGAAGATACTTCAAGGCTGCATGGTCAGTGAAAACAATTACTTTAGTACCAAGAAGATATGATCTAAACTTATCTAATGCAAATACAATAGCCAAGAGTTCTTTTTCGGTTGTGGAATAATTAAGTTGAGCATCATTCAACGTCCGTGAGGCGTAGTAGATGACATGCGGCCTCTTGTCCTTTCTTTGTCCTACAACTGCTCCTAAAGCATAGTCGGACGCATCACACATAAGCTCGAACGGGAGGCTCCAATCCGGGGGAACAATAATGGGTGCCGTGGTCAACAACTCCTTGAGTTGGTTGAATGATGCCGTGCACTCCTTAGTGAATTCAAACGCCACTTCTTTATGTAGGAGACGGCATAGTGGTTGTGCAATCTTAGAAAAATCCTTGATAAATCGCCTATAGAATCCTGCATGACCAAGAAAAGAACGGACCTCTCTAACCGAAGTAGGAGAGGGTAAGTGACGTACAAGATCTATTTTAGACTTATCAACTTCAATTCCTTTTTCAGAGATGATATGACCCAAAACTATACCTTGTTTAACCATAAAATGACATTTTTCCCAATTCAAAACAAGGTTAGTTTCCATGCATCTTTTCAAGATTAAAGTGAGATTATGCAAACAAGCATCAAATGAGTCTCCAAACACACTAAAATCGTCCATAAATACTTCAATTATCTTTTCAACATAATCAGAGAAGATACTTACCATGCATCGTTGGAAAGTGGCCGGTGCATTGCATAAACCAAATGGCATACGACGATATGCAAAAGTACCAAATGGACAAGTAAAGGTGGTCTTTTCTTGATCATCCGGGGCTATGACAATTTGATTATATCCCGAATAACCATCAAGAAAGCAATAAAAAGAATGACCGGCTAACCTTTCAAGCATTTGATCGATGAATGGCAAAGGGAAGTGATCTTTCCTTGTTGCCGCATTTAGCTTCCTATAGTCAATGCACACCCTCCAACCGGTTTGAATGCGTGTAGGCACAAGTTCATCTTCTTCATTTTTCACCACCGTGACTCCGGACTTCTTGGGAACCACTTGGACCGGTGAAACCCAACAACTATCCGAGATGGGATAGATGACGCCACAATCAAGCAATTTGATGATTTCCTTCTTCACTACTTCCATCATTGGTGGGTTGAGTCGACGTTGGGCTTCCCTTGATGGTTTGGCGCCTTCTTCCATGAGAATTCGATGCATGCACGTGGTAGGACTTATACCCTTGATGTTGGCCAAAGTCCACCCTATTGCCGTCTTGTGCTCTTTGAGAACCCTCACCAACTTCTCCTCCTCTTGTGCCGTGAGTGATGAAGCTATAATGACGGGCAATGTGTCTTGCTCGCCCAAAAACACATACTTCAAGTGATTTGGCAACGGTTTGAGCTCGAGTGTAGGTGGTTGTTCTATAGAAGGAAGCAACTTATCAGTCGAAATTGGGATTGAAATTGAACTAGGGAACTTACCTTGGAGCCGTGGCAATGACTCTAGGGCTGCCACGGTCTCAATTACATCTTCATCAAAGGCCACGGCATGGGTGTTCAATTGTGTGCCGTGGTTTGTTATGGTGACATCCATGTGATCCTTCATTTCGATGCCATTTGTAATGACTGTTTCAAGTGCATCGCCATGTAATTGATCAAGGTGTGCCTGCGCCAAAAAATCAAGAATATCAATAGAGAAACATGAGTGATCATCATTAGGAAATCTCATAGTTTCAGAAATATTAAAATCAATCACTTCCCCATCGAATTCCATTGTTAAAGTGCCTTTAAACACGTCTATCTTAGTTCGGGCCGTCTTCATGAATGGCCTCCCAAGAAGAATCGGCAAGGATGGAGCATGGGTGGTTTCCTCCATTTCAAGGACATAGAAATCCGCCGGGAAGATCAAATCATTCACCTGCACTAAGACATCTTCCAATACGCCCTTTGGATAGGCATTAGATCTATCGGCCAACTGAATAACCACACCATCATTTTTCAATTCGCCAAGGTTCATTGAAGCATAAATAGAGTATGGCATGACGTTAATTGAAGCTCCTAAGTCTAACATAGCATGTTCGAACTTAGTTTGACCAATAATACAAGGGATTGTAAAACTACCTGGATCTTTGCACTTTGGTGGTAACTTTCTTTGTAGAACAGCGGAAACGTTCTCACTTACCCTTACTACCTCTTTATGTGACGCCCTCTTCCTTGTAGTGCACAATTCCTTCAAGAACTTAGCGTATTTGGGCACTTGCTTTATGGCATCTAGGAGCGGGATATTGACTTGAACTTTCCTAAACGTCTCAAGAATGTCCTTCTCATGCTCCTCCTTCTTTGTTTGCCTAAACCTGCCAGGAAAGGGCACGTTTAGTGGAATAGAACTTGACAAAGTCGAATTTGGACTTACCTTAGGCGTGTTGGACGGTTTTGGCACAATAGGAGGCTGCGACAACATGTCCTCTTCTTGACTTGTTTTGGATGGCCTTGAGGTGGTTCCGACCTCCTTACCACTTCTTAACATGATTGCCTTGGCAGATTCGCACCCTCCCCTTGGATTGACAATGGTTGAGCTAGGGAGCTTGCCTTTGTCTCGGAATTGTCCTACAAATTCCGCAATCTGCCCAATTTGTTTCTCCAAGTGATCCACCCTTTTGTCTTGGTTTTGCATGGCTTTGGTTTGATCCTCTTGCCCCTGAGACAAATTGGTAAGTAATTTAAGAAGTGTTTCATTGCCCAACGACGTACCTTGATTGTTTTGGGCAGGTTGTGCTTGGTTTGGATTGGGGCCGAATGGCTTGGTGTAGAACCCCGGGGGTTGTTGTCTAAAGCCTCCTTGTTGTTGAGGTTGTTGAGGTTCCCTCCACTTGAAGTTTGGATGGTCTCTCCAACCCGGATTGAATGTGTTGGAATATGGATCATTCCTTGGTTGATTGTGGCTCGGAAATCCAATGGCATTTGCACTCTCCCATCCCCCATTCTCAATCAATTGAGGGCATTTTTCCGAAGGGTGTCCTTGGATAGAACATACACCACATACAATCGGTCCTTGTATCTTCATTCCTTCGGCCATCTGAGACACAATAGAAGTAAGATTAGCTATCTGAGATTGAATATCGGATTGAGAACTTACCTCATTCAAGTGTTGCCGTGGGGGGTCCCTTTGCCCAAGTCCTTCATATTGTTGTGCATTTAGAGCACGGTTTGCAATTAGGGTCTTGGCCGACATAGGAGTTTTGTCCACCAATGCACCTCCCGCCGAAGCATCAAGCATTTGCCTTTCAATGGGAAGAAGGCCCTCATAGAAATATTGAAGGAGAAGCTCCTCCTTCATTTGATGTTGAGGACACGATGCAACAAGGGCTTTAAAACGCTCGTAGTATGCCGGAAAAGATTCTCCTTGACTTTGTTGGATTCCGCTAATTTTCTTCCTCAAGAGAATGACTCTTGAAGTAGGGAAGAACTTCTCCAAGAATGCTCTCTTCATGCTCTCCCAAGAAGTAACGGTCCCGGGTGCCAATTCATAAAGCCAATCCTTAGCCTTTTCCACAAGAGAGAATGGAAAAGCTTTCATCATTAGAATGTTCCCATCGACATTTATGGGTGTCATGCTCGAACAAACAACCTCGAACTCCTTGAGATGCTTGTTGGGATCTTCCATGGAAAGCCCATGGTATTTCGGAATGTGGTGCAACAAGCTTGACTTCAACTCGAATTCATCGGTCTTGCCTTGGGCAGCCGCGGGGTATTGAATGCATAATGGTGCGGCATTGGTCAACCCCGAGGCCGAAAGCTCTTTAATGGTCCGATTGTCCGTTGCCATAACTTCTTCTTCCACACTTTCAAACTCAGATTCGGCCTCTGAACTTGAACTAGGTTCACTAGGTTCGGGATGCCTCCTCTTTCTTCTCAAATCACGTTCAAAATCGTCGTTAAAGTCCAAGATATGTGCATGCACAGTTTGAGAACTCCGCGTCATGCACTAGTACCTAAACCAAGAAAACAAAACAAAATAAGAAAACTAGGTAAATTACACTGAAAACATATGGCAAAAACACAAGGGATTAGCAATTTTGCTAATCCCCGGCAACGGCGCCAAAATTTGATGCGAAAATAGTTAAACACACAAATTAAACCCTATGGATGACAATTGTAGTAAATGAGCAAATAGGGATCGTTCTAGACCGGGGATTAACTAGGGATGCTAATCAATGTGAAATTGACTCAAAAACGTAAGAACACAATATAAAACACTTACTAGACTCAAAGAATGCAAAACTAAACTTTAAAACACTAAAACAAACCAAAAGACTCAAACATCACCCAAAACACTCAAAACTGCCTTAAAAACACTTTCTGGACAGTTTTGGACACTTTGGTGAATTTGGACGAATTTGTGTAACAAATTGAATCAAAACACTTAAAAACACAAACTAAGACACTTTCTAACTAAGTTGGACACTAAAGTAAAGGGGGATTAAGGTTTTGACGAAATTAAATTAAATAAAACAAGTTAATAAACTAGGCAGATTGTATAAACGGATTTGAGAAACAAGATGATGGATGGATTAGTTAGAGGTCCATTCTCCACACATGACACATTTATATATGAATCGATTCTCCAATTGCTTTTCATTATCTATGATGCTCAACACCCCAAGTTAACCGTGATGCACTAATTAACTCTCAAATTTTCCTTATGTTATTGAATTGGATGATGCATGCGACAATTCAAATCATTCTCCAATGGTTCTCAACATGAATGCATAGAAGAGATACAATGAGAGATCATTATGCTCTATGAGAATTATAAGTGTTGACGAGGCAATTGTAACTATGAATGCATGATACTCTTGCCAAGAATTCAATTAACGCGGTTGTGACTAACAACCTTCACTACTCATGTTTATAAACTTGTGACGATTAGGTGAAACTCGTTTATAAACTAGCATCGAGTTTATGCATGAAGACTAAGTATGCATCCCTAATCAACATACAAAAACAAGTTTTTAATAAACATGATAATTGAATTGCAATCATAACGTAACAAATCACAATTGGAAGAAATCAATTCATATTTCAAACATGTTCATGGCTTCAAATTTTCCCCTAACTAATTAGGGGTTTAGCCACTCATGATTACAACAAACTTAGATAGTAATAACAAGGTAAACATTGAAAACAAGAACGAAGAACACCTAAAAATCCCAACAACTCAATCTTGAATTGTATGAACGTTTAGGCCTCTTCTCCTTTAGTTGCTGCAGCACAAGGGGTTTTGGTGAGTTTTGGGGGTTATGGATGATGTAGAATGATGTGTTTAGGGTAGGGATGGATGTAGGGGAAGGCAAGGAGTGTTTTTGGGCAGAAAATATGAAGAATGGTGAAGTATGGCTGTGTTAGAGAGAGAGCATGAATTTCTGGCGTGAATGGATGTGTATATGAGATGGTTTTCTGAATATGGAAGAGTGAATGAGAATGAATGCAATGGATGCTTATTTATAGGTGAAATGGGGGGAACATGACAGCTAGGAACTTGGTGGAAATCTGAAATGGTGATGGGAGATGCATGTGGCTGATTTGTGCATGTGATTAAAGGGTGGGAGTGCATGTGCTTTGACAGAAATGAAAGGGTGCATGTGGGTGAATGTGTGGCTGATTTGTGGTGCAATGATGAAGTGAATGTGATTGTGGAAATGCATGTGGAGTGTGCTGAAATATGTTGATGTGCAATGATGAATTGGGATGGCTGAAAATCTGGAGTGGGAATTGCATGTGGCTGCAATGGATTAAAGAAAGGGGGAAGTGCATGTGCTGAAATGATGGTGTGGAATGGTGGAAAGCCACGGCAAGGGATGTATTTTCTGAATGAATGAAGGCAAGTTGTGTGGAAGGGTGATTAGGAATGCATGTGGGTGTTTTGGTGACTGAAATGATTAAGTGGGATGGATATGTGGCTGCAATGATGAATTGGGAGAGCATGTGGGTGGAAATGCATGTGGGTGAATGTGTGGCTGCATGGTTGAATGATTAAAGGTGCATGTGGGTTGGAAATGCATGTGGAGAGGCTGGAATGAAGTGTGTATAAAAGGCTAGAATCTGATTCAAAGAGAATGGCATTTGTTTTGAACTTTGTTTCCTCATTTTCCACCTCCAAATCAGGTTTTCATTACTTTAAAATATGGCTGAGAGGATGACAAACAAGGTAAGTATTTAAGGTAAGTTAAATGGCTCAAATCTGATGTAAATGGTATTTCCACATATGGCATGTGTTTTGAGCGTTTTTTTCTTGTTTTCACAGCTTGCAAATCAGGTCACAAAGCCCTTCCTTTTGCTCCAAACATAAGCTATCCATTCCAAGTCCAATTTTGCTCCAAAATGCTCCAAAATGCATCTTTTTGCTTCCTTAGCCATATGAACCTAAAAACACACGAAAATGGCTTAAACAACTAAAACAACTATGAATTAACAATATAAATGCACGAAAACAAGCTAAGTAAGTCGCCTAAATATGCTCCTATCAACAATCCCATGGAAAAAGGGTTAAGTCTAGGTAGAAACCAAAGGGGAAATGGACTAGGTAGTGCACGGCTAGGATTTAGGGGATTCTAGAAGGTTAGGTGCGACACCTTTGTAGGGATGAGATAAGGTTTCTAGAAAGAATGGTTTAGGGCAGATTCCTAAACCTAAAGGGGCAAGGACACATGATATAGGTGTAGAAGAAGGATTGCAATTCCTAAATCTATATGGAATGGTCCACATGCGGCAAACACATGGATAAAGCTTCTAGAAACTGAAATAAGTGCTTAAATGTGTAATTAATCCCCTCTAATCAGCTAGATTTAAGTCCTAACCTGATTTGGATAGGATAGGATAAGATAATGTTAGAGTTAAGAAAGGATAAGGTTGGTTAGGATAGGATAAGATAACGTTGGATAAGGTTCCTTATTTCTTGCTTCTTCCTTATCTTCTTTGCATTTGGACTTCTTCCACCAGATTTGTAGCCTTTCCTAGCCTTTCTTGACTTCAATTTCGTCCATCCTCTTTACTCCATGGTAAAGCTATCCAATCCATGCCCAAAAATGCTCCATTTAGCTCCAAAATGCCCTTTCTTGCTCCTTTTGCCATTAGGACCTAAAAACATACCAAAATAACTTAAAAGACTGAAATAAATAGTAATTAACTCACTAAATGCAAGGAAACAACATAACTAAGTAGCATAAATATGCTCCTATCAAAGTAGGAAAGTTAAGCCAAGGTTTCCTATTTTGGTTTAACCTTTCCTAATCCTAAAAGACCTTATGTTTCAGCAACATTAAAGACTCCTATGCATTTTAGGCCACAAACCAAGCCTTACTTGCACCCTTATGGTCCTTGCCGTGGCACACATCACACATCACTTCCTTGCCATGCAAGGGAAATACCTATTTCCTATTCTATGTCACAAAATCACATTCCTTATCACCCCATTCTCAGCCGCACTTTACATACCTTTTCTATCCCAAATCCTTGCCTAATTTCAGCATTAAATCACATTCCCTTTTATACAATTTAATGCCGCAACTTTCCTTCCCCTTTCCCTTTGATTTCTAATTTTATATTTCCTTTTCCTTATGGATTTGGGGTTGAATCCATTCCTAAACAATGTAATAAAACTTAGGATTATTTCCCTCAAATAAATACCAATGCCACACTCTTATTCTACCCTAATCATTCACCCACACAATCAGCCATCATTCACAAACACTTAAGCCTTTGCCGCAGCCTTCAACCTTTCTTTCACCATTCATACACTTCCATACCTTCACCCAAACACCCATACACCATTCCCAACCTTTGCCGCACCACCCTACCAACCAAAATCCATTCACAACCCAGAAATCCATCCAAAATCACCCAAGAACTCTTGTGCCACAAGTTTACAAGGAAGAAGAAGCCTTGGACGTTTGTGCATTCAAGTTGGAGTGTTGGAACGTTTTTAGGTGTAATCTATCTTTTGTTTTCAATGTTTAATTCAATTTTCCTTTCTTTTGTTGTGAACATGAGAGGCTAAACTCGTTTTAGCTAGGGGAGGCTTTGAAATCATGATTATATTTATGATATGAATTGATTAAGTCCAGTTGTGATTTCATAAATTATGAATGCAATTTACTTAACCATTTGATGGATAACTTATTCTTGTATGTTGATTAGGAAGGCCTACTTAATTTGCATGCTTGAATTTGGTGCTAGAATATAAGGGAGTTTCACATAATCGTCACAAACTTATATTCACAAGTAGTTAAGGTTGTTTTCACAATCATGTTAAGTAAATTCTTAGCATGAGTATCATGATGTCATAGTTACAAGTGCTTTGTCAATACTTAAGATTTTCAATGAACGTAATGATCTTTGATTGTATCTCTATTATGATGTCATGTAGGGAACTTTTGAAGAATGCTTTGGGTTGTCGTATGATGTCATCCAATCCAATAACTTAGGGAAAATCTGAGGGTTAATAAGTGATGTCACGGTTAATTTGGGGTGTTGAGGTTCATGGTTTATCAGAAAAGCAACTGGAAATCAATTTGTGTTTGAAAGTATCATGTGTGGAAAAGTATCCTCTAGCTATCTACCCATCCATTGTTTTTCTCAAATTCGTCCAAAGTCTACTTAAGTTTTTAAGCTTGTTTTTACATTAATTTCGTCCAAAACCCAATCCCCTTTACTTACTTGTTTCAAATCTGTCCTAAAGTGTGCTTTTGAGTATTTTGAGTGAAAACCAATTCTATTTTCGTCCAAATTGAGTCCTAGAATTTAAATTGGGAATTTTTTATTGTTTTGTGTTGTTTTGAGTCTTTTAAGTTTGTTTTGAGTCATATAAGTTTAGTTAAGAGTCTTTGAGTTTGTTTAAGTGTTTTTAAGCATATTTTTGGACCTTTGAGTCAGTTTTCATTACATTAGCAATCCCTCCTAATCCCCGGCCTAGAACGATCCCTACTTATATCTGTACTACAATTGTCAAAAAGAGGGTTTAATTTGAGTGCTATTATTTATCACATCATGCATTTGACACCCTTTGGACCTTAAAAAGTAAGTACAAAAAGCACACTATTGGGACCATAAGAATGTTTACTAAAAAGATCAAAAGCTTATCGGATGTCAAAAGTCCGTAGTTTTTCCTTAAAAAGAGTATTTGGACTGTTTTCGGCATTCATGGAAAAAAACAAGCGTGCTTTTTACACCCTTTGGAACTTAAGCAAACAAATATGAATAATACACTACTAGGACCGTAAAAATGTGTACTCAAAACATCAAAAGCTTGTTGGGTGTCAAAGTATACATTTTTTTCCTAATAAAGTGTATTTGGAATGTTTTCAACATTCGTTTGAAAAAACGAACGTGCGTTTGATACACTTTGGAACTCAAGCAAATAAATATGTATAACACACTATTAGGCCCATAAGAATATGTACTCAAAAGACCAAAAGCTTATTGACGGTCAAAAGTACACAGTTTTGCATTATAAAGTGTATTTGGACTGTTTTCGGTATTCATGGGAAAAAATGAGTGTGCATTTGACAACATTGGGAACTTAAGAAAATAAGTACATATAGTTTGACACTATTTGGAACTTAAAAAAATTCATACATATAATACACTACTAGAACAATAATAGTGTGTATTCTAAAGATCAAAAGCTTATTGGGTGTCAAAAATACACTGTTTTTCTTTAAAAAGTGTATTTGGACTGTTTTTGGCATTCATGGGCACCCTTTGTAAATTAAGCAAATAATTACATATAACACACTACTTGGACCATAAGAATGTCTACTCAAAAGACCAAATGCTTATTGGGTGTCAAAAGTACACAGCTTTTCCTAATAAATTGTACTTTGAATGTTTTCTGCATTCATAGGAAAAAAACGAGTGTGTGTTTGACACCCCTTGAAACTTAATAAGCTTTTGGGAGAAAATTTAGCTTGTGTTCGACACCCTTTGGAACTCAAGAAAATTAATACATATAGCACACTACTAGGACAATAAGAGTGTGTACTCAAAAGATCAAAAGCTTGTTGGGCGTCAAAAGTACACAGTTTTTCCTAATAAAGTGTATTTGTACTGTTTTCAGCATTTGTGGGAAGAAACGAGCATGCATTTGGCACCCTATGGAACATAAGCAAATAATTACATATAGCACACTACTAGAACCATAAGAATATGTACTTAAAAGATCAAATGCTTATTGGGTGTCAAAAGTACACAGTTTTTCCTTATAAATTGTATTTGTACTGTTTTCAGCATTCTTGGGGAAAAAAACTAGCGTGCTTGTGATACCTTTTGGAACTTAAGAAAATAAACACATACAAGACACAACTAAACCAGAAGAATGTGTACTCAAAAGATTAAAAGCTTATTGGGTGTCAAAAGTACACATCTTTTCCTTACAAAGTGTATTTGGACTGTTTTCGGTATTCATGGAAAAAAGTGAGCGTGTGTTTGACACACTTTGGAACCTAAGCAAATAAGTACATATAAAACACTTCTAGGACTAAAAGATTGTGTACTCAGAAGATTTTTCATGTGTGGAGAAGAACCCCTTAGCTATTCCATCATCCATTGGTTCATCACAAATTGTCTTACAATCTGTTTTTCTTTACAATCTGTTTTTCTTTCGCTCAAACACAATCCCCCCATATTTTGTTAAGTCTTAGTCATTATAATCTGTCTTACTTTGTGTTTTTAAGTATTTTCAGTCACAAGCACTTTCAAATCCGTCCAAATCAAGTTTTAGTTTCTGTTTGAGTCATTTTGATTGTTTTAGGCAGTTTTGAGTGTTTCAAATCTGTTTTGAGTCATAGTAGTCTAGTTAGAGTCTTTAAGTTTAGTTTTTGTGTTTTTAAGTCAATTTATATTAGATTAGCAACCGTAGTTAATCCCCGGTTAGAACGATCCCTACTTACATCATTACTACAATTGTTACAAATAGGGTTTAATTTGTGTGTCACTTTCGTAACGCATCAAATTTTTGGCGCCGTTGCCGGGGATCGAACCCGGGTCACCCGCGTGACAGGTGGGAATACTTACCACTATACTACAATGACTCAAAACAGATTTGAAACACTCAAAACTGCCTAAAACAATCAAAATGAGTCAAACAGGAACTAAAACTTGATTTGGACGAATTTGAAAGTGCTTGTGACTCAAAATACTTAAAAACACAAAATAAGACATATTATAATGACTAAGACTTAACAAAATATGGGGGGATCGTGTTTGAGAGAAATTAAATTTAATGGACAGATTGTAAAGAAAAACAGATTGTAAAACAATTTGTGATGAACCAATGGATGATGGAATAGCTAAGGGGTTCTTCTCCACACATGAAATATATGCAACGTAAATCAATTTCCAGTTATCAATTCAATAAGTTATGAACCTCGACACTCCAAGTTAATTAGGTCCGCTTAAATTAACCTTCAGATTTCCCTAGAATCATTGAATTGGATGAATATGCATCGCAACCAACTTATTCCTAACAAGTTCTCTATATGAACAACATGATAAAGACACCAGTTAGAATCATTACGTTCTTTGGAAATCATAAGCATCGACAAGGCATTTGTAACTATGAAAAGCATGATACTCCTGCCAGGAATCTACTTAACATGATCGTGACTAGCGACCTTCACTGCTTGCGAATATAAATTCATAACGATTAGGTGAAACAAACTTATACCCTAGCACCAGATTCAAGCATGCAAATTAAGCGTGCACTCTCAATCAACATACAAGAATAAGTTCTAAATCAAACGGTTAAGCAAATTGAATTCACGACTTATGCAACGATAACTGGAAGTAATCAACTTATTTCACATATATAATCATGGTTTCGAATACACCCTTAGCCAAAACGAATTTAGCCAATCATACTCAAAGCAAAACAAAGATTACATGAATTAGACATTGAAATATAAGATAAACTACACCCAAAATTGTTCAACAACTCAGAATGAAGAGCCAAACAATTGAGTAAATCTATCTCCTTTCCCTTGCTTGCGGCAGATTGGGTGATGATGGTTTCTGGGTTGTTTTGATGATGTAGAATGGATTAGGGGTGTTTAGAGGCACGGCAAGGGATGTAGGTTGAGTGTGGATGAGTGTTTGATGGTTGGAAGGTGGTGGAGGACACGGCAATGATGGTGGAAGAAGGTGGAATGGCTGGTTGTGTTTCTGGGTTGCAAAATGGTGTTTTGGGATGGATTGATGTGTGTGGGAGTGAATGGACGAGTTTTGGTGGTGAATTTGATAGGAGCATATTTATGCTACTTAGTTATGTTGTTTCCTTGCATTTATGAAGTTAATTACTATTTATTTCAGTCTTTTAAGTTATTTTCGTATGTTTTTAGGTCCTAATGGAAAAAGGAGCAAGAAAGTGCATTTTGAGGCTATTTGGAGCATTTTTGGGCATGGATTGGATAGCTTAACCATGGAGCAAAGAGGATGGACGAAATTGAAGTCAAGAAGGGCTAGGAAAGGCTACAAATCTGGTGGAAGAAGTCCTAATGCAATGAAGATAAGGAAGAAGCAAGAAACAAGGAACCTTATCCAACCTTATCCAACCTTATCTTATCCTATCCTAACTCTAACATTATCCTATTCTATCCTATCCAAATTAGGTTAGGATTTAAACTTAGCTACTTAGAGGGAATTAATTACACATTTAAACACATATTTCAGTTTCTAGAAGCCTTATCCATTTAAATGCCGCAAGAACTCCATTCCTTGTAGGTTTAGGAATTGCAAGCCTCCTTCTACACAAATATCATGTGTCCTAGGCCCTTTAGGTTTAGGAATCTGCCCTAAACCATCCCTTCTAGAAACCTTATTTCATCCCTATAAACATGCCGCACCAAAACCTTCTAGAATTCCCTAAATCCTAGCCGCACTACCTATTCCAATTCCCATTTGATTTCTGCCTTGAATTAACCCTTTTTCAATGGGATTGTGCAATCCTTTTCCTTCACTAAGTGTGTCTAATTAGCCTATATAAACAGCCCTATGCCGCACCATTCAATCATCCACTCACACATTCATTCATTCATACTTTCATCCATCAAACACCACAATCCATTCTACAACACCCTAGTGCCGCAAGCAAGGAAGCAAAGAGAGGAGGACTTGTGCAATCTGCCATCCAAGGGAGTGCCGTGCATGAAATTGGAGTGTGGAGCGTTTTTCTTGGTTCTTTCTATCCTTAGTCTTTGTTCAATGTTTAAATTTGATTATCTTTGTTTTGCGAACATGAGGAACTAACTTCTTTTTAGTTAGAGGAGAATTTGAAGCCATGATTATATGTTTTATATGAATTAATTACGTCCGGTTAGTATTTCTTAAGACATGAATGTGATTTGCTTATCTAAGTTATTAAAACTGGTTTATGTATGTGGGTTGGGGGTTAACACTTAAGTTGCATGTATAAACTTGATGCTAGAGTATAGGAGGGTCTCACGTAATTGTTATTCACAAGTAGTGAAGGTTGCTAGTCACAATCGCGTTAAGTAAATCCTTGGTACGAATCTCATGCGTTTCATAGTGATGAGTGCCTTGTCAACGCTTATAGTTTTCACAAAGCTTAATGACTTTTGATATGTATCTTTGTTATGCATCTCATATAAAGAACTTGAAAAAGATAATTTGGTTGTAATGCGTTTTCATTCAATTCAATGAAATAAGGAAAACTTGAGGATTAGTTGTGCGATGCAACTAATTTGGGGCGTTGTCATTCATAGTCTAAGGGAGTAATAACTGGACATTGGTTCGTATGCATATATCATGTGTGGAGAAGGACCCTCTAACTAGCCTTTTACCCATTTATTTTACCTAAATTCGTTTTTCAAAAGTGTTTTCTACTAAGTTTTTGTTTTGAGTCTAAAATTCGTCAAAAACAATCCCCATGTTATTTAGTCTTCATATTTGAGTCAAAACTTGTTTTCCTTGAGTCTTTGAGTCAAGTCAATTCCTATTTTCGTCCAAAACCTTTATTGAGTCTAAAAGTGAGCCTTTTTGAGTATTGTTTGCTATTTTAAGTGTCTAAAGTTAGTTTTGAGTCCATAGAGTCTAGTTTAGTGTTTTGGAGTCTTATTTACATAGATTAGCATCCCTAGTTAATCCCCGGTCTAGAACGATCCCTACTTACATATCTACTACAATTGTCACAAATAGGGTATAATTTGTGTGTCAAGTTAATTTTCACATCAGAATCCTCCTCTAGGGTTCGGCCAAAGGCTGATTATAAGTGTTTTGGGAAGTTAATAACATACCTAATTGAGTTATGATTTAGATTTCCTAGTCTAAATAGAAAAGGTAAGTGAATAAAGTCCAAATAAGGTCAGAAAAGGGGAATGCACGAATTTAAAACAAGTAAGGAATGTCCTTGCCTTGCAAGGAGTCAGAAATTAAACCTCTTGCACAGCAAGGAAAGGGAATTTAAGGTAAGGTACGAAATTGGTGCAAAAGAAGGAAGGAAAAGTCCATTCCTTGCAAGAAATCAGAAATTAGGACTTTAGGGAATGTTTTAAAACTAGGAAAGTGAATTAAACTAGGAAATAGGAAATTGAAATCAGGAAACACAAGGGAAGGGTGCGGCACATAGTTTAGGGAAAGGTAAGACACAAAGCAAGAGGTATTAGAATAAGGGAAAGGTCCTAACACAGATGGAAAATAGGGAAGTTTACACAAAGAAAGGGAAACAACCTTCCTTGCACGGCAAGGAAGGGAAAGTTGCAAAGAACCTTTGTTTGTTGTCCAAGGGTGCTCGGGAGCCATCTTAGTTGCTAAAACTTAGAGCGTTCTTGATTTAGGAAAGGTCAACCAAAACAGGAAACTTTGGCTTAACTTTCCTACTTCAAGTAGGAATCCTTGTGTGATTAGGAATCCTCGTCCAACTAGGAATCCTCATGTGAGTGGGAAACCTCCTTCAATTTGGAAATCTTCTCGTAATTGGAATCCTCGTCGTAGTAGGAATCCTTGTCGTAGTAGGAATCCTTGCGACATCAACTCTTCAATTTCGTCCATTCCTTTTGCTCCAAGCATAAGCTATCCAATTTGTGCTCAAAAGTGCTCCAAAAGGCTCCAAAATGCATCTTTTCGCCAAATACATCTTATGAACCTGAAAGCACACAAAAGAAGCTTAAAGAACTAAAATAACTAAGAACTAATAACATAAATGCACGAAAACAAGCAAACTAAGTCGCATAAATTTGCTCCTATCAATTTTCAGCATTTATAGAAACAAACGAGCGTAAGTTTGAGCTTATTGGGTGTCAAAAGTACACAATTTTTCCTTGTAAAGTGTATTTGGACTATTTTCGGCAATCATGGGAAGAAACGTGTGTGCATTTGAGCTTATTGGTGTCAAAAGTTCACAATTTTTCCTTATATAGTGTATTTGGACTGTTTTCTGCAGTTTTTTGGAAAAAACGAGCATGCGTTTGATACCCTTTGGAACTTAAGCAAATAAACACATATAATATGCTACTAGGACCGCAAGAATGTGTACTCAATAGATCCAAAGCTTATTGTGTGTCAAAAGTACACAATTTTTCCTAATAAAGTGTATTTGGACTGTTTTCGGCAATCGTGGGAAAAACTAGCATGCTTTCGACACCATTTGGAACTTATGCAAATAAATAAATTTATCACACCAGTAGCACCATAAGAAGGGTTATTCAAAAGATCAAAAACTTGTTCGGTGCCAAAAGTACATAGTTTTTCCTTATAAAGTGTATTTGGACTATTTTCGGAATTCATAGGGAAAAACAAGCATGCGTTTGACACCCTTTAGAACTTAAGCAAACAAATATAAATAACACACTACAAGGACCATAAGAATGTGTACCCAGTATCTGAAAAGCTTAATCGGTGTAAAAAATACACTGTTTTTCCTTATAAAGTGTATTTGGAATGTTTTCAGCATTCTTGGGGAAAAATGGGCATGCTTATGACACCCTTCGAAACTTAAGCAAATAAATACATGCAACACACTACAAAGACCATAAAAATGTGTCCTCAAAAGATCCAAAGCTTACTGGTGTCAAAAGTACACAATTTTTCCTTTTAAAATGTATTTGGACTATTTTCGGCATTCGTGGGACAAAACGAAGGTCCGTTTGACACCCTTTGGAACTTAAGCAAATAAAGGTTGTAAACACAAAAATTCTGTAACGAATGAAACGAGAACGTTGATGTTATACAAAATAGCACACAAATTAAACCCTCTTTTTGATTGTTATAGGATGTGAAAGTATGGATCGTTCTAGGTCGGGGATTAGGAGGGATGCTAATCTACACTAATTAGACTCAAATAAACAAAACTAAGCTAAACTGAGTCAAAACAAACTAAACTGACTCAAATAACTCAAGACAAGCACTAAAGGGTGATTTGGACGAAAAGCTATCTAAATTGACTCAAAACATGAAGGGGGGGGTTTGTTTGGACGAAAATTGACTTAAAACTAATAAGTTGTAGAACTAAGAAAAGGTTGCACGAAATTAAGGTGACTTAAAGGGTGAAAGGCTAGCTAAAGGGTCCTTCTCCACACATATGCATACAAATCAATTTCCAGTTATTATTCCTATAAACCATGAATGACAATGCCCCAAATTAATTGTGAACTGCAGAAATTAACTCTCAGATTTTCCTAATTTCATTGAATTGGACTCAGCGACGCAATCAAATTATTCTTATCAAGTTCCCTATATGAACTGCATGATAGGGATACTTATCAAAGATCATTAAGTTCTATGAAAATCATAAGCATTGACATGGCATTCGTAACTATGAACTGCATGATACTCCTACCATGGATTTACTTAACGCAATCATGACTAGGGACTTTTACTACTTGTGAATATAAGTTCATAATGATTAGGTGAAATTCCTTTATATTCTAACATCAAATCCCTGCATTCAAACTAAGTGTGCACCCTTAATCAACACACAAGAACAAGTTCTTGATAAAAACAGATAAGTAAATCGCAATCATGTTTTACGAAACAATAACTGGATGTAATCAATTCGTATCGCATATATGTTCATGGCTTTGAATTCACCTCTAGCTAAAACGAAATTAGTTCCTCATGTTCATCATAACTGAAAACCAAATTAAAACAAACATTGGACTAAAACTAAGGAGAGAATACACCTAGAAACTCTCCAGCATTCCAAAGGCCTTGGATGGCAGGTCACGACACAAGTCCTTCTTTTCCTTCCTTCCTTGCAAAGTTGCAGCACAAAGTGTATTTTTTCTAATTTTCTTTCTAAGGCTCTCTCTGATTTTGTGGGGCATAAAGTATGCATATATATATATATATATATGCTAGGGTTCACGGCACCAATCCTTGGAGGACAAGGATAGGTCACGACATATTTCTAGGGGAAAAAGGACTAGGGTAGTTCGGCACAAAGTCAGAGCTTCTAGAAAGGGGGTATTATGACAAGTTTCTAGAAGGACAAGGGATAAGATATGCGGCACAAATCTAGGGTAGAGGATAGGGCTTCTAGAACCAGATTTTTAGGTGATTTAATGTGAAATTGATTCCCCCTTGCAACTAGAATTAAGGTAGGATAAGATTAGGATAAGATAAGATAAGATAAGATAAGATAAGGTTGGATAAGGTTTGGATAAGATAAGGTAGTTTGGATAATGTTTCCTACTTTTTAGCTGATTCCTTATCTTCCAAGTCTTAAATTAATTTCTTCAGATGTTAAGCACATTCCTAGCCTCTTTTTATCTTCAAAAATGTCCATCCACCTCGTTCCATGCATGTGATATCCATTCCAAGCCCAAAACTGCTCTAAAATGCTCCAAATTGCCTTTTCTTACCAACTTTGCCATTTGGACCTACAAACACATGAAAATGGCTTAAAACACTCTAATAAATAGAAACTAACTGAGTAAATGCAAGGAAATAGGCTAACAAAGTCGCATAAATATGCTCCTATCAAACGTATGTACAAAGTAGATTTGTACTGATGAATTTGTAGGGTTACAAACTCTATTTACAATTTTCCCTTGATTCAGTCATCAAATTTGATATAGATGCGTAGGTTGTTGATCCAAGAGTTGCGATGACTTGATCTCGGACTAACGATTGAATGATTGCTTCAAGTTCTGAGCTTGAAACAATATGTGGATAGTCTTCACCCCAAGGTTTGCGTATGACCTGCGGCAAAGGTGATGTTGATGTGGGATTTTGTTGATTCAAGGGTCTTGGCAACTTGATCTTGAATCGAACATCGCTACAAGTTTTAAGCTTACAACAAAGTCTTAAAGGAATCATCACAAGTGCTTTGGCAATGTATTAGTCTTTAAAGATTTGGCAGAGGTTCTCCTTTTGTGAGAATTTCAGCCCTTCAATGTAGAAATTGTCGACCCTTATGCTTGTCTTGGGACCTTGTATTTATGGACTTCCAAAGCCATGCCTTTGGGTGGATTTGGCTTTGATTTGTGTCTTGAGTCGTCCAGGGAAGAATTTAGGCATGTTTTGTGTCTTGTTTTGAGCCACTTTCCCTTGCTTGGCCGAAATCTATGGGGCTTGTTGCCTATTTTGTGAGCAATCTTCAATTCTTGCTTGTTTTGTGAAGATGCTTTAACTTTCTTTCCAGTTTTGGGAGCAATTTGGGTCCTTTGCTGATTTTAAGGAGAGTTCTTCCCCTTTGCTGGATTTTAGGAATGCTTTTGAGCTTCCTTTGCTTGATTTGTGCCACATGTCATTGATGACTTGTCCATTTGTGATGAGTCATATGCCACGTAGAGCTTTCTGATGCATCATTTGCATGCAGCGAAATTTACATGTCTACAAATGCCCCCACTTCAAGGCGCGTTGTAGGCATGTGATTGTCACATGTAGGAAAGGTGTTTTGAAGTCCTACAATGTGAATGTTCTAACTTAAGGGTCGTCGAGACTTGATCTTGAATTAGTTTGCTTCTTCAAGGGTAGTAGAGGCATATTTCTTAAACAAAATATTTCTTCAAGGGCCGTTGAGGCGTATTTCTTGAATTGAAATGATGAATTTTGTCAACGGTTGTTGAGGCATATTTCTTGGATGAAACTTTTCTTCAAGGGCCATTAAGGCCTGGTCTTGAATGAAATGAAAATTTTCTTCAAAGGCCATAGAGGCTTGATCTTAAATCAAATGAAAATTTAATTCAAGGGCTGTAGAGGCTTGATCTTGAATGAAAATTTTGAAAATGGATAAATCGGCACATACTTATTGTTGTAGACATGTAAATGATGCATCACAAAGCTCCACATGGCATATGATTCATCACAAATGGACAAGTCATCAATGACATGTGGCACAAATCAAGCAATGAAAGAATATAACTTCCTCAAAACTCGACAAAAGGGGGAAGACATGTGGCACTAATTCCCTTAATGTCGGCCAAAGTCCATCCAATGGTTGTTTTGTACTCTTTCAACACCCGTACTAATTTCTCCTACTCCATTGCCGTGTGTTGAGTGCATAAAGTTATATTTATATGCCCTCTTTTACTTAGGTTTTTGACTTAAAATCTCTATGCATCACAAGGTATTTTGTTGTTTGTATTGTATTTTAGGATGAAAGTAAGGGCTTGAAGAAATAATCTTATTTTGAATATTGTAACAAGTGGCCCAAGATCCGCCAGAAAAGGCCCTTGCAGAACAGCCAAATTGCGAGCTTTGCCCCGAAGTGGTCAAAATGAATTAAAAAATGGGCCATGATGGTTGGAAAGCTCGGGAAGTCTTCTTACTGATGGTCTTTACAGCTTGTGATTTGGATGTTTCGACAAGAAGTTATAATAGAATAAAGTGGAGCTGTTCAGTTACAAATTCTGATAACAACTAGTTTTTAGTTACTCCAATACTAAAAGCTGGTTCTTATGAGTTATAAATGAGAGTCAATTCAAGGATGTAAATGTGTCAGATGTTAGATAAGTCCTATGCCTTTTAATAAAAGACAAATACACTACATGAGGAAAAAAAAAAGAGGAAAAAGAGGAGATACACAACAACAAAGAGGAGAATCTGGAGAGAGCAGGAGTCTTCAGCCTTGAGCAGTTTCTAGGTTCTAGCTTTCCTAACTTTTTATGTATTTTGTTATGTTTTTAATTTAGTTCATGGATACTTAGGGCTGCTTTGAAGCTCTAGACATGATTGAATTAATGTTATGATGCAGTTTTAGTTTATCAATTTCATTTGCAAGCTAGAATCAGTATTCTGTTTCAATCATTTCAAGCACATGTTTTCAAGCTTAGTGATGTGCAAAATTAACTTGACACATAAATTAAACCCTATTTGTGACAACTCTAGTATATATGCAGGTAGGGATTGTTCTAGACTGGGGATTAACTAGGGATGCTAATCAACACAATTAAGACTTAAAAACACTAATTTAGATTCTATAGACTTAAAACTAACTCAAAACACTTAAAACAGAAACAAACACTCAAAAAGACTCAATTCTAGACCTAACAAGTGGTTTTGACGAAAATCAAACTTAACTTGACTCAAAAGACTAAAAGAAAACAGATTTTGACTCAAATAACAAGACTAAATGAAAGGGGGATTGTTTTTGACGAAATTAAAACTTAAGATAGAAACTTTGTATAAAATACTTTGTAAAAACGAATTTGGGTGAATTAAATGGGTGAAAGGCTAGTTAGAGGGTCCTTCTCCATACATGATATATGCATACAAACAAATTTCCAGTTATTATTCCTTAAGACTATGAATGACAATGCCCCAAGTTAATTGCATCGCACAACTAACCATCAGATTCTCCTTATTCCATTGAATTGAATGAATAGGCATTACAACCAAATTATCTTTCTCAAGTTCTTTATATGAAACGCATAATAAAGATACATATCAAAAGTCATTAAGTTTTGTGAAAATCATAAGCATTGACAAGGCATTCATCACTATGAAACGCATGAGACTCATACCAAGGATTTACTTAACACGATAGTGACTAGCAACCTCCACTACTTGTGAATATAAGTGAATAACGATTACGTGAAACTCCCTTATACTCTAGCATCAAATTCATGCATGCAAATTAAGTGTCAACCCTCAACCAACATACATAAACAAGTTTTGATAACTTAGATAAGCAAATCACATTCAAGACTTAAGAAACAATAACTGGATATAATCAATTCATATAAAACATATAATTAGTTCCACATGTTCATCATAATTGAAAACCAAATTAATATAAACATTGAACTAAAACTAAGGATAGAATACACCTAGAAACACTCCACACTCCAATGGTAGATTTCGAACCCTCCTTAGATGGCAGATTGCACAAGTCTTCTTCTCCTTCCTTCCTTGCTAGTAGCACTAGGGTGATGTGGTGTGAATTATGGTGTTTGATGGCTGAAAGTTTGAATGAATGAATGAGTGAATGGATGGTTTGAATGGTGCGGCATAAGCTTGAATTTATAGGCTAGGTTTTGCACAATTTCTGAAGGAAAAGGATTGCACAATCCTAAGGCAAAAAGGTTAAGGTTTGGCAGAAACCAAAGGGGAAAGGGATAGGGAATTTCGCCAGAAATTAGGGCTTCTAGAAACTAGGTATTTTGTGGCAAAAATTAGACTTCTAGAAGGGATAAAGGGCAAATTTCTAGAAAAACTTAGGCTAAGGGTGCGGCACCTTTGTAGGAGAGGGATTACAACTCCTAAACCTTCAAGGAATGGCACATATGCGGCACATAAAGGATTAGGCTTCTAGAATATGAGTTATGTGTTTAATTGTATATCTAATCCATTCTAAATAGCTAGAATTAAGGCACAAACTGATTTGGATAAGATAAGATAGGATAGGATAAGATAAGGTTGGATAATGTTCCTTATTTCTTGCTCTTTCCTTATCTTCTTTGTATTTGAACTTTTTTCCCCAGATTTGTAGCATTTCCTAGCCTCTCTTGACTTCAATTTCATCCATCCACTTTGCTCCATAGTTAAGCTATCCAATCCATGCCCAAAACTGCTCCAAATGGCTCCAAAATGCACTTTCTTGCTCATTTTGCCATTAGGACCTACAAACATACGAAAATAGCTTAAAAGACTATAATAAGTAGTAATTAACTAACTAAATGCAAGGAAACAACATAACTAAGTAGCATAAATATGGTCCTATCAAATTCCCCCACACTTAGCTTTTGCTAGTCCTCGAGCAAAACAAAACAAAACAACAAAACATAACCTAAACCTTCCAATAATTGCCTCAGGGATTTCCAATGCAACATGACATATTAAAGATCACCACTCACGTGAATTTTAGTTATCCCTACCCTCAAGTACATACTTAATCATAGTCACTACTCACTAGCTCCAATTTAATCAATTAAAACATGATTTTGAATGTAGTAACATGCCTTAGAGAATTCCCTCAATTCCTCACTGGATACACTCTATTTTCACACAGATTTTCTGACCACACTCCCTACACTAAGTATATGTGAGAAGATTGATGTAAACATGTAGACTAGTATGTTGGAAATGTGCCCTAAAACCAATCATATGATGATACTTTATGGACATTTCACATGTTAAACTAATCTAGTTTAATGTAAAGGGCAAAGATTATTGTTTGAGCCGTCTCATATAAATGTTATATGCTTAAACGATAAGTCCAAGGAATATGTGATTGGAAGAATGCGATCTGAAGAAGTTAGATTCATGAGACCATTCTTTCGTTGACACATCCTAAACGTTCCTGATCATAGGATTGTCAATTGGGCATTGACAGTCCGTTAAGATCAGTACGTGCTATGTCTTCTCTCAGGGAGAATGACTAGTCTCAAGTCATTGGTGTGTGTGACATCAAGACAAGTACGTAGGTGCTCAATAGAGAATGAGTTCACTGAACACGATCAACGAAGAGTTCTCATATTCATGTCACATGAGAACTCATGGTTGGGATAATGCAAATTAGTCTTTTGACCTGAGGCATCACAGTTGTCTTGTGGTTAGGTCCTTAATCTTTGATTATGTCAAAGTCACTCCATCAGGAGGGTGTCCACGGCATCGTTGGGGTTAAGCCACTTAGCCATGGAGGCAAGTGAATGTGCAACAAGGGATCTCTAACCTTCAAACTGTTTGAGGGAGAATACTCTATGATATGATTTAGAATCTCTGGCCAGAGTATGAATGAGATTTAGGAATGTGTTCCAAATCACATTCAAGATAATCATATAAGCACAAGACTCACATTGGATAGTAGACATGAATAAACTATCAAACCAAACAATGTGGTCAAGAGTATTGTATTAGAGAAAGACCGTATTGCATTTGTAATCCTAAAACTGAATAGGTTCTCCACCTCTTCTGATTAGCTTGGGTAACCATGACATGCTGCTAGGCGTCAACCATGGTTTGTGGAAGCCCTAAAAGTGTATTATCACTAACGGAAGAATTGAAAGTAAGTTCCAATTCACAATCGATTTGAAAGAGTTTGAATCGCCCACTGCCTCGCTAAAAGGAACCTAATGGATCGTACACCGTGTAAGGTAGAGATTGAAGATTCAACGGAGATGAGTAAGAATAATTAAATGGTTTAATTATTTATGGCAAGGATTAATTAATATGATTATTAATCAAACGAATAAGTTCGTTAAAAGACCTCGGGATAGTTTTGGACCTTAAGGCCCAATGGGCTTCGAACGTCAAGTCCATTGACTTAAGTTGTGTGACAATTTAATGAATAATGATTCACAAAGGCCCAAATAGCCCAATAAATCCCATGTTAAAGAAGGAGTGGTTTTGGACTTATTTACAAGTTTGCCACTCAAATGAATTAAGGAATATGTATGACTTAATAGCCAAAATTCATTAAGGGTAATTTTTGGGGAAAGGATGAGAACACAAGCTCTCCTTTCTCTCTAAATTTCAGCCACCTTGGAGGGATCATCTAGCAATCAAACTCCTCCAAGGTCACTCATTTCTTCTACAATATGCCTTGGTGTGGAGACTTAGAGGTTTTCAATTTTGGGAACTTGGAGAAACCTTTTCATCCATCCAAATCCATGGATCTAAGATGCAAGGAATGAAGGCCCTCTCTTTGGGTGATTAGCCTTTGCTTATGCAAAGAGGAATCTACAAAGGTATTGATTTCTCAACTCACTTTGTTTTGAGTTGAGTCTTGGTTCACCTATCTACTAGGCTTTGAAGTTCATGGGTTAAGTTTTGTTTTTTAGTGCATAAAAACATGATTCCGCCTTTTAATTGTTAATTGCATGTTGTTGATGTTGCTCAAATGAACTTGTTTTTCACAAATTTTCCTTCATAGTACTCACATATGTATAATCAAAGAAGGCACTTTCTGGAATTATTAACATGTATATGATCTCATGAATGGAATGCCACTACTTAGACACGAGAACCAGGGATACCATATGCTCAAACCAATTTTAAACTCCACATATTGAAACACATAACAATCAAGATAAAAGTTAAAGGGTTGTAACGGGGCTAGGGTATTGGCTAACAAAAAAGGAAAGGATAAACAAAAGTTCTTAAAGCAATAGTAAACAAAGTAATGAACTAAGCACTTAGAATTTACTTTTGAATGCAGAAATCAACTTTAAACTCGAAATGAAGATTCACACATCACTTAGGGCCATATTCAAACTTTTGGACCCTTTCTTCAACACTCAACACTTGTGAGTTCATTCTTACTTATTTTCAACTTTTTACTTTCTTTTTCACGTTTTTTTTCTTTTTTTTTCTTTTTTCCGTGCCCTATTCTTTCTTTGGCACACAAATCATACATTCTCCTAGATTCCCACGAAAAATCCTTCCCCCACACTCGTTTTTCTGCAATTTTTTAGATCAAAAGGAATTCCCTCTAAGTCATGCTCCACTATTCTTTAAGAACAAGGGTATGGATAGTCCTATTCTATGCTAGGTCAGGATAATGTGGTTAACAAAGAAAATAGGCTAAATAAGGTTCAAAGGGGTTAAACCTACAATTCATATGCAAGGGGTAAGGCTTTTTGGCTCTGGTTTAACTAAACAACTTCATCTTATTATTTGTTATGCTAATCAATTTTATGCTTTGAATGAAATGGGCATGAGTTCTAGTATTTGGAACTATAGTGATGAAAACGCATTCTAAGTAGCAACCAAGCAAAGAATAATGAGATCATGCAACGACTTTAGAAAAAAAAAATTCAAGATTAATAACTATCCAAATGAAGTTTAGGCTCAAGTCTCTCAGGGTTGTAGCGTTAGTTTGAGTTTCTTCCTTCAAGCATGTTACAAAAACTGATTTTTCCTTTGTGATTACATGTGAATTCGTAAATGTCAACTACAACTAAGCATAAACCAAAGAGTAAATCAAACTTCCATCCATGTTTGTAACTTTCTTTAACAATCATGCAATTAAAAATCAAATCCTCATCATTGTGTTGGAAGGTATCCTAAGACACAAACAAACATAAAAACAAAAATGACTCTAAAAACAACTCTTTTTGGGTTTTTAAAACACTCTTTTTCGATTTTTTTTTTCAAATTTTCAGATTTTCTGTTAAGACACATAGAAACACTTCAAAACACACTAAAAACACTTCAAAAGAGTGAAAAACAACTTTAGAAGTGATAGGTGATAAAATCCCACGAAAATCATGCAAACACAGCTTGTTTACCCCCCCCCCCCAACACTTAAACCAAACATTGTCCTCAATGTTTTTAAGCATAGACTCACAAACAACAAATAAATAACACAACTAACAAACACGACAATCATGGCAAAGTAAAAGCAATAAAGAGTAGGGTTTAGGAACGCAAATCTGGTTATGGAGTGTTGGAGATTCCTAGGTCTTCTTTAATTGCATGCATGGGTTGCCTCCCAAGAAGCACTTGCTTTAACATCTTCCAGCTGGACAAGACCTTCTTTTAGGCTTCATTGGAGCCCACAGCATGGAGGGTTGCACCATCCACGACATGCTCCTCAAAGTTCTCATAGTATGGCTTAATGAATGGGAAGGGATAGTGATCCTCCTTGATTGTGGTGTTTTGGTTCCTAAAGTCCATGTAAATGCTCCCACCACCTTGAAATCGATTTGGAACCTGCACTAAAGAAGGTAACAACCTATTAGTTGAAATGGGAATTGGAATTGGGGTTGGAGACTTACTAGGATGTTGTGGCAATACCCCTAGGACATCCACCAACTCGCCAATTTTATCATTAAACATGGCCGGATTGGGTGTTTGTAGGGTAGTGGCGTGCTCCTTGTGCTCCACTTCAATTCTTTCCTCGATGGTGGTTCTAGATGCATCCTTCTTGATTGGTGTTGAAATTTCCTGCCCTATATTTTTAATTATACCAATGGCAAAACAAGAAGAAACATCATTCGGATTCTCAATGGATTCAGAAACTTTAAAGTTAATCATATCACCACCAAACTCCATAGTTAAAGCTCCCTTGGCCATATCAATCTTGGTGTGGGCTGTTTTCATGAAAGGTCGTCCAAGCAAGATTGGTGATGGTGGAGAGTGGGCTGAATCCTCCATGTCTAGCACATAGAAATCTGCGGGAAAAATCAAGTGGTCTACCTGCACCAAAGCATCTTCCAAAACTCCTATCGGGTATGCATTAGATCGATCGGCTAATTGAATAATAACACCATCATTTTTAAGCTCTCCTAGATTCATAGATGCATAAACAGAATATGGCATGACATTAATTGATGCACCTAAATCTAGCATAGCATGTTCAAACCTTATATTACCAATTACACAAGGGATAGTGAAACTACCTGGATCTTTGCATTTAGGTGGCAGCTTTCTTTGCAACATTGTAGAGACATTCTCACTTACATGTACCACCTCTTTCCTTATGATTTTCATTGAACGTAATGATCTTTGATTGTATCTCTATTATGATGTCATGTAGGGAACTTTTGAAGAATGCTTTGGGTTGTCGTATGATGTGTCATCCAATCCAATGACTAAAGGAAAATCTGAGGGTTAATTAGTGATGTCATGGTTAATCTGGGGTGTTGAGGTTCATGGTTTATCGAAAAAGCAACTGGAAATCAATTTGTGTTTGAATGTATCATGTGTGGAAAAGTATCCTCTAGCTATCTAATCATCCATCGTTTTTCTCAAATTCGTCCAAATTGCATTGACGTCTTTTAGTTATTTGTTTTTACATTAATTTCGTCCAAAACCCAATCCTCTTTACTTACTTGTTTCAAATCTGTACTATTGAGTGTTTTCAAGTCTTTTGAGTCAAAACCAATACTATTTTCGTCCAAATTGAGTCCTAGAGTCTAAATTGAGTCTTTTTGATTGTTTTGAGTTGTTTTGAGTCTTTGAAATTTGTTTTGAGTCATACAAGTTTAGTTAAGAGTCTTTTGAGTTTGTTTAGGTGTTTTGAAGCATATTTTTACGTCTTTGAGTCAATTTTCTTTAGATTAGCAATCCCTCCTAATCCCCGGCCTAGAACGATCCCTACTTATATCTATACTACAATTGTCAAAAAGAGGGTTTAATTTGTGTGCTATCTTTTATCACATCAGGCTTCCTTAATCGTGGCCTTTGCTCCCTGTTCTTCTTCTTGCAGCAGCTTTTCCTCCTCATTAAGGCTTTGTTTGGATGGTTTTGGATGATTTCCAAGTTCCTTACCACTTCTCAACGTAATGGCCTTAGTGGTTTCAAAGCCTCCATTTGGATTCACAACGGTTGAACTAGGAAGTTTGCCTTGCTCTCGAAACTGCCCAAGGAACTCTGCAATCTACCCTACTTGCTTCTTCATGTCACTCATCTCTTTTTCTTGGTCCGCTATTCTATTATTTTGATTTTGTAATCCTTACGATATAAAGAAGTTAGTAATTGAATAGTTTGATCATTATCAATTAGCAAACCTGAGTTTTGTTGGGCAGTTTGTGATTGAGGTTGAGATTGTGCAAATGGCCATTGATATATCCCAGGGGGTGGCTGTTGAATTCCTCCTTGTTGTTGAGGTTGTTAAGGCTCCCTCCACTTGAAATTTGGGTGATCTTTCCATCTCAGATTGTATGTAATTGAATATGGATCATTCCTTGGTTGATTTTGACTTTGGTACCCCATGGCATGGGCACTCTCCCATCCTCCATTCTCTATCAATTGAGGACATTGATCATTGAGATGTCCTTGCATAGAGCACACTCCACATATGGCCACACCTTGCATTTTGGATCCTTCAACAACCTGAGACACAAGCATAGTGAGATTAGCTAATTGAGATTGAATTTGAGAAATTGCACTTACCTCATTCACTTGTTGTTGCCGTGGGGGGTCTCTTTGTCCAACTCCTTCGTATTGTTGTGCATTCAAGGCTCGATTTGCAATTAAGACCTTGGCAGCCACCGGTGTTTTGTCAACCAAAGCACCTCCTGCTGAGGCATCTAGCATTTGTCTCTCAATTGGAAGGAGTCCTTCGTAAAAGTATTAAATTAGAAGCTCTTCCTTCATTTGGTATTGTGGGCAAGATGCAACAAGGGCTTTGAAATGCTCATAATATGCTGGAAAGGATTCTCCTTGGTTTTGTTGAATTCCGCTAATCTTCTTCCTCAAAAGAATTACCCTTAAAGTTGGGAAGAATTTCTCCAAGAATGCTCGTTTCATACTTTCCCAAGAAGTAACAGTTCTGGACGCCAATTCGTATAGCCAATCTTTAGCCTTTTCCAAAAGAGAGAATGGAAAGGCTTTCATCTTCAAAATATTCCGATCCACGTTAATGGGTGTCATGCTTGAGCATACAACTTCAAACTCCTTCAAATGCTTGTTTGGATCTTCCATGGACAACCTATGGTATTTGGGAATATGATGCAGCAAGCTTGACTTTAATTCAAACTCATCGGTCTTGTTCGGGGCTGCCCTAGGGTATTGAATGCAAATAGGCACAGCATTGTCCAACCCCGAGGCCAAAAGTTCTTTGATTGTTTGATTGTCCGCCACCATGCTTTCTTCTTCTTCAAATTCAGATTCGGACTCTGACCTTGAACTAGGTGGATTAGGTTCCGGTTGCTTCCTCTTTCTTCTCAAAGTTCATTCAAAATCGTCGTCAAAATCCAATATGTTTGCACGAATAGGTTGAGAACGACGAGTCATAAACTAGTACCTGAAACAAAGAACAAAAACAAATCAGCAACCACTTTAAAGGGGCACGGCAACCATAAACAAAAAGACACAAAGACACACAAAAGACACAAAGACACGACACAAACAAAAGGGATTAGCAAGTTTGCTAATCCCCGGCAACGGCGCCAAAATTTGATGTGAAAATTAACTTGACACACAAATTAAACCCTATTTGTGACAATTGTAGTAGATATGTAAGTAGGGATCGTTCTAGACTGGGGATTAACTAGGGAAGCTAATCAACACAATTAAGACTTAAAAACACTAATTTAGACTCTATAGACTTAAACTAACTCAAAACACTTAAAACATCAACAAACACTCAAAAAGACTCAATTCTGGACCTAACAAGTGGTTTTGACGAAAATCAAACTTAACTTGACTCAAAAGACTAAAAGAAAACAGATTTTGACTCAAATAACAAGACTAAATGAAAGGGGGATTGTTTTTGACGAAATTAAAACTTAAAACAGAAACTTTGTATAAAATACTTCGTAAAAACGAATTTGGGTGAATTAAATGGGTGAAAGGCTAGTTAGAGGGTCCTTCTCCACACATGATATATACATACAACCCAATTTCCAGTTATTATTCCTTTAGACTATGAATGACAATGCCCCAAATTAACCATGAAAAGCATAAATTAACTTTCAGATTTTCCTTAACTCATTGAATTGGATGGAATACGCATCGCAACCAAATTATCTTTCTCAAGTTCTCTATATGAAATGCATAATAAAGATACATATCAAAAGTCATTAAGTTCTATGAAAATCATAAGCATTGACAAGGCATTCATCACTATGAAACGCATGAGACTCGTACCAAGGATTTACTTAACACGATTGTAACTAGTAACCTCCACTACTTGTGAATATAAGTGAATAACGATTAGGTGAAATTCCCTTATACTCTAGCATCAAATTCATGCATGCAAATTAAGCGTCGACCCTCAACCAACATACATAAACAAGTTTTGATAACTTAGATAAGCAAATCACATTCAAGACTCAAGAAACAATAACTGGATGTAATCAATTCATATAAAACATATAATCATGGCTTTAAATTCACCTCTAACTATATAGAAATTAGTTCCACATGTTCATCATAATTGAGAACCAAGTTAAAATAAACATTGAGTTAAAACTAAGGATAGAATACACCTAGAAACACTTCACACTCCAATGGCATGCACGGCACTCCCTTGGATGGCAGATTGCACAATTCCTTTTCTCCTTCCTTCCTTGCTTGCAGCACTAGGGTGATGTGGTGTGAATTATGGTATTTGATGGCTGAATGTATGAATGAATGAATGAATGAGTGAATGAGTGAATGGATGGATTGAATAGTGCGGCAACCACTTGTATTTATAGGGCTAGGGAAAACACAATTTCTGAAGGGAAAAGGTTGCACAATCCTAGGAGGAAAGGGTTAATGCTTTCAGAAACCAAGGGGGAAAGGGATAGGGAAATTCGCCAGAAATTAGGGCTTCTAGAAACTAGGTATTTTGTGGCACAAATTAGACTTCTAGAAGGGATAAAGGGTGTGGCACCTATTTAGGAGGAGATAGGGTCTTCTAGAACCATATATTTAAGTGTTCTAATGTGAAATTAAGTCCTCTTTGCAGCTGGAATTAAGGTAGCAAAATATTAAGATAGGATAAAATAAGATAAGGTTGGATAAGATAAGATTGGATAGGATAAGGTTGGATAATGTTCCTTATTTCTTGCTCTTTCCTTATTCTTTGCTCCATAGTTAAGATATTCAATCCATGCCCAAAACTGCTCCAAATGGCTCCAAATGGCTCCAAAATGCACTTTCTTGCTCCTTTTGCCATTAGGACCTACAAACATACGAAAATAGCTTAAAAGACTATAATAAGTAGTAATTAACTAACTAAATGCAAGGAAACAACATAGCTAAGTAGCATAAATATGCTCCTATCACTTAGCTACTTTGTTTATGTTTGCTTCTTGTTGAGACTGCCATATCTTCTTTCATTCATTAGCAACATGTTGTTAGGTTCAGAACTAATCATGTAAATTGATTCCATGAAGTTCTTGGATAAATGCCATGTTCTAGGGTTCAAGTGATGTTCATAATCCTCTTCGTTCTTAATGAGTTTCTAGGCACTAAATCTGAGTATATGCCCTGCATCTAACATGCAAAGTAAGAGAGGATTCATACAATCTAGTTATATGCCATGCTGGATATGCGAACATCTTAGTTGTGCATTTGAAAGGGATAAGTTAAAAGATCATATCACTGATTCAAGAATGTTTAGGGGAAGACCTTTGTTTAATTGAAGTCAGATTTATGTGCTAAAAACGTTTCTAATCTATTCCATGTCTTAGGTTTGTTTTTAGATAGTTCTACTTTTTCCCTTTTCTTTCTGTTTTTATTTCTTTTCCAAAATTACTCAAACCCACCCTTTTAAGTCGTATGAGTCTTTAACTAATGCTAATTTGTAAGAGTCAAAGGTTTTACTAAGTTGTTTCTTAGTCCCTGTGGTTCGACACCCTTACTTGTGTCGCTATACTATCCTTATATTTGCACTTGAAAGGAACTTCTACAAAATGGCACCGTTGTCGGGGACTGCGCTTAAACAACTTTGTAATTCCTTTTAGTTTTATGATGTGATAAAAACTAACACACAAATTAAACCCTTTTTAGACAATTGTAGTATACGTAAGTAGGGATCGTTCTAGGTCGGGGATTAGAAGGGATGCTAATCAACACAAATTAGACTTAAAAACACAAAAGTAGACTCTAATGACTCAAACTGACCAAACTGACTCAAAAGAGCGCAAAACAAACAAATTGACTCAAAACATGAACTAAATGGTGATTTGGATGAATTCTAGACTTAACTTGACTCAAAATACTAACGGGAGACAGGTTTGAACGAAATTTAAAAACTAAATTAACACGACACAATGGTGGGGGGTTGGTTTGGACGAAATTTAAAACTAAAACCAAGTGTAGAAAACAAACTAATTGATACTAAATTGGGGTGAATGAAGGGGGTGAAAGGCTAGCTAGAGGATTATTCTCCATACATGACACATATGCAACACAAATCGATCTCCAGTTATTATTCCTATAAACCATGAATGACAATGCCCCAAGTTAAGCGTGAACTGCACAAATGAACCATGAGATTTTCCTAAATTCATTGAATTAGACTCAGCGATGCAATCAAATTATTCTTATCAAGTTTCGTATACGAATTGCATGATAGAGATACATATCAAAGATCATTAAGTTCTATGAAAATCATAAGCATTGACAAGGCATTCGTAACTATGAAAAGCATGATACTCCTGCCACGAATTTACTTAACTCAATCATGACTAGTGACTTTTACTACTTGCAAATATAAGTTCATAACGATTAGGTGAAATTCCCTTATATTCTAGCATCAAATCCCTGCATGCAAACTAAGTATGCATCCTTAATAAACATACAAGAATAAGTTTTCTATAAAACAATTAAGTAAATCATATTCATGTTTTATGAAACAATAACTGAATATAATCAATTTATATAAAACATATGATCATGGCTTTGAATTCACCTCTAGCTAAAAAGAAATTTAGTTACGCATGTTCAACATAATTGAAAAACAATCTAAAATAAAACATTGAAAATAAAATAAGGATAGAATACACCTAGAAACGCTCTAGCAGTCCAATAGCCTTGAATGGCAGGTATGGCTCCAAGCTCTTCTTCTCCTTCCTTCCTTGCAAAGCTGTAACACTCTATATATTTTTTCTCTCTAAAACTCCCCCCGAATTCTGCGGCAAGGGCGTGCATTTGTAGGGTAGAAACATGGCATTGTTTGTGGAGGAAAATGATTAGTTCTGAGCATTGTTTTAGGACTCTTAGAAATCAGATAAGAGGTGGTTTGATATGATAAGGAATCCCCCATGCAGCTAGAGGTAAGGTAAGGTAGGATTATGATAGGATAAGATAAGATAAGATTAGTTTGGATAAGGTTGGATAAAGATAAGATAAATTGGATAAGATAGGATAAGATTGGATAAAGTCTCCTTGTTTTCAGCTGATTCCTTCTCTTCCAAGCCTTAATTTAATTCTTCCAGATTTGTAGCACACTTTTGGCATCATTTGTCACCAAAAACGTCCATCCATTATGCTCCACACACATGCTATCCTATCCAAGTCCAAAACTGCTCCAAATTGCTCATTTTGGCCATTTATTGTCATCTTCACCAATTGAACCTACAATAATACGAAAATCTACTAAATCACTATAATAAATGGAAATTAACTAAGTAAATGCAAAGAAATAAGATAACAAAGTCGTATAAATATGCTCCTATCAAATTCCCCCACACTTAGCTTTTGCTAGTCCCCAAGCAAAACAAAGAAAACAAAACAAAACTTAAACCTTCCAACAATTGCCTCAGGGATTTCCAATGAAACATGACATGTTAAAAATCACTACCCACATAGATTTTAGCCATCCTTACTCTTGAGTATACACTTAACCGCAGTCACCACTCACTAGCTCGTATTTAATCGATTAAAACAATATTTGAAAGTAGTAACATGCCTTAGAGAATTCACTCAATTCCTCACTGGATATACTCACTATTTTCACACAGATTTTCTAACTACACTCCCTATACTAAGTATATGTGAGAAGATTGATGTACACATGTAGACTAGCACTCACATATGTTATATCAAAGAAGGCACTTTCTGGAATTATTAATACAACATGTGTATGATTTCATGAATGGCAATGCCACTACTTAGAAGCGAGAACTAGGGATCCCATATGCTCGTACCAATTTCAAACTCCACATATTGAAACACATAACAATCAAGATAGAAGTCTAAGGGTTGTAATGGGGCTAATGTATTGGCTAACAAAGAAAGGTCAAGGATAAACAAAGGTTCTCAAAGTGATAGTAAGCAAAGTAATGAAATCAACACATAGAATTCAACTTTTAATTGCAGAAATCAACTTTAAACACCCATGGGAGATTCATACAACACTTAGGGCCAGATTCAACTTTTTGAACCCTTCTTCAACAACCAATACTTGTGAGCTTATTCTCACTTCTTTTCAAACACTTTTTTCTTTTTCTGCACAACTTTTTCTTTTCTCTTTCTTTTTCCACTTTCTTTTTTATTTTTATTTTTTTGGAAACACAAAACGTACTCCTTCACCAATTCACAAAGACAAATTCTTCCCCCACACTTATTTTTCTGCATATTATAGATCAAAGGAATTCCCAACAAGTCATGCTCCACTATTCTTTAAGAACAAGGGTATGGATATTCTTATACTAGGCTAGGTAGGGATAATGCCGGCTCACAAAGAAAATAGGCAAAATAAGGCCAAATGAGTTAAACCTACAATACATATGTAAGGGATAAGGCTTTTTGGCTCTGGTGGTATCTAAACAACTTCATCTTGTTATTTGTTACTCAATTTTATACTTTGAATGAAATGGGCATGAGTTCTAGTATTTGGAACTGAAATGATGAAAACACATTCTAAGTAGCAACCAAGCAAAGAAATAATGAGATCATGCAACGCCTTTAGAAAACAAGAATATCAAGATTAATAACTCTCCAAACAAATAATAGGCTCAAGTCTCTCAGGGTTGTAGCGTTAGTTTGAGTTTCTTCCTTCAAGCATGTTACAAAAACAGATTTTTCCTTTTAGTGATTACATGTTAATTCGTAAATGACAACTACAACTAAGCATAAACTGAAGAGCATATCAAAATTCCACCCATATTTGTAACTTTCTTTAATAGTCATGCAATTAAAAACCAAATCCTCATCATTATGTTGGAAGGTACCGTAAGACACAACCAAGCAACAAAAACGACTCTTTTTGGTTTTTTTTTTTTTTTTTTCAAACTTTTTTTCGAATTTTTTTTTCTTCTTTTTGTTTTATGACACGAAACACTTTAAAAACAGTGAATAACAACATTAGTAGTGATAGGTGGTGAATTTTGAAAATAAGTCATGAAAAGCATCTATTTACCTGCCCTCCCTCCCCCCCCTTCCTCCCCCCCCCCCCCCCCCCCCCGCGGGAACACTTAAACCAAACATTGTCCTCAATGTTGCAAAAATAAAGTTAAACAAGAAAGAAATAAAAAGATAACTAGCAAACAAGACAATCATGGCAAAGTAAAAACAATAAAGAGAAGGGTAAAAGAAAGAAAATCTAGTTGCAGGAGCCGGAAATTCCAATGTCTCTTTGTTCGAATACTTGGGTTGCCTCCCACGAAGCGCTTGCTTTAACGTCTTCCAGCCAGACAATACCTCTATTTAATCCTCACTAGGACCAGTGGCATGGAGTTGATCCTCGAATGGAAGGTGATACTTGAAATGATCAGGTAATGGTTTAAATTCTAGATTGGGTGCTTGAATCATTGAAATCAACATGTTAGTAGAAAACGAAATTGAAATTTGAGGAGGTGGCTTATCTGTGTGCTGCAACAAGAACTCAAGGACAAAGACTTCTTCGAAAATTTCAGGAATGTTGCTCTTGGCCATATTTGGTGTGAGGGCAGTGACTTGTCCCGTGTCATAAAATCCAACTTCTTTGGGAATGGTTGTCTCAAGTACATCCTCTTTGATGAATTCTAGATATTCCCTAGCCACTTCTTTCTCTTGAATCTTTGGAAAGGTTTCGAATATGTCTTTTTCACCCTCTTCTTTCTTCGATTGCATGAACCTGCAAGGACAAGGTACACTTAGTGGAATAAGGTTAGAAAGAATTGAATTCGTAACAACCTTACTAGAATTGGATGGTGGTGGAGCTAGGGTAGCTGCAGCAATAAGATTAGAGATGATTAGGTGCTGCGGCAAGGCTTCTTCTAAGCTTGTTGTGGCTGAGTCTTCCTCCTCCTTTTTTGACAATAGCTCTTTGTCCACTTCTAGGCTATGTTTGGACACTTTTGGTGTGACATCCCACATCACCCAGGGAAGTGATCCTTATATGTATATTCCCATCTCTAGCTAGCACGAGGCCTTTTGGAAGCTCACTGGCTTCGGGTTATTATGACATCCCACATCGCCTAAGGGAGTGATCCTTATATGTATATTCCCATCTCTACCTAGCACGAGGCCTTTTGGAAGCTCACTGGTTTCGGGTTCCGTAGGAACTCCGAAGTTAAGCGAGTAGCGCTCCAAAGCACTCCGATGATGGGTGACCCACTGGGAAGTTCTCGTGTGAGTTCCTAGAAACAAAACCGTGAGGGTGTGCTGGGGCCCAAAGCGGACAATATCGTGCTACGGTGGAGTCTGGCCGGGAAGTGCCATCGTAACACACCCTTATGGTTTTGTTTCTGGGAACTCACACGAGAACTTCCCAGTGGGTCACCCATCATGGGAGTGCTCTCGTGCGCAACTCGCTTAACTTTGGAGTTCCTATGGAACTCGAAACCAGTGAGCTTCAAAAAGGCCTCGTGCTAGGTAGAGATGGGAATATACTGATAGGAGCATATTTATGCTACTTAGTTATGTTGTTTCCTTGCATTTAGTTAGCTAATTACTACTTATTATAGTGTTTTAAGCTATTTTCGTTTGTTTGTAGGTCCTAATGACAAAGTTGGCAAGAAAAGGCTATTTTGAGCCTTTTAGAGCAGTTTTGGGCTTATTATGGATAGCTTGTATATGGAGCAAGGTGGATGGACGAATTTGGAGTGAAAAGAGGTTAGGAACATGCTACAAATCAGAAAAGGAAAGTTCAAGACAAAGAAGATAAGAAAAGAGCAAGAAATATGGAAACTTATCCTAACAACTTTATCTTATCCAAACCTTATCCTATCTTATCCTAACCTAATCTTGTTCCACCTTAATCCTAGCTGCAAGTGGACCTAAAAACCTAATTTCTAGAAGCCTTATCTGACCCTAAAAGGGTGCCGCACCTTTCCCCCTTTTATGCCTTCTAGAACACCCAAAATCAACCATAAAACACTTAGTTTCTAGAAGGCCTAATTTTGGATGAATTTCCTAAACCTTTTTCTGATGGGATTCTGATTTAAATTGGCCCTTTTCCTCTTGGATTTGGATTCTATAAGTCCATATCAGAAATCAATTGGGCTAAGACTTAAATTCCAAGCAATGTGCCGCACCCTAGGGGCCCTAATCACTTGTATCTGCTAGGTTTAACCCTAATTCTGATTCCTAGGGTTTTTGCCATGCTATATATATATATATATATATATATATAACTTAAGGTGCCGCACCCCCCAACACACCCTATGCAGCCATTCATCCTTAAATTCATTCATTCATTCACACCATACACCATCCATTCAGAAACATAACCTTGTGCCGCAAACCCTAGGGAGAAGAAGGAGTGCCGTGACTTCCATAGGAGAAGGAGACCCTTGTGCCGCAAGAAATCTGCATCTATTGGAGACTTTGGGAGTTCTTTCTTCACTCGTTTCATTTCCATGTTTATTTTAATTTTCTTTTCAATTGTTATGAACATGTGTAACTAAGTTTTTCTTAGTTAGAGGTGAATTCAAAGCCATGGACTTATGTTTTATATGAATTGATTTCCTCCAGATTTTGTTTCTTGAATTGTGAATGCAATTTACTTAACTGATTTATTGAGAACTTGTTCTTGTGTGTTGATTAAGGATGCATACTTAGTTTTCATGCATGAATTTGATGCTAGAATATAAGGGAATTTCACCTAATCGTCATGAACTTATATTCACAAGTAGTAAAAATCACTAGTCATGATTGTGTTAAGTAAATTCTAGGCAAGAGTATCATGCAGTTCATAGTTACGAATGTCTAGTCAGTACTTATGGTTTTCAAAAAGCTTAATGATCTTTGATTTTATCTCTATTATGTTGTTCATGTAGGGAATTTGATAAGAATAATTTGGTTGTCGATGCGTATTCCATCCAATTCAATGAAACTAGGAAAATTTGAAAGTTAATTTGTGCTTTTCACAATTAATTAGGGGCATTGTCATTCATGGTTTAAAGGGATAAAATTTGGAAATCAATTTATGTTACATATGTGCATGTGTGGAGAAGGACCCTCTAACTAGTCTTTTACCCATTCAATTCACCTAATTTAGTGCCTAATCTGTTTAGTTTACAATCTGTCCAATTTAATTAATTTCGTCCAAATCAATTCCCCATTTTATTAAGTGTGTTAGATGAGTTAGAAAAGTGTTTGAATCTGTCCAAATTAGTGTTTTGAGTCTAAGTTAGTTAGATTTCATCCAAATCACCCTTTAGAGTCTAGTTTAAGTTTATTTGATTGTTTTGTGCTGTTTTGAGTCTTTTTAATTTGTTTTGAGTCTTATAGATCTAGTTAAGTGTTTTTAACTTTAGTTTAGTGTTTTAGAGTCTTATTTAAGTTGATTAGCATCCCTAGTTAATCCCCGGTTAGAACGATCCCTACTTGCATATATACTACAATTGTCACCAATAGGGTTTAATTTGTGTGTCAAGTTAATTTTCACATCATATACATATAAGGATCACTCCCATGGGCGATGTGGGATGTCACATTTGGTTTAGCTCCAACTTCCATACAAATTAAACCCTTTTTAGACAATTGTAGTATATGTAAGTAGGGATCGTTCTAGGGCGGGGATTAGAAGGGATGCTAATCAACACAAATTAGACTTAAAAACACAAAACTAGACTCTATTGACTCAAAACTGACTAGACTGACTCAAAACAGCACAAAACAAACAAATTGACTCAAAACAGGAACTAAAGGGTGATTTGGACGAATTCTAGACTTAACTTGACTCAAAATACTAACGGGAGACAGGTTTGAACAAAATTTAAAAACTAAACTAGCACGACACAATGGCGGGGGGTTGGTTTGGATGAAATTAAAACTAAAACAAAGTAACTTGCAGAAAATAAACTAATTGATACTAAATTGGGGTGAATGAAGGGGGTGAAAGGCTAGTTAGAGGATTCTTCTCCATACATGACACATATGCAACACAAATCGATCTCCAGTTATTATTCCTATAAACCATGAACGACAATACCCCAAGTTAACCGTGAACTGCACATATTTACGATTAGATTTTCCTAAATTCATTGAATTGGACTCAGTGACGCAATCAAATTATTCTTATCAAGTTCCCTATATGAACTGCATGATAGAGATACATATCAAAGATAATTAAGTTCTATGAAAATCATAAGCAATGACAAGGCATTCGTAACTATGAAAAACATGATACTCCTACCAGGAATTTACTTAACACAATCATGACTAGTGATTTCCACTACTTATAAATATAAGTTCATAACTATTAGGTGAAACTCCCTTATATTTTAGTGTCAAATTCATGCATGCAAACTAAGTAGGCCTCCTTAATCAACATACAAGAATAAGTTATCAATCAAACAGATAAGTAAATTGCATTCACGATTTATGAAACAATAACTGGATGTAATCAATTCATATCACACATATGTTCATGGCTTTGAATTCACCTCTAGCTAAAACGAAATTAGTTCCACATGTCTATAATAACTGAAAACCAAATTAAAACAAACATTGAATGAAAACTAAGGATAGAATACACCTAAAAAAGCTCCAACAATCAAATGGCCTTGAATGGCAGGTACAACTCCAAGCTCTTCTTCTCCTTTCTTCCTTGCAAAGCTGCAACACTCTTTATATTTTTTCTCTCTAAAACTTCCCCCGAATTCTGCAGCAAAGGTGTGTATTTGTAGGGCAGATACAACGCATTGTTTGTGGAGGAAAAGGATTAGTTCTTAGCATTGTTTTAAGACTCCTAGAAATCAGATAAGAGGTGGTTTAATATGATAAGGAATCCCTCTTGCAGCTGGAGATAAGGTAAGGTAGGATTATGATAGGATAAGATAAGATAAACTGGATAAGATAGGATAAGATTGGATAAAGTCTCCTTGTTTTCAGCTAATTCCTTGTCTTCCAAACCTTAATTTAATTCTTCCATATTTGTAGCACATTTTTAGCATCATTTGTCACCAAAAACGTCCATCCATTATGCTCCATACACATGTTATCCAATCCAAGTCCAAAACTGCTCCAAATTGCTTCTTTTGGCCATTTAATGTCATCTTCACCAATTGAAAACTACAATAATACGAAAATAAACTAAATCACTATAATAGATGGGAATTAACTAAGTAAATGCGAAGAAATAAGATAACAAAGTCGCATAAATATGCTCCTATCATTTTGCTTACTAACTTAATCTATTTTGTTTTCAGTTGTATGTCTTTCAATCCATTCAAGCAGCCCATTGACTTAGAGTAGCTACAAAGGGTGGTTCAGTCAAGTTCGGGTAAGCATACACTCAAACCTATGAGGATTCTCAAAACTCAATCTTTGCCAAGCTCTCCTTGCCACTCAGAATCACATACACCTAAGTCAGCCTCATCCTCACCTAAGGCTGAATTAGAATAAGACGAGATGGTCATGGAAAACAACAACAACAATGATAATGAGGCTAATCGTGCTTTGAAGGAGTATGCGATTCCCAAGATCAGTGAGGAATCTGTATGCATTCATTATCCTGACACCACCGTGGAGAACTTCGAACTCAAATCAGGTATGATTCATCTTTTACCTAAATTTAGTGGTTTGGCAGGTAAGGATCCCCATTTGCATATCAAGGAGTTTGTAGAGGTGTGCAATACCATTAAGATCCAAGGCATGACTCCTCAAAAGATACGCCTTAGGCTTTTCCCTGGTAAGCTTCGTTCCCGTTGGTATGGTCCGTTTCTTGTCACTAATGTTTATCCTCATGGTGCAGTGGACATTCAAAACATCCAGACAGGGAACACTTTCAAAGTGAATGGTCATCGTCTTAAGCCATACTACTATCCTTATAAACCAACTCCTGAGGTTATTGAGACTCTTAATCAACCACCACCATCAGCCACTTAACCGTCACATCATGTCTTGCCTAGACATAAAATAAAGCGCTTGTTGGGAGGCAACCCAACCAGGTTTTTTTTCTTTTCTATCCTTTATTTTGTTTTTTTTTTTTCTGTTAGTATTTATACTATGCCATTCTTTGCCATACTTTGCATTGCATTCATTTGTAATCATTGAGGATAATGCTTTGTTTAGGTTTGGGGATGTGTGCTATTGAAATTTTTAGTCTTTTTGAGTCATGATTAGAGCTATTTGTAATTAAATAATGGGAATGTACATGTTTAACTTAGTCTTGCAATCATAACTTTAGCTATGCTTTGAAAGTTGTTGTATCTGCTATATAATACCACTGCTCACAGTTCTAAGAATACTTGTGAAAAGTTACTAGTTCAAGCCTTAGAAGAAGGATAGTGGAGACTGCCTTTTGTGAAATTTTGTGCCTATTTGCTTGTTTTAGAGGGATTAAACTGTTTCTACTCCTATCCTTTTCTTTCAAATTCATTTCAAATTATCTCATTATTTATTTTTGATTGAATACTAATAGTTATTCTCTTTTGTGGATACTTGTGCTTATTATCAACCATGAATGAACTCATTGAGACGATGTTAGGTTGTGCATGTTTTAACTAGTAAATGGCCTAATTCCCTACCTTTGTTGTGTGAGACATTATCCATTTTGAAGCCAAACACAACCATATCTTTTATCACCCACACTAAACTCTACCCATTTTCCCCCATATTAGCCGTTCCCAATAGCTTGGGGAATACCAAAGTGATGAAGACAAATATAATGCTCAAGCTTTAAACTAAGAAAGTGGCGTGTACCGAGGTAACATGGGCTAGAATTGCAAAATAAGAAGAAGAAAAAAAAGGAAAAAGAAAACGTTTTAAGAAGAAAAAAAAAAAAAAGAAAGAGAAAAAGATGCAATTTCTTAATCCATGGGTCTTGGACGCCAAGAACAAGTAAAGAAGATCAATTCAAGAAGAGAGCATGCTGATTTTGCAAGGAAGACACTTTGGTATATCTCAAGTTTTAGTAATCCTTATTCATCATTTCACAGCCCCTACCCTAAAATCTTACATTACAACCTTATGAAAGACCTAGCTGATCTTTGAAGATGTATTCGTAGGTGTTAGTAAGTATGTGTGTTATCATATTCTTAGTATTTGATTCCTTTCATGAGATCTTGTCCATTAAGTTCTTTTGTTTCTAATTGAATTATGTGTGAGAATATCTTGCTTTCCATTACATAACCTGACTCACATATACTTGTTGAGAGCAAGCCCTAGGAATCAAGTGAAAGAGTGAATCTGTGAGATTAGAGTTGAGACGAATCTTATCTTCCTTGCTTGAGCTTGTAACTTAGTAACATGTTCAATTTGAGCTAGAGCACCTCACTAAGATGCATATTTGATTGCTGGAAAGGTAAAGTAAAGTTAGGAATGTGAGGCATAGTTGAACTTTGATTCTTATTATCTTGTTTCAAAATTGCTCTAATCATTGTTTTGTAGGTTGTTTTAGACGTTTATGGGTACCGTCACTGTTAAACCCTTAGGAGACACAACTCCTCCTACTAGGGATGCCTAGAGGTTTAAAGGCTTGATACATAAGTTGAATGCATTCGTCTCACCAATGGAATTGGTCTTAGATTAACTTATGTTTGTCTTTTGTGTTGGTTTTGTTTCTTTTAGTTTTGGTTTGCTCGAGGACTAGAAAAATCTAAGTTTAGGGGTATTTGTTGAGTGCATAAAGTTATATTTATATGCCCTCTTTTACTTAGGTTTTTGACTTAAAATTTCTATGCATCACAAGGTATTTTGTTGTTTGTATTGTATTTCAGGATGAAAGTAAGGGCTTAAAGAAATCATCTTATTTTGAATATTGTAACAAGTGGCCCAAGATCTGCCAGAAAAGGCCCTTGCAGAACAGCCAACTTGCGAGCTTTGCCCTGAAGTGGTCAAAACGAATTAGAAAATGGGCCATATATGGTTGGAAAGCCCGGGAAGTCTTCTTGCTAATGGTCTTTACAGCGAAGGAGTCCAAAACATTAATAGAGAAACAAGAATGATCATCAATGGGATACCTTATAGCTTCAGAAATATTAAAATCAATGACATCTCCAGCAAATTCCGTTGTTAACATCCCCTTGAACACATCTACCTTGGTTCGGGCTGTTTTCATGAAAGGTCTTCCAAGTAAGATTGGAAAAGGTGTAGAATGGGCCAAATCTTCCATCTCAAGCACATAAAAATTTGATGGAAATATCAAGTGGTCAACCTACACCAAAACATCTTCCAAAACTCCTTTCGGTTATGCATTAGAACGATCAGCTAATTGAATAATAACACCATCATTTTTAAGCTCTCCTAGATTCATAGATGCATAGATAGAGTAAGGCATGACGTTAATGGAAACACCTAAATCTAACATAACATGTTCAAACTTGGTATTACCAATAACACAAGGGATTGTGAAACTACTTGGATCTTTGCATTTAGGTGGTAGTTTTCTTCACAAAACTACAGAAACTTTCTCACTTACCCTTACCACTTCCTTGTTCGAAATTCTTCTCCTTGTTGTACAAAGCTCTTTTAATAATTTAGGATACCTTGGAACTTGCTTTATTGCATCAAGAAGTGGGTTATGGACTTGTACTTTCCGAAAGGTTTCTAAGATGTCATTTTCATTTAACACACAAATTAAACCCTTTTTAGACAATTATAGTATACGTAAGTAGAGATCATTCTAGGCCGGGGATTAGAAGGGATGCGAATCTACACTTATTTAACTCAAAAACAGAAAACTAGACTCAAACAACTCAAAACAAGCTAAATTGACTCAAATAACACAAAACTAAGTTAAATTGACTCAAAACAGGAACTAGAGGATAATTTGAACGAAAATTGGCTAACTTGACTCAAAACATGAAAGGGGGGTTTGTTTGGACGAAAATTAACTTAAAACTAATAAGTTGCAGAGCTAAGTAAAGGTTGCACAAAATTAAGGTGACTTAAAGGGTGAAAGGCTAGCTAGAGGATTCTTCTCCACACATGAACCATATGCATACAAATTGATTTCCAGTTATTATTCCTGTAAACCATGAATGACAATGCCCCAAAGTAATCGTGAACAACACTAATTAACTCTCAGATTTTCTTAATTTCATTGAATTGGACTCAGCGACGCAATCAAATTATTCTTATCAAGTTCCCTATATGAACAACATGATAGAAATACATATCAAAGATCATTAAGTTCTATGAAAATCATAAGCATTGACAAGGCATTCGTAACTATGAACTGCATGATTCTCCTGCCATGGATTTACTTAACGCATCATGACTAGTGACTTTTACTACTTGTGAATATAAGTTCATAACGATTAGGTGAAATTCCCTTATATTCTAGCATCAAATCCTGCATGCATACTAAGTGAGCACCCTTCATCAACACACAAGAACAAGTTCTTAATAAAATAGATAAGTAAATTGCATTCATGGTTTTCGAAACAATAACTGGATGTAATCGATTCATATAACACATATGTTCATGGCTTTGAATTCACCTCTAGCTAAAACGAAATTAGTTCCACATGTTTGCAATTAAACAAAACCAATCTAATTTAAACATTGGACTAAAACTATGGATAGAAAGAACCCATAAACGCTCCAGCACTCCAATGGCCTTGGATGGTGGTCACGGCACATAACTCTTCTTTTCCTTCCTTGCAAAGTTGTGGCACTATGTGTTTATTTTTCTGAATTTCTCTCTTCAACTTCCCTTTTTGCGGCAGATGTGTGGTGTATTTATAAGGCTAGGGGGCACGACAAAGGCTGTCAACAAGAAGGATTACACGACAAAAACCAAGAAGGAAAATGATTTGGGTACTACAACAGATTCCTAGGGGAAAAGGGTTAGCATGTGGCACAAATCTAGGGCAGATGATAGGTCTTCTGGAACCAGATATTTAGGTGATTTAATGTTACGGCACTATGTGTTTATTTTTCTGAATTTCTCTCTTCAACTTCCCTTTTTGCGGCAAATGTGTGGTGAATTTATAGGGCTAGGGGGCATGGCAAAGGCTGTTAAGGAGAAGGATTGCAAGGCACAAACCAAGAAGGACAAGGACTAGGGTGCTGCAGCAGATTCCTAGGGGAAAAGGGTTAGCTTGTGCGGCACAAATCTAGTGCAGAGGATAGGGTTTCTAAAACCAGATATTTAGGTAATTTAACGTGAAATTGGTTCCCCCTTGCAGCTGGAATTAAGGTAGGATAAGATCAGGATAGGATAAGATAAGATAAGGTTAGTTTGGATAAGGTTTAGATAAAACAGGACTGGATAAGGTCTCCTTGTTTTCAGCTGATTCCAAGCCTTAAAAAATTCTTCCTGATTTCTTGCACATTCCTAGCATCTTGTAAGCACCAAAAACGTCCATTCCTTGTGCTCCATACGCAAGCTATCCATTTGATATGATAAATATTAGCACTCAAATTAAACCCTCTTCTTGACAATTGTAGTATAGATATAAGTAGGGATTATTCTAGGCCGGGGATTAGGAGGGATTGCTAATCTAATGAAAACTCACTCAAAGACACAAAAATATGCTTAAAAACACTTCAACAAACTCAAAGACTCTTAACTAAACTTATATGACTCAAAACAAACTTAAAAGATTCAGAACAACACAAAACAATCAAAAAGACTCAATTTAAACTCTAGGACTCAATTTGGACGAAAATAAAATTGGTTTTGACTCAAAATACTCAAAAACACACTTTAGGACAGATTTGAAACAAGCAAGTAAAGGGGATTGGGTTTTGGAGGAAATTAATGTAAAAACAAGTGACTTAAAAACTTAAGTAGACTTTGGACGAATTTGAGAAAAACAAAGGATGGGTAGATAGCTTGAGGATACTTTTCCACACATGATACATTCAAACACAAATTGATTTCTAGTTGCTTTTCTGATAAACCATGAACCTCAACACCCCAGATTAACTGTGACATCACTAATTAACCCTCAGATTTCCCTTAAGTTATTAGATTGGATGACATCATACGACAACCCAAAGCATTCTTCAAAAGTTCCCTACATGACATCATAATAGAGATACAATCGAAGATCATTACGTTCAATGAAAATCATAAGTATTGACAAAGCACTTGTAACTATGACATCATGATACTCATGCTAGGAATTTACTTAATATGATTCTAAAAACAACCTTAACTACTTGTGAATGTAAGTTTGTGACGATTATGTGAAGCTCCCTTATATTCTAGCACCAAATTCAAGCATGCAAATTAAGTAGGCCTCCCTAATCAACATACAAGAATAAGTTATCCATCAAACAGTTAAGTAAATTGCATTCACAATTTATGAAATCACAACTGGACTTAATCAATTCGTATCATAAATATAATCATGGTTTCAAAGCCTCCCCTAACTAAAACGAGTTTAGCCTCTCATGTTCACAACAAAACAAAGCAAAATTGAATCAAACATTGAAAACAAAGATAGATTACACCTAAAAACGTTCCAACACTCCAACTTGAATGCACAAACGTCCAAGGCTTCTTCTTCTCTTCTTCTTCCTTGCAAAGCTGCGGCAGAAGAGTTCTTGGGTAATTTTGGATGGATTTCTGGGTTGTGAATGGATTTAGGTTGGTAGAGTGGTGCGGCAAAGGTTGGGAATTGTGTATGGGTGTTTGGGTGAAGGTATGGAAGTGTATGAATGGCGGAAGAAAAGTTGAAGGCTGCAGCAAATGCTTGAGTGTGTTTTAATGATGGCAGATTGTATGGATGAGTGATTAGGGTAGAATAAGGGTGCGGCTTTGGTAATTATTTGAGAAAAAGAATCCTAAGGTTTATTACATCGTTTAGGAAAGGATTCAACCCCAAATCCATAAGGAAAAGGAGATATAAAATCAGAAATCAAAGGGAAAGGGGAAGGAAACTTGCGGCATTAAATTGTATAAAAGGGAATGTGATTTAATGCTGAAATTAGGCAAGGATTTGGGATAGAAAAGGTATGTGAGGTGCGGCTGAGAATGGGGTGAAAAGGAATGTGATTTTTTGACATAGAATAGGAAATAGGTACTTCCTTTGCACGGCAAGAAAGTGATGTGTGCCACGGCAAGGACCATAAGGGTGCACATAAGGCTTGGTTTGTGTCCTAAAATGCATAGGAGTCTTTAATATTGTTGAAACATAAGGTCTTTTAGGATTAGGAAAGGTCAAACAAAAATAGGAAACCTTGGCTTAACTTTCCTACTTCAAGTAGGAAACCTTCTTTGACTAGGAATCCTTCTTTGATTAGGAATCCTTCTTTGATTAGGAATCCTAACATCTTTAGGTCTTCAATTTCGTCCATTCCTTTTGCTCCAAGCATATGCTATCCATTCCAAGTCCAATTTTGCTCCAAAATGCTCCAAAATGTACCTTTTTGCTTCCTTAGCCATATGAACCTAAAAACACACGAAAATAGCTTAAACTACTAAAATAACTATGAACTAACAACATAAATGTACGAAAACAAGCTAACTAAGCCGCCTAAATATGCTCCTATCACCATTCCAACCCAAAACTGCTCCAAATTGCTCCAAAATGCCATTTCTTGTCACTTTTGCCAATTGGACCTACAAACACACGAAAATAGCTTAAATTACTATAATAAATAGAAACTAACTAAATAAATGCGAAGAAACAAGCTAATAAAATCGCATAAATATGCTCCTATCAAATCCCCCACACTTAGCTTTTGCTAGTCCCTGAGCAAAACAAAGAAAACAAAACACAACCTAAACCTTCCAACAATTGCCTCAGGGATTTCCAGTGAAACATGACATGTTAAAAATCACTACTCACATAGATTTTAGTCATCCTTACCCTTGAGCTTATACTTAATCGCAGTAACCACTCACTAGCTCGCATTTTATCAATTAAAACAACATTTTAAATGTAGTAACATGCCTTAGAGAATTCACTCAATTCCTCACCGAATATACTCTTTATTTTCACACAGATTTTCTGACTACACTCCCTAGACTAAGTATATGTGAGAAGATTGATGTAAACATGTAGACTAGCACTCATATATGTTATAACAAAGAAAGCACTTTCTGGAATTATTAATATAAACATGTATATGATCTCATGAATGAAATACCTCTACTTAGACGCGAGAACCAGGGATACCATATGCTCGTACCAATTTCAAGCTCCACATATTGAAACACATAACAATCAAGATAGAAGTCTAAGGGTTGTAATGGGCTAAGGTACTGGCTAACAAGGAAAGGTAAGGATAAACAAAAGTTCTTAAAGCAATAGTAAGCAAAGTAATGAAATCAATACTTAGAATTCACTTTTGAATGCATCAACCAACTTTAACCACGAAGGGAAGATTCACACATCACTTAGGGCCAGATTCAAACTTTTGGACCATTTCTTAAACAACCAATATTTGTGAGTTCATTATCACTTATTTCTTAACTCTTTTCCTTTCTTTTCCCAACTTTTTTCTTCTTTTTCTTTCTTTTTCCACGTTTTTTTTTTCTCCTGCCCTTTTCTTTCTTTGGCACACTAAACGTACAACCTTATAGATTTCCAATGAAAAACCTTCCCCCACACTTGCTTTTCTGCATCATGTTGATCAAAAGGAATTCCCTCTAGGTCATGCTCCACTATTCTTTAAGAACAAGGGTACTCTTTTTGGGTTTTTCGAACATTCTTTTTTCAATTTTTTTTTTTCAAATTTTCGGATTTTCTGTTTAAGATACATAAAAACACTTCAAAACACATTAAAAACACATAAAAGCAGTGAGTAACAACATTAAAAGTGATAGGTGATAAAATCCCACGAAAATCATGCAAAAACAGCTTGTTTACCCTGCCCCCCAACACTTAAACCAAACATTGTCCTCAATGTTTTAAGCATAGACTTACAAATAAACAAACAAATAACACAACTAACAAACATGACAATCATGGCAAAGTAAAAGCAATAAAGAGTAGGGTTTAGGAATGGCATGGAATTGATCTTTGAATGGGAGGTGATACTTGAAATGATCCGGTAATGGTTTAAATTCTAGTGTGGATGCCTGAATCATTAACAACATATTAGTATAAAAAAAAATTGAAATTCGGGGAGGTGGCTTACCTCTGTGCTCCGACATGAACTCAAGAATAAACACCCCTTCGAAAGTTGTAAACTAGAAAATTTAGCCAGATTTGGTGTTTTGAGAGTTATGACTTGTCCCGTGTCATAAAATCCAACTTCTTTGGGAATTGTTGTCTCAAGTATATTCTCTTTGATGAATTCTTGACATTCCCTAGCCAGTTCTTTCTCTTGAATCTTTCTTCTTGTTGTACAAAGTTCTTTGGACAATTCAATACATTCTGGAAATTGACTTCTTTGCACCTTTGGAAGGGCTTCCAAGATGTCTTTTTCACTCTCTTCTTCCTTGGAAATCATGAACTTGTACGGAATAGAGACATTTGGTGAAATCCAAGATGTCATTCATGTAGGGACACTTTGCATTGTGGACCCTTCAGCATACTGTGACAACTGAGAAGTAAGATTCGCTATTTGAGCTTGAAGATTAGCAATTGCCATGTCTTGTTTCTCTAGTACCTGAAATCAACGAAATGAAACTAAATCAAATATCGAAAGAAAAATAAACAAACAAACAGAGGGATTAGCAATTTTAGTAATCCCGGGCAACGGCGCCAAAATTTGATGTGAAATATTCTGACACTCAAATTAAAACCCTATGATTGTAGTATATGAAAGTAGAGATCATTTTAGGCCGGGGATTAGAAGGGATGCTAATCTACTCTAAACTGACCTAAAACATAAAACTAAACTTAAAAACACTTAACTAAACTTATATGACTCAAAACAAACTAAAAAGACTCAAAACAGCACAAAACAATCAAATAGACTCAAACTAGACACTAAAGGATGATTTGGATGAAAATTACTTTTAACTTGACTCAAAACACTTAAAAACACAAGTTTGGACAAATTCTAACTAAAAGACACAACCAAGTAAAGGGGGATTGGATTTTGGACGAAATTATGGTGAAAACAAGCAGATTGTAAAGACTCTAAACAACTTGGACGAAATTGGGGGAAAATATGGGTGATAAGCTAGCTAGAGGGTCCTTCTCCACACATGACACACTTGCATACAAATTGATTTCCAGTTGCTTTTCCAATAAACCATGAATGACAATGCCCCAAGTTAATTGCATCGCACAACCAACCATCAGATTTTCCTTATTTCATTAAATTGAATGAACACGCATTACAACCAAATTATCTTTCTCAAGTTCCCTATATGAAACGCATGATAGAGATACATATCAAAAGTCATTAAGTTCTATGAAAATCATAAGCATTGACAAGGCATTCATCACTATGAAACGCATGAGACTCCTGCCAAGGATTCACTTAAAACAATCATGACTAGTGACTTCCACTATTTGTGAATATAAGCGAATAACTATTACATGAAACTCCCTTAGATTCTAGCATCAAATTCATGCACGCAAACTAAGTAGGCCTCCTTAATCAACATACAAAAATAAGTTATCAATCAAACAGATAAGTAAATCGCATTCATGATTTATGAAACAATAATTGGATGAAATGAATTCATATCACATACATGTTCATGGCTTTGAATTCACCTCTAGCTAAAACGAATTTAGTTCCTCATGTTCGCAAAACAAAGACAATTAAATTTAAACATTGAAAACAAAGAATAGAATACACCTAGAAATGCTCCAACAATCCAACGTTTTGAATGGCAAGCACGGCTCTAGGTGTGGTGTGAAATTGTGGTGGAGGGTGGTGGTTTATGAGTGTTGCGGCATCATGTATTTATAGGGTGAAGGGAAGGCACGAATTTGGGCTGAAATGGAGAGGAATTAGGACTCCAAATCACCAAAGAACAAGAACACTTTCAATCAGATTCCAAGGAAGACAAGGAATGGTCCTTGTGGCAGATTCTAGAACTTCTAGAAGGGTTACATGTGGCATAAACTTAGGGCATGAAAATAGGGCTTCTAGAACCTGATATTTAGGTGATTTAATGTGAAAAGGAATTCTCTTTGAAGCTGGAATTAAGGTAGGAAAAGATTAGGATAGGATAAGATAAGATAAGGTTGGATAAGGTAAGGAAATTTGGATAATATTCCTTCTTTGTAGCTGATTCCTTATCTTCCAAGTCTTCAATTTAATTCTTCCATATGTTAATCACATTCTTAGCCTCTCTTGATATTCAAATTCGTCCATCCACCTTGCTCCATGCATGTGCAATCCATTCCAAGCCTAAAACTGCTCTAAAATGCTCCAAATTGCACTTTCTTGCTAACTTTGTCAATTGAACCTGAAAACACACGAAAATAGCTTAAAACACTCTAACAAGTAGAAATTAGCTATGTAAATGCAAGAAAACAAGCTAACTAAGTCGCATAAATATGCTCATATCAGGCAGCGGATAATCGAACAATCAAGGAACTTTCAGCCTCGGGATTGGACAATGCCGCACCCCTATGCATTCAATATCCTAGGGCAACTCAAGACAAGACCGATGAGTTCAAATTGAAGTCTAGCTTGCTGCATCATATTCTTAAATACCATAGGCTGTCCATGGAAGATCGAAACAAGCACTTGAAGGAATTTGAAGAGGTATGTTCAAGCATGACCCCAATCAACGTGGATGCCAACATTTTGATGATGAAAGCTTTTCCCTTCTCTCGTTTGGAAAAAGCTAAGGATTGGTTGTACGAATTGGCACCTAGAACCGTCACTTTTTGGGAAAGCATGAAAAGAGCATTCTTAGAGAAATTTTTCCCAACTTCAAAAGTCATTCTTTTGAGGAAGAAGATTAGTGGGATTCAACAAAACCAAGGAGAGTCATTTCCAAAGTATTATGAGGATTTCAAGACTCTAGTTGCATCATGCCCTCAACATGAAATGAAAGAAGAACTTCTAATTCAATATTTCTACGAAGGACTTCTTCCAATTGAAAGACAAATGGTAGATGCCTGAGCGGGAGGAGCTTTGGTTGACAAAACACCCGTTGATGCCAAAACCCTGATTGCCAACTGAGCCTTGAATGCACAACAATACGAAGGAGTTAGGCAAAGGGACATCCCACGGTAGCAACCACAAGTGAATGAGGTAAGTGCAATTTCTGAAATTCAATCTCAATTGGCTAATCTCACTGTTCTTATGTCACAGGTTGTTGATGGATCCAAAGTGAAAAAAGCAAGTGCATGTGGCATGTGCACCATGCAAGGACACCCATCTGATTAATGTCCTCAATTGATAGAGAATGGAGGATGGGAAAGTGCCCATGCCATGGGATTTCAAGGCCAAAATCAGCCCAAATATGATCCATACGCAAACACTTACAATCCGGGATGTAAAGATCATCCAAACATGAAGTCGAGGGAGCCTCAACAATAAGGAGGATTTCGTCCACCACCCTCTGGGATATTTCAAAGGCCATTCACACCAATGCAACCTCAACCGCCTCCGATTCAATCCAATTCAGGTACATCTTTGGATAATGATAAAGTTATTCAATTATTAACCACTTGGATGCAGGGAATACAAAATGAAGCCAAAAAGGTGGATGAATTGGAGAAGCAAATGGGGCAAATGGTAGAATTCATGGGCCAATTTAGAGAGCAAGGAAAACTGCCTAGTTCAAGCATTATGAATCCAAGAGGAGGATTTGAAACTGCTAATGCTATCACGTTAAGAAGTGGCAAGGAAGTTGGAACCACCCCATAACCACCCAATTCAAGCCAAAAGGAGGATGAAAAGCTACTACCAGAGGACGAGGACAAAGGCAAAGCCACGGCAAGGGTGGAGTAACCTTTGCCGCTTCTACTTAAAGGCTCCTATGCCGTCCAACAAAGGTAAGTTAGGTCCAAATTCAATTGTTTCTAATGTTATTCAACCAAATGTGCCTTTCCCTCACAGATTTTTGCAATCAAAGAGAGAAGAGAGTGACAAGGACATTCTTGAGACATTTAGAAATGTGCAAGTCAATATCCCTCTCCTTGATGCAATTAAACAAGTTCCAAAGTATGCCAAATTCTTGAATGAACTTTGCACAACAAGGAAAAAGATTTCGAACAAGGAAGTGGTACATTTAAGTGAAAATGTCTCTGTAATGTTGCAAAGGAAATTGCCTCCTAAATGCAAAGATCCAGGTAGTTTCACTATCCCTTGTGTAATTGGTAATACAAGGTTTAAACATGCTATGTTAGACTTAGGTGCATCCATTAATGCCATGCCTTACTCTATTTATGCATCTATGAACTTAGGAGAGCTTAAAAATGATGGAGTTATTATTCAATTAGCCGATCGTTCTAATGCATATCCACAAGGAGTTTTGGAAGATGTTTTGGTGCAGGTTGATCATTTAATCTTTCCGGCTGATTTTTATGTGCTTGAAATGGAAGATTCAGCTTATTCTCCACCATTGACACTCCTACTTGGAAGACCATTCATGAAAACAGCCCAAACCAAAATTGATGTGGCCAAGGGAGCATTAACAATGGAGTTTTGGTGGTGATATAATTAAATTCAATGTTTTTGAATCTATTAAGAATCCTAATGATGTTCACCCTTGTTTTGTCATTGATGTGAATAAAGATGTAGGGCAGGAACGATCAACACCTTTCAAGAAGGATTCATCTAGAACCACCATCGAAGAGGGAATTGGAGTGGCTGCCCTAAACACACCCAATCTGGTCGAAAACACCACTAGTGATTTTGTTGACAATGCTGCCACTTTTGAGCCTCCATCAAAATATGTTTGTAAGTCTGCAATCCCAATTCCAATTCCCATTTCAACTAATAGGTTGTTACCTTCTTTGATGCAGGTTCCTAATCGAAATCAAGGTGGTGAGAAAGTTTACATTGATTTTTAGGAGGCTCAACACCACAATCAGGGAGAATCACTATCCCCTTCCATTCATTGAGCCTTACTATGACAGCTTTGAGGGGCAGGTTGTGGAGGATGTACCCCTCCATGTCGTGGGCTCCAATGAAGCTTAAAGAGAGGTATCGTCCGGCTTGAAGACGTTAAAGCAAGCGCTTCTTGGGAAGCAACCCATGCATTCAAATAAAGAAGATCTAGGAATCTCCGGCTCTAAAACCAAATTTGCGTTCCTAAACCCTACGCTTTATTTCTTTTACTTTGCCATGATTGTCATGTTTGTTAGTTTTGTCGTTTGCTTGCTTGTGTTAATTTATGTTTAAAACATTAAGGACAATGTTTGTTTTAAGTTGGGGGGGGCGAGGTAAACAAGTTGTTTTTGCATGATTTTCGTCAGATTTTATCACCAATCACTTCTAAAGTTGTTACTCACTGTTTTTAAGTGTTTTTAGTGTGTTTTAAAGTGTTTTAATGTGTCTTAAACAGAAAATACGAAAATTTTGAGAAAAAAATAAATTCGAAAAAGTTTTTAAAAACCCAAAAAGAGTTGTTTTTGTGTGTTTGTTTGTGTCTTAGGGTACCTTCCAACACAATGATGAGGATTTGGTTTTTAATTGCATGATTGTTAAAGAAAGTTACAAACATGGATGAAAGTTTGATTTGCTCTTTGGTTTATGCTTAATTGTAGTTGTCGTTTACGAATTCACATGTAATCACAAAGAAAAAATCAGTTTTTATAACATGCTTGAAGGAAGAAACTCAAACTAACACTACAACCCTGAGAGACTTGAGCCTAAACTTTGTTTAGAGAGTTATTAATCTGTGATTTCTTGTTTTCTAAAGTCGTTGCATGATCTCATTATTTCTTTGCCTGGTTGCTACTTAGAATGTGTTTTCATCATTATAGTTCCAAATACTAGAACTCATGCCCGTTTCATTCAAAACATGAAATTGATTGCATAACATACAATAAGATGAAGTTGTTTAGTTAAACCATAGCCAAAAAGCCTTACCCTTTGCATATGTATTGTAGGTTTAACCCTTTTGAGCTTTATTTAGCCTATTTTCTTTGTTAGCCACGTTATCCTTACCTAGCCTAGAATAGGACTTCCATACCCTTGTTCTTAAAGGATAGTGGAGCATGACTTAGAAAGAATTCCCTTTGATCTACAATTTGTAGAAAAACAAGTGTGGGGGAAGGTAAAAGGGCACGGAAAAAGAAAAAAATAAAAAAAAAACGTAAAAAAAACAAGAGAAGAAAAAGTCGTGAAAAGAAAGAAAAAGAGTTGAGAAATAAGTGAGAATAAGCTCACAAGTATTGGTTGTTGAAGAAAGGGTCGAAAAGTTTGAATTTGACCCTAAGTATTGATAGGAGCATATTTAGGCGACTTAGTTAGCTTGTTTTCTTACATTTCTGTTGCTAATTCATAGTTATTTTAGTATTTTTTAGGCTATTTTCGTGTGTTTATAGGTTCATATGGCTAAGGAAGCAAGAATGTGCATTTTGGAGCCTTTTGGAGCAAAATTGGACTTGGAATGGATAGCATATGCTTGGAGCAAAAGGAATGGACGAAATTAAAGACCTAAAGATGTTAGGATTCCTAATCAAAGAAGGATTCCTAAGGATTCCTAATCAAAGTAGGATTCTTAATCAAAGAAGGTTTCCTACTTGAAGTAGGAAAGTTAAGCCAAGGTTTCCTATTTTGGTTTGACCTTTCCTAATCCTAAAAGCCCTACATTCCAGCAACATTGAAGGACTCTTATGCATTCTAGGACACAAATTGAACCTTCCTTGCATCCTTATGTCCTTTGCCGTGCATTGCCTAGACTTCCCCTTCCTTGCCGTGCAAGGGGAATGCATATTTCCTATTTTGTGTCACAAGTTCACATTCCTTTTCCACCCTATTCAAGGCTGCACCTTACATACCTATTCTATCCTAAATCCTTGCCTCATTTCAGCCTTAAAACACATTCCCTTTCCTATTCTTTATTGGCCGCAAGTTTCCTTCCCTTTTTCCCTTTGATTTCTGACTTTATGTCTCATTTTCCTTGTGGATTTGGGGTCTAATCCTTTCCTAAACTATGTAATAAAACTTAGGATCCTTTCCTTCAAATAAATACCCAAGGCCGCACCCATAAAGAACCCTAATCACTCATTCATACAATCTGCCATCATTCACAAACACTGAAGCCTTTGCCGCAGCCATCAACCACTCTCCCACCACTTCCATACTTCCATACCTTCATCCAAAAACTCATACACCATTCCTAAACCTTTGCCGCACCACCCTACCAACCTAAATCCATCCTTAACCCAGAAATCCATCCAAAATCACCCCTAGACTCGTGTGTCGTAGCTTTGCAAGGAAGAAGAGGAGAAGAAGAAGCCTTGGACGTTTTGCATTCAAGTTGGAGTGTTGGAACGTTTTTAGGTGTAATCTATCTTTTTTTTTCAATGTTTAATTCAAGTTTCCTTTGTTTTGTTGTGAACATGAGAGACTAAACTCATTTTAGCTAGGGGAGGCTTTGAAACTATGATTATGTATGTGATATGAATTGATTAATTCCAGTTGTGATTTCATAAATTGTGAATGCAATTTACTTAATCGTTTGATGGAGAACTTATTTTTGTATGTTGATTAGGGAGGTCTACTTAAGGTTGTTTTCACAATCATGTTAAGTGAATTCCTAGCATAAGTATCATGACGTCATAGTTACAAGTGCTTTGTCAATACTTATGATTTTCATAGAACGTAATGATCTTTGATTGTATCTCTATTATGATGTCATGTGGGGAACTTTTGAAGAATGCTTTGGGTTGTCGTATGATGTCATCAATCCAATAACTAAAGGAGAATCTGAGGGTTAATTAGTGATGTCACGGTTAATCTAGGATGTTGAGGTTCATGGTTTATCGAAAAAGCAACTGGAAATCAATTTGTGTTTGAATGTATTGAAGGAAAGATTTTGTCCTAGCTAAGAACATGTAAGAACATTTGAATACATATGCAAACTAATAACACTTTAAAGTAGGCATGCATTCAAAAACAATTCATAAAACCCATGACTTTCAAAGCCTAGTATATGGTGAACCATAAGACTCTTTAACAATATTAAAGGGAATAAGAATTTAGAGATTCTTTACCCTTGAAGCTCATCCTTGATTGCACAAGGGATTCACCCAAGTGGAGGGCCTTCAAGTCACCTCCTTGCTCCTTGGATCTTCCTTGTGATTTCCTCCCTTTTAGTGCTCCTTTTCTTCTTTGAGGATTTGAGGATTTGTTCTCCAAAACACCAAAGGTTTGGTGTCTCTAAGTCTCCACACCAAAGATGTAGTGTGAAGATGAAATGGATGACTTAGGGAAGAAAAGATTGCTAGATCTTCCTCCCCTAAGTGGCCGGCCTCTATGTAGAAAATGAGAGAAAATGTTTCCCCCAAATTCTATTAGAAAACCCTAATAAGAAACAAAGCTATAAAGATGACTTTATACTTCATCTCTTAGGTTAGTGGCAAACTTACAATTAAGCAAAAGTTCCCACTACCCTTGATATGGTCGGCCTCCATTTGTTATTGGGCTTAATTGCCCATTTTGTTTTAGTTGTCATACAACTTAAACATAATGGGCCTTGTGGACCAAAACGTTTTTGTGCCCCGAAGCCCAAAACTAACTTAAACGCCCAATACGAACGTTTCGTATAATTAATTAACTATTTAATTAATCTTGACCATTCTTCAATTAAACCATTTAATTGCTTATCCATTTCATATAATTTCTTCACTTATATCCTTACTCGGTGTACGATCCATTAGGTTCCAATTAGCGAGGTAGTGGGCGATGTTACTCTTAACGATCGATTGTGAATTGAAACCACATTTCAATTCTCCCTTAAAATTAGTGTTTGCTAATCTTTAGGGCTTCCACAAACCATGGGTGACGCCTAGCAGCATGTCATGGTTACCCAAGCTAAGTAGAAGTGGTTGGAGAACCTATCCAGTTACAACTACAATGCAATACGGTCCTTCTCTAATACAATACTCTTAATCACATTGTTTAAGTGATAGTTTGTTTCTTGTCTACTATCCAATGTGATACTTCTCTATATGATTCAATTGAATAAGATTTGGAACAAGCTTCCTTAGTCATATTCATATGCTTTGGCCAAAGACTCTCGAATCATATCTTAGAGTATTCTCCTTCCACCATGGAAGGTTAGAGATCCCTTGTTGTGCATTCATATGCCTACATGACTAGATAGCTTGACCCCAACAATGCCGTGGACACTCTAATGGAATGCCGTTGACATAATCAAAGATCAAGGACCTAACCATTAGACATCAATGATGCCTCAGGTCAAAGGACTACTTTGCATATTGCAACTATTGAGTTTTCACATGACATGTATGTTCGAACTCTCGCTTGATCGTTGTTCAGTGTACTCGATTACTCTTTCGAGCACCTATGTGTCTGCCTTAGTGTCCAACACCAAATGACTTGAGACTAGTTCATACTCACGCTTGAGTCGACATAACACATACTAACCTTAGCGGATTGTCAATGCCCAATTGGCAATCCTATGGCTAGGAACGTTTTAGGAATGAACATAAGAGAAAGGTCTCGTTAATTTAACTAACTTAAATCACTTGTCTCTTAGATCAAATACATTCCTTGGATTCCCTTATTGCTTAAACACAAGATACTATAAATAGTGATTAACAATAAGCTTTGCCCTTTATTAAACATATAAAAGTTTAACACAATAAGTATTCCAAAAAGCTATTACATCAAATGAGTGGCTTTGTGGGCATACTTCCAACAATCTCCCACTTGCACTCAAAGCCATCTTCCCATGTATCTAATACCCATCTTTTCTATATGACGGTCAAGCTGGATTTGAGACATTGGCTTTGTCAGTGGATCTGCTACGTTATCGGCTGAAGCAACTTTGAGGATGTTGATTTTCCCTTCGGCAGCATATCTTCTAATGATATTAAAGCACCTGTCAAAGTGCTTGTTCTTTTGATGTGCCCTGGGTTCCTTGGCTTGAGCTATCGCCCCACTATTATCACAGTACAAAGTTACTGGTGATGTAATGGTTGGAACCACTCCAAGTTCAGTAATGAACTTTTTCATCCAGAACGCTTCTTTGCCGGCTTCAGCTGCAGCGACATATTCAGCCTCTGTCGTGGAATCGGCAATTATACTTTGTTTCTTGCTTTTCCAGTTGACAGCCCCACCATTCAGAGTGAATACATATCCGGAGTTAGAACTTCTATCATCGACGTCAGATTGGAAATCTGCGTCTGTATAGCCTTCCACTCGCAACTCTGTCGTTCCTCCATAAACGAGGAACATGTCCTTAGTTCTTCTTAAGTACTTAAGGACCGTCTTGACAGCTGCCCAGTGTTCTGATCCTGGGTTAGATTGATATCGACTAGTAATGCTCACAACATATGCGATATCAGGCCTTGTGCATATCATGGCATACATAAGACTTCCTATGGCGGAAGCATAAGGAATCATATTCATATGCCATATTTCTTCAGGAGTCTTAGGTCCCATGGACTTAGAAAGATGAATTCCATGTCCTACAGGAAGAATACCTTTCTTAGATTGTTCCATCTGGAACCTACTTAGCACCTTATCAATGTACATAGATTGGGATAATCCAATTAATTTTCTGGATCTATCACGATAGAGCTTTATCCCAAGTACATAAGATGCATCTCCTAAATCTTTCATGTGGAAGGTTTTGGACAACCACACTTTTACAGAAGAAAGTACTGCAGTGTCATTCCCGAATAGTAATATGTCATCTACATATAACACTAGGAATACAACTGCTTCCCCAACGACCTTTTGATAAACACAATTGTCATCTTCATTTTGAGTAAAACCAAACGATTTGATTTCAGTATCAAAACGAATGTTCCAGCTCCTGGAGGCTTGCTTAAGTCCATAAACGGACCTCTGAAGTTTACATACCTTAGTCTTTTCAGACTTGGACACGAAACCTTCGGGTTGAGCCATATAAAGCTCTTCCTCTAGGTAGCCGTTCAGAAAGGCTGTCTTCACGTCCATTTGCCAGATTTCATAATCATGGTACGCAGCTATAGCAAGCAAAATCCGAATGGACTTAATCATGGCTACAGGAGAGAAAGTTTCTTCATAGTCAATCCCTTCTCGTTGCCTGTAACCCTTGGCTACTAGTCTAGCCTTATAAGTCTCCACGTTCCCATCAACGCCTATCTTCCTCTTGAATACCCATTTATTTCCAACAGGTACTATACCTTCTGGAGGGTCTACAAGAGTCCAGACCTGATTTTGATACATGGAATCCATCTCGGATTTCATGGCCTCATGCCATCTCTTTGAATCAATGTCGGACATTGCTTCATTGTAGTCTCTAGGGTCCTCCTTTGTGTCATTGTCACCTATAAGGTGCAATTCCACAAAGTCATTGTCTAAGCCATACCTCCTAGGTGGCTTACTAACCCGTTCAGATCTACGTGGAGCTAGGGGTTCAGGAATAGGGTTGTCAACTTGTCGAGTGCTTGTTTGTGGTTCATCATTAATCTCATTAATTTCCTTTAATTCTATCTTGCTAGTTCCTTTAAGAACTAATTCATCCTCCATGAATATAGCAGTTCTGGCGACAAAGACTTTCTGGTCGTTAGGGTGATAGAATTCGTATCCATAGGTTTGTTTAGGATACCCCACAAAATAGCATTTAACGGATCTCGCTTCAAGCTTTCCAGCATCTTGTTTCTTAACGTATGCTGGACAACCCCAAATCTTAAGATGTTTAAGACTTGGCTTCTTTCCATACCATATCTCATATGGTGTTTGTGGAACAGATTTAGAAGGCACTGCATTTAGCAAATAAGCTGCTATGTGTAGTGCATATCCCCAGAATGATATTGGTAGATCAGCGGAACTCATCATAGAACGAACCATGTTCATCAAGGTTCGGTTTCTCCTCTCAGAAACTCCGTTATGTTGAGGAGTTCCTGGTGGAGTCCACTGTGATACAATTCCACACTCTTTGAGATAATCTAGGAACTCGTTACTCAGATATTCACCCCCTCGATCCGATCTTAGGGTCTTTATCTGTTTCCCAGTTTGCTTCTCAACTTCATTCTTGAATTCTTTGAACCTTTCAAAGGATTCTGACTTGTACTTCATAAGATACAAATAGCCAAACCGAGAGTGATCGTCGGTGAATGTGATATAGTAGGAGAAGCCTCCTCTCGACGTAGTAGACATAGGTCCACATACGTTAGTGTGGATTAACCCTAGAATTTCAGTGGCACGCTCTCCTTTCCCAGTGAATGGAGATTTGGTCATCTTCCCCAGTAGACAAGGTTCACAAGTTCCCATGAGGTCATTACCTAATGGGCTAAGATATCCATCTTTCGACATCTTGCGAATCTTATCCTGGTTTACATGTCCAAGTTTAAGATGCCAAAGTCTAACTTGGTTAACTTCTTCTCTAGCCCTTTTGGGTTTTGAGGTATTCCCGCTTTCAATACAGTGCATCCCACTATTCGTCTCTTGGTGAAAAAGTCCCTCTATCATATTACCATGAGAGATAATACGACCGTTCAAGTATAAAGTGCAACTCATTTTGTCAAACAATACTGAGTGCCCATCTCGTAAAAGCTTAGAGATAGAAATCAAATTCTTTATACATGAAGGAAAATATAAACAATTTTTAAGTTCCAGGACTTCCCCAGAGGGTAGGTTAAGCATGTAGGTGCCTATTGCTTTTGCAGAGATTTTAGTGCCGTTCCCAACTCGCACAACTATCTCCCCATTGCGCAGTGTCTTGCTCTCTGCTAGTCCCTGCATCGTATTACAGATATGTTGACTAGCGCCTGAATCAAATATCCAGGAATTGGAGCTCACTGTAAAAGCACTTTCTATGACCGAAATAGTCTCTTCAAGAGTTCGTGTCATAAGGCTCGCAATACGCACCCTGTATTTCTTCTTCCAACGTTCATCCTTTCCACAATGAAAGCATGTTCCTTTGGATTTCTTTGCCTTCTTCTTATGTAACCTTTTCCTTGTTTTTGCATTCTCACTCCCACTGTCCTTTTTGAAACATTTTTCAAATTTACAGCACATGTCAATCATCTCGTTAAAAGTATGATCGAATCTATTCACTTTATAGTTTACAATAAACTTAGTGAAATCATCCGAGAGATATGCAAGGAAAAAGTCTTGGGCCATTTTGTCAAGTATAATGGTGGGTAGTATTTTAGGCATGTTGTTAACTACATAACATAACAGAAATCGTATTAGATTGTTGATTAACTACTTGATTGGGTCTTGAATCAAATAGTACCACTCACTATTTTTGGCAAACTCCACATCCCTCAATGGAATTCGAGAGTTATATTGAACTCTTAGCGGGGCATGGGAGACTCACCATTACCAAGCCCACCTCAGAATTATATCATGTTGGTTAGCAAAAATAATGATGAGAGAATAACACTTTAGTCATTTACAACTCTTGTAATTACCCATCTAGTTTGGCCTCTAGAGAATGAATGCCTCAGAATTATATCATGTTGGCACCATTGCACTTAGTTAAGTTATTCCCACCATGCTTAGTTTATGTAGAGGTTCAAGCACAACCTCAAAATTATATCATGTTGGTCATACTTGTTGTCTACACTCACCTCATCATATGTTTATGGACTCCTCCTGGATGTAAGCACATACTTTGTACTTCCCCATTATAGGGTGAAGCCGGTGCATGAGTCACAAACGATTGGAGCCCACCACGGTGGAAGGCCTACGAAGAAATGTTCAAAACATCTCTCGTTTATCAACTTAATATTCGTTTGTTGAGGGAGTAGTTTTGGGCTACATCAAAAACATTTTAATCATATTAAAAGAACATGGCCCTATCATAACTATTGGTCCAAGTTAATATGATTTAGTAGCATATAATACTCCCACTGTTTCGTTGAAACAAGCGAGACTATATGGAACTACTAACGAACGCATTGCATCCTCATATGGACTATATAGTCATATTAGGTTTTAGGATGATTATGAACCGTTTGATTTGATCCAACACGAGCCTTGTGTTGGACCTTGGGTTTAAGGTAGATAGTTGTTGATTTTAGTTACGCGTTTAATCCAATTAAACCGTTATTTCCTATTGGGCGTTGGACCCAACTATTCCAATTTGCATACATGAAATAATAAGAAGGGCGTAAGCCCTTTTACAACACAAATAATGGGCTTATGCCCTTTACAACAAATTGAAGGACTTATGCCCAATACAACAACTTGAATTAATCAAATTACATTCAAATCTACATTACTTAAAAACCCAAGCATTCATAATGTAAATCGGCCAATCACATAGGTCAATTATCGAGGCCTTTGGTTCATAATCACCCTTTTCTTAATTAACTAAATTAACTAAGAAAGCAACTTTAAACAATTGGTTTTTGGATCCATAGAATTGATTTAAATGGAACTAAATATAATGAAAATCAAATTCTCATTAAAGAGACAAAACAATTTTTGTTCTCATTTTGTTTTGGGCCAAAAACAATGACCACAACAATTTGGGTCACTTTGTTAAAACAAAAACTTTTGGGGTCAAAATGCAAATACACAAAAGTATCAAAACTTTATATAATTGCACAAAAGTCCCTCCAACACCTTTTACCAAAGGTGGCCGGCCATAGTGTTGAAAAATTGGAAAAATCTAAAGTTTTGTAAGTGGTTTTTGGTAGGTGAGACAAAGGTGACTTTGATGGTTTGTAAGAAAATGTTTTTTATAAAACTTTAAAATTCTTTTAGTCACATCTCACCAATAACTATCACCCACCATTTGAAAAACAAAACTTTATGAAAAACATAAAACTTTTGAATCAAAACTTCAAAACTTTTTGTTCTTGGTAAGAACTTCAAGAAATATGAAGAACATACATGAAAACTCATAATAGCTCCATGGATGTTTTCTTTCACAAAAAACTCAAATTTTCACAACTCAAAAGAGGGTTAATATCCTAGGGTACTTAGGGGTTCCAAAAAACACATTAAAACCATTTTAACAAGGCTAACAAGAACCCAAAAAATCACCCTTTGGATTTGGCCGAAAATCCCAAAACACTTGGCACCAACTTTTAGTTCCATTATTCATGCTTTAATGAAATACATCTACAACATTTGAGATGCTAAATTTTCAAGCAAAATTTATATTCAAAGCAAGAACAAAGCTTGTAACATTTACAACACTTAAATCACAAAATATGAAAAATCACAAAACCCAAAAGGATCCACCATAAACTAGGCCTAGGCTCTGATACCACTTGAAGGAAAAATTTTGTCCTAGCTAAGAACATGTAAGAACATTTGAATACATATGCAAACTAATAACACTTTAAAGTAGGCATGCATTCAAAAACAATTCATAAAACCCATGACTTTCAAAGCCTAGTATATGGTGAACCATAAGACTCTTTAACAATATTAAAGAGAATAAGAATTTAGAGATTCTTTACCCTTGAAGCTCATCCTTGATTGCACAAGGGATTCACCCAAGTGGAGGGCCTTCAAGTCACCTCCTTGCTCCTTGGATCTTCCTTGTGATTTCCTCCCTTTTAGTGCTCCTTTTCTTCTTTGAGGATTTGAGGATTTGTTCTCCAAAACACCAAAGGTTTGGTGTCTCTAAGTCTCCACACCAAAGATGTAGTGTGAAGATGAAATGGATGACTTAGGGAAGAAAAGATTGCTAGATCTTCCTCCCCTAAGTGGCCGGCCTCTATGTAGAAAATGAGAGAAAATGTTTCACCCAAATTCTATTAGAAAACCCTAATAAGAAACAAAGCTATAAAGATGACTTTATACTTCGTCTCTTAGGTTAGTGGCAAACTTGCAATTAAGCAAAAGTTCCCACTACCCTTGATATGGCCGGCCTCCATTTGTTATTGGGCTTAATTGCCCATTTTGTTTTAGTTGTCATACAACTTAAACATAATGGGCCTTGTGGACCAAAACGTTTTTGTGCCCCGAAGCCCAAAACTAACTTAAACGCCCAATACGAACGTTTCGTATAATTAATTAACTATTTAATTAATCTTGACCATTCTTCAATTAAACCATTTAATTGCTTATCCATTTCATATAATTTCTTCACTTATATCCTTACTCGGTGTACGATCCATTAGGTTCCAATTAGCGAGGTAGTGGGTGATGTTACTCTTAACGATCGATTGTGAATTGAAACCACATTTCAATTCTCCCTTAAAATTAGTGTTTGCTAATCTTTAGGGCTTCCACAAACCATGGGTGATGCCTAGCAGCATGTCATGGTTACCCAAGCTAAGTAGAAGTGGTTGGAGAACCTATCCAGTTACAACTACAATGCAATACGGTCATTCTCTAATACAATACTCTTAATCACATTGTTTAAGTGATAGTTTGTTTCATGTCTACTATCCAATGTGATACTTCTCTATATGATTCAATTGAATAAGATTTGGAACAAGCTTCCTTAGTCATATTCATATGCTTTGGCCAAAGACTCTCGAATCATATCTTAGAGTATTCTCCTTCCACCATGGAAGGTTAGAGATCCCTTGTTGTGCATTCATATGCCTACATGACTAGATAGCTTGACCCCAACAATGCCGTGGACACTCCAATGGAATGCCGTTGACATAATCAAAGATCAAGGACCTAACCATTAGACATCAATGATGCCTCAGGTCAAAGGACTACTTTGCATATTGCAACTATTGAGTTCTCACATGACATGTATGTTCGAACTCTCGTTTGATCGTTGTTCAGTGTACTCGATTACTCTTTCGAGCACCTATGTGTTTGCCTTAGTGTCCAACACCAAATGACTTGAGACTAGTTCATACTCACGCTTGAGTCGACATAACACATACTAACCTTAGCGGATTGTCAATGCCCAATTGGCAATCCTATGGCTAGGAACGTTTTAGGAATGAACATAAGAGAAAGGTCTCGTTAATTTAACTAACTTAAATCACTTGTCTCTTAGATCAAATACATTCCTTGGATTCCCTTATTGCTTAAACACAAGATACTATAAATAGTGATTAACAATAAGCTTTGCCCTCTATTAAACATATAAAAGTTTAACACAATAAGTATTCCAAAAAGCTATTACATCAAATGAGTGGCTTTGTGGGCATACTTCCAACATGTATCATGTGTGGAAAAGAATCCTCTAGCTATTTAATCATCCATCATTTCTCTCAAATTCGTCCAAAGTTTACTTAAGTCTTTTATTACTTGTTTTTCTCTTAAATTCGTCAAAAACCTAATCCCCTTTATTTAGTTGTGTCAAATCTGTCCTAATAAGTGTTTTTGAGTGTTTTGAGTCAAAACTAATTCAATTTTCGTCCAAATTAAGTCCTAGAGTCTAGTTTGAGTCTATTTGATTGTTTTGTGTTGTTTTGAGTCTTTTCAATTTGTTTTGAGTTATATAAGTTTAGTTAAGAGTCTTTGAGTTCGTTTAAGTGTTTCTAAGCATAATTTTGTATCTTTGAGTCAGTTTTCATTAGATTAGCAATCCCTCCTAATCCCCGGCCTAGAACGATCCCTACTTACATCTTTACTACAATTGTCAATAAGAGGGTTTAATTTGTGTGCTATTATTTATCACATCAAATTTTTGGTGCCGTTGCCGGGGATTAGGAACTTTGCTAATCCCCCGTTGTTTCTTTTTCATGTATTTTGTTTGAGCTATTGACCTTGTTTCTTTTCTTGTTTGTAGGTACTAGTTTATCACTCGTAGTTCTCAACCTATTCGTGCAAACATCTTGGACTTTGACGATGATTTTGAGCGCACTTTGAGAAGGAAGAGGAAGGAGCCAGAACCTCACCCATCAAGTTCTAGCTCGGCCTCTAACTTTGAGGAAGAAGAACAACCCACAGCAAGGGAGGAAGAAGAGGTCCAAGTCATGGCAGCAAATAACCGTACAATCAAGGAGCTTTCCGCCTTGGGAATGGACAATGTCGCACAATTATGCATCTAATACCCAAGGGCGGCTCAAGATAAAACCGATGAATTTGAGTTGAAGTCTAGTTTGTTGCACCATATCCCAAAGTTCCATGGGCTGTCCATGGAGGATCCCAACAAGCATTTAAAAGAGTTCGAGGTGGTGTGTTCAAGTATGACTCCAATTAATGTTGATAGCAATATTTTGAAGATGAAGGCCTTTCTATTCTCTCTATTAGAAAAGGCCAAGGATTGCTTATACGAATTAGCAACCGGAATGGTCACTTCTTGGCAGAGCATGAAGAGGGCGTTTCTAGAGAAATTATTCCCTACTTTAAGAGTCATTCTCATGAGGAAGAAAATTAGCGAAATCCAACAAAGTCAAGGAGAGTTTTTCCCAGCGTATTATGAGCGTTTCAAAGCCCTTGTTGCATCATGTCCTCAACATCAAATGAAGGAGGAACTTCTACTTCAATATTTCTATGAAGGCCTTCTTCCAATTGAAAGGCAAATGCTCAATGCTTTGGCAGAAGGTGCATTGGTGGACAAAACTCCTATGGCAACCAAGACCCTAATTGCAAACCGTGCTTTAAATGCACAACAATACGAAGGAATTGGGCAAAGAGACCCCCCACAGCATCAAGTGCATGAGGTAAGTTCCCAATCTGACATTCAATCTCAATTAGCTAATCTTACTGCTATTGTGTCTCAGATGACCGAAGGAATGAAGATATAAGGACCAATTGTATGTGGCGTGTGTTCTATCCAAGGACACCCTTCGGAAGAGTACCCTCAATTGATTGAGAATGGGGGATGGGAGAGTGCAAATGCCATTGAATTTCCAAGCCAAAATCAGCCAATGAATGATCCATATTCCAACACATACAATCCGGGTTGGAGAGATCATCCTAATTTCAAATGGAGCGAACCTCAACAACCTCAACAACAAGGAGGCTTTAGGCGACAACCCCCGGGGTTTTACACCAAGCCATACGGCCCTAATCCAACTCAAGCACAACTTGCCCAAAATAATCAAGGTACGTCTTTGGACAACGATACACTTATTAAGTTACTAACCAATTTGTCTCAGGGGCAAGAGAATCAAAACAAAGCGATGCAAAACCAAGACAAAAGGGTGACCACTTGGAGAAGCAAATTGGGCAGATTGCGGAGTTTGTAGGGCAATTCCGAGACCAAGGCAAGCTCCTTTGGTCAACCATTGTCAATCCAAATGGAGGGTTCGAATTTGCCAAAGCAATCACCTTGAGAAGTGGAAAAGAAGTTAGCACTAATCCAAAACCATCCAAAACAAGTCTAAATGAAGATGAGAAGCTGCAGTTGGAAGAGGAGGAGCCAAGCAAAGCCACGAGAAGGGTAGAAACACCCTTGCCGCATCCACTTAAGGACCCCAAGGCATCCAATTCATCCAATTCGGCCAATATAGGTAAGTTGGGTTCAAATTCGATTAATTCTAACCCCATTCCACCCAATGTTCCTTTTCCTCACAGATTTTTGCAAGCAAAGAAAGAGGAGAATGAGAAAGACATTCTTGAGACATTTAGGAAAGTACAAGTCAATATTCGATTCCTAGATGCCATCAAACAAGTGCCCAAATATGCCAAATTCTTCAAGGAACTTTGCACCACAAGGAAGAGAGCTTCGAATAAAGAGGTGGTTAGGGTAAGTGAAAACATTTCCACTGTTTTACCAAGAAAGTTATCTCCAAAGTGCAAAGATCCAGGTAGCTTTACAATCCCTTGCATTATTGGCCAAACTAAGTTTGAACATGCTATGTTAGACTTAGGAGCTTCAATTAACGTCATGCCATACTCTATTTATGCATCTATGAACCTTGGTGAATTGAAAAATGATGGTGTGATTATTCAATTGGCCGATAGATCTAATGCCTATCCAACAAGAGTTTTGGAAGATGTTTTAGTGTAGGTGAATAACTTGATCTTCCCAGTGGATTTCTACGTTCTTGAGATGGAAGAAACCACCCATTCTACATCCTTGCCACTCCTTCTGGGGAGGCAATTCATGAAGACGGCCCGTACTAAGATCGATGTGTTTAAAGGAACTTTAACAATGGAATTTGATGGGGAAGTGATTGAATTTAATATTTCTGAAACCATGAGATTTCCTAATGATGATCATTCATGTTTCTTGATGCGTTATTTATACGCGCACAAATTAAACCCTCTTTTTGACAATTGTAGTATAAGTATATAAGTAGGGATCGTTCTGGACCGGGGATTAGGAGGGATTGTTAATCACTTGGATTTGACTTAAAAACGTAAAAACACAATATAAAACACTATTTAATGCTCGAAGAAAGCAAAACTAAAAATAAGAAAGATTAAGACTAAGACTTCAACGAAATAGGGGGGAATTGGATTTGGACGAATTTAAACTAAAATGGATACTTGGAAACAAAACAAATTGTAAATATGGATTTGACGGAAATGAATGGATGGGAAGCTAGCTAAGGGGTTCATCTCTATACATGTTATACTTGCATACAAAACGATTTCTAATTGCTTTTCAATAAACCATGAATTTTCAACGCCCCGGGTTAATTAGGTCCGCTTAAATTAACCGTCAAGTTTTCCTTAAGTTAATGAATTGGATGATTGCATACGACAATCCAAAGCATTCCTCACAAGTTCCCTACATGAATTGCATAATAGAGATACAAGCAAGAATCATTAAGCAACATGAAAACTATAAGTGTTGACGAGGCATTCGTTACTATGATTGCATGAAACTTATGCCAAGAATTTGTTTAACGCGATTGTTTATAAGCAACCTCCACTACTTGTGAATATAAGTTCATAACTATTACGTGAAACTCACTTATATTCTAGCGTCATATTCATGCATGAAAATTAAGCGTTCATTCTTAATAAACATACATAAATAGGATATCAATCAAATAGTTAAACAAATTGAATTCACAACTTATGAAACGTAATTAAAAGTAATCAAATCATATTGCAAGCATAAACATATATTTCGAATCACCCCCTAGCTAAGGGGGGTTTAGTTCCTCATACTTACAAAACAAAGAGAATTGAAATTAAACATTGAAATCAAAGAAACACCTAAACATTCCAACAACTCAAACTTGAATTGTATGAATGTTTAGGCCCTCTTCTCTTCCTCTTCTTTGTAGCATAAGGTCTAAGGATAGTTGGTTTGGGGGAATGGAAGTGTGGAATGAAGTGAGGAGTGATGGAAGTGGAAGAGGATTGGTGTTTGGATTAGTAGGGAGGGGGGACTCACGGCTAAGGAAAGAATGGAAGTGTTTGAGGAGTGTTGTGTTGTGAATGAAAATGAGATGTGATTTTTGTGTATGAATGCATGGGTTTTTATAGGGGGAATGGGAGAATATGTGGGTGATTGTTTAAGAGTGAATGTGGTTGTTATGATTGAGAGTGCATGTGGATGAAATGATGAAGTAGGAAGGTGGAAATGCATGTGTTGAATTGGTGGTGCAATGATGAAAGAGTAAGTGCATGTGTGTGTGAATGGTGGTGCAATGATGAAAGAGTAAGTGCATGTGTGTGTGAATGGTGGTAGCTAGGGTGAATTATGATGAATGCATGTGGAATAAAGATGGAGAAGGTGGTGTAATGATGAAGGATTAAGTGCATGTGTGTGTGAATGGTGGTGCAATGATGAAAGAGTAAGTGCATGTGTGTGTGAATGGTGTTTCTTGATGGTTTTGGGGTTGTGATGCATGTGAATGCATGTGGCTAAGGGTTGTTGATTGGGCTAGAGGTTTTGCATGGCTCAAAGGATTGTTTGATTGGGCTAGGCCCTTTGTTTTATGTCCAAAGTGCATACAAGGCCTTCAAATTCGTCCAACACTTTGGCTCCAAGCAAATGCAATCCAATCCAAGCCCAATTTTGCTCCAAAATGCTCCAAAATGCATCTTTTTGCTTCCTTAGCCATATGAACCTAAAAACACACGAAAATGGCTTAAACTACTAAAACAACTATGAATTAACAATATAAATGCACGAAAACAAGCTAAGTAAGTTGCCTAAATATGCTCCTATCAAATTCCCCCACACTTAGCTTTTGCTCGTCCCCGAGCAAAACAAAACAAAAGAAACCAGAAACAAAACAAAAACGAACAAGTAAAACACAACCTAAACCTTCCAACAAACGTCTCAGGGATTTCCAATGCACATGACAAGTTAAAAATCATTATTCCCACAGATTTTAGCCATCTTTACACTTAAGTACATTCTTAATCATAGTCACCACATACTAGTTCACAATTAAGCATTTAAAACACATTTCGAATGTAGTAACATGCCTTAGAGAAATTGCTCAAATCCTTACAAGATATGCACTCTTTTTCACACAGATTTTCTGACTACACACCCTACACTAGTTATATGTGAGAAGATTGATGTAAATATGAATTCTAACACTCACATATGTTATAACAAGGAAAGCATTTTCTGGATTTACTATCATGACATGAATATGATCTCATGAATGGAATGCTACTACTTAGAATGAGAACCAGTGATTCCATAAGCTTATATCAATTCCAAACTCCACATTATTGAACACATAACGATCAAGATAGAAGTCAAAGGGTTGTAACGGGGCTAGGGTATTGGCTAACAATGAAAGGTGAAGGATAAACAAACATTCTTAAAGCAATAGTGAGCAAAGTATTGAATTAGGTATTTAGAATTCCCTTTAGAACGCAGAAGTCAACTTTGAACACCCAAGGGGAAGTCACAAAACTTAGGGGCATATTCAACTTTTTTTTTTTTTGGCCCTTTCTTCAACAATCACACTTATGAGTCCATTCTCACTTATTTTCACTCTTTTTCTTTCTTTTCTTCTTCTTTTTCTCACCATTTTTTTTTTCTTTTTCCCGTGCCTCCTTTAAGACTTAGGCACATACATACACACAAAAAAAAAAATCCCTTCCCCCCACACTTATTTTCTGCAACATATTAATCAAAAGGAATTCATTATCCGTCATGCTTACTATGCTTCAAGAACAAGGGTACGGATGGTCCTAATCTAGGCTAGGTGAGGACGATATGGGTTAACAAAGAACATGGGCTAAACAAGGCTCAACGGGGTTAAAACTTACAACATATACGAAATATGGGAAGTAAGGCTATTTGGCTATGGTGGCAACTACATAACTTCATCTTGATATATGTTATGCAATTCAATGTCATGCTTTGAATGAAACGGATATAAGTTCTAGCATTTAGTTCTATCATGATACAATTGCATTCTAAGTAGCAACCAAGCAAGGAATAATGAGATCATGCAACAACTTTAGAAAACAAAGAATCACAGAAAATAACTCTCCAAAGAAGGTAATGGCTCGAGTCTCACAGGGATGTAGCGTTATTATGAGTTCCTTTCTTCAAGCATGTTACAAAAACGAATTTTTCTTTTATGATTGCATGTGAAGTCATACATTATAACCATAACTAAACATATACCAAGAGTAAATCAAACTTTCATCCATGTTTATAACTCTTTTTAACAGTCATGCAATTACAAACCAAATCCTCATCATAACGTTGGAAGGTTCCCTAAGACACAAAAACAACTCAAAACACTCTTTTTAGGCTTTTCAAAAAAATGTTTTTCAAATTTTTATGTGATTTTCGGAGTTATAAAACAAAACACGCTAAAACAGTTTAAAAACACCTTAAAAACATTTAAAACAGCAAGGAACAACACTTGAAGTTATGGGTGATAAAATTCAACGAATTTGCATCAACATACTTAGTTACCCCCCCCACACTTAAATCAAACATTGTCCTCAATGTTTTAAGCATAGATTCACACAAAGCATAAGTAAATACACAAAAAGCACTTAAACATACTAAACATGGCAGAATGTAATTAACAAAGAGAAGAGTTTAGAGACGCAAATCTGGTTATAGAGTGTAAATTCCATCTTCTCCTTGATAATTGCATTGAGGCTTTTGATCTTTGTGATTCCACAGGCTTACTCTTGAACTGGTTTCTGCCCATCGTTGATTTTCCTTTGTGCTACTTCTTGAACTGGGCAGCAGGATGGTTCTTTTGGTCTCCCCCGAAGGTCTGAGCTTATCCCTTTTTTCTGTTTCTTTGTTCAATCTTTCCAATTCGTATTGAAAAGGGTTGGAGGATAACTCAGCCTATGTTTGTCTCCACATGCTTCAATGTATCATTTTCACTTGCCTTACTCGCTCCCCTTTGCAGAAGTGGTCCCTTCTCCGGAAGTGTATCGACCGTTAAAGATGACTACTCGAGAGCAACGCTAGGTAAGCAATCAGGAATAGGTTCCAGGCAGTTGGCTCCAGATCGGAAGACTGACTCCAAGTGCCGGCTGATTGCTTCTTTTACTTTGCCATGCGAGTAAGAACAAGGACAAAGAAAAAGACAGGGAAAGAGCATGATATGAGATACTTTTGCTTTTGACCTTGATGATATGAGATACCTTTGCTTTTGAAGAAGCGGTGCATGAATCAGCACATGTATTTCCTCCTGGGTCATCTTTACTCCAGGCATCTGGTATCATCTTTGGGGAAGAAGAAAAAATTGAGTATTTCGAAAGGCTTTGCTGGGAGTGCGCCCTCAGAGGTGAGGGAGAGTTGGGCAATTTCTTCAGGTTTGCCCTGCCATAAAAGACGAAGGTCGACATATATAGAGATAATATCAAGTGGTGGTACTTTTTACCCTTGTCGACAAACGTTTTGATCCCGCAATTCCGGCTTTTTGAAATAGTGGCGCCTCTTCGATCTTTGAATACGCCTCTTCGATTTCCGAGCAGGCGCCCCTTCGATTTCTGAACGACGCCCCTTCGCTTTCTGAATGACACGTGGTAGTGCAGATGCGGCTCCTTTTGACAAAGCTGCACGCGTTTTCTGAAAAGCAGAGAAAGCGTCGCCGAACTTTGCGCTTGTCGGCTAAAGAGGTGTAGTTGCGATGATGGCCTCCACGTGCGTCTTCTGAAAAGCCGAGAAAACGTCGCCTAAATTACGCCGGAAAATCCGGCTCTTTGAATTGGTGGACGCGTTGCCTTGGCTTTTTATAGAGCTATCAATCACCCCAACACACACACTCTGAAGATTTCCCATTCTTGAAAATAGGGAGTTCGCCTTGGTCGCAAAATTGTCCTTCGAACTCCGCTATCTGCCCAATTTGCTTTTCCAGAGTAGTAAGTAATTGAAAAATCGTATCATTATCATTTGAATTACCTACATTACTTTGGGCAGGTTGTGGTGGCTGCATAGGCATTGAATAGAACTCCTCATACGGCTGCCAATATCCTTCTTGTTGAGCCTCATTGTCTTGATTTTGTAAGCCCTGCACCAAACAAATTAATTCATCAAGCTTTTGATTATAATTTATTGACGAACTTAAATTTGGTTGGGCATATTGAAAATGAGGTTGTGGTGGCTGCCAATATCCTCTTTGTTGAGCATTTTGAAGTTCCCACCACATAGAGTTTGAATGATCACTCCAATCTGAATTGTAAGTATTGGAAAACACGTTATTCCTTGATTGAAGATTAAATATATCAACTCTTTGCATTTGGGACCTTTCCATGAGCTGTGACAAAAGAGAAGCGTTATCAAGTGCCATGTTGTTCTTAACAAACAAAACACAAATAAAAAGAAACTAAATCTAAAAGACAATACAGAAACAAACAATCCAAGGGATTAGCAAATTTTCTAATCCCCGGCAACGGCGCCAAAATTTGATGCGTTATTTATACGCGCACAAATTAAACCCTCTTTTTGACAATTGTAGTATAAGTATATAAGTAGGGATCGTTCTGGACCGGGGATTAGGAGGGATTGTTAATCACTTGGATTTGACTTAAAAACGTAAAAACACAATATAAAACACTATTTAATGCTCGAAGAAAGCAAAACTAAAAATAAGAAAGATTAAGACTAAGACTTCAACGAAATAGGGGGGAATTGGATTTGGACGAATTTAAACTAAAATGGATACTTGGAAACAAAACAAATTGTAAATATGGATTTGACGGAAATGAATGGATGGGAAGCTAGCTAAGGGGTTCATCTCTATACATGTTATACTTGCATACAAAACGATTTCTAATTGCTTTTCAATAAACCATGAATTTTCAACGCCCCGGGTTAATTAGGTCCGCTTAAATTAACCGTCAAGTTTTCCTTAAGTTAATGAATTGGATGATTGCATACGACAATCCAAAGCATTCCTCACAAGTTCCCTACATGAATTGCATAATAGAGATACAAGCAAGAATCATTAAGCAACATGAAAACTATAAGTGTTGACGAGGCATTCGTTACTATGATTGCATGAAACTTATGCCAAGAATTTGTTTAACGCGATTGTTTATAAGCAACCTCCACTACTTGTGAATATAAGTTCATAACTATTACGTGAAACTCACTTATATTCTAGCGTCATATTCATGCATGAAAATTAAGCGTTCATTCTTAATAAACATACATAAATAGGATATCAATCAAATAGTTAAACAAATTGAATTCACAACTTATGAAACGTAATTAAAAGTAATCAAATCATATTGCAAGCATAAACATATATTTCGAATCACCCCCTAGCTAAGGGGGGTTTAGTTCCTCATACTTACAAAACAAAGAGAATTGAAATTAAACATTGAAATCAAAGAAACACCTAAACATTCCAACAACTCAAACTTGAATTGTATGAATGTTTAGGCCCTCTTCTCTTCCTCTTCTTTGTAGCATAAGGTCTAAGGATAGTTGGTTTGGGGGAATGGAAGTGTGGAATGAAGTGAGGAGTGATGGAAGTGGAAGAGGATTGGTGTTTGGATTAGTAGGGAGGGGGGACTCACGGCTAAGGAAAGAATGGAAGTGTTTGAGGAGTGTTGTGTTGTGAATGAAAATGAGATGTGATTTTTGTGTATGAATGCATGGGTTTTTATAGGGGGAATGGGAGAATATGTGGGTGATTGTTTAAGAGTGAATGTGGTTGTTATGATTGAGAGTGCATGTGGATGAAATGATGAAGTAGGAAGGTGGAAATGCATGTGTTGAATTGGTGGTGCAATGATGAAAGAGTAAGTGCATGTGTGTGTGAATGGTGGTGCAATGATGAAAGAGTAAGTGCATGTGTGTGTGAATGGTGGTAGCTAGGGTGAATTATGATGAATGCATGTGGAATAAAGATGGAGAAGGTGGTGTAATGATGAAGGATTAAGTGCATGTGTGTGTGAATGGTGGTGCAATGATGAAAGAGTAAGTGCATGTGTGTGTGAATGGTGTTTCTTGATGGTTTTGGGGTTGTGATGCATGTGAATGCATGTGGCTAAGGGTTGTTGATTGGGCTAGAGGTTTTGCATGGCTCAAAGGATTGTTTGATTGGGCTAGGCCCTTTGTTTTATGTCCAAAGTGCATACAAGGCCTTCAAATTCGTCCAACACTTTGGCTCCAAGCAAATGCAATCCAATCCAAGCCCAATTTTGCTCCAAAATGCTCCAAAATGCATCTTTTTGCTTCCTTAGCCATATGAACCTAAAAACACACGAAAATGGCTTAAACTACTAAAACAACTATGAATTAACAATATAAATGCACGAAAACAAGCTAAGTAAGTTGCCTAAATATGCTCCTATCATTTCTCTATTGAAATCTTTGATTCATTGGCGTAGGAACATCTTGATCAATTGCATGAGGATGCACTTGAAACGGTCCTTACAAGTGGAATAGAATTGACGAATCACATGGCAATACCCATGGCACCCCACGGCACAAACATGAACTTCCATGCCATGCCCTTTAATGATGAAGTAATTGAGGTGGTTGATAGGAGCATATTTAGGCGACTTACTTAGCTTGTTTTCGTGCATTTATATTGTTAATTCATAGTTGTTTTAGTAGTTTAAGCCATTTTCGTGTGTTTTTAGGTTCATATGGCTAAGGAAGCAAAAAGATGCATTTTGGAGCATTTTGGAGCAAAATTGGACTTGGAATGGATAGCTTATGTTTGGAGCAAAAGGAATGGACGAAATTGAAGGATTCCTAATCCATTGCAGCCACCTGCACCCATAATCTTTCACACCTTGCAGCCACATGCATTCACTCTTCATAAATCAGCCACATGCACATTCAATCATTCACACCACAACCTTGCACATGCTTTCCCATTTCATTATTCATTCACTTTGCACCACCAATTCAGCCACATGCACTTATTCCTTCATTATTTCACCCACATGCTCTCCCATTTCAGATTGCATTCACCCTTTAATCCATTGCAGCCACATGCACTCCCATTTTCTCCCAAAACATTGCACATGCATTTTCAGCTTTCCACCAAGTTCCTAGCTGTCATATTCCCTCTTCTTCACCTATAAATAAGCATCCATTGCAGCCACAATTCACCCACACTTCCATATTCAGAAAATCATCTCTCATACACATTCATTCACGCAAGAAATTCATTCCTTCTCTCTAACACTGCCATACTTCACCATTCTTCATATTTTCTGCCCAAAAACACTCCTTGCCTTCCCCTACATCCATCCCTACCCTAAACACATCATTCTACATCATCCATAACCCCCAAAACTCACCAAAACCCCTTGTGTTGCAGCAACTAGAGGAGAAGAGGCCTAAACGTTCATACAATTCAAGATTGAGTTGTTGGGATTTTTAGGCGTTCTTCGTTCTTGTTTTCAATGTTTACTTTGTTATTACTCTCTAAGTTTGTTGTAATCATGAGTGGCTAAACCCCTAATTAGTTAGGGGAAAGTTTGAAGCCATGGACATATGTTGGTTATGATTTGATTTACTCCAGTTATGAATTCATGAACTTTAGATGTGGTTTACTTTTCTGTTTTGATTAAGAACTTGTTTATGTATGTGGGTTGAGGGTCGACACTTAATTTGCATGCCTAAACTTGATGCTAGGATATAAGGGAATTTCACCTAATCGTTATGAACTTATATTCATGAGTAGTAAAAATCGCTAGTCACGATTGTGTTTAGTAACCCTAGGCTGGATTAACATGCGTATTCCATAGTTATGAATGCCTAGTCGATGTTTATGATTTCCGTTGAACTTAATGATCCTTGTTGAATGTCTCTATCATGCGTATTCCATAGTTAGGGACTTTGATTAGGAATAATTTGGTTGTAATGCGTATTCCATTCAATCCAATGAATCTAGGGAAATCTGAAAGTTAATTTAAGCGGACCTAATTAACTTGGAGCATTGTCATTCATCGTTTGTTGAAGTCATAACTGGGAATCAAATTATATGCATATGTTCATGTGTGGATAAGGAACCCTCTAACTAGTTTCTCATCATTCTATTTCATCAATTTCGTTTTTACAATCTGCCCTTAATTAGAATCTGTGCATTTAATTTAATTTCGTCAAAACCTTAATCCCCCTTTACTTTAGTGTCCAACTTAGTTAGAAAGTGTCTTAGTTTGTGTTTATAAGTGTTTTGATTCAATTTGTTACACAAATTCGTCCAAATTCACCAAAGTGTTCAAAACTGCCCAGAAAGTGTTTTTAAGGCAGTTTTGAGTGTTTTGGGTGATGTTTGAGTCTTTTAGTTTGTTTGAGTATTTTAAATTTTAGGTTTGCATTCATTAAGTCTAGTTTAGTGTTCTAAATATTGTTTTTACGTTTTTGAGTCAATTTCACATTGGTTAGCATCCCTAGTTAATCCTCGGTCTAGAACGATCCCTATTTGCTCATATACTACAATTGTCATCCATAGGGTTTAATTTGTGTGTCAAGTTAATTTTCATATCAAATTTTGGCGCCGTTGCCGGGGATTAGCAAAATTGCTAATCCCTTGTGTTTTTGCCGTATGTTTTTAGTGTAATTTACCTAGTTTTCTTATTTTGTTTTGTTTTCTTGGTTTAGGTACTAGTGCATGACGCGGAGTTCTCAAACTGTGCATGCACATATCTTGGACTTTAACGACGATTTTGAACGTGATTTGAGAAGAAAGAGGAGGCATCCCGAACCTAGTGAACCTAGTTCAAGTTCAGAGGCCGAATCTGAGTTTGAAAGTGTGGAAGAAGAAGTTATGGCAGCGGACAATCGGACCATTAAAGAGCTTTCGGCCTCGGGGTTGGCCAATGCCGCACCATTATGCATTCAATACCCCGCGGCTGCCCAAGGCAAGACCGATGAATTTGAATTGAAGTCAAGCTTGTTGCACCACATTCCAAAGTACCATGGGCTGTCCATGGAAGATCCAAACAAGCATTTGAAGGAGTTTGAAGTTGTATGCTCAAGCATGACACCCATTAACGTTGATGGGAATATTATGAAGATGAAAGCTTTTCCATTCTCTCTTGTGGAAAAGGCTAAGGATTGGCTTTATGAATTGGCACCCGGGACCGTTACTTCTTGGGAGAGCATGAAGCGAGCATTCTTGGAGAAGTTCTTCCCTACTTCAAGAGTCATTCTCTTGAGGAAGAAAATTAGCGGAATCCAACAAAGTCAAGGAGAATCTTTTCCGGCATACTACGAGCGTTTTAAAGCCCTTGTTGCATCATGTCCTCAACATCAAATGAAGGAGGAGCTTCTCCTTCAATATTTCTATGAGGGCCTTCTTCCCATTGAAAGGCAAATGCTCGATGCTTCGGCGGGAGGTGCATTGGTGGACAAAACTCCTATGGCAGCCAAGACCCTAATTGCAAACCGTGCTCTAAATGCACAACAATATGAAGGACTTGGGCAAAGGGACCCTCCACGACAACACTTGAATAAGGTAAGTTCTCAATCCGATATTCAATCTCAGTTAGCTAATCTTACTTCTATTATGTCTCAGATGGCCGAAGGAATGAAGATACAAGGACCGATTGTATGTGGTGTATGTTCTATCCAAGGACACCCTTCGGAAAGATGCCCTCAATTGATTGAGAATGGGGGATGGGAGAGTGCAAATGCCATTGGATTTCCAAGCCACAATCAACCAAGGAATGATCCATATTCCAACACATACAATCCAGGTTGGAAAGACCATCGAAACTTCAAGTGGAGGGAGCCTCAACAACCTCACCAACAAGGAGGTTTTAGACAACAACCCCCGGGGTTCTACACCAAGCCATTCGGCCAAGACCAAACCCAACCCCAATCCGCCCAAAACCATCAAGGTACGTCTTTAGATAATGCTACTATTCTTAAGTTGCTTACTAGTTTGTCTCAGGGGCAAGAGAATCAAACCAAAGCCATGCAAAACCAAGACAAAAGGGTGGATCACTTGGAGAAACAAATTGGGCAGATTGCGGAGTTTGTAGGACAATTCCGAGACAAAGGCAAGCTCCCTAGCTCAACCATTGTCAATCCAAAGGGAGGGTTCGAATCTGCCAAGGCAATCATGTTGAGAAGTGGTAAGGAGGTCGGAACCACCTCAAGGCCGTCCAAAACAAGTCAAGAAGAGGACATGTTGCTGCAAGAAGAGGAGGAACAAGGAATAAAGGCCACGGCAAGGGTGAAAGAAACTTTGCCGCAGCCCCCTATTGTGCCAAAACCGTCCAACACACCTAAGGTAAGTCCAAACTCGACTTTGACAAGTTCTATTCCACTAAACGTGCCATTTCCTGGCAGGTTTAGGCAATCAAAGAAGGAAGAAGCCGAGAAGGACATTCTAGAGACCTTTCGGAAAGTTCAAGTCAATATCCCGCTCCTAGATGCCATAAAGCAAGTGCCCAAATACGCTAAGTTCTTGAAGGAATTGTGCACTACAAGGAAGAGGGCGTCACATAAAGAGGTAGTAAGGGTAAGTGAGAACGTTTCCGCTGTTTTACAAAGAAAGTTACCACCAAAGTGCAAAGATCCAGGTAGCTTTACAATCCCTTGTATTATTGGTCAAACTAAGTTCGAACATGCTATGTTAGACTTAGGAGCTTCAATTAACGTCATGCCATACTCTATTTATGCTTCAATGAACCTTGGTGAATTGAAAAATGATGGTGTGATTATTCAGTTGGCCGATAGATCTAATGCCTATCCAAAGGGCGTATTGGAAGATGTCTTAGTGCAGGTGAATGATTTGATCTTCTCGGCGGATTTCTATATCCTTGAAATGGAGGAAACCACCCATGCTCCATCCTTACCGATTCTTCTTGGGAGGCCATTCATGAAGACGGCCCGAACTAAGATAGACGTGTTTAAAGGCACTTTAACAATGGAATTCGATGGGGAAGTGATTGATTTTAATATTTCTGAAACTATGAGATTTCCTAATGATGATCATTCATGTTTCTCTATTGATATTCTTGATTCTTTGGCGCAGGCACACTTTGATCAATTACATGGCGATGCACTTGAAACGGTCATTACAAATGGCATAGAAATGAAGGATCACATGGATGTCACCATAACAAACCACGGCACACAATTGAACACCCATGCCGAGGCCTTTGATGAAGATGTAATTGAGACCGTGGCAGCCCTAGAGTCATTGCCACGGCTCCAAGGTAAGTTCCCTAGTCCAATTTCAATTCCAATTTCAACTAATAAGTTGCTTCCTTCTATAGAACAACCACCTACACTTGAGCTCAAACCGTTGCCAAATCACTTGAAGTATGTGTTTTTGGGCGAGCAAGACACATTGCCCGTCATTATAGCTTCATCACTCACGGCACAAGAGGAGGAGAAGTTGGTGAGGGTTCTCAAAGAGCACAAGACGGTCATAGGGTGGACTTTGGCCGACATCAAGGGTATAAGTCCTACCACGTGCATGCATCGAATTCTCATGGAAGAAGGCGCCAAACCATCAAGGGAAGCCCAACGTCGACTCAACCCACCAATGATGGAAGTAGTGAAGAAGGAAATCATCAAATTGCTTGATTGTGGCGTCATCTATCCCATCTCGGATAGTTGTTGGGTTTCACCGGTCCAAGTGGTTCCCAAGAAGTCCGGAGTCACGGTGGTGAAAAATGAAGAAGATGAACTTGTGCCTACACGCATTCAAACCGGTTGGAGGGTGTGCATTGACTATAGGAAGCTAAATGCGGCAACAAAGAAAGATCACTTCCCTTTGCCATTCATCGATCAAATGCTTGAAAGGTTAGCCGGTCATTCTTTTTATTGCTTTCTTGATGGTTATTCGGGATATAATCAAATTGTCATAGCGCCGGATGATCAAGAAAAGACCACCTTTACTTGTCCATTTGGTACTTTTGCATATCGTCGTATGCCATTTGGTTTATGCAATGCACCGGCCACTTTCCAACGATGCATGGTAAGTATCTTCTCTGATTATGTTGAAAAGATAATTGAAGTATTTATGGACGATTTTAGTGTGTTTGGAGACTCATTTGATGCTTGTTTGCATAATCTCACTTTAATCTTGAAAAGATGCATGGAAACTAACCTTGTTTTGAATTGGGAAAAATGTCATTTTATGGTTAAACAAGGTATAGTTTTGGGTCATATCATCTCTGAAAAAGGAATTGAAGTTGATAAGTCTAAAATAGATCTTGTACGTCACTTACCCTCTCCTACTTCGGTTAGAGAGGTTCGTTCTTTTCTTGGCCATGCAGGATTCTATCGTAGGTTTATCAAGGATTTCTCGAAGGTTGCACAACCTCTTTGCCGTCTCCTACAAAAAGACGTGACGTTTGAATTCACCAAGGAGTGCACGGCATCATTCAACCTACTTAAGGAGTTGTTGACCACGGCACCCATCATTGTTCCACCGGATTGGAGCCTACCTTTCGAGCTTATGTGCGATGCTTCCGATTATGCATTAGGAGCTGTTTTGGGGCAAAGGAAGGAAAAGAGGCCGCATGTTATCTATTATGCCTCTCGGACTTTAAATGATGCACAATTGAATTATTCTACCACTGAAAAAGAACTTCTTGCTGTTGTGTTTGCTTTAGATAAATTCCGTTCTTATTTGCTTGGTACTAAAGTTATTATTTATACTGACCATGCAGCATTGAAGTATTTGTTCACCAAGAAGGAGGCCAAACCACAACTCATTCGTTGGATGCTTCTTCTCCAAGAGTTCGATATCGAAATCCGGGACAAGAAGGGAAGTGAAAACGTGGTGGCTGACCACTTGAGCCGTATGGTGCATGAGGAGGATGCCGTGCCTATCATAGAGACATTCCCAGATGAGCAACTGATGTCCGTCAAGGTAAGTGAACCGTGGTATGCTGATTTGGTGAATTATTTGGTGTCTAAACATGTTCCTAGTGAATTACTTAAACACCAATGTGATAAATTAAAGAAAGAGGCACGATTTTATGTGTGGGATGACCCGTATTTATGGAAATATTGCCCTGACCAAGTTATACGTAGGTGTGTGCACGATTCTGAGTTTAATGCTATTCTAACCTTTTGTCACACTTATGCTTGTGGGGGACACTTTGGCACTCAAAGAACAGCACTTAAGGTGTTAGAATGTGGTTTCTATTGGCCTACCATCTTTAGGGATGCTAGAACATTTTGCATGTCTTGTGATAGATGCCAAAGAACGGGCAATATTGGTCCTAAACAACAAATGCCGCAAACCCCCATTTTTAGTGTTGAAATCTTTGATGTTTGGGGTATTGATTTTATGGGTCCCTTTCCTTTGTCACATGGGTTTCTTTATATATTGCTTGCTGTGGACTATGTGTCGAAATGGGTGGAAGCAAAAGCCACCCGAACTAATGATTCTCAAGTGGTTGCAGATTTTGTGAAAACTAACATTTTTGCAAGGTTTGGAATGCCACGAGTTCTAATCAGTGATGGAGGTTCCCATTTTTGTAATCGAACCATCGAGGCGTTGCTCAAGAAATACAATGTCACGCATAAGGTGGCCACACCTTATCATCCTCAAACGAGTGGGCAAGCCGAGGTTTCGAATAGGGAAATCAAGCAAATTCTTGAGAAGACCGTGGGGCCTACAAGGAAGGATTGGAGTTTGCGCTTAAACGATGCATTGTGGGCATATCGCACTGCCTACAAAACTCCCATTGGGATGTCACCTTTTCGGCTCATCTATGGGAAGCCATGCCATCTTCCCGTCGAACTAGAGCATCGTGCACATTGGGCCGTCAAAACGTTCAATATGGACCTTGATGCCGCAGGTTTACATAGGAAGCTTCAATTGTGTGAGCTTGATGAAATCCGAAATGAAGCATATGAGAATGCCCGGATTTACAAGGAGAAAACGAAGGCATTCCATGACAAGATGATTCGTGCCAAGACGTTCTCTATTGGGCAGAAAGTGTTGTTGTTCAATTCTCGCCTTCGGTTGTTTCCGGGTAAGTTGCGTTCCAAATGGGTTGGTCCTTTTATTGTCACTAATGTTTTCCCTCATGGTGCAGTGCAAATCAAAAGTTCAAGGACGCAGCAAGAATTCAAAGTGAATGGGCATCGATTGAAGCCCTATTACGAGACGTTTGAGGAGCATGTCGTGGAGGAGGTACCCCTCCATGCCGTGGAACCTAGTCAAGCTTAAACGGAGGTACCGTCCGGCTGGAAGACGTTAAAGCAAGCGCTTCTTGGGAGGCAACCCATGTGTTGAAACACGAGAAGAACGAACTTTCACTCCAAACCCAGATTTGCGTCCCTAACCTATCTCTTTATTGCTATTACTTTGCCATTTGTGTTATGTTTGCTAGTTGTGTTAGTTGATTGTTTTTGTGTTAATCTAAGTTTGAAACATTGAGGACAATGTTTGGTTTAAGTGTGGGGGGGGTAAACAAGCTGCTTTTGCATGAAATTCGTGGGATTTTATCACCTATCACTTCACATGTTGTTTCTCACCGTTTTAAAGTGTTTTTAGTGTGTTTTGATGTGTTTTAGTGTCATATAACAGAAAACCTTAGAAAAATTCGAAAAAGTTTGAAAAATACCAAAAAGAGTCGTTTTTGAGTCATTTTTGTGTTTTAGGGTACCTTCCAACACAATGATGAGGATTTGGTTTTAAATTACATGACTATTATAGAATGTTGTAAACATGGCTGGAAGTTGATTTATGCTTTGGTTTATGCTTGGTTATGGTTATAGCTTATGAATTCACATGTAATTACAAAGAGAAAATCTGTTTTTGTAACATGCTTGAACGAAGGAACTTAAACTAAAGCTACATCCTTGTGAGACTTGAGCCTATAACGTTCTTTGGAGAGTATAAATCTGTGATTTCTTGTTTTCTAAAGTCATTGCATGATCTCATCATTCTTTGCTTGGTTGCTACTTGGAATGCATTTCATTATAGTTCCAAATACTAGAACTCATGCCCAATTCATTCAAAGCATGATATTGATTGCATAACATACAATAAGATGAAGTTGTTAGTCAAGCCAAAGCCAAAAACCTATCCCTTTTCACATGTATTGTAGGATTACCCCTTTTGAGCATTTTCAAGCTTATTTTCTTTGTTAACCACATTATCCTCACCTAGCTTAGATTAGAACTTTCCATACCCTTGTTCTTAAAGGATAGTGAAGCATGACTTAGAATGAACTCCTTTTGATCAATATATTGCAGAAAATAAGTGTGGGGGAAGATAATAGGGCACGGCCAAAGAATGAAATAAAGAAAAAAAAAAAAATAAAAAGAGTTGAAAAATAAAAAGAAATTAGAAAAGTGTTGAAAAGAAAAAAAAAAAGAGTTGAAAAATAAGTGAGAATGATCTCACAAGTATTGGTTATTGAAGGAAGGGTCCAAAAGAGTGAATTTGACCCTAATTGTGCATGAATCTTCCCTTGTGTTTAAAAGTTGATTTCTGCCATTAAAAGTGAGTTTAAGTGTCAATTTCATTACTTTGCTTCCTATTGCTTTAAGAACCTTTGTTTGTCCTTTGCTTTTCCTTGTTAGCCATTACCCTTAGCCCCGTTACAACCCTCAACTTCTATCTTGATGTTATGTATTCAATATGTGGAGTTTGAATTTGGTATGAGCATATGGAATCACTGGTTCTCGTTCTAAGTAGTAGCATTCCATTCATGAGATCATATTCATGTCATTGTCATAAATCCAGAAAATGCTTTCTTTGATATAACATATGTGAGTGTTAGAATTCATATTTACATCAATCTCCTCACATATACCTAGTGTAGGGTGTGGAGTTAGAAAATCTGTGTGAAAATTGAGTGCATTCTAGTAAGGAATTGAGGGAATTCTCTAAGGCATGTTACTACATTCAAAATGATGTTTTAATTGATTAAATGTGAACTAGTGAATGGTAACTATGATTAAGTGTTTGTTGAAGTGTAAAGAAAGCTAAATGTTCTGGGAATGATGTTCTATATTGTGTCATGTTCGTTTGAAATCCCTGAGATACATGTTGGAAGGTTTAGATTGTGTTTTGTTTTGTTTTTGGTTTCTTTTGTTTTGTTTTGCTCGAGGACTAGCAAAAGCTAAGTGTGGGGGAATTTGATAGGAGCATATTTAGGCGACTTACTTAGCTTGTTTTCGTGCATTTATATTGTTAATTCATAGTTGTTTTAGTAGTTTAAGCCATTTTCGTGTGTTTTTAGGTTCATATGGCTAAGGAAGCAAAAAGATGCATTTTGGAGCATTTTGGAGCAAAATTGGACTTGGAATGGATAGCTTATGTTTGGAGCAAAAGGAATGGACGAAATTGAAGGATTCCTAATCCATTGCAGCCACATGCACCCATAATCATTCACACCTTGCAGCCACATGCATTCACTCTTCATAAATCAGCCACATGCACATTCAATCATTCACACCACAACCTTGCACATGCTTTCCCATTTCATTATTCATTCACTTTGCACCACCAATTCAGCCACATGCACTTATTCCTTCATTATTTCACCCACATGCTCTCCCATTTCAGATTGCATTCACCCTTTAATCCATTGCAGCCACATGCACTCCCATTTTCTCCCAAAACATTGCACATGCATTTTCAGCTTTCCACCAAGTTCCTAGCTGTCATATTCCCTCTTCTTCACCTATAAATAAGCATCCATTGCAGCCACAATTCACACACACTTCCATATTCAGAAAATCATCTCTCATACACATTCATTCACGCCAGAAATTCATTCCCTCTCTCTAACACTGCCATACTTCACCATTCTTCATATTTTCTGCCCAAAAACACTCCTTGCCTTCCCCTACATCCATCCCTACCCTAAACACATCATTCTACATCATCCATAACCCCCAAAACTCACCAAAACCCCTTGTGTTGCATCAACTAGAGGAGAAGAGGCCTAAACGTTCATACAATTAAAGATTGAGTTGTTGGGATTTTTAGGCGTTCTTCGTTCTTGTTTTCAATGTTTACTTTGTTATTACTCTCTAAGTTTGTTGTAATCATGAGTGGCTAAACCCCTAATTAGTTAGGGGAAAGTTTGAAGCCATGGACATATGTTGGTTATGATTTGATTTACTCCAGTTATGAATTCATGAACTTTAGATGTGGTTTACTTTTCTGTTTTGATTAAGAACTTGTTTATGTATGTGGGTTGAGGGTCGACACTTAATTTGCATGCCTAAACTTGATGCTAGGATATAAGGGAATTTCACCTAATCGTTATGAACTTATATTCATGAGTAGTAAAAATCGCTAGTCACGATTGTGTTTAGTAACCCTAGGCTGGATTAACATGCGTATTCCATAGTTATGAATGCCTAGTCGATGTTTATGATTTCCATTGAACTTAATGATCCTTGTTGAATGTCTCTATCATGCGTATTCCATAGTTAGGGACTTTGATTAGGAATAATTTGGTTGTAATGCGTATTCCATTCAATCCAATGAATCTAGGGAAATCTGAAAGTTAATTTAAGCGGACCTAATTAACTTGGAGCATTGTCATTCATCGTTTGTTGAAGTCATAACTGGGAATCAAATTATATGCATATGTTCATGTGTGGATAAGGAACCCTCTAACTAGTTTCTCATCATTCTATTTCATCAATTTCGTTTTTACAATCTGCCCTTAATTAGAATCTGTGCATTTAATTTAATTTCGTCAAAACCTTAATCCCCCTTTACTTTAGTGTCCAACTTAGTTAGAAAGTGTCTTAGTTTGTGTTTATAAGTGTTTTGATTCAATTTGTTACACAAATTCGTCCAAATTCACCAAAGTGTTCAAAACTGCCCAGAAAGTGTTTTTAAGGCAGTTTTGAGTGTTTTGGGTGATGTTTGAGTCTTTTAGTTTGTTTGAGTATTTTAAATTTTAGGTTTGCATTCATTAAGTCTAGTTTAGTGTTCTAAATATTGTTTTTACGTTTTTGAGTCAATTTCACATTGGTTAGCATCCCTAGTTAATCCTCGGTCTAGAACGATCCCTATTTGCTCATATACTACAATTGTCATCCATAGGGTTTAATTTGTGTGTCAAGTTAATTTTCATATCAGTGGTGGCTACCCTAGAGTCATTACCACGACTCAATGGTAAGTCTTCTATCCCAATGTCAATTCCAATTTCAACTAACAAGTTGCTTCCTTCCATAGAACAGCCACCTATCCTTGAGCTTAAACCGTTACCAAACCACTTGAAGTATGTTTTCTTGGGCGAACAAGAGACATTGCCCGTCATAGTGGCCTCCTCACTCATGGCACAAGAAGAGGACAAGTTGGTGAGGGTTCTTAAAGAGCACAAAACGGCCATTGGGTGGACTTTGGCCGATATCAAGGGCATAAGCCCTACTACATGCATGCACCGAATACTTGATAAGAGCATATTTAGGTGACTTAGATAGCTTATTCTTGTGCATATGTGTTATTATTTCTTAGTTAATGTAATATTTCAACTCATTTTCGTGTGTTTGTAGGTCCAAAGGGTTAAAGTACCAAGAAAGTGCATTTTGGTGCATTTTGGAGCAGTTTTGGGCACTAAATGGATAGCTTGTATATGGGCCAACATGGATGGACGAATTTGGAGTTCAAAAGGCTAGAAATCTGATAAGAAGATGAAGAAATTAAACTCAAGACAAAGTGGATAAGGAATTAGCTCAAAAGAGGAAACATTATCCAAAACCTTATCCAACATTATCCAAAACCTTATCTTATCTTATCCTATCCTAACCTAATCTTGTTCCACCTTAATCCTAGCTGCAAGTGGACCTAAAAACATGATTTCTAGAAGCCTTATCTAACCCTAAATGGGTGCTGCACCCTTCCCCCTTTTATCTCTTCTAGAAAACCCAAAATCAGCCACAAAGCACCTAGTTTCTAGAAGGCCCAATTTTGGACGAATTTCCTAAACCTTTTTCCTTTTGGATTCTGATTTATTAGGCCTCATTCCTTGTGGATTTAGGTTACACAAATCCTTTTATGAAACTAATTGGGCCAAACCCTCGCCTAAGTGGATTTAACTCACTTGTGCCAAACCCTAGGGCCCTAATCCAATAAATCTGCTAAGAGTAACCCTAATCTAATTAACCCTAGGACTATATAAACATATTTTCAGCCACAAATTCGGATGAGCCCTTTATGCCATTCAGAAAATCCTTGCCGCAAGCCCTAGCCTCCATTCTCCATCATCCATTGAATCCTCATACCTCCATACACAATCTGCCGCAACCCTTCACCATAACTAGCCATCATTCATCATCCCAAGAAAGAATATATTGTTCATAACCCCCAAAACCACCACCCACATCTTGTGCCATAGCAAGGAAGAAGGAGGAGAGCCCTAGGCATGCATGCCATTCGACTTGGAGTGGCTGGAACGTTTTAGGTGTAATCTTTCTTGTGTTTTTTCAATGTTTATATTCAAGAATCTTTGCTTTGTGAGTATGAGGAACTAATCCCCTTTTGGCTAGGGGGAATTTCGAAACCATGGCTATATTTGCATTATGATTTGATTACTTTAAGTTGTGAATTCAATTTACTTATCTATTTGAATTAAAACTTGTTTATGTATATGGATTGAGAGTGCACACATAATTTGCATGCATAAATCTGATGCTAGGATATAAGGAAGCTTCACCTAATCGTTGTGAACCTATATTCATAAGTAGTAAAGGTTGTTAGTCACAATCATGTTAAGTAAATTCTTGGCATAAGTATCATGCACTTTCATAGTTACGAATGTCTCATCAATGATAGGAGCATATTCATGCGACTTAAATGGCTTGTTCTCGTACATTTACGTTATGTTTCTTTAGTTAGTTTAGTCCTTTATGCTTCTTTTGTGTGTTTTCAGGATAATAAGACGTGTTTGACGAAAGGATGCATTGTGGAGTGTTTTGGAGCACTATTGGGCTAAGGATGGATAGCTTATGCTTGGAGCCCAAGTGTTGGATGAAATTGAAGGCCTTGTAAGCACTTGAGGACACAAAACAATGGCCCTAACCCAATTACATTCACCTTGCCTTGGGCTTAACACAAACACCATTCCTTGTCATGCAAGGGGGAGCAATTTGGGTCCATTTCATGTACTTAAACCCTAGCCCAATCCACAATCACTTCAAAGCCATGCAAAACCTTTCAACACCCTTTAATCATTCCCCTTTAAGGTATGATTTTATTTCCTAACCCTACATCCATTATTTATTAGCATCTTCACATGCATTCACACACACTTCACTCACCCATCCTCTCTAATCCGTGCATCACACCTTCATTTCTAGCACCAATTCAACATGCATTCAATCATTCACTCATGCACCCTTTATTCTTTAATCCAATTCAGCCATTTAATCATTCAACCATGCATCACAAAACACCACTCATTGCACATGCCTTCCCCCTCTAATTCACATGCAAAAACCACCAACACATGCACCCATCTACATTCACTTTCCTTTGCCGAGCACTTCCCTTTCATTTCAGCATTTCCCCTTTGCATTTCCACCTTCCCACTTCATCATTACACCACAAATCAACACATGCACCCTTTAATTCATTTAACACATATAATCATTCAACCATGCCGTGGCCTACACACACATGCATCCTGAAATCCTTTTTGCCGTGAGTTCCCTTGAAATTCCAGCTTTCCCATTCATCATTTCACCAACAATTCAGCCACATTCCACATGCATAACCAACCTAGTGTCACTCCCATTCATTCCCTTTAATCATTCAGCCACCATCATACATTTATTCTCTTCCCAAACACATACACAAACACCATCAATGCCGTGAGTTCCCACTCCCATTTCCAGCTTTCCACAACTTTTCCTAGCTATTTTATTACATACATTCCCCCTTCATTATTCCAATCACATGCACCCATAATCATTCATTCCCTCCTAGCTGCAATATTCCCTCTTTCCTTCCTTCATTCACCTATAAATAAGCATCCAACACTCCTCAAAATTCATTCACTCTTCCATACACATTTCAGTCACAAACACCAAGCAACAAACCCCTTGTTGCCGTGCATCTCCCTTACAATCCAAACACCATTCCAACACTTCACAACACCACTCCTCTACCATTTCCATAATCCCCCAAACCTCACCTTAGACCTTGTGCTACAACAACGAGGAAGAGAAGAGTGCCTAAACGTTCATACAATTCAAGTTGAGTTGTTGGAATGTTTAGGTGTTTCTTTGATTTCAAAGTTTAAATTCAATTCTCTTTGTTTTGTACGTATGAGGAATGGAAGAGAAGAGTGCCTAAACGTTCATACAATTCAAGTTGAGTTGTTGGAATGTTTAGGTGTTTCTTTGATTTCAAAGTAATGAGGAACTAAAACCCCTTTAGCTAGGGGGTGATTCGAAATAAATGTTTATGCTTGCATTTTGATTTGATTACTTCTAATTGCGTTTCATAAGTTGTGAATTCAATTTGTTTAACCGTTTGATTGATAACTTATTTATGTATGTTTATTGAGAGTGCACACTTAATTTTCATGCATGAATATGACGCTAGAATATAAGTGAGTTTCACCTAATCGTTATGAACTTATATTCACAAGTAGTGGAGGTTGCTTATAAACAATCGCGTTAAATGAATTCTTGGCACGAGTTTCATGCTCATCATAGTAACGAATGCCTCGTCAACACTTATAGTTTTCATAATGCTTAATGATCTTTGATTGTATCTTTATTGTGCTGTTCACGTAAAGGACTTTTGGAGAATGTAGTGAATTGCGTTGCGCTAACCCATCCAATTCATCAACTTAAGGAAAACTTGACGGTTAATTTAAGCGGACCTAATTGACCCGGGGTGATGAGTTTAATAATTTAATGAAATGCAATTGGAAATCTTTTTATTATGCAAGTGTAACATGTGTGGAGATGAACCCCTTGGCTAGCATCCATTCATTCCATTTCATCAATTTCATATTTACATTCTGTCTAGTTTATTAACTTGTTTCGTTATTTCAATTTTCGTCAAACATCAATCCCCCTTTTGCTTTAATGTTCAATTTAGTTAGAAATCAATTTAGTTTGTGTTTTTAAAGCATTTTTGAGTCTTTGGTTTGTCTTAGTGTTTTAACGTTTAGTTTCACATTCTTTGAGTCTAGTTTAGTGTTTTATATTGTTTTTACGTTTTTAAGTCAGTTTCCAGGAGATTAACAATCCCTCCTAATCCCCGGTTTAGAACGATCCCTACTTACATCATTACTACAATTGTCAAAAAGAGGGTTTAATTTGTGTGCGTATAAATCGCGCATCAAATTTTGGCGCCGTTGCCGGGGATTAGAAAATTTGCTAATCCCTTGGATTGTTTGTTTCTGTTATGTATTTTAGATTTAGTTTTTTTTTATTTGTGTGTTGTTTGTTGAATTCAAGTACTAGATGGCACTTGATAATGCTTCTCTTTTGTCACAACTCATGGAAAGGTCCCAAATGCAAAGAGTTGATATATTGAATCTTCAATCAAGGAATAACGTGTTTTCCAATACTTACAATTCGGATTGGAGTGATCATTCAAACTCTATGTGGTGGGAACCTCAAAATGCTCAACAAGGAGGATATTGGCAGCCACCACAACCTCATATTCAATATGCCCAACCAAACTTAAGTTCGTCAATAAATTATAATCAAAAGCTTAACGAATTAATTTGTTTGGTGCAGGGCTCACAAAATCAAGACAATGAGGCTCGACAAGAAGACAAAAGGTTGGACCACTTGGAAAAGCAAATTGGGCAGATAGCGGAGTTCGTAGGACAATTTTGCGACCAAGGCAAACTCCCTAGTTCAACCATTGTAAATCCGAAGGGAGAATTTGAAGCACCTTTGCCGGAAGCACTTATTGCTCCTACGCCATCTAATTCAAGTAAGGTTGTTCCAATTAGTTCTAACCCCATTCCACCTAATATCCCTATTCCTTGCAGGTTCATGAATTCCAAGGAAGAAGAAGGTGAAAAAGACATCTTGGAAGCCCTTCCAAAGGTGACAAGTAGGGAATGTCATGAATTCATCAAAGAGGACGTTCTTGAAACCACAAAATCCAAAGAAGTTAAAATTGATGACATTGGACAAGTCATAACCATCACTTGCAATCTGGCCAAGTCCAATATCCCTGAAACTTTCAAAGGAGTGGTGTTTGTCATTGAGTTCTTGTCGGACAAAACAAGTAAGTTTTTTTTTCCAAATTCCATTAGATTTTATACTAACTTGCTGTTTTTTATGAATCAGGCACCTACACTAGAATTCAAACCAATGCCGGTTCACTTCAAGTATCACCTTCCATTCAAGGACCAATTCCATGCCGTTGATTTTAATTATGTTAATAAAAAAAAAAATAAATAAATAAAAAATAAATAAAAAAAAAAAAAAAATGAAAGATACTAAACATGGAGAAAGATGGAGCCTTCACAGAGGATGTTTACGTGAAGCCCCACTACGAGGCGTCGAAGCAGAAGGAATAGAAGCGGACGGCATAGGAGCGGAAGGCATAGAAGCAGGAGGCATAGAAGCGGAAGGCATCGGAGCTAGAGCATTCCAGGCCTCAATACTTGGCCAAACGCTGGATGACCCAGGAAAAAGGTGCCTCTGGAGATAAGACGCAAGCCTTTGACGGTCACTGTGAATTCGACCCTCAGATTCTTGCAGCTCATCAAGCTTCCTCTTCATGCCCGCCGAATAGTTATTTGCAAGCACATGCAAACTTCTATTCTCGTACTTAAGCTGTTTGATTTCCTGCTTAAGACTTTCCACCTCTGCCATCAACGATTCCACCTGACGGGAGCGGGCAAGCAGGCGTAGGCCCATGTTGGACACAGAGCTCGCACACTGAACACTAAGTGCGAGGGACTCTTGAACGGCCAACTCATCGGACCGTCCTGACAGCAGCCTACTATCTTTTGGAGTGAGGAGGTTCCTAGCTACTATTGTAGTTGTTGTGGCGTCCTGCATCACAGAGTCTTCACCTGAAAGAGGACCGTTAGAAGATAAAAAAGAAGGGCGCCATACATTACCTTGACGGGGCGCAACCGGATCGCTGCTGAGACTCAAATCTAAGCTAAGGTTCGATGAGTTTGCCATTTTTTTTCAAAAGTGTTCAAGGAGAAGGGGTGGATGGAGTTAAAATTTCAAAGGGCCGGAGACGATGTTCAAGAATGGGAATTCTTCAGAGTGTGTATGTTGGCGGTGATCGATACCTCTATAAGAAGCCAAGGCGACGCGTCCACCGATTCAAAAAGCCGGAATTTCCGGCGTAATTTTGGCGACGTTTTCTCGGCTTTTCAGAAGACGTGTTCAACTTTGTCAAAAGATTTCTTCTTTTCAGAAAACACGTGGAGGCCATCATCGCAACTACACATCTTTAGCCGACAAGCGCAAAGTCCGGCGACGCTTTCTCTGCTTTTCAGAAAACGCGTGCAGCTTTGTCAAAAGGAGCCGCATCCGCACTACTACGTGTCGTTCAGAAAGCAAAGGGGCGCCTGCTCAGAAATCAAAGGGGCGTCGTTCAGAAATCGAAGAGGCGCCACTATTTCAAAAAGCCGGATTTGCGGGATCAAAACGTTTGTCGACAAGGGTAAAAGAAGAGTACCACCACTTGATATTATCTCTATATATGTCGACCTTCGTCTTTTATGGCAAGGCAAACCTGAAGAAAATGCCCAACTCTCCCTCACCTCTGAGGGCGCACTCCCAGCAAAGCCTTTTGAAATACTCAATTTTTTCTTCTTCCCCAAAGATGATACCGGATGCCTGGAGTACAGATGACCCAGGAGGAAACGGCAGATTGAAGTGTGCTGATTCATTCACCGCTTCTTCAAAAGCAAAGGTATCTCATATCATCAAGGTCAAAAGCAAAAGTATCTCATATCATGCTCTTTCCCTGTCTTTTTCTTTGTCCTTGTTCTTACTCGCATGGCAAAGTAAAAGAAGCAATCAGCCGGCACTTGGAGTCAGTCTTCCGATCTGGAGCCAACTGCCTGGAATCTATTCCTGATTGCTTACCTAGCGTTGCTCTCGAGTAGTCATCTTCAACGGTTGATACACTTCCGGAGAAGGGACCACTTCTGCAAAGGGGAGCGAGTAAGGCAAGTGAAAATGATACATTGAAGCATGTGGAGACAAACATAGGCTGAGTTATCCTCCAACCCTTTTCAATACGAATTGGAAAGATTGAACAAAGAAACAGACCAGAGGGGTAAGCTCAGACCTTCGGGGAAGACCAAAAGAATCCTCCAGCCCAGTAGCACAAAGGAAAATCAACAAGTGGAGGAGACCAAAAGAATCATGCAGCCCAGTTCAAGAGTATGCCTGTGGAATCACAAAGATCAAAGCCTCAATGCAATTACCAAGGAGAAGATGGAATTTACACTCTATAACCAGATTTGCGTCTCTAAACTCTTCTCTTTGTTAATTACATTCTGCCATGTTTAGTTTGTTTAAGTGCTTTTTGTGTATTTACTTATGCTTTGTGTGAATCTATGCTTAAAACATTGAGGACAATGTTTGATTTAAGTGTGGGGGGGGGGGGGTAACTAAGTATGTTGATGCAAATTCGTTGAATTTTATCACCCATAACTTCAAGTGTTGTTCCTTGCTGTTTTAAATGTTTTTAAGGTGTTTTTAAACTGTTTTAGCGTGTTTTGTTTTATAACTCCGAAAATCACATAAAAATTTGAAAAACATTTTTTTGAAAAGCCTAAAAAGAGTGTTTTGAGTTGTTTTTGTGTCTTAGGGAACCTTCCAACGTTATGATGAGGATTGATGCGAGAATTACTTGACACTCAAATTAAACCCTCGTTTGACAATTGTAGTATATGTATAAGTAGGGATCGTTCTGGACCGGGGATTAGGAGGGATTGTTAATCACTTGGATTTGACTTAAAAACGTAAAAACATAATATAAAACACTAAACTAGACTCAAAGAATGTAAAACTAAACTTTAAAACACTAAAACAAATCAAAAGACTCAAAATGCTTTTAAAAACACAAACTAAAATGCTATACTAAACTCGAAGAATTCAAAATTAAAAATAAGAAAGATTAAGACTAAGACTTTAAACGAAATATGGGGGGATTGATTTTGGACGAATTTAAACTAAAATGGATAGATTGTAAAGAAAACAAATTGTAAATATGAAATTGACGGAAATGAATGGATGGTATGGCTAGCTAAGGGGTTCTTCTCCACACATGTTACACTTGCATAATAAAAAGATTTCCAATTGCATTTCAATAAATTATGAAACTCATCACCCCGGGTTAATTAGGTCCGCTTAAATTAACCGTCAAGTTTTCCTTAAGTTAATGAATTGGATGATTGCATACGACAACCCAAAGCATTCCCCACAAGTTCCCTACATGAATTGCATAATAGAGATACAAGCAAGAATCATTAAGTTCTTTGAAAACTATAAGTGTTGACGAGGCATTCGTTACCATGGAATACGCATGAAACTTATGCCAAGAATTTGTTTAACGCGATTGTTTATAAGCAACCTCCACTACTTGTGAATATAAGTTCATAACGATTAGGTGAAACTCACTTATATTCTAGCGTCATATTCATGAATGAAAATTAAGCGTGCACTCTCAATAAACATACATAAATAGGTTATCAATCAAATAGTTAAACAAATTGAATTCACAACTTATGAAACGCAATTAGAAGTAATCAAATCAAAATGCAAGCATAAACATTTATTTCGAATTACCCCCTAGCTAAAGGGGGATTAGTTCTTCATAACATTGAAATCAAAGAAACACCTAAACATTCCAACAACTCAAACTTGAATTGTATGAACGTTTAGGCACTCTTCTCTTCCATTCCTTATACGTACAAAACAAAGAGAATTAAAATGAAACATTGAAATCAAAGAATCACCTAAACATTCCAACAACTCAAACTTGAATTGTATGAACGTTTAGGTCCTCTTCTCTTCCTCGTTGTTGTAGCATAAGGTCTAAGGATAGTTGGTTTGGGGGAATGGAAGTGTGGAATGGAGTGAGGAGTGATGGAAATGGAAAGATGGTTGGTGTTTGGATTAGTAGGGAGGGGGGACTCACGGCTAAGGAAAGAATGGAAGTGTTTGAGGGGTGTTGTGTTGTGAATGAGATGTGATTTTTGTGTATGAATGCATGGGTTTTTATAGGGGGAATGGGGGAATATGTGGGTGATTGTTTAAGAGTGAATGTGGTTGTTATGATTGAGAGTGCATGTGGATGAAATAATGATGGAAAAAGAGCTAGGTTGTTGGTGTGTGAATGCATGTGTTGAATTGGTGGTGCAATGATGAAAGAGTAAGTGCATGTGTGTGTGAATGGTGGTGCAATGATGAAAGAATAAGTGCATGTGTGTGTGAATGGTGGTAGCTAGGGTGAATTATGATGAATGCATGTGGAATAAAGATGGAGAAGGTGGTGTAATGATGAAGGAGTAAGTGCATGTGTGTGTGAATGGTGAATGGTGGTGCAATGATGAAAGAATAAGTGCATGTGTGTGTGAATGGTGGTAGCTAGGGTGAATTATGATGAATGCATGTGGAATAAAGATGGAGAAGGTGGTGTAATGATGAAGGAGTAAGTGCATGTGTGTGTATGATATGTTGAGTGATATGTTGAGTGGTAAGTGAATGATAAGATAAGTGATAAGTGAATGATATGTTGAGTGATAAGATAAGTGGTTATTGATATGTAGATGAATGAATGATATGATAAGTAATAAATGAATGATAAGTGGTTATTGATATGTAGATGAATGAATGATATGATAAGTAATAAATGAATGATATGTGGTGATGATAAGATAAGTGTATGATATGATAAGTGGTGAATGAAGGAGTGGAATGTTGGAATGTTATGCACGACTAAGGATATAGGAAAGGTTTAAATATCCTAAAACTAAAGGGAACAAGGTTCCAACACTTTGGTCTTCAATTAGGTTTTCAATTTCGTCCAACACTTTGGCTCCAAGCATAAGCTTTCCATCCTTAGCCCAAAAGTGCTCCAAACGTCTCCAAAATGCATCTTTTTGCTCCTTTAACCCTTTTGGCCTACAAACACACGAAAATAGCTTAAAGTACTAAAATAACTAAAGAAACATAACGTAAATGCACGAGAACAAGCCATTTAAGTCGCATGAATAAGCTCCTATCAAATACCCCCACACTTATCTTTTGCTAGTCCTCGAGCAAAACAAAACAAAAGAAACCAGAAACAAAACAAAACGAACAAGTAAAACACAACCTAAACCTTCCAACAAACGTCTCAGGGATTTCCAAAGCACATGACAAGTTAAAAATCATTATTCCCATAGATTTTAGCCATCATTACACTTAAGTACATTCTTAATCATAGTCACCACATACTAGTTCACAATTAAACATTTAAAACACATTTCGAATGCAGTAACATGCCTTAGAGAAATTGCTCAAATCCTTACAAGATATGCACTCGTTTTTCACACAGATTTTCTGACTACACACCCTACACTAGTTATATGTGAGAAGATTGATGTAAACATGTAGACGAACACTCACATATGTTATAACAAGGAAAGCATTTTCTGGATTTACGATAATGACATGAATATGATCTCATGAATGGAATGCTACTACTTAGAATGAGAACCAGTGATTCCATAAGCTCATATCAATTTCAAACTCCACATTATTGAACACATAACGATCAAGATAGAAGTCAAAGGGGTGTAACGGGGCTAAAGGTGTTGGCTAACAATGAAAGGTGAAGGATAAACAAACATTCTTAAAGCAATAGTGAGCAAAGTATTGAATTAGGCACTTAGAATTCCCTTAAGAACGCAAAAGTCAACTTTGAACACCCAAGGGAAAGTCACACAAAACTTAGGGCCATATTCAACTTTTTTGGACCCTTTCTTCAACCATCAACGCTCGTGAGTTCATTCTTACTTATTTTCACTCCTTTTTTTTTTTTTTTTTTTTTTTTTTTTCTTCTTTTTCTTTTGAATCTCAAAACATACATATAAACGTAAGAACAAACTTTTACTCCCCCACACTCATTTTCTTGCATAATGTACTCAAAAGGAATTCATTTTAGTCATGCTCACTATCAATTAAGAACAAGGGTGTGGACTGTCCTACACTAGGCTAGGTGAGGATTGAAGGGAAATCTTTGAGATTCATGTGGGATTTCTATTGACTAGCATGCATATACAATTCAAAATTTATATACGAAAGCAACGGAAGCATGTCATACATTTTATCAAAGCTATAGTCATGCAAATCCCCTTCAAGATGCATAGGTTTATATATGATGCATCAAATATTATTTATTGAAGAACAAAGTTTAGGAGTAGTTTTATACCTCTTGATCTAGATCTTAGACCAAGGATTGACCACCTCCAAGCTCTTTGCTCCTTGAACTCCTTGAGCCTAGCCTCCCTCCTTGCCTCCTCCACTTTGTTGAGAATGAGTGCTCCTAGGTCCTCTTCAAGTTTCCAAAATTGAAAACCTCTAAAGATCCTCACCCACTAGTGTAGTGAGAAGGATGAAGGAATAACCAAAGGGGTGATGAAAAATGATTAGCTAATTTTTCCCCATGGTGGCCGGCCCTTTGTTGTTAGAGAGAGTTTGATATTCACTTCTCTTTTGTGTTTTGAATAATCTAAAAACACACTCCCCCATCTTTCATTATTATGTTCCTTTTATTACATAAAGAAACAAGCCAACAATTGACCTTCTCTCCTCTCTTTGGCCGGCCATGTGTGTTTGGTTTGGGCTTTGGGCTTTTAATTATTTCAAGTCATCCAATGCTTGAATAAAAGCCCAATGGGTTTTGGCCCAATGGGCCTAATTAAACCCGAACGTTTCTTTAAGCCCAAAACGATCTTTATCGCTTTTATGATTTCTTTAGACTTTCTAAATTAATCAAAACACTTAATTAATCCAATTAATTATTTCCATCATCCATTTGTTACTCACTACAAGAGTGTATTGGTGAACAATCTTTTAGGTTCTAATTAGCAAGGCAGTGAGGTGATTGGCACCAATCCAATTGATTATATTTAATCCATACACTTAGTGAATTAAAACTTACTTTTAATTCACCTTCTTCTTTGATGACTACATTTAATCATCTAGAAGAACTCACAAGCCATGAGTGACATCTAAACATATATCATGGCTACCCAAGCTAATGTAGAAGTTTATTCGGAGAACCTATTCAGTTGGAATTACAATGTAATTCGATCCTTCTCTAAAACAATACTCTCAATCACATCACTAGGGTATGGATTTATAATGTCAAACCCCTAATGTGATTATTCCTTCTTTATACGATTCAATTGAGACGTATAGGAACGCTTTCCTTTATTACGCTCGATACTTCGGCCGAAGATTCCCGAATCATATCTAAGAGTATTCATCCTTTCTTATCGAGGATTAGAGATTCCTTGTTGCGCATTCACTTGCCTTCATGGCTAAGTGGCTTAACCCTAACGATGCCTTGGACACTCGCGTATGGAATGACTTTAACATAATCAAAGATTAAGTACTTAACCACAAGACAACGACGATGCCTCAGGTCAAAGGATTACTTACATTATTCCAACCATTAGAGTTACTTGCTTGACATGTGAGTAGACCTCCATGCAAGTACTCTTGTTTGATTGTGTTCAGTGAACTCATTCCCTTAATGAGCACCTACATGCTTGTCTTAGTGTCGCTACACGAATGGGATGAGACTTTCCATCCTTCCAATTGAAGCAGACATAGTATGTACCGGTCTATGGATTGTCAGTATCCCTCCGACAATCCTTATGACCAAGAACCTTTTTGGACATGATGGTTATGAGAAGAAGGTCTCTGTAATCTAACATCATTAGGTTACTTCTTCCATCGATCCATTGTCCATGGATTCACTATTTATGACATATTTTGTTTATTGAGATAGTCCTAATTAGTATCTTTGCCTTCCGATGTATAAGAGATATATATACATCAATTCATTGTCCTGAAAGGTTTCTTCCAAAGATTGACTTTCAGGGCATATTTCCAACAATCTCCCACTTGCACTAAAGTCAATCACTAGTGTATCTTATACATGCTAGTTGAGTGAGCTTATGCTCGTAGGTTAACTTGGTTATGTATTAATCACCTTTTAATTTAAAAGGGATTTACTTATCAAATGTTTCTAAAACATTTTGATGATGTCTCTTTCTTGTGTTCGAATACTTTGATGAGACCTTGATTCCATGGCTTGAGCTATCGCCCCATTATGTCGTAGTATCCTACTAACGACCTTATGGTTTGGATTCAATCATTGGTTCTAAAAGAACCCCTTCCTTTCAAAACACCTTTTGAAGCAGTTTCTAAAACAATATATCGACATATATTTTGTTTGTATACTTTATACAAACTTTGCTCCAACCTTGAGACCATTGTAGTACGATACTAACAATACATTCATATGATTAGTACTTCATCCATTATGAAGTTCCATTTGTTAAAATGGGTTATTTTCACTTTGGTTCGTAACCTAAGTGAATGCACGCTTCCAAAGTCCCACTCTGATGTTCCTTTCTTAAAGGCAATAATACTCTATCAGTTGCTTTGGTTCTGATCCTGGGATATAGTAATATCTTAAAGTGATAACCCATGGTTTTTCACTTTTGGATATCTACTCACAAGTCCATACATGTGTCCCTTTTTGTGATTTTATGACACATTCATTATAGGGGTTATGAAAGTGATTTTCTATCATATATTAAATCTTCAACATTTGAGATTTAATTTCCCCATATAACTTCCTTGAGATAGCCTTTGTTATATCAATAAGTCCAATTCAAGTCTATACTTAAAATTAACCGTGTCATGTCTTGTCATTTTTCGAGTAACATCTAGGTTTGATCAAGTCTATCAAATAGACTTCATTCATATCTTGTTGCTCAAATTATGACATCACTCCCATTGGGCTTGTTGTAACTTAGCATTCATTCAAAACTTAACACTTAAATTTTTCTTGATTTGAATGCATATTGCTCCCACTAACTTGTTTTGGATCTATTGACAATCATTGAGATCCATTAGCTTATTAATGACGTCTCAACAATTTTGAGACTATCAACAATACTAGCTAACACAAGTTATTTAAATGAATCATTTAAATGGTGTCATACACCATTCTTCAAGTTTTAGTCATACTAAGACTTTAATGTAGTCATATAAGAATTATCCAAGTCTTTAGAGAAAGCAAGGCTTCTACTAAGGATATAGAAACTCAACCATTCCTTCTAGGTGGTTGATATAATTCTTTATCAAAAAACTACATGGAGCGTTATAGTTACATAAGGTGACGAATTCGGATTGTCTTGTTGTTAAACTATATGTTGTGACTCATTTTGAAACTATTCCCTTTTGTTTCATCAACTTGTCCATATGCTTTGTAATTTAGCTTGTTCTCATAAAAGAGAATGATGGACAACTCCCAACATATAACCATTTTATGCTAGGTTGACGAAACCTACATTCAAAGACTATTCTTTAGAATGTTACACAACATAGAATATTAATGTTTTGTAGAGCTTGAGTCTTTTAACAATTAAAATTATAAACTCTCAATAATAGTCAAGTACTATTATTATTTAGACAACTATAAACCAATCATATTCAAGTTTATATCCAATTTCTCACCTCCCACTATTTCTCATGACTTTAATGAGAAATCATTTCATACATTCAAAAATTGTATAAACGTGGAGTATACGGGTTGAGGACATTGTGTAGTAGCTTTAAAACCTTTCAAGCTCATTTGTTTCACTCTTCACTAAGTTGATGTCTTGTTATTAAGTGACTAAAACCTTTAAACATTTTATTGATTTAGACACTTAAATTTTTGGTTTAAACACACTTGACATTTTAAAACAATTTTAAGAATGTCCAATTAATTGTTCAAAACTACTAATTGAATCAAGAGTGATCTTGATTATTGTGGTTTAAGTGATAACCATATAAGAAACGTTTTTCTTATTTCTAATATCATTATTATCATGTATCTCATCTAGGATACAACAAGACAATCTTCAATTCATAACATTACTTTAAGGAAATATTTTAGAAGGCATTCGTCACATTACATTAATATGATAACACAAACATTCACAATGTTTAACTTAAAAGGAATTATCTCTAAACATTTAGAGACTTATTTAAGTACCTTCAAACATTTAGGCATTAATAGTGGTCTTCCATCATATGAAGCCACATAATAAGTTCTTAACACAATAAGAAAGTTTAAAGACAATCTTTAAATGCCTAAACAAACTTCCCAAGTAGTAAGCAAAAACATGGTGACCGAACCCTTCTCCACTCTTTTATTTGCTTGTTCCTCTTCTACTTAGCTCCTCCACCTATATACAATTATATAAGTGATTAGCACTTTATATCAAATATAAATATTTAGAAGATCTAACAATTAGAATTGAAGATAAGAACATAAACCATACCTTGTGGCTTGTCCTTAAGAGTTGCAAGGTATAACCTGCAATTCCTCTTCCAATGTCCCTCCTTTCCACAATGGTGGCAAGCCCCCTTGGGCTCCATTGCCTTCTTTTTCTTCACTCCCCCTTTCGGCTTAAGAGTGGGTGACTTCTTCTCCTTCCCTTTGCCTTTGCGTTGCGGCTTAGACTTGGAAGAGGATGGCTTGTTGTAGGCTACTGCAGAAGTCCCTACAACGTTCTCTTTCATCATAGTTTTCTCAGCAGTTACTAACATGTTTAGTAACTCAGAGAGAGTATGATCCATCTTATTCATGTTGTAGTTCATTACGAACTGCGAAAATGAATCAGGAAGAGAAGCCAATATAAAGTCCTGGGCCAATTCCCCGTCAAGTGGAGTACCTAGGTTCTCCAGTTGTTCTATGAATCCTATCATCTTCAGTACATGTTGATGCACTGGAGCCCCTTTGACCATCTTGGTCTTCACAAGTTCACAAACAGTGTTAAAGCGACGGTTGCGCGTCCCTTCACCATATAACTCCGTAAGATGGAGTATTATGGAAAATGCACTGTCCATGCCCTCGTGCTGTCTCTGTAGCTCCTCATTCATGGAAGCCAACAGATAGCACTTGGCTTGTGTATCATCCTCAACATGCTTGTCATACTTAGCACGTTCATCCTCTGTGGCCTCAGGGCCAAGAGGTATGTCAGGAAGAGGCTTATCAAGTACGTAAATAATCTTCTCCAATGTTAGGAGAATCTTGACATTACGATACCATGATGGGAAATTGTGCCCCTCTAGGCAATGTTTGTCGAGTATTTTCGCGAATGTGCTTCCAACCATATCTAAATACATAAACAATAATATAAATTAGTTTGATTGTTGATTAAGTCACACGATTCGGGTCTTTGAACCGAATGACACCACCCACCATTTTTGGCAAATTCCATATCCCTCAAATAGAATCCGAGAGTTATGTTGAACTCTTAGCGGGGTATGGGAGACTCACCATTACCAAGCCCACCTCAGAATTATATCATGTTGGTTAGCAAAAATAATGATGAGAGAATAACACTTTATTCATTTACAACTCTTGTAATTACCCATCTAGTTTGGCCTCTAGAGAATGAATGCCTCAGAATTATATCATGTTGGCACCATTGCACTTAGTTAAGTTATTCCCACCATGCTTAGTTTATGTAGAGGTTCAAGCACAACCTCAGAATTATATCATGTTGGTCATACTCGTTGTCTACACTCACCTCATCATATGTTTATGGACTCCTCCTGGATGTAAGCCCATACTTTGTACTTCCCCATTATAGGGTGAAGCCGGTGCATGAGTCACAAACGATTGGAGCCCACCACGGTGGAAGGCCTACGAAGAAATGTTCAAAATATCTCTCGTTTATCAACTTAATATTCTTTGTTGGTTGAGGGATTTTAAGGTCTCATCAATTTTATTTATTTAAACATATTCAAATAAATTGTCCTATTACAACTACTAGTCCAAAGTTAATGAAATTAGTAGCATATGATATCCCCACTATTCGTTTTCATAAAACAAATCAATATCAAAACATTTTTCAAAATATTGGAGATATATATAACTACTAATTGAAATCATTATAGTTTAGTAGCGTATGATACTCCCACTATTTGTTTTGAGAAAAACAAATCAATATCAAAAACGAATTTTTCAAATATTGGAAGTAACTACTACTACTACGATTTTTGCAATCCTTTGAAATTGGACTTTATAGTTATCTTAGGCTCTTGGATGACCATGGACTTATTGGGTTATTGCAACAACGAGCCAACATTGTTGAATAAGATCTCGGGGAGGTTGTGTCATTTTAATTACGTGCTTTTCAATTCAATTAAAACATTTTTGATTGAGCCATTAGAAATGAAAGACAATGATTCATTGCTAATTAGGGCGTTGGACCCATTTAATCTTTTTATCTCATGTCAAAACCCTCTTTTAAATATGTCTCCTTACCAATAGTTAAAGAAACTCTAGTCTAGTACTAGAGGGAATCAACTAACTAAAAGAGATTAAGAAGTAATAAGAATTACAAACCGATTTGTACAAATTCCTACAAATTACACATACTAAGAGGGAGAGATAGATTAATGTCGAAACGTGACAAGGTCCAATTGAAACAGTAATTAAAACACATTCCCAAGGTTCAAACAATTTGATTTTAGCGCCTTATCTCATAGCTCAATTATCGTTTAAGGCATAAGTCCATAGTCACCCATTTTCTAACTACTTAATCATATTAAATAATCAAATGGAATGCAACATATAAACAATTAGATTTAGTGCATATGGGCATAATTCAATGATGAGTTTAAACATTAAACAAAATTAAAATCAAACATTTCAATTTTTAAATAGTAGGGGTCTAAATGCAAATATGAAAAAGTTAGGGGTCAAACCATAAATACTAAAAGTAATACCAAACTTTTCATGATTACAAAAGGACCCTCAAGTGGGAAAACCACTTGAGTTGGCCGGCCAAATGAAGGGGGAAATGGGTAGGTCTCACCCACCTTGCATTATTTCAACATAAAGAAGAAAAAGAATTCAAATTATGCTTGCACTTGATTTTGCTTTAAGAAAATTAGGGAAAAAGTTTTAAAATATCCTAAAGAAGTCTAGGATTGAAAAAACCTTTTGTAATAAATATTGATGATAAGAATATCATCCAAATCCATAAAACAATTTATGAACTTAAATAAAACTATTTTCAAAAAACAAAACCATGAACACCAAGAACATAATCAAGAACTTCAAGAACACATTTTTCTAGCTTCAAAGTGTGTGTATGAGGTTCAAAACAAAACACAAACACATAGCCAAAAAATCCCCTTTTTGCCGTGCCCTCCCTATGATTCAAAACCCCAAAAAATTGTTCTAAACTCACTCTTCATTCATGCATCCAAAACACCTTTTGCATACATATCTTTTCAACTATTGATTCACAATTTTTTAACATTTGAAAAACAAAAGATAAACATACTTTGAATGAAGAACTAATATGTCAAACATAAAATTAATACCCATATGCATAAAATCCAAAAGGACACATCAAATATAAACCTTTGGCTCATGATACCACTTGAAGGGAAATCTTTGAGATTCATGTGGGATTTCTATTGACTAGCATGCATATACAATTCAAAATTTATATACGAAAGCAACGGAAGCATGTCATACATTTTATCAAAGCTATAGTCATGCAAATCCCCTTCAAGATGCATAGGTTTATATATGATGCATCAAATATTATTTATTGAAGAACAAAGTTTAGGAGTAGTTTTATACCTCTTGATCTAGATCTTAGACCAAGGATTGACCACCTCCAAGCTCTTTGCTCCTTGAACTCCTTGAGCCTAGCCTCCCTCCTTGCCTCCTCCACTTTGTTGAGAATGAGTGCTCCTAGGTCCTCTTCAAGTTTCCAAAATTGAAAACCTCTAAAGATCCTCACCCACTAGTGTAGTGAGAAGGATGAAGGAATAACCAAAGGGGTGATGAAAAATGATTAGCTAATTTTTCCCCATGGTGGCCGGCCCTTTGTTGTTAGAGAGAGTTTGATATTCACTTCTCTTTTGTGTTTTGAATAATCTAAAAACACACTCCCCCATCTTTCATTATTATGTTCCTTTTATTACATAAAGAAACAAGCCAACAATTGACCTTCTCTCCTCTCTTTGGCCGGCCATGTGTGTTTGGTTTGGGCTTTGGGCTTTTAATTATTTCAAGTCATCCAATGCTTGAATAAAAGCCCAATGGGTTTTGGCCCAATGGGCCTAATTAAACCCGAACGTTTCTTTAAGCCCAAAACGATCTTTATCGCTTTTATGATTTCTTTAGACTTTCTAAATTAATCAAAACACTTAATTAATCCAATTAATTATTTCCATCATCCATTTGTTACTCACTACAAGAGTGTATTGGTGAACAATCTTTTAGGTTCTAATTAGCAAGGCAGTGAGGTGATTGGCACCAATCCAATTGATTATATTTAATCCATACACTTAGTGAATTAAAACTTACTTTTAATTCACCTTCTTCTTTGATGACTACATTTAATCATCTAGAAGAACTCACAAGCCATGAGTGACATCTAAACATATATCATGGCTACCCAAGCTAATGTAGAAGTTTATTCGGAGAACCTATTCAGTTGGAATTACAATGTAATTCGATCCTTCTCTAAAACAATACTCTCAATCACATCACTAGGGTATGGATTTATAATGTCAAACCCCTAATGTGATTATTCCTTCTTTATACGATTCAATTGAGACGTATAGGAACGCTTTCCTTTATTACGCTCGATACTTCGGCCGAAGATTCCCGAATCATATCTAAGAGTATTCATCCTTTCTTATCGAGGATTAGAGATTCCTTGTTGCGCATTCACTTGCCTTCATGGCTAAGTGGCTTAACCCTAACGATGCCTTGGACACTCGCGTATGGAATGACTTTAACATAATCAAAGATTAAGTACTTAACCACAAGACAACGACGATGCCTCAGGTCAAAGGATTACTTACATTATTCCAACCATTAGAGTTACTTGCTTGACATGTGAGTAGACCTCCATGCAAGTACTCTTGTTTGATTGTGTTCAGTGAACTCATTCCCTTAATGAGCACCTACATGCTTGTCTTAGTGTCGCTACACGAATGGGATGAGACTTTCCATCCTTCCAATTGAAGCAGACATAGTATGTACCGGTCTATGGATTGTCAGTATCCCTCCGACAATCCTTATGACCAAGAACCTTTTTGGACATGATGGTTATGAGAAGAAGGTCTCTGTAATCTAACATCATTAGGTTACTTCTTCCATCGATCCATTGTCCATGGATTCACTATTTATGACATATTTTGTTTATTGAGATAGTCCTAATTAGTATCTTTGCCTTCCGATGTATAAGAGATATATATACATCAATTCATTGTCCTGAAAGGTTTCTTCCAAAGATTGACTTTCAGGGCATATTTCCAACAAGGATAATGTGGGTAAACAAAGAATAAAGGCTAAACAAGGCTCAACGGGGGTAAAACTTACAACATATACGAAATATGGGAAGTAACGCTATTTGGCTATGGTGGCAACTACACAACTTCATCTTGATATATGTTATGCAATTCAATGTCATGCTTTGAATGAAATGGATATAAGTTCTAGCATTTAGTTCTATCATGATACAATTGCATTCTAAGTAGCAGCCAAGCAAGGAATAATGAGATCATGCAACAACTTTTAGAAAACAAAGAATCACAGAAAATAACTCTCCAAAGAAGGTAATGGCTCGAGTCTCACAGGGTTGTAGCGTTTGTTTGTGTTCCTTCCTTCAAGCATGTTACAAAAACGAATTTTTCTTTTATGATTGCATGTGAAGTCATACATTATAACCATAACTAAGCATAAACCAAGAGTAAATCAAACTTTTCTCTATGTTTATAACTCTTTTTAACAGTCATGCAATTACAAACCAAATCCTTATCATTGTGTTGGAAGGTACCCTAAGACACAAACTCACAAAAACGACTCAAAACACTATTTTTAGGCTTTTCAAAAAAAAAAAAAAAAAATTTCAAATTTTTATGTGCTTTTCGGAGTTATAAAAACAAAACATACTAAAACACTCTAAAACAACTTAAAAACACCTTAAAACAGCAAGGAACAACATTTGAAGTTATGGGTGATAAAATCCCACGAATTTGCATTAACAACATTAGTTACCCCCCCACACTTAAATCAAACATTGTCCTCAATGTTTTAAGCATAGATTCACACAAAACATAAGTAAACACACAAACAACAACTAAACATACTAAACATGGCAGAATGTAATTAACAAAGAGAAGAGTTTAGGGACGCAAATCTGGTTATGGAGTGTAAATTCCCTCTTCTCTTTGTTGATTGCATTGAGGCTTGATCTTGATGATTCCACAGGCTTACTCTCGAACTGGTTTCCGCCCATCGTTGATTTTCCTTTGTGCTACTTCTTGAACTGGGCAGCAGGATGGTTCACTTGGTCTCCCCCGAAGGTCTGAGCATACCCTTTTGGTCTGTTTCTTTGTTCAATCTTTCCAATTCGTATTGAAAAGGGTTGGAGGATAACTCAGCCTATGTTTGTCTCCACATGCTTCAATGTATCATTTTCACTTGCCTTACTCGCTCCCCTTTGCAGAAGTGGTCCCTTCTCCGGAAGTGTATCAACCGTTGAAGATGACTACTCGAGAGCAACGCTAGGTAAGCAATCAGGAATAGATTCCAGGCAGTTGGCTCCAGAACGGAAGACTGACTCCAAATGCCGGCTGATTGCTTCGTTTACTTTGCCATGCGAGTAAGAACAAGGACAAAGAAAAAGACAGGGAAAGAGCATGATATGAGATACTTTTGCTTTTGACCTTGATGATATGAGATACCTTTGCTTTTGAAGAAGCGGTGAATGAATCAGCACATGTATTTGTTGTGCTGCTTCCTCCTGGGTCATCTGTACTCCAGACATCTGGTATCATCTTTGGGGAAGAAGAAAGAATTTAGTATTTCGAAAGGCTTTGCTGGGAGTGCGCCCTCAGAGGTGAGGGAGAGTTGGGCATTTTCTTCAGGTTTGCCCTGCCATAAAAGACGAAGGTCGACATATATAGAGATAATAGCAAGTGGTGGTACTTTTTACCTTTGTCGACAAACGTTTTGATCCCGCAACTCCGGCTTTTTGAAATAGTGGCGCCTCTTCGATCTTTGAATTCGCCTCTTCGATTTCTGAGCAGGCGCCCCTTCGATTTCTGAACGACACGTGGTAGTGCAGATGCGGCTCCTTTTGACAAAGCTACACGCGTTTTCTGAAAAGCAGAGAAAGCGTCGCCGAACTTTGCGCTTGTCGGCAAAAGAGGTGTAGTTGCGATGATGGCCTCCACGTGTTTTCAGCTTTGTCAGATATCTTTTGACAAAGTTGAACGCGTCTTCAGAAAAGCCGAGAAAGCGTCGCCTAAATTACGCCGGAAATTCCGGCTTTTTGAATTGGTGGACGCGTCTTCTGAAAAGCCGAGAACGCGTCGCCTTGGCTTTTTTATTGAGCTATCGATCACCACAACAAACACACTCTGAAGAACTCCCATTCTTGAAAATCGACTCCGACCCTTTGAAAATTTACTCCATCAACCCCTATCGTTGAACACCTTTGAAAAAATGGCAAACTCATCGAACCTTAGCTTGGAATTGAGCCTTAGCAGTGATACGGGCGCGCCGCGTCAAGGTAACGTATGGCGCCCTTCTTTTTTATCTTCTAACGGTCCTCTTTCAGGTGAAGACTCTGTGATGCAGGACGCCACAACAGCTACAATAGTAGCTAGGAACCTCCTCACTCCAAAAGATAGTAGGCTGCTGTCAGGACGGTCTGATGAGTTGGCCGTTCAAGAGTCCCTCGCACTTAGTGTTCAGTGTGCGAGCTCTGTGTCCAACATGGGCCTACGCCTGCTTGCCCGCTCTCGTCAGGTGGAATCGTTGATGGCAGAGGTGGAAAGACTTAAGCAAGAGATCCAGCAGCTTAAGTACGAGAATAGAAGTTTGCATGTGCTTGCAAATAACTATTCGTCGGGGATGAAGAGGAAGCTTGATGAGCTGCAAGAATCTGAGGGTCGAATTCACAGTGACCGTCAAAGGCTTGCGTCTTATCTCCAGAGGAACCTTTTTCCTGGGTCATCCAGCGCTTGGCCAAGTATTGAGGCCTGGAATGCTCTAGCTCCGATGCCTCCCGCTCCGATGCCTTCCGCTTCGATGCCTCCCGCTTCTATGCCTCCCGCTTCTGCGTCTTCCGCTTCTGCGCCTCGTAGTGGGACTTCACGCAAACAACCTTTGTGAAGCTCCACCTTTCTCCATGTTTAGTATCTTTCTTTTTTTCTTTTTCTTTTTTATTTTTTATTTTTTATATTTTTTTTTATTAACATAAATAAAATCAAACGGCATGGAATTGGTCCTTGAATGGAAGGTGATAATTGAAGTGAACCGGCATTGGTTTGAATTCTAGTGTAGGTGCCTGATTCAAAAAAAATAGCAAGTTAGTATAAAATCTAATGGAATTTGGAAAAAAATACTTACTTGTTTTGTCCGACAAGAACTCAATGACAAATACCACTCCTTTGAAAGTTTTAGGGATATTGGACTTGGCCAGATTGCAAGTGATGGTTATGACTTGTCCAATGTCATCAAATTTAACTTCTTTGGATTTTGTGGTTTCAAGAACGTCCTCTTTGATGAATTCATGACATTCCCTACTTGTCACCTTTGGAAGGGCTTCCAAGATGTCTTTTTCACCTTCTTCTTCCTTGGAAGTCATGAATTTGCAAGGAATAGGGATACTTGTTAGAACGGGGTTAAAAATAATGAAATTTGGAACAACCATACCTGTATTAGATGGCATAGGAGCAATAGGTGCCTCCGGTAAAGGTGTTTCCACCCTTTCCGTGGGTTGGGTGTATTCCTCTTCCTTGTGATTTGATTTTGATGGTTGAGGGTCCGTTCTAACCTCCTTGTCACTTCTCAACATGAAAGCATTGGTGGTTTCAAATTCTCCCTTCTGATTTGCAATGGTTGAACTAGGGAGTTCGCCTTGGTCGCAAAATTGTCCTTCGAACTCCGCTATCTGCCCAATTTGCTTTTCCAGAGTAGTAAGTAATTGAAAAATCGTATCATTATCATTTGAATTACCTACATTACTTTGGGCAGGTTCTGGTGGCTGCATAGGCGTTGAATAGAACTCCTCATACGGCTGCCAATATCCTTCTTGTTGAGCCTCATTGTCTTGATTTTGTAAGCCCTGCACCAAACAAATTAATTCATCAAGCTTTTGATTATAATTTATTGACGAACTTAAATTTGGTTGGGCATATTGAATATGAGGTTGTGGTGGCTGCCAATATCCTCCTTGTTGAGCATTTTGAGGTTCCCACCACATAGAGTTTGAATGATCACTCCAATCCGAATTGTAAGTATTGGAAAACACGTTATTCCTTGATTGAAGATTAGATATATCAACTCTTTGCATTTGGGACCTTTCCATGAGCTTGTGACAAAAGAGAAGCGTTATCAAGTGCCATGTTGTTCTTCTCAGTATTTGAATTCAACAAACAAAACAAAAATCAAAAACTAAAACTAAAATACATAACAGAAACAAACAATCCAAGAGATTAGCAAATTTGCTAATCCCCGGCAACGGCGCCAAAATTTGATGCGAGAATTACTTGACACTCAAATTAAACCCTCGTTTGACAATTGTAGTATATGTATAAGTAGGGATCGTTCTGGACCGGGGATTAGGAGGGATTGTTAATCACTTGGATTTGACTTAAAAACGTAAAAACATAATATAAAACACTAAACTAGACTCAAAGAATGTAAAACTAAACTTTAAAACACTAAAACAAATCAAAAGACTCAAAATGCTTTTAAAAACACAAACTAAAATGCTATACTAAACTCGAAGAATTCAAAATTAAAAATAAGAAAGATTAAGACTAAGACTTTAAACGAAATATGGGGGGATTGATTTTGGACGAATTTAAACTAAAATGGATAGATTGTAAAGAAAACAAATTGTAAATATGAAATTGACGGAAATGAATGGATGGTATGGCTAGCTAAGGGGTTCTTCTCCACACATGTTACACTTGCATAATAAAAAGATTTCCAATTGCATTTCAATAAATTATGAAACTCATCACCCCGGGTTAATTAGGTCCGCTTAAATTAACCGTCAAGTTTTCCTTAAGTTAATGAATTGGATGATTGCATACGACAACCCAAAGCATTCCCCACAAGTTCCCTACATGAATTGCATAATAGAGATACAAGCAAGAATCATTAAGTTCTTTGAAAACTATAAGTGTTGACGAGGCATTCGTTACCATGGAATACGCATGAAACTTATGCCAAGAATTCGTTTAACGCGATTGTTTATAAGCAACCTCCACTACTTGTGAATATAAGTTCATAACGATTAGGTGAAACTCACTTATATTCTAGCGTCATATTCATGAATGAAAATTAAGCGTGCACTCTCAATAAACATACATAAATAGGTTATCAATCAAATAGTTAAACAAATTGAATTCACAACTTATGAAACGCAATTAGAAGTAATCAAATCAAAATGCAAGCATAAACATTTATTTCGAATTACCCCCTAGCTAAAGGGGGATTAGTTCTTCATAACATTGAAATCAAAGAAACACCTAAACATTCCAACAACTCAAACTTGAATTGTATGAACGTTTAGGCACTCTTCTCTTCCATTCCTTATACGTACAAAACAAAGAGAATTAAAATGAAACATTGAAATCAAAGAATCACCTAAACATTCCAACAACTCAAACTTGAATTGTATGAACGTTTAGGTCCTCTTCTCTTCCTCGTTGTTGTAGCATAAGGTCTAAGGATAGTTGGTTTGGGGGAATGGAAGTGTGGAATGGAGTGAGGAGTGATGGAAATGGAAAGATGGTTGGTGTTTGGATTAGTAGGGAGGGGGGACTCACGGCTAAGGAAAGAATGGAAGTGTTTGAGGGGTGTTGTGTTGTGAATGAGATGTGATTTTTGTGTATGAATGCATGGGTTTTTATAGGGGGAATGGGGGAATATGTGGGTGATTGTTTAAGAGTGAATGTGGTTGTTATGATTGAGAGTGCATGTGGATGAAATAATGATGGAAAAAGAGCTAGGTTGTTGGTGTGTGAATGCATGTGTTGAATTGGTGGTGCAATGATGAAAGAGTAAGTGCATGTGTGTGTGAATGGTGGTGCAATGATGAAAGAATAAGTGCATGTGTGTGTGAATGGTGGTAGCTAGGGTGAATTATGATGAATGCATGTGGAATAAAGATGGAGAAGGTGGTGTAATGATGAAGGAGTAAGTGCATGTGTGTGTGAATGGTGAATGGTGGTGCAATGATGAAAGAATAAGTGCATGTGTGTGTGAATGGTGGTAGCTAGGGTGAATTATGATGAATGCATGTGGAATAAAGATGGAGAAGGTGGTGTAATGATGAAGGAGTAAGTGCATGTGTGTGTATGATATGTTGAGTGATATGTTGAGTGGTAAGTGAATGATAAGATAAGTGATAAGTGAATGATATGTTGAGTGATAAGATAAGTGGTTATTGATATGTAGATGAATGAATGATATGATAAGTAATAAATGAATGATAAGTGGTTATTGATATGTAGATGAATGAATGATATGATAAGTAATAAATGAATGATATGTGGTGATGATAAGATAAGTGTATGATATGATAAGTGGTGAATGAAGGAGTGGAATGTTGGAATGTTATGCACGACTAAGGATATAGGAAAGGTTTAAATATCCTAAAACTAAAGGGAACAAGGTTCCAACACTTTGGTCTTCAATTAGGTTTTCAATTTCGTCCAACACTTTGGCTCCAAGCATAAGCTTTCCATCCTTAGCCCAAAAGTGCTCCAAACGTCTCCAAAATGCATCTTTTTGCTCCTTTAACCCTTTTGGCCTACAAACACACGAAAATAGCTTAAAGTACTAAAATAACTAAAGAAACATAACGTAAATGCACGAGAACAAGCCATTTAAGTCGCATGAATAAGCTCCTATCAAGGATTTGATTTGTAATTGCATGACTGTTAAAAAGAGTTATAAACATGGATGAAAGTTTGATTTACTCTTGGTATATGCTTAGTTATGGTTATAATGTATGACTTCACATGCAATCATAAAAGAAAAATTCGTTTTTGTAACATGCTTGCAGGAAGGAACTCATAATAACGCTACATCCCTGTGAGACTCGAGCCATTACCTTCTTTGGAGAGTTATATTCTGTGATTCTTTGTTTTCTAAAGTTGTTGCATGATCTCATTATTCCTTGCTTGGTTGCTACTTAGAATGCAATTGTATCATGATAGAACTAAATGCTAGAACTTATATCCGTTTCATTCAAAGCATGACATTGAATTGCATAACATATATCAAGATGAAGTTGTGTAGTTGCCACCATAGCCAAATAGCCTTACTTCCCATATTTCGTATATATTAGTTTTAACCCCGTTGGGCCTCGTTTAGCCTATTTTCTTTGCTAACCACATCACCCCTTACCTAGCCTAGAGTAGGACTTTCCTATACCCTTGTTCTTAAAGTATAGTGAGCATGACTTAAATGAATTCCTTTTGAGTTACATTATGCAAGGAAATAAGTGTGGGGGAGTAAAAGTTTGTTCTTACGTTTATATGTATGTTTTGAGATTCAAAAGAAGAAGAAGAAGAAAAGAAAAAGAAAAAAAAAAAAAAAGGAGTGAAAATAAGTAAGAATGAACTCACGAGCGTTGATGGTTGAAGAAAGGGTTCAAAAAAAAAGTTGAATATGGCCCTAAGCTTTGTGTAATTCCCCCTTGGGTGATCAAAGTTGACTTCTGCATTCTAAAGGGAATTCTAAGTGCCTAATTCAATACTTTGCTCACTATTGCTTAAAGAACGTTTGTTATCCTTACCTTTCATTTTTAGCCAATTACCCCTAGCCCCATTACAACCCGTGACTTCAATCTTGAGTGTTATGTGTTTCAATTTGTGGAGTTTGAACTTGGTATGAGCATATGGTGTCACTGGTTCTCGCATCTAAGTAGGAGCATTCCATTCATGAGATCATATCTAAACATGCTTATTAACTCCAGAAATTGCTCTCTTTATGATACATATATGTGAGTGTTCGTTTACATGTTTACATCAATCTTCTCACATGTAACTAGATTAGGGTGTGTAGTCAGAAAATCTGAGTGAAAATTGAGTACATATCTTGTAAGGAATTGAGCAAATTCTCTAAAGGCATGTTACTACATTCAAAATATAGTTTTAAATGCTTAATTGTGAATTAGTATGTGGTGACTATGATTAAGTATGTACTTAAGTGTAAAGATAACCAAAATCAGTGGGAATAATGATTTTTAACATGTCATGTGCATTGGAAATCCCTGAGGCAACGTTGGAAGGTTTAAGATTGTGTTTGGTTTGTTTCGTTTCGTTTTATTTTGTTTTTCTGTTTTGCTCGAGGACTAGCAAAAGCTAAGTGTGGGGGTATTTGATAGGAGCATATTCATGCGACTTAAATGGCTTGTTCTCGTACATTTACGTTATGTTTCTTTAGTTAGTTTAGTCCTTTATGCTTCTTTTGTGTGTTTTCAGGATAATAAGACGTGTTTGACGAAAGGATGCATTGTGGAGTGTTTTGGAGCACTATTGGGCTAAGGATGGATAGCTTATGCTTGGAGCCCAAGTGTTGGATGAAATTGAAGGCCTTGTAAGCACTTGAGGACACAAAACAATGGCCCTAACCCAATTACGTTCACCTTGCCTTGGGCTTAACACAAACACCATTCCTTGTCATGCAAGGGGGAGCAATTTGGGTCCATTTCATGTACTTAAACCCTAGCCCAATCCACAATCACTTCAAAGCCATGCAAAACCTTTCAACACCCTTTAATCATTCCCCTTTAAGTTATGATTTTATTTCCTAACCCTACATGCATTATTTATTAGCATCTTCACATGCATTCACACACACTTCACTCACCCAGCCTCTCTAATCCGTGCATCACACCTTCATTTCTAGCACCAATTCAACATGCATTCAATCATTCACTCATGCACCCTTTATTCTTTAATCCAATTCAGCCATTTAATCATTCAACCATGCATCACAAAACACCACTCATTGCACATGCCTTCCCCCTCTAATTCACATGCAAAAACCACCAACACATGCACCCATCTACATTCACTTTCCTTTGCCGAGCACTTCCCTTTCATTTCAGCATTTCCCCTTTGCATTTCCACCTTCCCACTTCATCATTACACCACAAATCAACACATGCACCCTTTAATTCATTTAACACATATAATCATTCAACCATGCCGTGGCCTACACACACATGCATCCTGAAATCCTTTTTGCCGTGAGTTCCCTTGAAATTCCAGCTTTCCCATTCATCATTTCACCAACAATTCAGCCACATTCCACATGCATAACCAACCTAGTGTCACTCCCATTCATTCCCTTTAATCATTCAGCCACCATCATACATTTATTCTCTTCCCAAACACATACACAAACACCATCAATGCCGTGAGTTCCCACTCCCATTTCCAGCTTTCCACAACTTTTCCTAGCTATTTTATTACATACATTCCCCCTTCATTATTCCAATCACATGCACCCATAATCATTCATTCCCTCCTAGCTGCAATATTCCCTCTTTCCTTCCTTCATTCACTTATAAATAAGCATCCAACACTCCTCAAAATTCATTCACTCTTCCATACACATTTCAGTCACAAACACCAAGCAACAAACCCCTTGTTGCCGTGCATCTCCCTTACAATCCAAACACCATTCCAACACTTCACAACACCACTCCTCTACCATTTCCATAATCCCCCAAACCTCACCTTAGACCTTGTGCTACAACAACGAGGAAGAGAAGAGTGCCTAAACGTTCATACAATTCAAGTTGAGTTGTTGGAATGTTTAGGTGTTTCTTTGATTTCAAAGTTTAAATTCAATTCTCTTTGTTTTGTACGTATGAGGAATGGAAGAGAAGAGTGCCTAAACGTTCATACAATTCAAGTTGAGTTGTTGGAATGTTTAGGTGTTTCTTTGATTTCAAAGTAATGAGGAACTAAAACCCCTTTAGCTAGGGGGTGATTCGAAATAAATGTTTATGCTTGTATTTTGATTTGATTACTTCTAATTGCGTTTCATAAGTTGTGAATTCAATTTGTTTAACCGTTTGATTGATAACTTATTTATGTATGTTTATTGAGAGTGCACACTTAATTTTCATGCATGAATATGACGCTAGAATATAAGTGAGTTTCACCTAATCGTTATGAACTTATATTCACAAGTAGTGGAGGTTGCTTATAAACAATCGCGTTAAATGAATTCTTGGCACGAGTTTCATGCTCATCATAGTAACGAATGCCTCGTCAACACTTATAGTTTTCATAATGCTTAATGATCTTTGATTGTATCTTTATTGTGCTGTTCACGTAAAGGACTTTTGGAGAATGTAGTGAATTGCGTTGCGCTAACCCATCCAATTCATTAACTTAAGGAAAACTTGACGGTTAATTTAAGCGGACCTAATTGACCCGGGGTGATGAGTTTAATAATTTAATGAAATGCAATTGGAAATCTTTTTATTATGCAAGTGTAACATGTGTGGAGATGAACCCCTTGGCTAGCATCCATTCATTCCATTTCATCAATTTCATATTTACATTCTGTCTAGTTTATTAACTTGTTTCGTTATTTCAATTTTCATCAAACATCAATCCCCCTTTTGCTTTAATGTTCAATTTAGTTAGAAATCAATTTAGTTTGTGTTTTTAAAGCATTTTTGAGTCTTTGGTTTGTCTTAGTGTTTTAACGTTTAGTTTCGCATTCTTTGAGTCTAGTTTAGTGTTTTATATTGTTTTTACGTTTTTAAGTCAGTTTCCAGGAGATTAACAATCCCTCCTAATCCCCGGTTTAGAACGATCCCTACTTACATCATTACTACAATTGTCAAAAAGAGGGTTTAATTTGTGTGCGTATAAATCGCGCATCATTTGTCTCCACATGCTTCAATGTATCATTTTCACTTGCCTTACTCGCTCCCCTTTGCAGAAGTGGTCCCTTCTCCGGAAGTGTATCAACCGTTGAAGATGACTACTCGAGAGCAACGCTAGGTAAGCAATCAGGAATAGATTCCAGGCAGTTGGCTCCAGATCGGAAGACTGACTCCAAGTGCCGGCTGATTGCTTCTTTTACTTTGCCATGCGAGTAAGAACAAGGACAAAGAAAAAGACAGGGAAAGAGCATGATATGAGATACTTTTGCTTTTGACCTTGATGATATGAGATACCTTTGCTTTTGAAGAAGCGGTGAATGAATCAGCACACTTCAATCTGCCGTTTCCTCCTGGGTCATCTGTACTCCAGGCATCCGGTATCATCATTGGGGAAAAAGAAAAAATTGAGTATTTCAAAAGGCTTTGTTGGGAGTGCGCCCTCAGAGGTGAGGGAGAGTTGGGCATTTTCTTCAGGTCTGCCTTGCCATAAAAAAAATGAAGGTCGACATATATAGAGATAATAGCAAGTGGTGGTACTTTTTACCCTTGTCGCCAAACGTTTTGATCCCGCAAATCCAGCTTTTTGAAATAGTGGCGCCTCTTCGATCTTTGAATACGCCTCTTCGATTTCTGAGCAGGCGCCCCTTCGATTTCTGAACGACGCCCCATCGCTTTCTGAACGACACGTGGTAGTGCAGATGCGGCTCCTTTTGACAAAGTTGCACGTGTCTTCTGAAAAGCAGAGAAAGCGTCGCCGAACTTTGCGCTTGTCGGCTAAAGATGTGTAGTTGCGATGATGGCCTCCACGTGTTTTCAGCTTTGTCAGAAATCTTTTGACAAAGTTGAACGCGTTTTCTGAAAAGCCGAGGGAGCGTCGCCTAACTTACGCCAGAAAATCCGGCTCTTTGAATCGGTGGACGCGTCGCCTTGGCTTTTTATAGAGCTATCGATCACCGCCAACATACACACTCTGAAGATTTCCCATTCTTGAACATCGTCTCCGGCCCTTTGAAAAATTTTAACTCCATCCACCCCTTCTCTTTGAACACTTTTGAAAAAAATGGCAAACTCATCGAACCTTAGCTTAGATTTGAGTCTCAGCAGCGATCCGGTTGCGCCCCGTCAAGGTAATGTATGGCGCCCTTCTTTTTTATCTTCTAACGGTCCTCTTTCAGGTGAAGACTCTGTGATGCAGGACGCCACAACAGCTACAATAGTAGCTAGGAACCTCCTCACTCCAAAAGATAGTAGGCTGCTGTCAGGACGGTCCGATGAGTTGGCCGTTCAAGAGTCCCTCGCATTTAGTGTTCAGTGTGCGAGCTCTGTGTCCAACATGGGCCAACGCCTGCTTGCTCGGTCCCGCCAAGTGGAATCGTTGATGGCAGAGGTGGAAAGTCTTAAGCAGGAAATCAAACAGCTTAAGTACGAGAATAGAAGTTTGCATGTGCTTGCAAATAACTATTCGGCGGGCATGAAGAGGAAGCTTGATGAGCTGCAAGAATCTGAGGGTCGAATTCACAATGACCGTCAAAGGCTTGCGTCTTATCTCCAGAGGCACCTTTTTCCTGGGTCATCCAGCGTTTGGCCAAGTATTGAGGCCTGGAACGCTCTAGCTCCGATGCATTCCGCTCCGATGCCTTCCGCTTCTATGCCTCCTGCTTCTATGCCTTCCGCTTCTATTCCTTCTGCTTCGACGCCTCGTAGTGGGGCTTCACGTAAACATCCTCTGTGAAGGCTCCATCTTTCTCCATGTTTAGTATCTTTTTTTTTTTTTTTTTTCTTTTATTAACATAAATAAAATCAAACGGCATGGAATTGGTCCTTGAATGGAAGGTGATACTTGAAGTGAACCGGCATTGGTTTGAATTCTAGTGTAGGTGCCTGATTCAAAAAAAAATAGCAAGTTAGTATAAAATCTAATGGAATTTGGAAAAAAAAACTTACTTGTTTTGTCCGACAAGAACTCAATGACAAACACCACTCCTTTGAAAGTTTCAGGGATATTGGACTTGGCCAGATTGCAAGTGATGGTTATGACTTGTCCAATGTCATCAAATTTAACTTCTTTGGATTTTGTGGTTTCAAGAACGTCCTCTTTGATGAATTCATGACATTCCCTACTTGTCACCTTTGGAAGGGCTTCCAAGATGTCTTTTTCACCTTCTTCTTCCTTGGAAGTCATGAATCTTGGAACGGGGTTAAAAATAATGAAATTTGGAACAACCATACCTGTATTAGATGGCATAGGAGCAATAGGTGCCTCCGGTAAAGGTGTTTCCACCCTTCCCGTGGGTTGGGTGTATTCCTCTTCCTTGTGATTTGATTTTGATGGTTGAGGGTCCGTTCCAACCTCCTTGTCACTTCTCAACATGATAGCATTGGTGGTTTCAAATTCTCCCTTCTGATTTGCAATGGTTGAACTAGGGAGTTCGCCTTGGTCGCAAAATTGTCCTTCGAACTCCGCTATCTGCCCAATTTGCTTTTCCAGAGTAGTAAGTAATTGAAAAATCGTTTGATACGAGATTTATACGCGCACAAATTATACCCTCTTTTTGACAATTGTAGTAATGATGTAAGTAGGGATCGTTCTGGACCGGGGATTAGGAGGGATTGTTAATCACTTGGATTTGACTCAAAAACGTAAAAACACAATATAAAACACTATATTAGACTCAAAGAATGCAAAACTAAACTTTAAAACACTAAGACAAACCAAAGACTTAAAATGCTTTAAAAACACAAACTAAAATGATTTCTAACTAAATTGAACAATAAAGTAAAAGGGGGATTGAGTTTTGGACGAGATTAAACTAAATGCACAGATTGTAAATTAAAGGCAGAATGTAAATATGAATGCGATGAAAATATGGATGATGCAATAGCCAAGGGGTTCTTCTCCACATATGTTACACTTGCATACAAGATTGATTCTCAGTTGGTCTTTCGATAAATTATGAAACTCAACACTCCGGATTAATTAGGTCCGCTTAAATTAACCGTCAAGTTTTCCTTAAGTTAATGAATTGGATGGGTTTGCGCAACGCAATTCACAACATTCTCCAAAAGTCCTTTACGTGAACAGCACAATAAAGATACAATCAAAGATCATTAAGCAACATGAAAACTATAAGTGTTGACAAGGCATTCGTTACTATGATGAGCATGAAACTCGTGCCAAGAATTCATTTAACGCGATTGTTTATAAGCAACCTCCACTACTTGTGAATATAAGTTCATAACGATTAGGTGAAACTCACTTATATTCTAGCGTCATATTCATGCATGAAAATTAAGCGCGCATTCTTAATAAACATACATAAATAAGTTATCAATCAAACGGTTAAACAAATTGAATCAACAACTTATGAAATTCCAACGAAAGTTAATGATGCGAGATTTACTTGACACTCAAATTAAACCCTCGTTTGACAATTGTAGTAGAATGGATAAGTGAGGGATCGTTCTAGACCGGGGATTAGGAGGGCTTGCTAAAACCTTCTAAATTGACTTAAAAACATAAAAACTAAATTAAAATACTCTTAACAAGACTACTATGACTCAGAATGGCTTTGAAAAACTCAAATTGTCTAAAACAATCAAATTGACTCAAATAGAAGCTAGAACTTGATTTAGACGAATTTGCAATTGTTTATGACTCCAAAAGCTTAAAGATACAAAAATAAAACAAATACGAATGATTAAGACTTAACAAAATAGGGGGGGGGGGGGAATTGTGGTTGGACGATATTAAATTAAAAAGACAGAATATAATTAAAGGCAAAATGTAAATATGAATGTGATAAAAATATGGATGATGGAATAGCCAAGGGGTTCTTCTCCACACATGTTACACTTGCAAACAAAATTGATTCTCAGTTGGTCTTTCGATAAGTTGTGAAACTCAATGCTCCAAGTTAATTAGATCCGCTTAGATTAACTTTCAGATTTCCCTAAATTCGTTGGATTGAATGGAATACGCATTACAACCAAATTATTCTTAATCAAAGTCCCTAACTATGGAATACGCATGATAGAGACATTCAACAAAGATCATTAAGTTCAACGGAAATCATAAACATCGACGAGGCATTCGTTACTATGGAATACGCATGAAACTTATGCCAAGAATTCGTTTAACGCGATTGTTTATAAGCAACCTCCACTACTTGTGAATATAAGTTCATAACGATTAGGTGAAATTCACTTATATTCTAGCGTCATATTTATGCATGAAAATTAAGCTTGCAATCTCAATGAACATACATAAATAAGTTATCAATCAAACAGTTAAACGAATTGAATCCACAACTTATGAAATTCCAACCAAACGTAATCAATTCAAATTGCAAATATAAACATAGTTTCGAATCACCCCCTAGCTAAAGGGGGTTTAGTTCCTCATAACTTTGAAATCAAAGAAACACCTAAACATTCCAACAACTCAAACTTGAATTGTATGAACGTTTAGGCACTCTTATCTTCCATTCGTCATACGTACAAAACAAAGAGAATTAAATTATAACTTTGAAATCAAAGAAACACCCAAACATTCCAACAACTCAAACTTGAATTGTATGAACGTTTAGGCACTCTTCTCTTCCTCTTCGTTGTGTCACAAGGTCTAAGGAGATGTTAAGGGCTTTAGGTGTATGTGGAATGGAGTAGGGAGTGGTTGGAGATGGAAGAGTGAAGAGAAAATATGCAGAAAATGAAGTGGGACTCACGGCAATGGAATGGGTTTGTTGCTTGGTGTTTGTAACTGAAAATGTGTATGGAAGAGTAAGTGTATGAATTGAGGTGTGGATGCTTATTTATAGGTGAAGAGGAGGGAACATGACAACTAGGAACTTGGTGGAAATCTGAAATGGTGATGGGAGATGCATGTGGCTGTTTTATGCATGTGAATGTAGGCCACGGCAAAGGGTGTTGTTTGTGGAATGATGGCAGGTTGTGTATGTGTTTGGGAAGAGAATAAATGTATGATGGTGGCTGAATGATTAAAGGGAATGAATGGGAGTGACACTAGGTTGATTATGCATGTGGAAATGCTGGAATTATCAATGGTTATGCACGGCAAAGGTTGGAAAAACTGATTATGGATGCATGTGTTGAATGATTTCTTGGTGAGGGATGTGGAGTGGTTGAATGTGGTGCAATGATAATGTTTTGTGGCTGAATTGGTGGTGGAATTATGATGGGAATGCTTGTAGGGTTGATATGCATGTGAATTAGGTTGGAAAGAGGTGGAAATGGAATGTTATGCAATGATAATGTCTTGTAAAGATACTAATAAATAATGCATGTAGGGTTAGGAAATAAAATCATAACTTAAAGGGGGATGATTAAAGGGTGTTGAAAGGTTTTGCATGGCTTTGAAGTGATTGTGGATTGGGCTAGAGTTTAAGTACATGAAATGGACCCAAATTGCTCCCCCTTGCATGGCAAGGAATGGTGTTTGTGTTAAGCCCAAGGCAAGGTGAATGTAATTGGGTTAGGGCCATTGTTTTGTGTCTTCAAGTGCATACAAGGCCTTCAAATTCGTCCATCCTCTTGGCTCCATGGATAAGCTATCCAATCCATGCCCAAAAATGCTCCAAATGGCCTCAAAATGCACTTTCTTGCTCCCTAGGCCCTTAGAACCTAAAAACACACAAAAGAAGCATAAAGGACTAAAATAACGAGAGAAACATAACGTAAATGCACGAGAACAAGCCATTTAAGTCGCATGAATATGCTCCTATCAAATACCCCCACACTTAGCTTTTGCTAGTCCTCGAGCAAAACAGAATAAAAACAAATAAACAAAACGACACTAAACACGTAAAACACAACCTAAACCTTCCAACAACCGTCTTAGGGATTTCCAATGCACATGACATGTTAAAAATCATCATTCTCACAGATTTTAGTCATCTTCACACTTAAGTACATTCTTAATCATAGTCACCATATACTAGTTCACAATTAAGCATTTAAAACCATGTTTTGAATGTAGTAACATGCCTTAGAGAATTTGCTCAATTCCTTACAAGATATGCACTCGATTTTCACTCAGAATTTCTAACTACACACCCTAATCTAGTCATATGTGAGAAGATTGATGTAACATGAAAACGAACACTCACATATAAGTATCACAAAGAACGCAATTTCTGGAGTTAATAAGCATGTTTAGATATGATCTCATGAATGGAATGCTACTACTTAGACGTGAGAACCAGTGACACCATAAGCTCATAGCAAGTTCAAACTCCACAAATTGAAATACACAACACTCAAGATAGAAGTCAAGGGTTGTAACGGGGCTTGGGGTATGTGGATAACAAAGAAGGGATATGGAAAACAAAGGTTCTTAAAGAATTAGTGAGCAAAGCATTTGAATCAACTTAGAATTCACTTTTGAATGAAAACTCAACTTTTGAACAAAAAGGGAGAATTTAGACAATTTACGCCCAGAATTGGTGTTTTGGAACCTTTCTTCAATCACTTATTCTTTCATTTTTTTCTTTTCTCTCTTTTTTTTTTTTTTTTTTTTTTTTTTTTTACTTTTTTTTTTTTCTTTTCTTTTCTTTTGAATCTCAAAACATAAACACTTAAACATTCTCTCCCCCACACTTATTTTCTTTCATAATGTAACTCAAAAGGAATTCAATTAAGTCATGCTCACTATCTTTTAAGAACAAGGGTGGGGATTGTCCTAAACTAGGCTAGGTGAGGAAAAAGTGGGTTAACAAAGAACATGGGCTAACACGGCTCAACGGGGGTACAACTTACAACATATACGAAATATGGGAAGTGAGGCTATTTGGCTATGGTGGCAACTACACAACTTCATCTTGAATATGTGTTACGCAAATCAATAACATGCTTTGAATGAAATGGGCATGAGTTCTAGCATTTGGAACTATATGATGAAACGCCTTCTAAGTAGTAACCAAGCAAAGAATAATGAGATCATGCAACGACTTTAGAAAACAAGAAATCACAGATTATACTCTCCAAAGAACGTTATAGGCTCAAGTCTCTCAGGGTTGTAGCATTTGTTTGAGTTCCTTCCTTCAGGCATGTTACAAAAACTAAATTTTCTTTTATGATTGCATGTGAAGTCATACATTATAACCATAACCAAGCATATACCAAGAGTAAATCAAACTTTTCTCTATGTTTATAACTCTTTTTAACAGTCATGCAATTACAAACCAAATCCTTATCATTGTGTTGGAAGGTATCCTAAGACACAAACACACACACAAAAACAACTTTAAAACAACTCTTTTTGGGTTTTTCAAAACAATTTTTCAAATTTTTATGGGATTTTCGAATTTTTAAGACAAAACACACTAAAACAGTTTTAAAACAGTGAGAAACAACATGTGAAGTGATAGGTGATAAAATCCAACGAATTTGCATCAAATATACTTAGTTACCCCCCCACACTTAAATCAAACATTGTCCTCAATGTTTTAAGCATAGATTCACACAAAGCATAAGTAAATACACAAAAAGCACTTAAACATACTAAACATGGCATAATGTAATTAACAAAGAGAAGAGTTTAGAGACGCAAATCTGGTTATAGAGTGTAAATTCCATCTTCTCCTTGGTAATTGCATTGAGGCTTTGATCTTTGTGATTCCACAGGCTTACTCTTGAACTGGTTTCTGCCCATCGTTGATTTTCCTTTGTGCTACTTCTTGAACTGGGCAGCAGGAATCTTTTGGTCTCCTCTACTTGTTGATTTTCCTTTGTGCTACTGGGCTGGAGGATTCTTTTGGTCTTCCCCGAAGGTCTGAGCTTACCCCTTTGGTCTGTTTCTTTGTTCAATCTTTCCAATTCGTATTGAAAAGGGTTGGAGGATAACTCAGCCTATGTTTGTCTCCACATGCTTCAATGTATCATTTTCACTTGCCTTACTCGCTCCCCTTTGCAGAAGTGGTCCCTTCTCCGGAAGTGTATCAACCGTTGAAGATGACTACTCGAGAGCAACGCTAGGTAAGCAATCAGGAATAGATTCCAGGCAGTTGGCTCCAGAACGGAAGACTGACTCCAAGTGCCGGCTGATTGCTTGTTTTACTTTGCCATGCGAGTAAGAACAAGGACAAAGAAAAGGACAGGGAAAGAGCATGATATGAGATACATTTGCTTTTGACCTTGATGATATGAGATACCTTTGCTTTTGAAGAAGCAGTGAATGAATCAGCACATGTATTTGTTGTGCTGTTTCCTCCTGGGTCATATGTACTCCAGGCATCTGGTATCATCTTTGGGGAAGAAGAAAGAATTGAGTATTTCGAAAGGCTTGGCTGGGAGTGCACCCTCAGAGGTGAGGGAGAGTTGGGCATTTTCTTCAGGTTTGCCCTGTCATAAAAGACGAAGGTCGACATATATAGAGATAATAGCAAGTGATGGTACTTTTTACCTTTGTCGACAAACGTTTTGATCCCGCAACTCTGGCTTTTTGAAATAGTGGCGCCTCTTCGATTTCTGAATACGCCTCTTCGATTTCTGAGCAGGCGCCCCTTCGATTTCTGAGCGACACGTGGTAGTGCAGATGCGGCTCCTTTTGACAAAGCTGCACGCGTCTTCTGAAAAGCAGAGAAAGCGTCGCCGAACTTTGCGCTTGTCGGCTAAAGATGTGTAGTTGTGATGATGGCCTCCACGTGTTGTCAGAAAAGAAGAAATCTTTTGACAAAGTTGAACGCGCCTTCTGAAAAGCCGAGAAAGCGTCGCCTAAATTACGCCGGAAATTCCGGCTTTTTGAATTGGTGGACGCGTCGCCTTGGCTTTTTTATTGAGCTATCGATCACCACAACAAACACACTCTGAAGATTTCCCATTCTTGAAAATCGACTCCGGCCCTTTGAAATTTAACTCCATCCCTTCTCTTTGAACACTTTTGAAAAATGGCAAACTCATCGAACCTTAGCTTGGAATTGAGCCTTAGCAGTGATACGGGCGCGCCGCGTCAAGGTAACGTATGGCGCCCTTCTTTCTTTTCTTCTAACGGTCCTCTCACAGGTGAAGACTCCGTGATGCAGGACGCCACAACAGCTACAATATTAGCTAGGAACCTCCTCACTCCGAAAGATAGTAGGCTGCTGTCAAGACGGTCCGATGAGCTGGCCGTTCAAGAGTCCCTCGCACTTAGTGTTCAGTGTGCGAGTTCTGTGTCCAACATGGGCCAACGCCTGCTTGCCCGCTCCCGTCAGGTGGAATCATTGATGGCAGAGGTGGAAAGTCTCAAGCAGGAGATCCAACAGCTGAAGTATGAGAATAGAAGTTTGCACGTGCTTGCAAACAACTATTCGACGGGCATGAAGAGGAAGCTTGATGAGCTGCAAGAGTCTGAAGGTCGGATTCACAGTGACCGTCAAAGGTTCTCGTCTTTCCTCCAGAGGCACCTTTTTCCTGGCTCATCCAGCGCTTGGCCAAGTATTGAGGCCTGGAATGCTCTATCTTCGATGCCTTCCGCTCCGATGCCTTCTGTTCCTACGCCTTCCGCTCCGATGCCTTCTGTTCCTACGCCTTCCGCTTCAAGAGTAAAGCCACGTAGTGGGGCCTCAAGCAAACACCCTTTGTGAAGCACCATCTTTCTTTGTTTAGCAGTGCCTATCAATAAATCAAACATTTTCTCAATGTTACAATCATAGACTCACACAATTAATAAACAAACAAACAATAACAACTAAACAACCTAACAAGGCAGAAACGAAATAGCAACAAAGAGAAGAGTTTTTTTTTTTTTTTTTTTTTAGGAATCTGGATTTGGAGTGCTTTCTAAGTCTTCCTTTGTTGAATGCATGGGTTGCCTCCCAAGTAGCGCTAAGACACAAACAAACACCAAAATGACTCAAATGACTCTAAAAACACATATTTTTAACACACTAAAACACTCTAAAAACGCTTAAAACAGCAAGAAACAACATTCTAAGTGATAGGTGAATAAATCCCACGAAATTCATGCAAATACAAATTGTTTACCCCCCCCCACACTTAAATCAAACTTTGTCCTCAATGTTTTAAGCAGAAAGTCACAACAGAGCAAGCAAATAAACAAATACGAGAAAGAAAGCAAAGTAAAGGCAGTAAAGAAAAAGAAAGGAATAAAAATAAGTCTCTTAAAGGGGTTTCCAAGTTCTTCTCTATTCGGATGCATGGGTTGCCTCCCACGAAGCGCTTTCTTTTACGTCTTGCAGCCGGACGGTACCTCCGTTTAAGCTTGACTAGGTTCCACGGCATGGAGGGGTACCTCCTCCACGACATGCTCCTCAAACATCTCGTAATAGGGCTTCAATCGATGCCCATTCACTTTGAATTCTTGCTGCGTCCTTGAACTTTTGATTTGCACTGCACCATGAGGGAAAACATTAGTAACAACAAACGGGCCAATCCATTTAGAACGCAACTTACCAGGAAACAAACGTAGGCGAGAGTTAAAAAGTAACACTTTCTGCCCAACTGTGAAGGTCTTGGTTCGAATCATTTTATCATGGAATGCTTTGGTCTTGGCTTTGTACATCCGGGCATTCTCATAGGCTTCATTCCGAATCTCCTCAAGTTCATTCAATTGGAGCTTCCTATGAACTCCCGCTGCATCTATGTCCATGTTGAAAATCTTCACGGCCCAATATGCCTTGTGCTCTAACTCTACGGGCAAATGACATGGCTTACCATAGACGAGCCGAAAAGGTGACATCCCAATGGGTGTTTTGTATGCCGTACGATATGCCCACAGTGCATCATCTAAACGTAAGCTCCAATCCCTCCTTGTTGGTCCAACGGTCTTCTCCAAAATTTGTTTGATTTCTCGGTTAGACACCTCGGCTTGGCCATTTGTTTGAGGATGGTAAGGTGTGGAGACCTTATGGTTGACATGGTACTTTCTTAGCAACGCCTCAATGGTCCGATTGCAAAAGTGAGACCCTCCATCACTTATGATTACTCTCGGCATTCCAAACCTAGCAAAAATGTTAGTTTTCACGAAATCTGCAACCACCTTAGAATCGTTAGTACGGGTGGCTTTTGCTTCCACCCATTTAGAAACATGATCAACGGCTAGCAAGATATAAGTGAAACCATAAGATGGAGGGAAAGGGCCCATGAAATCAATGCCCCAAACATCAAAAATTTCAACATTAAAGACAGGGGTTTGCGGCATTTGGTCCTTGGTACCTATGTTACCCATTCGTTGGCAACGATCACAAGACATACAAAAGGTTCTAGCATCCCTAAATATAGTCGGCCAATAAAAACCACACTCTAGAACCTTGAGGGCAGTGCGTTGTGTGCCAAAATGACCACCACATGCATATGTGTGACAAAAGCTTAGAATTGAGTGAAATTCAGAATCATGCACACATCTACGTACAATTTGATCTGAGCAATACTTCCACAAATAAGGGTCATCCCAAACATAGAAACGTGCATCATTTTTAAGCTTATCACGTTGGTGCTTGTTTAGTTCATTTGGAATTTGTTTAGCCACCAAGTAATTCACTAAATCTGCATACCATGGTTCACTTACCTCAATGGATAGCAGCTGCTCATCGGGAAAAGTTTCAGGGATAGGTATGGCATGTTCATGCTCCTCGTGGATCATTCGGCTTAAATGGTCAGCCACTACATTCTCGCTTCCTTTCTTATCCCGGATTTCAATATCAAATTCTTGAAGAAGAAGAATCCAACGGATAAGCCTCGGCTTTGCTTCCTTTTTCGTGAGCAAGTACCTCAAAGCTGCATGATCAGAATAAACGATTACTTTAGTACCAATTAAATATGAACGGAATTTATCTAAAGCAAAAACCACAGCTAGAAGTTCTTTTTCCGTCGTGGAGTAGTTCAATTGGGCATCATTGAGAGTCCGAGAGGCATAGTATATGACATGCGGCCGCTTGTCTCTTCTTTGTCCTAGAACAGCTCCTAATGCATAGTCGGATGCATCGCACATGAGCTCGAACGGAAGGCTCCAATCTGGAGGTACAATAATGGGGGCCGAGACTAGCTTCTCCTTGAGTTGGTTAAATGCCGAATTACACTCTTCATCAAACTTGAATGGCACATCTTTTTGAAGCAATCGGCAAAGAGGGTTGGACATCTTGGAGAAGTCCTTGATAAAACGCCTATAGAACCCTGCATGGCCAAGAAACGAACGTACCTCTCTAACCGAAGTAGGAGAGGGTAAGTGACGTACAAGGTCTATTTTCGATTTATCTACTGCAATTCCTTTTTCTGAAACAATATGTCCTAAAACTATACCTTGTTTCACCATAAAGTGACATTTCTCCCAATTCAAGACAAGGTTAGTTTCAACACATCGTTTCAAAATTAAGGTCAGATTATCCAAGCAATTATCAAATGAACTCCCAAATACACTGAAATCATCCATGAAAACCTCAATGATCTTTTCAACAAAATCGGAAAATATACTTACCATACACCTTTGGAAAGTGGCCGGTGCGTTGCATAAGCCAAATGGCATGCGACGATAAGCAAATGTTCCAAAGGGACATGTGAATGTGGTCTTCTCTTGATCATCCGGGGCTATCACAATTTGGTTATATCCAGAGTATCCATCAAGAAAACAGTAAAAAGCATGACCGGCTAACCTTTCGAGCATCTGGTCGATGAATGGCAAAGGAAAGTGATCTTTCCTAGTCATGGCATTTAGCTTCCGGTAATCGATACATACCCGCCATCCAGTCTGAATGCGTGTAGGCACGAGCTCATTCTCATCATTCTTGATAACAGTTACTCCGGACTTCTTGGGAACGACTTGAACTGGAGAGACCCAACGGCTATCGAAGATAGGGTAGATCACTCCGCAATCCAAAAGCTTGATTATTTCCTTCTTCACCACTTCCATCATCGGAGGGTTGAGACGGCGTTGAGCCTCTCGAGTTGGTTTAGCCCCCTCCTCAAGAAGTATACGGTGCATGCATGTGGTAGGGCTTATTCCTTTAATGTCGGCCAAAGTCCACCCTATGGCCGTTTTGTGTTCTCGCAGCACCCTCACAAGCTTCTCCTCCTCCATTGCCGTGAGACTTGATGAAATGATGACGGGCAATGTTTCGCCTTTTCCCAAAAACACATACTTCAAATGGTCTGGCAACGGCTTAAGTTCAAGCGATGGTGCCTGAACAACAGAAGGTAGCATCTTAGTGGAAACTGAATTTGAAAGTGAGAGTGGAACCTTACCATATTGTTGTGGCAATGACTCAAGGGCTGCCACAACCTCAATTATTTCTTCACTAGAACCCATTGCAAAGAATTCCTCCTCCTTGCCGTGGCCTTGCATTGGCCCAAATCCTTCATTTTTGCGCTCTATGGCCTTAGTGATGGTTGTTTCCAGGGCGTCCTCGTTCAATTCTTCAAGGTATACCTGTGCCAAAGAATCGATAACATCAATGGAAAAACAAGAATGGTCATCAACGGGATATCTCATAGTTTCAGAAATATTAAAATCAATCACTTCCCCATCGAATTCCATTGTCAAGGTGCCTTTGTATACATCAATCTTCGTTCGGGCCGTCTTCATGAATGGCCTACCAAGGAAAATCGGCAAAGATGTAGAATGGGTTGAATCCTCCATGTCTAGGACGTAGAAATCAGCCGGAAAAATTAAATGGTTCACCTGCACAAGCACATCCTCCAAAACTCCTTTTGGATACGCGTTAGAACGATCAGCCAATTGTATAATTACACCATCTTGTTTTAATTCACCCAAATTCATAGATGCATAAATAGAATAAGGCATGACATTTATGGATGCACCTAAATCAAGCATGGCATGTTCAAAACGATTATGTCCAATTACACAAGGAATCGTGAAACTACCGGGGTCTTTGCACTTGGTAGGCAGTTTACGTTGCAAAACAGCGGACACATTCTCGCTTACCTTCACTACCTCTTTGTTTGCCCTTCTTCTCTTTGTATTGCATAGGTCCTTGAGGAATTTAGCATACTTTGGAACCTGTTTGATTGCATCGAGAAGCGGTATGTTCACTTGCACTTTCCGGAACGTTTCAAGAATGTCCTTCTCGCTTTCTTCCTTTTTTTCTTGCATGAACCTGCGAGGAAAAGGTACATTGGGCAGATTAGGACGTGAAGTACATGAATTTGAACTTAAATTACCTGATTTGGCCGAGTTAGGGTGATCTGCCTCAGGTTGTGTCGTCTCTTCATCTACTTTCTGGGCAGATTTGGGATTGTTTGGCTCGGTCCCAACTTCTTTTCCACCCCTTAGGGTGATGGCCTTGGCGGATTCGAATCCTCCCTTTGGATTGACTGTGGTTGAGCTAGGAAGCTTTCCTTGCTCTCTAATCTGTCCAAGGAACTCAGAAATCTGCCCTATTTGTTTCTTCATATCCGTCATCTCCTTCTCGTTATTTGCTATCCGGTTGTTTTGATTTTGCAACCCCTGCGAAATAGAGGTTAGTAATTGCATAGCTTGATCACTTTCCAAGGACGTACCTGAATGAGATGATGTCGAAGGTTGTTGGGGTGCATACGGCTTGGAATAAAAACCAGGGGGGTTTGGCCTAAATCCTCCTTGTTGGGCAGCTTGTTGTGGCTCCCTCCATTTGAAGTTTGGATGGTCCCTCCATCCGGCATTGTAAGTGTTCGAGTATGGGTTGTTTTGATTTTGTCCTTGGAAACCAATTGCATTGGCAGATTCCCACCCACCATTCTCGATTAGTTGAGGGCACTTGTCGGATGGATGCCCTTGAATTGAGCACACGCCACAAACTTGGTGTTCTTGTGCTTTTGGACCAATCACAACCTGAGAAACAAGAGAAGTAAGATTAGCAAGTTGTGATTGAATTTCAGAAATAGCACTCACCTCATTTACACTTTGTTGCCGTGGGGCTTCCCTTTGGCCCACTCCTTCATATTGTTGAGCGTTGAGCGCTCGGTTGGCTATGAGAATCTTGGCATCCCTTGGTGTTTTGTCCACCAATGCTCCTCCCGCTGACGCATCAACCATTTGACGTTCGATAGGAAGGAGGCCCTCATAGAAATATTGAAGGAGAAGTTCCTCCTTCATTTGATGTTGAGGACATGAAGCTACAAGGCCCTTGAAGCGCTCATAATAAGCCGGGAATGTCTCACCATGATTCTGTTGAATACCACTAATTTTCTTCCGTAGGAGAATCACTCTCGAAGTAGGGAAGAATTTCTCCAAGAAAGCACGCTTCATACTCTCCCACGAAGTCACAGTTCCCGGGGCTAGTTCGTAGAGCCAATCTTTGGCCTTGTCCATAAGTGAAAATGGAAAGGCCTTCATCTTCAATATACTCCCATCCACATTGACGGGGGTCATGCTCGAACAAACCACCTCGAACTCCTTCAAGTGTTTGTTGGGGTCTTCCATAGACAAGCCATGGAACTTCGGAATATGGTGTAACAAACTGGATTTAAGTTCAAATTCCTCAGTCTTCCCCTCTGCAGCCGTGGGGTATTGGATACAAAGAGGCAATGCATTATCCAAACCCGAGGCCGAAAGCTCCTTGATGGTTCTATTATCTGCTGCCATGGCTTGTTCTTCTTCAAAAATCTGATCCGTGGGCTTTTCTTCTACACCTACTTCGTCTTCTTCAAGCCCAGGTTGTGGTGGAGGTTGTGGTGGCTCTTGTTGACTCCTCGTTCTCCTCAAAGTGCGTTCAAAATCACCGTCAAAGTCGGAGATGTTCTCTATAATAGGCCGAGAGCGACGAGTCATACACAGTACCTAAAAAAACAAGGAAACAAACAAACTAAGAATCTGAAATAAGAATGCACGAAAAACAAAAAAAATATAAAAATAAAGACAAAGGATTAGCAAAGTTGCTAATCCCCGGCAACAGCGCCAAAATTTGATGCGAGATTTACTTGACACTCAAATTAAACCCTCGTTTGACAATTGTAGTAGAATGGATAAGTGAGGGATCGTTCTAGACCGGGGATTAGGAGGGCTTGCTAAAACCTTCTAAATTGACTTAAAAACATAAAAACTAAATTAAAATACTCTTAACAAGACTACTATGACTCAGAATGGCTTTGAAAAACTCAAATTGTCTAAAACAATCAAATTGACTCAAATAGAAGCTAGAACTTGATTTAGACGAATTTGCAATTGTTTATGACTCCAAAAGCTTAAAGATACAAAAATAAAACAAATACGAATGATTAAGACTTAACAAAATAGGGGGGGAATTGTGGTTGGACGATATTAAATTAAAAAGACAGAATATAATTAAAGGCAAAATGTAAATATGAATGTGATAAAAATATGGATGATGGAATAGCCAAGGGGTTCTTCTCCACACATGTTACACTTGCAAACAAAATTGATTCTCAGTTGGTCTTTCGATAAGTTGTGAAACTCAATGCTCCAAGTTAATTAGATCCGCTTAGATTAACTTTCAGATTTCCCTAAATTCGTTGGATTGAATGGAATACGCATTACAACCAAATTATTCTTAATCAAAGTCCCTAACTATGGAATACGCATGATAGAGACATTCAACAAAGATCATTAAGTTCAACGGAAATCATAAACATCGACGAGGCATTCGTTACTATGGAATACGCATGAAACTTATGCCAAGAATTCGTTTAACGCGATTGTTTATAAGCAACCTCCACTACTTGTGAATATAAGTTCATAACGATTAGGTGAAATTCACTTATATTCTAGCGTCATATTTATGCATGAAAATTAAGCTTGCAATCTCAATGAACATACATAAATAAGTTATCAATCAAACAGTTAAACGAATTGAATCCACAACTTATGAAATTCCAACCAAACGTAATCAATTCAAATTGCAAATATAAACATAGTTTCGAATCACCCCCTAGCTAAAGGGGGTTTAGTTCCTCATAACTTTGAAATCAAAGAAACACCTAAACATTCCAACAACTCAAACTTGAATTGTATGAACATTTAGGCACTCTTATCTTCCATTCGTCATACGTACAAAACAAAGAGAATTAAATTATAACTTTGAAATCAAAGAAACACCCAAACATTCCAACAACTCAAACTTGAATTGTATGAACGTTTAGGCACTCTTCTCTTCCTCTTCGTTGTGTCACAAGGTCTAAGGAGATGTTAAGGGCTTTAGGTGTATGTGGAATGGAGTAGGGAGTGGTTGGAGATGGAAGAGTGAAGAGAAAATATGCAGAAAATGAAGTGGGACTCACGGCAATGGAATGGGTTTGTTGCTTGGTGTTTGTAACTGAAAATGTGTATGGAAGAGTAAGTGTATGAATTGAGGTGTGGATGCTTATTTATAGGTGAAGAGGAGGGAACATGACAACTAGGAACTTGGTGGAAATCTGAAATGGTGATGGGAGATGCATGTGGCTGTTTTATGCATGTGAATGTAGGCCACGGCAAAGGGTGTTGTTTGTGGAATGATGGCAGGTTGTGTATGTGTTTGGGAAGAGAATAAATGTATGATGGTGGCTGAATGATTAAAGGGAATGAATGGGAGTGACACTAGGTTGATTATGCATGTGGAAATGCTGGAATTATCAATGGTTATGCACGGCAAAGGTTGGAAAAACTGATTATGGATGCATGTGTTGAATGATTTCTTGGTGAGGGATGTGGAGTGGTTGAATGTGGTGCAATGATAATGTTTTGTGGCTGAATTGGTGGTGGAATTATGATGGGAATGCTTGTAGGGTTGATATGCATGTGAATTAGGTTGGAAAGAGGTGGAAATGGAATGTTATGCAATGATAATGTCTTGTAAAGATACTAATAAATAATGCATGTAGGGTTAGGAAATAAAATCATAACTTAAAGGGGGATGATTAAAGGGTGTTGAAAGGTTTTGCATGGCTTTGAAGTGATTGTGGATTGGGCTAGAGTTTAAGTACATGAAATGGACCCAAATTGCTCCCCCTTGCATGGCAAGGAATGGTGTTTGTGTTAAGCCCAAGGCAAGGTGAATGTAATTGGGTTAGGGCCATTGTTTTGTGTCTTCAAGTGCATACAAGGCCTTCAAATTCGTCCATCCTCTTGGCTCCATGGATAAGCTATCCAATCCATGCCCAAAAATGCTCCAAATGGCCTCAAAATGCACTTTCTTGCTCCCTAGGCCCTTAGAACCTAAAAACACACAAAAGAAGCATAAAGGACTAAAATAACGAGAGAAACATAACGTAAATGCACGAGAACAAGCCATTTAAGTCGCATGAATATGCTCCTATCAGTTAATCAATTCATATTGCAAATATAAACATAGTTTCGAATCACCCCCTAGCTAAAGGGGGATTAGTTCCTCATAACTTTGAAATCAAAGAAACACCTAAACATTCCAACAACTCAAACTTGAATTGTATGAACGTTTAGGCACTCTTCTCTTCCATTCCTCATACGTACAAAACAAAGAGAATTAAAATGAAACATTGAAATCAAAGAATCACCTAAACATTCCAACAACTCAAACTTGAATTGTATGAACGTTTAGGCACTCTTCTCTTCCTCGTTGTTGTAGCACAAGGTCTAAGGAGATGTTGTTGGTGTGTTGAATGGATTGGGGAATGATTGAAATGGAAGAGGAATGGTGTTTGGATTATAAGGGAGAGATGGGAAGCCACGACAAAGGAAGTTTGGTGGTGTGTTTGTGGTGTGTTGTGTATGAAATGAGATGATATTGAATGAATGAATGCAAGGGTATTTATAGGAGTAATGGAGGGAACATGACAGCTAGGAGGTGGGTGGAAATGTGGCTGCAAGTTTGGTGAATGATTATGAGTGAATGCATGTGAATGTGGCTAGGTTGGAAAGCTGGAAATCTGAAAATGCAAATGGGAATGCTGAAAAGCAAAGGTGGCCACGGTTTTGAGTGTGTTTTGTGTTGGAAATGCATGTGAATGCATGTGAATGTTGTTTATGTGAAGTGTGTGTGGGTTAAAGAGTGAATGGTGGTGTAATGATGAAGTGTGATGGCTGAAAATGTCAAGGGAAATGCATGTGATTGCACGGCAAAGAATTTCAGGATGCATGTGTGTTGGTGTGTTGTGTGATTGTTTTGTGGTTGAATGATTAAGTGGCTGAATTAAAGAATGGGAGTGCATGTGGCTTAGGTGGTGTAATGATGAAGTGGGAATTGAAAGAATGTGGTTGGAAAGTGGAAGGGAAGGCACGGCACAAAGGGGGAAGTGTTGGAAATGCATGTGATGCATGCCAATGTTATCTTTTGGTGCATGTGTGTGTTGAATGGTGTTCTTTAATTATGCACGGTTTAGGGCTGTTAAGGGGAGAGAAATGGGAGTGAATGTGGCTTAATGATGAAGGGGGAAAGCTTGGAAAGCATGTGGCAAGGTTGGTTGCATGATGATGATGCATGTGAGTTGAAATGCATATGTTTAAATGGTTGAAATGTGTAGATGATTATGAGTATGATAAGTGATAAGTGAATGATGTATTAAGTGATAAATGAATGATATGTTAAGTGATAAATGAATGATATGTGGTGAGTGATAAGTGAATGGAAGTGATAAGTGATAAGTGATAAGTGAATGGAAGTGATAAGTGAATGGTTTGATAAGTGAATGATATGATAAGTGAATGCTTTAAGTGTTTAAAATAGGGAACAAAGCCCTTCCTTGCATGGCAAGGAAGGGAGACACAAGGAAACACACGACAATGTCCTAAGGTTGCAAGGAATGTTGTTTTTGTGTTCTAAAATGCGTAGGAGTCTTCAATGATGCTTAAACATGAGGTCTTTTAGGATTTAACTTTCCTACTTCAAGTCTTTAATTTCGTCCATCCTCTTGGCTCCAAGCATATGATATCCATTCCAATCTCTAATTTGCTCCAAAAGGCTCCAAAAGGCATCCTTTTGCATACCTTGCCCTTAGAACCTGAAAACACACAAAAGAAGCATAAAGGACTAAAATAACTAGAGAAACATAACGTAAATGCACGAGAACAAGCCATTTAAGTCGCATGAATATGCTCCTATCACATATCATTCACCACTTATCATATCATATCATACACTTATCACTTATCACAACAACAACCTTGCACATGCACATTCATCCACCTTTCTCCCAAAACATCCACATGCACCCATAATCATTCACTCATCTTTAATCCACATGCATATTCCATAAATCAAATCAGCCACATCCACATGCACTTATTCCACTTCATCATTACACCACATTCTCTCTTTTTAATCCACATGCATTCTCATTCATACAGATTTCTATCTCACACTCTCCAATTTCAGAAATTCATCCATTGTACATACCACAAACACTTCCCCCATTGCCGTGAGTTTCTCCTTTATAATCCAAACACCACTCCTCATCCATTTCCATCACTCCCCAAACCATTCACACCATCAAACTATCCTTAGACCTTGTGCTACAATAAAGAGGAAGAGAAGAGGGCCTAAACGTTCATACAATTCAAGTTTGAGTTGTTGGAATGTTTAGGTGTTTCTTTGATTTCAATGTTTAAATTCAATTCTCTTTGTTTTGTATGTTTGAGGAATGGAAGAAAAGAGTGCTTAAACGTTCATACAATTCAAGTTTGAGTTGTTGGAATGTTTAGGTGTTTCTTTGATTTCAATGTTATGAAGAACTAAACCCCCCCTTTAGCTAGGGGGTGATTCGAAACTATGTTTATGTTTGCATTATGAATTGATTAACTTTCGTTGGAATTTCATAAGTTGTTGATTCAATTTGTTTAACCGTTTGATTGATAACTTATTTATGTATGTTTATTAAGAATGCGCGCTTAATTTTCATGCATGAATATGACGCTAGAATATAAGTGAGTTTCACCTAATCGTTATGAACTTATATTCACAAGTAGTGGAGGTTGCTTATAAACAATCGCGTTAAATGAATTCTTGGCACGAGTTTCATGCTCATCATAGTAACGAATGCCTCGTCAACACTTATAGTTTTCATAATGCTTAATGATCTTTGATTGTATCTTTATTGTGCTGTTCACGTAAAGGACTTTTGGAGAATGTTGTGAATTGCGTTGCGCTAACCCATCCAATTCATTAACTTAAGGAAAACTTAACGGTTAATTTAAGCGGACCTAATTAACCCGGAGTGTTGAGTTTCATAATTTATCGAAAGACCAACTGCGAATCAATCTTGTATGCAAGTGTAACATGTGTGGAGAAGAACCCCTTAGCTAGCATTCATCCATTCAATTCCATCACATTCATATTTACATTCTGCTTTAATTTACAATCTGTGCATTTAGTTTAATTTAGTCTAAAACTCAATCCCCCTTTACTTTATTGTTCAATTTAGTTAGAAATCAATTTAGTTTGTGTCTAAAAGTGTTTTGATTCATTTTGTTTCCCAAATTCGTCCAAAGTACTCAAGGTGCTCAAAACTGCCCAGAAAGTGTTTTTAAGGCAGTTTCGAGTGCTTTGGGTACTGTTTGAGTCTTTTCGTTTTTTTTAGTGTTTTAAAGTTTAGTTTTGCATTCTTTGAGTCTAGTATAGTGTTTCATATTGTTATTTTACGTTTTTGAGTCAAATCCAAGTGGTTAACAATCCCTCCTAATCCCTGGTCTAGAACGATCCCTACTTACATACTTACTACAATTGATAAAAAGAGGGTTTAATTTGTGTGCGTATAAATCACGCATCAAAGAGGGCGAAATACAAGTGGAGGAGGAGGCCACGGCAAGGGTTGTTGAGGAAGAACAAGTTATGGCAGCCGACAACCGAACAATCAAGGAGCTTTCCGCTTCGGGATTGGTTAATGCCATGCCTCTATGCATTCAATATCCAAGGGCAGCCCCCGACAAGACTGACGAGTTCGAACTCAAGTCCAGTTTATTGCATCATATTCCTAAGTTCCATGGCTTGTCTATGGAAGATCCTAATAAACACTTGAAGGAGTTCGAGGTTGTTTGCTCAAGTATGACCCCGGTGAATGTTGATGGGAGCATTTTGAAGATGAAGGCTTTCCCCTTTTCTCTCTTGGAAAAGGCTAAAGATTGGTTGTATGAACTGGCTCCCGGAACTGTCACTTCATGGGAGAGTATGAAAAGGGCGTTTTTGGAGAAGTTTTTCCCAACTTCTCGAGTCATTCTTTTACGTAAAAGAATTAGTGGCATTCAGCAAGATCAAGGTGAATCATTTCCAACTTATTATGAACGTTTTAAAACCCTTGTTGCTTCATGTCCACAGCACCAGATGAAGGAGGAACTTCTTCTCCAATATTTCTACGAAGGGCTTCTACCAATTGAACGTCAAATGCTAGATGCCTCAGCGGGTGGAGCTTTAGTGGACAAAACACCCATGGCCGCCAAGACTCTCATTGCCAACCGAGCTTTGAATGCTCAAAAATACGAAGGAGTTGGCCAAAGAGACATGCCACGGCAGCAACAAAGTGTAAATGAGGTAAGTGCAATTTCCGACATTCAATCACAATTGGCTAATCTTACTTCTCTTGTGTCTCAGGTTGTCATGGGGTCAAAACCACAAGAAAACCAAGTATGTGGCGTATGCTCAATGCAAGGGCATCCATCCGAGACATGCCCTCAATTGATAGAGAATGGAGGATGGGAATCTGCCAACGCCATTGGTTTCCAAGGCCAAAACCAACCCAAATATGATCCGTACTCCAACAACTACAACCCCGGATGGAGAGATCACCCTAATTTCAAGTGGAGAGAGTCCCAACAATCTGCACCACAAAGGGGATTTCAACAAAACCCCCCTGGGTTCCCATGGCCATACCAATCCAACCAACCACCATTGTCCCAAAACAACTCAGGTTCGTCTTTTGATAATTCTCAAGTTATTCAATTACTAACTACATTGGCGCAGGGGCAAGAAAAACAAGCAAAGGACATGCACAATTAAGCCAATGAAGTGCAACATCAAGCTCGAGAGGTGACTGAATTGAAGAGACAAGTGGGACAAATGGCTGAGTTCATGGGCCAATTTAGAGAGCAAGGCAAGTTGCCTAGTTCAACCGTTGTCAACCCGAAAGGAGGATTCGAATCTGCCAAAGCAATCATGTTGCGAAGTGGGAAACAAGTTGGAACGGCCTCACAACCCTCTAAAACCGCCCCAACAGAGGATGAAAAGTTGCAATTTGAGGAGGGGGAGCAAGAACAAGCCACGGCAAGGGTAGAAAGTACCATGCCGCAGCCACCTAACCTACACCATTCGGCTTCCAAGGGTAAGAATGTTCCAAGTTCGATTATTTCTAATGCTATTCCTCCAAATGTACCCTTTCCTCGCAGATTCATGCAAACAAAGAAGGAGGAAGTTGAAAAGGACATTTTAGAGACATTTAGAAAAGTACAAGTCAATATACCATTTTTGGATGCAATTAAGCAAGTTCCAAGGTATGCTAAGTTTTTAAAAGAACTTTGCACCACTAGGAAGAGAATTTCGAACAAAGAGGTTGTAAAGGTAAGTGAAAATGTCTCATCCATCTTACAACGTAAATTGCCCCCTAAATGCAAAGATCCGGGTAGTTTTACAATTCCTTGTGTTATTGGCAATAATCGGTTTGAACATGCGATGCTAGACTTAGGTGCATCTATTAATGTTATGCCTTACTCAATTTATGCATCTATGAACCTAGGTGAGTTAAAAAATGATGGTGTGATTATTCAATTGGCCGATAGATCTAATGCCTATCCAAAGGGTGTTTTGGAAGATGTGTTAGTGCAGGTTAATCATCTAATCTTTCCGGCGGACTTCTATGTATTGGAAAAGGAAGAATCAAACCATGCCCCGTCCTTGCCAATTCTTCTTGGCCGGCCCTTTATGAAAACCGCCCGCACAAAGATTGATGTGTTTAATGGGACCTTGACAATGGAATTTGATGGGGAAGTGATTAATTTCAATCTTTCTGAATCTATTAAGTACCCTCTTGATGATCATTCATGTTTTGCTATTGATGTAATTGATTCGTTGGCGCAGGACCATTTTGAACAATTGAACGAAGATGCACTTGAATTGGTCATCACAAAGGGAATGGAACTCAAGGACAAGGAAGTAGGGCAAGTGCATACCCACGGCATGCATGGTGAGCACCATGCCGTGCCCCCTAGTAATGACATGGTTGAGATAGTGGCTGCCCTTGAATCATTGCCACTACAATCTGGTAAGTCCTCGGACCCAATTTCAATTCCAATTTCGATTGATAAGCCCATTCCTTCAGTTGTGCAGCCACCTTCCCTTGAACTTAAACCATTGCCAAGTCATTGATGCGAGATTTATACGCACACAAATTAAACCCTCTTTTTGTCGATTTGTAGTATAAGTATAAGTAGGGATCGTTCTGGACCGGGGATTAGGAGGGATTGCAAATCTCTTGGAAACTGACTCAAAAACGTAAAATAAAGTTTAAAACACTAAGACAAACCAAAAACTCAAAATGCTTTAAAAACACAAACTAAATTGAATTCTAACTAAAATGAACATTAAAGCAAAAGGGGGATTGAGGTTTTTACGAAAATTGAAATAACGAAACAAGTTAATAAACTAGACAGAATGTAAATATGAAATTTATGGATGAATGCTAGCTAAGGGGTTCATCTCCATACATGTTACACTTGCATACAAGATTGATTCTCAGTTGGTCTTTCGATAAATTATGAAACTCAACGCCCCGGGTTAATTAGGTCCGCTTAAATTAACCGTCAAGTTTTCCTTAAGTTAATGAATTGGATGGGTTAGCGCAACGCAATTCACCACATTCTCCAAAAGTCCTTTACGTGAACAGCACAATAAAGATACGATCAAAGATCATTAAGCATTATGAAAACTATAAGTGTTGACGAGGCATTCGTTACTATGATGAGCATGAAATTCGTGCCAAGAATTCGTTTAACGCGATTGTTTATAAGCAACCTCCACTACTTGTGAATATAAGTTCATAACGATTAGGTGAAATTCACTTATATTCTAGCGTCATATTTATGCATGAAAATTAAGCGCGCATTCTTAATAAACATTCATAAATAAATTATCAATCAAACGGTTAAACAAATTGAATTCAAAACTTATGAAATTCCAACGAAAGGTAATCAAATCAAAATGCAAGTATAAACATTTATTTCGAATCACCCCCTAGCTAAAGGGGGGTTTATTTCCTCATAACTTTGAAATTAAAGAAACACCTAAACATTCCAACAACTCAAACTTGAATTGTATGAACGTTTAGGCACTCTTCTCTTCCATTCCTTATACGTACAAAACAAAGAGAATTAAAATGAAACATTGAAATCAAAGAATCGCCTAAACATTCCAACAACTCAAACTTGAATTGTATGAACGTTTAGGTCCTCTTCTCTTCCTCGTTGTTGTAGCATATGGTTCTAAGGATAGTTGGTTTGGGGGAATGGAAGTGTGGAATGGAGTGAGGAGTGATGGAAATGGAAAGATGGTGGTGGAGAAAATGGTGCAGAAAATGGAGAGAAATTCACGGCTAGAGAAGGAATGGAGTGTTTGTGTTGTGGTATCTACAATGGAATGAGATTTTTTTGAATGAATGAATGCAAGGGTATTTATAGGAGTAGTGGAGGGAACATATGGCTATGTCATTTGTAGGTGAAGTAGGTGGATGTTGTAGGTGAAGTAGGTGGATGTTGTAGGTGAAGTGGATGTTGTAGGTGAAGTAGGTGGATGTTGTAGGTGAAGTAGGTGGATGTTGTAGGTGAAGTAGGTGGATGTTGTAGGTGAAGTGGATGTTGTAGGTGAAGTAGGTGGATGTTGTAGGTGAAGTAGGTGGATGATATGTTAAGTGATAAGTGATAAGTGATATGATATGTGGTTATGATATGATAAGTGGTTAAGTGGTGATGATAAGTGATAAGTGATTAAGTGATATGATATGTGGTGATGATAAGTGATAAGTGCATGTGGGTTAACTAATGAAGGAAATGCATGTGCAATGACAATGTGTTAGAATGGATGTGTGTTATGCATGGCATGATTGGGATTAGGAAAGGTTTAAATGTCCTAAAACTAAAGAGAACAAGGTTCCAACACTTTGGCTCCAATTAGGTCTTCAATTTCGTCCAACACTTTGGCTTCAAGCATAAGCTATCCGTCCTTAGCCCAAAAGTGCTCCAAAAGTCTCCAAAATGCATCTTTTTGCTCCTTTAGCCCTTTGGACCTACAAACACACGAAAATAGCTTAAAGTACTAAAATAACTAAAGAAACATAACGTAAATGCACGAGAACAAGCCATTTAAGTCGCATGAATATGCTCCTATCAAATACCCCCACACTTATCTTTTGCTAGTCCTCGAGCAAAACAGAAAGAAAAACAAAACAAAACCAAACGAAACAAAACAAGTAAAACACAACCTAAACCTTCCAACAACCGTCTTAGGGATTTCCAAAGCACATGACAAGTTAAAAATCATCATTCCCACATATTTTTGCCATCATTACACTTAAGTACATTCTTAATCATAGTCACCACATAGTAGTTCACAATTAAGCATTTAAAACACATTTCGAATGTAGTAACATGCCTTAGAGAAATTGCTCAAATCCTTACAAGATATGCACTCGTTTTTCACACAGATTTTCTGACTACACACCCTACACTAGTTATATGTGAGAAGATTGATGTAAACATGTAGACGAACACTCACATATGTTATAACAAGGAAAGCATTTTCTGGATTTACGATAATGACATGAATATGATCTCATGAATGGAATGCTACTACTTAGAATGAGAACCAGTGATTCCATAAGCTCATATCAATTTCAAACTCCACATTATTGAACACATAACGATCAAGATAGAAGTCAAAGGGGTGTAACGGGGCTAAAGGTATTTGGCTAACAAAGAAGGTATATGGAAAACAAAGGTTCTTAAAGAAATAGCGAGCAAAGCATTTGAATTAACGTAGAATTCACTTTTGAATGAAAACTCAACTTTTGAACAACAAGGGGGAACAAGCTCTTTTTTTTTTTTTTTTCTTTCTTTCTTTTCTCTTCTTTTCTGTTTTTCTTTTTCATATGTTTTTCACAATTTTTTTTTTTTTTTCTTTTCTTTTGACTCTCAAAACATACAAACTTAAGAACAAACTTTTACTCCCCCACACTCATTTTCTTGCAAAATGTACTCAAAAGGAATTCATTTAAGTCATGCTCACTATCTTTTAAGAACAAGGGTACGGATGGTCCTAATCTAGGCTAGGTAAGGGGTGATATGGTTAGCAAAGAAAATAGGTTAAACGAGGCTCAACGGTGTTAAGACTTACAATATATACGAAATATGGGAAGTAAGGCTATTTGGCTATGGTGGCAACTACACAACTTCATCTTGATATATGTTATGCAACTCAATATCATGCTTTGAATGAAACGGATATAAGTTCTAGCATTTAGTTCTATCATGATACAATTGCATTCTAAGTAGCAACCAAGCAAGGAATAATGAGATCATTCAACAACTTTAGAAAACAAAGAATCACAGAAAATAACTCTCCAAAGAAGGTAATGGCTCGAGTCTCACAGGGTTGTAGCGTTTGTTTGAGTTCCTTCCTTCAAGCATGTTACAAAAACGAATTTTTCTTTTATGATTGCATGTGAAGTCATACATTATAACCATAACTAAGCATAAACCAAGAGTAAATCAAACTTTTCTCTATGTTTATAACTCTTTTTAACAGTCATGCAATTACAAACCAAATCCTTATCATTGTGTTGGAAGGTACCCTAAGACACAAACTCACAAAAACGACTCAAAACACTCTTTTTAGGCTTTTCAAAACAATTTTTCAAATTTTTATGTGCTTTTCGGAGTTATAAAAACAAAACATACTAAAACACTCTAAAACAACTTAAAAACACCTTAAAACAGCAAGGAACAACATTTGAAGTTATGGGTGATAAAATCCCACGAATTTGCATTAACAACATTAGTTACCCCCCCCACACTTAAATCAAACATTGTCCTCAATGTTTTAAGCATAGATTCACACAAAACATAAGTAAACACACAAACAACAACTAAACATACTAAACATGGCAGAATGTAATTAACAAAGAGAAGAGTTTAGGGACGCAAATCTGGTTATGGAGTGTAAATTCCCTCTTCTCTTTGTTGATTGCATTGAGGCTTGATCTTGATGATTCCACAGGCTTACTCTCGAACTGGTTTCCGCCCATCATTGATTTTCCTTTGTGCTACTTCTTGAACTGGGCAGCAGGATGGTTCTTTTGGTCTCCCCCGAAGGTCTGAGCTTACCCTTTTGGTCTGTTTCTTTGTTCAATCTTTCCAATTCGTATTGAAAAGGGTTGGAGGATAACTCAGCCTATGTTTGTCTCCACATGCTTCAATGTATCATTTTCACTTGCCTTACTCGCTCTCCTTTGCAGAAGTGGTCCCTTCTCCGGAAGTGTATCAACCGTTGAAGATGACTACTCGAGAGCAACGCTAGGTAAGCAATCAGGAATAGATTCCAGGCAGTTGGCTCCAGATCGGAAGATTGACTCCAAGTGCCGGCTGATTGCTTCTTTTACTTTGCCATGCGAGTAAGAACAAGGACAAAGAAAAAGACAGGGAAAGAGCATGATATGAGATACTTTTGCTTTTGACCTTGATGATATGAGATACCTTTGCTTTGAAGAAGCGGTGAATGAATCAGCACATGCTTCAATCCGCCGTTTCCTCCTGGGTCATATGTACTCCAGGCATCTGGTATCATCTTTGGGGAAGAAGAAAGAATTGAGTATTTTGAAAGGCTTTGCTGGGAGTGCGCCCTCAGAGGTGAGGGAGAGTTGGGCATTTTCTTCAGGTTTGCCCTGCCATAAAAGACGAAGGTCGACATATATAGAGATAATATCAAGTAGTGGTACTTTTTACCCTTGTCGACAAACGTTTTGATCCCGTAATTCCGGCTTTTTGAAATAGTGGCGCCTCTTCGATCTTTGAATACGCCTCTTCGATTTCTGAGCAGGCGCCCCTTCGATTTCTGAACGACGCCCCTTCTCTTTCTGAACGACACGTGGTAGTGCAGATGCGGCTCCTTTTGACAAAGCTGCACGCGTTTTCTGAAAAGCAGAGAAAGCGTCGCCGAACTTTGCGCTTGTCGGCTAAAGACGTGTAGTTGCGATGATGGCCTCCACGTGTTTTCAGCTTTGTCAGAAATCTTTTGACAAAGTTGAACGCGTTTTCTGAAAAGCCGAGGGAGCGTCGCCTAACTTACGCCGGAAAATCCGGCTCTTTGAATCGGTGGACGCGTCGCCTTGGCATTTTATAGAGCTATCGATCACCGCCAACATACACACTCTGAAGATTTCCCATTCCTGAAACTCGACTCCGGCCCTTTGTGAAATTTTTAACTCCATCCACCCCTTCTCTTTGAACACTTTTGAAAAAAATGGCAAACTCATCGAACCTTAGCTTAGATTTGAGTCTCAGCAGCGATCCGGTTGCGCCCCGTCAAGGTAATGTATGGCGCCCTTCTTTTTTATCTTCTAACGGTCCTCTTTCAGGTGAAGACTCTGTGATGCAGGACGCCACAACAGCTACAATAGTAGCTAAAAACCTCCTCACTCCAAAAGATAGTAGGCTGCTGTCAGGACGGTCCGATGAGTTGGCCGTTCAAGAGTCCCTCGCACTTAGTGTTCAGTGTGCGAGCTCTGTGTCCAACATGGGCCTACGCCTGCTTGCTCGGTCCCGCCAAGTGGAATCGTTGATGGCAGAGGTGGAAAGTCTTAAGCAGGAAATCAAACAGCTTAAGTACGAGAATAGAAGTTTGCATGTGCTTGCAAATAACTATTCGGCGGGCATGAAGAGGAAGCTTGATGAGCTACAAGAATCTGAGGGTCGAATTCACAGTGACCGTCAAAGGCTTGCGTCTTATCTCCAGAGGCACCTTTTTCCTGGGTCATCCAGCGCTTGGCCAAGTATTGAGGCCTGGAATGCTCTAGCTCCGATGCCTCCCGCTCCGATGCCTTCCGCTTCGATGCCTCCTGCTTCTATGCCTCCCGCTTCTGCGCCTTCCGCTTCTGCGCCTCGTATTGGGACTTCACGCAAACAACCTTTGTGAAGCTCCACCTTTCTCCATGTTTAGTATCTTTCTTTTTTTCTTTTTCTCTTTTTTTTTTATTTTTTTTTATTTTTTATTTTATTTTTTATTTTTATTTTTTATTAACATAAATAAAATGAAACGGCATGGAATTGGTCCTTGAATGGAAGGTGATACTTGAAGTGAACCGGCATTGGTTTGAATTCTAGTGTAGGTGCCTGATTAAAAAAAAATAGCAAGTTAGTATAAAATCTAATGGAATTTGGAAAAAAATACTTACTTGTTTTGTCTGACAAGAACTCAATGACAAATACCACTCCTTTGAAAGTTTCAGGGATATTGGACTTGGCCAGATTGCAAGTGATGGTTATTACTTGTCCAATGTCATCAAATTTAACTTTTTTGGATTTTGTGGTTTCAAGAACGTCCTCTTTGATGGATTCATGACATTCCCTACTTGTCACCTTTGGAAGGGCTTCCAAGATGTCTTTTTCACCTTCTTCTTCCTTGGAAGTCATGAATCTGCAAGGAATAGGGTTAAAAATAATGAAATTTGGAACAACCATACCTGTATTAGATGGCATAGGAGCAATAGGAGCCTCCGGTAAAGGTGTTTCCACCCTTTCCGTGGGTTGGGTGTATTCCTCTTCCTTGTGATTTGATTTTGATGGTTGAGGGTCCGTTCCAACCTCCTTGTCACTGCTCAACATGATTTCCTTGGCAGTTTCAAATTCTCCCTTCTGATTTGCAATGGTTGAACTAGGGAGTTCTCCTTGGTCGCAAAATTGTCCTTCGAACTCCGCTATCTGCCCAATTTGCTTTTCCAGAGTAGTAAGTATTTGAAAAATCGTATCATTATCATTTGAATTACCTACATTACTTTGGGCAGGTTGTGGTGGCTGCATAGGCGTTGAATAGAGCTCCTCATACGGCTGCCAATATCCTTCTTGTTGAGCCTCATTGTCTTGATTTTGTAAGCCCTGCACCAAACAAATTAATTCATCAAGCTTTTGATTATAATTTATTGACGAACATAAATTTGGTTGGGCATATTGAATATGAGGTTGTGGTGGCTGCCAATATCCTCCTTGTTGAGCATTTTGAGGTTCCCACCACATAGAGTTTGAATGATCACTCCAATCCGAATTGTAAGTATTGGAAAACACGTTATTCCTTGATTGAAGATTAAATATATCAACTCTTTGCATTTGGGACCTTTCCATGAGTTGTGACAAAAGAGAAGCATTATCAAGTGCCATCTTGTTCTTAACAAACAAAACACAAATAAAAAAAACTAAATCTAAAAGACAATACAGAAACAAACAATCCAAAGGATTAGCAAATTTTCTAATCCCCGGCAACGGCGCCAAAATTTGATGCGAGATTTATACGCACACAAATTAAACCCTCTTTTTGTCGATTTGTAGTATAAGTATAAGTAGGGATCGTTCTGGACCGGGGATTAGGAGGGATTGCAAATCTCTTGGACACTGACTCAAAAACGTAAAATAAAGTTTAAAACACTAAGACAAACCAAAAACTCAAAATGCTTTAAAAACACAAACTAAATTGAATTCTAACTAAAATGAACATTAAAGCAAAAGGGGGATTGAGGTTTTTACGAAAATTGAAATAACGAAACAAGTTAATAAACTAGACAGAATGTAAATATGAAATTTATGGATGAATGCTAGCTAAGGGGTTCATCTCCATACATGTTACACTTGCATACAAGATTGATTCTCAGTTGGTCTTTCGATAAATTATGAAACTCAACGCCCCGGGTTAATTAGGTCCGCTTAAATTAACCGTCAAGTTTTCCTTAAGTTAATGAATTGGATGGGTTAGCGCAACGCAATTCACCACATTCTCCAAAAGTCCTTTACGTGAACAGCACAATAAAGATACGATCAAAGATCATTAAGCATTATGAAAACTATAAGTGTTGACGAGGCATTCGTTACTATGATGAGCATGAAATTCGTGCCAAGAATTCGTTTAACGCGATTGTTTATAAGCAACCTCCACTACTTGTGAATATAAGTTCATAACGATTAGGTGAAATTCACTTATATTCTAGCGTCATATTTATGCATGAAAATTAAGCGCGCATTCTTAATAAACATTCATAAATAAATTATCAATCAAACGGTTAAACAAATTGAATTCAAAACTTATGAAATTCCAACGAAAGGTAATCAAATCAAAATGCAAGTATAAACATTTATTTCGAATCACCCCCTAGCTAAAGGGGGGTTTATTTCCTCATAACTTTGAAATTAAAGAAACACCTAAACATTCCAACAACTCAAACTTGAATTGTATGAACGTTTAGGCACTCTTCTCTTCCATTCCTTATACGTACAAAACAAAGAGAATTAAAATGAAACATTGAAATCAAAGAATCGCCTAAACATTCCAACAACTCAAACTTGAATTGTATGAACGTTTAGGTCCTCTTCTCTTCCTCGTTGTTGTAGCATATGGTTCTAAGGATAGTTGGTTTGGGGGAATGGAAGTGTGGAATGGAGTGAGGAGTGATGGAAATGGAAAGATGGTGGTGGAGAAAATGGTGCAGAAAATGGAGAGAAACTCACGGCTAGAGAAGGAATGGAGTGTTTGTGTTGTGGTATCTACAATGGAATGAGATTTTTTTGAATGAATGAATGCAAGGGTATTTATAGAAGTAGTGGAGGGAACATATGGCTATGTCATTTGTAGGTGAAGTAGGTGGATGTTGTAGGTGAAGTAGGTGGATGTTGTAGGTGAAGTGGATGTTGTAGGTGAAGTAGGTGGATGTTGTAGGTGAAGTAGGTGGATGTTGTAGGTGAAGTAGGTGGATGTTGTAGGTGAAGTGGATGTTGTAGGTGAAGTAGGTGGATGTTGTAGGTGAAGTAGGTGGATGATATGTTAAGTGATAAGTGATAAGTGATATGATATGTGGTTATGATATGATAAGTGGTTAAGTGGTGATGATAAGTGATAAGTGATTAAGTGATATGATATGTGGTGATGATAAGGGATAAGTGCATGTGGGTTAACTAATGAAGGAAATGCATGTGCAATGACAATGTGTTAGAATGGATGTGTGTTATGCATGGCATGATTGGGATTAGGAAAGGTTTAAATGTCCTAAAACTAAAGAGAACAAGGTTCCAACACTTTGGCTCCAATTAGGTCTTCAATTTCGTCCAACACTTTGGCTTCAAGCATAAGCTATCCGTCCTTAGCCCAAAAGTGCTCCAAAAGTCTCCAAAATGCATCTTTTTGCTCCTTTAGCCCTTTGGACCTACAAACACACGAAAATAGCTTAAAGTACTAAAATAACTAAAGAAACATAACGTAAATGCACGAGAACAAGCCATTTAAGTCGCATGAATATGCTCCTATCAGTCATTTGAAGTATGTTTTCTTGGGAGATCCAGAGACCTTGCCCGTCATCATATCCTCCTCACTCACGACACAAGAAGAAGGTAAGTTAGTGAGGGTGTTAAAGGAGTACAAAACCGCCATTGGGTGGACCTTGGCCGACATCAAGGGAATAAGCCCGACTACGTGCATGCATCGTATACTTTTGGAGGAGGGGTCCAAAGCATCTCGAGAGGCTCAACGCCGACTCAACCCTCCAATGATGGAAGTTGTGAAGAAGGAGATAATCAAGCTCTTGGATTGTGGAGTGATCTATCCAATTTCGGATAGTTGGTGGGTGTCTCTGGTGCAATGTGTTCCAAAGAAATCCGGAGTAACTGTGGTGACAAATGCTGAGAATGAGCTTGTTCCTACGCGAATCCAAACAGGTTAGAGGGTTTGTATTGACTATAGGAAGCTTAATGCCATGACAAGGAAAGATCATTTTCCCTTGCCATTCATTGATCAAATGCTTGAAAGGTTAGCCGGTTATGCTTTTTATTGTTTTCTTGATGGATATTCAGGTTATAATCAAATTGTGATAGCTCCGGAAGATCAAGAAAAAACCACTTTCACATGCCCTTTTGGTACATTTGCTTATCGTCGTATGCCATTTGGTTTATGTAATGCACCTGCCACATTTCAAAGATGCATGATGAGCATATTTTCAGATTATGTTGAGAAAATTATTGAAGTTTTTATGGACGATTTCAGTGTGTTTGGTGATTCATTTGATGGTTGCTTGAATAATCTTAGTTTGATTTTAAAACGATGCATTGAAACTAACCTTGTGTTAAATTGGGAGAAATGTCATTTCATGGTTAAACAAGGCATAGTTTTAGGTCATATTATTTCTAAAAAAGGTATTGAGGTAGATAAATCAAAAATAGATCTTGTGCGTCACATACCCTCTCCTACTTCGGTTAGAGAGGTGCGTTCATTCCTTGGACATGCAGGTTTTTATAGGAGGTTCATCAAGGATTTCTCGAAGATCTCCCAACCTTTATGCCGCCTCCTACAAAAAGATGCACCTTTCGATTTCACCAAGGAATGCACGGCAGCTTTCCAACTCCTCAAAGACATGCTAACCACGGCACCCATCATTGTGCCACCAGATTGGAGCCTTCCGTTCGAGCTAATGTGTGATGCATCCGACTATGCGTTAGGGGCTGTTTTAGGCCAAAGGAAGGACAAGAAGCCGCATGTCATCTACTACGCATCTCGGACGTTGAATGATGCTCAATTGAACTATTCAACTACTGAAAAAGAACTTCTTGCCATTGTCTTTGCTTTAGATAAATTTCGATCATATTTACTTGGTACTAAGGTTATTATTTTCACTGATCATGCAGCTTTAAAGTACTTGTTCACGAAGAAGGAAGCCAAACCACAGCTAATTCGATGGATGCTACTTCTTCAAGAGTTTGACATCGAAATCAAGGACACAAAGGGAAGTGAAAATGTGGTGGCTGACCACCTAAGCCGCATGATACATGAGGAGGAGCCGTACCCTATTGTAGAAACATTCCCCGACGAGCAATTGTTATCCATTAAGGTAAGTGAGCCTTGGTATGCGGATTTGGTAAATTATTTGGTGACTAAACAAGTTCCTAACACTTTAAATAGAAACCAACGTGATAAATTGAAAAAAGACGCTAGGTTTTATGTTTGGGATGATCCATACTTGTGGAAATATTGCTCGGATCAGATTATACTTAAGTGTGTGCATGACATGGAATTCACTTCTATTTTAACATTTTGTCACACTTATGCATGTGGGGGACACTTTGGGACACAACGCACAGCCCTTAAGGTTTTAGAATGTGGATTCTATTGGCCAACTCTATTTAAGGATGCTAGAAACTTTTGTATGTCTTGTGATCGTTGCCAAAGAATGGGCAACATTAGTGCAAAGGATCAAATGCCGCAAAATGTTATTCTCCCGGTTGAAATTTTTGATGTTTGGGGTATTGATTTTATGGGTCCTTTTCCTTCCTCACATGGTTTCTTGTATATCTTACTTGCTGTGGATTATGTGTCGAAATGGGTGGAAGCAAAAGCCACCCGAACTAATGATTCTCGAGTGGTTGCAGATTTCATTAGAACTAACCTATTTGCAAGGTTTGGAATGCCACGAGTGATCATAAGTGATGGAGGATCTCACTTTTGCAATCGAACCATTGAGGCTTTGCTCAAGAAGTACAACGTCACGCATAAGGTTTCAACACCTTATCATCCTCAAACCAATGGGCAAGCCGAGGTTTCAAATAAGGAGATTAAGCAGATTCTAGAAAAAACCATGGGCCCTACAAGGAAGGATTGGAGTGTACGAATGGAGGATGCGTTGTGGGCATATCGCACGGCTTACAAGACCCCCCTGGGCATGTCCCCATTTCGGCTCATTTATGGCAAACCATGCCATCTTCCCGTGGAATTGGAGCACAAGGCGCATTGGGCCATCAAGACATTCAACATAGACATTGATGCGGCTGGACTTCTGATAGGAGCATATTCATGCGACTTAAATGGCTTGTTCTCGTGCATTTACGTTATGTTTCTTTAGTTATTTTAGTACTTTGAAGCTATTTTCGTGTGTTTGTAGGTCTAAAGGGCTAAAGGAGCAAAAAGATGCATTTTGGAGACTTTTGGAGCACTTTTGGGCTAAGGATGGATAGCCTATGCTTGGAGCCAAAGTGTTGGACGAAATTGAAGACCTAATTGAAGACCAAAGTGTTGGAACCTTGTTCCCTTTAGTTTTAGGACATTTAAACCTTTCCTATATCCTTAGCCGTGCATAACATTCCAACATTCCACTTCTTCATTTCAGCCACACTCCCACATATCATTACATATGTTTCACCACTTATCATTCACCACTTATCATATCATCCACTTATCATTCACCACTTATCATATCATCCACTTATCATATCATTCACTTATCATATCATTCACTTATCACATCATACACTTATCATAACCATACACTTATCACTTATCACAACAACAACCTTGCACATGCACATTCATCCACATGCACCCATAATCATTCACTCATCTTTAATCCACATGCATCTTCCATAAATCAAATCAGCCACATCCACATGCACTTATTCCACTTCATCATTACACCACATTCTCTCTCTTTAATCCACATGCATTCATCATCATTCACTCTAGTTTTAATTCCACATGCATTTCCAGCTTTGCACATGCATTCCCACATGCATTTCCACCCACATGCAACCATAATCATTCATACTATCAGCCACATGCATTCACTCTTCATAAATCAGCCACATGCATTCAATCATTCACTCCACACTCATTGCACATGCATTCCCTTTCATTTCTGTCAAAGCACATGCATTCCCACCCTTTAATCACATGCATAAATCAGCCACATGCATCTCCCATCACCATTTCAGATTTCCACCAAGTTCCTAGCTGTCATGTTCCCTCTCTTTCTCCCTATAAATACCATACACACTTCACACAACATTCATTCATTCTCATTCACTCTTCCATATTCCAGAAATTCGTCAAAACCTCTCCACACCCTTGCAGCAGCCACCAAAACACTTTTCTCCTCCATTGCAGCCACTCCAACCACTCCCCAAACCATTCACACCATCAAACTATCCTTAGACCTTGTGCTACAACGAAGAGGAAGATAAGAGGGCCTAAACGTTCATACAATTCAAGTTTGAGTTGTTGGAATGTTTAGGTGTTTCTTTGATTTCAATGTTTAATTTCAATACTCTTTGTTTTGTACGAATGAGGAATGGAAGAGAAGAGGGCCTAAACGTTCATACAATTCAAGTTTGAGTTGTTGGAATGTTTAGGTGTTTCTTTGATTCCAATGTTTAAATTCAACTAAACCCCCCTTGGCTAGGGGGGATTCGAAATATATGTTTATGCTTGCATTTTGATTTGATTACTTCTAATTGCGTTTCATAAGTTGTGGATTCAATTTATTTAACTGTTTGATTGATAACTTATTTATGTATGTTTATTGAGAATGCACGCTTAATTTTCATGCATGAATATGACGCTAGAATATAAGTGAGTTTCACCTAATAGTTACGAACTTATATTCACAAGTAGTGGAGGTTGCTTATAAACAATCGCGTTAAACAAATTCTTGGCATAAGTTTCATGCAATCATAGTAACGAATGCCTCGTCAACACTTATAATTTTCATAGAGCGTAATGATTCTTGCTTGTACCTCTTCTATGCATTCATGTTGAGGACTTGTGGGGAATGTTTTGAATTGTCGCATGCATCATCCAATTCAATAACGTTAGGAAGATTTGAAGGTTAATTAGTGCATCACGGTTAACTTGGGGTGTTGAGTATCATAGTTTATTGAAATGCAATTGGAAATCATTTTATTATGCAAGTATAACATGTATGGAGATGAACCCCTTAGCTAGGTTCCCATCCATTCAATTCCATCAAATTCATCTTTACATTCTGTCTAGTTTATTAACTTGTTTCGTTATTTCAATTCTCGTCAATTTAAAACCCCCCTTTACTTTCTTGTTCTTTAGTGTTTAGACTTTGTTTAGTTTATGTTTTAAAGTGTTTTGATTCAATTTATTTCCCAAAATTCGTCCAAATTCACCAAAGTGCTCAAAACTGCCCAGAAAGTGATTTTAAGGCTGTTTTGAGTGTTTTGGGTGATGTTTGAGTCTTTTGGTTTGTTTTAGTGTTTTAAAGTTTAGTTTTGCATTCTTTGAGTCTAGTATAGTGTTTTATATTGTGTTTTTACGTTTGAATCAAACCATAATCTTAAATTCGTCCAACATTGGGTTTAAGGTCAGAAACTGCCTAGTTAGTGTTTTTAGGCAGTTTTGAGTCTTTTGAACTTGTTTTGAGTCCTTTGAGTCTTTGCGAACGTTTTTAACTTTATTTTACGTTTTTGAGTCAGTTTCCAAGTGATTTGCAATCCCTCCTAATCCCCGGTTAAGAACGATCCCTACTTATACTTATACTACAATTTGACGAAAAGAGGGTTTAATTTGTGTGCGTATAAATCTCGCATCAAATTTTGGCGCCGTTGCCGGGGATTAGCAAATTTGCTAATCTCTTGGATTGTTTGTTTCTGTTATGTATTTTAGTTTTAGTTTTTGATTTTTGTTTTGTTTGTTGAATTCAAATACTAGAGAAGAACAACATGGCACTTGATAATGCTTCTCTTTTGTCACAGCTCATGGAAAGGTCTCAAATGCAAAGTGTTGATATATTTGATCTTCAATCAAGGAATAACGTGTTTTCCAATACTTACAGTTCAGATTGGAGTGATCAATCAAACTCTATGTGGTGGGAACCTCAACATGTTCAAGAAGAAGGATATTGGTAGCCATATGAGGAGTTCTATTCAAGACCTATACACCCACCACAACCTCATATTCAATATGCCCAACCAAATTTAAGTTCGTCAATAGATTATAATCAAAAGCTTAACGAATTAATTTGTTTGGTGCAGGGCTCACAAAATCAAGACAATGAGGCTCGACAAGAAGACAAAAGGTTGGACCACTTGGAAAAGCAAATTGGGCAGATAGCGGAGTTCGTAGGACAATTTTGCGACCAAGGCAAACTCCCTAGTTCAACCATTGTAAATCCGAAGGGAGGATTTGAAGCACCTTTGTCAGAAGCACTTATTGCTCCTACGCCATCTAATTCAAGTAAGGTTGTTCCAATTAGTTCTAACCCCATTCCAACAAATATCCCTATTCCTTGCAGGTTCATGAATTCCAAGGAAGAAGAAAGTGAAAAAGACATCTTGGAAGCCCTTCCAAAGGTGCAAAGTAGGGAATGTCATGAATTCATCAAAGAGGACGTTCTTGAAACCACAAAATCCAAAGAAGTTAAATTTGATGACATTGGACAAGTCATAACCATCACTTGCAATCTGGCCAAGTCCAATATCCCTGAAACTTTCAAAGGAGTGGTGTTTGTCATTGAGTTCTTATCGGACAAAACAAGTAAGTTTTTTTTTCCAAATTCCATTACATTTTATACTAACTTGCTGTTTTTTATGAATCAGGCACCTACACTAGAATTCAAACCAATGCCGGTTCACTTCAAGTATCACCTTCCATTCAAGGACCAATTCCATGCCGTTTGATTTTATTTATGTTAAAAAAAAAAAAAAAAAAAAAAAAAAAAAAAAAAAAAGATACTAAACATGGAGAAAGATGGAGCCTTCACAGAGGATGTTTACGTGAAGCCCCACTACGAGGCGTCGAAGCAGAAGGCATAGAAGCGGAAGGCATCGGAACGGGACGCATAGAAGCGGAAGGCATCGGAGCGGGAGGCATCGGAGCTAGAGCATTCCAGGCCTCAATACTTGGCCAAACGCTGGATGACCCAGGAAAAATGTGCCTCTGGAGATAAGACGCAAGCCTTTGACGGTCACTGTGAATTCGACCTTCAGATTCTTGCAGCTCATCAAGCTTCCTCTTCATGCCCGACGAATAGTTATTTGCAAGCACATGCAAACTTCTATTCTCGTACTTAAGCTGCTGGATCTCTTGCTTAAGACTTTCCACCTCTGCCATCAATGATTCCACTTGACGGGACCGAGCAAGCAGGCGTTGGCCCATGTTGGACACAGAGCTCGCACACTGAACACTAAGTGTGAGGGACTCTTGAACGGCCAACTCATCGGACCGTCCTGACAGCAGCCTACTATCTTTTGGAGTGAGGAGGTTCCTAGCTACTATTGTAGCTGTTGTGGCGTCCTGCATCACGGAGTCTTCACCTGTAAGAAGACCGCTAGAAGATAAAAAAGAAGGGTGATAGGAGCATATTCATGCGACTTAAATGGCTTGTTCTCGTGCATTTACGTTATGTTTCTTTAGTTATTTTAGTCCTTTAAGCTATTTTCGTGTGTTTGTAGGTCCAAAGGGCTAAAGGAGCAAAAAGATGCATTTTGGAGACTTTTGGAGCACTTTTGGGCTAAGGATGGATAGCTTATGCTTGGCGCCAAAATGTTGGACGAAATTGAAGACCAAAGTGTTGGAACTTTGTTCCCTTTAGTTTTAGGACATTTAAACCTTTCCAATTCCCTTATGCCGTGCATCTCAACCTTTCTCCCAAAACCATACACATGCATTCATTATTCATTCCCTCACATGCTCCCATTACTTATCATCACCACTTATCACTTATCATAACCACATATCATATCACTTATCATTCACCACTTATCACTTATCATATCATTCACCACTTATCATTCATCACTTATCATTCACCACTTATCATTCATCAAACACATGCATTCACATGTTTTCACAATCCAACTCACATGCACATTCACCCACCTTTCTCCCTAAAACCGTGCACATGCAAACACATTCACCCACATGCACCCTTTATTCTTTCATCATTCCATCCACTCATTCATCAAACCACTCCCATCCATTTCATCATTGCAAACATTCAAACAAACGTCACTCATTGTCGTGGCCTCCCTTTGCATTCACATGCATCTCACTTCATCATTTCAGCCACAAAACCACTCCACATGCACCCTAGATTCTAATCAGCCACTTCACATGCACATTCAACATTCCAGAAAATACCCATGCCGTGCACATGCATTCATCATCTTCCCCCTTTACATTTCAGCCACACATTCACCCACATGCACCATTCAAACATACACCACCAGAAATAATCATTGCCGTGGCTCTCCCTCCACTTTCCAGCATCCCATTTCCATCCTTGCACATGCATTCCCTTCATAAATAATTCACATGCATTCACTTCATCATTGCAGCCACAAAACCACTCCACATGCACCCTAGCTGTCATGTTCCCCCCATTTCACCTATAAATACTCATTCATTCATTCTCATTCATTCAGAATTCATTTCACAACAGAAATTGGTCCCTTGGGGCCGTGCCCTTCACAAAGTCCATCCATTCCATTCATAAACTCATCCATTGCAGAAATGTAGTCCATAACACCACCCATGCCGTGACTCTCACTTACAATCCAAACACCATCCTTCCATTTCCACCACTCCCCAAACCATTCACACCATCAAACTATCCTTAGACCTTGTGCTACAACGAAGAGGAAGAGAAGAGTGCCTAAACGTTCATACAATTCAAGTTTGAGTTGTTGGAATGTTTAGGTGTTTCTTTGATTCTCTTTATTTTGTACCATGAGGAACTAACTCCCCTTTAGCTAGGGGGTGATTTGAATAAATGTTTATGCTTGCATTTTGATTTGATTACTTCTAATTGTGTTTCATAAGTTGTTGATTCAATTTGTTTAACCGTTTGATTGATAACTTATTTGTGTATGTTTATTAAGAATGCGCGCTTAATTTTCATGCATGAATATGACGCTAGAATATAAGTGAGTTTCACCTAATCGTTATGAACTTATATTCACAAGTAGTGGAGGTTGCTTATAAACAATCGCGTTAAATGAATTCTTGGCATGAGTTTCATGCTCATCATAGTAACGAATGCCTCGTCAACACTTATAGTTTTCATAATGCTTAATGATCTTTGATTGTATCTTTATTGTGCTGTTCACGTAAAGGACTTTTGGAGAATGTAGTGAATTGCGTTGCGCTAACCCATCCAATTCATTAACTTAAGGAGAACTTGACGGTTAATTTAAGCGGACCTAATTGACCCGGGGCGTTGAGTTTAATAATTTATTGAAATGCAATTGGAAATCATTTTATTATGCAAGTGTAACATGTGTGGAGATGAACCCCTTAGCTATTCCATCATCCATTCATTCCATTTTATCATTTTTATATTTACATTCTGTTTTAATTAGAATCTGTGCATTAGTTTTAATTTCGTTAAAACTCAATCCCCCTTTACTTTATTGTCTAATTTAGTTAGAAAGTGTCTTAGTTTGTGTTTTTAAGAGTTTTGATTCATTTTATTTCCCAATTTCGTCCAAATTCACCAAAGTGCTCAAAACTGCCCAGAAAGTGATTTTAAGGCAGTTTTGAGTGTTTTGGGTGATGTTTGAGTCTTTTGGTTTGTTTTAGTGTTTTAAAGTTTAGTTTTGCATTCTTTGAGTCTAGTATAGTGTTTCATATTGTTATTTTACGTTTTTGAGTCAAATCCAAGTGGTTAACAATCCCTCCTAATCCCCGGTCTAGAACGATCCCTACTTATACATATACTACAATTTGACGAAAAGAGGGTTTAATTTGTGTGCGTATAAATCACGCATCAAATTTTGGCGCCGTTGCCGGGGATTAGAAAATTTGCTAATCCCTTGGATTGTTTTATTTTTGTTTGTTTTTATTCCAGATTCTTAATCTTGTTTTGTTTCTTGTTTTAGGTACTAGTTTATGACTCGGAGTTCTCATCCGATTCGTGAACATATCCTGGAGTGATTGGGTTCTTCGTCCGGCTGCAAGACGTAAAAGAAAGCGCTACTTGGGAGGCAACCCAATGCACTGAATAAAACAAAGCATGTTCAAAAAAAAAAAAAAAAAAAAAAAAAATGATACTAAACATGGAGAAAGTTGGAGCTTCACAAAGGTTGTTTACGTGAAGCCCCACTACGAGGCGTCGGAGCGGAAGGCATCGAGGCGGAAGGCATCGGAGCGGAAGGCATCGAAGCGGAAGGCATCGGAGCGGGAGGCATCGGAGCTAGAGCATTCCAGGCCTCAATACTTGGCCAAGCGCTAGATGAGCCAGGAAAAAGGTGCCTCTGGAGGAAAGACGAAAACCTTTGACGGTCACTGTGAATCCGACCTTCAGACTCTTGCAGCTCATCAAGCTTCCTCTTCATGCCCGTCGAATAGTTGTTTGCAAGCACGTGCAAACTTCTATTCTCGTACTTAAGCTGCTGGATCTCTTGCTTAAGACTTTCCACCTCTGCCATCAATGATTCCACCTGACGGGAGCGGGCAAGCAGGCGTTGGCCCATGTTGGACACAGAACTCGCACACTGAACACTAAGTGCGAGGGACTCTTGAACGGCCAACTCATCGAACCGTCCTGACAGCAGCCTACTATCTTTTGGAGTGAGGAGGTTCCTAGCTACTATTGTAGCTGTTGTGGCGTCCTGCATCACGGAGTCTTCACCTGTAAGAAGACCGTTAGAAGATAAGAAAGAAGGGCGCCATACGTTACCTTGACGCGGCGCGCCCGTATCACTGCTAAGGCTCAATTCCAAGCTAAGGTTCGATGAGTTTGCCATTTTTCAAAAGTGTTCAAAGAGAAGGGGCGGATTTTTTTTGGAGTAAATTTTCAAAGGGCCGGAGACGATTTTCAAGAATGGGAGATCTTCAGAGTGTGTATGTTGGCGGTGATCGATAGCTCTATAAAAGGCCAAGGCGACGCGTCCACCGATTCAAAGAGCCGGAATTTCCGGCGTAATTTAGGCGACGCTTTCTCGGCTTTTCAGAAGACGCGTTCAACTTTGTCAAAAGATTTCTTCTTTTCAGACAACACGTGGAGGCCATCATCGCAACTACACATCTTTAGCCGACAAGCGCAAAGTTCGGCGACGCTTTCTCTGCTTTTCAGAAAACGCGTGCAGCTTTGTCAAAAGGAGCTGCATCCGCACTACTACGTGTCGTTCAGAAAGCAAAGGGGCGCCTGCTCAGAAATCGAAGAGGCGTCGTTCTGATATCGAAGAGACATTTGTCGACAAGGGTAAAAGAACAGTACCACCACTTGATATTATCTCTATATATGTCGACCTTCGTCTTTTATGGCAAGGCAGACCAGAAGAAAATGCCCAACTCTCCCTCACCTCTGAGGGCGCACTCCCAGCAAAGCCTTTCGAAATACTCAATTCTTTCTTCTTCCCCAAAGATGATACCAGATGCCTGGAGTACATATGACCCAGGAGGAAATGGCAGATTGAAGTGTGCTGATTCATTCACCGCTTCTTCAAAAGCAAAGGTATCTCATATCATCAAGGTCAAAAGCAAAAGTATCTCATATCATGCTCTTTCCCTGTCTTTTTCTTTGTCCTTGTTCTTACTCGCATGGCAAAGTAAAAGAAGCAATCAGCCGGCACTTGGAGTCAGTCTTCCGATCTGGAGCCAACTGCCTGGAATCTATTCCTGATTGCTTACCTAGCGTTGCTTTCGAGTAGTCGTCTTCAACGGTTGATACATTTCCGGAGAAGGGACCACTTCTGCAAAGGGGAGCGAGTAAGGCAAGTGAAAATGATACATTGAAGCATGTGGAGACAAACATAGGCTGAGTTATCCTCCAACCCTTTTCAATACGAATTGGAAAGATTGAACAAAGAAACAGACCAAAGGGGTAAGCTCAGACCTTCGGGGAAGACCAAAAGAATCCTCCAGCCCAGTAGCACAAAGGAAAATCAACAAGTGGAGGAGACCAAAAGAATCATGCAGCCCAGTTCAAGAGTATGCCTGTGGAATCACCAAGATCAAAGCCTCAATGCAATTACCAAGGAGAAGAGGGAATTTACACTCCATAACCAGATTTGCGTCCCTAAACTCTTCTCTTTGTTAATTACATTCTGCCATGTTTAGTATGTTTAAATTGCTTTTTGTGTGTTTACTTATGCTTTGTATGAATCTATGCTTAAAACATTGAGGACAATGTTTGATTTAAGTGTGGGGGGGGTAACTAATGTTGTTAATGCAAATTCGTGGGATTTTATCACCCATAACTTCAAATGTTGTTCCTTGCTGGTTTAAGGTGTTTTTAAGTCGTTTTAGAGTGTTTTTAGTGTGTTTTGTTTTATAACTCCGAAAATCACATAAAAATTTGAAAAACATGTTTTGAAAAGCCAAAAAAAAAGAGTGTTGTGAGTCGTTTTTGTGTGTTTGTGTCGTAGGGTACCTTCCAACTCAATGATAAGGATTTGGTTTGTAATTGCATGACTGTTAAAAAGAGTTATAAACATGGAGAAAAGTTTGATTTACTCTTGGTATATGATTGGTTATGGTTATAATATATGACTTCACATGCAATCCTAAAAGAAAAATTCATTTTTGTAACATGCTTGAAGGAAGAAACTCATAATAACGCTACATCCCTGTGAGACTCGAGCCATTACTTTCTTTGGAGAGTTATTTTCTGTGATTCTTTGTTTTCTAAAGTTGTTGCATGATCTCATTATTCCTTGCTTGGTTGCTACTTAGAATGCAATTGTATCATGATAGAACTAAATGCTAGAACTTATATCCGTTTCATTCAAAGCATGACATTGAATTGCATAATATATATCAAGATGAAGTTGTGTTGTTGCCACCATAGCCAAATAGCCTTACTTCCCATATTTCGTATATATTAGTTTTCACCCCGTTGAGCCTCGTTTAGCCTATTTTCTTTGCTAACCACATCACCCCTTACCTAGCCTAGAGTAGGACTTTCCTATACCCTTGTTTTTGAAGTATGGTGAGCATGACTTAAATGAATTCCTTTTGATTAATATGTTGCAGAAAATAAGTGTGGGGGAAGGGATTTTTGTGTGTATGTATGTGCCTAAGTCTTAAAGGAGGCACGGGAAAAAGAAAAAAAAATGTGAAAAAAAAAAAAAAGAAGAAGAAAAGAAAGAAAAAGAGTGAAAATAAGTGAGAATGGACTCACTAGTGTGATTGTTGAAGAAAGGGCCCAAAAAGTTTGAATATGGCCCTAAGTTTTGTGTGACTTCCCCTTGGGTGTTCAAAGTTGACTTCTGCGTTCTAAAGGGAATTCTAAGTGCCTAATTCAATACTTTGCTCACTATTGCTTAAAGAACGTTTGTTTTCCCTATCCTTTCTTTGTTAGCCAAACACCTTTAGCCCCGTTTCAACCCTTATGCTTCCATCTTGATCGTTATGTGTTCAATAATGTGGAGTTTGGAATTGATATGAGCTTATGGAAATCACTGGTTCTCATTCTAAGTAGTAGCATTCCATTCATGAGATCATATTCATGTCATTATCGTAAATCCAGAAAATGCTTTCTTTGATATAACATATGTGAGTGTTAGAATTCATATTTACATCAATCTTCTCACATATAACTAGTATAGGGTGTGTAGTCAGAAAATCTGTGTGAAAAACGAGTGCATATCTTGTAAGGAATTGAGCAAATTCTCTAAGGCATGTTACTACATTCAAAACATGGTTTTAAATGCTTAATTGTGAAATAGTATGTGGTGACTATGATTAAGAATGTACTCAAGTGTGAAGATGACTAAAATCTATGGGACTAATGATTTTTAACTTGTCATGTGCATTGGAAATCCGTGAGACGATTGTTGGAAGGTGTAGGTTGTGTTTTGTTCGTTTTGTCTAGTTTCGTGTTCTCTTGTTGTTTTGTTTTGCTCGAGGACTAGCAAAAGATAAGTGTGGGGGTATTTGATAGGAGCATATTCATGCGACTTAAATGGCTTGTTCTCGTGCATTTACGTTATGTTTCTTTAGTTATTTTAGTCCTTTAAGCTATTTTCGTGTGTTTGTAGGTCCAAAGGGCTAAAGGAGCAAAAAGATGCATTTTGGAGACTTTTGGAGCACTTTTGGGCTAAGGATGGATAGCTTATGCTTGGCGCCAAAATGTTGGACGAAATTGAAGACCAAAGTGTTGGAACTTTGTTCCCTTTAGTTTTAGGACATTTAAACCTTTCCAATTCCCTTATGCCGTGCATCTCCACCTTTCTCCCAAAACCAACACATGCATTCATTATTCATTCCCTCACATGCTCCCATTACTTATCATCACCACTTATCACTTATCATAACCACATATCATATCACTTATCATTCACCACTTATCACTTATCATATCATTCACCACTTATCATTCATCACTTATCATTCACCACTTATCATTCATCAAACACATGCATTCACATGTTTTCACAATCCAACTCACATGCACATTCATCCACCTTTCTCCCTAAAACCGTGCACATGCAAACACATTCACCCACATGCACCCTTTATTCTTTCATCATTCCATCCACTCATTCATCAAACCACTCCCATCCATTTCATCATTGCAAACATTCAAACAAACATCACTCATTGCCGTGGCCTCCCTTTGCATTCACATGCATCTCACTTCATCATTTCAGCCACAAAACCACTCCACATGCACCCTAGATTCTAATCAGCCACTTCACATGCACATTCAACATTCCAGAAAATACCCATGCCGTGCACATGCATTCATCATCTTCCCCCTTTACATTTCAGCCACACATTCACCCACATGCACCATTCAAACATACACCACCAGAAATAATCATTGCCGTGGCTCTCCCTCCACTTTCCAGCATCCCATTTCCATCCTTGCACATGCATTCCCTTCATAAATAATTCACATGCATTCACTTCATCATTGCAGCCACAAAACCACTCCACATGCACCCTAGCTGTCATGTTCCCCCCATTTCACCTGTAAATACTCATTCATTCATTCTCATTCATTCAGAATTCATTTCACAACAGAAATTGGTCCCTTGGGGCCGTGCCCTTCACAAAGTCCATCCATTCCATTCATAAACTCATCCATTGCAGAAATGTAGTCCATAACACCACCCATGCCGTGACTCTCCCTTACAATCCAAACACCATCCTTCCATTTCCACCACTCCCCAAACCATTCACACCATCAAACTATCCTTAGACCTTGTGCTACAACGAAGAGGAAGAGAAGAGTGCCTAAACGTTCATACAATTCAAGTTTGAGTTGTTGGAATGTTTAGGTGTTTCTTTGATTCTCTTTATTTTGTACCATGAGGAACTAACTCCCCTTTAGCTAGGGGGTGATTTGAATAAATGTTTATGCTTGCATTTTGATTTGATTACTTCTAATTGTGTTTCATAAGTTGTTGATTCAATTTGTTTAACCGTTTGATTGATAACTTATTTGTGTATGTTTATTAAGAATGCGCGCTTAATTTTCATGCATGAATATGATGCTAGAATATAAGTGAGTTTCACCTAATCGTTATGAACTTATATTCACAAGTAGTGGAGGTTGCTTATAAACAATCGCGTTAAATGAATTCTTGGCATGAGTTTCATGCTCATCATAGTAACCATACACTTATCACTTATCACAACAACAACCTTGCACATGCACATTCATCCACATGCACCCATAATCATTCACTCATCTTAATCCACATGCATCTTCCATAAATCAAATCAGCCACATCCACATGCACTTATTCCACTTCATCATTACACCACATTCTCTCTCTTTAATCCACATGCATTCATCATCATTCACTCTAGTTTTAATTCCACATGCATTTCCAGCTTTGCACATGCATTCCCACATGCATTTCCACCCACATGCAACCATAATCATTCATACCTATCAGCCACATGCATTCACTCTTCATAAATCAGCCACATGCATTCAATCATTCACTCCACACTCATTGCACATGCATTCCCTTTCATTTCTGTCAAAGCACATGCATTCCCACCCTTTAATCACATGCATAAATCAGCCACATGCATCTCCCATCACCATTTCAGATTTCCACCAAGTTCCTAGCTGTCATGTTCCCTCTCTTTCTCCCTATAAATACCATACACACTTCACACAACATTCATTCATTCTCATTCACTCTTCCATATTCCAGAAATTCGTCAAAACCTCTCCACACCCTTGCAGCAGCCACCAAAACACTTTTCTCCTCCATTGCAGCCACTCCAACCACTCCCCAAACCATTCACACCATCAAACTATCCTTAGACCTTGTGCTACAACGAAGAGGAAGATAAGAGGGCCTAAACGTTCATACAATTCAAGTTTGAGTTGTTGGAATGTTTAGGTGTTTCTTTGATTTCAATGTTTAATTTCAATACTCTTTGTTTTGTACGAATGAGGAATGGAAGAGAAGAGGGCCTAAACGTTCATACAATTCAAGTTTGAGTTGTTGGAATGTTTAGGTGTTTCTTTGATTCCAATGTTTAAATTCAACTAAACCCCCCTTGGCTAGGGGGGGATTCGAAATATATGTTTATGCTTGCATTTTGATTTGATTACTTCTAATTGCGTTTCATAAGTTGTGGATTCAATTTATTTAACTGTTTGATTGATAACTTATTTATGTATGTTTATTGAGAATGCACTCTTAATTTTCATGCATGAATATGACGCTAGAATATAAGTGAGTTTCACCTAATAGTTACGAACTTATATTCACAAGTAGTGGAGGTTGCTTATAAACAATCGCGTTAAACAAATTCTTGGCATAAGTTTCATGCAATCATAGTAACGAATGCCTCGTCAACACTTATAATTTTCATAGAGCGTAATGATTCTTGCTTGTACCTCTTCTATGCATTCATGTTGAGGACTTGTGGGGAATGTTTTGAATTGTCGCATGCATCATCCAATTCAATAACGTTAGGAAGATTTGAAGGTTAATTAGTGCATCACGGTTAACTTGGGGTGTTGAGTATCATAGTTTATTGAAATGCAATTGGAAATCATTTTATTATGCAAGTATAACATGTATGGAGATGAACCCCTTAGCTAGGTTCCCATCCATTCAATTCCATCAAATTCATCTTTACATTCTGTCTAGTTTATTAACTTGTTTCGTTATTTCAATTCTCGTCAATTTAAAACCCCCCTTTACTTTCTTGTTCTTTAGTGTTTAGACTTTGTTTAGTTTATGTTTTAAAGTGTTTTGATTCAATTTATTTCCCAAAATTCGTCCAAATTCACCAAAGTGCTCAAAACTGCCCAGAAAGTGATTTTAAGGCTGTTTTGAGTGTTTTGGGTGATGTTTGAGTCTTTTGGTTTGTTTTAGTGTTTTAAAGTTTAGTTTTGCATTCTTTGAGTCTAGTATAGTGTTTTATATTGTGTTTTTACGTTTGAATCAAACCATAATCTTAAATTCGTCCAACATTGGGTTTAAGGTCAGAAACTGCCTAGTTAGTGTTTTTAGACAGTTTTGAGTCTTTTGAACTTGTTTTGAGTCCTTTGAGTCTTTGCGAACGTTTTTAACTTTATTTTACGTTTTTGAGTCAGTTTCCAAGTGATTTGCAATCCCTCCTAATGCCCGGTTAAGAACGATCCCTACTTATACTTATACTACAATTTGACGAAAAGAGGGTTTAATTTGTGTGCGTATAAATCTCGCATCAACTTCACAGGAAGCTCCAATTGAATGAATTAGAAGAGATAAGGAACGAGGCGTATGACAACGCTCGAATTTACAAGGAAAAGACAAAGGCTTTTCATGATAAGATGATTCGAGGCAAATCATTCTCCATTGGGCAGAAAGTGCTACTCTTTAATTCCCGCCTTCGCTTGTTTCCTGGTAAGTTGCGTTCTAAGTGGGTTGGCCCGTTTGTTATTACTAATGTTTTTCCTTATGGTGCAGTCCAAGTTCAAAGCTTGAAAACAGGACAAGAGTTCACGGTGAATGGCCATCGATTAAAGCCCTACTACGAGAACTTCGAGGAGCATGTGGTGGAGGACAGATCCCTCCATGCCGTGGGTACTACTAGTGAAGCTTAACACGGCATATTCGTCCGGCTGGAAGACGTTAAAGCAAGCGCTTCTTGGGAGGCAACCCATGTATTCGACAAGGAGAAGATGGAACTTCCATTCCAAACCCAGATTTGCGTTTCTAAACCCTTCTCCTTGCTGTTTATTTTATCGTGCTTAGTTGTTTATTATTTGTTTGCTTTTATGTGAGTCTTTGTGTGAAACATTGAGGACAATGTTTGATTTAAGTGTGGGGGGGTAAACAAGTGTTTTTATGCAAAATTCGTGGGATTCTATCACCTATCACTTCTAATGTTGTTTCTCACTGTTTTTAAGTGTTTTTAGTGCATTTTAAGCTGTTTTGGTGTGTGTTGAAGTAAAAATCCGAAAATTTGAAAAAAAGTGTTTTGAAAAAGCCAAAAAGAGTTGTTTTTGTGTGTTTGTTTGTGTCTTAGGGTACCTTCCAACACAATGATGAGGATTTGGTTTTTAATGCATGACTGTTAAAGAGAGTTACAACAATGATGGACGTGTGATTTGCTCTTTGGTTTATGCTTGGTTGTAGTTATAGTTTACGAATTCACATGTAATCACAAAGGATAAAATCAGTTTTTGTAACATGCTTGAAGGAAGGAACTCAAACAAACGCTACATCCCTGAGAGACTTGAGCCTAAACGTTTATTTGGAGAGTTATTAATCTGTGCATTCTTGTTTTCTAAAAGTCGTTGCATGATCTCATTATTCTTTGCTTGGTTGCTACTTAGAATGCGTTTCATCACTATAGTTCCAAATACTAGAACTCATACCCGTTTTATTCAAAGCATGAAATTGATTAGCATAACAAATAACAAGATGAAGTTGTGTAATAGTCACCACCATAGCCAAATAGCCGAATCCACCCTTGTCATTTGTATTGTAGGTCTAAACCCCTTTGAGCCTTAGTTAGCCTATTTTCTTGTTAACCACATCACCCTTACCTAGCCTAGAATAGGACTTTCCATACCCTTGTTCTTGAAGTATAGTGGAGCATAACTTAGAAGGAATTCCTTTTGAGTGACATTCTTGCAGAAAACAAGTGTGGGGGAAAGGATTTTGTGAGTGTGTGTGTGCCAAAGTCTTAAAAGGGGCACGGGAAAAAGAAAAAGAAAGAAAAAAATCGTGAAAAAGAAGAAAATAAAGAAAAGAAGTGAGAAAGAACTCACAAGTGTTGATTGTTGAAGAAAGGGTCCAAAAAGTTTGAATATGGCCCTAAGTTTTGTGTGACTTCCCCTTGGGTATTCAAAGTTGACTTCTGCATTCTAAAGGGAATTCTAAGTGCCTAATTCATTACTTTGCTCACTATTGCTTTAAGAATGTTTGTTTCCTCTACCTTTCCTTGTTAACCAATACCTTAGCCCCGTTACAACCCTTAGACTTCTATCTTGATTGTTATGTATTTCAATATGTGGAGTTTAGAATTGGTTTGAGCATATGGTATCCCTGGTTCTCGTGTCTAACATATGTGAGTGTTCGTCTACATGTTAATAATTCCAGAAAATGCTTTTCTTGTTCTAACATATGTGAGTGTTCGTCTACATGTTTACATCAATCTTCTCACATATACCTAGTGTAGGGAGTGTAGTCAGAAAATCTGCGTGAAAACAGAGAGTATATCCGGTGAGGAATTGAGGAAATTCTCTAAGGCATGTTACTACATTCAAAATGTTGTTTTAATTGAGTAAATGCGAGCTAGTGAATTGTGACTATGATTAAGTATGCTCGAGGGTAAGGATTGCTTAAATCTATGTGAGTGGTGATCTTTGACATGTCATGTTTCATTGGAAATCCCTGAGACGAACGTTGGAAGGTTTAGATTATATGTTTTGTTTCTTTTGTTTATTTGTTTTGCTTGAGGACTAGCAAAAGATAAGTGTGGGGGAATTTGATAGGAGCATATTTAGGCGACTTAACTACCTTATTCTTGTGCATTTGTGCTATTATTTCTTAGTTAATGTCGTATTACAACTCAATTTCGTGTGTTTGTAGGTCCTATGGGTCAAAGTATCAAGAAAGTGCATTTTGGTGCATTTTGGAGCTATTTTGGACACTATGGGGATAGCTTGCATATGGGCTAACATGGATGGACGAATTTGAACTTCAAGAGGCTAGATATGTGATAAGAAGAGGAAGGAACTAAGCTAAGGACAAAGTGGATAAGGAAGGAGCTCAAAAGAGGAAACCTTATCCAAAACATTATCTAAACATTATCCAACCTTATCCAACATCATCCAATTATCCAAAACATTATCCAAACCTTATCTCATCTTATCTTATCCAAACCTTATCATGTCTTAATCCTAATTGCATGGGGACCTAAATGGATAATTCTAGAACCTATTTCTAGAAGCATCCTATTCTAGAAGGCCCAAATCTGCCACAAAACCTATTCTTTCTATAAGCCCTAGAAAAGTGGCGCCCCAATCCATTCTAGAAGGCTTTGGCTTGCCTTGCAAGCCAAGCAACCCTCTCCCCTAAGTCAGCCGCACCTCCCTGATGCGTGATTTATACGCACACAAATTAAACCCTCTTTTTTATCAATTGTAGTAAGTATGTAAGTAGGGATCGTTCTGGACCGGGGATTAGGAGGGATTGTTAATCACTTGGATTTGACTTAAAAACGTAAAAACACAATATAAAACACTAAACTAGACTCAAAGAATGTAAAACTAAACTTTAAAACACTAAAACAAATCAAAAGACTCAAAATGCTTTTAAAAACACAAACTAAAATGATTTCTAACTAAATTGACATTAAAGTAAAGGGGGATTTAAGTTTATACGAAATTAAATTAAATGAACAAATTAAAACAGAATGTAAATATGAAATTGATGAAATAGAATGGATGAATGCTAGCTAAGGGGGTCATCTCCACATATGTTACACTTGCATAATAAAAAGATTTCCAATTACATTTCAATAAATTATGAAACTCATCACCCCGGGTCAATTAGGTCCGCTTAAATTAACCGTCAAGTTTTCCTTAAGTTAATGAATTGGATGGGTTAGCGCAACGCAATTCACTACATTCTCCAAAAGTCCTTTACGTGAACAGCACAATAAAGATACAATCAAAGATCATTAAGCATTATGAAAACTATAAGTGTTGACGAGGCATTCGTTACTATGATGAGCTTGAAACTCGTGCCAAGAATTCATTTAACGCGATTGTTTATAAGCAACCTCCACTACTTGTGAATATAAGTTCATAACGATTAGGTGAAACTCACTTATATTCTAGCGTCATATTCATGCATGAAAATTAAGTGTGCACTCTCAATAAACATACATAAATAAGTTATCAATCAAACGGTTAAACAAATTGAATTCACAACTTATGAAACGCAATTAGAAGTAATCAAATCAAAATGCAAGCATAAACATTTATTTCGAATTACCCCTAGCTAAAGGGGGATTAGTTCTTCATAACATTGAAATCAAAGAAACACCTAAACATTCCAACAACTCAAACTTGAATTGTATGAACGTTTAAGCACTCTTTTCTTCCATTCCTCAAACATACAAAACAAAGAGAATTGAATTTAAACATTGAAATCAAAGAAACACCTAAACATTCCTACAACTCAAACTTGAATTGTATGAACGTTTAGGCCCTCTTCTCTTCCTCTTTATTGTAGCACAAGGTCTAAGGGATGTTGTTGGTGTGTTGAATGGATTGGGGAATTATGGAAATGGATGAGGAATGGTAGAAAATGGAAAGAAACCCACGGCAAGGAAGGGAATTTCAGGATGTGAAGATGGTGTGTGTTTGTGTTGTGGTATGTACAATGGAAAATGAGATGTTATGGGGAGTGAATGCAAGGGCTTTTATAGGAGAATGAAGGTGTAAATGGCTGTTTGTTTAAGCATGCAAGTGGCTAATTAATGATGAACAAACAGCTAGGAAAGCATGTGAAAGCTGGAATTGCATGTGAAGATGCTGAAATTGCATTGAAAGCCCACGGCATTGAGTGTGTTTTCTGGAATGATGGCAGGTTGTGTATGTGTTTGGGAAAAGAATAAATGTATGATGGTGGCTGAATGATTAAAGGGAATGAATGGGAGTGACACTAGGTTGGTTATGCATGTGGAATGTGGCTGAATTGTTGGTGAAATGATGAATGGGAAAGCTGGAATTTCAAGGGAACTCACGGCAAAGATAAGTGTTTTGGTGATGGGTGCATGTGTTGATGGTTTTGCATGTGAATTAAAACTAGAGTGATGATGATGAATGCATGTGTAAAGGAAGTGGATTTTCTGCAAATGCAAGACTACTTATACATGGCTGAAATGATGAAGAATAAAGGGTGCAAGTGTGAATGATTGAATGTGCATGTGGGTTGGAAATGTGGCTGCAATGATGAAGTGTAACGGCTGAAAATGGGATGGATTTATGATGGGAGTGCATATGATTAAAGAGTGGGAGTGCATGTGGAGCTAGAGCGTTCCAGGCCTCAATACTTGGCCAAACGCTGGATGACCCAGGAAAAAGGTGCCTCTGGAGATAAGACGCAAGCCTTTGACGGTCATTGTGAATTCGACCCTCAGATTCTTGCAGCTCATCAAGCTTCCTCTTCATGCCCGCCGAATAGTTATTTGCAAGCACATGCAAACTTCTATTCTCGTACTTAAGCTGTTTGATTTCCTGCTTAAGACTTTCCACCTCTGCCATCAACGATTCCACTTGACGGGACCAAGCAAGCAGGCGTTGGCCCATGTTGGACACAGAGCTCGCACATTGAACACTAAATGCGAGGGACTCTTGAATGGCCAACTCATCGGACCGTCCTGACAGCAGCCTACTATCTTTTGGAGTGAGGAGGTTCCTAGCTACTATTGTAGCTGTTGTGGCGTCCTGCATCACAGAGTCTTCACCTGAAAGAGGACCGTTAGAAGATAAAAAAGAAGGGCGCCATACATTACCTTGACGGGGCGCAACCGGATCGCTGCTGAGACTCAAATCTAAGCTAAGCTTCGATGAGTTTGCCATTTTTTTCAAAAGTGTTCAAAGAGAAGGGGTGGATGGAGTTAAAATTTTTCAAAGGGCCGGAGACGATGTTCAAGAATGGGAAATCTTCAGAGTGTGTATGTTGGCGGTGATCGATAGCTCTATAAAAAGCCAAGGCGACGCGTCCACCGATTCAAAGAGCCGGATTTTCCGGCGTAAGTTAGGCAACGCTCCCTCGACTTTTCAGAAAACGCGTTCAACTTTGTCAAAAGATTTCTGACAAAGCTGAAAACACGTGGAGGCCATCATCGCAACTACACATCTTTAGCCGACAAGCGCAAAGTTCGGCGACGCTTTCTGGTGCGAGAATTATACGCGCATAAATTAAACCCTCTTTTTGACAATTGTAGTAATGATGTAAGTAGGGATCGTTCTGGACCGGGGATTAGGAGGGATTGTTAATCACTTGGATTTGACTCAAAAACATAAAAACGTAATATAAAACACTAAACTAGACTCAAAGAATGTAAAACTAAACTTTAAAACACTAAGACAAACCAAAGACTCAAAATGCTTTTAAAAACACAAACTAAAATGATTTCTAACTAAATTGACATTAAAGTAAAGGGGGATTTAAGTTTATACGAAATTAAATTAAATGAACAAATTAAAACAGAATGTAAATATGAAATTGATGAAATAGAATGGATGAATGCTAGCTAAGGGGGTCATCTCCACATATGTTACACTTGCATAATAAAAAGATTTCCAATTGCATTTCAATAAATTATGAAACTCATCACCCCGGGTTAATTAGGTCCGCTTAAATTAACCTTCAAATCTTCCTAACGTTATTGAATTGGATGATTGCATACGACAACCCAAAACATTCCCCACAAGTCCCCTACATGATTGCATAATAGAGATACAAGCAAGAATCATTACGCTCTATGAAGATTATAAGTGTTGACGAGGCATTCGTTACTATGATTGCATGAAACTCGTGCCAAGAATTCATTTAACGCGATTGTTTATAAGCAACCTCCACTACTTGTGAATATAAGTTCATAACGATTAGGTGAAACTCACTTATATTCTAGCGTCATATTCATGCATGAAAATTAAGCGTTCATTCTCAATAAACATACATAAATAGGATATCAATCAAATAGTTAAACAAATTGAATTCACAACTTATGAAACGTAATTAAAAGTAATCAAATCAAAATGCAAGCATAAACATATATTTCGAATCCCCCCCTAGCTAAAGGGGGGTTTAGTTCCTCATACAAAACAAAGAGAATTGAAATTAAACATTGAAATCAAAGAAACGCCTAAACATTCCAACAACTCAAACTTGAATTGTATGAACGTTTAGGCCCTCTTCTCTTCCTCTTTATTGTAGCATAAGGTCTAAGGATAATTGGTTTGGGGGATGGAAGTGTGGAATGGAGTGGGGAATTATGGAAATAGGTGAGGAGTGGTGGAGAAAATGGTGCAGAAAATGGAGAGAAACTCACGGCTAGAGAAGGAATGGAGTGTTTGTGTTGTGGTATCTACAATGGAATGAGATGTTTTGAATGATGGGAATGCAAGGGTATTTATAGGAGGAGTGGAGATGTATATGGCTATTTGTTTAAGGTGTTTGTGTGGAGGAATGATGGAGAATTGCATGTGGAATGGCTGCAATGATGAAGAATGAAAGCTGAAAAATAAAAGGGAAAGCTGGAAATCTGAAAATGCAAATGGGAATCCTGAAATGCAAAGGTGGCCACGGTTTTGAGTGTGTTTTGTGTTGGAAATGCATGTGAATGCATGTGAATGTTGTTTGTGTGAAGTGTGTGTGGGTTAAAGAGTGAATGGTGGTGTAATGATGAAGTGTGATGGCTGAAAAGGTCAAGGGAAATGCATGTGATTGCATGGCAAAGAATTTCAGGATGCATGTGTGTGTTGAATGGTTTCTTGGTGAGGGATGTGGAGTGGTTGAATGTGGTGCAATGATAATGTTTTGTGGCTGAATTGGTGGTGGAATTATGATGGGAGTGCATATGATTAAAGAGTGGGAGTGCATGTGGGTGAATGTGAAGGGAATGCATGTGTTGATGACTAGGTTAGTGGGTGGAAATCTGAAAATGGCATAAGGGAATGGGAGCTCACGGTTTTGAGTTGTTTGTTTGTGTGAAGTGTGTGTGAATGCATGTGAAGATGCTAATAAATAATGCATGTAGGGTTAGGAAATAAAATCATAACTTAAAGGGAGATGATTAAAGGGTGTTGAAAGGTTTGAAATGCATGTGTTGAATTGGTGGTTGAATGATGAAAGAATAAGTGAATGATTATGATAAGTGTATAAGTGAATGATTATGATAAGTGTATGATATGTTAAGTGATAAATGAATGATATGTTAAGTGATAAATGAATGATATGTGGTGAGTGATAAGTGAATGGAAGTGATAAGTGATAAGTGAATGGTTTGATAAGTGAATGATATGATAAGTGAATGCTTATAATAAGTGAATGATATGATAAATGAATGCTTTAAGTGTTTAAAATAGGGAACAAAGCCCTTCCTTGCATGGCAAGGAAGGGAGACACAAGGAAACACACGACAATGTCCTAAGGTTGCAAGGAATGTTGTTTTTGTGTTCTAAAATGCGTAGGAGTCTTCAATGATGCTTAAACATGAGGTCTTTTAGGATTTAACTTTCCTACTTCAAGTCTTTAATTTCGTCCATCCTCTTGGCTCCAAGCATATGATATCCATTCCAATCTCTAATTTGCTCCAAAAGGCTCCAAAAGGCATCCTTTTGCATACCTTGCCCTTAGAACCTGAAAACACACAAAAGAAGCATAAAGGACTAAAATAACTAGAGAAACATAACGTAAATGCACGAGAACAAGCCATTTAAGTCGCATGAATATGCTCCTATCAAATACCCCCACACTTATCTTTTGCTAGTCCTCGAGCAAAACAGAAAGAAAAACAAAACAAAACCAAACGAAACAAAACAAGTAAAACACAACCTAAACCTTCCAACAACCGTCTTAGGGATTTCCAATGCACATGACCCGTTAAAAATCATCATTCCCACAGATTTTAGTCATCTTCACACTTAAGTACATTCTTAATCATAGTCACCATATACTAGTTCACAATTAAGCATTTAAAACCATGTTTTGAATGTAGTAACATGCCTTAGAGAAATTGCTCAAATCCTTACAAGATATGCACTCGTTTTTCACACAGATTTTCTGACTACACACCCTACACTAGTTATATGTGAGAAGATTGATGTAAACATGTAGACGAACACTCACATATGTTATAACAAGGAAAGCATTTTCTGGATTTACGATAATGACATGAATATGATCTCATGAATGGAATGCTACTACTTAGAATGAGAACCAGTGATTCCATAAGCTCATATCAATTTCAAACTCCACATTATTGAACACATAACGATCAAGATAGAAGTCAAAGGGGTGTAACGGGGCTAAAGGTGTTTGGCTAACAAAGAAGGTATATGGAAAACAAAGGTTCTTAAAGAAATAGCGAGCAAAGCATTTGAATTAACGTAGAATTCACTTTTGAATGAAAACTCAACTTTTGAACAACAAGGGGGAACAAGCTCTTTTTTTTTTATTTATTTATTTTTTTTTTCTTTCTTTTCTCTTTTTTCTTTTTCATATGTTTTTCACAAATTTTTTTTTTTTTTTTTTTCTTCTTTTCTTTTGACTCTCAAAACATACAAACTTAAGAACAAACTTTTACTCCCCCACACTCATTTTCTTGCAAAATGTACTCAAAAGGAATTCATTTAAGTCATGCTCACTATCTTTTAAGAACAAGGGTACGGATGGTCCTAATCTAGGCTAGGTAAGGGGTGATATGGTTAGCAAAGAAAATAGGTTAAACGAGGCTCAACGGTGTTAAGACTTACAATATATACGAAATATGGGAACTAAGGCTATTTGGCTATGGTGGCAACTACACAACTTCATCTTGATATATGTTATGCAACTCAATATCATGCTTTGAATGAAACGGATATAAGTTCTAGCATTTAGTTCTATCATGATACAATTGCATTCTAAGTAGCAACCAAGCAAGGAATAATGAGATCATTCAACAACTTTAGAAAACAAAGAATCACAGAAAATAACTCTCCAAAGAAGGTAATGGCTCGAGTCTCACAGGGTTGTAGCGTTTGTTTGAGTTCCTTCCTTCAAGCATGTTACAAAAACGAATTTTTCTTTTATGATTGCATGTGAAGTCATACATTATAACCATAACTAAGCATAAACCAAGAGTAAATCAAACTTTTCTCTATGTTTATAACTCTTTTTAACAGTCATGCAATTACAAACCAAATCCTTATCATTGTGTTGGAAGGTACCCTAAGACACAAACTCACAAAAACGACTCAAAACACTCTTTTTAGGCTTTTCAAAACAATTTTTCAAATTTTTATGTGCTTTTCGGAGTTATAAAAACAAAACATACTAAAACACTCTAAAACAACTTAAAAACACCTTAAAACAGCAAGGAACAACATTTGAAGTTATGGGTGATAAAATCCCACGAATTTGCATTAACAACATTAGTTACCCCCCCACATTTAAATCAAACATTGTCCTCAATGTTTTAAGCATAGATTCACACAAAACATAAGTAATCACACAAACAACAACTAAACATACTAAACATGGCAGAATGTAATTAACAAAGAGAAGAGTTTAGGGACGCAAATCTGGTTATGGAGTGTAAATTCCCTCTTCTCTTTGTTGATTGCATTGAGGCTTGATCTTGATGATTCCACAGGCTTACTCTTGAACTGGTTTCTGCCCATTGTTGATTTTCCTTTGTGCTACTTCTTGAACTGGGCAGCAGGATGGTTCTTTTGGTCTCCCCCGAAGGTCTGAGCTTACCCTTTTGGTCTGTTTCTTTGTTCAATCTTTCCAATTCGTATTGAAAAGGGTTGGAGGATAACTCAGCCTATGTTTGTCTCCACATGCTTCAATGTATCATTTTCACTTGCCTTACTCGCTCCTCTTTGCAGAAGTGGTCCCTTCTCCGGAAGTGTATCAACCGTTGAAGATGACTACTCGAGAGCAACGCTAGGTAAGCAATCAGGAATAGATTCCAGGCAGTTGGCTCCAGATCGGAAGATTGACTCCAAGTGCCGGCTGATTGCTTCTTTTACTTTGCCATGCGAGTAAGAACAAGGACAAAGAAAAAGACAGGGAAAGAGCATGATATGAGATACTTTTGCTTTTGACCTTGATGATATGAGATACCTTTGCTTTGAAGAAGCGGTGGATGAATCAGCACATGCTTCAATCCGCCGTTTCCTCCTGGGTCATATGTACTCCAGGCATCTGGTATCATCTTTGGGGAAGAAGAAAGAATTGAGTATTTTGAAAGGCCTTGCTGGGAGTGCGCCCTCAGAGGTGAGGGAGAGTTGGGCATTTTCTTCAGGTTTGCCCTGCCATAAAAGACGAAGGTCGACATATATAGAGATAATATCAAGTGGTGGTACTTTTTACCCTTGTCGACAAACGTTTTGATCCCGCAATTCCGGCTTTTTGAAATAGTGGCGCCTCTTCGATCTTTGAATACGCCTCTTCGATTTCTGAGCAGGCGCCCCTTCGATTTCTGAACGACGCCCCTTCGCTTTCTGAACGACACGTGGTAGTGCAGATGCGGCTCCTTTTGACAAAGCTGCACGCGTTTTCTGAAAAGCAGAGAAAGCGTCGCCGAACTTTGCGCTTGTCGGCTAAAGATGTGTAGTTGCGATGATGGCCTCCACGTGTTTTCAGCTTTGTCAGAAATCTTTTGCCAAAGTTGAACGCGTCTTCTGAAAAGCCGAGAACGCGTCGCCTAAATTACGCCGGAAATTCCGGCTCTTTGAATCGGTGGACGCGTCGCCTTGGCATTTTATAGAGCTATCGATCACCGCCAATATACACACTCTGAAGATTTCCCATTCCTGAAACTCGACTCCGGCCCTTTGTGAAATTTTTAACTCCATCCACCCCTTCTCTTTGAACACTTTTGAAAAAAATGGCAAACTCATCGAACCTTAGCTTAGATTTGAGTCTCAGCAGCGATCCGGTTGCGCCCCGTCAAGGTAATGTATGGCGCCCTTCTTTTTTATCTTCTAACGGTCCTCTTTCAGGTGAAGACTCTGTGATGCAGGACGCCACAACAGCTACAATAGTAGCTAAAAACCTCCTCACTCCAAAAGATAGTAGGCTGCTGTCAGGACGGTCCGATGAGTTGGCCGTTCAAGAGTCCCTCGCACTTAGTGTTCAGTGTGCGAGTTCTGTGTCCAACATGGGCCAACGCCTGCTTGCCCGCTCCCGTCAGGTGGAATCATTGATGGCAGAGGTGGAGAGTCTTAAGCAAGAGATCCAGCAGCTTAAGTACGAGAATAGAAGTTTGCATGTGCTTGCAAATAACTATTCGTCGGGCATGAAGAGAAAGCTTGATGAGCTGCAAGAATCTGAGGGTCGAATTCACAGTGACCGTCAAAGGCTTGAGACTTGTCTCCAGAGGCACCTTTTTCCTGGGTCATCCAGCGCTTGGCCAAGTATTGAGGCCTGGAATGCTCTAGCTCCGATGGCTTCCGCTCCGATACCTCCCGCTTCTGCGCCTTCCGCTCCTATGCCTTCCGCTTCTATTCCTTCTGCTTCGACGCCTCGTAGCGGGGCTTCACGTAAACATCCTCTGTGAAGGCTCCATCTTTCTCCATGTTTAGTATCTTTTTTTTTTTTTTTTTTTTTTTTTTTTTTTTTTACATAAATAAAATCAAACGGCATGGAATTTATCTTTGAATGGGCGGTGATACTTGAAATGATCCGGTAATAGTTTAAATTCCAGATTGGGTGCCTGAATCATTAACCACATGTTAGTATAAAAGAAAATTGAAATTCGGGGAGGCGGCTTACTTGTGTGCTCCAAAATGAACTCCAGAATAAACACCCCTTCGAAAGTTATGACTTGTCCCGTGTCATAAAATCCAACTTCCTTGGGAATTGTGGTTTCAAATATGTCCTCTTTGATGCCTTCTACATCTTCTCCAGCCACTACCTTCTCTTGAATCATTCTTCTTGGTGTACAAAGTCCTTTGAAGAATTCAACACCATCTAAAACTTGCTGTGTTGCACCAAGAATTTGAATAGCATTTTGCACCTTTGGGAAGGCTTCCACGATGTCCTTTTTACTCTCTTCTTGGTTGGGAATCAAAAACCTGCTAGGAAAAGGGACATTGGGTGGAATAACATCAGAATAACATGGAATTGGGACGTCCTTACTGGTGGTGGGTGGTTTAGAGGGCTTAGGGGGCTGCGGCAAGGGTTGTTCTACCCTTGCCGTGTGCATGTCTTCTTCCTCCTCCTCAATTAGCAGCTCTTCCTCCACTTCTAGGCTATGTTTGGACATTTTTAGGTCAGCTCCAACCTCCATAGCACTTCCCAAAGTGATAGCATTATGGATTTCAAAATCTTCCTTCGAGTTTTCAATAGTTGAGTTGGAGAGTTCACTTTGCTCTTGAATTTGTTTCATGAACTCCATAATCTGCCCAAATTGCTCGTCCAATTTACCCAACTTCTTGTCTTGATTTTGTTCGTCCTGCGTCAAAGAGGTTAGTAATTGAAAATTTTTATCATTATCCATGGACATACTTGAACTTGATTGGAATTGTTGTGGGGGAGGTTGTGGCGGCTGCATAGGTGTTGTATTGAACTCCTCATATGGTTGCCAATATGCTTCTTGTTGAGCCTCCTTGGCTTGATTTTGTGACCCCTGCGCCAAAGAATTTATTTCATTAAGAATTTGAATATAATCTATTGGCGAACTTGAATTTAATTGAGCATATTGCATATGAAGTTGTGGTGGCTGCATAGGTCTTGAATAGAACTCCTCATATGGTTGCCAATATGCTTCACGTTGAACTTGTTGATCTTCCCACCATATAGAGTTTGAATGATCCCTCCAATCTCTTTGTGGACATTGATTGGCTTGAAATCCTTGCCTATATGAAGCATCAAATGTAGGGACACTCTGCATTGTGGTCCTTTCGGCATACGGCGACAATTTAGAAGTAAGATTTGCCAATTGAGCTTGAATGCTAGCAAAATCCATATCTTACTTCTTTAGCACCTAAAATCAAAGAAAGAGAACTAAATCAAATATGAAAAGTAACAACAAACAAAGAAAACAACACTAATTTAGAAACTAAAACGAAAACAACTAAACAAAAAAAAAAAAAAGAAAAGAACCAAGGGATTAGCAAAGTTGCTAATCCCCGGCAACGGCGCCAAAATTTGATGCGAGAATTATACGCGCATAAATTAAACCCTCTTTTTGACAATTGTAGTAATGATGTAAGTAGGGATCGTTCTGGACCGGGGATTAGGAGGGATTGTTAATCACTTGGATTTGACTCAAAAACATAAAAACGTAATATAAAACACTAAACTAGACTCAAAGAATGTAAAACTAAACTTTAAAACACTAAGACAAACCAAAGACTCAAAATGCTTTTAAAAACACAAACTAAAATGATTTCTAACTAAATTGACATTAAAGTAAAGGGGGATTTAAGTTTATACGAAATTAAATTAAATGAACAAATTAAAACAGAATGTAAATATGAAATTGATGAAATAGAATGGATGAATGCTAGCTAAGGGGGTCATCTCCACATATGTTACACTTGCATAATAAAAAGATTTCCAATTGCATTTCAATAAATTATGAAACTCATCACCCCGGGTTAATTAGGTCCGCTTAAATTAACCTTCAAATCTTCCTAACGTTATTGAATTGGATGATTGCATACGACAACCCAAAACATTCCCCACAAGTCCCCTACATGATTGCATAATAGAGATACAAGCAAGAATCATTACGCTCTATGAAGATTATAAGTGTTGACGAGGCATTCGTTACTATGATTGCATGAAACTCGTGCCAAGAATTCATTTAACGCGATTGTTTATAAGCAACCTCCACTACTTGTGAATATAAGTTCATAACGATTAGGTGAAACTCACTTATATTCTAGCGTCATATTCATGCATGAAAATTAAGCGTTCATTCTCAATAAACATACATAAATAGGATATCAATCAAATAGTTAAACAAATTGAATTCACAACTTATGAAACGTAATTAAAAGTAATCAAATCAAAATGCAAGCATAAACATATATTTCGAATCCCCCCCTAGCTAAAGGGGGGTTTAGTTCCTCATACAAAACAAAGAGAATTGAAATTAAACATTGAAATCAAAGAAACGCCTAAACATTCCAACAACTCAAACTTGAATTGTATGAACGTTTAGGCCCTCTTCTCTTCCTCTTTATTGTAGCATAAGGTCTAAGGATAATTGGTTTGGGGGATGGAAGTGTGGAATGGAGTGGGGAATTATGGAAATAGGTGAGGAGTGGTGGAGAAAATGGTGCAGAAAATGGAGAGAAACTCACGGCTAGAGAAGGAATGGAGTGTTTGTGTTGTGGTATCTACAATGGAATGAGATGTTTTGAATGATGGGAATGCAAGGGTATTTATAGGAGGAGTGGAGATGTATATGGCTATTTGTTTAAGGTGTTTGTGTGGAGGAATGATGGAGAATTGCATGTGGAATGGCTGCAATGATGAAGAATGAAAGCTGAAAAATAAAAGGGAAAGCTGGAAATCTGAAAATGCAAATGGGAATCCTGAAATGCAAAGGTGGCCACGGTTTTGAGTGTGTTTTGTGTTGGAAATGCATGTGAATGCATGTGAATGTTGTTTGTGTGAAGTGTGTGTGGGTTAAAGAGTGAATGGTGGTGTAATGATGAAGTGTGATGGCTGAAAAGGTCAAGGGAAATGCATGTGATTGCATGGCAAAGAATTTCAGGATGCATGTGTGTGTTGAATGGTTTCTTGGTGAGGGATGTGGAGTGGTTGAATGTGGTGCAATGATAATGTTTTGTGGCTGAATTGGTGGTGGAATTATGATGGGAGTGCATATGATTAAAGAGTGGGAGTGCATGTGGGTGAATGTGAAGGGAATGCATGTGTTGATGACTAGGTTAGTGGGTGGAAATCTGAAAATGGCATAAGGGAATGGGAGCTCACGATTTTGAGTTGTTTGTTTGTGTGAAGTGTGTGTGAATGCATGTGAAGATGCTAATAAATAATGCATGTAGGGTTAGGAAATAAAATCATAACTTAAAGGGAGATGATTAAAGGGTGTTGAAAGGTTTGAAATGCATGTGTTGAATTGGTGGTTGAATGATGAAAGAATAAGTGAATGATTATGATAAGTGTATAAGTGAATGATTATGATAAGTGTATGATATGTTAAGTGATAAATGAATGATATGTTAAGTGATAAATGAATGATATGTGGTGAGTGATAAGTGAATGGAAGTGATAAGTGATAAGTGAATGGTTTGATAAGTGAATGATATGATAAGTGAATGCTTATAATAAGTGAATGATATGATAAATGAATGCTTTAAGTGTTTAAAATAGGGAACAAAGCCCTTCCTTGCATGGCAAGGAAGGGAGACACAAGGAAACACACGACAATGTCCTAAGGTTGCAAGGAATGTTGTTTTTGTGTTCTAAAATGCGTAGGAGTCTTCAATGATGCTTAAACATGAGGTCTTTTAGGATTTAACTTTCCTACTTCAAGTCTTTAATTTCGTCCATCCTCTTGGCTCCAAGCATATGATATCCATTCCAATCTCTAATTTGCTCCAAAAGGCTCCAAAAGGCATCCTTTTGCATACCTTGCCCTTAGAACCTGAAAACACACAAAAGAAGCATAAAGGACTAAAATAACTAGAGAAACATAACGTAAATGCACGAGAACAAGCCATTTAAGTCGCATGAATATGCTCCTATCACTTTCTCTGCTTTTCAGAAGACGCGTGCAACTTTGTCAAAAGGAGCCGCATCTGCACTACCACGTGTCGTTCAGAAAGCGAAGGGGCGTCGTTCAGAAATCGAAGGGGCGCCTGCTCAGAAATCGAAGAGGCGTATTCAAAGATCGAAGAGGCGCCACTATTTCAAAAAGCCGGATTTGCGGGATCAAAACGTTTGTCGACAAGGGTAAAAAGTACCACCACTTGCTATTATCTCTATATATGTTGACCTTCATTTTTTTATGGCAAGGCAGACCTGAAGAAAATGCCCAACTCTCCCTCACCTCTGAGGGCGCACTCCCAGCAAAGCCTTTTGAAATACTCAATTTTTTCTTCTTCCCCAAAGATGATACCGGATGCCTGGAGTACAGATGACCCAGGAGGAAACGTCAGATTGAAGTGTGCTGATTCATTCACCGCTTCTTCAAAAGCAAAGGTATCTCATATCATCAAGGTCAAAAGCAAAAGTATCTCATATCATGCTCTTTCCCTGTCTTTTTCTTTGTCCTTGTTCTTACTCGCATGGCAAAGTAAAAGAAGCAATCAGCCGGCACTTGGAGTCAGTCTTCCGATCTGGAGCCAACTGCCTGGAATCTATTCCTGATTGCTTACCTAGCGTTGCTCTCGAGTAGTCATCTTCAACGGTTGATACACTTCCGGAGGAGGGACCACTTCTGCAAAGGGGAGCGAGTAAGGCAAGTGAAAATGATACATTGAAGCATGTGGAGACAAACATAGGCTGAGTTATCCTCCAACCCTTTTCAATACGAATTGGAAAGATTGAACAAAGAAACAGACCAAAGGGGTAAGCTCAGACCTTCGGGGAAGACCAAAAGAATCCTCCAGCCCAGTAGCACAAAGGAAAATCAACAGGTGGAGGAGACCAAAAGAATCATGCAGCCCAGTTCAAGAGTAAGCCTGTGGAATCACAAAGATCAAAGCCTCAATGCAATTACCAAGGAGAAGATGGAATTTACACTCTATAACCAGATTTGCGTCTCTAAACTCTTCTCTTTGTTAATTACATTCTGCCATGTTTAGTATGTTTAGTTGCTTTTTGTGTGTTTACTTATGTTTTGTGTGAATCTATGCTTGAAACATTGAGGACAATGTTTGATTTAAGTGTGGGGGGGGGGGGGGTAACTAATGTTGTTAATGCAAATTCGTGGGATTTGATCACCCTTAACTTCAAATGTTGTTCCTTGCTGTTTTAAGGTGTTTTTAAACTGTTTTAGTGTGTTTTGTTTTATAACTTCGAAAATCACATAAAAATTTGAAAAACATGTTTTGAAAAACCTAAAAAGAGTGTTTTGAGTCGTTTTTGTGTTTTTGTGTCGTAGGTCACCTTCCAACACAATGATAAAGATTTGGTTTCTAATTGCATGACTGTTAAAAAGAGTTATAAACATGGAGAAAAGTTTGATTTACTCTTAGTATATGCTTGGTTATGGTTATAATGTATGACTTCACATGCAATCATAAAAGAAAAAATTAGTTATGTAACATGCTTGAAGGAAGGAACTCAAACAAACGCTACAACCCTGAGAGACTTGAGCCTATAACGTTCTTTGGAGAGTATAATCTGTGATTTTTTGTTTTCTAAAGTTGTTGCATGATCTCATTATCCTTGCTCGGTTGCTACTTAGAATGCAATTGTATCATGATAGAACTAAATGCTAGAACTTATATCCGTTTCATTCAAAGCATGACATTGAATTGCATAACATATATCAAGATGAAGTTGTGTAGTTGCCACCATAGCCAAATAGCCTTACTTCCCATTTTTCGTACTTGTTGTAAGTTTTAACCCCGTTGAGCTTCGTTTAACCTTTATTCTTTGTTAAACCACATTATCCTTACCTAGCCTAGTTTAGGACAATTGATACGTAGATTATACGCACACAAACTAAACCCTATTTGTGACAATTGTAGTAATGATGTAAGTAGGGATCGTTCTAACCGGGGATTAACTAGGGGTGCTAAACACTTGATTCAAATAAATAAAACTAATTTTTAAAACACTTAACTTACTTAACAAGAACTCAAAACAAGTACACAAGACTTCAAATACTTGAAAACACAAAAATAAAACAAATACGAATGATTAAGACTTAATAAAAGATGGGGGAGATTGTGTTTGGACGAGATTAAATTAAATGGACAAATTGTAATTAAAGGCAAAACGTAAATATGAATGTGATGAAAATATGGATGATGGAATAGCCAAGGGGTTCTTCTCCACACATGTTACACTTGCATACAAGATTGATTCTCAGTTGGTCTTTCGATAAATTATGAAACTCAACACTCCGGGTTAATTAGGTCCGCTTAAATTAACCGTCAAGTTCTCCTTAAGTTAATGAATTGGATGGGTTAGCGCAACGCAATTCACCACATTCTCCAAAAGTCCTTTACGTGAAAAGCACAATAAAGATACAATCAAAGATCATTAAGCATTATGAAAACTATAAGTGTTGACGAGGCATTCGTTACTATGATGAGCATGAAACTCGTGCCAAGAATTCATTTAACGCGATTGTTTATAAGCAACCTCCACTACTTGTGAATATAAGTTCATAATGATTAGGTGAAATTCACTTATATTCTAGCGTCATATTCATGCATGAAAATTAAGCGCGCATTCTTAATAAACATTCATAAATAAGTTATCAATCAAACGGTTAACCAAATTGAATCCACAACTTATGAAATTCCAACGAAAGTTAGTCAATTCATATTGCAAATATAAACATAGTTTCGAATCACCCCCTAGCTAAAGGGGGTTTAGTTCCTCATAACTTTGAAATCAAAGAAACCCCTAAACATTCCAACAACTCAAACGTGAATTGTATGAACGTTTAGGCACTCTTCTCTTCCATTCTCATACGTACAAAACAAAGAGAATTAAATTTAAACTTTGAAATCAAAGAAACACCTAAACATTCCAACAACTCAAACTTGAATTGTATGAACGTTTAGGCACTCTTTTCTTCCTCGTTGTTGTAGCACAAGGTCTAAGGTGAGCTTTGGGGATTATGTGAAGTGTTTTGGATGGATGGGAAGTGGTTGGATAGTGGCTGCAATGGAGGAGAAAAACTGCACAGAAATGGAAGGGGATTTGCGGCACAAGGGTTGTGTTTGTGTTGTGTGAAGTGAATGGAAAAAAAAATGAGATGTTATGGGGAGTGAATGCAAGGGCTTTTATAGGAGAATGAAGGTGTAAATGGCTGTTTGTTTAAGCATGCAAGTGGCTAATTAATGATGAACAAACAGCTAGGAAAGCATGTGAAAGCTGGAATTGCATTGAAAGCCCACGGCATTGAGTGTGTTTTCTGGAATGATGGCAGGTTGTGTATGTGTTTGGGAAGAGAATAAATGTATGATGGTGGCTGAATGATTAAAGGGAATGAATGGGAGTGACACTAGGTTGGTTATGCATGTGGAATGTGGCTGAATTGTTGGTGAAATGATGAATGGGAAAGCTGGAATTTCAAGGGAACTCACGGCAAAGATAAGTGTTTTGGTGATGGGTGCATGTGTTGATGGTTTTGCATGTGAATTAAAACTAGAGTGATGATGATGAATGCATGTGTAAAGGAAGTGGATTTTCTGCAAATGCAAGACTACTTATACATGGCTGAAATGATGAAGAATAAAGGGTGCAAGTGTGAATGATTGAATGTGCATGTGGGTTGGAAATGTGGCTGCAATGATGAAGTGTAATGGCTGAAAATGGGATGGATTTATGATGGGAGTGCATATGATTAAAGAGTGGGAGTGCATGTGGGTGAATGTGAAGGGAATGCATGTGTTGATGACTAGGTTAGTGGGTGGAAATCTGAAAATGGCATAAGGGAATGGGAGCTCACGGTTTTGGCTAGTGTTTGAATGTGTAAAGTGTGTGTGAATGCATGTGAAGATGCTAATAAATAATGCATGTAGGGTTAGGAAATAAAATCATAACTTAAAGGGGGATGATTAAAGGGTGTTGAAAGGTTTTGCATGGCTTTGAAGTGATTGTGGATTGGGCTAGAGTTTAAGTACATGAAATGGACCCAAATTGCTCATCCTTGCATGGCAAGGAATGGTGTTTGTGTTAAGCCCATGGCAAGGTGTTATGTGATTGGGTTAGGGCCATTGTTTTGTGTCTTCAAGTGCATACAAGGCCTTCAATTTCATCCAACACTTGGGCTCCAAGTATAAGCTATCCATCCTTAGCCCAATAGTGCTCCAAAACACTCCACAAGGCATCCTTTCGTCAAACACGTCTTATTATCCTGAAAACACACAAAAGAAGCATAAAGGACTAAAATAACTAAAGAAACACAACGTAAATGCACGAGAACAAGCAAAGTAAGTCGCCTAAATATGCTCCTATCAAATACCCCCACACTTATCTTTTGCTAGTCCTCGAGCAAAACAAAACAACAAAAGAACATGAAACTAGACAAAACGAACAAAACACCACCTACACCTTCCAACAATCGTCTCACGGATTTCCAATGCACATAACAAGTTAAAAATCATTATTCCCACAGATTTTAGCCATCTCTACACTTAAGTACATTTTTAATCATAGTCACCACATACTAGTTCACAATTAAGCATTTAAAACACATTTCGAATGTAGTAACATGCCTTAGAGAATTTGCTCAAATCCTTACAAGATATACTCTCGTTTTTCACACAAATTTTCTGACTACACACCCTACACTAGGTATATGTGAGAAGATTGATGTAAACATAAAAATGAACACTCACATATATGTATTTCAAAGGAAGCAATTTCTGGAGTTAATAAGCATGTTTAGGTATGATCTCATGAATGGAATGCTACTACTTAGATGCAAGAACCAGTGACACCATATGCTCATATCAATTCCAAACTCCACATTATTAAACACATAACGATCAAGATAGAAGTCAAAGGGGTGTAACGGGGCTAAAAAGTGTTTGGCTAACAAAGAAGGGATATGGAAAACAAAGGTTCTTAAAGAAATAGCGAGCAAAGAATTTGAATTAACTTAGAATTAACTTTTGAATGAAAACTCAACTTTTGAACAAAAAGGGAGAACAAGCTCTTTTTTCTTTCTTTCTTTCTTTTCTTTTCTGTTTTTCTTTTTCATATGTTTTTCACAATTTTTTTCTTTTCTTTTGACTCTCAAAACATACATAAACGCTTAAGAACAAAACATTCTCCCCCACACTCATTTTGTTTCATAATGTACTCAAAAGGAATTCATTTAAGTCATGCTCACTATCATTTAAGAACAAGGGTGTGGACTGTCCTACACTAGGCTAGGTAAGGGGTGATGTGGTTAGCAAAGAAAATAGGCTAAACGAGGCTCAACGGGGTTAAAACTAATATATACGAAATATGGGAAGTAAGGCTATTTGGCTATGGTGGCAACTACACAACTTCATCTTGATATATGTTATGCAATTCAATGTCATGCTTTGAATGAAACGGATATAAGTTCTAGCATTTAGTTCTATCATGATACAATTGCATTCTAAGTAGTAACCAAGCAAGGAATAATGAGATCATGCAACAACTTTAGAAAACAAAGAATCACAGAAAATAACTCTCCAAAGAAAGTAATGGCTCGAATCTCACAGGGATGTAGCATTTGTTTGAGTTCCTTCCTTCAAGCATGTTACAAAAACGAATTTTTCTTTTATGATTGCATGTGAAGTCATACATTATAACCATAACCAAGCATATACCAAGAGTAAATCAAACTTTTCTCTATGTTAATAACTCTTTTTAACCGTCATGCAATTACAAACCAAATCCTTATCATTGTGTTGGAAGGTACCCTAAGACACAAACACACAAAAACGACTCAAAACACTCTTTTTAGGCTTTTTAAAACATGTTTTTCAAATTTTTATGTGATTTTCGGAGTTATAAAAACAAAACATACTAAAACACTCTAAAACAACTTAAAAACACCTTAAAACAGCAAGGAACAACATTTGAAGTAATGGGTGATAAAATCCCACGAATTTGCATTAAATATACTTAGTTACCCCCCCCCCCCCACACTTAAATCAAACATTGTCCTCAATGTTTTAAGCATAGATTCACACAAAACATAAGTAAACACACAAACAACAACTAAACATACTAAACATGGCAGAATGTAATTAACAAAGAGAAGAGTTTAGGGACGCAAATCTGGTTATGGAGTGTAAATTCCCTCTTCTCCTTGGTGATTGCATTGAGGCATTGATCTTGGTGATTCCACAGGCATACTCTCGAACTGGGCTGCATGATTCTTTTGGTCTCCTCCACTTGTTGATTTTCCTTTGTGCTACTGGGCTGGAGGATTCTTTTGGTCTTCCCCGAAGGTCTGAGCTTACCCCTTTGGTCTGTTTCTTTGTTCAATCTTTCCAATTCGTAATGAAAAGGGTTGGAGGATAACTCAGCCTATGTTAGTCTCCACATGCTTCAATGTATCATTTTCACTTGCCTTACTCGCTCCCCTTTGCAGAAGTGGTCCCTTCTCCGGAAGTGTATCAACCGTTGAAGATGACTACTCGAGAGCAACGCTAGGTAAGCAATCAGGAATAGATTCCAGGCAGTTGGCTCCAGAACGGAAGACTGACTCCAAGTGCCGGCTGATTGCTTCTTTTACTTTGCCATGCGAGTAAGAACAAGGACAAAGAAAAAGACAGGGAAAGAGCATGATATGAGATACTTTTGCTTTTAACCTTGATGATATGAGTGATAGGAGCATATTCATGCGACTTAAATGGCTTGTTCTCGTGCATTTACGTTATGTTTCTCTCATTATTTTAGTCCTTTATGCTTCTTTTGTGTGTTTTCAGGTTCTAAGGGCCTAGGGAGCAAGAAAGTGCATTTTGAGGCCATTTGGAGCATTTTTGGGCATGGATTGGATAGCTTATCCATGGAGCCAAGAGGATGGACGAATTTGAAGGCCTTGTATGCACTTGAAGACACAAAACAATGGCCCTAACCCAATTACATTCACCTTGCCTTGGGCTTAACACAAACTCCATTCCTTGCCATGCAAGGGGGAGCAAGTTGGGTCCATTTCATGTACTTATACCCTAGCCCAATCCACAATCACTTCAAAGCCATGCAAAACCTTTCAACACCCTTTAATCATTCCCCTTTAAGTTATGATTTTATTTCCTAACCCTACATGCATTATTTATTAGCATCTTCACATGCATTCACACACACTTCACTCACCCATCCTCTCTAATCCGTGCATCACACCTTCATTTCTAGCACCAATTCAACATGCATTCAATCATTCACTCATGCACCCTTTATTCTTTAATCCAATTCAGCCATTTAATCATTCAACCATGCATCACAAAACACCACTCATTGCACATGCCTTCCCCCTTTAATTCACATGCAAAAACCACCAACACATGCACCCATCTACATTCACTTTCCTTTGCATTTCCACCTTCCCACTTCATCATTGCACCACAAATCAACACATGCACCCTTTAAATCATTTAACACATATAATCATACATCCATGTCGTGGCCTACACACACATGCATCCTGAAAACATTCTTGCCGTGAGTTCCCACTCCCATTTCCAGCTTTCCACAACTTTTCCTAGCTATTTTATTACATACATTCCCCCTTCATTATTCCAATCACATGCACCCATAATCATTCATTCCCTCCTAGCTGCAATATTCCCTCTTTCCTTCCTTCATTCACCTATAAATAAGCATCCAACACTCCTCAAAAGGCATTCACTCTTCCATACACAATTTCAGTTACAAACACCAAGCAACAAACACATTCTTGCCGTGCATATCCCTTCATTTTCTGCATATTTTCTCTTCATTCTTCCATCTCCAACCACTCCCTACTCCATTCCACATACACCTAAAGCCCTTAAGCTCACCTTAGACCTTGTGCTACAACAACGAGGAAGAAAAGAGTGCTTAAACGTTCATACAATTCAAGTTTGAGTTGTTGGAATGTTTAGGTGTTTCTTTGATTTCAAAGTTTAAATTTAATTCTCTTTGTTTTGTACGTATGAGAAGGGAAGAGAAGAGTGCCTAAACGTTCATACAATTCACGTTTGAGTTGTTGGAATGTTTAGGTGTTTCTTTGATTTCAAAGTTATGAGGAACTAAACCCCCCCTTTAGCTAGGGGGTGATTCAAAATACATGTTTATGCTTGCAATATGAATTGATTACTTTTGGTTGGAATTTCATAAGTTGTGGATTCAATTTGTTTAACCGTTTGAATGAATATGACGCTAGAATATAAGTGAGTTTCACCTAATAGTTATGAACTTATATTCACAAGTAGTGGAGGTTGCTTATAAACAATCGCGTTAAACGAATTCTTGGCATAAGTTTCATGCGTATTCCATAGTAACGAATGCCTCGTCAATGTTTATGATTTCCGTTGAACTTAATGATCTTTGTTGAATGTCTCTATCATGCGTATTCCATAGTTAGGGACTTTGATTAAGAATAATTTGGTTGTAATGCGTATTCCATTCAATCCAACGAATCTAGGGAAATCTGAAAGTTAATTTAAGCGGACCTAATTAACTTGGAGCATTGAGTTTCATAATTTATCGAAAGACCAACCGAAAATCAATCTTGTATGCAAGTGTAACATGTGTGGAGAAAAAACCCCTTAGCTATTCCATCATCCATATTTTCATCACATTCATCTTTACTATCTGTTTTAAATTATAATCTGTCCGTTTAATTTAATCTCGTCCAAACACATTTCCCCCATATTTCGTTGAGTCTTAATCATTCGTACTTGTTTTATTTTTGTATCTTTAAGCTTTTGGAGTCATAAACACTTGCAAATTCGTCTAAATCAAGTTCTAGCTTCTATTTGAGTCAATTTGATTGTTTTAGACAATTTGAGTTTTTCAAAGCCATTCTGAGTCATAGTAGTCTTGTTAAGAGTATTTTAATTTAGTTTTTATGTTTTTAAGTTAATTTAGAAGGTTTTAGCAAGCCCTCCTAATCCCCGGTCTAGAACGATCCCTCACTTATCCATTCTACTACAATTGTCAAACGAGGGTTTAATTTGAGTGTCAAGTAAATCTCGCATCAAATTTTGGCGCCGTTGCCGGGGATTAGCAACTTTGCTAATCCTTTGTCTTTATTTTTATATTTTTTTGTTTTTCGTGCATTCTTATTTCAGATTCTTAGTTTGTTTGTTTCCTTGTTTTTTAGGTACTGTGTATGACTCGTAGATCTCGGCCTATTATAGAGAACATCTCCGACTTTGACGGTGATTTTGAACGCACTTTGAGGAGAACGAGGAGTCAACAAGAGCCACCACAACCTCCACCACAACCTGGGCTTGAAGAAGACGAAGTAGGTGTAGAAGAAAAGCCCACGGATCAGATTTTTGAAGAAGAACAAGCCATGGCAGCAGATAATAGAACCATCAAGGAGCTTTCGGCCTCGGGTTTGGATAATGCATTGCCTCTTTGTATCCAATACCCCACGGCTGCAGAGGGGAAGACTGAGGAATTTGAACTCAAATCCAGTTTGTTACACCATATTCCGAAGTTCCATGGCTTGTCTATGGAAGACCCCAACAAACACTTGAAGGAGTTCGAGGTGGTTTGTTCGAGCATGACCCCCGTCAATGTGGATGGGAGTATATTGAAGATGAAGGCCTTTCCATTTTCACTTATGGACAAGGCCAAAGATTGGCTCTACGAACTAGCCCCGGGAACTGTGACTTCGTGGGAGAGTATGAAGCGTGCTTTCTTGGAGAAATTCTTCCCTACTTCGAGAGTGATTCTCCTACGGAAGAAAATTAGTGGTATTCAACAGAATCATGGTGAGACATTCCCGGCTTATTATGAGCGCTTCAAGGGCCTTGTAGCTTCATGTCCTCAACATCAAATGAAGGAGGAACTTCTCCTTCAATATTTCTATGAGGGCCTCCTTCCTATCGAACGTCAAATGCTTGATGCATCAGCGGGAGGAGCATTGGTGGACAAAACACCAAGGGATGCCAAGATTGTCATAGCCAACCGAGCGCTCAACGCTCAACAATATGAAGGAGTGGGTCAAAGGGAAGCCCCACGACAACAAAGTGTAAATGAGGTGAGTGCTATTTCTGAAATTCAATCACAACTTGCTAATCTTACTTCTCTTGTTTCTCAGGTTGTGATTGGTCCAAAAGCACAAGAACACCAAGTTTGTGGCGTGTGCTCAATTCAAGGGCATCCATCCGACAAGTGCCCTCAACTAATCGAGAATGGTGGGTGGGAATCTGCCAATGCAATTGGTTTCCAAGGACAAAATCAAAACAACCCATACTCAAACACTTACAATGCCGGATGGAGGGACCATCCAAACTTCAAATGGAGGGAGCCACAACAAGCTGCCCAACAAGGAGGATTTAGGCCGAACCCCCCTGGTTTTTATTCCAAGCCGTATGCACCCCAACAACCCCAACAACCTTCGGCATCATCTCATTCAGGTACGTCCTTGGAAAGTGATCAAGCTATACAATTACTAACCTCTATTTCGCAGGGGTTGCAAAATCAAAACAACCGGATAGCAAATAACGAGAAGGAGATGACGGATATGAAGAAACAAATGGGGCAGATTTCTGAGTTCCTTGGACAGATTAGAGAGCAAGGAAAGCTTCCTAGCTCAACCACAGTCAATCCAAAGGGAGGATTCGAATCCGCCAAGGCCATCACCCTAAGGGGTGGAAAAGAAGTTGGGACCGAGCCAAACAATCCCAAATCTGCCCAGAAAGTAGATGAAGAGACGACACAACCTGAGGCAGATCACCCTAACTCGGCCAAATCAGGTAATTTAAGTTCAAATTCATGTACTTCACGTCCTAATCTGCCCAATGTACCTTTTCCTCGCAGGTTCATGCAAGAAAAAAAGGAAGAAAGCGAGAAGGACATTCTTGAAACGTTCCGGAAGGTGCAAGTGAACATACCGCTTCTCGATGCAATCAAACAGGTTCCAAAGTATGCTAAATTCCTCAAGGACCTATGCAATACAAAGAGAAGAAGGGCAAACAAAGAGGTAGTGAAGGTAAGCGAGAATGTGTCCGCTGTTTTGCAACGTAAACTGCCTACCAAGTGCAAAGACCCCGGTAGTTTCACGATTCCTTGTGTGATTGGACATAATCGTTTTGAACATGCCATGCTTGATTTAGGTGCATCCATAAATGTCATGCCTTATTCTATTTATGCATCTATGAATTTGGGTGAATTAAAACAAGATGGTGTAATTATACAATTGGCCGATCGTTCTAACGCGTATCCAAAAGGAGTTTTGGAAGATGTGCTTGTGCAGGTGAACCATTTAATTTTTCCGGCTGATTTCTACGTCCTAGACATGGAGGATTCAGCCCATTCTACATCTTTGCCGATTCTCCTTGGTAGGCCATTCATGAAGACGGCCCGAACGAAGATTGATGTATACAAAGGCACCTTGACAATGGAATTCGATGGGGAAGTGATTGATTTTAATATTTCTGAAACTATGAGATATCCCGTTGATGACCATTCTTGTTTTTCCATTGATGTTATCGATTCTTTGGCGCAGGTATACCTTGAAGAATTGAACGAGGACGCCCTGGAAACAACCATCACTAAGGCCATAGAGCGCAAAAATGAAGGATTTAGGCCAATGCAAGGCCACGGCAAGGAGGAGGAATTCTTTGCAATGGGTTCTAGTGAAGAAATAATTGAGGTTGTGGCAGCCCTTGAGTCATTGCCACAACAATATGGTAAGGTTCCACTCTCACTTTCAAATTCAGTTTCCACTAAGATGCTACCTTCTGTTGTTCAGGCACCATCGCTTGAACTTAAGCCGTTGCCGGACCATTTGAAGTATGTGTTTTTGGGAAAAGGCGAAACATTGCCCGTCATCATTTCATCAAGTCTCACGGCAATGGAGGAGGAGAAGCTTGTGAGGGTGCTGCGAGAGCACAAAACGGCCATAGGGTGGACTTTGGCCGACATTAAAGGAATAAGCCCTACCACATGCATGCACCGTATACTTCTTGAGGAGGGGGCTAAACCAACTCGAGAGGCTCAACGCCGTCTCAACCCTCCGATGATGGAAGTGGTGAAGAAGGAAATAATCAAGCTTTTGGATTGCGGAGTGATCTACCCTATCTCCGATAGCCGTTGGGTCTCTCCAGTTCAAGTCGTTCCCAAGAAGTCCGGAGTAACTGTTATCAAGAATGATGAGAATGAGCTCGTGCCTACACGCATTCAGACTGGATGGCGAGTATGTATCGATTACCGGAAGCTAAATGCCATGACTAGGAAAGATCACTTTCCTTTGCCATTCATCGACCAGATGCTCGAAAGGTTAGCCGGTCATGCCTTTTACTGTTTTCTTGATGGATACTCTGGATATAACCAAATTGTGATAGCCCCGGATGATCAAGAGAAGACCACATTCACATGTCCCTTTGGAACATTTGCTTATCGTCGCATGCCATTTGGCTTATGCAACGCACCGGCCACTTTCCAAAGGTGTATGGTAAGTATATTTTCCGATTTTGTTGAAAAGATCATTGAGGTTTTCATGGATGATTTCAGTGTGTTTGGGAGTTCATTTGATAATTGCTTGGATAATCTAACCTTAATTTTGAAACGATATGTTGAAACTAACCTTGTCTTGAATTGGGAGAAATGTCACTTTATGGTGAAACAAGGTATAGTTTTAGGACATATTGTTTCAGAAAAAGGAATTGAAGTAGATAAATCGAAAATAGACCTTGTACGTCACTTACCCTCTCCTACTTCGGTTAGAGAGGTACGTTCGTTTCTTGGCCATGCAGGGTTCTATAGGCGTTTTATCAAGGACTTCTCCAAGATGTCCAACCCTCTTTGCTGATTGCTTCAAAAAGATGTGCCATTCAAGTTTGATGAAGAGTGTAATTCGGCATTTAACCAACTCAAGGAGAAGCTAGTCTCGGCCCCCATTATTGTACCTCCAGATTGGAGCCTTCCGTTCGAGCTCATGTGCGATGCATCCGACTATGCATTAGGAGCTGTTCTAGGACAAAGAAGAGACAAGCGGCCGCATGTCATATACTATGCCTCTCGGACTCTCAATGATGCCCAATTGAACTACTCCACGACGGAAAAAGAACTTCTAGCTGTGGTTTTTGCTTTAGATAAATTCCGTTCATATTTAATTGGTACTAAAGTAATCGTTTATTCTGATCATGCAGCTTTGAGGTACTTGATCACGAAAAAGGAAGCAAAGCCGAGGCTTATCCGTTGGATTCTTCTTCTTCAAGAATTTGATATTGAAATCCGGGATAAGAAAGGAAGCGAGAATGTAGTGGCTGACCATTTAAGCCGAATGATCCACGAGGAGCATGAACATGCCGTACCTATCCCTGAAACTTTTCCCGATGAGCAGCTGCTATCCATTGAGGTAAGTGAACCATGGTATGCAGATTTAGTGAATTACTTGGTGGCTAAACAAATTCCAAATGAACTAAACAAGCACCAACGTGATAAGCTTAAAAATGATGCACGTTTCTATGTTTGGGATGACCCTTATTTGTGGAAGTATTGCGCAGATCAAATTGTACGTAGATGTGTGCATGATTCTGAATTTCACTCAATTCTAAGCTTTTGTCACACATATGCATGTGGTGGTCATTTTGGCACACAACGCACTGCCCTCAAGGTTCTAGAGTGTGGTTTTTATTGGCCGACTATATTTAGGGATGCTAGAACCTTTTGTATGTCTTGTGATCGTTGCCAACGAATGGGTAACATAGGTACCAAGGACCAAATGCCGCAAACCCCTGTCTTTAATGTTGAAATTTTTGATGTTTGGGGCATTGATTTCGTGGGCCCTTTCCCTCCATCTTATGGTTTCACTTATATCTTGCTAGCCGTTGATTATGTTTCTAAATGGGTGGAAGCAAAAGCCACCCGTACTAACGATTCTAAGGTGGTTGCAGATTTCGTGAAATCTAACATTTTTGCTAGGTTTGGAATGCCGAGAGTAATCATAAGTGATGGAGGGTCTCACTTTTGCAATCGGACCATTGAGGCGTTGCTAAGAAAGTACCATGTCAACCATAAGGTCTCCACACCTTACCATCCTCAAACAAATGGCCAAGCCGAGGTGTCTAACCGAGAAATCAAACAAATTTTGGAGAAGACCGTTGGACCAACAAGGAGGGATTGGAGCTTACGTTTAGATGATGCACTGTGGGCATATCGTACGGCATACAAAACACCCATTGGGATGTCACTTTTTCGGCTCGTCTATGGTAAGCCATGTCATTTGCCCGTAGAGTTAGAACACAAGGCACATTGGGCCGTGAAGACTTTCAACATGGACATAGATGCAGCGGGAGTTCATAGGAAGCTCCAATTGAATGAACTTGAGGAGATTCGGAATGAAGCCTATGAGAATGCCCGGATGTACAAAACCAAGACCAAAGCATTCCATGATAAAATGATTCGAACCAAGACCTTCACAGTTGGGCAGAAAGTGTTACTTTTCAACTCTCGCCTACGTTTGTTTCCTGGTAAGTTGCGTTCTAAATGGATTGGCCCGTTTGTTGTTACTAATGTTTTCCCTCATGGTGCAGTGCAAATCAAAAGTTCAAGGACGCAGCAAGAATTCAAAGTGAATGGGCATCGATTGAAGCCCTATTACGAGATGTTTGAGGAGCATGTCGTGGAGGAGGTACCCCTCCATGCCGTGGAACCTAGTCAAGCTTAAACGGAGGTACCGTCCGGCTGCAAGACGTAAAAGAAAGCGCTACTTGGGAGGCAACCCATGCATTCAACAAAGGAAGACTTAGAAAGCACTCCAAATCCAGATTCCTAAAAAACTCTTCTCTTTGTTGCTATTTCGTTTCTGCCTTGTTAGGTTGTTTAGTTGTTATTGTTTGTTTGTTTATTAATTATGTGAGTCTATGATTGTAACATTGAGAAAATGTTTGATTTATTGATAGGCACTGCTAAACAAAACAAGATGGTGCTTCACAAAGGTTGTTTGCTTGAGGCCCCACTACGTGGCTTTACTCTTGAAGCGGAAGGCGTAGGAACAGAAGGCATCGGAGCGGAAGGCGTAGGAGCAGAAGGCATCGGAGCGGGAGGCATCGAAGATAGAGCATTCCAGGCCTCAATACTTGGCCAAGCGCTGGATGAGCCAGGAAAAAGGTGCCTCTGGAGGAAAGACGAAAACCTTTGACGGTCACTGTGAATCCGACCTTCAGACTCTTGCAGCTCATCAAGCTTCCTCTTCATGCCCGTCGAATAGTTGTTTGCAAGCACGTGCAAACTTCTATTCTCATACTTCAGCTGCTGGATCTCCTGCTTGAGACTTTCTACCTCTGCCATCAATGATTCCACCTGACGGGAGCGGGCAAGCAGGCGTTGGCCCATGTTGGACACAGAACTCGCACACTGAACACTAAGTGCGAGGGACTCTTGAACGGCCAACTCATCGGACCGTCCTGACAGCAGCCTACTATCTTTTGGAGTGAGGAGGTTCCTAGCTACTATTGTAGCTGTTGTGGTGTCTTGCATCACGGAGTCTTCACCTGTAAGAAGACCGTTAGAAGATAAGAAAGAAGGGCGTCATACGTTACCTTGACGCGGCGCGCCCGTATCACTGCTAAGGCTCAATTCCAAGCTAAGGTTCGATGAGTTTGCCATTTTTCAAAAGTGTTCAAAGAAAAGGGATGGAGTAAAATTTCAAAGGGCCGGAGTCGATCTTCAAGAATGGGAAATCTTCAGAGGGTGTTTGTTGTGGTGATCGATAGCTCAATAAAAAAGCCAAGGCGACGCGTCCACCGATTCAAAAAGCCGGAATTTCCGGCGTAATTTTGGCGACGCTTTCTCGGCTTTTCAGAAGACGCGTTCAACTTTGTCAAAAGATTTCTTCTTTTCAGACAACACGTGGAGGCCATCACCGCAACTACATATCTTTAGCCGACAAGCGCAAAGTTCGGCGACGCTTTCTCTGCTTTTCAGAAGACGCGTGCAGCTTTGTCAAAAGGAGCCGCATCTGCACTACCACGTGTCGCTCAGAAATCGAAGGGGCGCCTGCTCAGAAATCGAAGAGGCGTATTCAAAAATCGAAGAGGCGCCACTATTTCAAAAAGCCAGAGTTGCGGGATCAAAACGTTTGTCGACAAAGGTAAAAAGTACCACCACTTGCTATTATCTCTATATATGTCGACCCTTGTCTTTTATGGCAGGGCAAACCTGAAGAAAATGCCCAACTCTCTCTCACCTCTGAGGGTGCACTCCCAGCAAAGCCTTTCGAAATACTAAATTCTTTCTTCTTCCCCAAAGATGATACCAGATGTCTGGAGTACAGATGACCCAGGAGGAAACAGCACAACAAATACATGTGCTGATTCATTCACCGCTTCTTCAAAAGCAAAGGTATCTCATATCATCAAAGTCAAAAGCAAAAGTATCTCATATCATGCTCTTTCCCTGTCTTTTTCTTTGTCCTTGTTCTTACTCGCATGGCAAAGTAAAACAAGCAATCAGCCGGCACTTTCCTGATTGCTTACCTAGCGTTGCTCTCGAGTAGTCATCTTCAACGGTTGATACACTTCCGGAGAAGGGACCACTTCTGCAAAAGGGAGCGAGTAAGGCAAGTGAAAATGATACATTGAAACATGTGGAGACAAACATAGGCTGAGTTATCCTCCAACCCTTTTCAATACGAATTGGAAAGATTGAACAAAGAAACAGATAAAAGGGATAGGCTCAGACCTTCGGGGGAGACCAAAAGAACCATCCTGCTGCCCAGTTCAAGAAGTAGCACAAAGGAAAATCAACGATGGGCAGAAACCAGTTCAAGAATAAGCATGTGGAATCACAAAGATCAAAGCCTCAATGCAATTACCAAGGAGAAGATGGAATTTACACTCTATAACCAGATTTGCGTCTCTAAACTCTTCTCTTTGTTAATTACATTATGCCATGTTTAGTATGTTTAGTTGTTGTTTGTGTTTACTTATGTTTTGTGTGAATCTATGCTTAAAACATTGAGGACAATGTTTGATTTAAGTGTGGGGGGGGTAACTAATGTTGTTAATGCAAATTCGTGGGATTTTATCACCCATAACTTCAAATGTTGTTCCTTGCTGTTTTAAGGTGTTTTTAAGTTGTTTTAGAGTGTTTTAGTATGTTTTGTTTTTATAACTCCGAAAAGCACATAAAAATTTGAAAAATTGTTTTGAAAAGCCTAAAAAGAGTGTTTTGAGTCGTTTTTGTGAGTTTGTGTCTTAGGGTACCTTCCAACACAATGATAAGGATTTGGTTTATAATTGCATGACGGTTAGAAAGAGTTATAAACATAGAGAAAAGTTTGATTTACTCTTGGTATATGCTTGGTTATGGTTATAATGTATGACTTCACATGCAATCATAAAAGAAAAAGAAAAAAATTCGTTTTTGTAACAGGCTTGAAGGAAGGAACTCAAACAAACGCTACAACCCTGAGAGACTTGAGCCTATAACGTTCTTTGGAGAGTATAATCTGTGATTTCTTGTTTTCTAAAGTCGTTGCATGATCTCATTATTCTTTGCTTGGTTACTACTTAGAAGGCGTTTCATCATATAGTTCCAAATGCTAGAACTCATGCCCATTTCATTCAAAGCATGTTATTGATTTGCATAACACATATTCAAGATGAAGTTGTGTAGTTGCCACCATAGCCAAATAGCCTCACTTCCCATATTTCGTATATGTTGTAAGTTGTACCCCCGTTGAGCCGTGTTAGCCCATGTTCTTTGTTAACCCACTTTTTCCTCACCTAGCCTAGTTTAGGACAATCCCCACCCTTGTTCTTAAAAGATAGTGAGCATGACTTAATTGAATTCCTTTTGAGTTACATTATGAAAGAAAATAAGTGTGGGGGAGAGAATGTTTAAGTGTTTATGTTTTGAGATTCAAAAGAAAAGAAAAAAAAAAAAAAAAAAAAAAAAAAAAAAAAAAAAAAGAAAAGAATAAGTGATTGAAGAAAGGTTCCAAAACACCAATTCTGGGCGTAAATTGTCTAAATTCTCCCTTTTTGTTCAAAAGTTGAGTTTTCATTCAAAAGTGAATTCTAAGTTGATTCAAATGCTTTGCTCACTATTTCTTTAAGAACCTTTGTTTTCCATATCCCTTCTTTGTTATCCACATACCCCAAGCCCCGTTACAACCCTTGACTTCTATCTTGAGTGTTGTGTATTTCAATTTGTGGAGTTTGAACTTGGTATGAGCTTATGGTGTCACTGGTTCTCGCGTCTAAGTAGTAGCATTCCATTCATGAGATCATATCTAAACATGCTTATTAACTCCAGAAATTGCGTTCTTTGTGATACTTATATGTGAGTGTTCGTTTTCATGTTACATCAATCTTCTCACATATGACTAGATTAGGGTGTGTAGTTAGAAATTCTGAGTGAAAATCGAGTGCATATCTTGTAAGGAATTGAGCAAATTCTCTAAGGCATGTTACTACATTCAAAACATGGTTTTAAATGCTTAATTGTGAACTAGTATATGGTGACTATGATTAAGAATGTACTTAAGTGTGAAGATGACTAAAATCTGTGAGAATGATGATTTTTAACATGTCATGTGCATTGGAAATCACTAAGACGGTTGTTGGAAGGTTTAGGTTGTGTTTTACGTGTTTAGTGTCGTTTTGTTTATTTGTTTTTATTCTGTTTTGCTCGAGGACTAGCAAAAGCTAAGTGTGGGGGTATTTGATAGGAGCATATTCATGCGACTTAAATGGCTTGTTCTCGTGCATTTACGTTATGTTTCTCTCGTTATTTTAGTCCTTTATGCTTCTTTTGTGTGTTTTCAGGTTCTAAGGGCCTAGGGAGCAAGAAAGTGCATTTTGAGGCCATTTGGAGCATTTTTGGGCATGGATTGGATAGCTTATCCATGGAGCCAAGAGGATGGACGAATTTGAAGGCCTTGTATGCACTTGAAGACACAAAACAATGGCCCTAACCCAATTACATTCACCTTGCCTTGGGCTTAACACAAACTCCATTCCTTGCCATGCAAGGGGGAGCAAGTTGGGTCCATTTCATGTACTTAAACCCTAGCCCAATCCACAATCACTTCAAAGCCATGCAAAACCTTTCAACACCCTTTAATCATTCCCCTTTAAGTTATGATTTTATTTCCTAACCCTACATGCATTATTTATTAGCATCTTCACATGCATTCACACACACTTCACTCACCCATCCTCTCTAATCCGTGCATCACACCTTCATTTCTAGCACCAATTCAACATGCATTCAATCATTCACTCATGCACCCTTTATTCTTTAATCCAATTCAGCCATTTAATCATTCAACCATGCATCACAAAACACCACTCATTGCACATGCCTTCCCCCTTTAATTCACATGCAAAAACCACCAACACATGCACCCATCTACATTCACTTTCCTTTGCATTTCCACCTTCCCACTTCATCATTGCACCACAAATCAACACATGCACCCTTTAAATCATTTAACACATATAATCATACATCCATGCCGTGGCCTACACACACATGCATCCTGAAAACATTCTTGCCGTGAGTTCCCACTCCCATTTCCAGCTTTCCACAACTTTTCCTAGCTATTTTATTACATACATTCCCCCTTCATTATTCCAATCACATGCACCCATAATCATTCATTCCCTCCTAGCTGCAATATTCCCTCTTTCCTTCCTTCATTCACCTATAAATAAGCATCCAACACTCCTCAAAAGGCATTCACTCTTCCATACACAATTTCAGTTACAAACACCAAGCAACAAACACATTCTTGCCGTGCATATCCCTTCATTTTCTGCATATTTTCTCTTCATTCTTCCATCTCCAACCACTCCCTACTCCATTCCACATACACCTAAAGCCCTTAAGCTCACCTTAGACCTTGTGCTACAACAACGAGGAAGAAAAGAGTGCTTAAACGTTCATACAATTCAAGTTTGAGTTGTTGGAATGTTTAGGTGTTTCTTTGATTTCAAAGTTTAAATTTAATTCTCTTTGTTTTGTACGTATGAGAAGGGAAGAGAAGAGTGCCTAAACGTTCATACAATTCACGTTTGAGTTGTTGGAATGTTTAGGTGTTTCTTTGATTTCAAAGTTATGAGGAACTAAACCCCCCTTTAGCTAGGGGGTGATTCAAAATACATGTTTATGCTTGCAATATGAATTGATTACTTTTGGTTGGAATTTCATAAGTTGTGGATTCAATTTGTTTAACCGTTTGAATGAATATGACGCTAGAATATAAGTGAGTTTCACCTAATAGTTATGAACTTATATTCACAAGTAGTGCAGGTTGCTTATAAACAATCGCGTTAAACGAATTCTTGGCATAAGTTTCATGCGTATTCCATAGTAACGAATGCCTCGTCAATGTTTATGATTTCCGTTGAACTTAATGATCTTTGTTGAATGTCTCTATCATGCGTATTCCATAGTTAGGGACTTTGATTAAGAATAATTTGGTTGTAATGCGTATTCCATTCAATCCAACGAATCTAGGGAAATCTGAAAGTTAATTTAAGCGGACCTAATTAACTTGGAGCATTGAGTTTCATAATTTATCGAAAGACCAACCGAAAATCAATCTTGTATGCAAGTGTAACATGTGTGGAGAAAAACCCCTTAGCTATTCCATCATCCATATTTTCATCACATTCATCTTTACTATCTGTTTTAAATTATAATCTGTCCGTTTAATTTAATCTCGTCCAAACACATTTCCCCCATATTTCGTTGAGTCTTAATCATTCGTATTTGTTTTATTTTTGTATCTTTAAGCTTTTGGAGTCATAAACACTTGCAAATTCGTCTAAATCAAGTTCTAGCTTCTATTTGAGTCAATTTGATTGTTTTAGACAATTTGAGTTTTTCAAAGCCATTCTGAGTCATAGTAGTCTTGTTAAGAGTATTTTAATTTAGTTTTTATGTTTTTAAGTTAATTTAGAAGGTTTTAGCAAGCCCTCCTAATCCCCGGTCTAGAACGATCCCTCACTTATCCATTCTACTACAATTGTCAAACGAGGGTTTAATTTGAGTGTCAAGTAAATCTCGCATCAATGAGATACCTTTGCTTTTGAAGAAGCGGTGAATGAGTCAGCACATGTATTTGTTGTGCTGTTTCCTCCTGGGTCATCTGTACTCCAGACATCTGGTATCATCTTTGGGGAAGAAGAAAGAATTGAGTATTTCGAAAGGCTTTGCTGGGAGTGCGCCCTCAGAGGTGAGGGAGAGTTGGGCATTTTCTTCAGGTTTGCCCTGCCATAAAAGACGAAGGTCGACATATATAGAGATAATAGCAAGTGGTGGTACTTTTTACCTTTGTCGACAAACGTTTTGATCCCGCAACTCCGGCTTTTTGAAATAGTGGCGCCTCTTTGATCTTTGAATACGCCTCTTCGATTTCTGAGCAGGCGCCCCTTCGATTTCTGAACGACACCCCTTCGCTTTCTGAACGACACGTGGTAGTGCAGATGCGGCTCCTTTTGACAAAGCTGCACGCGTCTTCTGAAAAGCAGAGAAAGCGTCGCCGAACTTTGCGCTTGTCGGCTAAAGATGTGTAGTTGCGATGATGGCGTCCACGTGTTTTCAGCTTTGTCAGAAATCTTTTGACAAAGTTGAACGCGTTTTCTGAAAAGCAGAGAAAGCGTCGCCTAACTTACGCCGGAAAATCCGGCTCTTTGAATCGGTGGATGCGTCGCCTTGGCTTTTTATAGAGCTATCGATCACCGCCAACAAACACACTCTGAAGATTTCCCATTCTTGAAAATCGACTCTGGCCCTTGGAAATTTAACTCCATCCCTTCTATTTGAACACTTTTGAAAAATGGCAAACTCATCGAACCTTAGCTTGGAATTGAGCCTTAGCAGTGATACGGGCACGCCGCGTCAAGGTAACGTATGGCGCCCTTCTTTCTTATCTTCTAACGGTCTTCTTACAGGTGAAGACTCCATGATGCAGGATGCCACAACAGCTACAATAGTAGCTAGGAACCTCCTCACTCCAAAAGATAGTAGGCTGCTGTCAGGACGGTCCGATGAGTTGGCCGTTCAAGAGTCCCTCGCACTTAGTGTTCAGTGTGCGAGTTCTGTGTCCAACATGGGCCAACGCCTGCTTGCCCGCTCCCGTCAGGTGGAATCATTGATGGCAGAGGTGGAAAGTCTCAAGCAGGAGATCCAGCAGCTTAAGTACGAGAATAGAAGTTTGCACGTGCTTGCCAACAACTATTCGACGGGCATGAAAAGGAAGCTTGATGAGCTGCAAGAGTCTGAAGGTCGGATTCACAGTGACCGTCAAAGGTTTTCGTCTTTCCTCCAGAGGCACCTTTTTCCTAGCTCATCCAGCGCTTGGCCAAGTATTGAGGCCTGGAATGCTCTAGCTCCGATGCCTCCCGCTCCGATGCCTTCCGCTCCGATGCCTCCCGCTCCGATGCCTCCCGCTCCGATGCCTTCCGCTTCAAAGCCTTCCGCTTCGACGCCTCGTAGTGGGGCTTCACGTAAACAACCTTTGTGAAGCACCACCTTTCTCCATGTTTAGTATTTTATTTAATATATGAAATTTTTTTTTTTTTTTTTTTTTTTTTTTTTTTTTGAGTAATCAAATCGGAGATCAATGGACAGCTTTATTTTATTCAGTGTATTGGGTTGCCTCCCAAGTAGCGCTTTCTTTTACGTCTTGCAGCCGGACGAAACCTTCATTTCTCACTTAGAGCCCTCGGCATGCAATGGGATCTCCTCCATAACATGATTCATTTCTATGCCATTTGTAATGACCTTTTCAAGTGCATCGCCATGTAATTGATCAATGTGTGCCTGCGCCAAAGAATCAAGAATATCAATAGAGAAACATGAGTGATCATCATTAGGAAATTTCATAGTTTCAGAAATATTAAAATCAATCACTTCCCCATCGAATTCCATTGTTAAAGTGCCTTTAAACACATCTATCTTAGTTCGGGCCGTCTTCATGAATGGCCTCCCAAGAAGAATCGGCAAGGATGGAGCATGGGTGGTTTCCTCCATTTCAAGGACATAGAAATCCGCCGGGAAGATCAAATTATTCACCTGCACTAAGACATCTTCCAATACGCCCTTTGGATAGGCATTAGATCTATCGGCCAACTGAATAATCACACCATCATTTTTCAATTCACCAAGGTTCATTGAGGCATAAATAGAGTATGGCATGACGTTAATTGAAGCTCCTAAGTCTAACATAGCATGTTCGAACTTAGTTTGACCAATAATACAAGGGATTGTAAAGCTACCTGGATCTTTGCACTTTGGTGGTAACTTTCTTTGTAAAATAGCAGAAACGTTCTCACTTACCCTTACCACCTCCTTGTTTGAAATCATCTTCCTCGTTGTGCAAAGCTCTTTTAAGAACTTGGCATACTTAGGGACTTGCTTGATTGCATCAAGGAGCGGAATGTTGACTTGAACTTTCCTAAAGGTTTCCAGAATGTCCTTTTCACTCTCCTCTTTCTTTGATTGCCTAAACCTGCTAGGAAAGGGCACGTTTAGTGGAATAGAACTTGACAAAGTCAAATTTGGACTTACCTTAGGCGTGTTGGACGGTTTTGGCACAATAGGGGGCTGCGGCAAAGTTTCTTTCACCCTTGCCGTGGCCTTCTTTGCTTGTTCCTCCTCTTCTTGTAGTAACATGTCCTCTTCTTGACTTGTTTTGGACGGCCTTGAGGTGGTTCCGACCTCCTTACCACTTCTCAACATGATTGCATTGGCAGATTCGAACCCTCCCTTTGGATTGACAATTGTTGAGCTAGGGAGCTTGCCCTGTTCTCGGAATTGTCCTACAAACTCCGCAATTTGCCCAATTTGTCTCTCCAAGTGATCCACCCTTTTGTCTTGGTTTTGCATGGTTTTGGTTTGATTCTCTTGCCCCTGAGACAAATTGGTAAGTAACTTAAGAAGTGTTTCATTGTCCAACGACGTACCTTGATTGTTTTGGGCAGGTTGTGCTTGGTTTGGATTGGGGCCGAATGGCTTGGTGTAGAACCCCGGGGGTTGTTGTCTAAAACCTCCTTGTTGGTGAGGTTGTTGAGGCTCCCTCCACTTGAAGTTTGGATGGTCTCTCCAACCCGGATTGTATGTATTAGAATATGGATCATTCCTTGGTTGATTTTGGCTTGGAAATCCAATGGCGTTTGCACTCTCCCACCCACCATTCTCAATCAATTGAGGGCACTTTTCTGAAGGATGACCTTGAATAGAACATACGCCACATACAATTGGACTTTGGATCTTCATTCCTTCGGCCATCTGAGACACAAGAGAAGTAAGATTAGCTACTTGAGTTTGAAGGTCGGATTGAGAACTTACCTCATTCACTTGTTGCCGTGGGGGGTCCCTTTGCCCAAGTCCTTCATATTGTTGTGCATTTAGAGCACGGTTTGCAATTAGGGTCTTGGCTACCATAGGTGTTTTGTCCACCAATGCACCTCCCGCCGAAGCATCGAGCATTTGTCTTTCAATGGGAAGAAGGCCCTCATAGAAGTATTGAAGGAGAAGCTCCTCCTTCATTTGATGTTGAGGACATGATGCAACAAGGGCTTTAAAACGCTCGTAGTATGCCGGAAAAGATTCTCCTTGACTTTGTTGGATTCCGCTAATTTTCTTCCTCAAGAGAATGACTTTTGAAGTAGGGAAGAACTTCTCCAAGAAGGCTCTCTTCATGCTCTCCCAAGAAGTAACGGTCCCGGGTGCCAATTCATAAAGCCAATCCTTAGCCTTTTCCACAAGAGAGAATGGAAAAGCCTTCATCATCAGAATGTTCCCATCGACATTGATGGGTGTCATGCTTGAACAAACAACCTCGAACTCCTTGAGATGCTTGTTGGGATCTTCCATGGAAAGCCCATGGTACTTCGGAATGTGGTGCAACAAGCTTGACTTCAATTCGAATTCATCGGTCTTGTCTTGGGCAGCCGCGGGGTATTGAATGCAAAGAGGAGCTGCATTGGCCAAACCTGAGGCAGAAAGCTCTTTAATGGTTCGATTGTCCACGGCCATGGTTGGTACTTCCTCTTTAACCCAATCCGTGGCTTCCTCTTCTACTTCAGGTTCGAGACTAGGAGGATTAGACTCTTGCAATTTCTTGTTCCTTCTCAAAGTCCTCTCGAAATCACCGTCAAAGTCGGAGATTTGCTCACGAACAGGTTGTGAGCTACGGGTCATAAACTAGTACCTACACACAAAAGTAAACAAGATAAGTAACCATCTTAATAGACTTGGCACAAGTAAGAAAACAAGTTGCTACACACGGCACAAAAACACATACACACGGTGCAAAAAAAATTAAAACAAAACAGAAACTAAACTAAACAATTTAAACAAGACTCAAGACAAGGGATTAGCAACTTTGCCAATCCCCGGCAACGGCGCCAAAATTTGATACGTAGATTATACGCACACAAACTAAACCCTATTTGTGACAATTGTAGTAATGATGTAAGTAGGGATCGTTCTAACCGGGGATTAACTAGGGGTGCTAAACACTTGATTCAAATAAATAAAACTAATTTTTAAAACACTTAACTTACTTAACAAGAACTCAAAACAAGTACACAAGACTTCAAATACTTGAAAACACAAAAATAAAACAAATACGAATGATTAAGACTTAATAAAAGATGGGGGAGATTGTGTTTGGACGAGATTAAATTAAATGGACAAATTGTAATTAAAGGCAAAACGTAAATATGAATGTGATGAAAATATGGATGATGGAATAGCCAAGGGGTTCTTCTCCACACATGTTACACTTGCATACAAGATTGATTCTCAGTTGGTCTTTCGATAAATTATGAAACTCAACACTCCGGGTTAATTAGGTCCGCTTAAATTAACCGTCAAGTTCTCCTTAAGTTAATGAATTGGATGGGTTAGCGCAACGCAATTCACCACATTCTCCAAAAGTCCTTTACGTGAAAAGCACAATAAAGATACAATCAAAGATCATTAAGCATTATGAAAACTATAAGTGTTGACGAGGCATTCGTTACTATGATGAGCATGAAACTCGTGCCAAGAATTCATTTAACGCGATTGTTTATAAGCAACCTCCACTACTTGTGAATATAAGTTCATAACGATTAGGTGAAATTCACTTATATTCTAGCGTCATATTCATGCATGAAAATTAAGCACGCATTCTTAATAAACATTCATAAATAAGTTATCAATCAAACGGTTAACCAAATTGAATCCACAACTTATGAAATTCCAACGAAAGTTAGTCAATTCATATTGCAAATATAAACATAGTTTCGAATCACCCCCTAGCTAAAGGGGGTTTAGTTCCTCATAACTTTGAAATCAAAGAAACCCCTAAACATTCCAACAACTCAAACGTGAATTGTATGAACGTTTAGGCACTCTTCTCTTCCATTCTCATACGTACAAAACAAAGAGAATTAAATTTAAACTTTGAAATCAAAGAAACACCTAAACATTCCAACAACTCAAACTTGAATTGTATGAACGTTTAGGCACTCTTTTCTTCCTCGTTGTTGTAGCACAAGGTCTAAGGTGAGCTTTGGGGATTATGTGAAGTGTTTTGGAGGGATGGGAAGTGGTTGGATAGTGGCTGCAATGGAGGAGAAAAACTGCACAGAAATGGAAGGGGATTTGCGGCACAAGGGTTGTGTTTGTGTTGTGTGAAGTGAATGGAAAAAAAAATGAGATGTTATGGGGAGTGAATGCAAGGGCTTTTATAGGAGAATGAAGGTGTAAATGGCTGTTTGTTTAAGCATGCAAGTGGCTAATTAATGATGAACAAACAGCTAGGAAAGAATGTGAAAGCTGGAATTGCATTGAAAGCCCACGGCATTGAGTGTGTTTTCTGGAATGATGGCAGGTTGTGTATGTGTTTGGGAAGAGAATAAATGTATGATGGTGGCTGAATGATTAAAGGGAATGAATGGGAGTGACACTAGGTTGGTTATGCATGTGGAATGTGGCTGAATTGTTGGTGAAATGATGAATGGGAAAGCTGGAATTTCAAGGGAACTCACGGCAAAGATAAGTGTTTTGGTGATGGGTGCATGTGTTGATGGTTTTGCATGTGAATTAAAACTAGAGTGATGATGATGAATGCATGTGTAAAGGAAGTGGATTTTCTGCAAATGCAAGACTACTTATACATGGCTGAAATGATGAAGAATAAAGGGTGCAAGTGTGAATGATTGAATGTGCATATGGGTTGGAAATGTGGCTGCAATGATGAAGTGTAATGGCTGAAAATGGGATGGATTTATGATGGGAGTGCATATGATTAAAGAGTGGGAGTGCATGTGGGTGAATGTGAAGGGAATGCATGTGTTGATGACTAGGTTAGTGGGTGGAAATCTGAAAATGGCATAAGGGAATGGGAGCTCACGGTTTTGGCTAGTGTTTGAATGTGTAAAGTGTGTGTGAATGCATGTGAAGATGCTAATAAATAATGCATGTAGGGTTAGGAAATAAAATCATAACTTAAAGGGGGATGATTAAAGGGTGTTGAAAGGTTTTGCATGGCTTTGAAGTGATTGTGGATTGGCTAGAGTTTAAGTACATGAAATGGACCCAAATTGCTCATCCTTGCATGGCAAGGAATGGTGTTTGTGTTAAGCCCATGGCAAGGTGTTATGTGATTGGGTTAGGGCCATTGTTTTGTGTCTTCAAGTGCATACAAGGCCTTCAATTTCATCCAACACTTGGGCTCCAAGTATAAGCTATCCATCCTTAGCCCAATAGTGCTCCAAAACACTCCACAATGCATCATTTCGTCAAACACGTCTTATTATCCTGAAAACACACAAAAGAAGCATAAAGGACTAAAATAACTAAAGAAACACAACGTAAATGCACGAGAACAAGCAAAGTAAGTCGCCTAAATATGCTCCTATCAACAATCCACACCCTTGTTCTTAAATGATAGTGAGCATGACTTAAATGAATTCCTTTTGAGTTACATTGTGAAAGAAAATGAGTGTGGGGGAGAGAATGTTTTGTTCTTAAGTGTTTATGTATGTTTTGAAAGAAAAGAAAAAAAAAAAAAAAAAATTGTGAAAAACATATGAAGAAGAAGAAAAACAGAAAAGAAAAGAAAGAAAGGAAAAAGAGCTTGTTCCCCCTTGTTCAAAAGTTGAGTTTTCATTCAAAAGTGAATTCTACGTTAATTCAAATGCTTTGCTCGCTATTTCTTTAACAACCTTTGTTTTCCATATCCCTTCTTTGTTAGCCAAACACCTTTAGCTCCGTTTCAACCCTTATGCTTCTATCTTGAGTGTTATGTGCTTCAATTTGTGGAGTTTGGAATTGATATGAGCTTATGGAATCACTGGTTCTCATTCTAAGTAGTAGCATTCCATTCATGAGATCATATTCATGTCATTATCGTAAATCCAGAAAATGCTTTCCTTATTATAACATATGTGAGTGTTCGTCTACATGTTTACATCAATCTTCTCACATATAACTAGATTAGGGTGTGTAGTCAGAAAATCTGTGTGAAAAAGAGTGCATTCTAGTAAGGAATTGAGGAAATTCTCTAAGGCATGTTACTACATTCAAATCATGGTTTTAAATGCTTAATTGTGAACTAGTATGTGGTGACTATGATTAAGAATGTACTTAAGTGTAAAGATGGCTAAAATCTGTGGGAATAATGATTTTTAACGTGTCATGTGCATTGGAAATCCCTAAGACGGTTGTTGGAAGGTTTAGGTTGTGTTTTACTTGTTTTGTTTCGTTTGGTTTTGTTTTGTTTTTCTTTCTGTTTTGCTCGAGGACTAGCAAAAGATAAGTGTGGGGGTATTTGATAGGAGCATATTCATGCGACTTAAATGGCTTGTTCTCGTGCATTTACGTTATGTTTCTCTAGTTATTTTAGTCCTTTATGCTTCTTTTGTGTGTTTTCAGGTTCTAAGGGCAAGGTATGCAAAAGGATGCCTTTTGGAGCCTTTTGGAGCAAATTAGAGATTGGAATGGATATCATATGCTTGGAGCCAAGAGGATGGACGAAATTAAAGACTTGAAGTAGGAAAGTTAAATCCTAAAAGACCTCATGTTTAAGCATCATTGAAGACTCCTACGCATTTTAGAACACAAAAACAACATTCCTTGCAACCTTAGGACATTGTCGTGTGTTTCCTTGTGTCTCCCTTCCTTGCCATGCAAGGAAGGGCTTTGTTCCCTATTTTAAACACTTAAAGCATTCACTTATCATATCATTCACTTATCATATCATTCACTTATTATAAGCATTCACTTATCATATCATTCACTTATCAAACCATTCACTTATCACTTCCATTCACTTATCACTTATCACTTCCATTCACTTATCACTCACCACATATCATTCATTTATCACTTAACATATCATTCATTTATCACTTAATACATCACTCACTTATCACTTATCATACTCATAATCATCTACACATTTCAACCATTTAAACATATGCATTTCAACTCACATGCATCATCATCATGCAACCAACCTTGCCACATGCTTTCCAAGCTTTCCCCCTTCATCATTAAGCCACATTCACTCCCATTTCTCTCCCCTTAACAGCCCTAAACCGTGCATAATTAAAGGACACCATTCAACACACACATGCACCAAAAGACAACATTGGCATGCATCACATGCATTTCCAACACTTCCCCCTTTGTGCCGTGCCTTCCCTTCCACTTTCCAACCACATTCTTTCAATTCCCACTTCATCATTACACCACCTAAGCCACATGCACTCCCATTCTTTAATTCAGCCACTTAATCATTCAACCACAAAACAATCACACAACACACCAACACACATGCATCCTGAAATTCTTTGCCGTGCAATCACATGCATTTCCCTTGACATTTTCAGCCATCACACTTCATCATTACACCACCATTCACTCTTTAACCCACACACACTTCACACAAACAACATTCACATGCATTCACATGCATTTCCAACACAAAACACACTCAAAACCGTGGCCACCTTTGCATTTCAGCATTCCCATTTGCATTTTCAGATTTCCAGCTTTCCAACCTAGCCACATTCACATGCATTCACTCATAATCATTCACCAAACTTGCAGCCACATTTCCACCCACCTCCTAGCTGTCATGTTCCCTCCATTACTCCTATAAATACCCTTGCATTCATTCATTCAATATCATCTCATTTCCATTCACAACACAAACACAACCCTTGTGCCGCAAATCCCCTTCCATTTCTGTGCAGTTTTTCTCCTCCATTGCAGCCACTATCCAACCACTTCCCATCCCTCCAAAACACTTCACATAATCCCCAAAGCTCACCTTAGACCTTGTGCTACAACAACGAGGAAGAGAAGAGTGCCTAAACGTTCATACAATTCAAGTTTGAATTGTTGGAATGTTTAGGGGTTTCTTTGATTTCAAAGTTTAAATTCAATTCTCTTTGTTTTTTACGTATGAGAATGGAAGAGAAGAGTGCCTAAACGTTCATACAATTCAAGTTTGAGTTGTTGGAATGTTTAGGGGTTTCTTTGATTTCAAAGTTATGAGGAACTAAACCCCCTTTAGCTAGGGGGTGATTCGAAACTATGTTTATATTTGCAATATGAATTGATTAACTTTCGTTGGAATTTCATAAGTTGTGGATTCAATTTGTTTAACCGTTTGATTGATAACTTATTTATGAATGTTTATTAAGAATGCGCGCTTAATTTTCATGCATGAATATGACGCTAGAATATAAGTGAATTTCACCTAATCGTTATGAACTTATATTCACAAGTAGTGGAGGTTGCTTATAAACAATCGCGTTAAATGAATTCTTGGCACGAGTTTCATGCTCATCATAGTAACGAATGCCTCGTCAACACTTATAGTTTTCATAATGCTTAATGATCTTTGATTGTATCTTTATTGTGCTTTTCACGTAAAGGACTTTTGGAGAATGTGGTGAATTGCGTTGCGCTAACCCATCCAATTCATTAACTTAAGGAGAACTTGACGGTTAATTTAAGCGGACCTAATTAACCCGGAGTGTTGAGTTTCATAATTTATCGAAAGACCAACTGAGAATCAATCTTGTATGCAAGTGTAACATGTGTGGAGAAGAACCCTTTGGCTATTCCATCATCCATTCAAATCCATCACATTCATATTTACATTCTGTTTTAATTGCAATTTGTTCATTTAGTTTAATTTTGTCAAAACCTAAATCCCCCTTTACTTTAATGTCAAATTAGTTAGAAATCAATTTAGTTTGTGTTTTAAAGAGTTTTGAGTCTTTTGAACTTGTTTGAATCTTTTGGTTTGTTTTAGTATTTTGAGCATTTAGTTTTGTATTCTTTGAGTCTAGTTTAGTGTTCTATATTGTGTTTTTACGTTTTTGAGTCAAATCCAAGTGATTAACAATCCCTCCTAATCCCCGGTCCAGAACGATCCCTACTTATATTTATACTACAATTTGACAAAAAGAGGGTTTAATTTGTGTGCGTATAAATCTCGCATCAAAGTGTGAATGATTGAATGTGCATGTGGGTTGGAAATGTGGCTGCAATGATGAAGTGTAATGGCTGAAAATGGGATGGATTTATGATGGGAGTGCATATGATTAAAGAGTGGGAGTGCATGTGGGTGAATATGAAGGGAATGCATGTGTTGATGACTAGGTTAGTGGGTGGAAATCTGAAAATGGCATAAGGGAATGGGAGCTCACGGTTTTGGCTAGTGTTTGAATGTGTAAAGTGTGTGTGAATGCATGTGAAGATGCTAATAAATAATGCATGTAGGGTTAAGAAATAAAATCATAACTTAAAGGGGGATGATTAAAGGGTGTTGAAATGTTTTGCATGGCTTTGAAGTGATTGTGGATTAGGCTAGAGTTTAAGTACATGAAATGGACCCAAATTGCTCATCCTTGCATGGCAAGGAATGGTGTTTGTGTTAAGCCCATGGCAAGGTGTTATGTGATTGGGTTAGGGCCATTGTTTTGTGTCTTCAAGTGCATACAAGGCCTTCAATTTCATCCAACACTTGGGCTCCAAGTATAAGCTATCCATCCTTAGCCCAATAGTGCTCCAAAACACTCCACAATGCATCCTTTCGTCAAACACGTCTTATTATCCTGAAAACACACAAAAGAAGCATAAAGGACTAAAATAACTAAAGAAACACAACGTAAATGCACGAGAACAAGCAAAGTAAGTCGCCTAAATATGCTCCTATCACTCCCTAGGCCCAATCCCTTTGGGATTCTGATTTCCAAGGCCTAATCCTTGTGGATTTGGGTATACAATTCCTTTTATAAAACTATGTGGGCCAACAACCTCTTCCTAGGTGGATTTGACAACCCATGGCCGAATTCTAGGGCCCTAATCCACCAAATCTGCTAAGTAAACCCTAATCTAATAAACCCTAGGACTATATAAACATATTTACTTGGAGAAGTTTTTCCCAACTTCTCGAGTCATCCTCCTACGAAAAAGGATAAGTGGAATTCAATAAGATGAAGGTGAATCCTTTCCTACTTATTATGAACGTTTTAAATCTCTTGTTGCTTCATGTCCACAGCATCAAATGAAGGAGGAACTACTTCTACAATACTTTTACGAGGGACTTCTACCTATTGAACGTCAAATGCTAGATGCCTCAGCGGGAGGAGCCTTGGTGGACAAGACCCCCACGGCTGCAAAGACCTTGATTGCTAATCGAGCATTGAATGCTCAACAATACGAAGGCGTTGGACAGAGGAGTACCCCACGGCAACACCAAGTCAATGAGGTAAGTACCATAACCGAACTTCAAAATCAAATGGCTAACCTTACTACGTTGCTTTCTCAGGTGGTGGAAGGTCCAAAAGTCAAAACCGTAGCTTCTTGTGGCGTATGCTCCATGCAAGGACACCCTACGGACAAGTGCCCACAATTAATCGAGAATGGAGGGTGGGAGACACTCAATGCTGTGGGATATGGCAACCAATACCAAACACGTGGTGATCCGTTTTCTAATACTTACAATCCTGGTTGGCGTGATCATCCGAATTTCAAATGGTGAGACCCCCAACAAGGTCAACAACAAAGCGGATTTAGGCAACAACCCCCTGGTTTCTATCAAAAGCCGTTGGCACCACCACAAGCCCAAGCACAACCTGCCCAAAGCAATGTAGGTAATTCAAGTGATAATGATAAGATTTTTCAATTACTTACTACTTTGACGCAGGAAGTCCAAACTCAAAACAAAGAGAGGCAAATCCAAGACAAGAGGGTGGACAACTTGGAGAAGCAAGTGGGACAGATTGCCGAGTTCATGGGGCAATTTCGTGAGCAAGGAAGGTTGCCTAGCTCAACGGTGGTCAATCCGAAAGGTGGATTCGAATCTGCAAAAGCTATGCATTTACGAAGTGGAAAGCAAGTCGGATCTGACCTCAAACCATCCAAATCACGTTCCAACAAGGAGGACGAGTTGAGAATTGAAGAGGAGGAGCAAAGGCCACTCACGGCCCAGGTGGAACCAAATGTGCCGCAAGTTCCAAGTGATCCCAAGTCGCCCAATTCATCCAATAAAGGTAAAAACGTGTCAAGTTCGGTTCCTACTAATGATTTTCCTGCGAATGTTCCTTTTCCTAGTAGGTTTAAGCAAACAAATAAAGAAGAAGCGGAAAAGGACATTTTGGAGACGTTTCGGAAAGTTCAAGTCAATATCCCCCTTTTGGATGCAATAAAGCAAGTGCCCAAATACGCTAAGTTCTTGAAGGAATTGTGCACTACAAGGAAGAGGGCGTCACATAAAGAGGTAGTACGGGTAAGTGAAAACGTTTCCGCTGTTTTACAAAGGAAGTTACCACCAAAATGCAAGGATCCAGGTAGCTTTACAATTCCTTGTATTATTGGTCAAACTAAGTTTGAAAATGCTATGTTAGACTTAGGGGCTTCAATTAACGTCATGCCCTACTCTATTTATGCTTCAATGAACCTTGGTGAATTGAAAAATGATGGTGTGATTATTCAATTGGCCGATAGATCTAATGCCTATCCAAAGGGAGTTTTGGAAGATGTTTTAGTGCAGGTGAATAACTTGATATTCCCGGCGGATTTTTATGAGCTTGAAATGGACGATTCGGTTCATTCTCCACCCTATCCAAAGGGGGATATTGACTTGAACTTTCCGAAACGTCTCCAAAATGTCCTTTTCCGCTTCTTCTTTCTTTGTTTGCTTAAACCTACTAGGAAAAGGAACATTCGCAGGAAATTCATTAGTAGGAACCGAACTTGACACGTTTTTACCTTTATTGGACGAATTGGACGACTTGGGATGACTTGGAACTTGCGGCACATTTGGTTCCACCTTGGCCGTGAGTGGCCTTTGCTCCTCCTCTTCAATTCTCAACTCGTCCTCCTCGTTGGAACGTGATTTGGATGGTTTGAGGTCAGATCCGACTTGCTTTCCACTTCGCAAATGCATAGCTTTTGCAGATTCGAATCCACCTTTCGGATTGACCACCGTTGAGCTAGGCAACCTTCCTTGCTCACGAAATTGCCCCATGAACTCGGCAATCTGTCCCACTTGCTTCTCCAAGTTGTCCACCCTCTTGTCTTGGATTTGCCTCTCTTTGTTTTGAGTTTGGACTTCCTGCGTCAAAGTAGTAAGTAATTGAAAAATCTTATCATTATCACTTGAATTACCTACATTGCCTTGGGCAGGTTGTGCTTGGGCTTGTGGTGGTGCCAACGGTTTTTGATAGAAACCCGGGGGTTGTTGCCTAAATCCGCTTTGTTGTTGACCTTGTTGGGGGTCTCGCCATTTGAAATTCGGATGATCACGCCAACCGGGATTGTAAGTATTAGAGAACGGATCACCACGTGATTGGTATTGGTTGCCATATCCCACGGCATTGAGTGTCTCCCACCCTCCATTCTCGATTAATTGTGGGCACTTGTCTGTAGGGTGTTCTTGCATGGAGCATACGCCACAAGAAGCTACGGTTTTGACTTTTGGACCTTCCACCACCTGAGAAAGCAACGTAGTAAGGTTAGCCATTTGATTTTGAAGTTTGGTTATGGCACTTACCTCATTGACTTGGTGTTGCCGTGGGGTACTCCTCTGTCCAACGCCTTCGTATTGTTGAGCGTTCAATGCTCGATTAGCAATCAAGGACTTTGCAGCCGTGGGGGTCTTGTCCACCAAGGCTCCTCCCGCTGAGGCATCTAGCATTTGACGTTCAATAGGTAGAAGTCCCTCGTAAAAGTATTGTAGAAGTAGTTCCTCCTTCATTTGATGCTGTGGACATGAAGGAACAAGAGATTTAAAACGTTCATAATAAGTAGGAAAGGATTCACCTTCATCTTGTTGAATTCCACTTATCCTTTTTCGTAGGAGGATGACTCGAGAAGTCGGGAAAAACTTCTCCAAGTAAGCTCGTTTCATGCTCTCCCATGATGTGACAGTTCCGGGAGCCAATTCGTACAACCAATCTTTTGCTTTCTCTTGGAGAGAAAAGGGAAAGGCTTTCATCTTCAAGATGCTCTCATCCACGTTCACCGGAGTCATGCTTGAGCAAACGACTTCAAACTCCTTCAAGTGCTTGTTCGAATCTTCCATGGATAGCCCATGGTACTTCGGAATGTGATGTAACAGGCTTGACTTCAATTCGAACTCGGCAGTCTTGTCTTAAGCCGCCCTTGGGTATTGGATGCACATGGGTGCGGCATTGGCCAACCCCGAAGCGGAAAGCTCCTTGATTGTTCGGTTGTTCGCTGCCATGTCTACTTCACCCACTCTTGCCGTGGGTTCCTCTTCTTCAAATTCAGAAACGGACTCGGAACTTTTACTTGATTCGCTAGGTTCTGGGTTCTTTCTCTTTCGTCTCAACTCTCGCTCGAAATCATCGTCAAAGTCCAAGATATGTTCACGAATCGGATGAGAACTCCGAGTCATAAACTAGTACCTAAAACAAGAAACAAAATAACATAAGAATCTGATCTAATAAGAAAAACGAAAATAACAATCCAAGGGATTAGCAAAGTTGCTAATCCCCGGCAACGGCGCCAAAATTTGATGTGATAATTTATAAGCACACAAATTAAACCCTCTTTTTATCAATTGTAGTGAAGAATGTAAGTAGGGATCGTTCTGGACCAGGGATTAGGAGGGATTGTTAATCACTTGGAAACTGACTCAAATATGTAAAAACAAGTTTAAAACACTATACTAGACTCAAAGAATGCAAAACTAAACTTTAAAACACCAAAACAAACCAAAAGACTCAAAACAGCACCAAAACACTCAAAACTGCCTTAAAAACACAATCTGGGCAGTTTTGAACACTAGACACAACTTTGGACGAAAATTGGTTTTACTTTGACCTAAGACACTTAAAAACACAAACTAAAGTGATTTCTAACTACTATGACTCAACAAAGTAAAGGGGGATTGGTTTTGGACGAATTTAAAAACAAAACAAACTTTTTAAATTAGAACAGATTGTAAAAACGAATTTGATGGAGTTGAATGGATGGGAAGCTAGCTAAGGGATTCATCTCCACACATGTTATACTTGCATATAAAACGATTTCCAATTGCTTTTCAATAACCCATGAATTCTCAACACCCTAAGTTAATTAGATTCGCTTAAATTAACCTTCAGATTTTCCTAACGTTATTGAATTGGATGATTGCATACGACAACCCAAAACATTCCCCACCAGTCCCCTACATGATTGCATAATAGAGATACAAGCAAGAATCATTAAGTTCTATGAAAACCATAAGCATTGACGAAGCACTTGTTACTATGATTGCATGAAACTTATGCCAAGAATTTACTTAACGCGATTGAGATCATCAACCTTTACTACTTGTGAATATAATTCCATAACGATTAGGTGAAATTTCCTTATATCCTAGCATCCAATTTATGCATGATAATTAAGCGTGCACTCTCAACCAACACACACAAATCAATGTAATTCACATAGATAAGTAAATTGAATTCACAACTTATGAAACGCAATTAGAAGTAATCAAATCATATCGCAAGCATAAACATGTATTTCGAATCCCCCCTAGCCAAGGGGGGGTTTAGTTCCTCATACGCACAAAACAAAGAGAATTGAAATTAAACATTGAAATCAAAGGAAAAGAAACACCTAGAAATTCCAGCGACGCGAACTTGAATTGCATGAACTTCCGAGCTTCCTTCTCCTCCTCCTTGGTGCGGCAAAGGTCTAGGGACAGGTTTAGGGCCTTAGGTGTATGGATGCATGGTTATGGAGGGATGTAGTAGTGTTTAGGGGAAGGGGATGGTGCGGCAAAGCTTAAAACTAAGGAGAAAGGTGTTTAGTGGTTGCGGCAAGGGTGTGGAGAGGGTTGAACGAATTTCTGGAATGAATGAATGTGTATGAGAGGTGGTATTCTGATCTAGGGGTTAATATGAGTATATATAGGCACTTAAAACCTAGGGTAATCAGATATGGACTTGAATAACCCAAATCCACAAGGAAATAGGCTTAGAAATCAGAAATAAAAAGGGATAATGCTTCCTAGGTGCGGCAGGTAAGGAGATGAGGTGATAAGGCTTCTAGAATGCCTTGCAAGGCAAGGGAAATCAGCTTTCTAGAAGGGATAGGTGCGGCACTAAAGGATAGGGCAGATTAGGGCTTCTAGAAACCCTCTAATGCAAGGAAAACTCACGGCAAGGATGGATAAGGGTTCTAGAACAAGGATAAGGTTTCCTAAATGGATAAAGTGCCCTAAATGGATAAGGACTCCTCATTGCACATGGAAACTTTGCCTATTAGGATTAGGAAACCTTGTCTTTGTCATTCCTTCTTCATCTTGGACTCCTTTTCCTTCTTGGTCTTGGAAAACTTCTTTGTTGCTTCACTTGAGACCATTTGGATTTTGACTTTCCTTCATCAAGTAGGAAACCTTATTTGAGTAGGAATCTTCATTCTTCTAGGAATCCTAATTCAACTAGGAAACCCATTTTAACTAGGAATCCTAATTCAACTAGGAAACCATCTTCCATTTAGGGACTTTCCTACTTCAACTAGGAAACCTTGCTCAAGTAGGAATCATCATCTTCAAGTCTTCAATTTCGTCCATCCTCTTGGCTCCAAGCATATGATGTCCATTCCAAGCTCTAATTTGCTCCAAAAGGCTCCAAAATGCATCCTTTTGCATACTTTGCCCTTAAAACCTAAAAACACATAGAACTAGCTTAAAAGACTACTTTACTAAGGAAAAACACTATAAATGCACAAAAACAAGCTAAACTAAGGTGCGTAAATATGCTCCTATCAAATTCCCCCACACTTAGCTTTTGCTAGTCCTCGAGCAAAACAAAATGAAACAAAGTAAATAAACGAAGTAAAACGAGTAAAACACAACCTACACCTTCCAACAATCGCCTCAGGGATTTCCAATGCACATGACATGTTAAAAATCATCATTCCCACAGATTTTAGCCATCTTTACGCTTAAGCCTTTACTTAATCATAGTCACTACTCATTAGTTCACAAATAACCACTTAAAACATGATTCTGAACATAGTAACATGCCTTAGAGAATTTCCTCAATTCCTTACTAGATATGCACTCAAATTTCAAATTCGATTAATTCTAACCCCATTCCACCCAATGTTCCTTTTCCTTATAGATTTTTGCAAACAAAGAAGGAGGAGCATGAGAAAGACATTCTTGAGACGTTTAGGAAGGTCCAAGTAAACATTCCTTTACTTGATGCCATTAAGCAAGTGCCCAGGTATGCAAAGTTTTTAAAAGAGTTATGCACAACTAGGAAAAGAATTTCAAACAAAGAAGTTGTGAAAGTAAGTGAAAATGTATCCGCGGTTTTGGAACGAAAGTTACCTCCAAAATGTAAGGATCCAGGGAGCTTTACTATCCCATGCATAATTGGAAACACTAGATTTGAACAATGCATGTTAGATTTAGGTGCTTCTATTAATGTCATGCCATATTCCATTTATGCATCTATGAACCTTGGTGAGTTAAAACAAGATGGCGTTATGATGCTAACTAAATAAGCACACAAATTAAAACCCTCTTTTGAGAATTGTAGTATAAGTATAAGTAGGGATCGTTCTTAACCGGGGATTAGGAGGGATTGCAAAATCACTTGGAAACTGACTCAAAAACGTAAAACAAGGGTTAAAACACTAAACTAGACTCAAAGAATGCAAAACTAAACAATAAAAACACTAAAACAAATCAAAAGACTCAAAACAGCACCAAAACACTCAAAACTGCCTTAAAAACACTTTCTGGGCAGTTTTGAGCACTTTGACTACTTTGGACGAATTTGGGAAATAAATTGATTCAAAACACTTATAAACACAAACTAAGACACTTTCTAACTAAATTGGACACTAAAGTAAAGGGGGATTGAGGTTTTGACGAAATTAAACTAAATGCACAGATTGTAATTTAAAGGCAGAATGTAAATATGAATGTGATGAAAATATGGATGAATGCTAGCTAGAAGGTTCTTCTCCACACATGTCACACTTGCATACAAGATGATTTTCAATTGGTCTTTTGATGAATTATGAAACTCAACACTCCGGGTTAATTAGGTCCGCTTAAATTAACCTTTAGATTTCCCTAAAATCATTGAATTGGATGAATATGCATCGCAAACAAATTATTCCTAACAAGTTCTCTATATGAACAGCATGATAAAGATACAAGTTAGAATCATTACGTTCTTTGGAAATCATAAGCATCGACAAGGCATTTGTAACTATGAAAAGCATGATACTCTTGCCAGGAATTCATTTAACGCGATTGTTTATAAGCAACCTCCACTACTTGTGAATATAAGTTCATAACTATTAGGTGAAACTCACGTATATTCTAGCGTCATATTCATGCATGAAAATTAAGCGTGCACTCTCAATCAACATACATAAATAAGTTATCGATCAAGCAGTTAAACAAATTGAATTCACCATTCATGAAATTCCAACAAAAGGTAATCAAATCATATTGCAAGCATAAACACGGTTTTGAATCACCCCCTAGCTAACTAGGGATTTAACCTCTCATGTTCACAGAAAGAGAAATAAAATTGAATTTAAACATAAAGAACAAAGGATTGATTACACCTAAAACGCCCAAGGAATCCACTTGAATTTCTGCGTGTTTCAAGCCCTCTTTCTCCTTTCTTCTTGCTGCGGCAGAGAGGTTGTGTGGATGATTTGGATGTTATTTTGGGTTGGGAATGGATTTAGGGAGGTTTGGTGGTGCGGCAATGTGATGGGCAGGTGTATGGAGGTGTAGAAGGTGGCTGGAATGGTGGAGATGGCTGCGGCAATGGTGGGAAAGGTGTGGAAGATGGCTGGAATGGAGGGGGAATGCACGGGTTGGATGGTTTTTGGGTAATGGTGGTTGCGGCTTAAGGGAGAATATTAGGGTTAATGAATGAATGGAATGAAAAGTTGCGGATTGAATGGAGAAAAGGGTGATGGAGGCTACGGCTTAGGTGGGAAAGGTGTGGAAGATGGCTGGAATGGAGGGGGAATGCACGGGTTGGATGAATTATGGTGAAATAAAATATGAATGAAAGTGAATAATTCAGAATAGGGTGCGGCTGCAAGGTTGTAGTTTTTATATAGGGTTATAAAAAGTAAAACCCTAGCTTATTAAATCAAAGGCTCACAAAATTCTGAAATTAAATCAGAAATTTAAAAGGGAGTTCACTAAAAGTTGCGGCTAGGGTTGATTTGAGAGGGAAATAGGTTTAAGTTTCAAAAATAAAAGGGAGAGTGGCTGATAGGAGCATATTCATGCGACTTAAATGGCTTGTTCTCGTGCATTTACGTTATGTTTCTTTAGTTATTTTAGTACTTTAAGCTATTTTCGTGTGTTTGTAGGTCCAAAGGGCTAAAGGAGCAAAAAGATGCATTTTGGAGACTTTTGGAGCACTTTTGGGCTAAGGATGGATAGCTTATGCTTGGCGCCAAAATGTTGGACGAAATTGAAGACCAAAGTGTTGGAACCTTGTTCCCTTTAGTTTTAGGACATTTAAACCTTTCCAATTCCCTTATGCCGTGCATCTCCACCTTTCTCCCAAAACCATACACATGCATTCATTATTCATTCCCTCACATGCTTCCATTACTTATCATCACCACTTATCACTTATCATAACCACTTATCATTCATCACTTATCATTCACCACTTATCACTTATCATTCACCACTTATCATTCATCAAACACATGCATTCACATGTTTTCACAATCCAACTCACATGCACATTCATCCACCTTTCTCCCTAAAACCGTGCACATACATTCACCCACATGCACCCTTTATTCTTTCATCATTCCATCCACTCATTCATCAAACCACTCCCATCCATTTCATCATTGCAAACAAACATCACTCATTGTCGTGGCCTCCCTTTGCATTCACATGCATCTCACTTCATCATTGCAGCCACATTTCCACTCACATCCATTTAATTCACATGCATTCACTTCATCATTGCAGCCACATTTCCACTCACATCCATTTAATTCACACACTTTCACATGCATCTTGGCAGATTTCACATGCACACACAAGCATTAGCACATGCAACCTAGCTGTCATGTTCCCCCCATTTCACCTATAAATACTCATTCATTCATTCTCATTCATACACAATTCATTCACAACAGAAATTGGTCCCTTGGGGCCGTGCCCTTCACAAAGTCCATCCATTCCATTCATAAACTCATCCATTGCAGAAATGTAGTCCATAACACCACCCTTTGTGCCGTGACTCTCCCTTACAATCCAAACATCATCCTTCCATTTCCATAATTCCCCAATCCATTCAACAAACCAACAACATCCCTTAGACCTTGTGCTACGACGAAGAGGAAGATAAGAGGGCCTAAATGATAGGAGCATATTCATGCGACTTAAATGGCTTGTTCTCGTGCATTTACGTTATGTTTCTCTAGTTATTTTAGTCCTTTATGCTTCTTTTGTGTGTTTTCAGGTTCTAAGGGCAAGGTATGCAAAAGGATGCCTTTTGGAGCCTTTTGGAGCAAATTAGAGATTGGAATGGATATCATATGCTTGGAGCCAAGAGGATGGACGAAATTAAAGACTTGAAGTAGGAAAGTTAAATCCTAAAAGACCTCATGTTTAAGCATCATTGAAGACTCCTACACATTTTAGAACACAAAAACAACATTCCTTGCAACCTTAGGACATTGTCGTGTGTTTCCTTGTGTCTCCCTTCCTTGCCATGCAAGGAAGGGCTTTGTTCCCTATTTTAAACACTTAAAGCATTCATTTATCATATCATTCACTTATTATAAGCATTCATTTATCATATCATTCACTTATTATAAGCATTCACTTATCATATCATTCACTTATCAAACCATTCACTTATCACTTCCATTCACTTATCACTTATCACTTCCATTCACTTATCACTCACCACATATCATTCATTTATCACTTAACATATCATTCATTTATCACTTAACATATCATACACTTATCATAATCATTCACTTATACACTTATCATAATCATTCACTTATTCTTTCATCATTCAACCACCAATTCAACACATGCATTTCAAACCTTTCAACACCCTTTAATCATCTCCCTTTAAGTTATGATTTTATTTCCTAACCCTACATGCATTATTTATTAGCATCTTCACATGCATTCACACACACTTCACACAAACAAACAACTCAAAACCGTGAGCTCCCATTCCCTTATGCCATTTTCAGATTTCCACCCACTAACCTAGTCATCAACACATGCATTCCCTTCACATTCACCCACATGCACTCCCACTCTTTAATCATATGCACTCCCATCATAATTCCACCACCAATTCAGCCACAAAACATTATCATTGCACCACATTCAACCACTCCACATCCCTCACCAAGAAACCATTCAACACACACATGCATCCTGAAATTCTTTGCCATGCAATCACATGCATTTCCCTTGACATTTTCAGCCATCACACTTCATCATTACACCACCATTCACTCTTTAACCCACACACACTTCACACAAACAACATTCACATGCATTCACATGCATTTCCAACACAAAACACACTCAAAACCGTGGCCACCTTTGCATTTCAGGATTCCCATTTGCATTTTCAGATTTCCAGCTTTCCCTTTTATTTTCCAGCTTTCATTCTTCATCATTGCAGCCATTCCACATGCAATTCTCCATCATTCCTCCACACAAACACCTTAAACAAATAGCCATATACATCTCCACTCCTCCTATAAATACCCTTGCATTCCCATCATTCAAAACATCTCATTTCATACACAACACACCACAAACACTTCCATTCCTTCTCTTTGCCGTGAGTCCCCTTAGAATCCAAAACCATCTTTCCATTTCCACCACTTCCCAACCCTCCAAACCACTCCTCTACCATTTCCATAATCCCCCAAACCTCACCTTAGACCTTGTGCCATAATAAAGAGGAAGAGAAGAGGACCTAAACGTTCATACAATTCAAGTTTGAGTTGTTGGAATGTTTAGGTGATTCTTTGATTTCAATGTTTCATTTTAATTCTCTTTGTTTTGTACGTATAAGGAATGAAAGAGAAGAGTGCCTAAACGTTCATACAATTCAAGTTTGAGTTGTTGGAATGTTTAGGTGTTTCTTTGATTTCAACGTAATGAGGAACTAAAACCCCCTTTAGCTAGGGGGTGATTCGAAACTATGTTTATATTTGCAATATGAATTGATTAACTTTCGTTGGAATTTCATAAGTTGTGGATTCAATTCGTTTAACTGTTTGATTGATAACTTATTTATGTATGTTCATTGAGATTGCAAGCTTAATTTTCATGCATGAATATGACGCTAGAATATAAGTGAGTTTCACCTAAACGTTACGAACTTATATTCACAAGTAGTGGAGGTTGCTCATAAACAATCGCGTTAAACGAATTCTTGGCATAAGTTTCATGCGTATTCCATAGTAACGAATGCCTCGTCGATGTTTATGATTTCCGTTGAACTTAATGATCTTTGTTGAATGTCTCTATCATGCGTATTCCATAGTTAGGGACTTTGATTAAGAATAATTTGGTTGTAATGCGTATTCCATTCAATCCAACGAATCTAGGGAAATCTGAAAGTTAATTTAAGCGAACCTAATTAACTTGGAGCATTGAGTTTCATAATTTATCGAAAGACCAACTGAGAATCAATCTTGTATGCAAGTGTAACATGTATGGAGATGAACCCCTTAGCTAGCATTCATCCATAAATTTCATATTTACATTCTGTCTGTTTATTAACTTGTTTCGTTATTTCAATTTTCGTAAAAACCTCAATCCCCCTTTTGCTTTAAGGTTCATTTTAGTTAGAATTCAATTTAGTTTGTGTTTTTAAAGCATTTTGAGTTTTTGGTTTGTCTTAGTGTTTTAAACTTTAATTTTGCATTCTTTGAGTCTAGTTTAGTGTTTTAAACTTTATTTTACGTTTTTGAGTCAGTTTCCAAGAGTTTTGCAATCCCTCCTAATCCCCGGTCCAGAACGATCCCTACTTGCACCTATACTACAATTTGACAAAAAGAGGGTTTAATTTGAGTGTCAAGTAATTCTCACATCAAATTTTGGCGCCGTTGCCGGGGATTAGCAACTTTGCTAATCCCTTGGTTCTTTTCTTTTTTTTTTTTTTGGTTTAGTTGTTTTCGTTTTAGTTTCTAACTTAGTGTTGTTTTCTTTGTTTGTTGTTACTTTTGATTTTTGATTTAGTTCTCTTTCTTTTTAGGTACTAGAGAAGTAAGATATGGATTTTGCTAGCATTCAAGCTCAATTGGCAAATCTTACTTCTAAATTGTCGCCGTATGCCGAAAGGACCACAATGCAGAGTGTCCCTACATTTGGTGCTTCGTATAGGCAAGGATTTCAAGCCAATCAATGTCCACAAAGAGATTGGAGGGATCATTCAAACTCTATATGGTGGGAAGATCAACAAGTTCAACGTGAAGCATATTGGCAACCATATGAGGAGTTCTATTCAAGACCTATGCAGCCACCACAACTTCATATGCAATATGCTCAATTAAATTCAAGTTCGCCAGTAGATTATATTCAAATTCTTAATGAAATAAATTCTTTGGCGCAGGGGTCACAAAATCAAGCCAAGGAGGCTCAACAAGAAGCATATTGGCAACCATATGAGGAGTTCAATACAACACCTATGCAGCCACCACAACCTCCCCCACAACAATTCCAATCAAGTTCAAGTATGTCCATGGATAATGATAAAAATTTTCAATTACTAACCTCTTTGACGCAGGACGAACAAAATCAAGACAAGAAGTTGGGTAAATTGGACGAGCAATTTGGGCAGATTATGGAGTTCATGAAACAAATTCAAGAGCAAAGTGAACTTTCCAACTCAACTATTGAAAACTCGAAGGAAGATTTTGAAATCCATAATGCTATCACTTTGGGAAGTGCTATGGAGGTTGGAGCTGACCTAAAAATGTCCAAACATAGCCTAGAAGTGGATGAAGAGCTGCTAATTGAGGAGGAGGAAGAAGACATGCACACGGCAAGGGTAGAACAACCCTTGCCGCAGCCCCCTAAGCCCTCTAAACCACCCACCACCAGTAAGGACGTCCCAATTTCATGTTATTTTGATGTTATTCCACCCAATGTCCCTTTTCCTAGCAGGTTTTTGATTCCCAACCAAGAAGAGAGTAAAAAGGACATCGTGGAAGCCTTCCCAAAGGTGCAAAATGCTATTCAAATTCTTGGTGCAACACAACAAGTTTTAGATGGTGTTGAATTCTTCAAAGGACTTTGTACACCAAGAAGAATGATTCAAGAGAAGGTAGTGGCTGGAGAAGATGTAGAAGGCATCAAAGAGGACAAATTTGAAACCACAATTCCCAAGGAAGTTGGATTTTATGACACGGGACAAGTCATAACTTTCGAAGGGGTGTTTATTCTGGAGTTCATTTTGGAGCACACAGGTAAGCCGCCTCCCCGAATTTCAATTTTCTTTTATACTAACATGTGGTTAATGATTCAGGCACCCAAAATGGAATTTAAACTATTACCGGATCATTTCAAGTATCACCGCCCATTCAAAGATAAATTCCATGCCGTTTGATTTTATTTATGTTAATAAAAAAAAAATAAAAAAAAAAAAAAAAAAAAAAAATTTGAAAGAAAGATACTAAACATGGAGAAAGGTGGAGCTTCACAAAGGTTGTTTACGTGAAGCCCCACTACGAGGCGCAGAAGCGGAAGGCGCAGATGCGGGAGGCATAGAAGCGGGAGGCATCGGAGCGGAAGCCATCGGAGCGGGAGGCATCGGAGCTAGAGCATTCCAGGCCTCAATACTTGGCCAAGCGCTGGATGACCCAGGAAAAAGGTGCCTCTGGAGATAAGACGCAAGCCTTTGACGGTCACTGTGAATTCGACCCTCAGATTCTTGCAGCTCATCAAGCTTCCTCTTCATCCCCGACGAATAGTTATTTGCAAGCACATGCAAACTTCTATTCTCGTACTTAAGCTGCTGGATCTCTTGCTTAAGTCTTTCCACCTCTGCCATCAACGATTCCACCTGACGGGAACGGGCAAGCAGGCGTAGGCCCATGTTGGACACAGAGCTCGCACACTGAACACTAAGTGCGAGGGACTCTTGAACGGCCAACTCATCGGACCGTCCTGACAGCAGCCTACTATCTTTTGGAGTGAGGAGGTTTTTAGCTACTATTGTAGCTGTTGTGGCGTCCTGCATCACAGAGTCTTCACCTGAAAGAGGACCGTTAGAAGATAAAAAAGAAGGGCGCCATACATTACCTTGACGGGGCGCAACCGGATCGCTGCTGAGACTCAAATCTAAGCTAAGGTTCGATGAGTTTGCCATTTTTTTCAAAAGTGTTCAAAGAGAAGGGGTGGATGGAGTTAAAAATTTCACAAAGGGCCGGAGTCGAGTTTCAGGAATGGGAAATCTTCAGAGTGTGTATATTGGCGGTGATCGATAGCTCTATAAAATGCCAAGGCGACGCGTCCACCGATTCAAAGAGCCGGAATTTCCGGCGTAATTTAGGCGACGCGTTCTCGGCTTTTCTGAAGACGCGTTCAACTTTGGCAAAAGATTTCTGACAAAGCTGAAAACACGTGGAGGCCATCATCGCAACTACACATCTTTAGCCGACAAGCGCAAAGTTCGGCGACGCTTTCTCTGCTTTTCAGAAAACGCGTGCAGCTTTGTCAAAAGGAGCCGCATCTGCACTACCACGTGTCGTTCAGAAATCGAAGGGGCGTCGTTCAGAAATCGAAGGGGCGTCGTTCAGAAATCGAAGGGGCGCCTGCTCAGAAATCGAAGAGGCGTATTCAAAGATCGAAGAGGCGCCACTATTTCAAAAAGCCGGAATTGCGGGATCAAAACGTTTGTCGACAAGGGTAAAAAGTACCACCACTTGATATTATCTCTATATATGTCGACCTTCGTCTTTTATGGAAGGGCAAACCTGAAGAAAATGCCCAACTCTCCCTCACCTCTGAGGGCGCACTCCCAGCAAGGCCTTTCAAAATACTCAATTCTTTCTTCTTCCCCAAAGATGATACCAGATGCCTGGAGTACATATGACCCAGGAGGAAACGGCGGATTGAAGCATGTGCTGATTCATCCACCGCTTCTTCAAAGCAAAGGTATCTCATATCATCAAGGTCAAAAGCAAAAGTATCTCATATCATGCTCTTTCCCTGTCTTTTTCTTTGTCCTTATTCTTACTCGCATGGCAAAGTAAAAGAAGCAATCAGCCGGCACTTGGAGTCAATCTTCCGATCTGGAGCCAACTGCCTGGAATCTATTCCTGATTGCTTACCTAGCGTTGCTCTCGAGTAGTCATCTTCAACGGTTGATACACTTCCAGAGAAGGGACCACTCCTGCAAAGATTGAACAAAGAAACAGATAAAAGGGATAAGCTCAGACCTTCGGGGGAGACTAAAAGAACCATCCTGCTGCCCAGTTCAAGAAGTAGCACAAAGGAAAATCAACGATGGGCAGAAACCAGTTCAAGAGTAAGCCTGTGGAATCACAAAGATCAAAGCCTCAATGCAATTACCAAGGAGAAGATGGAATTTACACTCTATAACCAGATTTGCGTCTCTAAACTCTTCTCTTTGTTAATTACATTCTGCCATGTTTAGTATGTTTAAGTGCTTTTTGTGTATTTACTTATGCTTTGTGTGAATCTATGCTTAAAACATTGAGGACAATGTTTGATTTAAGTGTGGGGGGGGGTAACTAAGTATGTTAATGCAAATTCGTTGAATTTTATCACCCATAACTTCAAGTGTTGTTCCTTGCTGTTTTAAATGTTTTTAAGGTGTTTTTAAACTGTTTTAGCGTGTTTTGTTTTATAACTCCGAAAATCACATAAAAATTTGAAAAACATTTTTTTGAAAAGCCTAAAAAGAGTGTTTTGAGTTGTTTTTTGTGTCTTAGGGAACCTTCCAACGTTATGATGAGGATTTGGTTTGTAATTGCATGACTGTTAAAAAGAGTTATAAACATGGATGAAAGTTTGATTTACTCTTGGTATATGCTTAGTTATGGTTATAATGTATGACTTCACATGCAATCATAAAAGAAAAATTCGTTTTTGTAACATGCTTGAAGGAAGGAACTCATAATAACGCTACATCCCTGTGAGACTCGAGCCATTACCTTCTTTGGAGAGTTATATTCTGTGATTCTTTGTTTTCTAAAGTTGTTGCATGATCTCATTATTCCTTGCTTGGTTGCTACTTAGAATGCAATTGTATCATGATAGAACTAAATGCTAGAACTTATATCCGTTTCATTCAAAGCATGACATTGAATTGCATAACATATATCAAGATGAAGTTGTTGCCACCATAGCCAAATAGCCTTACTTCCCATATTTCGTATATGTTGTAAGTTTTACCCCCGTTGAGCCTTGTTTAGCCTTTATTCTTTGTTTACCCACATTATCCTCACCTAGCCTAGTGTAGGACAGTCCACACCCTTGTTCTTAATTGATAGTGAGCATGACTAAAATGAATTCCTTTTGAGTACATTATGCAAGAAAATGAGTGTGGGGGAGTAAAAGTTTGTTCTTACGTTTATATGTATGTTTTGAGATTCAAAAGAAAAAGAAGAAAGAAAAAAAAAAAAAAAAAAAAAAAAAAGAGTGAAAATAAGTAAGAATGAACTCACGAGCGTTGATGGTTGAAGAAAGGGTCCAAAAAAGTTGAATTTGGCCCTAAGTTTTGTGTGACTTTCCCTTGGGTGTTCAAAGTTGACTTCTGCGTTCTTAAGGGAATTCTAAGTGCCTAAATCAATACTTTGCTCACTATTGCTTTAAGAATGTTTGTTTATCCTTCACCTTTCATTGTTAGCCAACACCTTTAGCCCCGTTACACCCCTTTGACTTCTATCTTGATCGTTATGTGTTCAATAATGTGGAGTTTGAAATTGATATGAGCTTATGGAATCACTGGTTCTCATTCTAAGTAGTAGCATTCCATTCATGAGATCATATTCATGTCATTATCGTAAATCCAGAAAATGCTTTCCTTGTTATAACATATGTGAGTGTTCGTCTACATGTTTACATCAATCTTCTCACATATAACTAGTGTAGGGTGTGTAGTCAGAAAATCTGTGTGAAAAACGAGTGCATATCTTGTAAGGATTTGAGCAATTTCTCTAAGGCATGTTACTACATTCAAAACATGGTTTTAAATGCTTAATTGTGAACTAGTATATGGTGACTATGATTAAGAATGTACTTAAGTGTGAAGATGACTAAAATCTGTGGGAATGATGATTTTTAACGTGTCATGTGCATTGGAAATCCCTAAGACGGTTGTTGGAAGGTTTAGGTTGTGTTTTACTTGTTTTGTTTCGTTTGGTTTTGTTTTGTTTTTCTTTCTGTTTTGCTCGAGGACTAGCAAAAGATAAGTGTGGGGGTATTTGATAGGAGCATATTCATGCGACTTAAATGGCTTGTTCTCGTGCATTTACGTTATGTTTCTCTAGTTATTTTAGTCCTTTATGCTTCTTTTGTGTGTTTTCAGGTTCTAAGGGCAAGGTATGCAAAAGGATGCCTTTTGGAGCCTTTTGGAGCAAATTAGAGATTGGAATGGATATCATATGCTTGGAGCCAAGAGGATGGACGAAATTAAAGACTTGAAGTAGGAAAGTTAAATCCTAAAAGACCTCATGTTTAAGCATCATTGAAGACTCCTACACATTTTAGAACACAAAAACAACATTCCTTGCAACCTTAGGACATTGTCGTGTGTTTCCTTGTGTCTCCCTTCCTTGCCATGCAAGGAAGGGCTTTGTTCCCTATTTTAAACACTTAAAGCATTCATTTATCATATCATTCACTTATTATAAGCATTCATTTATCATATCATTCACTTATTATAAGCATTCACTTATCATATCATTCACTTATCAAACCATTCACTTATCACTTCCATTCACTTATCACTTATCACTTCCATTCACTTATCACTCACCACATATCATTCATTTATCACTTAACATATCATTCATTTATCACTTAACATATCATACACTTATCATAATCATTCACTTATACACTTATCATAATCATTCACTTATTCTTTCATCATTCAACCACCAATTCAACACATGCATTTCAAACCTTTCAACACCCTTTAATCATCTCCCTTTAAGTTATGATTTTATTTCCTAACCCTACATGCATTATTTATTAGCATCTTCACATGCATTCACACACACTTCACACAAACAAACAACTCAAAACCGTGAGCTCCCATTCCCTTATGCCATTTTCAGATTTCCACCCACTAACCTAGTCATCAACACATGCATTCCCTTCACATTCACCCACATGCACTCCCACTCTTTAATCATATGCACTCCCATCATAATTCCACCACCAATTCAGCCACAAAACATTATCATTGCACCACATTCAACCACTCCACATCCCTCACCAAGAAACCATTCAACACACACATGCATCCTGAAATTCTTTGCCATGCAATCACATGCATTTCCCTTGACATTTTCAGCCATCACACTTCATCATTACACCACCATTCACTCTTTAACCCACACACACTTCACACAAACAACATTCACATGCATTCACATGCATTTCCAACACAAAACACACTCAAAACCGTGGCCACCTTTGCATTTCAGGATTCCCATTTGCATTTTCAGATTTCCAGCTTTCCCTTTTATTTTCCAGCTTTCATTCTTCATCATTGCAGCCATTCCACATGCAATTCTCCATCATTCCTCCACACAAACACCTTAAACAAATAGCCATATACATCTCCACTCCTCCTATAAATACCCTTGCATTCCCATCATTCAAAACATCTCATTTCATACACAACACACCACAAACACTTCCATTCCTTCTCTTTGCCGTGAGTCCCCTTAGAATCCAAAACCATCTTTCCATTTCCACCACTTCCCAACCCTCCAAACCACTCCTCTACCATTTCCATAATCCCCCAAACCTCACCTTAGACCTTGTGCCATAATAAAGAGGAAGAGAAGAGGACCTAAACGTTCATACAATTCAAGTTTGAGTTGTTGGAATGTTTAGGTGATTCTTTGATTTCAATGTTTCATTTTAATTCTCTTTGTTTTGTACGTATAAGGAATGAAAGAGAAGAGTGCCTAAACGTTCATACAATTCAAGTTTGAGTTGTTGGAATGTTTAGGTGTTTCTTTGATTTCAACGTAATGAGGAACTAAAACCCCCTTTAGCTAGGGGGTGATTCGAAACTATGTTTATATTTGCAATATGAATTGATTAACTTTCGTTGGAATTTCATAAGTTGTGGATTCAATTCGTTTAACTGTTTGATTGATAACTTATTTATGTATGTTCATTGAGATTGCAAGCTTAATTTTCATGCATGAATATGACGCTAGAATATAAGTGAGTTTCACCTAAACGTTACGAACTTATATTCACAAGTAGTGGAGGTTGCTCATAAACAATCGCGTTAAACGAATTCTTGGCATAAGTTTCATGCGTATTCCATAGTAACGAATGCCTCGTCGATGTTTATGATTTCCGTTGAACTTAATGATCTTTGTTGAATGTCTCTATCATGCGTATTCCATAGTTAGGGACTTTGATTAAGAATAATTTGGTTGTAATGCGTATTCCATTCAATCCAACGAATCTAGGGAAATCTGAAAGTTAATTTAAGCGAACCTAATTAACTTGGAGCATTGAGTTTCATAATTTATCGAAAGACCAACTGAGAATCAATCTTGTATGCAAGTGTAACATGTATGGAGATGAACCCCTTAGCTAGCATTCATCCATAAATTTCATATTTACATTCTGTCTGTTTATTAACTTGTTTCGTTATTTCAATTTTCGTAAAAACCTCAATCCCCCTTTTGCTTTAAGGTTCATTTTAGTTAGAATTCAATTTAGTTTGTGTTTTTAAAGCATTTTGAGTTTTTGGTTTGTCTTAGTGTTTTAAACTTTAATTTTGCATTCTTTGAGTCTAGTTTAGTGTTTTAAACTTTATTTTACGTTTTTGAGTCAGTTTCCAAGAGTTTTGCAATCCCTCCTAATCCCCGGTCCAGAACGATCCCTACTTGCACCTATACTACAATTTGACAAAAAAAGGGTTTAATTTGAGTGTCAAGTAATTCTCACATCACTAAACGTTCATACAATTCAAGTTTGAGTTGTTGGAATGTTTAGGTGTTTCTTTGATTCTACATCAGTTTTGCTTCAAGGGTTCTTTCTTCTTATCAATTCTATGTTCATTCATGTTTTATATTTTTATGTTAAATCCTTTGCAAACATGAATTGTAACTAATCCTCCTCTAGGGATTCGATGTAGCCTTGCAAAGTTTGCCATGTAGTTAATTCGGAATTCTCATTTAATCTATCTATTTCTTGCTTCATTCTCCGATTTAATTGTGACTTAGTGTGTTGATTTTAATGCTTGATCATCATTTGAATTAACCACAGGTTGTTTAGCCAAGATTAAAGCACACATCATGCATAATCTTGGTAGATATGTGAATGAATGAAGGGAATGTTTTGCAAACATCCTGCCGAGTGTTCCCTTTGGTTTTGTGAAAGTTTCTTGTGCACTACATAGTCTTGATTAGGAACCAAAGTTGCACATCACAATTAGGCTCATAATTAGAGACATTTGATCAAATCCACACATCATATGGCTGATCATATCTAAGTGAAACAAACCCAAGAAATAAGTAGAGGGATGAGTATAATCTGACTTAACAAGCATGGACTTGGCTTAGCAATGGTGAAATCGAATCTCTAGCTTCATCTTCATTGGTACTATCTTATTTTATTAGTTGTTAATTCATTCATCTTGTGTTTACTTCATTTCCTTATGCTTTAATTTACAATCTGTTTGTTTCCAAGTTTCTGTTTTTATTTCAAGTTTCATTCAAAACCAATCCCCCATTTCTTTTAAAGTGTTAGATTAGTTAGAAATACATTTAGTTTGTGTTTGTAAGTGTTTTGATTCATTTTGTTTCCCAAATTCGTCCAAAGTACTCAAGGTGCTCAAAACTGCCCAGAAAGTGATTTTAAGTGTTTTGGTGCTGTTTTGAGTTTTTTGGTTTGTTTTAGTGTTTTAAAGTTTAGTTTTGCATTCCTTGAGTCTAGTGTAGTGTTTCATATTGTTATTTTACGTTTTTGAGTCAAATCCAAGTGGTTAACAATCCCTCCTAATCCCCGGTCTAGAACGATCCCTACTTATACATATACTACAATTTGACGAAAAGAGGGTTTAATTTGTGTGCGTATAAATCTCGCATCAAATTTTGGCGCCGTTGCCGGGGATTAGAAAATTTGCTAATCCCTTGGATTGTTTTATTTTCGTTTGTTCTTTTTATTTTATTCCAGATTCTTAATCTTGTTTTTGTTTCTTGTTTTAGGTACTAGTTTATGACTCGGAGTTCTCATCCGATTCGTGAACATATTCTGGAGTGATTGGGTTCTTCGTCCGGCTGCAAGACGTAAAAGAAAGCGCTACTTGGGAGGCAACCCAATGCACTGAAAAAAAAAAAAAAAAAAAAAAAAATTTCATTTATTAAATAAAATACTAAACATGGAGAAAGGTGGTGCTTCACAAAGGTTGTTTACGTGAAGCCTCACTACGAGGCGTCGAAGCAGAAGGCTTTGAAGCAGAAGGAATCGGAGCGGAAGCCTTGGAGCGGAAGGCATCGAAGCGGAAGGCATCGGAGCGGGAGGCATCGGAGCTAGAGCATTCCAGGCCTCAATACTTGGCCAAGCGCTGGATGAGCCAGGAAAAAAGTGCCTCTGGAGGAAAGAGGAAAACCTTTGACGGTCACTGTGAATCCGACCTTCAGACTCTTGCAGCTCATCAAGCTTCCTCTTCATGCCCGTCGAATAGTTGTTGGCAAGCACGTGCAAACTTCTATTCTCGTACTTAAGCTGCTGGATCTCCTGCTTGAGACTTTCCACCTCTGCCATCAATGATTCCACCTGACGGGAGCGGGCAAGCAGGCGTTGGCCCATGTTGGACACAGAACTCGCACACTGAACACTAAGTGCGAGGGACTCTTGAACGGCCAACTCATCGGACCGTCCTGACAGCAGCCTACTATCTTTTGGAGTGAGGAGGTTCCTAGCTACTATTGTAGCTGTTGTGGCGTCCTGCATCACGGAGTCTTCACCTGTGAGAGGACCGTTAGAAGATAAGAAAGAAGGGCGCCATACGTTACCTTGACGCGGCGCGCCCGTATCACTGCTAAGGCTCAATTCCAAGCTAAGGTTCGATGAGTTTGCCATTTTTTCAAAAGTGTTCAAAGAGAAGGTATGGAGTTAAATTTCAAAGGCCCGGAGTCGATTTTCAAGAATGGGAAATCTTCAGAGTGTGTTTGTTGTGGTGATCGATAGCTCAATAAAAAGCCAAGACGACGCGTCCACCAATTCAAAAAGCCGGAATTTCCGGCGTAATTTAGGCAACGTTTTCTCGGCTTTTCAGAAGACGCGTTCAACTTTGTCAAAAGATTTCTTCTTTTCAGACAACACGTGGAGGCCATCACCGCAACTACACATCTTTAGCCGACAAGCGCAAAGTTCGGCGATGCTTTCTCTGCTTTTCTGAAAACGCGTGCAGCTTTGTCAAAAGGAGCCGCATCCGCACTACTACGTGTCGTTCAGAAAGCAAAGGGGCGTCGTTCAGAAATCGAAGGGGCGCCTGCTCAGAAATCGAAGAGGCGTCGTTCTGATATCGAAGAGACATTTGTCGACAAGGGTAAAAGAACAGTACCACCACTTGATATTATCTCTATATATGTCGACCTTCGTCTTTTATGGCAAGGCAAACCTGAAGAAAATGCCCAACTCCCCCTCACCTCTGAGGGCGCACTCCCAGCAAAGTCTTTCGAAATACTCAATTCTTTCTTCTTCCCCAAAGATGATACCAGATGCCTGGAGTACAGATGACCCAGGAGGAAACGGCGAATTGAAGTGTGCTGATTCATTCACCGCTTCTTCAAAAGCAAAGGTATCTCATATCATCAAGGTCAAAAGCAAAAGTATCTCATATCATGCTCTTTCCCTGTCTTTTTCTTTGTCCTTGTTCTTACTCGCATGGCAAAGTAAAAGAAGCAATCAGCCGGCACTTGGAGTCATTCTTCCGATCTGGAGCCAACTGCCTGGAATCTATTCCTGATTGCTTACCTAGCGTTGCTCTCGAGTAGTCATCTTCAACGGTTGATACATTTCCGGAGAAGGGACCACTTCTGCAAAGGGGAGCGAGTAAGGCAAGTGAAAATGATACATTGAAGCATGTGGAGACAAACATAGGCTGAGTTATCCTCCAACCCTTTTCAATACGAATTGGAAAGATTGAACAAAGAAACAGACCAAAGGGGTAAGCTCAGACCTTCGGGGAAGACCAAAAGAATCCTCCAGCCCAGTAGCACAAAGGAAAATCAACAAGTGGAGGAGACCAAAAGAATCATGCAGCCCAGTTCAAGAGTATGCCTGTGGAATCACCAAGATCAAAGCCTCAATGCAATTACCAAGGAGAAGAGGGAATTTACACTCCATAACCAGATTTGCGTCCCTAAACTCTTCTCTTTGTTAATTACATTCTGCCATGTTTAGTATGTTTAAATTGCTTTTTGTGTGTTTACTTATGCTTTGTATGAATCTATGCTTAAAACATTGAGGACAATGTTTGATTTAAGTGTGGGGGGGGGGGTAACTAATGTTGTTAATGCAAATTCGTGGGATTTTATCACCCATAACTTCAAATGTTGTTCCTTGCTGTTTTAAGGTGTTTTTAAGTTGTTTTAGAGTGTTTTTAGTGTGTTTTGTTTTATAACTCCGAAAATCACATAAAAATTTGAAAAACATGTTTTGAAAAGCCAAAAAAAGAGTGTTGTGAGTCTTTTTTGTGTGTTTGTGTCTTAGGGACCTTCCAACACAATGATAAAGATTTGGTTTGTAATTGCATGACTGTTAAAAAGAGTTATAAACATGGAGAAAAGTTTGATTTACTCTTGGTATATGCTTGGTTATGGTTATAATATATGACTTCACATGCAATCATAAAAGAAAAATTCGTTTTTGTAACATGCTTGAAGGAAGGAACTCAAACAAACGCTACAACCCTGTGAGACTCGAGCCATTACCTTCTTTGGAGAGTTATTTTCTGTGATTCTTTGTTTTCTAAAGTTGTTGCATGATCTCATTATTCCTTGATTGGTTGCTACTTAGAATGCAATTGTATCATGATAGAACTAAATGCTAGAACTTATATCCGTTTCGTTCAAAGCATGATATTGATTGCATAACATACAATAAGATGAAGTTGTTAGTCAAGCCAAAGCCAAAAAGCCTATCCCTTTTCACATGTATTGTAGGATTACCCTTTTTTTGAGCCTTTTCAAGCTTATTTTCTTTGTTAACCCCTTGTTCTTAAAGGATAGTGAAGCATGACTTAGAATGAACTCCTTTTGATCAATATACTGCAGAAAATAAGTGTGGGGGAAGATAATAGGGCACGGCCAAAGAATGAAATAAAGAAAAAAAAAAAAAAAGAGTTGAAAAATAAGTGAGAATGATCTCACAAGCATTGGTTATTGAAGGAAGGGTCCAAAAGAGTGAATTTGACCCTAGTTGTTGCATGAATCTTCCCTTGTGTTTAAAAGTTGATTTCTGCCATTAAAAGTGAGTTTAAGTGTCAATTTCAATACTTCGCTTCCTATTACTTTAAGAACCTTTGTTTTACTTTACCTTTCTTTGTTAAACCATTACCCTTAGCCCCGTTACAACCCTCAACTTCTATCTTGATGTTATGTATTCAATATGTGGAGTTTGGAATTGATATGAGCTTATGGAATCACTGGTTCTCATTCTAAGTAGTAGCATTTCATTCATGAGATCATATTCATATCATTATCGTAAATCCAGAAAATGCTTTCTTTGTTATAACATATGTGAGATGCTAGTCTTTCATGTTTACATCAATCTCTCACATATAACTAGTGTAGGGTGTGTAGTCAGAAAATCTGTGTGAAAATAGAGTGCATTCTAGTAAGGAATTGAGGAAATTCTCTAAGGCATGTTACTACATTCGAAATGTGTTTTAAATGCTTAATTGTGAACTAGTATGTGGTGACTATGAGTAAGAATGTACTTAAGTGTAAAGATGGCTAAAATCTGTGAGAATAATGATTTTTAACTTGTCATGTGCATTGGAAATCCGTGAGACGATTGTTGGAAGGTGTAGGTGGTGTTTAGTTCGTTTTGTCTAGTTTCGTGTTCTTTTGTTGTTTTGTTTTGCTCGAGGACTAGCAAAAGATAAGTGTGGGGGTATTTGATAGGAGCATATTCATGCGACTTAAATGGCTTGTTCTCGTGCATTTACGTTATGTTTCTTTAGTTATTTTAGTACTTTAAGCTATTTTCGTGTGTTTGTAGGTCCAAAGGGCTAAAGGAGCAAAAAGATGCATTTTGGAGACTTTTGGAGCACTTTTGGGCTAAGGATGGATAGCTTATGCTTGGCGCCAAAATGTTGGACGAAATTGAAGACCAAAGTGTTGGAACCTTGTTCCCTTTAGTTTTAGGACATTTAAACCTTTCCAATTCCCTTATGCCGTGCATCTCCACCTTTCTCCCAAAACCATACACATGCATTCATTATTCATTCCCTCACATGCTTCCATTACTTATCATCACCACTTATCACTTATCATAACCACTTATCATTCATCACTTATCATTCACCACTTATCACTTATCATTCACCACTTATCATTCATCAAACACATGCATTCACATGTTTTCACAATCCAACTCACATGCACATTCATCCACCTTTCTCCCTAAAACCGTGCACATACATTCACCCACATGCACCCTTTATTCTTTCATCATTCCATCCACTCATTCATCAAACCACTCCCATCCATTTCATCATTGCAAACATTCAAACAAACATCACTCATTGCCGTGGCCTCCCTTTGCATTCACATGCATCTCACTTCATCATTGCAGCCACATTTCCACTCACATCCATTTAATTCACATGCATTCACTTCATCATTGCAGCCACATTTCCACTCACATCCATTTAATTCACACACTTTCACATGCATCTTGGCAGATTTCACATGCACACACAAGCATTAGCACATGCAACCTAGCTGTCATGTTCCCCCCATTTCACCTATAAATACTCATTCATTCATTCTCATTCATACACAATTCATTCACAACAGAAATTGGTCCCTTGGGGCCGTGCCCTTCACAAAGTCCATCCATTCCATTCATAAACTCATCCATTGCAGAAATGTAGTCCATAACACCACCCTTTGTGCCGTGACTCTCCCTTACAATCCAAACATCATCCTTCCATTTCCATAATTCCCCAATCCATTCAACAAACCAACAACATCCCTTAGACCTTGTGCTACGACGAAGAGGAAGATAAGAGGGCCTAAACGTTCATACAATTCAAGTTTGAGTTGTTGGAATGTTTAGGTGTTTCTTTGATTCTACATCAGTTTTGCTTCAAGGGTTCTTTCTTCTTATCAATTCTATGTTCATTCATGTTTTATATTTTTATGTTAAATCCTTTGCAAACATGAATTGTAACTAATCCTCCTCTAGGGATTCGATGTAGCCTTGCAAAGTTTGCCATGTAGTTAATTCGGAATTCTCATTTAATCTATCTATTTCTTGCTTCATTCTCCGATTTAATTGTGACTTAGTGTGTTGATTTTAATGCTTGATCATCATTTGAATTAACCACAGGTTGTTTAGCCAAGATTAAAGCACACATCATGCATAATCTTGGTAGATATGTGAATGAATGAAGGGAATGTTTTGCAAACATCCTGCCGAGTGTTCCCTTTGGTTTTGTGAAAGTTTCTTGTGCACTACATAGTCTTGATTAGGAACCAAAGTTGCACATCACAATTAGGCTCATAATTAGAGACATTTGATCAAATCCACACATCATATGGCTGATCATATCTAAGTGAAACAAACCCAAGAAATAAGTAGAGGGATGAGTATAATCTGACTTAACAAGCATGGACTTGGCTTAGCAATGGTGAAATCGAATCTCTAGCTTCATCTTCATTGGTACTATCTTATTTTATTAGTTGTTAATTCATTCATCTTGTGTTTACTTCATTTCCTTATGTTTTAATTTACAATCTGTTTGTTTCCAAGTTTCTGTTTTTATTTCAAGTTTCATTCAAAACCAATCCCCCATTTCTTTTAAAGTGTTAGATTAGTTAGAAATACATTTAGTTTGTGTTTGTAAGTGTTTTGATTCATTTTGTTTCCCAAATTCGTCCAAAGTACTCAAGGTGCTCAAAACTGCCCAGAAAGTGATTTTAAGGCAGTTTTGAGTGTTTTGGTGCTGTTTTGAGTTTTTTGGTTTGTTTTAGTGTTTTAAAGTTTAGTTTTGCATTCCTTGAGTCTAGTATAGTGTTTCATATTGTTATTTTACGTTTTTGAGTCAAATCCAAGTGGTTAACAATCCCTCCTAATCCCCGGTCTAGAACGATCCCTACTTATACATATACTACAATTTGACGAAAAGAGGGTTTAATTTGTGTGCGTATAAATCTCGCATCAGTGGCTGCAAGGAAAAAGGGCTAGGGTTTAAGTGCATAAAATGGGCCCAAAATGCCCTCCCTTGCACGGCAAGGGAAGGGGAGAAGGGATAAGCCCACGGCAAGGTTGTGTAATTGGGCTAGGGCCTTGTTTTGTGTCCTAAAGTGCCTACAAGACCTTCAAAGTGGCTAGAAAATACGGACATTTAAGTTTAGGAAAGGTTACCAAAACGGGAAACCTAGGGTTAACTTTCCTACTTCAAATAGGAAACCTTCATTGAGTAGGATTCCTCGTTTTGGTAAGAATTCATCGTTGGAGTAGGAATTCGTCGTTTCTTCAAGTCTTCAACTCATTCATTCCTCTTTCGCTCCAAAAGACTCCAATTTGCATCTTCTTGCGCACTTTGGCCTTATAATCTGAAAATACACAAAAGTCGCCTTAAACACTAAAATAACTAAATAAACACAACATAAATGCACGAGAACAAGCTAATTAAGTCGCATGAATATGCTCCTATCACGTTATAATTCAATGTGATAAAAGATAGCACTCAAATTAAACCCTCTTTTTGACAATTGTAGTATAGATATAAGTAGGGATCGTTCTAGGCCGGGGATTAGGAGGGATTGCTAATCTAATGAAAATTGACTCAAAGATGTAAAAATATGTTTTAAAACACTTTAAATAGACTCACAAGACTCTTACTAACTTATATGACTCAAAACAAACTTTAAAGACTCAAAACAACCAAAAACAACCAAAAAGACTCAATTTAGACTCTAGGACTTAATTTGGACGAAAATACACTTGGGTTTGACTCTAAAGACTCAAAAAGACTCTTTTGGACAGATTTGGAACAAATAAGAAAGGGGGTTTTGATTTTGGACGAATTTAAAAGAAAACAAGTGACTTAAAACTTTAAAACAGATTTTGGACGAAAATAAGAAAAACTAATGGATGATGGGATAGCCAAGGGATACTTCTCCACACATGATACGTTCTAACATAAATTGATTTCCAGTTGCTTTTCCGATAAACCATGAACCTCAACGCCCCAGATTAACCGTGAATTGCACTAATTAACCCTCAGATTTTCCTCACGTTATTGATTTGGATGATTGCATACGACAACTCAAAGCATTCCCCACAAGTTCCCTACATGAATTGCATAATAGAGATACAAGCAAGAATCATTAAGTTCTTTGAAAACCATAAGCATTGACGAAGCACTCGTTACTATGAATTGCATGAAACTTATGCCAAGAATTTACTTAACATGATTGTGAAAACAACCTTAACTACAAGGAATGGTGATTTGCAGCAATGGTATGGATGAGTCTTCTAGAAACTGAAATAGGTGTTTAAATGTGTAATTGATTCTCCCTAAGTAGCTAGGTTTAGGTCCCAATCTGATTTGGATAGGATAGAATAGGATAATGTTAGAGATAGGATAGGATAGGGTTTCTAGGATAGGATAAGATAAGGTTGGATAAGGTTGGATAAGGTTCCTTGTTTCTTGCTTCTTCCTTATCTTCATTGTATTAGGACTTCTTCCACCAGATTTATAGCCTTTCCTAGCTCTTCTAGTCTTCAATTTCGTCCATCCTCTTTGCTCCATTGTTAAGCTATCCAATCCATGCCCAAAAATGCTCCAAATAGCCTCAAAATGCACTTTCTTGCTCCTTTTGCCATTAGGACCTAAAAACACACGAAAATAGCTTAAACTAGTAAAACAACTATGAATTAACAAAATAAATGCACGAAAACAAGCTAAGTAAGTTGCCTAAATATGCTCCTATCACCATGCCGCAACTTAGGGGCCCTAAACACTTATATTGGCTAGGTTTAACCCTAAATCTGATTGCTAGGGTTTTGCCATGCTATATATATATTAAACCTAAAGTTGCCGCACCCTGGGAGACACCCTAGGCAGCCATCCATCCTTCAATTCATCCATCCATTCACAGCAGCCACCATTCATTTCGAAAACACATCTTGTGCCGCAAGTCCTAGGGAGAAGAAGGAGTTCCGTGGCTTCCATAGGAGGAGGAGACCTTGTGCCGCTAGAAATCTGCATCCATTGGAGACTTTGGGAGTTCTTTCTTCCCTTGTTTCGTTTCCATGTTTATTTTAATTTGCTTCTCAATTGTTATGAACATGTGTAACTAAGTTTTTCTTAGTTAGGGGTGAATTCGAAACCATGGGCATATGTTTTATATGAATTGATTTCCTCCAGATTTTGTTTCTTGAATTGTGGATGTGATTTACTTAATTGATTTATTGAGAACTTGTTCTTGTGTGTTGATTAAGGATGCATACTTAGTTTGCATACATGAATTTGATGCTAGGATATAAGGAAATTTCACCTAATCGTTATGACCTTATATTCATAAGTAGTGGAAATCACTAGTCATGATTGTATTAAGTAAATTCTAGGCAAGAGTATCATGCAATTCATAGTTATGAATGCCTAGTCAATGCTTAGGGTTTTCAAAAAGCTTAATGATCTTTGATTTTATCTCTATTATGCAGTTCATGTAGGGAATTTGATAAGAATAATTTGATTGTCGATGCGTATTCCATCCAATTCAATGAAACTAGGAAAATCTGAGAATTAATTTGTGCTTTTCACAATTAATTTGGGGCATTGTCATTCATGATTTAAAAGGAATAAAATCTGGAAATCAATTTATGTTACATATGTGCATGTGTGGAGAAGAACCCCCTAACTAGCCTTTTTCCCATTCAATTCACCTAGTTTAGTGCCTAATCTGTTTAAATTGCAATCTGTCCATTTTAATTAATTTCGTCCAAATCAATTCCCCATTTTATTAAGTGTGTTAGATTAGTTAGAAAAGTGTTTGAATCTGTCCAGATTAGTGTTTTGAGTCTAAGTTAGTTAAATTTCGTCCAAATCACCCTTTAGAGTCTAGTTTGAGTCTATTTGAGTGTTTTGGGCTGTTTTGAGTCTTTTTAAGTTGTTTTGAGTCATATAGGTCTAGGTAAGTGTTTTATAGTTTAATTTTGTGTTTTTAAGTCAGTTTAGAGTTGATTAGCATCCCTAGTTAATCCCCGGTTAGAACGATCCCTACTTGCATATATACTACAATTGTCACAAATAGGGCTTCATTTGTGCCCACGGCATGGAAGCTTGCACCATCCACGACATGCTCTTCAAAATTCTCATAGTATGGCTCATTGAATGGGAGGGGATAGTGATCCTCCCTCATTGTGGTGTTTTGGTTCTTATAGTCCATGTAGACGCTCCCACCACCTTGAAATCGATTTCGAACCTGCACCAAAGAAGGTAACAACCTATTAGTTGAAATGGGAATTGGAATTGGGATTGGAGACTTACTAGGATGTTGTGGCAATGCCCCTAGGGCAGCCACCATCTCCCCAATTTTATCACTAGGCACGGCCATATTGGGTGTTTTTAGGGTAGTGGCGTGCTCCTTGTGCTCCACTCCAATTCTTTCCTCGATGGTGGTTCTAGATGCATCCTTCTTGATTGGTGCTGAACGTTCCTGCCCTAAATTTTTAATTATACCAATGGCAAAACAAGAACGAACATCATTAGTATTCTTAATAGATTCAGAAACTTTAAAGTTAATCATATCACCACCAAACTCCATAGTTAAGGCTCCTTTGGCCACGTCAATCTTGGTGTGGGCTGTTTTCATGAAAGGTCGTCCAAGTAAGAGTGGCGATGGTGGAGAGTGGGTTGAATCCTCCATGTCAAGCACATAGAAATCTGCAAGAAAAATCAAGTGGTCTACCCGCACCAAAACATCTTCCAAAACTCCTCTCGGGTATGCATTAGATCGATCGGCTAATTGAATAATAACACCATCATTTTTAAGTTCTCCTAGATTCATAGATGCATAAACAGAGTATGGCATGACATTAATTGATGCACCTAAATCTAGCATAGCATGTTCGAACCTTGTATTACCAATTACACAAGGGATAGTGAAACTACCTGGATCTTTGCATTTAGGTGGTAGCTTTCTTTGCAATATTGCAGAGACATTCTCACTTACATGTACCACCTCTTTCTCCCGAATCCGTTTCCTTGTTGTACAAATCTTCTTCAAAAACTTAGCGTACTTTGGAATTTGCTTTATTGCATCAAGGAGCGGGATATTGACATGCACCTTCCTAAACGTCTCCAGGATGTCGTTTTCATCCTCCTCTATCTTTGATTGCCTAAACCTGCTAGGGAAAGGCACATTTGGTGGAATCACATTAGAAACAATTGAGTTTGGACCTACCTTACATTTGTTGGACGGCCTAGGAGCTTGAAGTGGTTGCGGCAAAGGTTGCTCCACCCTTGCCGTGGCTTTGCCCTTGCTCTCTTCCTTTTGCAGCAGCCTTTCATCCTCTTCTTGGCTTGATTTTGGTGGTTGTGGGGTGGTTCCAACTTCCTTGCCACTTCTTAAGGTGATTGCATTGGCGGTTTCGAAGCCTCCCTTCGGATTGACAGTTGTTGAACTAGGCAATTTGCCTTGGTCTCGGAATTGTCCTACAAACTCTGCTATCTGCCCAATTTGTTTCTCCAACTGGTCCACCCTTTTTTCTTGATTTTGCATCGCTTTGTTTTGATTCTCTTGCCCCTGAGACAACTTGGTAAGTAACTTAATAAGTGTATCATTGTCCAAAGACGTACCTGAGTTTGGTTGGGCAGATTGTGGTGGAAGTTGTGGTGGTACGTATGGCCTTTGATAGAGCCCAGGGGGTGGCTGTCTATATCCTCCTTGTTGTTGAGGTTGTTGAGGCTCCCTCCACATGAAGTTTGGATGATCTGTCCAACCCGGATTGTATGTATTTGAGTATGAATCATTTCTTTTCTGATTTTTTATGCGAGAATTACTTGACACTCAAATTAAACCCTCGTTTGACAATTGTAGTAGAATGGATAAGTGAGGGATCGTTCTAGACCGGGGATTAGGAGGGCTTGCTAAAACCTTCTAAATTGACTTAAAAACATAAAAACACAATATAAAACACTATTTAATGCTCGAAGAAAGCAAAACTAAAAATAAGAAAGATTAAGACTAAGACTTCAACGAAATAGGGGGGAATTGGATTTGGACGAATTTAAACTAAAATGAATACTTGGAAACAAAACAAATTGTAAATATGGATTTGACGGAAATGAATGGATGGGAAGCTAGCTAAGGGTTCTTTCTCTACACATGATATTTATGCATATGAATCAATTTCCAGTTATTCCTTCATTGAATTATGAACGACAATGCCCCAAATTAACCGTGACATCACTAGTTAACCCTTAGATTTTCCTTATATTATTGGATTGGATGGCATCATTCGACAACCCAAAACATTCTCAAAAGTTCCCTACATGTCATCATAATAGAGATACAATCGAAGATCATTAAGAATAATGAAAACCATAAGCATTGACAAAGCATTTGTAACTATGACATCATGTTACTCATGCTAAGAATTAAACTTAACGCGATCGTGACAAGCGACCTTCACTACTTTCAAGTATAAGTTAGTAACGATTATGTGAAACCTTCTTAAACTTTAGCCACATATTCATGCATGCTAATTAAGTGTCGACCCTCAATCAACAAACACAAATAAGTTAATCATCAAATAGTTAAGCCAATTGCATTCACGAATCAAGAGTTCATAACCGGAATTCATCAATTCATATCACATAAATCAACATGGTATTGAAATCACCCCTAGCCAAAAAGGGTTTAGTTCCTCATAACTTTGAAATCAAAGAAACACCTAAACATTCCAACAACTCAAACTTGAATTGTATGAACGTTTAGGCACTCTTCTCTTCCATTCCTCATATTACAAAACAAAGAGAATTGAATTTAAACATTGAAATCAAAGAAACGCATAAACATTCCAACAACTCAAACGTGAATTGTATGAACGTTTAGGCCCTCTTCTCTTCGTCTTCGTTTGAGCACAAGGACTAAGGGATGTTGTTGGTGTGTTGAATGGATTGGGGGATTATGGAAATGGAAGAAATGGAGGAGAAAGGGAAGGGAATGGTGCAGAAAATGGAGAGACTCACGGCTAGGGAGAAGATGGAAGTGTTTGTGGTGTGTTGTGTATGAAAATGAGATGATCTTGAATGAATGAATGCAAGGGTATTTATAGGAGTAGTGGAGGGAACATATGGCTGTTTTTTTAAGATGCAAGTGGCTAATTAATGATGGAAAATCAGTTAGGAAAACATGTGAAAACTGGAATTGCATGTGAAGGTGTTGGAATGTGCTGAAATGGTGAAGGGGATACACGGCATTGAGAAGCTTTCTTGCTCATTTTCTGAATGCAATGATGAAAAGTTTAATAATTAATGCATGTAGGTGGCTGAAATGATGAAGAATGAGTGGTGGAAATGAAAGGGAAAGCTAGAAGACATGTGAAGATGCTGGAATTGATGAAGGGGATACACGGCAATGTTTGGAATGTGGAGAAAAGGGTGCATGTGGTTGTAATGTTTGTTGGTTAAAGATGCATGTGGATGTATTATACAATGGGAAAGTATGTGATTGAATTAAAGGATGCAAAGTGAATGAATCATGAATCATTGTGGATGAAAGGTGGAAGTGCATGTGTTGATGACTAGGTTAGTGGGTGGAAATCTGAAAATGGCATATAGGAATGGGAGCTCACGGTTTGAATGTGTAAAGTGTGTGTGAATGCATGTGAAGATGCAATAAATAATGCATGTAGGGTTAGGAAATAATGAAGAAATGCATGTGAGATGTTTGGAAAGGAATAAAGAATGAATGGTGGAAATGTGAGTGAATGATGTGCATGTGTGAGAATGCATGTGGAATTAAGAGGAGTATGGAAGTGAAATAAATGAATGATATGTTAAGTGATAAGTGAATGATATGTGGTGAGTGATAAGTGAACTAGTTTAAAGGGCTAGGGTTTAAGTACATACAATGGGCCTAAAATAGGTTGGTTTGTATGGCATAATGTGTTTGATTGGGCTAGGCCCTTTCTTTTGTGTCTTCAAGTGCATACAAGGCCTTCAAATTCGTCCATCCTCTTGGCTCCATGGATAAGCTATCCAATCCATGCCCAAAAATGCTCCAAATGGCCTCAAAATGCACTTTCTTGCTCCGTAGGCCCTTAGAACCTGAAAACACACAAAAGAAGCATAAAGGACTAAAATAACGAGAGAAACATAACGTAAATGCACGAGAACAAGCCATTTAAGTCGCATGAATATGCTCCTATCAATTTTGGCCTTGATAACTTATGGCATTGGCGCTTTCCCATCCTCCATTCTCTATCAATTGAGGACATTGATCATTGAGATGCCCTTGAATAGAGCACACTCCACAAATGGCCGCACCTTGCACTTTGGATCCATCGACCACCTGAGACACAAGCATAGTGAGATTAGCTAATTGAGATTGAATCTCAGAAATTGCACTTACCTCATTCACTTGTTGCCGTGGGGGGTCCCTTTGCCCAATTCCTTCATATTGTTGTGCATTTAGAGCACGGTTTGCAATTAGGGTCTTGGCTGCCATAGGAGTTTTGTCCACCAATGCACCTCCCGCCGAAGCATCTAGCATTTGCCTTTCAATGGGAAGAAGGCCCTCATAGAAGTATTGAAGTAGAAGCTCCTCCTTCATTTGATGTTGAGGACATGATGCAACAAGGGCTTTAAAACGCTCATAGTAGGCTGGAAAAGATTCGCCTTGACTTTGTTGGATTCCGCTAATTTTCTTCCTCAAGAGAATGACTCTTGAAGTAGGGAAGAATTTCTCCAAGAACGCTCTCTTCATGCTTTCCTAAGAAGTAACGGTCCCGGGTGCCAATTCATAAAGCCAATCCTTAGCCTTTTCCACAAGAGAGAATGGAAAAGCTTTCATCTTCAAAATATTCCCATCGACGTTAATGGGTGTCATGCTTGAGCATACAACTTTAAACTCCTTCAAATGCTTGTTTGGATCTTCCATGGACAGCCCATGGTACTTGGGAATATGATGCAGCAAGCTTGACTTCAATTTGAACTCATCGGTCTTGCCTTGGGCCGCCCTAGGATATTGAATGCACAATGGCATGGCATTATCTAATCCCGAGGTAGAAAGATCCTTGATTGTTCGATTATCCATCTCCATGACTTGTTCTTCTTCCTCCACTTCTTCCTCTTCAGATTCGGCCTCAGAACTAGAACTAGGTAGATTAGGTTCTGGTTGCTTCCTCTTTCTTCTCAAAGTTCGTTCAAAATCGTCGTCAAACTCCAAGATATTCTCACGAACAGGGTGAGAACTACGAGTCATACACTTGTACCTAGAACAATGAAGTAGAAGAATTTAGCAACTCTCTTAGAAGCACGGCAAACACACCCAAAACAAGGAATAGGTCACGGCACACAAACAAAAGCAATCAGATTATGCACGGCAAACACAAAAATAAAAAGAAAGAACAAATACACACACTAGACTCTTGACCTTAAGACACACTTTGACACGACACAAACACAAGGGATTAGCAAGTTTGCTAATCCCCGGCAACGGCGCCAAAATTTGTGTGTTAACATAATTTTCACATCAGTGTTTACTTTTGTTTGGTGTGATTTTAGGCTTGAAACATTGAGGACAATGTTTGATTTAAGTGTGTGGGGGGGGGGGGGTAACTAAGTATATTTGATGCAAATTCGTGGGATTTTATCACCCATAACTTCAAGTGTTGTTCCTTGCTGTTTTAAAGTGTTTTTAAGCTGTTTTGGAGTGTTTTAGTGTGTTTTGTTTTATAACTCCGAAAATCACATAAAAATTTGAAAAACATGTTTTGAAAAGCCTAAAAAGAGTGTTTTGAGTCGTTTTTGTGTGTTTGTGTCTTAGGGTACCTTCCAACACAATGATGAGGATTTGGTTTTTAATTGCATGACTGTTAAAAAGAGTTATAAACATGGAGAAAAGTTTGATTTACTCTTGGTATATGCTTGGTTATGGTTATAATGTATGACTTCACATGCAATCATAAAAGAAAAATTAGTTTTTGTAACATGCTTAAAGGAAGGAACTCAAACAAACGCTACAACCTTGTGAGACTTGAGCCTAAACGTTATTTGGAGAGTTAAAATCTGTGCATTATTGTTTTCTAAAGTCGTTGCATGATCTCATTATTCTTTGCTTGGTTACTACTTAGAAGGCGTTTCATCATATAGTTCCAAATGCTAGAACTCATGCCCAATTCATTCGAAGCATGTTATTGATTTGCATAACACATATTCAAGAAGAAGTTGTGTAGTGACCACCACCAAAGCCAAATTGCCGTGTATCCTACTTCATTATATGTTTAAGTTAACCCCATTGAGCCTTGTTAAGCTTACATTCTTTGTTAACCCACATTATCCTCACCTAGCCTAGATTAGGACCATCCATACCCTTATTCTTGAAGCATAGCAAAGCATGATTTGAATTGAACTCCTTTTGATTAATGTATGGCAGAAAACAAGTGTGGGGGAAGTACTTCTCATGTGAGTTAGTGTGCCATAGGCACGGGTGGAAAAGAAAAAAAGAAAAAAAATTCGTGGAAAAAGAAAAAGAAAAGAAAAAGTTGTGAAAAGAAAGGAAAAAAGAGTATGAAATAAATGAAAATAAGTTCACATGTTTATGGTAGTTGAAGAAAGGGTCCAAGATGTTGAATATGGCCCTGAGTGTTGCTTAGATCTTCCCTTTGTGTTAAAAGTTGATTTTTGTGTTTTAAAGTGAATTCTAAGTCTCAATTTCATTACTTTGCTTGCTATTGCTTCAAAAATGTTTGTTATCCCTATCCTTCCATTGTTAACCAATACCCCAAGCCCCATTACAACCCTTGACTTCAATCTTGAGTGTTATGTGTTTCAATTTGTGGAGTTTGAATTTGGTATGAGCATATGGTGTCACTGGTTCTCACGTCTAAGTAGTAGCATTCCATTCATGAGATCATATCTAAACATGCTTATTAACTCCAGAAATTGCTTTCTTTGTGATACATATATGTGAGTGTTGTGATACATATATATCCAGAAACATGCTTATTAACTCCATAAATTGCTTTCTTCATAAGTTGTGATTCAATTTGCTTAACTATTTGATTGATAACTCATTCTTGTGTGTTGATTAAGGTGGCCACTTAGTTTTTCATGCAGGGATTTGAAGCTAAAATATAAGGGAATTTCACCTAATAGTTATAACCTTATATTTGCTAGTAGTGGAGGTCGTTTATCGACGATCGCGTTAAGTGAATTCTTGGCAAAAGTTTCATGCTTTTCATAGTAACAATTGCCTCGTCAATACTTATAGTTTTCATGAAACTTAATGATCTTTGATTGTACCCTTATTGTGCTTTTCACGTAAGGGACTTTTAGAGAATGTTTAGAGAATGTAAGTAGGGATCGTTCTAACCGGGGATTAACTAGGGGTGCTAATCTAATATAAATTGACTTAATAACACAAAAACTAAACTTAAAGACTCTAACTAGACTACTATGACTCAAAACAGATTTGAAACACTCAAAACTGCCTAAAACAATCAAATTGACTCAATGATAGGAGCATATTTATGCTACTTAGTTATGTTGTTTTCTTGCATTTAGTGAGTTAATTACTATGTATTTCAGTCTTTTAAGTTATTTTCGTATGTTTTTAGGTCCTAATGGCAAAAGGAGCAAGAAAGTGCATTTTAAGGCTATTTGGAGCATTTTTGGGCATGGATTGGATAGCTTAACCATGGAGTAAAGAGGATGGACGAAATTGAAGTCAAGAAGGACTAGGAAAGGCTACAAATCTGGTGGAGGAAGTCCTAAAGCAAAGAAGATAAGGAAATAGCAAGAAACAAGGAACCTTATCCAACCTTATCTTACCTTATCCTTTCCTAACCTTATCTTATCCAATCCTAGAAACCTTATCCTATCCTAACTCTAACATTATCCTATTCCATCCTATCCAAATCAGGTTGGGACTTAAACCTTGCTAATTAGAGGGAATTAATTACACATTTATACACCTATTTCAGTTTCTAGAAGACTTATCCATTTAAATGCCGCAAGAACACCATTCCTTGTAGGTTTAGGAATTGCAATCCTCCTTCTACACAAATATCATGTGTCCTAGGCCCTTTAGGTTTAGGAATCTGCCCTAAACCATCCCTTCTAGAAGCCTTATCTCATCCCTATAAACCTGCCGCACCAAAACCTTCTAGAACTCTGATAGGAGCATATTTATGCGACTTAATTGGCTTGTTCTCATGCATTTACGTTGTGTTTTCTTAGTTCTTTAAGTCTTTTAAGCCATTTTCGTATGTTTTCAGGTTCTAAGGGCTAAAGGAGCAAAGAAGTGCATTTTGGAGTCTTTTGGAGCACTTTTGGGCTAAAGATGGATAGCTTATGCTTGGAGCCAAAGTGTTGGACGAAATTGAAGACCAAGTGAGCCTAGAATCGAAGGAAGAAGGAGGAATCAAGAATTGGAAACCAGTTTCCATTATTGGGAGTTTCCATTTGTGAAGGTGTCCATTTTTGAAGTTTCCAAATAATCTTGGTTGCCTAAATCACATGTTCTAGAAGCCCTAGACATGTCCTAAATTGTGCCGCACCTTACCTTCCTTTTCTCTCCCAAAATCTGCAAGATTATGTCGCAATCCTGATGCGAGATTTATACGCACACAAATTAAACCCTCTTTTTGTCAAATTGTAGTAAGTATGTAAGTAGGGATCGTTCTGGACCGGGGATTAGGAGGGATTGCAAATCACTTGGAAACTGACTCAAAAACGTAAAATAAAGTTTAAAACACTATACTAGACTCAAAGAATGCAAAACTAAACTTTAAAACACTAAGACAAACCAAAAGACTCAAAATACTTTAAAAACACAAACTAAATTGATTTCTAATTAATTTGACATTAAAGTAAAGGGGGATTTAGGTTTTGACGAAATTAAACTAAATGAACAAATTGTAATTAAAGCAGAATGTAAATATGAATGTGATGAAAATATGGATGAAAGCTAGCTAAGGGGTTCTTCTCCACACATGTTACACTTGCATACAAGATTAATTTTCAGTTGGTCTTTCGATAAATTATGAAACTCAACACCCCGGGTGAATTAGGTCCACTTAAATTAACCGTCAAGTTTTCCTTAAGTTAATGAATTGGATGGGTTTGCGCAACGCAATTCACTACATTCTCCAAAAGTCCTTTACATGAACAGCACAATAAAGATACAATCAAAGATCATTAAGCATTATGAAAACTATAAGTGTTGACGAGGTATTCGTTACTATGATGAGCATGAAACTCGTGCCAAGAATTCATTTAACGCGATTGTTTATAAGCAACCTCCACTACTTGTGTTTGTGTTGTGTTGTGAATGGAATGGAAGAGTGAATGAGAATGAATATGAATTGAGGTGTAATGGATGCTTATTTATAGGTGAAATGGGGGGAACATGACAGCTAGGAGGGAATGTGGCTGCATGTTTGAATGATTAAAGGATGCATGTGGGTTGGAAATGCATGTGCAATGAATATGTGGCTGCAATGCAAGGGGACAACCTGGAAATGAATGTGAATGTGCACGGCAAGGATTCTTTGGTGCTGAAAATGCATGTGTAAGCATGTGTTGGCTGAATTAAAGAATGTGAGGGAATGATGAAAGGGGAAACATGACAGCTAGGTTGGTTGGTGGCTGCAATAGATTAAAGGGTGAATGCATGTGCTGAAATAATTAGAGAGTGAGGGGATGCACGGCATAGTGGTTGAATTATGAAGAGTGAATGCATGTGGCTGATTTATGTGAATGATTATGGGTGCATGTGGGTTGGAAATGATTAAAGAGTGAGAGTATGCACGGCAATGGTGAGGGCATGTGCTGATGGTTTATGGGAGAATGATGGATGAATTTGCATGTGGAATGAAGTGGAATGGATGTGGCTGCAAGGTTTTGTGTTAGGTGATAAGTGGTGATGATAAGTGTATGATATGTGATTATGATAAGTGGTGATGATAAGTAATGATATGTGGGAGTGTGGCTGAAATGAAGGAGTGGAATGTTGGAATGTTATGCACGGCTAAGGATATAGGAAAGGTTTAAATGTCCTAAAACTAAAGGGAACAAGGTTCCAACACTTTGGTCTTCAATTAGGTCTTCAATTTCGTCCAACACTTTGGCTCCAAGCATAAGCTATCCATCCTTAGCCCAAAAGTGCTCCAAAAGTCTCCAAAATGCATCTTTTTGCTCCTTTAGCCCTTTGGACCTACAAACACACGAAAATAGCTTAAAGTACTAAAATAAGTAAAGAAACATAACGTAAATGCACGAGAACAAGCCATTTAAGTCGCATGAATATGCTTCTATCAAATCCCTTTCTTAAAAGTCTTAGCCGCACCTATACATTCCCTTTCACTCAAAATCTGCAAGTTTAATTGCACTTTCCCCTTCTTTTCCTCCCTTTGCCGCAAGACTTAGCCCTTCTCCTTAATTCCTGATTTCAATTACCTATTCTAAAGGGATTTAACTTAATTCCTGATTCTTAGAATGGATTTGGGGAATTAAACACTTACTTATTTCCTATGCAAGCCTTGCCGTGCGAGGGAGATAGTTCTTTCCTATTTCCTTGCATTAAAACACATTCCTATTGTGTTTTATGCCATTGCCGCACCTATTAACCACTTTCCTTTAATTTTCTGATTTGATTTCCTATTTCTAGAAGCTTTTCACTTAATTTCTGTTTACCTAAATAACCTAGGGTTTTAATTCCTGAAATCCTATTAATAAACCTCCTTGTTGCAGCCAAAAATTATTCATTCATTCACCATTCACTCCAGAAAATCATCCCATCCCTCTAACACATCCATACTTCACCATTCTCCATATTTTCTGCACAAAACTTCCCTTGTCGTCCCCTACATCCTTCCCAACCCTAAATCCATCATTCTACATCATCCATAACCCCCAAAACTCACAATAACCCCTTGTGCCGCAGCAATTAGGAGAGGAATGAAGCCTTGAACGTTTCATGCTTGCAGATTGGAGCGTTCTTAGGTGTACTTCGTTCTTGTTTTCAATGTTTACTTTGTTATTACTTTCTGAGTTTGCTGTAATCATGAGTGGCTAAACCCCTAATTAGTTAGGGGAAAGTTTGAAGCCATGAACATGTTTGAGATATGAATTGATTTCTTCCAATTGTGATTCGTTAAGTTGTGATTGCAATTCAATTATCTGTTTTATTCAAAACTTGTTCTTGTATGTTGATTAAGGATGCATACTTAGTTTTCATGCATGAACTTGATGCTAGTTTATAAACGAGTTTCACCTAATCGTCACAAGTTTATAAACATGAGTAGTGAAGGTTGCTAGTCACAACCGCGTTAATTGAATTCTTGGCAAGAGTATCATGCATTCATAGTTACAATTGCCTCGTCAACACTTATGATTTTCATAGAGAATAATGATCTCTCACTGTATCTCTTCTATGCATTCATGTTGAGGACCGTTGGAGAATAATTTGAATTGTCGCATGCATCATCCAATTCAATGACATAAGGAAATCTGAGGGTTAATTAGTGCATCACGGTTAACTTGGGGTGTTGAGCATCATAGTTAATGAAAAGCAATTGGAAAATCGATTCATGTACAAATGTGTCATGTGTGGAGAATGGACCTCTAACTAATCCATCCATCATCTTGTTTCCAAAAATTCGTTTTACAATCTGCCTAGTTTTATAACTTGTTTTGTTATTTCAATTTTTGTCAAATCAAAACCCCCATTTACTTTCTTGTTCTATAGTGTTTAGAATCTGTTTAGTTTGTGTTTTAAAGTGTTTTGACTCAACCTATAATCTTAAATTCGTCCAAAATTGTGTTTAGAGTCAGAAACTGCCTAGTTAGCGTTTTCAGGCAGTTTTGAGTCTTTTGAACTTGTTTCGAGTCCTTTGAGTCTTTGTGAACGTTTTCAACTTTGTTTTTATGTTTTTGAGTCAGTTTAGAGGTTTTAGCAAGCCCTCCTAATCCCCGGTCCAGAACGATCCCTACTTGCATCCTTACTACAATTTGACAACAAGAGGGTTAATTTGTGTGCTTAACTATTTTCGCATCAAATTTTGGCGCCGTTGCCGGGGATTAGCAACTTTGCTAATCCCTCGTTATTTCTTTTTATTTATTTTTCGTTTTTTTTCTATCTTAGTTACTGATTTGTTTGTTTCATTGTTTTTAGGTACTAGTGTATGACTCGAAGTTCCCAACATGTTCATGAGAATATTTTGGACTTTGACGACGATTTTGAGAGGACTTTGAGAAGACAAAAGAACCAGCAAGAGTCTAACCCACCTAGCCCTGAACCTGACCTTGAAGAACAAGTTTTAGAAGAGGAAGAGAGGGGCACGGCAGAGACTTTTGAGGAAGTACCAATCATGGCAGCCGACAATCGAACAATCAAGGAGCTTTCGGCCTCGGGAATGGACAATGCCGCACCTTTATGTATTCAATATCCCGTGGCAGCTCAAGGCAAGACCGAGGAGTTTGAATTGAAGTCTAGCTTGTTGCACCACATCCCAAAGTTCCATGGGCTGTCCATGGAAGACCCTAACAAGCACTTGAAGGAATTTGAAGTGGTTTGTTCAAGCATGACCCCTGTCAATGTCGATGGTAGCATCTTAAAGATGAAGGCTTTTCCATTCTCTCTAATGGACAAAGCTAAAGATTGGTTTTAAAGCATATTTTCACATCTTTGAGTCAATTTTCATTAGATTAGCAATCCCTCCTAATCCCCGGCCTAGAACGATCCCTACTTATATCTATACTACAATTGTCAAAAAGAGGGTTTAATTTGAGTGCAATCTTATTTCACATCAAATTTTTGGCGCCGTTGCCGGGGATTAGCAACTTTGCTAATCCCCCGTTGTTTCTTTTTGTTTCTTTTTCATATCTTTTTGATTTAGCTACTGACCTTATTTCTTTTCTTGTTTGTATGTACTAGTTTATGACTCGAAGTTCTCAACCTATAAGTGCAAACATCTTGAATTTTGACGACGATTTTGAGCGCACTTTGAGAAAGAAGAAGAAGAACCCAGAACTTCACCCATCAAGTTCTAGTTCGGCTTCCAACCTTGAGGAGGAAGAAGAGGTCCAAACCATGGCAGCGGACAACCGTACAATCAAGGAGCTTTCCGCTTCGGGAATGGATAATGCCGCACCCTTATGCATTGATAGGAGCATATTTATGCGACTTAAATGGCTTGTTCTCGTACATTTACGTTATGTTTCTTTAGTTATTTTAGTTCTTTATGCTTCTTTTGTGTGTTTTCAGGTTCTAAGGGCAAAGTATGCAAAAGGATGCCTTTTGGAGCAAATTAGAGATTGGAATGGATATCATATGCTTGGAGCCAAAAGGATGGACGAAATTGAAGACTTGAAGTAGGAAAGTTAAATCCTAAAAAGACCTCATGTTTGAGCATCATTGAAAATTCCTACGCATTTTAGAACACAAAAACAACATTCCTAGCAACCTTAGGACATTGTCGTGTGTTTCCTTGTGTCTCCCTTCCTTGCCATGCAAGGAAGGGCTTTGTTCCCTATTTTAAATACTTAAACACTACCACTTATCATTCACCACATATCATTCACCACTTATCATATCATACATTCATTTATCACTTATCATAATCATTCACTTATCACTTAACATATCATACACTTATCACTTATCACTCATAATCACCTACAACATCCACCTACTTCACCTACAACATCCACCTACTTCACCTACAACATCCACCTACTTCACCTACTTCACCTACAACATCCACCTACTTCACCTACAACATCCACCTACTTCACCTATAACATCCACCTACTTCACCTACAAATGACATAGCCATATGTTCCCTCCACTACTCCTATAAATACCCTTGCATTCATTCATTCAAAAACATCTCATTCACAACACAACAACAAACACAAAAACAGCAACCTTGTTGCCGTGGGTTCTCTTCATTTCCAGCATCATTCCCTTCTATTTCCACCACTTCCCAACCCTCCAAACCACTCCTCTACCATTTCCATAATCCCCCAAACCTCACCTTAGACCTTGTGCTACAATAACGAGGAAGATAAGAGGGCCTAAACGTTCATACAATTCAAGTTTGAGTTGTTGGAATGTTTAGGTGTTTCTTTGATTTCAAAGTTTAAATTCAATTCTCTTTGTTTTGTACGTATGAGGAATGGAAGAGAAGAGTGCCTAAACGTTCATACAATTCAAGTTTGAGTTGTTGGAATGTTTAGGTGTTTCTTTAATTTCAAAGTTATGAGGAAATAAACCCCCCTTTAGCTAGGGGGTGATTCGAAACTATGTTTATATTTGCAATATGAATTGATTAACTTTCGTTGGAATTTCATAAGTTGTGGATTCAATTGGTTTAACTGTTTGATTGATAACTTATTTATGTATGTTCATTGAGATTGCAAGCTTAATTTTCATGCATGAATATGACGCTAGAATATAAGTGAGTTTCACCTAAACGTTACGAACTTATATTCACAAGTAGTGGAGGTTGCTCATAATCGCGTTAAACGAATTCTTGGCATAAGTTTCATGCGTATTCCATAGTAACGAATGCCTTGTCGATGTTTATGATTTCCGTTGAACTTAATGATCTTTGTTGAATGTCTCTATCATGCGTATTCCATAGTTAGGGACTTTGATTAAGAATAATTTGGTTGTAATGCGTATTCCATTCAATCCAATGAATCTAGGGAAATCTGAAAGTTAATTTAAGCGAACCTAATTAACTTGGAGCATTGAGTTTCATAATTTATCGAAAGACCAACTGAGAATCAATCTTGTATGCAAGTGTAACATGTATGGAGATGAACCCCTTAGCTAGCATTCATCCATAAATTTCATATTTACATTCTGTCTGTTTATTAACTTGTTTCGTTATTTCAATTTTCGTAAAAACCTCAATCCCCCTTTTGCTTTAATGTTCATTTTAGTTAGAATTCAATTTAGTTTGTGTTTTTAAAGCATTTTGAGTTTTTGGTTTGTCTTAGTGTTTTAAACTTTAATTTTGCATTCTTTGAGTCTAGTTTAGTGTTTTAAACTTTATTTTACGTTTTTGAGTCAGTTTCCAAGAGTTTTGCAATCCCTCCTAATCCCCGGTCCAGAACGATCCCTACTTACACCTATACTACAATTTGACAAAAAGAGGGTTTAATTTGAGTGTCAAGTAATTCTCACATCAAATTTTGGCGCCGTTGCCGGGGATTAGCAACTTTGCTAATCCCTTGGTTCTTTTCTTTTTTTTTTTGTTTAGTTGTTTTCGTTTTAGTTTCTAAACTTAGTGTTGTTTTCTTTGTTTGTTGTTACTTTTGATATTTGATTTAGTTCTCTTTCTTTGATTTTAGGTACTAGAGAAGTAAGATATGGATTTTGCTAGCATTCAAGCTCAATTGGAAAATCTTACTTCTAAATTGTCGCCGTATGCCGAAAGGACCACAATGCAGAGTGTCCCTACATTTGGTGCTTCATATAGGCAAGGATTTCAAGCCAATCAATGTCCACAAAGAGATTGGAGGGATCATTCAAACTCTATATGGTGGGAAGATCAACAAGTTCAACGTGAAGCATATTGGCAACCATATGAGGAGTTCTATTCAAGACCTATGCAGCCACCACAACTTCATATGCAATATGCTCAATTAAATTCAAGTTCGCCAATAGATTATATTCAAATTCTTAATGAAATAAATTCTTTGGCGCAGGGGTCACAAAATCAAGCCAAGGAGGCGCAACAAGAAGCATATTGGCAACCATATGAGGAGTTCAATACAACACCTATGCAGCCACCACAACCTCCCCCACAACAATTCCAATCAAGTTCAAGTATGTCCATGGATAATGATAAAAATTTTCAATTACTAACCTCTTTGACGCAGGACGAACAAAATCAAGACAAGAAGTTGGGTAAATTGGACGAGCAATTTGGGCAGATTATGGAGTTCATGAAACAAATTCAAGAGCAAAGTGAACTTTCCAACTCAACTATTGAAAACTCGAAGGAAGATTTTGAAATCCATAATGCTATCACTTTGGGAAGTGCTATGGAGGTTGGAGCTGACCTAAAAATGTCCAAACATAGCCTAGAAGTGGATGAAGAGCTGCTAATTGAGGAGGAGGAAGAAGACATGCACACGGCAAGGGTAGAACAACCCTTGCCGCAGCCCCCTAAGCCCTCTAAACCACCCACCACCAGTAAGGACGTCCCAATTCCATGTTATTCTGATGTTATTCCACCCAATGTCCCTTTTCCTAGCAGGTTTTTGATTCCCAACCAAGAAGAGAGTAAAAAGGACATCGTGGAAGCCTTCCCAAAGGTGCAAAATGCTATTCAAATTCTTGGTGCAACACAGCAAGTTTTAGATGGTGTTGAATTCTTCAAAGGACTTTGTACACCAAGAAGAATGATTCAAGAGAAGGTAGTGGCTGGAGAAGATGTAGAAGGCATCAAAGAGGACATATTTGAAACCACAATTCCCAAGGAAGTTGGATTTTATGACACGGGACAAGTCATAACTTTCGAAGGGGTGTTTATTCTGGAGTTCATTTTGGAGCACACAGGTAAGCCGCCTCCCCGAATTTCAATTTTCTTTTATACTAACATGTGGTTAATGATTCAGGCACCCAATCTGGAATTTAAACTATTACCGGATCACTTCAAGTATCACCTTCCATTCAAGGACCAATTCCATGCCGTTTGATTTTATTTATGTTAAAAAAAAAAAAAAAAAAAAAAAAAAAAAAGAAGAGAAAGATACTAAACATGGAGAAAGGTGGAGCTTCACAAAGGTTGTTTGCATGAAGCCCCACTATGAGGCGCAGAAGCGGAAGGCGCAGAAGCGGGAGGCATAGAAGCGGGAGGCATCGGAGCTAGAGCATTCCAGGCCTCAATACTTGGCCAAGCGCTGGATGACCCAGGAAAAAGGTGCCTCTGGAGATAAGACGCAAGCCTTTGACGGTCACTGTGAATTCGACCCTCAGATTCTTGCAGCTCATCAAGCTTCCTTTTCATCCCCGACGAATAGTTATTTGCAAGCACATGCAAACTTCTATTCTCGTACTTAAGCTGCTGGATCTCTTGCTTAAGTCTTTCCACCTCTGCCATCAACGATTCCACCTGACGAGAGCGGGCAAGCAGGCGTAGGCCCATGTTGGACACAGAGCTCGCACACTGAACACTAAGTGCGAGGGACTCTTGAACGGCCAACTCATCGGACCGTCCTGACAGCAGCCTACTATCTTTTGGAGTGAGGAGGTTCCTAGCTACTATTGTAGCTGTTGTGGCGTCCTGCATCACGGAGTCTTCACCTGTAAGAAGACCGTTAGAAGATAAGAAAGAAGGGCGCCATACGTTACCTTGACGCGGCGCGCCCGTATCACTGCTAAGGCTCAATTCCAAGCTAAGGTTCGATGAGTTTGCCATTTTTCAAAAGTGTTCAAAGAAAAGGGATGGAGTTAAATTTCAAAGGGCCGGAGTCGATCTTCAAGAATGGGAAATCTTCAGAGAGTGTTTGTTGTGGTGATCGATAGCTCAATAAAAAAGCCAAGGCGACGCGTCCACCGATTCAAAAAGCCGGAATTTCCGGCGTAATTTTGGCGACGCTTTCTCGGCTTATCAGAAGACGCGTTCAACTTTGTCAAAAGATTTCTTCTTTTCAGACAACACGTGGAGGCCATCACCGCAACTACATATCTTTAGCCGACAAGCGCAAAGTTCGGCGACGCTTTCTCTGCTTTTCAGAAGACGCGTGCAGCTTTGTCAAAAGGAGCCGCATCTGCACTACCACGTGTCGTTCAGAAAGCGAAGGGGCGTCGTTCAGAAATCGAAGGGGCGCCTGCTCAGAAATCGAAGAGGCGTATTCAGAGATCGAAGAGGCGCCACTATTTCAAAAAGCCGGAATTGCGGGATCAAAACGTTTGTCGACAAGGGTAAAAAGTACCACCACTTGATATTATCTCTATATATGTCGACCTTCGTCTTTTATGGCAGGGCAAACCTGAAGAAAATGCCTAACTCTCCCTCACCTCTGAGGGCACACTCCCAGCAAAGCCTTTCGAAATACTAAATTTTTTCTTCTTCCCCAAAGATGATACCAGATGCCTGGAGTAAAGATGACCCAGGAGGAAATACATGTGCTGATTCATGCATCGCTTCTTCAAAAGCAAAGGTATCTCATATCATCAAGGTCAAAAGCAAAAGTATCTCATATCATGCTCTTTCCCTGTCTTTTTCTTTGTCCTTGTTCTTACTCGCATGGCAAAGTCAAAGAAGCAATCAGCCGGCACTTGGAGTCAATCTTCCGATCTGGAGCCAACTGCCTGGAACCTATTCCTGATTGCTTACCTAGCGTTGCTCTCGAGTAGTCATCTTCAACGGTTGATACACTTCCGGAGAAGGGACCACTTCTGCAAAGGGGAGCGAGTAAGGCAAGTGAAAATGATACATTGAAGCATGTGGAGACAAACATAGGCTGAGTTATCCTCCAACCCTTTTCAATACGAATTGGAAAGATTGAACAAAGAAACAGACCAAAGGGGTAAGCTCAGACCTTCGGGGGAGACCAAAAGAACCATCCTGCTGCCCAGTTCAAGAAGTAGCACAAAGGAAAATCAACGATGGGCAGAAACCAGTTCAAGAGTAAGCCTGTGGAATCACAAAGATCAAAAGCCTCAATGCAATTACCAAGGAGAAGATGGAATTTACACTCTATAACCAGATTTGCGTCTCTAAACTCTTCTCTTTGTTAATTACATTATGCCATGTTTAGTATGTTTAAGTGCTTTTTGTGTATTTACTTATGCTTTGTGTGAATCTATGCTTCAAACATTGAGGACAATGTTTAATTTAAGTGTGGGGGGGTAACTAAGTATGTTGATGCAAATTCGTTGAATTTTATCACCCACACTTCAAGTGTTGTTCCTTGCTGTTTTAAATGTTTTTAAGGTGTTTTTAAACTGTTTTAGCGTGTTTTGTTTTATAACTCCGAAAATCACATAAAAATTTGAAAAACATTTTTTTGAAAAGCCTAAAAAGAGTGTTTTGAGTTGTTTTTGTGTCTTAGGGAACCTTCCAACGTTATGATGAGGATTTGGTTTGTAATTGCATGACTGTTAAAAAGAGTTATAAACATAGAGAAAAGTTTGATTTACTCTTGGTATATGCTTGGTTATGGTTATAATGTATGACTTCACATGCAATCATAAAAGAAAAAAAAAAATTCGTTTTTGTAACATGCTTGAAGGAAAGAACTCAAACAAACGCTACAACCCTGAGAGACTTGAGCCTATAACGTTCTTTGGAGAGTATAATCTGTGATTTCTTGTTTTCTAAAGTCGTTGCATGATCTCATTATTCTTTGCTTGGTTACTACTTAGAAGGCGTTTCATCATATAGTTCCAAATGCTAGAACTCATGCCCATTTCATTCAAAGCATGTTATTGATTTGCATAACACATATTCAAGAAGAAGTTGTGTAGTGACCACCACCATAGCCAAATAGCCTTACTTCCCATACTTCGTATATGTTGTAAGTTTTAACCCCGTTGAGCCTTGTTTAGCCTTTATTCTTTGTTTACCCACATTTTCCTCACCTAGCCTAGTTTAGGACAATCCCCACCCTTGTTCTTAAAAGATAGTGAGCATGACTTAATTGAATTCCTTTTGAGTTACATTATGAAAGAAAATAAGTGTGGGAGAGAATGTTTAAGTGTTGATGTTTTGAGATTCAAAAGAAAAGAAAAAAAAAAAAAAAAAAAAAAAAAAAAAAAGAGTAAAGAAAAAAATGAAAGAATAAGTGATTGAAGAAAGGTTCCAAAACACCAATTCTGGGTGTAAATTGTCTAAACTCTCCCTTTTTGTTCAAAAGTTGAGTTTTCATTCAAAAGTGAATTCTAAGTTGATTCAAATGCTTTGCTCACTATTTCTTTAAAAACCTTTGTTTTCCATATCCCTTCTTTGTTATCCACATACCCCAAGCCCCGTTACAACCCTTGACTTCTATCTTGAGTGTTGTGTATTTCAATTTGTGGAGTTTGAACTTGGTATGGGCTTATGGTGTCACTGGTTCTCGCGTCTAAGTAGTAGCATTCCATTCATGAGATCATATCTAAACATGCTTATTAACTCCAGAAAATGCTTTCCTTATTATAACATATGTGAGTGTTCGTCTACATGTTTACATCAATCTTCTCACATATACCTAGTGTAGGGTGTGTAGTCAGAAAATCTGTGTGAAAAACGAGAGTACATCTAGTAAGAAATTGAGGGAATTCTCTAAGGCATGTTACTACATTCAAAACATGGTTTTAAATGCTTAGTTGTGAACTAGTATGTGGTGACTATGAGTAAGAATGTACTTAAGTGTAAAGATGGCTCAAATCTGTGAGAATAATGATTTTTAATTTGTCATGTGCATTGGAAGTCCCTGATACGATTGTTGGAAGGTGTAGGTTGTGTTTTGTTCTTTTTGTTTTGTTTTTCTGTTTTGCTCGAGGACTAGCAAAAGCTAAGTGTGGGGGTATTTGATAGGAGCATATTTATGCGACTTAAATGGCTTGTTCTCGTACATTTACGTTATGTTTCTTTAGTTATTTTAGTTCTTTATGCTTCTTTTGTGTGTTTTCAGGTTCTAAGGGCAAAGTATGCAAAAGGATGCCTTTTGGAGCCTTTTGGAGCAAATTAGAGATTGGAATGGATATCATATGCTTGGAGCCAAAAGGATGGACGAAATTGAAGACTTGAAGTAGGAAAGTTAAATCCTAAAAAGACCTCATGTTTGAGCATCATTGAAAATTCCTACGCATTTTAGAACACAAAAACAACATTCCTAGCAACCTTAGGACATTGTCGTGTGTTTCCTTGTGTCTCCCTTCCTTGCCATGCAAGGAAGGGCTTTGTTCCCTATTTTAAATACTTAAACACTACCACTTATCATTCACCACATATCATTCACCACTTATCATATCATACATTCATTTATCACTTATCATAATCATTCACTTATCACTTAACATATCATACACTTATCACTTATCACTCATAATCACCTACAACATCCACCTACTTCACCTACAACATCCACCTACTTCACCTACTTCACCTACAACATCCACCTACTTCACCTACAACATCCACCTACTTCACCTATAACATCCACCTACTTCACCTACAAATGACATAGCCATATGTTCCCTCCACTACTCCTATAAATACCCTTGCATTCATTCATTCAAAAACATCTCATTCACAACACAACAACAAACACAAAAACAGCAACCTTGTTGCCGTGGGTTCTCTTCATTTCCAGCATCATTCCCTTCTATTTCCACCACTTCCCAACCCTCCAAACCACTCCTCTACCATTTCCATAATCCCCCAAACCTCACCTTAGACCTTGTGCTACAATAACGAGGAAGATAAGAGGGCCTAAACGTTCATACAATTCAAGTTTGAGTTGTTGGAATGTTTAGGTGTTTCTTTGATTTCAAAGTTTAAATTCAATTCTCTTTGTTTTGTACGTATGAGGAATGGAAGAGAAGAGTGCCTAAACGTTCATACAATTCAAGTTTGAGTTGTTGGAATGTTTAGGTGTTTCTTTAATTTCAAAGTTATGAGGAAATAAACCCCCCTTTAGCTAGGGGGTGATTCGAAACTATGTTTATATTTGCAATATGAATTGATTAACTTTCGTTGGAATTTCATAAGTTGTGGATTCAATTCGTTTAACTGTTTGATTGATAACTTATTTATGTATGTTCATTGAGATTGCAAGCTTAATTTTCATGCATGAATATGACGCTAGAATATAAGTGAGTTTCACCTAAACGTTACGAACTTATATTCACAAGTAGTGGAGGTTGCTCATAATCGCGTTAAACGAATTCTTGGCATAAGTTTCATGCGTATTCCATAGTAACGAATGCCTCGTCGATGTTTATGATTTCCGTTGAACTTAATGATCTTTGTTGAATGTCTCTATCATGCGTATTCCATAGTTAGGGACTTTGATTAAGAATAATTTGGTTGTAATGCGTATTCCATTCAATCCAACGAATCTAGGGAAATCTGAAAGTTAATTTAAGCGAACCTAATTAACTTGGAGCATTGAGTTTCATAATTTATCGAAAGACCAACTGAGAATCAATCTTGTATGCAAGTGTAACATGTATGGAGATGAACCCCTTAGCTAGCATTCATCCATAAATTTCATATTTACATTCTGTCTGTTTATTAACTTGTTTCGTTATTTCAATTTTCGTAAAAACCTCAATCCCCCTTTTGCTTTAATGTTCATTTTAGTTAGAATTCAATTTAGTTTGTGTTTTTAAAGCATTTTGAGTTTTTGGTTTGTCTTAGTGTTTTAAACTTTAATTTTGCATTCTTTGAGTCTAGTTTAGTGTTTTAAACTTTATTTTACGTTTTTGAGTCAGTTTCCAAGAGTTTTGCAATCCCTCCTAATCCCCGGTCCAGAACGATGCCTACTTGCACCTATACTACAATTTGACAAAAAGAGGGTTTAATTTGAGTGTCAAGTAATTCTCACATCATGCATCCAATACCCAAGGGCGGCTCAAGACAAAACCGATGAATTTGAATTGAAGTCAAGTTTGTGGCACCACATTCCGAAGTTCCATGGATTGTCCATGGAGGATCCCAACAAGCATTTGAAAGAGTTCGAGGTGGTATGTTCGAGCATGACTCCAATCAACGTTGATGGTAGTATTTTGAAGATGAAGGCTTTCCCGTTCTCACTATTGGAGAAAGCCAAAGATTGGTTATACGAGTTAGCACCCGAAACGGTCACTTCTTGGGAGAGCATGAAGAGGGCGTTGCTTGAAAAGTTCTTTCCTACTTCAAGAGTCATTCTCTTGAGAAAGAAGATTAGTGGAATTCAACAAAGTCAAGGGGAGTCTTTTCCAACATACTATGAGCGTTTTAAAACCCTTGTTGCATCATGTCCTCAACATCAAATGAAGGAGGAGCTTCTACTTCAATACTTCTATGAAGGTCTTGTTCCTATTGAAAGGCAAATGCTTGATGCTTCGGCGGGAGGTGCGTTGGTGGATAAAACTCCCATGCCAGCCAAGAATCTCATTGCAAACCGGGCTCTCAATGAACAACAATACGAAGGAATTGGGCAAAGGGACCCCCCACGGCAACAAGTACATGAGGTAAGTTCTCAATCCGACATTCAAACTCAATTAGCTAATCTTACTTCTCTTGTGTCTCAGATGGCCGAAGGAATGAAAATCCAAGGTCCAATTGTATGTGGCGTATGTTCTATTCAAGGTCATCCTTCGGAAAAGTGCCCTCAATTGATTGAGAATAGGTCATCCCTAGGCTAAAACGAGTTTAGCCTCTCATGTTCATAACGAAACAAAGGAAATTAGAATTAAACATTGAAAACAAAAGATAGATTACACCTAGAAGCGTTCCAATACTTCAACTCGAATGCATAAACGTCCAAGGCTTCGTCTTCTTTCTCCTCTTCTTTGCTAGGTCACGACACAAGTGCTAAGGTGGGTTTATGGAGGTATGGTGGTGCGGCAAGGCTTAGTGGTGGTGTAGGGTGGTTTGGACGAAAGTTTGGAAGACAAGGGATGGGTGGAATTTGGATGGAAGGCTGCGGCAAGGCTTAATGTGTTTGTGAATGAAGGCAGGTTGTGGAGAAGGGGGGATTAGCTTTCTAAGGGTGCGGCACAAGGGTATTTATAAGGAAGAAAAGACCTAAAGGCTTTATTACTTGGTTTAGGAATGGAATTAATTCTAAATCTTTGAAGAATAGGAAACACAAAATCAGAAATTGAAAGGGATAGGAATGTGACTTGCGGCAAAGGTTAGAGAGAAAGGGAATGTCTTTTATTTCTGAATTTAGGCAAGGATTTAGGAATATAAAAGGGTATGTGAGTTATGGCTGAGATTGGTATGAAAAAGGAAGGTGTTTAAGTATTTAAAATAGGGAACAAGGCCCTTCCTTGCACGGCAAGGAAGGGAGACACAAGGAAACACACGGCATTGTCCTAAGGTTGCAAGGGATGTTGTTTTTGTGACCTAGAATAGGTAGGAGCCTTTGATCTTGCTGAAATATGGAGTCTTTAAGGATTAGGATAGATTAAACCAAAATAGGAAACCTTGGCTTAACTTTCCTACTTCAAGTAGGAAACCTTCTTTGACTAGGATTCCTCATTTGATTAGGAATCCTCTTGTGATTAGGAATCCTCTTGTAATCGGAATCCTCTTGTGATTAGGAATCCTAACTTCATTAGGTCTTCAATTTCGTCTATTCCTTTTGCTCCAAACATAAGCTATCCATTACAAGCCCAATTTTGCTCCAAAATGCATCTTTTTGCTTCCTTAGCCATATGAACCTAAAAACACACGAAAATGGCTTAAACTACTAAAACAACTATGAATTAACAATATAAATGCACGAAAACAAGCTAAGTAAGTCGCCTAAATATGCTCCTATCAAATTCCCCCACACTTAGCTTTTGCTAGTCCTCGAGCAAAACAAAACAAAAGAAACTAAAAACAAACCAAAACACATTCTAACCTTCCAACATGTATCTCAGGGATTTCAAACGAACATGACACAATATAAAACATCATTCCCACGACATTTAGCTTTCTTTATACCTCAACAAACACTTAATCATAGTTACCACTTATTAGTTCACATTTAATCAATTAAAACAACATTTTGAATGTAGTAACATGCCTTAGAGAATTCCCTCAATTCCTTACTAGAATGCACTCAATTTTCACACAGATTTTCTAACTTCACACCCTACACTAGGTATATGTGAAAAGATTGATGTAAATATGAATTCTAACACTCACATATGTTATATCAAAGAAGGCATTTTCTGGATTTACGATAATGACATGAATATGATCTCATGAATGGAATGCTACTACTTAGAACGAGAACCAGTGATTCCATATGCTCATACCAAATTCAAACTCCACATATTGAACACATAACATCAAGATAGAAGTTGAGGGTTGTAACGGGGTTAAGGGTATTGGTTAACAAAGAAAGGTAAAGGATAAACAAAGGTTCTTAAAGCAATAGGAAGCAAAGTAATGAAATTGACACTTAAACTCACTTTTAATGGCAGAAATCAACTTTTGAACACACAAGGGAAGATTCATGCAACAATTAGGGTCAAATTCACTCTTTTGGACCCTTCCTTCAATAACCAACACTTGTGAGATCATTCTCACTTATTTTTCAACTCTTTTTCTTTCTTCCCCCACACTCATTTTCTGCAATATATTGATCAAAGGAGTTCATTCTAAATCATGCTTCACTATCCTATAAGAACAAGGGTATGGGAAGTCCTAATCTAGGCTAGGTAAGGATAATGTGGCTAACAAAGAAAATAGGCTTGAAAAGGCTCAAAAGGGGTAATCCTACAATACATGTGAAAAGGGATAGGCTTTTTGGCTTTGGCTTGACTAACAACTTCATCTTATTGTATGTTATGCAATCAATATCATGCTTTGAATGAATTGGGCATGAGTTCTAGTATTTGGAACTATAATGAAATGCATTCCAAGTAGCAACCAAGCAAAGAATGATGAGATCATGCAACGACTTATGATAGGAGCATATTTACGCACCTTAGTTTAGCTTGTTTTTGTGCATTTATAGTGTTTTTCCTTAGTAAAGTAGTCTTTTAAGCTAGTTCTATGTGTTTTCAGGTTTTAAGGGCAAAGTATGCAAAAGGATGCATTTTGGAGCCTTTTGGAGCAAATTAGAGCTTGGAATGGACATCATATGCTTGGAGCCAAGAGGATGGACGAAATTGAAGACTTGAAGATGATGATTCCTACTTGAGCAAGGTTTCCTAGTTGAAGTAGGAAAGTCCCTATATGGAAGATGGTTTCCTAGTTGAATTAGGATTCCTAGTTAAAAAAGGTTTCCTAGTTGAATTAGGATTTCTAGAAGAATGAAGATTCCTACTCAAATAAGGTTTCCTACTTGATGAAGGAAAGTCAAAATCCAAATGGTCTCAAGTGAAGCAACAAAGAAGTTTTCCAAGGCCAAGAAGGAAAAGGAGTCCAAGATGAAGAAGGAATGACAAAGACAAGGTTTCCTAATCCTAATAGGCAAAGTTTCCATGTGCAATGAGGAGTCCTTATCCATTTAGGGCACTTTATCCATTTAGGAAACCTTATCCTTGTTCTAGAAACCTTATCTTTGTTCTAGAACCCTTATCCATCCTTGCCGTGAGTTTTCCTTGCATTAGAGGGTTTCTAGAAGCCCAAATCTGCCCTATCCTTTAGTGCCGCACCTATCCCTTCTAGAAAGCTGATTTCCCTTGCCTTGCAAGGCATTCTAGAAGCCTTATCACCTCATCTCCTTACCTGCCGCACCTAGGAAGCATTATCCCTTTTTATTTCTGATTTCTAAGCCTATTTCCTTGTGGATTTGGGTTATTCAAGTCCATATCTGATTACCCTAGGGTTTTAAGTGCCTATATATACTCATATTAACCCCCTAGATCAGATCACCACCTCTCATACACATTCATTCATTCCAGAAATTCGTCCAACCCTCTCCACACCCTTGCCGCAGCCACTAAACACCTTTCTCCTTAGTTTTAAGCTTTGCCGCACCATCCCCTTCCCCTAAACACTACTACATCCCTCCATAACCATGCATCCATACACCTAAGGCCCTAAACCTGTCCCTAGACCTTTGCCGCACCAAGGAGGAGGAGAAGAAAGCTCGGAAGTTCATGCAATTCAAGTTCGCGTCGCTGGAATTTCTAGGTGTTTCTTTTCCTTTGATTTCAATGTTTAATTTCAATTCTCTTTGTTTTGTGCGTATGAGGAACTAAACCCCCCCTTGACTAGGGGGGGATTCGAAATACATGTTTATGCTTGCGATATGATTTGATTACTTCTAATTGCGTTTCATAAGTTGTGAATTCAATTTACTTATCTATGTGAATTACATTGATTTGTGTGTGTTGGTTGAGAGTGCACGCTTAATTATCATGCATAAATTGGATGCTAGGATATAAGGAAATTTCACCTAATCGTTATGGAATTATATTCACAAGTAGTAAAGGTTGATGATCTCAATCGCGTTAAGTAAATTCTTGGCATAAGTTTCATGCAATCATAGTAACAAGTGCTTCGTCAATGCTTATGGTTTTCATAGAACGTAATGATTCTTGCTTGTATCTCTATTATGCAATCATGTAGGGGACTGGTGGGGAATGTTTTGGGTTGTCGTATGCAATCATCCAATTCAATAACGTTAGGAAAATCTGAAGGTTAATTTAAGCGAACCTAATTAACTTGGGGCGTTGAGAATTCATGGGTAATTGAAAAGCAATTGGAAATCGTTTTATATGCAAGTATAACATGTGTGGAGATGAACCCCTTAGCTAGCTTCCCATCCATTCAACTCCATCAAATTCGTTTTACAATCTGTTCTAATTTAAAAAGTTTGTTTTGTTTTTAAATTCGTCCAAAACCAATCCCCCTTTACTTTGTTGAGTCATAGTAGTTAGAAATCACTTTAGTTTGTGTTTTTAAGTGTCTTAGGTCAAAGTAAAACCAATTTTCGTCCAAAGTTGTGTCTAGTGTTCAAAACTGCCCAGATTGTGTTTTTAAGGCAGTTTTGAGTGTTTTGGTGCTGTTTTGAGTCTTTTGGTTTGTTTTGGTGTTTTAAAGTTTAGTTTTGCATTCTTTGAGTCTAGTATAGTGTTTTAAACTTGTTTTTACGTATTTGAGTCAGTTTCCAAGTGATTAACAATCCCTCATAATCCCCGGTCCAGAACGATCCCTACTTACATTCTTCACTACAATTGATAAAAAGAGGGTTTAATTTGTGTGCTTATAAATTATCACATCAACTTAGAAAACAAGAAATCACAGAGTTATACTCTCCAAAGAACGTTATAGGCTCAAGTCTCACAAGGATGTAGCTTTAGTTTGAGTTCCTTCCTTCAAGCATGTTACAAAAACTGATTTTCTCTTTGTAATTACATGTGAATTCATAAGCTATAACCATAACCAAGCATAAACCAAAGCATAAATCAACTTCCAGCCATGTTTACAACATTCTTTAATAGTCATGTAATTTAAAACCAAATCCTCATCATTGTGTTGGAAGGTGACCTAAGACACAAACAAACACACAAAAACAACTTTAAAACAACTCTCTTTGGGTTTTTCAAAACTCTTTCGCAATTTTTTTGTAAATTTTCGGATTTTCTGATCAAAAGACATTAAAACACTCCAAAACACTTAAAAACAGTGAGAAACAACATTATAAGTGATAGGTGATAAAATCCCACGAAAATCATGTAAAATTATGCAAAAACACTTGTTTACCCCCCCCCCCCACACTTAAATCAAACATTGTCCTCAATGTTTCAAACAAAAACACACAATCAACCAAACAATATAAACTAACTAACATGAAGAAATAAAAATAGTAAAGAGATAGGGATTGAGGAACGCAAATCTGATTTTGTAGCATGAATTGGTGAATTGCCCAAATCCTCTCTAGTTGAATGCATGGGTTGCCTCCCAAGAAGCGCTTGCTTTAACGTCGTGCAGCCGGACGAACATGCTTCTTAGCCTCACTTAGAGCCCACGGCATGAAGGGTATTGTCCTCCACAATCTGCCCTTCCACATTTGCATAATAGGGCTTCGAACGATGCCCATTCACCTTGAATTCTTGGTCATTCCTCAAGCTTTGGATTTGAACTGCGCCATATGGAAAAGCATTAGTAACAACAAAAGGTCCAATCCATTTAGAACGTAACTTACCAGGAAATAAACGTAAGCGAGAATTAAAAAGTAAAACTTTTTGCCCTATGGAGAATGTTTTGCTTCGGATCATCTTGTCATGAAAAGCCTTGGTCTTGTCCTTGTAAATGCAAGCATTCTCATATGCTTCACGCCTAAACTCCTCAAGTTCGTTCAATTGCAACTTCCTATGCATTCCAGCCGCATCTAGATCCATATTGAAGGTATTGATTGCCCAATGAGCCTTGTGTTCTAACTCCACGGGGAGATGACAAGGCTTTCCATACACTAGCAGAAAAGGGGACATGCCTATTGGTGTCTTGTATGCCGTCCTATATGCCCATAATGCATCCTCCAAACGCACACTCCAATCTTTTCTTGTTGGTCCAACGGTCTTCTCCAAGATTTGCTTGATTTCTCTATTGGACACCTTGGCTTGGCCATTGGTTTGGGGATGGTAAGGTGTTGAAACCTTATGGGTGACTTGATACTTCTTGAGTAGTGCTTCAATGGTACGATTGCAAAAGTGAGACCCTCCATCACTAATAAGTACTCGAGGCATCCCAAATCTAGCAAAAATGTTAGTCTTTATAAAATCTGCAACTACTCTAGAATCATTAGTTCGGGTGGCCTTGGCTTCCACCCATTTGGAAACATAATCCACCGCAAGCAAAATATAAGTAAAACCAAACGAAGATGGGAAGGGGCCCATGAAATCAATGCCCCAAACATCAAAAATTTCAACATTAAAGATGGGTGTTTGCGGCAGTTGGTCCCTTGCACCTATATTTCCCATTCGTTGGCAACGATCACAAGTTAAACAAAATGTTCTAGTATCTTTAAAGATTGTTGGCCAATAAAAACCACATTCTAACACTTTAAGGGCAGTGCGTTGTGTGCCAAAATGTCCACCACAAGCATAAGTATGACAAAAGGTTAGAATCGAATTAAACTCACAATCATGCACACAACGACGCACAATCTGATCTGCACAAAACTTCCACAAATAGGGGTCATCCCATACATAAAACCGTGCCTCTTTCTTTAACTTATCACGTTGGTGCCTAGCTAGGGTACTTGGAACACGTTTTGACACCAAAAAATTGACCAAATCGGCATATCAAGGTTCACATACCTTAATGGACAGCAATTGCTCATCAGGGAAAGTCTCTTGGATGGGTAAGGAGTCCTCATTGCACACCAAACGACTTAAATGGTCAGCAACTATGTTCTCACTCCCTTTCTTATCTCGAATTTCAATATCAAACTCTTGGAGAAGAAGCATCCATCTAATGAGCCGTGGTTTAGCCTCCTTCTTAGTGAATAAGTACCTAAGAGCTGCATGGTCAGAAAATACAATCACTTTAGTGCCAAGTAAATAAGAACGAAACTTATCTAAAGCAAACACAACGGCAAGAAGTTCTTTTTCAGTGGTAGAGTAGTTTAATTGAGCATCATTTAAGGTCCTAGAAGCATAGTAGATGGCGTGGGATTGCTTATTCCTCCGTTGACCCAAAACAGCCCCTATTGCATAATCGGATGCATCGCACATGAGCTCAAAAGGCAACGTCCAATCAGGTGGAAGGATGATAGGTGCCGTGGTTAGCTTGTCCTTGAGAAGCTTGAATGCCTTCTCACACTCCTCGTTGAATTCAAACGCCACTTCTTTTTGTAAGTGACGTACAAGATCTATTTTAGACTTATCAACTTCAATTCCTTTTTCAGAGATGATAAGACCCAAAACTATACCTTGTTTAACCATAAAATGACATTTCTCCCAATTCAAAACAAGGTTAGTTTCCATGCATCTTTTCAAGATTAAAGTAAGATTATGCAAACAATCATCAAATGAGTCTCTAAACACACTAAAATCGTCCATAAATACTTCAATTATCTTTTCAACATAATCTAAGAAGATACTTACCATGCATCGTTGGAAAGTGGCCGGTGCATTGCATAAACCAAATGGCATACGACGATATGCAAAAGTACCAAATGGACAAGTAAAAGTGGTCTTTTCTTGATCATCCGGCACTATGACAATTTGATTATAACCCGAATAACCATCAAGAAAGCAATAAAAAGAATGACCAGCTAACCTTTCAAGCATTTGATCGATGAATGGCAAATGGAAGTGATCTTTCCTTGTTGCGGCATTTAGCTTCCTATAGTCAATGCACACCCTCCAACCGGTTTGAATGCGTGTAGGCACAAGTTCATCTTCTTCATTCTTCACCACCGTGACTTCGGACTTCTTGGGAACCACTTGGACCGGCGAAACCCAACAACTATCCGAGATAGGATAGATGACGCCACAATCAAGCAATTTGATGATTTCCTTCTTCACTACTTCCCTCATTGGTGGGTTGAGTCGACGTTGGGCTTCCCTTGATGGTTTTGATAGGAGCATATTCATGCGACTTAAATGGCTTGTTCTCGTGCATTTACGTTATGTTTCTTTAGTTATTTTAGTACTTTAAGCTATTTTCGTGTGTTTGTAGGTCCAAAGGGCTAAAGGAGCAAAAAGATGCATTTTGGAGACTTTTGGAGCACTTTTGGGCTAAGGATGGATAGCTTATGCTTGGAGCCAAAGTGTTGGACAAAATTGAAGACCTAATTGAAGACCAAAGTGTTGGAACCTTGTTCCCTTTAGTTTTAGGACATTTAAACCTTTCCTTTATCCTTAGCCGTGCATAACATTCCAACATTCCACTCCTTCATTTCAGCCACACTCCCACATATCATTACTTATCATCACCACTTATCACTTATCATAATCACATATCATTACTTATCATCACCACTTATCACTTATCATAATCACATATCATACACTTATCATTACCACTTATCACTTATCATAATCACATATCATACACTTCATCATTGCACCACAAATCAGCCACACATTCACCCACATGCATTCAATCATTCACAACAACAACCTTGCCGTGAGTTCCCATCATTTCACCCATTCCACATGCATTCAACTTTGCACATGCATTCATCATCATAACCTAGCTGTCATTCCACTTTCATTGCACATGCATCTTCAAATAAATCAGCCTTTCCAACCTAATTCACATGCATTCCATGCTTTAATTCACCCACATGCACTCATAATCATTCACACCTTGCATTCACATGCATTTCCAACCTAATCACTCACCCACACAATCTGCCATCATTCACACAAACACCATCATTGCCGTGCACATTCCCCTTGCATTTCAGCCATTCCTCATGCATTTCCAAGTCACATGCACCCTTTAATTCATTTTCAGCACAATCACTTCAAAACCGTGCATTACTCCTTCATTTCCAGTCATTGCACATGCATTCATCATCATCACTCTAGCTTTAATTCACATGCACATTCAACATTCCAGAAATGAAGCCAACACATGCATTCCCTTCATAAATCAGCTTTGCACATGCATTCACTTAACCTAACTGTTTTGCACATGCATCCACCCACAGCTGTCATGTTCCCTCTTATTTACCTATAAATAAGCATGCATTGCAGCCATAATTGATTCATTCTCATTCATACACATTTCAGTCACATTCACTCTTCCATTTTCAGAATGTAGACATCAAACCACCCTTGCCGTGCTCTCCCTTACAATCCAAACACCATCCTTCCATTTTCACCACTCCCCAAACCATTCACACCATCAAACTATCCTTAGACCTTGTGCTACAACGAAGAGAAAGATAAGAGGGCCTAAACGTTCATACAATTCAAGTTTGAGTTGTTGGAATGTTTAGGTGTTTCTTTGATTTCAATGTTTAATTTCAATACTCTTTGTTTTGTACGTATGAGGAATGGAAGAAAAGAGTGCCTAAACGTTCATACAATTCAAGTTTGAGTTGTTGGAATGTTTAGGTGTTTCTTTGATTTCAAAGTTATGAGGTGATTCGAAATACATGTTTATGCTTGCAATATGAATTGATTATCTTTGGTTGGAATTTCATAAATTGTGGATTCAATTTGTTTAACCGTTTGATTGATAACTTATTTATGTATGTTTATTGAGAATGCGCGCTTAATTTTCATGCATGAATATGACGCTAGAATATAAGTGAGTTTCACCTAATCGTTATGAACTTATATTCACAAGTAGTGGAGGTTGCTTATAAACAATCGCGTTAAATGAATTCTTGGCACGAGTTTCATGCTCATCATAGTAACGAATGCCTCGTCAACACTTATAGTTTTCATAATGCTTAATGATCTTTGATTGTATCTTTATTGTGCTGTTCACGTAAAGGACTTTTGGAGAATGTAGTGAATTGCGTTGCGCTAACCCATCCAATTCATTAACTTAAGGAAAACTTGACGGTTAATTTAAGCGGACCTAATTGACCCGGGGCGTTGAGTTTCATAATTTATCGAAAGACCAACTGAGAATCAATTTTGTATGCAAGTGTAACATGTGTGGAGAAGAACCCCTTAGCTAACTTTCCATCAATTTCATCTTTAACTTTTGGAGTTCTTTCTTTTCTTGTTTCTGTTTTCATGTTTAATTTAACTTGTTGTTCAATTATGTTAAACATGTGGAACTAATTTCTTCTTAGTTAGAGGCGAATTTGAAGCCATGGACATTTGTTGGTTATGATTTGATTTACTCCAGTTATGAATTCATGAACTTTAGATGTGGTTTACTTTTCTGTTTTGATTAAGAACTTGTTTATGTATGTGGGTTGAGGGTCGACACTTAATTTGCATGCCTAAACTTGATGCTAGGATATAAGGGAATTTCACCTAATCGTTATGAACTTATATTCATGAGTAGTAAAGATCGCTAGTCACGATTGTGTTTAGTAAACCCTAGGCTGGATTAACATGCGTATTCCATAGTTATGAATGCCTAGTCGATGTTTATGATTTCCGTTGAACTTAATGATCTTTGTTGAATGTCTCTATCATGCGTATTCCATGTTAGGGACTTTGATTAGGAATAATTTGGTTGTAATGCGTATCCCATTCAATCCAATGAATCTAGGGAAATCTGAAGGTTAATTTAAGCGGACCTAATTAACTTGGAGCATTGTCATTCATCGTTTGTTGAAGTCATAACTGGGAGTCAAATTATATGCTTATGTTCATGTGTGGATAAGGAACCCTCTAACTAGTTTCTCATCATTCTTCGTTTTACAATCTGTTTTGTTTCCAAGTTTTTGTTTTGTTTTTAATTTCATCCAAAACCAATCCCCCATTTATTTTAAAGTGTTAGATTAGTTAGAAATACATTTAGTTTGTGTTTATAAGTGTTTTGATTCATTTTGTTTCCTAAATTCGTCCAAAGTACTCAAGGTGCTCAAAACTGCCCAGAAAGTGTTTTTAAGGCAGTTTCGAGTGCTTTGGGTACTGTTTGAGTCTTTTGGTTTGTTTTAGAGTTTTAAAGTTTAGTTTTACATTCTTTGAGTCTAGTTTAGTGTTTTATATTGCGTTTCTACGTTTTTGAGTCAGTTTCCAAGTGATTAACAATCCCTCCTAATCCCCGGTCCAGAACGATCCCTACTTATACATATACTACAATTGACAAAAAGAGGGTTTAATTTGTGTGCGTATAAATCACGCATCAGGTTTGGCGCCTTCTTCCATGAGAATTCGATGCATGCACGTGGTAGGACTTATGCCCTTGATATCGGCCAAAGTCCACCCTATAGCCGTCTTGTGCTCTTTAAAAACCCTCACCAATTTCTCCTCCTCTTGTGCCGTGAGTGATGAAGCTATAATGACGGGCAATGTGTCTTGCTCGCCCAAGAACACATACTTCAAGTGATTTGGCAATGGTTTGAGCTCAAGGGTAGGTGATGCGAGATTTATACGCACACAAATTAAACCCTCTTTTTGACAATTGTAGTATAAGTATAAGTAGGGATCGTTCTGGACCGGGGATTAGGAGGGATTGTTAATCACTTGGATTTGACTCAATAACGTAAAAACACAATATAAAACACTATACTAGACTCAAAGAATGCAAAACTAAACTTTAAAACACTAAAACAAATCAAAAGACTCAAAATAGCACAAACACACTCAAATCTGCCTAAAAACCACTTTCTGAGCAGTTTTGAGTATAAACACACATTTGGACGAAATTAAGTTGTAACTTGACTCAAGACTCTTAAAAACACAAACTAAATTGATTTCTAACTAATTTGACATTAAAGTAAAGGGGGATTTAGGTTTATACGAAATTAAATTAAATGAACAAATTAAAACAGAATGTAAATATGAAATTGATGAAATGGAATGAATGGATGATAGAATAGCTAAGGGGTTCATCTCCATACATGTTACATGATGCAAGAATTATACGCACACAAATTAAACCCTCTTTTTGTCAAATTGTAGTAAGTATGTAAGTAGGGATCGTTCTGGACCGGGGATTAGGAGGGATTGTTAATCACTTGGATTTGACTCAAAAACGTAAAAACGCAATATAAAACACTATACTAGACTCAAAGAATGCAAAGCTAAACTTTAAAACACTAAAACAAACCAAAAGACTCAAACATCACCCAAAACACTCAAAACTACCTTAAAAACACTTTCTGGGCAGTTTTGAGCACTTTGGTGAATTTGGACGAATTTGTGTAATAGATTGAATCAAAACACTTATAAACACAAACTAAATGTATTTCTAACTAAATTGGACAATAAAGTAAAGGGGGATTGAGTTTTGGACGAAATTAAACTAAATGCACAGATTGTAATTTAAAGTAGAATGTAAATATGAAATTGATGGAATGGAATGGATGAAGGCTAGCTAAGGGGTTCATCTCCATACATGTTATACTTGCATAATAAAATGATTTCCAATTGCATTTCAATAAACCATTAATTCTCAACACCCCAAGTTAACCGTGAATTGCACTAATTAACCCTCAGATTTTCCTAACGTTATTGAATTGGATGATTGCATACGACAACCCAAAACATTCCCCACAAGTTCCCTATATGAACTGCATAATAGAGATACAAGCAAGAATCATTACGTTCTTTGAAAACCATAAGCATTGACGAAGCATTCGTTACTATGAACTGCATGAAACTCTTGCCAAGAATTCATTTAACGCGATTGTTTATAAGCAACCTCCACTACTTGTGAATATAAGTTTGTAACGATTAGGTGAACCTCACTTATATTCTAGCGTCATATTCATGCATGAAAATTAAGCGCGCATTCTCAATAAACATACATAAATAAGTTATCTATCAAATAGTTAAACAAATTGAATTCACAACTTATGAAACGCAATTAGAAGTAATCAAATCAAAATGCAAGCATAAACATATATTTCGAATCCCCCCCTAGCCAAGGGGGGTTTAGTTCCTCATACGTACAAAACAAAGAGAATTGAAATTAAACATTGAAATCAAAGGAAAAGAAACACCTAAACATTCCAACAACTCATGGTTGAATTGTATGAACGTTTAGGCCCGCTTCTCTTCCTCTTTGTTGTAGCACAAGGTCTACGGATTTGTGAGGAGTGATAGGCACGGCAATGGATTGTTTTTGTGGTGTTTGGATTAGTAGGGAAGCCACAACAACAAGGGGTTTGTTGCTTGGTGAATTTCTGAATGTATGGAAGAATGAATGAGAATGAATGGAGGTGTGTATGGTTTTTATAGGGAGATGAATGGATGGGAGAGGGAACATGACATCTAGGTAAAGTGAATGCATGTGCAAAGCTGGAAATGGGATGCTGGAAAGTGGAGGGAGAGCCACGGCAATGATGATTTCTGGTGGTGAATGGGTGTATGTTTGAATGGTGCATGTGGGTGAATGTGTGGCTGAAATGCAAGGGGGAATGATGATGAATGCATGTGCACGGTTTTGGTGTGGAGAAAGGGGTGAATGTGGTGCAATGATAATGTCTTGTGGCTGAATGGATTAAAGAATGGGAGTGCATGTGTTGAATGATTGCACGGCATGGGTATTTTCTGGAATGTTGAATGTGCATGTGAAGTGGCTGATTAGAATCTAGGGTGCATGTTTGAATGATTAAAGGGACATGTGGGGTGGAAATGATGAAGGAATAATCTGGAAATGCAAGGTGAAATGAAGTGGAATGACAATGGCATGTGGAATGGTTGGAAAGTGTATGAAACTCACGGCTAGGTGTTGGGAGAAAGGTGGATGAATGTGCATGTGGATTAGGTTGTGAAAGCATGTGAATGCATGTGTTGATTTATGAAGATGCATGTGCAATGAAGTGGAAAGGTTTAAACATCCTAGAACTAAAGAGAACAAGGTTCCAACATTTTGGTCTTCAATTAGGTCTTCAATTTCGTCCAACACTTTGGCTCCAAGCATAAGCTATCCATCCTTAGCCCAAAAGTGCTCCAAAAGTCTCCAAAATGCATCTTTTTGCTCCTTTAGCCCTTTGGACCTACAAACACACGAAAATAGCTTAAAGTACTAAAATAACTAAAGAAACATAACGTAAATGCACGAGAACAAGCCATTTAAGTCGCATGAATATGCTCCTATCATTACACTTGCATAATAAAACGATTTCAAATTGCATTTCAATAAACCATGAATTCTCAACGCTCCAAGTTAATTAGGTCCGCTTAAATTAACTTTCAAATCTTCCTAACGTTATTGAATTGGATGATTGCATACGACAACCCAAAACATTCCCCACAAGTCCCCTACATGATTGCATAATAGAGATACAAGCAAGAATCATTACGCTCTATGAAAATTATAAGTGTTGACGAGGCATTCGTTACTATGGAATACGCATGAAACTTATGCCAAGAATTCGTTTAACGCGATTGTTTATAAGCAACCTCCACTACTTGTGAATATAAGTTCGTAACTATTAGGTGAAACTCACTTATATTCTAGCGTCATATTCATGCATGAAAATTAAGCGCGCATTCTCAATAAACATACATAAATAAGTTATCTATCAAATAGTTAAACAAATTGAATTCACAACTTATGAAACTGTTGATGTATATTTCCTTCCTAATGCTAGAATATATTTAGTATAATGGCACAAGCAAGGGTGTCGAATCCACAGGGACTAATTGGACCTATGTAATTACTTGTTTTGCAAGAACTCTATGAAATGAATCAAACTAATCAAATGAAGCAGATTTGTTGTTGTTACTTGAAAGCATAAAGAAATGAAGTAAACACAAGTAAATGAATCAATAACTAACACAATGAGATGGTTCCAAAGGAAATGAAACTAGGGATTCGGTTTCACCATTGCTCAACTAATTCCATGTTTGTTAAGCTAGTTTGTACTCATTCATCTACCTATTTCTTGAGTTTGTTTCACTTGGACATGATCAACCATATGATGTGTGGATTTGATCAAATGTCTATAATCATGAACCTAATTGTGATGTGCAACTTTGGTTCATAATCAAGAGTATGTAATGCATAAGAAGCTTTCATAAAACCAAAGGGAATAACTCGGCAGGATGTTTGCTAAACATTCCCTTCATTCATTCACATATCTACCAAGATTATGCATGATGTGTGTTTTAATCTTGGCTACACAACTTTGTGATTAATTCAAATGGTGATCAAACATTAAAATCAACTCACAACGTCACAAATAAATCAGAGAATGAAACAAGAAATAGATGGACAAACTGAGCATTCTAACTTAATTACATGGCAAACTTTGCAAGGTTACATCGAATCCCTAGAGGAGGATTAGTTACACTTCATGTTTACAAAGATTTGACATAAAAATAAATAACATGAGTGAACATGGAATTAAGAAGAATAAACCCTTGAAGCAAAACTGATTTTGAAGTCCTTGAGGAGTGGCCTTCGGGGTTGGTTCTCCAAGTATGATGCAACTGAATTAGATCCGCTTGGTATGTTTTCTGCAAAGGGGAGAACAAATGGGCAGAGAATGGACAGAGAATAGGGTGAAATGGAGCGGCTATGGGTGAATAAAAATGGAATGGATGCCGAACCCCTTGATGTGTGAAGTGTGACTTGTTTTATAGAAGGGAATGTGGCTCCAACATTCAGATTGGATCTCAATCTGCACAAGTGAGATGGAATAGCATCAAATGAGCTGGAATTGAATGGGTTTCTGAGGTGTTGGTCGCACGGCATGGACAGGGTCTGCAAGTGTGTGGTTTGTTTAATCAAAATGCATGTGTCCTTGCTGCAACAAGTGAGTGGAATCTGCAAAGGTGAATTGTTTGTACAAATTCTGGAAAGGTGAAGAAAGCACACGGCATGGAATGATGGAATGAGTGAATTTCTGGAATAAAGGATGCAAGGAATGGACATGATCTGCAGGTATGTGGTATATTTAATCAAGATGCATGTGGATTTCTGCAAAGATGAAATGGAGAAAGGTAATGGGATGCATAATCTGACTTGCAATCACATGGGAGTGCACGACATGATTGTGTGGAATCTGATTTGGTGCTAGAAGTGCATAAAATGATGGGATGATATGGGAACACACGGCTAAGGTTGTGACATGCATGTGAATGCATGTTTTGGTGTTGGAACCACATAGCTGACTTCAATGATTTTGCCTTCCCATTGATCCAAATTCACACTTGGCTGCACACTAACACCAAATAATGTAAAATGCAACTAGTTTAATCCAAAACAATCACAAAGAAGCCAAATAAGGAAGATATAAATGTATGCAAAATGTGACTTATCAGAAACGCAATTAGAAGTAATCAAATTAAAATGCAAGCATAAACATATATTTCGAATCCCCCCCTAGCCAAGGGGGGGGGGGGTTTAGTTCCTCATACGTACAAAATAAAGAGAATCAAAGAAACACCTAAACATTCCAACAACTCAAACTTGAATTGTATGAACGTTTAGGCACTCTTCTCTTCCATTCCTCATTCGTACAAAACAAAGAGTATTGAAATTAAACATTGAAATCAAAGAAACACCTAAACATTCCAACAACTCAAACTTGAATTGTATGAACGTTTAGGCCCTCTTATCTTCCTCTTCGTTGTGGCACAAGGTCTAAGTATAGGTTGTGTGACGGTGTGAAGTGTTTTGGAGGGATGGGAAGGTTGAATTTCTGGTGGTGTGATGGTGTTTGGATTAGTAGGGAAGGGACGGCACAAGGAAGTGGTGTGAATGGATGATTTTCTGAATATGGAAGAATGAATGTGAATGAATGCAATGGATGCTTATTTATAGGTGAAATGGGGGGAACATGACAGCTAGGAGGGAATGTGGCTGCATGTTTGCATGATTAAAGGATGCATATGGGTTGGAAATGCATGTGCAATGAATATGTGGCTGCAATGCAAGGGGACAACCTGGAAATGAAGGTGAATGTGCACGGCAATGATTCTTTGGTGCTGAAAAATGCATGTGAAAGCATGTGTTGGCTGATTTAAAGAATGTGAGGGAATGATGAAAGGGGAAACATGACAGCTAGGTTGGTTGGTGGCTGCCATGGAGGTGTGGAATGATGATGAATGCTAGGTTGGAAAGGTGTGTATTTGGCTGGAATGAATGGGGAAGCACGGCATGGGTAGAATTTCTGGAATGTTGAATGTGCATGTGAATGATTAGGGTGAATGTGCATGTGCTTTGACAACTAGGTTGAATTAATTAAAGGGAGTGCATGTGGCTTGGTTGGAATGATTGGAATGCAATCTGAAATGGGAGATGGAATGGGATGCACGGCAATGATGGTGTTTTGTGTGAATGATGGCAGATTGTGTTTGCATGTGAATTAGGTTGTGAAATGATGAAGGAAATGCATGTGCACGGCAAGGGGAGTGCATGTGGCTTAGGTTGTGTATTGTGATGCATGTGCAATGAAGTGGAATGGATGTGACTGCAAGGTTTTGTGTTAGGTGATAAGTGGTGATGATAAGTGTATGATATGTGATTATGATAAGTGATAAGTGGTGATGATAAGTGTATGATATGTGATTATGATAAGTGATAAGTGGTGATGATAAGTAATGATATGTGGGAGTGTGGCTGAAATGAAGGAGTGGAATGTTGGAATGTTATGCACGGCTAAGGATATAGGAAAGGTTTAAATGTCCTAAAACTAAAGGGAACAAGGTTCCAACACTTTGGTCTTCAATTAGGTCTTCAATTTCGTCCAACACTTTGGCTCCAAGCATAAGCTATCCATCCTTAGCCCAAAAGTGCTCCAAAAGTCTCCAAAATGCCTCCTTTAGCCCTTTGGACCTACAAACACACGAAAATAGCTTAAAGTACTAAAATAACTAAAGAAACATAACGTAAATGCACGAGAACAAGCCATTTAAGTCGCATGAATATGCTCCTATCAGTAGGTGGTTGTTCTATAGAAGGAAGCAACTTATTAGTCGAAATTGGAATTGAAATTGGACTAGGGGACTTACCTTGGAGCCGTGGCAATGACTCTAGGGCCGCCACGGTCTCAATTACATCATCATCAAAGGCCACGGCATAAGATTGCAAGTGTGTGTCGTGGGGTGCTATGGTCTCAACCATATGATCCTTCACTTCTATGCCGTTTGTGATGACCGTTTCAAGTGCATCTCCATGTAATTGATCAAGGTGTACCGGCGCCAAAGAATCAAGAATATCAATAGAGAAACAAGAGTGATCATCATTGGGAAATTTCATAGTTTCAGAAATATTAAAATCAATCACTTCCCCATCGAATTCCATTGTTAAAGTGCCCTTAAACACATCTATCTTTGTTCGGGCCGTCTTCATGAAGGGCCTCCCAAGAAGAATCGGCAAAGATGGAGCATGGGTGGTCTCTTCCATTTCAAGAACGTAGAAATCCGCCGGAAAGATCAAATTATTCACCTGCACTAAGACATCTTCCAATACGCCCTTTGGATAGGCATTAGATCTATCGGCCAACTGAATAATCACACCATCATTTTTCAATTCACCAAGGTTCATTGAAGCATAAATAGAGTATGGCATGACGTTAATTGAAGCTCCTAAGTCTAACATAGCATGTTCGAACTTAGTTTGGCCAATAATACAAGGAATTGTAAAGCTACCTGGATCTTTGCATTTTGGTGGTAACTTCCTTTGTAAAACAGCGGAAACGTTTTCACTTACCCGTACTACCTCTTTATGTGACGCCCTCTTCCTTGTAGTGCATAATTCCTTCAAGAACTTAGCATACTTGGGCACTTGCTTTATGGCATCTAGGAGCGGGATATTGACTTGAACTTTCCTAAACGTTTCAAGAATGTCCTTCTCATGCTCCTCCTTCTTTGTTTGCAAAAATCTGTGAGGAAAAGGAACATTGGGTGGAATGGGGTTAGAATTAATCGAATTTGAACCCAACTTACCTTTGGTGGACGAATTGGATGGCATGGATGAGTTTTGGTCCCTTTGGGCCTGCGGCAATGGAAGTTGTGTCCTTGCCGTGGGCTTTCCTTCATCCTCCTCTTCATGTTGCAATGTTTCTTCTTCGTTAGGACTTGTTTTGGGTGGTGTGGATGTGGTGCCAACTTCTTTTCCACTCCTCAAAGTGATTGCTTTGGCAGATTCGAACCCTCCCTTTGGATTGACAATGGTTGAGCTTGGAAGCTTGCCTTGGTCTCGGAATTGTCCCACAAACTCCGCAATCTGCCATATTTGCTTCTCTAAGTGATCCACCCTTTTGTCTTGGTTTTGCATTGCTTTGTTTTGATTTTCTTGCCCCTGAGACAAACTAGTAAGTAACTTAAGAATTGTAGCATTATCTAAAGATGTACCTTGATGGTTTTGAGCGGATTGGGATGGTGATGCTCCTTGGCCGTGGGTTTTGGTGTAAAACCCTGGGGGTTGCTTGATGTGATAAATAATAGCACACAAATTAAACCCTCTTTTTGACAATTGTAGTATAGATATAAGTAGGGATCGTTCTAGGCCGAGGATTAGGAGGGATTGCTAATCTAATGAAAATTGACTCAAAGATACAAAAATATGCTTAAAAACACTTAAATAAACTCAAAGACTCTTAACTAAACTTATATGACTCAAAACAAACTTAAAAGACTCTAAACAACACAAAACTATCAAAAAGACTCAAACTAGAATCTAAGACTCAACTTGGACGAAAATAAGTTTGGTTTTGACTCAAAACACTCAAAAACACTAATTAGGACAGATTTGACACAACTAAATAAAGGGGATTGGGTTTTTGACGAATTTAAGATAAAAACAAGTAACTAAAAGACTTGAATAGGATTTGGACGAATTTGGGAAAAACGATGGATGATTAGATAGCTAGAGGATTCTTCTCCACACATGACACACTTGCATACAAATTGATTTCCAGTTGCTTTTCTGATAAACCATGAACCTCAACACCCCAGATTAACCGTGACATCACTAATTAACCCTCAGATTTTCCTTAAGTTATTGGATTGGATGACATCATACGACAACCCAAAGCATTCTTCAAAAGTCCCCTACATGACATCATAATAGAGATACAATCAAAGATCATTACGTTCTATGAAAATCATAAGTATTGACAAAGCACTTGTAACTATGACATCATGATACTCATGCTAGGAATTTACTTAACATGATTGTGAAAACAACCTTAACTACTTGTGAATATAAGTTTGTAACGATTATGTGAAACTCCCTTATATTCTAGCCCCAAATTCATGCATGCAAACTAAGTGTGCACCCTTAATCAACAAACAAGAATAAGTTATCCATCAAACGGTTAAGTAAATTGCATTCACAATTTATGAAATAACAACTGGAATTTATCAATTCACATTGCAAATATAATCATGGTTTCAAAGTCTCCCCTAGCTAAAACAAGTTTAGCTCCTCATGTTTACAAAACAAAGATAATTAATCTTAAACATAAGGTTCCTTATGAAGTTGGACTTAAGGTAGGAAAAGATTAGGATAGGATAAGATAAGATAAGGTTGGATAAGGTTTGGATAAGATAAGGAAATTTGGATAAGGTTCCTTATTTCTTGCTCTTTCCTTATCTTCTTTGCATTTGGACTTCTTTCTCCAGATTTTTAGCCTTTCCTAGCAACTCTTGACTTCAATTTCGTCCATCCACATTGCTCCATAGTTAAGCTATCCAATCCATGCCCAAAACTGCTCCAAATAGCCTCAAAATGCACTTTCTTGCTCCTTTTGCCATTAGGACCTAAAAACATACGAAAATAGCTTAAAAGACTAAAATAGATAGTAATTAAGTAACTAAATGCAAGGAAACAACATAACTAAGTAGCATAAATATGCTCCTATCATTGCTGCCTAAAGCCGCCTTGTTGGTAAGGTTGTTGAGGCTCCCTCCACTTGAAGTTAGGATGGTCTCTCCAACCCGGATTGTATGTATTGGAATATGGATCATTCCTTGACTGATTTTGGCTTGGAAATCCAATGGCGTTTGCACTCTCCCATCCCCCATTCTCAATCAATTGAGGGCACTTTTCCGAAGGATGACCTTGAATAGAACATACGCCACATACAATTGGACCTTGGATTTTCATTCCTTCGGCCATCTGAGACACAAGAGAAGTAAGATTAGCTAATTGAGTTTGAATGTCGGATTGAGAACTTACCTCATGTACTTGTTGCCGTGGGGGGTCTGATAGGAGCATATTTAGGCAACTTACTTAGCTTGTTTTCATGCATTTATGTATTAATTCATAGTTGTTTTAGTCTTTTAAAGTATTTTCGTGTGTTTTAGGTTCTAATGGCAAAGGGAGCAATAAAGTGCATTTTGAGGCTATTTGGAGCATTTTTGGGCATGGATTGGATAGCTTAACCATGGAGCAAAGAGGATGGACGAAATTGAAGACTAGAAGAGTTATGAAAGGCTACAAATCTGGTGGAAGAAGTCCTAATACAATGAAGATAAGGAAGAAGCAAGAAACAAGGAACCTTATCCAACCTTATCTTATCCTATCCTAGAAACCTTATCCTATCCTATCTCTAACATTATCCTATTCTATCCTATCCAAATCAGGTGGGGGCTTAAACCTAGCTAATTAGGGGGAATCAATTACACATTTAAACACCTAATTCAGTTCTAGAACACTTATCCATACCAATGCCGCAAGACACCCCTCCTAGTAGGTTTAGGAATTGAAAACCTTTTCCTACTCTTATATCACATGTCCTAGGCCCTTTAGGTTTAGGAATCTGCCCTAAACCTTCTATTCTAGAAACCTAATCCTATCCCTACATGTGTGCCGCACCTAGCCTTCTAGAACTCCCTAATTCCTAGCCGAAATTCCTATTCCCAATCCCACTTGATTTCTGCCTTGAGTTAACCTTTTTCCAATGGGATTAGGCAATCCTTTTCCTTCACTAAGTGTGCCAAACTAGCCTATATAAACTCCTTGCCGTGCCATTTAATCACGACCACCCTTCACACAACAATCATTCATTCATAAACACAACCATCCTTTGCTGTGACCTTGCAACCACCCATCCATCATTCCCCTACTTCCATACCTCCATCTCAACCTCCATACACCACCATCTACCCTTGCCGCACCACCATACATACCTAAATCCATCCAAAAACCCAGAAAATCATCCACAAACCCACCATAGACCCTTTGCCGTGACTTAGCAAGGAGGAGGAGAAGGAAGACCAAGCCTTGGGCGTTTGTGCATTCGAGTTGGAGTGTTGGACGTTTCTAGGTGTAATCTATCCTTTATTGTTAATGTTTAAATCTATGTTGCTTTGTTTTGTCATGAACATGAGAGGCTAAACTCGTTTTAGCCTAGGGATGCTTTGAAACCATGATTACATTTATAATATGAGTTGATTAAGTCCAGTTGTGATTTCATAAATTGTGAACGCAATTTACTTAACCGTTTGACGGATAACGTATTCTTGTATGTTTATTAGGGAGGCCTACTTAATTTGCATGCTTGAATTTGGGGCTAGAATATTAGGGTGTTTCACATAATCGTCACAAACTAATATTCACAAGTAGTTAAGGTTGTTTTCACAATCATGTTAAGTAAATTCTTGGCATAAGTTTCATGCAATTTATAGTAACGAGTGCTTTGTCAATGCTTATGGTTTTCAAAGAACTTAATGATTCTTGCTTGTATCTCTATTATGCAATTCATGTAGGGAACTTGTGGGGAATGCTTTGGGTTGTCGTATGCAATCATCCAATTCAATAACGTGAGGAAAATCTGAGGGTTAATTAGTGCAATTCACGGTTAATCTGGGGTGTTGCGGTTCATGGTTTATCGGAAAAGCAACTGGAAATCAATTTATGTTAGAAAGTATCATGTGTGGAGAAGTATCCCTTGGCTATCCCATCATCCATTAGTTTTTCTTATTTTCGTCCAAAATCTGTTTTAAAGTTTTAAGTCACTTGTTTTCTTTTAAATTCGTCCAAAATCAAAACCCCCTTTCTTATTTGTTCCAAATCTGTCCAAAAGAGTCTTTTTGAGTCTTTAGAGTCAAAACCAAGTGTATTTTCGTCCAAATTAAGTCCTAGAGTCTAAATTGAGTCTTTTTGGTTGTTTTTGGTTGTTTTGAGTCTTTAAAGTTTGTTTTGAGTCATATAAGTTAGTAAGAGTCTTGTGAGTCTATTTAAAGTGTTTTAAAACATATTTTTACATCTTTGTGTCAATTTTCATTAGATTAGCAATCCCTCATAATCCCCGGCCTAGAACGATCCCTACTTATATCTATACTACAATTGTCAAAAAGAGGGTTTAATTTGAGTGCTATCTTTTATCACATCAAATTTTTTGGCGCCGTTGCCGGGGATTAGCAATTTTGCTAATCCCCCGTTGTTTCTTTTTGTTTCTTTTTGTTTTCTTTTTGTTTTAGCTACTGACCTAGTTTCTTTTCTTGTTTGTAGGTACTAGTTTATGACTCGTAGTTCTCAACCTGTTAGTGCAAACATCTTGGATTTTGACGACGATTTTGAGCGCACTTTGAGGAAGAAGAAGAAGAACCCAGAATCTAGTACGGCTCCCAACCTTGAGGAGGAGGAAGAGCCAACGCCAAGGGAGGAAGAAGAACCCACGGCACAAGAGGAAGAAACCATGGCAGTGGACAACCGTACAATCAAGGAGCTTTCCGCTTCGGGAATGGCCAATGCCGCACCCTTGTGCATCCAATACCCAAGGGCGGCTCAAGACAAGACCGACGAAATTGAATTGAAGTCAAGCTTGTTGCACCACATTCCAAAGTTCCATGGACTGTCCATGGAGGATCCCAACAAGCATTTGAAGGAGTTCGAGGTGGTGTGTTCGAGCATGACTCCAGTTAACGTTGATGGTAGCATTTTGAAGATGAAGGCTTTCCCGTTCTCACTTTTGGAGAAGGCCAAGGATTGGTTATACGAGTTACCACCCGGAACTGTCACCTCTTGGGAGAGCATGAAGAGGGCGTTTCTTGAAAAGTTCTTTCCTACTTCAAGAGTCATTCTCTTGAGAAAGAAGATTAGCGGAATTCAACAAAGTCAAGGGGAGTCTTTTCCAACATACTATGAGCGTTTTAAAACCCTTGTTGCATCATGTCCTCAACATCAAATGAAGGAGGAGCTTCTACTTCAATACTTCTATGAAGGTCTTCTTCCCATTGAAAGGCAAATGCTTGATGCTTCGGCGGGAGGAGCGTTGGTGGATAAAACCCCTATGGCAGCCAAGAACCTCATAGCAAACCGAGCTCTCAATGCACAACAATACGAAGGAATTGGGCAAAGGGACCCCCCACGGCAACAAGTGAATGAGGTAAGTTCTCAATCCGACCTTCAAACTCAAATAGCTAATCTTACTTCTCTTGTGTCTCAGATGGCCGAAGGAATGAAGATCCAAAGTCCAATTGTATGTGGCGTATGTTCTATTCAAGGTCATCCTTCGGAAAAGTGCCCTCAATTGATTGAGAATGGGGGATGGGAGAGTGCAAACGCCATTGGATTTCCAAGCCAAAATCAACCAAGGAATGATCCATATTCCAATACATACAATCCGGGTTGGAGAGACCATCCAAACTTCAAGTGGAGGGAGCCTCAACAACCTTACCAACAAGGAGGCTTTAGGCAGCAACCCCCGGGGTTTTACACCAACACCCACGGCCAAGACCAAACCTAACCCCAATCCGCCCAAAACCATCAAGGTACGTCTTTAGATAATGCTACGATTCTTAAGTTACTTACTAGTTTGTCTCAGGGGCAAGAAAATCAAAACAAAGTATTGCAAAACCAAGAAAAGGTATTGCAAAACCACGAAAAGGCAATGCAAAACCAAGACAAAAGGATGGACCACTTAGAGAAGCAAATAGGGCAGATTGCGGAGTTTGTGGGACAATTCCGAGACCAAGGCAAGCTCCCAAGCTCAACCATTGTCAATCCAAAGGGAGGGTTCGAAACGGCCAACGCAATCACCTTGAGGAGTGGAAAAGAAGTTGGCACTACATCCACACCATCCAAAACAAGTCCTAATGAAGACGAGACGTTGCAACATGAAGAGGAGGCTGCAAACAAGCCCACGGCAAGGACACAATCCCCTTTGCCGCAAGCACCTAAGGACACTACTTCATCCAATGAATCCCATTCGGCCACCAAAGGTAAGTTGGGTTCAAATTTGATTAATTCTAACCCCGTTCCACCCAATGTTCCTTTTCCTCACAGATTTTTGCAAACAAAGAAGGAGGAGGATGAAAAAGACATCCTAGAGACGTTTAGGAAGGTGCATGTCAATATCCCGCTCCTAGATGCAATAAAGCAAATTCCGAAGTACGCTAAGTTTTTAAGGAAGATTTGTACAACAAGGAAACGGATTCGGGAGAAAGAGGTGGTACATGTAAGTGAGAATGTCTCTGCAATGTTGCAAAGAAAGCTGCCACCTAAATGCAAAAATCCAGGTAGTTTCACTATCCCTTGTGTAATTGGTAATACAAGGTTTGAACATGCTATGCTAGATTTAGGTGCATCAATTAATGTCATGCCATACTCTGTTTATGCATCTATGAATCTAGGAGAGCTTAAAAATGATGGTGTTATTATTCAATTAGCCGATCGATCTAATGCATACCCAAGAGGAGTTTTGGAAGATGTTTTGGTGCAGGTAGACCACTTGATTTTTCCTGCAGATTTCTATGTGCTTGACATGGAGGATTCAACCCACTCTCCACCATCGCCACTCTTACTCGGACGACCTTTCATGAAAACAGCCCACACCAAGATTGACGTGGCCAAGGGAGCCTTAACTATGGAGTTTGGTGGTGATACGATTAACTTTAAAGTTTCTGAATCCATTGAGAATCCTAATGAAGTTCGTTCTTGTTTTGCCATTGGTACAATTAAAAATATAGGGCAGGAACGTTCAACACCTATCAAGAAGGATGCGTCTAGAACCACCATCGAGGAAGGAATTGGAGGGAAGCACAAGAAGCACGCCATTGCCCTACAAACACCCAATCTGGCCGTACCTAAGGATACAATTGGCGAGATGGTGGCTGCCCTAGGGGCATTGCCACAACATCCTAGTAAGTCTCCAATCCCAATTCCAATTCCCATTTCAACTAATCGGTTGTTACCTTCTTTGGTGCAGGTTCCAAATCGATTTCAAGGTGGTGGGAGCATTTACATGGACTTCCGGAACCAAAATACCACCATTAGGGAAGATCACTATCCCCTCCCATTCATAGAGCCATATTACGAAAGTGTTGAAGGGCAAGTTGTGGAGGACATTCCACTCCATGCCGTGGGCTCCAAGTGAGGATAAGAAGAACGTTCGTCCGGCTGCACGACGTTAAAGCAAGCGCTTCTTGGGAGGCAACCCATGCATTCAACGAGAGAGGAAGTGGGCAATTCACCAATTCAAGCTATAAAATCAGATTTGCGTTCCTCAATCTCTATCTCTTTATTATTTTTATTTTGTCATGTTAGTTCATTTATATTGTTTGTTTGGATGTGCGTCTTTGTGTGAAACATTGAGGACAATGTTTGATTTAAGTGTGGGGGGGGTAAACAAAGTGTTTTTCATGCAAATTCGTGGGATTTTATCACCTATCACTTATAATGTTGTTTCACACTGTTTTTAAGTGTTTTTAGAGTGTTTTGGAGTGTTTTTATGTCTTTTGATCAGAAAATCCGAAAAATTTACAAAAAAAATTACAAAATAGTTTTGAAAAACCCAAAAAGAGTTGTTTTTAAGTTGTTTTTGTGTGTTTGTTTGTGTCTTAGGTCACCTTCCAACACAATGATGAGGATTTGGTTTTTAATTGCATGACTATTAAAGAATGTTGTAAACATGGCTGGAAGTGATTTGTGCTTTGGTTTATGCTTGGTTATGGTTATAGCTTATGAATTCACATGTAATCACAAAAGGAAAAAATCAGTTTTTGTAACATGCTTGAAGGAAGAAACTCAAACTAACACTACAACCCTGAGAGACTTGAGCCTATAACGTTCTTTGGAGAGTATAATCTGTGATTTCTTGTTTTCTAAAGTCGTTGCATGATCTCATCATTCTTTGCTTGGTTGCTACTTAGAATGCATTTCATTATAGTTCCAAATACTAGAACTCATGCCCATTTCATTCAAAGCATGGTATTGATTGCATAACATACAATAAGATGAAGTTGTTAGTCAAGCCAGAGCCAAAAAGCCTACCCCTTTCCATATGTAGTGTAGGATTAACCCTCTTGAGCCTTTTCAAAGCCTATTTTCTTTGTTAGCCACATTATCCTCACCTAGCCTAGATTAGGACTTTCCATACCTTTGTTCTTAAAAGGATAGTAAAGCACGACTTAGGGTGAACTCCTTTGGTCAATTTATGGCAGAAAACAAGTGTGGGGGAAGATGATAGGGCACGAGTGGAAAAAAAAAAAAAAAAAAAAAAAAAAAAAAGAAGAAAAGAAGAGAAATTCGTGGAAAAATCAAAAGAAAATAGAAAAGTGTTGAAAAGAAAGAAAAAGAGTTGAAAAATAAGTGAGAATGAACTCACAAGTGTTGGTTGTTGAAGGAAGGGTCCAAAAGAGTGAATTTGACCCTAAATGTTGCATGAATCTTCCCTTGTGTGTACAAATTGATTTCGGCCATTTGAAGAGAGTTTAAGTGTCAAATTCATTACTTTGCTTACTATTGCTTTAAGAACTTTTGTTATCCTTACCTTTCTTTGTTAGCCAATACCTAAGCCTCCTTACAACCCTCAACTTCTATCTTGATGTTATGTATTCAATATGTGGAGTTTGAATTTGGTATGAGCATATGGAATCACTGGTTCTCGTTCTAAGTAGTAGCATTCCATTCATGAGATCATATTCATGTCATTGTCGTAAATCCAGAAAATGCTTTCTTTGATATAACATATGTGAGTGTTAGTCTTCATATTTACATCAATCTTCTCACATATAACTAGTGTAGGGTGTGAAGTTAGAAAATCTGTGTGAAAATAGAGTGCATTCTAGTGAGGAATTGAGGGAATTCTCTAAGGCATGTTACTACATTCAAAACATTGTTTTAATTGATTCTATGTGAACTAATAAGTGGTAACTATGATTAAGTGTTTGTTGAAGTATAAAGAAAGCTAAAAACCGTGGGAATGATGTTCAATAATGTGTCATGTTCGTTGGAAATCCCTGAGGCAATTGTTGGAAGGCTTAGATTGTGTTTAGTTTGTTTTATTTATTTCGTTTTGCTCGAGGACTAGCAAAAGCTAAGTGTGGGGGAATTTGATAGGAGCATATTTAGGCGACTTACTTAGCTTGTTTTCATGCATTTATGTATTAATTCATAGTTGTTTTAGTCTTTTAAAGTATTTTCGTGTGTTTTTAGGTTCTAATGGCAAATGGAGCAATAAAGTGCATTTTAAGGCTATTTGGAGCATTTTTGGGCATGGATTGGATAGCTTAACCATGGAGCAAAGAGGATGGACGAAATTGAAGACTATAAGAGTTAGGAAAGGCTACAAATCTGGTGGAAGAAGTCCTAATACAATGAAGATAAGGAAGAAGCAAGAAACAAGGAACCTTATCCAACCTTATCTTATCCTATCCTAGAAACCTTATCCTATCCTATCTCTAACATTATCCTATTCTATCCTATCCAAATCAGGTGGGGGCTTAAACCTAGCTAATTAGGGGGAATCAATTACACAGTTAAACACCTAATTCAGTTCTACAACACTTATCCATACCAATGCCGCAAGACACCCCTCCTAGTAGGTTTAGGAATTGAAAACCTTTTCCTACTCTTATATCACATGTCCTAGGCCCTTTAGGTTTAGGAATCTGCCCTAAACCTTCTATTCTAGAAACCTAATCCTATCCCTACATGTGTGCCGCACCTAGCCTTCTAGAACTCCCTAATTCCTAGCCGAAATTCCTATTCCCAATCCCACTTGATTTCTGCCTTGAGTTAACCTTTTTCCAATGGGATTAGGCAATCCTTTTCCTTCACTAAGTGTGCCAAACTAGCCTATATAAACTCCTTGCCGTGCCATTTAATCACGACCACCCTTCACACAACAATCATTCATTCATAAACACAACCATCCTTTGCCGTGACCTTGCAACCACCCATCCATCATTCCCCTACTTCCATACCTCCATCTCAACCTCCATACACCACCATCTACCCTTGCCGCACCACCATACATACCTAAATCCATCCAAAAACCCAGAAAATCATCCACAAACCCACCATAGACCCTTTGCCGTGACTTAGCAAGGAGGAGGAGAAGGAAGACCAAGCCTTGGGCGTTTGTGCATTCGAGTTGGAGTGTTGGACGTTTCTAGGTGTAATCTATCCTTTATTGTTAATGTTTAAATCTATGTTGCTTTGTTTTGTCATGAACATGAGAGGCTAAACTCGTTTTAGCCTAGGGATGCTTTGAAACCATGATTACATTTATAATATGAGTTGATTAAGTCCAGTTGTGATTTCATAAATTGTGAACGCAATTTACTTAACCGTTTGACGGATAACGTATTCTTGTATGTTTATTAGGGAGGCCTACTTAATTTGCATGCTTGAATTTGGGGCTAGAATATTAGGGTGTTTCACATAATCGTCACAAACTAATATTCACAAGTAGTTAAGGTTGTTTTCACAATCATGTTAAGTAAATTCTTGGCATAAGTTTCATGCAATTTATAGTAACGAGTGCTTCGTCAATGCTTATGGTTTTCAAAGAACTTAATGATTCTTGCTTGTATCTCTATTATGCAATTCATGTAGGGAACTTGTGGGGAATGCTTTGGGTTGTCGTATGCAATCATCCAATTCAATAACGTGAGGAAAATCTGAGGGTTAATTAGTGCAATTCACGGTTAATCTGGGGTGTTGAGGTTCATGGTTTATCGGAAAAGCAACTGGAAATCAATTTATGTTAGAAAGTATCATGTGTGGAGAAGTATCCCTTTGCTATCCCATCATCCATTAGTTTTTCTTATTTTCGTCCAAAATCTGTTTTAAAGTTTTAAGTCACTTGTTTTCTTTTAAATTTGTCCAAAATCAAAACCCCCTTTCTTATTTGTTCCAAATCTATCCAAAAGAGTCTTTTTGAGTCTTTAGAGTCAAAACCAAGTGTATTTTCGTCCAAATTAAGTCCTAGAGTCTAAATTGAGTCTTTTTGGTTGTTTTTGGTTGTTTTGAGTCTTTAAAGTTTGTTTTGAGTCATATAAGTTAGTAAGAGTCTTGTGAGTCTATTTAAAGTGTTTTAAAACATATTTTTACATCTTTGAGTCAATTTTCATTAGATTAGCAATCCCTCCTAATCCCCGGCTTAGAACGATCCCTACTTATATCTATACTACAATTGTCAAAAAGAGGGTTTAATTTGAGTGCTATCTTTTATCACATCAGGGTCCCTTTGCCCAATTCCTTCGTATTGTTGTGCATTGAGAGCCCGGTTTGCAATGAGATTCTTGGCTGCCATGGGAGTTTTATCCACCAACGCACCTCCCGCCGAAGCATCAAGCATTTGCCTTTCAATAGGAACAAGACCTTCATAGAAGTATTGAAGTAGAAGCTCCTCCTTCATTTGATGTTGAGGACATGACGCAACAAGGGCTTTAAAACGCTCGTAGTATGTTGGAAAAGAGTCCCCTTGACTTTGTTGGATTCCGCTAATCTTCTTTCTCAAGAGAATGACTCATGAAGTAGGAAAGAACTTTTCAAGAAACGCCCTCTTCATGCTCTCCCAAGAAGTGACCGTTCCGGGTGCTAACTCGTATAACCAATCCTTGGCCTTCTCCAAAAGTGAGAACGGGAAAGCCTTCATCTTCAAAATACTACTATCAACGTTAATTGGAGTCATGCTCGAACACACCACCTCGAACTCCTTCAAATGCTTGTTGGGATCCTCCATGGACAGTCCATGGAACTTTGGAATGTGGTGCAACAAACTTGACTTCAATTCAAATTCGTCGGTCTTGTCTTGAGCCGCCCTTGGGTATTGGATGCACAAGGGTGCGGCATTGTCCATTCCCGAAGCGGAAAGCTCCTTGATTGTACGGTTGTCCGCTGCCATCGTGTGGACCTCTTCTTCCTCCCTTGCCGTGGGTTCTCCTTCTTCCTCAAAATTGGAAGCCGAACTAGAACTTGTTGGGTGAAGTTCTGAGTTCTTCTTTGATGTGAAAATTAACTTGACACACAAATTAAACCCTATTTGTGACAATTGTAGTAGAGATGTAAGTAGGGATCGTTCTAGACCGGGGATTAACTAGGGATGCTAATCTATGTAAATAAGACTCAAAAACACTAAACAAGACTCTATGGACTCAAAACTAACTTTAGACACTTAAAACAGCAACCAATACTCAAAAAGACTCACTTTTAGACTCAATAAAGGTTTTGGACGAAAATAGGACTTGACTAGACTCAAAAGACTCAAGGAAAACAAGTTTTGACTCAAATATGAAGACTAAATAACATGGGGATTGTTTTTGACGAATTTTAGACTCAAAACAAAAACTTTATAGAAAACACTTCTGAAAAACGAATTTAAGTAAAATGAATGGGTGGAAGGCTAGTTAGAGGGTCCTTCTCCACACATGATATATGCATACAAACCAATGTCCAGTTACTACTCCTTTAGACTATGAATGACAACGCCCCAAATTAGTTGCATCGCACAACTAACCCTCAAGTTTTCTTTATTTCATTGAATTGAATGAAAACGCATTACAACCAAATTATCTTTTTCAAGTTCTTTATATGAGATGCATAACAAAGATACATATCAAAAGTCATTAAGTTTTGTGAAAACTATAAGCGTTGACAAGGCACTCATCACTATGAAACGCATGAGATTCGTACCAAGGATTTACTTAACGCGATTGTGACTAGCAACCTCCACTACTTTTGAATATAAGTGAATAACAATTATGTGAAACCCCCCTATACTCTAGCATCAAGTTTATGCATGCAAATTAAGTGTTAACCCCCAACCCACATACATAAACCAGTTTTAATAACTTAGATAAGCAAATCACATTCATGCCTTAAGAAATAATAACCGGACGTAATCAATTCATATAAAACATATAATCATGGCTTCAAATTCTCCTCTAACTAAAAAGAAGTTAGTTCCTCATGTTCGCAAAACAAAGATAATTAAATTTAAACATTGAACTAAGACTAAGGATAGAAAGTGATGCGAGTTATATAAGCACACAAATTAAAACCCTCTTTTGACAATTGTAGTATTTGAATAAGTAGGGATCGTTCTAAACCGGGGATTAGGAGGGATTGCTAAATCACTTGGAAACTGACTCAAAAACGTAAAACAAAGGTTAAAACACTAAACTAGACTCAAAGAATGCAAAACTAAACAATAAAAACACTAAAACAAACCAAAAGACTCAAAACAGCCCCAAAACACTCAAAACTACCTTAAAAACACTTTCTGGGCAGTTTTGAGCACTTTGACTAATGTGGACGAATTTGGGTAATAAATTGAATCAAAATACTTAGAAACACAAACTAAGACACTTTCTAACTAAATTGAACACTAAAGTAAAGGGGGATTAATGTGAGAATTATACGCACACAAATTAAACCCTCTTTTTATCAATTGTAGTGAAGAATGTAAGTAGGGATCGTTCTGGACCGGGGATTAGGAGGGATTGTTAATCACTTGGATTTGACTCAAAAACGTAAAAACACAATATAAAACACCAAACTAGACCCAAAGAATGCAAAACTAAAGTTTAAAACACTAAGACAAACCAAAAGACTCAGAACAGCAAGAAAACACTCAAAACTGCCTTAAAACTACTTTCTGAGCAGTTTTGAGCACTAGAGAAGAATTTGGACGAAAATAGTTATAACTTGACTCAAGATACTTTAAAAACACAAACTAAATTGATTTCTAACTAATTTGACACTCCAAGTAAAGGGGGATTTTGATTTTGACGAATTTGAAAACAAAACTTAAAACTTTGTAAAACGAACTGATTTTAAAACGAATTTGGATTTAATGAATGGAATGAAGGCTAGCTAAGGGGTTCATCTCCACACATGCCATACTTGCACTCAAAACGATTTCTAATTGCTTTTCAATAAACCACGAATTCTCAACGCCCCAGATTAACCGTGAATTGCACTAATTTTAACCCTCAGATTTTCCTAACGTTATTGAATTGGATGATTGCATACGACAACCCAAAGCATTCCCCACAAGTTCCCTACATGAATTGCATAATAGAGATACAAGCAAGAATCATTAAGTTCTTTGAAAACCATAAGCATTGACGAAGCACTCGTTACTATGAATTGCATGAAACTTATGCCAAGAATTTACTTAACGCAATTGAGATCATCAACTTTTACTACTTGTGAATATAAGTTTGTAACGATTAGGTGAAACTTCCTTATATCGTAGCATTAGATTTATGCATGATAATTAAGCGTGCACTCTCAACCAACACACACAAATCAGTTTAATTCAAATAGATAAGTGAATTGAATTCACAGCTTATGAAACGCAATTAGAGGTAATCAAATCATATAGCAAGCATGATCATGGTTTCGAATCGGGGGGTTTAGTTCCTCATACGTACAAGACAAAGAAAAGTAAATTTAACCATTGAAATCAAAGGAGAGGAAACACCTAAAAATTCCAGCAACTCGAACTTGAATTGCATGAACGTCCAAGCCCTCTTCTCCTCCTCTTTGTTGCGGCACAAGGTCTAAGGACAGGTTTTGGGTGGTATTTGTATGGAGGAATGGATGTGTGATGGTAGGGTAGTGTTTAGGAGGGATGGGGAGTGCGGCAAGGTGGGAAAATATGGAGAATGGTGAAGGATGGTTGCGGCAAAGGGTTGGGAATGTATTTCTGGCGAATTTTTGAATGTGGAAGAGTGAATGATGATCCATTGGTGCGGCAAGGGGGTCTATTTATAGTGCAAAATCCCTCACAATCAGCAAGGAAAAGGACTAAGTATTTGAAGATGACAAGGAAATCAAAACCCATCAGGAATAGGCCATCAAGAAGGTAGGAAACCCCAAAGGAAAAGGAATAGAGGCGCCAGATTTTTAGGGTTCTAGAAACAAAGTGTTTTGTGGCAGAAATTGGCACTTCTAGAAGGATTTGAGGTGCCACCTTTGTAGGAGATAAGATAAGGTTTCTAGAATCATGATTTAAGTGCCAGATTTGTAGGGAAAAAGAGATAAGGGTGCGGCACCTTCTTAGGGATAATGCTAGGGCTTCTAGAAAGCCTAAAAACTAAGGGGAGTTGGATAAAACCCACGGCAAAGATAGGATAGGGCATCTAAGGCTTCTAGAAACCCTCCAAGATAAGGTAAAGTGCATGGCATCCCTATAGGATTAGGATAAGGTGTCCTAAAGTGTTTAGGACTCCTCTTTGTGGCTGAAAACCTTGTGCATTAGGATTAGGAAAGCTAATCCTTCTTCATCTTGGAATTCTTCTCCTTCTTGGACTTGGAAAACTTCTTTGTTGCTGCAACTTGAGGCCATTGGGATTTAACTTTCCTACATCAAGTAGGAAACCTTGCTCAAGTACGAATCATCATCTTCAAATCTTCAATTTCGTCCATCCTCTTGGCTCCAAGCATATGATATCCATTCCAAGCTCTAATTTGCTCCAAAAGGCTCCAAAATGCATCCTTTTGCATACTTTGCCCTTAAATCCTGAAAATACATAAAACTAGCTTAAAAGACTACTTTACTAAGGAAAAACACTATAAATGCACAAGAACAAGCTAAACTAAGGTGCATAAATATGCCCCTATCAAATTCCCCCACACTTAGCTTTTGCTAGTCCTCGAGCAAAACAAAACGAAAACAAACAAACAAAACGACACTAAACAAGTAAAACACAACCTAAACCTTCCAACAATCATCTCAGGGATTTCCAATGCACATGACATGTTAAAAATCATTATTCCCACAGATTTTAGCCATCTTTACACTCGAGCACATGCTTAATCATAGTCACTACTTACTAGTTCACAAATAACCACTTAAAACGATGTTTTGAATGTAGTAACATGCCTTAGAGAATATCCTCAATTCCTTACAAGATATGCACTCTATTTTCACTCAGATTTTCTAACTACACACCCTACACTTAGTTATATGTGAGAAGATTGATGTAAATATAAAAACGAATGCTCACATATATGTATAACAAAGAACGCAATTTCCGGAGTTAATAACATGTTTAGATATGATCTCATGAATGGAACGCTACTACTTAGATGTGAGAACCAGTGACACCATATGCTCAAACCAAATTCAAACTCCACAAATTGAAACACACAACACTCAAGATTAAAGTCAAGGGTTGTAACGGGGCTTGGGGAGTTGGCTAACAACGAAAGGATAGGGAAAACAAACGTTCTTTAAAGCAATAGTAAGCAACATAATGAAATTGAACTTAGAATTCCCCTTAGAATGCCGAAATCAACTTTTAAACTCAAAGGGAAGGTTCAAGCAATCAATTAGGGCCGAATTCAATGTTTTGGACCCTTCCTTCAACAAACAACACTTGAGAACACTTTTTCACATCTTTTCAACTCCTTTTTCATTCTTTTCACAACTTTTCTATTTTTTCTTCTTATTTTCCACGAAATTTTTTTCCTTTTTTTTTTTTTTTTTTTCTTTTCTTTTCTTTTCCGTGCCTCATTCAAGACTTTGGCACACCCATATATCAAGAATCCTTCCCCCACACTTGTTTTCTGCAATGCAATGATCAAAAGGAATTCATCTTGAGTTATGCTTTTACTATGCTTCAAGAACAAAGGTATGGGTGGTCCTACTCTAGGCTAGGTGAGGATAATTGTGGGTTAACAAAGAAAGTAGGCTACACAAGGCTCAACGGGGTTAAATCCTACAAAACAAATGAAATAGGGAAATATGGCAATTTGGCTATGGTGGTCACTACACAACTTCATCTTGAATATGTGTTATGCAAATCAATAACATGCTTTGAATGAATTGGGCATGAGTTCTAGTGTTTGGAACTAAATGATGAAACGCCTTCTAAGTAGCAACCAAGCAAAGAATAATGAGATCATGCAATGACTTTTAGAAAACAACAATGCACAGATTATTAACTCTCCAAATAAACGTTTAGGCTCAAGTCTCACAAGGTTGTAGCGTTAGTTTGAGTTCCTTCCTTCAAGCATGTTACAAAAACTGATTTTTTTCTTTTATGATTGCATGTGAATTCATAAATTATAACCACAACCAAGCATGAACCAAAGAGTAAATCAAACTTTCATCCATGTTTACAACTCTCTTTAATAGTCATGCCATTACAAACCGAATCCTCATCATTGTGTTGGAAGGTACCCTAAGACACAAAAACAACTCTTTTTGGGTTTTTTGAAACAATTTTTCAAATTTTTATGGGATCTTCGAATTTTTAAGTCAAAACACACTAAAACAGTTTAAAAACACTTAAAAACAGCAAGAAACAACAATAGAAGTTATGGTGGATAAAACCCTACGAATTTGCATCAAAACACTTTAGTTACCCCCCCCCCCCACACTTAAATCAAACATTGTCCTCAATGTTTCAAGCATAGACTCACACAATTAACAAACAAACAAACAAAACAATAACTAAACAACCTAACATGGCAGAAACGAAATAGCAACAAAGAGAAGAGTTTAGGAACGCAAATCTGGAATTGGAGTACTTTCTAGGTCTTCCTTTGTTGAATGCATGGGTTGCCTCCCAAGTAGCGCTTGCTTTAACGTCGTACAGCCGGACGAAGAACCCAATCACTCCAGATTGGAGCCCACGGCATCCAAGGGGGTGTCATCCACGATGTGCTCCACAAAGTTCTCATAATAGAGCTTCAAACGATGCCCGTTCACCTTAAATTCATGTCCCGTTTTCAAGCTTTGGATTTGGACTGCATGATGTGATATATAATAGCACACAAATTAAACCCTCTTTTTGACAATTGTAGTATAGATATAAGTAGGGATCGTTCTAGGCCGGGGATTAGGAGGGATTGCTAATCTACTCTAAACTGACTCAAAAACATAAAACTAAACTTAAAAACACTTAAATAAACTCAAAAGACTCTTATCTAAACTTATATGACTCAAAACAACACAAAACAATAAAAAAGACTCAAACTAGACTCTAGGACTCAATTTGGACGAAAATAGAATTGGTTTTGACTCAAAATACTAAAAAACACACAATAGCTCAGATTCTAACCTAATTGACACTTAAAACAAAGGGGGGTTTTGGTTTTGACGAATTTGAATTAAAACAAAACAGAAACTAAACTTAGACAAAGTTATGAACGAATTTGGGTATATGGATGGGTGATTAGCTAGCTAGAGGGTTCCTCTCCACACATGACACATTTGAACACAAATTGATTTCCAGTTGCCTTTCGATAAACCATGAACCTCAACACCCCAAATTAACTGTGACATCACTAATTAACCCTCAGATTTTCCTTAAGTTATTGGATTGGATGACATCATACGACAACCCAAAGCATTCTTCAAAAGTCCCCTACATGACATCATAATAGAGATACAATCAAAGATCATTACGTTCTATGAAAATCATAAGTATTGACAAAGCACTTGTAACTATGACATCATGATACTCATGCTAGGAATTTACTTAACATGATTGTGAAAACAACCTTAACTACTTGTGAATATAAGTTTGTAACGATTATGTGAAACTCCCTTATATTCTAGCCCCAAATTCATGCATGCAAACTAAGTGTGCACCCTTAATCAACAAACAAGAATAAGTTATCCATCAAACGGTTAAGTAAATTGCATTCACAATTTATGAAATAACAACTGGAATTAATCAATTCATATTGCAAATATAATCATGGTTTCAAAGTCTCCCCTAGCTAAAACAAGTTTAGCTCCTCATGTTTACAACAAAATAAAGAGAATATAAATTAAACATTGAAAACAAAGATAGAATACACCTAGAAACACTCCAGGTGACTCCTCCTTCCTTCCTTGCTGCCAACAATGGGGATTTGTGTGAATTTAGGCTCTTGAGGTGTGGTGGATGGTGTGGTGTGAATTTGTGGTAGAGGGTGGTGGTTTTTGAGTGTTGTGGCATCAAGTATTTATAGGGTGAAGGGGAGGCACGAATTTGGGCTGAAAAGGAGAGGAATTAGGACTCCAAATCACCAAAGAACAAGGATACTTTCAATTAGATTCCAAGGAGGACAAGGAATGGTCCTTGTGGCAGATTCTAGAACTTCTAGAAGGGTTACATGTGGCATAAACTTAATGCACGAAAATAGGGCTTCTAGAACTTGAAATAGGTGTTTAAATGTGTAACTAATCCCCTCTAATTAGCTAGATTTAAGTCCTAACTTGATTTGGATAGGGTACGATAGGATAATGTTAGAGTTAGGAAAGGATAAGGTTGGTTAGGATAGGATAAGATAAGGTTGGATAAGGTTCCTTATTTCCTGCTATTTCCTTATCTTCTTTACATTGGGACTTCTTTCTCCAGATTTGTAGCCTTTCCTAGCCCTTCTTGACTTCAATTTCTTCCATCCTCTTTGCTCCATGGTTAAGCTATCCAATCCATGCCCAAAACTGCTCCATTTAGCTTCAAAATGCCCTTTCTTACTCCTTTTGCCATTAGGACCTAAAAACATACGAAAATAGCATAAAAGACTAAAATAAATAGTAATTAACTCGCTAAATGAAAGGAAACAACATAACTAAGTAGCATAAATATGCTCCTATCACTGCACCATGAACAAAAACATTAGTAATAACAAACGGTCCAATCCACTTGGAACGTAACTTACCGGGAAACAAACGTAAATGGGAATTGAACAATAGCACTTTCTGCCCAATGGAGAAGGATTTCCCACGGATCATGTTGTGATGCGAGAATTACTTGACACTCAAATTAAACCCTCGTTTGACAATTGTAGTAGAATGGATAAGTGAGGGATCGTTCTAGACCGGGGATTAGGAGGGCTTGCTAAAACCTTCTAAATTGACTTAAAAACATAAAAACTAAATTAAAATACTCTTAACAAGACTACTATGACTCAGAATGGCTTTGAAAAACTCAAATTGTCTAAAACAATCAAATTGACTCAAATAGAAGCTAGAACTTGATTTAGACGAATTTGCAATTGTTTATGACTCCAAAAGCTTAAAGATACAAAAATAAAACAAATACGAATGATTAAGACTTAACAAAATAGGGGGGGGAAATTGTGGTTGGACGATATTAAATTAAAAAGACAGAATATAATTAAAGGCAAAATGTAAATATGAATGTGATAAAAATATGGATGATGGAATAGCCAAGGGGTTCTTCTCCACACATGTTACCCTTGCAAACAAAATTGATTCTCAGTTGGTCTTTCGATAAGTTGTGAAACTCAATGCTCCAAGTTAATTAGATCCGCTTAGATTAACTTTCAGATTTCCCTAAATTCGTTGGATTGAATGGAATACGCATTACAACCAAATTATTCTTAATCAAAGTCCCTAACTATGGAATACGCATGATAGAGACATTTAACCAAGATCATTAAGTTCAACGGAAATCATAAACATCGACGAGGCATTCGTTACTATGGAATACGCATGAAACTTATGCCAAGAATTCGTTTAACGCGATTGTTTATAAGCAACCTCTACTACTTGTGAATATAAGTTCATAACGATTAGGTGAAATTCACTTATATTCTAGCGTCATATTTATGCATGAAAATTAAGCTTGCAATCTCAATGAACATACATAAATAAGTTATCAATCAAACAGTTAAACGAATTGAATCCACAACTTATGAAATTCCAACCAAACGTAATCAATTCAAAATGCAAATATAAACATAGTTTCGAATCACCCCCTAGCTAAAGGGGGTTTAGTTCCTCATAACTTTGAAATCAAAGAAACACCTAAACATTCCAACAACTCAAACGTGAATTGTATGAACGTTTAGGCACTCTTCTCTTCCCTTCTCATACGTACAAAACAAAGAGAATTAAATTTAAACTTTGAAATCAAAGAAACACCTAAACATTCCAACAATTCAAACTTGAATTGTATGAACGTTTAAGCACTCTTTTCTTCCTCGTTGTTGTAGCACAAGGTCTAAGGTGAGCTTTGGGGATTATGTGAAGTGTTTTGGAGGGATGGGAAGTGGTTGGATAGTGGCTGCAATGAAGGAGAAAAAACTGCACAGAAAATGGAAGTGTTTGTAACTGAAAATGTGTATGGAAGAGTGAATGAATTTTGAGGAGTGTTGGATGCTTATTTATAGGTGAAATGGGGGAACAAAAGAGGGAATATTGCAGCTAGGAGGGGATGAATGATTATGGGTGCATGTGTTTGGAATAATGAAGGGGGAATGTATGTAATAAAACAACTAGGAAAAGTTATGGAAAGCTGGAAATGGGAGTGGGAACTCACGGCATTGTTGGGTTGTTTATGGGAGAATAAATGTATGATAATGGCTAAATAATTAAAGGGAATGAATGGGAGTGACACTAGGTTGGTTATGCATGTGAATGCAAGGAGGAAAGCTGAAAATGCAAGGGAAGCTCACGGCACAATGTTGTTTTGCTTCTTGAAATGCATGTGAATGCATTTGAGTGTAATATGAAAAGAATGACTAATTAATGTATGTAGGGTTGATATGCATGTGAATTAGGTTGGAAAGAGGTGGAAGTGGAATGTTATGCAATGATAATGTCTTGTAAAGATGCTAATAAATAATGCATGTAGGGTTAGCTAGGTTGGCTTTGTTTGGGTGCATGTATGTTAATGGTGGTTTTGCATGTGAATTGATGGATTGTTTTTGATGGAATGGATGGTTCTTTGCATGGCTATAAGGGATAGAATAAGAGAGAATGGGCTAGGCCCTTTGTTTTATGTCCAAAGTGAAAATAAGGCCTTCAAATTCGTCCAAACTTTGGCTCCATGGATAAGCTATCCAATCCATGCCCAAAAATGCTCCAAATGGCCTCAAAATGCACTTTCTTGCTCCCTAAGCCCTTAGAACCTGAAAACACACAAAAGAAGCATAAAGAACTAAAATAACTAAAGAAACATAACGTAAATGTACGAGAACAAGCCATTTAAGTCGCATGAATATGCTCCTATCAAATACCCCCACACTTAGCTTTTGCTAGTCCTCGAGCAAAACAGAATAAAAACAAATAAACAAAACGACACTAAACACGTAAAACACAACCTAAACCTTCCAACAACCGTCTTAGGGATTTCCAATGCACATGACACGTTAAAAATCATCATTCCCACAGATTTTAGTCATCTTCACACTTAAGTACATTCTTAATCATAGTCACCATATACTAGTTCACAATTAAGCATTTAAAACCATGTTTTGAATGTAGTAACATGCCTTAGAGAATTTGCTCAATTCCTTACAAGATATGCACTCGATTTTTACTCAGATTTTCTAACTACACACCCTAATCTAGTCATATGTGAGAAGATTGATGTAAACATGAAAACGAACACTCACATATATGTATCACAAAGAACGCAATTTCTGGAGTTAATAAGCATGTTTAGATATGATCTCATGAATGGAATGCTACTACTTAGATGCGAGAACCAGTGACACCATAAGCTCATACCAAGTTCAAACTCCACAAATTGAAACCCATAACACTCAAGATAGAAGTCAAGGGTTGTAACGGGGCTAGGGTATTGGCTAACAATGAAAGGTGAAGGATAAACAAACATTCTTAAAGCAATAGTGAGCAAAGTATTGAATCAGGCACTTAGAATTCCCTTAAGAACGCAGAAGTCAACTTTGAACACCCAAGGGAAAGTCACACAAAACTTAGGGCCATATTCACTTTTTGGACCCTTTCTTCAATCACTCATTCTTTCATTTATTTAATTTTTTTTTTTTTTCAAGCTCTTTTTTTTTTTTTTTTTCTTTCTATCTTTCTTTTCTTTTGAATCTCAAACATACTTAAGAACAAGCATTCCTTCCCCCACACTCATTTTCTTGCATAATGTAACTCAAAAGGAATTCATTTAAGTCATGCTCACTATCTTTTAAGAACAAGGGTGTGGATTGTCCTAAACTAGGCTAGGTGAGGAAAATATGGGTAAACAAAGAATAGAGGCTAAACAAGGCTCAACGGGGTTAAAACTTACAACAAATACGAAATATGGGAAGTGAGGCTATTTGGCTATGGTGGCAACTACACAACTTCATCTTGATATATGTTATGCAAATCAATAACATGCTTTGAATGAAATGGGCATGAGTTCTAGCATTTGGAACTATATGATGAAACGCCTTCTAAGTAGTAACCAAGCAAAGAATAATGAGATCATGCAACGACTTTAGAAAACAAGAAATCACAGATTATACTCTCCAAAGAACGTTATAGGCTCAAGTCTCTCAGGGTTGTAGCGTTTGTTTGAGTTCCTTCCTTCAAGCATGTTACAAAAACGAATTTTTTTTTCTTTTATGATTGCATGTGAAGTCATACATTATAACCATAACTAAGCATAAACCAAGAGTAAATCAAACTTTTCTCTATGTTCATAACTCTTTTTAACAGTCATGCAATTAGAAACCAAATCCTTATCATTGTGTTGGAAGGTAACCTACGACACAAAAACGACTCAAAACACTCTTTTTAGGCTTTTCAAAACATTTTTTTTCAAATTTTTATGTGTTTTTCGGAGTTATAAAACAAAACACGCTAAAACAGTTTAAAAACACCTTAAAACAGCAAGGAACAACATTTGAAGTTATGGGTGATAAAATCCCACGAATTTGCATTAACAACATTAGTTACCCCCCCACACTTAAATCAAACATTGTCCTCAATGTTTTAAGCATAGATTCACACAAAACATAAGTAAACACACAAAAAGCACTTAAACATACTAAACATGTCATAATGTAATTAACAAAGATAAGAGTTTAGAGACGCAAATCTGGTTATAGAGTGTAAATTCCATCTTCTCCTTGGTAATTGCATTGAGGTTTTGATCTTTGTGATTCCACAGGCTTACTCTTGAACTGGTTTCCGCCCATCATTGATTTTCCTTTGTGCTACTGGGCTGGAGGATTCTTTTGGTCTTCCCCGAAGGTCTGAGCTTACCCCTTTGGTCTGTTTCTTTGTTCAATCTTTCCAATTCGTATTGAAAAGGGTTGAAGGATAACTCAGCCTATGTTTGTCTCCACATGCTTCAATGTATCATTTTCACTTGCCTTACTCGCTCCCCTTTGCAGAAGTGGTCCCTTCTCCGGAAGTGTATCAACCGTTGAAGATGACTACTCGAGAGCAACGCTAGGTAAGCAATCAGGAATAGATTCCAGGCAGTTGGCTCCAGATCGGAAGATTGACTCCAAGTGCCGGCTGATTGCTTCTTTTACTTTGCCATGCGAGTAAGAACAAGGACAAAGAAAAAGACAGGGAAAGAGCATGATATGAGATACTTTTGCTTTTGACCTTTATGATATGAGATACCTTTGCTTTTGAAGAAGCGGTGAATGAATCAGCACATGTATTTGTTGTGCTGTTTCTTCCTGGGTCATATGTACTCCAGGCATCTGGTATCATTTTTGGGGAAGAAGAAAGAATTGAGTCTTTCGAAAGGCTTTGCTGGGAGTGCGCCCTCAGAGGTAAGGGAGAGTTGGGCATTTTCTTCAGGTTTGCCCTGCCATAAAAGACGAAGGTCGACATATATAGAGATAATATCAAGTGGTGGTACTTTTTACCTTTGTCGACAAACGTTTTGATCCCGCAAATCCGGCTTTTTGAAATAGTGGCGCCTCTTCGATCTCTGAACACGCCTCTTCGATTTCTGAGCAGGCGCCCCTTCGATTTCTGAACGACGCCCCTTCGATTTCTGCATGGCAAAAGTAGTCACGGGTGCGGCTCTTTTGACAAAGCTGCACGCGTTTTTTGAAAAGCAGAGAAAGCGTCGCCGAACTTTGCGCTTGTCGGCTAAAGACGTGTAAATGAGATGATGGCCTCCACGTGCTATCAGCTTTGTCAGATATCTTTTGACAAAGCTGAACGCGTTTTCTGAAAAGCCGCGAATGCGTCGTCGAAATTTGCGGAGGAAAATCCGGATCTCTGAATCGGCGGACGCGTCGCCATGGCTTTTTATGGAGCTATCGATCACCCCAACAAATACACTCTGAAGAAATCCCATTCTTGAAAAATCGACTCCGGCCCTTTGAGAATTAACTCCATCCACCCATTCTCTTTGAACACTTTTGAAAAAAATGGCAAACTCATCGAACCTTAGCTTAGATTTGAGTCTTAGCAGCGATCCGGTTGCGCCCCGTCAAGGTAATGTATGGCGTCCTTCTTTTTTATCTTCTAACGGTCCTCTTTCAGGTGAAGACTCTGTGATGCAGGACGCCACAACAGCTACAATAGTAGCTAGGAACCTCCTCACTCCAAAAGATAGTAGGCTGCTGTCAGGACGGTCCGATGAGTTGGCCGTTCAAGAGTCCCTCGCACTTAGTGTTCAGTGTGCGAGCTCTGTGTCCAACATGGGCCTACGCCTGCTTGCTCGGTCCCGCCAAGTGGAATCGTTGATGGCAGAGGTGGAAAGTCTTAAGCAGGAAATCAAACAGCTTAAGTACGAGAATAGAAGTTTGCATGTGCTTGCAAATAACTATTCGGCGGGCATGAAGAGGAAGCTTGATGAGCTGCAAGAATCTGAGGGTCGAATTCACAATGACCGTCAAAGGCTTGCGTCTTATCTCCAGAGGCACCTTTTTCCTGGGTCATCCAGCGCTTGGCCAAGTATTGAGGCCTGGAATGCTCTAGCTCCGATGCCTCCCGCTCCGATGCCTCCCGCTTCTATGCCTCCCGCTTCTGCGCCTTCCACTTCTGCGCCTCGTAGTGGGGCTTCACGCAAACAACCTTTGTGAAGCTCCACCTTTCTCCATGTTTAGTATCACAACTTTTTTTTTTTTTTTTTTTTTTTTTTTTTTTTTTTTTTGATTAACATAAATAAAATCAAACGGCATGGAATTTATCTTTGAATGGGCGGTGATACTTGAAATGATCCGATAATAGTTTAAATTCCAGATTGGGTGCCTGAATCATTAACCACATGTTAGTATAAAAGAAAATTGAAATTCGGGGAGGCGGCTTACCTGTGTGCTCCAAAATGAACTCCATAATAAACACCCCTTCGAAAGTTATGACTTGTCCCGTGTCATAAAATCCAACTTCCTTGGGAATTGTGGTTTCAATTATGTCCTCTTTGATGCCTTCTACATCTTCTCCAGCCACTACCTTCTCTTGAATCATTCTTCTTGGTGTACAAAGTCCTTTGAAAAATTCAACACCATCTAAAACTTGCTGTGTTGCACCAAGAATTGGAATAGCATTTTGCACCTTTGGGAAGGCTTCCACGATGTCCTTTTTACTCTCTTCTTGGTTGGGAATCAAAAACCTGCTAGGAAAAGGGACATTGGGTGGAATAACATCAGAATAACATGGAATTGGGACGTCCTTACTTGTGGTGGGTGGTTTAGAGGGCTTAGGGGGCTGCGGCAAGGGTTGTTCTACCCTTGCCGTTTGCATGTCTTCTTCCTCCTCCTCAATTAGCAGCTCCTCATCCACTTCTAGGCTATGTTTGGACATTTTTAGGTCCGCTCCAACCTCTATAGCACTTCCCAAAGTGATAACATTATGGATTTCAAAATCTTCCTTCGAGTTTTCAATAGTTGAGTTGGGGAGTTCACTTTGCTCTTGAATTTGTTTCATGAACTCCATAATCTGCCCAAATTGCTCGTCCAATTTACCCAACTTCTTGTCTTGATTTTGTTCGTCCTGCGTCAAAGAGGTTAGTAATTGAAAATCATTATCCATGGACATACTTGAACTTGATTGGAATTGTTGTGGGGGAGGTTGTGGTGGCTGCATAGGTGTTGTATTGAACTCCTCATATGGTTGCCAATATGCTTCTTGTTGAGCCTCCTTGGCTTGATTTTGCGACCCCTGCGCCAAAGAATTTATTTCATTAAGAATTTGAATATAATCTACTGGCGAACTTGAATTTAATTGAGCATATTGCATATGAAGTTGTGGTGGCTGCATAGGTCTTGAATAGAACTCCTCATATGGTTGCCAATATGCTTCACGTTGAACTTGTTGATCTTCCCACCATATAGAGTTTGAATGATCCCTCCAATCTCTTTGTGGACATTGATTGGCTTGAAATCCTTGCCTATATGAAGCACCAAATGTAGGGACACTCTGCATTGTGGTCCTTTCGGCATACGGCGACAATTGAGAAGTAAGATTTGCCAATTGAGCTTGAATGCTAGCAAAATCCATATCTTACTTCTCTAGTACCTAAAATCAAAGAAAGAGAACTAAATCAAATATCAAAAGTAACAACAAACAAAGAAACAACACTAAGTTAGAAACTAAAACGAAAACAACTAAACAAAAAAAAAGAAAAGAACCAAGGGATTAGCAAAGTTGCTAATCCCCGGCAACGGCGCCAAAATTTGATGCGAGAATTACTTGACACTCAAATTAAACCCTCGTTTGACAATTGTAGTAGAATGGATAAGTGAGGGATCGTTCTAGACCGGGGATTAGGAGGGCTTGCTAAAACCTTCTAAATTGACTTAAAAACATAAAAACTAAATTAAAATACTCTTAACAAGACTACTATGACTCAGAATGGCTTTGAAAAACTCAAATTGTCTAAAACAATCAAATTGACTCAAATAGAAGCTAGAACTTGATTTAGACGAATTTGCAATTGTTTATGACTCCAAAAGCTTAAAGATACAAAAATAAAACAAATACGAATGATTAAGACTTAACAAAATAGGGGGGGAAATTGTGGTTGGACGATATTAAATTAAAAAGACAGAATATAATTAAAGGCAAAATGTAAATATGAATGTGATAAAAATATGGATGATGGAATAGCCAAGGGGTTCTTCTCCACACATGTTACCCTTGCAAACAAAATTGATTCTCAGTTGGTCTTTCGATAAGTTGTGAAACTCAATGCTCCAAGTTAATTAGATCCGCTTAGATTAACTTTCAGATTTCCCTAAATTCGTTGGATTGAATGGAATACGCATTACAACCAAATTATTCTTAATCAAAGTCCCTAACTATGGAATACGCATGATAGAGACATTTAACCAAGATCATTAAGTTCAACGGAAATCATAAACATCGACGAGGCATTCGTTACTATGGAATACGCATGAAACTTATGCCAAGAATTCGTTTAACGCGATTGTTTATAAGCAACCTCTACTACTTGTGAATATAAGTTCATAACGATTAGGTGAAATTCACTTATATTCTAGCGTCATATTTATGCATGAAAATTAAGCTTGCAATCTCAATGAACATACATAAATAAGTTATCAATCAAACAGTTAAACGAATTGAATCCACAACTTATGAAATTCCAACCAAACGTAATCAATTCAAAATGCAAATATAAACATAGTTTCGAATCACCCCCTAGCTAAAGGGGGTTTAGTTCCTCATAACTTTGAAATCAAAGAAACACCTAAACATTCCAACAACTCAAACGTGAATTGTATGAACGTTTAGGCACTCTTCTCTTCCCTTCTCATACGTACAAAACAAAGAGAATTAAATTTAAACTTTGAAATCAAAGAAACACCTAAACATTCCAACAATTCAAACTTGAATTGTATGAACGTTTAAGCACTCTTTTCTTCCTCGTTGTTGTAGCACAAGGTCTAAGGTGAGCTTTGGGGATTATGTGAAGTGTTTTGGAGGGATGGGAAGTGGTTGGATAGTGGCTGCAATGAAGGAGAAAAAACTGCACAGAAAATGGAAGTGTTTGTAACTGAAAATGTGTATGGAAGAGTGAATGAATTTTGAGGAGTGTTGGATGCTTATTTATAGGTGAAATGGGGGAACAAAAGAGGGAATATTGCAGCTAGGAGGGGATGAATGATTATGGGTGCATGTGTTTGGAATAATGAAGGGGGAATGTATGTAATAAAACAACTAGGAAAAGTTATGGAAAGCTGGAAATGGGAGTGGGAACTCACGGCATTGTTGGGTTGTTTATGGGAGAATAAATGTATGATAATGGCTAAATAATTAAAGGGAATGAATGGGAGTGACACTAGGTTGGTTATGCATGTGAATGCAAGGAGGAAAGCTGAAAATGCAAGGGAAGCTCACGGCACAATGTTGTTTTGCTTCTTGAAATGCATGTGAATGCATTTGAGTGTAATATGAAAAGAATGACTAATTAATGTATGTAGGGTTGATATGCATGTGAATTAGGTTGGAAAGAGGTGGAAGTGGAATGTTATGCAATGATAATGTCTTGTAAAGATGCTAATAAATAATGCATGTAGGGTTAGCTAGGTTGGCTTTGTTTGGGTGCATGTATGTTAATGGTGGTTTTGCATGTGAATTGATGGATTGTTTTTGATGGAATGGATGGTTCTTTGCATGGCTATAAGGGATAGAATAAGAGAGAATGGGCTAGGCCCTTTGTTTTATGTCCAAAGTGAAAATAAGGCCTTCAAATTCGTCCAAACTTTGGCTCCATGGATAAGCTATCCAATCCATGCCCAAAAATGCTCCAAATGGCCTCAAAATGCACTTTCTTGCTCCCTAAGCCCTTAGAACCTGAAAACACACAAAAGAAGCATAAAGAACTAAAATAACTAAAGAAACATAACGTAAATGTACGAGAACAAGCCATTTAAGTCGCATGAATATGCTCCTATCATGTTGTCATGGAAAGCTTTGGTCTTTTGCTTGTAAACGCTTGCATTCTCGTACGCCTCGTGCCGTATTTCATCAAGCTCATTCAATTGGAATTTCCTATGACTTCCCGCTTCATCTAAGTGGATGTTGAACTTCTTGACGGCCCAAAGAGCTTTATGCTCCAACTCCACGGGAAGATGGCACGCCTTGCCATAGACAAGTCGAAAAGGGGACATCCCAATGGGGGTTTTGTATGCCGTACGATATGCCCAAAGTGCATCATCTATCCGTAAACTCCAATCCTTTCTTGTTGGCCCAACGGTCTTTTCTAGGATTTGCTTGATCTCTCAGTTGGAAACCTCGGCTTGGCCATTTGTTTGAGGATGGTAAGGTGTAGAAACCTTATGGTTGACACTGTATTTCCTCAATAATGCCTCAATGGTCCGGTTGCAAAAATGGGACCCTCCATCACTAATGATCACTCGTGGCATGCCAAACCTTGCAAAAATGTTAGTTCTAATAAAATCTGCAACCACTTTAGAATCATTAGTCCGGGTGGCTTTTGCTTCCACCCACTTCGACACATAATCAACCGCAAGCAAAATATACATAAAACCATATGATGACGGAAAGGGACCCATAAAGTCAATACCCCAAACATCAAAAATTTCAACATTTAGGATAGAAACCTGCGGCATTTGGTCCTTTGCACTAATACCACCCATTCTTTGGCATTTATCACATGTTAAGCAAAACGTTCTAGCATCCTTAAAAATACTAGGCCAATAAAATCCACATTGTAACACTTTGAGGGCCATACGTTGTGTGCCAAAGTGCCCTCCACATGCATATTTATGACAAAAACTCAAAATTGAATGACATTCAGAATCATGCACACAACGACGTATAATCTGATCGGGACAAAATTTCCATAAGTATGGATCATCCCACACATAAAACCGTGCATCATGCCTAAGTTTGTCACGTTGGTGCCTATTGAACTCACTTGGAATACGTTTTGACACCAAAAAATTAACTATATCGGCATACCAAGTGATGCGAAAATAGTTAAGCACACAAATTAACCCTCTTGTTGTCAATTTGTAGTAAGGATGCAAGTAGGGATCGTTCAGGACCGGGGATTAGGAGGGCTTGCTAAAACCTCTAAACTAACTTAAAAACATAAAAACAAAGTTAAAAACGTTCACAAAGACTCAAATGACTCAAAACAGGTTCAAAAGACTCAAAACTGCCTAAAAACACTAAATAGGCAGTTTCTGACCTTAAACACAATTTTGGACGAATTTAAGGTTATGGTTTGAATCAAAACACTTTAAAACACAAACTAAACAGATTCTAAACACTCTAGAACAAGAAAGTAAGGGGGAGGGGGTTTGATTTGACGAAAATTGAAATAACAAAACAAGTTATAAAACTAGGCAGATTGTAAAACGAATTTTGAAAACAAGATGATGGATGGATTAGTTAGAGGTCCATTCTCCACACATGACATATTTGTATATGAATCGATTCTCCAATTGCTTTTCATTAACTATGATGCTCAACACCCCAAGTTAACCGTGATGCACTAATTAACCCTCAGATTTCCTTATGTCATTGAATTGGATGATGCATGCGACAATTCAAATCATTCTCCAACGGTCCTCAACATGAATGCATAGAAGAGATACAGTGAGAGATCATTATGCTCCATGAAAATCATAAGTGTTGACGAGGCAATTGTAACTATGAATGCATGAGACTCTTGCCAAGAATTCAATTAATGCAGTTGTGACTAGCAACCTTCACTACTCATGTTTATAAACTTGTGACGATTAGGTGAAACTCGTTTATAAACTAGCATCAAGTTCATGCATGAAAACTAAGTATGCATCCTTAATCAACATACAAGAACAAGTTTTTAAAGAACAGATAATTGAATTGCAATCACAACTTAACAAATCACAATTGGAAGAAATCAATTCATAACTCAAACATGTTCATGGCTTCAAACTTTCCCCTAACTAATTAGGGGTTTAGCCACTCATGATTACAGCAAACTCAGAGATTAATAACAAAATAAACATTGAAAACAAGAACGAAGTACACCTAAGAACGCTCCAATCTGCGAGCATGAAACGTTCAAGGCCTCCTTCCTCTCCTAATTGCTGCGACACAAGGGTTTTTGGTGAGTTTTGGGGGTTATGGATGATGTAGAATGATGTGTTTAGGGTAGGGATGGATGTAGGGGACGGCAAGGGTTGGTTTTGGGCAGAAAATATGGAGAATGGTGAAGTATGGATGTGTTAGAGGGATGGCAAGAATTTCTGGCGTGAATGGTGAATGAATGAATCAGTTTTTGGCTGCAACAAGGAGGTTTTATTATAAGATTTCAGGAATTAAAACCCTAGGTTATTTAGGTAATCAGAATTTAAGTCAAAAGCTTTTAGAAATAGGAAATCAAATCAGAAAAGTGAAGGAAACTACCTAAAACCCACGGCAAAGGGATTAAACACAAAAGGAATGTGTTTTAATGCAATAGAAGAGGAAAGAACCATCTCCCTTGCACAGCAAGGAAGAGGTAAGTTCTATGGAGGTGCACGGCAAGGCTTTTAAGAAATAGGTAAGTGTTTAATTCCCTAAATCAATTCTAATAATCAGGAATTAAGTTAAATCCCTTTAGAATAGGTAATTGAAATCAGGAATTAGGGGAAAAAGGCTAAGTCTTGCGGCACAAGGGAGGAAAAGAAGGGGAAAGTGCAAACTTGCAGATTTTGGGAGAAAAGGAATGTATAGGTGCGGCTAAGACTTTTAAGACAAGGATTGGGACATAATCTTGCAGATTTTGGGAGAGAAAAGGAAGGTAACTCACGGCACAATTTAGGACATGTCTAGGGCTTCTAGAACATGTGATTTAGGTAACCAACATTATTTGGAAACTTGCACAATTGGAAACCTTTCAAGAATAGAAACTCCCCATAATGGAAACTGGTTTCCAATTCTTGATTCCTCCTTCTTCCTTCGATTCTAGGCTCACTTGGTCTTTGATTTCGTCCAACACTTTGGCTCCAAGCATAAGCTATCCATCCTTAGCCCAAAAATGCTCCAAAAGGCTCCAAAATGCACTTCTTTGCTCCTTTAGCCCTTAGAACCTGAAAACATACGAAAATGACTTAAAAGACTTAAAGAACTAGGAAATAACAATGTAAATGCACAAGAACAAGCCAACTAAGTCGCCTAAATATGCTCCTATCAAATTCCCCCACACTTAGCTTTTGCTAGTCCTCGAGCAAAACAAAACAAACAAAAGAACACGAACTAGACAAAACGAGCAAAACACAACCTAAACCTTCCAACAATTGCCTCAGGGATTTCCAATGCACATGACATGTTAAAATTCATTATCTCCACAGATTTTAGTCATCTTCCCACTTAAGTACATTCTTAATCATAGTCACCACATACTAGTTCACAATTAAGCATTTAAAACCATGTTTTGAATGTAGTAACATGCCTTAGAGAATTTGCTCAATTCCTTACAAGATATGCACTCAATTTTCACTCAGATTTTCTAACTACACACCCTAATCTAGTTATATGTGAGAAGATTGATGTAAACATGAAAACGAACACTCACATATATGTATCACAAAGAAAGCAATTTCTGGAGTTAATAGCATATTTAGATATGATCTCATGAATGGAATGCTACTACTTAGATGCGAGAACCAGTGACACCATATGCTCATACCAAGTTCAAACTCCACAAATTGAAACACATAACACTCAAGATTGAAGTCAAGGGTTGTAATGGGGCTTAGGGTGTTTGGCTAACAAAGAAGGGATATGGAAAACAAAGGTTCTTAAAGAAATAGTGAGCAAAGCAATTGAATCAACTTAGAATTAACTTTTGAATGAAAACTTAACGTTTGAACAACAAGGGAGAATTTAGATCATTTAGGGCCAGATTTGGTGTTTTGGACCCTTTCTTCAACATTCAACACTTCATCTCTCATTCTTACATCTTTTCAAGCTCTTTTTCCTTTCTTTCTTTCTTTTCTTTTCTGTTTTTCTTTTTCATACGTTTTTCACAACTTTTTCTTTTCTTTTGAATCTCAAAACATACATATAAACTTAAGAACAAACATTCCCTCCCCCACACTCATTTTCTTGCATAATGTAACTCAAAAGGAATTCATTTAAGTCATGCTCACTATCTTTTAAGAACGAGGGTGTGGACTGTCCTAAACTAGGCTAGGTGAGGATAATGTGGGTTAACAAAGAATAAAGGCTAAACAAGGCTCAACGGGGTTAACTTAAACATATAATGAAGTAGGATACACGGCAATTTGGCTTAGGTGGTGGTCACTACACAACTTCTTCTTGAATATGTGTTATGCAAATCAATAACATGCTTTGAATGAAATGGGCATGAGTTCTAGCATTTGGAACTATATGATGAAACGCCTTCTAAGTAATAACCAAGCAAGGAATAATGAGATCATGCAACGACTTTAGAAAACAATAATGCACAGATTTTTAACTCTCCAAATAACGTTTAGGCTCAAGTCTCACAAGGTTGTAGCGTTTGTTTGAGTTCCTTCCTTCAAGCATGTTACAAAAACGAATTTTATCTTTTATGATTGCATGTGAAGTCATACATTATAACCATAACCAAGCATATACCAAGAGTAAATCAAACTTTTTCTCCATGTTTATAACTCTTTTTAACAGTCATGCAATTACAAACCAAATCCTCATCATTGTGTTGGAAGGTACCCTAAGACACAAACACACAAAAACGACTCAAAACACTCTTTTTAGGTTTTTCAAAACATGTTTTTCAAATTTTTATGTGATTTTCGGAGTTATAAAACAATACATACTAAAACACTCTAAAACAGCTTAAAAACACTTTAAAACAGCAAAGAACAACACTTGAAGTTATGGGTGATAAAATCCCACGAATTTGCATCAAATATACTTAGTTACCCCCCCCCCCCACACTGAAATCAAACATTGTCCTCAATGTTTTAAACATAAATTCACACAAAACACAAGTAAATATGCAAACAGCAACTAAACAACATAACATGGCAGATTAGAAACAATGAACAAAGAAAAGGGTTGATGATGTGAATACTATACGCACACAAATTAAACCCTCTTTTTATCAATTGTAGTGAAGAATGTAAGTAGGGATCGTTCTAGGCCGGGGATTAGGAGGGATTGAAAAATCACTTGAAAGCTGACTCAAATACGTAAAAACAAGTTTAAAACACTATACTAGACTCAAAGAATGCAAAACTAAACTTTAAAACACCAAAACAAACCAAAAGACCCAAAACAGCACCAAAACACTCAAAACTGCCTTAAAAACACAATCTGGGCAGTTTTGAACACTAGACACAACTTTGGACGAAAATTAGTTTTAACTTGACCTAAGACACTTCAAAACACAAACTAAAGTGATTTCTAACTACTATGACTCAACAAAGTAAAGGGGGATTGGTTTTGGACGAATTTAAAAACAAAACAAACTTTTTAAATTAGAACAGATTGTAAAAACGAATTTGATGGAATTGAATGGATGGGAAGCTAGCTAAGGGGTTCATCTCCACACATGTTATACTTGCATATAAAACGATTAGCAATTGCTTTTCAATAACCCATGAATTCTCAACGCCCCAGATTAACCGTGAATTGCACTAATTAACCCTCAGATTTTCCTAACGTTATTGAATTGGATGATTGCATACGACAACCCAAAGCATTCCCCACAAGTTCCCTACATGAATTGCATAATAGAGATACAAGCAAGAATCATTAAGTTCTTTGAAAACCATAAGCATTGACGAAGCACTTGTTACTATGAATTGCATGAAACTTATGCCAAGAATTTACTTAACGCAATTGAGATCATCAACTTTTACTACTTGTGAATATAATTCCATAACGATTAGGTGAAATTTCCTTATATCCTAGCATCCAATTTATGCATGATAATTAAGCGTGCACTCTCAACCAACACACACAAATCAATGTAATTCACATAGATAAGTAAATTGAATTCACAACTTATGAAACGCAATTAGGAGTAATCAAGTCATATCGCAAGCATAAACATGTATTTCGAATCCCCCCCTAGCCAAGGGGGGGTTTAGTTCCTCATACGCACAAAACAAAGAGAATTGAAATTAAACATTGAAATCAAAGGAAAAGAAACACCTAGAAATTCCAGCGACGCGAACTCGAATTGCATGAACTTCCGAGCTTCCTTCTCCTCCTCCTTGGTGCGGCAAAGGTCTAGGGACAGGTTTAGGGCCTTAGGTGTATGGATGCATGGTCATGGAGGGATGTAGTAGTGTTTAGGGGAAGGGGATGGTGCGGCAAAGCTTAAAACTAAGGAGAAAGGTGTTTGGTGGCTGCGGCAAGGGTGTGGAGAGGGTTGGACGAATTTCTGGAATGAATGAATGTGTATGAGAGGTGGTTATCTGATCTAGGGGTTAATATGAGTATATATAGGCACTTAAAACCCTAGTGTAATCAGATATGGACTTGAATAACCCAAATCCACAAGGAAATAGGCTTAGAAATCAGAAATAAAAAGGGATAATGCTTCCTAGGTGCGGCAGGTAAGGAGATGAGGTGATAAGGCTTCTAGAATGCCTTGCAAGGCAAGGGAAATCAGCTTTCTAGAAGGGATAGGTGCGGCACTAAAGGATAAGGCAGATTAGGGCTTCTAGAAACCCTCTAATGCAAGGAAAACTCACGGCAAGGATGGATAAGGTTTCTAGAACAAGGATAAGGTATCCTAAATGGATAAAGTGCCCTAAATGGATAAGGACTCCTCATTGCACTTGGAAACTTTGCCTATTAGGATTAGGAACCCTTGTCTTCGTCATTCTTTCTTCATCTTGGACTCCTTTTCCTTCTTGGACTTGGAAAACTTCTTTGTTGCTTCACTTGAGACCATTTGGATTTTGACTTTCCTTTATCAAGTAGGAAACCTTAATTGAGTAGGAATCTTCATTCTTCTAGGAATCCATCTTCAACTAGGAATCCCTCGTTGATTAGGAATCCATCTTCAACTAGGAATCCCTCGTTGATTAGGAATCCTTCTTCAATTAAGAATCCTTTGTTGACTAGGATTTCATCTTTTAATTAGGCGCTTTCCTACTTCGACTAGGAAACCTAGTTCAAGTAGGAAACATCATCTTCAAATCTTCAATTTCGTCCATCCTCTTGGCTCCAAGCATATGATGTCCATTCCAAGCTCTAATTTGCTCCAAAAGGCTCCAAAATGCATCCTTTTGCATACTTTGCCCTTAAAACCTGAAAACACATAGAACTAGCTTAAAAGACTACTTTACTAAGGAAAAACAATATAAATGCACAAGAACAAGCTAAACTAAGGTGCGTAAATATGCTCCTATCAAATTCCCCCACACTTAGCTTTTGCTAGTCCTCGAGCAAAACAAAACGAAAACAAACAAACAAAACGACACTAAACAAGTAAAACACAACCTAAACCTTCCAACAATCGTCTCAGGGACTTCCAATGCACATGACATGTTAAAAATCATTATTCCCACATACTTTAGCCATCTTCACACTCGAGCACATGCTTAATCATAGTCACTACTTACTAGTTCACAAATAACCACTTAAAACGATGTTTTGAATGTAGTAACATGCCTTAGAGAATTTCCTCAATTCCTTACAAGATATGCACTCTATTTTCAATCAGATTTTCTAACTACACACCCTACACTTAGTTATATGTGAGAAGATTGATGTAAATATAAAAACGAATACTCACATATATGTATAACAAAGAACGCAATTTCCGGAGTTAATAACATGTTTAGATATGATCTCATGAATGGAACGCTACTACTTAGATGCGAGAACCAGTGACACCATATGCTCAAACCAAATTCAAACTCCACAAATTGAAACACACAACACTCAAGATTAAAGTCAAGGGTTGTAACGGGGCTTGGGGAGTTGGCTAACAACGAAAATTTGGCACGAAAATTTTTTTTTTCTTTTTTTTTTTTTTTTCTTTTCTTTTCTTTTCCGTGCCTCATTCAAGACTTTGGCACACCCATATATCAAGAATCCTTCCCCCACACTTGTTTTCTGCAATGCAATGATCAAAAGGAATTCATCTTGAGTTATGCTTTTACTATGCTTCAAGAACAAAGGTATGGGTGGTCCTACTCTAGGCTAGGTGAGGATAATTGTGGGTTAACAAAGAAAGTAGGCTACACAAGGCTCAACGGGGTTAAATCCTACAAAACAAATGAAATAGGGAAATATGGCAATTTGGCTATGGTGGTCACTACACAACTTCATCTTGAATATGTGTTATGCAATTCAATAACATGTTTTGAATGAAATTGGCATGAGTTCTAGTATTTGGAACTAAATGATGAAACGCCTTCTAAGTAGTAACCAAGCAAAGAATAATGAGATCATGCAACGACTTTAGAAAACAATCTGAAGAACAAAGGAGAGAGCCCCAACAATCTGAACAACAAAGGGGATTTCAACAAAATCCCCCTGGGTTTCCACGGCCATACCAATCCAACCAACCATCATCGTCCCAAAACAACTCAGGTTCGTCTTTTGATAATTCTCAAGTTCTTCAATTGCTAACTACATTGGCGCAGGGGCAAGAAAAACAAGCAAAGGACATGCACAATTACGCCAATGAGGTGCAAAATCAAGCTCGAGAGGTGAATGAGTTGAAGAGACAAGTGGGACAAATGGCTGAATTCATGGGGCAATTTAGTAGAGAACAAGGTAAGTTACCAAGTTCAACGCAGGTGAATCCGAAAGGTGGATTCGAATCTGTAAAAGCCATAAGTTTGCGAAGTGGGAAGCAAGTTGGATCTGACCACGGACCATCCAAACCACGTTCCAATGAGGATGAAGAGTTGAGAATCGAAGAAGAGGAACAAAGCCTACCCACGGCAAAGGTGGAAACACCTTTGCCGCCGGCCTTGAATGGTTCTAAAACCTCAAATCGGTCCATTAAAGGTAAAAATGTGTCAAGTTCAGTTCCTACTAATGTTTTTCCTCCGAATGTGCCTTTTCCTAGCAGGTTCATGCAAACAAAGAAAGAGGAAGCAGAAAAGGACATTCTCGAGACGTTTCGGAAAGTTCAAGTCAATATCCCTCTTTTGGATGCAATCAAGCAAGTCCCGAGGTACGCCAAGTTCTTGAAGGAACTTTGCACTAATAAGAAGAAGATTTCGACCAAGGAGATTGTAAAAGTGGGTGAAAACGTCTCAGCCATCTTGCAAAGAAAACTGCCCCCTAAATGCAAGGATCCGGGTAGTTTTACAATTGCATGTGTCATTGGTAACACTCATTTTGAATCTGCCATGTTAGATTTAGGTGCATCAATAAACGTCATTCCATATTCAATTTATGCATCTATGAATCTAGGAGCATTGAAAAACGATGGTGTTATTATACAATTGGCCGATATATCTAATGTTTATCCCAAGGGAGTCCTTGAGGATGTTTTAGTGCAAGTCAATCATCTCATCTTTCCTGCAGATTTTTATGTCTTAGAAATGGAGGATTCGAGCCATGCTCCATCATTGCCAATCTTGCTAGGCCGTCCGTTGATGAAAACAGCCCAAACAAAGATTGATGTGGCCAAGGGAGCACTAACAATGGAGTTTGGTGGTGATATAATTAAATTCAATGTTTATGACTCTATTAAGAATCCTAACGATAGTCATTCTTATTTTGTCATAGATGTGCATAAGGACATAGGGCCGAAAGGATCCACACTTATCACGCAGGATGTATCAAGAACCACCATTGGAGAAGAACTTGGAGTGATTGCCCTACAACCACCCAATATGGCCGAAAGTAGCCATGGTGACATTGTTGAGAGGGCTGCCGATTTTGAGCCTTCACCACAATATGTTTGTAAGTCTTCAATCCCAATTTCAATTCCCATTTCAATTAATAGGTTGTTACCTTCTTTGGTGCAGGTGCCCAACCGATTTCAAGGTGGTGGGAACATTTACATGGACTTTCGGAACCAAAACACCACCATTAGGGAGGATCACTACCCCCTCCCATTTATTGAGCCATATTATGAAAGTGTTGAAGGGCATGTTGTGGAAGAAACACCCCTCCATGCCGTGGCTTCCCCTAATGCTTGATGGAGGTGTTCGTCCGGCTGCACGACGTTAAAGCAAGCGCTATGTGGGAGGCAACCCATCCATTCAACAAAGGAAGCCCTAGGAATCCCCCAAATTCCAGATTTGCGTTCCTCAAACTCTTCTCTTTGTTGTTGTTTCTAATCTGCCATGTTATGTTGATTAGTTGCTGTTTGTGTGTTTTGTGTGCATTTATGTTTAAAACATTGAGGACAATGTTTGATTTAAGTGTGGGGGGGTAACTAAGTATATTTGATGCAAATTCGTGGGATTTTATCACCCATAACTTCAAGTGTTGTTCCTTGCTGTTTTAAAGTGTTTTTAAGCTGTTTTGGAGTGTTTTAGTGTGTTTTGTTTTACAACTCCGAAAATCACATAAAAATTTGCAAAACATGTTTTGAAAAGCCTAAAAAGAGTGTTTTGAGTCGTTTTTGTGTGTTTGTGTCTTAGGGTACCTTCCAACACAATGATGAGGATTTGGTTTGTAATTGCATGACTGTTAAAAAGAGTTATAAACATGGAGAAAAGTTTGATTTACTCTTGGTATATGCTTGGTTATGGTTATAATGTATGACTTCACATGCAATCATAAAAGAAAAATTCGTTTTTGTAACATGCTTGAAGGAAGGAACTCGAACAAACGCTACAACCTTGTGAGACTTGAGCCTAAACGTTATTTGGAGAGTTAAAAATTTGTGCATTATTGTTTTCTAAAGTCGTTGCATGATCTCATTATTCTTTGCTTGGTTATTACTTAGAAGGCGTTTCATCATATAGTTCCAAATGCTAGAACTCATGCCCATTTCATTCGAAGCATGTTATTGATTTACATAACACATATTCAAGAAGAAGTTGTGTAGTGACCATCACCAAAGCCAAATTGCCGTGTATCCTACCTCATTTTATGTTTAAGTTAACCCCGTTGAGCCTTGTTTAGCCTTTATTCTTTGTTAACCCACATTATCCTCACCTAGCCTAGTTTAGGACAGTCCACACCTTTGTTCTTAAAAGATAGTGAGCATGACTTAAATGAATTCCTTTTGAGTTACTTTATGCAAGAAAATGAGTGTGGGGGAGGGAATGTTTGTTCTTAAGTTTATATGTATGTTTTGAGATTCAAAAGAAAAGAAAAAAGTTGTGAAAAACGTATGAAAAAGAAAAACAGAAAAGAAAAGAAAGAAAGAAAGGAAAAAGAGCTTGAAAAGATGTAAGAATGAGTGATTAAGTGTTGAATGTTGAAGAAAGGGTCCAAAACACCAAATCTGGCCCTAAATTGTTTACATTCTCCCGTTTTGTTCAAAAGTTAAGTTTGCATTCGAAAGTGAATTCTAAGTTGATTCAAATGCTTTGCTCACTATTTCTTTAAGAACCTTTGTTTTCCATATCCCTTCTTTGTTAGCCAAACACCCCAAGCCCCATTACAACCCTTGACTTCAATCTTGAGTGTTATGTGTTTCAATTTGTGGAGTTTGAACTTGGTATGAGCATATGGTGTCATTGGTTCTCGCATCTAAGTAGTAGCATTCCATTCATGAGATCATATCTAAACATGCTTATTAACTCCAGAAATTGCCTTCTTTGTGATACATATATGTGAGTGTTCGTTTTCATGTTTACATCAATCTTCTCACATATAACTAGATTAGGGTGTGTAGTTAGAAAATCTGAGGGAAAATTGAGTGCATATCTTGTAAGGAATTGAGGAAATTCTCTAAGGCATGTTACTACATTCAAAACATGGTTTTAAATGCTTAATTGTGAACTAGTATGTGGTGACTATGATTAAGAATGTACTTAAGTGTGAAGATGACTAAAATATGTGGGAATGATGATTTTTAACATGTCATGTGCATTGGAAATCCCTGAGGTAAATGTTGGAAGGTTTAGGTTGTGTTTTGTTCGTTTTGTCTAGTTTTGTGTTCTGTTCGTTTTGTCTAGTTTTGTGTTCTTTTGTTGTTTTGTTTTGCTCGAGGACTAGCAAAAGCTAAGTGTGGGGGAATTTGATAGGAGCATATTTAGGCGACTTAGTTGGCTTGTTCTTGTGCATTTACGTTGTTATTTCTTAGTTCTTTAAGTCTTTTAAGCCATTTTCGTATGTTTTCAGATTCTAAGGGCTAAAGGAGCAAAGAAGTGCATTTTGGAGCACTTTTGGGCTAAGGATGGATAGCTTATGCTTGGAGCCAAAGCATTGGACGAAATTGAAGACCAAGTGAACCTAGAATCGAAGGAAGAAGGAGGAATCAAGAATTGGAAACTAGTTTCCATTATGGGGAGTTTCTATTCTTGAAAGGTTTCCAATTATGCAAGTTTCCAAATAATGTGGTTGCCTAAATCACATGTTCTAGAAGCCCTAGACATGTGCCGCACCTTACCTTCCTCTTCTCTCCCAAAATCTGCAAGATTATGTCACAATCCCTTTCCTAAAAGCCTTAGCCGAACCTATACATTCCTTTTCTCCCAAAATCTGCAAGTTTGGCACTTTCCCTTTCTTTTCCTCCCTTGTGCCGCAAGACTTAGCCTTTTTCCCCTAATTCCTGATTTCAATTACCTATTCTAAAGGGATTTAACTTAAATCCTGATTCTTAGAATTGATTTAGGGAATTAAACACTTACCTATTTCTTGAAAGCCTTGCCGTGCACCTCCATTGACCTTACCTCTTCCTTGCCGTGCAAGGGAGATGGTTCTTTCCTATTCCATTGCATTAAAACACATTCCTTTTGTGTTTGATCCCTTTGCCATGGGTTTTAGGTAGTTTCTGATAGGAGCATATTCATGCGACTTAAATGGCTTGTTCTCGTGCATTTACGTTATGTTTCTTTAGTTATTTTAGTACTTTAAGCTATTTTCGTGTGTTTGTAGGTCCAAAGGGCTAAAGGAGCAAAAAGATGCATTTTGGAGACTTTTGGAGCACTTTTGGGCTAAGGATGGATAGCTTATGCTTGGAGCCAAAGTGTTGGACGAAATTGAAGACCTAATTGAAGACCAAAGTGTTGGAACCTTGTTCCCTTTAGTTTTAGGACATTTAAACCTTTCCTATATCCTTAGCCGTGCATAACATTCCAACATTCCACTCCTTCATTTCAGCCACACTCCCACATATCATTACTTATCATCACCACTTATCACTTATCATAATCACATATCATTACTTATCATCACCACTTATCACTTATCATAATCACATATCATACACTTATCATCACCACTTATCACTGATAGGAGCATATTTAGGCGACTTACTTAGCTTGTTTTCGTGCATCTATGTTGTTAATTCATAATTGTTTTAGTAGTTTAAGCCATTTTCGTGTGTTTTTAGGTTCATATGGCTAAGGAAGCAAAAAGATGCATTTTGGAGCATTTTGGAGCAAAATTGGGCTTGGAATGGATAGCATATGCTTGGAGCCAAAGTGTTGGACGAATTTGAAAGCCTTGTATGCACTTTGGACATAAAACAAAGGGCCTAGCCCAATCAAACAATCCTTTGAGCCATGCAAAACCTCTAGCCCAATCAACAACCCTTAGCCACATGCATTCACATGCATCACAACCCCAAAACCATCAAGAAACACCATTCACACACACATGCACTTACTCCTTCATCATTACACCACCTTCTCCATCTTTATTCCACATGCATTCATCATAATTCACCCTAGCTACCACCATTCACACACACATGCACTTACTCTTTCATCATTGCACCACCATTCACACACACATGCACTTACTCTTTCATCATTGCACCACCAATTCAACACATGCATTTCCACCTTCCTACTTCATCATTTCATCCACATGCACTCTCAATCATAACAACCACATTCACTCTTAAACAATCACCCACATATTCTCCCATTCCCCCTATAAAAACCCATGCATTCATACACAAAAATCACATCTCATTTTCATACACAACACATCACAAACACATCCAATCTTCCCTCATTGCCGTGAGCTACCATTCCCTTATAATCCAAACACCACTCCTCATCCATTTCCATAATTCCCCAATCCATTCAACACACCAACAACATCCCTTAGACCTTGTGCTACGACGAAGAGGAAGATAAGAGGGCCTAAACGTTCATACAATTCAAGTTGAGTTGTTGGAATGTTTAGGTGTTTCTTTGATTCTCTTTGTTTTGTACCATGAGGAACTTCCTCTCGGCTTCATTCCATTAGATACACTCTCTCATTTCTTAAAGGATTTCGACATCAGTTTTGCTTCAAGGGTTCTTTCTTCTTAATCCTATGTTCACTCATGTTATATATTTTTATGTCAAACTTTTTGTAAACATGAAGTGTAACTAATCTCTCTCTAGGGATTCGATGTAGCCTTGCAAGATTGCCATGTAGTTAATTCGGAATTCTCATTTAATCTATCTATTTCTTGTTTCATTCTCCGATTTAATTGTGACTTAGTGTGTTGATTTTAATGCTTGATCATCATTTGAATTAACCACAGGTTGTTTAGCCAAGATTAAAGCACACATCATGCATAATCTTGGTAGATATGTGAATGAATGAAGGGAATGTTTTGCAAACATCCTGCCGAGTGTTCCCTTTGGTTTTGTGAAAGTTTCTTGTGCACTACATAGTCTTGATTAGGAACCAAAGTTGCACATCACAATTAGGCTCATGATTAGAGACATTTGATCAAATCCACACATCATATGGCTGATCATATCTAAGTGAAACAAACCCAAGAAATAAGTAGAGGGATGAGTATAATCTGACTTAACAAGCATGGACTTGGCTTAGCAATGGTGAAATCGAATCTCTAGCTTCATCTCCATTTGTGCTATCTCTTTTTATTAGCTGTTGATTCATTCATTTTGTGTTTACTTCATTTCCTTATGCTTTAATTTACAATCTGTCATTTAGTTTAATCAAAACCTAAATCCCCCTTTACCTTATTGTTCAATTTAGTTAGAAATCAATTTAGTTTATGCTTTAAAGCATTTTGAGTCTTTGGTTTGTCTTAGTGTTTTAAAGTTTAGTTTTGCATTCTTTGAGTCTAGTATAGTGCTTTAGATTGTGTTTTTAGCGTTTTTGAGTCAAATCCAAGTGATTAACAATCCCTCCTAATCCCCGGTCCAGAACGATCCCTACTTACATACTTACTACAATTGTAAAAAAGAGGGTTTAATTTGTGTGCGTATAATTCTCGCATCAATCACTTATCATAATCACATATCATACACTTATCATCACCACTTATCACCTAACACAAAACCTTGCAGCCACATCCATTCCACTTCATTGCACATGCATCACAATACACAACCTAAGCCACATGCACTCCCCTTGCCGTGCACATGCATTTCCTTCATCATTTCACAACCTAATTCACATGCAAACACAATCTGCCATCATTCACACAAAACACTACCCATGCCGTGCATCCCCTCACCAAGTAATCATTCAACATTTCATAAATGAAGCCATTCCACATGCATATTCAACCTAGCTGTCATTCCACTTCATTGCACATGCATCTTCATAAATCAACACATGCATTCACATGCTTTCACAACCTAATCCACATGCACATTCATCCACCTTTCTCCCAACACCTAGCCGTGAGTTTCATACACTTTCTAGCCATTCCACATGCCATTGTCATTCCACTTCATTTCACCTTGCATTTCCAGATTATTCCTTCATCATTGTACCACACATGCAGCCACATATTCATTGCACATGCTTTTCCAACCCCAAACAACCCTAAGCCGTACCTAACCTTCATTTCCAGCTTTCCCCCCCCTAACATTTCCAGCCTTTCTTCATCATTGCAGCCACCATTTCCTTCATCATTTCCACCCCACATGTCCCTTTAATCATTCAAACATGCACCCTAGATTCTAATCAGCCACTTCACATGCACATTCAACATTCCAGAAAATACCCATGTCGTGCAATCATTCAACACATGCACTCCCATTCTTTAATCCATTCAGCCACAAGACATTATCATTGCACCACATTCACCCCTTTCTCCACACCAAAACCATACACACCTCCATTCATTCAGATTCATTCTTCCATATTCAGAAAATCATCCATTCACACCACTTCCTTGTGCCGTGCCTTCCCTACTAATCCAAACACCATCACACCACCAGAAATTCAACCTTCCCATCCCTCCAAAACACTTCACACCGTCACACAACCTATCCTTAGACCTTGTGCCATAACGAAGAGGAAGATAAGAGGGCCTAAACGTTCATACAATTCAAGTTTGAGTTGTTGGAATGTTGAGGTGTTTCTTTGATTTCAATGTTTAATTTCAATACTCTTTGTTTTGTACGAATGAGGAATGTCAGAGAAGAGTGCCTAAACGTTCATACAATTCAAGTTTGAGTTGTTGGAATGTTTAGGTGTTTCTTTGATTCTCTTTATTTTGTACGTATGAGGAACTAAACCCCCCCTTGGCTAGGGGGGGATTCGAAATATATGTTTATGCTTGCATTTTAATTTGATTACTTCTAATTGCGTTTCATAAGTTGTGAATTCAATTTGTTTAACTATTTGATAGATAACTTATTTATGTATGTTTATTGAGCATGCGCGCTTAATTTTCATGCATGAATATGACGCTAGAATATAAGTGAGTTTCACCTAATAGTTACGAACTTATATTCACAAGTAGTGGAGGTTGCTTATAAACAATCGCGTTAAACGAATTCTTGGCATAAGTTTCATGCGTATTCCATAGTAATGAATGCCTCGTCAACACTTATAATTTTCATAGAGCGTAATGATTCTTGCTTGTATCTCTATTATGCAATCATGTAGGGGACTTGTGGGGAATGTTTTGGGTTGTCGTATGCAATCATCCAATTCAATAACGTTAGGAAGATTTGAAAGTTAATTTAAGCGGACCTAATTAACTTGGAGCGTTGAGAATTCATGGTTTATTGAAATGCAATTTGAAATCGTTTTATTATGCAAGTGTAACATGTATGGAGATGAGCCCCTTAGCTATTCTATCATCCATTCATTCCATTTCATCAATTTCATATTTACATTCTGTTTTAATTTGTTCATTTAATTTAATTTCGTATAAACCTAAATCCCCCTTTACTTTAATGTCAAATTAGTTAGAAATCAATTTAGTTTGTGTTTTTAAGAGTCTTGAGTCAAGTTACAACTTAATTTCGTCCAAATGTGTGTTTATACTCAAAACTGCCCAGAAAGTGGTTTTTAGGCAGATTTGAGTGTGTTTGTGCTATTTTTGAGTCCTTTGATTTGTTTTAGTGTTTTAAAGTTTAGATTTGCATTCTTTGAGTCTAGTATAGTGTTTTATATTGTGTTTTTACGTTATTGAGTCAAATCCAAGTGATTAACAATCCCTCCTAATCCCCGGTCCAGAACGATCCCTACTTATACTTATACTACAATTGTCAAAAAGAGGGTTTAATTTGTGTGCGTATAAATCTCGCATCAGTTTCCTTCACTTTTCTGATTTGATTTCCGATTTCTAAAAGCTTTTGACTTAAATTCTGATTACCTAAATAACCTAGGGTTTTAATTCCTGAAATCCTATAATAAAACCTCCTTGTTGCAGCCACAAAACATGCATTCATTCACCATTCACGCCAGAAATTCATCCCTTCCCTCTAACACATCCATACTTCATCATTCTCCATATTTTTCTGCACAAAACTACCCTTGCCGTTCCCTACATCCATCCCTACCCTAAACACATCATTCTACATCATCCATAACCCCCAAAACTCACCAAAAAAACCCTTGTGCCGCAGCAATTAGGAGAGGAAGGAGGCCTTGAACGTTTCATGCTTGCAGATTGGGGCGTTCTTAGGTGTACTTCGTTCTTGTTTTCATGTTTATTTTGTTATTAATCTTTGAGTTTGCTGTAATCATGAATGGCTAAACCCCTAATTAGTTAAGGGAAAGTTTGAAGCCATGAACATGTTTGAAATACGAATTGATTTCTTCCAATTGTGATTTGTTAAGTTGTGATTGCAATTCAATTATCTGTTTATTAAAAACTTGTTCTTGTATGTTGATTAAGGATGCATACTTAGTTTCCATGCATGAACTTGATGCTAGTTTATAAACAAGTTTCACCTAATCGTCACAAGTTTATAAACATGAGTAGTGAAGGTTGCTAGTCACAACCGCGTTAATTGAATTCTTGGCAAGAGTATCATGCATTCATAGTTACAATTGCCTCGTCAACACTTATGATTCTCATAGAGCATAATGATCTCTCACTGTATCTCTTCTATGCATTCATGTTGAGGACCGTTGGAGAATAATTTGAATTGTCGCATGCATCATCCAATTCAATGACATAAGGAAATCTGAAGGTTAATTAGTGCATCACGGTTAACTTGGGGTGTTGAGCATCATAGTTAGTGAAAAGCAATTGGAAAGTCCATTCATATATAAATGTGTCATGTGTGGAGAATGGACCTCTAACTAATCCATCCATCATCTTGTTTCCAAAATTCGTTTTACAATCTGCCTAGTTCTATACTTTGTTTTGTTATTTCAATTTTCGTCAAATCAAAACCCCCCCCCCCCTTTACTTTCTTGTTTTATATTCTTTAGAATCTGTTTAATTTGTGTTTTAAAGTGTTTTGAATCAAACCATAACCTTAAATTCGTCCAAAATTGTGTTTAAGGTCAGAAACTGCCTAGTTAGTGTTTTTAGGCAGTTTTGAGTCTTTTGAACTTGTTTTGAGTCCTTTGAGTCTTGTGAACGTTTTTAACTTTGTTTTTATGTTTTTGAGTCAGTTTAGAGGTTTTAGCAAGCCGTCCTAATCCCCGGTCCTGAACGATCCCTACTTGCATCCTTACTACAATTTGACAACAAGAGGGTTAATTTGTGTGTTAAGTAATTTTCGCATCATTCATCCATGTCAAGAACATAGAAATCCGCCGGGAAGATTAAATGATTAACCTGCACTAAAACATCTTCCAAAACTCCCTTTGGATAGGCGTTAGATCTATCGGCCAATTGTATGATTATACCATCATTTTTCAATGCTCCTAAATTCATAGATGCATAAATTGAATATGGCATAACATTAATAGAGGCACCTAAGTCTAGCATGGCAGATTCAAAGCGAATATTACCAATGACACAAGGAATTGTAAAACTACCTGGATCTTTGCATTTTGGGGGTAGTTTGCGTTGCAAGATGGCGGAGACATTTTCACCTACCTTGACAACCTCCTTGGTCGAAATCCTCTTCCTAGTGGTGCACAACTCCTTCAAAAACTTGGCATAGCGTGGAACTTGCTTGATTGCGTCCAAAATAGGTATGTTAACTTGAACTTTCCTAAATGTCTCAAGAATGTCTTTTTCAGCTTCCTCCTTCTTTGTTTGCATGAACCTACTAGGAAAAGGAACATTCGAAGGAAAAACATTAGTAGGAACTGAATTTGACACATTCTTACCTTTATTGGACAGATTGGATGGCTTAGGGGCACTAGAAACTTGCGGCAAAGGGAGTTCCACCCTTGCCGTGGGTTTGGTTGTTTCCCCCTCTTCAAAGTGCAGTTTTTCCTCCTCTTCGTGACCTGTTTTTGATGAAGAACCTGCCCCCACTTCTTTCCCACTTCGCAACACTATGGCTTTTGCACTTTCGAACCCTCCTTTTGGATTTGGAATGGTTGAACTAGGGAGTTGGACTTGGTCTCGAAATTTACCTACAAAATCTGCAATCTGCCCAATTTGTTTCTCCAAGTGATCCACCCTTTTGTCATTGTTTTGCATTGCCTTGGCTTGATTTTCTTGCCCCTGAGACAAGTTAGTTAGTAATTTAAGAAGTGTATCATTGTCTAAAGTGTTACCTGAACTTGTTTGGGCAGATTGTGGAGGTGCTTGTGTGGGTGCGTATGGCTTGTTGTAGAAGCCCGGAGGTTGTTGCCTAAAGCCTCCTTGTGATTGGGGTTGTTGTGGCTCCCTCCACTTGAAGTTTGGGTGATCTCTCCAACCGGGATTGTAGGTGTTGGAATATGGATTATTCCTTGGTTGATTTTGGCTTTGAAATCCAATTGCATTCGCGGCCTCCCATCTGATGCGAACTAAATAAGCACACAAATTAAAACCCTCTTTTGACAATTGTAGTATATGAATAAGTAGGGATCGTTCTAAACCGGGGATTAGGAGGGATTACTAAATCACTTGGAAACTGACTCAAAAACTTAAAACAAAGGTTAAAACACTACACTAGACTCAAAGAATGCAAAACTAAACACTTAAAACACTAAAACAAATCAAAAGACTCAAAACAGCACCAAAACACTCAAAACTGCCTTAAAAACACTTTCTGGGCAGTTTTGAGCACTTTGACTACTTTGGACGAATTTGGGAAATAAATTGATTCAAAACACTTAGAAACACAAACTAAGACACTTTCTAACTAAATTGGACACTAAAGTAAAGGGGGATTTGGTTTTTGACGAAATTAACTAAAATGCACAGATTCTAATTTAAAACAGATAGTAAAGATGAATGTGATGAAAATATGGATGGAATGCTAGCTAGAGGGTTCTTCTCCACACATGTCACACTTGCATACAAGATGATTTTCAGTTGGTCTTTCGATGAATTATGAAACTCAACACCCCGGGTTAATTAGGTCCGCTTAAATTAACCGTCAAGTTCTCCTTAAGTTAATGAATTGGATGGGTTAGCGCATACACAATTCAAAACATTCTCCAAAAGTCCTTTACGTGAAAAGCACAATAAAGATACAATCAAAGATCATTAAGCATCATGAAAACTATAAGTGTTGACGAGGCATTCGTTACTATGATGAGCATGAAACTAGTGCCAAGAATTCATTTAACGCGATTGTTTATAAGCAACCTCCACTACTTGTGAATATAAGTTCATAACTATTAGGTGAATGATAGGGGCATATTTATGCACCTTAGTTTAGCTTGTTCTTGTGCATTTATAGTGTTTTTCCTTAGTAAAGTAGTCTTTTAAGCTAGTTTTATGTATTTTCAGGATTTAAGGGCAAAGTATGCAAAAGGATGCATTTTGGAGCCTTTTGGAGCAAATTAGAGCTTGGAATGGATATCATATGCTTGGAGCCAAGAGGATGGACGAAATTGAAGACTTGAAGATGATGATTCCTACTTGAGCAAGGTTTCCTACTTGAAGTAGGAAAGTTAAATCCCAATGGCCTCAAGTTGCAGCAACAAAGAAGTTTTCCAAGTCCAAGAAGGAGAAGAATTCCAAGATGAAGAAGGATTAGCTTTCCTAATCCTAATGCACAAGGTTTTCAGCCACAAAGAGGAGTCCTAAACACTTTAGGACACCTTATCCTAATCCTATAGGGATGCCATGCACTTTACCTTATCTTGGAGGGTTTCTAGAAGCCTTAGATGCCCTATCCTATCTTTGCCGTGGGTTTTATCCAAATCCCCTTAGTTTTTAGGCTTTCTAGAAGCCCTAACATTATCCCTACAAAGGTGCCGCACCCTTATCTCTTTTTCCCTACAAATTTGGCCCTTAAAACATGATTCTAGGAACCTTATCTTATCTGCTACAAAAGTGGCGCCCCAAATCCTTCTAGAAGTGCCAATTTCTGCCACAAAACACTTTGTTTCTAGAACCCTAAAAATCTGGCGCCTCTATTCCTTTTCCTTTGGGGTTTCCTACCTTCTAGATGGCCTATTCCTGATGGGTTTTGATTTCCTTGTCATCTTCAAATACTTAGTCCTTTTTCCTTGCTGATTTAGAAGGGATTTTGCACTATAAATAGACCCCCTTGCCGTGCCATTTAATCACCACCACCCCTTCACACAACTTTCATACATTCATTCAGAAATTCACCCTTGCCGTGACCTTACAACCAACCATACACCATTCCCCTACTTCCACACCTCCATCCCAACCTCCATACACCATCACCAAACCTTGCCGCACCACCATACATACCTAAATCATCCACAAACCCACCATAGACCTTGTGCCGCAACAAAGAGGAGGAGAAGAAGGCTTGGACGTGCATGCAATTCAAGTTCGAGTTGCTGGAATTTTTAGGTGTTTCCTCTCTGATAGGAGCATATTCATGCGACTTAAATGGCTTGTTCTCGTACATTTACGTTATGTTTCTTTAGTTATTTTAGTCCTTTATGCTTCTTTTGTGTGTTTTCAGGATCATAAGATGTGTTTGACGAAAGGGTGCATTTTGGAGTAGTTTGGGGCGTTAAATGGATTGCATATACTTGAAGCCAAGTAGATGGATGAAATTGAAGACCAAAAGATTACAATCCCCTTTGGCCGTGACTTCCCCTTCACAACACACCATTCCAATCACTTAATGCCGTGCATTATTCCCCTTTCATACAAGCCATTCCACAACTTTTCCTAGCCTTTAATCACATGCATTCCTTTCAAATAAATCAGCCACATGCACTCATAATCATTCAACCAACTTTGCACATGCATTCATCATCATAACCTAGCTGTCATTCCACTTTAACCCACATGCATTTCCACCCACATGCTCTCCCATTTCAGATTGCATTCCCATTCACACACCAACAACACAAAACAACCCATCCTTGCCGTGCATTACTCATTGCATTTCCAGCCATTACACATGCATTTCCAACCTAGCAACATCCCTTTAATCATTCACCCATGCAGCCACACATTCACCCACATGCACCTTTAATCATCCACCACTAATTCCAGCCCATTTCTTCCCCCCTTTGCCGTGCATTCATTCACTTCTCAACATAAACAATCAGCCACATTTTAATCATAAACAACCTAGCTGTTTTTCCATTCATTCCCTTTAATCATTCAAACATGCACACTCCCATTAATTAAACCATTCAGCCACATTTACACCAACAACAAGCCCATGCCGTGCACTTTCATACCCTTTTCCAGCTTTTCACAACCACTTCCAGCACATCCATTCATTCTTTAATCACTAAGCCACATGCAACTCTTCATCATTCATCCACCATCCCTTTTTTCCCATCATTGCCGTGCACTCCCATCCCATTCCTAGCTGTTTTTCCATCATTATTGCAGCCACATATTCTCCCATTCCCCCTATAAAAACCCATGCATTCATTCACATTCTCATTCATTCTTCCATATTCAGAAATTCACCAAAGAGAGCCCTTTGTGCCGTGAGTTCCCTACTAATCCAAACACCACAAAAACAATCCCTTTCAGCCGTGCATTCCCCAACAATCCATTCAGCCATTCCACCACTCCCCATCCATTCATACACACTCCATACAAATTCCATCACCTTAGACCTCGTGCTACAACAAAGAGGAAGAGAAGTGGGCCTAAACGTTCATACAATTCAAGTTTGAGTTGTTGGAATGTTTAGGTGTTTCTTTTCCTTTGAATTCAATGTTTAATTTCAATTCTATTTGTTTTGTACGTATGAGGAACTAAACCCCCCTTGGCTAGGGGGGATTCGAAATATATGTTTATGCTTGCATTTTGATTTGATTACTTCTAATTGCGTTTCATAAGTTGTGGATTCAATTTGTTTAACTGTTTGATTGATAACTTATTTATGTATGTTTATTGAGAGTGCACGCTTAATTTTCATGCATTAATATGACGCTAGAATATAAGTGAGTTTCACCTAATAGTTACGAACTTATATTCACAAGTAGTGGAGGTTGCTTATAAACAATCGCGTTAAACGAATTCTTGGCATAAGTTTCATGCGTATTCCATAGTAACGAATGCCTCGTCAACACTTATAATTTTCATAGAGCGTAATGATTCTTGCTTGTATCTCTATTATGCAATCATGTAGGGGACTTGTGGGGAATGTTTTGGGTTGTCGTATGCAATCATCCAATTCAATAACGTTAGGAAGATTTGAAGGTTAATTTAAGCGGATCTAATTAACTTGGAGCATTGAGAATTCATGGTTTATTGAAATGCAATTGGAAATCATTTTATTATGCAAGTGTAACATGTGTGGAGATGAACCCCTTAGCTAGCTTCCCATCCATTCCATTCCATCAAATTCGTTTTACTTTCTGTCTAGTTTATTAACTTGTTTCGTTATTTCAATTTTCGTCAAATCCTAAATCCCCCTTTACTTTAATGTCCAATTTAGTTAGAAAGTGTATTAGTTTGTGTTTATAAGTGTTTTGATTCAATTTGTTACACAAATTCGTCCAAATTCTCCAAAGTGCTCAAAACTGCCCAGAAAGTGTTTTTAAGGCAGTTTTGAGTGTTTTGGGTGATGTTTGAGTCTTTTGGTTTGTTTTAGTGTTTCAAGCATTTAGTTTCGCATTCTTTGAGTCTAGTTTAGTGTTTTAAACTTTATTTTACGTTTTTGAGTCAGTTTCCAAGTGATTTGCAATCCCTCCTAATCCCCGGTTAAGAACGATCCCTACTTACATACTTACTACAATTGATAAAAAGAGGGTTTAATTTGTGTGCATATAAATCTCGCATCACTCTCCTTTGATTTCAATGTTTAAATTTACTTTTCTTTGTCTTGTACGTATGAGGAACTAAAACCCCCCTTTGCTAGGGGGGGATTCGAAACCATGAACATGCTTGCTATATGATATAAGGAAGTTTCACCTAATCGTTACAAACTTATGTTCACAAGTAGTAAAAGTTGATGATCTCAATTGCGTTAAGTAAATTCTTGGCATAAGTTTCATGCAATTCATAGTAACAAGTGCTTCGTCAATGCTTATGGTTTTCAAAGAACTTAATGATTCTTGCTTGTATCTCTATTATGCAATTCATGTAGGGAACTTGTGGGGAATGCTTTGGGTTGTCGTATGCAATCATCCAATTCAATAACGTTAGGAAAATCTGAGGGTTAATTAGTGCAATTCACGGTTAATCTGGGGCGTTGAGAATTCATGGTTCATTGAAAAGCAATTAGAAATCGTTTTGTGTGCAAGTATGGCATGTGTGGAGATGAACCCCTTAGCTAGCCTTCATTCCATTCACTAAATCCAAATTCGTTTAAAAATCTGTTCGTTTTACAAAGTTTTAAGTTTTGTTTTCAAATTCGTCAAAACCTCAATCCCCCTTTACTTTAGTGTCCAATTTAGTTAGAAAGTGTCTTAGTTTGTGTTTCTAAGTGTTTTGAATCAATTTATTACCCAATTTCGTCCAAAGTAGTCAAAGTGCTCAAAACTGCCCAGATTGTGTTTTTAAGGCAGTTTTGAGTGTTTTGGTGCTGTTTTGAGTCTTTTGGTTTGTCTTAGTGTTTTAAACTTTAGTTTTGCATTTTTTGGGTCTAGTTTGGTGTTTTATACTGTGTTTTTACGTTTTTGAGTCAAATCCAAGTGATGAACAATCCCTCCTAATCCCCGGTCCAGAACGATCCCTACTTACATTCTTCACTACAATTGATAAAAAGAGGGTTTAATTTGTGTGCGTATAATTCTCACATCAGTGAAACTCACTTATATTCTAGTGTCATATTCATGCATGAAAATCAAGCGTGCACTCTCAATAAACATACATAAATAAGTTATCAATCAAACAGTTAAACAAATTGAATCCACAATACATGAAATTCCAACCAAAGGTAATCAAATCATATTGCAAGCATAAACATGGTTTCGAATCACCCCCTAGCTAAATAGGGGTTTAGCCTCTCATGTTCACAGAAAAAGAAATAAAATTGAATTTAAACATAACGAACAAAAGATTGATTACACCTAGAACGCACAACGAATCCACTTGAATTTCTGCGCGTCCAAGCTCCTCTTTCTTCTTCTCCTTGCTGCGGCAGAGATGGTCTAAGGGTGTTTTGGATGTTATTTTGGGGTGGAGATGGATTTAGGGAGGTTTGGTGGTACGGCAAGGTTGGTGGAAGGTGTGTGGAGGTGTGGAAGGTGGCTGGAAGGGTGGAGATGGCTGCGGCAATGGTGGGAAAGGTGTGGAAGATGGCTCGAATAAAGGGGGAAGGCTGCGGATTGAATGGTTTTGGGTGATGGTGGCTGCGGCAAAAGGGAAAGAATATGGGAGAGAATGAATGGGTGGCTGCGGCTTAGAGCTTAGGGTTTATGAGTGAATGGCTGAATAGAATTAATTAGAGAATCGAGACTAAGGTGCGGCTAGGGGAGTGAATTAGGTTTATGGTGGCTGAATGATAGATTGAATGAATAAGATTCTAGGGTCAATTAAAGGGTGCGGCTGAGATGGGATTTAGAAGCTTAGGGTTTTCTGGATGGGAGTTACGGATTCAAGAAGAAAAATATGGAAAGGTGGCTGCAAGATGAAAAGAATGAATGATTGGGAGAGAATAAGGTGCGGCTAATAGGTTTAGTTTATATATTTTCCGAAAACAAAACCCTAGCTAACTTTTATTAACTAAATTAATTTAAAGGCTGCTAGAATTAGGAGAAAATCAGAAATTAAAAAGGCAAGGTGCGGCTAGGGTTAGGTTAGGAGAGGGAAATAGGGTTTAAGTGAATAAAATGGGCCAAAAATGCCCTCCCTTGCACGGCAAGGGAAGGGGAGAAGGGAAAAACCCACGGCAAGGTTATGTAATTGGGCTAGGGCCTTGTTTTTGTGTTCTAAAATGCATACAAGGCCTTCAAAGTGGCTAGAAAATACGGACGTTTAAGATTAGGAAAGGTTACCAAAACGGGAAACTTAGGGTTAACTTTCCTACTTCAAGTAGGAATCCTTGTTTGAGTAGGAATCCTCGTTTTGGTAGGAATTCATCGTTGGAGTAGGAATTCATCGTTTCTTCAAGTCTTCAACTCATTCATTCCTCTTTTGCTCCAAAAGGCTCCAATTTGCATCTTCTTGCACACTGTGGCTTTATAATCTGAAAATGCACAAAAGTGACTTTAAACACTAGAATAGCTAAGGAAACACAACCTAAATGCACGAGAACAAGCTAATTAAGTCGCATGAATATGCTCCTATCAAATTCCCCCACACTTAACTTTTGCTAGTCCTCGAGCAAAACAAAACAACTAAATAAGCAAGACGAAACAAAACAAACGAAACAAAACCTAAACCTTCCAACATTTGTCTCAGGGATTTCCAATGAAACATGACATGTCAAAGATCATTACTCCCATAGCTTTTAGTCTTCCTTCCCCTCAAGCACATACTTAATCATAGTCACCATTCACTAGCTCGCATTAAATCAATTAAAACACATTTTGAATGTAGTAACATGCCTTAGAGAATTCCCTCAATTCCTCACTAGTTAAGCACTCCATTTTCACTCAGATTTTCTGACTACACACCCTACACTAGTTATATGTGAGAAGATTGATGTAAACATGAAAAACTAGTACTCACATACGTTATAACAAAGAACGCAATTTCTGGAGTAATTAAACGTGTTTAGATATGATCTCATGAATGGAATGCTACTACTTAAATGCGAGAACCAGTGACACCATATGCTCATACCAAATTCAAACTCCACAATTGAAATGCACAACACTCAAGATAGAAGTCAAGGGTTGTAACGGGGCTTGGGGTATTGGCTAACAAGGAAAGATAGGGATAAACAAAAGTTCTTTAAGCAATAGCAAGCAAAGTCATGAAGTTAAGACTTAGAATTCATTTAGAATGCAGAAATCAACTTTTAGACAAATAGGGAGGATTCAAGCAACTCTTAGGGCCTAATTCATTGTTTTGGACCCTTACTTCAACAACCAATACTAACTCTTTTTTACCTCTTTTCAACTCTTTTTCACTTCTTTTTTTCTTTTCTTTTCTTTTTTTTTTTTTTTTCTATTTTTTTTTCTAGCCGTGCCTATGGCACATAACTCACATCAATAATCCTTCCCCCACACTTATTTTCTGCAACACATTAATCAAAAGGAATTCATTCATACTTACTATGCTTCAAGAACAAGGGTACGGATGGTCCTAATCTAGGATAGGTGAGGATGATATGGGTTAACAAAGAACATGGCTAACACAGCTCAATGGGGTTAAACTTAAACACAAAATGAGTGAAGGGCACACGGCTATTTGGCTTTTGTGGTGGTCACTACACAACTTCATCTTGAATATGTGTTATGCAATTCAATAACATGCTTTGGATGAAATGGGCATGAGTTCTAGCATTTGGAACTAAGTGATGAAACGCCTTCAAAGTAGTAACCAAGCAAAGAATAATGAGATCATGCAACGACTTTAGAAAACAATAATGCACAGATTTTAACTCTCCAAATAACGTTTAGGCTCAAGTCTCACAGGGATGTAGCATTTGTTTGAGTTCTTTCCTTCAAGCATGTTACAAAAACTGATTTTATCCTTTGTGATTACATGTGAATTCGTAAACTATAACTACAAACAAGCATAAACCAAAGAGTATATCAAACGTCCATCCATGTTTGTAACTTTCTTTAACCATCATGCAATTTAAAAACCAAATCCTCATCATTGTGTTGGAAGGTAACCTACGACACAAACAAACACACAAAAACAACTCTTTTTGGGTTTTTCAAAACAATTTTTCAAATTTTTAGGTGATTTTCGGATTTTTAAGTCAACACACACTAAAACACTCTAAAATGGCTTAAAAACACTTAAAAACAGCAAGGAACAACATTGGAAGTTATGGGTGATAAAATCCCACGAATTTGCATCAACAACATTAGTTACCCCCCCCCCCCCCCCCCCACACTTAAATCAAACATTGTCCTCAATGTTTTAAGCTTAAAATCACACCAAACAAAAGTAAACATAAAAACTGCAACTAAACAAACTAAACATGGGAGAATGTAAATAACAAAGAGAAGAGGTTAGGGACGCAAATCTGGGTATGGAGTGTAGATTCCATCTTCTCCTTGGTGATTGCATGGGTTGCCTCCCACGAAGCGCTTTCTTTAACGTCTTGCAGCCGGACGATGGTATGCTATGCCCCATTGGAGCCCACGGCATACAATGGGATCTCCTCCACAACATGCTCCTTGAAATTCTCGTAGTATGGCTCAATGAATGGGAGGGGATAATGATCCTCCCTGATGGCGGTGTTTTGGTTCCGAAAGTCCATGTACATGCTCCCACCACCTTCAAATCGGTTGGTCACCTGCACCACAGAAGGTAACAACCTATTATTTGAAATGGGAATTGAAATTGGGCTTGACGACTTACAAACATATTGTAGTGAAGGCTCAAGATCGGCAGCCCTATCAACAATGTCACCATAGCTACTTTCGGCCATATTGGGTGGTTGTAGGGCAATCACTCCAAGTTCTTCTCCAACGGTGGTTCTTGATACATCCTTCGGCCTAAGTGTGGATCCTTTCGGCCCTATGTCCTTATGCACATCTATGACAAAACAAGAATGACTATCGTTAGGATTCTTAATAGAGTCATAAACATTGAATTTAATTACATCACCACCAAACTCCATTGTTAGTGCTCCTTTGGCCACATCGATCTTTGTTTGGGCTGTTTTCATGAACGGACAGCCTAGCAAGAGTGGCAATGATGGAGCATGGCTCGAATCCTCCATTTCTAAGACATAGAAATCTACAGGAAAGATGAGATGATTGACTTGCACTAAAACATCCTCAAGGACTCCCTTGGGATAAACATTAGAACGATCGGCCAATTGAATTACAACGCCATCTTGTTTTAACTCACCAAGGTTCATAGATGCATAAATGGAATATGGCATGACATTAATAGAAGCACCTAAATCTAACATGCATTGTTCAAATTTAGTGTTTCCAATTATGCATGGGATAGTGAAGCTCCCTGGATCCTTACATTTTGGAGGTAACTGATGCGTGATTTATACGCGCACAAATTAAACCCTCTTTTTGTCAATTGTAGTATAAGTATAAGTAGGGATCGTTCTGGACCGGGGATTAGGAGGGATTGCAAAATCACTTGGATTTGACTCAAAAACGTAAAAACACAATATAAGACACCAAACTAAACCATATTTTAAAAACACAAACTAAATTGATTTCTAATTAAATTGAACAATAAAGTAAAGGGGGGATTGTGTTTGGACGAGATTAAATTAAATGGACAAATTGTAATTAAAGGCAAAACGTAAATATGAATGTGATGAAAATATGGATGATGGAATAGCCAAGGGGTTCTTCTCCACACATGTTACACTTGCATACAAGATTGATTCTCAGTTGGTCTTTCGATAAATTATGATACTCAACACTCCGGGTTAATTAGGTCCGCTTAAATTAACCGTCAAGTTTTCCTTAAGTTAATGAATTGGATGGGTTTGCGCAACGCAATTCACAACATTCTCCAAAAGTCCTTTACGTGAACAGCACAATAAAGATACAATCAAAGATCATTAAGCAACATGAAAACTATAAGTGTTGACAAGGCATTCGTTACTATGATGAGCATGAAACTCGTGCCAAGAATTCATTTAACGCGATTGTTTATAAGCAACCTCCACTACTTGTGAATATAAGTTCATAACGATTAGGTGAAACTCACTTATATTCTAGCATCATATTCATGCATGAAAATTAAGCGCGCATTCTTAATAAACATACATAAATAAGTTATCAATCAAACGGTTAAACAAATTGAATCAACAACTTATGAAATTCCAACGAAAGTTAATCAATTCATATTGCAAATATAAACATAGTTTCGAATCACCCCCTAGCTAAAGGGGGATTAGTTCCTCATAACTTTGAAATCAAAGAAACACCTAAACATTCCAACAACTCAAACTTGAATTGTATGACCGTTTAGGCACTCTTCTCTTCCATTCCTCATACGTACAAAACAAAGAGAATTAAAATGAAACATTGAAATCAAAGAATCACCTAAACATTCCAACAACTCAAACTTGAATTGTATGAACGTTTAGGCACTCTTCTCTTCCTCGTTGTTGTAGCACAAGGTCTAAGGAGATGTTGTTGGTGTGTTGAATGGATTGGGGAATGATTGAAATGGAAGAGGAATGGTGTTTGGATTATAAGGGAGAGATGGGAAGCCACGGCAAAGGAAGTTTGGTGGTGTGTTTGTGGTGTGTTGTGTATGAAATGAGATGATATTGAATGAATGAATGCAAGGGTATTTATAGGAGTAATGGAGGGAACATGATAGCTAGGAGGTGGGTGGAAATGTGGCTGCAAGTTTGGTGAATGATTATGAGTGAATGCATGTGAATGTGGCTAGGTTGGAAAGCTGGAAATCTGAAAATGCAAATGGGAATGCTGAAATGCAAAGGTGGCCACGGTTTTGAGTGTGTTTTGTGTTGGAAATGCATGTGAATGCATGTGAATGTTGTTTGTGTGAAGTGTGTGTGGGTTAAAGAGTGAATGGTGGTGTAATGATGAAGTGTGATGGCTGAAAATGTCAAGGGAAATGCATGTGATTGCACGGCAAAGAATTTCAGGATGCATGTGTGTTGGTGTGTTGTGTGATTGTTTTGTGGTTGAATGATTAAGTGGCTGAATTAAAGAATGGGAGTGCATGTGGCTTAGGTGGTGTAATGATGAAGTGGGAATTGAAAGAATGTGGTTGGAAAGTGGAAGGGAAGGCACGGCACAAAGGGGGAAGTGTTGGAAATGCATGTGATGCATGCCAATGTTGTCTTTTGGTGCATGTGTGTGTTGAATGGTGTTCTTTAATTATGCACGGTTTAGGGCTGTTAAGGGGAGAGAAATGGGAGTGAATGTGGCTTAATGATGAAGGGGGAAAGCTTGGAAAGCAAGTGGCAAGGTTGGTTGCATGATGATGATGCATGTGAGTTGAAATGCATATGTTTAAATGGTTGAAATGTGTAGATGATTATGAGTATGATAAGTGATAAGTGAATGATGTATTAAGTGATAAATGAATGATATGTTAAGTGATAAATGAATGATATGTGGTGAGTGATAAGTGAATGGAAGTGATAAGTGATAAGTGAATGGAAGTGATAAGTGAATGGTTTGATAAGTGAATGATATGATAAGTGAATGCTTATAATAAGTGAATGATATGATAAGTGAATGATATGATAAGTGAATGCTTTAAGTGTTTAAAATAGGGAACAAAGCCCTTCCTTGCATGGCAAGGAAGGGAGACACAAGGAAACACACGACAATGTCCTAAGGTTGCAAGGAATGTTGTTTTTGTGTTCTAAAATGCGTAGGAGTCTTCAATGATGCTTAAACATGAGGTCTTTTAGGATTTAACTTTCCTACTTCAAGTCTTTAATTTCGTCCATCCTCTTGGCTCCAAGCATATGATATCCATTCCAATCTCTAATTTGCTCCAAAAGGCTCCAAAAGGCATCCTTTTGCATACCTTGCCCTTAGAACCTGAAAACACACAAAAGAAGCATAAAGGACTAAAATAACTAGAGAAACATAACGTAAATGCACGAGAACAAGCCATTTAAGTCGCATGAATATGCTCCTATCAGTAACTTTCGTTGCAAAACCGCGGATACATTTTCACTTACTTTCACAACTTCTTTGTTTGCAATTCTTTTCCTAGTTGTGCATAACTCTCTTAAAAACTTTGCATACCTGGGCACTTGCTTAATGGCATCAAGTAAAGGAATGTTTACTTGGACCCTCCTAAACGTCTCAAGAATGTCTTTCTCCTGCTCCTCCTTCTTTGTTTGCATGAACCTCCTAGGAAAAGGCACATTCCAAGGAAAAACATTAGTAGGAACCGAATTTGACACATTCTTACCCTTTTTGGCCGAATTGGACATTTTTGGATCAATAAAAGCTTGCGGCAAAGGTGTTTCCACCTTTGCCGTGGGGTGGCTTGCTTCCTCCTCTTCAATTCTCAATTTTTCATCCTCGTTAGGACCTGATTTGGATGGTTTAGGACCTGCCCCAACTTCTTTTCCACTTCTCAAGGTGATTGCATGGGCCGTTTCGAACCCTCCCTTTGGGTTTGGAATGGTTAAGCTCGGGAGCTTGCCTTGGTCTCGGAATTGGCCTACAAACTCCGCAATCTGCCCAATTTGTTTCTCCAATTGATCCACCCTTTTTTCTTGATTTTGCATTGCCTTGGCTTGATTCTCTTGCCCCTGAGACAAATTAGTTAGTAACTTAAGAAGTGTATCATTGTCTAGGGTGTTACCTGAACTTGTTTGGGCAGATTGTTGTGGAGCATGTGTGGGTGCGAATGGCTTAGTGAAGAAACCCAGGGGTTGTTGTCTAAAGCCTCCTTGTTGTGGTGGTTGTTGGGGCTCCCTCCATTTGAAGTTTGGGTGGTCTCTCCATCCTGGATTATAGGTGTGTGAATACGGATCGTTCCTTGGTTGGTTTTGGCCTTGAAACCCAATTGCGTTTGCGCTCTCCCATCCACCATTTTCAATGAGTTGTGGGCACTTCTCAGAAGCATGTCCTTGGATAGAACACACTCCGCACACAATTGGTCCTTGCATCCTCATTCCCTCGGCCATCTGAGACACAATGGAAGCAAGATTAGCTAATTGTGAATGAATGTCGGCTGTGGAACTTACCTCATGTACTTGCTGCCGTGGGGGTCCTCTTTGGCCTACTCCTTCGTATTGCTGAGCGTTCAACGCTCGGTTAGCAATCAAAACCTTGGCATCCCTGGGTGTCTTGTCCACCAATGCTCCACCCGCCGAGGCATCGAGCATTTGACGTTCGATTGGTAGGAGCCCCTCGTAGAAGTACTGTAGAAGTAACTCCTCCTTCATCTGATGCTGTGGACACGAAGCAACAAGAGATTTAAAACGTTCATAATACGTAGGAAAGGACTCACCTTCTTCTTGTTGGATTCCACTTATCCTTTTTCGTAAAAGGATGATTCGAGAAGTTGGGAAAAACTTCTCCAGATATGCCCTCTTCATGCTCTCCCATGATGTGACGGTTCCGGGAGCTAAGTCGTACAACCAATCCTTGGCTTTGTCCATTAAAGAGAATGGAAAAGCCTTCATCTTCAATATACTTCCATCGACATTGATGGAAGTCATGCTTGAACATACCACCTCGAATTCCTTCAGGTGCTTGTTCAGATCCTCCATGGACAACCCATGGTACTTCGGAATATGGTGAAGCAAGCTTGACTTCAATTCGAACTCGTCGGTCTTCCCTTGGGCAGGTTGATGTGATAAAAGATAGCACACAAATTAAACCCTCTTTTTGACAATTGTAGTATAGATATAAGTAGGGATCGTTCTAGGCCGGGGATTAGGAGGGATTGCTAATCTAATGAAAATTGACTCAAGGATGTGAAAATATGCTTTAAAACACTTTAAATGACCTCACAAGACTCTTACTAACTTATATGACCAAAAACAAACTTAAAAGACTCAAAACAACCAAAACAACTCAATTTAGACTCTAGGACTTAATTTGGACGAAAATACACTTGGTTTTGACTCTAACGACTCAAAAAGACTCTTTTGGACAGATTTGGAACAAATAAGAAAGGGGGTTTTGATTTTGGACGAATTTAAAAGAAAACAAGTGACTTAAAACTTTAAAACAGATTTTGGACGAAAATAAAAAACTAATGGATGATGGGATAGCCAAGGGATACTTCTCCACACATGATACGTTCTAACATAAATTGATTTCCAGTTGCTTTTCCGATAAACCATGAACCTCAACACCCCAGATTAACCGTGAATTGCACTAATTAACCCTCAGATTTTCCTCACGTTATTGAATTGGATGATTGCATACGACAACTCAAAGCATTCCCCACAAGTTCCCTACATGAATTGCATAATAGAGATACAAGCAAGAATCATTAAGTTCTTTGAAAACCATAGGCATTGACGAAGCACTCGTTACTATGAATTGCATGAAACTTATGCCAAGAATTTACTTAACATGATTGTGAAAACAACCTTAACTACTTGTGAATATTAGTTTGTGACGATTATGTGAAACACCCTAATATTCTAGCCCCAAATTCAAGCATGCAAATTAAGTAGGCCTCCCTAATAAACATACAAGAATAAGTTATCCGTCAAACGGTTAAGTAAATTGCGTTCACAATTTATGAAATCACAACTGGACTCAATCACCTCATATTATAAATGTAATCATGGTTTCAAAGCATCCCTAGGCTAAAACGAGTTTAGCCTCTCATGTTCATGACAAAACAAAGCAACATAGATTTAAACATTAACAATAAAGGATAGATTACACCTAGAAACGTCCAACACTCCAACTTGAATGCACAAACGCCCAAGGCTTGGTCTTCCTTCTCCTCCTCCTTGCTAAGTCACGGCAAAGGGTCTATGGTGGTGTATGGAGGTTGGGATGGAGGTGTGGAAGTAGGGGAATGATGGATGGGTGGTTGTAAGGTCACGGCAAAGGATGGTTGTGTTTATGAATGAATGATTGTTGTGTGAAGGGTGGTGCCCTAAATGGTGCGGCAAAGGGCTGTTTATATAGACTAGTTTGGCACACTTAGTGAAGGAAAAGGATTGCCTAATCCTATTGAAAAAGGGTTAATTCAAGGCAGAAATCAAGTGGGATTGGGAATAGGAATTTCGGCTAGGAATTAGGGAGTTCTAGAAGGCTAGGTGCGGCACACATGTAGGGATAGGATTAGGTGTTCTAGAAACTGTATTTAAGGCAGATTTCCTAATCCTAAAGGGCCTAGGATATGTGATATAAGAGTAGGAAAAGGTTTTCAATTCCTAAACCTACTAGGAGGGGTGTCTTGTGGCATTGGTATGGATAAGTGTTCTAGAACTGAATTAGGTTTTTAAATGTGTAATTGATTCCCCCTAATTAGCTAGGTTTAAGCCCCCACCTGATTTGGATAGGATAGAATAGGATAATGTTAGAGATAGGGTAGGATAAGGTTTCTAGGATAGGATAAGATAAGGTTGGATAAGGTTCCTTGTTTCTTGCTTCTTCCTTATCTTCATTGTATTAGGACTTCTTCCACCAGATTTGTAGCCTTTCCTAACTCTTCTAGTCTTCAATTTCGTCCATCCTCTTTGCTCCATGGTTAAGCTATCCAATCCATGCCCAAAAATGCTCCAAATAGCCTCAAAATGCACTTTATTGCTCCCTTTGCCATTAGAACCTAAAAACACACGAAAATACTTTAAAAGACTAAAACAACTATGAATTAATAACATAAATGCATGAAAACAAGCTAAGTAAGTCGCCTAAATATGCTCCTATCACAGGTGGGGGATATTGGATACACAATGGTGCGGCATTATCCAATCCCGAGGCCGAAAGCTCCTTGAGTGTCCGGGTGTCCACGGCCATAATTTGTGGTTCTTCAAAGATCCTTGCCGTGGATTCCTCCTCCTCTTCTAGGACTTGTTCCTCGAGGTCAGGTTCCGGGCTTTGTGGATTTGGTTCGTGTCGCTTCCTCTTCCGTCTCAAAGTCCTCTCAAAATCACTGTCAAAGTCCAAGATATGCTCACGAATCGGTTGAGAACTCCGAGTCATACACTAGTACCTAAAACAAGAAAAAGAACACAAGGTCAGAATCTTTAACAAAATAACTAAATAAACAGAAAGTAAACAATCCAAGGGATTAGCAAAGTTGCTAATCCCCGGCAACGGCGCCAAAAATTTGATGTAAACTAAATAAGCACACAAATTAAAACCCTCTTTTGACAATTGTAGTATATGAATAAGTAGGGATCGTTCTAAACCGGGGATTAGGAGGGATTACTAAATCACCTGGAAACTGACTCAAAAACTTAAAACACTAAACTAGACTCAAAGAATGCAAAACTAAACACTTAAAACACTAAAACAAATCAAAAGACTCAAAACAGCACCAAAACACTCAAAACTGCCTTAAAAACACTTTCCGGGCAGTTTTGAGCACTTTGACTACTTTGGACGAATTTGGGAAATAAATTGATTCAAAACACTTAGAAACACAAACTAAGACACTTTCTAACTAAATTGGACACTAAAGTAAAGGGGGATTTGGTTTTTGACGAAATTAACTAAAATGCACAGATTCTAATTTAAAACAGATAGTAAAGATGAATGTGATGAAAATATGGATGGAATGCTAGCTAGAGGGTTCTTCTCCACACATGTCACACTTGCATACAAGATGATTTTCAGTTGGTCTTTCGATGAATTATGAAACTCAACACCCCGGGTTAATTAGGTCCGCTTAAATTAACCGTCAAGTTCTCCTTAAGTTAATGAATTGGATGGGTTAGCGCATACACAATTCAAAACATTCTCCAAAAGTCCTTTACGTGAAAAGCACAATAAAGATACAATCAAAGATCATTAAGCATCATGAAAACTATAAGTGTTGACGAGGCATTCGTTACTATGATGAGCATGAAACTAGTGCCAAGAATTCATTTAACGCGATTGTTTATAAGCAACCTCCACAACTTGTGAATATAAGTTCATAACTATTAGGTGAAACTCACTTATATTCTAGCGTCATATTCATGCATGAAAATCAAGCGTGCACTCTCAATAAACATACATAAATAAGTTATCAATCAAACAGTTAAACAAATTGAATCCACAATACATGAAATTCCAACCAAAGGTAATCAAATCATATTGCAAGCATAAACATGGTTTCGAATCACCCCCTAGCTAAATAAGGGTTTAGCCTCTCATGTTCACATAAAAAGAAATAAAATTGAATTTAAACATAACGAACAAAAGATTGATTACACCTAGAACGCACAACGAATCCACTTGAATTTCTGCGCGTCCAAGCTCCTCTGTCTTCTTCTCCTTGCTGCGGCAGAGATGGTCTAAGGGTGTTTTGGATGTTATTTTGGGGTGGAGATGGATTTAGGGAGGTTTGGTGGTACGGCAAGGTTGGTGGAAGGTGTGTGGAGGTGTGGAAGGTGGCTGGAAGGGTGGAGATGGCTGCAGCAATGGTGGGAAAGGTGTGGAAGATGGCTCGAATGAAGGGGGAAGGCTGCGGATTGAATGGTTTTGGGTGATGGTGGCTGCGGCAATGGTGGGAAAGGTGTGGAAGATGGCTCGAATGAAGGGGGAAGGTTGCGGATTGAATGGTTTTGGGTGATGGTGGCTGCGGCAAAAGGGAAAGAATATGGGAGAGAATGAATGGGTGGCTGCGGCTTAGAGCTTAGGGTTTATGAGTGAATGGCTGAATAGAATTAATTAGAGAATCAAGACTAAGGTGCGGCTAGGGGAGTGAATTAGGTTTATGGTGGCTGAATGATAGATTGAATGAATAAGATTCTAGGGTCAATTAAAGGGTGCGGCTGAGATGGGATTTAGAAGCTTAGGGTTTTCTGGATGGGAGTTACGGATTCAAGAAGAAAAATATGGAAAGGTGGCTGCAAGATGAAAAGAATGAATGATTGGGAGAGAATAAGGTGCGGCTAATAGGTTTAGTTTATATATTTTCCGAAAACAAAACCCTAGCTAACTTTTATTAACTAAATTAATTTAAAGGCTGCTAGAATTAGGAGAAAATCAGAAATTAAAAAGGCAAGGTGCGGCTAGGGTTAGGTTAGGAGAGGGAAATAGGGTTTAAGTGAATAAAATGGGCCAAAAATGCCCTCCCTTGCACGACAAGGGAAGGGGAGAAGGGAAAAACCCACGGCAAGGTTATGTAATTGGGCTAGGGCCTTGTTTTTGTGTTCTAAAGTGCATACAAGGCCTTCAAAGTGGCTAGAAAATACGGACGTTTAAGATTAGGAAAGGTTACCAAAACGGGAAACTTAGGGTTAACTTTCCTACTTCAAGTAGGAAGCCTTGTTTGAGTAGGAATCCTCGTTTTGGTAGGAATTCATCGTTGGAGTAGGAATTCATCGTTTCTTCAAGTCTTCAACTCATTCATTCCTCTTTTGCTCCAAAAGGCTCCAATTTGCATCTTCTTGCACACTTTGGCTTTATAATCTGAAAATGCACAAAAGTGACTTTAAACACTAGAATAGCTAAGGAAACACAACCTAAATGCACGAGAACAAGCTAATTAAGTCGCATGAATATGCTCCTATCACCATCCACCATTCTCAATAAGTTGAGGACACTTGTCAGAAACATGTCCTTGAATAGAACATACTCCACACACCATTGGTCCTTGAATCTTCATACCTTCGGCCATCTGAGACACAATAGACGTAAAATTAGCTAATTGAGATTGAATATCGGATGAAGAACTTACCTCATTCACTTGTGGCCGTGGGTTATCCCTTTGTCCCACGCCTTCGTATTGTTGTGCATTGTGTGCTCGGTTTGCAATTAGAGTTTTGGCATCCAACGGAGTCTTGTCCACTAATGCACCACCCGCCGAGGCATCTAGCATTTGACGTTCCATGGGAAGGAGTCCCTCGTAGAAATATTGAATGAGCAGCTCCTCCTTCATTTGATGATGTGGACATGAAGCAACAAGTGATTTAAAACGTTCATAATAAGATGGAAACGACTCACCTTGATTTTGTTGGATGCCACTTATTCGTTTCCTCAAGAGAATGATCTTTGCAGTGGGAAAGAATTTCTCTAAGAATGCACGTTTCATACTTTCCCAAGAATTGACAGTTCCGGGGGCCAATTCAAATAACCAATCTTTGGCCTTGTCCACAAGGGAGAATGGAAATGCCTTCATCTTCATAATACTCCCATCCACATTGATGGGTGTCATACTTGAGCAAACTACTTCAAATTCCTTAAGATGTTTGTTAGGATCTTCCATGGACAGCCCATGGAATTTAGGAATATGATGTAATAAACTAGACTTAAGTTCAAATTCGTCCGTCTTACCTTGAGCTGCCGTGGGGTATTGTATGCATAAAGGAACAGCATTATCCATACCTGAGGCAGAGAGCTCTTTGATGGTTCGATTGTCCACGGCCATGGTTTGTACTTCCTCCACAAACTGTGTCGTGGCCTCTCCTTCCTCACCTCCTTCGTCAAACTCAGATGTAGAGCTAGGAGACGATGGGTTAGGGTTTTGTTGATTCTTTTGCTTCCTCAAGGTCCGCTCAAAATCGTCGTCAAAGTCAAGGATGTGCTCACGAACAGGTTTTGAACTCCTAGTCATAAACTAGGACCTAGAAACAAAAACAAGAATAAGGTCAGTAACTTAAAACAAAAATATATGAAAAAGAAATAAAAGAATGAACGAGGGATTAGCAAAGTTGCTAATCCCCGGCAACGGCGCCAAAATTTGATGCGAAAATAGTTAAGCACACAAATTAACCCTCTTGTTGTCAAATTGTAGTAAGGATGCAAGTAGGGATCGTTCAGGACCGGGGATTAAGCACACAAAGTTAAAAATGTTCACAAAGACTCAAAGGACTCAAAACAGGTTCAAAAGACTCAAAACTGCCTAAAAACTCTAAATAGGCAGTTTCTGACCTTAAACACAATTTTGGACGAATTTAAGGTTATGGTTTGAATCAAAACACTTTAAAACTCAAACTAAACAGATTCTAAACACTCTAGAACAAGAAAGTAAAGGGGGGGGGTTTGATTTGACGAAAATTGAAATAACAAAACAAGTTATAAAACTAGGCAGATTGTAAAACGAATTTTGAAAACAAGATGATGGATGGATTAGTTAGAGGTCCATTCTCCACACATGACATATTTGTATATGAATCGATTCTCCAATTGCTTTTCATTAACTATGATGCTCAACACCCCAAGTTAACCGTGATGCACTAACTAACCCTCAGATTTCCTTATGTCATTGAATTGGATGATGCATGCGACAATTCAAATCATTCTCCAACGGTCCTCAACATGAATGCATAGAAGAGATACAGTGAGAGATCATTATGCTCCATGAAAATCATAAGTGTTGACGAGGCAATTGTAACTATGAATGCATGAGACTCTTGCCAAGAATTCAATTAACGCGGTTGTGACTAGCAACCTTCACTACTCATGTTTATAAACTTGTGACGATTAGGTGAAACTCGTTTATAAACTAGCATCAAGTTCATGCATGAAAACTAAGTATGCATCCTTAATCAACATACAAGAACAAGTTTTTAATGAACAGATAATTGAATTGCAATCACAACTTAACAAATCACAATTGGAAGAAATCAATTCATAACTCAAACATGTTCATGGCTTCAAACTTTCCCCTAACTAATTAGGGGTTTAGCCACTCATGATTACAGCAAACTCAGAGATTAATAACAAAATAAACATTGAAAACAAGAACGAAGTACACCTAAGAACGCTCCAATCTGCGAGCATGAAACGTTCAAGGCCTCCTTCCTCTCCTAATTGCTGCGGCACAAGGGTTTTTGGTGAGTTTTGGGGGTTATGGATGATGTAGAATGATGTGTTTAGGGTAGGGATGGATGTAGAGGACGGCAAAGGTTGGTTTTGGGCAGAAAATATGGAGAATGGTGAAGTATGGATGTGTTAGAGGGATGGCAAGAATTTCTGGCGTGAATGGTGAATGAATGAATCAGTTTTTGGCTGCAACAAGGAGGTTTTATTATAAGATTTCAGGAATTAAAACCCTAGGTTATTTAGGTAATCAGAATTTAAGTCAAAAGCTTTTAGAAATAGGAAATCAAATCAGAAAAGTGAAGGAAACTACCTAAAACCCACGGCAAAGGGATTAAACACAAAAGGAATGTGTTTTAATGCAATAGAAGAGGAAAGAACCATCTCCCTTGCACGGCAAGGAAGAGGTAAGTTCTATGGAGGTGCACGGCAAGGCTTTTAAGAAATAGGTAAGTGTTTAATTCCCTAAATCAATTCTTAGAATCAGGAATTAAGTTAAATCCCTTTAGAATAGGTAATTGAAATCAGGAACTAGGGGAAAAAGGCTAAGTCTTGCGGCACAAGGGAGGAAAAGAAGGGGAAAGTGCAAACTTGCAGATTTTGGGAGAAAAGGAATGTATAGGTGCGGCTAAGACTTTTAAGACAAGGATTGGGACATAATCTTGCAGATTTTGGGAGAGAAAAGGAAGGTAACTCACGGCACAATTTAGGACATGTCTAGGGCTTCTAGAACATGTGATTTAGGTAACCAACATTATTTGGAAACTTGCACAATTGGAAACCTTTCAAGAATAGAAACTCCCCATAATGGAAACTGGTTTCCAATTCTTGATTCCTCCTTCTTCCTTCGATTCTAGGCTCACTTGGTCTTTGATTTCGTCCAACACTTTGGCTCCAAGCATAAGCTATCCATCCTTAGCCCAAAAATGCTCCAAAAGGCTCCAAAATGCACTTCTTTGCTCCTTTAGCCCTTAGAACCTGAAAACATACGAAAATGACTTAAAAGACTTAAAGAACTAAGAAATAACAACGTAAATGCACAAGAACAAGCCAACTAACCTTTAGCCCTTAGACGCCTAAATATGCTCCTATCACCAAGGTGTACTAACCTTTATGGACAGCAATTATTCATCGGGGAATGTCTCTGCAATAGGGACTCCTCATTATGCACCATTCGGCTTAGGTGGTCAGCCACCACGTTTTCACTTCCCTTCTTGTCACGAATCTCGATGTCGAACTCTTGAAGTAACAACATCCACCGAATTAGCCGGGGCTTGGCCTCCTTTTTGGTGAGCAAGTACTTTAGAGCTGCATGATCAGTGAAAACAATTACTTTAGTACCAATTAGATATGATCAAAATTTATATAAAGCAAAGACAACGGCAAGAAGTTCTTTTTCCGTAGTGGAGTAGTTCAACTGGGCATCGTTCAACGTCCGTGAGGCATAGTAGATGACATGCGGCCTCTTATCCTTTCTTTGTCCCAAAACAGCCCCTAAACCATAATCGGACGCATCACACATAAGCTCGAACGGGAGGCTCCAATCCGGGGGAACAATAATGGGTGCCGTGGTCAACAACTCCTTGAGTTGGTTGAATGATGTCGTGCACTCCTTAGTGAATTCAAACGCCACGTCTTTTTGTAGGAGGCGGCAAAGAGGTTGTGCAACTTTTGAGAAATCTTTGATAAACCTACGATAGAAACCTGCATGGCCAAGAAACGAATGAACCTCTCTAACCGAAGTCGGAGAGGGTAAGTGACGTACAAGATCTATCTTTGACTTATCAACTTCAATGCCGTTTTCAGAGATGATATGACCTAAAACTATGCCTTGTTTAACCATGAAATGACATTTTTCCCAATTAAGAACAAGGTTAGTTTCAACACAACGTTTTAGAATCAAACTTAGATTATGCAAGCAACCATCAAAGGAATCTCCAAAGACACTGAAATCATCCATAAAAACTTCAATTATTTTCTCAACATAATCGGAAAATATGCTCATCATGCATCTTTGAAATGTGGCAGGTGCATTACATAAACCAAAAGGCATGCGACGATATGCAAATGTACCAAAAGGGCATGTGAAAGTGGTTTTTTCTTGGTCCTCGGGTGCAATGACAATTTGATTATAACCGGAATAACCATCAAGAAAACAATAGAAAGCATAACCGGCTAACCTCTCAAGCATTTGGTCAATGAACGGCAATGGGAAGTGATCTTTCCTCGTGGTGGCGTTTAGCTTCCTATAGTCGATGCACACCCTCAAACCAGTTTGAATGCGGGTAGGAACAAGCTCATTCTCGGCATTTACAACCACAGTTACTCCGGATTTCTTTGGAACGCATTGCACGGGCGAAACCCACCTACTATCCGAGATTGGATAGATTACTCCACAATCCAAAAGCTTGATTATCTCCTTCTTCACAACTTCCATCATCGGAGGGTTGAGACGGCGTTGAGCCTCTCGAGATGTTTTGGACCCCTCCTCTAGAAGTATGCGATGCATGCACGTAGTAGGGCTAATTCCCTTTATGTCGGCCAATGTCCATCCAATTGCCGTTTTGTACTCTTCAAGCACTCGCACCAATTTGTTTTCTTCTTGTGCCGTGAGTGAGGATGAGATAATGACGGGCAATGTCTCATCCTCGCCCAAGAAAACATACTTCAAATGACTAGGCAACGGCTTAAGTTCAAGTGTAGGTGGCTGCACAACTGAGGGAAGCATTTTATTAGCCGAAACTGAACTTAAAATAGGGTCCAAAAACTTACCCGATTGTGATGGCAATGACTCGAGGGCAGCCACCATCTCAATAATATCCTCATTAGGGGGCACGGCCAAGGATTCCTCATGCATGCCGTGGGGTTCCTTGGTGGTTGTTTCCATGTTTTGCATGTCCCTTCCTTGTGCAATGACCAATTCAAGTGCATCGTCCTTCAAATTGTCCAAATGGTTCTGCGCCAAAGAGTCAATTATATCAATAGCAAAACATGAATGATTCTCACTAGGGTACTTCATAGAATCAGAAAGATTGAAATTAATAACTTCCCCATCAAATTCCATCGTCAAAGTGCCATTATAGACGTCAATCTTCGTACGAGCAGTTTTCATGAATGGCCTTCCAAGGAGAATGGGTAATGACGAGGCATGGTCTGATTCATCCATCTCAAGTACGTAGAAATCCGCCGAAAAGATCAAATGATTAACCTGCACTAAAACATCTTCCAAAACTCCCTTTGGATAGGCATGAGATCTATCGGCCAATTGTATAATAACACCATCATTTTTCAACGCTCCTAAGTTCATAGATGCATAAATTGAATATGGCATGACATTTATGGATGCACCTAAGTCTAACATGGCAGATTCAAACCTAGAATTACCAATAACACACGGAATTGTGAAACTACCCGGATCTTTGCATTTAGGGGGCAGTTTGCTTTGCAAGATGGTTGAGACGTTTTCACCCACTTTTACAACCTCCTTGGTCGAAATCCTGCTCCTATTAGTGCAAAGTTCCTTCAAGAACTTGGCGTACCTCGGGACTTGCTTGATTGCATCCAAAAGAGGGATATTGACTTGAACTTTGCGAAACGTCTCGAGAATGTCCTTTTCCGCTTCCTCTTTTTTTGTTTGCTTAAACCTACTAGGAAAAGGAACATTCAAAGGAAAAGCATTAGTAGGAACTGAACTTGACACGTTTTTACCTTTATTGGGTGAATTGGACGGTTTAGGATCACATGAGGCTTGCGGCAAAGGTGTTTCCACCTTGGCCGTGAGTGAGCTTTGTTCCTCCTCTTCAATTCTCAATTCTTCCTCCTCGTTGGTATGTGATGTGGGTGATCTAGGATCAGATCCAACTTGTTTTCCACTTCGCAAACTCATAGCTTTTGCAGATTCGACTCCACCTTTCGGATTGACCACGGTTGAACTTGGCAACCTACCTTGCTCTCGAAATTGTCCCATGAACTCGGCAATTTGCCCCAATTGCTTCTCCAAATTGTCCACCCTTTTGTCTTGGATTTGTCTCTCCTTAGTTTGAGTTTGTACTTCCTGCGTCAAAGTAGTAACTTAACAACTTGATCATTATCCAAAGACATACCTGAGCTTGTTGGGGTAGATTGCGATTGAGTTTGATTGGGGACGAATGGCTTTGTATAAAAGCCCGGTGGTTGCTGCCTAAATCCTCCTTGTTGTTGGGGTTGTTGAGGATCCTGCCATTTGAAATTTGGATGATCACGCCAACCGAGATTGTAGGTAGTGGAGAAGGGGTCACCACAATTTTGGTATTGATTCCCATATCCCACGGCATTGAGTGTCTCCCACCCTCCATTCTCGATCAATTGTGGGCACTTATCCGTGGGATGTCCTTGCATGGAGCACACACCACAAGAAGCTACGGTTTGGACTTTTGGACCGTCCATCACCTGAGAAAGCAAAGTAGTGAGGTTAGCCATTTGATTTTGAAGCTCGGTTATGGCACTTACCTCATTGACTTGTGATGTGAAATAAGATAGCACTCAAATTAAACCCTCTTTTTGACAATTGTAGTATAGTTATAAGTAGGGATCGTTCTAGGCCGGGGATTAGGAGGGATTGCTAATCTAATGAAAATTGACTCAAAGATGTGAAAATATGTTTTAAACCACTTTAAATGACCTCACAAGACTCTTACTAACTTATATGACCAAAAACAACTTTAAAGACTCAAAACAACTTAAAACAACCAAAAAGACTCAATTTAGCCTCTAGGACTTAATTTGGACGAAAATACACTTGGTTTTGACTCTAAAGACTCAAAAAGACTCTTTTGGACAGATTTGGACAAAGTAAGAAAAGGGGCTTTGATTTTGGACGAATTTAAAAGAAAACAAGTAACTGAAAACTTTAAAACAGATTTTGGACGAAATTAAGAAAAACTAATGGATGATAGGATAGCCAAGGGATACTTCTCCACACATGATACTTTCTAACATAAATTGATTTCCAGTTGCTTTTCCGATAAACCATGAACCTCAACACCCCAGATTAACCGTGACATCACTAATTAACCCTCAGATTTCCCTTAAGTTAGTGGATTGGATGACATCATACGACAACCCAAAGCATTCTTCAAAACGTCCCCTACATGACATCATAATAGAGATACGGTCAAAGATCATTACATTCAATGGAAATCATAAGTATTGACAAAGCACTTGTAACTATGACATCATGATACGCATGCTAGGAATTTACTTAACATGATTGTGAAAACAACCTTAACTACTTGTGAATATAAGTTTGTAACGATTATGTGAAACACTCTTATATTCTAGCCCCAAATTCAAGCATGCAAATTAAGTAGGCCTCCCTAATAAACATACAAGAATAAGTTATCCATCAAACGGTTAAGCAAATTGCGTTCATGACTTATGAAATCACAACTGGACTTAATCGACTCATATTATAAATGTAATCATGGTTTCAAAGCATCCCTAGGCTAAAACGAGTTTAGCCTCTCATGTTCATGACAAAACAAAGCAATATAGATTTAAACATTGAAAATAAAAGATAGATTACACCTAAAAACGTCCAACACTCCAACTTGAATGCACAAACGCCCAAGGCTTGGTCTTCCTTCTCCTCCTCCTTGCTAAGTCACGGCACAAGGTCTATGGTGGGTTTGTGGATGATTTTCTGGGTTTTGGATGGATTTAGGTATGTAAGGTGGTGCGGCAAAGGATGATGGTGGTGTATGGAGGTTGGGATGGAGGTGTGGAAGTAGGGGAATGATGGATGGGTGGTTGCAAGGTCACGGCAAAGGTTGATTTCTGAATGAATGTATGACTGTTGTGTGAAGGGGTGGTGGTGATTAAATGGCACGGCAAGGCTGTTTATATAGGCTAGTTTGGCACACTTAGTGAAGGAGAAGGATTGCCTAATCCTATTGAAAAAGGGGTATTTTAAGGCAGAAACCAAAGGGGATTGGGATAGGTAGTGCACGGCATGGATTTAGGCCCTTCTAGAAGGATAGGTGCGGCAAGGGCTTTAGGGATAAGATAAGGCTTCTAGAAAGAAGGGTTTAAAACAGATTCCTAATCCTAAAGGGATATGAACATGTGATATAAGAGTAGGAGAAGGTTTTCAATTCCTAAACCTACTAGGAGTGGTGTACATGCGGCATACAAAGGAATGGGGGTCTAGAATCTGTTCTAAGTGTTTAGATATATATCTAATCCCACCTAAATAGCTAAGTTTAAGTCCCCACCTAATTTGGATAGGAAAGAATAGGATAAGGTTAGAGATAGGATAGGATAAGGATTCTAGGATAGGATAAGATAAGGTTTGGATAAGGTTGGATAAGGTTCCTTGTTTCTTGCTTCTTCCTTATCTTCATTGGAATAGAACTTCTTCCACCAGATTTGTAGCCTTTCCTAGCTCTTCTTGTCTTCAATTTCGTCCATCCTCTTTGCTCCATGGTTGAGCTATCCAATCCATGCCCAAAAATGCTCCAAATAGCCTCAAAATGCACTTTCTTGCTCGCTTTGCCATTAGAACCTAAAAACATACGAAAATGTCTTAAAATACTAAAACAACTATGAATTAACAGCATAAATGCACAAAAACAAGCTAAGTAAGTCGCCTAAATATGCTCCTATCAACTTGGTGTTGCCGTGGGGCACTCCTCTGTCCAACGCCTTCGTATTATTGAGCGTTCAATGCTCGATTAGCAATCAAGGTCTTTGCAGCCGTGGGGATCTTGTCCACCAAGGCTCCTCCCGCTGAGGCATCTAGCATTTGACGTTTGATTGGTAGAAGTCCCTCGTAGAAGTATTGTAAGAGAAGTTCCTCCTTCATCTGATGCTGTGGACATGAAGCAACAAGAGATTTAAAACGTTCATAATAAGTAGGAAAAGATGCACTTTCATCTTGTTGAATTCCACTTATCCTTTTTCGTAGGAAGATGACTCGAGAAGTTGGGAAAAACTTCTCCAAGAAAGCCCGTTTCATGCTCTCCCAAGATGTGACAGTTCCGGGAGCCAATTCATACAACCAATCTTTAGCTTTATCCATTAGAGAGAATGGAAAAGCTTTCATCTTTAAGATGCTTCCATCGACATTCACCGAGGTCGTGCTAAAACAAACAACTTCGAACTTCTTTAAGTGTTTGTTTGGATCCTCCATGGACAGCCCATGGTACTTCGGAATGTGATGTAACAAACTTGACTTCAATTCAAACTCGGCAGTCTTATCTGGAGCCGCCCTAGGATATTGAATACATAGGGGTGCGGCATTGTCCAATCCTGAAGCGGAAAGCTCCTTGATTGTTAGGTTGTCTGCTGCCATGTCTACTTCACCCACTCTTGCCGTGGGTTCCTCTTCTTCAAATTCAGAAACGGACTCGGAACTTTCACTTGATTCGCTAGGTTCTGGGTTCTTTCTCTTTCGTCTCAACTCTCGCTCGAAATCGTCGTCAAAGTCCAAGATATGTTCACGAATCGGATGAGAACTCCGAGTCATAAACTAGTACCTAAAACAAGAAACAAAACAAGATTAAGAATCTGGAATAAAATAAAACAAACGAAAATAAAACAATCCAAGGGATTAGCAAAGTTGCTAATCCCCGGCAACGGCGCCAAAATTTAATGTGAGAATTATACACACACAAATTAAACCCTCTTTTTATCAATTGTAGTGAAGAATGAAAATAGGGATCGTTCTGGACCGGGGATTAGGAGGGATTGTTAATCACTTCGATTTGACTCAAAAACGTAAAAACACAATATAAAACACCAAACTAGACCCAAAGAATGCAAAACTAAAGTTTAAAACACTAAGACAAACCAAAAGACTCAAAACAGCAAGAAAACACTCAAAACTGCTTTAAAACTACTTTCTGAGCAGTTTTGAGCACTAGAGAAGAATTTGGACGAAAATAGTTATAACTTGACTCAAGATACTTTAAAAACACAAACTAAATTGATTTCTAACTAATTTGACACTCCAAGTAAAGGAGGATTTTGATTTTGACGAATTTGAAAACAAAACTTAAAACTTTGTAAAACGAACAGATTTTAAAACGAATTTGGATTTAATGAATGGAATGAAGGCTAGCTAAGGGGTTCATCTCCACACATGCCATACTTGCACACAAAACGATTTCTAATTGCTTTTCAATAAACCATGAATTCTCAACGCCCCAGATTAACCGTGAATTGCACTAATTAACCCTCAGATTTTCCTAACGTTATTGAATTGGATGATTGCATACGACAACCCAAAGCATTCCCCACAAGTTCCCTACATGAATTGCATAATAGAGATACAAGCAAGAATCATTAAGTTCTTTGAAAACCATAAGCATTGACGAAGCACTCATTACTATGAATTGCATGAAACTTATGCCAAGAATTTACTTAACGCAATTGAGATCATCAACTTTTACTATTTGTGAATAAAAGTTTGTAACGATTAGGTGAAACTTCCTTATATCCTAGCATTAGATTTATGCATGATAATTAAGCGTGCACTCTCAACCAACACACACAAATCAGTTTAATTCAAATAGATAAGTGAATTGAATTCACAACTTATGAAACGCAATTAGAGGTAATCAAATCATATAGCAAGCATGATCATGGTTTCGAATCCCCCCCTAGCCAAGTGGGGGTTTAGTTCCTCATACGTACAAGACAAAGAAAAGTAAATTTAACCATTGAAATCAAAGGAGAGGAAACACCTAAAAATTCCAGCAACTCGAACTTGAATTGCATGAACGTCCAAGCCCTTTTCTCCTCCTCTTTGTTGCGGCACAAGGTCTAAGGACAGGTTTTGGGTGGTATTTGTATGGAGGAATGGATGTATGATGGTAGGGTAGTGTTTAGGAGGGATGGGGAGTGCGGCAAGGTGGGAAAATATGGAGAATGGTGAAGGATGGCTGCGGCAAAGGGTTGGGAATGTATTTCTAGCGAATTTCTGAATGTTGAGGAGTGAATGATGATCCATTGGTGCGGCAATGGGGTCTATTTATAGTGCAAAATCCCTCACAATCAGCAAGGAAAAGGACTAAGTATTTGAAGATGACAAGGAAATCAAAACCCATCAGGAATAGGCCATCAAGAAGGTAGGAAACCCCAAAGGAAAAGAAATAGAGGCGCCAGATTTTTAGGGTTCTAGAAACAAAGTGTTTTGTGGCAGAAATTGGCACTTCTAGAAGGATTTGAGGCGCCACCTTTGTAGGAGATAAGATAAGGTTTCTAGAATCATGATTTAAGTGCCAGATTTGTAGGGAAAAAGAGATAAGGGTGCGGCACCTTCTTAGGGATAATGCTAGGGCTTCTAGAAAGCCTAAAAACTAAGGGGAGTTGGATAAAACCCACGGCAAAGATAGGATAGGGCATCTAAGGCTTCTAGAAACCCTCCAAGATAAGGTAAAGTGCATGGCATCCCTATAGGATTAGGATAAGGTGTCCTAAAGTGTTTAGGACTCCTCTTTGTGGCTGAAAACCTTGTGCATTAGGATTAGGAAAGCTAATCCTTCTTCATCTTGGAATTCTTCTCCTTCTTGGACTTGGAAAACTTCTTTGTTGCTGCAACTTGAGGCCATTGGGATTTAACTTTCCTACATCAAGTAGGAACCCTTGCTCAAGTAGGAATCATCATCTTCAAATCTTCAATTTCGTCCATCCTCTTGGCTCCAAGCATATGATATCCATTCCAAGCTCTAATTTGCTCCAAAAGGCTCCAAAATGCATCCTTTTGCATACTTTGCCCTTAAATCCTGAAAATACATAAAACTAGCTTAAAAGACTACTTTACTAAGGAAAAACACTATAAATGCACAAGAACAAGCTAAACTGAGGTTCATAAATATGCCCCTATCAGGGATTGAGTTTTTGACAAAATTAAACAAAATGCACAGATTGCAATTAAAACAGAATGTAAATATGAATTTGATGAAAATATGGATGGAATGCTAGCTAGAAGGTTCTTCTCCACACATGTCACACTTGCATACAAGATGATTTTCAGTTGGTCTTTCGATGAATTATGAAACTCAACACTCCGGGTTAATTAGGTCCGCTTAAATTAACCTTCAAGTTCTCCTGAAGTTAATGAATTGGATGGGACAACGCATACACAATTCAAAACATTCTCCAAAAGTCCTTTACGTGAAAAGCACAATAAAGATACAATCAAAGATCATTAAGCAACATGAAAACTATAAGTGTTGACGAGGCATTCGTTACTATGATGAGCATGAAACTAGTGCCAAGAATTCATTTAACGCGATTGTTTATAAGCAACCTCCACTACTTGTGAATATAAGTTTGTAACTATTAGGTGAAACTCACTTATATTCTAGCGTCATATTCATGCATGAAAACTAAGCGTGCACTCTCAATAAACATACATAAATAAGTTATCAATCAAACAGTTAAACGAATTGAATCCACAACTCATGAAATTCCAACCAAAGGTAATCAATTTATATTGCAAGCATAAACATGGTTTCGAATCACCCCCTAGCTAACTAGGGGTTTAGCCTCTCATGTTCACAGAAAGAGGAATAAAATTGAAATTAAACATCAAGAACAAAGGATTGATTACACCTAGAACGCCCAACGAATCCACTTGAATTTCTGCGCGTTTAAGCTCCTCTTTCTTCTTCTCCTTGCTGCGGCAGAGATGGTGTGGGTGGTTTTTGGATGTTATTTTGGGTAGGGAATGGATTTAGGGAGGTGAAGGGTTGCGGCAAGGGATGTGGGTGGTGTATGGAAGTGTGGAATGGTGTGGGTGATGTATGAGAAGCTGCAGCAAAAGTGGGTAATGGCTGATTTGGATGGGGAAGCTACAGATTGAATGGAGAAAAAAGGGTATGGTGGCTGCGGCAAGGGAGTCAATGTGGCTGAATGTGAGAGAATGAATAATAATGAATGAAGAGAGACTAGGGTGGAATAAAGGGTACGGCTCAGATTAGAAGGCTTAGGGTTTATGGATGGGAATTGCGGCTGAGATGATTTTGTGGCTGAAAACTAAAAAGAATGAATCAAAGAAGAGAATATAGGGTGTGGCTAGGTGGTGGAAAACCTAGGGTTTCAGAAATTCAAACCCTAGTTTATTTTTATTAACTAAAATTAATTTAAAGGCTACTAGAATTAGGGAATTAAATCAGAAATTAAAGGGGATGGCTGCAAGGTGCGGCTAGGGTTGAGTTTAGGAAGGGAAATAGGGTTTAAGTGCATAACTTTGGACCTAAATACCCCCCCTTGCACGGCAAGGGAAGGGGAGAAGAGAAAAGGGCACGGCAAGGGTGTTTAAGGGGCCTAGGGCCTTCGTTTTGTGTCCTAAGGTGCTTACAAGGCCTTCAAAGTGGCTAGAAAATACGGACGTTTAAGATTAGGAAAGGTTACCAAAACGGGAAACCTAAGGTTAACTTTCCTACTTCAAGTAGGAATCCTTGTTTGAGTAAGAATCCTCGTTTTGGTAGGAATTCATCGTTGGAGTAGGAATTCATCGTTTCTTCAAGTCTTTAACTCATTCATTCCTCTTTTGCTCCAAAAGGCTCCAATTTGCATCTTCTTGCACACTTTGGCCTTATAATCTGAAAATACACAAAAGTGACTTTAAACACTAAAATAACTAAGGAAACACAACATAAATGTACGAGAACAAGCTAATTAAGTCGCATGAATATGCTCCTATCAGAAAGCACCAAGAAAACGCTCCACACTCCAATGGCATGCACGACACTCCCTTGGATGGCAGATTGCACAAGTTCTCCTTTCCTTGCTTCCTTGCTTGCGGCACTAGGGTGGTGTATAATGGATTGTGGTGTTTGATGGATGAAAGTATGAATGAATGAATGAATGAGTGGATGGATTAAATGGTGAGGCATTGGCTGTTTATATAGGCTAATTATGCACACTTAGTGAAGGACAAGGATTGCACAATCCCATGGAAAAAGGGTTAAGTCTTTGTAGAAACCAAAAGGGAAAGGGATAGGGAATTTTCGCCAGAAATTAAGGGCTTCTAGAAACTAAGTATTTTTTGGCAGAATCTAGACTTCTAGAAGGGGTAAAGGGTAGATTTCTGGTCCTAAATGGATAAGGACTCATGATATAGGTGTAGAGGAAGGATTGCAACTCCTAAACCTACAAGGAATGGTGTTCTTGCGGCATTTAAATGGATAAGGCTTCTAGAAACTGAAATAGGTGTTTAAATGTGTAATTAATTCCCTCTAAGTAGCTAAGTTTTAGTCCTAACCTGATTTGGATAGGATATGATGCGTGATTTAAACGCACACAAATTAAACCCTCTTTTTATCAATTGTAGTAAGTATGTAAGTAGGGATCGTTCTGGACCGGGGATTAGGAGGGATTGTTAATCACTTGGATTTGACTCAAAAACGTAAAAACACAATATAAAACACTATACTAGACTCAAAGAATGCAAAACTAAACTTTAAAACACTCAAACAAACCAAAAGACTCAGAACAACACAAACACACTCAAATCTGCCTAAAAACCACTTTCTGGGCAGTTTTGAGTATAAACACAAATGGGGATGTTATTAATTTCAATCTTTCTGATTCTATGAAGTACCCTAGTGAGAATCATTCGTGTTTTGCTATTGATATAATTGACTCTTTGGCGCAGGACTATTTAGACAATTTGAAGAACGATGCACTTGAATTGGTCATTGCACAAGGAAGGGACATGCAAAACATCGAAATAACCACCAAGGAACCCCACGGCATGCATGGGGAATCCTTGGCCGTGCCCGCTAGTGAAGATATGATTGAGATGGTGGCTGCCCTCGAGTCCTTGCGATCACATTCAAGTAAGTTTTTTGACCCTATTTTAAGTTCAGTTTCGGCTAATAAGATGCTTCCCTCAGTTGTGCAGCCACCTACACTTGAACTTAAGCCGTTGCCTAGTCACTTGAAGTACGTGTTTTTGGAAGAGGATGAGACTTTGCCCGTCATCATCTCATCCTCACTCACGGCACAAGAGGAGAATAAATTGGTGCGAGTGCTTAAAGAGTACAAAACAGCAATTGGATGGACTTTGGCCAACATAAAGGGAATTAGCCCTACTATGTGCATGCATCGCATACTTCTAGAGGAGGGGTCCAAAACATCTTGAGAGGCTCAACGCCGTCTCAACCCTCCGATGATGGCAGTAGTGAAGAAAGAGGTAATCAAATTACTTGATTGTGGAGTGATTTATCCTATTTCTGATAGCAGGTGGGTTTCGCCCGTGCAATGCGTTCCAAAGAAATCTGGAGTGACTGTGGTTGAAAATGCCGAGAATGAGCTTGTTCCTATGCCTATTCAAACTGGTTGGAGGGTGTGCATCGACTATAGGAAGCTAAACGCCACCACAAGGAAGGACCACTTCCCATAGCCGTTCATTGACCAAATGCTCGAAAGGTTAGCGGGTTATGCTTTCTATTGTTTTCTTGATGGTTACTCTGGTTATAATCAAATTGTCATAGCACCCGAGGACCAAGAAAAAACCACTTTCACATGCCCTTTTGGTACATTTGCATATCGTCGCATGCCTTTTGGTTTATGTAATGCACCTGCTACGTTTCAAAGATGCATGATGAGCATATTTTCTGATTATGTTGAGAAAATCATTGAAGTTTTTATGGATGATTTCAGCGTCTTTGGTGATTCTTTTGATGGTTGTTTGCATAATCTTAGTTTGATTCTAAAACGTTGTGTTGACACTAACCTTGTTCTTAATTGGGAAAAGTGTCATTTCATGGTTAAGCAAGGCATAGTTTTAGGTCATATCATCTCTGAAAACGGCATTGAAGTAGACAAATCCAAAATAGATCTTGTATGTCACTTACCATCTCCAACTTCGGTTAGAGAGGTTCGTTCTTTTCTTGGCCATGCAGGATTCTATCGTAGGTTTATCAAAGACTTCTCAAAAGTTGCACAACCTCTTTGCCGTCTCCTTCAAAAAGAAGTGGCGTTTGAATTCACCAAGGAGTGCACGGCTTCATTCAATTAACTCAAGGAGTTGTTAACCACGGCACCAATCATTGCTCCCCCGGATTGGAGTCTCCCTTTTGAGTTGATGTGTGACGCCTCTGATTATGCTCTAGGGGCTGTTTTAGGGCAAAGAAAAGACAAGAGGCCGCATGTCATCTACTATGCCTCACGGACGTTGAATGATGCACAACTAAATTATTCTACAACCGAAAAAGAACTCTTGGCTATTGTATTTGCATTAGATAAGTTTAGATCATATCTTCTTGGTACTAAAGTCATTTTTTTCACTGACCATGCAGCCTTGAGGTATCTTTTCACGAAAAAGGAGGCCTAGCCAAGACTCATTCGATGGATGCTCCTACTTCAAGAGTTCGATCTTGAAATTCGAGACAAGAAAGGGTGTGAAAACGTGGTGGCTGACCACCTAAGTAGAATGGTGCGTGAGGAAGAGCCCATTCCCATTTTAGAGACGTTTCTGATGCGTGATTTATGCGCACACAAATTAAACCCTCGTTTGACAATTGTAGTAGAATGGATAAGTGAGGGATCGTTCTAGACCGGGGATTAGGAGGGCTTGCTAAAACCTTCTAAATTGACTTAAAAACATAAAAACTAAATTAAAATACTCTTAACAAGACTACTATGACTCAGAATGGCTTTGAAAAACTCAAATTGTCTAAAACAATCAAATTGACTCAAATAGAAGCTAGAACTTGATTTAGACGAATTTGCAAATGTTTATGACTCCAAAAGCTTAAAGTTACAAAAATAAAACAAATACGAATGATTAAAACTTAACAAAATAGAGGGGGGGAATTGTGTTTGGACGATATTAAATTAAAAAGACAGAATATAATTAAAGGCAAAATGTAAATATGAATGTGATGAAAATATGGATGATGGAATAGCCAAGGGGTTCTTCTCCACACATGTTACACTTGCAAACAAAATTGATTCTCAGTTGGTCTTTCGATAAGTTGTGAAACTCAATGCTCCAAGTTAATTAGATCCGCTTAGATTAACTTTCAGATTTCCCTAAATTCGTTGGATTGAATGGAATACGCATTACAACCAAATTATTCTTAATCAAAGTCCCTAACTATGGAATACGCATGATAGAGACATTTAACCAAGATCATTAAGTTCAACGGAAATCATAAACATCGACGAGGCATTCGTTACTATGGAATACGCATGAAACTTATGCCAAGAATTCGTTTAACGAGATTGTTTATAAGCAACCTCTACTACTTGTGAATATAAGTTCATAACGATTAGGTGAAATTCACTTATATTCTAGCGTCATATTTATGCATGAAAATTAAGCTTGCAATCTCAATGAACATACATAAATAAGTTATCAATCAAACAGTTAAACGAATTGAATCCACAACTTATGAAATTCCAACCAAACGTAATCAATTCAAAATGCAAATATAAACATAGTTTCGAATCACCCCCTAGCTAAAGGGGGGTTTAGTTCCTCATAACTTTGAAATCAAAGAAACACCTAAACATTCCAACAACTCAAATGTGAATTGTATGAACGTTTAGGCACTCTTCTCTTCCCTTCTCATACGTACAAAACAAAGAGAATTAAATTTAAACTTTGAAATCAAAGAAACACCTAAACATTCCAACAACTCAAACTTGAATTGTATGAACGTTTAAGCACTCTTTTCTTCCTCGTTGTTGTAGCACAAGGTCTAAGGTGAGCTTAAGGGCTTTAGGTGTATGTGGAATGGAGTAGGGAGTGGTTGGAGATGGAAGAATGAAGAGAAAATATGCAGAAAATGAAATGGGACTCACGGCAATGGAATGGTATTTGTGTTGTGTGAAGTGTGTGTGAATGGAAATATGAGATATGAATTGAATGGGTGCAAGGGTATTTATAGGAGTAGTGGAGGGAACATATGGTTGTTTGTTTAAGATGCAAGTGGCTAATTAATGATGGAAAAGTATGTGATTTAAAGGATGCAAAGTGAATGAATCATGAATCATTGTGGATGAAAGGTGGAAGTGCATGTGAGATGTTTGGAAAGGAATAAAGAATGAATGGTGGAAATGTGAGTGAATGATGTGCATGTGTGAGAATGCATGTGAGTTAAAGAGGGAGAATGTGGTGAAATGATGAAGTAGGAAGGTGGAAATGCATGTGAGATGTTTGGAAAGGAATAAAGAATGAATGGTGGAAATGTGAGTGAATGATGTGCATGTGTGAGAATGCATGTGAGTTAAAGAGGGAGAATGTGGTGAAATGATGAAGTAGGAAGGTGGAAATGCATGTGAGATGTTTGGAAAGGAATAAAGAATGAATGGTGGAAATGTGAGTGAATGATGTGCATGTGTGAGAATGCATGTGGAATTAAGAGGAGTATGGAAGTGAAATAAATGAATGATATGTTAAGTGATAAGTGAATGATATGTGGTGAGTGATAAGTGAATGGTTTGATAAGTGATCAATGAATTAGTTTAAAGGGCTAGGGTTTAAGTACATAGAATGGGCCTAAAATAGGTTGGTTTGTATGGCATAATGTGTTTGATTGGGCTAGAGCCATTGTTTTGTGTCTTCAAGTGCATACAAGGCCTTCAAATTCGTCCATTCTCTTGGCTCCATGGATAAGCTATCCAATCCATGCCCAAAAATGCTCCAAATGGCCTCAAAATGCACTTTCTTGCTCCCTAGGCCCTTAGAACCTGAAAACACACAAAAGAAGCATAAAGGACTAAAATAACGAGAGAAACATAACGTAAATGCACGAGAACAAGCCATTTAAGTCGCATGAATATGCTCCTATCAAATACCCCCACACTTAGCTTTTGCTAGTCCTCGAGCAAAACAGAATAAAAACAAATAAACAAAACGACACTAAACACGTAAAACACAACCTAAACCTTCCAACAACCGTCTTAGGGATTTCCAATGCACATGACAAGTTAAAAATCATCATTCTCACAGATTTTAGTCATCTTCACATTTAAGTACATTCTTAATCATAGTCACCATATACTAGTTCACAATTAAGCATTTAAAACCATGTTTTGAATGTAGTAACATGCCTTAGAGAATTTGCTCAATTCCGTTCAAGATATGCACTCAATTTTTACTCAGATTTTCTAACTACACACCCTAATCTAGTCATATGTGAGAAGATTGATGTAAACATGAAAACGACACTCACATATATGTATCACAAAGAACGCAAATTCTGGAGTTAATAATCAAGTTTAGATATGATCTCATGAATGGAATGCTACTACTTAGACGCGAGAACCAGTGACACCATAAGCTCATACCAAGTTCAAACTCCACAAATTGAAATACACAACACTCAAGATAGAAGTCAAGGGTTGTAACGGGGCTTGGGGTATGTGGATAAAGAAGGGATATGGAAAACAAAGGTTCTTAAAGAAATAGTGAGCAAAGCATTTTAATCAACTTAGAATTCACTTTTGAATGAAAACTCAACTTTTGAACAAAAAGGGAGAATTTAGACAATTTACGCCCAGAATTGGTGTTTTGGAACCTTTCTTCAATCACTTATTCTTTTCTCTTTTTTTTTTTTTTTTTTTTTTTTTTTTTTTTTTTTTTCTTTTGAATCTCAAAACAAAACACTTAAACATTCTCTCCCCCACACTTATTTTCTTTCATAATGTAACTCAAAAGGAATTCAATTAAGTCATGCTCACTATCTTTTAAGAACAAGGGTAAGGACGGTCATATTCTAGGTTAGGTGAAGATAAAGTGGGTAAACAAAGAACATGGGTTAACATGGCTCAACGGGGGTAAAACTTACAACATATACGAAATATGGGAAGCGAGGCTATTTGGCTATGGTGGCAACTACACAACTTCATCTTGATATATGTTATGCAAATCAATAACATGCTTTGAATGAAATGGGCATGAGTTCTAGCATTTGGAACTATATGATGAAACGCCTTCTAAGTAGTAACCAAGCAAAGAATAATGAGATCATGCAACGATTTTAGAAAACAAGAAATCACAGATTATACTCTCCAAAGAACGTTATAGGCTCAAGTCTCTCAGGGTTGTAGCATTTGTTTGAGTTCCTTCCTTCAGGCATGTTACAAAAACTAAATTTTCTTTTATGATTGCATGTGAAGTTATACATTATAACCATAACCAAGCATATACCAAGAGTAAATCAAACTTTTCTCTATGTTAATAACTCTTTTTAACAGTCATGCAATTACAAACCAAATCCTTATCATTGTGTTGGAAGGTATCCTAAGACACAAACACACACACAAAAACAACTTTAAAACAACTCTTTTTGGGTTTTTCAAAACAATTTTTCAAATTTTTATGGGATTTTCGAATTTTTAAGACAAAACACACTAAAACAGTTTTAAAACAGTGAGAAACAACATGTGAAGTGATAGGTGATAAAATCCAACGAATTTGCATCAAATATACTTAGTTACCCCCCCACACTTAAATCAAACATTGTCCTCAATGTTTTAAGCATAGATTCACACAAAGCATAAGTAAATACACAAAAAGCACTTAAACATACTAAACATGGCATAATGTAATTAACAAAGAGAAGAGTTTAGAGACGCAAATCTGGTTATAGAGTGTAAATTCCATCTTCTCTTTGTTGATTGCATTGAGGCTTGATCTTGATGATTCCACAGGCTTACTCTCGAACTGGTTTCCGCCCATCGTTGATTTTCCTTTGTGCTACTTCTTGAACTGGGCAGCATGATGGTTCATTTGGTCTCCCCCGAAGGTCTGAGCTTACCCCTTTGGTCTGTTTCTTTGTTCAATCTTTCCAATTCGTATTGAAAAGGGTTGGAGGATAACTCAGCCTATGTTTGTCTCCACATGCTTCAATGTATCATTTTCACTTGCCTTACTCGCTCCCCTTTGCAGAAGTGGTCCCTTTTCCGGAAGTGTATCAACCGTTGAAGATGACTACTCGAGAGCAACGCTAGGTAAGCAATCAGGAATAGATTCCAGGCAGTTGGCTCCAGATCGGAAGACTGACTCCAAGTGCCGGCTGATTGCTTGTTTTACTTTGCCATGCGAGTAAGAACAAGGACAAAGAAAAAGACAGGGAAAGAGCATGATATGAGATACTTTTGCTTTTGACCTTGATGATATGAGATACCTTTGCTTTTGAAGAAGCGGTGAATGAATCAGCACATGTATTTGTTGTGCTGTTTCCTCCTGGGTCATATGTACTCCAGGCATCTGGTATCATCTTTGGGGAAGAAGAAAGAATTGAGTCTTTCGAAAGGCTTTGCTGGGAGTACGCCCTCAGAGGTGAGGGAGAGTTGGGCATTTTTCTTCAGGTTTGCCCTGCCATAAAAGACGAAGGTCGACATATATAGAGATAATATCAAGTGGTGGTACTTTTTACCTTTGTCGACAAACGTTTTGATCCCGCAAATCTGGCTTTTTGAAATAGTGGCGCCTCTTCGTTCTCTGAACACGCCTCTTCGATTTCTGAGCAGGCGCCCCTTCGCTTTCTGAACGACACGTGGTAGTGCAGATGCGGCTCCTTTTGACAAAGCTGCACGCGTCTTCTGAAAAGCAGAGAAAGCGTCGCCGAACTTTGCGCTTGTCGGCTAAAGATGTGTAGTTGCGGTGATGGCCTCCACGTGTTGTCTGAAAAGTAGAAATCTTTTGACAAAGTTGAACGCGCCTTCTGAAAAGCCGAGAAAGCGTCGCCGAACTTACGCCGGAAATTCCGGCTTTTTGAATTGGTGGACGCGTCGCCTTGGCTTTTTTATTGAGCTATCGATCACCACAACAAACACACTCTGAAGAAAATCGACTCCGGCCCTTTGAAATTTAACTCCATCCCTTCTCTTTGAACACTTTTGAAAAATGGCAAACTCATCGAACCTTAGCTTGGAATTGAGCCTTAGCAGTGATACGGGCGCGCCGCGTCAAGGTAACGTATGGCGTCCTTCTTTCTTTTCTTCTAACGGTCCTCTTTCAGGTGAAGACTCTGTGATGCAGGACGCCACAACAGCTACAATAGTAGCTAGGAACCTCCTCACACCAAAAGATAGTAGGCTGCTGTCAGGACGGTCCGATGAGTTGGCCGTTCAAGAGTCCCTCGCACTTAGTGTTCAGTGTGCGAGTTCTGTGTCCAACATGGGCCAACGCCTGCTTGCCCGCTCCCGTCAGGTGGAATCATTGATGGCAGAGGTGGAAAGTCTCAAGCAGGAGATCCAGCAGCTGAAGTATGAGAATAGAAGTTTGCATGTGCTTGCAAATAACTATTCGTCGGGCATGAAGAGGAAGCTTGATGAGCTGCAAGAGTCTGAAGGTCGGATTCACAGTGACCGTCAAAGGTTTTCGTCTTTCCTCCAGAGGCACCTTTTTCCTGGCTCATCCAGCGCTTGGCCAAGTATTGAGGCCTGGAATGCTCTATCTTCGATGCCTCCTGCTCCGATGCCTTCTGCTCCTACGCCTTCCGCTCCGATGCCTTCTGTTCCTACGCCTTCCGCTCCGATGCCTTCTGTTCCTACACCTTCCGCTTCAAGAGTAAAGCCACGTAGTGGGGCCTCAAGCAAACAACCTTTGTGAAGCACCATCTTTCTTTGTTTAGCAGTGCCTATCAATAAATCAAACATTTTCTCAATGTTACAATCATAGACTCACACAATTAATAAACAAACAAACAATAACAACTAAACAACCTAACAAGGCAGAAACGAAATAGCAACAAAGAGAAGAGTTTTTTTTTTTTTTTTTTTTTTTTTAATTTTTATCAAATTTTCGAAGTTTTATACCAAGACACTATAAAACACTCTAAAAACGCTTAAAACAGCAAGAAACAACATTCTAAGTGAAAGGAGAATAAATCCCACGAAATTCATGCAAATACAAATTGTTTAACCCCCCACACTTAAATCAAACTTTGTCCTCAATGTTTTAAGCAGAAAGTCACAACAGAGCAAGCAAATAAACAAATACGAGAAAGAAAGCAAAGTAAAGGCAGTAAAGAAAAAGAAAGGAATAAAAATAAGTCTCTTAAAGGGGTTTCCAAGTTCTTCTCTATTCGGATGCATGGGTTGCCTCCCACGAAGCGCTTTCTTTTACGTCTTGCAGCCGGACGGTACCTCCGTTTAAGCTTGACTAGGTTCCACGGCATGGAGGGGTACCTCCTCCACGACATGCTCCTCAAACATCTCGTAATAGGGCTTCAATCGATGCCCATTCACTTTGAATTCTTGCTGCGTCCTTGAACTTTTGATTTGCACTGCACCATGAGGGAAAACATTAGTAACAACAAACGGGCCAATCCATTTAGAACGCAACTTACCAGGAAACAAACGTAGGCGAGAGTTAAAAAGTAACACTTTCTGCCCAACTGTGAAGGTCTTGGTTCGAATCATTTTATCATGGAATGCTTTGGTCTTGGCTTTGTACATCCGGGCATTCTCATAGGCTTCATTCCGAATCTCCTCAAGTTCATTCAATTGGAGCTTCCTATGAACTCCCGCTGCATCTATGTCCATGTTGAAAATCTTCACGGCCCAATGTGCCTTGTGCTCTAACTCTACAGGCAAATGACATGGCTTACCATAGACGAGCCGAAAAGGTGACATCCCAATGGGTGTTTTGTATGCCGTACGATATGCCCACAGTGCATCATCTAAACGTAAGCTCCAATCCCTCCTTGTTGGTCCAACGGTCTTCTCCAAAATTTGTTTTATTTCTCGGTTAGACACCTCGGCTTGGCCATTTGTTTGAGGATGGTAAGGTGTGGAGACCTTATGGTTGACATGGTACTTTCTTAGCAACGCCTCAATGGTCCGATTGCAAAAATGAGACCCTCCATCACTTATGATTACTCTCGGCATTCCAAACCTAGCAAAAATGTTAGTTTTCACGAAATCTGTAACCACCTTTGAATCGTTAGTACGGGTGGCTTTTGCTTCCACCCATTTAGAAACATAATCAACGGCTAGCAAGATATAAGTGAAACCATAAGATGGAGGGAAAGGGCCCATGAAATCAATGCCCCAAACATCAAAAATTTCAACATTAAAGACAGGGGTTTGCGGCATTTGGCCCTTGGTACCTATGTTACCCATTCGTTGGCAACGATCACAAGACATACAAAAGGTTCTAGCATCCCTAAATATAGTCGGCCAATAAAAACCACACTCTAAAACCTTGAGGGCAGTGCGTTGTGTGCCAAAATGACCACCACATGCATATGTGTGACAAAAGCTTAGAATTGAGTGAAATTCAGAATCATGCACACATCTACGTATAATTTGATCTGAGCAATACTTCCACAAATAAGGGTCATCCCAAACATAGAAACGTGCATCATTTTTAAGCTTATCACGTTGGTGCTTGTTTAGTTCATTTGGAATTTGTTTAGCCACCAAGTAATTCACTAAATCTGCATACCATGGTTCACTTACCTCAATGGAAAGCAGCTGCTCATCGGGAAAAGTTTCAGGGATAGGTACGGCATGTTCATGCTCCTCATGGATCATTCGGCTTAAATGGTCAGCCACTACATTCTCGCTTCCTTTCTTATCCCGGATTTCAATATCAAATTCTTGAAGAAGAAGAATCCAACGGATAAGCCTCGGCTTTGCTTCCTTTTTCGTGAGCAAGTACCTCAAAGCTGCATGATCAGAATAAACGATTACTTTAGTACCAATTAAATATGAACGGAATTTATCTAAAGCAAAAACCACAGCTAGAAGTTCTTTTTCCGTCGTGGAGTAGTTCAATTGGGCATCATTGAGAGTCCGAGAGGCATAGTATATGACATGCGGCCGCTTGTCTCTTCTTTGTCCTAGAACAGCTCCTAATGCATAGTCGGATGCATCGCACATGAGCTCGAACGGAAGGCTCCAATCTGGAGGTACAATAATGGGGGCTGAGACTAGCTTCTCCTTGAGTTGGTTAAATGCCGAATTACACTCTTCATCAAACTTGAATGTCACATCTTTTTGAAGCAATCGGCAAAGAGGGTTGGACATCTTGGAGAAGTCCTTGATAAAACGCCTATAGAACCCTGCATGGCCAAGAAACGAACGTACCTCTCTAACCGAAGTAGGAGAGGGTAAGTGACGTACAAGGTCTATTTTTGATTTATCTACTTCAATTCCTTTTTCTGAAACAATATGTCCTAAAACTATACCTTGTTTCACCATAAAGTGACATTTCTCCCAATTCAAGACAAGGTTAGTTTCAACACATCGTTTCAAAATTAAGGTCAGATTATCCAAGCAATTATCAAATGAACTCCCAAATACACTGAAATCATCCATGAAAACCTCAATGATCTTTTCAACAAAATCGGAAAATATACTTACCATACACCTTTGGAAAGTGGCCGGTGCGTTGCATAAGCCAAATGGCATGCGACGATAAGCAAATGTTCCAAAGGGACATGTGAATGTGGTCTTCTCTTGATCATCCGGGGCTATCACAATTTGGTTATATCCAGAGTATCCATCAAGAAAACAGTAAAAAGCATGACCGGCTAACCTTTCGAGCATCTGGTCGATGAATGGCAAAGGAAAGTGATCTTTCCTAGTCATGGCATTTAGCTTCCGGTAATCGATACATACTCGCCATCCAGTCTGAATGCGAGTAGGCACGAGCTCATTCTCATCATTCTTGATAACAGTTACTCCGGACTTCTTGGGAACGACTTGAACTGGAGAGACCCAATGGCTATCGGAGATAGGGTAGATCACTCCGCAATCCAAAAGTTTGATTATTTCCTTCTTCACCACTTCCATCATCGGAGGGTTGAGACGGCGTTGAGCCTCTCGACTTGGTTTAGCCCCCTCCTCAAGAAGTATACGGTGCATGCATGTGGTAGGGCTTATTCCTTTAATGTCGGCCAAAGTCCACCCTATGGCCGTTTTGTGCTCTCGCAGCACCCTCACAAGCTTCTCCTCCTCTATTGCCGTGAGACTTGATGAAATGATGACGGGCAATGTTTCGCCTTTTCCCAAAAACACATACTTCAAATGGTCCGGCAACGGCTTAAGTTCAAGCGATGGTGCCTGAACAACAGAAGGTAGCATCTTAGTGGAAACTGAATTTGAAAGTGAGAGTGGAACCTTACCATATTGTTGTGGCAATGACTCAAGGGCTGCCACAACCTCAATTATTTCTTCACTAGAACCCATTGCAAAGAATTCCTCCTCCTTGCCGTGGCCTTGCATTGGCCCAAATCCTTCATTTTTGCGCTCTATGGCCTTAGTGATGGTTGTTTCCAGGGCGTCCTCGTTCAATTCTTCAAGGTATACCTGCGCCAAAGAATCGATAACATCAATGGAAAAACAAGAATGGTCATCAACGGGATATCTCATAGTTTCAGAAATATTAAAATCAATCACTTCCCCATCGAATTCCATTGTCAAGGTGCCTTTGTATACATCAATCTTCGTTCGGGCCGTCTTCATGAATGGCCTACCAAGGAGAATCGGCAAAGATGTAGAATGGGCTGAATCCTCCATGTCTAGGACGTAGAAATCAGCCGGAAAAATTAAATGGTTCACCTGCACAAGCACATCCTCCAAAACTCCTTTTGGATACGCGTTAGAACGATCAGCCAATTGTATAATTACACCATCTTGTTTTAATTCACCCAAATTCATAGATGCATAAATAGAATAAGGCATGACATTTATGGATGCACCTAAATCAAGCATGGCATGTTCAAAACGATTATGTCCAATTACACAAGGAATCGTGAAACTACCGGGGTCTTTGCACTTGGTAGGCAGTTTACGTTGCAAAACAGCGGACACATTCTCGCTTACCTTCACTACCTCTTTGTTTGCCCTTCTTCTCTTTGTATTGCATAGGTCCTTGAGGAATTTAGCATACTTTGGAACCTGTTTGATTGCATCGAGAAGCGGTATGTTCACTTGCACCTTCCGGAACGTTTCAAGAATGTCCTTCTCGCTTTCTTCCTTTTTTTCTTGCATGAACCTGCGAGGAAAAGGTACATTGGGCAGATTAGGACGTGAAGTACATGAATTTGAACTTAAATTACCTGATTTGGCCGAGTTAGGGTGATCTGCCTCAGGTTGTGTCGTCTCTTCATCTACTTTCTGGGCAGATTTGGGATTGTTTGGCTCGGTCCCAACTTCTTTTCCACCCCTTAGGGTGATGGCCTTGGCGGATTCGAATCCTCCCTTTGGATTGACTGTGGTTGAGCTAGGAAGCTTTCCTTGCTCTCTAATCTGTCCAAGGAACTCAGAAATCTGCCCTATTTGTTTCTTCATATCCATCATCTCCTTCTCGTTATTTTCTATTCGGTTGTTTTGATTTTGCAACCCCTGCGAAATAGAGGTTAGTAATTGCATAGCTTGATTACTTTCCAAAGACGTACCTGAATGAGATAATGCCGAAGGTTGTTGGGATTGTTGGGGTGCATACGGCTTGGAATAAAAACCAGGGGGGTTTGGCCTAAATCCTCCTTGTTGGGCAGCTTGTTGTGGCTCCCTCCATTTGAAGTTTGGATGGTCCCTCCATCCGGCATTGTAAGTGTTCGAGTATGGGTTGTTTTGATTTTGTCCTTGGAAACCAATTGCATTGGCAGATTCCCACCCACCATTCTCGATTAGTTGAGGGCACTTGTCGGATGGATGCCCTTGAATTGAGCACACGCCACAAACTTGGTGTTCTTGTGCTTTTGGACCAATCACAACCTGAGAAACAAGAGAAGTAAGATTAGCAAGTTGTGATTGAATTTCAGAAATAGCACTCACCTCATTTACACTTTGTTGCCGTGGGGCTTCCCTTTGGCCCACTCCTTCATATTGTTGAGCGTTGAGCGCTCGGTTGGCTATGAGAATCTTGGCATCCCTTGGTGTTTTGTCCACCAATGCTCCTCCCGCTGACGCATCAACCATTTGACGTTCGATAGGAAGGAGGCCCTCATAGAAATATTGAAGGAGAAGTTCCTCCTTCATTTGATGTTGAGGACATGAAGCTACAAGGCCCTTGAAGCGCTCATAATAAGACGGGAATGTCTCACCATGATTCTGTTGAATACCACTAATTTTCTTCCGTAGGAGAATCACTCTCGAAGTAGGGAAGAATTTCTCCAAGAAAGCACGCTTCATACTCTCCCACGAAGTCACAGTTCCCGGGGCTAGTTCGTAGAGCCAATCTTTGGCCTTGTCCATAAGTGAAAATGGAAAGGCCTTCATCTTCAATATACTCCCATCCACATTGACGGGGGTCATGCTCGAACAAACCACCTCGAACTCCTTCAAGTGTTTGTTGGGGTCCTCCATAGACAAGCCATGGAACTTCGGAATATGGTGTAACAAACTGATTCAAATTCCTCAGTCTTCCCCTCTGCAGCCGTGGGGTATTGGATACAAAGAGGCAATGCATTATCCAAACCTGAGGCCGAAAGCTCCTTGATGGTTCTATTATCTGCTGCCATGGCTTGTTCTTCTTCAAAAATCTGATCCGTGGGCTTTTCTTCTACACCTACTTCGTCTTCTTCAAGCCCAGGTTGTGGTGGAGGTTGTGGTGGCTCTTGTTGACTCCTCGTTCTCCTCAAAGTGCGTTCAAAATCACCGTCAAAGTCGGAGATGTTCTCTATAATAGGCCGAGAGCGACGAGTCATACACAGTACCTAAAAAACAAGGAAACAAACAAACTAAGAATCTAAAATAAGAATGCACGAAAAACAAAAAAAAATATAAAAATAAAGACAAAGGATTAGCAAAGTTGCTAATCCCCGGCAACGGCGCCAAAATTTGATGCGTGATTTATGCGCACACAAATTAAACCCTCGTTTGACAATTGTAGTAGAATGGATAAGTGAGGGATCGTTCTAGACCGGGGATTAGGAGGGCTTGCTAAAACCTTCTAAATTGACTTAAAAACATAAAAACTAAATTAAAATACTCTTAACAAGACTACTATGACTCAGAATGGCTTTGAAAAACTCAAATTGTCTAAAACAATCAAATTGACTCAAATAGAAGCTAGAACTTGATTTAGACGAATTTGCAAATGTTTATGACTCCAAAAGCTTAAAGTTACAAAAATAAAACAAATACGAATGATTAAAACTTAACAAAATAGAGGGGGGGAATTGTGTTTGGACGATATTAAATTAAAAAGACAGAATATAATTAAAGGCAAAATGTAAATATGAATGTGATGAAAATATGGATGATGGAATAGCCAAGGGGTTCTTCTCCACACATGTTACACTTGCAAACAAAATTGATTCTCAGTTGGTCTTTCGATAAGTTGTGAAACTCAATGCTCCAAGTTAATTAGATCCGCTTAGATTAACTTTCAGATTTCCCTAAATTCGTTGGATTGAATGGAATACGCATTACAACCAAATTATTCTTAATCAAAGTCCCTAACTATGGAATACGCATGATAGAGACATTTAACCAAGATCATTAAGTTCAACGGAAATCATAAACATCGACGAGGCATTCGTTACTATGGAATACGCATGAAACTTATGCCAAGAATTCGTTTAACGAGATTGTTTATAAGCAACCTCTACTACTTGTGAATATAAGTTCATAACGATTAGGTGAAATTCACTTATATTCTAGCGTCATATTTATGCATGAAAATTAAGCTTGCAATCTCAATGAACATACATAAATAAGTTATCAATCAAACAGTTAAACGAATTGAATCCACAACTTATGAAATTCCAACCAAACGTAATCAATTCAAAATGCAAATATAAACATAGTTTCGAATCACCCCCTAGCTAAAGGGGGGTTTAGTTCCTCATAACTTTGAAATCAAAGAAACACCTAAACATTCCAACAACTCAAATGTGAATTGTATGAACGTTTAGGCACTCTTCTCTTCCCTTCTCATACGTACAAAACAAAGAGAATTAAATTTAAACTTTGAAATCAAAGAAACACCTAAACATTCCAACAACTCAAACTTGAATTGTATGAACGTTTAAGCACTCTTTTCTTCCTCGTTGTTGTAGCACAAGGTCTAAGGTGAGCTTAAGGGCTTTAGGTGTATGTGGAATGGAGTAGGGAGTGGTTGGAGATGGAAGAATGAAGAGAAAATATGCAGAAAATGAAATGGGACTCACGGCAATGGAATGGTATTTGTGTTGTGTGAAGTGTGTGTGAATGGAAATATGAGATATGAATTGAATGGGTGCAAGGGTATTTATAGGAGTAGTGGAGGGAACATATGGTTGTTTGTTTAAGATGCAAGTGGCTAATTAATGATGGAAAAGTATGTGATTTAAAGGATGCAAAGTGAATGAATCATGAATCATTGTGGATGAAAGGTGGAAGTGCATGTGAGATGTTTGGAAAGGAATAAAGAATGAATGGTGGAAATGTGAGTGAATGATGTGCATGTGTGAGAATGCATGTGAGTTAAAGAGGGAGAATGTGGTGAAATGATGAAGTAGGAAGGTGGAAATGCATGTGAGATGTTTGGAAAGGAATAAAGAATGAATGGTGGAAATGTGAGTGAATGATGTGCATGTGTGAGAATGCATGTGAGTTAAAGAGGGAGAATGTGGTGAAATGATGAAGTAGGAAGGTGGAAATGCATGTGAGATGTTTGGAAAGGAATAAAGAATGAATGGTGGAAATGTGAGTGAATGATGTGCATGTGTGAGAATGCATGTGGAATTAAGAGGAGTATGGAAGTGAAATAAATGAATGATATGTTAAGTGATAAGTGAATGATATGTGGTGAGTGATAAGTGAATGGTTTGATAAGTGATCAATGAATTAGTTTAAAGGGCTAGGGTTTAAGTACATAGAATGGGCCTAAAATAGGTTGGTTTGTATGGCATAATGTGTTTGATTGGGCTAGAGCCATTGTTTTGTGTCTTCAAGTGCATACAAGGCCTTCAAATTCGTCCATTCTCTTGGCTCCATGGATAAGCTATCCAATCCATGCCCAAAAATGCTCCAAATGGCCTCAAAATGCACTTTCTTGCTCCCTAGGCCCTTAGAACCTGAAAACACACAAAAGAAGCATAAAGGACTAAAATAACGAGAGAAACATAACGTAAATGCACGAGAACAAGCCATTTAAGTCGCATGAATATGCTCCTATCAAATACCCCCACACTTAGCTTTTGCTAGTCCTCGAGCAAAACAGAATAAAAACAAATAAACAAAACGACACTAAACACGTAAAACACAACCTAAACCTTCCAACAACCGTCTTAGGGATTTCCAATGCACATGACAAGTTAAAAATCATCATTCTCACAGATTTTAGTCATCTTCACATTTAAGTACATTCTTAATCATAGTCACCATATACTAGTTCACAATTAAGCATTTAAAACCATGTTTTGAATGTAGTAACATGCCTTAGAGAATTTGCTCAATTCCGTTCAAGATATGCACTCAATTTTTACTCAGATTTTCTAACTACACACCCTAATCTAGTCATATGTGAGAAGATTGATGTAAACATGAAAACGACACTCACATATATGTATCACAAAGAACGCAAATTCTGGAGTTAATAATCAAGTTTAGATATGATCTCATGAATGGAATGCTACTACTTAGACGCGAGAACCAGTGACACCATAAGCTCATACCAAGTTCAAACTCCACAAATTGAAATACACAACACTCAAGATAGAAGTCAAGGGTTGTAACGGGGCTTGGGGTATGTGGATAAAGAAGGGATATGGAAAACAAAGGTTCTTAAAGAAATAGTGAGCAAAGCATTTTAATCAACTTAGAATTCACTTTTGAATGAAAACTCAACTTTTGAACAAAAAGGGAGAATTTAGACAATTTACGCCCAGAATTGGTGTTTTGGAACCTTTCTTCAATCACTTATTCTTTTCTCTTTTTTTTTTTTTTTTTTTTTTTTTTTTTCTTTTGAATCTCAAAACAAAACACTTAAACATTCTCTCCCCCACACTTATTTTCTTTCATAATGTAACTCAAAAGGAATTCAATTAAGTCATGCTCACTATCTTTTAAGAACAAGGGTAAGGACGGTCATATTCTAGGTTAGGTGAAGATAAAGTGGGTAAACAAAGAACATGGGTTAACATGGCTCAACGGGGGTAAAACTTACAACATATACGAAATATGGGAAGCGAGGCTATTTGGCTATGGTGGCAACTACACAACTTCATCTTGATATATGTTATGCAAATCAATAACATGCTTTGAATGAAATGGGCATGAGTTCTAGCATTTGGAACTATATGATGAAACGCCTTCTAAGTAGTAACCAAGCAAAGAATAATGAGATCATGCAACGATTTCTATTGTTTTCTTGATGGTTACTCTGGTTATAATCAAATTGTCATAGCACCCGAGGACCAAGAAAAAACCACTTTCACATGCCCTTTTGGTACATTTGCATATCGTCGCATGCCTTTTGGTTTATGTAATGCACCTGCTACGTTTCAAAGATGCATGATGAGCATATTTTCTGATTATGTTGAGAAAATCATTGAAGTTTTTATGGATGATTTCAGCGTCTTTGGTGATTCTTTTGATGGTTGTTTGCATAATCTTAGTTTGATTCTAAAACGTTGTGTTGACACTAACCTTGTTCTTAATTGGGAAAAGTGTCATTTCATGGTTAAGCAAGGCATAGTTTTAGGTCATATCATCTCTGAAAACGGCATTGAAGTAGACAAATCCAAAATAGATCTTGTATGTCACTTACCATCTCCAACTTCGGTTAGAGAGGTTCGTTCTTTTCTTGGCCATGCAGGATTCTATCGTAGGTTTATCAAAGACTTCTCAAAAGTTGCACAACCTCTTTGCCGTCTCCTTCAAAAAGAAGTGGCGTTTGAATTCACCAAGGAGTGCACGGCTTCATTCAATTAACTCAAGGAGTTGTTAACCACGGCACCAATCATTGCTCCCCCGGATTGGAGTCTCCCTTTTGAGTTGATGTGTGACGCCTCTGATTATGCTCTAGGGGCTGTTTTAGGGCAAAGAAAAGACAAGAGGCCGCATGTCATCTACTATGCCTCACGGACGTTGAATGATGCACAACTAAATTATTCTACAACCGAAAAAGAACTCTTGGCTATTGTATTTGCATTAGATAAGTTTAGATCATATCTTCTTGGTACTAAAGTCATTTTTTTCACTGACCATGCAGCCTTGAGGTATCTTTTCACGAAAAAGGAGGCCTAGCCAAGACTCATTCGATGGATGCTCCTACTTCAAGAGTTCGATCTTGAAATTCGAGACAAGAAAGGGTGTGAAAACGTGGTGGCTGACCACCTAAGTAGAATGGTGCGTGAGGAAGAGCCCATTCCCATTTTAGAGACGTTTCCCGATGAGCAATTTCTGTCCATTCAAGTAAGTACCCCTTGGTATGCCGATTTGGTCAATTATTTGGTATCTCGACAAGTTCCTAGCACCCTCAACAAATTCCAACGTGATAAACTTAAAAAGGATGCTAGATTTTATGTTTGGGATGACCCATACTTGTGGAAACATTGCCCAGATCAGATTATAAGGAGATGTGTGCATGAATCAGATTTTCATTCAATTTTAAGTTTTTGTCACACATATGCTAGTGGGGGTCATTTTGGCACGCAAAGGACAGCTTTAAAAGTTCTTGAATGTGGTTTTTATTGGCCTACTTTGTTTAAAGATGCAAGAACCTTTTGTTTAGCTTGTGATCGATGCCAAAGGACAGGTAATATAGGCCAAAGAGACCAATTGCCGCAGGTACCCATTTGTGTTGTTGAAATTTTTGATGTGTGGGGAATTGATTTTATGGGTCCGTTTCCTTCATCTTTTGGTTTCAATTACATATTGCTTGCCATTGATTATGTTTCAAAGTGGGTGGAAGCGAAAGCCACTCGAACTAATGATTCTAAAGTTGTGGCAGATTTTGTGAAAACTAATATCTTTTCAAGATTTGGAATGCCTAGGGTGCTAATCAGTGATGGGGGTCTCATTTTTGTAACCATACCATTGAAGCCTTACTCAAGAAGTACCATGTGACGCATAAGGTTTCCACACCTTACCATCCTCAAACCAATGGCCAAGCCGAGGTGTCCAATAGAGAGATTAAACAGATTTTGGAGAAGACCGTTGGGCCAAATAGAAAAGATTGGAGTTTACGTTTGGACGATGCTCTTTGGGCATATAGGACAGCGTACAAAACTCCCCTTGGTATGTCTCCTTTTCATCTTGTTTATGGTAAACCATGTCATCTCCCTGTGGAATTAGAACATAGAGCGCATTGGGCTATCAAAACATTCAATTTGAATGTGGACCAAGCTGGAATTCATAGGAAGCTTCAATTATGTGAACTTGATGAATTACGACATGAAGCTTATGAGAATGCTAGAATTTACAAAGAGAAGACCAAAGCATTCCATGATAAGATGATTAGAGGCAAGACTTTTATAATAGGGCAGAAAGTGTTGTTGTTCAACTCACGTCTTCGTCTCTTCCCTGGTAAGTTACGTTCCAAGTGGGTTGGCCCTTTTGTTATTACTAATCTTTTTGTGCATGGTGCAGTCCAAATTAAGAGTTTAAGAACAGGGCAAGAATTCAAGGTGAACGGACATAGATTAAAGCCATACTATGAGAACTTCGTGGAGCATGTTGTGGAAGAGCTTCCCTTGCATGCCGTGGGTTCCAACCTGGCGTGAAAGTGTTCTTCGTCCGGCTGTACGACGTTAAAGCAAGCGCTATGTGGGAGGCAACCCATCCATTCAACAAAGGAAGCCCTAGGAATCCCCCAAATTCCAGATTTGCGTTCCTAAAACCCTTATCTTTGTTGTTGTTTCTAATCTGCCATGTAGGTTGTTTAGTTGCTGTTTGTGTGTTCACTTGTGTTTTGTGTGAATTTATGTTTAAAACATTGAGGACAATGTTTGATTTAAGTGTGGGGGGGTAACTAAGTATATTTGATGCAAATTCGTGGGATTTTATCACCCATAACTTCAAGTGTTGTTCCTTGCTGTTTTAAAGTGTTTTTAAGCTGTTTTGGAGTGTTTTAGTGTGTTTTGTTTTATAACTCCGAAAATCACATAAAAATTTGAAAAACATGTTTTGAAAAGCCTAAAAAAGAGTGTTTTGAGTCGTTTTTGTGTGTTTGTGTCTTAGGGTACCTTCCAACACAATGATGAGGATTTGGTTTGTAATTGCATGACTGTTAAAAAGAGTTATAAACATGGAGAAAAGTTTGATTTACTCTTGGTATATGCTTGGTTATGGTTATAATGTATGACTTCACATGCAATCATAAAAGAAAAATTCGTTTTTGTAACATGCTTGAAGGAAGGAACTCGAACTAACGCTACAACCTTGTGAGACTTGAGCCTAAACGTTATTTGGAGAGTTAAAATCTGTGCATTATTGTTTTCTAAAGTCGTTGCATGATCTCATTATTCTTTGCTTGGTTACTACTTAGAAGGCGTTTCATCATATAGTTCCAAATGCTAGAACTCATGCCCAATTCATTCGAAGCATGTTATTGATTTACATAACACATATTCAAGAAGAAGTTGTGTAGTGACCACCACCAAAGCCAAATTGCCGTGTATCCTACCTCATTTTATGTTTAAGTTAACCCCGTTGAGCCTTGTTTAGCCTTTATTCTTTGTTAACCCACATTATCCTCACCTAGCCTAGTTTAGGACAGTCCACACCTTTGTTCTTAAAAGATAGTGAGCATGACTTAAATGAATTCCTTTTGAGTTACATTATGCAAGAAAATGAGTGTGGGGGAGGGAATGTTTGTTCTTAAAGTTTATATGTATGTTTGAGAGTCAAAAGAAAAGAAAAAGTTGTGAAAAACGTATGAAAAAGAAAAACAGAAAAGAAAAGAAAGAAAGAAAGGAAAAAGAGCTTGAAAAGATGTAAGAATGAGTGATTAAGTGTTGAATGTTGAAGAAAGGGTCCAAAACACCAAATCTGGCCCTAAATTGTTTACATTCTCCCCTTTTGTTCAAAAGTTGAGTTTGCATTCGAAAGTGAATTCTATGTTGATTCAAATGCTTTGCTCACTATTTCTTTAAGAACCTTTGTTTTCCATATCCCTTCTTTGTTAGCCAAACACCCCAAGTCCCATTACAACCCTTGACTTTAATCTTGAGTGTTATGTGTTTCAATTTGTGGAGTTTGAAATTGCTATGAGCATATGGTGTCACTGGTTCTCGCATCTAAGTAGTAGCATTCCATTCATGAGATCATATCTAAACATGCTTATTAACTCCAGAAATTGCTTTCTTTGTGATACATATATGTGAGTGTTCGTTTCCATGTTTACATCAATCTTCTCACATATAACTAGATTAGGGTGTGTAGTTAGAAAATCTGAGTGAAAATTGAGAGCATATCTTGTAAGGAATTGAGCAAATTCTCTAACGCATGTTACTATATTCAAAACATGGTTTTAAATGCTTAATTGTGAACTAGTATGTGGTGACTATGATTAAGTATGTGCTCAAGTGTAAAGATGACTAAAATCTGTGGAGATAATGAATTTTAACATGTTATGTGCATTGGAAATCCCTGAGGCAAATGTTGGAAGGTTTAGGTTGTGTTTTGTTCGTTTTGTCTAGTTTCGTGTTCTTTTGTTGTTTTGTTTTGCTCGAGGACTAGCAAAAGCTAAGTGTGGGAGAATTTGATAGGAGCATATTTAGGTGACTTAGTTGGCTTGTTCTTGTGCATTTACGTTGTTATTTCTTAGTTCTTTAAGTCTTTTAAGCCATTTTCGTATGTTTTCAGGTTCTAAGGGCTAAAGGAGCAAAGAAGTGCATTTTGGAGCCTTTTGGAGCATTTTTGGGCTAAGGATGGATAGCTTGTGCTTGGAGCCAAAGTGTTGGACGAAATTGAAGACCAAGTGAGCCTAGAATCGAAGGAAGAAGGAGGGATCAAGATTTGGAAACCAGTTTCCATTATGGGGAGTTTCTATTCTTGAAAGGTTTCCAATTGTGCAAGTTTCCAAATAATGTTGGTTGCCTAAATCACATGTTCTAGAAGCCCTAGACATGTCCTAAATTGTGCCGCACCTTACCTTCATTTTCTCTCCAAATTTCTGACTTTAAATCCTTTCTCTTTTC